>NC_090439.1:121263499-123663499 GCF_031143425.1 Pleurodeles waltl
CAGAACTTTCTGCAACAGAAATGTGAGGAACATGTGTTTTTTTAGCCAGATTTTGAGGTTTGCAAAGGATTCTGGGTAACAGAACCTGGTCCGAGCCCCGCAAGTCACCCATCCTTGGATTCCCCTAGGTCTCTAGTTTTCAGAAATTCATAGGTTTGGTAGGTTTCCCTAGGTGCCGGCTGAGCTAGAGGCCAAAATCTACAGGTAGGTACTTCGTAAAAAACACCTCTGTTTTCTGCCAAAATTTTGGATGTGTCCACGTTGCGCTTTGGGGTGTTTCCTGTCGCCGGCGCTAGGCATACCCTCACAAGTGAGGTATCATTTTTATTGGGAGACTTGAGGGAACGCTGGGTGGAAGGAAATTTGTGGCTCCTCTCAGATTCCAGAACTTTCTGCCACAGAAATGTGAGGAACATGTGTTTTTTTAGCCAAATTTTGAGGTTTGCAAAGTTTTCTGGGTAACAGAACCTGGTCCGAGCCCCGCAAGTCACCCCTCCTTGGATTCCCCTAGGTCTCTAGTTTTCAGAAATGCACAGGTTTGGTAGGTTTCCCTAGGTGCCGGCTGAGCTAGAGGCCAAAATCTACAGGTAGGCACTTCGCAAAAAACACCTCTGTTTTCTTCCAAAATTTTGGATGTGTCCACGTTGCGCTTTGGGGTGTTTCCTGTCGCCGGCGCTAGGCCTACCCACGCAAGTGAGGTATCATTTTTATCGGGAGACTTGCGGGAATGCTGGGTGGAAGGAAATTTGTGGATCCTCTCAGATTCCAGAACTTTCTGCCACAGAAATGTGACGAACATGTGTTTTTTTAGCCAAATTTTGAGGTTTGCAAAGGATTCTGGGTAACAGAACCTGGACTGAGCCCCGCAAGTCACCCCCTCCTTGGATTCCCCTAGGTCTCTAGTTTTCAGAAATGCACAGGTTTGGTAGGTTTCCCTAGGTGCCGGCTGAGCTAGAGGCCAAAATCTACAGGTAGGCACTTCGCAAAAATCACCTCTGTTTTCTTCCAAAATTTTGGATGTGTCCACGTTGCGCTTTGGGGTGTTTCCTGTCGCCGGCACTAGGCATACCCACGCAAGTGAGGTATCATTTTTATCGGGAGACTTGGGGGAACGCTGGGTGGAAGGAAATTCGTGGCTCCTCTCAGATTCCAGAACTTTCTGCCACAGAAATGTGAGGAACATGTGTTTTTTTAGCCAGATTTTGAGGTTTGCAAAGGATTCTGGGTAACAGAACCTGGTCCGTGCCCCTCAAGTCACCCATCCTTGGATTCCCCTAGGTCTCTAGTTTTCAGAAATGCACAGGTTTGGTAGGTTTCCCTAGGTGCCGGCTGAGCTAGAGGCCAAAATCTACAGGTAGGCACTTCGTAAAAAACACCTCTGTTTTCTTCCAAAATTTTGGATGTGTCCACGTTGCGCTTTGGGGTGTTTCCTGTCGCGGGCGCTAGGCCTACCCACGCAAGTGAGGTATCATTTTTATCGGGAGACTTGGGGGAACGCTGGGTGGAAGGAAATTTGTGGCTCCTCTCAGATTCCAGAACTTTCTGCCACAGAAATGTGAGGAACATGTGTTTTTTTAGCCAAATTTTGAGGTTTGCAAAGGATTCTGAGTAACAGAACCTTGTCCGAGCCCCGCAAGTCACCCCTTCCTGGATTCCCCTAGGTCTCTAGTTTCAGAAATGCACAGGATTGGTAGGTTTCCCTAGGTGCCGGCTGAGCTAGAGGCCAACATTTACAGGTAGGCACTTCGCAAAAAACACCTCTGTTTTCTTCCAAAATTTTGGATGTGTCCACGTTGCGCTTTGGGGTGTTTCCTGTCGCCGCGGCTAGGCCTACCCATGCAAGTGAGGTATCATTTTTATCGGGAGACTTAGGGGAACGCTGGGTGGAAGGAAATTTGTGGCTCCTCTCAGATTCCAGATCTTTCAGCCACAGAAATGTGAGGAACATGTGTTTTTTTAGCCATATTTTGAGGTTTGCAAAGGATTCTGGGTAACAGAACCTGGTCCGAGCCCCGCAAGTCACCCCTCCTTGGATTCCCCTAGGTCTCTAGTTTTCAGAAATGGACAGGTGTGGTAGGTTTCCCTAGGTGCCGGCTGAGCTAGAGGCCAAAATCTACAGGTAGGCACTTCGCAAAAAACACCTCTGTTTTCTTCCAAAATTTTGGATGTGTCCACGTTGCGCTTTGGGGTGTTTCCTGTCGCCGCGGCTAGGCCTACCCATGCAAGTGAGGTATCATTTTTATCGGGAGACTTGGAGGAACGCTGGGTGGAAGGAAATTTGTGGCTCCTCTCAGATTCCAGAACTTTCTGCCACAGAAATGTGAGGAACATGTGTTTTTTTTAGCCAAATTTTGAGGTTTGCAAAGGATTCTGAGTAACAGAACCTGGTCCGAGCCCCGCAAGTCACCCCTCCTTGGATTCCCCTAGGTCTCTAGTTTTCAGAAATGCACAGGTTTGGTAGGTTTCCCTAGGTGCCGGCTGAGCTAGAGGCCAAAATCTACAGGTAGGCACTTCGCAAAAAACACCTCTGTTTTCTTCCAAAATTTTGGATGTGTCCACGTTGCGCTTTGGGGTGTTTCCTGTCGCCGGCGCTAGGCCTACCCACGCAAGTGAGGTATCATTTTTATTGGGAGACTTGGGGGAACGCTGGGTGGAAGGAAATTTGTGGCTCCTCTCAGATTCGAGAACTTTCTGCCACAGAAATGTGAGGAACATGTGTTTTTTTAGCCAAATTTTGAGGTTTGCAAAGGATTCTGGGTAACAGAACCTGGTCCGAGCCCCGCAAGTCACCCCTCCTTGGATTCCCCTAGGTCTCTAGTTTTCAGAAATGGACAGGTGTGGTAGGTTTCCCTAGGTCCCGCCTGAGCTAGAGGCCAAAATCTACAGGTAGGCACTTCGCAAAAAACACCTCTGTTTTCTTCCAAAATTTTGGATGTGTCCACGTTGCGCTTTGGGGTGTTTCCTGTCGCCGCGGCTAGGCCTACCCATGCAAGTGAGGTATCATTTTTATCGGGAGACTTGGAGGAACGCTGGGGTGGAAGGAAATTTGTGGCTCCTCTCAGATTCCAGAACTTTCTGCCACAGAAATGTGAGGAACATGTGTTTTTTTTAGCCAGATTTTGATGTTTGCAAAGGATTCTGTGTAACAGAACCTGGTCCAAGCCTCGCAAGTCACCCATCCTTGGATTCCCCTAGGTCTCTAGTTTTCAGAAATGCACAGGTTTGGTAGGTTTCCCTAGGTGCCGGCTGAGCTAGAGGCCAAAATCTACAGGTAGGTACTTCGTAAAAAACACCTCTGTTTTCTTCCAAAATTTTGGATGTGTCCATGTTGCGCTTTGGGGTGTTTCCTGTCGCCGGCGCTAGGCCTACCCACACAAGTGAGGTATCATTTTTATCGGGAGACTTGGGGGAACGCTGGGTGGAAGGAAATTTGTGGCTCCTCTCAGATTCCAGAACTTTCTGCCACAGAAATGTGAGGAACATGTGTTTTTTTAGCCAAATTTTGAGGTTTGCAAAGGATTCTGAGTAACAGAACCTGGTCCGAGCCCCGCAAGTCACCCCTCCTTGGATTCCCCTAGGTCTCTAGTTTTCAGAAATGCACAGGTTTGGTAGGTTTCCCTAGGTGCCGGCTGAGCTAGAGGCCAAAATCTACAGGTAGGTACTTCGTAAAAAACACCTCTGTTTTCTTCCAAAATTTTGGATGTGTCCACGTTGCGCTTTGGGGTGTTTCCTGTAGCCGGCGCTAGGCCTACCCACGCAAGTGAGGTATCATTTTTATTGGGAGACTTGGGGGGAACGCTGGGTGGAAGGAAATTTGTGGCTCCTCTCAGATTCCAGAACTTTCCGCCACAGAAATGTGAGGAACATGTGTTTTTTTAGCCAAATTTTGAGGTTTGCAAAGGATTCTGGGTAACAGAACCTGGTCCGAGCCCCGCAAGTCACCCCTCCTTGGATTCCCCTAGGTCTCTAGTTTTCAGAAATGCACAGGTTTGGTAGGTTTCCCTAGGTGCCGGCTGAGCTAGAGGCCAAAATCTACAGGTAGGCACTTCGCAAAAATACCTCTGTTTTCTTCCAAAATTTGGGATGTGTCCACGTTGCGCTTTGGGGTGTTTCCTGTCGCCGCGGCTAGGCCTACCCATGCAAGTGAGGTATCATTTTTATCGGGAGACTTGGGGGAACGCTGGGTGGAAGGAAATGTGTGGCTCCTCTCAGATTCCAGAACTTTCTGCCACAGAAATGTGAGGAACATGTGTTTTTTTAGCCAGATTTTGAGGTGTGCAAAGGATTCTGGGTAACAGAACCTGGTCCGAGCCCCGCAAGTCACCCATCCTTGGATTCCCCTAGGTCTCTAGTTTTCAGAAATTCATAGGTTTGGTAGGTTTCCCTAGGTGCCGGCTGAGCTAGAGGCCAAAATCTACAGGTAGGTACTTCGTAAAAAACACCTCTGTTTTCTGCCAAAATTTTGGATGTGTCCACGTTGCGCTTTGGGGTGTTTCCTGTCGCCGGCGCTAGGCATACCCTCACAAGTGAGGTATCATTTTTATTGGGAGACTTGAGGGAACGCTGGGTGGAAGGAAATTTGTGGCTCCTCTCAGATTCCAGAACTTTCTGCCACAGAAATGTGAGGAACATGTGTTTTTTTTAGCCAAATTTTGAGGTTTGCAAAGTTTTCTGGGTAACAGAACCTGGTCCGAGCCCCGCAAGTCACCCCTCCTTGGATTCCCCTAGGTCTCTAGTTTTCAGAAATGCACAGGTTTGGTAGGTTTCCCTAGGTGCCGGCTGAGCTAGAGGCCAAAATCTACAGGTAGGCACTTCGCAAAAAACACCTCTGTTTTCTTCCAAAATTTTGGATGTGTCCACGTTGCGCTTTGGGGTGTTTCCTGTCGCCGGCGCTAGGCCTACCCACGCAAGTGAGGTATCATTTTTATCGGGAGACTTGCGGGAATGCTGGGTGGAAGGAAATTTGTGGCTCCTCTCAGATTCCAGAACTTTCTGCCACAGAAATGTGACGAACATGTGTTTTTTTAGCCAAATTTTGAGGTTTGCAAAGGATTCTGGGTAACAGAACCTGGTCTGAGCCCCGCAAGTCACCCCTCCTTGGATTCCCCTAGGTCTCTAGTTTTCAGAAATGCACAGGTTTGGTAGGTTTCCCTAGGTGCCGGCTGAGCTAGAGGCCAAAATCTACAGGTAGGCACTTCGCAAAAAACACCTCTGTTTTCTTCAAAAATTTTGGATGTGTCCACGTTGCGCTTTGGGGTGTTTCCTGTCGCCGGCACTAGGCATACCCACGCAAGTGAGGTATCATTTTTATCGGGAGACTTGGGGGAACGCTGGGTGGAAGGAAATTCGTGGCTCCTCTCAGATTCCAGAACTTTCTGCCACAGAAATGTGAGGAACATGTGTTTTTTTAGCCAGATTTTGAGGTTTGCAAAGGATTCTGGGTAACAGAACCTGGTCCGTGCCCCTCAAGTCACCCATCCTTGGATTCCCCTAGGTCTCTAGTTTTCAGAAATGCACAGGTTTGGTAGGTTTCCCTAGGTGCCGGCTGAGCTAGAGGCCAAAATCTACAGGTAGGCACTTCGTAAAAAACACCTCTGTTTTCTTCCAAAATTTTGGATGTGTCCACGTTGCGCTTTGGGGTGTTTCCTGTCGCGGGCGCTAGGCCTACCCACGCAAGTGAGGTATCATTTTTATCGGGAGACTTGGGGGAACGCTGGGTGGAAGGAAATTTGTGGCTCCTCTCAGATTCCAGAACTTTCTGCCACAGAAATGTGAGGAACATGTGTTTTTTTAGCCAAATTTTGAGGTTTGCAAAGGATTCTGAGTAACAGAACCTTGTCCGAGCCCCGCAAGTCACCCCTCCTTGGATTCCCCTAGGTCTCTAGTTTTCAGAAATGCACAGGATTGGTAGGTTTCCCTAGGTGCCGGCTGAGCTAGAGGCTAAAATCTACAGGTAGGCACTTCGCAAAAAACACCTCTGTTTTCTTCCAAAATTTTGGATGTGTCCACGTTGCGCTTTGGGGTGTTTCCTGTCGCGGGCGCTAGGCCTACCCACGCAAGTGAGGTATCATTTTTATCGGGAGACTTGGGGGAACGCTGGGTGGAAGGAAATTTGTGGCTCCTCTCAGATTCCAGAACTTTCTGCCACAGAAATGTGAGGAACATGTGTTTTTTTAGCCAAATTTTGAGGTTTGCAAAGGATTCTGAGTAACAGAACCTGGTCCGAGCCCCGCAAGTCACCCCTCCTTGGATTCCCCTAGGTCTCTAGTTTTCAGAAATGCACAGGTTTGGTAGGTTTCCCTAGGTGCCGGCTGAGCTAGAGGCCAAAATCTACAGGTAGGTACTTCGTAAAAAACACCTCTGTTTTCTTCCAAAATTTTGGATGTGTCCACGTTGCGCTTTGGGGTGTTTCCTGTAGCCGGCGCTAGGCCTACCCACGCAAGTGAGGTATCATTTTTATTGGGAGACTTGGGGGAACGCTGGGTGGAAGGAAATTTGTGGCTCCTCTCAGATTCCAGAACTTTCCGCCACAGAAATGTGAGGAACATGTGTTTTTTTAGCCAAATTTTGAGGTTTGCAAAGGATTCTGGGTAACAGAACCTGGTCCGAGCCCCGCAAGTCACCCCTCCTTGGATTCCCCTAGGTCTCTAGTTTTCAGAAATGCACAGGTTTGGTAGGTTTCCCTAGGTGCCGGCTGAGCTAGAGGCCAAAATCTACAGGTAGGCACTTCGCAAAAATACCTCTGTTTTCTTCCAAAATTTGGGATGTGTCCACGTTGCGCTTTGGGGTGTTTCCTGTCGCCGCGGCTAGGCCTACCCATGCAAGTGAGGTATCATTTTTATCGGGAGACTTGGGGGGAACGCTGGGTGGAAGGAAATGTGTGGCTCCTCTCAGATTCCAGAACTTTCTGCCACAGAAATGTGAGGAACATGTGTTTTTTTAGCCAGATTTTGAGGTTTGCAAAGGATTCTGGGTAACAGAACCTGGTCCGAGCCCCGCAAGTCACCCATCCTTGGATTCCCCTAGGTCTCTAGTTTTCAGAAATTCATAGGTTTGGTAGGTTTCCCTAGGTGCCGGCTGAGCTAGAGGCCAAAATCTACAGGTAGGTACTTCGTAAAAAACACCTCTGTTTTCTGCCAAAATTTTGGATGTGTCCACGTTGCGCTTTGGGGTGTTTCCTGTCGCCGGCGCTAGGCATACCCTCACAAGTGAGGTATCATTTTTATTGGGAGACTTGAGGGAACGCTGGGTGGAAGGAAATTTGTGGCTCCTCTCAGATTCCAGAACTTTCTGCCACAGAAATGTGAGGAACATGTGTTTTTTTAGCCAAATGTTGAGGTTTGCAAAGTTTTCTGGGTAACAGAACCTGGTCCGAGCCCCGCAAGTCACCCCTCCTTGGATTCCCCTAGGTCTGTAGTTTCAGAAATGCACAGGTTTGGTAGGTTTCCCTAGGTGCCGGCTGAGCTAGAGGCCAAAATCTACAGGTAGGCACTTCGCAAAAAACACCTCTGTTTTCTTCAAAAATTTTGGATGTGTCCACGTTGCGCTTTGGGGTGTTTCCTGTCGCCGGCACTAGGCATACCCACGCAAGTGAGGTATCATTTTTATCGGGAGACTTGGGGGAACGCTGGGTGGAAGGAAATTTGTGGCTCCTCTCAGATTCCAGAACTTTCTGCCACAGAAATGTGAGGAACATGTGTTTTTTTAGCCAGATTTTGATGTTTGCAAAGGATTCTGGGTAACAGAACCTGGTCCGTGCCCCTCAAGTCACCCATCCTTGGATTCCCCTAGGTCTCTAGTTTTCAGAAATGCACAGGTTTGGTAGGTTTCCCTAGGTGCCGGCTGAGCTAGAGGCCAAAATCTACAGGTAGGTACTTCGTAAAAAACACCTCTGTTTTCTTCCAAAATTTTGGATGTGTCCATGTTGCGCTTTGGGGTGTTTCCTGTCGCCGGCGCTAGGCCTACCCACACAAGTGAGGTATCATTTTTATCGGGAGACTTGGGGGAACGCTGGGTGGAAGGAAATTTGTGGCTCCTCTCAGATTCCAGAACTTTCTGCCACAGAAATGTGAGGAACATGTGTTTTTTTAGCCAAATTTTGAGGTTTGCAAAGGATTCTGAGTAACAGAACCTGGTCCGAGCCCCGCAAGTCACCCCTCCTTGGATTCCCCTAGGTCTCTAGTTTTCAGAAATGCACAGGTTTGGTAGGTTTCCCTAGGTGCCGGCTGAGCTAGAGGCCAAAATCTACAGGTAGGTACTTCGTAAAAAACACCTCTGTTTTCTTCCAAAATTTTGGATGTGTCCACGTTGCGCTTTGGGGTGTTTCCTGTAGCCGGCGCTAGGCCTACCCACGCAAGTGAGGTATCATTTTTATTGGGAGACTTGGGGGAACGCTGGGTGGAAGGAAATTTGTGGCTCCTCTCAGATTCCAGAACTTTCCGCCACAGAAATGTGAGGAACATGTGTTTTTTTAGCCAAATTTTGAGGTTTGCAAAGGATTCTGGGTAACAGAACCTGGTCCGAGCCCCGCAAGTCACCCCTCCTTGGATTCCCCTAGGTCTCTAGTTTTCAGAAATGCACAGGTTTGGTAGGTTTCCCTAGGTGCCGGCTGAGCTAGAGGCCAAAATCTACAGGTAGGCACTTCGCAAAAATACCTCTGTTTTCTTCCAAAATTTGGGATGTGTCCACGTTGCGCTTTGGGGTGTTTCCTGTCGCCGCGGCTAGGCCTACCCATGCAAGTGAGGTATCATTTTTATCGGGAGACTTGGGGGAACGCTGGGTGGAAGGAAATGTGTGGCTCCTCTCAGATTCCAGAACTTTCTGCCACAGAAATGTGAGGAACATGTGTTTTTTTAGCCAGATTTTGAGGTTTGCAAAGGATTCTGGGTAACAGAACCTGGTCCGAGCCCCGCAAGTCACCCATCCTTGGATTCCCCTAGGTCTCTAGTTTTCAGAAATTCATAGGTTTGGTAGGTTTCCCTAGGTGCCGGCTGAGCTAGAGGCCAAAATCTACAGGTAGGTACTTCGTAAAAAACACCTCTGTTTTCTGCCAAAATTTTGGATGTGTCCACGTTGCGCTTTGGGGTGTTTCCTGTCGCCGGCGCTAGGCATACCCTCACAAGTGAGGTATCATTTTTATTGGGAGACTTGAGGGAACGCTGGGTGGAAGGAAATTTGTGGCTCCTCTCAGATTCCAGAACTTTCTGCCACAGAAATGTGAGGAACATGTGTTTTTTTAGCCAAATTTTGAGGTTTGCAAAGTTTTCTGGGTAACAGAACCTGGTCCGAGCCCCGCAAGTCACCCCTCCTTGGATTCCCCTAGGTCTCTAGTTTTCAGAAATGCACAGGTTTGGTAGGTTTCCCTAGGTGCCGGCTGAGCTAGAGGCCAAAATCTACAGGTAGGCACTTCGCAAAAAACACCTCTGTTTTCTTCAAAAATTTTGGATGTGTCCACGTTGCGCTTTGGGGTGTTTCCTGTCGCCGGCACTAGGCATACCCACGCAAGTGAGGTATCATTTTTATCGGGAGACTTGGGGGAACGCTGGGTGGAAGGAAATTTGTGGCTCCTCTCAGATTCCAGAACTTTCTGCCACAGAAATGTGAGGAACATGTGTTTTTTTAGCCAGATTTTGATGTTTGCAAAGGATTCTGGGTAACAGAACCTGGTCCGTGCCCCTCAAGTCACCCATCCTTGGATTCCCCTAGGTCTCTAGTTTTCAGAAATGCACAGGTTTGGTAGGTTTCCCTAGGTGCCGGCTGAGCTAGAGGCCAAAATCTACAGGTAGGTACTTCGTAAAAAACACCTCTGTTTTCTTCCAAAATTTTGGATGTGTCCATGTTGCGCTTTGGGGTGTTTCCTGTCGCCGGCGCTAGGCCTACCCACACAAGTGAGGTATCATTTTTATCGGGAGACTTGGGGGAACGCTGGGTGGAAGGAAATTTGTGGCTCCTCTCAGATTCCAGAACTTTCTGCCACAGAAATGTGAGGAACATGTGTTTTTTTAGCCAAATTTTGAGGTTTGCAAAGGATTCTGAGTAACAGAACCTGGTCCGAGCCCCGCAAGTCACCCCTCCTTGGATTCCCCTAGGTCTCTAGTTTTCAGAAATGCACAGGTTTGGTAGGTTTCCCTAGGTGCCGGCTGAGCTAGAGGCCAAAATCTACAGGTAGGTACTTCGTAAAAAACACCTCTGTTTTCTTCCAAAATTTTGGATGTGTCCACGTTGCGCTTTGGGGTGTTTCCTGTAGCCGGCGCTAGGCCTACCCACGCAAGTGAGGTATCATTTTTATTGGGAGACTTGGGGGAACGCTGGGTGGAAGGAAATTTGTGGCTCCTCTCAGATTCCAGAACTTTCCGCCACAGAAATGTGAGGAACATGTGTTTTTTTAGCCAAATTTTGAGGTTTGCAAAGGATTCTGGGTAACAGAACCTGGTCCGAGCCCCGCAAGTCACCCCTCCTTGGATTCCCCTAGGTCTCTAGTTTTCAGAAATGCACAGGTTTGGTAGGTTTCCCTAGGTGCCGGCTGAGCTAGAGGCCAAAATCTACAGGTAGGCACTTCGCAAAAATACCTCTGTTTTCTTCCAAAATTTGGGATGTGTCCACGTTGCGCTTTGGGGTGTTTCCTGTCGCCGCGGCTAGGCCTACCCATGCAAGTGAGGTATCATTTTTATCGGGAGACTTGGGGGAACGCTGGGTGGAAGGAAATGTGTGGCTCCTCTCAGATTCCAGAACTTTCTGCAACAGAAATGTGAGGAACATGTGTTTTTTTAGCCAGATTTTGAGGTTTGCAAAGGATTCTGGGTAACAGAACCTGGTCCGAGCCCCGCAAGTCACCCATCCTTGGATTCCCCTAGGTCTCTAGTTTTCAGAAATTCATAGGTTTGGTAGGTTTCCCTAGGTGCCGGCTGAGCTAGAGGCCAAAATCTACAGGTAGGTACTTCGTAAAAAACACCTCTGTTTTCTGCCAAAATTTTGGATGTGTCCACGTTGCGCTTTGGGGTGTTTCCTGTCGCCGGCGCTAGGCATACCCTCACAAGTGAGGTATCATTTTTATTGGGAGACTTGAGGGAACGCTGGGTGGAAGGAAATTTGTGGCTCCTCTCAGATTCCAGAACTTTCTGCCACAGAAATGTGAGGAACATGTGTTTTTTTAGCCAAATTTTGAGGTTTGCAAAGTTTTCTGGGTAACAGAACCTGGTCCGAGCCCCGCAAGTCACCCCTCCTTGGATTCCCCTAGGTCTCTAGTTTTCAGAAATGCACAGGTTTGGTAGGTTTCCCTAGGTGCCGGCTGAGCTAGAGGCCAAAATCTACAGGTAGGCACTTCGCAAAAAACACCTCTGTTTTCTTCCAAAATTTTGGATGTGTCCACGTTGCGCTTTGGGGTGTTTCCTGTCGCCGGCGCTAGGCCTACCCACGCAAGTGAGGTATCATTTTTATCGGGAGACTTGCGGGAATGCTGGGTGGAAGGAAATTTGTGGATCCTCTCAGATTCCAGAACTTTCTGCCACAGAAATGTGACGAACATGTGTTTTTTTAGCCAAATTTTGAGGTTTGCAAAGGATTCTGGGTAACAGAACCTGGACTGAGCCCCGCAAGTCACCCCTCCTTGGATTCCCCTAGGTCTCTAGTTTTCAGAAATGCACAGGTTTGGTAGGTTTCCCTAGGTGCCGGCTGAGCTAGAGGCCAAAATCTACAGGTAGGCACTTCGCAAAAAACACCTCTGTTTTCTTCCAAAATTTTGGATGTGTCCACGTTGCGCTTTGGGGTGTTTCCTGTCGCCGGCACTAGGCATACCCACGCAAGTGAGGTATCATTTTTATCGGGAGACTTGGGGGAACGCTGGGTGGAAGGAAATTCGTGGCTCCTCTCAGATTCCAGAACTTTCTGCCACAGAAATGTGAGGAACATGTGTTTTTTTAGCCAGATTTTGAGGTTTGCAAAGGATTCTGGGTAACAGAACCTGGTCCGTGCCCCTCAAGTCACCCATCCTTGGATTCCCCTAGGTCTCTAGTTTTCAGAAATGCACAGGTTTGGTAGGTTTCCCTAGGTGCCGGCTGAGCTAGAGGCCAAAATCTACAGGTAGGCACTTCGTAAAAAACACCTCTGTTTTCTTCCAAAATTTTGGATGTGTCCACGTTGCGCTTTGGGGTGTTTCCTGTCGCGGGCGCTAGGCCTACCCACGCAAGTGAGGTATCATTTTTATCGGGAGACTTGGGGGAACGCTGGGTGGAAGGAAATTTGTGGCTCCTCTCAGATTCCAGAACTTTCTGCCACAGAAATGTGAGGAACATGTGTTTTTTTAGCCAAATTTTGAGGTTTGCAAAGGATTCTGAGTAACAGAACCTTGTCCGAGCCCCGCAAGTCACCCCTCCTTGGATTCCCCTAGGTCTCTAGTTTTCAGAAATGCACAGGATTGGTAGGTTTCCCTAGGTGCCGGCTGAGCTAGAGGCCAACATTTACAGGTAGGCACTTCGCAAAAAACACCTCTGTTTTCTTCCAAAATTTTGGATGTGTCCACGTTGCGCTTTGGGGTGTTTCCTGTCGCCGCGGCTAGGCCTACCCATGCAAGTGAGGTATCATTTTTATCGGGAGACTTAGGGGAACGCTGGGTGGAAGGAAATTTGTGGCTCCTCTCAGATTCCAGATCTTTCAGCCACAGAAATGTGAGGAACATGTGTTTTTTTAGCCATATTTTGAGGTTTGCAAAGGATTCTGGGTAACAGAACCTGGTCCGAGCCCCGCAAGTCACCCCTCCTTGGATTCCCCTAGGTCTCTAGTTTTCAGAAATGGACAGGTGTGGTAGGTTTCCCTAGGTGCCGGCTGAGCTAGAGGCCAAAATCTACAGGTAGGCACTTCGCAAAAAACACCTCTGTTTTCTTCCAAAATTTTGGATGTGTCCACGTTGCGCTTTGGGGTGTTTCCTGTCGCCGCGGCTAGGCCTACCCATGCAAGTGAGGTATCATTTTTATCGGGAGACTTGGAGGAACGCTGGGTGGAAGGAAATTTGTGGCTCCTCTCAGATTCCAGAACTTTCTGCCACAGAAATGTGAGGAACATGTGTTTTTTTAGCTAGATTTTGATGTTTGCAAAGGATTCTGTGTAACAGAACCTGGTCCAAGCCTCGCAAGTCACCCATCCTTGGATTCCCCTAGGTCTCTAGTTTTCAGAAATGCACAGGTTTGGTAGGTTTCCCTAGGTGCCGGCTGAGCTAGAGGCCAAAATCTACAGGTAGGTACTTCGTAAAAAACACCTCTGTTTTCTTCCAAAATTTTGGATGTGTCCATGTTGCGCTTTGGGGTGTTTCCTGTCGCCGGCGCTAGGCCTACCCACACAAGTGAGGTATAATTTTTATCGGGAGACTTGGGGGAACGCTGGGTGGAAGGAAATTTGTGGCTCCTCTCAGATTCCAGAACTTTCTGCCACAGAAATGTGAGGAACATGTGTTTTTTTAGCCAAATTTTGAGGTTTGCAAAGGATTCTGAGTAACAGAACCTGGTCCGAGCCCCGCAAGTCACCCCTCCTTGGATTCCCCTAGGTCTCTAGTTTTCAGAAATGCACAGGTTTGGTAGGTTTCCCTAGGTGCCGGCTGAGCTAGAGGCCAAAATCTACAGGTAGGCACTTCGCAAAAAACACCTCTGTTTTCTTCCAAAATTTTGGATGTGTCCACGTTGCGCTTTGGGGTGTTTCCTGTCGCCGGCGCTAGGCCTACCCACGCAAGTGAGGTATCATTTTTATTGGGAGACTTGGGGGAACGCTGGGTGGAAGGAAATTTGTGGCTCCTCTCAGATTCGAGAACTTTCTGCCACAGAAATGTGAGGAACATGTGTTTTTTTAGCCAAATTTTGAGGTTTGCAAAGGATTCTGGGTAACAGAACCTGGTCCGAGCCCCGCAAGTCACCCCTCCTTGGATTCCCCTAGGTCTCTAGTTTTCAGAAATGGACAGGTGTGGTAGGTTTCCCTAGGTCCCGCCTGAGCTAGAGGCCAAAATCTACAGGTAGGCACTTCGCAAAAAACACCTCTGTTTTCTTCCAAAATTTTGGATGTGTCCACGTTGCGCTTTGGGGTGTTTCCTGTCGCCGCGGCTAGGCCTACCCATGCAAGTGAGGTATCATTTTTATCGGGAGACTTGGAGGAACGCTGGGTGGAAGGAAATTTGTGGCTCCTCTCAGATTCCAGAACTTTCTGCCACAGAAATGTGAGGAACATGTGTTTTTTTAGCCAGATTTTGATGTTTGCAAAGGATTCTGTGTAACAGAACCTGGTCCAAGCCTCGCAAGTCACCCATCCTTGGATTCCCCTAGGTCTCTAGTTTTCAGAAATGCACAGGTTTGGTAGGTTTCCCTAGGTGCCGGCTGAGCTAGAGGCCAAAATCTACAGGTAGGTACTTCGTAAAAAACACCTCTGTTTTCTTCCAAAATTTTGGATGTGTCCATGTTGCGCTTTGGGGTGTTTCCTGTCGCCGGCGCTAGGCCTACCCACACAAGTGAGGTATCATTTTTATCGGGAGACTTGGGGGAACGCTGGGTGGAAGGAAATTTGTGGCTCCTCTCAGATTCCAGAACTTTCTGCCACAGAAATGTGAGGAACATGTGTTTTTTTAGCCAAATTTTGAGGTTTGCAAAGGATTCTGAGTAACAGAACCTGGTCCGAGCCCCGCAAGTCACCCCTCCTTGGATTCCCCTAGGTCTCTAGTTTTCAGAAATGCACAGGTTTGGTAGGTTTCCCTAGGTGCCGGCTGAGCTAGAGGCCAAAATCTACAGGTAGGTACTTCGTAAAAAACACCTCTGTTTTCTTCCAAAATTTTGGATGTGTCCACGTTGCGCTTTGGGGTGTTTCCTGTAGCCGGCGCTAGGCCTACCCACGCAAGTGAGGTATCATTTTTATTGGGAGACTTGGGGGAACGCTGGGTGGAAGGAAATTTGTGGCTCCTCTCAGATTCCAGAACTTTCCGCCACAGAAATGTGAGGAACATGTGTTTTTTTAGCCAAATTTTGAGGTTTGCAAAGGATTCTGGGTAACAGAACCTGGTCCGAGCCCCGCAAGTCACCCCTCCTTGGATTCCCCTAGGTCTCTAGTTTTCAGAAATGCACAGGTTTGGTAGGTTTCCCTAGGTGCCGGCTGAGCTAGAGGCCAAAATCTACAGGTAGGCACTTCGCAAAAATACCTCTGTTTTCTTCCAAAATTTGGGATGTGTCCACGTTGCGCTTTGGGGTGTTTCCTGTCGCCGCGGCTAGGCCTACCCATGCAAGTGAGGTATCATTTTTATCGGGAGACTTGGGGGAACGCTGGGTGGAAGGAAATGTGTGGCTCCTCTCAGATTCCAGAACTTTCTGCCACAGAAATGTGAGGAACATGTGTTTTTTTAGCCAGATTTTGAGGTGTGCAAAGGATTCTGGGTAACAGAACCTGGTCCGAGCCCCGCAAGTCACCCATCCTTGGATTCCCCTAGGTCTCTAGTTTTCAGAAATTCATAGGTTTGGTAGGTTTCCCTAGGTGCCGGCTGAGCTAGAGGCCAAAATCTACAGGTAGGTACTTCGTAAAAAACACCTCTGTTTTCTGCCAAAATTTTGGATGTGTCCACGTTGCGCTTTGGGGTGTTTCCTGTCGCCGGCGCTAGGCATACCCTCACAAGTGAGGTATCATTTTTATTGGGAGACTTGAGGGAACGCTGGGTGGAAGGAAATTTGTGGCTCCTCTCAGATTCCAGAACTTTCTGCCACAGAAATGTGAGGAACATGTGTTTTTTTAGCCAAATTTTGAGGTTTGCAAAGTTTTCTGGGTAACAGAACCTGGTCCGAGCCCCGCAAGTCACCCCTCCTTGGATTCCCCTAGGTCTCTAGTTTTCAGAAATGCACAGGTTTGGTAGGTTTCCCTAGGTGCCGGCTGAGCTAGAGGCCAAAATCTACAGGTAGGCACTTCGCAAAAAACACCTCTGTTTTCTTCCAAAATTTTGGATGTGTCCACGTTGCGCTTTGGGGTGTTTCCTGTCGCCGGCGCTAGGCCTACCCACGCAAGTGAGGTATCATTTTTATCGGGAGACTTGCGGGAATGCTGGGTGGAAGGAAATTTGTGGCTCCTCTCAGATTCCAGAACTTTCTGCCACAGAAATGTGACGAACATGTGTTTTTTTAGCCAAATTTTGAGGTTTGCAAAGGATTCTGGGTAACAGAACCTGGTCTGAGCCCCGCAAGTCACCCCTCCTTGGATTCCCCTAGGTCTCTAGTTTTCAGAAATGCACAGGTTTGGTAGGTTTCCCTAGGTGCCGGCTGAGCTAGAGGCCAAAATCTACAGGTAGACACTTCGCAAAAAACACCTCTGTTTTCTTCAAAAATTTTGGATGTGTCCACGTTGCGCTTTGGGGTGTTTCCTGTCGCCGGCACTAGGCATACCCACGCAAGTGAGGTATCATTTTTATCGGGAGACTTGGGGGAACGCTGGGTGGAAGGAAATTCGTGGCTCCTCTCAGATTCCAGAACTTTCTGCCACAGAAATGTGAGGAACATGTGTTTTTTTAGCCAGATTTTGAGGTTTGCAAAGGATTCTGGGTAACAGAACCTGGTCCGTGCCCCTCAAGTCACCCATCCTTGGATTCCCCTAGGTCTCTAGTTTTCAGAAATGCACAGGTTTGGTAGGTTTCCCTAGGTGCCGGCTGAGCTAGAGGCCAAAATCTACAGGTAGGCACTTCGTAAAAAACACCTCTGTTTTCTTCCAAAATTTTGGATGTGTCCACGTTGCGCTTTGGGGTGTTTCCTGTCGCGGGCGCTAGGCCTACCCACGCAAGTGAGGTATCATTTTTATCGGGAGACTTGGGGGAACGCTGGGTGGAAGGAAATTTGTGGCTCCTCTCAGATTCCAGAACTTTCTGCCACAGAAATGTGAGGAACATGTGTTTTTTTAGCCAAATTTTGAGGTTTGCAAAGGATTCTGAGTAACAGAACCTTGTCCGAGCCCCGCAAGTCACCCCTCCTTGGATTCCCCTAGGTCTCTAGTTTTCAGAAATGCACAGGATTGGTAGGTTTCCCTAGGTGCCGGCTGAGCTAGAGGCCAAAATCTACAGGTAGGCACTTCGCAAAAAACACCTCTGTTTTCTTCCAAAATTTTGGATGTGTCCACGTTGCGCTTTGGGGTGTTTCCTGTCGCGGGCGCTAGGCCTACCCATGCAAGTGAGGTATCATTTTTATCGGGAGACTTGGGGGAACGCTGGGTGGAAGGAAATTTGTGGCTCCTCTCAGATTCCAGAACTTTCTGCCACAGAAATGTGAGGAACATGTGTTTTTTTAGCCAAATTTTGAGGTTTGAAAAGGATTCTGAGTAACAGAACCTTGTCCGAGCCCCGCAAGTCACTCCTCCTTGGATTCCCCTAGGTCTCTAGTTTTCAGAAATGCACAGGATTGGTAGGTTTCCCTAGGTGCCGGCTGAGCTAGAGGCCAAAATCTACAGGTAGGCACTTCGCAAAAAACACCTCTGTTTTCTTCCAAAATTTTGGATGTGTCCACGTTGCGCTTTGGGGTGTTTCCTGTCGCCGCGGCTAGGCCTACCCATGCAAGGGAGGTATCATTTTTATCGGGAGACTTAGGGGAACGCTGGGTGGAAGGAAATTTGTGGCTCCTCTCAGATTCCAGAACTTTCAGCCACAGAAATGTGAGGAACATGTGTTTTTTTAGCCATATTTTGAGGTTTGCAAAGGATTCTGGGTAACAGAACCTGGTCCGAGCCCCGCAAGTCACCCATCCTTGGATTCGCCTAGGTCTCTAGTTTTCAGAAATGCACAGGTTTGGTAGGTTTCCCTAGGTGCCGGCTGAGCTAGAGGCCAAAATCTACAGGTAGGTACTTCGTAAAAAACACCTCTGTTTTCTTCCAAAATTTGGGATGTGTCCACGTTGCGCTTTGGGGTGTTTCCTGTCGCCGCGGCTAGGCCTACCCATGCAAGTGATGTATCATTTTTATCGGGAGACTTGGGGGAACGCTGGGTGGAAGGAAATTTGTGGCTCCTCTCAGATTCCAGAACTTTCTGCCACAGAAATGTGAGGAACACGTGTTTTTTTAGCCAAATTTTGAGGTTTGCAAAGGATTCTGGGTAACAGAACCTGGACCGAGCCCCGCAAGTCACCCCTCCTTGGATTCCCCTAGGTCTCTAGTTTTCAGAAATGCACAGGTTTGGTAGGTTTCCCTAGGTGCCGGCTGAGCTAGAGGCCAAAATCTACAGGTAGGTGCAAAAAACACCTCTGTTTTCTTCTAAAATTTTGGATGTGTCCACGTTGCGCTTTGGGGTGTTTCCTGTCTCGTGCGCTAGGCCTACCCACGAAAGTGAGGTATCATTTTTATCGGGAGACTTGGGGGAACGCTGGGTGGAAGGAAATTTGTGGCTCCTCTCAGATTCCAGAACTTTCTGCCACAGAAATGTGAGGAACATGTGTTTTTTTAGCCAAATTTTGAGGTTTGCAAAGGATTCTGGGTAACAGAACCTGGTCCGAGCCCCGCAAGTCACCCCTCCTTGGATTCCCCTAGGTCTCTAGTTTTCAGAAATGCACAGGTTTGGTAGGTTTCAATAGGTGCCAGCTGAGCTAGAGGCCAAAATCTACAGGTAGGCACTTCGCAAAAAACACCTCTGTTTTCTTCCAAAATTTTGGATGTGTCCACGTTGCGCTTTGGGGTGTTTCCTGTCGCCGCGGCTAGGCCTACCCATGCAAGTGAGGTATCATTTTTATCGGGAGACTTGGGGGAACGCTGGGTGGAAGGAAATTTGTGGCTCCTCTCAGATTCCAGAACTTTCTGCCACAGAAATGTGAGGAACATGTGTTTTTTTAGCCAAATTTTGAGGTTTGCAAAGGATTCTGAGTAACAGAACCTGGTCCGAGCCCCGCAAGTCACCCCTCCTTGGATTCCCCTAGGTCTCTAGTTTTCAGAAATGCACAGGTTTGGTAGGTTTCCCTAGGTGCCGGCTGAGCTAGAGGCCAAAATCTACAGGTAGGCACTTCGCAAAAAACACCTCTGTTTTCTTCAAAAATTTTGGATGTGTCCACGTTGCGCTTTGGGGGGTTTCCTGTCGCCGGCGCTAGGCCTACCCACGCAAGTGAGGTATCATTTTTATTGGGAGACTTGGGGGAACGCTGGGTGGAAGGAAATTTGTGGCTCCTCTCAGATTCCAGAACTTTCAGCCACAGAAATGTGAGGAACATGTGTTTTTTTAGCCATATTTTGAGGTTTGCAAAGGATTCTGGGTAACAGAACCTGGTCCGAGCCCCGCAAGTCACCCATCCTTGGATTCGCCTAGGTCTCTAGTTTTCAGAAATGCACAGGTTTGGTAGGTTTCCCTAGGTGCCGGCTGAGCTAGAGGCCAAAATCTACAGGTAGGTACTTCGTAAAAAACACCTCTGTTTTCTTCCAAAATTTGGGATGTGTCCACGTTGCGCTTTGGGGTGTTTCCTGTCGCCGCGGCTAGGCCTACCCATGCAAGTGATGTATCATTTTTATCGGGAGACTTGGAGGAACACTGGGTGGAAGGAAATTTGTGGCTCCTCTCAGATTCCAGAACTTTCTGCCACAGAAATGTGAGGAACATGTGTTTTTTTAGCCAAATTTTGAGGTTTGCAAAGGATTCTGGGTAACAGAACCTGGACCGAGCCCCGCAAGTCACCCCTCCTTGGATTCCCCTAGGTCTCTAGTTTTCAGAAATGCACAGGTTTGGTAGGTTTCCCTAGGTGCCGGCTGAGCTAGAGGCCAAAATCTACAGGTAGGTGCAAAAAACACCTCTGTTTTCTTCTAAAATTTTGGATGTGTCCACGTTGCGCTTTGGGGTGTTTCCTGTCTCGTGCGCTAGGCCTACCCACGAAAGTGAGGTATCATTTTTATCGGGAGACTTGGGGGAACGCTGGGTGGAAGGAAATTTGTGGCTCCTCTCAGATTCCAGAACTTTCTGCCACAGAAATGTGAGGAACATGTGTTTTTTTAGCCAAATTTTGAGGTTTGCAAAGGATTCTGGGTAACAGAACCTGGTCCGAGCCCCGCAAGTCACCCCTCCTTGGATTCCCCTAGGTCTCTAGTTTTCAGAAATGCACAGGTTTGGTAGGTTTCAATAGGTGCCAGCTGAGCTAGAGGCCAAAATCTACAGGTAGGCACTTCGCAAAAAACACCTCTGTTTTCTTCCAAAATTTTGGATGTGTCCACGTTGCGCTTTGGGGTGTTTCCTGTCGCCGCGGCTAGGCCTACCCATGCAAGTGAGGTATCATTTTTATCGGGAGACTTGGGGGAACGCTGGGTGGAAGGAAATTTGTGGCTCCTCTCAGATTCCAGAACTTTCTGCCACAGAAATGTGAGGAACATGTGTTTTTTTAGCCAAATTTTGAGGTTTGCAAAGGATTCTGAGTAACAGAACCTGGTCCGAGCCCCGCAAGTCACCCCTCCTTGGATTCCCCTAGGTCTCTAGTTTTCAGAAATGCACAGGTTTGGTAGGTTTCCCTAGGTGCCGGCTGAGCTAGAGGCCAAAATCTACAGGTAGGCACTTCGCAAAAAACACCTCTGTTTTCTTCAAAAATTTTGGATGTGTCCACGTTGCGCTTTGGGGGGTTTCCTGTCGCCGGCGCTAGGCCTACCCACGCAAGTGAGGTATCATTTTTATTGGGAGACTTGGGGGAACGCTGGGTGGAAGGAAATTTGTGGCTCCTCTCAGATTCCAGAACTTTCTGCCACAGAAATATGAGGAACATGTGTTTTTTTAGCCAAATTTTGAGGTTTGCAAAGGATTCTGGGTAACAGAACCTGGTCCGAGCCCCGCAAGTCACCCCTCCTTGGATTCCCCTAGGTCTCTAGTTTTCAGAAATGCACAGGTTTGGTAGGTTTCCCTGGGTGCCGGCTGAGCTAGAGGCCAAAATCTACAGGTAGGCACTTCGCAAAAAACACCTCTGTTTTCTTCCAAAATTTTGGATGTGTCCACGTTGCGCTTTGGGGTGTTTCCTGTCGCCGGCGCTAGCCCTACCCACGCAAGTGAGGTATCATTTTTATTGGGAGACTTGGGGGAACGCTGGGTGGAAGGAAATTTGTGGCTCCTCTCAGATTCGAGAACTTTCTGCCACAGAAATGTGAGGAACATGTGTTTTTTTAGCCGAATTTTGAGGTTTGCAAAGGATTCTGGGTAACAGAACCTGGTCCGAGCCCCGCAAGTCACCCCTCCTTGGATTCCCCTAGGTCTCTAGTTTTCAGAAATGGACAGGTGTGGTAGGTTTCCCTAGGTGCCGGCTGAGCTAGAGGCCAAAATCTACACGTAGGCACTTCGCAAAAAACACCTCTGTTTTCTTCCAAAATTTTGGATGTGTCCACGTTGCGCTTTGGGGTGTTTCCTGTCGCCGCGGCTAGGCCTACCCATGCAAGTGAGGTATCATTTTTATCGGGAGACTTGGAGGAACGCTGGGTGGAAGGAAATTTGTGGCTCCTCTCAGATTCCAGAACTTTCTGCCACAGAAATGTGAGGAACATGTGTTTTTTTAGCCAGATTTTGATGTTTGCAAAGGATTCTGTGTAACAGAACCTGGTCCAAGCCTCGCAAGTCACCCATCCTTGGATTCCCCTAGGTCTCTAGTTTTCAGAAATGCACAGGTTTGGTAGGTTTCCCTAGGTGCCGGCTGAGCTAGAGGCCAAAATCTACAGGTAGGTACTTCGTAAAAAACACCTCTGTTTTCTTCCAAAATTTTGGATGTGTCCATGTTGCGCTTTGGGGTGTTTCCTGTCGCCGGCGCTAGGCCTACCCACACAAGTGAGGTATCATTTTTATCGGGAGACTTGGGGGAACGCTGGGTGGAAGGAAATTTGTGGCTCCTCTCAGATTCCAGAACTTTCTGCCACAGAAATGTGAGGAACATGTGTTTTTTTAGCCAAATTTTTAGTTTTGCAAAGGATTCTGAGTAACAGAACCTGGTCCGAGCCCCGCAAGTCACCCCTCCTTGGATTCCCCTAGGTCTCTAGTTTTCAGAAATGCACAGGTTTGGTAGGTTTCCCTAGGTGCCGGCTGAGCTAGAGGCCAAAATCTACAGGTAGGCACTTCGCAAAAAACACCTCTGTTTTCTTCCAAAATTTTGGATGTGTCCACGTTGCGCTTTGGGGTGTTTCCTGTCGCCGGCGCTAGGCCTACCCACGCAAGTGAGGTATCATTTTTATTGGGAGACTTGGGGGAACGCTGGGTGGAAGGAAATTTGTGGCTCCTCTCAGATTCGAGAACTTTCTGCCACAGAAATGTGAGGAACATGTGTTTTTTTAGCCAAATTTTGAGGTTTGCAAAGGATTCTGAGTAAAAGAACCTGGTCCGAGCCCCGCAAGTCACCCCTCCTTGGATTCCCCTAGGTCTCTAGTTTTCAGAAATGGACAGGTGTGGTAGGTTTCCCTAGGTCCCGCCTGAGCTAGAGGCCAAAATCTACAGGTAGGCACTTCGCAAAAAACACCTCTGTTTTCTTCCAAAATTTTGGATGTGTCCACGTTGCGCTTTGGGGTGTTTCCTGTCGCCGCGGCTAGGCCTACCCATGCAAGTGAGGTATCATTTTTATCGGGAGACTTGGGGGAACGCTGGGTGGAAGGAAATTTGTGGCTCCTCTCAGATTCGAGAACTTTCTGCCACAGAAATGTGAGGAACATGTGTTTTTTTAGCCAAATTTTGAGGTTTGCAAAGGATTCTGGGTAACAGAACCTGGTCCGAGCCCCGCAAGTCACCCCTCCTTGGATTCCCCTAGGTCTCTAGTTTTCAGAAATGGACAGGTGTGGTAGGTTTCCCTAGGTGCCGGCTGAGCTAGAGGCCAAAATCTACAGGTAGGCACTTCGCAAAAAACACCTCTGTTTTCTTCCAAAATTTTGGATGTGTCCACGTTGCGCTTTGGGGTGTTTCCTGTCGCGGGCGCTAGGCCTACCCACGCAAGTGAGGTATCATTTTTATCGGGAGACTTGGGGGAACGCTGGGTGGAAGGAAATTTGTGGCTCCTCTCAGATTCCAGAACTTTCTGCCACAGAAATGTGAGGAACATGTGTTTTTTTAGCCAAATTTTGAGGTTTGCAAAGGATTCTGAGTAACAGAACCTTGTCCGAGCCCCGCAAGTCACCCCTCCTTGGATTCCCCTAGGTCTCTAGTTTTCAGAAATGCACAGGATTGGTAGGTTTCCCTAGGTGCCGGCTGAGCTAGAGGCCAAAATCTACAGGTAGGCACTTCGCAAAAAACACCT
The DNA here is from genome assembly GCF_031143425.1 of Pleurodeles waltl. Lineage (NCBI taxonomy): Eukaryota > Metazoa > Chordata > Amphibia > Caudata > Salamandridae > Pleurodeles > Pleurodeles waltl. The sequence goes on from NC_090439.1 coordinate 121,286,698, forward strand.
CTGTTTTCTTCCAAAATTTTGGATGTGTCCACGTTGCGCTTTGGGGTGTTTCCTGTCGCGGGCGCTAGGCCTACCCATGCAAGTGAGGTATCATTTTTATCGGGAGACTTGGGGGAACGCTGGGTGGAAGGAAATTTGTGGCTCCTCTCAGATTCCAGAACTTTCTGCCACAGAAATGTGAGGAACATGTGTTTTTTTAGCCAAATTTTGAGGTTTGAAAAGGATTCTGAGTAACAGAACCTTGTCCGAGCCCCGCAAGTCACTCCTCCTTGGATTCCCCTAGGTCTCTAGTTTTCAGAAATGCACAGGATTGGTAGGTTTCCCTAGGTGCCGGCTGAGCTAGAGGCCAAAATCTACAGGTAGGCACTTCGCAAAAAACACCTCTGTTTTCTTCCAAAATTTTGGATGTGTCCACGTTGCGCTTTGGGGTGTTTCCTGTCGCCGCGGCTAGGCCTACCCATGCAAGGGAGGTATCATTTTTATCGGGAGACTTAGGGGAACGCTGGGTGGAAGGAAATTTGTGGCTCCTCTCAGATTCCAGAACTTTCAGCCACAGAAATGTGAGGAACATGTGTTTTTTTAGCCATATTTTGAGGTTTGCAAAGGATTCTGGGTAACAGAACCTGGTCCGAGCCCCGCAAGTCACCCATCCTTGGATTCGCCTAGGTCTCTAGTTTTCAGAAATGCACAGGTTTGGTAGGTTTCCCTAGGTGCCGGCTGAGCTAGAGGCCAAAATCTACAGGTAGGTACTTCGTAAAAAACACCTCTGTTTTCTTCCAAAATTTGGGATGTGTCCACGTTGCGCTTTGGGGTGTTTCCTGTCGCCGCGGCTAGGCCTACCCATGCAAGTGATGTATCATTTTTATCGGGAGACTTGGGGGAACGCTGGGTGGAAGGAAATTTGTGGCTCCTCTCAGATTCCAGAACTTTCTGCCACAGAAATGTGAGGAACACGTGTTTTTTTAGCCAAATTTTGAGGTTTGCAAAGGATTCTGGGTAACAGAACCTGGACCGAGCCCCGCAAGTCACCCCTCCTTGGATTCCCCTAGGTCTCTAGTTTTCAGAAATGCACAGGTTTGGTAGGTTTCCCTAGGTGCCGGCTGAGCTAGAGGCCAAAATCTACAGGTAGGTGCAAAAAACACCTCTGTTTTCTTCTAAAATTTTGGATGTGTCCACGTTGCGCTTTGGGGTGTTTCCTGTCTCGTGCGCTAGGCCTACCCACGAAAGTGAGGTATCATTTTTATCGGGAGACTTGGGGGAACGCTGGGTGGAAGGAAATTTGTGGCTCCTCTCAGATTCCAGAACTTTCTGCCACAGAAATGTGAGGAACATGTGTTTTTTTAGCCAAATTTTGAGGTTTGCAAAGGATTCTGGGTAACAGAACCTGGTCCGAGCCCCGCAAGTCACCCCTCCTTGGATTCCCCTAGGTCTCTAGTTTTCAGAAATGCACAGGTTTGGTAGGTTTCAATAGGTGCCAGCTGAGCTAGAGGCCAAAATCTACAGGTAGGCACTTCGCAAAAAACACCTCTGTTTTCTTCCAAAATTTTGGATGTGTCCACGTTGCGCTTTGGGGTGTTTCCTGTCGCCGCGGCTAGGCCTACCCATGCAAGTGAGGTATCATTTTTATCGGGAGACTTGGGGGAACGCTGGGTGGAAGGAAATTTGTGGCTCCTCTCAGATTCCAGAACTTTCTGCCACAGAAATGTGAGGAACATGTGTTTTTTTAGCCAAATTTTGAGGTTTGCAAAGGATTCTGAGTAACAGAACCTGGTCCGAGCCCCGCAAGTCACCCCTCCTTGGATTCCCCTAGGTCTCTAGTTTTCAGAAATGCACAGGTTTGGTAGGTTTCCCTAGGTGCCGGCTGAGCTAGAGGCCAAAATCTACAGGTAGGCACTTCGCAAAAAACACCTCTGTTTTCTTCAAAAATTTTGGATGTGTCCACGTTGCGCTTTGGGGGGTTTCCTGTCGCCGGCGCTAGGCCTACCCACGCAAGTGAGGTATCATTTTTATTGGGAGACTTGGGGGAACGCTGGGTGGAAGGAAATTTGTGGCTCCTCTCAGATTCCAGAACTTTCAGCCACAGAAATGTGAGGAACATGTGTTTTTTTAGCCATATTTTGAGGTTTGCAAAGGATTCTGGGTAACAGAACCTGGTCCGAGCCCCGCAAGTCACCCATCCTTGGATTCGCCTAGGTCTCTAGTTTTCAGAAATGCACAGGTTTGGTAGGTTTCCCTAGGTGCCGGCTGAGCTAGAGGCCAAAATCTACAGGTAGGTACTTCGTAAAAAACACCTCTGTTTTCTTCCAAAATTTGGGATGTGTCCACGTTGCGCTTTGGGGTGTTTCCTGTCGCCGCGGCTAGGCCTACCCATGCAAGTGATGTATCATTTTTATCGGGAGACTTGGAGGAACACTGGGTGGAAGGAAATTTGTGGCTCCTCTCAGATTCCAGAACTTTCTGCCACAGAAATGTGAGGAACATGTGTTTTTTTAGCCAAATTTTGAGGTTTGCAAAGGATTCTGGGTAACAGAACCTGGACCGAGCCCCGCAAGTCACCCCTCCTTGGATTCCCCTAGGTCTCTAGTTTTCAGAAATGCACAGGTTTGGTAGGTTTCCCTAGGTGCCGGCTGAGCTAGAGGCCAAAATCTACAGGTAGGTGCAAAAAACACCTCTGTTTTCTTCTAAAATTTTGGATGTGTCCACGTTGCGCTTTGGGGTGTTTCCTGTCTCGTGCGCTAGGCCTACCCACGAAAGTGAGGTATCATTTTTATCGGGAGACTTGGGGGAACGCTGGGTGGAAGGAAATTTGTGGCTCCTCTCAGATTCCAGAACTTTCTGCCACAGAAATGTGAGGAACATGTGTTTTTTTAGCCAAATTTTGAGGTTTGCAAAGGATTCTGGGTAACAGAACCTGGTCCGAGCCCCGCAAGTCACCCCTCCTTGGATTCCCCTAGGTCTCTAGTTTTCAGAAATGCACAGGTTTGGTAGGTTTCAATAGGTGCCAGCTGAGCTAGAGGCCAAAATCTACAGGTAGGCACTTCGCAAAAAACACCTCTGTTTTCTTCCAAAATTTTGGATGTGTCCACGTTGCGCTTTGGGGTGTTTCCTGTCGCCGCGGCTAGGCCTACCCATGCAAGTGAGGTATCATTTTTATCGGGAGACTTGGGGGAACGCTGGGTGGAAGGAAATTTGTGGCTCCTCTCAGATTCCAGAACTTTCTGCCACAGAAATGTGAGGAACATGTGTTTTTTTAGCCAAATTTTGAGGTTTGCAAAGGATTCTGAGTAACAGAACCTGGTCCGAGCCCCGCAAGTCACCCCTCCTTGGATTCCCCTAGGTCTCTAGTTTTCAGAAATGCACAGGTTTGGTAGGTTTCCCTAGGTGCCGGCTGAGCTAGAGGCCAAAATCTACAGGTAGGCACTTCGCAAAAAACACCTCTGTTTTCTTCAAAAATTTTGGATGTGTCCACGTTGCGCTTTGGGGGGTTTCCTGTCGCCGGCGCTAGGCCTACCCACGCAAGTGAGGTATCATTTTTATTGGGAGACTTGGGGGAACGCTGGGTGGAAGGAAATTTGTGGCTCCTCTCAGATTCCAGAACTTTCTGCCACAGAAATATGAGGAACATGTGTTTTTTTAGCCAAATTTTGAGGTTTGCAAAGGATTCTGGGTAACAGAACCTGGTCCGAGCCCCGCAAGTCACCCCTCCTTGGATTCCCCTAGGTCTCTAGTTTTCAGAAATGCACAGGTTTGGTAGGTTTCCCTGGGTGCCGGCTGAGCTAGAGGCCAAAATCTACAGGTAGGCACTTCGCAAAAAACACCTCTGTTTTCTTCCAAAATTTTGGATGTGTCCACGTTGCGCTTTGGGGTGTTTCCTGTCGCCGGCGCTAGCCCTACCCACGCAAGTGAGGTATCATTTTTATTGGGAGACTTGGGGGAACGCTGGGTGGAAGGAAATTTGTGGCTCCTCTCAGATTCGAGAACTTTCTGCCACAGAAATGTGAGGAACATGTGTTTTTTTAGCCGAATTTTGAGGTTTGCAAAGGATTCTGGGTAACAGAACCTGGTCCGAGCCCCGCAAGTCACCCCTCCTTGGATTCCCCTAGGTCTCTAGTTTTCAGAAATGGACAGGTGTGGTAGGTTTCCCTAGGTGCCGGCTGAGCTAGAGGCCAAAATCTACACGTAGGCACTTCGCAAAAAACACCTCTGTTTTCTTCCAAAATTTTGGATGTGTCCACGTTGCGCTTTGGGGTGTTTCCTGTCGCCGCGGCTAGGCCTACCCATGCAAGTGAGGTATCATTTTTATCGGGAGACTTGGAGGAACGCTGGGTGGAAGGAAATTTGTGGCTCCTCTCAGATTCCAGAACTTTCTGCCACAGAAATGTGAGGAACATGTGTTTTTTTAGCCAGATTTTGATGTTTGCAAAGGATTCTGTGTAACAGAACCTGGTCCAAGCCTCGCAAGTCACCCATCCTTGGATTCCCCTAGGTCTCTAGTTTTCAGAAATGCACAGGTTTGGTAGGTTTCCCTAGGTGCCGGCTGAGCTAGAGGCCAAAATCTACAGGTAGGTACTTCGTAAAAAACACCTCTGTTTTCTTCCAAAATTTTGGATGTGTCCATGTTGCGCTTTGGGGTGTTTCCTGTCGCCGGCGCTAGGCCTACCCACACAAGTGAGGTATCATTTTTATCGGGAGACTTGGGGGAACGCTGGGTGGAAGGAAATTTGTGGCTCCTCTCAGATTCCAGAACTTTCTGCCACAGAAATGTGAGGAACATGTGTTTTTTTAGCCAAATTTTTAGTTTTGCAAAGGATTCTGAGTAACAGAACCTGGTCCGAGCCCCGCAAGTCACCCCTCCTTGGATTCCCCTAGGTCTCTAGTTTTCAGAAATGCACAGGTTTGGTAGGTTTCCCTAGGTGCCGGCTGAGCTAGAGGCCAAAATCTACAGGTAGGCACTTCGCAAAAAACACCTCTGTTTTCTTCCAAAATTTTGGATGTGTCCACGTTGCGCTTTGGGGTGTTTCCTGTCGCCGGCGCTAGGCCTACCCACGCAAGTGAGGTATCATTTTTATTGGGAGACTTGGGGGAACGCTGGGTGGAAGGAAATTTGTGGCTCCTCTCAGATTCGAGAACTTTCTGCCACAGAAATGTGAGGAACATGTGTTTTTTTAGCCAAATTTTGAGGTTTGCAAAGGATTCTGAGTAAAAGAACCTGGTCCGAGCCCCGCAAGTCACCCCTCCTTGGATTCCCCTAGGTCTCTAGTTTTCAGAAATGGACAGGTGTGGTAGGTTTCCCTAGGTCCCGCCTGAGCTAGAGGCCAAAATCTACAGGTAGGCACTTCGCAAAAAACACCTCTGTTTTCTTCCAAAATTTTGGATGTGTCCACGTTGCGCTTTGGGGTGTTTCCTGTCGCCGCGGCTAGGCCTACCCATGCAAGTGAGGTATCATTTTTATCGGGAGACTTGGGGGAACGCTGGGTGGAAGGAAATTTGTGGCTCCTCTCAGATTCGAGAACTTTCTGCCACAGAAATGTGAGGAACATGTGTTTTTTTAGCCAAATTTTGAGGTTTGCAAAGGATTCTGGGTAACAGAACCTGGTCCGAGCCCCGCAAGTCACCCCTCCTTGGATTCCCCTAGGTCTCTAGTTTTCAGAAATGGACAGGTGTGGTAGGTTTCCCTAGGTGCCGGCTGAGCTAGAGGCCAAAATCTACAGGTAGGCACTTCGCAAAAAACACCTCTGTTTTCTTCCAAAATTTTGGATGTGTCCACGTTGCGCTTTGGGGTGTTTCCTGTCGCCGCGGCTAGGCCTACCCATGCAAGTGAGGTATCATTTTTATCGGGAGACTTGGAGGAACGCTGGGTGGAAGGAAATTTGTGGCTCCTCTCAGATTCCAGAACTTTCTGCCACAGAAATGTGAGGAACATGTGTTTTTTTAGCCAGATTTTGATGTTTGCAAAGGATTCTGTGTAACAGAACCTGGTCCAAGCCTCGCAAGTCACCCATCCTTGGATTCCCCTAGGTCTCTAGTTTTCAGAAATGCACAGGTTTGGTAGGTTTCCCTAGGTGCCGGCTGAGCTAGAGGCCAAAATCTACAGGTAGGTACTTCGTAAAAAACACCTCTGTTTTCTTCCAAAATTTTGGATGTGTCCATGTTGCGCTTTGGGGTGTTTCCTGTCGCCGGCGCTAGTCCTACCCACACAAGTGAGGTATCATTTTTATCGGGAGACTTGGGGGAACGCTGGGTGGAAGGAAATTTGTGGCTCCTCTCAGATTCCAGAACTTTCTGCCACAGAAATGTGAGGAACATGTGTTTTTTTAGCCAAATTTTGAGTTTTGCAAAGGATTCTGAGTAACAGAACCTGGTCCGAGCCCCGCAAGTCACCCCTCCTTGGATTCCCCTAGGTCTCTAGTTTTCAGAAATGCACAGGTTTGGTAGGTTTCCCTAGGTGCCGGCTGAGCTAGAGGCCAAAATCTACAGGTAGGCACTTCGCAAAAAACACCTCTGTTTTCTTCCAAAATTTTGGATGTGTCCACGTTGCGCTTTGGGGTGTTTCCTGTCGCCGGCGCTAGGCCTACCCACGCAAGTGAGGTATCATTTTTATTGGGAGACTTGGGGGAACGCTGGGTGGAAGGAAATTTGTGGCTCCTCTCAGATTCGAGAACTTTCTGCCACAGAAATGTGAGGAACATGTGTTTTTTTAGCCAAATTTTGAGGTTTGCAAAGGATTCTGAGTAACAGAACCTGGTCCGAGCCCCGCAAGTCACCCCTCCTTGGATTCCCCTAGGTCTCTAGTTTTCAGAAATGGACAGGTGTGGTAGGTTTCCCTAGGTCCCGCCTGAGCTAGAGGCCAAAATCTACAGGTAGGCACTTCGCAAAAAACACCTCTGTTTTCTTCCAAAATTTTGGATGTGTCCACGTTGCGCTTTGGGGTGTTTCCTGTCGCCGCGGCTAGGCCTACCCATGCAAGTGAGGTATCATTTTTATCGGGAGACTTGGAGGAACACTGGGTGGAAGGAAATTTGTGGCTCCTCTCAGATTCCAGAACTTTCTGCCACAGAAATGTGAGGAACATGTGTTTTTTTAGCCAGATTTTGATGTTTGCAAAGGATTCTGTGTAACAGAACCTGGTCCAAGCCTCGCAAGTCACCCATCCTTGGATTCCCCTAGGTCTCTAGTTTTCAGAAATGCACAGGTTTGGTAGGTTTCCCTAGGTGCTGGCTGAGCTAGAGGCCAAAATCTACAGGTAGGTACTTCGAAAAAAACACCTCTGTTTTCTTCCAAAATTTTGGATGTGTCCATGTTGCGCTTTGGGGTGTTTCCTGTCGCCGGCGCTAGGCCTACCCACACAAGTGAGGTATCATTTTTATCGGGAGACTTGGGGGAACGCTGGGTGGAAGGAAATTTGTGGCTCCTCTCAGATTCCAGAACTTTCTGCCACAGAAATGTGAGGAACATGTGTTTTTTTAGCCAAATTTTGAGGTTTGCAAAGGATTCTGAGTAACAGAACCTGGTCCGAGCCCCGCAAGTCACCCCTCCTTGGATTCCCCTAGGTCTCTAGTTTTCAGAAATGCACAGGTTTGGTAGGTTTCACTAGGTGCCGGCTGAGGTAGAGGCCAAAATCTACAGGTAGGCACTTCGAAAAAAACACCTCTGTTTTCTTCCAAAATTTTGGATGTGTCCAGGTTGCGCTTTGGGGTGTTTCCTGTCGCCGCGGCTAGGCCTACCCATGCAAGTGAGGTATTATTTTTATCGGGAGACTTGGGGGAACGCTGGGTGGAAGGAAATTTGTGGCTCCTCTCAGATTCCAGAACTTTCTGCCACAGAAATGGGAGGAACATGTGTTTTTTTAGCCAAATTTTGAGGTTTGCAAAGGATTCTGGGTAACAGAACCTGGTCCGAGCCCCGCAAGTCACCCCTCCTTGGATTCCCCTAGGTCTCTAGTTTTCAGAAATGCACAGGTTTGGTAGGTTTCCCTAGGTGCCGGCTGAGGTAGAGGGCAAAATCTACAGGTAGGTACTTCGTAAAAAACACCTCTGTTTTCTTCCAAAATTTGGGATGTGTCCACGTTGCGCTTTGGGGTGTTTCCTGTCGCCGCGGCTAGGCGTACCCATGCAAGTGAGGTATCATTTTTATCGGGAGACTTGGGGGAACGCTGGGTGGAAGGAAATTTGTGGCTCCTCTCAGATTCCAGAACTTTCTGCCACAGAAATGTGAGGAACATGTGTTTTTTTAGCCAGATTTTGAGGTTTGCAAAGGATTCTGGGTAACAGAACCTGGTCCGAGCCCCTCAAGTCACCCATCCTTGGATTCCCCTAGGTCTCTAGTTTTCAGAAATGCACAGGTTTGGTAGGTTTCCCTAGGTGCCGGCTGAGCTAGAGGCCAAAATCTACAGGTAGGTACTTCGTAAAAAAACCCAGTTTTCTTCCAAAATTTTGGATGTGTTCACGTTGGGCTTTGGGGTGTTTCCTCTCGCGGGCGCTAGGCCTACCCACGCAAGTGAGGTATCATTTTTATCGGGAGACTTGGGGGAACGCTGGGTGGAAGGAAATTTGTGGCTCCTCTCAGATTCCAGAACTTTCTGCCACAGAAATGTGAGGAACATGTGTTTTTTTAGCCAAATTTTGAGGTTTGCAAAGGATTCTGAGTAACAGAACCTGGTCCGAGCCCCGCAAGTCACCCCTCCTTGGATTCCCCTAGGTCTCTAGTTTTCAGAAATGCACAGGATTGGTAGGTTTCCCTAGGTGCCGGCTGAGCTAGAGGCCAAAATCTACAGGTAGGCACTTCACAAAAAACACCTCTGTTTTCTTCCAAAATTTTGGATGTGTCCACGTTGCGCTTTGGGGTGTTTCCTGTCGCCGGCGCTAGGCCTACCCACGCAAGTGAGGTATCATTTTTATTGGGAGACTTGGGGGAACGCTGGGTGGAAGGAAATTTGTGGCTCCTCTCAGATTCCAGAAGTTTCTGCCACAGAAATATGAGGAACATGTGTTTTTTTAGCCAAATTTTGAGGTTTGCAAAGGATTCTGGGTAACAGAACCTGGTCCGAGCCCCGCAAGTCACCCCTCCTTGGATTCCCCTAGGTCTCTAGTTTTCAGAAATGCACAGGTTTGGTAGGTTTCCCTAGGTGCCGGCTGAGCTAGAGGCCAAAATCTACAGGTAGGCACTTCGCAAAAAACACCTCTGTTTTCTTCCAAAATTTTGGATGTGTCCACGTTGCGCTTTGGGGTGTTTCCTGTCGCCGGCGCTAGGCCTACCCACGCAAGTGAGGTATCATTTTTATCGGGACACTTGGGGGAACGCTGGGTGGAAGGAAATTTGTGGCTCCTCTCAGATTCCAGAACTTTCTGCCACAGAAATGTGAGGAACATGTGTTTTTTTAGCCAAATTTTGAGGTTTGCAAAGGATTCTGGGTAACAGAACCTGGTCCGAGCCCCGCAAGTCACCCCTCCTTGGATTCCCCTAGGTCTCTAGTTTTCAGAAATGCACAGGTTTGGTAGGTTTCAATAGGTGCCAGCTGAGCTAGAGACCAAAATCTACAGGTAGGCACTTCGCAAAAAACACCTCTGTTTTCTTCCAAAATTTTGGATGTGTCCACGTTGCGCTTTGGGGTGTTTCCTGTCGCCGCGGCTAGGCCTACCCATGCAAGTGAGGTATCATTTTTATCGGGAGACTTGGGGGAACGCTGGGTGGAAGGAAATTTGTGGCTCCTCTCAGATTCCAGAACTTTCTGCCACAGAAATGTGAGGAACATGTGTTTTTTTAGCCAAATTTTGAGGTTTGCAAAGGATTCTGAGTAACAGAACCTGGTCCGAGCCCCGCAAGTCACCCCTCCTTGGATTCCCCTAGGTCTCTAGTTTTCAGAAATGCACAGGTTTGGTAGGTTTCACTAGGTGCCGGCTGAGGTAGAGGCCAAAATCTACAGGTAGGCACTTCGAAAAAAACACCTCTGTTTTCTTCCAAAATTTTGGATGTGTCCACGTTGCGCTTTGGGGTGTTTCCTGTTGCCGCTGCTAGGCCTACCCATGCAAGTGAGGTATTATTTTTATCGGGAGACTTGGGGGAACGCTGGGTGGAAGGAAATTTGTGGCTCCTCTCAGATTCCAGAACTTTCTGCCACAGAAATGTGAGGAACATGTGTTTTTTTAGCCAAATTTTGAGGTTTGCAAAGGATTCTGGGTAACAGAACCTGGTCCGAGCCCCGCAAGTCACCCCTCCTTGGATTCCCCTAGGTCTCTAGTTTTCAGAAATGCACAGGTTTGGTAGGTTTCCCTAGGTGCCGGGTGAGGTAGAGGGCAAAATCTACAGGTAGGTACTTCGTAAAAAACACCTCTGTTTTCTTCCAAAATTTGGGATGTGTCCACGTTGCGCTTTGGGGTGTTTCCTGTCGCCGCGGCTAGGCGTGCCCATGCAAGTGAGGTATCATTTTTATCGGGAGACTTGGGGGAACGCTGGGTGGAAGGAAATTTGTGGCTCCTCTCAGATTCCAGAACTTTCTGCCACAGAAATGTGAGGAACATGTGTTTTTTTAGCCAGATTTTGAGGTTTGCAAAGGATTCTGGGTAACAGAACCTGGTCCGAGCCCCTCAAGTCACCCATCCTTGGATTCCCCTAGGTCTCTAGTTTTCAGAAATGCACAGGTTTGGTAGGTTTCCCTAGGTGCCGGCTGAGCTAGAGGCCAAAATCTACAGGTAGGTACTTCGTAAAAAAACCCAGTTTTCTTCCAAAATTTTGGATGTGTTCACGTTGCGCTTTGGGGTGTTTCCTCTCGCGGGCGCTAGGCCTACCCACGCAAGTGAGGTATCATTTTTATCGGGAGACTTGGGGGAACGCTGGGTGGAAGGAAATTTGTGGCTCCTCTCAGATTCCAGAACTTTCTGCCACAGAAATGTGAGGAACATGTGTTTTTTTAGCCAAATTTTGAGGTTTGCAAAGGATTCTGAGTAACAGAACCTGGTCCGAGCCCCGCAAGTCACCCCTCCTTGGATTCCCCTAGGTCTCTAGTTTTCAGAAATGCACAGGTTTGGTAGGTTTCACTAGGTGCCGGCTGAGGTAGAGGCCAAAATCTACAGGTAGGCACTTCGAAAAAAACACCTCTGTTTTCTTCCAAAATTTTGGATGTGTCCACGTTGCGCTTTGGGGTGTTTCCTGTTGCCGCTGCTAGGCCTACCCATGCAAGTGAGGTATTATTTTTATCGGGAGACTTGGGGGAACGCTGGGTGGAAGGAAATTTGTGGCTCCTCTCAGATTCCAGAACTTTCTGCCACAGAAATGTGAGGAACATGTGTTTTTTTAGCCAAATTTTGAGGTTTGCAAAGGATTCTGGGTAACAGAACCTGGTCCGAGCCCCGCAAGTCACCCCTCCTTGGATTCCCCTAGGTCTCTAGTTTTCAGAAATGCACAGGTTTGGTAGGTTTCCCTAGGTGCCGGCTGAGGTAGAGGGCAAAATCTACAGGTAGGTACTTCGTAAAAAACACCTCTGTTTTCTTCCAAAATTTGGGATGTGTCCACGTTGCGCTTTGGGGTGTTTCCTGTCGCCGCGGCTAGGCGTGCCCATGCAAGTGAGGTATCATTTTTATCGGGAGACTTGGGAGAACGCTGGGTGGAAGGAAATTCGTGGCTCCTCTCAGATTCCAGAACTTTCTGCCACAGAAATGTGAGGAACATGTGTTTTTTTAGCCAGATTTTGAGGTTTGCAAAGGATTCTGGGTAACAGAACCTGGTCCGAGCCCCTCAAGTCACCCATCCTCGGATTCCCCTAGGTCTCTAGTTTTCAGAAATGCACAGGTTTGGTAGGTTTCCCTAGGTGCCGGCTGAGCTAGAGGCCAAAATCTACAGGTAGGTACTTCGTAAAAAAACCCAGTTTTCTTCCAAAATTTTGGATGTGTTCACGTTGCGCTTTGGGGTGTTTCCTCTCGCGGGCGCTAGGCCTACCCACGCAAGTGAGGTATCATTTTTATCGGGAGACTTGGGGGAACGCTGGGTGGAAGGAAATTTGTGGCTCCTCTCAGATTCCAGAACTTTCTGCCACAGAAATGTGAGGAACATGTGTTTTTTTAGCCAAATTTTGAGGTTTGCAAAGGATTCTGAGTAACAGAACCTGGTCCGAGCCCCGCAAGTCACCCCTCCTTGGATTCCCCTAGGTCTCTAGTTTTCAGAAATGCACAGGATTGGTAGGTTTCCCTAGGTGCCGGCTGAGCTAGAGGCCAAAATCTACAGGTAGGCACTTCACAAAAAACACCTCTGTTTTCTTCCAAAATTTTGGATGTGTCCACGTTGCGCTTTGGGGTGTTTCCTGTCGCCGGCGCTAGGCCTACCCACGCAAGTGAGGTATCATTTTTATTGGGAGACTTGGGGGAACGCTGGGTGGAAGGAAATTTGTGGCTCCTCTCAGATTCCAGAAGTTTCTGCCACAGAAATATGAGGAACATGTGTTTTTTTAGCCAAATTTTGAGGTTTGCAAAGGATTCTGGGTAACAGAACCTGGTCCGAGCCCCGCAAGTCACCCCTCCTTGGATTCCCCTAGGTCTCTAGTTTTCAGAAATGCACAGGTTTGGTAGGTTTCCCTAGGTGCCGGCTGAGCTAGAGGCCAAAATCTACAGGTAGGCACTTCGCAAAAAACACCTCTGTTTTCTTCCAAAATTTTGGATGTGTCCACGTTGCGCTTTGGGGTGTTTCCTGTCGCCGGCGCTAGGCCTACCCACGCAAGTGAGGTATCATTTTTATCGGGACACTTGGGGGAACGCTGGGTGGAAGGAAATTTGTGGCTCCTCTCAGATTCCCGAACTTTCTGCCACAGAAATGTGAGGAACATGTGTTTTTTTAGCCAAATTTTGAGGTTTGCAAAGGATTCTGAGTAACAGAACCTGGTCCGAGCCCCGCAAGTCACCCCTCCATGGATTCCCCTAGGTCTCTAGTTTTCAGAAATGCACAGGTTTGGTAGGTTTCCCTAGGTGCCGGCTGAGCTAGAGGCCAAAATCTACAGGTAGGCACTTCGCAAAAAACACCTCTGTTTTCTTCAAAAATTTTGGATGTGTCCACGTTGCGCTTTGGGGGGTTTCCTGTCGCCGGCGCTAGGCCTACCCACGCAAGTGAGGTATCATTTTTATTGGGAGACTTGGGGGAACGCTGGGTGGAAGGAAATTTGTGGCTCCTCTCAGATTCCAGAACTTTCTGCCACAGAAATATGAGGAACATGTGTTTTTTTAGCCAAATTTTGAGGTTTGCAAAGGATTCTGGGTAACAGAACCTGGTCCGAGCCCCGCAAGTCACCCCTCCTTGGATTCCCCTAGGTCTCTAGTTTTCAGAAATGCACAGGTTTGGTAGGTTTCCCTAGGTGCCGGCTGAGCTAGAGGCCAAAATCTACAGGTAGGCACTTCGCAAAAAACACCTCTGTTTTCTTCCAAAATTTTGGATGTGTCCACGTTGCGCTTTGGGGTGTTTCCTGTCGCCGGCGCTAGGCCTACCCACGCAAGTGAGGTATCATTTTTATTGGGAGACTTGGGGGAACGCTGGGTGGAAGGAAATTTGTGGCTCCTCTCAGATTCGAGAACTTTCTGCCACAGAAATGTGAGGAACATGTGTTTTTTTAGCCAAATTTTGAGGTTTGCAAAGGATTCTGGGTAACAGAACCTGGTCCGAGCCCCGCAAGTCACCCCTCCTTGGATTCCCCTAGGTCTCTAGTTTTCAGAAATGGACAGGTTTGGTAGGTTTCCCTAGGTGCCGGCTGAGCTAGAGGCCAAAATCTACAGGTAGGCACTTCGCAAAAAACACCTCTGTTTTCTTCCAAAATTTTGGATGTGTCCACATTGCGCTTTGGGGTGTTTCCTGTCGCCGCGGCTAGGCCTACCCATGCAAGTGAGGTATCATTTTTATCGGGAGACTTGGAGGAACGCTGGGTGGAAGGAAATTTGTGGCTCCTCTCAGATTCCAGAACTTTCTGCCACAGAAATGTGAGGAACATGTGTTTTTTTAGCCAGATTTTGATGTTTGCAAAGGATTCTGTGTAACAGAACCTGGTCCAAGCCTCGCAAGTCACCCATCCTTGGATTCCCCTAGGTCTCTAGTTTTCAGAAATGCACAGGTTTGGTAGGTTTCCCTAGGTGCCGGCTGAGCTAGAGGCCAAAATCTACAGGTAGGTACTTCGTAAAAAACACCTCTGTTTTCTTCCAAAATTTTGGATGTGTCCATGTTGCGCTTTGGGGTGTTTCCTGTCGCCGGCGCTAGGCCTACCCACACAAGTGAGGTATCATTTTTATCGGGAGATTTGGGGGAACGCTGGGTGGAAGGAAATTTGTGGCTCCTCTCAGATTCCAGAACTTTCTGCCACAGAAATGTGAGGAACATGTGTTTTTTTAGCCAAATTTTGAGGTTTGCAAAGGATTCTGAGTAACAGAACCTGGTCCGAGCCCCGCAAGTTACCCCTCCTTGGATTCCCCTAGGTCTCTAGTTTTCAGAAATGCACAGGTTTGGTAGGTTTCCCTAGGTGCCGGCTGAGCTAGAGGCCAAAATCTACAGGTAGGCACTTCGTAAAAAACACCTCTGTTTTCTTCCAAAATTTTGGATGTGTCCACGTTGCGCTTTGGGGTGTTTCCTGTCACCGGCGCTAGGCCTACCCACGCAAGTGAGGTATCATTTTTATTGGGAGACTTGGGGGAACGCTGGGTGGAAGGAAATTTGTGGCTCCTCTCAGATTCGAGAACTTTCTGCCACAGAAATGTGAGGAACATGTGTTTTTTTAGCCAAATTTTGAGGTTTGCAAAGGATTCTGGGTAACAGAACCTGGTCCGAGCCCCGCAAGTCACCCCTCCTTGGATTCCCCTAGGTCTCTAGTTTTCAGAAATGGACAGGTGTGGTAGGTTTCCCTAGGTGCCGGCTGAGCTAGAGGCCAAAATCTACAGGTAGGCACTTCGCAAAAAACACCTCTGTTTTCTTCCAAAATTTTGGATGTGTCCACGTTGCGCTTTGGGGTGTTTCCTGTCGCCGCGGCTAGGCCTACCCATGCAAGTGAGGTATCATTTTTATCGGGAGACTTGGAGGAACGCTGGGTGGAAGGAAATTTGTGGCTCCTCTCAGATTCTAGAACTTTCTGCCACAGAAATGTGAGGAACATGTGTTTTTTTAGCCAGATTTTGATGTTTACAAAGGATTCTGTGTAACAGAACCTGGTCCAAGCCTCGCAAGTCACCCATCCTTGGATTCCCCTAGGTCTCTAGTTTTCAGAAATGCACAGCTTTGGTAGGTTTCCCTAGGTGCCGGCTGAGCTAGAGGCCAAAATCTACAGGTAGGTACTTCGTAAAAAACACCTCTGTTTTCTTCCAAAATTTTGGATGTGTCCATGTTGCGCTTTGGGGTGTTTCCTGTCGCCGGCGCTAGGCCTACCCACACAAGTGAGGTATCATTTTTATCGGGAGACTTGGGGGAACGCTGGGTGGAAGGAAATTTGTGGCTCCTCTCAGATTCCAGAACTTTCTGCCACAGAAATGTGAGGAACATGTGTTTTTTTAGCCAAATTTTGAGGTTTGCAAAGGATTCTGAGTAACAGAACCTGGTCCGAGCCCCGCAAGTCACCCCTCCTTGGATTCCCCTAGGTCTCTAGTTTTCAGAAATGCACAGGTTTGGTAGGTTTCCCTAGGTGCCGGCTGAGCTAGAGGCCAAAATCTACAGGTAGGCACTTCGCAAAAAACACCTCTGTTTTCTTCCAAAATTTTGGATGTGTCCACGTTGCGCTTTGGGGTGTTTCCTGTAGCCGGCGCTAGGCCTACCCACGCAAGTGAGGTATCATTTTTATCGGGAGACTTGGGGGAACGCTGGGTGGAAGGAAATTTGTGGCTCCTCTCAGATTCCAGAACTTTCTGCCACAGAAATGTGAGGAACATGTGTTTTTTTAGCCAAATTTTGAGGTTTGCAAAGGATTCTGAGTAACAGAACCTGGTCCGAGCCCCGCAAGTCACCCCTCCTTGGATTCCCCTAGGTCTCTAGTTTTCAGAAATTCACAGGTTTGGTAGGTTTCCCTAGGTGCCGGCTGAACTAGAGGCCAAAATCTACAGGTAGGCACTTCGAAAAAAACACCTCTGTTTTCTTCCAAAATTTTGGATGTGTCCACGTTGCGCTTTGGGGTGTTTCCTGTCGCCGCGGCTAGGCCTACCCATGCAAGTGAGGTATTATTTTTATCGGGAGACTTGGGGGAATGCTGGGTGGAAGGAAATTTGTGGCTCCTCTCAGATTCCAGAACTTTCTGCCACAGAAATGTGAGGAACATGTGTTTTTTTAGCCAGATTTTGAGGTTTGCAAAGGATTCTGGGTAACAGAACCTGGTCCGAGCCCCTCAAGTCACCCATCCTTGGATTCCCCTAGGTCTCTAGTTTTCAGAAATGCACAGGTTTGGTAGGTTTCCCTAGGTGCCGGCTGAGCTAGAGGCCAAAATCTACAGGTAGGTACTTCGTAAAAAACACCAGTTTTCTTCCAAAATTTTGGATGTGTTCACGTTGCGCTTTGGGGTGTTTCCTCTCGCGGGCGCTAGGCCTACCCACGCAAGTGAGGTATAATTTTTATCGGGAGACTTGGGGGAACGCTGGGTGGAAGGAAATTTGTGGCTCCTCTCAGATTCCAGAACTTTCTGCCACAGAAATGTGAGGAACATGTGTTTTTTTAGCCAAATTTTGAGGTTTGCAAAGGATTCTGAGTAACAGAACCTGGTCCGAGCCCCGCAAGTCCCCCCTCCTTGGATTCCCCTAGGTCTCTAGTTTTCAGAAATGCACAGGTTTGGTAGGTTTCCCTAGGTGCCGGCTGAGCTAGAGGCCAAATTCTACAGGTAGGCACTTCGCAAAAAACACCTCTGTTTTCTTAAAAAATTTTGGATGTGTCCACGTTGCGCTTTGGGGGGTTTCCTGTCGCCGGCGCTAGGCCTACCCACGCAAGTGAGGTATCATTTTTATTGGGAGACTTGGGGGAACGCTGGGTGGAAGGAAATTTGTGGCTCCTCTCAGATTCCAGAACTTTCTGCCACAGAAATATGAGGAACATGTGTTTTTTTAGCCAAATTTTGAGGTTTGCAAAGGATTCTGGGTAACAGAACCTGGTCCGAGCCCCGCAAGTCACCCCTCCTTGGATTCCCCTAGGTCTCTAGTTTTCAGAAATGCACAGGTTTGGTAGGTTTCCCTAGGTGCCGGCTGAGCTAGAGGCCAAAATCTACAGGTAGGCACTTCGCAAAAAACACCTCTGTTTTCTTCCAAAATTTTGGATGTGTCCACGTTGCGCTTTGGGGTGTTTCCTGTCGCCGGCGCTAGGCCTACCCACGCAAGTGAGGTATCATTTTTATTGGGAGACTTGGGGGAACGCTGGGTGGAAGGAAATTTGTGGCTCCTCTCAGATTCGAGAACTTTCTGCCACAGAAATGTGAGGAACATGTGTTTTTTTAACCAAATTTTGAGGTTTGCAAAGGATTCTGGGTAACAGAACCTGGTCCGAGCCCCGCAAGTCACCCCTCCTTGGATTCCCCTAGGTCTCTAGTTTTCAGAAATGGACAGGTTTGGTAGGTTTCCCTAGGTGCCGGCTGAGCTAGAGGCCAAAATCTACAGGTAGGCACTTCGCAAAAAACACCTCTGTTTTCTTCCAAAATTTTGGATGTGTCCACATTGCGCTTTGGGGTGTTTCCTGTCGCCGCGGCTAGGCCTACCCATGCAAGTGAGGTATCATTTTTATCGGGAGACTTGGAGGAACGCTGGGTGGAAGGAAATTTGTGGCTCCTCTCAGATTCCAGAACTTTCTGCCACAGAAATGTGAGGAACATGTGTTTTTTTAGCCAGATTTTGATGTTTGCAAAGGATTCTGTGTAGCAGAACCTGGTCCAAGCCTCGCAAGTCACCCATCCTTGGATTCCCCTAGGTCTCTAGTTTTCAGAAATGCACAGGTTTGGTAGGTTTCCCTAGGTGCCGGCTGAGCTAGAGGCCAAAATCTACAGGTAGGTACTTCGTAAAAAACACCTCTGTTTTCTTCCAAAATTTTGGATGTGTCCATGTTGCGCTTTGGGGTGTTTCCTGTCGCCGCGGCTAGGCCTACCCATGCAAGTGAGGTATCATTTTTATCGGGAGACTTGGAGGAACGCTGGGTGGAAGGAAATTTGTGGCTCCTCTCAGATTCTAGAACTTTCTGCCACAGAAATGTGAGGAACATGTGTTTTTTTAGCCAGATTTTGAGGTTTGCAAAGGATTCTGAGTAACAGAACCTGGTCCGAGCCCCGCAAGTCACCCCTCCTTGGATTCCCCTAGGTCTCTAGTTTTCAGAAATGCACAGGTTTGGTAGGTTTCCCTAGGTGCCGGCTGAACTAGAGGCCAAAATCTACAGGTAGGCACTTCGAAAAAAACACCTCTGTTTTCTTCCAAAATTTTGGATGTGTCCACGTTGCGCTTTGGGGTGTTTCCTGTCGCCGCGGCTAGGCCTACCCATGCAAGTGAGGTATTATTTTTATCGGGAGACTTGGGGGAATGCTGGGTGGAAGGAAATTTGTGGCTCCTCTCAGATTCCAGAACTTTCTGCCACAGAAATGTGAGGAACATGTGTTTTTTTAGCCAGATTTTGAGGTTTGCAAAGGATTCTGGGTAACAGAACCTGGTCCGAGCCCCTCAAGTCACCCATCCTTGGATTCCCCTAGGTCTCTAGTTTTCAGAAATGCACAGGTTTGGTAGGTTTCCCTAGGTGCCGGCTGAGCTAGAGGCCAAAATCTACAGGTAGGTACTTCGTAAAAAACACCAGTTTTCTTCCAAAATTTTGGATGTGTTCACGTTGCGCTTTGGGGTGTTTCCTCTCGCGGGCGCTAGGCCTACCCATGCAAGTGAGGTATAATTTTTATCGGGAGACTTGGGGGAACGCTGGGTGGAAGGAAATTTGTGGCTCCTCTCAGATTCCAGAACTTTCTGCCACAGAAATATGAGGAACATGTGTTTTTTTAGCCAAATTTTGAGGTTTGCAAAGGATTCTGGGTAACAGAACCTGGTCCGAGCCCCGCAAGTCACCCCTCCTTGGATTCCCCTAGGTCTCTAGTTTTCAGAAATGCACAGGTTTGGTAGGTTTCCCTAGGTGCCGGCTGAGCTAGAGGCCAAAATCTACAGGTAGGCACTTCGCAAAAAACACCTCTGTTTTCTTCCAAAATTTTGGATGTGTCCACGTTGCGCTTTGGGGTGTTTCCTGTCGCCGGCGCTAGGCCTACCCACGCAAGTGAGGTATCATTTTTATTGGGAGACTTGGGGGAACGCTGGGTGGAAGGAAATTTGTGGCTCCTCTCAGATTCGAGAACTTTCTGCCACAGAAATGTGAGGAACATGTGTTTTTTTAACCAAATTTTGAGGTTTGCAAAGGATTCTGGGTAACAGAACCTGGTCCGAGCCCCGCAAGTCACCCCTCCTTGGATTCCCCTAGGTCTCTAGTTTTCAGAAATGGACAGGTTTGGTAGGTTTCCCTAGGTGCCGGCTGAGCTAGAGGCCAAAATCTACAGGTAGGCACTTCGCAAAAAACACCTCTGTTTTCTTCCAAAATTTTGGATGTGTCCACATTGCGCTTTGGGGTGTTTCCTGTCGCCGCGGCTAGGCCTACCCATGCAAGTGAGGTATCATTTTTATCGGGAGACTTGGAGGAACGCTGGGTGGAAGGAAATTTGTGGCTCCTCTCAGATTCCAGAACTTTCTGCCACAGAAATGTGAGGAACATGTGTTTTTTTAGCCAGATTTTGATGTTTGCAAAGGATTCTGTGTAGCAGAACCTGGTCCAAGCCTCGCAAGTCACCCATCCTTGGATTCCCCTAGGTCTCTAGTTTTCAGAAATGCACAGGTTTGGTAGGTTTCCCTAGGTGCCGGCTGAGCTAGAGGCCAAAATCTACAGGTAGGTACTTCGTAAAAAACACCTCTGTTTTCTTCCAAAATTTTGGATGTGTCCATGTTGCGCTTTGGGGTGTTTCCTGTCGCCGGCGCTAGGCCTACCCACACAAGTGAGGTATCATTTTTATCGGGAGATTTGGGGGAACGCTGGGTGGAAGGAAATTTGTGGCTCCTCTCAGATTCCAGAACTTTCTGCCACAGAAATGTGAGGAACATGTGTTTTTTTAGCCAAATTTTGAGGTTTGCAAAGGATTCTGAGTAACAGAACCTGGTCCGAGCCCCGCAAGTCACCCCTCCTTGGATTCCCCTAGGTCTCTAGTTTTCAGAAATGCACAGGTTTGGTAGGTTTCCCTAGGTGCCGGCTGAGCTAGAGGCCAAAATCTACAGGTAGGCACTTCGTAAAAAACACCTCTGTTTTCTTCCAAAATTTTGGATGTGTCCACGTTGCGCTTTGGGGTGTTTCCTGTCGCCGGCGCTAGGCCTACCCACGCAAGTGAGGTATCATTTTTATTGGGAGACTTGGGGGAACGCTGGGTGGAAGGAAATTTGTGGCTCCTCTCAGATTCGAGAACTTTCTGCCACAGAAATGTGAGGAACATGTGTTTTTTTAGCCAAATTTTGAGGTTTGCAAAGGATTCTGGGTAACAGAACCTGGTCCGAGCCCCGCAAGTCACCCCTCCTTGGATTCCCCTAGGTCTCTAGTTTTCAGAAATGGACAGGTGTGGTAGGTTTCCCTAGGTGCCGGCTGAGCTAGAGGCCAAAATCTACAGGTAGGCACTTCGCAAAAAACACCTCTGTTTTCTTCCAAAATTTTGGATGTGTCCACGTTGCGCTTTGGGGTGTTTCCTGTCGCCGCGGCTAGGCCTACCCATGCAAGTGAGGTATCATTTTTATCGGGAGACTTGGAGGAACGCTGGGTGGAAGGAAATTTGTGGCTCCTCTCAGATTCCAGAACTTTCTGCCACAGAAATGTGAGGAACATGTGTTTTTTTAGCCAGATTTTGATGTTTGCAAAGGATTCTGTGTAACAGAACCTGGTCCAAGCCTCGCAAGTCACCCATCCTTGGATTCCCCTAGGTCTCTAGTTTTCAGAAATGCACAGGTTTGGTAGGTTTCCCTAGGTGCCGGCTGAGCTAGAGGCCAAAATCTACAGGTAGGTACTTCGTAAAAAACACCTCTGTTTTCTTCCAAAATTTTGGATGTGTCCATGTTGCGCTTTGGGGTGTTTCCTGTCGCCGGCGCTAGGCCTACCCACACAAGTGAGGTATCATTTTTATCGGGAGACTTGGGGGAACGCTGGGTGGAAGGAAATTCGTGGCTCATCTCAGATTCCAGAACTTTCTGCCACAGAAATGTGAGGAACATGTGTTTTTTTAGCCAAATTTTGAGGTTTGCAAAGGATTCTGAGTAACAGAACCTGGTCCGAGCCCCGCAAGTCACCCCTCCTTGGATTCCCCTAGGTCTCTAGTTTTCAGAAATGCACAGGTTTGGTAGGTTTCCCTAGGTGCCGGCTGAGCTAGAGGCCAAAATCTACAGGTAGGCACTTCGCAAAAAACACCTCTGTTTTCTTCCAAAATTTTGGATGTGTCCACGTTGCGCTTTGGGGTGTTTCCTGTAGCCGGCGCTAGGCCTACCCACGCAAGTGAGGTATCATTTTTATCGGGAGACTTGGGGGAACGCTGGGTGGAAGGAAATTTGTGGCTCCTCTCAGATTCCAGAACTTTCTGCCACAGAAATGTGAGGAACATGTGTTTTTTTAGCCAAATTTTGAGGTTTGCAAAGGATTCTGAGTAACAGAACCTGGTCCGAGCCCCGCAAGTCACCCCTCCTTGGATTCCCCTAGGTCTCTAGTTTTCAGAAATGCACAGGTTTGGTAGGTTTCCCTAGGTGCCGGCTGAGCTAGAGGCCAAAATCTACAGGTAGGCACTTCGAAAAAAACACCTCTGTTTTCTTCCAAAATTTTGGATGTGTCCACGTTGCGCTTTGGGGTGTTTCCTGTCGCCGCGGCTAGGCCTACCCATGCAAGTGAGGTATTATTTTTATCGGGAGACTTGGGGGAATGCTGGGTGGAAGGAAATTTGTGGCTCCTCTCAGATTCCAGAACTTTCTGCCACAGAAATGTGAGGAACATGTGTTTTTTTAGCCAAATTTTGAGGTTTGCAAAGGATTCTGGGTAACAGAACCTGGTCCGAGCCCCGCAAGTCACCCCTCCTTGGATTCCCCTAGGTCTCTAGTTTTCAGAAATGCACAGGTTTGGTAGGTTTCCCTAGGTGCCGGCTGAGGTAGAGGGCAAAATCTACAGGTAGGTACTTCGTAAAAAACACCTCTGTTTTCTTCCAAAATTTGGGATGTGTCCACGTTGCGCTTTGGGGTGTTTCCTGTCGCCGCGGCTAGGCGTACCCATGCAAGTGAGGTATCATTTTTATCGGGAGACTTGGGGGAACGCTGGGTGGAAGGAAATTTGTGGCTCCTCTCAGATTCCAGAACTTTCTGCCACAGAAATGTGAGGAACATGTGTTTTTTTAGCCAGATTTTGAGGTTTGCAAAGGATTCTGGGTAACAGAACCTGGTCCGAGCCCCTCAAGTCACCCATCCTTGGATTCCCCTAGGTCTCTAGTTTTCAGAAATGCACAGGTTTGGTAGGTTTCCCTAGGTGCCGGCTGAGCTAGAGGCCAAAATCTACAGGTAGGTACTTCGTAAAAAACACCAGTTTTCTTCCAAAATTTTGGATGTGTTCACGTTGCGCTTTGGGGTGTTTCCTCTCGCGGGCGCTAGGCCTACCCACGCAAGTGAGGTATCATTTTTATCGGGAGACTTGGGGGAACGCTGGGTGGAAGGAAATTTGTGGCTCCTCTCAGATTCCAGAACTTTCTGCCACAGAAATGTGAGAAACATGTGTTTTTTTAGCCAAATTTTGAGGTTTGCAAAGGATTCTGAGTAACAGAACCTGGTCCGAGCCCCGCAAGTCCCCCCTCCTTGGATTCCCCTAGGTCTCTAGTTTTCAGAAATGCACAGGTTTGGTAGGTTTCCCTAGGTGCCGGCTGAGCTAGAGGCCAAAATCTACAGGTAGGTACTTCGTAAAAAACACCTCTGTTTTCTTCCAAAATTTTGGATGTGTCCATGTTGCGCTTTGGGGTGTTTCCTGTCGCCGGCGCTAGGCCTACCCACACAAGTGAGGTATCATTTTTATCGGGAGACTTGGGGGAACGCTGGGTGGAAGGAAATTTGTGGCTCCTCTCAGATTCCAGAACTTTCTGCCACAGAAATGTGAGGAACATGTGTTTTTTTAGCCAAATTTTGAGGTTTGCAAAGGATTCTGAGTAACAGAACCTGGTCCGAGCCCCGCAAGTCACCCCTCCTTGGATTCCCCTAGGTCTCTAGTTTTCAGAAATGCACAGGTTTGGTAGGTTTCCCTAGGTGCCGGCTGAGCTAGAGGCCAAAATCTACAGGTAGGCACTTCGCAAAAAACACCTCTGTTTTCTTCCAAAATTTTGGATGTGTCCACGTTGCGCTTTGGGGTGTTTCCTGTAGCCGGCGCTAGGCCTACCCATGCAAGTGAGGTATTATTTTTATCGGGAGACTTGGGGGAACGCTGGGTGGAAGGAAATTTGTGGCTCCTCTCAGATTCCAGAACTTTCTGCCACAGAAATGTGAGGAACATGTGTTTTTTTAGCCAAATTTTGAGGTTTGCAAAGGATTCTGAGTAACAGAACCTGGTCCGAGCCCCGCTAGTCACCCCTCCTTGGATTCCCCTAGGTCTCTAGTTTTCAGAAATGCACAGGTTTGGTATGTTTCCCTAGGTGCCGGCTGAGGTAGAGGGCAAAATCTACAGGTAGGTACTTCGTAAAAAACACCTCTGTTTTCTTCCAAAATTTGGGATGTGTCCACGTTGCGCTTTGGGGTGTTTCCTGTCGCCGGCGCTAGGCCTACCCACGCAAGTGAGGTATCATTTTTATTGGGAGACTTGGGGGAACGCTGGGTGGAAGGAAATTTGTGGCTCCTCTCAGATTCGAGAACTTTCTGCCACAGAAATGTGAGGAACATGTGTTTTTTTAGCCAAATTTTGAGGTTTGCAAAGGATTCTGGGTAACAGAACCTGGTCCGAGCCCCGCAAGTCACCCCTCCTTGGATTCCCCTAGGTCTCTAGTTTTCAGAAATGGACAGGTTTGGTAGGTTTCCCTAGGTGCCGGCTGAGCTAGAGGCCAAAATCTACAGGTAGGCACTTCGCAAAAAACACCTCTGTTTTCTTCCAAAATTTTGGATGTGTCCACGTTGCGCTTTGGGGTGTTTCCTGTCGCCGCGGCTAGTCCTACCCATGCAAGTGAGGTATCATTTTTATCGGGAGACTTGGAGGAACGCTGGGTGGAAGGAAATTTGTGGCTCCTCTCAGATTCCAGAACTTTCTGCCACAGAAATGTGAGGAACATGTGTTTTTTTAGCCAGATTTTGATGTTTGCAAAGGATTCTGTGTAACAGAACCTGGTCCAAGCCTCGCAAGTCACCCATCCTTGGATTCCCCTAGATCTCTAGTTTTCAGAAATGCACAGGTTTGGTAGGTTTCCCTAGGTGCCGGCTGAGCTAGAGGCCAAAATCTACAGGTAGGTACTTCGTAAAAAACACCTCTGTTTTCTTCCAAAATTTTGGATGTGTCCATGTTGCGCTTTGGGGTGTTTCCTGTCGCCGGCGCTAGGCCTACCCACACAAGTGAGGTATCATTTTTATCGGGAGACTTGGGGGAACGCTGGGTGGAAGGAAATTTGTGGCTCCTCTCAGATTCCAGAACTTTCTGCCACAGAAATGTGAGGAACACGTGTTTTTTTAGCCAAATTTTGAGGTTTGCAAAGGATTCTGAGTAACAGAACCTGGTCCGAGCCCCGCAAGTCACCCCTCCTTGGATTCCCCTAGGTCTCTAGTTTTCAGAAATGCACAGGATTGGTAGGTTTCCCTAGGTGCCGGCTGAGCTAGAGGCCAAAATCTACAGGTAGGCACTTCGCAAAAAACACCTCTGTTTTCTTCCAAAATTTTGGATGTGTCCACGTTGCGCTTTGGGCTGTTTCCTGTCGCCGGCGCTAGGCCTACCCACGCAAGTGAGGTATCATTTTTATTGGGAGACTTGGGGGAACGCTGGGTGGAAGGAAATTTGTGGCTCCTCTCAGATTCCAGAACTTTCTGCCACAGAAATATGAGGAACATGTGTTTTTTTAGCCAAATTTTGAGGTTTGCAAAGGATTCTGGGTAACAGAACCTGGTCCGAGCCCCGCAAGTCACCCCTCCTTGGATTCCCCTAGGTCTCTAGTTTTCAGAAATGCACAGGTTTGGTAGGTTTCCCTAGGTGCCGGCTGAGCTAGAGGCCAAAATCTACAGGTAGACACTTCGCAAAAAACACCTCTGTTTTCTTCCAAAATTTTGGATGTGTCCACGTTGCGCTTTGGGGAGTTTCCTGTCGCCGGCGCTAGTCCTACCCAAGCAAGTGAGGTGTCATTTTTATCGGGACACTTGGGGGAACGCTGGGTGGAAGGAAATTTGTGGCTCCTCTCAGATTCCAGAACTTTCTGCTACAGAAATGTGAGGAACATTTGTTTTTTTAGCCAAATTTTGAGGTTTGCAAAGGATTCTGGGTAACAGAACCTGGTCCGAGCCCCGCAAGTCACCCCTCCTTGGATTCCCCTAGGTCTCTAGTTTTCAGAAATGCACAGGTTTGGTAGGTTTCAATAGGTGCCAGCTGAGCTAGAGGCCAAAATCTACAGGTAGGCACTTCGCAAAAAACACCTCTGTTTTCTTCCAAAATTTTGGATGTGTCCACGTTGCGCTTTGGGGTGTTTCCTGTCGCCGGCGCTAGGCCTACCCACGCAAGTGAGGTATCATTTTTATTGGGAGACTTGGGGGAACGCTGGGTGGAAGGAAATTTGTGGCTCCTCTCACATTCCAGAACTTTCTGCCACAGAAATGTGAGGAACATGTGTTTTTTTAGCCAGATTTTGAGGTTTGCAAAGGATTCTGGGTAACAGAACCTGGTCCGAGCCCCGCAAGTCACCCATCCTTGGATTCCCCTTGGTCTCTAGTTTTCAGAAATGCACAGGTTTGGTAGGTTTCCCTAGGTGCTGGCTGAGCTAGAGGCCAAAATCTACAGGTAGGTACTTCGCAAAAAACACCTCTGTTTTCTTCCAAAATTTTGGATGTGTCCACGTTGCGCTTTGGGGTGTTTCCTGTCGCCGCGACTAGGCCTACCCATGCAAGTGAGGTATTATTTTTATCGGGAGACTTGGGGGAACGCTGGGTGGAAGGAAATTTGTGGCTCCTCTCAGATTCCAGAACTTTCTGCCACAGAAATGTGAGGAACATGTGTTTTTTTAGCCAAATTTTGAGGTATGCAAAGGATTCTGGGTAACAGAACCTGGTCCGAGCCCCGCAAGTCACCCCTCCTTGGATTCCCCTAGGTCTCTAGTTTTCAGAAATGCACAGTTTTGGTAGGTTTCCCTAGGTGCCGGCTGAGCTAGAGTCCAAAATCTACAGGTAGGCACTTCGCAAAAAACACCTCTGTTTTCTTCCAAAATTTTGGATGTGTCCACGTTGCGCTTTGGGGTGTTTCCTATCGCGGTCGCTAGGCCTACCCACACAAGTGAGGTATCATTTTTATCGCAAGACTTGGGGGAACGCTGGGTGGAAGGAAATTTGTGGCTCCTCTCAGATTCCAGAACTTTCTACCACAGAAATATGAGGAACATGTGTTTTTTTAGCCAAATTTTGAGGTTTGCAAAGGATTCTGGGTAACAGAACCTGGTCCGAGCCCCGCAAGTCACCCCTCCTTGGATTCCCCTAGGTCTCTAGTTTTCAGAAATGCACAGGTTTGGTAGGTTTCCCTAGGTGCCGGCTGAGCTAGAGGCAATAATCTACAGGTAGGCACTTCGCAAAAAACACCTCTGTTTTCTTCCAAAATTTTGGATGTGTCCACGTTGCGCTTTGGGGTGTTTCCTGTCGCGGGCGCTAGGCCTACCCACGCAAGTGAGGTATCATTTTTATCGGGAGACTTGGGGGAACGCTGGGTGGAAGATAATTTGTGGCTCCTCTCAGATTCCAGAACTTTCTGCCACAGAAATATGAGGAAGATGTGTTTTTTTAGCCAAATTTTGAGGTTTGCAAAGGATTCTGGGTAACAGAACCTGGTCCGAGCCCCGAAAGTCACCCCATCTTGGATTGCCCTAGGTCTCTAGTTTTCAGAAATGCACAGGTTTGGTAGGTTTCCCTAGGTGCCGGCTGAGCTAGAGGCCAAAATCTACAGGTAGGCACTTCGCAAAAAACACCTCTGTTTTCTTCAAAAATTTTGGATGTGTCCACGTTGCGCTTTGGGGTGTTTCCTGTCGCCGGCGCTAGGCCTACCCACGCAAGTGAGGTATCATTTTTATTGGGAGACTTGGGGGAACGCTGGGTGGAAAGAAATTTGTGGCTCCTCTCAGATTCCAGAACTTTCTGCCACAAAAATGTGTGGAACATGTGTTTTTTTAGCCAAATTTTGAGGTTTGCAAAGGATTTTGGGTAACAGAACCTGGTCCGAGTCCCGCAAGTCACCCCTCCTTGGATTCCCCTAGGTCTCTAGTTTTCAGAATTGCCCAGGTTCGGTAGGTTTCCCTAGGTGCCGGCTGAGCTAGAGGCCAAAATCTACAGGAAGGCACTTCGCAAAAAACACCTCTGTTTTCTTCCAAAATTTTGGATGTGTCCACGTTGCGCTTTGGGGTGTTTCCTGTCGCCGGCGCTAGGCCTACCCACGCAAGTGAGGTATCATTTTTATTGGGAGACTTGGGGGAACGCTGGGTGGAAGGAAATTTGTGGCTCCTCTCAGATTCCAGAACTTTCTGCCACAGAAATGTGAGGAACATGTGTTTTTTTAGCCAAATTGTGAGGTTTGCAAAGATTCTGGGTAACAGAACCTGGTCCGAGCCCCGCAAGTCACCCCTCCTTGGATTCCCCTAGGTCTCTAGTTTTCAGAAATGTATAGGTTTGGTAGGTTTCCGTAGGTGCCGGCTGAGCTAGAGGCCAAAATCTACAGGTAGGCACTTCGCAAAAAACACCTCTGTTTTCTTCCAAAATTTTGGATGTGTCCACGTTGCGCTTTGGGGTGTTTCCTGTCGCCGGCGCTAGGCCTACCCACGCAAGTGAGGTATCATTTTTATTGGGAGACTTGGGGGAACGCTGGGTGGAAAGAAATTTGTGGCTCCTCTCAGATTCCAGAACTTTCTGCCACAGAAATGTGTGGAACATGTGTTTTTTTAGCCAAATTTTGAGGTTTGCAAAGGATTCTGGGTAACAGAACCTGGTCCGAGTCCCGCAAGTCACCCCTCCTTGGATTCCCCTAGGTCTCTAGTTTTCAGAATTGCCCAGGTTTGGTAGGTTTCCCTAGGTGCCGGTTGAGCTAGAGGCCAAAATCTACAGGAAGGCACTTCGCAAAAAACACCTCTGTTTTCTTCCAAAATTTTGGATGTGTCCACGTTGCGCTTTGGGGTGTTTCCTGTCGCCGGCGCTAGGCCTACCCACGCAAGTGAGGTATCATTTTTATTGGGAGACTTGGGGGAACGCTGGGTGGAAGGAAATTTGTGGCTCCTCTCAGATTCCAGAACTTTCTGCCACAGAAATGTGAGGAACATGTGTTTTTTTAGCCAAATTGTGAGGTTTGCAAAGGATTCTGGGTAACAGAACCTGGTCCGAGCCCCGCAAGTTACCCCTCCTTGGATTCCCCTAGGTCTCTAGTTTTCAGAAATGTATAGGTTTGGTAGGTTTCCGTAGGTGCCGGCTGAGGTAGAGGGCAAAATCTACGGGTAGGTACTTCGCAAAAAACACCTCTGTTTTCTTCCAAAATTTTGGATGTGTCCACGTTGCGCTTTGGGGTGTTTCCTGTCGCCGCGGCTAGGCCTAACCATGCAAGTGAGGTATAATTTTTATCGGGAGACTTGGGGGAACGCTGGGTGGAAGGAAATTTGTGGCTCCTCTCAGATTCCAGAACTTTCTGCCACAGAAATGTGAGGAACATGTGTTTTTTTAGCCAGATTTTGAGGTTTGCAAAGGATTCTGGGTAACAGAACCTGGTCCGAGCCCCGCAAGTCACCCATCCTTTGATTCCCCTAGGTCTCTAGTTTTCAGAAATGCACAGGTTTGGTAGGTTTCCCTAGGTGCCGGCTGAGCTAGAGGCCAAAATCTACAGGTAGGTACTTCGTAAAAAACACCTCTGTTTCTTCCAAAATTTTGGATGTGTTCACGTTGCGCTTTGGGGTGTTTCCTGTCGCCGGCGCTAGGCCTACCCACACAAGTGAGGTATAATTTTTATCGGGAGACTTGGGCGAACGCTGGGTGGAAGGAAATTTGTGGCTCCTCTCAGATTCCAGAACTTTCTGCCACAGAAATGTGAGGAACATGTGTTTTTTTAGCCAAATTTTGAGGTATGCAAAGGATTCTGGGTAACAGAACCTGGACCGAGCCCCGCAAGTCACCCCTCCTTGGATTGCCCTAGGTCTCTAGTTTTCAGAAATGCACAGGTTCGGTAGGTTTCCCTAGGTGCCGGCTGAGCTAGAGGCCAAAATCTACAGGTAGGTGCAAAAAACACCTCTGTTGTCTTCCAAAATTTTGGATGTGTCCACGTTGCGCTTTGGGGTGTTTCCTGTCGCGGGCGCTAGGCCTACCCACGCAAGTGAGGTATAATTTTTATCGGGAGACTTGGGGGAACGCTTGGTGGAAGGAAATTTGTGGCTCCTCTCAGATTCCAGAACTTTCTGCCACAGAAATGTGAGGAACATGTGTTTTTTTAGCCAAATTTTGAGGTTTGCAAAGGATTCTGAGTAACAGAACCTGGTCCGAGACCCGAAAGACACCCCATCTTGGATTGCCCTAGGTCTCTAGTTTTCAGAAATGCACAGGTTTGGTAGGTTTCCCTAGGTGCCGGCTGAGCTAGAGGCCAAAATCTACAGGTAGGCACTTCGCAAAAAACACCTCTGTTTTCTTCCAAAATTTTGGATGTGTCCACGTTGCGCTTTGGGGTGTTTCCTGTCACCGGCGCTAGGCCTACCCACGCAAGTGAGGTATCATTTTTATTGGGAGACTTGGGGGAACGCTGGGTGGAAGGAAATTTGTGGCTCCTCTCAGATTCCAGAACTTTCTGCCACAGAAATGTGAGGAACATGTGTTTTTTTAGCCAAATTTTGAGGTTTGCAAAGGATTCTGGGTAACAGAACCTGGTCCGAGCCCCGAAACTCACCCCATCTTGGATTCCCCTAGGTCTCTAGTTTTCAGAAATGCACAGGTTTAGTAGGTTTCCCTAGGTGCCGGCTGAGCTAGAGGCCAAAATCTACAGGTAGGCACTTCGCAAAAAACACCTCTGTTTTCTTCCAAAATTTTGGATGTGTCCACGTTGCGCTTTGGGGTGTTTCCTATCGCGGGCGCTAGGCCTACCCACACAAGTGAGGTATCATTTTTATCGGGAGACTTGGGGGAACGCTGGGTGGAAGGAAATTTGTCGCTCCTCTCAGATTCCAGAACTTTCTGCCACAGAAATGTGAGGAACATGTGTTTTTTTAGCCAAATTTTGAGGTTTGCAAAGGATTCTGGGTAACAGAACCTGGTCCGAGCCCCGCAAGTCACCCCTCCTTGGATTCCCCTAGGTCTCTAGTTTTCAGAAATGCACAGGATTGGTAGGTTTCCCTAGGTGCCGGCTGAGCTAGAGGCCAAAATCTACAGGTAGGCACTTCGCAAAAAACACCTCTGTTTTCTTCCAAAATTTTGGATGTGTCCACGTTGCGCTTTGGGGTGTTTCCTGTCGCCGGCGCTAGGCCTACCCACGCAAGTGAGGTATCATTTTTATTGGGAGACTTGGGGGAACGCTGGGTGGAAGGAAATTTGTGGCTCCTCTCAGATTCCAGAAGTTTCTGCCACAGAAATATGAGGAACATGTGTTTTTTTAGCCAAATTTTGAGGTTTGCAAAGGATTCTGGGTAACAGAACCTGGTCCGAGCCCCGCAAGTCACCCCTCCTTGGATTCCCCTAGGTCTCTAGTTTTCAGAAATGCACAGGTTTGGTAGGTTTCCCTAGGTGCCGGCTGAGCTAGAGGCCAAAATCTACAGGTAGGCACTTCGCAAAAAACACCTCTGTTTTCTTCCAAAATTTTGGATGTGTCCACGTTGCGCTTTGGGGTGTTTCCTGTCGCCGGCGCTAGGCCTACCCACGCAAGTGAGGTATCATTTTTATCGGGACACTTGGGGGAACGCTGGGTGGAAGGAAATTTGTGGCTCCTCTCAGATTCCAGAAGTTTCTGCCACAGAAATGTGAGGAACATGTGTTTTTTTAGCAGAATTTTGAGGTTTGCAAAGGATTCTGGGTAACAGAACTTGGTCCGAGCCCCGCAAGTCACCCCTCCTTGGATTCCCCTAGGTCTCTAGTTTTCAGAAATGCACAGGTTTGGTAGGTTTCCCTAGGTGCCGGCTGAGCTAGAGGCCAAAATCTACAGGTAGGCACTTCGCAAAAAACACCCCTGTTTTCTTCCAAAATTTTGGATGTGTCCACGTTGCGCTTTGGGGGGTTTCCTGTCGCCGGCGCTAGGCCTACCCATGCAAGTAAGGTTTCATTTTTATTGGGAGACTTGGGGGAACGCTGGGTGGAAGGAAATTTGTGGCTCCTCTCAGATTCCAGAACTTTCTGCCACAGAAATATGAGGAACATGTGTTTTTTTAGCCAAATTTTGAGGTTTGCAAAGGATTCTGGGTAACAGAACCTGGTCCGAGCCCCGCAAGTCACCCCTCCTTGGATTCCCCTAGGTCTCTAGTTTTCAGAAATGCACAGGTTTGGTAGGTTTCCCTAGGTGCCGGCTGAGCTAGAGGCCAAAATCTACAGGTAGGCACTTCGCAAAAAACACCTCTGTTTTCTTCAAAAATTTTGGATGTGTCCATGTTGCGCTTTGGGGTGTTTCCTGTTGCCGGCGCTAGGCCTACCCACGCAAGTGAGGTATCATTTTTATTGGGAGACTTGGGGGAACGCTGGGTGGAAGGAAATTTGTGGCTCCTCTCAGATTCGAGAACTTTCTGCCACAGAAATGTGAGGAACATGTGTTTTTTTAGCCAAATTTTGAGGTTTGCAAAGGATTCTGGGTAACAGAACCTGGTCCGAGCCCCGCAAGTCACCTCTCCTTGGATTCCCCTAGGTCTCTAGTTTTCAGAAATGGACAGGTTTGGTAGGTTTCCCTAGGTGCCGGCTGAGCTAGAGGCCAAAATCTACAGGTAGGCACTTCGCAAAAAACACCTCTGTTTTCTTCCAAAATTTTGGATGTGTCCACGTTGCGCTTTGGGGTGTTTCCTGTCGCCGCGGCTAGGCCTACCCATGCAAGTGAGGTATTATTTTTATCGGGAGACTTGGGGGAACGCTGGGTGGAAGGAAATTTGTGGCTCCTCTCAGATTCCAGAACTTTCTGCCACAGAAATGTGAGGAACATGTGTTTTTTTAGCCAAATTTTGAGGTTTGCAAAGGATTCTGGGTAACAGAACCTGGTCCGAGCCCCGCAAGTCACCCCTCCTTGGATTCCCCTTGGTCTCTAGTTTTCAGAAATGCACAGGTTTGGTAGGTTTCCCTAGGTGCTGGCTGAGCTAGAGGCCAAAATCTACAGGTAGGTACTTCGTAAAAAACACCTCTGTTTTCTTCCAAAATTTTGGATGTGTCCACGTTGCGCTTTGGGGTGTTTCCTGTCGCCGCGGCTAGGCCTACCCATGCAAGTGAGGTATTATTTTTATCGGGAGACTTGGGGGAACGCTGGGTGGAAGGAAATTTGTGGCTCCTCTCAGATTCCAGAACTTTCTGCCACAGAAATGTGAGGAACATGTGTTTTTTTAGCCAAATTTTGAGGTTTGCAAAGGATTCTGGGTAACAGAACCTGGTCCGAGCCCCGCAAGTCACCCCTCCTTGGATTCCCCTAGGTCTCTAGTTTTCAGAAATGCACAGGTTTGGTAGGTTTCCCTAGGTGCCGGCTGAGGTAGAGGGCAAAATCTACAGGTAGGTACTTCGTAAAAAACACCTCTGTTTCTTCCAAAATTTTGGATGTGTCCACATTGCGCTTTGGGGTGTTTCCTGTCACCGGCGCTAGGCCTACCCACGCAAGTGAGGTATCATTTTTATTGGGAGACTTGGGGGAACGCTGGGTGGAAGGAAATTTGTGGCTCCTCTCAGATTCGAGAACTTTCTGCCACAGAAATGTGAGGAACATGTGTTTTTTTAGCCAAATTTTGAGGTTTGCAAAGGATTCTGGGTAACAGAACCTGGTCCGAGCCCCGCAAGTCACCCCTCCTTGGATTCCCCTAGGTCTCTAGTTTTCAGAAATGGACAGGTTTGGTAGGTTTCCCTAGGTGCCGGCTGAGCTAGAGGTAAAAATCTACAGGTAGGTACTTCGTAAAAAACACCTCTGTTTCTTCCAAAATTTTGGATGTGTCCACATTGCGCTTTGGGGTGTTTCCTGTCACCGGCGCTAGGCCTACCCACGCAAGTGAGGTATCATTTTTATTGGGAGACTTGGGGGAACGCTGGGTGGAAGGAAATTTGTGGCTCCTCTCAGATTCGAGAACTTTCTGCCACAGAAATGTGAGGAACATGTGTTTTTTTAGCCAAATTTTGAGGTTTGCAAAGGATTCTGGGTAACAGAACCTGGTCCGAGCCCCGCAAGTCACCCCTCCTTGGATTCCCCTAGGTCTCTAGTTTTCAGAAATGGACAGGTTTGGTAGGTTTCCCTAGGTGCCGGCTGAGCTAGAGGCCAAAATCTACAGGTAGGTACTTCGTAAAAAACACCTCTGTTTTCTTCCAAAATTTTGGATGTGTCCATGTTGCGCTTTGGGGTGTTTCCTGTCGCTGGCGCTAGGCCTACCCACACAAGTGAGGTATCATTTTTATCGGGAGACTTGGGGGAACGCTGGGTGGAAGGAAATTTGTGGCTCCTCTCAGATTCCAGAACTTTCTGCCACAGAAATGTGAGGAACATGTGTTTTTTTAGCCAAATTTTGAGGTTTGCAAAGGATTCTGAGTAACAGAACCTGGTCCGAGCCCCGCAAGTCACCCCTCCTTGGATTCCCCTAGGTCTCTAGTTTTCAGAAATGCACAGGTTTGGTAGGTTTCCCTAGGTGCCGGCTGAGCTAGAGGCCAAAATCTACAGGTAGGCACTTCGCAAAAAACACCTCTGTTTTCTTCCAAAATTTTGGATGTGTCCACGTTGCGCTTTGGGGTGTTTCCTGTAGCCGGCGCTAGGCCTACCCATGCAAGTGAGGTATTATTTTTATCGGGAGACTTGGGGGAACGCTGGGTGGAAGGAAATTTGTGGCTCCTCTCAGATTCCAGAACTTTCTGCCACAGAAATGTGAGGAACATGTGTTTTTTTAGCCAAATTTTGAGGTTTGCAAAGGATTCTGAGTAACAGAACCTGGTCCGAGCCCCGCTAGTCACCCCTCCTTGGATTCCCCTAGGTCTCTAGTTTTCAGAAATGCACAGGTTTGGTATGTTTCCCTAGGTGCCGGCTGAGGTAGAGGGCAAAATCTACAGGTAGGTACTTCGTAAAAAACACCTCTGTTTTCTTCCAAAATTTGGGATGTGTCCACGTTGCGCTTTGGGGTGTTTCCTGTCGCCGGCGCTAGGCCTACCCACGCAAGTGAGGTATCATTTTTATTGGGAGACTTGGGGGAACGCTGGGTGGAAGGAAATTTGTGGCTCCTCTCAGATTCGAGAACTTTCTGCCACAGAAATGTGAGGAACATGTGTTTTTTTAGCCAAATTTTGAGGTTTGCAAAGGATTCTGGGTAACAGAACCTGGTCCGAGCCCCGCAAGTCACCCCTCCTTGGATTCCCCTAGGTCTCTAGTTTTCAGAAATGGACAGGTTTGGTAGGTTTCCCTAGGTGCCGGCTGAGCTAGAGGCCAAAATCTACAGGTAGGCACTTCGCAAAAAACACCTCTGTTTTCTTCCAAAATTTTGGATGTGTCCACGTTGCGCTTTGGGGTGTTTCCTGTCGCCGCGGCTAGGCCTACCCATGCAAGTGAGGTATCATTTTTATCGGGAGACTTGGAGGAACGCTGGGTGGAAGGAAATTTGTGGCTCCTCTCAGATTCCAGAACTTTCTGCCACAGAAATGTGAGGAACATGTGTTTTTTTAGCCAGATTTTGATGTTTGCAAAGGATTCTGTGTAACAGAACCTGGTCCAAGCCTCGCAAGTCACCCATCCTTGGATTCCCCTAGATCTCTAGTTTTCAGAAATGCACAGGTTTGGTAGGTTTCCCTAGGTGCCGGCTGAGCTAGAGGCCAAAATCTACAGGTAGGTACTTCGTAAAAAACACCTCTGTTTTCTTCCAAAATTTTGGATGTGTCCATGTTGCGCTTTGGGGTGTTTCCTGTCGCCGGCGCTAGGCCTACCCACACAAGTGAGGTATCATTTTTATCGGGAGACTTGGGGGAACGCTGGGTGGAAGGAAATTTGTGGCTCCTCTCAGATTCCAGAACTTTCTGCCACAGAAATGTGAGGAACACGTGTTTTTTTAGCCAAATTTTGAGGTTTGCAAAGGATTCTGAGTAACAGAACCTGGTCCGAGCCCCGCAAGTCACCCCTCCTTGGATTCCCCTAGGTCTCTAGTTTTCAGAAATGCACAGTATTGGTATGTTTCCCTAGGTGCCGGCTGAGGTAGAGGGCAAAATCTACAGGTAGGTACTTCGTAAAAAACACCTCTGTTTTCTTCCAAAATTTGGGATGTGTCCACGTTGCGCTTTGGGGTGTTTCCTGTCGCCGGCGCTAGGCCTACCCACGCAAGTGAGGTATCATTTTTATTGGGAGACTTGGGGGAACGCTGGGTGGAAGGAAATTTGTGGCTCCTCTCAGATTCGAGAACTTTCTGCCACAGAAATGTGAGGAACATGTGTTTTTTTAGCCAAATTTTGAGGTTTGCAAAGGATTCTGGGTAACAGAACCTGGTCCGAGCCCCGCAAGTCACCCCTCCTTGGATTCCCATAGGTCTCTAGTTTTCAGAAATGGACAGGTTTGGTAGGTTTCCCTAGGTGCCGGCTGAGCTAGAGGCCAAAATCTACAGGTAGGCACTTCGCAAAAAACACCTCTGTTTTCTTCCAAAATTTTGGATGTGTCCACGTTGCGCTTTGGGGTGTTTCCTGTCGCCGCGGCTAGGCCTACCCATGCAAGTGAGGTATCATTTTTATCGGGAGACTTGGAGGAACGCTGGGTGGAAGGAAATTTGTGGCTCCTCTCAGATTCCAGAACTTTCTGCCACAGAAATGTGAGGAACATGTGTTTTTTTAGCCAGATTTTGATGTTTGCAAAGGATTCTGTGTAACAGAACCTTGTCCAAGCCTCGCAAGTCACCCATCCTTGGATTCCCCTAGATCTCTAGTTTTCAGAAATGCACAGGTTTGGTAGGTTTCCCTAGGTGCCGGCTGAGCTAGAGGCCAAAATCTACAGGTAGGTACTTCGTAAAAAACACCTCTGTTTTCTTCCAAAATTTTGGATGTGTCCATGTTGCGCTTTGGGGTGTTTCCTGTCGCCGGCGCTAGGCCTACCCACACAAGTGAGGTATCATTTTTATCGGGAGACTTGGGGGAACGCTGGGTGGAAGGAAATTTGTGGCTCCTCTCAGATTCCAGAACTTTCTGCCACAGAAATGTGAGGAACACGTGTTTTTTTAGCCAAATTTTGAGGTTTGCAAAGGATTCTGAGTAACAGAACCTGGTCCGAGCCCCGCAAGTCACCCCTCCTTGGATTCCCCTAGGTCTCTAGTTTTCAGAAATGCACAGGATTGGTAGGTTTCCCTAGGTGCCGGCTGAGCTAGAGGCCAAAATCTACAGGTAGGCACTTCGCAAAAAACACCTCTGTTTTCTTCCAAAATTTTGGATGTGTCCATGTTGCGCTTTGGGATGTTTCCTGTCGCCGGCGCTAGGCCTACCCACGCAAGTGAGGTATCATTTTTATTGGGAGACTTGGGGGAACGCTGGGTGGAAGGAAATTTGTGGCTCCTCTCATATTCCAGAACTTTCTGCCACAGAAATATGAGGAACATGTGTTTTTTTAGCCAAATTTTGAGGTTTGCAAAGGATTCTGGGTAACAGAACCTGGTCCGAGCCCCGCAAGTCACCCCTCCTTGGATTCCCCTAGGTCTCTAGTTTTCAGAAATGCACAGGTTTGGTAGGTTTCCCTAGGTGCCGGCTGAGCTAGAGGCCAAAATCTACAGGTAGACACTTCACAAAAAACACCTCTGTTTTCTTCCAAAATTTTGGATGTGTCCACGTTGCGCTTTGGGGAGTTTCCTGTCGCCGGCGCTAGTCCTACCCAAGCAAGTGAGGTGTCATTTTTATCGGGACACTTGGGGGAACGCTGGGTGGAAGGAAATTTGTGGCTCCTCTCAGATTCCAGAACTTTCTGCCACAGAAATGTGAGGAACATGTGTTTTTTTAGCCAAATTTCGAGGTTTGCAAAGGATTCTGAGTAACAGAACCTGGTCCGAGCCCCGCAAGTCACCCCTCCTTGGATTCCCCTAGGTCTCTAGTTTTCAGAAATGCACAGGTTTGGTAGGTTTCCCTAGGTGCCGGCTGAGCTAGAGGCCAAAATCTACAGGTAGGCACTTCGCAAAAAACACCTCTGTTTTCTTCCAAAATTTTGGATGTGTCCACGTTGCGCTTTGGGGTGTTTCCTGTAGCCGGCGCTAGGCCTACCCATGCAAGTGAGGTATTATTTTTATCGGGAGACTTGGGGGAACGCTGGGTGGAAGGAAATTTGTGGCTCCTCTCAGATTCCAGAACTTTCTGCCACAGAAATGTGAGGAACATGTGTTTTTTTAGCCAAATTTTGAGGTTTGCAAAGGATTCTGAGTAACAGAACCTGGTCCGAGCCCCGCTAGTCACCCCTCCTTGGATTCCCCTAGGTCTCTAGTTTTCAGAAATGCACAGGTTTGGTATGTTTCCCTAGGTGCCGGCTGAGGTAGAGGGCAAAATCTACAGGTAGGTACTTCGTAAAAAACACCTCTGTTTTCTTCCAAAATTTGGGATGTGTCCACGTTGCGCTTTGGGGTGTTTCCTGTCGCCGGCGCTAGGCCTACCCACGCAAGTGAGGTATCATTTTTATTGGGAGACTTGGGGGAACGCTGGGTGGAAGGAAATTTGTGGCTCCTCTCAGATTCGAGAACTTTCTGCCACAGAAATGTGAGGAACATGTGTTTTTTTAGCCAAATTTTGAGGTTTGCAAAGGATTCTGGGTAACAGAACCTGGTCCGAGCCCCGCAAGTCACCCCTCCTTGGATTCCCCTAGGTCTCTAGTTTTCAGAAATGGACAGGTTTGGTAGGTTTCCCTAGGTGCCGGCTGAGCTAGAGGCCAAAATCTACAGGTAGGCACTTCGCAAAAAACACCTCTGTTTTCTTCCAAAATTTTGGATGTGTCCACGTTGCGCTTTGGGGTGTTTCCTGTCGCCGCGGCTAGGCCTACCCATGCAAGTGAGGTATCATTTTTATCGGGAGACTTGGAGGAACGCTGGGTGGAAGGAAATTTGTGGCTCCTCTCAGATTCCAGAACTTTCTGCCACAGAAATGTGAGGAACATGTGTTTTTTTAGCCAGATTTTGATGTTTGCAAAGGATTCTGTGTAACAGAACCTGGTCCAAGCCTCGCAAGTCACCCATCCTTGGATTCCCCTAGATCTCTAGTTTTCAGAAATGCACAGGTTTGGTAGGTTTCCCTAGGTGCCGGCTGAGCTAGAGGCCAAAATCTACAGGTAGGTACTTCGTAAAAAACACCTCTGTTTTCTTCCAAAATTTTGGATGTGTCCATGTTGCGCTTTGGGGTGTTTCCTGTCGCCGGCGCTAGGCCTACCCACACAAGTGAGGTATCATTTTTATCGGGAGACTTGGGGGAACGCTGGGTGGAAGGAAATTTGTGGCTCCTCTCAGATTCCAGAACTTTCTGCCACAGAAATGTGA
Organism: Pleurodeles waltl; assembly: GCF_031143425.1. Classification (NCBI taxonomy): domain Eukaryota; kingdom Metazoa; phylum Chordata; class Amphibia; order Caudata; family Salamandridae; genus Pleurodeles; species Pleurodeles waltl. Next base: position 121,325,531 of record NC_090439.1, read on the forward strand.
GGAACACGTGTTTTTTTAGCCAAATTTTGAGGTTTGCAAAGGATTCTGAGTAACAGAACCTGGTCCGAGCCCCGCAAGTCACCCCTCCTTGGATTCCCCTAGGTCTCTAGTTTTCAGAAATGCACAGTATTGGTATGTTTCCCTAGGTGCCGGCTGAGGTAGAGGGCAAAATCTACAGGTAGGTACTTCGTAAAAAACACCTCTGTTTTCTTCCAAAATTTGGGATGTGTCCACGTTGCGCTTTGGGGTGTTTCCTGTCGCCGGCGCTAGGCCTACCCACGCAAGTGAGGTATCATTTTTATTGGGAGACTTGGGGGAACGCTGGGTGGAAGGAAATTTGTGGCTCCTCTCAGATTCCAGAACTTTCTGCTACAGAAATGTGAGGAACATTTGTTTTTTTAGCCAAATTTTGAGGTTTGCAAAGGATTCTGGGTAACAGAACCTGGTCCGAGCCCCGCAAGTCACCCCTCCTTGGATTCCCCTAGGTCTCTAGTTTTCAGAAATGCACAGGTTTGGTAGGTTTCAATAGGTGCCAGCTGAGCTAGAGGCCAAAATCTACAGGTAGGCACTTCGCAAAAAACACCTCTGTTTTCTTCCAACATTTTGGATGTGTCCACGTTGCGCTTTGGGGTGTTTCCTGTCGCCGGCGCTAGGCCTACCCACGCAAGTGAGGTATCATTTTTATTGGGAGACTTGGGGGAACGCTGGGTGGAAGGAAATTTGTGGCTCCTCTCACATTCCAGAACTTTCTGCCACAGAAATGTGAGGAACATGTGTTTTTTTAGCCAGATTTTGAGGTTTGCAAAGGATTCTGGGTAACAGAACCTGGTCCGAGCCCCGCAAGTCACCCATCCTTGGATTCCCCTTGGTCTCTAGTTTTCAGAAATGCACAGGTTTGGTAGGTTTCCCTAGGTGCTGGCTGAGCTAGAGGCCAAAATCTACAGGTAGGTACTTCGCAAAAAACACCTCTGTTTTCTTCCAAAATTTTGGATGTGTCCACGTTGCGCTTTGGGGTGTTTCCTGTCGCCGCGACTAGGCCTACCCATGCAAGTGAGGTATTATTTTTATTGGGAGACTTGGGGGAACGCTGGGTGGAAGGAAATTTGTGGCTCCTCTCAGATTCCAGAACTTTCTGCCACAGAAATGTGAGGAACATGTGTTTTTTTAGCCAAATTTTGAGGTATGCAAAGGATTCTGGGTAACAGAACCTGGTCCGAGCCCCGCAAGTTACCCCTCCTTGGATTCCCCTAGGTCTCTAGTTTTCAGAAATGCACAGTTTTGGTAGGTTTCCCTAGGTGCCGGCTGAGCTAGAGGCCAAAATCTACAGGTAGGCACTTCGCAAAAAACACCTCTGTTTTCTTCCAAAATTTTGGATGTGTCCACGTTGCGCTTTGGGGTGTTTCCTATCGCGGTCGCTAGGCCTACCCACACAAGTGAGGTATCATTTTTATCGCAAGACTTGGGGGAACGCTGGGTGGAAGGAAATTTGTGGCTCCTCTCAGATTCCAGAACTTTCTACCACAGAAATATGAGGAACATGTGTTTTTTTAGCCAAATTTTGAGGTTTGCAAAGGATTCTGGGTAACAGAACCTGGTCCGAGCCCCGCAAGTCACCCCTCCTTGGATTCCCCTAGGTCTCTAGTTTTCAGAAATGCACAGGTTTGGTAGGTTTCCCTAGGTGCCGGCTGAGCTAGAGGCAATAATCTACAGGTAGGCACTTCGCAAAAAACACCTCTGTTTTCTTCCAAAATTTTGGATGTGTCCACGTTGCGCTTTGGGGTGTTTCCTGTCGCGGGCGCTAGGCCTACCCACGCAAGTGAGGTATCATTTTTATCGGGAGACTTGGGGGAACGCTGGGTGGAAGATAATTTGTGGCTCCTCTCAGATTCCAGAACTTTCTGCCACAGAAATATGAGGAAGATGTGTTTTTTTAGCCAAATTTTGAGGTTTGCAAAGGATTCTGGGTAACAGAACCTGGTCCGAGCCCCGAAAGTCACCCCATCTTGGATTGCCCTAGGTCTCTAGTTTTCAGAAATGCACAGGTTTGGTAGGTTTCCCTAGGTGCCGGCTGAGCTAGAGGCCAAAATCTACAGGTAGGCACTTCGCAAAAAACACCTCTGTTTTCTTCCAAAATTTTGGATGTGTCCACGTTGCGCTTTGGGGTGTTTCCTGTCGCCGGCGCTAGGCCTACCCACGCAAGTGAGGTATCATTTTTATTGGGAGACTTGGGGGAACGCTGGGTGGAAAGAAATTTGTGGCTCCTCTCAGATTCCAGAACTTTCTGCCACAGAAATGTGTGGAACATGTGTTTTTTTAGCCAAATTTTGAGGTTTGCAAAGGATTCTGGGTAACAGAACCTGGTCCGAGTCCCGCAAGTCACCCCTCCTTGGATTCCCCTAGGTCTCTAGTTTTCAGAATTGCCCAGGTTTGGTAGGTTTCCCTAGGTGCCGGCTGAGCTAGAGGCCAAAATCTACAGGAAGGCACTTCGCAAAAAACACCTCTGTTTTCTTCCAAAATTTTGGATGTGTCCACGTTGCGCTTTGGGGTGTTTCCTGTCGCCGGCGCTAGGCCTACCCACGCAAGTGAGGTATCATTTTTATTGGGAGACTTGGGGGAACGCTGGGTGGAAGGAAATTTGTGGCTCCTCTCAGATTCCAGAACTTTCTGCCACAGAAATGTGAGGAACATGTGTTTTTTTAGCCAAATTGTGAGGTTTGCAAAGGATTCTGGGTAACAGAACCTGGTCCGAGCCCCGCAAGTCACCCCTCCTTGGATTCCCCTAGGTCTCTAGTTTTCAGAAATGTATAGGTTTGGTAGGTTTCCGTAGGTGCCGGCTGAGGTAGAGGGCAAAATCTACGGGTAGGTACTTCGCAAAAAACACCTCTGTTTTCTTCCAAAATTTTGGATGTGTCCACGTTGCGCTTTGGGGTGTTTCCTGTCGCCGCGGCTAGGCCTAACCATGCAAGTGAGGTATAATTTTTATCGGGAGACTTGGGGGAACGCTGGGTGGAAGGAAATTTGTGGCTCCTCTCAGATTCCAGAACTTTCTGCCACAGAAATGTGAGGAACATGTGTTTTTTTAGCCAGATTTTGAGGTTTGCAAAGGATTCTGGGTAACAGAACCTGGTCCGAGCCCCGCAAGTCACCCATCCTTTGATTCCCCTAGGTCTCTAGTTTTCAGAAATGCACAGGTTTGGTAGGTTTCCCTAGGTGCCGGCTGAGCTAGAGGCCAAAATCTACAGGTAGGTACTTCGTAAAAAACACCTCTGTTTCTTCCAAAATTTTGGATGTGTCCACGTTGCGCTTTGGGGTGTTTCCTGTCGCCGGCGCTAGGCCTACCCACACAAGTGAGGTATAATTTTTATCGGGAGACTTGGGCGAACGCTGGGTGGAAGGAAATTTGTGGCTCCTCTCAGATTCCAGAACTTTCTGCCACAGAAATGTGAGGAACATGTGTTTTTTTAGCCAAATTTTGAGGTATGCAAAGGATTCTGGGTAACAGAACCTGGACCGAGCCCCGCAAGTCACCCCTCCTTGGATTGCCCTAGGTCTCTAGTTTTCAGAAATGCACAGGTTTGGTAGGTTTCCCTAGGTGCCGGCTGAGCTAGAGGCCAAAAGCTACAGGTAGGTGCAAAAAACACCTCTGTTGTCTTCCAAAATTTTGGATGTGTCCACGTTGCGCTTTGGGGTGTTTCCTGTCGCGGACGCTAGGCCTACCCACGCAAGTGAGGTATAATTTTTATCGGGAGACTTGGGGGAACGCTTGGTGGAAGGAAATTTGTGGCTCCTCTCAGATTCCAGAACTTTCTGCCACAGAAATGTGAGGAACATGTGTTTTTTTAGCCAAATTTTGAGGTTTGCAAAGGATTCTGAGTAACAGAACCTGGTCCGAGCCCCGAAAGACACCCCATCTTGGATTGCCCTAGGTCTCTAGTTTTCAGAAATGCACAGGTTTGGTAGGTTTCCCTAGGTGCCGGCTGAGCTAGAGGCCAAAATCTACAGGTAGGCACTTCGCAAAAAACACCTCTGTTTTCTTCCAAAATTTTCGATGTGTCCACGTTGCGCTTTGGGGTGTTTCCTGTCGCGGGCGCTAGGCCTACCCACGCAAGTGAGGTATAATTTTTATCGGGAGACTTGGGGGAACGCTGGGTGGAAGGAAATTTGTGGCTCCTCTCAGATTCCAGAACTTTCTGCCACAGAAATGTGAGGAACATGTGTTTTTTTAGCCAAATTTTGAGGTTTGCAAAGGATTCTGGGTAACAGAACCTGGTCCGAGCCCCGAAACTCACCCCATCTTGGATTGCCCTAGGTCTCTAGTTTTCAGAAATGCACAGGTGTGGTAGGTTTCCCTAGGTGCCGGCTGAGCTAGAGGCCAAAATCTACAGGTAGGCACTTCGCAAAAAACACCTCTGTTTTCTTCCAAAATTTTGGATGTGTCCACGTTGCGCTTTGGGGTGTTTCCTGTCACCGGCGCTAGGCCTACCCACGCAAGTGAGGTATCATTTTTATTGGGAGACTTGGGGGAACGCTGGGTGGAAGGAAATTTGTGGCTCCTCTCAGATTCCAGAACTTTCTGCCACAGAAATGTGAGGAACATGTGTTTTTTTAGCCAAATTTTGAGGTTTGCAAAGGATTCTGGGTAACAGAACCTGGTCCGAGCCCCGAAACTCACCCCATCTTGGATTCCCCTAGGTCTCTAGTTTTCAGAAATGCACAGGTTTAGTAGGTTTCCCTAGGTGCCGGCTGAGCTAGAGGCCAAAATCTACAGGTAGGCACTTCGCAAAAAACACCTCTGTTTTCTTCCAAAATTTTGGATGTGTCCACGTTGCGCTTTGGGGTGTTTCCTATCGCGGGCGCTAGGCCTACCCACACAAGTGAGGTATCATTTTTATCGGGAGACTTGGGGGAACGCTGGGTGGAAGGAAATTTGTCGCTCCTCTCAGATTCCAGAACTTTCTGCCACAGAAATGTGAGGAACATGTGTTTTTTTAGCCAAATTTTGAGGTTTGCAAAGGATTCTGGGTAACAGAACCTGGTCCGAGCCCCGCAAGTCACCCCTCCTTGGATTCCCCTAGGTCTCTAGTTTTCAGAAATGCACAGGATTGGTAGGTTTCCCTAGGTGCCGGCTGAGCTAGAGGCCAAAATCTACAGGTAGGCACTTCGCAAAAAACACCTCTGTTTTCTTCCAAAATTTTGGATGTGTCCACGTTGCGCTTTGGGGTGTTTCCTGTCGCCGGCGCTAGGCCTACCCACGCAAGTGAGGTATCATTTTTATTGGGAGACTTGGGGGAACGCTGGGTGGAAGGAAATTTGTGGCTCCTCTCAGATTCCAGAAGTTTCTGCCACAGAAATATGAGGAACATGTGTTTTTTTAGCCAAATTTTGAGGTTTGCAAAGGATTCTGGGTAACAGAACCTGGTCCGAGCCCCGCAAGTCACCCCTCCTTGGATTCCCCTAGGTCTCTAGTTTTCAGAAATGCACAGGTTTGGTAGGTTTCCCTAGGTGCCGGCTGAGCTAGAGGCCAAAATCTACAGGTAGGCACTTCGCAAAAAACACCCCTGTTTTCTTCCAAAATTTTGGATGTGTCCACGTTGCGCTTTGGGGGGTTTCCTGTCGCCGGCGCTAGGCCTACCCATGCAAGTAAGGTTTCATTTTTATTGGGAGACTTGGGGGAACGCTGGGTGGAAGGAAATTTGTGGCTCCTCTCAGATTCCAGAACTTTCTGCCACAGAAATATGAGGAACATGTGTTTTTTTAGCCAAATTTTGAGGTTTGCAAAGGATTCTGGGTAACAGAACCTGGTCCAAGCCCCGCAAGTCACCCCTCCTTGGATTCCCCTAGGTCTCTAGTTTTCAGAAATGCACAGGTTTGGTAGGTTTCCCTAGGTGCCGGCTGAGCTAGAGGCCAAAATCTACAGGTAGGCACTTCGCAAAAAACACCTCTGTTTTCTTCCAAAATTTTGGATGTGTCCACGTTGCGCTTTGGGGTGTTTCCTGTTGCCGGCGCTAGGCCTACCCACGCAAGTGAGGTATCATTTTTATTGGGAGACTTGGGGGAACGCTGGGTGGAAGGAAATTTGTGGCTCCTCTCAGATTCGAGAACTTTCTGCCACAGAAATGTGAGGAACATGTGTTTTTTTAGCCAAATTTTGAGGTTTGCAAAGGATTCTGGGTAACAGAACCTGGTCCGAGCCCCGCAAGTCACCTCTCCTTGGATTCCCCTAGGTCTCTAGTTTTCAGAAATGGACAGGTTTGGTAGGTTTCCCTAGGTGCCGGCTGAGCTAGAGGCCAAAATCTACAGGTAGGCACTTCGCAAAAAACACCTCTGTTTTCTTCCAAAATTTTGGATGTGTCCACGTTGCGCTTTGGGGTGTTTCCTGTCGCCGCGGCTAGGCCTACCCATGCAAGTGAGGTATTATTTTTATCGGGAGACTTGGGGGAACGCTGGGTGGAAGGAAATTTGTGGCTCCTCTCAGATTCCAGAACTTTCTGCCACAGAAATGTGAGGAACATGTGTTTTTTTAGCCAAATTTTGAGGTTTGCAAAGGATTCTGGGTAACAGAACCTGGTCCGAGCCCCGCAAGTCACCCCTCCTTGGATTCCCCTAGGTCTCTAGTTTTCAGAAATGCACAGGTTTGGTAGGTTTCCCTAGGTGCTGGCTGAGCTAGAGGCCAAAATCTACAGGTAGGTACTTCGTAAAAAACACCTCTGTTTTCTTCCAAAATTTTGGATGTGTCCACGTTGCGCTTTGGGGTGTTTCCTGTCGCCGCGGCTAGGCCTACCCATGCAAGTGAGGTATTATTTTTATCGGGAGACTTGGGGGAACGCTGGGTGGAAGGAAATTTGTGGCTCCTCTCAGATTCCAGAACTTTCTGCCACAGAAATGTGAGGAACATGTGTTTTTTTAGCCAAATTTTGAGGTTTGCAAAGGATTCTGGGTAACAGAACCTGGTCCGAGCCCCGCAAGTCACCCCTCCTTGGATTCCCCTAGGTCTCTAGTTTTCAGAAATGCACAGGTTTGGTAGGTTTCCCTAGGTGCCGGCTGAGGTAGAGGGCAATATCTACAGGTAGGTACTTCGTAAAAAACACCTCTGTTTCTTCCAAAATTTTGGATGTTTCCACATTGCGCTTTGGGGTGTTTCCTGTCACCGGCGCTAGGCCTACCCACGCAAGTGAGGTATCATTTTTATCGGGAGACTTGGGGGAACGCTGGGTGGAAGGAAATTTGTGGCTCCTCTCAGATTCCAGAACTTTCTGCCACAGAAATGTGAGGAACATGTGTTTTTTTAGCCAAATTTTGAGGTATGCAAAGGATTCTGGGTAACAGAACCTGGTCCGAGCCCCGCAAGTCACCCCTCCTTGGATTCCCCTAGGTCTCTAGTTTTCAGAAATGCACAGTTTTGGTAGGTTTCCCTAGGTGCCGGCTGAGCTAGAGGCCAAAATCTACAGGTAGGCACTTCGCAAAAAACACCTCTGTTTTCTTCCAAAATTTTGGATATGTCCACGTTGCGCTTTGGGGTGTTTCCTATCGCGGGCGCTAGGCCTACCCACACAAGTGAGGTATCATTTTTATCGCGAGACTTGGGGGAACGCTGGGTGGAAGGAAATTTGTGGCTCCTCTCAGATTCCAGAACTTTCTGCCACAGAAATATGAGGAACATGTGTTTTTTTAGCCAAATTTTGAGGTTTGCAAAGGATTCTGGGTAACAGAACCTGGTCCGAGCCCCGCAAGTCACCCCTCCTTGGATTCCCCTAGGTCTCTAGTTTTCAGAAATGCACAGGTTTGGTAGGTTTCCCTAGGTGCCGGCTGAGCTAGAGGCAATAATCTACAGGTAGGCACTTCGCAAAAAACACCTCTGTTTTCTTCCAAAATTTTGGATGTGTCCACGTTGCGCTTTGGGGTGTTTCCTGTCGCGGGCGCTAGGCCTACCCACGCAAGTGAGGTATCATTTTTATCGGGAGACTTGGGGGAACGCTGGGTGGAAGGAAATTTGTGGCTCCTCTCAGATTCCAGAACTTTCTGCCACAGAAATATGAGGAAGATGTGTTTTTTTAGCCAAATTTTGAGGTTTGCAAAGGATTCTGGGTAACAGAACCTGGTCCGAGCCCCGAAAGTCACCCCATCTTGGATTGCCCTAGGTCTCTAGTTTTCAGAAATGCACAGGTTTGGTAGGTTTCCCTAGGTGCCGGCTGAGCTAGAGGCCAAAATCTACAGGTAGGCACTTCGCAAAAAACACCTCTGTTTTCTTCCAAAATTTTGGATGTGTCCACGTTGCGCTTTGGGGTGTTTCCTGTCGCCGGCGCTAGGCCTACCCACGCAAGTGAGGTATCATTTTTATTGGGAGACTTGGGGGAACGCTGGGTGGAAAGAAATTTGTGGCTCCTCTCAGATTCCAGAACTTTCTGCCACAGAAATGTGTGGAACATGTGTTTTTTTAGCCAAATTTTGAGGTTTGCAAAGGATTCTGGGTAACAGAACCTGGTCCGAGTCCCGCAAGTCACCCCTCCTTGGATTCCCCTAGGTCTCTAGTTTTCAGAATTGCCCAGGTTTGGTAGGTTTCCCTAGGTGCCGGCTGAGCTAGAGGCCAAAATCTACAGGAAGGCACTTCGCAAAAAACACCTCTGTTTTCTTCCAAAATTTTAGATGTGTCCACGTTGCGCTTTGGGGTGTTTCCTGTCGCCGGCGCTAGGCCTACCCACGCAAGTGAGGTATCATTTTTATTGGGAGACTTGGGGGAACGCTGGGTGGAAGGAAATTTGTGGCTCCTCTCAGATTCCAGAACTTTCTGCCACAGAAATGTGAGGAACATGTGTTTTTTTAGCCAAATTGTGAGGTTTGCAAAGGATTCTGGGTAACAGAACCTGGTCCGAGCCCCGCAAGTCACCCCTCCTTGGATTCCCCTAGGTCTCTAGTTTTCAGAAATGTATAGGTTTGGTAGGTTTCCGTAGGTGCCGGCTGAGGTAGAGGGCAAAATCTACGGGTAGGTACTTCGCAAAAAACACCTCTGTTTTCTTCCAAAATTTTGGATGTGTCCACGTTGCGCTTTGGGGTGTTTCCTGTCGCCGCGGCTAGGCCTAACCATGCAAGTGAGGTATCATTTTTATCGGGAGACTTGGGGGAACGCTGGGTGGAAGGAAATTTGTGGCTCCTCTCAGATTCCAGAACTTTCTGCCACAGAAATGTGAGGAACATGTGTTTTTTTAGCCAGATTTTGAGGTTTGCAAAGGATTCTGGGTAACAGAACCTGGTCCGAGCCCCGCAAGTCACCCATCCTTTGATTCCCCTAGGTCTCTAGTTTTCAGAAATGCACAGGTTTGGTAGGTTTCCCTAGGTGCCGGCTGAGCTAGAGGCCAAAATCTACAGGTAGGTACTTCGTAAAAAACACCTCTGTTTCTTCCAAAATTTTGGATGTGTCCACGTTGCGCTTTGGGGTGTTTCCTGTCGCCGGCGCTAGGCCTACCCACACAAGTGAGGTATAATTTTTATCGGGAGACTTGGGCGAACGCTGGGTGGAAGGAAATTTGTGGCTCCTCTCAGATTCCAGAACTTTCTGCCACAGAAATGTGAGGAACATGTGTTTTTTTAGCCAAATTTTGAGGTATGCAAAGGATTCTGGGTAACAGAACCTGGACCGAGCCCCGCAAGTCACCCCTCCTTGGATTGCCCTAGGTCTCTAGTTTTCAGAAATGCACAGGTTTGGTAGGTTTCCCTAGGTGCCGGCTGAGCTAGAGGCCAAAATCTACAGGTAGGTGCAAAAAACACCTCTGTTGTCTTCCAAAATTTTGGATGTGTCCACGTTGCGCTTTGGGGTGTTTCCTGTCGCGGGCGCTAGGCCTACCCACGCAAGTGAGGTATAATTTTTATCGGGAGACTTGGGGGAACGCTTGGTGGAAGGAAATTTGTGGCTCCTCTCAGATTCCAGAACTTTCTGCCACAGAAATGTGAGGAACATGTGTTTTTTTAGCCAAATTTTGAGGTTTGCAAAGGATTCTGAGTAACAGAACCTGGTCCGAGCCCCGAAAGACACCCCATCTTGGATTGCCCTAGGTCTCTAGTTTTCAGAAATGCACAGGTTTGGTAGGTTTCCCTAGGTGCCGGCTGAGCTAGAGGCCAAAATCTACAGGTAGGCACTTCGCAAAAAACACCTCTGTTTTCTTCCAAAATTTTCGATGTGTCCACGTTGCGCTTTGGGGTGTTTCCTGTCGCGGGCGCTAGGCCTACCCACGCAAGTGAGGTATAATTTTTATCGGGAGACTTGGGGGAACGCTGGGTGGATGGAAATTTGTGGCTCCTCTCAGATTCCAGAACTTTCTGCCACAGAAATGTGAGGAACATGTGTTTTTTTAGCCAAATTTTGAGGTTTGCAAAGGATTCTGGGTAACAGAACCTGGTCCAAGCCCCGAAACTCACCCCATCTTGGATTGCCCTAGGTCTCTAGTTTTCAGAAATGCACAGGTGTGGTAGGTTTCCCTAGGTGCCGGCTGAGCTAGAGGCCAAAATCTACAGGTAGGCACTTCGCAAAAAACACCTCTGTTTTCTTCCAAAATTTTGGATGTGTCCACGTTGCGCTTTGGGGTGTTTCCTGTCACCGGCGCTAGGCCTACCCACGCAAGTGAGGTATCATTTTTATTGGGAGACTTGGGGGAACGCTGGGTGGAAGAAAATTTGTGGCTCCTCTCAGATTCCAGAACTTTCTGCCACAGAAATGTGAGGAACATGTGTTTTTTTAGCCAAATTTTGAGGTTTGCAAAGGATTCTGGGTAACAGAACCTGGTCCGAGCCCCGAAACTCACCCCATCTTGGATTCCCCTAGGTCTCTAGTTTTCAGAAATGCACAGGTTTAGTAGGTTTCCCTAGGTGCCGGCTGAGCTAGAGGCCAAAATCTACAGGTAGGCACTTCGCAAAAAACACCTCTGTTTTCTTCCAAAATTTTGGATGTGTCCACGTTGCGCTTTGGGGTGTTTCCTATCGCGGGCGCTAGGCCTACCCACACAAGTGAGGTATCATTTTTATCGGGAGACTTGGGGGAACGCTGGGTGGAAGGAAATTTGTCGCTCCTCTCAGATTCCAGAACTTTCTGCCACAGAAATGTGAGGAACATGTGTTTTTTTAGCCAAATTTTGAGGTTTGCAAAGGATTCTGGGTAACAGAACCTGGTCCGAGCCCCGCAAGTCACCCCTCCTTGGATTCCCCTAGGTCTCTAGTTTTCAGAAATGCACAGGATTGGTAGGTTTCCCTAGGTGCCGGCTGAGCTAGAGGCCAAAATCTACAGGTAGGCACTTCGCAAAAAACACCTCTGTTTTCTTCCAAAATTTTGGATGTGTCCACGTTGCGCTTTGGGGTGTTTCCTGTCGCCGGCGCTAGGCCTACCCACGCAAGTGAGGTATCATTTTTATTGGGAGACTTGGGGGAACGCTGGGTGGAAGGAAATTTGTGGCTCCTCTCAGATTCCAGAAGTTTCTGCCACAGAAATATGAGGAACATGTGTTTTTTTAGCCAAATTTTGAGGTTTGCAAAGGATTCTGGGTAACAGAACCTGGTCCGAGCCCCGCAAGTCACCCCTCCTTGGATTCCCCTAGGTCTCTAGTTTTCAGAAATGCACAGGTTTGGTAGGTTTCCCAAGGTGCCGGCTGAGCTAGAGGCCAAAATCTACAGGTAGGCACTTCGCAAAAAACACCTCTGTTTTCTTCCAAAATTTGGGATGTGTCCACGTTGCGCTTTGGGGTGTTTCCTGTCGCCGGCGCTAGGCCTACCCACGCAAGTGAGGTATCATTTTTATCGGGACACTTGGGGGAACGCTGGGTGGAAGGAAATTTGTGGCTCCTCTCAGATTCCAGAACTTTCTGCCACAGAAATGTGAGGAACATGTGTTTTTTTAGCAGAATTTTGAGGTTTGCAAAGGATTCTGGGTAACAGAACTTGGTCCGAGCCCCGCAAGTCACCCCTCCTTGGATTCCCCTAGGTCTCTAGTTTTCAGAAATGCACAGGTTTGGTAGGTTTCAATAGGTGCCAGCTGAGCTAGAGGCCAAAATCTACAGGTAGGCACTTCGCAAAAAACACCTCTGTTTTCTTCCAAAATTTTGGATGTGTCCACGTTGCGCTTTGGGGTGTTTCCTGTCGCCGCGGCTAGGCCTACCCATGCAAGTGAGGTATCATTTTTATCGGGAGACTTGGGGGAACGCTGGGTGGAAGGAAATTTGTGGCTCCTCTCAGATTCCAGAACTTTCTGCCACAGAAATGTGAGGAACATGTGTTTTTTTAGCCAGATTTTGATGTTTGCAAAGGATTCTGTGTAACAGAGCCTGGTCCAAGCCTCGCAAGTCACCCATCCTTGGATTCCCCTAGGTCTCTAGTTTTCAGAAAGGCACAGGTTTGGTAGGTTTCCATAGGTGCCGGCTGAGCTAGAGGCCAGAATCTACAGGTAGGTACTTCGTAAAAAACACCTCTGTTTTCTTCCAAAATTTTGGATGTGTCCATGTTGCGCTTTGGGGTGTTTCCTGTCGCCGGCGCTAGGCCTACCCACACAAGTGAGGTATCATTTTTATCGCGAGACTTGGGGGAACGCTGGGTGGAAGGAAATTTGTGGCTCCTCTCAGTTTCCAGAACTTTCTGCCACAGAAATGTGAGGAACATGTGTTTTTTTAGCCAAATTTTGAGGTTTGCCAAGGACTCTGGGTAACAGAACCTGGACCGAGCCCCGCAAGTCACCCCTCCTTGGATTCCCCTAGGTCTCTAGTTTTCAGAAATGCACAGGTTTGGTAGGTTTCCCTAGGTGCCGGCTGAGCTAGAGGCCAAAATCTACAGGTAGGTGCAAAAAACACCTCTGTTTTCTTCCAAAATTTTGGATGTGTCCACGTTGTGCTTTGGGGTGTTTCCTGTCGCGGGCGCTAGGCCTACCCACGCAAGTGAGGTATCATTTTTATCGGGAGACTTGGGGGAACGCTGGGTGGAAGGAAATTTGTGGCTCCTCTCAGATTCCAGAACTTTCTGCCACAGAAATATGAGGAAGATGTGTTTTTTTAGCCAAATTTTGAGGTTTGCAAAGGATTCTGAGTAACAGAACCTGGTCCGAGCCCCGCAAGTCACCCCTCCTTGGATTCCCCTAGGTCTCTAGTTTTCAGAAATGCACAGGTTTGGTAGGTTTCCCTAGGTGCCGGCTGAGCTAGAGGCCAAAATCTACAGGTAGGCACTTCGCAAAAAACACCTCTGTTTTCTTCCAAAATTTTGGATGTGTCCACGTTGCGCTTTGGGGTGTTTCCTGTAGCCGGCGCTAGGCCTACCCACGCAAGTGAGGTATCATTTTTATCGGGAGACTTGGGGGAACGCTGGGTGGAAGGAAATTTGTGGCTCCTCTCAGATTCCAGAACTTTCTGCCACAGAAATGTGAGGAACATGTGTTTTTTTAGCCAGATTTTGAGGTTTGCAAATGATTCTGGGTCACAGAACCTGGTCCGAGCCCCGCAAGTCACCCATCCTTTGATTCCCCTAGGTCTCTAGTTTTCAGAAATGCACAGGTTTGGTAGGTTTCCCTAGGTGCCGGCTGAGCTAGAGGCCAAAATCTACAGGTAGGTACTTCGTAAAAAACACCTCTGTTTCTTCAAAAATTTTGGATGTGTCCACGTTGCGCTTTGGGGGGTTTCCTGTCGCCGGCGCTAGGCCTACCCATGCAAGTAAGGTTTCATTTTTATTGGGAGACTTGGGGGAACGCTGGGTGGAAGGAAATTTGTGGCTCCTCTCAGATTCCAGAACTTTCTGCCACAGAAATATGAGGAACATGTGTTTTTTTAGCCAAATTTTGAGGTTTGCAAAGGATTCTGGGTAACAGAACCTGGTCCGAGCCCCGCAAGTCACCCCTCCTTGGATTCCCCTAGGTCTCTAGTTTTCAGAAATGCACAGGTTTGGTAGGTTTCCCTAGGTGCCGGCTGAGCTAGAGGCCAAAATCTACAGGTAGGCACTTCGCAAAAAACACCTCTGTTTTCTTCCAAAATTTTGGATGTGTCCACGTTGAGCTTTGGGGTGTTTCCTGTTGCCGGCGCTAGGCCTACCCACGCAAGTGAGGTATCATTTTTATTGGGAGACTTGGGGGAACGCTGGGTGGAAGGAAATTTGTGGCTCCTCTCAGATTCGAGAACTTTCTGCCACAGAAATGTGAGGAACATGTGTTTTTTTAGCCAAATTTTGAGGTTTGCAAAGGATTCTGGGTAACAGAACCTGGTCCGAGCCCCGCAAGTCACCTCTCCTTGGATTCCCCTAGGTCTCTAGTTTTCAGAAATGGACAGGTTTGGTAGGTTTCCCTAGGTGCCGGCTGAGCTAGAGGCCAAAATCTACAGGTAGGCACTTCGCAAAAAACACCTCTGTTTTCTTCCAAAATTTTGGATGTGTCCACGTTGCGCTTTGGGGTGTTTCCTGTCGCCGCGGCTAGGCCTACCCATGCAAGTGAGGTATCATTTTTATCGGGAGACTTGGGGGAACGCTGGGTGGAAGGAAATTTGTGGCTCCTCTCAGTTTCCAGAACTTTCTGCCACAGAAATGTGAGGAACATGTGTTTTTTTAGCCAAATTTTGAGGTTTGCCAAGGACTCTGGGTAACAGAACCTGGACCGAGCCCCGCAAGTCACCCCTCCTTGGATTCCCCTAGGTCTCTAGTTTTCAGAAATGCACAGGTTTGGTAGGTTTCCCTAGGTGCCGGCTGAGCTAGAGGCCAAAATCTACAGGTAGGTGCAAAAAACACCTCTGTTTTCTTCCAAAATTTTGGATGTGTCCACGTTGCACTTTGGGGTGTTTCCTGTCGCGGGCGCTAGGCCTACCCACGCAAGTGAGGTATCATTTTTATCGGGAGACTTGGGGGAACGCTGGGTGGAAGGAAATTTGTGGCTCCTCTCAGTTTCCAGAACTTTCTGCCACAGAAATGTGAGGAACATGTGTTTTTTTAGCCAAATTTTGAGGTTTGCCAAGGACTCTGGGTAACAGAACCTGGACCGAGCCCCGCAAGTCACCCCTCCTTGGATTCCCCTAGGTCTCTAGTTTTCAGAAATGCACAGGTTTGGTAGGTTTCCCTAGGTGCCGGCTGAGCTAGAGGCCAACATCTACAGGTAGGTGCAAAAAACAGCTCTGTTTTCTTCCAAAATTTTGGATGTGTCCACGTTGCGCTTTGGGGTGTTTCCTTTCGCGGGCGCTAGGCCTACCCACGCAAGTGAGGTATCATTTTTATCGGGAGACTTGGGGGAACGCTGGGTGGAAGGAAATTTGTGGCTCCTCTCAGATTCCAGAACTTTCTGCCACAGAAATATGAGGAAGATGTGTTTTTTTAGCCAAATTTTGAGGTTTGCAAAGGATTCTGAGTAACAGAACCTGGTCCGAGCCCCGCAAGTCACCCCTCCTTGGATTCCCCTAGGTCTCTAGTTTTCAGAATTGCACAGGTTTGGTAGGTTTCCCTAGGTGCCGGCTGAGCTAGAGGCCAAAATCTACAGGTAGGCACTTCGCAAAAAACACCTCTGTTTTCTTCCAAAATTTTGGATGTGTCCACGTTGCGCTTTGGGGTGTTTCCTGTAGCCGGCGCTAGGCCTACCCACGCAAGTGAGGTATCATTTTTATCGGGAGACTTGGGGGAACGCTGGGTGGAAGGAAATTTGTGGCTCCTCTCAGATTCCAGAACTTTCTGCCACAGAAATGTGAGGAACATGTGTTTTTTTAGCCAGATTTTGAGGTTTGCAAATGATTCTGGGTCACAGAACCTGGTCCGAGCCCCGCAAGTCACCCATCCTTTGATTCCCCTAGGTCTCTAGTTTTCAGAAATGCACAGGTTTGGTAGGTTTCCCTAGGTGCCGGCTGAGCTAGAGGCCAAAATCTACAGGTAGGTACTTCGTAAAAAACACCTCTGTTTCTTCCAAAATTTTGGATGTGTCCACGTTGCGCTTTGGGGTGTTTCCTGTCGCCGGCGCTAGGCCTACCCACACAAGTGAGGTATAATTTTTATCGGGAGACTTGGGGGAACGCTGGGTGGAAGGAAATTTGTGGCTCCTCTCAGATTCCAGAACTTTCTGCCACAGAAATGTGAGGAACATGTGTTTTTTTAGCCAAATTTTGAGGTTTGCAAAGGATTCTGAGTAACAGAACCTGGTCCGAGCCCCGCAAGTCACCCCTCCTTGGATTCCCCTAGGTCTCTAGTTTTCAGAAATGCACAGGTTTGGTAGGTTTCCCTAGGTGCCGGCTGAGGTAGAGGGCAAAATCTACAGGTAGGTACTTCGTAAAAAACACCTCTGTTTTCAACCAAAATTTTGGATGTGTCCACGTTGCGCTTTGGGGTGTTTCCTGTCGCCGGCGCTAGGCCTACCCACGCAAGTGAGGTATCATTTTTATCGGGAGACTTGGGGGAACGCTGGGTGGAAGGAAATTTGTGGCTCCTCTCAGATTCCAGAACTTTCTGCCACAGAAATGTGAGGAACATGTGTTTTTTTAGCCAGATTTTGAGGTTTGCAAAGGATTCTGGGTAACAGAACCTGGTCCGAGCCCCGCAAGTCACCCCTCCTTGGATTCCCCTAGGTCTCTAGTTTTCAGAAATGCACAGGTTTGGTAGGTTTCCCTAGGTGCCGGCTGAGCTAGAGGCCAAAATCTACAGGTAGGCACTTCGCAAAAAACACCTCTGTTTTCTTCCAAAATTTTGGATGTGTCCACGTTGCGCTTTGGGGTGTTTCCTGTCGCCGGCGCTAGGCCTACCCACGCAAGTGAGGTATCATTTTTATCGGGACACTTGGGGGAACGCTGGGTGGAAGGAAATTTGTGGCTCCTCTCAGATTCCAGAACTTTCTGCCACAGAAATGTGAGGAACATGTGTTTTTTTAGCCAAATTTTGAGGTTTGCAAAGAATTCTGGGTAACAGAACCTGGTCCGAGCCCCGCAAGTCACCCCTCCATGGATTCCCCTAGGTCTCTAGTTTTCAGAAATGCACAGGTTTGGTAGGTTTCCCTAGGTGCCGGCTGAGCTAGAGGCCAAAATCTACAGGTAGGCACTTCGCAAAAAACACCTCTGTTTTCTTCAAAAATTTTGGATGTGTCCACGTTGCGCTTTGGGGGGTTTCCTGTCGCCGGCGCTAGGCCTACCCACGCAAGTGAGGTATCATTTTTATTGGGAGACTTGGGGGAACGCTGGGTGGAAGGAAATTTGTGGCTCCTCTCAGATTCCAGAACTTTCTGCCACAGAAATATGAGGAACATGTGTTTTTTTTAGCCAAATTTTGAGGTTTGCAAAGGATTCTGAGTAACAGAACCTGGTCCGAGCCCCGCAAGTCACTCCTCCTTGGATTCCCCTAGGTCTCTAGTTTTCAGAAATGCACAGGTTTGGTAGGTTTCCCTAGGTGCCGGCTGAGCTAGAGGCCAAAATCTACAGGTAGGCACTTCGCAAAAAAAAAAACCTCTGTTTTCTTCCAAAATTTTGGATGTGTCCACGTTGCGCTTTGGGGTGTTTCCTGTCGCCGGCGCTAGGCCTACCCACGCAAGTGAGGTATCATTTTTATTGGGAGACTTGGGGGAACGCTGGGTGGAAGGAAATTTGTGGCTCCTCTCAGATTCGAGAACTTTCTGCCACAGAAATGTGAGGAACATGTGTTTTTTTAGCCAAATTTTGAGGTTTGCAAAGGATTCTGGGTAACAGAACCTGGTCCGAGACCCGCAAGTCACCCCTCCTTGGATTCCCCTAGGTCTCTAGTTTTCAGAAATGGACAGGTTTGGTAGGTTTCCCTAGGTGCCGGCTGAGCTAGAGGCCAAAATCTACAGGTAGGCACTTCGCAAAAAACACCTCTGTTTTCTTCCAAAATTTTGGATGTGTCCACGTTGCGCTTTGGGGTGTTTCCTGTCGCCGCGGCTAGGCCTACCCATGCAAGTGAGGTATCATTTTTATCGGGAGACTTGGAGGAACGCTGGGTGGAAGAAAATTTGTGGCTCCTCTCAGATTCCAGAACTTTCTGCCACAGAAATGTGAGGAACATGTGTTTTTTTAGCCAAATTTTGAGGTTTGCAAAGGATTCTGGGTAACAGAACCTGGTCCGAGCCCCGCAAGTCACCCATCCTTGGATTCCCCTTGGTCTCTAGTTTTCAGAAATGCACAGGTTTGGTAGGTTTCCCTAGGTGCCGGCTGAGCTAGAGGCCAAAATCTACAGGTAGGTACTTCGTAAAAAACACCTCTGTTTTCTTCCAAAATTTTGGATGTGTCCACGTTGCGCTTTGGGGTGTTTCCTGTCGCCGCGGCTAGGCCTACCCATGCAAGTGAGGTATTATTTTTATCGGGAGACTTGGGGGAACGCTGGGTGGAAGGAAATTTGTGGCTCCTCTCAGATTCCAGAACTTTCTGCCACAGAAATGTGAGGAACATGTGTTTTTTTAGCCAGATTTTGAGGTTTGCAAAGGATTCTGGGTAACAGAACCTGGTCCGAGCCCCTCAAGTCACCCATCTTTGGATTCCCCTAGGTCTCTAGTTTTCAGAAATGCACAGGTTTGGTAGGTTTCCCTAGGTGCCGGCTGAGCTAGAGGCCAAAATCTACAGGTAGGTACTTCGTAAAAAACACCTCTGTTTCTTCCAAAATTTTGGATGTGTCCACGTTGCGCTTTGGGGTGTTTCCTGTCACCGGCGCTAGGCCTACCCACGCAAGTGAGGTATCATTTTTATCGGGAGACTTGGGGGAACGCTGGGTGGAAGGAAATTTGCGGCTCCTCTAAGATTCCAGAACTTTCTGCCACAGAAATGTGAGGAACATGTGTTTTTTTTAGCCAAATTTTGAGGTTTGCAAAGGATTCTGAGTAACAGAACCTGGTCCGAGCCCCGCAAGTCACTCCTCCTTGGATTCCCCTAGGTCTCTAGTTTTCAGAAATGCACAGGTTTGGTAGGTTTCCCTAGGTGCCGGCTGAGCTAGAGGCCAAAATCTACAGGTAGGCACTTCGCAAAAAAAAAAACCTCTGTTTTCTTCCAAAATTTTGGATGTGTCCACGTTGCGCTTTGGGGTGTTTCCTGTCGCCGGCGCTAGGCCTACCCACGCAAGTGAGGTATCATTTTTATTGGGAGACTTGGGGGAACGCTGGGTGGAAGGAAATTTGTGGCTCCTCTCAGATTCGAGAACTTTCTGCCACAGAAATGTGAGGAACATGTGTTTTTTTAGCCAAATTTTGAGGTTTGCAAAGGATTCTGGGTAACAGAACCTGGTCCGAGACCCGCAAGTCACCCCTCCTTGGATTCCCCTAGGTCTCTAGTTTTCAGAAATGGACAGGTTTGGTAGGTTTCCCTAGGTGCCGGCTGAGCTAGAGGCCAAAATCTACAGGTAGGCACTTCGCAAAAAACACCTCTGTTTTCTTCCAAAATTTTGGATGTGTCCACGTTGCGCTTTGGGGTGTTTCCTGTCGCCGCGGCTAGGCCTACCCATGCAAGTGAGGTATCATTTTTATCGGGAGACTTGGAGGAACGCTGGGTGGAAGAAAATTTGTGGCTCCTCTCAGATTCCAGAACTTTCTGCCACAGAAATGTGAGGAACATGTGTTTTTTTAGCCAAATTTTGAGGTTTGCAAAGGATTCTGGGTAACAGAACCTGGTCCGAGCCCCGCAAGTCACCCATCCTTGGATTCCCCTTGGTCTCTAGTTTTCAGAAATGCACAGGTTTGGTAGGTTTCCCTAGGTGCCGGCTGAGCTAGAGGCCAAAATCTACAGGTAGGTACTTCGTAAAAAACACCTCTGTTTTCTTCCAAAATTTTGGATGTGTCCACGTTGCGCTTTGGGGTGTTTCCTGTCGCCGCGGCTAGGCCTACCCATGCAAGTGAGGTATTATTTTTATCGGGAGACTTGGGGGAACGCTGGGTGGAAGGAAATTTGTGGCTCCTCTCAGATTCCAGAACTTTCTGCCACAGAAATGTGAGGAACATGTGTTTTTTTAGCCAGATTTTGAGGTTTGCAAAGGATTCTGGGTAACAGAACCTGGTCCGAGCCCCTCAAGTCACCCATCTTTGGATTCCCCTAGGTCTCTAGTTTTCAGAAATGCACAGGTTTGGTAGGTTTCCCTAGGTGCCGGCTGAGCTAGAGGCCAAAATCTACAGGTAGGTACTTCGTAAAAAACACCTCTGTTTCTTCCAAAATTTTGGATGTGTCCACGTTGCGCTTTGGGGTGTTTCCTGTCACCGGCGCTAGGCCTACCCACGCAAGTGAGGTATCATTTTTATCGGGAGACTTGGGGGAACGCTGGGTGGAAGGAAATTTGCGGCTCCTCTAAGATTCCAGAACTTTCTGCCACAGAAATGTGAGGAACATGTGTTTTTTTAGCCAAATTTTGAGGTATGCAAAGGATTCTGGGTAACAGAACCTGGTCCGAGCCCCGCAAGTCACCCCTCCTTGGATTCCCCTAGGTCTCTAGTTTTCCGAAATGCACAGTTTTGGTAGGTTTCCCTAGGTGCCGGCTGAGCTAGAGGCCAAAATCTACAGGTAGGCACTTCGCAAAAAACACCTCTGTTTTCTTCCAAAATTTTGGATGTGTCCACGTTGCGCTTTGGGTTGTTTCCTATCGCGGGCGCTAGGCCTACCCACACAAGTGAGGTATCATTTTTATCGGGAGACTTGGAGGAACGCTGGGTGGATGGAAATTTGTGGCTCCTCTCACATTCCAGAACTTTCTGCCACAGAAATATGAGGAACATGTGTTTTTTTAGCCAAATTTTGAGGTTTGCAAAGGATTCTGGGTAACAGAACCTGGTCCGAGCCCCGCAAGTCACCCCTCCTTGGATTCCCCTAGGTCTCTAGTTTTCAGAATTGCACAGGTTTGGTAGGTTTCCCTAGGTGCCGGCTGAGGTAGAGGGCAAAATCTACAGGTAGGTACTTCGTAAAAAACACCTCTGTTTTCTTCCAAAATTTGGGATGTGTCCACGTTGCGCTTTGGGGTGTTTCCTGTCGCCGCGGCTAGGCCTACCCATGCAAGTGAGGTATCATTTTTATCGGGAGACTTGGGGGAAGGCTGGGTGGAAGGAAATTTGTGGCTCCTCTCAGATTCCAGAACTTTCTGCCACAGAAATGTGAGGAACATGTGTTTTTTTAGCCAGATTTTGAGGTTTGCAAAGGATTCTGGGTAACAGAACCTGGTCCGAGCCCCTCAAGTCACCCATCCTTGGATTCCCCTAGGTCTCTAGTTTTCAGAAATGCACAGGTTTGGTAGGTTTCCCTAGGTGCCGGCTGAGCTAGAGGCCAAAATCTACAGGTAGGTACTTCGTAAAAAACACCTCTGTTTCTTCCAAAATTTTGGATGTGTCCACGTTGCGCTTTGGGGTGTTTCCTGTCGCCGGCGCTAGGCCTACCCACGCAAGTGAGGTATCATTTTTATTGGGAGACTTGGGGGAACGCTGGGTGGAAGGAAATTTGTGGCTCCTCTCAGATTCCAGAACTTTCTGCCACAGAAATGTGAGGAACATGTGTTTTTTTAGCCAAATTGTGAGGTTTGCAAAGGATTCTGGGTAACAGAACCTGGTCCGAGCCCCGCAAGTCACCCCTCCTTGGATTCCCCTAGGTCTCTAGTTTTCAGAAATGCACAGTTTTGGTAGGTTTCCCTAGGTGCCGGCTGAGCTAGAGGCCAAAATCTACAGGTAGGCACTTCGCAAAAAACACCTCTGTTTTCTTCCAAAATTTTGGATGTGTCCACGTTGCGCTTTGGGGTGTTTCCTGTCGCGGGCGCTAGGCCTACCCACGCAAGTGAGGTATCATTTTTATCGGGAGACTTGGGGGAACGCTGGGTGGAAGGAAATTTGTGGCTCCTCTCAGATTCGAGAACTTTCTGCCACAGAAATATGAGGAAGATGTGTTTTTTTAGCCAAATTTTGAGGTTTGCAAAGGATTCTGGGTAACAGAACCTGGTCCGAGCCCCGAAAGTCACCCCATCTTGGATTGCCCTAGGTCTCTAGTTTTCAGAAATGCACAGGTTTGGTAGGTTTCCCTAGGTGCCGGCTGAGCTAGAGGCCAAAATCTACAGGTAGGCACTTCGCAAAAAACACCTCTGTTTTCTTCCAAAATTTTGGATGTGTCCACGTTGCGCTTTGGGGTGTTTCCTGTCGCCGGCGCTAGGCCTACCCACGCAAGTGAGGTATCATTTTTATTGGGAGACTTGGGGGAACGCTGGGTGGAAGGAAATTTGTGGCTCCTCTCAGATTCCAGAACTTTCTGCCACAGAAATGTGTGGAACATGTGTTTTTTTAGCCAAATTTTGAGGTTTGCAAAGGATTCTGGGTAACAGAACCTGGTCCGAGTCCCGCAAGTCACCCCTCCTTGGATTCCCCTAGGTCTCTAGTTTTCAGAATTGCACAGGTTTGGTAGGTTTCCCTAGGTGCCGGCTGAGCTAGAGGCCAAAATCTACAGGAAGGCACTTCGCAAAAAACACCTCTGTTTTCTTCCAAAATTTTGGATGTGTCCACGTTGCGCTTTGGGGTGTTTCCTGTCGCCGGCGCTAGGCCTACCCACGCAAGTGAGGTATCATTTTTATTGGGAGACTTGGGGGAACGCTGGGTGGAAGGAAATTTGTGGCTCCTCTCAGATTCCAGAACTTTCTGCCACAGAATTGTGAGGAACATGTGTTTTTTTAGCCAAATTGTGAGGTTTGCAAAGGATTCTGGGTAACAGAACCTGGTCCGAGCCCCGCAAGTCACCCCTCCTTGGATTCCCCTAGGTCTCTAGTTTTCAGAAATGTATAGGTTTGGTAGGTTTCCATAGGTGCCGGCTGAGGTAGAGGGCAAAATCTACGGGTAGGCACTTCGCAAAAAACACCTCTGTTTTCTTCCAAAATTTTGGATGTGTCCACGTTGCGCTTTGGGGTGTTTCCTGTCGCCGCGGCTAGGCCTAACCATGCAAGTGAGGTATCATTTTTATCGGGAGACTTGGGGGAACGCTGGGTGGAAGGAAATTTGTGGCTCCTCTCAGATTCCAGAACTTTCTGCCACAGAAATGTGAGGAACATGTGTTTTTTTAGCCAGATTTTGAGGTTTGCAAAGGATTCTGGGTAACAGAACCTGGTCCGAGCCCCGCAAGTCACCCATCCTTTGATTCCCCTAGGTCTCTAGTTTTCAGAAATGCACAGGTTTGGTAGGTT
The DNA here is from genome assembly GCF_031143425.1 of Pleurodeles waltl. Classification (NCBI taxonomy): domain Eukaryota; kingdom Metazoa; phylum Chordata; class Amphibia; order Caudata; family Salamandridae; genus Pleurodeles; species Pleurodeles waltl. The sequence continues at coordinate 121,348,625 of NC_090439.1, forward strand.
TCCCTAGGTGCCGGCTGAGCTAGAGGCCAAAATCTACAGGTAGGTACTTCGTAAAAAACACCTCTGTTTCTTCCAAAATTTTGGATGTGTCCACGTTGCGCTTTGGGGTGTTTCCTGTCGCCGGCGCTAGGCCTACCCACACAAGTGAGGTATCATTTTTATCGGGAGACTTGGGCGAACGCTGGGTGGAAGGAAATTTGTGGCTCCTCTCAGATTCCAGAACTTTCTGCCATAGAAATGTGAGGAACATGTGTTTTTTTAGCCAAATTTTGAAGTATGCAAAGGATTCTGGGTAACAGAACCTGGACCGAGCCCCGCAAGTCACCCCTCCTTGGATTCCCCTAGGTCTCTAGATTTCAGAAATGCACAGGTTTGGTAGGTTTCCCTAGGTGCCGGCTGAGCTAGAGGCCAAAATCTACAGGTAGGTGCAAAAAACACCTCTGTTGTCTTCCAAAATTTTGGATGTGTCCACGTTGCGCTTTGGGGTGTTTCCTGTCGCGGGCGCTAGGCCTACCCACGCAAGTGAGGTATAATTTTTATCAGGAGACTTGGGGGAACGCTGGGTGGAAGGAAATTTGTGGCTCCTCTCAGATTCCAGAACTTTCTGCCACAGAAATGTGAGGAACATGTGTTTTTTTAGCCAAATTTTGAGGTTTGCAAAGGATTCTGGGTAACAGAACCTGGTCCGAGCCCCGAAAGTCACCCCATCTTAGATTGCCCTAGGTCTCTAGTTTTCAGAAATGCACAGGTTTGGTAGGTTTCCCTAGGTGCCGGCTGAGCTAGAGGCCAAAATCTACAGGTAGGCACTTCGCAAAAAACACCTCTGTTTTCTTCCAAAATTTTCGATGTGTCCACGTTGCGCTTTGGGGTGTTTCCTGTCGCGGGCGCTAGGCCTACCCACGCAAGTGAGGTATAATTTTTATCGGGAGACTTGGGGGAACGTTGGGTGGAAGGAAATTTGTGGCTCCTCTCAGATTCCAGAACTTTCTGCCACAGAAATGTGAGGAACATGTGTTTTTTTAGCCAGATTTTGAGGTTTGCAAAGGATTCTGGGTAACAGAACCTGGTCCGAGCCCCGCAAGTCACCCATCCTTTGATTCCCCTAGGTCTCTAGTTTTCAGAAATGCACAGGTTTGGTAGGTTTCCCTAGGTGCCGGCTGAGCTAGAGGCCAAAATCTACAGGTAGGTACTTCGTAAAAAACACCTCTGTTTCTTCCAAAATTTTGGAAGTGTCCACGTTGCGCTTTGGGGTGTTTCCTGTCGCCGGCGCTAGGCCTACCCACACAAGTGAGGTATCATTTTTATCGGGAGACTTGGGCGAACGCTGGGTGGAAGGAAATTTGTGGCTCCTCTCAGATTCCAGAACTTTCTGCCACAGAAATGTGAGGAACATGTGTTTTTTTACCCAAATTTTGAGGTATGCAAAGGATTCTGGGTAACAGAACCTGGACCGAGCCCCGCAAGTCACCCCTCCTTGGATTCCCCTAGGTCTCTAGATTTCAGAAATGCACAGGTTTGGTAGGTTTCCCTAGGTGCCGGCTGAGCTAGAGGCCAAAATCTACAGGTAGGTGCAAAAAACACCTCTGTTGTCTTCCAAAATTTTGGATGTGTCCACGTTGCGCTTTGGGGTGTTTCCTGTCGCGGGCGCTAGGCCTACCCACGCAAGTGAGGTATAATTTTTATCGGGAGACTTGGGGGAACGCTGGGTAGAAGGAAATTTGTGGCTCCTCTCAGATTCCAGAACTTTCTGCCACAGAAATTTGAGGAACATGTGTTTTTTTAGCCAAATTTTGAGGTTTGCAAAGGATTCTGGGTAACAGAACCTGGTCCGAGCCCCGAAAGTCACCCCATCTTGGATTGCCCTAGGTCTCTAGTTTTCAGAAATGCACAGGTTTGGTAGGTTTCCCTAGGTGCCGGCTGAGCTAGAGGCCAAAATCTACAGGTAGGCACTTCGCAAAAAACACCTCTGTTTTCTTCCAAAATTTTCGATGTGTCCACGTTGCGCTTTGGGGTGTTTCCTGTCGCGGGCGCTAGGCCTACCCACGCAAGTGAGGTATAATTTTTATCGGGAGACTTGGGGGAACGTTGGGTGGAAGGAAATTTGTGGCTCCTCTCAGATTCCAGAACTTTCTGCCACAGAAATGTGAGAAACATGTGTTTTTTTAGCCAAATTTTGAGGTTTGCAAAGGATTCTGGGTAACAGAACCTGGTCCGAGCCCCGAAACTCACCCCATCTTGGATTGCCCTAGGTCTCTAGTTTTCAGAAATGCACAGGTGTGGTAGGTTTCCCTAGGTGCCGGCTGAGCTAGAGGCCAAAATCTACAGGTAGTCACTTCGCAAAAAACACCTCTGTTTTCTTCCAAAAATTTGGATGTGTCCACGATGCGCTTTGGGGTGTTTCCTATTGCGGGCGCTAGGCCTACCCACACAAGTGAGGTATCATTTTTATTGGGAGACTTGGGGGAACGCTGGGTGGAAGGAAATTTGTGGCTCCTCTCAGATTCCAGAACTTTCTGCCACAGAAATGTGAGGAACATGTGTTTTTTTAGCCAAATTTTGAGGTTTGCAAAGGATTCTGGGTAACAGAACCTGGTCCGAGCCCCACAAGTCACCCCTCCTTGGATTCCCCTAGGTCTCTAGTTTTCAGAAATGCACAGGTTTGGTAGGTTTCCCTAGGTGCCGGCTGAGCTAGAGGCCAAAATCTACAGGTAGGCACTTCGCAAAAAACACCTCTGTTTTCTTCCAAAATTTTGGATGTGTCCACGTTGCGCTTTGGGCTGTTTCCTGTCGCCGGCGCTAGGCCTACCCACGCAAGTGAGGTATCATTTTTATTGGGAGACTTGGGGGAACGCTGGGTGGAAGGAAATTTGTGTCTCCTCTCAGATTCCAGAACTTTCTGCCACAGAAATATGAGGAACATGTGTTTTTTTAGCCAAATTTTGAGGTTTGCAAAGGATTCTGGGTAACAGAACCTGGTCCGAGCCCCGCAAGTCACCCCTCCTTGGATTCCCCTAGGTCTCTAGTTTTCAGAAATGCACAGGTTTGGTAGGTTTCCCTAGGTGCCGGCTGAGCTAGAGGCCAAAATCTACAGGTAGGCACTTCGCAAAAAACACCTCTGTTTTCTTCAAAAATTTTGGATGTGTCCACGTTGCGCTTTGGGGGGTTTCCTGTCGCCGGCGCTAGGCCTACCCACGCAAGTGAGGTATCATTTTTATCGGGACACTTGGGGGAACGCTGGGTGGAAGGAAATTTGTGGCTCCTCTCAGATTCCAGAACTTTCTGCTACAGAAATATGAGGAACATTTGTTTTTTTAGCCAAATTTTGAGGTTTGCAAAGGATTCTGGGTATCAGAACCTGGTCCGAGCCCCGCAAGTCACCCCTCCTTGGATTCCCCTAGGTCTCTAGTTTTCAGAAATGCACAGGTTTGCTAGGTTTCAATAGGTGCCAGCTGAGCTAGAGGCCAAAATCTACAGGTAGGCACTTCGCAAAAAACACCTCTGTTTTCTTCCAAAATTTTGGATGTGTCCACGTTGCGCTTTGGGGTGTTTCCTGTCGCCGGCGCTAGGCCTACCCACGCAAGTGAGGTATCATTTTTATTGGGAGACTTGGGGGAACACTGGGTGGAAGGAAATTTGTGGCTCCTCTCAGATTCCAGAACTTTCTGCCACAGAAATGTGAGGAACATGTGTTTTTTTAGCCAGATTTTGAGGTTTGCAAAGGATTCTGGGTAACAGAACCTGGTCCGAGCCCCGCAAGTCACCCATCCTTGGATTCCCCTTGGTCTCTAGTTTTCAGAAATGCACAGGTTTGGTAGGTTTCCCTAGGTGCCGGCTGAGCTAGAGGCCAAAATCTACAGGTAGGTACTTCGTAAAAAACACCTCTGTTTTCTTCCAAAATTTTGGATGTGTCCACGTTGCGCTTTGGGGTGTTTCCTGTCGCCGCGGCTAGGCCTACCCATGCAAGTGAGGTATTATTTTTATCGGGAGACTTGGGGGAACGCTGGGTGGAAGGAAATTTGTGGCTCCTCTCAGATTCCAGAACTTTCTGCCACAGAAATGTGAGGAACATGTGTTTTTTTAGCCAAATTTTGAGGTTTGCAAAGGATTCTGGGTAACAGAACCTGGTCCGAGCCCCGCAAGTCACCCCTCCTTGGATTCCCCTAGGTCTCTAGTTTTCAGAAATGCACAGGTTTGGTAGGTTTCCCTAGGTGCCGGCTGAGCTAGAGGCCAAAATCTACAGGTAGGCACTTCGCAAAAAACACCTCTGTTTTCTTCCAAAATTTTGGATGTGTCCACGTTGCGCTTTGGGGTGTTTCCTGTAGCCGGCGCTAGGCCTACCCACGCAAGTGAGGTATCATTTTTATCGGGAGACTTGGGGGAACGCTGGGTGGAAGGAAATTTGTGGCTCCTCTCAGATTCCAGAACTTTCTGCCACAGAAATGTGAGGAACATGTGTTTTTTTAGCCAGATTTTGAGGTTTGCAAATGATTCTGGGTCACAGAACCTGGTCCGAGCCCCGCAAGTCACCCATCCTTTGATTCCCCTAGGTCTCTAGTTTTCAGAAATGCACAGGTTTGGTAGGTTTCCCTAGGTGCCGGCTGAGCTAGAGGCCAAAATCTACAGGTAGGCACTTCGCAAAAAACACCTCTGTTTTCTTCCAAAATTTTGGATGTGTCCACGTTGCGCTTTGGGTTGTTTCCTATCGCGGGCGCTAGGCCTACCCACACAAGTGAGGTATCATTTTTATCGGGAGACTTGGAGGAACGCTGGGTGGATGGAAATTTGTGGCTCCTCTCAGATTCCAGAACTTTCTGCCACAGAAATATGAGGAACATGTGTTTTTTTAGCCAAATTTTGAGGTTTGCAAAGGATTCTGGGTAACAGAACCTGGTCCGAGCCCCGCAAGTCACCCCTCCTTGGATTCCCCTAGGTCTCTAGTTTTCAGAATTGCACAGGTTTGGTAGGTTTCCCTAGGTGCCGGCTGAGGTAGAGGGCAAAATCTACAGGTAGGTACTTCGTAAAAAACACCTCTGTTTTCTTCCAAAATTTGGGATGTGTCCACGTTGCGCTTTGGGGTGTTTCCTGTCGCCGCGGCTAGGCCTACCCATGCAAGTGAGGTATCATTTTTATCGGGAGACTTGGGGGAAGGCTGGGTGGAAGGAAATTTGTGGCTCCTCTCAGATTCCAGAACTTTCTGCCACAGAAATGTGAGGAACATGTGTTTTTTTAGCCAGATTTTGAGGTTTGCAAAGGATTCTGGGTAACAGAACCTGGTCCGAGCCCCTCAAGTCACCCATCCTTGGATTCCCCTAGGTCTCTAGTTTTCAGAAATGCACAGGTTTGGTAGGTTTCCCTAGGTGCCGGCTGAGCTAGAGGCCAAAATCTACAGGTAGGTACTTCGTAAAAAACACCTCTGTTTCTTCCAAAATTTTGGATGTGTCCACGTTGCGCTTTGGGGTGTTTCCTGTCGCCGGCGCTAGGCCTACCCACGCAAGTGAGGTATCATTTTTATTGGGAGACTTGGGGGAACGCTGGGTGGAAGGAAATTTGTGGCTCCTCTCAGATTCCAGAACTTTCTGCCACAGAAATGTGAGGAACATGTGTTTTTTTAGCCAAATTGTGAGGTTTGCAAAGGATTCTGGGTAACAGAACCTGGTCCGAGCCCCGCAAGTCACCCCTCCTTGGATTCCCCTATGTCTCTAGTTTTCAGAAATGCACAGTTTTGGTAGGTTTCCCTAGGTGCCGGCTGAGCTAGAGGCCAAAATCTACAGGTAGGCACTTCGCAAAAAACACCTCTGTTTTCTTCCAAAATTTTGGATGTGTCCACGTTGCGCTTTGGGGTGTTTCCTGTCGCGGGAGCTAGGCCTACCCACGCAAGTGAGGTATCATTTTTATCGGGAGACTTGGGGGAACGCTGGGTGGAAGGAAATTTGTGGCTCCTCTCAGATTCGAGAACTTTCTGCCACAGAAATATGAGGAAGATGTGTTTTTGTAGCCAAATTTTGAGGTTTGCAAAGGATTCTGGGTAACAGAACCTGGTCCGAGCCCCGAAAGTCACCCCATCTTGGATTGCCCTAGGTCTCTAGTTTTCAGAAATGCACAGGTTTGGTAGGTTTCCCTAGGTGCCGGCTGAGCTAGAGGCCAAAATCTACAGGTAGGCACTTCGCAAAAAACACCTCTGTTTTCTTCCAAAATTTTGGATGGTCCACGTTGCGCTTTGGGGTGTTTCCTGTCGCCGGCGCTAGGCTACCCACACAAGTGAGGTATCATTTTTATCGGGAGACTTGGAGGAACGCTGGGTGGATGGAAATTTGTGGCTCCTCTCAGATTCCAGAACTTTCTGCCACAGAAATATGAGGGAACATGTGTTTTTTTAGCCAAATTTTGAGGTTTGCAAAGGATTCTGGGTAACAGAACCTGGTCCGAGCCCCGCAAGTCACCCCTCCTTGGATTCCCCTAGGTCTCTAGTTTTCAGAATTGCACAGGTTTGGTAGGTTTCCCTAGGTGCCGGCTGAGGTAGAGGGCAAAATCTACAGGTAGGTACTTCGTAAAAAAACACCTCTGTTTTCTTCCAAAATTTGGGATGTGTCCACGTTGCTCTTTGGGGTGTTTCCTGTCGCCGCGGCTAGGCCTACCCATGCAAGTGAGGTATCATTTTTATCGGGAGACTTGGGGGAAGGCTGGGTGGAAGGAAATTTGTGGCTCCTCTCAGATTCCAGAACTTTCTGCCACAGAAATGTGAGGAACATGTGTTTTTTTAGCCAGATTTTGAGGTTTGCAAAGGATTCTGGGTAACAGAACCTGGTCCGAGCCCCTCAAGTCACCCATCCTTGGATTCCCCTAGGTCTCTAGTTTTCAGAAATGCACAGGTTTGGTAGGTTTCCCTAGGTGCCGGCTGAGCTAGAGGCCAAAATCTACAGGTAGGTACTTCGTAAAAAACACCTCTGTTTCTTCCAAAATTTTGGATGTGTCCACGTTGCGCTTTGGGGTGTTTCCTGTCGCCGGCGCTAGGCCTACCCACGCAAGTGAGGTATCATTTTTATTGGGAGACTTGGGGGGGAACGCTGGGTGGAAGGAAATTTGTGGCTCCTCTCAGATTCCAGAACTTTCTGCCACAGAAATGTGAGGAACATGTGTTTTTTTTAGCCAAATTGTGAGGTTTGCAAAGGATTCTGGGTAACAGAACCTGGTCCGAGCCCCGCAAGTCACCCCTCCTTGGATTCCCCTATGTCTCTAGTTTTCAGAAATGCACAGTTTTGGTAGGTTTCCCTAGGTGCCGGCTGAGCTAGAGGCCAAAATCTACAGGTAGGCACTTCGCAAAAAACACCTCTGTTTTCTTCCAAAATTTTGGATGTGTCCACGTTGCGCTTTGGGGTGTTTCCTGTCGCGGGAGCTAGGCCTACCCACGCAAGTGAGGTATCATTTTTATCGGGAGACTTGGGGGAACGCTGGGTGGAAGGAAATTTGTGGCTCCTCTCAGATTCGAGAACTTTCTGCCACAGAAATATGAGGAAGATGTGTTTTTGTAGCCAAATTTTGAGGTTTGCAAAGGATTCTGGGTAACAGAACCTGGTCCGAGCCCCGAAAGTCACCCCATCTTGGATTGCCCTAGGTCTCTAGTTTTCAGAAATGCACAGGTTTGGTAGGTTTCCCTAGGTGCCGGCTGAGCTAGAGGCCAAAATCTACAGGTAGGCACTTCGCAAAAAACACCTCTGTTTTCTTCCAAAATTTTGGATGGTCCACGTTGCGCTTTGGGGTGTTTCCTGTCGCCGGCGCTAGGCCTACCCACGCAAGTGAGGTATCATTTTTATTGGGAGACTTGGGGGAACGCTGGGTGGAAGGAAATTTGTGGCTCCTCTCAGATTCCAGAACTTTCTGCCACAGAAATGTGTGGAACATGTGTTTTTTTTAGCCAAATTTTGAGGTTTGCAAAGGATTCTGGGTAACAGAACCTGGTCCGAGTCCCGCAAGTCACCCCTCCTTGGATTCCCCTAGGTCTCTAGTTTTCAGAATTGCACAGGTTTGGTAGGTTTCCCTAGGTGCCGGCTGAGCTAGAGGCCAAAATCTACAGGAAGGCACTTCGCAAAAAACACCTCTGTTTTCTTCCAAAATTTTGGATGTGTCCACGTTGCGCTTTGGGGTGTTTCCTGTCGCCGGCGCTAGGGCCTACCCACGCAAGTGAGGTATCATTTTTATTGGGAGACTTGGGGGAACGCTGGGTGGAAGGAAATTTGTGGCTCCTCTCAGATTCCAGAACTTTCTGCCACAGAATTGTGAGGAACATGTGTTTTTTTAGCCAAATTGTGAGGTTTGCAAAGGATTCTGGGTAACAGAACCTGGTCCGAGCCCCGCAAGTCACCCCTCCTTGGATTCCCCTAGGTCTCTAGTTTTCAGAAATGTATAGGTTTGGTAGGTTTCCATAGGTGCCGGCTGAGGTAGAGGGCAAAATCTACGGGTAGGCACTTCGCAAAAAACACCTCTGTTTTCTTCCAAAATTTTGGATGTGTCCACGTTGCGCTTTGGGGTGTTTCCTGTCGCCGCGGCTAGGCCTAACTATGCAAGTGAGGGTATCATTTTTATCGGGAGACTTGGGGGAACGCTGGGGTGGAAGGAAAATTGTGGCTCCTCTCAGATTCCAGAACTTTCTGCCACAGAAATGTGAGGGAACATGTGTTTTTTTAGCCAGATTTTGAGGTTTGCAAAGGATTCTGGGTAACAGAACCTGGTCCGAGCCCCGCAAGTCACCCATCCTTTGATTCCCCTAGGTCTCTAGTTTTCAGAAATGCACAGGTTTGGTAGGTTTCCCTAGGTGCCGGCTCAGCTAGAGGCCAAAATCTACAGGTAGGTACTTCGTAAAAAACACCTCTGTTTCTTCCAAAATTTTGGATGTGTCCATGTTGCGCTTTGGGGTGTTTCCTGTCGCCGGCGCTAGGCCTACCCACACAAGTGAGGTATCATTTTTATCGGGAGACTTGGGCGAACGCTGGGTAGAAGGAAATTTGTGGCTCCTCTCAGATTCCAGAACTTTCTGCCACAGAAATGTGAGGAACATGTGTTTTTTTAGCCAAATTTTGAAGTATGCAAAGGATTCTGGGTAACAGAACCTGGACCGAGCCCCGCAAGTCACCCCTCCTTGGATTCCCCTAGGTCTCTAGATTTCAGAAATGCACAGGTTTGGTAGGTTTCCCTAGGTGCCGGCTGAGCTAGAGGCCAAAATCTACAGGTAGGTGCAAAAAACACCTCTGTTGTCTTCCAAAATTTTGGATGTGTCCACGTTGCGCTTTGGGGTGTTTCCTGTCGCGGGCGCTAGGCCTACCCACGCAAGTGAGGTATAATTTTTATCGGGAGACTTGGGGGAACGCTGGGTGGAAGGAAATTTGTGGCTCCTCTCAGATTCCAGAACTTTCTGCCACAGAAATGTGTGGAACATGTGTTTTTTTAGCCAAATTTTGAGGTTTGCAAAGGATTCTGGGTAACAGAACCTGGTCCGAGTCCCGCAAGTCACCCCTCCTTGGATTCCCCTAGGTCTCTAGTTTTCAGAATTGCACAGGTTTGGTAGGTTTCCCTAGGTGCCGGCTGAGCTAGAGGCCAAAATCTACAGGAAGGCACTTCGCAAAAAACACCTCTGTTTTCTTCCAAAATTTTGGATGTGTCCACGTTGCGCTTTGGGGTGTTTCCTGTCGCCGGCGCTAGGCCTACCCACGCAAGTGAGGTATCATTTTTATTGGGAGACTTGGGGGAACGCTGGGTGGAAGGAAATTTGTGGCTCCTCTCAGATTCCAGAACTTTCTGCCACAGAATTGTGAGGAACATGTGTTTTTTTAGCCAGATTTTGAGGTTTGCAAAGGATTCTGGGTAACAGAACCTGGTCCGAGCCCCGCAAGTCACCCCTCCTTGGATTCCCCTAGGTCTCTAGTTTTCAGAATTGCACAGGTTTCGTAGGTTTCCCTAGGTGCCGGCTGAGGTAGAGGGCAAAATCTACAGGTAGGTACTTCGTAAAAAACACCTCTGTTTTCTTCCAAAATTTGGGATGTGTCCACGTTGCGCTTTGGGGTGTTTCCTGTCGCCGCGGCTAGGCCTACCCATGCAAGTGAGGTATCATTTTTATCGGGAGACTTGGGGGAACGCTGGGTGGAAGGAAATTTGTGGCTCCTCTCAGATTCCAGAACTTTCTGCCACAGAAATGTGAGGAACATGTGTTTTTTTAGCCAGATTTTGAGGTTTGCAAAGGATTCTGGGTAACAGAACCTGGTCCGAGCCCCGCAAGTCACCCATCCTTTGATTCCCCTAGGTCTCTAGTTTTCAGAAATGCACAGGTTTGGTAGGTTTCCCTAGGTGCCGGCTCAGCTAGAGGCCAAAATCTACAGGTAGGTACTTCGTAAAAAACACCTCTGTTTCTTCCAAAATTTTGGATGTGTCCACGTTGCGCTTTGGGGTGTTTCCTGTCGCCGGCGCTAGGCCTACCCACACAAGTGAGGTATCATTTTTATCGGGAGACTTGGGCGAACGCTGGGTAGAAGGAAATTTGTGGCTCCTCTCAGATTCCAGAACTTTCTGCCACAGAAATGTGAGGAACATGTGTTTTTTTAGCCAAATTTTGAAGTATGCAAAGGATTCTGGGTAACAGAACCTGGACCGAGCCCCGCAAGTCACCCCTCCTTGGATTCCCCTAGGTCTCTAGATTTCAGAAATGCACAGGTTTGGTAGGTTTCCCTAGGTGCCGGCTGAGCTAGAGGCCAAAATCTACAGGTAGGTGCAAAAAACACCTCTGTTGTCTTCCAAAATTTTGGATGTGTCCACGTTGCGCTTTGGGGTGTTTCCTGTCGCGGGCGCTAGGCCTACCCACGCAAGTGAGGTATAATTTTTATCGGGAGACTTGGGGGAACGCTGGGTGGAAGGAAATTTGTGGCTCCTCTCAGATTCCAGAACTTTCTGCCACAGAAATGTGTGGAACATGTGTTTTTTTTAGCCAAATTTTGAGGTTTTGCAAAGGATTCTGGGTAACAGAACCTGGTCCGAGTCCCGCAAGTCACCCCTCCTTGGATTCCCCTAGGTCTCTAGTTTTCAGAATTGCACAGGTTTGGTAGGTTTCCCTAGGTGCCGGCTGAGCTAGAGGCCAAAATCTACAGGAAGGCACTTCGCAAAAAACACCTCTGTTTTCTTCCAAAATTTTGGATGTGTCCACGTTGCGCTTTGGGGTGTTTCCTGTCGCCGGCGCTAGGCCTACCCACGCAAGTGAGGTATCATTTTTATTGGGAGACTTGGGGGAACGCTGGGTGGAAGGAAATTTGTGGCTCCTCTCAGATTCCAGAACTTTCTGCCACAGAATTGTGAGGAACATGTGTTTTTTTAGCCAAATTGTGAGGTTTGCAAAGGATTCTGGGTAACAGAACCTGGTCCGAGCCCCGCAAGTCACCCCTCCTTGGATTCCCCTAGGTCTCTAGTTTTCAGAAATGTATAGGTTTGGTAGGTTTCCATAGGTGCCGGCTGAGGTAGAGGGCAAAATCTACGGGTAGGCACTTCGCAAAAAAACACCTCTGTTTTCTTCCAAAATTTTGGATGTGTCCACGTTGCGCTTTGGGGTGTTTCCTGTCGCCGCGGCTAGGCCTAACTATGCAAGTGAGGTATCATTTTTATCGGGAGACTTGGGGGAACGCTGGGTGGAAGGAAATTTGTGGCTCCTCTCAGATTCCAGAACTTTCTGCCACAGAAATGTGAGGAACATGTGTTTTTTTAGCCAGATTTTGAGGTTTGCAAAGGATTCTGGGTAACAGAACCTGGTCCGAGCCCCGCAAGTCACCCATCCTTTGATTCCCCTAGGTCTCTAGTTTTCAGAAATGCACAGGTTTGGTAGGTTTCCCTAGGTGCCGGCTCAGCTAGAGGCCAAAATCTACAGGTAGGTACTTCGTAAAAAACACCTCTGTTTCTTCCAAAATTTTGGATGTGTCCACGTTGCGCTTTGGGGTGTTTCCTGTCGCCGGCGCTAGGCCTACCCACACAAGTGAGGGTATCATTTTTATCGGGAGACTTGGGCGAACGCTGGGTAGAAGGAAATTTGTGGCTCCTCTCAGATTCCAGAACTTTCTGCCACAGAAATGTGAGGAACATGTGTTTTTTTAGCCAAATTTTGAAGTATGCAAAGGATTCTGGGTAACAGAACCTGGACCGAGCCCCGCAAGTCACCCCTCCTTGGATTCCCCTAGGTCTCTAGATTTCAGAAATGCACAGGTTTGGTAGGTTTCCCTAGGTGCCGGCTGAGCTAGAGGCCAAAATCTACAGGTAGGTGCAAAAAACACCTCTGTTGTCTTCCAAAATTTTGGATGTGTCCACGTTGCGCTTTGGGGTGTTTCCTGTCGCGGGCGCTAGGCCTACCCACGCAAGTGAGGTATAATTTTTATCGGGAGACTTGGGGGAACGCTGGGTGGAAGGAAATTTGTGGCTCCTCTCAGATTCCAGAACTTTCTGCCACAGAAATGTGAGGAACATGTGTTTTTTTAGCCAAATTTTGAGGTTTGCAAAGGATTCTGGGTAACAGAACCTGGTCCGAGCCCCGAAAGTCACCCCATCTTAGATTGCCCTAGGTCTCTAGTTTTCAGAAATGCACAGGTTTGGTAGGTTTCCCTAGGTGCCGGCTGAGCTAGAGGCCAAAATCTACAGGTAGGCACTTCGCAAAAAACACCTCTGTTTTCTTCCAAAATTTTCGATGTGTCCACGTTGCGCTTTGGGGTGTTTCCTGTCGCGGGCGCTAGGCCTACCCACGCAAGTGAGGTATAATTTTTATCGGGAGACTTGGGGGAACGCTGGGTGGAAGGAAATTTGTGGCTCCTCTCAGATTCCAGAACTTTCTGCCACAGAAATGTGAGGAACATGTGTTTTTTTAGCCAGATTTTGAGGTTTGCAAAGGATTCTGGGTAACAGAACCTGGTCCGAGCCCCGCAAGTCACCCATCCTTTGATTCCCCTAGGTCTCTAGTTTTCAGAAATGCACAGGTTTGGTAGGTTTCCCTAGGTGCCGGCTCAGCTAGAGGCCAAAATCTACAGGTAGGTACTTCGTAAAAAACACCTCTGTTTCTTCCAAAATTTTGGATGTGTCCACGTTGCGCTTTGGGGTGTTTCCTGTCGCCGGCGCTAGGCCTACCCACACAAGTGAGGTATCATTTTTATCGGGAGACTTGGGCGAACGCTGGGTAGAAGGAAATTTGTGGCTCCTCTCAGATTCCAGAACTTTCTGCCACAGAAATGTGAGGAACATGTGTTTTTTTAGCCAAATTTTGAAGTATGCAAAGGATTCTGGGTAACAGAACCTGGACCGAGCCCCGCAAGTCACCCCTCCTTGGATTCCCCTAGGTCTCTAGATTTCAGAAATGCACAGGTTTGGTAGGTTTCCCTAGGTGCCGGCTGAGCTAGAGGCCAAAATCTACAGGTAGGTGCAAAAAACACCTCTGTTGTCTTCCAAAATTTTGGATGTGTCCACGTTGCGCTTTGGGGTGTTTCCTGTCGCGGGCGCTAGGCCTACCCACGCAAGTGAGGTATAATTTTTATCGGGAGACTTGGGGGAACGCTGGGTGGAAGGAAATTTGTGGCTCCTCTCAGATTCCAGAACTTTCTGCCACAGAAATGTGAGGAACATGTGTTTTTTTAGCCAAATTTTGAGGTTTGCAAAGGATTCTGGGTAACAGAACCTGGTCCGAGCCCCGAAAGTCACCCCATCTTAGATTGCCCTAGGTCTCTAGTTTTCAGAAATGCACAGGTTTGGTAGGTTTCCCTAGGTGCCGGCTGAGCTAGAGGCCAAAATCTACAGGTAGGCACTTCGCAAAAAACACCTCTGTTTTCTTCCAAAATTTTCGATGTGTCCACGTTGCGCTTTGGGGTGTTTCCTGTCGCGGGCGCTAGGCCTACCCACGCAAGTGAGGTATAATTTTTATCGGGAGACTTGGGGGAACGTTGGGTGGAAGGAAATTTGTGGCTCCTCTCAGATTCCAGAACTTTCTGCCACAGAAATGTGAGGAACATGTGTTTTTTTAGCCAGATTTTGAGGTTTGCAAAGGATTCTGGGTAACAGAACCTGGTCCGAGCCCCGCAAGTCACCCATCCTTTGATTCCCCTAGGTCTCTAGTTTTCAGAAATGCACAGGTTTGGTAGGTTTCCCTAGGTGCCGGCTGAGCTAGAGGCCAAAATCTACAGGTAGGTACTTCGTAAAAAACACCTCTGTTTCTTCCAAAATTTTGGATGTGTCCACGTTGCGCTTTGAGGTGTTTCCTGTCGCCGGCGCTAGGCCTACCCACACAAGTGAGGTATCATTTTTATCGGGAGACTTGGGCGAACGCTGGGTGGAAGGAAATTTGTGGCTCCTCTCAGATTCCAGAACTTTCTGCCACAGAAATGTGAGGAACATGTGTTTTTTTAGCCAAATTTTGAGGTATGCAAAGGATTCTGGGTAACAGAACCTGGACCGAGCCCCGCAAGTCACCCCTCCTTGGATTCCCCTAGGACTCTAGATTTCAGAAATGCACAGGTTTGGTAGGTTTCCCTAGGTGCCGGCTGAGCTAGAGGCCAAAATCTACAGGTAGGTGCAAAAAACACCTCTGTTGTCTTCCAAAATTTTGGATGTGTCCACGTTGCGCTTTGGGGTGTTTCCTGTCGCGGGCGCTAGGCCTACCCACGCAAGTGAGGTATAATTTTTATCGGGAGACTTAGGGGAACGCTGGGTGGAAGGAAATTTGTGGCTCCTCTCAGATTCCAGAACTTTCTGCCACAGAAATTTGAGGAACATGTGTTTTTTTAGCCAAATTTTGAGGTTTGCAAAGGATTCTGGGTAACAGAACCTGGTCCGAGCCCCGAAAGTCACCCCATCTTGGATTGCCCTAGGTCTCTAGTTTTCAGAAATGCACAGGTTTGGTAGGTTTCCCTAGGTGCCGGCTGAGCTAGAGGCCAAAATCTACAGGTAGGCACTTAGCAAAAAACACCTCTGTTTTCTTCCAAAATTTTCGATGTGTCCACGTTGCGCTTTGGGGTGTTTCCTGTCGCGGGCGCTAGGCCTACCCACGCAAGTGAGGTATAATTTTTATCGGGAGACTTGGGGGAACGTTGGTTGGAAGGAAATTTGTGGCTCCTCTCAGATTCCAGAACTTTCTGCCACAGAAATGTGAGAAACATGTGTTTTTTTAGCCAAATTTTGAGGTTTGCAAAGGATTCTGGGTAACAGAACCTGGTCCGAGCCCCGAAACTCACCCCATCTTGGATTGCCCTAGGTCTCTAGTTTTCAGAAATGCACAGGTGTGGTAGGTTTCCCTAGGTGCCGGCTGAGCTAGAGGCCAAAATCTACAGGTAGGCACTTCGCAAAAAACACCTCTGTTTTCTTCCAAAAATTTGGATGTGTCCACGTTGCGCTTTGGGGTGTTTCCTATTGCGGGCGCTAGGCCTACCCACACAAGTGAGGTATCATTTTTATTGGGAGACTTGGGGGAACGCTGGGTGGAAGGAAATTTGTGGCTCCTCTCAGATTCCAGAACTTTCTGCCACAGAAATGTGAGGAACATGTGTTTTTTTAGCCAAATTTTGAGGTTTGCAAAGGATTCTGGGTAACAGAACCTGGTCCGAGCCCCACAAGTCACCCCTCCTTGGATTCCCCTAGGTCTCTAGTTTTCAGAAATGCACAGGTTTGGTAGGTTTCCCTAGGTGCCGGCTGAGCTAGAGGCCAAAATCTACAGGTAGGCACTTCGCAAAAAACACCTCTGTTTTCTTCCAAAATTTTGGATGTGTCCACGTTGCGCTTTGGGCTGTTTCCTGTCGCCGGCGCTAGGCCTACCCACGCAAGTGAGGTATCATTTTTATCGGGACACTTGGGGGAACGCTGGGTGGAAGGAAATTTGTGGCTCCTCTCAGACTCCAGAACTTTCTGCCACAGAAATGTGAGGAACATTTGTTTTTTTAGCCAAATTTTGAGGTTTGCAAAGGATTCTGGGTAACAGAACCTGGTCCGAGCCCCGCAAGTCACCCCTCCTTGGATTCCCCTAGGTCTCTAGTTTTCAGAAATGCACAGGTTTGGTAGGTTTCAATAGGTGCCAGCTGAGCTAGAGGCCAAAATCTACAGGTAGGCACTTCGCAAAAAACACCTCTGTTTTCTTCCAAAATTTTGGATGTGTCCACGTTGCGCTTTGGGGTGTTTCCTGTCGCCGGCGCTAGGCCTACCCACGCAAGTGAGGTATCGTTTTTATTGGGAGACTTGGGGGAACGCTGGGTGGAAGGAAATTTGTGGCTCCTCTCAGATTCCAGAACTTTCTGCCACAGAAATGTGAGGAACATGTGTTTTTTTAGCCAAATTTTGAGGTTTGCAAAGGATTCTGGGTAACAGAACCTGGTCCGAGCCCCGCAAGTCACCCCTCCTTGGATTCCCCTAGGTCTCTAGTTTTCAGAAATGCACAGGTTTGGTAGGTTTCCCTAGGTGCCGGCTGAGGTAGAGGGCAAAATCTACAGGTAGGTACTTCGTAAAAAACACCTCTGTTTTCTTCCAAAATTTGGGATGTGTCCACGTTGCGCTTTGGGGTGTTTCCTGTCGCCGCGGCTAGGCCTACCCATGCAAGTGAGGTATCATTTTTATCGGGAGACTTGAGGGAACGCTGGGTGGAAGGAAATTTGTGGCTCCTCTCAGATTCCAGAACTTTCTGCCACAGAAATGTGAGGAACATGTGTTTTTTTAGCCAGATTTTGAGGTTTGCAAAGGATTCTGGGTAACAGAACCTGGTCCGAGCCCCTCAAGTCACCCATCCTTGGATTCCCCTAGGTCTCTAGTTTTCAGAAATGCACAGGTTTGGTAGGTTTCCCTAGGTGCCGGCTGAGCTAGAGGCCAAAATCTACAGGTAGGTACTTCGTAAAAAACACCTCTGTTTCTTCCAAAATTTTGGATGTGTCCACGTTGCGCTTTGGGGTGTTTCCTGTCACCGGCGCTAGGCCTACCCACGCAAGTGAGGTATCATTTTTATCGGGAGACTTGGGGGAACGCTGGGTGGAAGGAAATTTGTGGCTCCTCTCAGATTCCAGAACTTTCTGCCACAGAAATGTGAGGAACATGTGTTTTTTTAGCCAGATTTTGAGGTTTGCAAAGGATTCTGGGTAACAGAACCTGGTCCGAGCCCCTCAAGTCACCCATCCTTGGATTCCCCTAGGTCTCTAGTTTTCAGAAATGCACAGGTTTGGTAGGTTTCCCTAGGTGCCGGCTGAGCTAGAGGCCAAAATCTACAGGTAGGTACTTCGTAAAAAACACCTCTGTTTCTTCCAAAATTTTGGATGTGTCCACGTTGCGCTTTGGGGTGTTTCCTGTCACCGGCGCTAGGCCTACCCACGCAAGTGAGGTATCATTTTTATCGGGAGACTTGGGGGAACGCTGGGTGGAAGGAAATTTGTGGCTCCTCTCAGATTCCAGAACTTTCTGCCACAGAAATGTGAGGAACATGTGTTTTTTTAGCCAAATTTTGAGGTATGCAAAGGATTCTGGGTAACAGAACCTGGACCGAGCCCCGCAAGTCACCCCTCCTTGGATTCCCCTAGGTCTCTAGATTTCAGAAATGCACAGGTTTGGTAGGTTTCCCTAGGTGCCGGCTGAGCTAGAGGCCAAAATCTACAGGTAGGTGCAAAAAACACCTCTGTTGTCTTCCAAAATTTTGGATGTGTCCACGTTGCGCTTTGGGGTGTTTCCTGTCGCGGGCGCTAGGCCTACCCACGCAAGTGAGGTATAATTTTTATCGGGAGACTTGGGGGAACGCTGGGTGGAAGGAAATTTGTGGCTCCTCTCAGATTCCAGAACTTTCTGCCACAGAAATTTGAGGAACATGTGTTTTTTTAGCCAAATTTTGAGGTTTGCAAAGGATTCTGGGTAACAGAACCTGGTCCGAGCCCCGAAAGTCACCCCATCTTGGATTGCCCTAGGTCTCTAGTTTTCAGAAATGCACAGGTTTGGTAGGTTTCCCTAGGTGCCGGTTGAGCTAGAGGCCAAAATCTACAGGTAGGCACTTAGCAAAAAACACCTCTGTTTTCTTCCAAAATTTTCGATGTGTCCACGTTGCGCTTTGGGGTGTTTCCTGTCGCGGGCGCTAGGCCTACCCACGCAAGTGAGGTATAATTTTTATCGGGAGACTTGGGGGAACGTTGGTTGGAAGGAAATTTGTGGCTCCTCTCAGATTCCAGAACTTTCTGCCACAGAAATGTGAGAAACATGTGTTTTTTTAGCCAAATTTTGAGGTTTGCAAAGGATTCTGGGTAACAGAACCTGGTCCGAGCCCCGAAACTCACCCCATCTTGGATTGCCCTAGGTCTCTAGTTTTCAGAAATGCACAGGTGTGGTAGGTTTCCCTAGGTGCCGGCTGAGCTAGAGGCCAAAATCTACAGGTAGGCACTTCGCAAAAAACACCTCTGTTTTCTTCCAAAAATTTGGATGTGTCCACGATGCGCTTTGGGGTGTTTCCTATTGCGGGCGCTAGGCCTACCCACACAAGTGAGGTATCATTTTTATTGGGAGACTTGGGGGAACGCTGGGTGGAAGGAAATTTGTGGCTCCTCTCAGATTCCAGAACTTTCTGCCACAGAAATGTGAGGAACATGTGTTTTTTTAGCCAAATTTTGAGGTTTGCAAAGGATTCTGGGTAACAGAACCTGGTCCGAGCCCCACAAGTCACCCCTCCTTGGATTCCCCTAGGTCTCTAGTTTTCAGAAATGCACAGGTTTGGTAGGTTTCCCTAGGTGCCGGCTGAGCTAGAGGCCAAAATCTACAGGTAGGCACTTCGCAAAAAACACCTCTGTTTTCTTCCAAAATTTTGGATGTGTCCACGTTGCGCTTTGGGCTGTTTCCTGTCGCCGGCGCTAGGCCTACCCACGCAAGTGAGGTATCATTTTTATTGGGAGACTTGGGGGAACGCTGGGTGGAAGGAAATTTGTGTCTCCTCTCAGATTCCAGAACTTTGTGCCACAGAAATATGAGGAACATGTGTTTTTTTAGCCAAATTTTGAGGTTTGCAAAGGATTCTGGGTAACAGAACCTGGTCCGAGCCCCGCAAGTCACCCCTCCTTGGATTCCCCTAGGTCTCTAGTTTTCAGAAATGCACAGGTGTGGTAGGTTTCCCTAGGTGCCGGCTGAGCTAGAGGCCAAAATCTACAGGTAGACACTTCGCAAAAAACACCTCTGTTTTCTTCCAAAATTTTGGATGTGTCCACGTTGCGCTTTGGGGTGTTTCCTGTCGCCGGCGCTAGGCCTACCCACGCAAGTGAGGTATCATTTTTATCGGGACACTTGGGGGAACGCTGGGTGGAAGGAAATTTGTGGCTCCTCTCAGACTCCAGAACTTTCTGCCACAGAAATGTGAGGAACATTTGTTTTTTTAGCCAAATTTTGAGGTTTGCAAAGGATTCTGGGTAACAGAACCTGGTCCGAGCCCCGCAAGTCACCCCTTCTTGGATTCCCCTAGGTCTCTAGTTTTCAGAAATGCACAGGTTTGGTAGGTTTCAATAGGTGCCAGCTGAGCTAGAGGCCAAAATCTACAGGTAGGCACTTCGCAAAAAACACCTCTGTTTTCTTCCAAAATTTTGGATGTGTCCACGTTGCGCTTTGGGGTGTTTCCTGTCGCCGGCGCTAGGCCTACCCACGCAAGTGAGGTATCATTTTTATTGGGAAACTTGGGGGAACGCTGGGTGGAAGGAAATTTGTGGCTCCTCTCAGATTCCAGAACTTTCTGCCACAGAAATGTGAGGAACATGTGTTTTTTTAGCCAAATTTTGAGGTTTGCAAAGGATTCTGGGTAACAGAACCTGGTCCGAGCCCCGCAAGTCACCCCTCCTTGGATTCCCCTAGGTCTCTAGTTTTCAGAAATGCACAGGTTTGGTAGGTTTCCCTAGGTGCTGGCTGAGGTAGAGGGCAAAATCTACAGGTAGGTACTTCGTAAAAAACACCTCTGTTTTCTTCCAAAATTTGGGATGTGTCCACGTTGCGCTTTGGGGTGTTTCCTGTCGCCGCGGCTAGGCCTACCCATGCAAGTGAGGTATCATTTTTATCGGGAGACTTGAGGGAACGCTGGGTGGAAGGAAATTTGTGGCTCCTCTCAGATTCCAGAACTTTCTGCCACAGAAATGTGAGGAACATGTGTTTTTTTAGCCAGATTTTGAGGTTTGCAAAGGATTCTGGGTAACAGAACCTGGTCCGAGCCCCTCAAGTCACCCATCCTTGGATTCCCCTAGGTCTCTAGTTTTCAGAAATGCACAGGTTTGGTAGGTTTCCCTAGGTGCCGGCTGAGCTAGAGGCCAAAATCTACAGGTAGGTACTTCGTAAAAAACACCTCTGTTTCTTCCAAAATTTTGGATGTGTCCACGTTGCGCTTTGGGGTGTTTCCTGTCACCGGCGCTAGGCCTACCCACGCAAGTGAGGTATCATTTTTATCGGGAGACTTGGGGGAACGCTGGGTGGAAGGAAATTTGTGGCTCCTCTCAGATTCCAGAACTTTCTGCCACAGAAATGTGAGGAACATGTGTTTTTTTAGCCAAATTTTGAGGTTTGCAAAGGATTCTGGGTAACAGAACCTGGTCCGAGCCCCGAAACTCACCCCATCTTGGATTGCCCTAGGTCTCTAGTTTTCAGAAATGCACAGGTGTGGTAGGTTTCCCTAGGTGCCGGCTGAGCTAGAGGCCAAAATCTACAGGTAGGCACTTCGCAAAAAACACCTCTGTTTTCTTCCAAAAATTTGGATGTGTCCACGTTGCGCTTTGGGGTGTTTCCTATTGCGGGCGCTAGGCCTACCCACACAAGTGAGGTATCATTTTTATCGGGAGACTTGGGGGGATGCTGGGTGGAAGGAAATTTGTGGCTCCTCTCAGATTCCAGAACTTTCTGCCACAGAAATGTGAGGAACATGTGTTTTTTTAGCCAAATTTTGAGGTTTGCAAAGGATTCTGGGTAACAGAACCTGGTCCGAGCCCCACAAGTCACCCCTCCTTGGATTCCCCTAGGTCTCTAGTTTTCAGAAATGCACAGGTTTGGTAGGTTTCCCTAGGTGCCGGCTGAGCTAGAGGCCAAAATCTACAGGTAGGCACTTCGCAAAAAACACCTCTGTTTTCTTCCAAAATTTTGGATGTGTCCACGTTGCGCTTTGGGCTGTTTCCTGTCGCCGGCGCTAGGCCTACCCACGCAAGTGAGGTATCATTTTTATTGGGAGACTTGGGGGAACGCTGGGTGGAAGGAAATTTGTGGCTCCTCTCAGATTCCAGAACTTTCTGCCACAGAAATATGAGGAACATGTGTTTTTTTAGCCAAATTTTTAGGTTTGCAAAGGATTCTGGGTAACAGAACCTGGTCCGAGCCCCACAAGTCACCCCTCCTTGGATTCCCCTAGGTCTCTAGTTTTCAGAAATGCACAGGTTTGGTAGGTTTCCCTAGGTGCCGGCTGAGCTAGAGGCCAAAATCTACAGGTAGACACTTCGCAAAAAACACCTCTGTTTTCTTCCAAAATTTTGGATGTGTCCACGTTGCGCTTTGGGGTGTTTCCTGTCGCCGGCGCTAGGCCTACCCACGCAAGTGAGGTATCATTTTTATCGGGACACTTGGGGGAACGCTGGGTGGAAGGAAATTTGTGGCTCCTCTCAGATTCCAGAACTTTCTGCCACAGAAATGTGAGGAACATTTGTTTTTTTAGCCAAATTTTGAGGTTTGCAAAGGATTCTGGGTAACAGAACCTGGTCCGAGCCCCGCAAGTCACCCCTCCTTGGATTCCCCTAGGTCTCTAGTTTTCAGAAATGCACAGGTTTGGTAGGTTTCAATAGGTGCCAGCTGAGCTAGAGGCCAAAATCTACAGGTAGGCACTTCGCAAAAAACACCTCTGTTTTCTTCCAAAATGTTGGATGTGTCCACGTTGCGCTTTGGGGTGTTTCCTGTCACCGGCGCTAGGCCTACCCACGCAAGTGAGGTATCATTTTTATTGGGAGACTTGGGGGAACGCTGGGTGGAAGGAAATTTGTGGCTCCTCTCAGATTCCAGAACTTTCTGCCACAGAAATGTGAGGAACATGTGTTTTTTTAGCCAAATTTTGAGGTTTGCAAAGGATTCTGGGTAACAGAACCTGGTCCGAGCCCCGCAAGTCACCCCTCCTTGGATTCCCCTAGGTCTCTAGTTTTCAGAAATGCACAGGTTTGGTAGGTTTCCCTAGGTGCCGGCTGAGGTAGAGGGCAAAATCTACAGGTAGGTACTTCGTAAAAAACACCTCTGTTTTCTTCCAAAATTTGGGATGTGTCCACGTTGCGCTTTGGGGTGTTTCCTGTCGCCGCGGCTAGGCCTACCCATGCAAGTGAGGTATCATTTTTATCGGGAGACTTGGGGGAACGCTGGGTGGAAGGAAATTTGTGGCTCCTCTCAGATTCCAGAACTTTCTGCCACAGAAATGTGAGGAACATGTGTTTTTTTAGCCAGATTTTGAGGTTTGCAAAGGATTCTGGGTAACAGAACCTGGTCCGAGCCCCTCAAGTCACCCATCCTTGGATTCCCCTAGGTCTCTAGTTTTCAGAAATGCACAGGTTTGGTAGGTTTCCCTAGGTGCCGGCTGAGCTAGAGGCCAAAATCTACAGGTAGGTACTTCGTAAAAAACACCTCTGTTTCTTCCAAAATTTTGGATGTGTCCACGTTGCGCTTTGGGGTGTTTCCTGTCACCGGCGCTAGGCCTAACCACGCAAGTGAGGTATCATTTTTATCGGGAGACTTGGGGGAACGCTGGGTGGAAGGAAATTTGTGGCTCCTCTCAGATTCCAGAACTTTCTGCCACAGAAATGTGAGGAACATGTGTTTTTTTAGCCAAATTTTGAGGTATGCAAAGGATTCTGGGTAACAGAACATGGTCCGAGCCCCGCAAGTCACCCCTCCTTGGATTCCCCTAGGTCTCTAGTTTTCAGAAATGCACAGTTTTGGTAGGTTTCCCTAGGTGCCGGCTGAGCTAGAGGCCAAAATCTACAGGTAGGCACTTCGCAAAAAACACCTCTGTTTTCTTCCAAAATTTTGGATGTGTCCACGTTGCGCTTTGGGTTGTTTCCTATCGCGGGCGCTAGGCCTACCCACACAAGTGAGGTATCATTTTTATCGGGAGACTTGGGGGAACGCTGGGTGGATGGAAATTTGTGGCTCCTCTCAGATTCCAGAACTTTCTGCCACAGAAATATGAGGAACATGTGTTTTTTTAGCCAAATTTTGAGGTTTGCAAAGGATTCTGGGTAACAGAACCTGGTCCGAGCCCCGCAAGTCACCCCTCCTTGGATTCCCCTAGGTCTCTAGTTTTCAGAAATGCACAGGTTTGGTAGGTTTCCCTAGGTGCCGGCTGAGCTAGAGGCAATAATCTACAGGTAGGCACTTCGCAAAAAACACCTCTGTTTTCTTCCAAAATTTTGGATGTGTCCACGTTGCGCTTTGGGGTGTTTCCTGTCGCGGGCGCTAGGCCTACCCACGCAAGTGAGGTATCATTTTTATCGGGAGACTTGGGGGAACGCTGGGTGGAAGGAAATTTGTGGCTCCTCTCAGATTCGAGAACTTTCTGCCACAGAAATATGAGGAAGATGTGTTTTTTTAGCCAAATTTTGAGGTTTGCAAAGGATTCTGGGTAACAGAACCTGGTCCGAGCCCCGAAAGTCACCCCATCTTGGATTGCCCTAGGTCTCTAGTTTTCAGAAATGCACATGTTTGGTAGGTTTCCCTAGGTGCCGGCTGAGCTAGAGGCCAAAATCTACAGGTAGGCACTTCGCAAAAAACACCTCTGTTTTCTTCCAAAATTTTGGATGTGTCCACGTTGCGCTTTGGGGTGTTTCCTGTCGCCGGCGCTAGGCCTACCCACGCAAGTGAGGTATCATTTTTATTGGGAGACTTGGGGGAACGCTGGGTGGAAGGAAATTTGTGGCTCCTCTCAGATTCCAGAACTTTCTGCCACAGAAATGTGTGGAACATGTGTTTTTTTAGCCAAATTTTGAGGTTTGCAAAGGATTCTGGGTAACAGAACCTGGTCCGAGTCCCGCAAGTCACCCCTCCTTGGATTCCCCTAGGTCTCTAGTTTTCAGAATTGCACAGGTTTGGTAAGTTTCCCTAGGTGCCGGCTGAGCTAGAGGCCAAAATCTACAGGTAGGCACTTCGCAAAAAACACCTCTGTTTTCTTCCAAAATTTTGGATGTGTCCACGTTGCGCTTTGGGCTGTTTCCTGTCGCCGGCGCTAGGCCTACCCACGCAAGTGAGGTATCATTTTTATTGGGAGACTTGGGGGAACGCTGGGTGGAAGGAAATTTGTGGCTCCTCTCAGATTCCAGAACTTTCTGCCACAGAAATATGAGGAACATGTGTTTTTTTAGCCAAATTTTTAGGTTTGCAAAGGATTCTGGGTAACAGAACCTGGTCCGAGCCCCGCAAGTCACCCCTCCTTGGATTCCCCTAGGTCTCTAGTTTTCAGAAATGCACAGGTTTGGTAGGTTTCCCTAGGTGCCGGCTGAGCTAGAGGCCAAAATCTACAGGTAGACACTTCGCAAAAAACACCTCTGTTTTCTTCCAAAATTTTGGATGTGTCCACGTTGCGCTTTGGGGTGTTTCCTGTCGCCGGCGCTAGGCCTACCCACGCAAGTGAGGTATCATTTTTATCGGGACACTTGGGGGAACGCTGGGTGGAAGGAAATTTGTGGCTCCTCTCAGATTCCAGAACTTTCTGCCACAGAAATGTGAGGAACATTTGTTTTTTTAGCCAAATTTTGAGGTTTGCAAAGGATTCTGGGTAACAGAACCTGGTCCGAGCCCCGCAAGTCACCCCTCCTTGGATTCCCCTAGGTCTCTAGTTTTCAGAAATGCACAGGTTTGGTAGGTTTCAATAGGTGCCAGCTGAGCTAGAGGCCAAAATCTACAGGTAGGCACTTCGCAAAAAACACCTCTGTTTTCTTCCAAAATGTTGGATGTGTCCACGTTGCGCTTTGGGGTGTTTCCTGTCACCGGCGCTAGGCCTACCCACGCATGTGAGGTATCATTTTTATTGGGAGACTTGGGGGAACGCTGGGTGGAAGGAAATTTGTGGCTCCTCTCAGATTCCAGAACTTTCTGCCACAGAAATGTGAGGAACATGTGTTTTTTTAGCCAAATTTTGAGGTTTGCAAAGGATTCTGGGTAACAGAACCTGGTCCGAGCCCCGAAAGTCACCCCATCTTAGATTGCCCTAGGTCTCTAGTTTTCAGAAATGCACAGGTTTGGTAGGTTTCCCTAGGTGCCGGCTGAGCTAGAGGCCAAAATCTACAGGTAGGCACTTCGCAAAAAACACCTCTGTTTTCTTCCAAAATTTTCGATGTGTCCACGTTGCGCTTTGGGGTGTTTCCTGTCGCGGGCGCTAGGCCTACCCACGCAAGTGAGGTATAATTTTTATCGGGAGACTTGGGGGAACGTTGGGTGGAAGGAAATTTGTGGCTCCTCTCAGATTCCAGAACTTTCTGCCACAGAAATGTGAGGAACATGTGTTTTTTTAGCCAGATTTTGAGGTTTGCAAAGGATTCTGGGTAAAAGAACCTGGTCCGAGCCCCGCAAGTCACCCATCCTTTGATTCCCCTAGGTCTCTAGTTTTCAGAAATGCACAGGTTTGGTAGGTTTCCCTAGGTGCCGGCTGAGCTAGAGGCCAAAATCTACAGGTATGTACTTCGTAAAAAACACCTCTGTTTCTTCCAAAATTTTGGATGTGTCCACGTTGCGCTTTGGGGTGTTTCCTGTCGCCGGCGCTAGGCCTACCCACACAAGTGAGGTATCATTTTTATCGGGAGACTTGGGCGAACGCTGGGTGGAAGGACATTTGTGGCTCCTCTCAGATTCCAGAACTTTCTGCCACAGAAATGTGAGGAACATGTGTTTTTTTAGCCAAATTTTGAGGTATGCAAAGGATTCTGGGTAACAGAACCTGGACCGAGCCCCGCAAGTCACCCCTCCTTGGATTCCCCTAGGTCTCTAGATTTCAGAAATGCACAGGTTTGGTAGGTTTCCCTAGGTGCCGGCTGAGCTAGAGGCCAAAATCTACAGGTAGGTGCAAAAAACACCTCTGTTGTCTTCCAAAATTTTGGATGTGTCCACGTTGCGCTTTGGGGTGTTTCCTGTCGCGGGCGCTAGGCCTACCCACGCAAGTGAGGTATAATTTTTATCGGGAGACTTGGGGGAACGCTGGGTGGAAGGAAATTTGTGGCTCCTCTCAGATTCCAGAACTTTCTGCCACAGAAATTTGAGGAACATGTGTTTTTTTAGCCAAATTTTGAGGTTTGCAAAGGATTCTGGGTAACAGAACCTGGTCCGAGCCCCGAAAGTCACCCCATCTTGGATTGCCCTAGGTCTCTAGTTTTCAGAAATGCACAGGTTTGGTAGGTTTCCCTAGGTGCCGGCTGAGCTAGAGGCCAAAATCTACAGGTAGGCACTTAGCAAAAAACACCTCTGTTTTCTTCCAAAATTTTCGATGTGTCCACGTTGCGCTTTGGGGTGTTTCCTATCGCGGGCGCTAGGCCTACCCACGCAAGTGAGGTATAATTTTTATCGGGAGACTTGGGGGAACGTTGGTTGGAAGGAAATTTGTGGCTCCTCTCAGATTCCAGAACTTTCTGCCACAGAAATGTGAGAAACATGTGTTTTTTTAGCCAAATTTTGAGGTTTGCAAAGGATTCTGGGTAACAGAACCTGGTCCGAGCCCCGAAACTCACCCCATCTTGGATTGCCCTAGGTCTCTAGTTTTCAGAAATGCACAGGTGTGGTAGGTTTCCCTAGGTGCCGGCTGAGCTAGAGGCCAAAATCTACAGGTAGGCACTTCGCAAAAAACACCTCTGTTTTCTTCCAAAAATTTGGATGTGTCCACGATGCGCTTTGGGGTGTTTCCTATTGCGGGCGCTAGGCCTACCCACACAAGTGAGGTATCATTTTTATTGGGAGACTTGGGGGAACGCTGGGTGGAAGGAAATTTGTGGCTCCTCTCAGATTCCAGAACTTTCTGCCACAGAAATGTGAGGAACATGTGTTTTTTTAGCCAAATTTTGAGGTTTGCAAAGGATTCTGGGTAACAGAACCTGGTCCGAGCCCCACAAGTCACCCCTCCTTGGATTCCCCTAGGTCTCTAGTTTTCAGAAATGCACAGGTTTGGTAGGTTTCCCTAGGTGCCGGCTGAGCTAGAGGCCAAAATCTACAGGTAGGCACTTCGCAAAAAACACCTCTGTTTTCTTCCAAAATTTTGGATGTGTCCACGTTGCGCTTTGGGCTGTTTCCTGTCGCCGGCGCTAGGCCTACCCACGCAAGTGAGGTATCATTTTTATTGGGAGACTTGGGGGAACGCTGGGTGGAAGGAAATTTGTGTCTCCTCTCAGATTCCAGAACTTTCTGCCACAGAAATATGAGGAACATGTGTTTTTTTAGCCAAATTTTGAGGTTTGCAAAGGATTCTGGGTAACAGAACCTGGTCCGAGCCCCGCAAGTCACCCCTCCTTGGATTCCCCTAGGTCTCTAGTTTTCAGAAATGCACAGGTTTGGTAGGTTTCCCTAGGTGCCGGCTGAGCTAGAGGCCAAAATCTACAGGTAGACACTTCGCAAAAAACACCTCTGTTTTCTTCCAAAATTTTGGATGTGTCCACGTTGCGCTTTGGGGTGTTTCCTGTCGCCGCGGCTAGGCCTACCCATGCAAGTGAGGTATCATTTTTATCGGGAGACTTGAGGGAACGCTGGGTGGAAGGAAATTTGTGGCTCCTCTCAGACTCCAGAACTTTCTGCCACAGAAATGTGAGGAACATTTGTTTTTTTAGCCAAATTTTGAGGTTTGCAAAGGATTCTGGGTAACAGAACCTGGTCCGAGCCCCGCAAGTCACCCCTCCTTGGATTCCCCTAGGTCTCTAGTTTTCAGAAATGCACAGGTTTGGTAGGTTTCAATAGGTGCCAGCTGAGCTAGAGGCCAAAATCTACAGGTAGGCACTTCGCAAAAAACACCTCTGTTTTCTTCCAAAATTTTGGATGTGTCCACGTTGCGCTTTGGGGTGTTTCCTGTCGCCGGCGCTAGGCCTACCCACGCAAGTGAGGTATCATTTTTATTGGGAGACTTGGGGGAACGCTGGGTGGAAGGAAATTTGTGGCTCCTCTCAGATTCCAGAACTTTCTGCCACAGAAATGTGAGGAACATGTGTTTTTTTAGCCAAATTTTGAGGTTTGCAAAGGATTCTGGGTAACAGAACCTGGTCCGAGCCCCGCAAGTCACCCCTCCTTGGATTCCCCTAGGTCTCTAGTTTTCAGAAATGCACAGGTTTGGTAGGTTTCCCTAGGTGCCGGCTGAGGTAGAGGGCAAAATCTACAGGTAGGTACTTCGTAAAAAACACCTCTGTTTTCTTCCAAAATTTGGGATGTGTCCACGTTGCGCTTTGGGGTGTTTCCTGTCGCCGCGGCTAGGCCTACCCATGCAAGTGAGGTATCATTTTTATCGGGAGACTTGAGGGAACGCTGGGTGGAAGGAAATTTGTGGCTCCTCTCAGATTCCAGAACTTTCTGCCACAGAAATGTGAGGAACATGTGTTTTTTTAGCCAGATTTTGAGGTTTGCAAAGGATTCTGGGTAACAGAACCTGGTCCGAGCCCCTCAAGTCACCCATCCTTGGATTCCCCTAGGTCTCTAGTTTTCAGAAATGCACAGGTTTGGTAGGTTTCCCTAGGTGCCGGCTGAGCTAGATGCCAAAATCTACAGGTAGGTACTTCGTAAAAAACACCTCTGTTTCTTCCAAAATTTTGGATGTGTCCACGTTGCGCTTTGGGGTGTTTCCTGTCACCGGCGCTAGGCCTACCCACGCAAGTGAGGTATCATTTTTATCGGGAGACTTGGGGGAACGCTGGGTGGAAGGAAATTTGTGGCTCCTCTCAGATTCCAGAACTTTCTGCCACAGAAATGTGAGGAACATGTGTTTTTTTAGCCAAATTTTGAGGTATGCAAAGGATTCTGGGTAACAGAACCTGGACCGAGCCCCGCAAGTCACCCCTCCTTGGATTCCCCTAGGTCTCTAGATTTCAGAAATGCACAGGTTTGGTAGGTTTCCCTAGGTGCCGGCTGAGCTAGAGGCCAAAATCTACAGGTAGGTGCAAAAAACACCTCTGTTGTCTTCCAAAATTTTGGATGTGTCCACGTTGCGCTTTGGGGTGTTTCCTGTCGCGGGCGCTAGGCCTACCCACGCAAGTGAGGTATAATTTTTATCGGGAGACTTGGGGGAACGCTGGGTGGAAGGAAATTTGTGGCTCCTCTCAGATTCCAGAACTTTCTGCCACAGAAATTTGAGGAACATGTGTTTTTTTAGCCAAATTTTGAGGTTTGCAAAGGATTCTGGGTAACAGAACCTGGTCCGAGCCCCGAAAGTCACCCCATCTTGGATTGCCCTAGGTCTCTAGTTTTCAGAAATGCACAGGTTTGGTAGGTTTCCCTAGGTGCCGGTTGAGCTAGAGGCCAAAATCTACAGGTAGGCACTTAGCAAAAAACACCTCTGTTTTCTTCCAAAATTTTCGATGTGTCCACGTTGCGCTTTGGGGTGTTTCCTGTCGCGGGCGCTAGGCCTACCCACGCAAGTGAGGTATAATTTTTATCGGGAGACTTGGGGGAACGTTGGTTGGAAGGAAATTTGTGGCTCCTCTCAGATTCCAGAACTTTCTGCCACAGAAATGTGAGAAACATGTGTTTTTTTAGCCAAATTTTGAGGTTTGCAAAGGATTCTGGGTAACAGAACCTGGTCCGAGCCCCGAAACTCACCCCATCTTGGATTGCCCTAGGTCTCTAGTTTTCAGAAATGCACAGGTGTGGTAGGTTTCCCTAGGTGCCGGCTGAGCTAGAGGCCAAAATCTACAGGTAGGCACTTCGCAAAAAACACCTCTGTTTTCTTCCAAAAATTTGGATGTGTCCACGATGCGCTTTGGGGTGTTTCCTATTGCGGGCGCTAGGCCTACCCACACAAGTGAGGTATCATTTTTATTGGGAGACTTGGGGGAACGCTGGGTGGAAGGAAATTTGTGGCTCCTCTCAGATTCCAGAACTTTCTGCCACAGAAATGTGAGGAACATGTGTTTTTTTAGCCAAATTTTGAGGTTTGCAAAGGATTCTGGGTAACAGAACCTGGTCCGAGCCCCACAAGTCACCCCTCCTTGGATTCCCCTAGGTCTCTAGTTTTCAGAAATGCACAGGTTTGGTAGGTTTCCCTAGGTGCCGGCTGAGCTAGAGGCCAAAATCTACAGGTAGGCACTTCGCAAAAAACACCTCTGTTTTCTTCCAAAATTTTGGATGTGTCCACGTTGCGCTTTGGGCTGTTTCCTGTCGCCGGCGCTAGGCCTACCCACGCAAGTGAGGTATCATTTTTATTGGGAGACTTGGGGGAACGCTGGGTGGAAGGAAATTTGTGTCTCCTCTCAGATTCCAGAACTTTGTGCCACAGAAATATGAGGAACATGTGTTTTTTTAGCCAAATTTTGAGGTTTGCAAAGGATTCTGGGTAACAGAACCTGGTCCGAGCCCCGCAAGTCACCCCTCCTTGGATTCCCCTAGGTCTCTAGTTTTCAGAAATGCACAGGTGTGGTAGGTTTCCCTAGGTGCCGGCTGAGCTAGAGGCCAAAAGCTACAGGTAGACACTTCGCAAAAAACACCTCTGTTTTCTTCCAAAATTTTGGATGTGTCCACGTTGCGCTTTGGGGTGTTTCCTGTCGCCGGCGCTAGGCCTACCCACGCAAGTGAGGTATCATTTTTATCGGGACACTTGGGGGAACGCTGGGTGGAAGGAAATTTGTGGCTCCTCTCAGACTCCAGAACTTTCTGCCACAGAAATGTGAGGAACATTTGTTTTTTTAGCCAAATTTTGAGGTTTGCAAAGGATTCTGGGTAACAGAACCTGGTCCGAGCCCCGCAAGTCACCCCTTCTTGGATTCCCCTAGGTCTCTAGTTTTCAGAAATGCACAGGTTTGGTAGGTTTCAATAGGTGCCAGCTGAGCTAGAGGCCAAAATCTACAGGTAGGCACTTCGCAAAAAACACCTCTGTTTTCTTCCAAAATTTTGGATGTGTCCACGTTGCGCTTTGGGGTGTTTCCTGTCGCCGGCGCTAGGCCTACCCACGCAAGTGAGGTATCATTTTTATTGGGAGACTTGGGGGAACGCTGGGTGGAAGGAAATTTGTGGCTCCTCTCAGATTCCAGAACTTTCTGCCACAGAAATGTGAGGAACATGTGTTTTTTTAGCCAAATTTTGAGGTTTGCAAAGGATTCTGGGTAACAGAACCTGGTCCGAGCCCCGCAAGTCACCCCTCCTTGGATTCCCCTAGGTCTCTAGTTTTCAGAAATGCACAGGTTTGGTAGGTTTCCCTAGGTGCCGGCTGAGGTAGAGGGCAAAATCTACAGGTAGGTACTTCGTAAAAAACACCTCTGTTTTCTTCCAAAATTTGGGATGTGTCCACGTTGCGCTTTGGGGTGTTTCCTGTCGCCGCGGCTAGGCCTACCCATGCAAGTGAGGTATCATTTTTATCGGGAGACTTGAGGGAACGCTGGGTGGAAGGAAATTTGTGGCTCCTCTCAGATTCCAGAACTTTCTGCCACAGAAATGTGAGGAACATGTGTTTTTTTAGCCAGATTTTGAGGTTTGCAAAGGATTCTGGGTAACAGAACCTGGTCCGAGCCCCTCAAGTCACCCATCCTTGGATTCCCCTAGGTCTCTAGTTTTCAGAAATGCACAGGTTTGGTAGGTTTCCCTAGGTGCCGGCTGAGCTAGAGGCCAAAATCTACAGGTAGGTACTTCGTAAAAAACACCTCTGTTTCTTCCAAAATTTTGGATGTGTCCACGTTGCGCTTTGGGGTGTTTCCTGTCACCGGCGCTAGGCCTACCCACGCAAGTGAGGTATCATTTTTATCGGGAGACTTGGGGGAACGCTGGGTGGAAGGAAATTTGTGGCTCCTCTCAGATTCCAGAACTTTCTGCCACAGAAATGTGAGGAACATGTGTTTTTTTAGCCAAATTTTGAGGTTTGCAAAGGATTCTGGGTAACAGAACCTGGTCCGAGCCCCGAAACTCACCCCATCTTGGATTGCCCTAGGTCTCTAGTTTTCAGAAATTCACAGGTGTGGTAGGTTTCCCTAGGTGCCGGCTGAGCTAGAGGCCAAAATCTACAGGTAGGCACTTCGCAAAAAACACCTCTGTTTTCTTCCAAAAATTTGGATGTGTCCACGTTGCGCTTTGGGGTGTTTCCTATTGCGGGCGCTAGGCCTACCCACACAAGTGAGGTATCATTTTTATCGGGAGACTTGGGGGGATGCTGGGTGGAAGGAAATTTGTGGCTCCTCTCAGATTCCAGAACTTTCTGCCACAGAAATGTGAGGAACATGTGTTTTTTTAGCCAAATTTTGAGGTTTGCAAAGGATTCTGGGTAACAGAACCTGGTCCGAGCCCCACAAGTCACCCCTCCTTGGATTCCCCTAGGTCTCTAGTTTTCAGAAATGCACAGGTTTGGTAGGTTTCCCTAGGTGCCGGCTGAGCTAGAGGCCAAAATCTACAGGTAGGCACTTCGCAAAAAACACCTCTGTTTTCTTCCAAAATTTTGGATGTGTCCACGTTGCGCTTTGGGCTGTTTCCTGTCGCCGGCGCTAGGCCTACCCACGCAAGTGAGGTATCATTTTTATTGGGAGACTTGGGGGAACGCTGGGTGGAAGGAAATTTGTGGCTCCTCTCAGATTCCAGAACTTTCTGCCACAGAAATATGAGGAACATGTGTTTTTTTAGCCAAATTTTTAGGTTTGCAAAGGATTCTGGGTAACAGAACCTGGTCCGAGCCCCGCAAGTCACCCCTCCTTGGATTCCCCTAGGTCTCTAGTTTTCAGAAATGCACAGGTTTGGTAGGTTTCCCTAGGTGCCGGCTGAGCTAGAGGCCAAAATCTACAGGTAGACACTTCGCAAAAAACACCTCTGTTTTCTTCCAAAATTTTGGATGTGTCCACGTTGCGCTTTGGGGTGTTTCCTGTCGCCGGCGCTAGGCCTACCCACGCAAGTGAGGTATCATTTTTATCGGGACACTTGGGGGAACGCTGGGTGGAAGGAAATTTGTGGCTCCTCTCAGATTCCAGAACTTTCTGCCACAGAAATGTGAGGAACATTTGTTTTTTTAGCCAAATTTTGAGGTTTGCAAAGGATTCTGGGTAACAGAACCTGGTCCGAGCCCCGCAAGTCACCCCTCCTTGGATTCCCCTAGGTCTCTAGTTTTCAGAAATGCACAGGTTTGGTAGGTTTCAATAGGTGCCAGCTGAGCTAGAGGCCAAAATCTACAGGTAGGCACTTCGCAAAAAACACCTCTGTTTTCTTCCAAAATGTTGGATGTGTCCACGTTGCGCTTTGGGGTGTTTCCTGTCACCGGCGCTAGGCCTACCCACGCAAGTGAGGTATCATTTTTATTGGGAGACTTGGGGGAACGCTGGGTGGAAGGAAATTTGTGGCTCCTCTCAGATTCCAGAACTTTCTGCCACAGAAATGTGAGGAACATGTGTTTTTTTAGCCAAATTTTGAGGTTTGCAAAGGATTCTGGGTAACAGAACCTGGTCCGAGCCCCGCAAGTCACCCCTCCTTGGATTCCCCTAGGTCTCTAGTTTTCAGAAATGCACAGGTTTGGTAGGTTTCCCTAGGTGCCGGCTGAGGTAGAGGGCAAAATCTACAGGTAGGTACTTCGTAAAAAACACCTCTGTTTTCTTCCAAAATTTGGGATGTGTCCACGTTGCGCTTTGGGGTGTTTCCTGTCGCCGCGGCTAGGCCTACCCATGCAAGTGAGGTATCATTTTTATCGGGAGACTTGGGGGAACGCTGGGTGGAAGGAAATTTGTGGCTCCTCTCAGATTCCAGAACTTTCTGCCACAGAAATGTGAGGAACATGTGTTTTTTTAGCCAGATTTTGAGGTTTGCAAAGGATTCTGGGTAACAGAACCTGGTCCGAGCCCCTCAAGTCACCCATCCTTGGATTCCCCTAGGTCTCTAGTTTTCAGAAATGCACAGGTTTGGTAGGTTTCCCTAGGTGCCGGCTGAGCTAGAGGCCAAAATCTACAGGTAGGTACTTCGTAAAAAACACCTCTGTTTCTTCCAAAATTTTGGATGTGTCCACGTTGCGCTTTGGGGTGTTTCCTGTCACCGGCGCTAGGCCTAACCACGCAAGTGAGGTATCATTTTTATCGGGAGACTTGGGGGAACGCTGGGTGGAAGGAAATTTGTGGCTCCTCTCAGATTCCAGAACTTTCTGCCACAGAAATGTGAGGAACATGTGTTTTTTTAGCCAAATTTTGAGGTATGCAAAGGATTCTGGGTAACAGAACCTGGTCCGAGCCCCGCAAGTCACCCCTCCTTGGATTCCCCTAGGTCTCTAGTTTTCAGAAATGCACAGTTTTGGTAGGTTTCCCTAGGTGCCGGCTGAGCTAGAGGCCAAAATCTACAGGTAGGCACTTCGCAAAAAACACCTCTGTTTTCTTCCAAAATTTTGGATGTGTCCACGTTGCGCTTTGGGTTGTTTCCTATCGCGGGCGCTAGGCCTACCCACACAAGTGAGGTATCATTTTTATCGGGAGACTTGGGGGAACGCTGGGTGGATGGAAATTTGTGGCTCCTCTCAGATTCCAGAACTTTCTGCCACAGAAATATGAGGAACATGTGTTTTTTTAGCCAAATTTTGAGGTTTGCAAAGGATTCTGGGTAACAGAACCTGGTCCGAGCCCCGCAAGTCACCCCTCCTTGGATTCCCCTAGGTCTCTAGTTTTCAGAAATGCACAGGTTTGGTAGGTTTCCCTAGGTGCCGGCTGAGCTAGAGGCAATAATCTACAGGTAGGCACTTCGCAAAAAACACCTCTGTTTTCTTCCAAAATTTTGGATGTGTCCACGTTGCGCTTTGGGGTGTTTCCTGTCGCGGGCGCTAGGCCTACCCACGCAAGTGAGGTATCATTTTTATCGGGAGACTTGGGGGAACGCTGGGTGGAAGGAAATTTGTGGCTCCTCTCAGATTCGAGAACTTTCTGCCACAGAAATATGAGGAAGATGTGTTTTTTTAGCCAAATTTTGAGGTTTGCAAAGGATTCTGGGTAACAGAACCTGGTCCGAGCCCCGAAAGTCACCCCATCTTGGATTGCCCTAGGTCTCTAGTTTTCAGAAATGCACATGTTTGGTAGGTTTCCCTAGGTGCCGGCTGAGCTAGAGGCCAAAATCTACAGGTAGGCACTTCGCAAAAAACACCTCTGTTTTCTTCCAAAATTTTGGATGTGTCCACGTTGCGCTTTGGGGTGTTTCCTGTCGCCGGCGCTAGGCCTACCCACGCAAGTGAGGTATCATTTTTATTGGGAGACTTGGGGGAACGCTGGGTGGAAGGAAATTTGTGGCTCCTCTCAGATTCCAGAACTTTCTGCCACAGAAATGTGTGGAACATGTGTTTTTTTAGCCAAATTTTGAGGTTTGCAAAGGATTCTGGGTAACAGAACCTGGTCCGAGTCCCGCAAGTCACCCCTCCTTGGATTCCCCTAGGTCTCTAGTTTTCAGAATTGCACAGGTTTGGTAAGTTTCCCTAGGTGCCGGCTGAGCTAGAGGCCAAAATCTACAGGTAGGCACTTCGCAAAAAGCACCTCTGTTTTCTTCCAAAATTTTGGATGTGTCCACGTTGCGCTTTGGGCTGTTTCCTGTCGCCGGCGCTAGGCCTACCCACGCAAGTGAGGTATCATTTTTATTGGGAGACTTGGGGGAACGCTGGGTGGAAGGAAATTTGTGGCTCAACTCAGATTCCAGAACTTTCTGCCACAGAAATATGAGGAACATGTGTTTTTTTAGCCAAATTTTTAGGTTTGCAAAGGATTCTGGGTAACAGAACCTGGTCCGAGCCCCGCAAGTCACCCCTCCTTGGATTCCCCTAGGTCTCTAGTTTTCAGAAATGCACAGGTTTGGTAGGTTTCCCTAGGTGCCGGCTGAGCTAGAGGCCAAAATCTACAGGTAGACACTTCGCAAAAAACACCTCTGTTTTCTTCCAAAATTTTGGATGTGTCCACGTTGCGCTTTGGGGTGTTTCCTGTCGCCGGCGCTAGGCCTACCCACGCAAGTGAGGTATCATTTTTATCGGGACACTTGGGGGAACGCTGGGTGGAAGGAAATTTGTGGCTCCTCTCAGATTCCAGAACTTTCTGCCACAGAAATGTGAGGAACATTTGTTTTTTTAGCCAAATTTTGAGGTTTGCAAAGGATTCTGGGTAACAGAACCTGGTCCGAGCCCCGCAAGTCACCCCTCCTTGGATTCCCCTAGGTCTCTAGTTTTCAGAAATGCACAGGTTTGGTAGGTTTCAATAGGTGCCAGCTGAGCTAGAGGCCAAAATCTACAGGTAGGCACTTCGCAAAAAACACCTCTGTTTTCTTCCAAAATGTTGGATGTGTCCACGTTGCGCTTTGGGGTGTTTCCTGTCACCGGCGCTAGGCCTACCCACGCATGTGAGGTATCATTTTTATTGGGAGACTTGGGGGAACGCTGGGTGGAAGGAAATTTGTGGCTCCTCTCAGATTCCAGAACTTTCTGCCACAGAAATGTGAGGAACATGTGTTTTTTTAGCCAAATTTTGAGGTTTGCAAAGGATTCTGGGTAACAGAACCTGGTCCGAGCCCCGAAAGTCACCCCATCTTAGATTGCCCTAGGTCTCTAGTTTTCAGAAATGCACAGGTTTGGTAGGTTTCCCTAGGTGCCGGCTGAGCTAGAGGCCAAAATCTACAGGTAGGCACTTCGCAAAAAACACCTCTGTTTTCTTCCAAAATTTTCGATGTGTCCACGTTGCGCTTTGGGGTGTTTCCTGTCGCGGGCGCTAGGCCTACCCACGCAAGTGAGGTATAATTTTTATCGGGAGACTTGGGGGAACGTTGGGTGGAAGGAAATTTGTGGCTCCTCTCAGATTCCAGAACTTTCTGCCACAGAAATGTGAGGAACATGTGTTTTTTTAGCCAGATTTTGAGGTTTGCAAAGGATTCTGGGTAACAGAACCTGGTCCGAGCCCCGCAAGTCACCCATCCTTTGATTCCCCTAGGTCTCTAGTTTTCAGAAATGCACAGGTTTGGTAGGTTTCCCTAGGTGCCGGCTGAGCTAGAGGCCAAAATCTACAGGTAGGTACTTCGTAAAAAACACCTCTGTTTCTTCCAAAATTTTGGATGTGTCCACGTTGCGCTTTGGGGTGTTTCCTGTCGCCGGCGCTAGGCCTACCCACACAAGTGAGGTATCATTTTTATCGGGAGACTTGGGCGAACGCTGGGTGGAAGGACATTTGTGGCTCCTCTCAGATTCCAGAACTTTCTGCCACAGAAATGTGAGGAACATGTGTTTTTTTAGCCAAATTTTGAGGTATGCAAAGGATTCTGGGTAACAGAACCTGGACCGAGCCCCGCAAGTCACCCCTCCTTGGATTCCCCTAGGTCTCTAGATTTCAGAAATGCACAGGTTTGGTAGGTTTCCCTAGGTGCCGGCTGAGCTAGAGGCCAAAATCTACAGGTAGGTGCAAAAAACACCTCTGTTGTCTTCCAAAATTTTGGATGTGTCCACGTTGCGCTTTGGGGTGTTTCCTGTCGCGGGCGCTAGGCCTACCCACGCAAGTGAGGTATAATTTTTATCGGGAGACTTGGGGGAACGCTGGGTGGAAGGAAATTTGTGGCTCCTCTCAGATTCCAGAACTTTCTGCCACAGAAATTTGAGGAACATGTGTTTTTTTAGCCAAATTTTGAGGTTTGCAAAGGATTCTGGGTAACAGAACCTGGTCCGAGCCCCGAAAGTCACCCCATCTTGGATTGCCCTAGGTCTCTAGTTTTCAGAAATGCACAGGTTTGGTAGGTTTCCCTAGGTGCCGGCTGAGCTAGAGGCCAAAATCTACAGGTAGGCACTTAGCAAAAAACACCTCTGTTTTCTTCCAAAATTTTCGATGTGTCCACGTTGCGCTTTGGGGTGTTTCCTATCGCGGGCGCTAGGCCTACCCACGCAAGTGAGGTATAATTTTTATCGGGAGACTTGGGGGAACGTTGGTTGGAAGGAAATTTGTGGCTCCTCTCAGATTCCAGAACTTTCTGCCACAGAAATGTGAGAAACATGTGTTTTTTTAGCCAAATTTTGAGGTTTGCAAAGGATTCTGGGTAACAGAACCTGGTCCGAGCCCCGAAACTCACCCCATCTTGGATTGCCCTAGGTCTCTAGTTTTCAGAAATGCACAGGTGTGGTAGGTTTCCCTAGGTGCCGGCTGAGCTAGAGGCCAAAATCTACAGGTAGGCACTTCGCAAAAAACACCTCTGTTTTCTTCCAAAAATTTGGATGTGTCCACGATGCGCTTTGGGGTGTTTCCTATTGCGGGCGCTAGGCCTACCCACACAAGTGAGGTATCATTTTTATTGGGAGACTTGGGGGAACGCTGGGTGGAAGGAAATTTGTGGCTCCTCTCAGATTCCAGAACTTTCTGCCACAGAAATGTGAGGAACATGTGTTTTTTTAGCCAAATTTTGAGGTTTGCAAAGGATTCTGGGTAACAGAACCTGGTCCGAGCCCCACAAGTCACCCCTCCTTGGATTCCCCTAGGTCTCTAGTTTTCAGAAATGCACAGGTTTGGTAGGTTTCCCTAGGTGCCGGCTGAGCTAGAGGCCAAAATCTACAGGTAGGCACTTCGCAAAAAACACCTCTGTTTTCTTCCAAAATTTTGGATGTGTCCACGTTGCGCTTTGGGCTGTTTCCTGTCGCCGGCGCTAGGCCTACCCACGCAAGTGAGGTATCATTTTTATTGGGAGACTTGGGGGAACGCTGGGTGGAAGGAAATTTGTGTCTCCTCTCAGATTCCAGAACTTTCTGCCACAGAAATATGAGGAACATGTGTTTTTTTAGCCAAATTTTGAGGTTTGCAAAGGATTCTGGGTAACAGAACCTGGTCCGAGCCCCGCAAGTCACCCCTCCTTGGATTCCCCTAGGTCTCTAGTTTTCAGAAATGCACAGGTTTGGTAGGTTTCCCTAGGTGCCGGCTGAGCTAGAGGCCAAAATCTACAGGTAGACACTTCGCAAAAAACACCTCTGTTTTCTTCCAAAATTTTGGATGTGTCCACGTTGCGCTTTGGGGTGTTTCCTGTCGCCGCGGCTAGGCCTACCCATGCAAGTGAGGTATCATTTTTATCGGGAGACTTGAGGGAACGCTGGGTGGAAGGAAATTTGTGGCTCCTCTCAGACTCCAGAACTTTCTGCCACAGAAATGTGAGGAACATTTGTTTTTTTAGCCAAATTTTGAGGTTTGCAAAGGATTCTGGGTACCAGAACCTGGTCCGAGCCCCGCAAGTCACCCCTCCTTGGATTCCCCTAGGTCTCTAGTTTTCAGAAATGCACAGGTTTGGTAGGTTTCAATAGGTGCCAGCTGAGCTAGAGGCCAAAATCTACAGGTAGGCACTTCGCAAAAAACACCTCTGTTTTCTTCCAAAATTTTGGATGTGTCCACGTTGCGCTTTGGGGTGTTTCCTGTCGCCGGCGCTAGGCCTACCCACGCAAGTGAGGTATCATTTTTATTGGGAGACTTGGGGGAACGCTGGGTGGAAGGAAATTTGTGGCTCCTCTCAGATTCCAGAACTTTCTGCCACAGAAATGTGAGGAACATGTGTTTTTTTAGCCAAATTTTGAGGTTTGCAAAGGATTCTGGGTAACAGAACCTGGTCCGAGCCCCGCAAGTCACCCCTCCTTGGATTCCCCTAGGTCTCTAGTTTTCAGAAATGCACAGGTTTGGTAGGTTTCCCTAGGTGCCGGCTGAGGTAGAGGGCAAAATCTACAGGTAGGTACTTCGTAAAAAACACCTCTGTTTTCTTCCAAAATTTGGGATGTGTCCACGTTGCGCTTTGGGGTGTTTCCTGTCGCCGCGGCTAGGCCTACCCATGCAAGTGAGATATCATTTTTATCGGGAGACTTGAGGGAACGCTGGGTGGAAGGAAATTTGTGGCTCCTCTCAGATTCCAGAACTTTCTGCCACAGAAATGTGAGGAACATGTGTTTTTTTAGCCAGATTTTGAGGTTTGCAAAGGATTCTGGGTAACAGAACCTGGTCCGAGCCCCTCAAGTCACCCATCCTTGGATTCCCCTAGGTCTCTAGTTTTCAGAAATGCACAGGTTTGGTAGGTTTCCCTAGGTGCCGGCTGAGCTAGAGGCCAAAATCTACAGGTAGGTACTTCGTAAAAAACACCTCTGTTTCTTCCAAAATTTTGGATGTGTCCACGTTGCGCTTTGGGGTGTTTCCTGTCACCGGCGCTAGGCCTACCCACGCAAGTGAGGTATCATTTTTATCGGGAGACTTGGGGGAACGCTGGGTGGAAGGAAATTTGTGGCTCCTCTCAGATTCCAGAACTTTTTGCCACAGAAATGTGAGGAACATGTGTTTTTTTAGCCAAATTTTGAGGTTTGCAAAGGATTCTGGGTAACAGAACCTGGTCCGAGCCCCGAAACTCACCCCATCTTGGATTGCCCTAGGTCTCTAGTTTTCAGAAATGCACAGGTGTGGTAGGTTTCCCTAGGTGCCGGCTGAGCTAGAGGCCAAAATCTACAGGTAGGCACTTCGCAAAAAACACCTCTGTTTTCTTCCAAAAATGTGGATGTGTCCACGTTGCGCTTTGGGGTGTTTCCTATTGCGGGCGCTAGGCCTACCCACACAAGTGAGGTATCATTTTTATCGGGAGACTTGGGGGGATGCTGGGTGGAAGGAAATTTGTGGCTCCTCTCAGATTCCAGAACTTTCTGCCACAGAAATGTGAGGAACATGTGTTTTTTTAGCCAAATTTTGAGGTTTGCAAAGGATTCTGGGTAACAGAACCTGGTCCGAGCCCCACAAGTCACCCCTCCTTGGATTCCCCTAGGTCTCTAGTTTTCAGAAATGCACAGGTTTGGTAGGTTTCCCTAGGTGCCGGCTGAGCTAGAGGCCAAAATCTACAGGTAGGCACTTCGCAAAAAACACCTCTGTTTTCTTCCAAAATTTTGGATGTGTCCACGTTGCGCTTTGGGCTGTTTCCTGTCGCCGGCGCTAGGCCTACCCACGCAAGTGAGGTATCATTTTTATTGGGAGACTTGGGGGAACGCTGGGTGGAAGGAAATTTGTGGCTCCTCTCAGATTCCAGAACTTTCTGCCACAGAAATATGAGGAACATGTGTTTTTTTAGCCAAATTTTTAGGTTTGCAAAGGATTCTGGGTAACAGAACCTGGTCCGAGCCCCGCAAGTCACCCCTCCTTGGATTCCCCTAGGTCTCTAGTTTTCAGAAATGTACAGGTTTGGTAGGTTTCCCTAGGTGCCGGCTGAGCTAGAGGCCAAAATCTACAGGTAGACACTTCGCAAAAAACACCTCTGTTTTCTTCCAAAATTTTGGATGTGTCCACGTTGCGCTTTGGGGTGTTTCCTGTCGCCGGCGCTAGGCCTACCCACGCAAGTGAGGTATCATTTTTATCGGGACACTTGGGGGAACGCTGGGTGGAAGGAAATTTGTGGCTCCTCTCAGATTCCAGAACTTTCTGCCACAGAAATGTGAGGAACATTTGTTTTTTTAGCCAAATTTTGAGGTTTGCAAAGGATTCTGGGTAACAGAACCTGGTCCGAGCCCCGCAAGTCACCCCTCCTTGGATTCCCCTAGGTCTCTAGTTTTCAGAAATGCACAGGTTTGGTAGGTTTCAATAGGTGCCAGCTGAGCTAGAGGCCAAAATCTACAGGTAGGCACTTCGCAAAAAACACCTCTGTTTTCTTCCAAAATGTTGGATGTGTCCACGTTGCGCTTTGGGGTGTTTCCTGTCACCGGCGCTAGGCCTACCCACGCAAGTGAGGTATCATTTTTATTGGGAGACTTGGGGGAACGCTGGGTGGAAGGAAATTTGTGGCTCCTCTCAGATTCCAGAACTTTCTGCCACAGAAATGTGAGGAACATGTGTTTTTTTAGCCAAATTTTGAGGTTTGCAAAGGATTCTGGGTAACAGAACCTGGTCCGAGCCCCGCAAGTCACCCCTCCTTGGATTCCCCTAGGTCTCTAGTTTTCAGAAATGCACAGGTTTGGTAGGTTTCCCTAGGTGCCGGCTGAGGTAGAGGGCAAAATCTACAGGTAGGTACTTCGTAAAAAACACCTCTGTTTTCTTCCAAAATTTGGGATGTGTCCACGTTGCGCTTTGGGGTGTTTCCTGTCGCCGCGGCTAGGCCTACCCATGCAAGTGAGGTATCATTTTTATCGGGAGACTTGGGGGAACGCTGGGTGGAAGGAAATTTGTGGCTCCTCTCAGATTCCAGAACTTTCTGCCACAGAAATGTGAGGAACATGTGTTTTTTTAGCCAGATTTTGAGGTTTGCAAAGGATTCTGGGTAACAGAACCTGGTCCGAGCCCCTCAAGTCACCCATCCTTGGATTCCCCTAGGTCTCTAGTTTTCAGAAATGCACAGGTTTGGTAGGTTTCCCTAGGTGCCGGCTGAGCTAGAGGCCAAAATCTACAGGTAGGTACTTCGTAAAAAACACCTCTGTTTCTTCCAAAATTTTGGATGTGTCCACGTTGCGCTTTGGGGTGTTTCCTGTCACCGGCGCTAGGCCTAACCACGCAAGTGAGGTATCATTTTTATCGGGAGACTTGGGGGAACGCTGGGTGGAAGGAAATTTGTGGCTCCTCTCAGATTCCAGAACTTTCTGCCACAGAAATGTGAGGAACATGTGTTTTTTTAGCCAAATTTTGAGGTATGCAAAGGATTCTGGGTAACAGAACCTGGTCCGAGCCCCGCAAGTCACCCCTCCTTGGATTCCCCTAGGTCTCTAGTTTTCAGAAATGCACAGTTTTGGTAGGTTTCCCTAGGTGCCGGCTGAGCTAGAGGCCAAAATCTACAGGTAGGCACTTCGCAAAAAACACCTCTGTTTTCTTCCAAAATTTTGGATGTGTCCACGTTGCGCTTTGGGTTGTTTCCTATCGCGGGCGCTAGGCCTACCCACACAAGTGAGGTATCATTTTTATCGGGAGACTTGGGGGAACGCTGGGTGGATGGAAATTTGTGGCTCCTCTCAGATTCCAGAACTTTCTGCCACAGAAATATGAGGAACATGTGTTTTTTTAGCCAAATTTTGAGGTTTGCAAAGGATTCTGGGTAACAGAACCTGGTCCGAGCCCCGCAAGTCACCCCTCCTTGGATTCCCCTAGGTCTCTAGTTTTCAGAAATGCACAGGTTTGGTAGGTTTCCCTAGGTGCCGGCTGAGCTAGAGGCAATAATCTACAGGTAGGCACTTCGCAAAAAACACCTCTGTTTTCTTCCAAAATTTTGGATGTGTCCACGTTGCGCTTTGGGGTGTTTCCTGTCGCGGGCGCTAGGCCTACCCACGCAAGTGAGGTATCATTTTTATCGGGAGACTTGGGGGAACGCTGGGTGGAAGGAAATTTGTGGCTCCTCTCAGATTCGAGAACTTTCTGCCACAGAAATATGAGGAAGATGTGTTTTTTTAGCCA
The DNA here is from genome assembly GCF_031143425.1 of Pleurodeles waltl. Lineage (NCBI taxonomy): Eukaryota > Metazoa > Chordata > Amphibia > Caudata > Salamandridae > Pleurodeles > Pleurodeles waltl. The sequence continues at coordinate 121,392,106 of NC_090439.1, forward strand.
AATTTTGAGGTTTGCAAAGGATTCTGGGTAACAGAACCTGGTCCGAGCCCCGAAAGTCACCCCATCTTGGATTGCCCTAGGTCTCTAGTTTTCAGAAATGCACAGGTTTGGTAGGTTTCCCTAGGTGCCGGCTGAGCTAGAGGCCAAAATCTACAGGTAGGCACTTCGCAAAAAACACCTCTTTTTTCTTCCAAAATTTTGGATGTGTCCACGTTGCGCTTTGGGGTGTTTCCTGTCGCCGGCGCTAGGCCTACCCACGCAAGTGAGGTATCATTTTTATTGGGAGACTTGGGGGAACGCTGGGTGGAAGGAAATTTGTGGCTCCTCTCAGATTCCAGAACTTTCTGCCACAGAAATGTGTGGAACATGTGTTTTTTTAGCCAAATTTTGAGGTTTGCAAAGGATTCTGGGTAACAGAACCTGGTCCGAGTCCCGCAAGTCACCCCTCCTTGGATTCCCCTAGGTCTCTAGTTTTCAGAATTGCACAGGTTTGGTAAGTTTCCTTAGGTGCCGGCTGAGCTAGAGGCCAAAATCTACAGGAAGGCACTTCGCAAAAAACACCTCTGTTTTCTTCCAAAATTTTGGATGTGTCCACGTTGCGCTTTGGAGTGTTTCCTGTCGCCGGCGCTAGGCCTACCCACGCATGTGAGGTATCATTTTTATTGGGAGACTTGGGGGAACTCTGGGTGGAAGGAAATTTGTGGCTCCTCTCAGATTCCAGAACTTTCTGCCACAGAAATGTGAGGAACATGTGTTTTTTTAGCCAAATTGTGAGGTTTGCAAAGGATTCTGGGTAACAGAACCTGGTCCGAGCCCCGCAAGTCACCCCTCCTTGGATTCCCCTAGGTCTCTAGTTTTCAGAAATGTATAGGTTTGGTAGGTTTCCATAGGTGCCGGCTGAGGTAGAGGGCAAAATCTACGGGTAGGCACTTCGCAAAAAACACCTCTGTTTTCTTCCAAAATTTTGGATGTGTCCACGTTGCGCTTTGGGGTGTTTCCTGTCGCCGCGGCTAGGCCTAACCATGCAAGTGAGGTATCATTTTTATCGGGAGACTTGGGGGAACGCTGGGTGGAAGGAAATTTGTGGCTCCTCTCAGATTCCAGAACTTTCTGCCACAGAAATGTGAGGAACATGTGTTTTTTTAGCCAGATTTTGAGGTTTGCAAAGGATTCTGGGTAACAGAACCTGGTCCGAGCCCCGCAAGTCACCCATCCTTTGATTCCCCTAGGTCTCTAGTTTTCAGAAATGCACAGGTTTGGTAGGTTTCCCTAGGTGCCGGCTGAGCTAGAGGCCAAAATCTACAGGTAGGTACTTCGTAAAAAACACCTCTGTTTCTTCCAAAATTTTGGATGTGTCCACGTTGCGCTTTGGGGTGTTTCCTGTCGCCGGCGCTAGGCCTACCCACACAAGTGAGGTATCATTTTTATCGGGAGACTTGGGCGAACGCTGGGTGGAAGGAAATTTGTGGCTCCTCTCAGATTCCAGAACTTTCTGCCACAGAAATGTGAGGAACATGTGTTTTTTTAGCCAAATTTTGAGGTATGCAAAGGATTCTGGGTAACAGAACCTGGACCGAGCCCCGCAAGTCACCCCTCCTTGGATTCCCCTAGGTCTCTAGATTTCAGAAATGCACAGGTTTGGTAGGTTTCCCTAGGTGCCGGCTGAGCTAGAGGCCAAAATCTACAGGTAGGTGCAAAAAACACCTCTGTTGTCTTCCAAAATTTTGGATGTGTCCACGTTGCGCTTTGGGGTGTTTCCTGTCGCGGGCGCTAGGCCTACCCACGCAAGTGAGGTATAATTTTTATCGGGAGACTTGGGGGAACGCTGGGTGGAAGGAAATTGGTGGCTCCTCTCAGATTCCAGAACTTTCTGCCACAGAAATGTGAGGAACATGTGTTTTTTTAGCCAAATTTTGAGGTTTGCAAAGGATTCTGGGTAACAGAACCTGGTCCGAGCCCCGAAAGTCACCCCATCTTGGATTGCCCTAGGTCTCTAGTTTTCAGAAATGCACAGGTTTGGTAGGTTTCCCTAGGTGCCGGCTGAGCTAGAGGCCAAAATCTACAGGTAGGCACTTCGCAAAAAACACCTCTGTTTTCTTCCAAAATTTTCGATGTGTCCACGTTGCGATTTGGGGTGTTTCCTGTCGCGGGCGCTAGGCCTACCCACGCAAGTGAGGTATAATTTTTATCGGGAGACTTGGGGGAACGTTGGGTGGAAGAAATTTGTGGCTCCTCTCAGATTCCAGAACTTTCTGCCACAGAAATGTGAGGAACATGTGTTTTTTTAGCCAAATTTTGAGGTTTGCAAAGGATTCTGGGTAACAGAACCTGGTCCGAGCCCCGAAACTCACCCCATCTTGGATTGCCCTAGGTCTCTAGTTTTCAGAAATGCACAGGTGTGGTAGGTTTCCCTAGGTGCCGGCTGAGCTAGAGGCCAAAATCTACAGGTAGGCACTTCGCAAAAAACACCTCTGTTTTCTTCCAAAAATTTGGATGTGTCCACGTTGCGCTTTGGGGTGTTTCCTATTGCGGGCGCTAGGCCTACCCACACAAGTGAGGTATCATTTTTATTGGGAGACTTGGGGGAACGCTGGGTGGAAGGAAATTTGTGGCTCCTCTCAGATTCCAGAACTTTCTGCCACAGAAATGTGAGGAACATGTGTTTTTTTAGCCAAATTTTGAGGTTTGCAAAGGATTCTGGGTAACAGAACCTGGTCCGAGCCCCACAAGTCACCCCTTCTTGGATTCCCCTAGGTCTCTAGTTTTCAGAAATGCACAGGTTTGGTAGGTTTCCCTAGGTGCCGGCTGAGCTAGAGGCCAAAATCTACAGGTAGGCACTTCGCAAAAAACACCTCTGTTTTCTTCCAAAATTTTGGATGTGTCCACGTTGCGCTTTGGGGTGTTTCCTGTCACCGGCGCTAGGCCTACCCACGCAAGTGAGGTATCATTTTTATTGGGAGACTTGGGGGAACGCTGGGTGGAAGGAAATTTGTGGCTCCTCTCAGATTCCAGAACTTTCTGCCACAGAAATGTGAGGAACATGTGTTTTTTTAGTCAAATTTTGAGGTTTACAAAGGATTCTGGGTAACAGAACCTGGTCCGAGCCCCGAAACTCACCCCATCTTGGATTCCCCTAGGTCCCTAGTTTTCAGAAATGCACAGGTTTGGTAGGTTTCCCTAGGTGCCGGCTGAGCTAGAGGCCAAAATCTACAGGTAGGCACTTCGCAAAAAACACCTCTGTTTTCTTCCAAAATTTTGGATGTGTCCACGTTGCGCTTTGGGGTGTTTCCTACGCGGGCGCTAGGCCTACCCACACAAGTGAGGTATCATTTTTATCGGGAGACTTGGGGGAACGCTGGGTGGAAGGAAATTTGTGGCTCCTCTCAGATTCCAGAACTTTCTGCCACAGAAATGTGAGGAACATGTGTTTTTTTAGCCAAATTTTGAGGTTTGCAAAGGATTCTGAGTAACAGAACCCGGTCCGAGCCCCGCAAGTCACCCCTCCTTGGATTTCCCTAGGTCTCTAGTTTTCAGAAATGCACAGGTTTGGTAGGTTTCCCTAGGTGCCGGCTGAGCTAGAGGCCAAAATCTACAGGTAGGCACTTCGCAAAAAACACCTCTGTTTTCTTCCAAAATTTTGGATGTGTCCACGTTGCGCTTTGGGGGGTTTCCTGTCGCCGGCGCTAGGCCTACCCATGCAAGTAAGGTATCATTTTTATTGGGAGACTTGGGGGAACGCTGGGTGGAAGGAAATTTGTGGCTCCTCTCAGATTCCAGAACTTTCTGCCACAGAAATATGAGGAACATGTGTTTTTTTAGCCAAATTTTGAGGTTTGCAAAGGATTCTGGGTAACAGAACCTGGTCCGAGCCCCGCAAGTCACCCCTCCTTGGATTCCCCTAGTTCTCTAGTTTTCAGAAATGCACAGTTTTGGTAGGTTTCCCTAGGTGCAGGCTGAGCTAGAGGCCAAAATCTACAGGTAGGCACTTCGCAAAAAACACCTCTGTTTTCTTCCAAAATTTTGGATGTGTCCACGTTGCGCTTTGGGGTGTTTCCTGTCGCCGGCGCTAGGCCTACCCACGCAAGTGAGGTATCATTTTTATTGGGAGACTTGGGGGAACGCTGGGTGGAAGGAAATTTGTGGCTCCTCTCAGATTCGAGAACTTTCTGCCACAGAAATGTGAGGAACATGTGTTTTTTTAGCCAAATTTTGAGGTTTGCAAAGGATTCTGGGTAACAGAACCTGGTCCGAACCCCGCAAGTCAACCCTCTTTGGATTCCCCTAGGTCTCTAGTTTTCAGAAATGGACAGGTTTGGTAGGTTTCCCTAGGTGCCGGCTGAGCTAGAGGCCAAAATCTACAGGTAGGCACTTCGCAAAAAACACCTCTGTTTTCTTCCAAAATTTTGGATGTGTCCACGTTGCGCTTTGGGGGGTTTCCTGTCGCCGGCGCTAGGCCTACCCATGCAAGTAAGGTATCATTTTTATTGGGAGACTTGGGGGAACGCTGGGTGGAAGGAAATTTGTGGCTCCTCTCAGATTCCAGAACTTTCTGCCACAGAAATATGAGGAACATGTGTTTTTTTAGCCAAATTTTGAGGTTTGCAAAGGATTCTGGGTAACAGAACCTGGTCCGAGCCAAGCAAGTCACCCCTCCTTGGATTCCCCTAGGTCTCTAGTTTTCAGAAATGCACAGTTTTGGTAGGTTTCCCTAGGTGCCGGCTGAGCTAGAGGCCAAAATCTACAGGTAGGCACTTCGCAAAAAACACCTCTGTTTTCTTCCAAAATTTTGGATGTGTCCACGTTGCGCTTTGGGGTGTTTCCTGTCGCCGGCGCTAGGCCTACCCACGCAAGTGAGGTATCATTTTTATTGGGAGACTTGGGGGAACGCTGGGTGGAAGGAAATTTGTGGCTCCTCTCAGATTCGAGAACTTTCTGCCACAGAAATGTGAGGAACATGTGTTTTTTTAGCCAAATTTTGAGGTTTGCAAAGGATTCTGGGTAACAGAACCTGGTCCGAACCCCGCAAGTCAACCCTCTTTGGATTCCCCTAGGTCTCTAGTTTTCAGAAATGGACAGGTTTGGTAGGTTTCCCTAGGTGCCGGCTGAGCTAGAGGCCAAAATCTACAGGTAGGCACTTCGCAAAAAACACCTCTGTTTTCTTCCAAAATTTTGGATGTGTCCACGTTGCGCTTTGGGGTGTTTCCTGTCGCCGGCGCTAGGCCTACCCACGCAAGTGAGGTATCATTTTTATCGGGACACTTGGGGGAACGCTGGGTAGAATGAAATTTGTGGCTCCTCTCAGATTCCAGAACTTTCTGCCACAGAAATGTGAGGAACATGTGTTTTTTTAGCCAAATTTTGAGGTTTGCAAAGGATTCTGGGTAACAGAACCTGGTCCGAACCCCGCAAGTCACCCCTCCTTGGATTCCCCTAGGTCTCTAGTTTTCAGAAATGCACAGGTTTGGTAGGTTTCAATAGGTGCCAGCTGAGCTAGAGGCCAAAATCTACAGGTAGGCACTTCGCAAAAAACACCTCTGTTTTCTTCAAAAATTTTGGATGTGTCCACGTTGCGCTTTGGGGTGTTTCCTGTCGCCGCGGCTAGGCCTACCCATGCAAGTGAGGTATCATTTTTATCGGGAGACTTGGGGGAACGCTGGGTGGAAGGAAATTTGTGGCTCCTCTCAGATTCCAGAACTTTCTGCCACAGAAATGTGAGGAACATGTGTTTTTTTAGCCAAATTTTGAAGTTTGCAAAGGATTCTGAGTAACAGAACCTGGTCCGAGCCCCGCAAGTCACCCCTCCTTGGATTCCCCTAGGTCTCTAGTTTTCAGAAATGCACAGGTGTGGTAGGTTTCCCTAGGTGCCGGCTGAGCTAGAGGCCAAAATCTACAGGTAGGCACTTCGCAAAAAACACCTCTGTTTTCTTCAAAAATTTTGGATGTGTCCACGTTGCGCTTTGGGGGGTTTCCTGTCGCCGGCGCTAGGCCTACCCATGCAAGTAAGGTATCATTTTTATTGGGAGACTTGGGGGAACGCTGGGTGGAAGGAAATTTGTGGCTCCTCTCAGATTCCAGAACTTTCTGCCACAGAAATATGAGGAACATGTGTTTTTTTAGCCAAATTTTGAGGTTTGCAAAGGATTCTGGGTAACAGAACCTGGTCCGAGCCCCGCAAGTCACCCCTCCTTGGATTCCCCTAGGTCTCTAGTTTTCAGAAATGCACAGGTTTGGTAGGTTTCCCTAGGTGCCGGCTGAGCTAGAGGCCAAAATCTACAGGTAGGCACTTCGCAAAAAACACCTCTGTTTTCTTCCAAGATTTTGGATGTGTCCACGTTGCGCTTTGGGGTGTTTCCTGTCGCCGGCGCTAGGCCTACCCACGCAAGTGAGGTATCATTTTTATTGGGAGACTTGGGGGAACGCTGGGTGGAAGGAAATTTGTGGCTCCTCTCAGATTCGAGAACTTTCTGCCACAGAAATGTGAGGAACATGTGTTTTTTTAGTCAAATTTTGAGGTTTGCAAAGGATTCTGGGTAACAGAACCTGGTCCGAGCCCCGCAAGTCACCCCTCTTTGGATTCCCCTAGGTCTCTAGTTTTCAGAAATGGACAGGTTTGGTAGGTTTCCCTAGGTGCCGGCTGAGCTAGAGGCCAAAATCTACAGGTAGGCACTTCGCAAAAAACACCTCTGTTTTCTTCCAAAATTTTGGATGTGTCCACGTTGCGCTTTGGGGTGTTTCCTGTCGCCGCGGCTAGGCCTACCCATGCAAGTGAGGTATCATTTTTATCGGGAGACTTGGGGGAACGCTGGGTGGAAGGAAATTTGTGGCTCCTCTCAGATTCCAGAACTTTCTGCCACAGAAATGTGAGGAACATGTGTTTTTTTAGCCAGATTTTGATGTTTGCAAAGGATTCTGTGTAACAGAACCTGGTCCAAGCCTCGCAAGTCACCCATCCTTGCATTCCCCTAGGTCTCTAGTTTTCAGAAATGCACAGGTTTGGTAGGTTTCCATAGGTGCCGGCTGAGCTAGAGGCCAAAATCTACAGGTAGGCACTTCGTAAAAAACACCTCTGTTTTCTTCCAAAATTTGGGATGTGTCTATGTTGCGCTTTGGGGTGTTTCCTGTTGCCGGCGCTAGGCCTACCCACACAAGTGAGGTATCATTTTTATCGGGAGACTTGGGGGAACGCTGGGTGGAAAGAAATTTGTGGCTCCTCTCAGATTCCAGAACTTTCTGCCACAGAAATGTGAGGAACATGTGTTTTTTTAGCCAAATTTTGAGGTTTGCCAAGGATTCTGGGTAACAGAACCTGGACCGAGCCCCGCAAGTCACCCCTCCTTGGATTCCCCTAGGTCTCTAGTTTTCAGAAATGCACAGGTTTGGTAGGTTTCCCTAGGTGCCGGCTGAGCTAGAGGCCAAAATCTACAGGTAGGTGCAAAAAACACCTCTGTTTTCTTCCAAACTTTTGGATGTGTCCATGTTGCGCTTTGGGGTGTTTCCTGTCGCGGGCGCTAGGCCTACCCACGCAAGTGAGGTATCATTTTTATCGGGAGACTTGGGGGAACGCTGGGTGGAAGGACATTTGTGGCTCCTCTCAGATTCCAGAACTTTCTGCCACAGAAATGTGAGGAACATGTGTTTTTTTAGCCAAATTTTGAGGTTTGCAAAGGATTCTGAGTAACAGAACCTGGTCCGAGCCCCGCAAGTCACCCCTCCTTGGATTCCCCTAGGTCTCTAGTTTTCAGAAATGCACAGGTTTGGTAGGTTTCCCTAGGTGCCGGCTGAGCTAGAGGCCAAAATCTACAGGTAGGCACTTCGCAAAAAACACCTCTGTTTTCTTCCAAAATTTTGGATGTGTCCACGTTGCGCTTTGGGGTGTTTCCTGTAGCCGGCGCTAGGCCTACCCACGCAAGTGAGGTATCATTTTTATCGGGAGACTTGGGGGAACGCTGGGTGGAAGGAAATTTGTGGCTCCTCTCAGATTCCAGAACTTTCTGCCACAGAAATGTGAGGAACATGTGTTTTTTTAGCCAGATTTTGAGGTTTGCAAAGGATTCTGGGTAACAGAACCTGGTCCGAGCCCCTCAAGTCACCCATCCTTGGATTCCCCTAGGTCTCTAGTTTTCAGAAATGCACAGGTTTGGTAGGTTTCCCTAGGTGCCGGCTGAGCTAGAGGCCAAAATCTAAAGGTAGGTACTTCGTAAAAAACACCTCTGTTTTCTTCCAAAATTTTGGATGTGTCCACGTTGCGCTTTGTGGTGTTTCCTGTCGCGGGCGCTAGGCCTACCCACGCAAGTGAGGTATCATTTTTATCGGGAGACTTGGGGGAACGCTGGGTGGAAGGAAATTTGTGGCTCCTCTCAGATTCCAGAACTTTCTGCCACAGAAATGTGAGGAACATGTGTTTTTTTAGCCAAATTTTGAGGTTTGCAAAGGATTCTGGGTAACAGAACCTGGTCCGAGCCCCGCAAGTCACCCCTCCTTGGATTCCCCTAGGTCTCTAGTTTTCAGAAATGCACAGGTTTGGTAGGTTTCCCTAGGTGCCGGCTGAGCTAGAGGCCAAAATCTACAGGTAGGCACTTCGCAAAAAACACCTCTGTTTTCTTCCAAAATTTTGGATGTGTCCACGTTGCGCTTTGGGGTGTTTCCTGTAGCCGGCGCTAGGCCTACCCACGCAAGTGAGGTATCATTTTTATCGGGACACTTGGGGGAACGCTGGGTGGAAGGAAATTTGTGGCTCCTCTCAGATTCCAGAACTTTCTGCCACAGAAATGTGAGGAACATGTGTTTTTTTAGCCAAATTTTGAGGTTTGCAAAGGATTCTGGGTAACAGAACCTGGTCCGAACCCCGCAAGTCACCCCTCCTTGGATTCCCCTAGGTCTCTAGTTTTCAGAAATGTACAGGTTTGGTAGGTTTCAATAGGTGCCAGCTGAGCTAGAGGCCAAAATCTACAGGTAGGCACTTCGCAAAAAACACCTCTGTTTTCTTCAAAAATTTTGGATGTGTCCACGTTGCGCTTTGGGGTGTTTCCTGTCGCCGCGGCTAGGCCTACCCATGCAAGTGAGGTATCATTTTTATCGGGAGACTTGGGGGAACGCTGGGTGGAAGGAAATTTGTGGCTCCTCTCAGATTCCAGAACTTTCTGCCACAGAAATGTGAGGAACATGTGTTTTTTTAGCCAAATTTTGAGGTTTGCAAAGGATTCTGAGTAACAGAACCTGGTCCGAGCCCCGCAAGTCACCCCTCCTTGGATTCCCCTAGGTCTCTAGTTTTCAGAAATGCACAGGTTTGGTAGGTTTCCCTAGGTGCCGGCTGAGCTAGAGGCCAAAATCTACAGGTAGGCACTTCGCAAAAAACACCTCTGTTTTCTTCAAAAATTTTGGATGTGTCCACGTTGCGCTTTGGGGGGTTTCCTGTCGCCGGCGCTAGGCCTACCCATGCAAGTAAGGTATCATTTTTATTGGGAGACTTGGGGGAACGCTGGGTGGAAGGAAATTTGTGGCTCCTCTCAGATTCCAGAACTTACTGCCACAGAAATATGAGGAACATGTGTTTTTATAGCCAAATTTTGAGGTTTGCAAAGGATTCTGGGTAACAGAACCTGGTCCGAGCCCCGCAAGTCACCCCTCCTTGGATTCCCCTAGGTCTCTAGTTTTCAGAAATGCACAGGTTTGGTAGGTTTCCCTAGGTGCCGGCTGAGCTAGAGGCCAAAATCTACAGGTAGGCACTTCGCAAAAAACACCTCTGTTTTCTTCCAAAATTTTGGATGTGTCCACGTTGCGCTTTGGGGTGTTTCCTGTCGCCGGCGCTAGGCCTACCCACGCAAGTGAGGTATCATTTTTATCGGGACACTTGGGGGAACGCTGGGTGGAAGGAAATTTGTGGCTCCTCTCAGATTCCAGAACTTTCTGCCACAGAAATGTGAGGAACATGTGTTTTTTTAGCCAAATTTTGAGGTTTGCAAAGGATTCTGGGTAACAGAACCTGGTCCGAACCCCGCAAGTCACCCCTCCTTGGATTCCCCTAGGTCTCTAGTTTTCAGAAATGTACAGGTTTGGTAGGTTTCAATAGGTGCCAGCTGAGCTAGAGGCCAAAATCTACAGGTAGGCACTTCGCAAAAAACACCTCTGTTTTCTTCCAAAATTTTGGATGTGTCCACGTTGCGCTTTGGGGTGTTTCCTGTCGCCGCGGCTAGGCCTACCCATACAAGTGAGGTATCATTTTTATCGGGAGACTTGGGGGAACGCTGGGTGGAAGGAAATTTGTGGCTCCTCTCAGATTCCAGAACTTTCTGCCACAGAAATGTGAGGAACATGTGTTTTTTTAGCCAAATTTTGAGGTTTGCAAAGGATTCTGAGTAACAGAACCTGGTCCGAGCCCCGCAAGTCACCCCTCCTTGGATTCCCCTAGGTCTCTAGTTTTCAGAAATGCACAGGTTTGGTAGGTTTCCCTAGGTGCCGGCTGAGCTAGAGGCCAAAATCTACAGGTAGGCACTTCGCAAAAAACACCTCTGTTTTCTTCAAAAATTTTGGATGTGTCCACGTTGCGCTTTGGGGGGTTTCCTGTCGCCGGCGCTAGGCCTACCCATGCAAGTAAGGTATCATTTTTATTGGGAGACTTGGGGGAACGCTGGGTGGAAGGAAATTTGTGGCTCCTCTCAGATTCCAGAACTTACTGCCACAGAAATATGAGGAACATGTGTTTTTTTAGCCAAATTTTGAGGTTTGCAAAGGATTCTGGGTAACAGAACCTGGTCCGAGCCCCGCAAGTCACCCCTCCTTGGATTCCCCTAGGTCTCTAGTTTTCAGAAATGCACAGGTTTGGTAGGTTTCCCTAGGTGCCGGCTGAGCTAGAGGCCAAAATCTACAGGTAGGCACTTCGCAAAAAACACCTCTGTTTTCTTCCAAAATTTTGGATGTGTCCACGTTGCGCTTTGGGGTGTTTCCTGTCGCCGGCGCTAGGCCTACCCACGCAAGTGAGGTATCATTTTTATTGGGAGACTTGGGGGAACGCTGGGTGGAAGGAAATTTGTGGCTCCTCTCAGATTCCAGAACTTTCTGCCACAGAAATGTGAGAAACATGTGTTTTTTTAGCCAAATTTTGAGGTTTGCAAAGGATTCTGAGTAACAGAACCTGGTCCGAGCCCCGCAAGTCACCCCTCCTTGGATTCCCCTAGGTCTCTAGTTTTCAGAAATGCACAGGTTTGGTAGGTTTCCCTAGGTGCCGGCTGAGCTAGAGGCCAAAATCTACAGGTAGGCACTTCGCAAAAAACACCTCTGTTTTCTTCAAAAATTTTGGATGTGTCCACGTTGCGCTTTGGGGGGTTTCCTGTCGCCGGCGCTAGGCCTACCCATGCAAGTAAGGTATAATTTTTATTGGGAGACTTGGGGGAACGCTGGGTGGAAGGAAATTTGTGGCTCCTCTCAGATTCCAGAACTTACTGCCACAGAAATATGAGGAACATGTGTTTTTTTAGCCAAATTTTGAGGTTTGCAAAGGATTCTGGGTAATAGAACCTGGTCCGAGCCCCGCAAGTCACCCCTCCTTGGATTCCCCTAGGTCTCTAGTTTTCAGAAATGCACAGGTTTGGTAGGTTTCCCTAGGTGCCGGCTGAGCTAGAGGCCAAAATCTACAGGTAGGCACTTCGCAAAAAACACCTCTGTTTTCTTCCAAAATTTTGGATGTGTCCACGTTGCGCTTTGGGGTGTTTCCTGTCGCCGGCGCTAGGCCTACCCACGCAAGTGAGGTATCATTTTTATTGGGAGACTTGGGGGAACGCTGGGTGGAAGGAAATTTGTGGCTCCTCTCAGATTCGAGAACTTTCTGCCACAGAAATGTGAGGAACATGTGTTTTTTTAGCCAAATTTTGAGGTTTGCAAAGGATTCTGGGTAACAGAACCTGGTCCGAGCCCCGCAAGTCACCCCTCCTTGGATTCCCCTAGGTCTCTAGTTTTCAGAAATGCACAGGATTGGTAGGTTTCCCTAGGTGCCGGCTGAGCTAGAGGCCAAAATCTACAGGTAGGCACTTCGCAAAAAACACCTCTGTTTTCTTCCAAAATTTTGGATGTGTCCACGTTGCGCTTTGGGGTGTTTCCTGTCGCCGGCGCTAGGCCTACCCACGCAAGTGAGGTATCATTTTTATTGGGAGACTTGGGGGAACGCTGGGTGGAAGGAAATTTGTGGCTCCTCTCAGATTCCAGAAGTTTCTGCCACAGAAATATGAGGAACATGTGTTTTTTTATCCAAATTTTGAGGTTTGCAAAGGATTCTGGGTAACAGAACCTGGTCCGAGCCCCGCAAGTCACCCCTCCTTGGATTCCCCTAGGTCCCTAGTTTTCAGAAATGCACAGGTTTGGTAGGTTTCCCTAGGTGCCGGCTGAGCTAGAGGCCAAAATCTACAGGAAGGCACTTCGCAAAAAACACCTCTGTTTTCTTCCAAAATTTTGGATGTGTCCACGTTGCGCTTTGGGGTGTTTCCTGTCGCCGGCGCTAGGCCTACCCACGCAAGTGAGGTATCATTTTTATCGGGACACTTGGGGGAACGCTGGGTGGAAGGAAATTTGTGGCTCCTCTCAGATTCCAGAACTTTCTGCCACAGAAATGTGAGGAACATGTGTTTTTTTAGCCAAATTTTGAGGTTTGCAAAGGATTCTGGGTAACAGAACCTGGTCCGAACCACGCAAGTCACCCCTCCTTGGATTCCCCTAGGTCTCTAGTTTTCAGAAATGCACAGGTTTGGTAGGTTTCAATAGGTGCCAGCTGAGCTAGAGGCCAAAATCTACAGGTAGGCACTTCACAAACAACACCTCTGTTTTCTTCCAAAATTTTGGATGTGTCCACGTTGCGCTTTGGGGTGTTTCCTGTCGCCGGCGCTAGGCCTACCCACGCAAGTGAGGTATCATTTTTATCGGGACACTTGGGGGAACGCTGGGTGGAAGGAAATTTGTGGCTCCTCTCAGATTCCAGAACTTTCTGCCACAGAAATGTGAGGAACATGTGTTTTTTTAGCCAAATTTTGAGGTTTGCAAAGGATTCTGGGTAACAGAACCTGGTCCGAACCACGCAAGTCACCCCTCCTTGGATTCCCCTAGGTCTCTAGTTTTCAGAAATGCACAGGTTTGGTAGGTTTCAATAGGTGCCAGCTGAGCTAGAGGCCAAAATCTACAGGTAGGCACTTCACAAACAACACCTCTGTTTTCTTCCAAAATTTTGGATGTGTCCACGTTGCGCTTTGGGGTGTTTCCTGTCGCCGCGGCTAGGCCTACCCATGCAAGTAAGGTATCATTTTTATTGGGAGACTTGGGGGAACGCTGGGTGGAAGGAAATTTGTGGATCCTCTCAGATTCCAGAACTTTCTGCCACAGAAATATGAGGAACATGTGTTTTTTTAGCCAAATTTTGAGGTTTGCAAAGGATTCTGGGTAACAGAACCTGGTCCGAGCCCCGCAAGTCACCCCTCCTTGGATTCCCCTAGGTCTCTAGTTTTCAGAAATGCACAGGTTTGGTAGGTTTCCCTAGGTGCCGGCTGAGCTAGAGGCCAAAATCTACAGGTAGGCACTTCGCAAAAAACACCTGTTTTCTTCCAAAATTTTGGATGTGTCCACGTTGCGCTTTGGGGTGTTTCCTGTCGCCGCGGCTAGGCCTACCCATGCAAGTGAGGTATCATTTTTATCGGGAGACTTGGCGGAACGCTGGGTGGAAGGAAATTTGTGGCTCCTCTCAGATTCCAGAACTTTCTGCCACAGAAATGTGAGGAACATGTGTTTTTTTAGCCAAATTTTGAGGTTTGCAAAGGATTCTGGGTAACAGAACCTGGTCCGAGCCCCGCAAGTCACCCCTCCTTGGATTCCCCTAGGTCTCTAGTTTTCAGAAATGCACAGGTTTGGTAGGTTTCCCTAGGTGCCGGCTGAGCTAGAGGCCAAAATCTACAGGTAGGCACTTCGCAAAAAACACCTCTGTTTTCTTCCAAAATTTTGGATGTGTCCACGTTGCGCCTTGGGGTGTTTCCTGTCGCCGGCGCTAGGCCTACCCACGCAAGTGAGGTATCATTTTTATTGGGAGACTTGGGGGAACGCTGGGTGGAAGGAAATTTGTGGCTCCTCTCAGATTCGAGAACTTTCTGCCACAGAAATGTGAGGAACATGTGTTTTTTTAGCCAAATTTTGAGGTTTGCAAAGGATTCTCGGTAACAGAACCTGGTCCGAGCCCCGAAAGTCACCCCATCTTGGATTGCCCTAGGTCTCTAGTTTTCAGAAATGCACAGGTTTGGTAGGTTTCCCTAGGTGCCGGCTGAGCTAGAGGCCAAAATCTACAGGTAGGCACTTCGCAAAAAACACCTCTGTTTTCTTCCAAAATTTTGGATGTGTCCACGTTGCGCTTTGGGGTGTTTCCTGTCGCCGGCGCTAGGCCTACCCACGCAAGTGAGGTATCATTTTTATTGGGAGACTTGGGGGAACGCTGGGTGGAAGGAAATTTGTGGCTCCTCTCAGATTCCAGAACTTTCTGCCACAGAAATGTGAGAAACATGTGTTTTTTTAGCCAAATTTTGAGGTTTGCAGAGGATTCTGAGTAACAGAACCTGGTCCGAGCCCCGCAAGTCACCCCTCCTTGGATTCCCCTAGGTCTCTAGTTTTCAGAAATGCACAGGTTTGGTAGGTTTCCCTAGGTGCCGGCTGAGCTAGAGGCCAAAATCTACAGGTAGGCACTTCGCAAAAAACACCTCTGTTTTCTTCAAAAAGTTTGGATGTGTCCACGTTGCGCTTTGGGGGGTTTCCTGTCGCCGGCGCTAGGCCTACCCATGCAAGTAAGGTATAATTTTTATTGGGAGACTTGGGGGAACGCTGGGTGGAAGGAAATTTGTGGCTCCTCTCAGATTCCAGAACTTACTGCCACAGAAATATGAGGAACATGTGTTTTTTTAGCCAAATTTTGAGGTTTGCAAAGGATTCTGAGTAACAGAACCTGGTCCGAGCCCCGCAAGTCACCCCTCCTTGGATTCCCCTAGGTCTCTAGTTTTCAGAAATGCACAGGTTTGGTAGGTTTCCCTAGGTGCCGGCTGAGCTAGAGGCCAAAATCTACAGGTAGGCACTTCGCAAAAAACACCTCTGTTTTCTTCAAAAATTTTGGATGTGTCCACGTTGCGCTTTGGGGGGTTTCCTGTCGCCGGCGCTAGGCCTACCCATGCAAGTAAGGTATCATTTTTATTGGGAGACTTGGGGGAACGCTGGGTGGAAGGAAATTTGTGGCTCCTCTCAGATTCCAGAACTTACTGCCACAGAAATATGAGGAACATGTGTTTTTTTAGCCAAATTTTGAGGTTTGCAAAGGATTCTGGGTAACAGAACCTGGTCCGAGCCCCGCAAGTCACCCCTCCTTGGATTCCCCTAGGTCTCTAGTTTTCAGAAATGCACAGGTTTGGTAGGTTTCCCTAGGTGCCGGCTGAGCTAGAGGCCAAAATCTACAGGTAGGCACTTCGCAAAAAACACCTCTGTTTTCTTCCAAAATTTTGGATGTGTCCACGTTGCGCTTTGGGGTGTTTCCTGTCGCCGGCGCTAGGCCTACCCACGCAAGTGAGGTATCATTTTTATTGGGAGACTTGGGGGAACGCTGGGTGGAAGGAAATTTGTGGCTCCTCTCAGATTCCAGAACTTTCTGCCACAGAAATGTGAGAAACATGTGTTTTTTTAGCCAAATTTTGAGGTTTGCAAAGGATTCTGAGTAACAGAACCTGGTCCGAGCCCCGCAAGTCACCCCTCCTTGGATTCCCCTAGGTCTCTAGTTTTCAGAAATGCACAGGTTTGGTAGGTTTCCCTAGGTGCCGGCTGAGCTAGAGGCCAAAATCTACAGGTAGGCACTTCGCAAAAAACACCTCTGTTTTCTTCAAAAATTTTGGATGTGTCCACGTTGCACTTTGGGGGGTTTCCTGTCGCCGGCGCTAGGCCTACCCATGCAAGTAAGGTATAATTTTTATTGGGAGACTTGGGGGAACGCTGGGTGGAAGGAAATTTGTGGCTCCTCTCAGATTCCAGAACTTACTGCCACAGAAATATGAGGAACATGTGTTTTTTTAGCCAAATTTTGAGGTTTGCAAAGGATTCTGGGTAACAGAACCTGGTCCGAGCCCCGCAAGTCACCCCTCCTTGGATTCCCCTAGGTCTCTAGTTTTCAGAAATGCACAGGTTTGGTAGGTTTCCCTAGGTGCCGGCTGAGCTAGAGGCCAAAATCTACAGGTAGGCACTTCGCAAAAAACACCTCTGTTTTCTTCCAAAATTTTGGATGTGTCCACGTTGCGCTTTGGGGTGTTTCCTGTCGCCGGCGCTAGGCCTACCCACGCAAGTGAGGTATCATTTTTATTGGGAGACTTGGGGGAACGCTGGGTGGAAGGAAATTTGTGGCTCCTCTCAGATTCGAGAACTTTCTGCCACAGAAATGTGAGGAACATGTGTTTTTTTAGCCAAATTTTGAGGTTTGCAAAGGATTCTGGGTAACAGAACCTGGTCCGAGCCCCGCAAGTCACCCCTCCTTGGATTCCCCTAGGTCTCTAGTTTTCAGAAATGCACAGGATTGGTAGGTTTCCCTAGGTGCCGGCTGAGCTAGAGGCCAAAATCTACAGGTAGGCACTTCGCAAAAAACACCTCTGTTTTCTTCCAAAATTTTGGATGTGTCCACGTTGCGCTTTGGGGTGTTTCCTGTCGCCGGCGCTAGGCCTACCCACGCAAGTGAGGTATCATTTTTATTGGGAGACTTGGGGGAACGCTGGGTGGAAGGAAATTTGTGGCTCCTCTCAGATTCCAGAAGTTTCTGCCACAGAAATATGAGGAACATGTGTTTTTTTAGCCAAATTTTGAGGTTTGCAAAGGATTCTGGGTAACAGAACCTGGTCCGAGCCCCGCAAGTCACCCCTCCTTGGATTCCCCTAGGTCCCTAGTTTTCAGAAATGCACAGGTTTGGTAGGTTTCCCTAGGTGCCGGCTGAGCTAGAGGCCAAAATCTACAGGAAGGCACTTCGCAAAAAACACCTCTGTTTTCTTCCAAAATTTTGGATGTGTCCACGTTGCGCTTTGGGGTGTTTCCTGTCGCCGGCGCTAGGCCTACCCACGCAAGTGAGGTATCATTTTTATCGGGACACTTGGGGGAACGCTGGGTGGAAGGAAATTTGTGGCTCCTCTCAGATTCCAGAACTTTCTGCCACAGAAATGTGAGGAACATGTGTTTTTTTAGCCAAATTTTGAGGTTTGCAAAGGATTCTGGGTAACAGAACCTGGTCCGAACCACGCAAGTCACCCCTCCTTGGATTCCCCTAGGTCTCTAGTTTTCAGAAATGCACAGGTTTGGTAGGTTTCAATAGGTGCCAGCTGAGCTAGAGGCCAAAATCTACAGGTAGGCACTTCACAAACAACACCTCTGTTTTCTTCCAAAATTTTGGATGTGTCCACGTTGCGCTTTGGGGTGTTTCCTGTCGCCGCGGCTAGGCCTACCCATGCAAGTAAGGTATCATTTTTATTGGGAGACTTGGGGGAACGCTGGGTGGAAGGAAATTTGTGGATCCTCTCAGATTCCAGAACTTTCTGCCACAGAAATATGAGGAACATGTGTTTTTTTAGCCAAATTTTGAGGTTTGCAAAGGATTCTGGGTAACAGAACCTGGTCCGAGCCCCGCAAGTCACCCCTCCTTGGATTCCCCTAGGTCTCTAGTTTTCAGAAATGCACAGGTTTGGTAGGTTTCCCTAGGTGCCGGCTGAGCTAGAGGCCAAAATCTACAGGTAGGCACTTCGCAAAAAACACCTGTTTTCTTCCAAAATTTTGGATGTGTCCACGTTGCGCTTTGGGGTGTTTCCTGTCGCCGCGGCTAGGCCTACCCATGCAAGTGAGGTATCATTTTTATCGGGAGACTTGGCGGAACGCTGGGTGGAAGGAAATTTGTGGCTCCTCTCAGATTCCAGAACTTTCTGCCACAGAAATGTGAGGAACATGTGTTTTTTTAGCCAAATTTTGAGGTTTGCAAAGGATTCTGGGTAACAGAACCTGGTCCGAGCCCCGCAAGTCACCCCTCCTTGGATTCCCCTAGGTCTCTAGTTTTCAGAAATGCACAGGTTTGGTAGGTTTCCCTAGGTGCCGGCTGAGCTAGAGGCCAAAATCTACAGGTAGGCACTTCGCAAAAAACACCTCTGTTTTCTTCCAAAATTTTGGATGTGTCCACGTTGCGCCTTGGGGTGTTTCCTGTCGCCGGCGCTAGGCCTACCCACGCAAGTGAGGTATCATTTTTATTGGGAGACTTGGGGGAACGCTGGGTGGAAGGAAATTTGTGGCTCCTCTCAGATTCGAGAACTTTCTGCCACAGAAATGTGAGGAACATGTGTTTTTTTAGCCAAATTTTGAGGTTTGCAAAGGATTCTCGGTAACAGAACCTGGTCCGAGCCCCGAAAGTCACCCCATCTTGGATTGCCCTAGGTCTCTAGTTTTCAGAAATGCACAGGTTTGGTAGGTTTCCCTAGGTGCCGGCTGAGCTAGAGGCCAAAATCTACAGGTAGGCACTTCGCAAAAAACACCTCTGTTTTCTTCCAAAATTTTGGATGTGTCCACGTTGCGCTTTGGGGTGTTTCCTGTCGCCGGCGCTAGGCCTACCCACGCAAGTGAGGTATCATTTTTATTGGGAGACTTGGGGGAACGCTGGGTGGAAGGAAATTTGTGGCTCCTCTCAGATTCCAGAACTTTCTGCCACAGAAATGTGAGAAACATGTGTTTTTTTAGCCAAATTTTGAGGTTTGCAAAGGATTCTGAGTAACAGAACCTGGTCCGAGCCCCGCAAGTCACCCCTCCTTGGATTCCCCTAGGTCTCTAGTTTTCAGAAATGCACAGGTTTGGTAGGTTTCCCTAGGTGCCGGCTGAGCTAGAGGCCAAAATCTACAGGTAGGCACTTCGCAAAAAACACCTCTGTTTTCTTCAAAAATTTTGGATGTGTCCACGTTGCGCTTTGGGGGGTTTCCTGTCGCCGGCGCTAGGCCTACCCATTCAAGTAAGGTATAATTTTTATTGGGAGACTTGGGGGAACGCTGGGTGGAAGGAAATTTGTGGCTCCTCTCAGATTCCAGAACTTACTGCCACAGAAATATGAGGAACATGTGTTTTTTTAGCCAAATTTTGAGGTTTGCAAAGGATTCTGGGTAACAGAACCTGGTCCGAGCCCCGCAAGTCACCCCTCCTTGGATTCCCCTAGGTCTCTAGTTTTCAGAAATGCACAGGTTTGGTAGGTTTCCCTAGGTGCCGGCTGAGCTAGAGGCCAAAATCTACAGGTAGGCACTTCGCAAAAAACACCTCTGTTTTCTTCCAAAATTTTGGATGTGTCCACGTTGCGCTTTGGGGTGTTTCCTGTCGCCGGCGCTAGGCCTACCCACGCAAGTGAGGTATCATTTTTATTGGGAGACTTGGGGGAACGCTGGGTGGAAGGAAATTTGTGGCTCCTCTCAGATTCGAGAACTTTCTGCCACAGAAATGTGAGGAACATGTGTTTTTTTAGCCAAATTTTGAGGTTTGCAAAGGATTCTGGGTAACAGAACCTGGTCCGAGCCCCGCAAGTCACCCCTCCTTGGATTCCCCTAGGTCTCTAGTTTTCAGAAATGCACAGGTTTGGTAGGTTTCAATAGGTGCCAGCTGAGCTAGAGGCCAAAATCTACAGGTAGGCACTTCACAAACAACACCTCTGTTTTCTTCCAAAATTTTGGATGTGTCCACGTTGCGCTTTGGGGTGTTTCCTGTCGCCGCGGCTAGGCCTACCCATGCAAGTAAGGTATCATTTTTATTGGGAGACTTGGGGGAACGCTGGGTGGAAGGAAATTTGTGGATCCTCTCAGATTCCAGAACTTTCTGCCACAGAAATATGAGGAACATGTGTTTTTTTAGCCAAATTTTGAGGTTTGCAAAGGATTCTGGGTAACAGAACCTGGTCCGAGCCCCGCAAGTCACCCCTCCTTGGATTCCCCTAGGTCTCTAGTTTTCAGAAATGCACAGGTTTGGTAGGTTTCCCTAGGTGCCGGCTGAGCTAGAGGCCAAAATCTACAGGTAGGCACTTCGCAAAAAACACCTGTTTTCTTCCAAAATTTTGGATGTGTCCACGTTGCGCTTTGGGGTGTTTCCTGTCGCCGCGGCTAGGCCTACCCATGCAAGTGAGGTATCATTTTTATCGGGAGACTTGGCGGAACGCTGGGTGGAAGGAAATTTGTGGCTCCTCTCAGATTCCAGAACTTTCTGCCACAGAAATGTGAGGAACATGTGTTTTTTTAGCCAAATTTTGAGGTTTGCAAAGGATTCTGGGTAACAGAACCTGGTCCGAGCCCCGCAAGTCACCCCTCCTTGGATTCCCCTAGGTCTCTAGTTTTCAGAAATGCACAGGTTTGGTAGGTTTCCCTAGGTGCCGGCTGAGCTAGAGGCCAAAATCTACAGGTAGGCACTTCGCAAAAAACACCTCTGTTTTCTTCCAAAATTTTGGATGTGTCCACGTTGCGCCTTGGGGTGTTTCCTGTCGCCGGCGCTAGGCCTACCCACGCAAGTGAGGTATCATTTTTATTGGGAGACTTGGGGGAACGCTGGGTGGAAGGAAATTTGTGGCTCCTCTCAGATTCGAGAACTTTCTGCCACAGAAATGTGAGGAACATGTGTTTTTTTAGCCAAATTTTGAGGTTTGCAAAGGATTCTGGGTAACAGAACCTGGTCCGAGCCCCGCAAGTCACCCCTCCTTGGAATCCCCTAGGTCTCTAGTTTTCAGAAATGCACAGGATTGGTAGGTTTCCCTAGGTGCCGGCTGAGCTAGAGGCCAAAATCTACAGGTAGGCACTTCGCAAAAAACACCTCTGTTTTCTTCCAAAATTTTGGATGTGTCCACGTTGCGCTTTGGGGTGTTTCCTGTCGCCGGCGCTAGGCCTACCCACGCAAGTGAGGTATCATTTTTATTGGGAGACTTGGGGGAACGCTGGGTGGAAGGAAATTTGTGGCTCCTCTCAGATTCCAGAAGTTTCTGCCACAGAAATATGAGGAACATGTGTTTTTTTAGCCAAATTTTGAGGTTTGCAAAGGATTCTGGGTAACAGAACCTGGTCCGAGCCCCGCAAGTCACCCCTCCTTGGATTCCCCTAGGTCCCTAGTTTTCAGAAATGCACAGGTTTGGTAGGTTTCCCTAGGTGCCGGCTGAGCTAGAGGCCAAAATCTACAGGAAGGCACTTCGCAAAAAACACCTCTGTTTTCTTCCAAAATTTTGGATGTGTCCACGTTGCGCTTTGGGGTGTTTCCTGTCGCCGGCGCTAGGCCTACCCACGCAAGTGAGGTATCATTTTTATCGGGACACTTGGGGGAACGCTGGGTGGAAGGAAATTTGTGGCTCCTCTCAGATTCCAGAACTTTCTGCCACAGAAATGTGAGGAACATGTGTTTTTTTAGCCAAATTTTGAGGTTTGCAAAGGATTCTGGGTAACAGAACCTGGTCCGAACCCCGCAAGTCACCCCTCCTTGGATTCCCCTAGGTCTCTAGTTTTCAGAAATGTACAGGTTTGGTAGGTTTCAATAGGTGCCAGCTGAGCTAGAGGCCAAAATCTACAGGTAGGCACTTCGCAAAAAACACCTCTGTTTTCTTCCAAAATTTTGGATGTGTCCACGTTGCGCTTTGGGGTGTTTCCTGTCGCCGCGGCTAGGCCTACCCATGCAAGTGAGGTATCATTTTTATCGGGAGACTTGGGGGAACGCTGGGTGGAAGGAAATTTGTGGCTCCTCTCAGATTCCAGAACTTTCTGCCACAGAAATGTGAGGAACATGTGTTTTTTTAGCCAAATTTTGAGGTTTGCAAAGGATTCTGAGTAACAGAACCTGGTCCGAGCCCCGCAAGTCACCCCTCCTTGGATTCCCCTAGGTCTCTAGTTTTCAGAAATGCACAGGTTTGGTAGGTTTCCCTAGGTGCCGGCTGAGCTAGAGGCCAAAATCTACAGGTAGGCACTTCGCAAAAAACACCTGTTTTCTTCCAAAATTTTGGATGTGTCCACGTTGCGCTTTGGGGTGTTTCCTGTCGCCGCGGCTAGGCCTACCCATGCAAGTAAGGTATCATTTTTATCGGGAGACTTGGGGGAACGCTGGGTGGAAGGAAATTTGTGGATCCTCTCAGATTCCAGAACTTTCTGCCACAGAAATATGAGGAACATGTGTTTTTTTAGCCAAATTTTGAGGTTTGCAAAGGATTCTGGGTAACAGAACCTGGTCCGAGCCCCGCAAGTCACCCCTCCTTGGATTCCCCTAGGTCTCTAGTTTTCAGAAATGCACAGGTTTGGTAGGTTTCCCTAGGTGCCGGCTGAGCTAGAGGCCAAAATCTACAGGTAGGCACTTCGCAAAAAACACCTGTTTTCTTCCAAAATTTTGGATGTGTCCACGTTGCGCTTTGGGGTGTTTCCTGTCGCCGCGGCTAGGCCTACCCATGCAAGTGAGGTATCATTTTTATCGGGAGACTTGGCGGAACGCTGGGTGGAAGGAAATTTGTGGCTCCTCTCAGATTCCAGAACTTTCTGCCACAGAAATGTGAGGAACATGTGTTTTTTTAGCCAAATTTTGAGGTTTGCAAAGGATTCTGGGTAACAGAACCTGGTCCGAGCCCCGCAAGTCACCCCTCCTTGGATTCCCCTAGGTCTCTAGTTTTCAGAAATGCACAGGTTTGGTAGGTTTCCCTAGGTGCCGGCTGAGCTAG
Source organism: Pleurodeles waltl (assembly GCF_031143425.1). Lineage (NCBI taxonomy): Eukaryota > Metazoa > Chordata > Amphibia > Caudata > Salamandridae > Pleurodeles > Pleurodeles waltl. The sequence continues at coordinate 121,414,820 of NC_090439.1, forward strand.
AGGCCAAAATCTACAGGTAGGCACTTCGCAAAAAACACCTCTGTTTTCTTCCAAAATTTTGGATGTGTCCACGTTGCGCCTTGGGGTGTTTCCTGTCGCCGGCGCTAGGCCTACCCACGCAAGTGAGGTATCATTTTTATTGGGAGACTTGGGGGAACGCTGGGTGGAAGGAAATTTGTGGCTCCTCTCAGATTCGAGAACTTTCTGCCACAGAAATGTGAGGAACATGTGTTTTTTTAGCCAAATTTTGAGGTTTGCAAAGGATTCTCGGTAACAGAACCTGGTCCGAGCCCCGAAAGTCACCCCATCTTGGATTGCCCTAGGTCTCTAGTTTTCAGAAATGCACAGGTTTGGTAGGTTTCCCTAGGTGCCGGCTGAGCTAGAGGCCAAAATCTACAGGTAGGCACTTCGCAAAAAACACCTCTGTTTTCTTCCAAAATTTTGGATGTGTCCACGTTGCGCTTTGGGGTGTTTCCTGTCGCCGGCGCTAGGCCTACCCACGCAAGTGAGGTATCATTTTTATTGGGAGACTTGGGGGAACGCTGGGTGGAAGGAAATTTGTGGCTCCTCTCAGATTCCAGAACTTTCTGCCACAGAAATGTGAGAAACATGTGTTTTTTTAGCCAAATTTTGAGGTTTGCAGAGGATTCTGAGTAACAGAACCTGGTCCGAGCCCCGCAAGTCACCCCTCCTTGGATTCCCCTAGGTCTCTAGTTTTCAGAAATGCACAGGTTTGGTAGGTTTCCCTAGGTGCCGGCTGAGCTAGAGGCCAAAATCTACAGGTAGGCACTTCGCAAAAAACACCTCTGTTTTCTTCAAAAATTTTGGATGTGTCCACGTTGCGCTTTGGGGGGTTTCCTGTCGCCGGCGCTAGGCCTACCCATGCAAGTAAGGTATCATTTTTATTGGGAGACTTGGGGGAACGCTGGGTGGAAGGAAATTTGTGGCTCCTCTCAGATTCCAGAACTTACTGCCACAGAAATATGAGGAACATGTGTTTTTTTAGCCAAATTTTGAGGTTTGCAAAGGATTCTGAGTAACAGAACCTGGTCCGAGCCCCGCAAGTCACCCCTCCTTGGATTCCCCTAGGTCTCTAGTTTTCAGAAATGCACAGGTTTGGTAGGTTTCCCTAGGTGCCGGCTGAGCTAGAGGCCAAAATCTACAGGTAGGCACTTCGCAAAAAACACCTCTGTTTTCTTCAAAAATTTTGGATGTGTCCACGTTGCGCTTTGGGGGGTTTCCTGTCGCCGGCGCTAGGCCTACCCATGCAAGTAAGGTATCATTTTTATTGGGAGACTTGGGGGAACGCTGGGTGGAAGGAAATTTGTGGCTCCTCTCAGATTCCAGAACTTACTGCCACAGAAATATGAGGAACATGTGTTTTTTTAGCCAAATTTTGAGGTTTGCAAAGGATTCTGGGTAACAGAACCTGGTCCGAGCCCCGCAAGTCACCCCTCCTTGGATTCCCCTAGGTCTCTAGTTTTCAGAAATGCACAGGTTTGGTAGGTTTCCCTAGGTGCCGGCTGAGCTAGAGGCCAAAATCTACAGGTAGGCACTTCGCAAAAAACACCTCTGTTTTCTTCCAAAATTTTGGATGTGTCCACGTTGCGCTTTGGGGTGTTTCCTGTCGCCGGCGCTAGGCCTACCCACGCAAGTGAGGTATCATTTTTATTGGGAGACTTGGGGGAACGCTGGGTGGAAGGAAATTTGTGGCTCCTCTCAGATTCCAGAACTTTCTGCCACAGAAATGTGAGAAACATGTGTTTTTTTAGCCAAATTTTGAGGTTTGCAAAGGATTCTGAGTAACAGAACCTGGTCCGAGCCCCGCAAGTCACCCCTCCTTGGATTCCCCTAGGTCTCTAGTTTTCAGAAATGCACAGGTTTGGTAGGTTTCCCTAGGTGCCGGCTGAGCTAGAGGCCAAAATCTACAGGTAGGCACTTCGCAAAAAACACCTCTGTTTTCTTCAAAAATTTTGGATGTGTCCACGTTGCGCTTTGGGGGGTTTCCTGTCGCCGGCGCTAGGCCTACCCATGCAAGTAAGGTATAATTTTTATTGGGAGACTTGGGGGAACGCTGGGTGGAAGGAAATTTGTGGCTCCTCTCAGATTCCAGAACTTACTGCCACAGAAATATGAGGAACATGTGTTTTTTTAGCCAAATTTTGAGGTTTGCAAAGGATTCTGGGTAACAGAACCTGGTCCGAGCCCCGCAAGTCACCCCTCCTTGGATTCCCCTAGGTCTCTAGTTTTCAGAAATGCACAGGTTTGGTAGGTTTCCCTAGGTGCCGGCTGAGCTAGAGGCCAAAATCTACAGGTAGGCACTTCGCAAAAAACACCTCTGTTTTCTTCCAAAATTTTGGATGTGTCCACGTTGCGCTTTGGGGTGTTTCCTGTCGCCGGCGCTAGGCCTACCCACGCAAGTGAGGTATCATTTTTATTGGGAGACTTGGGGGAACGCTGGGTGGAAGGAAATTTGTGGCTCCTCTCAGATTCGAGAACTTTCTGCCACAGAAATGTGAGGAACATGTGTTTTTTTAGCCAAATTTTGAGGTTTGCAAAGGATTCTGGGTAACAGAACCTGGTCCGAGCCCCGCAAGTCACCCCTCCTTGGATTCCCCTAGGTCTCTAGTTTTCAGAAATGCACAGGATTGGTAGGTTTCCCTAGGTGCCGGCTGAGCTAGAGGCCAAAATCTACAGGTAGGCACTTCGCAAAAAACACCTCTGTTTTCTTCCAAAATTTTGGATGTGTCCACGTTGCGCTTTGGGGTGTTTCCTGTCGCCGGCGCTAGGCCTACCCACGCAAGTGAGGTATCATTTTTATTGGGAGACTTGGGGGAACGCTGGGTGGAAGGAAATTTGTGGCTCCTCTCAGATTCCAGAAGTTTCTGCCACAGAAATATGAGGAACATGTGTTTTTTTAGCCAAATTTTGAGGTTTGCAAAGGATTCTGGGTAACAGAACCTGGTCCGAGCCCCGCAAGTCACCCCTCCTTGGATTCCCCTAGGTCCCTAGTTTTCAGAAATGCACAGGTTTGGTAGGTTTCCCTAGGTGCCGGCTGAGCTAGAGGCCAAAATCTACAGGAAGGCACTTCGCAAAAAACACCTCTGTTTTCTTCCAAAATTTTGGATGTGTCCACGTTGCGCTTTGGGGTGTTTCCTGTCGCCGGCGCTAGGCCTACCCACGCAAGTGAGGTATCATTTTTATCGGGACACTTGGGGGAACGCTGGGTGGAAGGAAATTTGTGGCTCCTCTCAGATTCCAGAACTTTCTGCCACAGAAATGTGAGGAACATGTGTTTTTTTAGCCAAATTTTGAGGTTTGCAAAGGATTCTGGGTAACAGAACCTGGTCCGAACCACGCAAGTCACCCCTCCTTGGATTCCCCTAGGTCTCTAGTTTTCAGAAATGCACAGGTTTGGTAGGTTTCAATAGGTGCCAGCTGAGCTAGAGGCCAAAATCTACAGGTAGGCACTTCACAAACAACACCTCTGTTTTCTTCCAAAATTTTGGATGTGTCCACGTTGCGCTTTGGGGTGTTTCCTGTCGCCGCGGCTAGGCCTACCCATGCAAGTAAGGTATCATTTTTATTGGGAGACTTGGGGGAACGCTGGGTGGAAGGAAATTTGTGGATCCTCTCAGATTCCAGAACTTTCTGCCACAGAAATATGAGGAACATGTGTTTTTTTAGCCAAATTTTGAGGTTTGCAAAGGATTCTGGGTAACAGAACCTGGTCCGAGCCCCGCAAGTCACCCCTCCTTGGATTCCCCTAGGTCTCTAGTTTTCAGAAATGCACAGGTTTGGTAGGTTTCCCTAGGTGCCGGCTGAGCTAGAGGCCAAAATCTACAGGTAGGCACTTCGCAAAAAACACCTGTTTTCTTCCAAAATTTTGGATGTGTCCACGTTGCGCTTTGGGGTGTTTCCTGTCGCCGCGGCTAGGCCTACCCATGCAAGTGAGGTATCATTTTTATCGGGAGACTTGGCGGAACGCTGGGTGGAAGGAAATTTGTGGCTCCTCTCAGATTCCAGAACTTTCTGCCACAGAAATGTGAGGAACATGTGTTTTTTTAGCCAAATTTTGAGGTTTGCAAAGGATTCTGGGTAACAGAACCTGGTCCGAGCCCCGCAAGTCACCCCTCCTTGGATTCCCCTAGGTCTCTAGTTTTCAGAAATGCACAGGTTTGGTAGGTTTCCCTAGGTGCCGGCTGAGCTAGAGGCCAAAATCTACAGGTAGGCACTTCGCAAAAAACACCTCTGTTTTCTTCCAAAATTTTGGATGTGTCCACGTTGCGCCTTGGGGTGTTTCCTGTCGCCGGCGCTAGGCCTACCCACGCAAGTGAGGTATCATTTTTATTGGGAGACTTGGGGGAACGCTGGGTGGAAGGAAATTTGTGGCTCCTCTCAGATTCGAGAACTTTCTGCCACAGAAATGTGAGGAACATGTGTTTTTTTTAGCCAAATTTTGAGGTTTGCAAAGGATTCTCGGTAACAGAACCTGGTCCGAGCCCCGAAAGTCACCCCATCTTGGATTGCCCTAGGTCTCTAGTTTTCAGAAATGCACAGGTTTGGTAGGTTTCCCTAGGTGCCGGCTGAGCTAGAGGCCAAAATCTACAGGTAGGCACTTCGCAAAAAACACCTCTGTTTTCTTCCAAAATTTTGGATGTGTCCACGTTGCGCTTTGGGGTGTTTCCTGTCGCCGGCGCTAGGCCTACCCACGCAAGTGAGGTATCATTTTTATTGGGAGACTTGGGGGAACGCTGGGTGGAAGGAAATTTGTGGCTCCTCTCAGATTCCAGAACTTTCTGCCACAGAAATGTGAGAAACATGTGTTTTTTTAGCCAAATTTTGAGGTTTGCAGAGGATTCTGAGTAACAGAACCTGGTCCGAGCCCCGCAAGTCACCCCTCCTTGGATTCCCCTAGGTCTCTAGTTTTCAGAAATGCACAGGTTTGGTAGGTTTCCCTAGGTGCCGGCTGAGCTAGAGGCCAAAATCTACAGGTAGGCACTTCGCAAAAAACACCTCTGTTTTCTTCAAAAATTTTGGATGTGTCCACGTTGCGCTTTGGGGGGTTTCCTGTCGCCGGCGCTAGGCCTACCCATGCAAGTAAGGTATCATTTTTATTGGGAGACTTGGGGGAACGCTGGGTGGAAGGAAATTTGTGGCTCCTCTCAGATTCCAGAACTTACTGCCACAGAAATATGAGGAACATGTGTTTTTTTAGCCAAATTTTGAGGTTTGCAAAGGATTCTGAGTAACAGAACCTGGTCCGAGCCCCGCAAGTCACCCCTCCTTGGATTCCCCTAGGTCTCTAGTTTTCAGAAATGCACAGGTTTGGTAGGTTTCCCTAGGTGCCGGCTGAGCTAGAGGCCAAAATCTACAGGTAGGCACTTCGCAAAAAACACCTCTGTTTTCTTCAAAAATTTTGGATGTGTCCACGTTGCGCTTTGGGGGGTTTCCTGTCGCCGGCGCTAGGCCTACCCATGCAAGTAAGGTATCATTTTTATTGGGAGACTTGGGGGAACGCTGGGTGGAAGGAAATTTGTGGCTCCTCTCAGATTCCAGAACTTACTGCCACAGAAATATGAGGAACATGTGTTTTTTTAGCCAAATTTTGAGGTTTGCAAAGGATTCTGGGTAACAGAACCTGGTCCGAGCCCCGCAAGTCACCCCTCCTTGGATTCCCCTAGGTCTCTAGTTTTCAGAAATGCACAGGTTTGGTAGGTTTCCCTAGGTGCCGGCTGAGCTAGAGGCCAAAATCTACAGGTAGGCACTTCGCAAAAAACACCTCTGTTTTCTTCCAAAATTTTGGATGTGTCCACGTTGCGCTTTGGGGTGTTTCCTGTCGCCGGCGCTAGGCCTACCCACGCAAGTGAGGTATCATTTTTATTGGGAGACTTGGGGGAACGCTGGGTGGAAGGAAATTTGTGGCTCCTCTCAGATTCCAGAACTTTCTGCCACAGAAATGTGAGAAACATGTGTTTTTTTAGCCAAATTTTGAGGTTTGCAAAGGATTCTGAGTAACAGAACCTGGTCCGAGCCCCGCAAGTCACCCCTCCTTGGATTCCCCTAGGTCTCTAGTTTTCAGAAATGCACAGGTTTGGTAGGTTTCCCTAGGTGCCGGCTGAGCTAGAGGCCAAAATCTACAGGTAGGCACTTCGCAAAAAACACCTCTGTTTTCTTCAAAAATTTTGGATGTGTCCACGTTGCGCTTTGGGGGGTTTCCTGTCGCCGGCGCTAGGCCTACCCATGCAAGTAAGGTATAATTTTTATTGGGAGACTTGGGGGAACGCTGGGTGGAAGGAAATTTGTGGCTCCTCTCAGATTCCAGAACTTACTGCCACAGAAATATGAGGAACATGTGTTTTTTTAGCCAAATTTTGAGGTTTGCAAAGGATTCTGGGTAACAGAACCTGGTCCGAGCCCCGCAAGTCACCCCTCCTTGGATTCCCCTAGGTCTCTAGTTTTCAGAAATGCACAGGTTTGGTAGGTTTCCCTAGGTGCCGGCTGAGCTAGAGGCCAAAATCTACAGGTAGGCACTTCGCAAAAAACACCTCTGTTTTCTTCCAAAATTTTGGATGTGTCCACGTTGCGCTTTGGGGTGTTTCCTGTCGCCGGCGCTAGGCCTACCCACGCAAGTGAGGTATCATTTTTATTGGGAGACTTGGGGGAACGCTGGGTGGAAGGAAATTTGTGGCTCCTCTCAGATTCGAGAACTTTCTGCCACAGAAATGTGAGGAACATGTGTTTTTTTAGCCAAATTTTGAGGTTTGCAAAGGATTCTGGGTAACAGAACCTGGTCCGAGCCCCGCAAGTCACCCCTCCTTGGATTCCCCTAGGTCTCTAGTTTTCAGAAATGCACAGGATTGGTAGGTTTCCCTAGGTGCCGGCTGAGCTAGAGGCCAAAATCTACAGGTAGGCACTTCGCAAAAAACACCTCTGTTTTCTTCCAAAATTTTGGATGTGTCCACGTTGCGCTTTGGGGTGTTTCCTGTCGCCGGCGCTAGGCCTACCCACGCAAGTGAGGTATCATTTTTATTGGGAGACTTGGGGGAACGCTGGGTGGAAGGAAATTTGTGGCTCCTCTCAGATTCCAGAAGTTTCTGCCACAGAAATATGAGGAACATGTGTTTTTTTAGCCAAATTTTGAGGTTTGCAAAGGATTCTGGGTAACAGAACCTGGTCCGAGCCCCGCAAGTCACCCCTCCTTGGATTCCCCTAGGTCCCTAGTTTTCAGAAATGCACAGGTTTGGTAGGTTTCCCTAGGTGCCGGCTGAGCTAGAGGCCAAAATCTACAGGAAGGCACTTCGCAAAAAACACCTCTGTTTTCTTCCAAAATTTTGGATGTGTCCACGTTGCGCTTTGGGGTGTTTCCTGTCGCCGGCGCTAGGCCTACCCACGCAAGTGAGGTATCATTTTTATCGGGACACTTGGGGGAACGCTGGGTGGAAGGAAATTTGTGGCTCCTCTCAGATTCCAGAACTTTCTGCCACAGAAATGTGAGGAACATGTGTTTTTTTAGCCAAATTTTGAGGTTTGCAAAGGATTCTGGGTAACAGAACCTGGTCCGAACCACGCAAGTCACCCCTCCTTGGATTCCCCTAGGTCTCTAGTTTTCAGAAATGCACAGGTTTGGTAGGTTTCAATAGGTGCCAGCTGAGCTAGAGGCCAAAATCTACAGGTAGGCACTTCACAAACAACACCTCTGTTTTCTTCCAAAATTTTGGATGTGTCCACGTTGCGCTTTGGGGTGTTTCCTGTCGCCGCGGCTAGGCCTACCCATGCAAGTAAGGTATCATTTTTATTGGGAGACTTGGGGGAACGCTGGGTGGAAGGAAATTTGTGGATCCTCTCAGATTCCAGAACTTTCTGCCACAGAAATATGAGGAACATGTGTTTTTTTAGCCAAATTTTGAGGTTTGCAAAGGATTCTGGGTAACAGAACCTGGTCCGAGCCCCGCAAGTCACCCCTCCTTGGATTCCCCTAGGTCTCTAGTTTTCAGAAATGCACAGGTTTGGTAGGTTTCCCTAGGTGCCGGCTGAGCTAGAGGCCAAAATCTACAGGTAGGCACTTCGCAAAAAACACCTGTTTTCTTCCAAAATTTTGGATGTGTCCACGTTGCGCTTTGGGGTGTTTCCTGTCGCCGCGGCTAGGCCTACCCATGCAAGTGAGGTATCATTTTTATCGGGAGACTTGGCGGAACGCTGGGTGGAAGGAAATTTGTGGCTCCTCTCAGATTCCAGAACTTTCTGCCACAGAAATGTGAGGAACATGTGTTTTTTTAGCCAAATTTTGAGGTTTGCAAAGGATTCTGGGTAACAGAACCTGGTCCGAGCCCCGCAAGTCACCCCTCCTTGGATTCCCCTAGGTCTCTAGTTTTCAGAAATGCACAGGTTTGGTAGGTTTCCCTAGGTGCCGGCTGAGCTAGAGGCCAAAATCTACAGGTAGGCACTTCGCAAAAAACACCTCTGTTTTCTTCCAAAATTTTGGATGTGTCCACGTTGCGCCTTGGGGTGTTTCCTGTCGCCGGCGCTAGGCCTACCCACGCAAGTGAGGTATCATTTTTATTGGGAGACTTGGGGGAACGCTGGGTGGAAGGAAATTTGTGGCTCCTCTCAGATTCGAGAACTTTCTGCCACAGAAATGTGAGGAACATGTGTTTTTTTAGCCAAATTTTGAGGTTTGCAAAGGATTCTCGGTAACAGAACCTGGTCCGAGCCCCGAAAGTCACCCCATCTTGGATTGCCCTAGGTCTCTAGTTTTCAGAAATGCACAGGTTTGGTAGGTTTCCCTAGGTGCCGGCTGAGCTAGAGGCCAAAATCTACAGGTAGGCACTTCGCAAAAAACACCTCTGTTTTCTTCCAAAATTTTGGATGTGTCCACGTTGCGCTTTGGGGTGTTTCCTGTCGCCGGCGCTAGGCCTACCCACGCAAGTGAGGTATCATTTTTATTGGGAGACTTGGGGGAACGCTGGGTGGAAGGAAATTTGTGGCTCCTCTCAGATTCCAGAACTTTCTGCCACAGAAATGTGAGAAACATGTGTTTTTTTAGCCAAATTTTGAGGTTTGCAAAGGATTCTGAGTAACAGAACCTGGTCCGAGCCCCGCAAGTCACCCCTCCTTGGATTCCCCTAGGTCTCTAGTTTTCAGAAATGCACAGGTTTGGTAGGTTTCCCTAGGTGCCGGCTGAGCTAGAGGCCAAAATCTACAGGTAGGCACTTCGCAAAAAACACCTCTGTTTTCTTCAAAAATTTTGGATGTGTCCACGTTGCGCTTTGGGGGGTTTCCTGTCGCCGGCTCTAGGCCTACCCATTCAAGTAAGGTATAATTTTTATTGGGAGACTTGGGGGAACGCTGGGTGGAAGGAAATTTGTGGCTCCTCTCAGATTCCAGAACTTACTGCCACAGAAATATGAGGAACATGTGTTTTTTTAGCCAAATTTTGAGGTTTGCAAAGGATTCTGGGTAACAGAACCTGGTCCGAGCCCCGCAAGTCACCCCTCCTTGGATTCCCCTAGGTCTCTAGTTTTCAGAAATGCACAGGTTTGGTAGGTTTCCCTAGGTGCCGGCTGAGCTAGAGGCCAAAATCTACAGGTAGGCACTTCGCAAAAAACACCTCTGTTTTCTTCCAAAATTTTGGATGTGTCCACGTTGCGCTTTGGGGTGTTTCCTGTCGCCGGCGCTAGGCCTACCCACGCAAGTGAGGTATCATTTTTATTGGGAGACTTGGGGGAACGCTGGGTGGAAGGAAATTTGTGGCTCCTCTCAGATTCGAGAACTTTCTGCCACAGAAATGTGAGGAACATGTGTTTTTTTAGCCAAATTTTGAGGTTTGCAAAGGATTCTGGGTAACAGAACCTGGGCCGAGCCCCGCAAGTCACCCCTCCTTGGATTCCCCTAGGTCTCTAGTTTTCAGAAATGCACAGGTTTGGTAGGTTTCAATAGGTGCCAGCTGAGCTAGAGGCCAAAATCTACAGGTAGGCACTTCACAAACAACACCTCTGTTTTCTTCCAAAATTTTGGATGTGTCCACGTTGCGCTTTGGGGTGTTTCCTGTCGCCGCGGCTAGGCCTACCCATGCAAGTAAGGTATCATTTTTATTGGGAGACTTGGGGGAACGCTGGGTGGAAGGAAATTTGTGGATCCTCTCAGATTCCAGAACTTTCTGCCACAGAAATATGAGGAACATGTGTTTTTTTAGCCAAATTTTGAGGTTTGCAAAGGATTCTGGGTAACAGAACCTGGTCCGAGCCCCGCAAGTCACCCCTCCTTGGATTCCCCTAGGTCTCTAGTTTTCAGAAATGCACAGGTTTGGTAGGTTTCCCTAGGTGCCGGCTGAGCTAGAGGCCAAAATCTACAGGTAGGCACTTCGCAAAAAACACCTGTTTTCTTCCAAAATTTTGGATGTGTCCACGTTGCGCTTTGGGGTGTTTCCTGTCGCCGCGGCTAGGCCTACCCATGCAAGTGAGGTATCATTTTTATCGGGAGACTTGGCGGAACGCTGGGTGGAAGGAAATTTGTGGCTCCTCTCAGATTCCAGAACTTTCTGCCACAGAAATGTGAGGAACATGTGTTTTTTTAGCCAAATTTTGAGGTTTGCAAAGGATTCTGGGTAACAGAACCTGGTCCGAGCCCCGCAAGTCACCCCTCCTTGGATTCCCCTAGGTCTCTAGTTTTCAGAAATGCACAGGTTTGGTAGGTTTCCCTAGGTGCCGGCTGAGCTAGAGGCCAAAATCTACAGGTAGGCACTTCGCAAAAAACACCTCTGTTTTCTTCCAAAATTTTGGATGTGTCCACGTTGCGCCTTGGGGTGTTTCCTGTCGCCGGCGCTAGGCCTACCCACGCAAGTGAGGTATCATTTTTATTGGGAGACTTGGGGGAACGCTGGGTGGAAGGAAATTTGTGGCTCCTCTCAGATTCGAGAACTTTCTGCCACAGAAATGTGAGGAACATGTGTTTTTTTAGCCAAATTTTGAGGTTTGCAAAGGATTCTGGGTAACAGAACCTGGTCCGAGCCCCGCAAGTCACCCCTCCTTGGATTCCCCTAGGTCTCTAGTTTTCAGAAATGCACAGGATTGGTAGGTTTCCCTAGGTGCCGGCTGAGCTAGAGGCCAAAATCTACAGGTAGGCACTTCGCAAAAAACACCTCTGTTTTCTTCCAAAATTTTGGATGTGTCCACGTTGCGCTTTGGGGTGTTTCCTGTCGCCGGCGCTAGGCCTACCCACGCAAGTGAGGTATCATTTTTATTGGGAGACTTGGGGGAACGCTGGGTGGAAGGAAATTTGTGGCTCCTCTCAGATTCCAGAAGTTTCTGCCACAGAAATATGAGGAACATGTGTTTTTTTAGCCAAATTTTGAGGTTTGCAAAGGATTCTGGGTAACAGAACCTGGTCCGAGCCCCGCAAGTCACCCCTCCTTGGATTCCCCTAGGTCCCTAGTTTTCAGAAATGCACAGGTTTGGTAGGTTTCCCTAGGTGCCGGCTGAGCTAGAGGCCAAAATCTACAGGAAGGCACTTCGCAAAAAACACCTCTGTTTTCTTCCAAAATTTTGGATGTGTCCACGTTGCGCTTTGGGGTGTTTCCTGTCGCCGGCGCTAGGCCTACCCACGCAAGTGAGGTATCATTTTTATCGGGACACTTGGGGGAACGCTGGGTGGAAGGAAATTTGTGGCTCCTCTCAGATTCCAGAACTTTCTGCCACAGAAATGTGAGGAACATGTGTTTTTTTAGCCAAATTTTGAGGTTTGCAAAGGATTCTGGGTAACAGAACCTGGTCCGAACCCCGCAAGTCACCCCTCCTTGGATTCCCCTAGGTCTCTAGTTTTCAGAAATGCACAGGTTTGGTAGGTTTCAATAGGTGCCAGCTGAGCTAGAGGCCAAAATCTACAGGTAGGCACTTCACAAAAAACACCTCTGTTTTCTTCCAAAATTTTGGATGTGTCCACGTTGCGCTTTGGGGTGTTTCCTGTCGCCGGCGCTAGGCCTACCCACGCAAGTGAGGTATCATTTTTATCGGGAGACTTGGGGGAACGCTGGGTGGAAGGAAATTTGTGGCTCCTCTCAGATTCGAGAACTTTCTGCCACAGAAATGTGAGGAACATGTGTTTTTTTAGCCAAATTTTGAGGTTTGCAAAGGATTCTGGGTAACAGAACCTGGTCCGAGCCCCGCAAGTCACCCCTCCTTGGATTCCCCTAGGTCTCTAGTTTTCAGAAATGCACAGGATTGGTAGGTTTCCCTAGGTGCCGGCTGAGCTAGAGGCCAAAATCTACAGGTAGGCACTTCGCAAAAAACACCTCTGTTTTCTTCCAAAATTTTGGATGTGTCCACGTTGCGCTTTGGGGTGTTTCCTGTCGCCGGCGCTAGGCCTACCCACGCAAGTGAGGTATCATTTTTATTGGGAGACTTGGGGGAACGCTGGGTGGAAGGAAATTTGTGGCTCCTCTCAGATTCCAGAAGTTTCTGCCACAGAAATATGAGGAACATGTGTTTTTTTAGCCAAATTTTGAGGTTTGCAAAGGATTCTGGGTAACAGAACCTGGTCCGAGCCCCGCAAGTCACCCCTCCTTGGATTCCCCTAGGTCCCTAGTTTTCAGAAATGCACAGGTTTGGTAGGTTTCCCTAGGTGCCGGCTGAGCTAGAGGCCAAAATCTACAGGAAGGCACTTCGCAAAAAACACCTCTGTTTTCTTCCAAAATTTTGGATGTGTCCACGTTGCGCTTTGGGGTGTTTCCTGTCGCCGGCGCTAGGCCTACCCACGCAAGTGAGGTATCATTTTTATCGGGACACTTGGGGGAACGCTGGGTGGAAGGAAATTTGTGGCTCCTCTCAGATTCCAGAACTTTCTGCCACAGAAATGTGAGGAACATGTGTTTTTTTAGCCAAATTTTGAGGTTTGCAAAGGATTCTGGGTAACAGAACCTGGTCCGAACCCCGCAAGTCACCCCTCCTTGGATTCCCCTAGGTCTCTAGTTTTTAGAAATGCACAGGTTTGGTAGGTTTCAATAGGTGCCAGCTGAGCTAGAGGCCAAAATCTACAGGTAGGCACTTCACAAAAAACACCTCTGTTTTCTTCCAAAATTTTGGATGTGTCCACGTTGCGCTTTGGGGTGTTTCCTGTCGCCGGCGCTAGGCCTACCCACGCAAGTGAGGTATCATTTTTATCGGGAGACTTGGGGGAACGCTGGGTGGAAGGAAATTTGTGGCTCCTCTCAGATTCCAGAACTTTCTGCCACAGAAATGTGAGGAACATGTGTTTTTTAGCCAAATGTTGAGGTTTGCAAAGGATTCTGAGTAACAGAACCTGGTCCGAGCCCCGCAAGTCACCCCTCCTTGGATTCCCCTAGGTCTCTAGTTTTCAGAAATGCACAGGTTTGGTAGGTTTCCCTAGGTGCCGGCTGAGCTAGAGGCCAAAATCTACAGGTAGGCACTTCGCAAAAAACACCTCTGTTTTCTTCCAAAATTTTGGATGTGTCCACGTTGCGCTTTGGGGTGTTTCCTGTCGCCGGCGCTATGCCTACCCACGCAAGTGAGGTATCATTTTTATTGGGAGACTTGGGGGAACGCTGGGTGGAAGGAAATTTGTGGCTCCTCTCAGATTCCAGAACTTTCTGCCACAGAAATGTGAGGAACATGTGTTTTTTTAGCCAGATTTTGAGGTTTGCAAAGGATTCTGGGTAACAGAACCTGGTCCGAGCCCCTCAAGTCACCCATCCTTGGATTCCCCTAGGTCTCTAGTTTTCAGAAATGCACAGGTTTGGTAGGTTTCCCTAGGTGCCGGCTGAGCTAGAGGCCAAAATCTACAGGTAGGCACTTCGCAAAAAACACCTCTGTTTTCTTCCAAAATTTTGGATGTGTCCACGTTGCGCTTTGTGGTGTTTCCTGTCGTGGGCGCTAGGCCTACCCACGCAAGTGAGGTATCATTTTTATCGGGAGACTTGGGGGAACGCTGGGTGGAAGGAAATTTGTGGCTCCTCTCAGATTCCAGAACTTTCTGCCACAGAAATGTGAGGAACATGCGTTTTTTTAGCCAAATTTTGAGGTTTGCAAAGGATTCTGGGTAACAGAACCTGGTCCGAACCCCGCAAGTCACCCCTCCTTGGATTCCCCTAGGTCTCTGGTTTTCAGAAATGTACAGGTTTGGTAGGTTTCAATAGGTGCCAGCTGAGCTAGAGGCCAAAATCTACAGGTAGGCACTTCGCAAAAAACACCTCTGTTTTCTTCCAAAATTTTGGATGTGTCCACGTTGCGCTTTGGGGTGTTTCCTGTCGCCGCGGCTAGGCCTACCCATGCAAGTGAGGTATCATTTTTATCGGGAGACTTGGGGGAACGCTGGGTGGAAGGAAATTTGTGGCTCCTCTCAGATTCCAGAACTTTCTGCCACAGAAATGTGAGGAACATGTGTTTTTTTAGCCAGATTTTGATGTTTGCAAAGGATTCTGTGTAACAGAACCTGGTCCAAGCCTCGCAAGTCACCCATCCTTGGATTCCCCTAGGTCTCTAGTTTTCAGAAATGCACAGGTTTGGTAGGTTTCCATAGGTGCCGGCTGAGCTAGAGGCCAAAATCTACAGGTAGGTACTTCGTAAAAAACACCTCTGTTTTCTTCCAAAATTTTGGATGTGTCCATGTTGCGCTTTGGGGTGTTTCCTGTTGCAGGCGCTAGGCCTACCCACACAAGTGAGGTATCATTTTTATCGGGAGACTTGGGGGAACGCTGGTTGGAAAGAAATTTGTGGCTCCTCTCAGATTCCAGAACTTTCTGCCACAGAAATGTGAGGAACATGTGTTTTTTTAGCCAGATTTTGAGGTTTGCAAAGGATTCTGGGTAACAGAACCTGGTCCGAGCCCCTCAAGTCACCCATCCTTGGATTCCCCTAGGTCTCTAGTTTTCAGAAATGCACAGGTTTGGTAGGTTTCCCTAGGTTCCGGCTGAGCTAGAGGCCAAAATCTAAAGGTAGGTACTTCGCAAAAAACACCTCTGTTTTCTTCCAAAATTTTGGATGTGTCCACGTTGCGCTTTGGGGTGTTTCCTGTCGCGGGCGCTAGGCCTACCCACACAAGTGAGGTATCATTTTTATCAGGAGACGTGGGGGAACGCTGGCTGGAAGGAAATTTGTGGCTGATCTCAGATTCCAGAACTTTCTGCCACAGAAATGTGAGGAACATGTGTTTTTTTAGCCAAATTTTGAGGTTTGCAAAAGATTCTGGGTAACAGAACCTGGTCCGAGCCCCGCAAGTCACCCCTCCTTGGATTCCCCTAGGTCTCTAGTTTTCAGAAATGCACAGGTTTGGTAGGTTTCCCTAGGTGCCGGCTGAGCTAGAGACCAAAATCTACAGGTAGGCACTTCGCAAAAAACACCTCTGTTTTCTTCCAAAATTTTGGATGTGTCCACGTTGCGCTTTGGGGTGTTTCCTATTGCGGGCGCTAGGCCTACCCACACAAGTGAGGTATCATTTTTATCGGGAGGCTTGGGGGAACGCTGGGTGGAAGGAAATTTGTGGCTCCTCTCAGATTCCAGAACTTTCTGCCACAGAAATGTGAGGAACATGTGTTTTTTTAGCCAAATTTTGAGGTTTGCAAAGGATTCTGGGTAACAGAACCTGGTCCGAGCCCCGAAACTCACCCCATCTTGGATTGCCCTAGGTCTCTAGTTTTCAGAAATGCACAGGTGTGGTAGGTTTCCCTAGGTGCCGGCTGAGCTAGAGGCCAAAATCTACAGGTAGGCACTTCGCAAAAAACACCTCTGTTTTCTTCCAAAATTTTGGATGTGTCCACGTTGCGCTTTGGGGTGTTTCCTATTGCGGGCGCTAGGCCTACCCACACAAGTGAGGTATCATTTTTATCGGGAGACTTGGGGGGAACGCTGGGTGGAAGGAAATTTGTGGCTCCTCTCAGATTCCAGAACTTTCTGACACAGAAATGTGAGGAACATGTGTTTTTTTAGCCAAATTTTGAGGTTTGCAAAGGATTCTGGGTAACAGAACCTGGTCCGAGCCCCACAAGTCACCCCTCCTTGGATTCCCCTAGGTCTCTAGCTTTCAGAAATGCACAGGTTTGGTAGGTTTCCCTAGGTGCCGGCTGAGCTAGAGGCCAAAATCTACAGGTAGGCACTTCGCAAAAAACACCTCTGTTTTCTTCCAAAATTTTGGATGTGTCCACGTTGCGCTTTGGGGTGTTTCCTGTCACCGGCGCTAGGCCTACCCACGCAAGTGAGGTATCATTTTTATCGGGAGACTTGGGGGAACGCTGGGTGGAAGGAAATTTGTGGCTCCTCTCAGATTCCAGAACTTTCTGCCACAGAAATATGAGGAAGATGTGTTTTTTTAGCCAAATTTTGAGGTTTGCAAAGGATACTGGGTAACAGAACCTGGTCCGAGCCCCGAAAGTCACCCCATCTTGGATTGCCCTAGGTCTCTAGTTTTCAGAAATGCACAGGTTTGGTAGGTTTCCATAGGTGCCGGCTGAGCTAGAGGCCAAAATCTACAGGTAGGCACTTCGCAAAAAACACCTCTGTTTTCTTCCAAAATTTTGGATGTGTCCACATTGCGCTTTGGGGTGTTTCCTATCGCGGGCGCTAGGCCTACCCACACAAGTGAGGTATCATTTTTATCGGGAGACTTGGGGGAACGCTGGGTGGAAGGAAATTTGTGGCTCCTCTCAAATTCCAGAACTTTCTGCCACAGAAATGTGAGGAACATGTGTTTTTTTAGCCAAATTTTGAGGTTTGCAAAGGATTCTGGGTAACAGAACCTGGTCCGAGCCCCGCAAGTCACCCCTCCTTGGATTCCCCTAGGTCTCTAGTTTTCAGAAATGCACAGGTTTGGTAGGTTTCCCTAGGTGCCAGCTGAGCTAGAGGCCAAAATCTACAGGTAGGCACTTCGCAAAAAACACCTCTGTTTTCTTCCAAAATTTAGGATGTGTCCACGTTGCGCTTTGGGGTGTTTCCTGTCGCCGCGGCTAGGCCTACCCATGCAAGTGAGGTATCATTTTTATCGGGAGACTTGGGGGAACGCTGGATGGAAGGAAATTTGTGGCTCCTCTCAGATTCCAGAACTTTCTGCCACAGAAATGTGAGGAACATGTCTTTTTTTAGCCAAATCTTGAGGTTTGCAAAGGATTCTGGGTAACAGAACCTGGTCCGAGCCCCGCAAGTCACCCCTCCTTGGATTCCCCTTGGTCTCTAGTTTTCAGAAATGCACAGGTTTGGTAGGTTTCCCTAGGTGCCGGCTGAGCTAGAGGCCAAAATCTACAGGTAGGCACTTCGCAAAAAACACCTCTGTTTTCTTCCAAAATTTTGGATGTGTCCACGTTGCGCTTTGGGGTGTTTCCTGTCGCGGGCACTAGGCCTACCCACGCAAGTGAGGTATCATTTTTATCGGAAGACTTGGGGGAACGCTGGGTGGAAGGAAATTTGTGGCTCCTCTCAGATTCCAGAACTTTCTGCCACAGAAATGTGAGGAACATGTGTTTTTTTAGCCAAATTTTGAGGTTTGCAAAGGATTCTGGGTAACAGAACCTGGTCCGAGCCCCGAAAGTCACCCCATCTTGGATTGCCCTAGGTCTCTAGTTTTCAGAAATGCACAGGTTTGGTAGGTTTCATTAGGTGCCGGCTGAGCTAGAGGCCAAAATCTACAGGTAGGCACTTCGCAAAAAACACCTCTGTTTTCTTCCAAAATTTTCGATGTGTCCACGTTGCGCTTTGGGGTGTTTCCTGTCGCGGGCGCTAGGCCTACCCACGCAAGTGAGGTATCATTTTTATCGGGAGACTTGGGGGAACGTTGGGTGGAAGGAAATTTGTGGCTCCTCTCAGATTCCAGAACTTTCTGCCACAGAAATGTGAGGAACATGTGTTTTTTTAGCCAAATTTTGAGGTTTGCAAAGGATTCTGGGTAACAGAACCTGGTCCGAGCCCCGAAACTCACCCCATCTTGGATTGCCCTAGGTCTCTAGTTTTCAGAAATGCACAGGTTTGGTAGGTTTCCCTAGGTGCCGGCTGAGCTAGAGGCCAAAATCTACAGGTAGGCACTTTGCAAAAAACACCTCTGTTTTCTTTCAAAATTTTGTATGTGTCCACGTTGCGCTTTGGGGTGTTTCCTATCGCGGGCGCTAGGCCTACCCACACAAGTGAGGTATCATTTTTATCGGGAGACTTGAGGGAACGCTGGGTGGAAGGAAATTTGTGGCTCCTCTCAGATTCCAGAACTTTCTGCCACAGAAATGTGAGGAACATGTGTTTTTTTAGCCAAATTTTGAGGTTTGCAAAGGATTCTGGGTAACAGAACCTGGTCCGAGCCCCGCAAGTCACCCCTCCTTGGATTCCCCTAGGTCTCTAGTTTTCAGAAATGCACAGGTTTGGTAGGTTTCCCTAGGTGCTGGCTGAGCTAGAGGCAATAATCTACAGGTAGGCACTTCGCAAAAAACACCTCTGTTTTCTTCCAAAATTTTGGATGTGTCCACGTTGCGCTTTGGGGTGTTTCCTGTCGCGGGCGCTAGGCCTACCCACGCAAGTGAGGTATCATTGTTATCGGGAGACTTGGGGGAACGCTGGGTGGAAGGAAATTTGTGGCTCCTCTGAGATTCCAGAACTTTCTGCCACAGAAATGTGAGGAACATGTGTTTTTTTAGCCAAATTTGAGGTTTGCAAAGGATTCTGGGTAACAGAACCTGGTCCGAGCCCCGCAAGTCACCCCTCCTTGGATTCCCCTAGGTCTCTTGTTTTCAGAAATGCACAGGTTTGGTAGGTTTCCCTAGGTGCCGGCTGAGCTAGAGGCCAAAATCTACAGGTAGGCACTTCGCAAAAAACACCTCTGTTTTCTTCAAAAATTTTGGATGTGTCCACGTTGCGCTTTGGGGTGTTTCCTGTAGCCGGCGCTAGGCCTACCCACGCAAGTGAGGTATCATTTTTATCGGGAGACTTGGGGGAACGCTGGGTGGAAGGAAATTTGTGGCTCCTCTCAGATTCCAGAACTTTCTGCCACAGAAATGTGAGGAACATGTGTTTTTTTAGCCAGATTTTGAGGTTTGCAAAGGATTCTGGGTAACAGAACCTGGTCCGAGCCCCTCAAGTCACCCATCCTTGGATTCCCCTAGGTCTCTAGTTTTCAGAAATGCACAGGTTTGGTAGGTTTCCCTAGGTGCCGGCTGAGCTAGAGGCCAAAATCTACAGGTAGGCACTTCGCAAAAAACACCTCTGTTTTCTTCCAAAATTTTGGATGTGTCCACGTTGCGCTTTGGGGTGTTTCCTGTCGCCGGCGCTAGGCCTACCCACGCAAGTGAGGTATCAATTTTTATCGGGAGACTTGGGGGAACGCTGGGTGGAAGGAAATTTGTGGCTCCTCTCAGATTCCAGAACTTTCTGCCACAGAAATGTGAGGAACATGCGTTTTTTTAGCTAAATTTTGAGGTTTGCAAAGGATTCTGGGTAACAGAACCTGGTCCGAACCCCGCAAGTCACCCCATCTTGGATTGCCCTAGGTCTCTAGTTTTCAGAAATGCACAGGTTTGGTAGGTTTCCCTAGGTGCCGGCTGAGCTAGAGGCCAAATCTACAGGTAGGCACTTCGCAAAAAACACCTCTGTTTTCTTCCAAAATTTTCGATGTGTCCACGTTGCGCTTTGGGGTGTTTCCTGTCGCGGGCGCTAGGCCTACCCACGCAAGTGAGGTATCATTTTTATCGGGAGACTTGAGGGAACGTGGGTGGAAGGAAATTTGTGGCTCCTCTCAGATTCCAGAACTTTCTGCCACAGAAATGTGAGGAACATGTGTTTTTTTAGCCAAATTTTGAGGTTTGCAAAGGATTCTGGGTAACAGAACCTGGTCCGAGCCCCGAAACTCACCCCATCTTGGATTGCCCTAGGTCTCTAGTTTTCAGAAATGCACAGGTTTGGTAGGTTTCCCTAGGTGCCGGCTGAGCTAGAGGCCAAAATCTACAGGTAGGCACTTCGCAAAAAACCTCTCTGTTTTCTTCCAAAATTTTGGATGTGTCCACGTTGCGCTTTGGGGTGTTTCCTGTCGCCGGCGCTAGGCCTACCCACGCAAGTGAGGTATCATTTTTATCGGGAGACTTGGGGGAACGCTGGGTGGAAGGAAATTTGTGGCTCCTCTCAGATTCCAGAACTTTCTGCCACAGAAATGTGAGGAACATGTGTTTTTTTAGCCAAAATTTTGAGGTTTGGCAAAGGATTCTGGGTAACAGAACCTGGTCCGAGCCCTGCAAGTCACCCCTCCTTGGATTCCCCTAGATCTCTAGTTTTCAGAAATGCACAGGTTTGGTAGGTTTCCCTAGGTGCCGGCTGAGCTAGAGGCCAAAATCTACAGGTAGGCACTTCGCAAAAAAACACCTCTGTTTTCTTCCAAAATTTTCGATGTGTCCACGTTGCGCTTTGGGGTGTTTCCTGTCACGGGCGCTAGGCCTACCCACGCAAGTGAGGTATCATTTTTATCGGGAGACTTGGGGGGAACGCTGGGTGGAAGGAAATTTGTGGCTCCTCTCAGATTCCAGAACTTTCTGCCACAGAAATGTGAGGGAACATGTGTTTTTTTAGCCAAATTTTGAGGTTTGCAAAGGATTCTGGGTAACAGAACCTGGTCCGAGCCCTGCAAGTCACCCCTCCTTGGATTCCCCTAGATCTCTAGTTTTCAGAAATGCACAGGTTTGGTAGGTTTCCCTAGGTGCCGACTGAGCTAGAGGCCAAAATCTACAGGTAGGCACTTCGCAAAAAACACCTCTGTTTTCTTCCAAAATTTTGGATGTGTCCACGTTGCGCTTTGGGGTGTTTCCTGTCGCCGGCGCTAGGCCTAACCACGCAAGTGAGGTATCATGTTTATCAGGAGACGTGGGGGAACGCTGGCTGGAAGGAAATTTGTGGCTGATCTCAGATTCCAGAACTTTCTGCCACAGAAATGTGAGGAACATGTGTTTTTTTAGCCAAATTTGAGGTTTGCAAAAGATTCTGGGTAACAGAACCTGGTCCGAGCCCCGCAAGTCACCCCTCCTTGGATTCCCCTAGGTCTCTAGTTTTCAGAAATGCACAGGTTTGGTAGGTTTCCCTAGGTGCCGGCTGAGCTAGAGGCCAAAATCTACAGGTAGGCACTTCGCAAAAAACACCTCTGTTTTCTTCCAAAATTTTGGATGTGTCCACGTTGCGCTTTGGGGTGTTTCCTATTGCGGGCGCTAGGCCTACCCACACAAGTGAGGTATCATTTTTATCGGGGAGGCTTGGGGGAACGCTGGGTGGAAGGAAATTTGTGGCTCCTCTCAGATTCAGAACTTTCTGCCACAGAAATGTGAGGAACATGTGTTTTTTTAGCCAAATTTTGAGGTTTGCAAAGGATTCTGGGTAACAGAACCTGGTCCGAGCCCCGAAACTCACCCCATCTTGGATTGCCCTAGGTCTCTAGTTTTCAGAAATGCACAGGTGTGGTAGGTTTCCCTAGGTGCCGGCTGAGCTAGAGGCCAAAATCTACAGGTAGGCACTTCGCAAAAAACACCTCTGTTTTCTTCCAAAATTTTGGATGTGTCCACGTTGCGCTTTGGGGTGTTTCCTATTGCGGGCGCTAGGCCTACCCACACAAGTGAGGTATCATTTTTATCGGGAGACTTGGGGGAACGCTGGGTGGAAGGAAATTTGTGGCTCCCTCTCAGATTCCAGAACTTTCTGACACAGAAATGTGAGGAACATGTGTTTTTTTAGCCAAATTTTGAGGTTTGCAAAGGATTCTGGGTAACAGAACCTGGTCCGAGCCCCACAAGTCACCCCTCCTTGGATTCCCCTAGGTCTCTAGCTTTCAGAAATGCACAGGTTTGGTAGGTTTCCCTGGGTGCCGGCTGAGCTAGAGGCCAAAATCTACAGGTAGGCACTTCGCAAAAAACACCTCTGTTTTCTTCCAAAATTTTGGATGTGTCCACGTTGCGCTTTGGGGTGTTTCCTGTCACCGGCGCTGGGCCTACCCACGCAAGTGAGGTATCATTTTTATCGGGAGACTTGGGGGAACGCTGGGTGGAAGGAAATTTGTGGCTCCTCTCAGATTCCAGAACTTTCTGCCACAGAAATATGAGGAAGATGTGTTTTTTTAGCCAAATTTTGAGGTTTGCAAAGGATACTGGGTAACAGAACCTGGTCCGAGCCCCGAAAGTCACCCCATCTTGGATTGCCCTAGGTCTCTAGTTTTCAGAAATGCACAGGTTTGGTAGGTTTCCATAGGTGCTGGCTGAGCTAGAGGCCAAAATCTACAGGTAGGCACTTCGCAAAAAACACCTCTGTTTTCTTCCAAAATTTTGGATGTGTCCACATTGTGCTTTGGGGGTGTTTCCTATCGCGGGCGCTAGGCCTACCCACACAAGTGAGGTATCATTTTTATCGGGAGACTTGGGGGAACGCTGGGTGGAAGGAAATTTGTGGCTCCTCTCAAATTCCAGAACTTTCTGCCACAGAAATGTGAGGAACATGTGTTTTTTTAGCCAAATTTTGAGGTTTGCAAAGGATTCTGGGTAACAGAACCTGGTCCGAGCCCCGCAAGTCACCCCTCCTTGGATTCCCCTAGGTCTCTAGTTTTCAGAAATGCACAGGTTTGGTAGGTTTCCCTAGGTGCCAGCTGAGCTAGAGGCCAAAATCTACAGGTAGGCACTTCGCAAAAAACACCTCTGTTTTCTTCCAAAATTTAGGATGTGTCCACGTTGCGCTTTGGGGTGTTTCCTGTCGCCGCGGCTAGGCCTACCCATGCAAGTGAGGTATCATTTTTATCGGGAGACTTGGGGGAACGCTGGATGGAAGGAAATTTGTGGCTCCTCTCAGATTCCAGAACTTTCTGCCACAGAAATGTGAGGAACATGTGTTTTTTTAGCCAAATCTTGAGGTTTGCAAAGGATTCTGGGTAACAGAACCTGGTCCGAGCCCCGCAAGTCACCCCTCCTTGGATTCCCCTAGGCCTCTAGTTTTCAGAAATGCACAGGTTTGGTAGGTTTCCCTAGGTGCCGGCTGAGCTAGAGGCCAAAATCTACAGGTAGGCACTTCGCAAAAAACACCTCTGTTTTCTTCCAAAATTTTGGATGTGTCCACGTTGCGCTTTGGGGTGTTTCCTGTCGCGGGCACTAGGCCTACCCACGCAAGTGAGGTATCATTTTTATCGGAAGACTTGGGGGAACGCTGGGTGGAAGGAAATTTGTGGCTCCTCTCAGATTCCAGAACTTTCTGCCACAGAAATGTGAGGAACATGTGTTTTTTTAGCCAAATTTTGAGGTTTGCAAAGGATTCTGGGTAACAGAACCTGGTCCGAGCCCCGAAAGTCACCCCATCTTGGATTGCCCTAGGTCTCTAGTTTTCAGAAATGCACAGGTTTGGTAGGTTTCCCTAGGTGCCGGCTGAGCTAGAGGCCAAAATCTACAGGTAGGCACTTCGCAAAAAACACCTCTGTTTTCTTCCAAAATTTTCGATGTGTCCACGTTGCGCTTTGGGGTGTTTCCTGTCGCGGGCGCTAGGCCTACCCACGCAAGTGAGGTATCATTTTTATCGGGAGACTTGGGGGAACGTTGGGTGGAAGGAAATTTGTGGCTCCTCTCAGATTCCAGAACTTTCTGCCACAGAAATGTGAGGAACATGTGTTTTTTTTAGCCAAATTTTGAGGTTTGCAAAGGATTCTGGGTAACAGAACCTGGTCCGAGCCCCGAAAGTCACCCCATCTTGGATTGCCCTAGGTCTCTAGTTTTCAGAAATGCACAGGTTTGGTAGGTTTCCCTAGGTGCCGGCTGAGCTAGAGGCCAAAATCTACAGGTAGGCACTTTGCAAAAAACACCTCTGTTTTCTTTCAAAATTTTGTATGTGTCCACGTTGCGCTTTGGGGTGTTTCCTATCGCGGGCGCTAGGCCTACCCACACAAGTGAGGTATCATTTTTATCGGGAGACTTGGGGGAACGCTGGGTGGAAGGAAATTTGTGGCTCCTCTCAGATTCCAGAACTTTCTGCCACAGAAATGTGAGGAACATGTGTTTTTTTAGCCAAATTTTGAGGTTTGCAAAGGATTCTGGGTAACAGAACCTGGTCCGAGCCCCGCAAGTCACCCCTCCTTGGATTCCCCTAGGTCTCTAGTTTTCAGAAATGCACAGGTTTGGTAGGTTTCCCTAGGTGCTGGCTGAGCTAGAGGCAATAATCTACAGGTAGGCACTTCGCAAAAAACACCTCTGTTTTCTTCCAAAATTTTGGATGTGTCCACGTTGCGCTTTGGGGTGTTTCCTGTCGCGGGCGCTAGGCCTACCCACGCAAGTGAGGTATCATTGTTATCGGGAGACTTGGGGGAACGCTGGGTGGAAGGAAATTTGTGGCTCCTCTGAGATTCCAGAACTTTCTGCCACAGAAATGTGAGGAACATGTGTTTTTTTAGCCAAATTTGAGGTTTGCAAAGGATTCTGGGTAACAGAACCTGGTCCGAGCCCCGAAAGTCACCCCATCTTGGATTGCCCTAGGTCTCTAGTTTTCAGAAATGCACAGGTTTGGTAGGTTTCCCTAGGTGCCTGCTGAGCTAGAGGCCAAAATCTACAGGTAGGCACTTCGCAAAAAACACCTCTGTTTTCTTCCAAATTTTTCGATGTGTCCACGTTGCGCTTTGGGTTGTTTCCTGTCGCGGGCGCTAGGCCTACCCACGCAAGTGAGGTATCATTTTTATCGGGAGACTTGGGGGAACGCTGGGTGGAAGGAAATTTGTGGCTCCTCTCAGATTCCAGAACTTTCTGCCACCGAAATGTGAGGAACATGTGTTTTTTTAGCCAAATTTTGAGGTTTGCAAAGGATTCTGGGTAACAGACCCTGGTCCGAGCCCCGAAACTCACCCCATCTTGGATTGCCCTAGGTCTCTAGTTTTCAGAAATGCACAGGTTTGGTAGGTTTCCCTAGGTGCCGGTTGAGCTAGAGACCAAAATCTACAGGTAGGCACTTTGCAAAAAACACCTCTGTTTTCTTCCAAAATTTTGGATGTGTCCACGTTGCGCTTTGGGGTGTTTCCTATCGCGGGCGCTAGGCCTACCCACACAAGTGAGGTATCATTTTTATCGGGAGACTTGGGGGAACGCTGGGTGGAAGGAAATTTGTGGCTCCTCTCAGATTCCAGAACTTTCTGCCACAGAAATGTGAGGAACATGTGTTTTTTTAGCCAAATTTTGAGGTTTGCAAAGGATTCTGGGTAACAGAACCTGGTCCGAGCCCCGCAAGTCACCCCTCCTTGGATTCCCCTAGGTCTCTAGTTTTTAGAAATGCACAGGTTTGGTAGGTTTCCCTAGGTGCCGGCTGAGCTAGAGGTAATAATCTACAGGTAGGCACTTCGCATAAAACACCTCTGTTTTCTTCCAAAATTTTGGATGTGTCCACGTTGCGCTTTGGGGTTTTTCCTGTCGCGGGCGCTAGGCCTACCCACGCAAGTGAGGTATCATTTTTATCGGGAGACTTGGGGGAACGCTGGGTGGAAGGAAATTTGTGGCTCCTCTCAGATTCCAGAACTTTCTGCCACAGAAATGTGAGGAACATGTGTTTCTATAGCCAAATTTTGAGGTTTGCAAAGGATTCTGGGTAACAGAACCTGGTCCGAGCCCCGAAAGTCACCCCATCTTGGATTGCCCTAGGTCTCTAGTTTTCAGAAATGCACAGGTTTGGTAGGTTTCCCTAGGTGCCGGCTGAGCTAGAGGCCAAAATCTACAGGTAGGCACTTCGCAAAAAACACCTCTGTTTTCTTCCAAAATTTTCGATGTGTCCACGTTGCGCTTTGGGGTGTTTCCTGTCGCGGGCGCTAGGTCTACCCACGCAAGTGAGGTATCATTTTTATCGGGAGACTTGAGGGAACGTGGGTGGAAGGAAATTTGTGGCTCCTCTCAGATTCCAGAACTTTCTGCCACAGAAATGTGAGGAACATGTGTTTTTTTAGCCAAATTTTGAGGTTTGCAAAGGATTCTGGGTAACAGAACCTGGTCCGAGCCCCGAAACTCACCCCATCTTGGATTGCCCTAGGTCTCTAGTTTTCAGAAATGCACAGGTTTGGTAGGTTTCCCTAGGTGCCGGCTGAGCTAGAGGCCAAAATCTACAGGTAGGCACTTCGCAAAAAACCTCTCTGTTTTCTTCCAAAATTTTGGATGTGTCCACGTTGCGCTTTGGGGTGTTTCCTGTCGCCGGCGCTAGGCCTACCCACGCAAGTGAGGTATCATTTTTATCGGGAGACTTGGGGGAACGCTGGGTGGAAGGAAATTTGTGGCTCCTCTCAGATTCCAGAACTTTCTGCCACAGAAATGTGAGGAACATGTGTTTCTTTAGCCAAATTTTGAGGTTTGCAAAGGATTCTGGGTAACAGAACCTGGTCCGAGCCCCGAAAGTCACCCCATCTTGGATTGCCCTAGGTCTCTAGTTTTCAGAAATGCACAGGTTTGGTAGGTTTCCCTAGGTGCCGGCTGAGCTAGAGGCCAAAATCTACAGGTAGGCACTTCGCAAAAAACACCTCTGTTTTCTTCCAAAATTTTCGATGTGTCCACGTTGCGCTTTGGGGTGTTTCCTGTCGCGGGCGCTAGGCCTACCCACGCAAGTGAGGTATCATTTTTATCGGGAGACTTGAGGGAACGTGGGTGGAAGGAAATTTGTGGCTCCTCTCAGATTCCAGAACTTTCTGCCACAGAAATGTGAGGAACATGTGTTTTTTTAGCCAAATTTTGAGGTTTGCAAAGGATTCTGGGTAACAGAACCTGGTCCGAGCCCCGAAACTCACCCCATCTTGGATTGCCCTAGGTCTCTAGTTTTCAGAAATGCACAGGTTTGGTAGGTTTCCCTAGGTGCCGGCTGAGCTAGAGGCCAAAATCTACAGGTAGGCACTTCGCAAAAAACCTCTCTGTTTTCTTCCAAAATTTTGGATGTGTCCACGTTGCGCTTTGGGGTGTTTCCTGTCGCCGGCGCTAGGCCTACCCACGCAAGTGAGGTATCATTTTTATCGGGAGACTTGGGGGAACGCTGGGTGGAAGGAAATTTGTGGCTCCTCTCAGATTCCAGAACTTTCTGCCACAGAAATGTGAGGAACATGTGTTTTTTTAGCCAAATTTTGAGGTTTGCAAAGGATTCTGGGTAACAGAACCTGGTCCGAGCCCTGCAAGTCACCCCTCCTTGGATTCCCCTAGATCTCTAGTTTTCAGAAATGCACAGGTTTGGTAGGTTTCCCTAGGTGCCGGCTGAGCTAGAGGCCAAAATCTACAGGTAGGCACTTCGCAAAAAACACCTCTGTTTTCTTCCAAAATTTTCGATGTGTCCACGTTGCGCTTTGGGGTGTTTCCTGTCACGGGCGCTAGGCCTACCCACGCAAGTGAGGTATCATTTTTATCGGGAGACTTGGGGGAACGCTGGGTGGAAGGAAATTTGTGGCTCCTCTCAGATTCCAGAACTTTCTGCCACAGAAATGTGAGGAACATGTGTTTTTTTAGCCAAATTTTGAGGTTTGCAAAGGATTCTGGGTAACAGAACCTGGTCCGAGCCCTGCAAGTCACCCCTCCTTGGATTCCCCTAGATCTCTAGTTTTCAGAAATGCACAGGTTTGGTAGGTTTCCCTAGGTGCCGACTGAGCTAGAGGCCAAAATCTACAGGTAGGCACTTCGCAAAAAACACCTCTGTTTTCTTCCAAAATTTTGGATGTGTCCACGTTGCGCTTTGGGGTGTTTCCTGTCGCCGGCGCTAGGCCTAACCACGCAAGTGAGGTATCATGTTTATCAGGAGACTTGGGGGAACGCTGGGTGGAAGGAAATTTGTGGCTCCTCTCAGATTCCAGAACTTTCTGCCACAGAAATGTGAGGAACATGTGTTTTTTTAGCCAAATTTTAAAGGTTTGCAAAGGATTCTGGGTAACAGAACCTGGTCCGAGCCCCGCAAGTCACCCCTCCTTGGATTCCCCTAGGTCTCTAGTTTTCAGAAATGCACAGGTTTGGTAGGTTTCCCTAGGTGCCAGCTGAGCTAGAGGCCAAAATCTACAGGTAGGCACTTCGCAAAAAACACCTCTGTTTTCTTCCAAAATTTTGGATGTGTCCACGTTGCGCTTTGGGGTGTTTCCTGTCGCGGGTGCTAGGCCTACCCACGCAAGTGAGGTATCATTTTTATCGGGAGACTTGGGGGAACGCTGGGTGGAAGGAAATTTGTGGCTCCACTCAGATTCCAGAACTTTCTGCCACAGAAATGTGAGGAACATGTGTTTTTTTAGCCAAATTTTGAGGTTTGCAAAGGATTCTCGGTAACAGAACCTGGTCCGAGCCCCGAAAGTCACCCCATCTTGGATTGCCCTAGGTCTCTAGTTTTCAGAAATGCACAGGTTTGGTAGGTTTCCCTAGGTGCCGGCTGAGCTAGAGGCCAAAATCTACAGGTAGGCACTTCGCAAAAAACACCTCTGTTTTCTTCCAAAATTTTGGATGTGTCCACGTTGCGCTTTGGGGTGTTTCCTGTCGCGGGCGCTAGGCCTACCCACGCAAGTGAGGTATCATTTTTATCGGGAGACTTGGGGGAACGCTGGGAGGAAGGAAATTTGTGGCTCCTCTCAGATTCCAGAACTTTCTGCCACAGAAATATGAGGAACATGTGTTTTTTTAGCCAAATTTTGTGGTTTGCAAAGGATTCTGGGTAACAGAACCTGGTCCGAGCCCCGAAAGTCACCCCATCTTGGATTGCCCTAGGTCTCTAGTTTTCAGAAATGCACAGGTTTGGTAGGTTTCCCTAGGTGCCGGCTGAGCTAGAGGCCAAAATCTACAGGTAGGCACTTCGCAAAAAACACCTCTGTTTTCTTCCAAAATTTTCGATGTGTCCACGTTGCGCTTTGGGGTGTTTCCTGTCGCGGGCGCTAGGCCTACCCACGCAAGTGAGGTATCATTTTTATCGGGAGACTTGAGGGAACGTGGGTGGAAGGAAATTTGTGGCTCCTCTCAGATTCCAGAACTTTCTGCCACAGAAATGTGAGGAACATGTGTTTTTTTAGCCAAATTTTGAGGTTTGCAAAGGATTCTGGGTAACAGAACCTGGTCCGAGCCCCGAAACTCACCCCATCTTGGATTGCCCTAGGTCTCTAGTTTTCAGAAATGCACAGGTTTGGTAGGTTTCCCTAGGTGCCGGCTGAGCTAGAGGCCAAAATCTACAGGTAGGCACTTCGCAAAAAACCTCTCTGTTTTCTTCCAAAATTTTGGATGTGTCCACGTTGCGCTTTGGGGTGTTTCCTGTCGCCGGCGCTAGGCCTACCCACGCAAGTGAGGTATCATTTTTATCGGGAGACTTGGGGGAACGCTGGGTGGAAGGAAATTTGTGGCTCCTCTCAGATTCCAGAACTTTCTGCCACAGAAATGTGAGGAACATGTGTTTTTTTAGCCAAATTTTGAGGTTTGCAAAGGATTCTGGGTAACAGAACCTGGTCCGAGGCCTGCAAGTCACCCCTCCTTGGATTCCCCTAGATCTCTAGTTTTCAGAAATGCACAGGTTTGGTAGGTTTCCCTAAGTGCCGGCTGAGCTAGAGGCCAAAATCTACAGGTAGGCACTTCGCAAAAAACACCTCTGTTTTCTTCCAAAATTTTCAATGTGTCCACGTTGCGCTTTGGGGTGTTTCCTGTCACGGGCGCTAGGCCTACCCACGCAAGTGAGGTATCATTTTTATCGGGAGACTTGGGGGAACGCTGGGTGGAAGGAAATTTGTGGCTCCTCTCAGATTCCAGAACTTTCTGCCACAGAAATGTGAGGAACATGTGTTTTTTTAGCCAAATTTTGAGGTTTGCAAAGGATTCTGGGTAACAGAACCTGGTCCGAGCCCTGCAAGTCACCCCTCCTTGGATTCCCCTAGATCTCTAGTTTTCAGAAATGCACAGGTTTGGTAGGTTTCCCTAGGTGCCGACTGAGCTAGAGGCCAAAATCTACAGGTAGGCACTTCGCAAAAAACACCTCTGTTTTCTTCCAAAATTTTGGATGTGTCCACGTTGCGCTTTGGGGTGTTTCCTGTCGCCGGCGCTAGGCCTAACCACGCAAGTGAGGTATCATGTTTATCAGGAGACTTGGGGGAACGCTGGGTGGAAGGAAATTTGTGGCTCCTCTCAGATTCCAGAACTTTCTGCCACAGAAATGTGAGGAACATGTGTTTTTTTAGCCAAATTTTAAAGGTTTGCAAAGGATTCTGGGTAACAGAACCTGGTCCGAGCCCCGCAAGTCACCCCTCCTTGGATTCCCCTAGGTCTCTAGTTTTCAGAAATGCACAGGTTTGGTAGGTTTCCCTAGGTGCCAGCTGAGCTAGAGGCCAAAATCTACAGGTAGGCACTTCGCAAAAAACACCTCTGTTTTCTTCCAAAATTTTGGATGTGTCCACGTTGCGCTTTGGGGTGTTTCCTGTCGCGGGTGCTAGGCCTACCCACGCAAGTGAGGTATCATTTTTATCGGGAGACTTGGGGGAACGCTGGGTGGAAGGAAATTTGTGGCTCCACTCAGATTCCAGAACTTTCTGCCACAGAAATGTGAGGAACATGTGTTTTTTTAGCCAAATTTTGAGGTTTGCAAAGGATTCTCGGTAACAGAACCTGGTCCGAGCCCCGAAAGTCACCCCATCTTGGATTGCCCTAGGTCTCTAGTTTTCAGAAATGCACAGGTTTGGTAGGTTTCCCTAGGTGCCGGCTGAGCTAGAGGCCAAAATCTACAGGTAGGCACTTCGCAAAAAACACCTCTGTTTTCTTCCAAAATTTTGGATGTGTCCACGTTGCGCTTTGGGGTGTTTCCTGTCGCGGGCGCTAGGCCTACCCACGCAAGTGAGGTATCATTTTTATCGGGAGACTTGGGGGAACGCTGGGAGGAAGGAAATTTGTGGCTCCTCTCAGATTCCAGAACTTTCTGCCACAGAAATATGAGGAACATGTGTTTTTTTAGCCAAATTTTGTGGTTTGCAAAGGATTCTGGGTAACAGAACCTGGTCCGAGCCCCGAAAGTCACCCCATCTTGGATTGCCCTAGGTCTCTAGTTTTCAGAAATGCACAGGTTTGGTAGGTTTCCCTAGGTGCCGGCTGAGCTAGAGGCCAAAATCTACAGGTAGGCACTTCGCAAAAAACACCTCTGTTTTCTTCCAAAATTT
This sequence comes from Pleurodeles waltl, assembly GCF_031143425.1. NCBI lineage: Eukaryota > Metazoa > Chordata > Amphibia > Caudata > Salamandridae > Pleurodeles > Pleurodeles waltl. Next base: position 121,445,900 of record NC_090439.1, read on the forward strand.
TGGATGTGTCCACATTGCGCTTTGGGGTGTTTCCTGTCGCCGGCGCTAGGCCTACCCACGCAAGTGAGGTATCATTTTTATCGGGAGACTTGGGGGAACGCTGGGTGGAAGGAAATTTGTGGCTCCTCTCAGATTCCAGAACTTTCTGCCACAGAAATGTGAGGAACATGTGTTTTTTTAGCCAAATTTTGAGGTTTGCAAAGGATTCTGGGTAACAGAACCTGGTCCGAGCCCTGCAAGTCACCCCTCCTTGGATTCCCCTAGATCTCTAGTTTTCAGAAATGCACAGGTTTGGTAGGTTTCCCTAGGTGCCGACTGAGCTAGAGGCCAAAATCTACAGGTAGGCACTTCGCAAAAAACACCTCTGTTTTCTTCCAAAATTTTGGATGTGTCCACGTTGCGCTTTGGGGTGTTTCCTGTCGCCGGCGCTAGGCCTAACCACGCAAGTGAGGTATCATGTTTATCAGGAGACTTGGGGGAACGCTGGGTGGAAGGAAATTTGTGGCTCCTCTCAGATTCCAGAACTTTCTGCCACAGAAATGTGAGGAACATGTGTTTTTTTAGCCAAATTTTAAAGGTTTGCAAAGGATTCTGGGTAACAGAACCTGGTCCGAGCCCCGCAAGTCACCCCTCCTTGGATTCCCCTAGGTCTCTAGTTTTCAGAAATGCACAGGTTTGGTAGGTTTCCCTAGGTGCCAGCTGAGCTAGAGGCCAAAATCTACAGGTAGGCACTTCGCAAAAAACACCTCTGTTTTCTTCCAAAATTTTGGATCTGTCCACGTTGCGCTTTGGGGTGTTTCCTGTCGCGGGTGCTAGGCCTACCCACGCAAGTGAGGTATCATTTTTATCGGGAGACTTGGGGGAACGCTGGGTTGAAGGAAATTTGTGGCTCCACTCAGATTCCAGAACTTTCTGCCACAGAAATGTGAGGAACATGTGTTTTTTTAGCCAAATTTTGAGGTTTGCAAAGGATTCTCGGTAACAGAACCTGGTCCGAGCCCCGAAAGTCACCCCATCTTGGATTGCCCTAGGTCTCTAGTTTTCAGAAATGCACAGGTTTGGTAGGTTTCCCTAGGTGCCGGCTGAGCTAGAGGCCAAAATCTACAGGTAGGCACTTCGCAAAAAACACCTCTGTTTTCTTCCAAAATTTTGGATGTGTCCACGTTGCGCTTTGGGGTGTTTCCTGTCGCGGGCGCTAGGCCTACCCACGCAAGTGAGGTATCATTTTTATCGGGAGACTTGGGGGAACGCTGGGAGGAAGGAAATTTGTGGCTCCTCTCAGATTCCAGAACTTTCTGCCACAGAAATATGAGGAACATGTGTTTTTTTAGCCAAATTTTGTGGTTTGCAAAGGATTCTGGGTAACAGAACCTGGTCCGAGCCCCGAAAGTCACCCCATCTTGGATTGCCCTAGGTCTCTAGTTTTCAGAAATGCACAGGTTTGGTAGGTTTCCCTAGGTGCCGGCTGAGCTAGAGGCCAAAATCTACAGGTAGGCACTTCGCAAAAAACACCTCTGTTTTCTTCCAAAATTTTGGATGTGTCCACATTGCGCTTTGGGGTGTTTCCTGTCGCCGGCGCTAGGCCTACCCACGCAAGTGAGGTATCATTTTTATCGGGAGACTTGGGGGAACGCTGGGTGGAAGGAAATTTGTGGCTCCTCTCAGATTCCAGAACTTTCTGCCACAGAAATGTGAGGAACATGTGTTTTTTTAGCCAAATTTTGAGGTTTGCAAAGGATTCTGGGTAACAGAACCTGGTCCGAGCCCTGCAAGTCACCCCTCCTTGGATTCCCCTAGATCTCTAGTTTTCAGAAATGCACAGGTTTGGTAGGTTTCCCTAGGTGCCGACTGAGCTAGAGGCCAAAATCTACAGGTAGGCACTTCGCAAAAAACACCTCTGTTTTCTTCAAAATTTTTGGATGTGTCCACGTTGCGCTTTGGGGTGTTTCCTGTCGCCGGCGCTAGGCCTAACCACGCAAGTGAGGTATCATGTTTATCAGGAGACTTGGGGGAACGCTGGGTGGAAGGAAATTTGTGGCTCCTCTCAGATTCCAGAACTTTCTGCCACAGAAATGTGAGGAACATGTGTTTTTTTAGCCAAATTTTAAAGGTTTGCAAAGGATTCTGGGTAACAGAACCTGGTCCGAGCCCCGCAAGTCACCCCTCCTTGGATTCCCCTAGGTCTCTAGTTTTCAGAAATGCACAGATTTGGTAGGTTTCCCTAGGTGCCAGCTGAGCTAGAGGCCAAAATCTACAGGTAGGCACTTCGCAAAAAACACCTCTGTTTTCTTCCAAAATTTTGGATCTGTCCACGTTGCGCTTTGGGGTGTTTCCTGTCGCGGGTGCTAGGCCTACCCACGCAAGTGAGGTATCATTTTTATCAGGAGACTTGGGGGAACGCTGGCTGGAAGGAAATTTGTGGCTGCTCTCAGATTCCAGAACTTTCTGCCACAGAAATGTGAGGAACATGTGTTTTTTTAGCCAAATTTTGAGGTTTGCAAAGGATTCTGGGTAACAGAACCTGGTCCGAGCCCCGCAAGTCACCCCTCCTTGGATTCCCCTAGGTCTCTAGTTTTCAGAAATGCACAGGTTTGGTAGGTTTCCCTAGGTGCCGGCTGAGCTAGAGGCAATAATCTACAGGTAGGCACTTCGCAAAAAACACCTCTGTTTTCTTCCAAAATTTTGGATGTGTCCACGTTGCGCTTTGGGGTGTTTCCTGTCGCCGGCGCTAGGCCTACCCACGAAAGTGAGGTATCATTTTTATCGGGAGACTTGGGGGAACGCTGGGTGGAAGGAAATTTGTGGCTCCTCTCAGATTCCAGAACTTTCTGCCACAGAAATGTGAGGAACATGTGTTTTTTTAGCCAAATTTTGAGGTTTGCAAAGGATTCTCGGTAACAGAACCTGGTCCGAGCCCCGAAAGTCACCCCATCTTGGATTGCCCTAGGTCTCTAGTTTTCAGAAATGCACAGGTTTGGTAGGTTTCCCTAGGTGCCGGCTGAGCTAGAGGCCAAAATCTACAGGTAGGCACTTCGCAAAAAACACCTCTGTTTTCTTCCAAAATTTTGGATGTGTCCACATTGCGCTTTGGGGTGTTTCCTGTCGCGGGCGCTAGGCCTACCCACGCAAGTGAGGTATCATTTTTATCGGGAGACTTGGGGGAACGCTGGGAGGAAGGAAATTTGTGGCTCCTCTCAGATTCCAGAACTTTCTGCCACAGAAATATGAGGAACATGTGTTTTTTTAGCCAAATTTTGTGGTTTGCAAAGGATTCTGGGTAACAGAACCTGGTCCGAGCCCCGAAAGTCACCCCATCTTGGATTGCCCTAGGTCTCTAGTTTTCAGAAATGCACAGGTTTGGTAGGTTTCCCTAGGTGCCGGCTGAGCTAGAGGCCAAAATCTACAGGTAGGCACTTCGCAAAAAACACCTCTGTTTTCTTCCAAAATTTTGGATGTGTCCACATTGCGCTTTGGGGTGTTTCCTGTCGCCGGCGCTAGGCCTACCCACGCAAGTGAGGTATCATTTTTATCGGGAGACTTGGGGGAACGCTGGGTGGAAGGAAATTTGTGGCTCCTCTCAGATTCCAGAACTTTCTGCCACAGAAATGTGAGGAACATGTGTTTTTTTAGCCAAATTTTGAGGTTTGCAAAGGATTCTGGGTAACAGAACCTGGTCCGAGCCCTGCAAGTCACCCCTCCTTGGATTCCCCTAGATCTCTAGTTTTCAGAAATGCACAGGTTTGGTAGGTTTCCCTAGGTGCCGACTGAGCTAGAGGCCAAAATCTACAGGTAGGCACTTCGCAAAAAACACCTCTGTTTTCTTCAAAATTTTTGGATGTGTCCACGTTGCGCTTTGGGGTGTTTCCTGTCGCCGGCGCTAGGCCTAACCACGCAAGTGAGGTATCATGTTTATCAGGAGACTTGGGGGAACGCTGGGTGGAAGGAAATTTGTGGCTCCTCTCAGATTCCAGAACTTTCTGCCACAGAAATGTGAGGAACATGTGTTTTTTTAGCCAAATTTTAAAGGTTTGCAAAGGATTCTGGGTAACAGAACCTGGTCCGAGCCCCGCAAGTCACCCCTCCTTGGATTCCCCTAGGTCTCTAGTTTTCAGAAATGCACAGATTTGGTAGGTTTCCCTAGGTGCCAGCTGAGCTAGAGGCCAAAATCTACAGGTAGGCACTTCGCAAAAAACACCTCTGTTTTCTTCCAAAATTTTGGATCTGTCCACGTTGCGCTTTGGGGTGTTTCCTGTCGCGGGTGCTAGGCCTACCCACGCAAGTGAGGTATCATTTTTATCGGGAGACTTGGGGGAACGCTGGGTTGAAGGAAATTTGTGGCTCCACTCAGATTCCAGAACTTTCTGCCACAGAAATGTGAGGAACATGTGTTTTTTTAGCCAAATTTTGAGGTTTGCAAAGGATTCTCGGTAACAGAACCTGGTCCGAGCCCCGAAAGTCACCCCATCTTGGATTGCCCTAGGTCTCTAGTTTTCAGAAATGCACAGGTTTGGTAGGTTTCCCTAGGTGCCGGCTGAGCTAGAGGCCAAAATCTACAGGTAGGCACTTCGCAAAAAACACCTCTGTTTTCTTCCAAAATTTTGGATGTGTCCACGTTGCGCTTTGGGGTGTTTCCTGTCGCGGGCGCTAGGCCTACCCACGCAAGTGAGGTATCATTTTTATCGGGAGACTTGGGGGAACGCTGGGAGGAAGGAAATTTGTGGCTCCTCTCAGATTCCAGAACTTTCTGCCACAGAAATATGAGGAACATGTGTTTTTTTAGCCAAATTTTGTGGTTTGCAAAGGATTCTGGGTAACAGAACCTGGTCCGAGCCCCGAAACTCACCCCATCATGGATTCCCCTAGGTCTCTAGTTTTCAGAAATGCACAGGTTTGGTATGTTTCCCTAGGTGCCGGCTGAGCTAGAGGCCAAAATCTACAGGTAGGCACTTCGCATAAAACACCTCTGTTTTCTTCCAAAATTTTGGATGTGTCCACGTTGCGCTTTGGGGTGTTTCCTATCGCGGGCGCTAGGCCTACCCACACAAGTGAGGTATCATTTTTATCGGGAGACTTGGGGGAACGCTGGGTGGAAGGAAATTTGTCGCTCCTCTCAGATTCCAGAACTTTCTGCCACAGAAATGTGAGGAACATGTGTTTTTTTAGCCAAATTTTGAGGTTTGCAAAGGATTCTGGGTAACAGAACCTGGTCCGAGCCCCGCAAGTCACCCCTCCTTGGATTCCCCTAGGTCTCTAGTTTTCAGAAATGCACAGGTTTGGTAGGTTTCCCTAGGTGCCGGCTGAGCTAGAGGCCAAAATCTACAGGTAGGCACTTCGCAAAAAACACCTCTGTTTTCTTCAAAAATTTTGGATGTGTCCACGTTGCGCTTTGGGGTGTTTCCTGTCGCCGGCGCTAGGCCTACCCACACAAGTGAGGTATCATTTTTATCGGGAGACTTGGGGGAACGCTGGGTGGAAGGAAATTTGTGGCTCCTCTCAGATTCCAGAACTTTCTGCCACAGAAATGTGAGGAACATGTGTTTTTTTAGCCAAATTTTGAGGTTTGCAAAGGATTCTGGGTAACAGAACCTGGTCCGAGCCCCGCAAGTCACCCCTCCTTGGATTCCCCTTGGTCTCTAGTTTTCAGAAATGCACAGGTTTGGTAGGTTTCCCTAGGTGCCGGCTGAGCTAGAGGTCAAAATCTACAGGTAGGCACTTCGCAAAAAACACCTCTGTTTTCTTCCAAAATTTTGGATGTGTCCACGTTGCGCTTTGGGTTGTTTCCTGTAGCGGGCGCTAGGCCTACCCACACAAGTGAGGTATCATTTTTATCAGGAGACTTGGGGGAACGCTGGCTGGAAGGAAATTTGTGGCTGCTCTCAGATTCCAGAACTTTCTGCCACAGAAATGTGAGGAACATGTGTTTTTTTAGCCAAATTTTGAGGTTTGCAAAGGATTCTGGGTAACAGAACCTGGTCCGAGCCCCGCAAGTCACCCCTCCTTGGATTCCCCTAGGTCTCTAGTTTTCAGAAATGCACAGGTTTGGTAGGTTTCCCTAGGTGCCGGCTGAGCTAGAGGCAATAATCTACAGGTAGGCACTTCGCAAAAAACACCTCTGTTTTCTTCCAAAATTTTGGATGTGTCCACGTTGCGCTTTGGGGTGTTTCCTGTCGCCGGCGCTAGGCCTACCCACGAAAGTGAGGTATCATTTTTATCGGGAGACTTGGGGGAACGCTGGGTGGAAGGAAATTTGTGGCTCCTCTCAGATTCCAGAACTTTCTGCCACAGAAATGTGAGGAACATGTGTTTTTTTAGCCAAATTTTGAGGTTTGCAAAGGATTCTGGGTAACAGAACCTGGTCCGAGCCCCGAAAGTCACCCCATCATGGATTGCCCTAGGTCTCTAGTTTTCAGAAATGCACAGGTTTGGTATGTTTCCCTAGGTGCCGGCTGAGCTAGAGGCCAAAATCTACAGGTAGGCACTTCGCATAAAACACCTCTGTTTTCTTCCAAAATTTTGGATGTGTCCACGTTGCGCTTTGGGGTGTTTCCTATCGCGGGCGCTAGGCCTACCCACACAAGTGAGGTATCATTTTTATCGGGAGACTTGGGGGAACGCTGGGTGGAAGGAAATTTGTCGCTCCTCTCAGATTCCAGAACTTTCTGCCACAGAAATGTGAGGAACATGTGTTTTTTTAGCCAAATTTTGAGGTTTGCAAAGGATTCTGGGTAACAGAACCTGGTCCGAGCCCCGCAAGTCACCCCTCCTTGGATTCCCCTAGGTCTCTAGTTTTCAGAAATGCACAGGTTTGGTAGGTTTCCCTAGGTGCCGGCTGAGCTAGAGGCCAAAATCTACAGGTAGGCACTTCGCAAAAAACACCTCTGTTTTCTTCAAAAATTTTGGATGTGTCCACGTTGCGCTTTGGGGTGTTTCCTGTCGCCGGCGCTAGGCCTACCCACACAAGTGAGGTATCATTTTTATCGGGAGACTTGGGGGAACGCTGGGTGGAAGGAAATTTGTGGCTCCTCTCAGATTCCAGAACTTTCTGCCACAGAAATGTGAGGAACATGTGTTTTTTTAGCCAAATTTTGAGGTTTGCAAAGGATTCTGGGTAACAGAACCTGGTCCGAGCCCCGCAAGTCACCCCTCCTTGGATTCCCCTTGGTCTCTAGTTTTCAGAAATGCACAGGTTTGGTAGGTTTCCCTAGGTGCCGGCTGAGCTAGAGGTCAAAATCTACAGGTAGGCACTTCGCAAAAAACACCTCTGTTTTCTTCCAAAATTTTGGATGTGTCCACGTTGCGCTTTGGGTTGTTTCCTGTAGCGGGCGCTAGGCCTACCCACACAAGTGAGGTATCATTTTTATCAGGAGACTTGGGGGAACGCTGGCTGGAAGGAAATTTGTGGCTGCTCTCAGATTCCAGAACTTTCTGCCACAGAAATGTGAGGAACATGTGTTTTTTTAGCCAAATTTTGAGGTTTGCAAAGGATTCTGGGTAACAGAACCTGGTCCGAGCCCCGCAAGTCACCCCTCCTTGGATTCCCCTAGGTCTCTAGTTTTCAGAAATGCACAGGTTTGGTAGGTTTCCCTAGGTGCCGGCTGAGCTAGAGGCAATAATCTACAGGTAGGCACTTCGCAAAAAACACCTCTGTTTTCTTCCAAAATTTTGGATGTGTCCACGTTGCGCTTTGGGGTGTTTCCTGTCGCCGGCGCTAGGCCTACCCACGAAAGTGAGGTATCATTTTTATCGGGAGACTTGGGGGAACGCTGGGTGGAAGGAAATTTGTGGCTCCTCTCAGATTCCAGAACTTTCTGCCACAGAAATGTGAGGAACATGTGTTTTTTTAGCCAAATTTTGAGGTTTGCAAAGGATTCTGGGTAACAGAACCTGGTCCGAGCCCCGAAAGTCACCCCATCATGGATTGCCCTAGGTCTCTAGTTTTCAGAAATGCACAGGTTTGGTAGGTTTCCCTAGGTGCCGGCTGAGCTAGAGGCCAAAATCTACAGGTAGGCACTTCGCAAAAAACACCTCTGTTTTCTTCCAAAATTTTCGATGTTTCCACGTTGCGCTTTGGGGTGTTTCCTGTCGCGGGCGCTAGGCCTACCCACGCAAGTGAGGTATAATTTTTATCGGGAGACTTGGGGGAACGCTGGGTGGAAGGAAATTTGTGGCTCCTCTCAGATTCCAGAACTTTCTGCCACAGAAATGTGAGGAACATGTGTTTTTTAGCCATATTTTGAGGTTTGCAAAGGATTCTGGGTAACAGAACCTGGTCCGAGCCCTGCAAGTCACCGCTCCTTGGATTCCCCTAGATCTCTAGTTTTCAGAAATGCACAGGTTTGGTAGGTTTCCCTAGGTGCCGACTGAGCTAGAGGCCAAAATCTACAGGTAGGCACTTCGCAAAAAACACCTCTGTTTTCTTCCAAAATTTTGGATGTGTCCACGTTGCGCTTTGGGGTGTTTCCTGTCGCCGGCGCTAGGCCTAACCACGCAAGTGAGGTATCATGTTTATCGGGAGACTTGGGGGAACGCTGGGTGGAAGGAAATTTGTGGCTCCTCTCAGATTCCAGAACTTTCTGCCACAGAAATGTGAGGAACATGTGTTTTTTTAGCCAAATTTTAAAGGTTTGCAAAGGATTCTGGGTAACAGAACCTGGTCCGAGCCCCGCAAGTCACCCCTCCTTGGATTCCCCTAGGTCTCTAGTTTTCAGAAATGCACAGGTTTGGTAGGTTTCCCTAGGTGCAGCTGAGCTAGAGGCCAAAATCTACAGGTAGGCACTTCGCAAAAAACACCTCTGTTTTCTTCCAAAATTTTGGATCTGTCCACGTTGCGCTTTGGGGTGTTTCCTGTCGCGGGTGCTAGGCCTACCCACGCAAGTGAGGTATCATTTTTATCGGGAGACTTGGGGGAACGCTGGGTGGAAGGAAATTTGTGGCTCCACTCAGATTCCAGAACTTTCTGCCACAGAAATGTGAGGAACATGTGTTTTTTTAGCCAAATTTTGAGGTTTGCAAAGGATTCTCGGTAACAGAACCTGGTCCGAGCCCCGAAAGTCACCCCATCTTGGATTGCCCTAGGTCTCTAGTTTTCAGAAATGCACAGGTTTGGTAGGTTTCCCTAGGTGCCGGCTGAGCTAGAGGCTAAAATCTACAGGTAGGCACTTCGCAAAAAACACCTCTGTTTTCTTCCAAAATTTTGGATGTGTCCACGTTGCGCTTTGGGGTGTTTCCTGTCGCGGGCGCTAGGCCTACCCACGCAAGTGAGGTATCATTTTTATCGGGAGACTTGGGGGAACGCTGGGAGGAAGGTAATTTGTGGCTCCTCTCAGATTCCAGAACTTTCTGCCACAGAAATATGAGGAACATGTGTTTTTTTAGCCAAATTTTGTGGTTTGCAAAGGATTCTGGGTAACAGAACCTGGTCCGAGCCCCGAAACTCACCCCATCATGGATTCCCCTAGGTCTCTAGTTTTCAGAAATGCACAGGTTTGGTATGTTTCCCTAGGTGCCGGCTGAGCTAGAGGCCAAAATCTACAGGTAGGCACTTCGCATAAAACACCTCTGTTTTCTTCCAAAATTTTGGATGTGTCCACGTTGCGCTTTGGGGTGTTTCCTATCGCGGGCGCTAGGCCTACCCACACAAGTGAGGTATCATTTTTATCGGGAGACTTGGGGGAACGCTGGGTGGAAGGAAATTTGTCGCTCCTCTCAGATTCCAGAACTTTCTGCCACAGAAATGTGAGGAACATGTGTTTTTTTAGCCAAATTTTGAGGTTTGCAAAGGATTCTGGGTAACAGAACCTGGTCCGAGCCCCGCAAGTCACCCCTCCTTGGATTCCCCTAGGTCTCTAGTTTTCAGAAATGCACAGGTTTGGTAGGTTTCCCTAGGTGCCGGCTGAGCTAGAGGCCAAAATCTACAGGTAGGCACTTCGCAAAAAACACCTCTGTTTTCTTCAAAAATTTTGGATGTGTCCACGTTGCGCTTTGGGGTGTTTCCTGTCGCCGGCGCTAGGCCTACCCACACAAGTGAGGTATCATTTTTATCGGGAGACTTGGGGGAACGCTGGGTGGAAGGAAATTTGTGGCTCCTCTCAGATTCCAGAACTTTCTGCCACAGAAATGTGAGGAACATGTGTTTTTTTAGCCAAATTTTGAGGTTTGCAAAGGATTCTGGGTAACAGAACCTGGTCCGAGCCCCGCAAGTCACCCCTCCTTGGATTCCCCTTGGTCTCTAGTTTTCAGAAATGCACAGGTTTGGTAGGTTTCCCTAGGTGCCGGCTGAGCTAGAGGCCAAAATCTACAGGTAGGCACTTCGCAAAAAACACCTCTGTTTTCTTCCAAAATTTTGGATGTGTCCACGTTGCGCTTTGGGTTGTTTCCTGTAGCGGGCGCTAGGCCTACCCACACAAGTGAGGTATCATTTTTATCAGGAGACTTGGGGGAACGCTGGCTGGAAGGAAATTTGTGGCTGCTCTCAGATTCCAGAACTTTCTGCCACAGAAATGTGAGGAACATGTGTTTTTTTAGCCAAATTATGAGGTTTGCAAAGGATTCTGGGTAACAGAACCTGGTCCGAGCCCCGCAAGTCACCCCTCCTTGGATTCCCCTAGGTCTCTAGTTTTCAGAAATGCACAGGTTTGGTAGGTTTCCCTAGGTGCCGGCTGAGCTAGAGGCAATAATCTACAGGTAGGCACTTCGCAAAAAACACCTCTGTTTTCTTCCAAAATTTTGGATGTGTCCACGTTGCGCTTTGGGGTGTTTCCTGTCGCCGGCGCTAGGCCTACCCACGCAAGTGAGGTATCATTTTTATCGGGAGACTTGGGGGAACGCTGGGTGGAAGGAAATTTGTGGCTCCTCTCAGATTCCAGAACTTTCTGCCACAGAAATGTGAGGAACATGTGTTTTTTTAGCCAAATTTTGAGGTTTGCAAAGGATTCTGGGTAACAGAACCTGGTCCGAGCCCCGAAAGTCACCCCATCATGGATTGCCCTAGGTCTCTAGTTTTCAGAAATGCACAGGTTTGGTAGGTTTCCCTAGGTGCCGGCTGAGCTAGAGGCCAAAATCTACAGGTAGGCACTTCGCAAAAAACACCTCTGTTTTCTTCCAAAATTTTCGATGTGTCCACGTTGCGCTTTGGGGTGTTTCCTGTCGCGGGCGCTAGGCCTACCCACGCAAGTGAGGTATAATTTTTATCGGGAGACTTGGGGGAACGTTGGGTGGAAGGAAATTTGTGGCTCCTCTCAGATTCCAGAACTTTCTGCCACAGAAATGTGAGGAACATGTGTTTTTTTAGCCAAATTTTGAGGTTTGCAAAGGATTCTGGGTAACAGAACCTGGTCCGAGCCCTGAAACTCACCCCATCTTGGATTGCCCTAGGTCTCTAGTTTTCAGAAATGCACAGGTGTGGTAGGTTTCCCTAGGTTCCGGCTGAGCTAGAGGCCAAAATCTACAGGTAGGCACTTCGCAAAAAACACCTCTGTTTTCTTCCAAAAATTTGGATGTGTCCACGTTGCGCTTTGGGGTGTTTCCTATTGCGGGCGCTAGGCCTACCCACACAAGTGAGGTATCATTTTTATCGGGAGACTTGGGGGAACGCTGGGTGGAAGGAAATTTGTGGCTCCTCTCAGATTCCAGAACTTTCTGCCACAGAAATGTGAGGAACATGTGTTTTTTAGCCATATTTTGAGGTTTGCAAAGGATTCTGGGTAACAGAACCTGGTCCGAGCCCTGCAAGTCACCCCTCCTTGGATTCCCCTAGATCTCTAGTTTTCAGAAATGCACAGGTTTGGTAGGTTTCCCTAGGTGCCGACTGAGCTAGAGGCCAAAATCTACAGGTAGGCACTTCGCAAAAAACACCTCTGTTTTCTTCCAAAATTTTGAATGTGTCCACGTTGCGCTTTGGGGTGTTTCCTGTCGCCGGCGCTAGGCCTAACCACGCAAGTGAGGTATCATGTTTATCGGGAGACTTGGGGGAACGCTGGGTGGAAGGAAATTTGTGGCTCCTCTCAGATTCCAGAACTTTCTGCCACAGAAATGTGAGGAACATGTGTTTTTTTAGCCAAATTTTAAAGGTTTGCAAAGGATTCTGGGTAACAGAACCTGGTCCGAGCCCCGCAAGTCACCCCTCCTTGGATTCCCCTAGGTCTCTAGTTTTCAGAAATGCACAGGTTTGGTAGGTTTCCCTAGGTGCCAGGTGAGCTAGAGGCCAAAATCTACAGGTAGGCACTTCGCAAAAAACACCTCTGTTTTCTTCCAAAATTTTGGATCTGTCCACGTTGCGCTTTGGGGTGTTTCCTGTTGCGGGTGCTAGGCCTACCCACGCAAGTGAGGTATCATTTTTATCGGGAGACTTGGGGGAACGCTGGGTGGAAGGAAATTTGTGGCTCCACTCAGATTCCAGAACTTTCTGCCACAGAAATGTGAGGAACATGTGTTTTTTTAGCCAAATTTTGAGGTTTGCAAAGGATTCTCGGTAACAGAACCTGGTCCGAGCCCCGAAAGTCTCCCCATCTTGGATTGCCCTAGGTCTCTAGTTTTCAGAAATGCACAGGTTTGGTAGGTTTCCCTAGGTGCCGGCTGAGCTAGAGGCCAAAATCTACAGGTAGGCACTTCGCAAAAAACACCTCTGTTTTCTTCCAAAATTTTGGATGTGTCCACGTTGCGCTTTGGGGTGTTTCCTGTCGCGGGCGCTAGGCCTACCAACGCAAGTGAGGTATCATTTTTATCGGGAGACTTGGGGGAACGCTGGGAGGAAGGAAATTTGTGGCTCCTCTCAGATTCCAGAACTTTCTGCCACAGAAATATGAGGAACATGTGTTTTTTTAGCCAAATTTTGTGGTTTGCAAAGGATTCTGGGTAACAGAACCTGGTCCGAGCCCCGAAACTCACCCCATCATGGATTCCCCTAGGTCTCTAGTTTTCAGAAATGCACAGGTTTGGTATGTTTCCCTAGGTGCCGGCTGAGCTAGAGGCCAAAATCTACAGGTAGGCACTTCGCATAAAACACCTCTGTTTTCTTCCAAAATTTTGGATGTGTCCACGTTGCGCTTTGGGGTGTTTCCTATCGCGGGCGCTAGGCCTACCCACACAAGTGAGGTATCATTTTTATCGGGAGACTTGGGGGAACGCTGGGTGGAAGGAAATTTGTCGCTCCTCTCAGATTCCAGAACTTTCTGCCACAGAAATGTGAGGAACATGTGTTTTTTTAGCCAAATTTTGAGGTTTGCAAAGGATTCTCGGTAACAGAACCTGGTCCGAGCCCCGAAAGTCTCCCCATCTTTGATTGCCCTAGGTCTCTAGTTTTCAGAAATGCACAGGTTTGGTAGGTTTCCCTAGGTGCCGGCTGAGCTAGAGGCCAAAATCTACAGGTAGGCACTTCGCAAAAAACACCTCTGTTTTCTTCCAAAATTTTGGATGTGTCCACGTTGCGCTTTGGGGTGTTTCCTGTCGCGGGCGCTAGGCCTACCAACGCAAGTGAGGTATCATTTTTATCGGGAGACTTGGGGGAACGCTGGGAGGAAGGAAATTTGTGGCTCCTCTCAGATTCCAGAACTTTCTGCCACAGAAATATGAGGAACATGTGTTTTTTTAGCCAAATTTTGTGGTTTGCAAAGGATTCTGGGTAACAGAACCTGGTCCGAGCCCCGAAACTCACCCCATCATGGATTCCCCTAGGTCTCTAGTTTTCAGAAATGCACAGGTTTGGTATGTTTCCCTAGGTGCCGGCTGAGCTAGAGGCCAAAATCTACAGGTAGGCACTTCGCATAAAACACCTCTGTTTTCTTCCAAAATTTTGGATGTGTCCACGTTGCGCTTTGGGGTGTTTCCTATCGCGGGCGCTAGGCCTACCCACACAAGTGAGGTATCATTTTTATCGGGAGACTTGGGGGAACGCTGGGTGGAAGGAAATTTGTCGCTCCTCTCAGATTCCAGAACTTTCTGCCACAGAAATGTGAGGAACATGTGTTTTTTTAGCCAAATTTTGAGGTTTGCAAAGGATTCTGGGTAACAGAACCTGGTCCGAGCCCCGCAAGTCACCCCTCCTTGGATTCCCCTAGGTCTCTAGTTTTCAGAAATGCACAGGTTTGGTAGGTTTCCCTAGGTGCCGGGTGAGCTAGAGGCCAAAATCTACAGGTAGGCACTTCGCAAAAAACACCTCTGTTTTCTTCAAAAATTTTGGATGTGTCCACGTTGCGCTTTGGGGTGTTTCCTGTCGCCGGCGCTAGGCCTACCCACACAAGTGAGGTATCATTTTTATCGGGAGACTTGGGGGAACGCTGGGTGGAAGGAAATTTGTGGCTCCTCTCAGATTCCAGAACTTTCTGCCACAGAAATGTGAGGAACATGTGTTTTTTTAGCCAAATTTTGAGGTTTGCAAAGGATTCTGGGTAACAGAACCTGGTCCGAGCCCCGCAAGTCACCCCTCCTTGGATTCCCCTTGGTCTCTAGTTTTCAGAAATGCACAGGTTTGGTAGGTTTCCCTAGGTGCCGGCTGAGCTAGAGGCCAAAATCTACAGGTAGGCACTTCGCAAAAAACACCTCTGTTTTCTTCCAAAATTTTGGATGTGTCCACGTTGCGCTTTGGGTTGTTTCCTGTAGCGGGCGCTAGGCCTACCCACACAAGTGAGGTATCATTTTTATCAGGAGACTTGGGGGACCGCTGGCTGGAAGGAAATTTGTGGCTGCTCTCAGATTCCAGAACTTTCTGCCACAGAAATGTGAGGAACATGTGTTTTTTTAGCCAAATTATGAGGTTTGCAAAGGATTCTGGGTAACAGAACCTGGTCCGAGCCCCGCAAGTCACCCCTCCTTGGATTCCCCTAGGTCTCTAGTTTTCAGAAATGCACAGGTTTGGTACGTTTCCCTAGGTGCCGGCTGAGCTAGAGGCAATAATCTACAGGTAGGCACTTCGCAAAAAACACCTCTGTTTTCTTCCAAAATTTTGGATGTGTCCACGTTGCACTTTGGGGTGTTTCCTGTTGCCGGCGCTAGGCCTACCCACGCAAGTGAGGTATCATTTTTATCGGGAGACTTGGGGGAACGCTGGGTGGAAGGAAATTTGTGGCTCCTCTCAGATTCCAGAACTTTCTGCCACAGAAATGTGAGGAACATGTGTTTTTTTAGCCAAATTTTGAGGTTTGCAAAGGATTCTGGGTAACAGAACCTGGTCCGAGCCCCGAAAGTCACCCCATCATGGATTGCCCTAGGTCGCTAGTTTTCAGAAATGCACAGGTTTGGTAGGTTTCCCTAGGTGCCGGCTGAGCTAGAGGCCAAAATCTACAGGTAGGCACTTCGCAAAAAACACCTCTGTTTTCTTCCAAAATTTTCGATGTGTCCACGTTGCGCTTTGGGGTGTTTCCTGTCGCGGGCGCTAGGCCTACCCACGCAAGTGAGGTATAATTTTTATCGGGAGACTTGGGGGAACGTTGGGTGGAAGGAAATTTGTGGCTCCTCTCAGATTCCAGAACTTTCTGCCACAGAAATGTGAGGAACATGTGTTTTTTAGCCATATTTTGAGGTTTGCAAAGGATTCTGGGTAACAGAACCTGGTCCGAGCCCTGCAAGTCACCCCTCCTTGGATTCCCCTAGATCTCTAGTTTTCAGAAATGCACAGGTTTGGTAGGTTTCCCTAGGTGCCGACTGAGCTAGAGGCCAAAATCTACAGGTAGGCACTTCGCAAAAAACACCTCTGTTTTCTTCCAAAATTTTGGATGTGTCCACGTTGCGCTTTGGGGTGTTTCCTGTCGCCGGCGCTAGTCCTAACCACGCAAGTGAGGTATCATGTTTATCGGGAGACTTGGGGGAACGCTGGGTGGAAGGAAATTTGTGGCTCCTCTCAGATTCCAGAACTTTCTGCCACAGAAATGAGAGGAACATGTGTTTTTTTAGCCAAATTTTAAAGGTTTGCAAAGGATTCTGGGTAACAGAACCTGGTCCGAGCCCCGCAAGTCACCCCTCCTTGGATTCCCCTAGGTCTCTAGTTTTCAGAAATGCACAGGTTTGGTAGGTTTCCCTAGGTGCCAGCTGAGCTAGAGGCCAAAATCTACAGGTAGGCACTTCGCAAAAAACACCTCTGTTTTCTTCCAAAATTTTGGATCTGTCCACGTTGCGCTTTGGGGTGTTTCCTGTCGCGGGTGCTAGGCCTACCCACGCAAGTGAGGTATCATTTTTATCGGGAGACTTGGGGGAACGCTGGGTGGAAGGAAATTTGTGGCTCCACTCAGATTCCAGAACTTTCTGCCACAGAAATGTGAGGAACATGTGTTTTTTTAGCCAAATTTTGAGGTTTGCAAAGGATTCTCGGTAACAGAACCTGGTCCGAGCCCCGAAAGTCACCCCATCTTGGATTGCCCTAGGTCTCTAGTTTTCAGAAATGCACAGGTTTGGTAGGTTTCCCTAGGTGCCGGCTGAGCTAGAGGCCAAAATCTACAGGTAGGCACTTCGCAAAAAACACCTCTGTTTTCTTCCAAAATTTTGGATGTGTCCACGTTGCGCTTTGGGGTGTTTCCTGTCGCGGGCGCTAGGCCTACCCACGCAAGTGAGGTATCATTTTTATCGGGAGACTTGGGGGAATGCTGGGAGGAAGGAAATTTGTGGCTCCTCTCAGATTCCAGAACTTTCTGCCACAGAAATGTGAGGAACATGTGTTTTTTTAGCCAAATTTTGAGGTTTGCAAAGGATTCTGGGTAACAGAACCTGGTCCGAGCCCCGCAAGTCACCCCTCCTTGGATTCCCCTTGGTCTCTAGTTTTCAGAAATGCACAGGTTTGGTAGGTTTCCCTAGGTGCCGGCTGAGCTAGAGGCCAAAATCTACAGGTAGGCACTTCGCAAAAAACACCTCTGTTTTCTTCCAAAATTTTGGATGTGTCCACGTTGCGCTTTGGGTTGTTTCCTGTAGCGGGCGCTAGGCCTACCCACACAAGTGAGGTATCATTTTTATCAGGAGACTTGGGGGAACGCTGGCTGGAAGGAAATTTGTGGCTGCTCTCAGATTCCAGAACTTTCTGCCACAGAAATGTGAGGAACATGTGTTTTTTTAGCCAAATTATGAGGTTTGCAAAGGATTCTGGGTAACAGAACCTGGTCCGAGCCCCGCAAGTCACCCCTCCTTGGATTCCCCTAGGTCTCTAGTTTTCAGAAATGCACAGGTTTGGTAGGTTTCCCTAGGTGCCGGCTGAGCTAGAGGCAATAATCTACAGGTAGGCACTTCGCAAAAAACACCTCTGTTTTCTTCCAAAATTTTGGATGTGTCCACGTTGCGCTTTGGGGTGTTTCCTGTTGCCGGCGCTAGGCCTACCCACGCAAGTGAGGTATCATTTTTATCGGGAGACTTGGGGGAACGCTGGGTGGAAGGAAATTTGTGGCTCCTCTCAGATTCCAGAACTTTCTGCCACAGAAATGTGAGGAACATGTGTTTTTTTAGCCAAATTTTGAGGTTTGCAAAGGATTCTGGGTAACAGAACCTGGTCCGAGCCCCGAAAGTCACCCCATCATGGATTGCCCTAGGTCTCTAGTTTTCAGAAATGCACAGGTTTGGTAGGTTTCCCTAGGTGCCGGCTGAGCTAGAGGCCAAAATCTACAGGTAGGCACTTCGCAAAAAACACCTCTGTTTTCTTCCAAAATTTTCGATGTGTCCACGTTGCGCTTTGGGGTGTTTCCTGTCACGGGCGCTAGGCCTACCCACGCAAGTGAGGTATAATTTTTATCGGGAGACTTGGGGGAACGTTGGGTGGAAGGAAATTTGTGGCTCCTCTCAGATTCCAGAACTTTCTGCCACAGAAATGTGAGGAACATGTGTTTTTTTAGCCAAATTTTGAGGTTTGCAAAGGATTCTGGGTAACAGAACCTGGTCCGAGCCCCGAAACTCACCCCATCTTGGATTGCCCTAGGTCTCTAGTTTTCAGAAATGCACAGGTGTGGTAGGTTTCCCTAGGTGCCGGCTGAGCTAGAGGCCAAAATCTACAGGTAGGCACTTCGCAAAAAACACCTCTGTTTTCTTCCAAAAATTTGGATGTGTCCACGTTGCGCTTTGGGGTGTTTCCTATTGCGGGCGCTAGGCCTACCCACACAAGTGAGGTATCATTTTTATCGGGAGACTTGGGGGAACGCTGGGTGGAAGGAAATTTGTGGCTCCTCTCAGATTCCAGAACTTTCTGCCACAGAAATGTGAGGAACATGTGTTTTTTTAGCCAAATTTTGAGGTTTGCAAAGGATTCTGGGTAACAGAACCTGGTCCGAGCCCCACAAGTCAACCCTCCTTGGATTCCCCTAGGTCTCTAGTTTTCAGAAATGCACAGGTTTGGTAGGTTTCCCTAGGTGCCGGCTGAGCTAGAGGCCAAAATCTACAGGTAGGCACTTCGCAAAAAACACCTCTGTTTTCTTCCAAAATTTTGGATGTGTCCACGTTGCGCTTTAGGGTGTTTCCTGTCACCGGCGCTAGGCCTACCCACGCAAGTGAGGCATCATTTTTATTGGGAGACTTGGGGGAACGCTGGGTGGAAGGAAATTTGTGGCTCCTCTCAGATTCCAGAACTTTCTGCCACAGAAATGTGAGGAACATGTGTTTTTTTAGCCAAATTTTGAGGTTTGCAAAGGATTCTGGGTAACAGAACCTGGTCCGAGCCCCGAAACTCACCCCATCTTGGATTCCCCTAGGTCTCTAGTTTTCAGAAATGCACAGGTTTGGTAGGTTTCCCTAGGTGCCGGCTGAGCTAGAGGCCAAAATCTACAGGTAGGCACTTCGCAAAAAACACCTCTGTTTTCTTCCAAAATTTTGGATGTGTCCACATTGCGCTTTGGGGTGTTTCCTATCGCGGGCGCTAGGCCTACCCACACAAGTGAGGTATCATTGTTATCGGGAGACTTGGGGGAACGCTGGGTGGAAGGAAATTTGTGGCTCCTCTCAAATTCCAGAACTTTCTGCCACAGAAATGTGAGGAACATGTGTTTTTTTAGCCAAATTTTGAGGTTTGCAAAGGATTCTGGGTAACAGAACCTGGTCCGAGCCCCGCAAGTCACCCCTCCTTGGATTCCCCTAGGTCTCTAGTTTTCAGAAATGCACAGGTTTGGTAGGTTTCCCTAGGTGCCAGCTGAGCTAGAGGCCAAAATCTACAGGTAGGCACTTCGCAAAAAACACCTCTGTTTTCTTCCAAAATTTTGGATGTGTCCACGTTGCGCTTTGGGGTGTTTCCTGTCGCCGCGGCTAGGCCTACCCATGCAAGTGAGGTATCATTTTTATCGGGAGACTTGGGGGAACGCTGGGTGGAAGGAAATTTGTGGCTCCTCTCAGATTCCAGAACTTTCTGCCACAGAAATGTGAGGAACATGTGTTTTTTTAGCCAAATCTTGAGGTTTGCAAAGGATTCTGGGTAACAGAACCTGGTCCGAGCCCCGCAAGTCACCCCTCCTTGGATTCCCCTAGGTCTCTAGTTTTCAGAAATGCACAGGTTTGGTAGGTTTCCCTAGGTGCCGGCTGAGCTAGAGGCCAAAATCTACAGGTAGGCACTTCGCAAAAAACACCTCTGTTTTCTTCCAAAATTTTGGATGTGTCCATGTTGCGCTTTGGGGTGTTTCCTGTCGCGGGCGCTAGGCCTACCCACACAAGTGAGGTATCATTTTTATCGGAAGACTTGGGGGAACGCTGGGTGGAAGGAAATTTGTGGCTCCTCTCAGATTCCAGAACTTTCTGCCACAGAAATGTGAGGAACATGTGTTTTTTTAGCCAAATTTTGAGGTTTGCAAAGGATTCTGGGTAACAGAACCTGGTCCGAGCCCCGAAAGTCACCCCATCTTGGATTGCCCTAGGTCTCTAGTTTTCAGAAATGCACAGGTTTGGTAGGTTTCCCTAGGTGCCGGCTGAGCTAGAGGCCAAAATCTACAGGTAGGCACTTCGCAAAAAACACCTCTGTTTTCTTCCAAAATTTTCGATGTGTCCACGTTGCGCTTTGGGGTGTTTCCTGTCGCGGGCGCTAGGCCTACCCACGCAAGTGAGGTATCATTTTTATCGGGAGACTTGGGGGAACGTTGGGTGGAAGGAAATTTGTGGCTCCTCTCAGATTCCAGAACTTTCTGCCACAGAAATGTGAGGAACATGTGTTTTTTTAGCCAAATTTTGAGGTTTGCAAAGGATTCTGGGTAACAGAACCTGGTCCGAGCCCCGAAACTCACCCCATCTTGGATTGCCCTAGGTCTCTAGTTTTCAGAAATGCACAGGTTTGGTAGGTTTCCCTAGGTGCCGGCTGAGCTAGAGGCCAAAATCTACAGGTAGGCACTTTGCAAAAAACACCTCTGTTTTCTTTCAAAATTTTGTATGTGTCCACGTTGCGCTTTGGGGTGTTTCCTATCGCGGGCGCTAGGCCTACCCACACAAGTGAGGTATCATTTTTATCGGAAGACTTGGGGGAACGCTGGGTGGAAGGAAATTTGTGGCTCCTCTCAGATTCCAGAACTTTCTGCCACAGAAATGTGAGGAACATGTGTTTTTTTAGCCAAATTTTGAGGTTTGCAAAGGATTCTGGGTAACAGAACCTGGTCCGAGCCCCGCAAGTCACCCCTCCTTGGATTCCCCTAGGTCTCTAGTTTTCAGAAATGCACAGGTTTGGTAGGTTTCCCTAGGTGCTGGCTGAGCTAGAGGCAATAATCTACAGGTAGGCACTTCGCAAAAAACACCTCTGTTTTCTTCCAAAATTTTGGATGTGTCCACGTTGCGCTTTGGGGTGTTTCCTGTCGCGGGCGCTAGGCCTACCCACGCAAGTGAGGTATCATTGTTATCGGGAGACTTGGGGGAACGCTGGGTGGAAGGAAATTTGTGGCTCCTCTGAGATTCCAGAACTTTCTGCCACAGAAATGTGAGGAACATGTGTTTTTTTAGCCAAATTTGAGGTTTGCAAAGGATTCTGGGTAACAGAACCTGGTCCGAGCCCCGAAAGTCACCCCATCTTGGATTGCCCTAGGTCTCTAGTTTTCAGAAATGCACAGGTTTGGTAGGTTTCCCTAGGTGCCTGCTGAGCTAGAGGCCAAAATCTACAGGTAGGCACTTCGCAAAAAACACCTCTGTTTTCTTCCAAAATTTTCGATGTGTCCACGTTGCGCTTTGGGGTGTTTCCTGTCGCGGGCGCTAGGCCTACCCACGCAAGTGAGGTATCATTTTTATCGGGAGACTTGGGGGAACGCTGGGTGGAAGGAAATTTGTGGCTCCTCTCAGATTCCAGAACTTTCTGCCACCGAAATGTGAGGAACATGTGTTTTTTTAGCCAAATTTTGAGGTTTGCAAAGGATTCTGGGTAACAGACCCTGGTCCGAGCCCCGAAACTCACCCCATCTTGGATTGCCCTAGGTCTCTAGTTTTCAGAAATGCACAGGTTTGGTAGGTTTCCCTAGGTGCCGGTTGAGCTAGAGGCCAAAATCTACAGGTAGGCACTTCGCAAAAAACACCTCTGTTTTCTTCCAAAATTTTGGATGTGTCCACGTTGCGCTTTGGGGTGTTTCCTATCGCGGGCGCTAGGCCTACCCACACAAGTGAGGTATCATTTTTATCGGGAGACTTGGGGGAACGCTGGGTGGAAGGAAATTTGTGGCTCCTCTCAGATTCCAGAACTTTCTGCCACAGAAATGTGAGGAACATGTGTTTTTTTAGCCAAATTTTGAGGTTTGCAAAGGATTCTGGGTAACAGAACCTGGTCCGAGCCCCGCAAGTCACCCCTCCTTGGATTCCCCTAGGTCTCTAGTTTTTAGAAATGCACAGGTTTGGTAGGTTTCCCTAGGTGCCGGCTGAGCTAGAGGTAATAATCTACAGGTAGGCACTTCACAAAAAACACCTCTGTTTTCTTCCAAAATTTTGGATGTGTCCACGTTGCGCTTTGGGGTTTTTCCTGTCGCGGGCGCTAGGCCTACCCACGCAAGTGAGGTATCATTTTTATCGGGAGACTTGGGGGAACGCTGGGTGGAAGGAAATTTGTGGCTCCTCTCAGATTCCAGAACTTTCTGCCACAGAAATGTGAGGAACATGTGTTTCTTTAGCCAAATTTTGAGGTTTGCAAAGGATTCTGGGTAACAGAACCTGGTCCGAGCCCCGAAAGTCACCCCATCTTGGATTGCCCTAGGTCTCTAGTTTTCAGAAATGCACAGGTTTGGTAGGTTTCCCTAGGTGCCGGCTGAGCTAGAGGCCAAAATCTACAGGTAGGCACTTCGCAAAAAACACCTCTGTTTTCTTCCAAAATTTTCGATGTGTCCACGTTGCGCTTTGGGGTGTTTCCTGTCGCGGGCGCTAGGCCTACCCACGCAAGTGAGGTATCATTTTTATCGGGAGACTTGAGGGAACGCTGGGTGGAAGGAAATTTGTGGCTCCTCTCAGATTCCAGAACTTTCTGCCACAGAAATGTGAGGAACATGTGTTTTTTTAGCCAAATTTTGAGGTTTGCAAAGGATTCTGGGTAACAGAACCTGGTCCGAGCCCCGAAACTCACCACATCTTGGATTGCCCTAGGTCTCTAGTTTTCAGAAATGCACAGGTTTGGTAGGTTTCCCTAGGTGCCGGCTGAGCTAGAGGCCAAAATCTACAGGTAGGCACTTCGCAAAAAACCTCTCTGTTTTCTTCCAAAATTTTGGATGTGTCCACGTTGCGCTTTGGGGTGTTTCCTGTCGCCGGCGCTAGGCCTACCCACGCAAGTGAGGTATCATTTTTATCGGGAGACTTGGGGGAACGCTGGGTGGAAGGAAATTTGTGGCTCCTCTCAGATTCCAGAACTTTCTGCCACAGAAATGTGAGGAACATGTGTTTTTTTAGCCAAATTTTGAGGTTTGCAAAGGATTCTGGGTAACAGAACCTGGTCCGAGCCCTGCAAGTCACCCCTCCTTGGATTCCCCTAGATCTCTAGTTTTCAGAAATGCACAGGTTTGGTAGGTTTCCCTAGGTGCCGGCTGAGCTAGAGGCCAAAATCTACAGGTAGGCACTTCGCAAAAAACACCTCTGTTTTCTTCCAAAATTTTCGATGTGTCCACGTTGCGCTTTGGGGTGTTTCCTGTCACGGGCGCTAGGCCTACCCACGCAAGTGAGGTATCATTTTTATCGGGAGACTTGGGGTAACGCTGGGTGGAAGGAAATTTGTGGCTCCTCTCAGATTCCAGAACTTTCTGCCACAGAAATGTGAGGAACATGTGTTTTTTTAGCCAAATTTTGAGGTTTGCAAAGGATTCTGGGTAACAGAACCTGGTCCGAGCCCTGCAAGTCACCCCTCCTTGGATTCCCCTAGATCTTTAGTTTTCAGAAATGCACAGGTTTGGTAGGTTTCCCTAGGTGCCGACTGTGCTAGAGGCCAAAATCTACAGGTAGGCACTTCGCAAAAAACACCTCTGTTTTCTTCCAAAATTTTCGATGTGTCCACGTTGCGCTTTGGGGTGTTTCCTGTTGCGGGTGCTATGCCTACCCACGCAAGTGAGGTATCATTTTTATCGGGAGACTTGGGGGAACGCTGGGTGGAAGGAAATTTGTGGCTCCACTCAGATTCCAGAACTTTC
The DNA here is from genome assembly GCF_031143425.1 of Pleurodeles waltl. Classification (NCBI taxonomy): domain Eukaryota; kingdom Metazoa; phylum Chordata; class Amphibia; order Caudata; family Salamandridae; genus Pleurodeles; species Pleurodeles waltl. The sequence continues at coordinate 121,469,410 of NC_090439.1, forward strand.
TGCCACAGAAATATGAGGAACATGTGTTTTTTTAGCCAAATTTTGTGGTTTGCAAAGGATTCTGGGTAACAGAACCTGGTCCGAGCCCCGAAAGTCACCCCATCTTGGATTGCCCTAGGTCTCTAGTTTTCAGAAATGCACAGGTTTGGTAGGTTTCCCTAGGTGCCGGCTGAGCTAGAGGCCAAAATCTACAGGTAGGCACTTCGCAAAAAACACCTCTGTTTTCTTCCAAAATTTTGGATGCGTCCACGTTGCGCTTTGGGGTGTTTCCTGTCGCCGGCGCTAGGCCTACCCACGCAAGTGAGGTATCATTTTTATCGGGAGACTTGGGGGAACGCTGGGTGGAAGGAAATTTGTGGCTCCTCTCAGATTCCAGAACTTTCTGCCACAGAAATGTGAGGAACATGTGTTTTTTTAGCCAAATTGTGAGGTTTGCAAAGGATTCTGGGTAACAGAACCTGGTCCGAGCCCTGCAAGTCACCCCTCCTTGGATTCCCCTAGATCTCTAGTTTTCAGAAAGGCACAGGTTTGGTAGGTTTCCCTAGGTGCCGGCTGAGCTAGAGGCCAAAATCTACAGGTAGGCACTTCGCAAAAAACACCTCTGTTTTCTTCCAAAATTTTGTATGTGTCCACGTTGCGCTTTGGGGTGTTTCCTGTCGCCGGCGCTAGGCCTAACCACGCAAGTGAGGTATCATGTTTATCGGGAGACTTGGGGGAACGCTGGGTGGAAGGAAATTTGTGGCTCCTCTCAGATTCCAGAACTTTCTGCCACAGAAATGTGAGGAACATGTGTTTTTTAGCCAAATTGTGAGGTTTGCAAAGGATTCTGGGTAACAGAACCTGGTCCGAGCCCTGCAAGTCACCCCTCCTTGGATTCCCCTAGATCTCTAGTTTTCAGAAATGCACAGGTTTGGTAGGTTTCCCTAGGTGCCGACTGAGCTAGAGGCCAAAATCTACAGGTAGGCACTTCGCAAAAAACACCTCTGTTTTCTTCCAAAATTTTGGATGTGTCCACGTTGCACTTTGGGGTGTTTCCTGTCGCGGGTGCTAGGCCTACCCACGCAAGTGAGATATCATTTTTATCGGGAGACTTGGGGGAACGCTGGGTGGAAGGAAATTTGTGGCTCCACTCAGATTCCAGAACTTTCTGCCACAGAAATATGAGGAACATGTGTTTTTTTAGCCACATTTTGTGGTTTGCAAAGGATTCTGGGTAACAGAACCTGGTCCGAGCCCCGAAAGTCACCCCATCTTGGATTGCCCTAGGTCTCTAGTTTTCAGAAATGCACAGGTTTGGTAGGTTTCCCTAGGTGCCGGCTGAGCTAGAGGCCAAAATCTACAGGTAGGCACTTCGCAAAAAACACCTCTGTTTTCTTCCAAAATTTTGGATGCGTCCACGTTGCGCTTTGGGGTGTTTCCTGTCGCCGGCGCTAGGCCTACCCACGCAAGTGAGGTATCATTTTTATCGGGAGACTTGGGGGAACGCTGGGTGGAAGGAAATTTGTGGCTCCTCTCAGATTCCAGAACTTTCTGCCACAGAAATGTGAGGAACATGTGTTTTTTTAGCCAAATTTTGAGGTTTGCAAAGGATTCTGGGTAACAGAACCTGGTCCGAGCCCTGCAAGTCACCCCTCCTTGGATTCCCCTAGATCTCTAGTTTTCAGAAAGGCACAGGTTTGGTAGGTTTCCCTAGGTGCCGGCTGAGCTAGAGGCCAAAATCTACAGGTAGGCACTTCGCAAAAAACACCTCTGTTTTCTTCCAAAATTTTGTATGTGTCCACGTTGCGCTTTGGGGTGTTTCCTGTCGCCGGCGCTAGGCCTAACCACGCAAGTGAGGTATCATGTTTATCGGGAGACTTGGGGGAACGCTGGGTGGAAGGAAATTTGTGGCTCCTCTCAGATTCCAGAACTTTCTGCCACAGAAATGTGAGGAACATGTGTTTTTTAGCCAAATTTTGAGGTTTGCAAAGGATTCTGGGTAACAGAACCTGGTCCGAGCCCTGCAAGTCACCCCTCCTTGGATTCCCCTAGATCTCTAGTTTTCAGAAATGCACAGGTTTGGTAGGTTTCCCTAGGTGCCGACTGAGCTAGAGGCCAAAATCTACAGGTAGGCACTTCGCAAAAAACACCTCTGTTTTCTTCCAAAATTTTGGATGTGTCCACGTTGCGCTTTGGGGTGTTTCCTGTCGCCGGCGCTAGGCCTAACCACGCAAGTGAGGTATCATGTTTATCAGGAGACTTGGGGGAACGCTGGGTGGAAGGAAATTTGTGGCTCCTCTCAGATTCCAGAACTTTCTGCCACAGAAATGTGAGGAACATGTGTTTTTTTAGCCAAATTTTGAGGTTTGCAAAGGATTCTGGGTAACAGAACCTGGTCCGAGTCCCGCAAGTCACCCCTCCTTGGATTCCCCTAGGTCTCTAGTTTTCAGAAATGCACAGGTTTGGTAGGTTTCCCTAGGTGCCAGCTGAGCTAGAGGCCGAAATCTACAGGTAGGCACTTCGCAAAAAACACCTCTGTTTTCTTCCAAAATTTTGGATGTGTCCACGTTGCGCTTTGGGGTGTTTCCTGTCGCGGGCGCTAGGTCTACCCACACAAGTGAGGTATCAGTTTTATCGGGAGACTTGGGGGAACGCTGGCTGAAAGGAAATTTGTGGCTGCTCTCAGATTCCAGAACTTTCTGCCACAGAAATGTGAGGAACATGTGTTTTTTTAGCCAAATTTTGAGGTTTGCAAAGGATTCTGGGTAACAGAACCTGGTCCGAGCCCTGCAAGTCACCCCTCCTTGGATTCCCCTAGATCTCTAGTTTTCAGAAATGCACAGGTTTGGTAGGTTTCCCTAGGTGCCGGCTGAGCTAGAGTCCAAAATCTACAGGTAGGCACTTCGCAAAAAACACCTCTGTTTTCTTCCAAAATTTTGGATGTGTCCACGTTGCGCTTTGGGGTGTTTCCTGTCGCCGGCGCTAGGCCTAACCACGCAAGTGAGGTATCATGTTTATCGGGAGACTTGGGGGAACGCTGGGTGGAAGGAAATTTGTGGCTGCTCTCAGATTCCAGAACTTTCTGCAACAGAAATGTGAGGAACATGTGTTTTTTTAGCCAAATTTTGAGGTTTGCAAAGGATTTTGGGTAACAGAACCTGGTCCGAGCCCCGCAAGTCACCCCTCCTTGGATTCCCCTAGGTCTCTAGTTTTCAGAAATGCACAGGTTTGGTAGGGTTCCCTAGGTGCCGGCTGAGCTAGAGGCCAAAATCTACAGGTAGGCACTTCGCAAAAAACACCTCTGTTTTCTTCCAAAATTTTGGATGTGTCCACGTTGCGCTTTGGGGTGTTTCCTGTCGCGGGCGCTAGGCCTACCCACACAAGTGAGGTATCATATTTATCGGGAGACTTGGGGGAACGCTGGCTGGAAGGAAATTTGTGGCTGCTCTCAGATTCCAGAACTTTCTGCCACAGAAATGTGAGGAACATGTGTTTTTTTAACCACATTTTGAGGTTTGCAAAGGATTCGGGGTAACAGAACCTGGTCCGAGCCCCGCAAGTCACCCCTCCTTGGATTCCCCTAGGTCTCTAGTTTTCAGAAATGCACAGGTTTGGTAGGTTTCCCTAGGTGCCGGCTGAGCTAGAGGCAATAATCTACAGGTAGGCACTTCGCAAAAAACACCTCTGTTTTCTTCCAAAATTTTGGATGTGTCCACGTTGCGCTTTGGGGTGTTTCCTGTCGCGGGCGCTAGGCCTACCCACGCAAGTGAGGTATCATTTTTATCGGGAGACTTGGGGGAACGCTGGGAGGAAGGAAATTTGTGGCTCCTCTCAGATTCCAGAACTTTCTGCCACAGAAATATGAGGAACATGTGTTTTTTTAGCCAAATTTTGTGGTTTGCAAAGGATTCTGGGTAACAGAACCTGGTCCGAGCCCCGAAAGTCACCCCATCTTGGATTGCCCTAGGTCTCTAGTTTTCAGAAATGCACAGGTTTGGTAGGTTTCCCTAGGTGCCGGCTGAGCTAGAGGCCAAAATCTACAGGTAGGCACTTCGCAAAAAACACCTCTGTTTTCTTCCAAAATTTTGGATGTGTCCACGTTGCGCTTTGGGGTGTTTCCTGTCGCGGGTGCTAGGCCTACCCACGCAAGTGAGGTATCATTTTTATCGGGAGACTTGGGGGAACGCTGGGTGGAAGGAAATTTGTGGCTCCACTCAGATTCCAGAACTTTCTGCCACAGAAATGTGAGGAACATGTGTTTTTTTAGCCAAATTTTGAGGTTTGCAAAGGATTCTCGGTAACAGAACCTGGTCCGAGCCCCGAAAGTCACCCCATCTTGGATTGCCCTAGGTCTCTAGTTTTCAGAAATGCACAGGTTTGGTAGGTTTCCCTAGGTGCCGGCTGAGCTAGAGGCCAAAATCTACAGGTAGGCACTTCGCAAAAAACACCTCTGTTTTCTTCCAAAATTTTGGATGTGTCCACGTTGCGCTTTGTGGTGTTTCCTGTCGCGGGCGCTAGGCCTACCCACACAAGTGAGGTATCATTTTTATCGGGAGACTTGGGGAACGCTGGGTGGAAGGAAATTTGTGGCTCCTCTCAGATTCCAGAACTTTCTGCCACAGAAATGTGAGGAACATGTGTTTTTTTAGCCAAATTTGGAGGTTTGCAAAGGATTCTGGGTAACAGAACCTGGTCCGAGCCCCGCAAGTCACCCCTCCTTGGATTCCCCTAGGTCTCTAGTTTTCAGAAATGCACAGGTTTGGTAGGTTTCCCTAGGTGCCGGCTGAGCTAGAGGCCAAAATCTGCAGGTAGGCACTTCGCAAAAAACACCTCTGTTTTCTTTAAAAAAAATGGGATGTGTCCACGTTGCGCTTTGGGGTGTTTCCTATCGCGGGCGCTAGGCCTACCCACACAAGTGAGGTATCATTTTTATCGGGAGACTTGGGGGAACGCTGGGTGGAAGGAAATTTGTGGCTCCTCTCAGATTCCAGAACTTTCTGCCACAGAAATATGAGGAACATGTGTTTTTTTAGCCAAATTTTGAGGTTTGCAAAGGATTCTGGGTAACAGAACCTGGTCCGAGCCCCGCAAGTCACCCCTCCTTGGATTCCCCTAGGTCTCTAGTTTTCAGAAATGCACAGGTTTGGTAGGTTTCCCTAGGTGCCGGCTGAGCTAGAGGCAATAATCTACAGGTAGGCACTTCGCAAAAAACACCTCTGTTTTCTTCCAAAATTTTGGATGTGTCCACGTTGCGCTTTGGGGTGTTTCCTGTCGCGGGCGCTAGGCCTACCCACGCAAGTGAGGTATCATTTTTATCGGGAGACTTGGGGGAACGCTGGGAGGAAGGAAATTTGTGGCTCCTCTCAGATTCCAGAACTTTCTGCCACAGAAATATGAGGAACATGTGTTTTTTTAGCCAAATTTTGTGGTTTGCAAAGGATTCTGGGTAACAGAACCTGGTCCGAGCCCCGAAAGTCACCCCATCTTGGATTGCCCTAGGTCTCTAGTTTTCAGAAATGCACAGGTTTGGTAGGTTTCCCTAGGTGCCGGCTGAGCTAGAGGCCAAAATCTACAGGTAGGCACTTCGCAAAAAACACCTCTGTTTTCTTCCAAAATTTTGGATGTGTCCACGTTGCGCTTTGGGGTGTTTCCTGTCGCGGGTGCTAGGCCTACCCACGCAAGTGAGGTATCATTTTTATCGGGAGACTTGGGGGAACGCTGGGTGGAAGGAAATTTGTGGCTCCACTCCGATTCCAGAACTTTCTGCCACAGAAATGTGAGGAACATGTGTTTTTTTAGCCAAATTTTGAGGTTTGCAAAGGATTCTCGGTAACAGAACCTGGTCCGAGCCCCGAAAGTCACCCCATCTTGGATTGCCCTATGTCTCTAGTTTTCAGAAATGCACAGGTTTGGTAGGTTTCCCTAGGTGCCGGCTGAGCTAGAGGCCAAAATCTACAGGTAGGCACTTCGCAAAAAACACCTCTGTTTTCTTCCAAAATTTTGGATGTGTCCACGTTGCGCTTTGTGGTGTTTCCTGTCGCGGGCGCTAGGCCTACCCACACAAGTGAGGTATCATTTTTATCGGGAGACTTGGGGAACGCTGGGTGGAAGGAAATTTGTGGCTCCTCTCAGATTCCAGAACTTTCTGCCACAGAAATGTGAGGAACATGTGTTTTTTTAGCCAAATTTGGAGGTTTGCAAAGGATTCTGGGTAACAGAACCTGGTCCGAGCCCCGCAAGTCACCCCTCCTTGGATTCCCCTAGGTCTCTAGTTTTCAGAAATGCACAGGTTTGGTAGGTTTCCCTAGGTGCCGGCTGAGCTAGAGGCCAAAATCTGCAGGTAGGCACTTCGCAAAAAACACCTCTGTTTTCTTTAAAAAAAATGGGATGTGTCCACGTTGCGTTTTGGGGCGTTTCCTCTCGCGGGCGCTAGGCCTACCCACACAAGTGAGGTATCATTTTTATCGGGAGACTTGGGGGAACATAGATTAGTAAAAAAAGTGCTATTGCCCCTTGTCTTTCTCTACATTTTTTCCTTCCAAATATAGGAGAGTGTGTAAAAAAGACATCTATTTGAGAAATTCCCTATAATTCACATGCTAGTATGGTCACCCTGGAATTCAGAGATGTGCAAATAACCACTGCTCCTCAGCACCTTATCTTGTGCCCTTTTTGGAAATGCAAAGGTTTTCTTGATAGCAATTTTTTACTCTTTATATTTCAGCAAATGAATTGCTGTATACCCGGTATAGAATGAAAACGCACTGCAGGGTGCAGCTCATTTATTGTCTCTGGGTTCCTCGGGTTCTTGATGAACCTACAAGCCCTATATATCCCCGCAACCAGAGGAGTCCAGCAGACGTAACGGTATATTGCTTTCCATAATCTAACATTGCAGGGAAAAGTTACAGAGTAAAACGTAGAGAAAAATTGATGGTTTTTTCACCTCAATTTCAATATTTTTCTTTTTCAGATGTTATTTTCTGTAGGAAACCCTTGTAGGATCTACACAAATGACCCCTTGCTGAATTCAGAATTATGTCTACTTTTCCGAAATGGTTAGGTTTCTGGGATCCAGCATTGGTTTCATGCCCATTCCTGTCACTGACTGGAAGGAGGCTGAAAGCCAAAAAATTGCAAAAATGGGGTATGCCCCAGTAAAATGCCAAAACTGTGTTGAAAAATTGGGTTTTCTGATTCAAGTCTGCCTGTTCCTGAAACCTAGGAAGCTGCTGAGTTTAGCACTGCAAACCCTTTGTTGATGCCATTTTCAGGGGGAAATCCACAAGCCTTCTTCTGCAGCCACTTTTTCCAATTTTTTTGAAAAAAACGAAATTTTCACTGTATTTTGGCCAATTTCTTGGCCTCCTTCAAGGGAACCCACAAAGTCTGGGTACCTCTAGAATCCCTAGGATGTTGGAAAAAAAGGACGCAAATTTGGCTTGGTTAGCTTATGTGGACAAAGAGTTTTGAGGGCCTAAGCGTGAACTGCCCCAAATGGGCAAAAAAAGGCCTGGCACAGGAGGGGGAAAAGGCCTGGCAGTGAAGGGGTTAGAACGAGGTGTGTTGTCTTTTGTGTGGTGTTTTCACTGTTTTACTGCTTGAAGTGTTGCACAAATACTTTACATATTGCCTGTCACGTAAGCGTGACTGCTGTGTGCCAAGCTACCAGAGGGTGAACACAAGTTAATCTTTAGTGTGTATCTGACTTACCCTGACTAGAATTGTGGGTTCTGTTTAAACAGAGTGCTTACCTCTGCCAACGAGAAACACAGTTTCTAACAGCCGCCTTATATTTTTTTAATTAATTTTCAGGACACTGGGATTGTGTCTTGAATCCTGGAATGAATTACATAACATATTGTCCATGTTGTTGCCAGCCAGTCAGGGTTTAACTTTCCCCTTTAAATTAGTCAGTAAGAGCATCTCTGGACACCAAGAGTCGAGATATACAGAATTCCTTAACCATTTCATGCCCAATCCAAGAGTGAATTTCTCAAAAACAGCTGAGGGGATTTACACGAAATCACAAAAAGAATGCAAACACGTTCTAAATTTATGCCACTTTTTTTGTATTTCCATCCAGCCATTTTTTTGTACTGGAGAGAAAGGAATCACACTTTTTGGACCTCTCTTTTTATTGGCCCCCACTTAATAGATCAGTTCGATACTTTCCATGAAAAAGCTGAGATAGATTAAAGTTTTTTTAAATATTTTCATGCAGCACTCTTCCAATGGAATCTCAAGCCTAACTATAACTTCACAGTGGCACTGAAAAAAACAATGGTTAAATTGGAGTTATATGTAGATCCTCTAGTAATAATAAAAAACTTTAAACCAAAAAGCACTGAAATTGACAGACGGCCAGCCCCTGGATTATAAAATCACTTTAACCTTTGCTTTGTTCATTGAATTTTTATGCTGTTTTAGGTATGGTAAGATCTTATTTTCACATCTAACTCTAGCATTACTTAAACTTTGGCTTTTTCAGTTAATTCTGTTTTTTTATCATATTTTAACTTTCGTGTATGTATAAGCCTGGAAGGGTGGATACTACCATGTTGCACAATCTAATGTCTGTATGCACTCAGCTTGGCGAACAGTGTCACACCTCCAGTTAGGGTTGAATCTTTTACAGACAATCAACCTTATTCCTTTTACACAGTGACACTATGTGAAGAACTAGTTCTATGGAGGACTTCGCTGACTTGCATTCTTTATTTTTTTGTTTTTTGTTTCTATTTGTTTTTTTAACCTCTTTGGATTATTTTTCTTATTAGGATTTAGCTGTTGGGCACATTTTATAGCCAATTTATTTTTTTAATCTTAATTATGTTTTTCTCTTTTTTGGTATTTTTCTGGTTTCTTTAATTATTTTTAGCCATGAATGTATGTTTTAACAGATTTTGAATTTTGACTTTTTAAATTGTTTTTAACAGATGTGTAAAAAGTGTTTGTGTTGTTCCTCTATATGCTGTCATAAAGCTTTTGAGAAAGCTCTTTTATTTCTCTCTCATTTGCGGTGTAGAGAGTGGGACTTGGCACTCAACCTTTTACTGCACATGGCCTCTTATAAAGCACAGCATAGAGTTGGTCTGCACACAGCCTTTGGCTGAGCACACGGGGGGTTGGCGACATGGCCTGGCTAGGCCCTGCACCTGATTCCTCATTTGAATCAAATGCCAAATCAAAAACTCTACCTATGTAAACTCTGACCCATGTATAACTACACAGTGGCTACTTTTACTGTGTAATACTCCACAGAAGCCAATGTGCTCACCCATCTGTTAACATGAGCTTATGCTGAAGTCCTGTGGGGCAAAGAAAATCAAGGAAAAAAGTAGAGTAGGGGTCTGTGGCAGGTTGGCCGCTAATGGCATTGTTGGTCCCTGCTGACAGCCATGCATGTTGGTGGGTTGGCCATCTGCAGGGGGTTGGGTGTAGGTCCAAGCTGCATACGAGGCCATGTAGCCAACACTGTTTAGCCTTGTGCAGCAAGGGGCTGGATGCCTGTTGTGGGATGGGCATGTGACCTGGCTGCAGGTGAGGCCCTGCAGCTGACCCATTCACACCCGCTTGACGGTGTGCCATTTATGTTTAAAAAAGATACAAAAATCACTGAAAAAGCAAACGTTAAGGTGTAGCTATATGCTAGTAAGGTATTAAGATTTTAAAGTTAAAAAAGTAAAACATTCCCTTCATCCAAATTAGGACTTTAATTTTATATTTAAGTCCATGAATAGTCCGCTTGCGCGTATTCAAGAAGTTCCAAACTTGTGGCTAACCCAAGATAAGGTACTTCCATATATACATTTTACTTACATTCAAAATTTGGCTGAAATATGTTCAGTGTTGTTTTTTGGTAACTAAGAGAATTGTTTCCTGTGGAAGTCAAAATAAAAAAAGCAGCATTTGTTGAACCCTCTTCATGTGTGCACCCCTTAATGAATTTGCATGGCAAGCAAAACCATACCTGTCTGTCTATCTATCTATCTATCTATCTATCTATCTATCTATCTATCTATCTATCTATCTATCTATCTATCTATCTATCTATCTATCTATCTATCTGTCTCCTAGAAGCCTTTGACTAGGCAACTTTTGGTGGAACACCTCTTCATACAGGCTACACTGGTATGATGGTGTTCTGCAAACCACACCTGTTTATACCAGTTGAAACAACAGGACATATTTCCTTTTTTAGCTTTGAATTTAAATTATTTGTGTTCTTTGTGTAACATTTTGTGTTTTTAATTGAATAATTTTAATATTAATATCTCATATCCACTTAATATATTTAAACAATGCCATAGACAATAAAAACTAAACCTACATATTTAAATGTGGAGCTCTTCTATGATAGAGCAATACCATTCTGAGGTACAACATACTTTGTTCTGATTAACCCCTGAGATATTCATGATTTATAAGAAAGTGTTAATCCAGGTCAGGATTTTTCAAATTGCCACAGGGGTATGTGCTCAATGGTATGGACACACAATGAAACATCACAGTGGTGATTGTTATTACCATAGCAGCACAAGTGTATTCAGTTCCAATGTATATTAGAATTAATATTGCCATTGTCTTCTCTCTTCCTCCAAATAACAAATGTTTTATAATTGTTCTTTTTTTATAGCATTTAACAAATATTTGGTTGGTACACCATTTGTAACTAATGTTATTTATTGGTAAGAAAGTGATCGCCAGGCTGGTAATCCAAAAGAAGACACATGCTTAATATGCTGCAACCAAACTTCCACAAAACCTTAACTCATTTGTTCATAGACAAACACAAGCATAATGTGTTCTACCTCACACTGGAACATGAAACTGAGTTAAAAACTTTGGCCCTGATTTAGAGTTTGGTGAATGGGTACTCAGTCAGAAATGTGATGGATACACTGTTTGCCCAACTACAAGAGCCAAGAGATGTAATGCCTTGCAATAAGTCAACTGTGATAACCCATCTGCCAAACTCTAAATCACTCCCTTAGTCTCTTTTTGAGGGGAATCCTGCCAAGCAGGTGGGGTGGTAAACCTGACCCACCCAATTTTTTTGTGGTCCAGAATATAAAGTGTACTTGGAGTATTTAATATTCAAATTGAATGCCCACAAAATTTGGCCAAAATATCAAGGAGGTAAGTGTCCATAGGTAAGTAACGATTTGCTATTCTTAATTTCATATCTGCATACCTTGATGACATTTGTAAACATATATATAGGGGGCACCTCAATTCAAGTGGTCGCTCTAACTCAATTTTTATTGGCAAATAAAAAGGAATATTGGTGTGTCTGTGGAAGCCTGAAAATGTAATAACGACACAAAGCAGTAAGATTCAAAGTGTAGATCAATCATCAACAGCTCATCTGCGAGAAATATAGTCCATTATGGACATGCTCAAAATACATAAATTGACATGAGGTTTTATAAATGACAGAACATATTACACAAATGTTATACAGCCAATGAGAGCCAGTTGCTCGGCAAACCAATAGGGTTTTCCAATCATTAATCAGAATAAAGCCTTTGGCTGCACACGGGCACTGATTTAGTTAATCAGCAAATGAAGAATAGCAGCAGTTTGACACATACTTCTGTTCCCTTATTATTTCTCAAGTCCTTACGGTCACAGCAAGGGTGCAGAGAGTGCAACTTGAGGCCATTATACCTCCTCAAATTCTGCAAACCCCCTATTGAGTGTCACAGAATGAAACCTGAATTAAAATGGGATCAACACTGCTATTGGCAGAGCCAGACAAGGTTCTGCAGTTCCAAACATAATGGACCTTTCACCTCTAAATGGCAGAAGGGCATAGAGAGATCAGTTGCCAGGACTTTGATGACATTTTATAGATCTTCCATTATATAAGAGCTTTAGCCCTTTATCCAAAACATGCTCAATGCAAATGGTCAATATATGAAATTAAAATACAGGTACAAAAGGCAAAAAATATTAACAATGCTTTGATTTAAAACCACTAAGCGGTCAGTTTGGAAGTGATATAAAAAATAACTATAGTTGTTGTACTACCTAACAGTGCCTCAGGGCTAGGTTTAAAAAAAAAGTTTACCTAACAGGTATGTTATTGTAAAATGAAAATATATTGTGGCTCAACAATATGATATTTTTCTGGAATTATTGTTATATTGCTTCATAATGCAAAGGTTTTACCCATCAAATCAGAAACAAAAGAACTAAAGTCTGTGACACTACAGGAATCAAGATTTAAATCTCATTGTTGACAGCTCCACTACCACTGCCATTTCTCTAGTTTCATGCATGCTGGCAAGCAAAGGGGCAAACTGAATGGATGGCCACTCACAAGCAACATTGGTGTCCCTGATTTGACTGTTCCTACGTATTAGTACCACCATGAATTGAGAACACCTACTTAACTGCAGAGCCTGAAGAGAGGTTAGGCTAAAATAAGATCTAAGTACAACTTTTGGAATAAAGTAAAAAACACAGTAAATTTTACAATGGAACCAAAAGTCAGATGGACTCTGTTTATTTCTGACTATTGCACAACAAGCTTAAAAAAGTAAATTCCATGCCTGTGTAATTGTTTCAGAACACTAAACTGTGTTGATGATATCACTTAGCAGGTTGGCACTCTTGACTGATCTAGGTCTAGAGGGAATCTAACTGGTATGTTGTAAAAGTTGGGCATGGTGGGAAACTGTAACTTGAAACTGAGCATGTTTTTGGAACAAGGTTATCTAAAGTGGTTCTTAAGTGAACAATGAAATTCCACAAGTTGCCAATGGATGAGGAAGCTTAGAGTAATTAGAGCTTTCAGTAATGGCACAAAATGATTCTGCATAGTTTTCAGGACTTGGGCTTATACATTAAGCAAGGATTGTTAGGGCACATCTACAGATTTATCCACCATATAAGCCTCAGGGATCCAAACATTGCTGTAGAGGCTCACAGTGTTCGGTTAAACAGGTAGTAGAAAATTCTGCACTAGAATCACCTCTTGAGTACTTGAACTCCTACTCTTGCAAATAAGAAGGCTCCACAGCTTGAAGAGCATGCACACAAAATGAAATGGCACACAATTTGGCCTCGGTAAAGAAAACCCAGGACCTGAAATTCTGATGTTTGATGTTAGTTCTTATCTGCACAAAACTTATCATCATTTTATCCTTTTTTTTGTACATTGAATTTCTGGGTATTTTTCCTAATGTAAAGTAAGATATTTTTGTCACATGCCCAGGCTCTTTGCTCAACCTGCAGCCATCCCACTACTGCTGCATAGGCCCTTGGGCCACAAGCAGTGGGTAATTGGTCATTGGTTCTGGCCTAAGTCTAGGCCTTGCACCCAGTCAGCTGTGGGGTGGCCAGTCCCAACTGTGCATGGCATTTTAATATGCACTGTGGGGAATTCCATGCACACCACTGGATTATAAAGGCAGTGTTACCTGAAAGAAGTAATTCCATGTTACAACAATGATGGGGAATTACTAAATTCCTCAGATTCTATGGGTGCAATTAAAAACTCTGCCCACCCCTAATCATCATTCATTGTTAACCTGCTGATATTCAATAAAACATTCTCTTAACCTTTACCAATCCATGTTAACTATCTTTGTCAATAATGTCGTTTTATTAATGCATTAGAAATGCAATAGAATGTGAGTGCTAACGTTTTCCCAAATTTGGTGTAGTTCTGTGCAACCTATGGAATTTGGGAAACCATACTTTTTGCCCCCACCTCACCCTCACCTTTTCTTCACTCCTGCTTGACGGTGATGGAATGATGCAGAGCCAAAGTGGATCAACTCTTTTTTTTTCAGAACGTTTCCTGCATATATATAAATGCATATGTATTCATATACATATTTTTAAGTGAATAGATATATATTCATGCATGGGGCCCCCTCCTAGGGCCTACTAAAGCCCCAGGGACCACTACCTCCCCGGGCCAGCCATGCATGGTGGGAATTGGCCACAGGGCCTGCGGCTAAGCCCCCGCATGAACCCAACCTTACTCTGGCACGGACTTTTGTCTTGCACGGCGGCGGTATTGTGTGTGAAGCCTTTTTTGGGGTTTCAAATCAGTGAATCCATTGCAGATTTACATGTATCTGCGGACTGGCAAAAAAGAATTGCACATTTTGTTGCCCATGAGGGTTCCCACAGAGACCACTCCATGTGCCTTATGGGTTCTGGATACCTCTGTGCTGACCTCTTATTTGTGTTTTTATTCATGTTTTCTCCCCAGGGGTCCAGCCAAGAAACAATATGGCAGCCACAACTTTCTTTAGGACCAATTTTAACATGAAACCTTACTCTAGGGGTGTCTTTCTCCTCTCCCTCTGCTAGTTTGGGTAGTGAGGTGCCAACCTCCTCTGTCTCTAACTTTGATAGGTCTGCAGTTAGCTTACCCACTGAGGTTATCCAGCACTTGAGTAACCCTACCATGTCCAACAGGGTCCATGGGTCTACCTTGCTTTTGGCTATGGGGTCTGACTCCCATGACAAGTACAGTGTTGCTATGAAGGCCATCACCCAGCAGAGGCTACTGACAGCTGTCAGAACCCAGAACCACATCCTAAGCTCCCCACTCTTATGTGGGAGAGCTGTGTTAGGAGCGACTGTGGGATCCTGGTACCTCTTTTGCTGCTCAGAGTGGAATGATACCACATCATTTGGTGGACACCCTTCACCAATTTCCCTTCTGTAAGTGAAGTGGTGACACCCTGAGGCTGACCAGCTGCCTGACTACTCAGGACTTTTTCTTGGGGTCAGGATAAGCCTTACCAGTGCCAACTCTGGGCATCCAACTTACTGAGTCAGAAGGCCCTTGTCTCACTGGATCTCTCTTTAACGGTGGCCCAACTTTACTCTTCTTTTTCCCCTACCTTGGGGACCCCTCGCTCCTAACTGTAGGGACTGGTTCCCCAGATGTGTGTTTGTTAGGGGCATTTTGGGTGACTTCCCATCTGGAATCATTGTGACCTCTAGAAGGTCATTGCCCAGGATATAATCTAAGGGAATGTCAGCACTGACTACCACCTTATACCAGCCAAGGGTACCCTCCCTACTGGTTGGGTAGTAAGCGCTACATCAGTGGGTAAATGTCCATTCTGGGGGATCAGGGCTGCAGGCCCCTCCTCCCCAGCTGATATCGGTCTGAGGACCCAATCCTCCAGGACCTACTATAATTCCATGAGGGGCAGCTTGACTCCCTCCCCAGCTGAATTCGGCTTTGGGGACCCCATCCCCCAAGGCCCAGCCTCTTCATGTACTTTTGAGGAAAGGGGTGGGGCGGACTGCGGCTATGTGGACTCCATCCCCCATGATCCAACCACCTGTCCTGAGTGCCTTGCAGGCTACCCAGTGTGCATTGGGGACAGCAGGGAGATTCTCAATGCCCCCACAGTCCCTGACAGCTTTATGTCTCCTGCGGATCCAGCACTGCTGTCACAGGCAAGGAGCTGCTAAACATACACCTCCCTGTCTGTGAGAACAATTGTATGTATTTCTGCAACGGACCCCCTTCATTCTTTGATTTTAGCCCCGGGGAGGTGGTTTTCCAGTGGCTCCAACCTGCCACGTGAACAACCCAAATGTAATTAAATATTTGCACAGGGACGTCGCTGTCCCCTCTGTTTGGGGAGTCCGCACTGCACCCATGCATATATTATTTTTTTTATCTTGGGGAGGTGGCTGTTCCTGAGGTGATGGGGGGCTGCTCAGCCCCTGCATACTATTGAGCTAAAGCACAAATAAGTCCAGGAGTCCACTCCTTTATTTTTGACATGCACCCGGGACTTGGCCCCCTCAGAGCTTTAATAAAATAATTACAGAGACTCTGCTTTTTTTCTTTTAATTTTTTCTTGCAAATTTGCAATGTCATCACAATTTCACTGCAACTTTTTTTTTTAAGTGCTTTTTTGCTCTGATTGACTACCTCTAGGACCCCATTACAGAGCTAAGGGCTCAGGGGTTCCTTTTCTTGGCCCCTTTTCTTTATTTTTCTTTTTTTTCTTTAGGGACTCAGCTGAAGCTGGGTCCAAGATGGCTTTCAACTCTCCTTGGGTGAAGTATTGACAGCTCCTCATTTCACTGCACAAGCTTGTCATTTTTTGCGAAGTTCCCACAGCCATAGATATACAAATTTGGATTTCCTTAAATTTCTCAACAACTGCTGAATGGATTTACACCAAATAACAAAAAGCATGATCTGCGTACCAAAAGCTACATTTCTGCCAAATTTGGTGTCATTCTGTCCAGCGGTTCTGGCAGTAGTGTTCAAAATTGCTATGGGAATTGCTAGAGGGGTTTGCATTTTACCCACTTTACGTTCTGTTAGACCCATCCATTACAAGGAAGCTTTAATATATTTTCAGAGATTGCCAGATAGACAAATTTGTCATTTTGTATTAGATTTTGTTACAGCTTCTTTAAGCATTAGGAAAAGGCTCATTTCATTTTAAATGTATATGTATGTATAGTTTAATATTGTAAGTTAATCTTTGTATTCTGTTATTGTGATTTTTCTTATGTTATGAGTTTTATTTGTTTATTTTATGAGATTTTAGACCGGATGTTTACGTAATGTTTTAGATATGGTACTATTTTATTCTTCTATCTATTTACTGTAACGTAATTATTGTGTGGTATTTGTGTTTTTGTCTGTACTTTTATGGCATTTGCCGAATAAAGTTTTGTGACTGACTGACTGACTGATATGGGAAACACACGTTTTTTGAGTCCCCCTTTTACTCCACCCCGCTTGATGGATCACCCTGAAACTGTCTGTGCATAGCAAAAATCACTGGCATACTTTCATTTGAGAATGTTGTGAAGATTCATCAAAAGGTGCCAAAGATATGGGAAAATCAAAAAATTATTTTCCTATGGAAACATGGCCCTAACTACAACTATTTACTGGCGACTGCCAGTAGGTAATTTATATGGTTTTGTGAGTGTAAAATCTTCCCCATCCCTCGGGACCTGCTCAATTATTTTAAGGGAGAGGGGTACTAGTTGGACCCCACCCACCCTGGGCCAATTTTGTTTACAGGGACCCCATCACCCTGGGTTTGTCTAATTATTAGAAGGGGGCCATGTGCCCACCCCGTCCCAGAGCTAATTTTGGCCCTAGACACCCCATCCCCGGGGCCAGACAGTTATTAAAATCAAGAGGGGAGCTATGCAGCTCCCCTCCCCAGGCTGGTTTTGGAACTGGAGGCCCTATGCACCGGCACCTGCCAATTTGTGGAAAAGGAGGGCCACCATGTGACCCTTCTCTCCAGGCTGATTTTGACCCGGGCCCCCAATCCCCTGAGGTCATCATATTATTAAAAAGGGGGATGGGGCCATGCGCCCCACCTCCCCGGCCCAACTTTGGCCCTAGGGAACCTGGGACCGGGCTATTATTAAAAGGAGGAGAGAACTGTGATGCCACTGTCTGCTGGCTGATTTTGGCGCAGGGACCCCATTCTCCAGGGCCCAGCCAAGGCATCCAGTGTGCATTGATGGAGCCCACGGGGGAGCCTGAATGACCCAGCATTCTGAGCCAACACCCTGCCTCCTTCCAGCTCTTTTTCTAGCTCCTGCTTGCTGGGAGCTGAGTTATTGTTTGCCCTTGCTTGGTGAAAGCTCTCTGAAAAAACATTTTGAAACTCCCCTTTTCTTGGCCCCCACTTAACGAATTACCCTGAAACTTTCAAGACAGCAGCTGAAGTATGTGGCAAACTTTTTTTTGAAAATTGTGTGTAGTTCCTCAAAAGGCACCAAAGTCATAGGAAAAATAAAAAAATATTTTCCTAAGGAAACTGGATCCTAACTATCTCTACCCACTGGTGAGTGCCAGCACATTATAGATATATATATATATATATATATATATATATGTAAATATGACCTAGTTTCTAAAGAAAAAGCATTTTTTGTTTTCCTAATAACATTGGTTCTGTTTGATGAATCTTCATGAAATTCCCCCCAAAATACGACGCTCACTTCAGCATCTGTTTGGAAAGTTTCAGGTGATCCGTCAAGCTGGGGCTGAGAAAAAGGGCAGGGTCCTAAATGCTTTTTCCCCATCAATTTTTCCTTAAGTATTTTGAACAGGAGTAATGCCCGAACCACTGGACAGAATTACCCTTCCAATCTCGTGCTGAGATCTGATTGCTGCCAACACTTTAACGAGGAAGTGTTGGTAAACATTTTGGGGCTCATCTTCAGCCAAGTTCCAGAAATGTTTTTATAAAAGAAACCCCAAGACCTAAAAAGCATTAAAAAAAAAAAACTAATTCAGCAGGGGGGTTGGTGCTTACGTGGATTCTCTTAAAACTCAAAAAAACAAGTGCTGGCTTGTTTAAATGAAGCCCCAGGTTTGGCCAGGTCCTGGGGGCACTGACATTTTAAATGTGCCCCCAGAGCCCTGGGGAACACCACCTTCCCAAGGCTAAATATCTATTGAAATGTGAGGGGGGTGCAAAGCACTCTGCAAGCCCCAGGGACTGCCACCTTCCTGAGCAAAATTTCTAATGAAATGCAGGGGACTGCCCCCACAGCCCTGGGGACCACCACCTCCCAAAGGCAGAAGATGTGATGAAATGCATAATCAAGGCTTGGTTGCCAAAATGCATCACAGAGGCTGGATCTTGCAAATAAAGCACTTTAAAGTGCATGTGTATCTCTATATTGAGGCTTTCTGGATGTATAGTCAGGAGCTGTACCTGACATCATGCGCCACTACCGATGTGGTGACTCGGCATTTGCAGTACAACCTGGAGGTGTGATAATATATATATATATATATATATATATATATATATATATATATATATATATATATATATATATATATCCTGTATCCTCATAGCTGAGCCACCGCTGTGCTCCTAATTGAAGGAGTAAGCCTACTTCTTTTGTATTTCTCAAAAATCCTCTTATCTCTTTCTGAAAGATACTAACACTATAAGTTGTGCAAATGACAAGAGTCTGCAGTGATGCGCTTTGGTTGTATCCACAACCTTGTTCACACAAAGAAGCACCATCTGGGATGTTATATTTAAAGTGCACATGTGCGTTAAAATTCACAAACACTGAAAACATTCTTCAAGCCATACCACAATTCCTCACACAGCACTGTGCAAATTGTGCAAATAAATACATGTCAAGAATATACGTATGCTTATGTAAATTCGCTAAATGTCATTTTCCATATTACCAGCTCTTGATTTAAACATAATGATTTTGTATTTTTTAGTGCTCCAGACATGTTGCCTAACTAGGGGGGCTTACCTCCTTGTTTTCTTTCTTGATTTTATATATCAACACGTCAATAGAGATCTAGCATGCTTCCTAATTTGGCAATTCGTTGTTTCGTTTCAATTCTACAGCTAGATTCAAGTCTCCTCTCTTCTCTGATGTTATTAGGGAGAGAATCAATCACACAATATCTCAACTTCTTGTTGTTGCTATTGTGTGCTTCCTGAAATTGTCAAGACAGAGGATGAGCTTTGCCCTTGTTTGTAATGGCTCTCATGTGCTGTAACACCTGTTTGCGTAGTTGCAAAACAGTGCTGCCCCCATATGCTAGGCCATGATGACATGTCAATACATAAACAAAAACAAATCACTTCTGCAATGAAAGAGCCCTCTGATCTTACATGGTTTGTTGTCAAATCAAGAGAAGAAAATGTTCTTATTGAGTCCGTATTTGCAAGCTTTGCATTTATATTAAAGTTTTTAAAACCTGCATTGGTTTGTAACCACTTTTTCTTGCGTGACATCTCCAGGCTACTTTTTACCACCATATCCTTAATTGTTTTTGCTCTGCTAAAAGTGGCACCCACTTTCTTTAGGACACGTTTTCCTAAAACTGGATCATTTTTTACCAAATGCCAGTATGTCTGCATCAGCTTCTGAACGGTACCTTCCTCTTTGAGAAAGTGAAATGTCTGCCTAAATTCAGAGGCCTGACTGTCTTTGCTCCGCTTTCTCTTGATTAGCACTTTTTCCATTTTCTCATGGTTGACTTCGACTCTTTCCTGGGTAATTACTTCAGCTGGGTACTTACTTTCCTTGAATCTTTATGCTAAATTGTATATCACTATTCTGGTTTGTTCCACTTCACTGCAGTTCCTCACCACCCTCAAATTGTCCCCATAGGGTTTGCTGTTCTTCCATGTTGTAGGATGAAAACTGCCAGCATGTAGAACAGCATTATCAGAAGTTGATTTTCTGTAAATTTAAATTTCCATTTTCTTATCTTTTACATATACTTATTAGTTCAGAAATGTGACTTCACTCTTACTGAACTGCTAGTAAATTTTAAGTTCAAACAGTTGTTATTGAATTATTCAACAAATTACTTGGCCCTCGCATCTATCGGAAGATTTGCAGAGCTGGGAGCTACATAGGTGCACATTGTGGTACCTCTTATTTATTTATAATGAATTTCAAACAAAAGTGATTTGGCATACAAACACCAAGACATCACTAAGAATAACATTTGAGAATGTTTCCATACTCTCAGTAGTCTAGAATTTAGGAAATGTTCAATTATCTTTATCCCATCAGCATTCTGTATGCTGGTATATAGCCCCAGAATATCTAAAGTCATTAGTACATAGTCACACTCCCACAAGATGTCAAATATTTTTCTTAAGAAATCTCCAGTGTCTTGTACATATGATGACAGATTTTCCACAAATTCTCTTAAAAATCATCTACAAATGCTGATGTATTTTCAAACTGCTATTAATAGCAGAGATTTTCAGGGGCTCTGGAGGATTTGTCTCATTTTTGTGTATTTTTGTAATCGAGGACAAAACTGATATTTTGGAACTATCATTTCTCAAAAAATTATTTTCATCTTGTATAAGAAATCCATTATCTTACATAATACTTCCTCATGGTATGCTGTTTTGATTTCATTAATATCCTGCTTTGAGATTGGTTTATAGCATGTATCCTAATTTAATTGCCAATAAGCTTCTGCTTTGTACAGATCTAGAGGCCATAATTTGATGTTCCCATCTTTATTCAGTTTTTTTTTATAACACAGTCTATTCTATATTTCAATTTATTTATCATTGTATTAAACTCTTTATGTGCACTTGAGCTACCATTTGTCCTTTTGCATACCTTTGCAAAGATGTATTCTGTGAAAAAAGTGAAAGTTAATGTGACACTATAGTTAGAAATTGTAAAAATATCCTACTTTTATTAACAAAAAACTTAAAAATTCACTGAAAAAGTTGTATATGTAGATGAAAATATAATTTGAAATATATTATTTTAAATGACCAAAACCACTGAAACTCAGAAGGTATAGCTATCTAAAGTAACTGTAACTTGTGCCCTAAAGTAATTATAACTCACACCCTTCTCATGCACATTGTTGTTATCAATGATATAATTTCAGATGTCATTAGGGATGTTAGCAATCCATCATTGACCATGTTATGGTTGATATATTATGGAAGGGTACAACTTGTGCATGGCGTGGGCATGATTTATAGTTATGTTAGAGTAAGAGTCACTTTATCCTGTGTATTTTCTATATATATATATATATATATATATTTTTTTTTTTTGCGTAAAGTAGGATGTCCAGGTCCTGTGCCTAAACTCCAATGGGTGGCCTAACTGACTCACATGTGGCCAGGCTCTACTGCCGACCCCCTTGGGTGCCGGATCCCCTTTTTAGGGTCTAGCCTGCGTTGCATGCGCTCACGCATGAGTATCGCAGCGAGACGCTTTAGTTATTAGAAAAGGGCTCGGAGCCCTGTCGACGTCACGTCAGTGTGTTTGATTGGTTCGTGGACTTGCCTAGTAAAATCTGCTTGCTTTCATTAGTCGAAGGCATGCCCACGTCATACCTTTTCCGGTGGTTAGCCCTCCTCGAGCGCAGCGACCAAGTACAGAAAACATACGAGACTCGCTGTTTTCTGTCAGATCGTGGACTACTTTTTCTCTATTTTCCTAGTGCGATTTCTCTTGGCAGAAGTCGAGCGCTTTACACAGTTAATTTCACTTTTTCGGGTTACGTACATAAAAGCACTTTTGCAGATAGATGAAAAGTCGGGTTAGGAGTTTACAACGCGATCAGCTCTAACATGAGCAAACGCGAGACCCGTTGCATTGCAAATGCTTGTTTTATTTTGTTGCTCCATGGATGTGAGTAGCCAGTGAAATTCTCCAGGGGATCTATCTTGGGCTTGCAGTGGATCCACAGATCTACAGATCCCCCCTATTTTTCTATTATTATTTATAATTTGGCCCTAGGGGTTTCCTATGGGAACTCCACAAAGCACAAAAGGGTCAGGGGATCGCTGCCCTTCTCCCTTATGTCCCCTTAACTATATTATATTTTATTGCCTCTGAGTCCTAAGATGGAGGCTGTAACATTTTCTTTAGGTTGTGGGTGGTCAATCACAATGTGTGGTTGAGCTTCCAGAGTCACCACAGTAATCCACAATGGAACTGCAGGGTGACATATACATACAATTTGATTGTTAATTTCTAAAAAAAATACTACTGAATAGAGTTACATCAAGTCACAAAATGAATGCTTTTTGCATCAAGATCTATGTTTGTGTCACATTTGGTGTAATGTTCAATCAGCTATTCATAGTTGTACAATTTTCCTTTTGAAAAATTAAATTGGATGGGAAAACACATTGTGGACCTCCCCCCATTTTTTCTCATTCCCTGCTTGACAGATCATCCAGAAACGTTGGTGGGTAGGTGACATTTGTTTTAGAAACTTTTGTGAAGATTTCCCCTTCTGCACCAAATTCCTTAGCAAATCAAAAAATCTGTTTCAGCTGGAAAATCACCTGCCACTGATTAATATTTGGGGGTGAATTTGCATTAGATGTGATATATATTTTAGAGTTTAGGAGTGACTTTGTGCTTTGGATTAAAAACATTATTTGGATGTAGGGGCGTGTTTATTGTTGTTGGATTGAGGGGCATTGAGGGATTAGGGTTTACACTTCAACATTTTAAAAAAGATGACGTAAAAAGTTAGTAACATTCAAAAAAATTATTACACATTTTAATAAGCAAAATATTGGCATCTGAAATTATATCACATACGTATATTAGACCATAATTATGGTATTTCTAAATTAGAAATAAAAAATATTGTCATCCAAAGTTATGGTTGTGGAAATAGTGTCATACAGCTTCATGTCACTTCTGATAATTTCAACCACTTCAATCTCCGCAGAAGTGTACCACTATCCAATTTGCAGAACACAGGAAGGGAATATAATCCTTGTACTGCTCACTTCCTCACTAAAATCTAAGGATTGACTTCTTGTTACCAAAAATGAGCAGGGCAGCATTTAATTGATGACCATTTTCAGGCTTGAGTAACAACTGAGATATTGCTTTAATTTTCCCAGTGAAGAGGCTGATTTCTCTATGATCTGGTAAATCACTTTTTGGTTAGGGAAGATGATCTCTAAATACTTGTGCTGGGGACAGAAGGGGGAGCTGTGCTTGAAGTGTGGCACATTTCTTTAGAGACATAAGGACCCGAGAGCTGGGTATCTGCCCCATTTTACTTCTCTAGGAAGACTGGATGCAGAGACTCTTCCAGGATAAATGCTACCAATCAATATCTTTGGGATGCACACCTTCTAATTGTGAATTGATGTTTTTTTGAGGAGAGAGATGACCCATCCATCCAGCTGGTGTGTGGACTATTTGACAGCACAACTCTTTTCCATAACTTATATGCAGACTATTCTTAAAGGTGTTCCTCCAGCTACTGAGATAGTGTTTTTCTGATGGCATAATGATCTTTGAGTGCTTGGTAGGGAGAGCAGTCAATCAGAATAAACCCTTGTACACAGTCTCTGTGATGTATGGTAATCACCATTGAAAATAACATGACATGAAAAAACACTCACTTGTTAGTTATTGTAAGCATAGTATAATAGTCCATATGTAAACAATCCAAATCATTTGACCCAAACTCATATACATCTATTGCAAGATGCCAAAAGAGAGGTTCAAATATTATGCACCCCTTTTACCCATAGTGGTATTATGCCACCAAAGCACAACTGCAGAATGCCAGGCAAGTTGAGGAATTAAGATACACTTTGGGCATTCTAAACTAAGGTCTATCAGGCCTGGGCATGCTGTCATTACCTGAATTGCATTCTTGGTATATAAAATGCATATTTTTCACCTTCTTCTGTCCTGCATATTGGTATGACATTTGTTATAATTGTATCAAGTTACATGCTGAAATAAGTTCAGATAGCACCAGCCGCAACTTAAGCCAAAGGCCCATCCATCCCTGGGCATCCTTGGGCAATTTTTGTAACTTCTCAGGATTGTTGAGGGAACACAGTTCAACTTTTTCTCTTTCTAAAAACCTTTAGCAGTTTTCCGTTTATTTTAGTTGTATGACAAAATATTGTGGTTTAAAATGCTTGTGAAACTATAGACAACCAAAATGTTTACTTTACCTCTGTGCATAATGTATGGTGCAAAAATAACAGTTACCAAAATATCATGCTCCAAAGCATTACTCTATTGCTAAGGATTTGTATTTAAATATTAAAGAAACTGCACTATTTTCTATTGTTGATTAACTTTAAGAACTAGCCCCTTTCAGATCTAAATTCAAACCATTGTATGGTGGTGTCTCAAAGGGTTCAAGCACTTTTTAGCTTTTCTGTTCATCCACTGGCCATGCTGCTCTGTTCTTTTGAGTTTAGCTGTATCAGCTGTGCAGAAGATATGAAAACTGTAATATCATTCTTTCTTCATGAGCCCCAAACATTGTCCAATTTTATGCATGTATGGTGGATGCCACTTGGCTTGGGTTAAACTTTTTAAATTTAACTTGAGCAAGACCTTTTGCAATTTAATTTGTGCCAGGCCGTCGGGCTCTACATATTCTCCCATCTCAACTTTTGGACACTGCAATTTGGCCCTTCTCCTCCTTCTGTGGCCACGGATCATAATTTGGGTTTATATGGATTTAAATCTTTGCTTAGATAGTCAAGTCAACCACCAGTCAGTGAAATGTTTTCAACAGACAAAAGTTCTCTGCAGGGTGCTTCCTGCTGGAGGCACACCGATCCTAATATTGATTACACTTTATGAAAATGTGCCTCTCTTGCTCCCTATTGGTCAAGGTTTGGGTTGCGCTGAGAGCTATAATGGACGTTTCAGGCCTTCAATGTGCCTGGTTGCATTCTGGCATGATTCTTTTGACTATCCGGGAACCACATACCATGCAAAAAGATGGGTCGCTATTGCGCTAACACTGGTGAAGCTTTGTATACTGCCACTTTAGAGAACAGATCAATGTTCTCCACTTCACTTCAATGATCAATTGTATAAATACGTCATGTCATGGTATGCATTTTTGGGAGCTGCTACTAACTGACGCACCACTGACTGAAGATCATACATGTGGCTACACACACCTCTTATTTTTTTTGCATCTTCATCCACAACACCAAGATGAAGGGGAGGGTGTATCTTGTTATCATGCTTCTGGGGTTGATTGACAAAGTGTATCTCTGGCCTTCCGATACTGTTTCTTCATGTTCTGCTACTTATTCCTTTCTGCCAATGGTATGTTTGTTGGCACCTCAGACCTATGACCTACGTGGTGTACTGAACATACAAGGCTTGTGGTGCAGCTTGTTTCGATGGATTGCCAGCTCTATGTATGGGGTGGGAAGGTGCTGGGATGTGTCTTAAGTTAAGTGGTTTCCACAATATTAAGGTTCTGCAAACTTGGGCTGGTGCCCTATTACGTGAACAGACTGTTTTGGTTTACTATGGCTTAAGAGAAGTGTTACATGCCATTTAAGCCTGACTGAGCATGGCCCCTTTTCACTGTTGTCATTTTCTTGCATATTATAGACTTGTTGCTGGAATAAAATTCTAATAGGAAAGAGAGTTCTGTGCGAAGATTTTACCAGCTCTGCCAGCTTACACTCATCCCTTGGCTGCACAGGTCATAATCTTAAAACACCTTGACTACTGCAGCTCTCTTTTCATGGGCTTAGACACCTGCCAGTTGCCTCAGCTACAGAACAATCGCAGTGTGGGAACAGAATTTGCTTTTCGAAGCTCATGTAGCTCTACAGCTATAATAGCTCTGGATGGTCTGTGTGACTGTCAATCCTAAGAGTATCACACTTGTATCTCTCGGTAACATGTTTCAGGCCATTCACCAATATGGTCCCCTGTACTTGCTGCATGAATCCACCAGCTATGTTCTCTCACGTAGGTTTAGATACTTATCTCCCAACACCCAGGCAGTGTTCTGATTTATTTTCTTTAGAACTGGTGGCTGTGTGTTTTTGTTTCAGGGTTGCAATACTTTGGAAACAGCTGCCTGCACGTTTGCACCCTTGAAGCAAGCACTTCTCTTTCAGAAAAGATTGAAAATCTGTCTCTATTCACTTTATACTAGAGCTCCTTCATATCTTGTTTGTGTTTTCTCAGTGCCAGAACACTTTTTAGGTAATAAAACACTCCAGAAAATGTATTTACATTACTTTACACTGAATTTAGCTACTATATTTGCAATTTAAAATATCTTACACTTTCTTCATAAACACATACATATTAATTAAATGAGTACTTACAATTCATATGGTATACAAATATTTCTTAAATTACAAAATTGTCATGCCGTGTGCCACCGTGGCCAGGCAGGGAAACCAGTCCGGCCCGTGGTTGGAGCCACGGTCGGTTTTCCTAGCCGTGGGGCTCGCCGCAGCCCCTTTTTCCAGCCACACCTTGTGTTGTTCCCCACGGTGAGGTCCAGGGCCCAAGATTAGGTGTCGGGTCTTGCCGTTTTCGGAGCGAGGCGCGGGCCTCGGCGTTAGGTGTATTCACCCCCCCTGCTCCTCATTTACCTGGTGCCTTGTTCTTGGGCTATTTTCTTCTTCCTTTTTCCTGCCTTTGCTTTTCTTCTTTTTTCGAGTGGGGCCATGTTCTCTTTGTCCCAACATGCCTTTCTTCTTGTCTTTTTCCCTGATGCATCTGGTTCCCTTTCTAATATGGCGTCCTCTTCTATTTTTTTCTATAGTCTTTTCCCAATCTAAAACGGTGTTCTTGCTTTTTCCTGCATGTCACTTCCTGCTCAGGGGTAATTAAGGGGTTAGATTCTTGTTCTCCTTTGCGCTGCAACACTTCCTCTGGGGGTGATCACGCTCTGGTTGGTTTTCTACGATTCCTGTCTTTATTCCTGTTAGTTCCAGCTTTCTTCCAGATTAATATTTCTTGACTTTGGAAGACTGATATTTTTTCACGTGTGTTTTCTTCTGTTCCAGGGCATACCTGTCATAGAGGTTTTTTTCCTCTGGGACTCCTTCTGGAGGGCACAGACTGTTTTTGATGTACCATTGTCAGCATCACCATGGCTACCGGAAAGGGCCACCCTTACCTTAGCCAGAGCAGGACCTGCAAGAATCCAGGCCGCCCCCCAGTTTCAGCTGACAAAGGACGTAAGCGAAGGGTAGATCATGACAGATTGCAGTGCCCTAAAACCCAGTTTTTGTCAAGCATTATGGAGGACACTAAGGGGGTCATTCTGACCCTGGCGGGCTGTGATAAAGCGGCGGCCAACCTGCCAACAGGCAGGCGGTCCAAGAAAAGGAATTCTGACCCTGGCGGGAACCGCCAACACAGCCCGCCACTTTAACACTCCGACCGCCACGGCGGGACAGACAAACAGCGCGGCGGTCACCGCCAACAGGCAGGCGGCAGACAATGTACCGCCCACCCTATCACAACTCACCAATCCGCCACATTTTCCAGGGCGGGAGCCCCGCCGATAAAAACACGGCGGAAACAGACTACGAACGGGAAAACGCTCACCTATACACACTCCACGAGGAAGGAGGACAGCATGGAACCCGAATTAAACATCCTACCAGCTATTGTCGACCTGCTCATCTACCAGGAGTACGAACGCCGGCGCAGACGACAACGGTGAGTACTGCACCTACGACACAGGGGAGGGGGGAGGAGGAAAGCTTACGGGCCCACACATGCGCCATACACCCACCCCCCCACCACAAATACCTACACCCCAATGCCGAGCAACAAGTCAGAGTGACACCCCCCAAACCCACCGGAATAATGCAAAGACACAATTAAAATGATCTATAAAATATATGTATAAATAGCTCCATTAAAGGTATGGGAAATATGCTATATGAAAGATACAAAAATAAGGAATGAACATAGTCAACAATATATACATAGGCAATAAGTCCTGCACATTCCATTAAAGTTCCATAGTCCGTGGGCCAATGTGCACAAACACATGGGCAAAGCCCACACAGGAGACCAGTTACCATTGGAGAGAACACTTCTGGGGCATCAGATGATAAAACTACAGGCACCTCAGGGGGAAGGGAAGGGGGGGCACCTCAGCCACATGAGTCCTTGACGCCAGATCCACGAGGGG
The DNA here is from genome assembly GCF_031143425.1 of Pleurodeles waltl. NCBI lineage: Eukaryota > Metazoa > Chordata > Amphibia > Caudata > Salamandridae > Pleurodeles > Pleurodeles waltl. The sequence continues at coordinate 121,497,830 of NC_090439.1, forward strand.
CCTCCATGCCCACTGTCCCATCCTGGGGAGTGCAAAGCCACAGTCTCACAAGTCTCTACAGTGGGTGGGTTGCCCACTGTGCCATCCTGGGGAGTGCAAAGCCACAGTCTCTCAAGTCTCTACAGTGGGTGGCTTGCCCACTGTTCCATCCTGGGAAGTGCCAAGCCACAGTCCATCAGATGGATTACCGACTCCACTGTTAATGGAGGAGGCATGGTGCCCAGAGTGCTTCGTGAAGCCCTGCTCGACACAGAACCGGCACTGTCAATGGGCCAGCGGTGCTTGAGATGAAGGGTCCAGCGGAGCGGAGCTTGAGACGGCGGGGCCCCGCGGAGCGGTGCTTGACAGGAAGGGCCCAGCGGAGCGGTGCTTGAGACGGCGGGGCCCAGCAGAGCGGTGCTTGACAGGAAGGGCCCAGCAGAGCGGTGCAGAGACGGCGGGGCCCAGCGGAGCGGTGCTTGACAGGAAGGGCCCAGCGGAGCGGTGCTTGAGACGGCAGGGCCCAGCGGAGCGGTGCTTGCGATGAAGGGCCCAGCGGAGCGGTGCAGACACGGCGGGGCTCAGCGGAGCGGTGCTTGACAGGAAGGGCCCAGCGGAGCGGTGCTTGAGATGAAGGGCCCAGCGGAGCGGTGCTTGATACGGCGGGGCCCAGCGGAGCGGTGCTTGACAGGAAGGGCCCAGCGGAGCGGTGCTTGAGATGAAGGGCCCAGCGGAGCGGTGCAGAGACGGCGGGGCCCAGCGGAGCGGTGCTTGACAGGAAGGGCCCAGCGGAGCGGTGCTTGAGACGGCGGGGCCCAGCGGAGCGGTGCTTGACAGGAAGGACCCAGCGGAGTGGTGCTTGAGACGGCGGGGCCCATCGGAGCGGTGCTTGATAGGAAGGGCCCAGCGGAGCGGTGCTTGAGATGAAGGGCCCAGCGGAGCGGTGGTTGACAGGAAGGGCCCAGCGGAGCGGTGCTTGAGATGAAGGGCCCAGCGGAGTGGTTCTTGTCCCGGCGGGCCCCTGTTCAGCGGTTCTTGTCCCGGCGGGCCTCTGTTCAGCAGTTCTTGTCCCGGCGGGCCCCTGTTCAGCGGTTCTTGTCCTGACGGGCCCCTATTCAGCGGTGCTCCTCCCGGCCGGCCCCTGTTCAGCGGTTCTTGTCCCGGCGGGCCCCTATTCAGCGGTTCTTGTCCCGGCGGGCCCCTGTTCAGCGGTGCTCCTCTCGGCGGGGCCCTGTTCAGCGGTTCTTGTCCCGGCGGGCCCCTGTTCAGCGGTTCTTGTCCCGGCGGGCCCCTGTTCAGCGGTGCTCCTCCTGGCGGGGCCCTGTTCAGCGGAGCTCCTCCCGGCGGGGCCCTGTTCAGCGGTGCTTGTCCTGTGTGTCTAGGGAGCCAGACCTGGGCAAGACTTCCCGCTCAGTCGCCATCCGACCTTGCGGTCGCGGGGCCCTCCTGTGATGGAGTCCTGGGCGCGTGGGTGTCGTCCGTCACAACCGGAATGGGGCTGGTGGGGCCCTCCCGGGCAGCTCGCCTGCTGCCTGACTTCTCCGCCCTGTTGCCCTTGCTCTCCTTCGCTGAAGCTCTGTGGCCCTTGCCTCCCTTGGATGATGTGGCAGGTGACGGGGCAAGGCTACTGTCCTTGGTGGCAGCCGTCTCAGTCTTGTCGCGCCGGGCCTTTTTTTTTTTTGTCCTCTTCCCAGGGGGTGGGCTGGCTGTCCCCTTGCTGCTGGCCGATGTTCCTGCCCTAGGAGCTGGTTGACTCCAATAGCCCTGCACTATGGTCACAGTAGATGCAGGGCTGGTGGTGGCTGAGGTGCTTTTTTTACTCTTACCAGATGGAGGGGGTGGGTCAGTGATTGGAACGAGCTCAAGGTTGGAAAGGAAAACGACTTGGGAAGGACAGGGACGGGTAGGTGTAGTGGGTATGGGAGTGGAGGAAGAGGATGTGGTTGTAGGAGAGTCAAGTGTGCTGTCTTTGGGTGCAGGTGCTTGTGACGGAGGCTGTCGTGAGGTGGATGGCTGTTGGGTTGGTGGCTGCCTGCGTTTGTGTGCTTTGGAAGAGGGGGTGACAGACACACTGGGAGAGGACACAGGGGACGTGTAAATGGCAGTGGGGGTGGTGACTGCACGTGTGCGGACTGTAATGGAGGGTGTGCTGGTGATGGAAGTACTGGCTGATGGTGGTGTGCATGAAGGTGTGAGTGGAGACGTCACAGGGAGGGAGGAGGGAGATGATGAGGTGGGGGACACAGAGGTGGTAGTGACTGTTGGCATGTCTGCATCAGGATGTTGCTTGGGTGAACGCTTGTGGGATCTGTGGTGCTTATGTCTGGATGAGCTGCCCTTGGGTGTAGAGGTGTGTGCAGGCTGGTCTGATGGTGTGGATGGGATAGGCAGAGAAACAGGAGACTGGGACTGGGTGGAGGGAGTCAGAAGAGGGAGGCTGGAGACAGGGACAATGGCTGCCGTCAGTGCTGAGGCCAGAGCGTTGAACGATCGCTGATGGGCAGCCTGACCCGAATGAATGCCCTCCAGGTATGCATTGCTCCGATGCACCTCCCTTTCTACACCCTGGATGGCATTCAAAAGGGTAGACTGCCCAACAATGAGTGTCCTGAGGAGGTCAATGACCTCCTCACTGAGGGCAGCAGGGGTAACTGGGGCAGGGCCTGAGGTGCCTGGGGCGAAGGAGATGCCTGCCTTCCTGGGCGAGCGGGCACGGAGCGAAGGCTGAAGGGCTGCTGGGAGGGCGGGGCTGGTGCGCTGGGTGGCGGCTGTACCTGTTGTGGCGGTGGGCACGGATGTTGCCGCCACCGCTAGGGAGCTCCCTTCCGAGGACGTGTCGTGTCGCAGACGTCTCCACGGGTCCCCGTTGTGGAGCTCCACTCGCCCTCCGTCTCACTTGTGTACTCGGAGTCTGTTGTATGGCCCTCCGGGCCATGTGAGATGCAGCTCACTCGTGCGCCGATGCCACTTCTCCTCCGCCTGATGATGCTAATGCACACATGAACAGGAAGACAAAGAAAATGGGGGGGAGGGGGGAGAAATGAAGACAGGTTGAGTGCATGCATTGGCAACACTGTTGTCGGAGAGGACAGACACAGAAGCCCCCTGAACTAGGCCGCGCAATCGGGGTACACTACTCAGTTATTGTGACTAGGCCTACAGGTCTATGGACGACAAATGCACACATGGGTGAGGCCGGACCAAGGATAGCTGTACTTGGCACCCTACAGAGGTGGGGGGCGGGGGCACAGGGCCGTGTCTAATGGAGGGGCCTAGCCTACAGAATGCGCCCTGGCCTGGAGATAGCCACAGCCCTCCTCCCCCACCCAGACACCTTCACTGCGCGCAAAGATAGCAGAATGTGCTGATACTCACCCTCTTGTGTCTGCTGTGATGTCCTCACGCACCCATCCAAATCGGGGTAGGCCACCGTCAGGATCCGGGACATCAGGAGGGTCTATTGGCGGCTGGCACCCCTCCTACGTTGGGAGGCCATCCCCAGCAGAGACTCGGCGGTCTTTCTGGTCCCGCGGCGGATGTCCTCCCACCTCTTTCGGCAGTGGGTGCCCTGTCTGTTGTGGACCCTCAGGGCCCCGACGTCCTTGGCGATGGCACACCAAATGTCGATCTTCTGATGGGCGCTGACCTATGTGACATGTACAGGGTGGTAAAGGAAATCGCATCAGTTTTCTGCCTGGTCAATGTGAGTGCCCCCCCCCTCCCCAACCTTGCCATGTGGCACATGCTCTTATCTTTCGTGCGTTGCACTCCTCATTCGCTCCCCTCCCCACCATCTTACATACACCCCACTCAACACAGGCATAGCCCATTCAACGTGCACCCTGTGTACTAACCTGTTGGTCTGGAGGACCGTAGAGTAGCGCATACTGGGGGAGGACCCCATCAACAAGTCTCTCCAATTCTTCGGAAGTGAAGGCAGGGGCCCTTTCCCCAGTCGCAGCAGCCATTGTATCTCCCAGATCGAGGTCACAGCAGCACTTGCAGTATAGGTCCTCTCCTGTGGATGATCAGGTCTCGAGTGATTAATCAGATAGAAAATGGCGGTCACGCCCGCGGCGGTGCGTACCGCGGCGGTGCGTACCACAACCGCCGGCGCACATCGTCATTGGCTCCTGAGACCCATAGGGTTCAATGTTAACCAATGCTGCTTTGCGCTGCGGTCTTCGACCGCCTACCGCCACGGTGTGCCACGCCAGCGCAGTGACCTCATATCCCACTGTCACACTTCACAGGTCAGGCAGCCGCCATTTCAAGGGCCCACATGGCATGATTTCTACTGCGTCACACAGGCCTAGGCCTTGCATTGCCACTCATACAAGCCTTTCAATGCATAGCGATTCGTGTACTGTGTGAACGAACCTGTGGGTTGCTTGACTCTGTGCTCCATGTTGTCGTTCCTAGGCACCGTTCGCTGGGACTTGCGAGGAAAAGGATGAATCCTCCCGTGTACCGATCGCTGGTGGACTTGTCGACAATGGAAGAACGACATATCATACTTACATACAGGCTTGACAGAGCAACTATACATGAACTATGTGCCCAGCTGGAGCCAGACCTGATGTCCCCCATCCGCCAACCCACAGGGATTCCCCCTCTGGTGCAGGTTCTGTCAGTACTCCATTTTTTGGCAAGTGGGTCTTTTCAGACAATAGTGGCCATATCATCTGGGATGTCTCAGCCTATGTTTTCTAAGGTTTTGTCCAGAGTGTTGTCTGCCCTGATGAAATACATGCGGAGCTACATTATTTTCCCTGAGGTGGGCGAATTGGCTACAGTGAAGGGTGATTTCTATGCCCTTGGACATATCCCCAACATCATTGGTGCCATTGATGGGACTCATGTGGCTTTGGTTCCCCCCAAAGAAAGTGAGCAGGTGTACAGAAACAGAAAAAGTTATCATTCGATGAATGTCCAGGTGGTCTGTTTGGCTGACCAGTACATCTCCCATGTAAATGCCAATGGGTCAGTGCATGACGCGTATGTCATGCGAAATAGCAGCATCCCTTATGTGATGGAACAGCTACAGAGACACCGTGTGTGGCTAATTGGTGACTCTGGTTACCCCAACCTGTCGTGGCTACTGACTCCAGTGAGGAATCCCCGGACCAGGGCAGAGGAACGGTACAATGAGGCCCATGGGCGAACTAGGAGGATCATAGAAAGGACCTTCGGGGTCCTGAAGGCCAGGTTTAGGTGCCTGCATATGACAGGGGGATCCCTAATGTACTCACCAAAGAAGGTGTGCCATATCATCGTGGCCTGCTGTATGCTTCACAATCTTGCTTTGCGACGCCAGGTGCCTTTTCTGCAGGAGGATGGTCCAGATGGTGGTGTTGTAGCAGCTGTGGAGCCTGTGGAGCCTGTGGAGCCTGTGGAGAGTGAAGAGGAGGAAGACGACGGGGACGACACGGACAACAGGGATACAGTCATACAACAATATTTTCAGTAGCACATAGGAAAGAATCACCCACGCCATTTTACATTTACTTAAGGCCTCATGCGTCTCCACTGTCTGTGTTTCCCCCCAGTTCCTGTTAACTGATTTGTGACTTTCCCTTCCCTTTTCAGAGCTGTATGACCCACTGCCTGACTTCAGCTTTGTTTGCCCATGGACTAAAGCTTATTGAAATTGGTATGTTGTCATCACAAAGTAACTGGACATTATTGCACCGTTATGTGTAATACATTTGTTAAGAATACAAGCAGACTCCTGTTATTTTAAGTGCAATAAGTGATTTATTTTAAGTGCTACATATAGGTACATGATTGGGAAACGGTGATGGGTGGGGGTGGAGTAATGTCCATGGCAGAGTCCAGTTCTCAGTCGCACAGGTGCATTGTCCATATGCCTGGGGAAGGATGGAGCAGGGGCAGTTCAAGGTTGGACAGGGTGACAATGTGGGACAGTGGGATGACATCAGGGGGTATCTTAGGCTGGCGGGGGTCTTGCAATCCTACTCTGTCTTCTTGTGAGATCTCAGGTTCCGCTTGCGGGGTGGTTCTTCTTCTGCAGGAGGTGGGGTTCTGGTGGCCTGTCGTTGTGTGGGGGCCTCCTGTCCACTAGCGCCGGCGGAGGTGGTAGGCTGTTCCTGGCCTGGGCTAGTGACAGGGGCCCTTTGGGGTGCCACATGGTCCCGCAATGTGGTGACGATCTGGGTGAGGGCCACGACGATGGTCCCCATTGCGGAACCGATGTTCCTCAGTTCCTCCCTGAACCCCATGTACCGTTCCTCCTGCAGTTCCTGGATCTCCTGGAACCGGGCCAGTACCATCGCCATCGCCTCCTGGGAGCGGTGGTATGTTCCCATGATGGAGGAGAGGGCCTCTTGGAGAGTCGGTTCCCCGGGCCTGTCCCCCCCCCTGTCGCACAGCAGCCCTCCCAGTTCCCCTGTGTTCCTGGGCCTCTGTCCCCTGGACGGTGTGCCCACTACCACTGCCCCCAGGTCCCTGTTGTTGTTGGGGTGGTGGGTCAACCTGGGTGCCCTGTAGTGGTGGACACACTGCTGATTTAAGTGTCCTGGAGACAGAGGCATGGGCCTGCTGGGTGGGAGCTGTGCTGGTGTTCCCAGAGGGGGTTGGGTCTGGTGTAGCCTGTGGCTGTCTCTGGGGAACCGACTGTCCAGAGGTCCCCGATGGGCCGGGCTGGTCATCTGGCTCCAGGGAGACAGAGCTGCTGTCATCGCTGGGGGCCTCTTCTGGGGGTGGTATGGACATCTCTGGACCCTCCGTGGCGGTGTGGTGGCGTTCGGGTCCTGCAGGGGTATAAAGGTATGGTTATTGCTTCTGTGTGTGGCATTTCGTGTGATGGGTGGGTGTCCGTGTACCCAAGTGCAGTCATTTCCTTGTGGGGGCTTTTGTGAGGGTGGCTTGTGGGGGTGATGTGTGTGTGCAGTGGGCATGCTTTGGTGATGGGTGTCCATGCTTTGTGGTCGCATGCAGGGCTTGGTGTTGTGATGGGTGGGTTGTGATGGTGAGCCTTTTGCTAGGTGTTGGTGTGATGGGGGTGGGGGTGAGGGTGGGGGTATGATTTGGCATGCAGGTGGGGTGGGGGTGGGAAGCAGTAGTGAAGATTTGACTTACCAGAGTCCATTCCTCCGCCTACTCCTGCGAGGCCCTCAGGATGCAGGATGTGCAAGACTTCCTCCTCCCATGCGGTAAATTCGGGGGGAGTAGGTGGGGGTCCGCCACCAGTCTTCTGCACCCCAATGTTGTGCCTTGATACCATGGAAGGCACCTTCCCCCGTGGGTCGTTCCATCTCTTCCTTATGTCCTCCCGATTGCATGGATGCTGTCCCACCGCGTTGACCCTGTCCACTATCCTTTGCCATAGCTCCATCTTCCTGGCAATTGTGGTGTGCTGCACCTGTGCCCCGAAGAGCTGGGGCTCTACACGGACTATTTCCTCCACTATGACCCTGAGTTCGGCGTCACTGAACCTGGGGTGTCTTTGGGGTGCCATGGGGTGGTGTGGATGAGGTGTGGGGTGGCGTTTGTGGTGATGAGTGTGGTGCGTGTGGTGGTGTGTGGTGTTTGGTGCGTGGATTCTGTGTGGGTGATGGTGTTGTGTGCCTCTGTGTTGTGGGATTGTCTATTCTGTGCTCGCTCTCTAGCCTTCGTCAATGATTTCGGGTCGTAGGGGCTTGTGGGTGATGTGGGTGTGTGTTTTATATTGTGTTGGGTGTGTGGGAGTGGTGTTAGTATGTGTATCAGGTGTGCGTGTTTCAAACTGACCAATGTGGCTGAGTTTTCTATGTGTGTGTGTATTTTGACCGCGGCGGTGTGTAACGCCAATGGAATACCGCGTTTGAAAGACCGCCGCGTGGATTTGTGGGTCGGAATGGTATGGGCGTATTTCTGTTGGCGTGACGGTGGCGGTTTGTTCATAGCCATTTTTGCGCTGACCTTTGGTGTGGCGGACTTTTGTGGATGTCGGGTTTTTGGCGGTTTGCCAGTTGCGGGTCAGAATGACTGTGGCGGTTTACTGCGGCCGCGGCGGTGTTATGGCGGTCTTCTGACCGGCGGTAAGCGCCTTTTACCGCCGAGGTCAGAATGACCCCCTATGACCGCTGCTGAAAAACAAACCAATCGTTACTCCTGCCCGTCCAGCAACAAGCACAGGAACTGCAACAGTTATGAACTGAAAATGCGGCTTTACGACAAGCCTTGGTCTCCCAAACAACAGAAGTTCCCACAGTTTCTGCTACCACGCCACGCTTTTTAGGGGATCGCAACAAATTACATGAGTTCCTTTATGCCCTGACAGTATATTTTGCATTTCGACCTTCACAATTTGTGCAAGATAAGACTAAAGTAGGATATTTAATCAGTGCACTGTCTGGTCTGGCCTTAGCTTGGGTGACTCCTTTGGTGGCTACAAATGATTCCCGATTATCTGACTATTCAGCTTTTGTTGCAGCCTTTAAGCGAATGTTTGAATGTCCTGGACTCGAGGCCTCCGCTGAGGAAGCCTTATGTGACATCTAGCATGGTATCCAGGACGTCTTAAAATATATTACATGCTTCAGACAACTGGCAGCAGAAACTACTTGGGTAGAACGTACTCTTGTTACCCTTTTTCACAGAGGTCTTTGGGATGAAATAAAGGACGAACTAGTATATTCCACTTGAGTGGAAGATTTAAAGGGTTTAATGGGCTTAGCACTCGCCATAGAATACCGCCTTAGTGAACGTAGGATGGAGAAGAGAAAGAGTCGTGGACCACCTCATTCAGGGACCTCACGTACATTCATTCACTGGTCCGAAGAGACTCGACCTGAGTCTAGAGGAGCTACTGAGGAGGAACCTATGCAAATAGACACAGCTCGTGGTCTCTTAACTGCTAGTAAGTGTGAAACCAGATGATGAAAAGGACTGTGTTTTTACTATGGTGCTTCTGGTCATTTTGATTCATACCTGCCCGGTTAGTCCTGCTAAGTCTTTGGGAAACGCCAACTCCCATCCTCTGTGAGAAGGGAGGGGACGAGATTCTCTGAGATACCTTCTATTTGTTCTTCCAACAAAGAAACAAGATCCCTCTTTCTTTTACCTATTACATTGCAGTTACCTGAGGGTCTGGGAGAGAGGGTGTTGGCATTGTTAGACTGTGGAGCCAGTGGAATATATCTTGATGAGGCATGGGCTATGGAAAAAAATCCTTAAAACCTAAGGGCATTCCAGAACAGGTTCAGAAAGTTGATGGATCGCTTTTAGCTTCTGGTCCTGTCACCAACACTACTCCTACCTTATGTTTACATTTCGGAAAACATCAGGAATATGTTTCCTTCGATCTGATTTTCTCACCAAATCATGTAATAATCCTAGATATACCCTTGTTAACACAGCATAATCCTCATATCAATTGGGAAATGAGAACTATTTCACTCTCTTCCCAAGTTTGTCAACACCACTGCTTTTCATCGGGAATATACTGGTCACCAAAGAGAATTTCTTTTTATTTTCTTATTTTTTCTAGTGGGGCCATGTTCTCTTTCTCCAAGCATGCCTTTCTTCTTGTCTTTTTCCCTGCATGCATCTGGTTCCCTTTCTAATATGGTGTCCCCTTCTATTTTGTTCTATAGTTTTTTTCCAATCTGAAATGGCATTCTCGCTTTTTCCTACATGTCACTTCCTGCTTAGGGGTATTTATGGGTTTAGATTCTTGTTCTCCTTCGAGCTGCAACACTTCCTCTGGAGGTGATCACACACTGGCTGTTTTTTTCAGATTCCAGTCTTTATTCCTGTTTGTTCCAGCTTTCTTCCAGATTATTTTTCTTCACTTTGGAAGTCTGATATTTTTTACTTGTCTTTTCTTCTGTTCCAGGGAGTTCCTGTCATAGAGATTTTTTTCCCTTTGGGGTTTTTCCTCTGGGACTCCTTCAGGAGGGCACAGACTGTTTTTGACGTACCATTGTCAGCAGCACTGTGGCTACTGGAAATGGCCTCCCTTACCTTGGCCAGAGCAAGACGTGAAAGAATCGAGACCGCCCTCCAGTAACAACTGACAAAGGCCGTATGCGAAGGGTAGATTGTGAAAAAAATGAATTTTTGATTTATCTTGAATGTTGAATGCAACATAACATGCGTTATTAAAATAAATTATACACAGTTTTTAACTAAAACAACTTTTTAAAATGTAAAATGTATTTTAACTAAAATTAATATTTTTAAAACATTAAAAGTTGCAAAATATAAAACAATAAAAAACAAATAGTAACATAAATAAAGAAATAAATTGATTTAAGAAATATATGCTTTTGAATTTAATGTGACCAAAACATTTTTTTAAACGCAAAGGAGAAGTAACGTGGTAACCTATCCAAAATTATTAAACGCAATTCAAAAACACTATTCAAACTACAGTCCTACAAACATAGAGCAAATCGCAAAGATTGTGGCGGTTTGGTGGTCAGATTTACTACTCTCACTCCAGAACTATGGAAAGTGCATGCATGGGTGTTCAATTTACTATCTCCAGTCGAACAAATATTGTGGAAAGTGAATACATGGGGATGTGGAAGTCAGATTTATTATCCTCAATTTATTCTAAAAAAACATTGACATAGATGTATAATTAAAGTAGGCACATTTAGCATTCTCACTCCAACCTGGTACAGAATAGAAGAAGTACATACACTGAAGGCCCAGATTTACTGATCCAACTCAAGTCTAACAAACACTGAAGAAAGTGCATACTATGGGGGTGGAGGTAAGATTCACTATTCTAACTGTTGTATAGCAAGACTTTAGAAAAGGGCATCCATTTGGAGAGGAGGGATTATTTATTAATGTAACTCCAGTCCAATACATTTTGGGGATAGAGGATACATTGGGGAAAATAGGTGGCTTACTACTGTAACCCCAGTCTAAAAACATTGGAGAAAAAGCACACATTAAGGGAAGTTACATTCAGTATTCTAAAGCCAGACCTGCAAATATTGTGGAAATTGCAATCACTGGTGTGGGGTGAGATATAATATTGTCGCTCCAGCTTTATAAACATTGGCGAAAATCCATGTTTTGGGGGTTCAATATACTATAACTCCAAATCAGCAAATGTTGAGGAAAATGTATGTATGGTAAGGAAGATTTACAATTCTAACTCTAGTCTAACAAACATTGGAGTGTGTATATATTTGGGGGAGAGCAAAATAACTATTTTTAATCCAATCTGACATAAAATGGGGGAAAGTTCATACATTTATAGAGTCAGACATACTTTTCCAAATCTAGTCTAACAAACTATACAAAATTGGACTTTTGGTTGAGAAGGGAGGAAGCCCCACTCAGGAAACAAATACAATCCTTGTCAGGGTGAACCACAAACAATCACCATGTTACCTGTGCTTAACCATCTGGCAGCTTGGCACAAAGCAGTCAGGCTTAACTTAGAGGCAATGTAAAAAGTATTTTTTGTGCAGCACACAAAAAGTAATAAAGTGAAAAGACTCACAAGAAAAATCCCAAACCAACTTAGAAATATAGAGTACATTTTAATAAATGAAATGATACCTGAAGGACAAGAATCGAATTAGTAGAACTGCAGATATTCAATTTTAAAATGTGTAAGTTGGATGTAGCCCATTCTGCAGGGATAACCCCAAACTTTTTTTGCCTTCCTCCTCCTCTTTTTCCTTTTTCGGACCTCGTTTTTTTTGGCTTTAGGACTCTGGACACTTTACCACTGCTAACCAGTAGTAAACTGCATGTTTTCTCTGCTTATAACATGGGAACATTGACTTCTCCACAACTAGCATATTTAATTTACTTATAAATCCCTAGTGAAGTGCACTACCTGTGCCCAGGGTCAGTGAATTAAATGCTACTGGTGGGCCTACAGCACTGATTGTGCCACCAACTTCAGTAGTCCTATAAACATGACTTAGGTCTGCCATTGCAGAGCCTGTGTGTGCAGATTTGAACTGTCATGCCAACCTGGCAAGTTAACCCACTTGCCAGTCCCAAACCTCCCTTTTTAATACATATGAGTCACCCCTAAGGTAGGCCATGGACAGCCCCAAGGGTAGAGTGCAATTTATTTAAAAAGTTGGACATGTACTTTTTAGTTTACCTGTTAAGATATTGAAAAACTCTCAAAGTTCTTTACACTACTGCAATGCCTATATCACTAACAGATTGCCATTAGGATTGCCTTGTTACATTTAGTCTAATTTCCAATTGGGAAGAGGCGGAACTCCCACGTTTGGGGTCTGTGGAATCCCAATTCAAAATCACAACTTATGGTGAAATCATATTTTAAGTTGTAATTCTGAAAATGGCACTTTCAGAAAGTTGGAATTTTCTACTTTAACCATCTAGTGTCTTCTGCTGGTTTCTGACTACCCATCTGGGTGGACGACAGCTGGGCCCTTGTGCATTACTTTCAGGAATCCACACAGAAAGGGAGGTTAGGTGTGACTGGGTGGCCATCTACATGTTGATGGGAAATCTGGGGCATGAGAGGACGGAGGGACACTTACACTTGAATGGGTTGTGTCCTGATCGCACACAAAGGCCTGCATAACGCCATGTAGTGAGTCTGATGGCAGATCAGGAGGGACAGGGACTTTGTGCACTTCACAGGCCTCTCTTTGAAGTCTTCCCCACTTCAAAGGCACCACTGAGTATAATAAGTGGACTTCTGACCCTACCAAATTAGTACCAAATCAGTACACTTCTGGACCTGAGGACATTCTGACAGGAAGAAAGACTGCTCTGCTGAAAGAACTGTAACTCTACTGGACTCGGTTGGACTTTGCTGGACTTCTGCTTTGCTGTGCCTGATGAATGCCTGCTGCCTCGTTGCCCGGGAATGAAAATGACTGGACCGGCATCGCTACAACTCCAGAACCAAAGTGACTGCAAGGGCTTGCTGGCTTGTCTCCTGTTCTGAAGTTCAGGGACATCAAAGACTTCACTCAACCCTGCTACAGCGTCTGGACTCTCATAGCTGTGAGTCCTGCCCTGCAAGTGGTGCCAATCCTGTCATTGGCCCTTGCAAGTGGGATTTTCAGCTGTTTCCACTAAAATCCATGCATCGCCGTTGTTGCACTTGTCAGAACTGACCCATCTTCCATTGAAACGGCTGCATCACCAACACCACTGAGGACAAAGACATTGCATTGCTGACTGTGCGGCTCGATGACTATGCACCACTTTCATCACAAAGGGTTGAATGCTGCACTGCTTCTCGAGGACATCACATATGTGGCTTAATGACAACACATCCCTGACTGCATGGATCGGGACCCATGAATCACCTTGCATCATTCCCTCTGATCCATGAATTGGATCATCAACGTTGATGCAGCCCTCCACTATTTGCGGTTGTCATGGCCAACAGAATCTTGGCTCAAATGGCCCAAACTTCAAGAATTTAATCTTTTCTTTAGAAGAAGTACACTCTGATGAGAGGGTCCAGAACCTGGGGAGGCACATCTTAGAAATCAGGCACTCACTCCTGCAGAGGCCATCAGGGCTCAGGCAAGTCCATTTCACAATTCCAAGCAGGTCCAGTCACAGCCAGTCAGATGAGCAGTTGCAGGGAGGCCTTTGTAGCTTGTTATGTCTCTCTAGCTCATACAGGATGTCAGTCAACTGACCTTTGGAGTCACTCTATTTAGCCTGGGATGGATGATGGCAAGTAGGCCCAACATTCCTTCTTAGACAGCAAGACACTCCCTCAAGTAGTGCAGAAGTCTTTTGGCTGCAGGTCAATTCTTCTTGAGTAACTTCAACAGGTCCAGGAGTGTTCTGATGAGTGACCCAGGAGATCTAATATTTATACCTGGTGCCATCCTTTGTGTGGGGTGATTTCCTCTCTAACTCCCATATCTGGTGCTGGAAAGTTCTTCCCCTGTCAAGGCTGTGTGGGAGACAACAAGGGACAGGGCAAGCCTGATATCAGGTTCCTTTATGTGTGCAAGAGGCAAAGCCTGTGAAGTGATAGTTGGGCTGGGCACAGCCCCTACCAGTCATCCTGCAAGGACAGCCCAGCCCAGTCTGTCCACACCAAAGCCCCTTTATGTTACTGTCTGGAAGCAATGCACAAACCCATATAGCTGAGTAATCACAGTCATGTGACCCAGGATACTGGCAGAAGGCACAAATGGCGTAGGCAAGAAAATGCCAACTTTCTAAAAGTTGCACTTTCAGAATTGTGACTTCAAATGCAACTTTACCATTAAGGATGATTTTAAATTGCAATAAAAGTATAAATATTATATTTCTACCTGCTCTTGATCTAGAGTTGTCACATTATAAGTGTATTAGGGTGACTCAGTATTTGTCAATGGGTGAGATAGGCCCTACAACAGTGAAACATGACTTTAGCGGGGTTTCACTCGCAGGACATGTAAAAATTAAGACACATGTCTTACTTTTCAAATACATGGCACAATGCCGTCTGTGCCTTTAGGGACAACCGTTGGGGTGACTTATAGGTATTAAAAAGGGAGATTTAGGACTGGCAAAAGGTTTATTGTGCCAGGTCAAAATGGCAGTCTAAAACTGCACTACAGTCTCCAGAGGAAGGCCCAAGACATATTTTATAAGGCTACTGTAGTGTGTGACACACTTAAGTGCTGCAGACCCAGTAGTAGCAAGTACTAGTGACTAATACATGTTGTACAATTTACTAGGTACTGAAAAGTGAATTCAATGTGCCACTTTGGTGTAGGTCCTAAAAGCATCAAAAAACGAATTGAGTAAAACAGGAGGAGTGAAGTCAACAATTTTTACAAAATAACAAACATATATCAGAGTTGTAAAACAGCAAAAAAGAAAAAATGTAAATATCTCATAGAGTACTTTTTATTTAGTTTTATTTTGATAATATTAAAAAGCATACTACCTGTAGCATTCGCCACAGGCCGTAATAGAAAAGTAATAACTAATTTATGTTTGAACATGTAAGTACATAATTTAATATGTTTAAAAAAGTTAAACATAGTAAATAAAAAATCTGTTAACAATTAATAAATTGGCTATTCAATATTATAATGCATTACATATTTTTATTAAACGTCTAACAATCCAATTCCCTATCAAACCCTATAGCCCAAACAAAATAAATATAAACAAATAATAGTAGAATTATAAATCATGTAAACAAATACGTAGCAATTTCAAACACTATAAAATTGAAATATTTAGCAATTAACAATAATTAGTTTACACTTCAAAAATAACACTACCCCCCAAGCCCCAATGCACTGCAAACCCTGCAAAGAAATATAAATATACTTTTTACAAAATATACACCCATTTATTTTTACATTTTTTAAATTTAATTAAACATATAAACTGATTTCTTAGAAAAAAAACGCTTTAATTAGTACACTATCTATTAATGTTGATTTACGTATATTTTATTGACTCACTAAATTACTGAATCACCCTATAAACCTCACAACCAAAATTGAAATGTGTTACATAATTAAACAATGATTAAGCATGTAAACACATAAATAGCAATAAAAAATAGTTAACATTTTAACCAATTAGCAGTAATGACCATCATTTAAAAAAGTCAATACCCACCTAATCCTTCAATAAACCTTGCAACTCAAAAGCATTGTAAATTTCTATAATATATTTATTTTTAATAATTTCACAATAACATGATTGAATAATAAAAAATAATACAATACAATGAAAAGCATAATAACAAATATAAACTATATTTTAACCTTTGATTTCATTGTACAAAAGTTAAAAAGTAATATATTTTGATATTTTTGCCCACAATATTTTCACAGTCACAATATTCTTACCATGATATTATGATACCTCGATATTGTAGAGTTGACTATTATGTGAAACCATATTCTAATGCCAGAGAAGGAGAACTACCTAAATTCATTTTTGCTTTTTTTGTTTTGTTTTTAAACTCTGGGGAGTATTCAAATGGGTGATATAATGTCCTAATCAAGGTTTCAAGGACATTGAGGAAGAAAGAGACTATTTTGTAATGGTTTCAATACAACATTTAATACCAATTGCTAGGAAATATATATCATTTATGAAGTTATATGAACTGGTGCAGTGATGCTAGAAACAGCATTGTAGGAGACCCACACAATTTGAATCTATCTAGGGTATGAATATCTTGTTGGCAGTTTTCAAAAACTGTTAGACACCCTCAATAACCATTTGAGATATTCATGTGTATGTACAATGATAAATAAATTAGATGTTTGGTTTTCTCTTGCTGTAAAGAAGGAAGGAGTGACACTTTCATGCCCCCTTCTAATTGCACTTCGGGAAAGCTCACAGATCTCATTCTGTGAATACAACTGGTTCTTTCAAAACTAAGGCCCTCATTATGAGTTTGGCGGTCAGTGGACTGCCACGGTAGAGATGGCAGTCGCTCCCCTGCGAGCCTGGTGGTATAGACTGCCATGTTACGACTACTGGGAAGGCATCTGCAGAACACAGTCAAGTTTCCATCTGGACCGCCTTGTGAATGGACCAATGTTGCCGGCAGAAGGCCTTTTCAGGCCAGCAGTCAGACAGTTTCCACCCACCGTATTACGAGCTTGCACACCACCAGGACTTCTGGGGGGGGTCTAACCGCCCCAAAAACCATGGTGGAAACGAACAACATAAAAGGAAGCGCCCAACTTATGGAACACAGGTACGTCCATATGCACCATGTCACGCAAATTGCAAGTCTTTCCAATGCTCCTGCTGGCCATTGACATCCAGGACGAGCGACGCCAACATAGACACCATGGGGCATCAACACCAACGGTGCCGTTGTAGATAAATATATTATGAAATATAAAATACGTAAATAAAACAACTATTTACTAAATGCCACAAGAGCCAGTGCATGTATGTCCAAATGTCCCGGGCACACTGGGATACGGGGAGTGCCCAAATTGACTCCTGCAATGTGCAGACCTCCACAGGGCAGGGGCATCAATGGGGTATGCAGGCACCTCAGGGATTGGGGGATTGGGGTGTGTGATCAGGGTTTGTATGGGGGTCCCTACTCTTCTTTTTAGGCTTCCCCTCCTTATTGTCCTGCTTTTGTGGGAATGCCTTAGCCTTCCCCTTCTTTCATGCCTTCTTTGGTGGGATGGTGGAGGAGGCCACGACAGCAGGGGACCTAAATGGAGTGCTACCAGGGCTGGAGGTGTAAGGGGCAGGTGTGCCTGTTGTGGCAGCACTGCAGACTGCTGTCTGCGGGGCATGGCTCAGCCTTGAGGACGAAGGCAGGGATCTGGCAAGGGTAGAAGGGCATTTGGTGGGAACAGGGAATGGACTAGTGGATGGGAACAGGGAAAACTCATGAAGGAATCTTTTTTGAGTTTTGAGGGGCATTGAATGGGTAAGGTGTTTGGGGGTGGAGGGAGAGGGGTTGGTTGACAGGTGTATACATGGATGTGGTTTGGGTGCTGGTGCGTTGGTGTAAAATATGTGTGTGGTGGGTGTGTGTTGGGTGGATGAGTGTGGGTGTATAGGTGTACTGGGAGGAGGACTTGAGGAGACACCAGGAGATGGCAGGGGATGTGTGAGTGAATATTGGGGTGGTGTGTGCCAATAGGTTGGAGGTGCTGCACGTGGTTGTGTTTACTGTTGTGGTTCGTGCAAATGTGGTGTAAGGGGTGCTTGTATGGGGTCTGCTGTTGTGACGGTGGCAGTGACGGCACATGTGGCTGGACCTGGGATTGATAATGTGGTGTCTGCATGAGTGAGTGGCAATGTGACTGTGAGGGGTGAGGAGGTGGGGGAGCCACTGTAGGGAGTGGATGTTGTTGTGTGTGCATCTGAATGGTGGGTGTGTGCAATGCGCTGGTGGCGTTTGTGGTGCATGTGATTTTGTCCTTGCGCTCTGGGTCTGCTCAAATGAAAGTGTGCTTTGGATGGAAAATGGGAGATTGATGTGGGAGTGGGAACAGGTATTTAGAGGGGAACGGAAGAAGAAGGAACACTGGCTGCTGTCAATGAGGAGGCCAGAGCCTGAAAAGATTTCTGAAGGGCAGACAGAGCACAGTGAATGCCTTCTGGGAACGCATTTGACTGTTGCATCTGGGATGCCAGTCCCTAGATGGCATTCACGATGGTTGCCTGCCCAACAGAGATGGACCTTAAGAGTTCGATAGCCTCCTCATTGAGGGCAGCAGGGCTGACTGGAGCAGGGGCAGAGGTGCCTGCAGGGAAGGAGATGCCCACTCTCCTGGGTGAGCGGGCACGGGCAACTGGGTGGGAAGCTACAGCGAGGGTGGTGCTAGTAAGGGGATGGTGGACAAGGATGGTGCAGGCATAGGGCCTGAAGGTTCCGCCACCACCAGGGAGTCGCCATCAGAGGAAGAATCTGATGATGGTGTAGATATTCCCGTCTCCCCTGTGGTGCTCCACTTGCCTTCCGTCCCACTTGTCCCCTCGGCTCTGCTGGTATCAGCCTCCCTGATCCCATGGGATGCAGCTTCCCCACTCGCCTGTGGCCCTTCTCCTTTACCAGATGATGCTGATGCACACAAAGACAGAGGAGGACAGAGTGGTACAGTGTGAGACTCGCGTGGAAGAAAGAGAGACAGGGAGCAATTGGTCAATGCCAGCACAACAGCCACACACAAGTCACTACAACATACTCTAATGTCATGTCATTACATGCCATGCCTTCACTCACAAATGCCACTCCACTATCAGCCCATGCATGCTACCTTAGTCATGCACATGAGTTTCAGTAATGCTGACACACATTCAATCCTGCACAGGATGAAAGCCATACCCTCAACACATGGCTGAACCAGCCCATTGGGTCATAGCTCTTGACATTCACAAGACCCAAAATAAATACTCTACGGTCATTTGGAGGCACACTTGCACAGCAACGTAATCCATACACATATAGCTGTGTGATGTGAAACCTCAAACTTCACAGACTACTCATACACTACATGCCAACAGACAGCAGATAGGTAAATGGCCCCAGAAACACTGTTTGGATAGTTGGGAGTACAATGTGTGTGAACTTCAGAAGCAGGAACCCTGTCCACATCAAATACCCTGCTCATCTACTACACAGTTGCCATGTCATCGATACTACTTAGTAGTTAAGTTAACCTCAACTCACATTCTGCATGGCATTTTAACAAATGGATGTAGCACATCTGGCATCTATGTGTCCCAAGCCTAGTCCGACAGTAGCAACCTACCACACATTCCACAGCCTTCACACACTGCACCTATCACTCACCACATAACCTAAGTATGAATGTGAACTCATCCCGTTGTGGCTGCTGTGCTGCCCTCAAGAGCCCATCCACCTCAGGGTACGCCACTGCCAAAATGAGGGAAATAAGAGGGGTCAGGGTCCGACAGGCACCCCTCTCTTTTTGGGAGGACATCCCCAGCTAGGCCCTACTGGTCTTTCTCACCCAGCGTCTCTGGTCCTCCCACCACTTCCTGCAGTGGATGCTCTGCTGGGCATGGACCCTCAGGGACCACACTTGTTTGGTGATGGTATGCCAAATCCCCTTCTTCTGATGGACACTCACCTGCATGGATGACACAGAGAAAACGAGACAGTCATGTAGCGTGGCATCTTAGGGACTTCATTGGACACAACACATCTCCTGAACATACGCACATTTCAACATTCCAGTTGTCCTCACAGTCCTCAGCCAGGTCCTTCTACAAGTCACTCATCCTCGTCCCAAGGCCCCGTCCACATTTGTACCACTCGCAGACAGTACAATCATGGTGGACTCACCTGCAGCCCTGGTGGCCCATACAACTGGGCATACAGGGGTAGGGCACCCTCCACAAGCTTTTCTAGTTATTCTTGTGAGAAGACTGGGGCCCTACCACCTGCAGCACTTGGCATCTTGGCTACCAGTGGCCTAACACAGCAGCACATGCATTGGAAGTATTCTCAGCACAAGTGCCAGGAGTCAAGTGAACATGAGCACATGAAATGGCGGTCACAGCTGTTGCAGACATCACTGTCACCGGTCATCGCTATTGACTCATATCTCCCTTAGGCAACCGTGTTAACTAATAAGGGGTTGCATGGCGGGTGTGACCGTCTATTGCCATGACGTCTTATGCCGGTGGTATTCACTCATTTGCATCTGTCCTGTGCATGCAGGACAGGTGGCTGTCATTTTATTTCTACAATGTATATAGAGGGGGTTTATGAGGTGCGCACCATGGATGTTTTACAGTGACCTGTGCACAGATCCACTGCTTCCACACAGTTCTTTTTGCACATATTGATTGATACTCCCTCCGATTCCCAGGTACGGTAGAAGAATGATGACGAGGAATGCTCTTGTCTACAGGCCCCTGGTTGATCTTGCCATCCTTGAAGAGCGGCACGTCATCCAGTGCTATCAGCTAAACCGTCAGACCATCATGGAGCTTGTGATGCTGTTGGAGCGGATCTGCAGCCTGGTATTTGTCATCCCAGTGCCATCACACCTAAAGTACAGGTGTTGGTAGTCCCCACTTCCTTGTTTCAGGGTCCTTCCAAATTACAGTGGGCTGGGCTGCCGGAGTGTCCCAGCCCATGTTCAGGTACGTTTTAATGAAACATCCTATGTGCCCTACTCAAACATATAGGCAGCTGTATCAGGTACTCCCACCGTGACAATCTGCCCAGTGTCAAAGAAGCCTTCTAAACTGTAGCACATGTGCCACATGTGATCGGGCCTATTGATGGGACCCACATTGCCCTGGTGCAACCCAGGAGGAGTGAACAGGCGTTTAGGAACTCTAAAAACTTCTACTTAACCAGTGTTCAGGTGGCATGTCTTGCAGACCTCTACATCACACAAGTTCCCAGGTTCAGTGCATGATGGCTACATTCTGCAGAACAGCAGCATCCCACACCAGATGGCACCACTGCAAAAAGATTGTGGCTGGCTCATCGATATGTAATATGTCATATGTGTGCCTCTGTTTTCTGAACACTCTACATCATCTTCCAGATTCACCTACAGTTTTCAATATGCCTATTACCTCTGTCCATACAGGTGACTCTGGTTATCCCAAACTGCCATGGCTACTGACACCTCTCAGGCATTCGACTACAGCAGCAGAAAACCATTTCTATGAGGCCCATTGTAGGACCCGACTGGTCATCGAATGCACCTTTGCAGTGCTGAAAGCCAGATTCTGGTGCCTGCACTTTACTGGAGGGGCCCTACTGTACAGACCAGCAAAAGTGTGCCATTTCATTGTAGAGTGCTGCATGTTACACAGTTTGGCTCTCAGACGTCACATCCCATTACTGGATGCTGAGGAGGGTGCAGTTTGCCAGTGGCTGATGAAGGGGACATGGGGAGTGATGAGTAGGAGGATGATGAGAATGCAGCTGATTCCACAGCAGAGCTGCTACAACAATACTTTCACTGACATACAGGTATGAGTAGAATCCATGTTATATAACCATTAGCAATGTCTGCTATTTTCACAGCTGCTACCAGGGTTCTGTGCTCAATGTGGGTATGGGGTGAACCCACTACTTTAGATGTGGCGCTGTTTTCTGTATTACAGAACTTGTAAATGATTGCTTCCCCTTCCGGCACGGTCACATACATTGGTAGGACAATTGTTTGCCTGTTACACATGTCATGGATGTATATTTTGTCCTCATGGTAGATAAAAATGTAGGCAAAAACTGTGCTCAAAATGTTTTATTTTATTTATACAAGTGCAAGGGCTGATGAGTGGGCTCGTGGTGAGTGGGATCATCAGAGTACTTAGCCCACCTTTGGTGAGTCGAAGGCCTGTATGATGGTCATGTGAAAACGGAGTTATGACAGTGGACACTCAATAGAGTGGTGCTGTGACACACAAAGGGGTATGTCCAGAAGTGGCTCACTTCTTGGCAGTGGTCTTGGTCTTGGCATCAGTGGAGGCTGGATGTCAGGGTGGACGTCCTCGCTTGCATAGGGGCTCCTCAGATACAGGGGAAGGGATGCTGGTGTCCTGTGACAGGGCCTCCGTTCCACTGGCTGAGCCTATTGTGGAGGGCTCAGATGTGATCTGGCTAATGGTAGGGGCATGCTGGTGGGAGGTGGACTGATACAGGACGGTGGCAAGTTCTGTCAGCTCCCCTGTTATGGAGGTCATGGTGGCACTGTGGGTCTGCCACTGCTGCATGGCCTCCTGATGTTTCTCCCTCTGGAGCCTCGGGTTCTCCTGTAGTGAAGATCTGGGCCATGGTATCCTGGGTTTGGTGGTATGCAACCAGAACTTGGGTGAGGGCCTCCTGGCCAGTCTGATGTGGTTGCTGCTGCCTCCCTTGGACAACAGATCCTCTCCCACTAGCCCTGGCCCCCTGTGCTAGTGCCCCTGGCACAGTGTGCTCACTCCCAGTAGCACCAGGGCCTTCATTGTCTGGGGCGGGTGCCCTTGACTCAGTCCCCTGTATTGTGGGGCACACCTCTAATTGAGTGGTCATTGAGGCAAAGGTTTGGGGAGGAGGGGCTAGCTGAAGTGTTTTAGCCATACAGGAGGGTGAGTCCGGGGTGTCCGGGTTGGGGCTGCTGGAGGTGGACTGGGCAGTCGACCCAGATGTCCCTGGCAATTTGTCATCCTCCAGACATCCACTAGGCCTTCATCTTGGGGAGGGCTATCTGACCTTGGCATCTTCTGCTGGGTGGCAGTTGCAGGGTTAGCTGTGGATGAAAAAGGTGAGAGTTAGTACGTGGAAAAGTTGTTGTAGTGTCATGGTGTGCTGCTTGTAGTGGGTGGATTCGGTACCCAGGGATGGCAATGACAAATGCTGCAATGCAGACACTGCATGGTGAATGGGCTTTGGGCCATACTTGTCATATCATACGTAGTCATGGGTCTGCTGTTTGGCATTGTTTTAATTGTCATAGGTAGTGAGGCGGTGTTGGCTAGCAGTCGGGGTGGGCTGTGAGATAATTGTCCATGCAGGTGTTCCCTTGTGAGGTGTGAGTGTGACTTGGATCAGGTGTGCGTAGTGATGGATTGTGGGAGTGGTAGTTGAGGATACAGTAAAGGTTTGGAGAGTATTTTGCTGGGTGGGTGTGTGGATGGTGGGAGAGGGGTGGTGTGGCATGCAGAGTAGGAAGGTGGGGTGATTGTGGGGGGCGCATTCTTGTGGTTTGTGATAGTATGGGGTGTAGTGGGTGCTTGGGAGGCATGCAGGAGTGGAGTGCTTAGTGATCAGAGTGGGGTGTTGCTTCCTTACCAGAGTCAATCCCTCCGATGATTCCACTCAGGGTGCATGATGCCCAAGACCTTCTCCTTCCAGGATGTCAAGTCGAGGGGAGGAGGAGGGGGTCCACTGCCAGTCTTATTGAGAGCGATGTTGTGCCTGGAGCGGATTTTCCCTCTTAGGTCGTTCCACCTTTCCTAATGTCATGTTAGGGTTTGTGCACAGCAAAGAGCATGTCCCCTCTGACTGCACTAGTGGGTTCTGTAATAGCTCCCTTTTAAACTTACTATTGAAAGCCTTTCTTGTTATCTCACCTTCCCCCCCCAGGCTTCTGTGTATGTTGTTTAATGTGCTGTTTTGTTTACACATTGGGCCTTGCTTTTACCAAGGCTTCTTTAAAACACTCCTTTCTAGGCCATGTGTTAATTTAACCCATTTGCATAATAACTGAAACTCTGCACACCTTTCAAGAACATGTGCAGCATGTGAGGACCACACCCAGCTCTTCAAACCACACCCAGCTCTGTACACCTTTCAAGAACATGTGCAGCATGTGAGGACCACACCCAGCCCTGTCTATAAAAGGCAGCCCTCGAGCCTCGCCCAGTGCTTGTGCTCGTCTACCTGCCGCTTACCTGAGGACAGATCCCTCGGCGCTGGCACTCCTGCTCTCTACAGACTTTCATTGGCTTCTTATGGGCGCAGCTGCTGGCTCTTCCTTCTTCCGGTTTCCGGTTCCTCCTTGCCTCAGCCTCTCTCCTACAAGCAACCTGCAAAAGAGAAAGAAGACAAGGTTAGACTGATCAGTATCTCTTGCCAGCAACAAGTAAGTGCAAAACTTTTATTACCTGAAAGAACTTTGACAACAATTTCTGGATTCGTGTATAGACAATTTGAAACAAGATACCTTCCACGAACATTGTGATTCAAACTCTTTGTTACAACAATACTTTGCGGAACTTTGTGAAGCAAACATTTTTTTATGGAACTTTTAAGAATCGAACCGTGGAAACCATTAACAGCAAGGCAAACAGTAAATCAAGGACTTGCACAAATTACATGCTGTATTTTGACGTAAAAGTACAGTATTTGTTTTATAAAAGATTCTGGAAATATGGGAAAAGTGAATCTGCTATTGGCAATTTAGGCTTTAGTTATATTAAGATGAATGTTTGATATTGATAATTCTGATAACGGTATTTGTTTAATGTTTTAGAAGCTTTAGAGTAATAGAAAGCACATCCCAGAGCAGTAACACATTCCAAACCTGGAAACTAGAGACCAGGATCCAAGAGGTACTTTTAGAAGAAAATTTCTAATAAATAAAGGGATAGTCAGGAACCCAGTTAGGAATAGGATGTACTTATCTGTTCTTTGTTTATGGTTCATTAGGCACCAGTTTCTACCGAAGTCAGAGAGGGCCGCAGATTTGTGCAGCACTTCAACAGTGGAAACACAAGAACGCTGTTGTCTCTTTATTTTATTTTATCCACTTCCCCCCTTCCCTTGAGCTTCTGTTCTTAGTGCACTGTTTTAAAAAACTAGTGTGCTGGAACAAGCAGTTTCAGGGTGGGGTCGGATTGTCTTCAACCTCCATCAGAACTGAACAAGGACTCAGGTGAGCTGGGCTTTGACAGAAGCACAAGCCTTAAATAAAAAAATAAAAAATTCTGTTCTGGTGGACGATGAATATCGGGGAAGAAATAGAGGGCATTGACGTCACGGATATGGCGCAGGCCCTAAATGAGGACTTGGCTCATAATGAATCAGTGTCTGGCATCTTGCAACATATGCAAGAGGAAATAGAGAGATT
Organism: Pleurodeles waltl; assembly: GCF_031143425.1. NCBI lineage: Eukaryota > Metazoa > Chordata > Amphibia > Caudata > Salamandridae > Pleurodeles > Pleurodeles waltl. The sequence goes on from NC_090439.1 coordinate 121,522,786, forward strand.
AAAGATGGAGAATACCTCCTTAAAACAGGATTTAAGCAGGTATAAATTTAGGGTATCTCAGTGGAACACAGCTTTTACGCCTTTGTTTAAAACCTCCTCAGAGACAGGGGCGCCATCAAAACATACAACTTTGCCTCCCCCAGTTGAGGTCACTGTTAATGTTCCTAATGCTGTGCCCTTAGCAGCACCTGAACGTTTTCATGGAGATAGTAACAAATTCCATGTTTTTATCAATCAATGTCAATTACACTTCATTTGTAAGCCACAACAGTTCCCTACTGATGCCACAAAAGTGACATTCGTCTTGTCTTATTTGGGTGGCACAGCAGCCAATTGGTCAATTCCTTTCGTGGAGAGAGATGATCCCATCCTCCATAATTGGAATCAATTTAAACGTACCATGACCAACCTTTTTGCAAAACACACTTTCATGCAGGCAAGTGATAATGAGCTTTTAAATCTTAAACAAGGTAACAAGGATTTATTGATCTATCTCACTAGTTTTAATCGTTTACTCACCGAGACACACTGGCCAGAAGAAAAGCGTGTCTCCCTTTTCTATAAAGGTTTTAGAGACGAGTTAAAAGACGCACTGGCTCATATCGTTGATTTGCCAGAAGACTATTCGGACTTTGTAGATTTAGTTGTGAAATTAGAACATAGACTAGGAGAAAGAAAGGGAGATAAATACAAACTGGAATCACGGTTAACTTGTATTAGACACGAGAAGAAAGACCCAGATAATAAACTCCCTGAACCTGAGCCTATGCAAATAGGGACACTCAGAGGTTCACTCACATCAGAAGAAAAAGAAAGAAGGAGAAAACTTCAATTATGTTTATATTGTGGAAGGGCAGGTCACTTTGCCAGAGAATGTCCAGTAAAGCCTAAAAATCCACAAAAGGGTGCTGTTTCCTCCACCTCCTCAACTGAATCGGGAAACGATTAAGCTCGACAAGGGGAGAGGTTACTTGTTCGAGAAAACATCTTAATCAAACCTCTAATGCTGCAGCCTTCATGGTACCGCACATACCTAGACATTTCATAATTCAGGTCGTTTTAATTGTTACTACCCAAGTGAGGCATTCTCTCCCTGTCCTACTGGACTCAGGCGCGACAGGAAATTTTGTGGATAATAAGTTAGCTGAAAACTTAGGACTTCCTATGTGCCTAAAGCCTTGTCCAGAAGCAGTATGTGCAGTGGATGGGTCAGAATTGTCCTCTGGATTAATCACAAAACAAACAAGTCCACTTGTTATGGTCTGTCAGAACGGGCACACAGAGGTGATTAGCTTTGATCTGATAGATACTCCTAATTTTGGTTTGATTCTCGGGGTACCCTGGTTAACAACTCATAACCCAAAAATTGATTGGGTGAATAGAAATGTTACTTTGGATTCCTCTTTCTGTAGAACCAATTGCTATCAAGAAGCAGGTACAGAACAGAGCACAGTATTACACTGTGCTAGTGTTATACAAGATGAACCAAGTCTCCCTCCTGAATATTCTGACTTTAAAGACGTCTTTGATCCAGTAAAGGCTAGTGTGCTGCCCCCACATAGGTCTTATGACTGTCGTATAGATCTTATCCCAGGGGCCCCTTTACCTAATAACAGAGTATATGCTTTGACTGACGAAGAAACCAAATACTTAAGAACCTACCTAGATGACCTACTACAGTCTGGGTTCATCCGTCATTCCACTTCTCCGGTGTCATCTCCACTCTTTTTTATCCCGAAGCCGGATAAATCCCTGCGCGTGTGTATCGATTATAGAGGACTAAATAAGGCTACAATAAAGAATAAATATCCTCTTCCTCTAATACCTGTGTTGTTGGATCAGTTAAGACATTCTACTGTATACACTAAACTAGATCTGCGGGGAGCTTACCACCTGGTCCGAGTAAAATAGGGGGATGAGTGGAAGACAGCTTTCAAGACAAAGTTTGTTTTATTTGAGTACACAGTAATGCCCTTTGGGTTATGTAATGCCCCTGGGGCATTTCAGTTCTTTATGAATGAGGTCCTACACGAATTCCTGGACGTTTGTGTCATAGTATACATAGACGACATCCTCATTTACTCTAAGAACTCAGAAGAACATACCCAACATGTTCGTGCAGTATTATCAAAGTTAAAAGAAAATCATCTTTTTGCTAAGTTAGAAAAGTGTACTTTTAATGTCAGCAAGGTGGACTTTTTAGGATACTGCCTGTCACCTCAAAGAATAACTATGGATGTAAAGAAAATCAGTGCTATTGCTGATTGGCCAGAACCATCCTCTGTAAAAGATATTCAGAAATTTCTGGGTTTCGCCAATTTTTATAGGAGGTTTATTGCACATTTCGCAGACATTGCGGCCCCAATAACTACCTTGTTGCGGAAAGGGCAACGATTTCTTTGGACTGATGAGGCGGCACACGCCTTTCAACTCCTAAAACAAAAGTTCACTTCAGCCCCAATTCTGAAACATCCTGATCCTGACTTGCCTTTTTTTGTTGAAGCGGATGCTTCACAAGTAGCTTTAGGAGGAGTTCTCTCTCAACGAGACGCAGTAGATGGCCAGTTACATCCTATAGCCTTCTATTCCAAAAAGTTATTACCAGCTGAACAAAATTACACTGTGGCTGAAAGGGAACTACTAGCTATCAAAGTAGCCTTTTCAGAATGGAGGCACCATTTAATGGGAGCCAAGTACCCAGTTACAATATTTTCTGACCATAGGAACCTACAGTTTTTTGGATCACTTAAAGCACTAACACCACGTCAGATGCGCTGGTAATTTTTTTTTAGCACATTTGACTTTGTAATAACCTATAGACCAGGTGCACAACAAATTCAATCTGATGTGTTATCTAGATACGGACATACTTCAGACATGAAACAAGATAAAATAGGAGAACCCATTATTCCTCCCCAAAAGTTTTTGGCACCAGTACAACAGAAGGATTTCATCACAGATCTATATAATGCACACATGCAAATAGCACCTCAGGATTGGTTAAAAGATTCCCATAACACAATACAACGAGGTTTATTGTATCACGACAACATGCTGTTAGTGCCCACCTCTGAATTACAAACACAGGTGATAATTTGGCATCACGCCTCACCGTTGGCAGGTCATCCTGGTTGGGTAAAAACCCCGGAAAATGTGCAAAAACACTTTTGGTGGGACACCATAAGAAAGGACATTAAGCAATTTGTCACTACCTGTCCAGTTTGTGCAAGACATAAATCTTCTCATAAGGCCCCTGACGGTTTGTTAATACCAATGCCAACACCCAAGCAACCTTGGCACACTGTGAGCGTAGACTTTATTGTAGGTTTACCACCTGTAAAATCTTTCACAACAGTGTTGGTTATAGTGGATTTTTTATCTAAAATGGCACATTTTGTACCATTACGGAAATTACCCACGGCGGCAGAATTTGCCGATATTTTTATAAGGGAAATTGTGCGTTTACATGGTTTGCCAAGCAAAGTGGTGTCAGACCGAGGGAGCCAGTTCAACTCTAAATTTTGGAAAAAATTATGTAAAAAACTGAAAATAGATGTGGCATTATCCACTGCTTTCCACCCAGAGACAGATGGACAGACTGAACGACTGAACCAAACCTTACTTCAAACGCTACGTTGTTTATTGGCTGATTATTCTAGTGAATGGTTGGAAGCTCTCCCTGTAGCGGAGTTTGTTTATAATAATACTGAGCATTCAGCTCTACTTTGCTCACCATTCTATTTCTTGCAGGGGTATCATCCAAGAGCTATACCCATTTTGTTAGAAGATTCTCTGTTACCTACAGTAACGGATAGACTAACAAGGTTAGGTGACATACAAGACAAAGCCAGGAAACATTTATTAAAGTACAAGGAAAGCATGAAAAGACAAGCAGACAAACACAGATCTGAGGCCCCAATGTATAAAATCGGTGACAAGGTATGGCTCTCCACAAAGAACCTAAACATAGAGGGATCCCGAAAGCTGCAACCACGTTTCATTGGACCCTTTAGTATAACTGCCATAGTAAACCCGGTAACAGTAAAATTAGATTTACCAAAAGAATATCCAGTACATACTACATTCCATGTGTCCTTGCTTAAGCCGTACAATCCAAAAACCCGACCTGAACCACCACCTCCACCCATACCAATTAAGGGAAATCTAGAATATGAAGTGAAAAGCATAAAAGACTCAAAAAGAATTAGTGGACGTCTGTTTTATTTAGTAGAATGGAAAGGATATGATGAATCTGAGAATTCATGGGAACCAGCATCATATGTACATGCCCCACAGCTGATTAGACGGTTTTATTTAAAAAATCAAGGAAAACCCCGTCCTGTAGGAGGGCCTTTGAGGGGGGCAACTGTTAGGGTTTGTGCACAGCAAAGAGCATGTCCCCTCTCACTGCACTAGTGGGTTCTGTAATAGCTCCCTTTTAAACTTACTATTGAAAGCCTTTCTTGTTATCTCACCTTCCCCCCCCCCCCAGGCTTCTGTGTATGTTGTTTAATGTGCTGTTTTGTTTACACATTGGGCCTTGCTTTTACCAAGGCTTCTTTAAAACACTCCTCTCTAGGCCATGTGTTAATTTAACCCATTTGCATAATAACTGAAACTCTGCACACCTTCAAGAACATGTGCAGCATGTGAGGACCACACCCAGCTCTTCAAACCACACCCAGCTCTGCACACCTTTCAAGAACATGTGCAGCATGTGAGGACCACACCCAGCCCTATCTATAAAAGGCAGCCCTCGAGCCTCGCCCAGTGCTTGTGCTCGTCTACTTCCCGCTTACCTGAGGACAGATCCCTCGGCGCTGGCACTCCTGCTCTCTACAGACTTTCATTGGCTTCAATGGGCGCAGCTGCTGGCTCTTCCTTCTTCCGGTTTCCGGTTCCTCCTTGCCTCAGCCTCTCTCCTACAAGCAACCTGCAAAAGAGAAAGAAGACAAGGTTAGACTGATCAGTATCTCTTGCCAGCAACAAGTAAGTGCAAAACTTTTATTACCAGAAAGAACTTTGACAACAATTTCGGGATTCGTGTATAGACAATTTGAAACAAGATACCTTCCACGAACATTGTGATTCAAACTCTTTGTTACAACAATACTTTGCGGAACTTTGTGAAGCAAACATTTTTTTATGGAACTTTTAAGAATCGAACCGTGGAAACCATTAACAGCAAGGCAAACAGTAAATCAAGGACTTGCACAAATTACATGCTGTATTTTGATGTAAAAGTACAGTATTTGTTTTATAAAAGATTCTGGAAATATGGGAAAAGTGAATCTGCTATTGGCAATTTAGGCTTTCGTTATATTAAGATGAATGTTTGATATTGATAATTCTGATAACAGTATTTGTTTAATGTTTTAGAAGCTTTAGAGTAATAGAAAGCACATCCCAGAGCAGTAACACATTCCAAACCTGGAAACTAGAGACCAGGATCCAAGAGGTACTTTTAGAAGAAAATTTCTAATAAATAAAGGGATAGTCAGGAACCCAGTTAGGAATAGGATGTACTTATCTGTTCTTTGTTTATGTTTCATTAGGCACCAGTTTCTACCGAAGTCAGAGAGGGCCGCAGATTTGTGCAGCACTTCAACAGTGGAAACGCAAGAACGCTGTTGTCTCTTTATTTTATTTTATCCACTTCCCCCCTTCCCTTGAGCTTCTGTTCTTAGTGCACTGTTTTAAAAAACTAGTGTGCTGGAACAAGCAGTTTCAGGGTGGGGTCGGATTGTCTTCAACCTCCATCAGAACTGAACAAGGACTCAGGTGAGCTGGGCTTTGACATGTCATCACATGTGCGTGGGTAGCTGCCGACTGCGTTCACCCTGTCAACGATCCTCTGCCATATCTCTGTTTTCCTGGCCAGAGTTGTTTGCTGAACTTGTGCTCCATTCAGTTGTGGCTCTACTCTGATGATATTGTCCACCATGACCCGCAACTCATTGTCGGTGAAGCGTGGGTGGTTATTACAACTAGACTCCCAGACCTGTTATGGGGGTGCGTGGACCATGTAAAGTCAATGCTCAAAGTGCAGTGGTTAGTGGGTCGTGTGTCTCTGGGTCGTGGTAGTATTTCCAAGGATTTGAGGGTGTGTGTATTATGGTGCAGTGAACAGGTGTGTGTAGTGTGAGTATGTTTTTCAGGTGTGGGGTATTCGAACTGTCCAATGTGTTGCCTTCTATTGGCAGTGATTTTCTAGCCCACCGCAGTGCACACCACCAATGGTTTCACGCCATGCATTTTCTGCTGTGCTGAAATGTAACTCATAATATGGCAGCTGGAATGGTGTCAGCATGGTGGGCCCAGCGGGCGGACAGTCACTCTTTCGCCATCAGTGGCACTGGTGGTGTTAGATTTCTGGCTGTGTTTCATCGGCTTGGTGATTGTGACCCGTAATACAATAGACACTGTACCGCCAACACAGGTGGGATGCTGGTGGGATTTTCCTTGGCGGTCTTGCCTGAAGACCGCCAAACTCGTAATGAGGGCCAAAATTCTTTTGTTTATTTAAAAAAGCCCTTTCAGGTCACAAACCTGTGATTTTGTAAATCACAGGGTTTACAACCGAAAAAAATCACTTTATACAGCTGGGAAAAATGTTGGTGGATCATAAAACATGGCGGGAAATAGCATAGGCTACATGCAACCTTTTGCCTCCTATGTGTCCCACTTAGGATTCACTGACCAGCTGCATCTCACTAAATCAACCAACAAATCTTCAAAAAAATAAAAAAATAAAACAATGGAGGCAGATTCTTAGACGTCCAAGTTCCAAAGTTGAGGCCCTCTCTGAGCCCAGCAATCTCAAACTCAGGAAACTGGCAAAAAACGCACCAAGATGGAAGGAGAGGAATATTGTATAGCACTCATGCCTCACTGGTGATAGATTTTTGCCATTTCAGAAGTCTGGACTTTATTTTAAACTGCATGGAGCTCTGATCTATCCCTAAGGTGATGGGCAGTGTTATGGAAAACAGGCAAATACATTTTAATTTGCACCTCACTCAAGCACATTTCATAACCTTTAAAATTGTTACTATTGGACATGCCAAGCAGCTATTCAGAACACCAAAACTTATTTGGTGAGGGCACCTGCTACATTACAAGTGAAAAGAACTTGGAAGAACACTACACAGCAGAAGTACTTTGACTAGGTGTTGGCATGTTGCTAATGTATTTTTAACTTATAACAAATTAGACTCCCAGAATCCAAGAACTTCTCCTCCCAGGATGTCAAGTCAAGGGGAGGAGGTGGGGGTCCACCGCCAGTCTTTTTGAGAGCGATGTTGTCCCTAGACACCATGGAATGGACCTTCCCCCTGAGGACATTCCACCTTTTTCTGATGTAATCCCTTGTGCATGGGTAGCTGCCGACTGCTTTCCCCTTGTCGACGATTCTCTGCCATAGCTCTGTTTTCCTGGCCATAGATGTTTGCTGGACTTGTGCTCCCATCAGTTGTGGCTCTACTCGGATGATCTCGTCCACCATGACCCGCAACTCATTGTCGGTGAAGTGTTGGTGCTTGTGGCGTGACATGTTGTGGCGATGAGTGCACAGTGTGAAGTCAATGCTCAATGTGCAGGGCTTTGTGGGTCATGTGTCTCTGGGTCATGGTAGTATTCGTAAGGGTTTGAGTGGGTGTCAGGGGTGTGTCTTATGGTGCAGTGAACAGGTGTGTGTAGTGTGTGTATGTGTTTCAGGTGTGGGGTATTCGATCTATCCAATCTGGTGTTGCCTTCTATTGCAGGTGATTTTCTAGCACGCCATGGTGCGCACCGCCAATGGTTTAACGCCGTGCATGTTCCGCTGTGCTGAAATATAACTCATAATAGAGCGTCCGGAATGGTGTCAGCATGGTGGGCCCGGTGGGTGGACAGTCACTCTTTTGCCGTCAGTGGCACTGGCGGTGTGGGATTCCTGGCTGTGTTTCATCGTCTTGGTGATTGAGACTCGTAAAACAGGAGACACTGTACGGCCAAAACCGGGGGGATGGTAGTGGGATTTTCAATGGGAGACTTGACCAAAGACCACCAAACTCGCAATGAGGGACAAAATTATTTTTTTTATATAAAAAAAGCCCTTTCAGGTCACAAATCTGTGATTTTGCAAATCACAGGGTTTACAACCGAAAAAAAATCACTTTGTACAGCTGGGAAAAATGTTGGTGAATCATAAAGCATGGTGGGAAATAGCATAGGCTACATGCAACCTTTTGCGTCCTATGTGTCCCACTCAGGAATCACCGACCAGCTCCATCTCACTAAATCAACCAACAAATCTTCAAACGAAAAAATAAAACAATCGAGGCAGATTCTTAGACGTCCAAGGTCCAAAGTTGAGACCCACTTTGTGCCCAGCAATCTCAAACTCAGGAAACTGGCAAAAAATGCACCATTGAGAGAAGTGTTTGACTAGTTCCCACTCCCAGACCTGATGATGGCGAGAAAGGAATATTGTATAGCACTCGTGCCTTACTGATGATGGATTTTTGCTGTTTCAGAAGTCTGGACTTTATTTTAAACTGAATGTGGCTCTGATATATTCCTGAAGTGATGGGCAGTGTTATGGAAAACAGGCAAATAAATGTAAATTTGAACCTCACTTAAGCACATTTCATAACCTTTAAAAACGTGACTATCGGTCATGCCAAGCAGCCACTCAGAACACCAAAACTTCTTTGGTGTGGGCACCTGCTACATTACAAGTGAAAAAAACTTGGAAGAATAATACACAGCAAAAGTACTTTGACAAGGTGTTGGCATGTTGCTAATGTATTTTTTACTTGTTGCAAACTAGACTCCTAGAATCCCCGGGGATAGGCCTGCAGTGTAGCGGACAGCCAGTTCGTGTGAGTGGCACAATCAATATTCTCTTTTATGCAATTTCTGAATATCCATTTATTTTGTGACCTTTCGGTTAGTTCTCTGATGCCCACAGAAACACAGAGGAGCCTTTCTGAACATGTTTTCGCAGAGCAGGGCTAGCATTGTTGCCGTTCAAGCGAGGGCCTCAGGTGGTCTTACACGAACAAGACTGTGGGCTAAGTAACTGAAGACACCTGAGAAGCACGATCGATGTATGGATCGGCTGGAGTTCTTTTTTTTCCTAATACACATCTCGTGTCTAATGCATTTCATGTTTTTCAAAACCTTAGTGACATTCGGAACAAAGCGCTTTGATGCGACGTGGCCGAGTCAACTCAGCGAACTAAAAATAAATTGCGCACTGTCAGTAAGAAGAGCTGAGGGTTATAACTCAGGAGGCTAAATACAGAGCCCGGGCTCACTGTCAATGATTTATTCCTTTCCCCAATCTCGAGAAGTGGCTGGAGTAAAAATAAAAATACTTTTGGGCCTATTTAAGAAAAGTGGCACTGCATTCAGTGCAGCACCACTTTTCTTGTGCCCCTTAACACCCCCTAACGCCACCATGTAAGCGCCGTATTTAAAATACGGGGCACCATGGCAGTAGTTAGGGGACTAGCGTCTGAATTTTTGACACTAGTCAAGGGCTTTGCAGGATTAGCGTAAAAAATTCTGATGCTAATCCAGCAAAGCACCCAGAGGTCCATTTTAAGCAATGGCAGCATCCTTTTAATACCTGCTTTGAGCAGGCGTTAAAAGTGCCGAAAAAAATGGCACAAGGAAATCTGCTAGATTTCCTTGTGCCATTTTTTCACCCCCCCCCTAATGGGTTAATGTCCACTTTGGATACATTATTCCTGGCGCAGGCATAATGTAGTGCAAAATGTTAAAAAGTGGCACAATGCATGGATTGTGCCACTTTGTAAATATGGCACAGCAAGGCCTTCTAACACCATATTAAAGTCACAAAATGATGCTAATTTGGCATTGGAAAGGTGTTATGGGCTCTTAAATATGTCACTCTGCTTCTTATGTGGGGGTGATGACACCTGGATGTGAAGCTTTTCTGGAGACACAGAGAATATCAGGACAGAATCACAAACGTTTTACTGTGAGCTGGTGTGACTTACTCTTGCAGTATTCCTGGCTTACTCCTGAAAATCAGGAATAATTCTGTGGCTGTATTATGTTGCATTTTCGATTTCTGCACTACACCAGTACATAAGGGGTCTCTGTGCTTCTTTATGTATCTTAAATGCATAAATTAACTTGACATATCTCTCAGTTAATGCATTTGTATATTCTATTACTGAAGAGCTTGGAAACACAGAGCAGTAATTTACTGTTTGGATGTCTGGGATCTGCTGTCTGAATAACATTATCAAAATACTGTCCCAGTAGTAAGTCATGAGTAAGCCAAAAGTACACCAGACTTCCACCTAAATTCCAGGAATAAGCAAACAGTGCTGCAAGAGTAAGTCACAGCAAAATCTTTGTGAATCTGGTCTCTGGAATGCATATATTATTATATAGTAGATTGCAAGAGAGAGCACACAATTCCTACATCTCCTCAGAACACTGGCAGTGATTCACAAATATTTTGGTGTGAACTAATCTTGAAGAATCTCTGTTTTATACCTTAATTTCAGAAGTAAGGCAGAGTGCTACAAAAGTAAATCAAAGTTACTCATAATCTTTGGGTGAATCAGGCCATTTTCATGAACAAGCAGTGCTTCAGCTGTTGGATAATTGCAGAAGAAGATGCCTTTTTGTGCAATAGAACTTGAGCCAAGTCACCAGTTCTCCAGCTAGTTTCTACTCTGTTTTACACAATGATTTCTTGTAGCTGCGCACAGCCAATTGGCTATCAATAACGTGCAGAACGAATTACAACTGCATTCATGAAATCTAGAAACTGATTTACAAAGTATGGATCTGCAAATTTTAAGATGCACAATGTCACTTTTACCTAATGATTTGGTATTAGGTCTTTCGAGGGAAGTATTAGAGTAGCAGGCAAGGCAAATTATGTTAGCGTACCACAATTTCAAATACTGATTGTTAGAAATGGAGTCTCTAGTTAGCAGAGGTACACACCCTTGCCCAAGTAGGTACCACTATTCTAGTTACGGTAAGTCACACACAATCAAAATTATCCTGTGATACTGAGCAGTCAGGCTTAAAGGGCAATGTGTAAAGCATTTGGGCAATAAAAAAACAGTAACACAGTGAAAACACCCAAAAAATATGCCACACCATTTTATAAAAATATATGATATTTATCTGCTTAAATTAAGGTAAAAAACTATAAAGATTCAATAAGCACAAATTGAGATATCACTTTTTTTCAAGATTAAAAAGAGTATTAAATCTTAGAGATGAAAAGTTGTCTCTTGTTTGCACAAAGTACCTGGTTTGCATCAAAAATTACATGCACGGAGACCGCAGAGGCAGAGATGCGTGGAAAAATAGGGTGTGCGTCAGAATTTCTTGTGCGGCACAGATGTTGCGTTGTTTCTTTCCACGCTGCAAGGGGCTTTGTGTCGATTTCCAGCATGCAATCTTGGTTCCTCGCTGCGATGCAGGGATCTTTTTGATGCCCATGGATGATGTGTGAAAATCGTAGGCGTGCAGGACGAAGTCACAGGCGTTTCGTACACCCGATATGTCGTTGAGTCTCATTTTCTATCGCAAGCCAGGAGCTGCATCGAATCTTTACTCGGGAAGTCTGGCTGCGTTGTTCCGGTTCAGATGTGTAGCAATTTTCTCATTGCAAGGCAGGCTGTGTGTTGTTTCCAGCAAGCTGTGTGGGGATTTTTGGTGCACAAGGAGTTCCTTGAAGTGATGAAGTCTTTTTGGCCCTGAGACTTCAGAAAACAGGAGGCAGTCTCAATCCAAACCAGCAAAAACAGAGTCAGAAAAGTGGAGGGAGGCAGGCAAAAAGTTGGGGGATGACCACCCTAAGGCTGTCAGGTCTAACACTGATTAACATTTGCCTTCCCAACTGAATACAAACATTCAGTCCAACAGTGTTTTAATGTGTGCAAGAGGTATGGTGGAAAGACAAGTTTGTCTGCCCATCATCTAGCCCAGACTCTAGCCCACACTAAGATGGTGGTCGCATTGGTTCAAGTTGAGTCTCACCCTGTGTTGAGTGCATTGCAGCTGAAAGCCCATACACGGCCTGTGCTCGATCTTGTTCAGTTGGGCAACGCAAAGGGAGGGTTATTGTTAGACCTGACAGCCTTAGGGTAGTCACCCCTAACTTTTTACCTGCCTCCCTCCAATTTTTTGGACACTGTTTTTGCTGGTTTATAGACTCTGCACACTTTACCACTGCTAACCAGTGCTAAAGTGCATATGCTCTCTCCCTTAAAACATGGTAACCTGGAATCATACCTGATTGGACTATTAATTTACTTATAAGTCCCTAGTAAGGTGCAGTTTATGTGCATAGGGCTGGTAAATTAAATGCTACTAGTGGGCCTGCAGCACTGGTTGTGCCACCCACTTAAGTAGCCCCTTTTTCCTTGTCTCAGGCCTGCCATTGCAAGGCCTGTGTGTGCAGTTTCACTGCCACCTCGACTTGGCATTTAAAAGTACTTGCCAAGCCTAGAACTCCCCTTTTTCTACATATAAGTCACCCTTAAGGTGTGCCCTAGGTAACCCCTAGGGCAGGGTGCTGTGTAGGTAAAAAGCAGGACATGTACCTGTGTAGTTATATGTCCTGGTAGTGTAAAACTCCTAAATTCGTTTTCACACTACTGAGAGGCCTGCTCCCTTCATAGTCTAACATTAGGGCTGCCCTCATACACTGTTGAAGTGGCAGCTGCTGATATGAAAGGAGCAGGGAGGTCATATTTAGTATGGCCAGAATGGTAATACAAAGTCCTACTGACTGGTGAAGTCGGATTTAATATTACTATTCTAGAGATGCCACTTTTAGAAAGTGAGCATTTCTTTGCACTTAAATCCTTCTGTGCCTTACAATCCACGTCTGGCTGGGCTTGGTTGACAGCTCCTTGTGCATTCACTCAGACACACCCCAAACACAGGGTACTCAGCCTCACTTGCATACATCTGCATTTTGAATGGGTCTTCCTGGGCTGGGAGGGTGGAGGGCCTGCTCTCACACAAAGGACTGCCACACCCCCTACTGGGACCCTGGCAGACAGGAGTAAACTGAAAGGGGACCTGGTGCACTTCTTAGCCACTCTTTGAAGTCTCCCCCACTTCAAAGGCACATTTGGGTATAAAACAGGGCCTCTGCCCTACCTCATCAGACACTTGCTGGAGAAGAACCCTAAACCAGAAACTACATCCTGCCAAGAAGAACTGCCTGGCTGCTCAAAGGACTCACCTGTCTGCTTTCTACAAAGGACTGGTGCCTTGCTGTTGCCCTGCTGCCTTGCTGAACTCTTGTCTGGCTGTGAAAGTGCTCTCCAAGGGCTTGGATAGAGCTTGCCTCCTGTTCCCTGAAGTCTCAGGACCAAAAAGACTTCTCTCTTTTACTTGGACGCTCCGTGCGCCGAAAATTTCGACGCACAGCTTGTTTCGCGGCGAGAAAAACGCCGCACACCGACGCTGATCGACGCGACGCTCTTGGGACGATCGAAGATCCGACGCACGGCCTCGCAAGGACAACGCCGCCCGACCTCTAGAGGAGAAATTGACGCGACGCCTGCCGTGAGATCGTGATTTCAACGCGCAGCCCAGCAGATCGAAGGCTAGAGGAGAAATCGACGCGACGCCTGCCGTGAGTTCGGAAATTCGACGCGCAGCCCCGCAGATCGACGCACAGCCGGAGAACAAGCAGGAGAATCCACGCACAGACCCGGGACATCTGGTAATCCCCGCGATCCACAGAAAGAGACTGTCCACGCGCCGGAAAACGACGCCCGACTTCCCCGCGTGGAAAATAACGACGCAAGTCCGTGTGTGCTGGGGAGAAATCGACGCACACACCCTTTTTCCACGCACCTCTTCTCTTGTGGCCCTCTGAGGAGATTTTTCCACTCCTAACCAGGTACTTGTGCTTGAAAGAGACTTTTGTTACATTCTAAAGACTTAAGACACTTTGGCCCTCATTCTGACCTTGGCGGTCGGCGGAGAGGCGGCGGTCGGACCGCGAACAGACCGGCGGTGTTAAAAATGGCATTCTGACCGCGGCGGTCACCGCCGCGACCGACCGCCACTTCCCCACTCCGACAGCCACGGCGGTCATGACCGACGGGCTGGAGTCTGCGCACTCCGGTCCGGCGGTCGACCCAAGACCGCCAACGGTATCATGACCCTGCTTACCGCCGCGGTTTCTGGCGTTCGGGAACCGCCATGCGATCCATGGCGGTAGGCACTATCGGGGCCAGGGAATTCCTTCCCTGGCACTGATAGGGGTCTCCCCCACCCCCCACTGCCCCCCCGAGTCCTCCCCCCACACCCTCCACCCCCCTGCCACCCCCCAGAGGTGGTACGAACCCCCTCCCCACCCCCACCCCGACATGCACATACACGCACCCCGACATGCACACACCCCCAACATGCACATATACACACCCCCTACACACACATACACAACGGGGACACATACCCGGACACATACATGCCGACATGCGCACCCGCCGAACTACACACATCGCCCATAGGCACAGCAGCACTCCCCGCCCGCATGCACGCACTCACACCCCCCCTCTACACACTCACACGCACACCCCCATGCACGCACACATCACACAACACCCCCCCACCCCCTCCCCTCACGGACGATCAACTTACCTTGTGCGTTGGTCCTCCGGGAGGCGACGGGAGCCATAGGGACGTGACCGCCAACAGAAGACCGCCAACAGAAGACCGCCACACAGAAATGTGGGTCGTAATTCTGTGGGCGGTGTTCTGCTGGCGTGGCGGTGGAGGTTGACCAGTCTCCACTTTCCCGCCGACCTCCAGTGTGGCTGCTGGCAGTATTCCGGCGGAACGCTCCTAGCGGTCGGAATACGCGCAGCGGCATACCGCCGTGGTCGGCGGTCTTTACCGCGGCGGTAACTCGGCGGTCTTGCGAAAAGACCGCCAAGGTCAGAATGAGGGCCTTTATATCACTTCCCTGTGATATTTCTACAATTTTCCATTGCAACTTTATTCTTTTTGACCTACAATTATCCTGATAAATATTATATATTTTTCTAAACACTGTGTGGTATATTTTTGTGGTGCTATATAGTGGTATTGTATGATTTATTGCACAAATACTTTACACATTGCCTTCTAAGTTAAGCCTGACTGCTCGTGCCAAGCTACCAGAGGGTGGGCCAGGATAATCTTGGATAGTGTGTGACTTACCCTGACTAGAGTGAGGGCTTTTGCTTGGACAGAGGGTAACCTGACTGCCAACCAAAAACCCCATTTCTAACATTGGTGATCAGCGGTGAGGATAGGACTTGTATTTGTGCAGTGACATACAGTAGCTAAGTATTTCACTACCTACCCACAGTTGAAGGTCAACTTGGTTTTTATCTCTTTTTGAAAATCCGTTTTTTCCTGACAATTTTCAAAAACTAAATCCTCACTCAACATGTCTCTGACTGGGTCTCAGACAAGGGACTTTGACCTAGTCCAGTTGGATACATATACGGTCAAACAACTAAGAGGATTCTGCAGGGCATTAAGGGTCCCCACCCAAGGGGCCTCCAGAAAGGAGGACTTTCAAGTGGCGCTGAGGTCCTGGGCAGAAGCCCATTTAGAGGATGATGAGGAAGGGGAGCCAGAAAATGGCCCCTCAGAAGGATTTTCACTATCTATGGATGGTGTTACCACTGCAATTGTGCACCCTTCCAGACCAGGGAGCAGTGTCTCCATGCAAAGCCTGACCGCAGAGGAAAGGAGAGAGGAAAGGGAGTTCCAATTGCAAATGGCAAAACTGAAAATTGAGGCGCAACAGGAGGAGAGGAGGGCAGAAAGAGAAGCCAAACAAGCTGAGGCTGAAAGAGCAGCCAAACAGATTGAAGCTAAAAGAACAGCCAAACAGCTTCAAGCAGAAGCTGAAAGGGCAGCCAAACAAGCAGAAGCTGAAAGAGCAGCCAAACAAGTGGAAGCTGAAAGAGCTTTGGCTGAAAAGAAACTATTGTTGGCTCATGAACTGAGTCTCAAGGAGCTGGAGATCAAGGCAAGACAGTCTGAATCCAGCAATAATGGTGGCAGCATACAGACAGGACCTGCTGGAGAAAAGAAGGTTCGTATACCCAAAAATGTGGTGCCCAGTTTTGTGGTGGAAGATGACATAGATAAGTGGTTAGCTGCTTATGAAGTTGCACTAAGGGCTCATGAGGTTCCTGAAGGGCAATGGGGGGGTAGCTATGTGGGGTTATGTGCCGCCATTGGGGAGGGACACACTTCTCACATTGGATCCACCGGATCAAAACACATACCCACTCCAGAAAGCCACTTTACTTGCCAAGTTTGGGCTGACCCCTGAGGGATACCGTCAGAGGTTCAGGGACAGCACCAAACAAACCACACAAACATGGGTAGATTTCTTTGATTTCTCTAGTAAGGCACTGAATGGATGGGTGCGGGGCAACAAAGTTGCAGATTATAAAGGTTTATATGACTTGATCCTGAGAGAGCATATGCTTAATGTTACTTATGCAGATTTGCGCCAGCACCTAGTGGATAGTAAGCTGACTGATCCCAGGAAGCTTGCTGAGGAGGCGGACCTCTGGGTTAGCACCAGAGTGTCCAATAAGGTACCTGGGGGGGACTCCCACAAAGGTGGTCAGGGTTCCCAACAGAAGAAAGAGGGGGGAGATAAACTTACAGATAAGGAACTCTCTAAAGGCCCCCAAAAGAATTCCCAGGGAGGGGGTGGCAACCCTTCCTTTTCCAAATTTGGGAAAAAACCAGGGACATTTGACAAGTCAGGAAAATCTAGCCCCAAATGCATGGAGTGTTACCAATATGGTCACTACAAAGGCGATCCACAGTGCCCCAAGAGGGCACCGTCCACTACCGGACAGGCACCTGGGTTGACTATTGTAGCACTCGGGGGAGATGGACCCAACTAGCTTTGGGGAGCAGGTAGAGATTTCCCTAGTGTCCCTGGGAGAAGGAGAAATGGTGCCCAAGGCCCACATGCCCAGAAATACTTCCAAGTACCGGCAGTGGGTCACCATTGATGGGCAGAGGGTGGAGGCTCTGCGTGACACAGGAGCCAGTATGACTACTATCAAGAGTCAGCTGGTGTCAGCAGAGCAGATAGTCCCTAATACATTCCACCAGGTCAGAGTCGCTGACAATCGCGAGAGTCACCTACCGGTGGCTCTGGTTCCCTTTGAGTGGGGGGGGTCTCTGGTACTCTGAAAGTAGCTGTGAGTCCTGCCATGCCTGTAGATTGTCTGTTAGGCAATGACCTTGAGCACACTGCTTGGAAAGAAGTGGAGCTCAGGTCTCACCTGGAGATGTTAGGGTTACCTGAGTGGGTCTGCATGACCACACGGTCCATGGCTGACTGAGAGGGAAGTCAAGGGCATCTGGAGCCTGGAACGATGGCCCAGAGAGCTGCCAGGAGGAGGGACCAGGGGTGCGGGAAACCGGCCCCAGCTGTTCCCACAGTGGCTGACGGGGCTCCTGAGGAGGAGGCTTCCGAGCCAACTGGGGAAGACATTGCCGCCCTAGGTGACTTACCTGAGCTTGCTGGCTGGCAAGTTGAGGGTGGTCCCACCAGGGAGGAATTCTGCAAGGCGCAGAAAGAATGTCCCACTCTAGAAGGTTTGAGGAAACAAGCCTCAAACCAGGCAGCCGGCGACGCCTCTGGCGATCACCATCTATATTGGGAGAATGATCTCCTCTACAGTGAGCCTAAGGTTCCGGGCTTTGGGGCAGCACGTATGCTGGTGGTCCCCCAATGTTACCGAACGTTCCTACTGGGTCTGGCTCATGACATTCCCCTGGCAGGACATTTGGGGCAGGGCAAGACCTTTAACAGGCTTGTCACCCACTTTTATTGGCCCAAAATGAGGACACACTCAGACAAGTTCTGCAGATCCTGTCCTACCTGCCAGGCCACTGGTAAAGCAGGAAAAAGGGTTAAAACCCCCCTGATTCCACTTCCTGTCGTTGGCACCCCCTTTGAAAGGGTGGGCATCGACATTGTTGGTCCCTTGGACCCCAAAACTGCCTTAGGCAACCGGTTCATCCTGGTTTTGGTGGACCATGCCACCCGTTACCCAGAGGCAATCCCTCTGAGGACAGTAACTGCACAGGTGGTGGCCAGAACCCTGATGGGGATATTTACCCGTGTGGGATTCCCCATGGAAATAGTGTCTGACAGAGGCACTAACTTCATGTCTGCATACATGAAGTCTCTGTGGGATGCGTGTGGGGTAACTTACAAGTTCACCACACCCTATCACCCCCAGTCGAATGGTCTTGTGGAGAGATTCAACAAGACCCTGAAAGGCATGATTGGTGGCCTCCCTGAGGCCATGAGGCATAAGTGGGACGTCCTCTTACCATGCCTTCTCTTTGCTAACAGAGAGGTCCCCCAGAGAGGGGTAGGGTTCAGTCCCTTTGAACTTCTCTATGGGTACCCTGTCAGGGGACCCTTAAGCATTGTCCAGGAGGGATTGGAGAAAGCTCCAAAGACACCCCCTCAGGATGTGGTCAGCTATATGTTGGCCCTCCGCAACCAGATGACCCGCTTCTGGAAAGAAGCCCAAGATAACCTTGAGGCCAGTCAAGAGGTGATGAAACAATGGTATGACCAGAAGGCCACCCTGGTAGAGTTTCAACCTGGAGACAAAGTGTGGATAATGGAGCCAGTAGAGCCCAGAGCTCTCCAGGACCGCTGGTCTGGCCCATTTGAAATAAAGGAGCGGAAAGGGGAGGCCACTTACCTAGTGGACCTCAAAACCCCTAGGAATCCCCTAAGGGTGCTCCATGTGAACCGACTAAAAGCTCATTTTGAGAGGTCGGAGATCAACATGCTTCTGGTCACAGATGAAGGAACGGAAGAGGAGAGTGAACCTCTCCCCGACCTCCTCTCTGCCCAAGAAGGTGATGGGTCAGTAAGCGGGGTCATTCTGTCTGACTCCCTGACTCTAAATCAGAAAGGAGACTGTTATGAGCTGTTGGAGCAGTTCTCCCCCCTGTTCTCCCTTACTCCTGGGCTGACCCACCTCTGTGTTCATGATATTGACACCGGTGACAGTCTCCCTGTGAAAAACAAAATTTACAGGTTGTCGGATAAGGTGAAGGCCAGCATCAAGGAGGAGGTCTCCAAGATGTTGACTCTAGGGGCCATTGAGAAATCCAGTAGTCCCTGGGCCAGCCCAGTGGTATTGGTCCCTAAGGCTACTGCCCCAGGTGCGAAGCCAGAACTCCGGTTCTGTGTGGACTACCGGGGTCTCAACTCAGTCACACGGACTGATGCTCACCCCATCCCCCGAGCTGATGAGCTCGTGGACAGGCTAGGCGCTGCCAAGTTCCTGAGTATGTTTGATCTTACTTCAGGGTACTGGCAGATCGGCCTAACTGAGGGGGCCAAGGAAAGATCCGCATTTTCAACCCCGGATGGCCATTACCAGTTCCGGGTGATGCCGTTTGGGTTGAAAAATGCCCCCGCTACCTTCCAACGGTTGGTTAACGGGGTCCTAGCTGGCAAGGATGCCTTCTGTGCAGCCTACCTGGATGACATAGCTGTCTACAGTTCCAGCTGGGAGGAACACCTGCTTCACCTCAAGGAGGTGCTTCAGGCCCTGCAACAGGCAGGCCTGACCATCAAGGCCAGTAAGTGCCAGATTGGGCAGGGTTCCGTGGTGTACTTAGGACACCTAGTGGGTGGTGGCAAGGTGCAGCCACTCCAGGCCAAGATTGAAACTATCAAGGCCTGGCAACCACCCCGAACACAGACGGAGGTGAGAGCCTTTCTAGGCCTCACAGGATACTACCGCCGATTTGTCAAGGGCTATGGTACCATTGTAACACCCTTGACAGAACTCACTTCCAAGAAGCAACCTAGGTTGGTGAATTGGACAGAGGCTTGTCAGAAAGCCTTTGACGCCCTGAAGGAAGCCATGTGCACGGCCCCCGTACTCATGGCCCCTGACTACTCCCAGGAATTTATCGTGCAGACAGACGCTTCAGAGCATGGCATAGGGGCAGTCCTAGCACAGCTGAATGAGGAGGGCAAAGATCAACCGGTAGTCTTTATTAGCAGAGGGCTATTACCACGGGAACAGAGGTGGAGTGCTATTGAACGAGAAGCTTTTGCTGTGGTCTGGGCACTGAAGAAGCTAAGACCCTACCTGTTTGGGACTCACTTCCTGGTTCAGACAGACCACAGGCCCCTCAGATGGCTCATGCAGATGAGGGGTGAGAATCCAAAACTCTTGAGGTGGTCCATTTCCCTACAGGGGATGGACTTTACGGTGGAACATCGCCCAGGGGTTGACCACGCCAATGCTGATGGTCTCTCCAGGTACTTCCGCCTTAGCGATGAGAGCTCCCAGGAGGTCGGGTAGCTCTCCCCACTTTCAGCTGGGGGGGACACATGTTAGACCTGACAGCCTTAGGGTAGTCACCCCTAACTTTTTGCCTGCCTCCCTCCAATTTTTTGGACACTGTTTTTGCTGGTTTATAGACTCTGCGCACTTTACCACTGCTAACCAGTGCTAAAGTGCATATGCTCTCTCCCTTAAAACATGGTAACCTGGAATCATACCTGATTGGACTATTAATTTACTTATAAGTCCCTAGTAAGGTGCACTTTATGTGCATAGGGCTGGTAAATTAAATGCTACTAGTGGGCCTGCAGCACTGGTTGTGCCACCCACTTAAGTAGCCCCTTTTTCCTTGTCTCAGGCCTGCCATTGCAAGGCCTGTGTGTGCAGTTTCACTGCCACCTCGACTTGGCATTTAAAAGTACTTGCCAAGCCTAGAACTCCCCTTTTTCTACATATAAGTCACCCTTAAGGTGTGCCCTAGGTAACCCCTAGGGCAGGGTGCTGTGTAGATAAAAGGCAGGACATGTACCTGTGTAGTTATATGTCCTGGTAGTGTAAAACTCCTAAATTTGTTTTCACACTACTGAGAGGCCTGCTCCCTTCATAGGCTAACATTAGGGCTGCCCTCATACACTGTTGAAGTGGCAGCTGCTGATATGAAAGGAGCAGGGAGGTCATATTTAGTATGGCCAGAATGGTAATACAAAGTCCTACTGACTGGTGAAGTCGGATTTAATATTACTATTCTAGAGATGCCACTTTTAGAAAGTGAGCATTTCTTTGCACTTAAATCCTTCTGTGCCTTACAATCCACGTCTGGCTGGGCTTGGTTGACAGCTCCTTGTGCATTCACTCAGACACACTCCAAACACAGGGTACTCAGCCTCACTTGCATACATCTGCATTTTGAATGGGTCTTCCTGGGCTGGGAGGGTGGAGGGCCTGCTCTCACACAAAGGACTGCCACACCCCCTACTGGGACCCTGGCAGACAGGAGTAAACTGAAAGGGGACCTGGTGCACTTCTTAGCCACTCTTTGAAGTCTCCCCCACTTCAAAGGCACATTTGGGTATGAAACAGGGCCTCTGCCCTACCTCATCAGACACTTGCTGGAGAAGAACCCTGAACCAGAAACTACATCCTGCCAAGAAGAACTGCCTGGCTGCTCAAAGGACTCACCTGTCTGCTTTCTACAAAGGACTGCTGCCTTGCTGTTGCCCTGCTGCCTTTCTGAACTCTTGTCTGGCTGTGAAAGTGCTCTCCAAGGGCTTGGATAGAGCTTGCCTCCTGTTCCCTGAAGTCTCAGGACCAAAAAGACTTCTCTCTTTTACTTGGACGCTCCGTGCGCCGAAAATTTCGACGCACAGCTTGTTTCGCGGTGAGAAAAACGCCGCACACCGACGCTGATCGACGCAACGCTCTTGGGACGATCGAAGATCCGACGCACGGCCTCACAAGGACAACGCCGCCCGACCTCTAGAGGAGAAATCGACGCGACGCCTGCCGTGAGATCGTGATTTCAACGCGCAGCCCCGCAGATCGAAGGCTAGAGGAGAAATCGACGCGACGCCTGCCGTGAGTTCGTAAACTCGACGCGCAGCCCCGCAGATCGACGCACAGCCGGAGAACAAGCAGGAGAATCCACGCACAGACCCGGGACATCTGGTAATCCCCGCGATCCACAGAAAGAGACTGTCCACGCGCCGGAAAACGACGCCCGACTTCCCCGCGTGGAAAATAACGACGCAAGTCCGTGTGTGCTTTTGAGAAATCGACCCACACACCCTTTTTCCACGCACCTCTTCTCTTGTGGCCCTCTGAGGAGATTATTCCACTCCTAACCAGGTACTTGTGCTTGAAAGAGACTTTTGTTACATTCTAAAGACTTAAGACACTTTATATCACTTCCCTGTGATATTTCTACAATTTTCCATTGCAACTTTATTCTTTTTGACCTACAATTATCCTGATAAATATTATATATTTTTCTAAACACTGTGTGGTATATTTTTGTGGTGCTATATGGTGGTATTGTATGATTTATTGCACAAATACTTTACACATTGCCTTCTAAGTTAAGCCTGACTGCTCGTGCCAAGCTACCAGAGGGTGGGCACAGGATAATCTTGGATAGTGTGTGACTTACCCTGACTAGAGTGAGGGCTTTTGCTTGGACAGAGGGTAACCTGACTGCCAACCAAAAACCCCATTTCTAACAGTTATAAAAGGAGGAACATACAATTCACAAGAAAGGAAAAGATGCTGCAGAAGAAAATTAAAGAGGAAAGAAACCCTCAAGCTACAAAGTGTGTTATTCACAAAGATAAACTTACACTTTTTAAGTTTACTATCTTTTGGTATTCACAAAATACAAGTTTAACTTTATTAAAATGTAATGTTAAGACTGCAGTCATTTTTAAGGGATCAGGATTACCTTTAAATTTGCTTTTAAAATGGCTTGTTTTTCCGGATATCTCAATCCATCACTGTTGCTGTTGGATTTTTATGCTGTGTGTGCCTTGAATAGTCCCACAACTCAATTTATCTCACTTTTCTTTTCTTTTATGCTTGTGCTATCTGTTTTTTTTAGGCCAAAGTCTGTCAGAAGTATTTGTGGTTTCATTTATTTTTGTCATTACTTTGCATTTTTGTACTTGTGGTTCATTCTTATCTGTGATTTTTGGAACTACCTGTCAGTCATAGATGTTATGAATTGAATCCAGGCATGGGCCCACCCATTTGGAGGGTACCTTAAGTAGTGCTTGCCCTGGAGACAGTTGCAAACCAGGTAGGATTGGAAAGTGATGCTAGGTAGAGACTCACAAAAGGGAGAATGTATTTGCACTACTCAAATGGGGACAAGCGACTAGGAGCATATTTATGAGCCCCGTGCAATGCAGGAACATTACTTTTTGTGACGCTCCTGCAGTGCAGACTTCAAAATCATATCTATGAGGCAACACAAAGCCACTTTGAGTAGCTTTGAATGGCCTGTTTAGGCAGAGGTTGTTGCCAAACACAGCAGGGTTTTTTAAGCACATGAACAGTCAGATGTCTCAGGAGGGTCCCATCACTTAGGGCCTATCTCCAGGTACACATTACAATTAAGAAGGCTGCTAGGGCACCAGGCGCCCATGGAATGGCCACACTCTAAAGGACCATTGCAAGGAGGTATTTTGGTGCATTTAAGTTGGCTACTAGACTACCAGGTGTCTCTGTAAATTCTTGTCCCTGGTTCTTCATCACCAGGAGTACAGGTCTAGTCCACTAAGAGGTACTGCCTATATAGTATTAATATACACCAAAGCAGTCGTAAGAGACATTGTTACAGCTTAGTGGTTTAGTGAATTAATGGGTATTCTTTATTGCTATTTATCACTGTGCAACAAGCCCCTATTCTTTCTACCATCAATCTAGAGATGGCCTAAAAGTGATCAAGGAGGAAGTCAAAGTTATTGCTTGAGGGTTTCATTCCCTTTCATTACCTCTGGATAGAAAAGACAGATACAAGGTGCTTATACATTGGGATACAATCCGGGGGAAGAAATATCAGAAAATGAAAAGGAAGGGATTGGAAGCAAACTACATGGTCACATCTATAACTGTGGAACAGACAGCAGGCGAGGCAAGGGTAAAACAAAGACTGGATGAATTCACAAAGGGTGCATGCAGCTGCATAGTGAACGAAATATTGATTTTTGGATAAAGAGGATAGTTTGTAACCGAAATACAGATTTATTGGAATAGGAGGAGCATTTGTAACATAAATACTGTTCAGAGTGAATGAGACATTTGTGACTACGATAAGTGTGGAAGAGTCTAGGTTAAAGGTGGTACATGAGGCAACCGCAAAAGAGATTTATAGGACGGTGGTAGGCGATAGGAGGTTTGGTTTGAGCAGTAACAGCAATCAATAGCAGGAATGTGGAAGGAGAGAAGCATGAGAGGAATTAGAAATTCTAGTTCAGATCAAGAGGTAATTAATGAACGAACAAATGTTGACTATGATAAGGGAAGAAAAAGGCAGAGAAGAGCAGTTGACCCAAGAAACAGGAAATTAAGGGGTACAGCAGTAGAGGGAATAGTGAGCATCCAGCGGTTGCAGCAACAGGGAGAAGGAAGAGAGGCCTCAACAAAACAGGAACAGAAAAAAGAGAAGGAAGAAGAATGATGTAACAAGCTCAAGGAAATGAGCAACATGTCCGGAAGGTAATAAATGGACGAGTAGGTGAAGCTACAGGAGGCTGTGGGAGTGTATTTTTTGGAGAAAGGGAGCACAGTTTATAGCAGTAGGAACTCCTGGTTCTCACTGAGGGATGCAAAGAGAGAAAGAAGGAAAGCGGTATAAATTAGATAATTCCATAGGTAAGGAAACTGGAAAAAAAGGAAGTATAGTATTTTAATGTGTGAAACTGCAAAAAGTCAAACCCACTGTGGCTGACCTATGAATTTGATTAAGAACATATTGTGACCTGAATGTCAATAGAACTGTCTACCTGCGCTTGTCAAGCACAGTAGAGTAAACATTGCATGCACAGTTCGAAGAAATGACAGAAAGAAAATAAATAATGCACATCAACATGAAGCAGGTATCCCTTTTCCAATCATGAACCATATCCTCTCTGGAGAGATATTGTAGTCAGTTTTGAGAATCATGGAGAAAAGGTGAGGATGCTTTATAATAAATATAGTGGGGTGTTGCTTGGTCCTAAGGCGATGAGTTGTTTATTAAATATGGCTAAAACTAAAAGATCCATCTTTCTCCTGAGGCAAAAAGAACAAATAGTACTGCACAGGACGTATAATGTAGACAGGTGTCGTCTTTTTCTTTGCAGAGGGGCCACTCTTCAAGTGAGCACATGAGGACAACAATGATGCAAGGACCTGGCAGAGTGGCTGATCCATTCGATGAGCCTCCAGTGCTGGATTTTAAGTTGTTTTGCTTGGTGCTGATATAAAAAAAGGCACTAGAATTCAGTGTCATCAACTGGTTGCCATGCCGGAGGGCAAATGGGGTTATATTTAGTAGTCAGAGAAGAATGTTCTGATTCCTATACATACTACAGTGCACCATCAATGTGACCAGTGAGATGGAACCTAGTGTGTTGATGGCTAATGCTGATATCAAGTTTTTTACTTTGAGATGGTCAACCTATTTGCACAAATACTTAAGGATTATTGGGATTTCCCGTTCACGTTGATTAGTTGTTTGCTGAGCTGACGGGTTGTGAAATTTCTTGTAAGGTGTCACAATGCCTATGTACATTTTTGGAAATGTGCTGTAGAAAAGAGAGCGCACAGGACTTCACATTATTTGCACAGCTTTTGCTCCCCTGGCAGACTGTGACAGACATGGGCAACTAACTGATGTAATCTTTCACTGCACTTGCAAACACGTTATGTGAGCCCTTAACACAAGATGCAAGTGACCACCCTACAACACACCTCTTCTTTATGGTAATAGACCTCACCAAAGTAGCTTTAGATGCCTTTTATTCACTGAAAACTAGAGATTCTAGGAACAGCTGTGAATTGTTGCCCATTGACCGAGAAGATGAAGCTTGAGCACCTTCTCCCTTTCATTCACCCACCTAAATTCACCACTAGAGTATTTTCTTTATGTAAGTCTTTCTTAAGAAGAAGCCCAGCGGGACTTAAGCGTATTAATCATTTCACGTGATTGTTGGGGCACCTGAGCTGCACATTTAGGGAGTCTTTCTGGTGTTAAATGGACAATTAATTAATGAATAGGCAGAGATTTGGGATACATGAGATGTGGCCTAGTGGCTAGAG
This sequence comes from Pleurodeles waltl, assembly GCF_031143425.1. NCBI lineage: Eukaryota > Metazoa > Chordata > Amphibia > Caudata > Salamandridae > Pleurodeles > Pleurodeles waltl. The sequence continues at coordinate 121,548,951 of NC_090439.1, forward strand.
GTGCCAACTTTAAACCATGGGGAGACATGGAAGCTCAGCTCAACATCCTGCAATTCCGAACAATTCACTGAACCTCCATGTGACAATGAAAAAAAATGTATAATGTAGTCTGGTGCTTTTCTGAAGTGATCCAGTGCCTTTGAGCCAGGGTTGAGTTACAAAAACCTGCAAAAAAGTAGCTTTATTAGCATTGCTTGAACGGTATTCTAACCTGTAGAAGCACTGATTACTCGACTATTGCTGCCATGGGCACTGACTATCAATTGTTATAAGATGCAAGTGTGTTGATCAGTTAGATGTTTTGAGTGTTGCAAGAATGAGGTGGCTCGTGCACTGTCCCATTTTACAAGGGAGTTGTAACGATCAATAGCTCCTAAAGCAGAGCAAGTGGCGACTTCATTCCCTGCTTTACCCTTGGAATGTTGAGCACAGACTGAACCCCATGTTGGAGTTGATATGAGCATGTTTCATGCAAACTATTGTACGCAGGACCCTCCACAGAATTGTAATTGTATCACGTCTAGCGTAACGGATTGATATTATAGGACCACAGGAATTTTTTCCAGACCCTTCTTCACATATTCAGGATTTGTGGTGTTTTGCATGTAGAGATGTCACTTACACCTTTGGTGCAGCAGTCGGCGTTTCCTGGGGAGTGAAACAAAGCATCTTTAACCTTGTGGTATTGGATACGCTTTCCCCACTCTTCCATGCATTTTCATAAGTTTGAGTAAATGTGGTTCGTGGTTTAACACGTGTAGGAAACTGTATGCAACAAGCACCACAGTTTTCTGAGGATACAGGGTAAACAGAGTCTTCACAACAAAAATGAATGTACTTGGGAAACAAAATACAAAACCAAAAGTAACTATACAATCTCACAATAGCTCTAACCCCACAACTGCAGATTGTCCTCCAGATGGGGACTGTGCACATAGCTGGTTAGGTAAACAGACCATTTTCCTTAGCACAAATCTGCTTTGTGTTTTTGGATCTGGCAAAAGGCAGACATTTTCGTGAGTTGTAAGAGTAGGCTTACCCCAGCCTTAATTTATAACGTTCATATATCACCGCCTGACCCTTACACACCAAGGGGCATATTTATACTTGTTTTGCCCCAAATTTGCATCATCTCTTTAATGCAAATTTGGTGCAAAACGAACTCCATATTTATACTTTGGAGCTAGACCCTTCAAGGTCCAGATTTATGGAGTTAAAGTCATTTTATGGACATGGAAACCTAACTTGCATAAATTAGATGCAAGGTAGGCGTTCCTGTGCAAAAAATGACTCTATGGCCTTAGCGCCATATTTATCCCCTGTGCTAAAATCAGGCACGGGGGTAAGAGGAGTCATTATTTTAATGCCTGAGTCTGGGCTGGCATTAGGGGACCTGTGGGAACACCATGGAATAAGCACACAGGTGCCCTCCCCAGGGCCCAGAGAGACACCCCGACCCACACCAGAGGGACAGCGGAGGATGGGGGACCCCATCCCAGGTAAGTATAGGTAAGTGCAGGTAAATATTTTTTTTTTAAACTGCCATTGGGGGCCCTGAAATGGGCCCCCTACATGGCACTGGGTGCAATGGCCATGCCCAGGGTACCATGGTTCCCTGTCCTGGCCATTGGAGTGGTGGGCATGACCCCTGTCTTTTCTAAGACAGGAGTCATGTGGTATGGATGGTTTTGCATCAGAAAATGACTCTAGGCAGGTTAGAGTCATTTTTGTTTACTCTAACCTGCCTAACGTCATTTCTTGGTGAAAAACTCCCTTCTTCCATACCACCAGCCCCAACCCGACTAATGTAATTTTTTTTAATGCTAGCTCAACCTTTGCACCGGCTTGCACCATTCCATAAATATGTGCCTGGCTGGTGGACAGAAATGTTGCGAGACAGTGCTAACTTTTGGTGCAAAATTGAGCTAGTGCAGGTTTGCACCAAAAAGTGTAAATCAGGGCTCGAGTGTCACGATCATGTAATAACGCAGCGTGACTCACCTTGCATAGTGTTTTCCACAGTTTATGGCGATACATATTTATGTGCATTTTGTTGGTGCTCCTGGATACAGGAAAAAGATTTGATGAGGAGTGCTTGTGTTTTGACCTGGTAATTTCTCAGCAGCACATTCCCTCCAACATCCTCCCTCTGGGAGCGTGTTACATTAGGTTTATATTCCGACGTATCTGATTTTACTGTTCCACACACAAAGTACAGCATAGTATAATCTGGTTGCGAGCATCATCTGTGCTTATTTATCCAGTACTAGATAAACGTTCCTTTATTGAGTGTGTTTATTGTCGCACGTGCGTATGTGTGGTACATTTTTGTGGGTGCCATTGAAAATACATATTATTCTTGATGTTAGTCTCAAACAGTTCACAATTTCCATAGAATCATTTACAATCATAAGATACATATAGATTCAAGAGAGTGTAAAACATGGCAACTTTTCCAACCCTTCACCAAAAACAGTAAGGGCTCTCAGATGTCTTCTAGTGTTGCCTTTTTTTATTTGACGCCAAATTCCTGCTCACCTTGGAATGTTTTGTGTTGATTAATATGCATTAGTACATATTGATTTACAATATTAATTTATCCAGTTTGTGCATGCTGTTCTTTCAACTCCATTTTGTCTCTTGGACTTTTCAACTCCATCATTGCCTTTTAATGGAAGCTGCTGGGTGGGCGGGGGTTCGAATGACTATTAGTTTTCTTGCTGGTGGCGGCTGCCAATGTTTCGACCTTTCTGGCATGAGCACATCAGCTTCCAGTCCTCCATCCACCTAATTTGTCACTTAGAACATTGCACATGGCAGGCGGACAAATATCTTATCCGTGAAATGAAAGTTTTCGTTGCCCAAACATGATGGATTTAATCTGCACACATCTGCAGACCCTCTAACAATTGTAGAACGCCCACAGGCATATACATGTGCATTGACACACCCGTAAATTCAAGAAATAAATACGTGGAAACAACGCGTTTAGAAATCATTTCGCTAGCATGATACACGGCCATGGTAGAGCATATGCAAAAACTATTTTCCGAACAAAAAAAAGGACTGGCAAAGCCAATAGGTCTGATGCTGGTTTCCAGCCTTTTGACTTTGGAACACTTTGCTGCTAGGAATTCTGGTGTGCACTTGCCAATATTAATTAAATATATATATATATATATATATATATATATAAGGCTGAAAGCAAATATATATTTTCTGGTTTAAAAAAAAAAAAAAAAAGTTCGCCTTTGTAATCCCTGGCACTAAAGACAACGATTTTATGTGTGAATGTGCTCCTTTTGAAAGTGTAGAATGCCATCACTCTCAGTGAGGTTAGCCAATGGGTTGGAGGGGGAAGAAAAATGTGAATATGATAACTGACCAAAAAGGGGTGGCTGAACCTTCTTTAAGTAAGTATGATATTCGCGTGGCTTTATTAAAAGAACAAGCTCTAGTAACACAATGAGAAACTTCAGCTCTGGGAATTAATTTTGAAGATTTTGCATTTGACTCGAGGTGGCCCTCTAGTAATGACCTGAGGAATTGCAGGATTGAGTGTGTGTGGCGCACTGGGATGAAATGGCTAAATAGAGCCACATCGATGTAGATCACTGAATGAATAAAGGTCAGTTCTAGATTACCGCAGGTGAGTGGCACCTCTAAAATGGAGGGCTCTCTTTTAGAGAAAACAGACAAAATGTATTGGATAGCGATGGATGGAACTTACACCACCTGCTCCGATTCAGACAAAAGCCAGTGAAGCCCTGCTATTGCAGGCAGCCATTAACTGCAGAAGCAGATTCTCCTAATTATTCCGGTTAATGTGAATTGCTACACGAACAGAAACACTGTCTCTGCGCAAAGATGTCTCTGACCCAGGAAAGCAGCTGATGGATAGGTGTAGGTAGTAACAAATGTCAAGCAGTTTTTTCTTTGTGGCAGCAATACGAATTCTTCAGCCAGTTCACAGGTTTCAGTAAAACGATGATGGGCTTAACGTGAAACAACTATTTTGGTTCATAGGCCCATTTTCCCAACATAGCTTTAGCCATGCTACAAATGATTGTTAATCAGGTCTCAGAAGAGGTGGCAGGTTATATGCTCAAATATGTGTACCTCCTTCCTTGGATAGGTTCATTAGGGGATTTCTAGACCTTTTCTTCTTGTATGTTTATGGTTTCTGTGTTTTCAAACCTCACTGAATTAAAAGAGGGTGGAATCTTGAGCGTTCAAACCTATGGAGGTTTTCCTTTCGGTCTGGCAGTGGCTTATTAATATTTAATTTTTATAGGAAGAAGTTTCTTTTGGCGATGGAACAACAGTATATTTGTTTGCAATCAAAGATGGCATTTTAGCAGGTACCAAGGTTATTATTAAAGTGGAATCTATAGATTTCGAGATGTATTTTCCTGCTACTTCCTTTCCTAAGCTCTAGTACTGTAGTGTGGTGCTTTTTAGTAACTGCAGAGCTTCTGAAGGTGTAGTAGAAGTAAACCGTAACCAAAACGTCACATGACAGAAATGTAATGTCCCAAATATGTTTTACAAAAATGTCATCCTAATGGAGTCAATACAAATAATTACACCCAGAGCTATTTTTATAAACCATATTTGGGAATATTATTTACCTCAAACTATGTTTTTGTTAATAATATTCGGATGCACAACCACTCTTATAAGCAAGGTGAAATATCTGTGCTTTGAATGGCTATACCAATGCAAGCATATCAGCAGGCCACTGAAAGATGGTACACAGGAGGAACTAGGTTGTTCTGTATGGTACTGCCACATTAGAATAGAGCTCATGCCTGCTCTGATGTGCATTCTCCAATGACTTGACCATTTGATGTTTAGTAGTGAACACCTTCATAGGTTTCCATAATACTGTCAGGAAGTCAATGCTATAACGATGGAGTATTTGGGGATTATGGTTACGGAGGTTGCAGCTGACGAGGCACATCTACCGATGGAGTAGCCTATCTTCCGTGTGCAGAGTAATGGTTCTGGGTTATATGATAGATGGTGGAATGACACGGGGATATTTATGCTGTGATCACTGTGGTGGTACTTGTTGGACTAGGTGGCATTCCATACTACTCCTGAATGAGACAACAGGGACATTGTTGAAACTACAGCAGCAAAAGGTTATGATACAACAAATCCAGGTATTAATTAACATAAACAGGCTTTGCTGTCTGGCCATATGCCATATTCTGATTTGGGCTGATTTTACCACAAGAAGCCTTCATTTGAGCTAACGGGCCATATTGACTGGTCAGGGATGGCAAAAAAAGGCAGTATTGGTCCAATAGGAAGTAACTTATCCGAACTTCTCCTTGACAAATAATGTACAGGACACATCAAAAACGACAGAAATAGATCTCTTCACCGCTCTTTGTTAAAAATGTACATGGTTATTTGGTGATGACTGCAAAAAAAACCTCCACCCCAAGTACTCTTGTAAAATATGTGATACACCTTTAATGTGGTGCAAAGTGGATAGCCACAGAAGTTCACGATACCACGGATGATGTGGTGGTTCTACATGAGTTGTCATCTGTGATGAGACATATGAGGCCATCAGTTGCATAATCAGCACTCTATTATCAGGAGGTAAACGTTGAGTAGCTACATTCTTTCAATTATCTATATTAAAACCTTAAATATGTACTACGTACGGTTTACATCTCTTTAGATGTTAGAGACAAATCCTTGTAAAGTGTGTCTGACCTCAAATGGCAAATTAACTAATAATATTTTAGAACCGAATTACAGTAGAAAATAATTTAAGGATCTGTCCGGTCTATCATTCAGATGCGGTAGCTGTTCTGTGGTCTAATCAGTTATCGAGCAAATTACCGGTATAGCTTTCTCTGGGTCTGCCCAAACAGACTATCTCACTAGCAATTTAACACATCATTACACAAACCAATATACAGTAAACGCACAAACTGTTGAACAAACTTGTGTGCTAAGAGATTCAAAAACTATTGGACAAATCTTTGCACAGTAAATGTGCCAACTATTGCATAACTTCACAAACCATTGCAGAAATAATGACACAAACCATTGCACCATCAATGCACAAACCATTCCAAACACCTGTGCATAAACCGTTGAAAAAATTATTACACAAGTGATTGCTCAAGTCAATTCTCAGTCAATACACACATCATTTAGCCCCTTTGGCTGACAGACTGCATCTGTAAGGGTGGTGATGCAGATGGAGTCCAAGTACATTTGATCATGTCTCCAACCTTAACCATACACTCCATCAGATTCAGTTGTGGGCAAGTGCCATGTTTAAATAGCTCATGTTATGTTCAATGGTGCGAACGAAACCAGTTTTCCGATCTTGTTACCTGTATAGATGAATACACCCACCCCAGGGAAGACAGCTTGAGCAGTCTTGCCTATCTAGTTAAGGCTTCCAAGTTCTCGGTTCACTTTGCACGAAGATATCTGGGCCTAAATTGAAGATTCTGAGCATCATTTCCGTACGAGTCAATGGAGATTATGAAGTAAACTTCCAAGAATGAGTAATAATCTGCTGAATTTGGAGCTGGAGGCTCCTTTAATGAAGGTTTTCCCTAGTTTCGAGGACTTTAACACTAACATTGACCACGTGATCTAAGCAGGAAATAAATATTTGAAGGGTGACTAGTGCCATTCGGTGTTGCTTGTAAGAGACGATGTCTGGGTGGTGTGGAGATTATTGCCTCTCTGGGGGAACATTGGCTGTCCAACATGGTGCTGGATGGAGCAGGCAGGACCCAAACTCTTCCTCCTCCCACAGCCGATGCCAATCCCCATTGCCAGTTTTATCTGATTTGGATCCATATCTAATAAAGCCAAATCAAATTTTCCGGACCTGGTAATTTCAGACCCGAAACAGCAGACCACTTGTAGGTGCCCAGTGAAGCATCTCTTGAGTATACAGCTCTGGGCAAAGGATAATGGGGATCCTAACTGTTCTGCCTTTCACATTAGCAAAGTGGGATAAAGGTGCTACAGAGGGGCAGGCAACCTTTTTCTGAGACATGGCCCTCCCAAAAATAAAAAAAGATGGAAGCCTCAAAAGTGATTTAAATAATCTATACATTAGAATGTGGTGCTCTTACTGTGACTCTTTCTGTGTCAGTTTACGTGCTTTCTTGCGATTCATTTTTTATCAGTACACTATAAATGTTTTAGGCAATTTAATGTTCTATTTCACTATAAGCACTTTCAAGGTACTTGACATCATAACTGGACTGAGAAAAAAGTATAGCCTTTTCTCCTGTGTCACCTCTGAAACCAATCAATTAAAAAGCAAAAGCATTGGTGCTAGACGGTTGACTGAATAAAGGGTATCTGAGTACAACACAGAAATCATTTTTCTATCTGTTTGCTTAAAAATAATTATATATATGTCATCCTGCCGTTTTATTTATTTTTATTTAAAGTTGTTTTATTGTTGCCAACAAGTCCCCAGGGTATCAGTGTACTGTACACAGAGCAGTCCGAAACCGTTACAGTACAAATATGATACTATGACAAAGTGTATAAACTAATGTGGTCTCTAGCAAAGGTTTTGACCAAAGACATGCCACCAGGCTCATTTGTGAGGATCAAAACTCCTTTGTTATATTAAGGGTGTCAAGGTGGACCTCGGGTCATCCTTGTCCCTTATGGGAGGAATCAGTTGAATAGCAGTTTTTAAATTTCTTTCTTGGAGGCCATGATGGAGACTTTGTTCAAATCTCAGATAGGGGAGAGTTCCATATTCTTGAAGAGGACCCCAACAAATACCAACAGTAGGTTTTTAGCTTTCTGAATTTCGGGGGCTCAAGCTGTAGAGATTTGGCATTTCTAAGGGAATGACTACCTCCTGATATTGTGTGCTTTTGTTTGAGGTATATCAAGTATCATAGTGAGCTTAGGTGTGTCTGATGGTACATCCACAGCCTGATGGGCCATCCTCATCAGGATGAGTGGGAGGGGCAGACGCTTACACCTGAATGGTCAGTGTAGTGTACCACACAAAGGGCTACATACTCCCTCTTATGAGTCTGGAGCCAGGGCAGGAAGGGAGTGCCTCTGTGCTCTTCAAAAACCTTTTTTTTAAAGTCTTTGAAATCTCCTCCACTTCAAAGGCACAACTGGGTATAAGTACTGGACTTCTGACACCACCAACTCGGTACACTTCTGGACATGTGGATATTCTGCATGGAAGAAGGACTGCTGTGCTACCACAAGGACTGCCATTCTGCTGACCTGCTACTCTGCTGGACTACTTTGCTGATCTGACCTGTTGCCTGCTGCCCTCTTGATGGGAGTGAGAAGGAGTGGGCCTGCATCTCTCCATTGAGAACCAAAGTGACTTTAAGGGCTTGCTGGCTTACCTCCTGAAATCACAGGGACAAAAAAGACTTCCACCTCCCCTGTTACAGCTCCTCGATCCATCTTCAACCAGCTCTTGAACCCCAAGAAGCACTCCTCCAGTACTGGGCCCTTTGAATTGTTTTTGGCTCCTGACGTCAAGCTTTTGGGCTCTTTGCAATGGCGAATGGGCCCGCTTGCACCGGGACTGTGTCACTCACCCAAAGAATCAGGGCAAGCTACTACAAGTTTGTCTCTTTGCACAGCAAGTATCCCCACTCATGACTGTGAGGTTCCAGTCTGCCCATCTGTGATGCCCAGTTGACTGTTTGCACCCGCAAACCCCCACCAATGACACTCTCCTTGCTTCCAGTGAACTTCTTCCACATCACTGGGACTCTTTGCCCAATTCTTGAGAAGGTAAAACTTCAGCAGAACTTACTACAGACTATGTCTGACCCGCTCTCCATCGCAGTCAGACTGAACTTTTTATTTTACCCAGTCTATTTTGACCAGATATCCCTGTTTGTCACTTTGTGCTTTTAAGCGCTACATTGCATTTTATTCTTCAGAAACTCATACCTTGTCTTCTATTTATTGGATTTGTGTCATTTTGGTCTCGTTCATACAATTATGCTCTATGTCTCTAACCAGGTGTGATGTCTTTTTCTGTAGTGTTTTCACTGTTTTATTGTTTGAAGTTTTGAACACATGCTTTACACTTTGCCTTTTAAGCTAAGTCTGACTACTCTATGCCAAGCTACCAGAGGGTGAGCGCAGGTTCATTTAGGGTGTGTATTTGACTTACCTTGACTAGAATTGTGGTTCCTGCTTGGACAGGGTGCAAACGTCTGCCAACCAGAAATTCAATTTCTACCATGTCTACTGTGGCAAAGTGGGGCCATGCATCCATCATGTCCAGCATTGTTACGTTACAGTGATCAGTTTGTTTTTGCACTCCTGGTAGTCCACTTAGGGGATGAGCTTGTTTAGGCAAAAAGAGGCAAGTACCTCCTGGTTCAAGTTTCTTGTGTCTCTAGTCCAATCTTTAATTTAGTCCTTGTACTTCAGGCTTCTATGCCTTTCTTGGGATTTGAAATAAAGATGGTTAACAGACCAGTCAGTTTGGATTATACATTTTCAAAGAAAGGGAGTACACTGTCTACACTCCAGCAACAAAGTATGACCCTAAAGCATCATGGTAAATGCAGTTGAATTTGTAGTCCATTCAAAAAGTAATAAAGTCTTTCACCTCCATAGGTGCGGCAAGTGCTTTATATCCCTGTACGCGTGTTTCTGGGTTTAGCCCGTCATCAGCAGGGAGCAACATGGTATGCTGCCAAATGTCTTCTCGGGTTCCGGAAAAAACCTTTGTTCACCATGTAACCTTTCTCTTCTTTCAGCATGGATGTCACCTATGTAGAGTGATTTCCTGACTTGCCTTCACATAAGACTTTGATTCTGATCCTGGTGGCCTGCCTTGCATCGAAGTTACCCAAGAATGTCAGAGCCCTTCCCTTGCACATGTCTAAACAAAAGACTACTTCTCAGAGTCTGTTTCCAACTTTGAAAATCAGGCTGTGATGACAATGGGGGACCTGCCTAGTGCTGCCTCACCCGTATCCTCTTCCACAACAGAAATGTGCTCCAAGAATTATTAAACATTAAAAACTCCAGGGGCTCTATAAATGAAACAGTGTCTAAAACGACAATGGAGGGGAAATCCCTGAGGTTGGACATTGCTTCCTTCCACTGCAGAATGGACAATAATGAAACTAGGCTAAGAGGTTAGGAGACCTGGCTGGATAGTTTGCCAAAATAGTCATCGGATATTTGCACCTTGAAATGCAAGATGATGGATTTGGAAGATAGGAGCGGGTGAGATAACATCCACATCACAGGGGTGCCAGAAAAAATGGAAGAGACCAGCATGATAGCATTCCTCAGCTTGTTATAGCAACTCCTGGAGGTGACATTCTCCCAGCAGTTGATAATACAGATTCCATAGGGTCAGGTCTTGTGCTTCTTCTACTTCTCTAACACACAACTCCATCTTGGTCTGCCTTTTACAGCATCAGAAGGTGTGACAGTTAATCATGCTGGGCAGGAAACACAACCCCTACCAATGGAAGAACCAGAAGATCTTCCTGTCAGAGGACTTCGTGCAGAACAGTAGTCACAAACACAAACAGTTCCTGCCACTACAACCCCATCTTCAGGTATGTGTCATATGCTAATGCCTTTTGGAACCATCTGTGATGCTCAGAACAATTGATGGCAGTTTGAGCAAGTATACTGAACCGGACAACCTGTAATGATTTTTGGATGGCATGGAAACTTCAGATGTGGACGCTCACTGTCCAACCACTTGTCTTGCGATGGAATCATAGGCCAGCGAGTGGCACAGGTTGGACAAAGTCACCCGGAAATGGAAGACAGGCAGGGGGCCCAGGCCGCTAAAGGATACAGACCACAAAGACATAAATGTCTTTCCTCTCTGAAGCCCTGACAGAAATGACTTCCCCCTCGATCTAAACCCCTTACCTACAATTATCCCCTCTTTGTGTTGGGTACCTAGGAATGGTCATCTCACAACACCTTAGACCTCAGGTGGGGCTCTTGCCCACATTGTGGTCTGCAAATTTGAAACTGACATTCCATCTGAGAGATATAGAGACTGGCTGATCTGGACTCCTACACACCAAATTAAACTCTGACTTCTGCATTTGTATTGTATCTTTTTCTTGCATGTTTTTCTTATGCCAAATGGGTCTTCTGGCCTATGTAGGCCTCTATTTCCTACCTGCTGATAGTTACAATTGGCACTGGTGTATGGGGCAGCTGATAGGCCACAGGCCCCTTTAATATGGGTTATGACTATGCAATAGGCCAGAGGTGACCAGAGCTAATAGCCAACAGTAGGAGGATTGGTTCACATCCCAGTACTACAGATAGATAGGTTAGTATCCTCCCTTGTGTCAGAGAGGACACTGTTTGTTTTACACCCGATTATAGTCTTCACAGGGACCTCACATCCTCTTTCTGAGCATTTACCTTCTGACAGTCTCAGTAACCAGCCTCCACTGAGACACCACCTCCAAAGCACCCACCAGCTTGGTCCCTATGGCTGCCCCTTTATCAAGCCCAGAATGTTCTCCCATTTCCACTATAGTAACTGTCACTAAATGTAAATGGTCTGATGGATTTCATTAAGCTAAAAAAAAAACATAATTTCTCAAATCACAACAGCCTGACGTAGCACTGGCTCAGGAAATACACCTGACGGACACTGAAAATGGCCAACATAAGAGGGAATGGGTATTCTAAGTTGTACAGGCTAGTTGACAAGGTGCTGCTGTACCACCCCCCTGTCACATCACTAGACCACAAGAATGGGAGAGTTGCTGTCCTTTTAAACAAAGCTCTTGTGGTACATACACTTTAGACATGGACAGACCCATGGATCAGATATGTTTTTGTCAAACTTAAAATACGTCATGAGGCTCTTCTCTTTGGCTCAATATATGCACCAGTTGGGGACCAATCTTATCTCTTTACCAGTATACCCAGACTTCTACACTCATTTGGAAGACCAAATTTGTGATAGGGACAATTAGAATTTTCTCATTGACCCACTGTCAAAGCCCAGCTCACCTGAGTTCTTGTTCAGTTCTGATGGAGGTTGAAGACAATCCGACCCCACCCTGAAACTGCTTGTTCCAGCACACTAGTTTTTAAAACAGTGCACTAAGAACAGAAGCTCAAGGGAAGGGGGGAAGTGGATAAAATAAAAAAAAGAGAGACAACACCGTTCTTGCGTTTCCACTGTTGAAGTGCTGCACAAATCTGCGGCCCTTTCTGACTTCTGTAGAAATTGGTGCCTAATGAAACATAAACAAAGAACAGATAAGTGCAACCTATTCCTAAATGGGTTCCTGACTATCCCTTTATTTATTAGAAATTCTCTTCTAAAAGTACCTCTTGGATTCTGGTCTCTAGTTTCCAGATTTGGAATGTGTTACTGCTCTGGGATGTGTTTTCTATTACTGTAAAACTTTTTTCCCATATTTCCAGAATCTTTTATAAAACAAATACTGTACTTTTACATCAAAATACAGCATGTAATTTGTGCAAGTCCTTGATTTACTGTTTGCCTTGCTGTTAATGGTTTCCACTGTTCGATTCTTAAAAGTTCCATGAGAAAAAACAATGTTTGCTTCACAATGTTCTGCAAAATATTCTTGTAACAAAGAGTTTGAATCACAATGTTCGTGGAAGGTATTTCGTTTCAAATTGTCTATACACGAATCCAGAAATTGTTGTCAAAGTTCTTTCAGGTAATAAAAGGTTTTGCACTTACTTGTTGCTGGCAAGAGATACTGATCAGTCTAACCTTGTCTTCTTTCTCTTTTGCAGGTTACTCATAGGAGAGAGGCTGAAGCAAGGAGGAACCGGAAACCGGAAGAAGGAAGAGCCAGAAGCTGCGCCCATTGAAGTCAATGAAAGTCTGTAAAGAACAGGAGTGCCAGCGCCGAGCGATCTGTTCTCAGGTAAGCGGGAGGTAGACGATCACAAGCACTGGGTGAGGCTCGGGGGATGCCTTTTATAGACAGGGCTGGGTGTGGTTTGAAGGGCTGGGTGTGGTCCTCACATGCTGCACATGTTCTTGGAAGGTGTGCAGAGCTGGGTGTGGTTTGAAGAGCTGGGTGTGGTCCTCACATGCTGCACATGTTCTTGAAAGGTGTGCAGAGTTTCAGTTATTATGCAAATGAGTTGGATTAACACATGGCCTAGGGAGGAGTGTTTTAAAGAAGCCTTGGTAAAAGCAAGGCCCAATGTGTAAACAAAACAGCACATTAAACAACATACACAGAAGCCTAGGGGGGGGGAAGGTGAGATAACAAGAAAGGCTTTCAATAGTAAGTTTAAAAGGGAGCTATTACAGAACCCACTAGTGCAGTGAGAGGGGACATGCTCTTTGCTGTGTACAAACCCTAACAGTTGCCCCCCTCAAAGGCCCTCCTACAGGACGGGGTTTTCCTGGATTTTTTAAATAAAACCGTCTAATCAGCTGTGGGGAATGTAAATATGATGCTGGTTCCCATGAATTCTCAGATTCATCATATCCTTTCCATTCTACTAAATAAAACAGACGTCCACTAATTCTTTTTGAGTCTTTTATGCTTTTCACTTCATATTCCAGATTTCCCTTAATTGGTATGGGTGGAGGTGGTGGTTCAGGTCGGGTTTTTGAGTTGTACGGCTTAAGCAAGGACACATGGAATGTAGTATGTACTCGATATTCTTTTGGTAAATCTAATTTTACTGTTACCGGGTTTGCTATGGCAGTTATACTAAAGGGTCCAATGAAACGTGGTTGCAGCTTTCGGGATCCCTCTATGTTTAGGTTCTTTGTGGAGAGCCATACCTTGTCAACAATTTTATACATTGGGGCTTCAGACCTGTGTTTGTCTGCTTGTCTTTTCATGCTTTCCTTGTACTTTAATAAATGTTTCCTGGCTTTGTCTTGTATGTCACCTAACCTCGTTAGTCTATCCGTTACTGTAGGCAACAGGGAATCTTCTAACAAAATGGGTATAGCTCTTGGATGATACCCCTGCAAGAAATAGAATGGTGAGCAAAGTAGAGCTGAATGCTCAGTATTATTATAAACAAACTCTGCTACAGGGAGAGCTTCCAACCATTCACTAGAATAATCAGCCAATAAACAACGTAGCGTTTGAAGTAAGGTTTGGTTCAGTCGTTCAGTCTGTCCATCTGTCTCTGGGTGGAAAGCAGTGGATAAGGCCACATCTATTTTCAGTTTTTCACATAATTTTTTCCAAAATCTGGAGTTGAACTGGCTCCCTCGGTCTGAAACCACTTTGCTTGGCAAACCATGTAAACGCACAATTTCCCTTATAAAAATATCGGCAAATTCTGCCGCCGTGGGTAATTTCCGTAATGGTACAAAATGTGCTATTTTAGATAAAAAATCCACTATAACCAACACTGTTGTGAAGGATTTTACAGGTGGTAAACCTACAATAAAGTCTACGCTCACAGTGTGCCAAGGTTGTTTGGGTGTTGGCATTGGTATTTACAAGCCGTCAGGGGCCTTATGAGAAGATTTATGTCTTGCACAAGTTGGTCAGGTAGTGACAAATTGCTTAATGTCCTTTCTTATAGTGTCCCACCAAAAGTGTTTTTGCACATTTTCCAGGGTTTTTACCCAACCAGGATGACCTGCCAAGGGTGAGGCGTGATGCCAAATCATCACCTGTGTTTGTAATTCAGAGGTGGGCACTAACAGCATGTTGTCGTGATACAATAAACCTCGTTGTATTGTGTTATGGGAATTCTTTAACCAATCCTGAGGTGCTATTTGCATGTGTGCATTATATAGATCTGTGATGAAATCCTTCTGTTGTACTGGTGCCAACAACTTTTGGGGAGGAATAATGGGTTCTCCTATTTTATCTTGTTTCATGTCTGAGGTATGTCCGTATCTAGATAACACATCAGATTGAATTTGTTGTGCACCTGGTCTATAGGTTATAACAAAGTCAAATGTGCTAAAAAAAATTAACCAGCGAATCTGACGTGGTGTTAGTGCTTTAAGTGATCCAAAAAACTGTAGGTTCTTATGGTCAGAAAAGATTGTAACTGGGTACTTGGCTCCCATTAAATGGTGCCTCCATTCTGAAAAGGCTACTTTGATAGCTAGTAGTTCCCTTTCAGCCACAGTGTAATTTTGTTCAGCTGGCAATAACTTTTTGGAATAGAAGGCTTTAGGATGTAACTGGCCATCTACTGCATCTCGTTGAGAGAGAACTCCTCCTAAAGCTACTTGTGAAGCATCCGCTTCAACAAAAAAGGGCAAGTCAGGATGAGGATGTTTCAGAATTGGGGCTGAAGTGAACTTTTGTTTTAGGAGTTGAAAGGCGTGTGCCGCCTCATCAGTCCAAAGAAATTGTTGCCCTTTCCGCAACAAGGTAGTTATTGGGGCCGCAATGTCTGCAAAATGTGCAATAAACCTCCTATAAAAATTGGCGAAACCCAGAAATTTCTGAATATCTTTTACAGAGGATGGTTCTGGCCAATCAGCAATAGCACTGATTTTCTTTACATCCATAGTTATTCCTTGAGGTGACAGGTAGTATCCTAAAAAGTCCACCTTGTTGACATTAAAAGTACACTTTTCTAACTTAGCAAAAAGATGATTTTCTTTTAACTTTGATAATACTGCACGAACATGTTGGGTATGTTCTTCTGAGTTCTTAGAGTAAATGAGGATGTCGTCTATGTATACTATGACACAAACGTCCAGGAATTTGTGTAGGACCTCATTTATAAAGAACTGAAAGGCCGCAGGGGCATTACATAACCCAAAGGGCATTACTGTGTACTCAAATAAACCAAACTTTGTCTTGAAAGCTGTCTTCCACTCATCCCCCTCTTTTACTCGGACCAGGTGGTAAGCTCCCCGCAGATCTAGTTTAGTGTATACAGTAGAATGTCTTAATTGATCCAACAACACAGGTATTAGAGGAAGAGGATATTTATTCTTTATTGTAGCCTTATTTAGTCCTCTATAATCGATACACGCGCGCAGGGATTTATCCGGCTTCGGGATAAAAAAGAGTGGAGATGACACCGGAGATGTGGAATGACGGATGAACCCAGACTGTAGTAGGTCATCTAGGTAGGTTCTTAAGTATTTGGTTTCTTCGTCAGTCAAAGCATATACTCTGTTATTAGGTAAAGGGGCCCCTGGGATAAGATCTATACGGCAGTCATAAGACCGATGTGGGGGCAGCACACTAGCCTTTACTGGATCAAAGACGTCTTTAAAGTCAGAATATTCAGGAGGGAGACTTGGTTCATCTTGTGTAACACTAGCACAGTGTAATACTGTGCTCTGTTCTGTACCTGCTTCTTGATAGCAATTGGTTCTACAGAAAGAGGAATCCAAAGTAACAGTTCTATTCACCCAATCAATTTTTGGGTTATGAGTTGTTAACCAGGGTACCCCGAGAATCAAACCAAAATTAGGAGTATCTATCAGATCAAAGCTAATCACCTCTGTGTGCCCGTTCTGACAGACCATAACAAGTGGACTTGTTTGTTTTGTGATTAATCCAGAGGTCAATTCTGACCCATCCACTGCACATACTGCTTCTGGACAAGGCTTTAGGCACATAGGAAGTCCTAAGATTTCAGCTAACTTATTATCCACAAAATTTCCTGTCGCGCCTGAGTCCAGTAGGACAGGGAGAGAATGACTCACTTGGGTAGTAACAATTAAAACGACCTGAATTATGAAATGTCTAGGTATGTGCGGTACCCTGAAGGCTGCAGCATTAGAGGTTTGATTAAGATGTTTTCTCGAACAAGTAACCTCTCCCCTTGTCGAGCTTAATCGTTTCCCGATTCAGTTGAGGAGGTGGAGGAAACAGCACCCTTTCGTGGAGTTTTAGGCTTTACTGGACATTCTCTGGCAAAGTGACCTGCCCTGCCACAATATAAACATAATTGAAATTTTCTCCTTCTTTCTTTTTCCTCTGATGTGAGTGGACCTCTGAGTGTCCCTATTTGCATAGGCTCTGGTTCAGGGAGTTTATTATCTGTGTCTTTCTTCTCGTGTCTAATAAAAGTTAACCGTGATTCCAGTTTGTATTTATCTCCCTTTCTTTCTCCTAGTCTATGTTCTAATTTCACAACTAAATCTACAAAGTCCGAATAGTCTTTTGGCAAATCAACGATATGAGCCAGCGCGTCTTTTAACTCGTCTCTCAAACCTTTATAAAAAAGGGAGACACGCTTTTCTTCTGGCCACTGTGTCTCGGTGAGTAAACGATTAAAACTAGTGAGATAGGTCAATAAATCCTTGTTACCTTGTTTAAGATTTAAAAGCTCATTATCACTTGCCTGCATGAAAGTGTGTTTTGCAAAAAGGCTGGTCATGGTACGTTTAAATTGATTCCAATTATGGAGGATGGGATCATCTCTAGCCACGAAAGGAATTGACCAATTGGCTGCTGTGCCACCCAAATAAGACAAGACGAATGCCACTTTCGTATCATCAGTAGGGAACTGTTGTGGCTTACAAATGAAGTGTAATTGACATTGATTGATAAAAACATGGAATTTGTTACTATCTCCATGAAAACGTTCAGTTGCTGTTAAGGGCACAACATTAGGAACATTAACAGTAACCTCAACTGGGGAAGGCAAAGTTCTATGTTTTGATGGCGCCCCTGTCTCTGAGGAGGTTTTAAACAAAGGCGTAGAAGCTGTGTTCCACTGAGATCCCCTAAATTTCTACATGCTTAAATCCTGTTTTAAAGAGGTATTCTCCATCTTTAATCTCTCTATTTCCTCTTGCATATGTTGCAAGATGCCAGACACTGATTCATTATGAGCCAAGTCCTCATTTAGGGCCTGCGCCATATCCGTGACGACAATGCCCTCTATTTCTTCCCCGGTATTCATCGTCCACCAGAACAGACATTTTTTAAAGGCTTGTGCTTCTGTCAAAGCTCAGCTCACCTGAGTTCTTGTTCAGTTCTGATGGAGGTTGAAGACAATCCGACCCCACCCTGAAACTGCTTGTTCCAGCACACTAGTTTTTAAAACAGTGCACTAAGAACAGAAGCTCAAGGGAAGGGGGGAAGTGGATAAAATAAAAAAAAGAGAGACAACACCGTTCTTGCGTTTCCACTGTTGAAGTGCTGCACAAATCTGCGGCCCTTTCTGACTTCTGTAGAAACTGGTGCCTAATGAAACATAAACAAAGAACAGATAAGTGCAACCTATTCCTAAATGGGTTCCTGACTATCCCTTAATGTATTAGAAATTCTCTTCTAAAAGTACCTCTTGGATTCTGGTCTCTAGTTTCCAGGTTTGGAATGTGTTACTGCTCTGGGATGTGTTTTCTATTACTGTAAAACTTTTTTCCCATATTTCCAGAATCTTTTATAAAACAAATACTGTACTTTTACATCAAAATACAGCATGTAATTTGTGCAAGTCCTTGATTTACTGTTTGCCTTGCTGTTAATGGTTTCCACTGTTCGATTCTTAAAAGTTCCATGAGAAAAAACAATGTTTGCTTCACAAAGTTCTGCAAAATATTCTTGTAACAAAGAGTTTGAATCACAATGTTCGTGGAAGGTATTTCGTTTCAAATTGTCTATACACGAATCCAGAAATTGTTGTCAAAGTTCTTTCAGGTAATAAAAGGTTTTGCACTTACTTGTTGCTGGCAAGAGATACTGATCAGTCTAACCTTGTCTTCTTTCTCTTTTGCAGGTTACTCATAGGAGAGAGGCTGAAGCAAGGAGGAACCGGAAACCGGAAGAAGGAAGAGCCAGAAGCTGCGCCCATTGAAGTCAATGGAAGTCTGTAAAGAGCAGGAGTGCCAGCGCCGAGCGATCTGTTCTCAGGTAAGCGGGAGGTAGACGAGCACAAGCACTGGGTGAGGCTCGGGGGATGCCTTTTATAGACAGGGCTGGGTGTGGTTTGAAGGGCTGGGTGTGGTCCTCACATGCTGCACATGTTCTTGGAAGGCGTGCAGAGCTGGGTGTGGTTTGAAGAGCTGGGTGTGGTCCTCACATGCTGCACATGTTCTTGAAAGGTGTGCAGAGTTTCAGTTATTATGCAAATGAGTTGGATTAACACATGGCCTAGGGAGGAGTGTTTTAAAGAAGCCTTGGTAAAAGCAAGGCCCAATGTGTAAACAAAACAGCACATTAAACAACATACACAGAAGCCTAGGGGGGGGGGGAAGGTGAGATAACAAGAAAGGCTTTCAATAGTAAGTTTAAAAGGGAGCTATTACAGAACCCACTAGTGCAGTGAGAGGGGACATGCTCTTTGCTGTGTACAAACCCTAACAGTTGCCCCCCTCAAAGGCCCTCCTACAGGACGGGGTTTTCCTGGATTTTTTAAATAAAACCGTCTAATCAGCTGTGGGGAATGTACATATGATGCTGGTTCCCATGAATTCTCAGATTCATCATATCCTTTCCATTCTACTAAATAAAACAGACGTCCACTAATTCTTTTTGAGTCTTTTATGCTTTTCACTTCATATTCCAGATTTCCCTTAATTGGTATGGGTGGAGGTGGTGGTTCAGGTCGGGTTTTTGAGTTGTACGGCTTAAGCAAGGACACATGGAATGTAGTATGTACTGGATATTCTTTTGGTAAATCTAATTTTACTGTTACCGGGTTTGCTATGGCAGTTATACTAAAGGGTCCAATGAAACGTGGTTGCAGCTTTCGGGATCCCTCTATGTTTAGGTTCTTTGTGGAGAGCCATACCTTGTCAACAATTTTATACATTGGGGCTTCAGACCTGTGTTTGTCTGCTTGTCTTTTCATGCTTTTCTTGTACTTTAATAAATGTTTCCTGGCTTTGTCTTGTATGTCACCTAACCTCGTTAGTCTATCCGTTACTGTAGGCAACAGGGAATCTTCTAACAAAATGGGTATAGCTCTTGGATGATACCCCTGCAAGAAATAGAATGGTGAGCAAAGTAGAGCTGAATGCTCAGTATTATTATAAACAAACTCTGCTACAGGGAGAGCTTCCAACCATTCACTAGAATAATCAGCCAATAAACAACGTAGCGTTTGAAGTAAGGTTTGGTTCAGTCGTTCAGTCTGTCCATCTGTCTCTGGGTGGAAAGCAGTGGATAAGGCCACATCTATTTTCAGTTTTTCACATAATTTTTTCCAAAATCTGGAGTTGAACTGGCTCCCTCGGTCTGAAACCACTTTGCTTGGCAAACCATGTAAACGCACAATTTCCCTTATAAAAATATCGGCAAATTCTGCCGCCGTGGGTAATTTCCATAATGGTACAAAATGTGCTATTTTAGATAAAAAATCCACTATAACCAACACTGTTGTGAAGGATTTTACAGGTGGTAAACCTACAATAAAGTCTACGCTCACAGTGTGCCAAGGTTGTTTGGGTGTTGGCATTGGTATTAACAAGCCGTCAGGGGCCTTATGAGAAGATTTATGTCTTGCACAAGTTGGACAGGTAGTGACAAATTGCTTAATGTCCTTTCTTATAGTGTCCCACCAAAAGTGTTTTTGCAAATTTTCCAGGGTTTTTACCCAACCAGGATGACCTGCCAAGGGTGAGGCGTGATGCCAAATCATCACCTGTGTTTGTAATTCAGAGGTGGGCACTAACAGCATGTTGTCGTGATACAATAAACCTCGTTGTATTGTGTTATGGGAATCCTTTAACCAATCGTGAGGTGCTATTTGCATGTGTGCATTATATAGATCTGTGATGAAATCCTTCTGTTGTACTGGTGCCAACAACTTTTGGGGAGGAATAATGGGTTCTCCTATTTTATCTTGTTTCATGTCTGAGGTATGTCCGTATCTAGATAACACATCAGATTGAATTTGTTGTGCACCTGGTCTATAGGTTATAACAAAGTCAAATGTGCTAAAAAAAATTAACCAGCGCATCTGACGTGGTGTTAGTGCTTTAAGTGATCCAAAAAACTGTAGGTTCTTATGGTCAGAAAAGATTGTAACTGGGTACTTGGCTCCCATTAAATGGTGCCTCCATTCTGAAAAGGCTACTTTGATAGCTAGTAGTTCCCTTTCAGCCACAGTGTAATTTTGTTCAGCTGGCAATAACTTTTTGGAATAGAAGGCTCTAGGATGTAACTGGCCATCTACTGCATCTCGTTGAGAGAGAACTCCTCCTAAAGCTACTTGTGAAGCATCCGCTTCAACAAAAAAGGGCAAGTCAGGATCAGGATGTTTCAGAATTGGGGCTGAAGTGAACTTTTGTTTTAGGAGTTGAAAGGCGTGTGCCGCCTCATCAGTCCAAAGAAATCGTTGCCCTTTCCGCAACAAGGTAGTTATTGGGGCCGCAATGTCTGCAAAATGTGCAATAAACCTCCTATAAAAATTGGCGAAACCCAGAAATTTCTGAATATCTTTTACAGAGGATGGTTCTGGCCAATCAGCAATAGCACTGATTTTCTTTACATCCATAGTTATTCCTTGAGGTGACAGGCAGTATCCTAAAAAGTCCACCTTGTTGACATTAAAAGTACACTTTTCTAACTTAGCAAAAAGATGATTTTCTTTTAACTTTGATAATACTGCACGAACATGTTGGGTATGTTCTTCTGAGTTCTTAGAGTAAATGAGGATGTCGTCTATGTATACTATGACACAAACGTCCAGGAATTCGTTTAGGACCTCATTTATAAAGAACTGAAAGGCCGCAGGGGCATTACATAACCCAAAGGGCATTACTGTGTACTCAAATAAACCAAACTTTGTCTTGAAAGCTGTCTTCCACTCATCCCCCTCTTTTACTCGGACCACGTGGTAAGCTCCCCGCAGATCTAGTTTAGTGTATACAGTAGAATGTCTTAATTGATCCAACAACACAGGTATTAGAGGAAGAGGATATTTATTCTTTATTGTAGCCTTATTTAGTCCTCTATAATCGATACCCGCGTGCAGGTATTTATCCGGCTTTGGGATAAAAAAGAGTGGAGATGACACCGGAGATGTGGAATGACGGATGAACCCAGACTGTAGTAGGTCATCTAGGTAGGTTCTTAAGTATTTGGTTTCTTCGTCAGTCAAAGCATATACTCTGTTATTAGGTAAAGGGGCCCCTGGGATAAGATCTATACGGCAGTCATAAGACCGATGTGGGGGCAGCACACTAGCCTTTACTGGATCAAAGACGTCTTTAAAGTCAGAATATTCAGGAGGGAGACTTGGTTCATCTTGTGTAACACTAGCACAGTGTAATACTGTGCTCTGTTCTGTACCTGCTTCTTGATAGCAATTGGTTCTACAGAAAGAGGAATCCAAAGTAACAGTTCTATTCACCCAATCAATTTTTGGGTTATGAGTTGTTAACCAGGGTACCCCGAGAATCAAACCAAAATTAGGAGTATCTATCAGATCAAAGCTAATCACCTCTGTGTGCCCGTTCTGACAGACCATAACAAGTGGACTTGTTTGTTTTGTGATTAATCCAGAGGTCAATTCTGACCCATCCACTGCACATACTGCTTCTGGACAAGGCTTTAGGCACATAGGAAGTCCTAAGATTTCAGCTAACTTATTATCCACAAAATTTCCTGTCGCGCCTGAGTCCAGTAGGACAGGGAGAGAATGCCTCACTTGGGTAGTAACAATTAAAACGACCTGAATTATGAAATGTCTAGGTATGTGCGGTACCATGAAGGCTGCAGCATTAGAGGTTTGATTAAGATGTTTTCTCGAACAAGTAACCTCTCCCCTTGTCGAGCTTAATCGTTTCCCGATTCAGTTGAGGAGGTGGAGGAAACAGCACCCTTTCGTGGAGTTTTAGGCTTTACTGGACATTCTCTGGCAAAGTGACCTGCCCTGCCACAAAATAAACATAATTGAAATTTTCTCCTTCTTTCTTTTTCCTCTGATGTGAGTGGACCTCTGAGTGTCCCTATTTGCATAGGCTCTGGTTCAGGGAGTTTATTATCTGTGTCTTTCTTCTCGTGTCTAATAAAAGTTAACCGTGATTCCAGTTTGTATTTATCTCCCTTTCTTTCTCCTAGTCTATGTTCTAATTTCACAACTAAATCTACAAAGTCCGAATAGTCTTTTGGCAAATCAACGATATGAGCCAGCGCGTCTTTTAACTCGTCTCTCAAACCTTTATAAAAAAGGGAGACACGCTTTTCTTCTGGCCACTGTGTCTCGGTGAGTAAACGATTAAAACTAGTGAGATAGGTCAATAAATCCTTGTTACCTTGTTTAAGATTTAAAAGCTCATTATCACTTGCCTGCATGAAAGTGTGTTTTGCAAAAAGGCTGGTCATGGTAAGTTTAAATTGATTCCAATTATGGAGGATGGGATCATCTCTAGCCACGAAAGGAATTGACCAATTGGCTGCTGTGCCACCCAAATAAGACAAGACGAATGCCACTTTCGTATCATCAGTAGGGAACTGTTGTGGCTTACAAATGAAGTGTAATTGACATTGATTGATAAAAACATGGAATTTGTTACTATCTCCATGAAAACGTTCAGGTGCTGCTAAGGGCACAACATTAGGAACATTAACAGTAACCTCAACTGGGGAAGGCAAAGTTGTATGTTTTGATGGCACCCCTGTCTCTGAGGAGGTTTTAAACAAAGGCGTAGAAGCTGTGTTCCACTGAGATCCCCTAAATTTCTACCTGCTTAAATCCTGTTTTAAAGAGGTATTCTCCATCTTTAATCTCTCTATTTCCTCTTGCATATGTTGCAAGATGCCAGACACTGATTCATTATGAGCCAAGTCCTCATTTAGGGCCTGCGCCATATCCGTGACGACAATGCCCTCTATTTCTTCCCCGGTATTCATCGTCCACCAGAACTGACATTTTTTAAAGGCTTGTGCTTCTGTCAAAGCTCAGCTCACCTGAGTTCTTGTTCAGTTCTGATGGAGGTTGAAGACAATCCGACCCCACCCTGAAACTGCTTGTTCCAGCACACTAGTTTTTAAAACAGTGCACTAAGAACAGAAGCTCAAGGGAAGGGGGGAAGTGGATAAAATAAAAAAAAGAGAGACAACACCGTTCTTGCATTTCCACTGTTGAAGTGCTGCACAAATCTGCGGCCCTTTCTGACTTCTGTAGAAACTGGTGCCTAATGAAACATAAACAAAGAACAGATAAGTGCAACCTATTCCTAAATGGGTTCCTGACTATCCCTTTATTTATTAGAAATTCTCTTCTAAAAGTACCTCTTGGATTCTGGTCTCTAGTTTCCAGGTTTGGAATGTGTTACTGCTCTGGGATGTGTTTTCTATTACTGTAAAACTTTTTTCCCATATTTCCAGAATCTTTTATAAAACAAATACTGTACTTTTACATCAAAATACAGCATGTAATTTGTGCAAGTCCTTGATTTACTGTTTGCCTTGCTGTTAATGGTTTCCACTGTTCGATTCTTAAAAGTTCCATGAGAAAAAACAATGTTTGCTTCACAAAGTTCTGCAAAATATTCTTGTAACAAAGAGTTTGAATCACAATGTTCGTGGAAGGTATTTCGTTTCAAATTGTCTATACACGAATCCAGAAATTGTTGTCAAAGTTCTTTCAGGTAATAAAAGGTTTTGCACTTACTTGTTGCTGGCAAGAGATACTGATCAGTCTAACCTTGTCTTCTTTCTCTTTTGCAGGTTACTCATAGGAGAGAGGCTGAAGCAAGGAGGAACCGGAAACCGGAAGAAGGAAGAGCCAGAAGCTGCGCCCATTGAAGTCAATGAAAGTCTGTAAAGAGCAGGAGTGCCAGCGCCGAGGGATCTGTTCTCAGGTAAGCGCGAGGTAGACGAGCACAAGCACTGGGTGAGGCTCGGGGTATGCCTTTTATAGATAGGGCTGGGTGTGGTTTGAAGGGCTGGGTGTGGTCCTCACATGCTGCACATGTTCTTGGAAGGTGTGCAGAGCTGGGTGTGGTTTGAAGAGCTGGGTGTGGTCCTCACATGCTGCACATGTTCATGAAAGGTGTGCAGAGTTTCAGTTATTATGCAAATGAGTTGGATTAACACATGGCCTAGGGAGGAGTGTTTTAAAGAAGCCTTGGTAAAAGCAAGGCCCAATGTGTAAACAAAACAGCACATTAAACAACATAGACAGAAGCCTAGGGGGGGGGGAAGGTGAGATAACAAGAAAGGCTTTCAATAGTAAGTTTAAAAGGGAGCTATTACAGAACCCACTAGTGCAGTGAGAGGGGACATGCTCTTTGCTGTGTACAAACCCTAACACCCACACTTAGACAAATGTGCCAAACCTGATGTCCGTCAACCTTAAGACATATACATACTCTCCAGTATTACCCATGACCAAGCCTTGGTGGAACTTTGGTGCCTAACTCACCCTTGAGACAGAGACTACACTTTCATGTCATGCATCCAAGGCACCCAATCACGCATGGACTTCTTCCTAGTGAAAACAGTGTTGTCCCGTAACTTGGTGGAAATGTCTTTAGTACCGAATAGTGCGACTGACCATGGTATGTTAACGCTAGGCCTCAACCATAGGTCCAGATTTAAGAGGCCCTAGCACCTCCTTGCGCCATATTAGTGTCTTTTTTTAACACTTAAGTGGTCCAAGAAGTCCAAAATCACTGCATCAGATTTACAAGGTGTTGCAATGCATGCATTGCACCACTTTGCAAACCAGTGTGCCACATTATGCCTGTGCTTGGCATAATGTATGGTAGCGAGGTATTCTCCCATTGAGGGGGCTGAAAAAACTACGAAAGAAATATAAAAGATTTATACTTGCCACTTTTTTCAGCATTTTTAATGTCTGCTCAGAGCAGGCGTTAAAATTGGGCACACCATTGGTTACAATGGGCTCCTATGTACTGTTCAGGCTTAGAGCCAAAATTTTGGTGCTAGCCCTGAACAGTACATCAATAACGTCAAAAATAATGATTCTATTGCCCCAAACCCTGCTCCAGGGTGCACCGTATTGTAAATACGGTGCACACAAGGTGGCGGTAGGGGGGTGCTAAGGAGTGCAAGGAAAGTGGCGCTTCACTGGGGGTTAAATAGTCATTCAAAAATCTCCATGGCCTGCTGCATGAATATAGCCCACTAGAGGGACCCCTAGCATAAACAATGCCTTTGCAATTACCAGCAGCAATATCTAGAAGAGAACCCGGACATGGTCTCTTCAACCAAGACATTGTGTGCAGCCGAAAAAGCCTGCTTGCAGGGTGGAATGATAGGAGACTCACAACTCAACTTACTGGGGAGTACAACTCAAAATCAACTCCCCTACTTTTTCGTGAACTTCTTAAAGAAAAGACTGACTTAAATGCCCTATATACCTCACAGGTGGAATCAGCTGTGTTTAGTCTTAAACAAAGACATTATGAAATAGGGGAAAAGTGGGTAGGCTGCTTGCCGACAATTAATACAGACGTCCTTGAACAGTATCATCCCGCTTTAATATCTACTCAGGATATATTACTTACCTACCATCCTGACATATTAAGGAAATTCACTGATTATTATGGCTGACTGTACTCCACAGAATAAACACAGCACTTCACAGACGGTGGCAGCATTTTGAAATATGCTTCAGCTACCCACACTCGCACAGGGATATGCAAAGGCATTATGAAGGGACATCAATGATGAAGAAATAACTCACACCATTGACATAATGGCAAAGTCAAAGGCCCCTGGAAATTACGACTTTCCCATAGAATTTGGAAACATTACTAAACCAATAATAGTACCTCTACTGGGCAAACTTTCCCGGAAATTCTCAGGCGACACTTCTCCCTTACCAGAATTTAACAGAGCCAGAATTTCATTAATACCGAAGCCTGGCAAAGACCATCTCTACAGTGCCAACTACAGTCCACATCTCACTTATAAACATGAAGATATTAGCCAAAGTCTTAGCCAGGCAGCTTGATACCTATATTTCTTTACTAATCCACCTATGCCAAGTCGGATTAACATCAGGCTTCATGTCTGCAAATCATGTGCAGATGCTGGCCCTTATATTGTGGCAAGTCAGGAATGACAGAGATGATAAGATCCTCATCTCCCTTAATGCTGAAAAGGCTTTCAACCATGTGAATGGCAGTACCTGTTACGATTATAGGACATCTGGGACTGGGAATCCCCTTTATTGACAAAGTCCTTTGGCTGTATTGATCTCCCACTGAGTTAGTCACCTGCAGCAGCTTCTCCTCTCCCTTTTTTGAGTTAGGCCAAGGGACGAGACAGGGCTGCATACTCTCTCCCTTACAATTCTTGTTGGCACTGGAGCCATTGGCAGTAACCCTGTTCAGACTTTTTTTAAATGGCTATAATCTACACCTTAAAGCGTCCAAATTACATGCCAAAACCATAGCAGGGGAACTAAGACTGCCACAAAAAGAATCGTACTGGTGGCTTCCCAACTGGCACATAATGAATTTTATACTTAAAATCCGAAGGGAAACCCCTAAGCGGATTTGCCTGTAAAAACACTTGTTGAATACCAGAGGTTACTTAACAGTGTACCACACTGATCACACCCAAACCAGCCCCTCTGGCAACTCAATATTACATTCTTCTTGGAACGCTAGGGAACGAGCCCACAAACTAACAGGTCTTCCAACAGTGATACACCAACATGCCCACTGTCGCGAAATCAGTCCATCAGGATTGAGGGTGAGAAGTTTGACTGGCCTGCTGTGGGGGGATAAAAGTATACCGTATGTACATGATTTACGGGAAGTCGGCAACTTCCTCTCCTTTGACTTACTAGCAATCAAATACCAACTACCATTATCACAAAACTGGTGCTATACCCAGCTCAAACACAGTTTATGACCGATGCTAAGACAAACTTTCTCCTTACTTGGGGGGGGGTGAAACTACAAGCCCCAGACTCCTTAGTGGCATTAGAGCTGCCGGTTGCCATTTTTCTCCCAAAGGCGTGGTGAAAAGGATGCTGCTAACCCACTCCGCCGGACACACTTTCGCCTTGCCTGGGGGGAGCCTGAAACTACAAGTCCCAGACGTCTTAGCGGTACGAGAGCTGCCGGCTGCCATTTTGCGCCTGGAGGCACAGTGAAAATGATGCTGCATACCCACTCCGCGGGACAAACTTTCTCCTTGCTTGGGGAGAGCCTGAAACTACAATCCCCAGACTCCTTAGCGGCACTAGAGCCGCCGGCTGCCATTTTGCACCCAGAGGCGTGGTCAAAAGGACGCTGCAAACCCGCTCCACGAGACGAACTTTCTCCTTGCTTGGGGGGGGAGCCTGAAACTACAAGCCCCACACTCCTTAGCGGCACTAGAGCCGCCGGCTGCCATTTTGCGCCCTGAGGCGCAGTGAAAAGGATGCTGCAAACCCGCTCTGCGGGATGTGGGTGGGACGCGCCCAGGCAAAGATCGGGCCAAGAGCGGGCTCGTCTGCACCCGTCAGAGACTGGAAGAGGCTGGGCTGGGCATACTCTCTTGGTTTTCTCATCTGGCTTCAGGGCGTGTATAAATCCTGTCTATTTTAGTAAAGATTATCTAACATAGCAAATACACAGCATATTTATAATGGGGAAAAGGGTGAAAAGCCAAGCAGGGAATGGCATAAGCATAAAAACCCCTAGTACCACTAATATGATCACTAACTATCTTACAGATGCAATGGGGAAACTCAATGAAGAGATCATTGATGCTGAAGCAGATTTGGTGGCAACTAAAAATGTTGTACATGAGGCTATCATAGAAGTGAGTACTGAGGCTGCAGATTTGATTACTGAACTAGAATCTCCAAAGGAAAGCTTTTATGGGGCGGTCCCCAGGTCTTCTCTAGACCTATTAGTACCCATAGATACAATAGTAGAAATTGAATCCTTGAATAATACATATGATCCAACCTCTCCGCCACAATAAGAGAAGTTGACAGACAACTAAATCTAATTTAATACCACCACCACAGCCTTTCAAAGGTGGTAAAACAACTAGGGAAATGCATGGAGGTCATCCATCAGTTGCATCATTAGGCCACGACAGTCCTCTATTAAAAAGCATGGAAACTTTGTTTAAGAAATTACACAGCAAATTAGACAACATAGAGTCCAAAGTACAAGCAGAAATTAAGAAGATAAAAGAACGTATGAGCAAGATAGAATTAAATATCACTTTAGCGACTAATGCTAAAAATTCCGCCCTTGTTTGTGATATTAGCCCAAATGAAAATCAAGTGGATATAGTTACAAGGAATAACACAGTGACAGGGAATGTGGACTCTAATAGAAGAGGCACAGAATGCTGTTACCCTGCACACAGGGAATAATCTCAATTTAAGGCACCTATTGTCAAACAAGCGAGGCAATTAAATGTAAACCAGAAATGGCAGAATATGAAGTGAGATAGCCCTGTGAAAGAGGTTTTACATCTACCCCCAGATGCAACTCCATATGCTATCATTCTAAAAAAGGTTCCCAAACTGGGACCAAATATTGTTAAAACTTGGCCAGAACTACGTAATAAAGTAGTACATTGGATGTCGATGAATATATGCACCAGAGAAAAATTATTTTGTGAAATTTGATATGCAAGAACAGTTCAGTGGGTGGGACATCTGGACGAAGAAGAGGGAGTTTGTATATTGGGTAACTTTTGTGATCCTCGTTTTGTGGGTAATTTACTACTAGACTTAGAAAAAAGATATCGAACTCACAAAAGTATGAGAAGGGAGATTATGGCTGTCCCTCTAGGATATTTCTATAGAATGCCGACTATCTTAGGTACAGGACGCACATGGGATAGAAGGAAAGCAGTCAGTAAGCTTGATAGGCATGATAGTTTAGAGTGTTTCAATCGATTTACCTCATTGAGTAATATGGAGGACCAGGATTGACAGCAGAAGGATGTGAATAGCATACGGATACCCGCCCCTGATAAAATACCATCTACTACCCTAGAGCTAAGATTTATCAATCTGTGCTGTAATAGTAATGTTGAGTCTGATGGGAGGTCCTTAACAAGGAACTCAGTTACTTTCATGTCATGGAATATAGCTGGGGTGAGATCTAAATTAGCTGATAAGGAATGGCAGACTGTAATAAATTAATCATCTATTATCTGCTAACAAGAGACATGGCATATTGGATCCTTCTATATGGAAGGATATTCCACATTTTCCATGCCAGCTATCGCCTCATCTAGTGGGAGGGCCAAGGGAGGGCTAGCAACATTGATTTCAACATTAGTACCGTTTGTGATGGTGAAATCCTCCCTCGCCTCGCCTTATTATCAGTTTTTATATTTCCGGATAAATGGCATCATAGGAATTATATCAATCGATTATTATAATAATAAATTTGATGATACCCAAAAAAGTAGTGGCATTAACCCTACAGGATGATTTACAGATATTTCTAAATTATATAACATCAACATATATATTAGTGTGGGCTGGAGATTTTAACATCGGGACATGCCAGACTACCACAGAAAAAATATGCAGATTTTTTGATGATGGAGGAAATGCTCAACCTCATTTTTTACATAATAATTATAGAACTGTATTGAATGAAATATCTAGATATGATCTAGAATTGGTGGAACAAGAGGGGGTCAAGGGAGTGGAGCACCCAACGTTTATAGGAAGAGGATATTTCTCAACTATTGATCACATTCTGATCTCTAGTGATAATGTAGCTATGATTTAATCTTTAAAGATTAAGCCAACTATATATAGCGACCACCACCCCTTGCTTCTCACAATGAGATTAGATAAACCTTATAACATAGGAGAATGATTAGCAAGAAAGATAGGTATAAAAAGGGAAAATGGTATTGCTATAAAATGGACTGGGATAAATGAAACAGACTTGATGAAAAAATTGTGACCCAATATAGACAAGAGATTTTAATATATACTGAATTTAACTAAACCCCACTTGAGATTTTAGTATCCTTCAACCAACTCAGCAATGCTATATCAGAGAGCCTAAAAGTAACTTCTACAAATGGGAAGAGAGTAAAATCAGGATGGTTTGATCACAATTGCTCATTAGCTAGCCAGGAACTCAAGCGAGCTTTGCAGGCCCGACCGAGAAACAGGGAAGAAGTAATCAATAAACGTTCCAGCTATAAACATGTACTGGAAACTAAGGGGGCCCTATTGAGAGATAGAGCATGGGATAATCTTGAGCAAGCAGCAGCATTGAAATATAGCACCTTATTTTGAAAAACTATTAACCAACCATTCCTAAAAAATAGAGATGCATTTGAGTTTACTGTACATGTTTCATCAGCAGATTGGCTCTCCCATTTTGGCACAATATTTAAACCAGATCGCTTGATTATGCTCTCTTTGAACACTGGGATAATTGAGATCAAGCCACCCTTTTTGGAAGCAATTAGTCTAGAGGAAGTGAGATCTGCCATGGGAAGATGTACAAAAGGGAAGGCTCCGGGCCCTGATGGGATGCCAGTAGATGCTTGTTTGACAATTCTGGATCTCTGGTGCCCTATTTTGACCCAAGTTTTCCTGAGTGCGGCAAGGGGATATATTTTAATATCATGGACTGAAAGTATAATTGTTCACATTTTTAAAAAGGGAAATAGAGGTGACCCCAAGTGCTACCAACCTATATCCCTTTTAGACTCCTCAGTTAAACTACTAGGAAGAGTACTCATAGAAAGATTAGAGTCTTGGGCAACAGATAATCATATACTTACGGAGGCCCATTTGGGATTTAGACCTGAGGTTGGTACTTTGGAACAGTGTATAAATCTTAACCTAATAATAAGTAAATACACAATAGCCAACAAGGGTCATGTGTTTCTCTGTTTTGCAGATCTTAGCAGTACCTTTGATTTAGTGAACCATGCAAAGATGTGCAAGGTCTTAACAGATTTGGGTGCACCTTTAGATATAATTAGTTTTCTGGCACAATTGTAAAACCATTTAACAGCACGAGTAAGATATGTAAGAAATGGTGAATGTACCCCAGTCTTTAGGATTTGGAGAGGTATGCGTCAAGGCTGTGTTTTAGCTCCCCTTCAATTGTGCCTTTACATCAATGGGGTAGATGTCCATTTAAAAACATGGCAATCAATACGCCCAAAATAGGGGAATGTCTCATTCTGGTTCTCTAATATGCAGATGATGCGGTATTCTTGTCACGATCCGCAAACGGGCTGTAGCAGCTGATTAAGGGTTTTGTAGAATTTATGGAGGGTAGAGATATGTGCCTGAATTTGAATAAAACAGTTGTAATGACTTGTAGTCAGGTAAAGGCCAGCAAGAAAACGTATTATATTTAGGGCCATAAGTGTGAAAAGGTAAATAGATTGACATATCTGGGTGTAGAGTACTCTAATATGGGTCAATAGAAACAACACTTAGAAATAACTAAGATGAAGTATGTCAGGGCAACAGAGGCCTGTTTTAGATTCCCAAACAAAATTGTCAATAAACCCCTTAGGGAAATGCTACAAATTTGTGAAAGTAAGACAATCAATAGCATTATGTATGGTTCTGCCCTTTGGGGCCTAATGCCTGAGATACAGTCACAACAACTGCTAGAGAATAAATTCCTCTGTAGACTATTAGCAGTACCAAACACTACATATACTTATATGGTACAAAGGGAATTGGATTGCCCCTGCGTGGAAGATTTAATGTATACCAGTGCCCTATTGGCTTGGCATGGCATCTAGTCTAAAGAAGAGACTAGATTTACTAAAAAGACTGCCTTACACTAGACTATTGGGACAAAATCCCATGGTTTGTGCATTTAAAAGATCTTATGAAAAGCATAAACCTAGATTCACACTTAGACAATCCGGGTATCATCCTTCAATTTAGCAAAAAAGAATTGAAAAACCAATTAATGGAATGGAGAGGTAACGTAATGTAGGAAATCGACAGTAGCACTTTACACATCTTCCAGATTTTATCATGACCTCAGGAAAACCTCTATTTGTTACTTATAAATTATTTTATTGTAGAAAAGCTTTTAATTATTTATGTAAACTGGACACTAAAGAGAAATGTGATGCAGTGATAAAAATTATTTTACATGCCATAGAACAGAGGAAAAAATTGATGCACTTAGAAACCCTTTGTTATCAGAATGAATAATGGCCCAACTAGTTGTAATGAAGGACCTTAAGTATTTATTATTAATGTTTTGAAGTATTTTATTGTATATTATTTTTCTAAATGGATTTTATATCTTTTATGGAGTAATATCCGAATAAAGATTGATTTGAATATGATTTGACCGATGCTAGGCAATCAACCATACATATTGGAAACAGACCCCTTCCTCCAGTTTATCATGGTGTGGAAGTGTTTTAAGGGGACTATGTTGGAGCTATGCACCACACTTACCAATATGTTATTTTCGCAGCCCACTGCATGTGGCCTTTGCAGCTGATGGAAAACCAGGTTAGGTCTTACTATCCCTGACGATGAATGGTCTGACATATTTACATACTTGAACACCATGACCATTCATACCGAGAGGCCAGACTTACATATAGTTATTTTATGGTTCCACATCAATAGACCTAGGCACCAGCCAATCTCTGTGGGGTGCACATGCAGCACGACTCCAGGTGCTAAGGATGCTCACTGTCTGGGATATACTACATACCTTATGGGAAAGCACAGCTGTCTCCCATTACTAGATGCAAATCTGGTATCTTCTCCAGGATGACTTAGGAATAACATCCTCTTTAACGAGCTGCTTGGCATTACTACATGACACCGCAGATTTCCCTTACCTGACTGACCACAGCACCCACTGACTCTCCACGGATTAGCAGTGGCACAAGTCAAACAACTACATCACTGGTAAAATTGACATGCTAGCTTCCTACACCACATGGCTTGGTAACATGCACACAATGGCCACATATGAAAGAGGAAGATATGACCAGATGCACAAATACAACAAGACATGAGGCACATTTCTTTGCCCCTGACCAGTTAAGCGTAATATCACTACAGGCCAGTGGCATAACAAAACTGAAATGAACCCCTCTGCACAGAACATGAAAGCCTGCCCCTCTGATCTCAATGAGGCCTGGTAATGTGGAGAGGGGGCCCCTGGAGCCGTCCACAGCCCCTGGAACAGGATAGGCAGCAACCATTAGAACACACATTCATATGATTTGGGCATAACTGGCTTCAAGGCACTTAGGCCCAGATTTACAAATAAATGTTGCAGTGCGGCACTGCAACACAATTTGCAGTGCTGCACCACTTTTGAAACTCAAGGATGTACTGTATTTACTAAAATACGGAGCACCCCTGTGTTTCCCCTGAGGCGGAGCAAAATTTAGCTGCCAGCCCAAACACAGGCATCCTTGCACCATAGTGCAACGGTGTCTGAGTTGAGGGGTGTGATTGTTTATATGGAGGAAGGTGTCCCTTCCTGCACATTTACAAACTGCAGTGGTGATTTGGCACTTATATGTGTGCTGCAAGATGCAGCACACATAGAAGGTACCAAATCGTCATTTTTGAACGCAATCCGGCTTCTGCAAGAACCACAGCACAGAGACCGCTCTCATGGCAGCTACCGACGACATCAGGCTCATGCTCGACAAAGGTGAAACCGTGGGTCTCATCCTCCTTGACCTCTCGGCAGCCTTCGACACCGTCTGTCACCACACACTTCGCACACGACTCCACGATGCTGGAATCCACCACAAGGCCATGGACCGGATCACATCCTTTCTCTCCGGCAGAACTCAGAGAGTCCGCCTCCCTCCGTTCCTGTCGAAAGCCACCAAGATCATCTGCGGAGTACCCCAATGATCCTCCCTAAGCCCCACCCTTTTCAACATCTACATGGCACCGCTCGCCAACATCGTCTGATCCAACAGCCTTAACATCATCTCCTACACGGACGACACACAACTGATCCTCTCACTCACGAAGGACCCAGCCACTGCAAAAGCCAGCCTCCACAACGGACTTCACGCCATTGCCAACTGGATTGAGGTAAGCGGCCTCAAACTGAGATCATCATCCTCGGCTCCAACAAGTCAGCATGGGATGACTCCTGGTGGCCTGCCACTCTAGGAGCCGCTCCAACACCCACGCATGCAACCTCGGCTTCATACTGGACTCATCGCTCACTATGACCCAGCAGGTCAACGTCATCTCATCCTCATGCTTCAACACCCTTTGCTTGCTTCGCAAGACCTTCATATGGATCCCCATTGAAACCAGAAGAAGGTCACCCACACCCTTGTTAGCAGTAGACTGGACTACGGCAACGCACTCTATGCAGGAACAACGGCCAAGCTCCAGCAGAAACTTCAGCGCATTCAGGACGCCTCAGCCTGACTCATCCTTAACCTCCCTCGCCATGAACACATCTCAGCCGGTCTCAGAGACCTTCACTGGCTCCCCATCAACAAAAGGATCATCTTCAAACTCCTGATCCACGCTCACAAGGCTCTCCTTGACACCGGCCCTGTCTACCTCAACGAGCGTATCAACTTCAACGTCCCGACACGCCAACTCCGCTCCGCCAACCTCATCCTCGCCACCGTCCCCCGCATCCACCATGCCACAACCAGCAGCAGATCTTTCTCCCACCTCACTGCCAGTACCTGGAACTCCCTTCCCGTCAACCTACGTCTGACCCAGGACCTCTTGGCCTTCAGGAATCGTCTCAAGACTTGGCTATTCGAGCACTAGCACCCCCCGCCCCAGCGCCTTGATTGATTGATCTCTAGACTGTACACCATCACAATGGGATGGACCATTCAGCAGGCCGGTGTTCATGAAGCTCTGATGAGTGTATATTCAATGTACACTTTGGTCAGAAAGGTGGAGGTATCCGTCAAAGTGCTGTATGTGAATGTCAAGATATTGCACACCTACGTCAGTTAACACATGCATGACTATATCTCCTGAAATAAATTGCCTGCTCCTAACAATATGAAAGGGAAGCCTACCCCGAATGCCCCATACTTTGTCTTCTCTCACACCAAGATTTTGAGGCGCAGCAGCAACATTTGTGCCTTGGTCAGTTTCAAATAAAAATAATTTTTTTTTAGAAATGGCAGGGAAATGAGGCCCTTATATTTTCAGAAAATTAAGTGACTATCATGGTCGATGACAAAGCAGTGGTTGAGCCACAGTTGTTAAGATCCTTAGTCTAAACAGCAACCATAAGTCAGTGAAGGCAAGTGTGAGACAGAAGAGTGGATAAGGTTAGTTGTCTAGCTGCAAGTGCTCACAGGAGGATATTCGCAAACGTTGGAATGACCTGCAGGGAGGGTGCATGCCCTCGCTTCCAGGGCACACAGATAAGCCCTGGCAACTGGTGGTGACTCTTTCAGGCTCCTCAATGGTATCCTCTGGAATGAAAAGTTGTTACCTATACTCAACACTGAAGGCATTACAGAAATTCCAGATCTAGTGGAGACTGGTAATTTTTACATTTAGTGAAAAAAATGTTAGTGAATGGAGCTATGTTATTCATGTCTAATATTTACACAAAGAACACAAATTATTATTTTTAAAATGTATTTTATGATGCTAACAACGTGACATTGAAGCATCTCACTAAGTGTGTGTAATGTAGGACTCATACTTTACATACATGTTTACGGAAACTCTGTGTCACGATGCATACTTAAGTTTAACTTTCCATTTTTTCCTATATATTTAAACAGTGTACTTTAGATGCTTATTTCTTTAGGCCTTTAATCATACACTAAAGTAATATAAACAAGTTTTGTCAGAGTGAAGGGAGTTTTACAAGAAAGTCAATGAAGCTGAACTCTTCAAACTGTTAGTTGTTGCACATAGCACTCATGCATAAGGTAAAACAATGCAAACTTTATTTTAGCAGTTCAAGTTAGTAATAATTTCCACATGTTACAATAATAACATTTAATGGATAAATGTACATATCTAGATGCCTTTTAAACGTCACTCTTTATTAAAAGGTGCATCTGCGATAGGAATGTATATATTTTAATAATTATAATTTTGATAGGAAGCACAAAGTGCATATGTTAAACAGTGGGTTAGAGATACTGCGAGACACATGCTAATTGAATTTGAATGAGATGCAATGCAGGTTGTATTGAACAACCTTGATTGTCTTTATCGCATTTTTCAAAATCGGAGTTTATGCCTTTAAGTGTCAATAAAACACACTAATAAACTTACAACGGTTGTCACTATCTAAATGGTGTCAGCTATGGCCTACCAGCAATTTATTTTTCATGTGTAGTTGCCAATTGTCATTTGTTCTTTTTCATCAAGGTGCTCTTGTAGGTTCTTTTATCCCTATACGTTATACATAAGATGTTCCCAATCACCCTTATGCTATACTTGTTGGTCCTGTGCACAAGAGTGCGAATGTACCCCTCATTTACGACTCTTCTCAGGTCACGGACAGCAGGTCTACCCATTGTACGCTTTTCAACAGGTCCAGTTGTGATTTAAAATGTGTTCCTGGGGGTGAAACATATATGTTTGCTATGAGCTACTGGGTGTGAATGACTGCTGGTCAACTCCTACACGAAGTGCGATATTTGTCCAGAGGAAAAAGTATACATTTTTTAATTTATAAGATGGCATTTAAAAAAAATCTAAAATGCCTCTGAGGGCTGGTGGTGTTTCATGCATTATTGTAGCAAGTGAATTTATTGGTCACCAGCATCTATTATTTGACATTATGTCCTTCGACTGCACATAACCTCAGCGACAGATGTCTGCAAATACAAACGCAAGGTTTGGAAGTACTCAGAAAGTGTTGATTCTTTTAGGGCTATCCTGTTCGTTCGTTGCTTTTCCAGCACATGTTTTGCATCATATGTGAGCACCATCAGAATAGTGAAGCAGGATACACAAATTATGCTGAACGTGACACATGAAAGTAAATAATTTTTGTCTTTGATCAGATGCAGACTATTCTGTCGCAGTCAGAGTACCTATCTCTGCCCATTCTTAAATATCTGAATATCACAGCGATCTACTGTGTAAGTCCAGGTGTTATTTTCACACCTCCTTCTCATCTACTGAAATCTGAGGAAATGCATATGGTAATTGAGGGTGCAGATGCACAATATCATACAGCAATTTCATGGATGCTAAAGTGATGTTCATCTAATTAACACTCATTTATATGTTTGTAGATATCTTTACAGTAAATTTGTTTGTTGTAAATACTGTTTTTCTGTCTGGTTAAGATTGGATAAAATGATAAGTAAATGTGTCATCCAACACCATTTCATATTCAAAATTATTTCTGTCTTCTTGTACTTTGCCACCGAAAAGGCAGAAATGTACTGTATCTGCAAGATACAGTGTATTTCTGTCCTCTCTTCCTGCTCTGGCACAAATTGCTGCCATGCGCCAATGCAGTGAACTTTGCACCATGGTGCAAGGGTGCCTGAATTGTGGGGATGATTGTTTTCGTGGAGGAAAAGAGACCATCCTGCACAAAAAAGCAATTACAAGAGGTGTTTTCCTCTTTCTATGTGTGCTGCAGAATGCACCACACATAGAGGGAGAAACGGGAAGAAATAGAGATATTTCTCTCCATTGCGTCACTCTTATGCCACCCCTGAGGTGGCATAGGAATATGACACATTCCCAGACTTGTAAATCTGGCAATGTATCAGATTCCTTCGGGTCCCATGGGTGTTGCGTGGGAACACCCCAAGCAACACCCATGGAACTTTTTTTTCACGCACTGTTATGTGTGAAAGGGGGCCAAATTCACAAGGCCACGAAAAACCACACAAGGTGGGTTTGTGTGTCCTTGTAAATATGGGCTGGCACACTGTGCCACCAGAGCTTAAAATAAAATGATGCCCTGGTGGTGCAGTGTGCCACTAGGGCCTCTTAAATGAGTGGATATGGTTCATATTAATTAGAAACATGTCTCCAATTGTAAAAACAAGCCCTCTGACTTACACTTTTGAAAACCTACTTATGGATGATTACGTAATTACTTTAGTGAAGCCTTGATAATGTCAAAAGGTACTATAATTACAGGTTCAATTAGATAAATTACTTTGGTACAGTTAGTCTAAAATGTTCGTGGTGAAGACATGTTTCACTAACCCTGGATTAAATACCATTAAACCTGCTGCAGTATAGTAAAAGTTTTTTGTATGATACTCTGTCTACTCTTAATACCATATACTAGAGTATTATAGTTAGGTCACATATAGAACAATGCATTTTGTAAATATTACACTATTTGGAGGGCAGCAAGCATATTATGATGGTGTAGCATTTGTAAAGCCCACATTGTGCTACACCTAGTCAAATTATAAGGCCCAGACAAATTTTAAATGTCAAGGGTTACCATGCTGAAAAGAATGCCTTTATAACATGCACTAAAAAGTAGGTATGTTGATAAAAGTGAAATTGAAAAGGAATTGTTCACTATATTGCTTCATATTCTGTTGAATGGGTTACAACCTCACATCTACTAATCTCACACACACTCTATACGTGGTTTGCTTTGCATATTGTGATTAACATTTTAAACTTCATGGACAAATGTTTAGTACCCTTATTGTTTGTAAACAGTGTAAAAATACAAGAAGACATATGACAAATGTTTGACTTGACAGCCTTAGGATGGTCTTCACTTGAAATGTTTTGCCTTACTCATCCACTTCTGCTGATCTCATTTTGGTTGGGATTAGGACTCTCTGTGCACTTTACCATTGCTAACCAGAGCTAAAGTAGGTGTGTTCTCTCCTTTAAACATGGGGAAACTGGCTTCACCCAATTGGCACATTTAATGTGCTTGTAAGTCTGTAGTAAAGTGGGACTACATGTACCCCAGGCCTGTACACTGAATGCTACTAAGGGCCCGTAGCACTGATTGTGTCACCCACCTAGGTAGCCCTTTAAACATGTTTCAGGCCTCCTATTGCTGCCTGTGTGCAGTTTAAACTGCCATTTCGACCTGGTAAAATAACCATTTAGCCAGGCTAAAACCTTCCTTTTTAATAAATATAAGTTACACTTGGGCTAGGTCCTACACAGCCCAGGGAAAGTGCACAGTGTATTTAAAAAGCTGGACATGTACTTTTACCTTTTACATGTCCTGGTAGTGCAGAACAAATACATTTATTTTTTTACTGCTGCTAGGCCTGCAGTTTCCATAGGATAACATTGGGTTAACTCATACTATAATTAAGTGATAACTTTCAATTGGTAGCAGATAGGAATGTTGAGTTTTGTTTCTACAAAATTGTAACTTAAAGCCCACTTTAATGGTTAAGTCAGATATAAGTCACAATTCTAAAAATAAAATTATTCGAAAGTTGGCATTTTTTGCCCCACCCATTTGGTGTCTTTTGCCAGTATCCTTCGAAACATAAATAGATGTGTCTGACATTTTGTCTTTGTATTTCTCCCAGACAGTGAGACAAAGGGAAGATAGGTGTTGGCAGAATGGCCATTTCTGACTTAATGAGGAGGAGGCGGAGCTGTCACTTGCCACACTTGCACATGACAAAGGCTCTGCCTGAGTTCCCTTACATGGGATTTGACATTAGTCTGTCATAACGCCAGACAAGTTGGGGGTAAGGGAAAGGGAGGCAGGATATTCCAAACACCTGGGGGGTGGACATCTCAGGAACCTTCTACTTCAAAGTAGTCACCAGGAATAAATAATTTACTTTCAGAACAAACTCTTCAGTATGTCTCTGGACTTGTGGATGATTCAGAAGGACTGTTGTGCTGCACTGCCAGAAAGACAGATATTCTGTTGCCCTGCTGCCCTGGTGTGCCGCTCCTGAGTAAGAAGGAGTGAACCTGCATCTTGATCCAAGGACCACCAGACTGACTCCAATGGCTAGTTGGCTGGTCTCCTGATCAGAGCCTTAGGGACAGAAAAAGTTCCAACCATCTTGAACCCAGGACATGGACTCTACTTGCCCTCAAGGTAGTACCATCCCAGGCCTGGAGCTATGGAAGTGGGCATGAGGGTACTCTGACAACTCAGGTGTGGTCTTATGGCCAGAACTGATGAACCGTGTCACCTCTGCTTGCAGTTTCGCTTTGGAACTGCCACTGCTCAATGCATCCCTGCTGCATGGCTTTGCATCACATCCTGCAGTCTCCTCTGAATCGCCACTATGTTATGCATCCTCACCGCATGCTCAACAACAATGCAGGACTCTGCATCACAGCCAGCAGGTTCTTTGGAACCACTGGTGGACACATCTTCAATCCAGGACTTCGCATCACAAGCCCCTCATCAACAGCATCATCAACAATGATTCAAGACCTTGCATCGTAGCCTCCCAGCTCATCTGAACTGCTGCTGCATGACACAACCTCGGCACAGGATCTGGCAATGCTCTCCAACCAGGATTTATGATACTTTGTTCAGTGGGCCTAACCTCATCCCTGTATCCGGCACGTGCTCCATCGCAATCAGCCTGAACTTGTGACTTTGTTCAGGTCCGGATCAACCAGATAATCACAGTTGATGCTTTGAGTTTTTAGGCACTATGTTCACTTACAACTTTAAAAATGCATTTCTCTGGTCCTATTGATTGGAATTTTGTAATTTTGGTGTCAAATAATGTATTAAACTGTCACCTATTTTTCTGAATTGGTATGACAGTTGTCT
Source organism: Pleurodeles waltl (assembly GCF_031143425.1). Taxonomy (NCBI): domain Eukaryota; kingdom Metazoa; phylum Chordata; class Amphibia; order Caudata; family Salamandridae; genus Pleurodeles; species Pleurodeles waltl. The sequence continues at coordinate 121,590,463 of NC_090439.1, forward strand.
TGTGTTGGGTATAAATTATTCCTAGGATAGGCCCTAGGCAGCCAATAGGACATTGCGCACTGTAATTAACTCTTTTGTTACTAGGCCTTCCCCAGCCTCCCCCATCCCCATACCCAGTGCTAAGCCTTTTTCCAGCTTTTTGGGATAGTTTGTGCTTAGGGCTCCATAACATTTTTCCACATAGGCTACCCACACCAGATTTGCTTCTTTTTTTTACAACTTCCTGGAGAATCTAAAGGAACCCAGCAGAATGAAGCACACATAGAAGTACCACATATTCATTTTTTAATGATTGTTTATGTGCAGGAAGGGACATCTTCCTGCACATAAACAACCATTCATAGCCTTTTGCTCTTTCTATGTGTGCTGCAGAATGCAGCACACATAGAAAAAGTGAAAAATGAGGAGGAATAAAAGCATTCCTCCTCGTTGTGCCATGCTAATACCACCCTTGGGCCAGCATGAATTTTTGGTGCTGCCACATATTTACGCCTTGTAGTAAATCTGTGGCAGCCTAAAAAGCAATGGGGGTTGCAGTGGACCTCCCACAGGAACACTCATTGCATGCCTCTCTGATGCAGAAAACTGAATCGAAGGGGCCCACATTTACAAGGTGGACCTAAGCCACAAAAAGTGGCTTAGCGCTATCCTGCACATGTGGTGCACTGCACAGCGTCACCAAAGTGTCACTAAAAGTGACGCTCCGGTGGTGCTAGGGCCTTGTAAATCTTTACCAGGGTTTGGTAGGTTTACCTGTGTGCCTGCTGAACCCAGGCCTAAAAACTGCAGCTACTCCGTTTGTTGATATTGCCATATTGCGTTTTGGACCCTGCACTTTTGCAGGCACTAGGCCCACTGACACAGTGAGGTACCATTATTATCAGGAAACATGTGAGAACTCTGTGTGGCAGGACATTTGAGTCTCCCAGCAGATTCCAGTACTTTGAGGAACCCACACAAGCCACTCTGGAGTTCCCCTGGTATCTAGCTTACGAAAATATTTAAAGTTGGTAGATTTTCCCTAGAGACAATGACACTCTGGCAGAGAAAGACAGAGGGGACAAATATTACTCCACACCCATTAAGTCCTCAAGTACACACACATACTGATTGGATTTAGTATGAGGGTGAGTGAGAATTTTAAAATGTAAATTTATAGTAACAAACAATTTCACAAAAATGAAATTCAGTGTTAATATTTGAAAGTTCATAATACTGAACCAATGACTCACAGCTTGTGAGCTGTAAAGCCGCGGCAAGGCACCAACCAATTTACAGGCCATTCACACACCTTTCATGCATGACACACACACAAAACCATTCACACTGCCAGCCGTGGGCCCTGCACATTACACCACTCACATCAACATACAGCACCCTTCAAAGGCCCATCATTTTCATATGCCCACAGGACTTTCACAGCAATCACACCACCTGGCAGCTGATGGAGTATGTGGAATGGTGTTTAGCTGGCAATTTGTATGTTGTGACCAGCAGCAAGTCACTACACAATGTCAGCAAAATACCAGCTCACACATACCACCAGCCAAGCACCAGCTCACACACACTACCAGTCAAGCACCAGCTCACACACACTGCCATTGCTACTCAAGATTCAGTCAACACACACTTCCAACTAAGTTCCAGGCCACACACACTGCCACCCAAGCGCCAGTCCACACACACTACCAGCCCAGCACCAGCCCACACACACCACCAGCCAAGCATCAATCCACACACACCACAAGCCAAACACCAATCCACACACACTGCCAGCCAAGAGCCAGTCTACACACACCACCAGCCAAGCACCAGTCCACACACACCACCACCACATGTTTTTTAACAAAAAAGAATATGCATACCAATTTGAAGGAGATGAACAACCAACCATGACTACAAACACAACAGGTTTTACTAAATATGTCAAGCTACCACCAACTGTGAAACTTAACAAAGAATATAACAGAAAACAGGCCAATCAGTTCCATTTTATGCCCACAGTGGCTCCCAGTGCTTCAGGTGTGTGTGGTATGATTTAAAACATGTGGGGACACATAGCCCAGGATTAGAAGAACACTCCGGCAGTGCATACAACTCTTCTTTTACACTGTTCTTCAGACACACACTCTACATCTCCTAAAGGAAAGTTTTTTTTGTGTGAAGGAATGTATTCAAGAAAGTGGTGATTTTTCAACCTAGCCACATCCTGCACCACTCCAACTCTAAGAACATTTGCCAGTCCACTACAACAAGGCTGCCTAATGCAGTGTGCTGAAACTGAACAAAGGGCGTTGTGAATCTAGAGAACAATCTTTGAATACAGCAAAAGCATTGAAAATTGCCAAATGAAACATATGGAAAACCAACTTCTTATACCAAAACTATGACTTATGAATAGCACTATAAGGCCAGACCCCCTGATCTACTCTATCTGCACCACCCATGTGCTTATTGTTGTCTAAAATGTACACAGATGTGTGCACTTCAGAAACCTGACCCCAAACAGTAATCGGTGAAGTACTTTCATCATGAATGGTTGTCAGCATGTGTTCACCTCTTCTGTCTGAAACTTTCACAGCTAGAAGTGCATCACTATGTAAGGCACTACGCTCTCCACGCTGATGTTTTTTTTTAGCTCTTTAGGGTAACGTTTACAGTTTGGGCAGATTCTGCCACATGCAACAGTGCCAACTTTGAACAATTTCTTGAATAATTGCACACCAGTGTAGAAGTTATCCAGGGGGTGGTCAGTACAAGAATCTATACCAGTGTATATTCTGTAATTACAGACTTTTCCAGTACTACTCTCAGACAGCTTCTACATCATAATTTCGTAACTTACCCTCTTCCAAGATATGTACTGCCTAAAAACCAACCAGCCCTTGAACAGGCAACATGACTCATCCTTTGTTTTTTTCCTAGAACATAAATCTCTGAAAAGTGATCTACAAAATGATCAAGGACAGGTCAAATTTCAAAGAGACAGTCACAGGGTGATCCTGTGGGAATGGCAAAGTATTATCAACAAAATACAGAATCCGAAGTAGACGCAAATACCGATTACGACTCACGGTTGCAGGAAATATAGCAGTTGCCATCAAGGGACTAATAGACCAAGAACCCAGGAACTTCTTCAACTCATCCAGATTTGTGGGAGTCCGCCAGCTAGCTCTAAAGTCGGGTTTAAGTCTGGAAGAGTTGTCCCCAAATGTGTTCAGCATACAAATGAATCTTGTTAACTATCTCATCCAAAAATACAGTGTCAATAAACAACTGAAAGAAATATATAGGCAAAACATTTTCAGTATTAAACCTACACCCTGCGACACCGCTAAAGGGAGGCAACACAGGCTGCACCATGTTTGGGGCAACCAAGTGTTCAGCACTTCCAATATAAAGCCTTTCAGCCCGGGCTGCAATATAGATTCCTTCTGCTGCATTATTGACATATCAGCATCCTCCTCTAAAAGATGCACCCCCTCGGCACTGAGAATAACTTAATCATCAGTTTATTCATCTTGGACAAAAAATTCACTGCCAGAATCTGAGACTTCCTCATCAGATGCAGAGTCAGTCTCAGAACCGTGGTTAGAGGAAGGTTCAAAAAGCAAACCACTAACCTACTAAATGGTAATCCTGCTGTTAGCTATAATCCTTACTAATAAAAGCAATACAACAAATAAGTCAACCATAACCAACACTATGTAAAATAAGTAATGAATAAACTATAGTTTTATAAAACAGAAAGCAAAACTACTGGCATATAGTAGTCTAGAAGGACAAGTCAATCAATACAAAGCACACAAAGATCTAGGTACTCAAAAATGATACCACTCACTTGCCAGAGACAGCAATACTGAAGATCAGATGCATTTACTCTGCAGAGACACAGCAAGCACCAAAGATGTTCCACTGGAAAGGGATAAAAAAAAAAACAGGAAAACACATTGCACATGTCACAAGGCAGTATAGAATGTGCACAAATATGTAACTTTGAAAAACAATCACACAAAAAATAAACATTCAAACATTAGTACAGCAGCCAAAAAGATTTAAGCAAACAAGTCAAGGATACACATTGGATGAAAGGACTACAAAATGAGTTGCTTACCGACACTACAAACTACTGATCTGCCAAAGCTGCACCCATAGAGAGGATTCACCATCAAGACAATGTAAATGAATGTCTCTACAATAAAAAAAGAAAATTAAAACGCAAATCAAAATGATAAATTATTAATCAAAGGTTAATGATATTCCCCCAAAAGAAGGTGTGACAAAGGTGAAAAAGACACACCACCAGATGGAAACAAACCTTACCCCAGAAGCAGATCCCACTATCATGTTCATACCCTCATTCCTAGGTGACTTGAGTGTTACCACACACCCTGATGTCCAATCCACTCAAAAAAGACCAAAAATCTGTCCTCAAGTGGGAGGGTAGAATGTAAGAATAATGTGGCCCCAAAGGGGAGCGACCCCTGCCCAATTGGATGCTCCCATACAAAATACCTGGTGTATAGTGGGCATCTATCCCACCTCAGAGGGCAGATCGGCCTAAAAACACTTAACCTGCCTTTGAGGGGGTGGAATAAAAATAAATATTCCCCCAGGAAAGTGACCCTTGCCTAAAGGGGCCAATCCCCTTCAAAGCATATTTACCTGGTGTCTAGTGAGTGCGGCTCTTCCTGAAAAAGGATGATCTTCCCTGCAGTGAGGGGTGAAATACAAAAAAATAATAGCACCCAAGGGGAAAGATCCTTGCCCAAAGGGTTGCTCAGCTTCAATACACATTTCCCTGGTATCTAGTGGGTTTTCGCCCCACAGAGTGCAGATTGGTCTAAAACTGGCTGGCGTGCCCTCAGGTGGGAGGCAGAATGCAAAAACAATTGCCCTCAAGGGGAGAGACCCTTGCCCAAGGGATCGCTCCCCTTCTACATGCATTTCCCTGGTGTCAACTGGCGTCTTACCCCGCCCACCAGAGAGCAGATCACCCTAAAAACAGCCGATCTGCCGTCATGGTGGTAGAATAAAAGAAAGATATGGCCCCCAAGGGAGCAACCCTTGCCCAAGGGAAGGCTCCACATCAAAACATAATTCCCTGGTGTCTGGTGCCCTTCTACCCTCCCCAGTGGGCAGATTGCCCTGAAAATGAACAATGTGTGCTCCAGGAGGGGCGTATACAAAAAAATGACCCCAAGAGGAGCAACATTTGCCCAAGGGGTAATTTCCCTTCTGAACATATTCCCCTGGTGGCTAGTGGACTTCTGCCCACCCCCCAGCGAATTGGACTAAAAATGGCAGATTTGCCCACTGGGGGGCAAAATTCCCATGCAAATTATCCCCCAAGGGGTCGCTTCCCATAATGATCATAATAGAAAATAATATAAATATAAAATAATTCCCTGAGTATTGGTTTTCTACACACCCGGAGGGAGCAGATCGGCCCAACCAAGCCAAACTACCCCCCAGGGGGCCAAAACATGTATGTATATAATGATCCCCCATGTGAAATAACCTTACCCAAGGGGTCTCTCCCTCAACACAAAACAAATCCTTGGATTCCAGTGGTAAGATTCCTGCTCCACCATTGGAAACCTCACCGTGATCGTGGAGCAGTAATCCTCTTCAAACAGGCACATGGGAACGGAAAAGCTCTTTCCTTTACCCCGTATCTGTTTTTCTAAAACAGCGTGGCCCTGGCACCATTTGATGATGTTGGCATCCCATGCGAATGCCGTCATTAGTTTGCCGAGGTGGGTGGATAGGGGGTGGCAGCAGAAGTGCCACCCTCAATCCATCCCTTTTGACTTCAAAATACCGTTTGTAATTATACATGTTTTTCTTAACTCCTCATTTATACACTGTCAAGAAAAACAATTACGAAAGTTACTTCATTATTTTTTACACCAACAATCATACTACAATATCCATGGAATTATATATTATTCTTATCCCACACTCAAAATTCTCAGCATTTTTAATTGAGCTCATGTTTTAAAATTGATAGCTCACAAAATAAATCACAGTTTCATGGCTTAAATTCTCATTAAATGGCACAGAGATTTGGGGCCTGATTACAAACTTGGCGGAGGGGATTACCCCATCACAAACGTGACAGATATCCTGTCCAACGCATTACAAGTTCCATAGTATATAATGGAACTTCCAATAAGGCACTTGTTCTTTAATCAAATCTCAACAGTCAAAATGCAAAGGAATCCCAGTCCATGGTAATCGTCATCACTCCATTGTGTCTTTAATATTAGTCCTTCTCTGCAGGTCTTGGTTATATTTTGTAATGTGAATTGTAATGGTGGATATTCTGAAGATGATATTTTTGAGGGATGATAAAAAAATGCAATATTTTATTAGAACACAGCTAATCACAGGTTCAACATTTTGCGTGGTGAACTCAGCCTTTCATTCTTAATAAATTATCAGTTTAGATTACTAGTAGATTTCTAGTAATATTATCTGTTTAGATTACTACAGTAGTAGATTACTAGTAATATTTTCATGTATTATGTTCAATTTGAGGCGTCTTGTATAAAATTCTATATAAATAAAAACATCTTTTCATGTAAGAAAATGAGTCATTCTATACACCATTAAAATGTGGTATTGCACATTCGTTCATTATTAGGTCTAGGATACCTACACCTTTAGCTGTCTTTTGGTCAAATCCATTGTTACTACTACATGCCATATATAGAGAGTGTGCTGAGAGGCAGCTCATTGCTAATGACTGATGGTTTTATTGTCTATCTCAAATTTCTGTTTCTACCTCAATGGCTTTCCTCCCTATTTTTATGTTTGTGCAGCCTAGAAACATTTCCGTCTCACATTGCTTCGACTGGATCATGTATCTTTTCATTGCTGTTGTCAAACTTTGCTTTGCAGGGCCTGGGAGGCTTTCTGTTGCTGCCCTCCCTAACTGTACTTCATTTCTGCACCTACCAAGCACCTTCTTGCCTTATCCTGTGTTGTCTTTAAGCATGTTTCTCTCTTTATAGTGCCTGTTGTGCAATTAGCAGGAAGTTACCTTAAAAAATGTTTTTTGTCCATTTCTAAATGACAACTGTGTGTGCGTTTGCAGTAGGTACCTAGGAATTGTTTTTTTATTTCAAACATATGTTATTAAGAGATGCCTGCTGTGCATAATGGCACATCCTTGGCAGCCATCTTTAAATGTGATTTATTTAAATAAACCCAAATGCATTCAGGATAGCTACCATGAATGAGCATGCATCCGTGGTGGCCTTCTTTGAATGGTATTTATTCAAGGTAGTGGCTATTTACCCACTCACTGTGTAAGTAGTGGATTTTCTCTGCTATTTACCCAGCCAGTGGCTAAATAGTACAAATTATTTATTGTAATGCCAACTGCCTTGGAAATAGCAGAAAAACAGAAAAACTTCACTATTTATTTCGCTGCTGTTTAGCTGGTGGCCATTCAAATAGCTGAAAAACGTCACTATATACCTGCCGCTGACTATCTAGTAGAGGTTCTGCACAGTTTAGCTGGCAGCCTTGCAAATAGCAGAAAAATGTCACTATTTACCTGGCAGCTAGCTAAATAGTATCAATTCTGCACTGTTTGGTCGATGGCTGTTCAAACAGCAGAAAAGCTTCACTAGTTACCCTGCATCTGGCTAAATAGTACAGCTTCTGCACTGTTTGGCTGACGGCTGAGCAAATAGCATGAAACTTCACTCTTTAGCCAGCCGCTGTCTAAATAGTTGCAATTCTGCACTGTTTGATCAGCAGTCATGCAAATACCAACAAATCTTCACTATTTATCTGACCACTGTCTAAATAGTTGTGTACTATTTGGCCGAAGTCAAAAAAATAAAAGAAACATGAGTCACTACCGAGCTGCTGACAAATATCGGATATGTCCAATTAGGCCTTCATAAATGCAAATAAACATACATTTATGTGGCTGATTGTTAAATTGCAGAAGTTATAATGTACTGTATTGTGTGTGCCCTTGCATATAAATTGAAGAGAAACATCATTAGTTACCTGGTTGATAGCTAAAATAGTAGATAGTGTGCACAACTTGATCAGAAGCCATGCAATAGCAGAACAAACTTTAATATTTACCTGCCAGCTGTCTAAACAGCTTACATTTTGTTGTATTATGGCTTACACTAGGCAGACCTGCAAGGAAGGAGAGAACGACATTGGTATCCTCCTCCTTATGAAAAGTAGTACAGGGATAATGGCCTCTAAGGACCATCAGTTCTATTGGGGCATTCGAAAATGCAAAACTTTTTCAAAGAAGCCTGTGCTCCTTAAAGGAACCAATGGTGGTTAAAATTTTTTTTTCAGTTTTGGAAAACCTCTCCCCACTAAGGCTGCCAACATGATTTCTAAGTGGAAAGGGGTCCTAAGGGGACCCTTTCCCCTTTGCAACATAGTTACCACACCATCAATGGGGCTGTTAGCTCATCAGTGGTTTGCAACTGCAATAACAGTTACAAACCATCAATAAGTTCCTTTCAGAAGGGAGAAAACCCCTTTCAGGAACCCTTTGATTTGTAGTTTGGAAACAATTGTGAAAGTACTTTTCCTAGTAAAAAAAATTCTAGCTCATAAAAAGGGCTTTGTACATATTGATAAGCACGTTTGTGGTCACAAGTCCTGTGATTTTGTGACATGAGGTCCTAAGTGCCAAAACCACCCTAGCCCAAGGCACTAACTTATAGGTCAATAGGTCCTAAATGTTTGAATATTTCTAAGTTATTTTGACAGAAATGACACAGCATGCCACACCATTACATCATAGGCCAAGACATAGCAACTTGGGAAGCACTTAATGGATCTGTGTTGTGCTCCACAAATGTTCCTACTCCACATTTACCTGCAGAGGTAACTCATAATAATGCAGAGGCGACTAATGATAAAAATGATTAGAAACCTTGCAAAACTAGTTATAGCTGTTTACCAGGCTAAGTACTCACTCTTTCCCACAAAGCTACGCGGGGATGCACCGGAGCCAGACATAGAATTACAAAAAGGCTCCATGTTCTCAGAAGACCACTTTTTTTTTACAGTACATCAGTGCAATCTAGAATTATTAATTCTGGTTCCATTTAATTAAAAAAATCAGACTAAGACACCTGAAAACCATTATTTGCAAAAGCAAAATATAGAACTGGATTGCATCCCAAAAACATAGAGCCATCCAATACTTATGATACTTTTGATCAAAATAGACACATTGCATAGGATTCCTTATGAAGTGATCAACACAGTATAATTGAGAGACTTCATTCCAATCTCATGAGAGAAGGAAGGAGGGCTATGGACCTTATTTGGAGTTTTAAGGATAGCAGAGGACCATCCTAAGGGACCTCTGCCCTCCAAATTTAGGGCCTGCTTACAACTTTGGCGGAAGGGGTTAATCCGTCCCAAATGTGACGGATATTCCGCCCGCCGTATTACGAGTCCATTATATCCCATGGAACTCGTAATACGGTGGGCGGGCTATCCGTCACCTTTGGGACGGATTAACCCCCTCCGCCAAAGTTGTAATCAGGCCCGTAGTGTGGTACGCAAGGCCTGTGGACAACTCCCTACATTGACAGCAACTGCTGTCATGGCAGTTACTGGCTAGGCACAAAATGTTTGAAGGGCCGTACTATCAGACATGATTTCCGGTCAGCAAACTTTTCAATTTTTTTTTTGTTTCGAAAAACAGAATCCCATAGCGAGAGCTTGTTTTTGAAAAAACAAAAGAGCTAATGGGCCCACATGCTGGAAGTTTTCTTTACATTCAATTACATTACCAAAGTGACTCTAAATAGGACAGACAGTATAGAGTCCATCCTTTGTTGGCCCCTTCTCTGTCGGGCCATTGGAGGAAGTATTCTGTTTTTGGAGCTGCAAGCAAAAAAAGGGGAATATAATTAACTGAACTGAATATTATTGGAATATGAATGCATTTTCCCAGTAAATTAGAGAAAAACATACAGAGATCAAAGACACTGAAGAAAATAACCCCAAAGAGATTTTCATCCATTGATTTTATTTCAAATATTGCAGGAAAAAAGGCAATAAAAAAGAGACATTTTGTTACTTCTTTTCTTGCGCTCAATGGATTGATTATATCACAATTCTACTTTACTACTCATTTTCGAGACAGATATTTGGAGCCACTATTGAGGTTTCAGAACTGATTTGGTGTGATTTTCTTTCAATTACCATATCCTGGTTGTAGCTTAGACACAGCCTAGGTGCTATGTAATAGCTCTCACATCAAAAGCAAAAGTGCTGGCTCCAAGCAGAAGTTTTACTTCATTGACACAATGAAGTTTGACATCTCAGTGCATGTCTGTCTTCAGTCTTCCTGAACAGTCATCAGATGCAGACAAAAGGTTAGCCCTGCTTATAAAGATTAACACCTTTAGCGAGAGAAACATACAACCTACACCTTACTCCTACCATCTCCCCTATGTTGTCACTCAGGAAGAACTAATCAGAAGCCCTTTGCTAATAGGGTGCTCACAGACTTTTTTGGGCTAGCCTTTTCTCCATTTTCACTCACTTCAGTTCTGAGTCTTCCTCTTCCATCCACAGGGATGCATGCAATACACGCTCAGTGTGTAGGGAAGCTGTATCCCACTGCTCCATGCATTTAGACTTTCATAACGTTTGGAGTCATACCACTATGCACTTGCTACATACCCACAACACATACACATACATGATAAGTGCCTCTTGGGCCATTTGAGATGATCTATCTGGGGTCTCCATCACACCCTCTTCTGCTCATCAGAGCCTTTTTATGACCCTGAGCTCCCCTTTTCTGATTGTCATAGACCTTTGATCCCTTTGTTGGCCATTAACCATTTTTCCTGACTTCAGTCATCTGAGTTTTTCAAACATTTCTTTCTATCCTTCACAGACTACATTCAATTTCACAACCCCATCTTTAAACTACTCTGCTAAGTTTCAGTCCCCATGCCCCCAGGTCCATTCTCAGACTACAGTGCAGTATCAGACAACATCTTCTATATCACCCACAGGTCAAAGTGTACCAGTCCTGGCTTTTTATTCATTTTACAAACTCTGTTTTTCCAGCACATTCTTCCCGGTTCTATATGTGAACTGAAGAGGTGGGGGTTTCTCAGGGCTAGTAGCATAAGAAGCACAAATAGAAACCATTTAAAAAAGGTATATCCTAATAGATGTTGACTAAACTCCTCTAGGTGTCCTCCTACTCCTGGTCTTCTTTTTTTATCTTCCAATTCGTTTTTTTGTGCCTTTAGGTGTTGGTCCTTCTCCTAGTCCTGTTCCAGGGCCTCCTCTTCTGAACTGTTTTGACCCTTCTGATCCTCACCCTGGCCTGGTCTAACTAGTTATTGTCACCATGGTACTGGTTTCCTGAATCTGGTGTTCTTGTTTGTAGTCCTTCTTGGCCCTGGTCTTTCTGGCCCTCCTTCTGGTTCATCCTTGTATTAGCCTTTCCTGGTCCTGTTACTACTAAGCCTTACCCTTATCCTGTTGGTCTGCAGGTTCCATATCCACCTAGCACTGTTGTCCTATTTCTCCTATGACTGGCACTCCTATCCCTTTTGGGTGATATTGATTCTCTGCCCTGGTCGTTGTGGTCCACCTGGTTCTTCCTCAACTGGCCCTTGTCCTCTTTATTAGGTTCTCTTTGACTGGGCCTGGTTATTTGGTCTTGGTCAGATCCCATTGGTCCTCATAGTTCTGGTTATCTTTATTCCCCTGATCCTCACCAGCCTGGTTTTAATACCCTAGTTCCCAGTTCTCCTGCTCCACCTGGAACTTTAGGTCCTGGTCCTCTTGGTTCGGACCTCTCTGTTCCTCCTAGCCATGTTCCTGGTACTGACTATTCTGATCCTTCTAATCCATCTAATCCTCCCCCATTTGGTGTTGAGTCTTACTGTCCCAAGTAACTTGTCCACGTTGTCTTGATCTTCCTTGTCTAGCTCATCCTGTTCTTAGCTACTCAGCTTGGTCATCATATCTTCTGTCATTCTGGCTTTTCTTTGTTGTGGTCCTCTTTTCCTTCTTGTCCTGATCCTGCTTATCCTGGTATGGAAGGTCCTGATACATTTGCGCTTCTGTGATTTGAGCTTCCTTTACCCCCTTGGCTATGGTCCCCCTGGTCCTACTTACCATGGTCCTCTTAGCCCTATTCCTGCAGGCTCTGGTTGCTTGGTCATCTCCTTGTGATTCTTCAGATCCTTTTCTCTTGGTCTTCTTCACTCAGTCAGATTTGCCTAGTAAATGCCTTCCTTCCTGGTTTGCCTAACAATACCTGGTTTGCCTCCCTATTTCTGGTTCTCACAAACCATATTCTCTTCCTGGCTTTGTACCCACTAGACTTAATCCTTTTGCTTATGGTATTCTTATTTGGGTCTTTGTAGTCCTAATCCCCATGGTGTTGGTCCTTGTGACCATTGTGGACATTCAGACTCTCTTCTGCTAACTTTTCCTTTTGTCCCTGATCTTCTTGACCCTCATCCATTTGATATGGTCCTTCTGCTCCTTCTTACCCTGCTCATCTGATTCCTAGTACATAAAATTCTGGTCCTGCTGGTCCCCTTGGTCTTCCTGTCCTTGTGTCCTGGTGGCTCTCTTATCCTTGTCTTCCTTGTTTGGATGTTATTTGTCCTCCTGTCCCTGGGCCTCGTTTTCATGGGCCCCACTGAATCCAATGGTATGTGCCCCTTTGGTCCTATTTCTCTTTGCTTGGATCCATTAGATCCTTCAGTTTTTTTCCTGGTCCTCTTGGGCATCCTTGTCCAGTCCCCATGGTCATCCTGCCTCTGGATGATCTAGTCCACCTGATCTTCTTCACCCTGGTCCTGCTGCCCCCAAGTCCTGGTCTGTTTGCTTAAATCTTGTCCTTTTCCTCCTGGCCATAGTCCTCCTGCTCCTTACCTTCATGGTTCTGCATACTAGCCTTAGAAATGATTGACCCCATACTTCCTGGTCTATCTGGTCATCATTGCCATGTACACTTGCACCTAGCTCATTGTATTCTGGGTTTCCTGTTTCACAGGCCCACAGTCCTGGACCTTTTCACTCCTTCACTGAAATTCTCATCCATCAGTCCTCCTGGTCCTGCACCTCTGGTTTATCTATTCCCCTGAATTGCCTGTTCCTAATTATTCTCCTCCTGGTTCTCCTGGTCCATGTAGTCCTGTTCTTTATTATAGAACTCCTTTGTCTGGTGTTCATATAGCAGGGCTCCTGCTGCCAGTCACACTGGCCTTAGTTTTCCTAGCTCCCCCAGTCCCCTGGTCTGCCTGACCCATCTAGCCCTATTAGTGCTCCTGGTCTCCTGGCTTGCCTGTTGTACCTTGTTCTTGTCAATATGACACTGGTCCCTTCAATCATGGTCTTCCTAATAATGGGCCTCTTTGGACTGGTCATCCCTCAGTCTATAGTCCTTCTAATTCCCATGTTGCGAGTCACTCTGGTTCATGTAGCACTTGCCACCCTTGTATAGAAAGCCCCTGAGTCTGATCCATATAAAACTTTTGATCCTGGTCCCACGGGGCCTAGATTTCATGGTCTTTTATAGTCCCCCTTGTCATTCTAATCTAAGGTCCCCAGGTCCTGATACCCAGGTATTTCTGGGTATAGTCATCCTGGTACTGGTCTGTTCACTTCTGGTCCCTTGGTCCTCCTTGATCTGTTCTCTGTTATTGTGCCCTCTCTTTGGCCATTGCTTCTATTGGTCTCCTGGTACTGGTCCTCTTTGGTCTTTCTATCTAGGTCTAGTTGTCCTCATTACTCCTAGCCATCCTCGTTGTTATGGTCCTAGTCATGCTGTTCCTTCTACCCCTGGTGTTTCAGGTCCTGTGGGCCCTTGTCCACTAAGTTGAGATCCTCCTGTCCCACATTCTCCTGGCCCTCCTGATCATTCCACAGGAGCCCCATTACTCGATTTGGCTCCTGCAAGCGCCCCAAAACACTGTGCCTCCAAGCACCAATTCCTACTGTTGGTGCCCCTCCCTCTGGGGCTCAGATTCCATTTATCTGTCTGCATTCTCTGTTTGTTGCTGCTTGTCGACTGCTGCTGTAATACCAGATTTGAAATACCAGGCAAGCACCCCATTTAAAAAGCAGCATGAAGCTAGCAAAATGCTTTCCAAATGAAGCTCAAAAAAGCCACGTCTTCAAAAATCATCAAAAGGAGGATCATAAATATGAAAAAATGTATTCTTATGAGTGAAAAAAGCATTTATATTTAAAACAATATTTGCAAACAGCCAAATACTCCTAAGGTGCAGCACAAAATATATGTGTGACATATCCTGAAGCTTCTGAAATAGAAATTTGATTCCTACATTTCTTTTCTGAATATTAAAAGAAGGGACATAAATGTTCTAATTCAACATTGATTATCCAGCTTTTTCTTTATGTAATGAATTAATGCAACTACCTTTGCACAAATTATAGTATATTTGTATATACACTTACTTTTGAATGCCTCATACATGTTGCATTCCCATTATAAGATGGCCACCATACTACCATTGCTAGTTGTCACTTTTTTCTTAATGGCTGGCAAAATAAAAACCTTCTTCACAATATTTATCCAGCTGCCTGCAGTACCGGCTAGTAACATTTGTAAGTGGTGGAACATCAAATTTAGGAATGACTTTTAAGTTGCAAGAGAGCACCACATTTTCTTTTTACTTTAACTTTGTCATTATTTTAAATACTGTGTATCCCCATTATGGGGGCCCCATCATACCCATTTGCACAGAATCACAATTCCAACTTGAATTCGTACCCACTGTACTGTGCACTCTTTGCAAAGATCCCAAGGACTGGATGGCCATGTATTCTGAACATGTTTTTGACTGACTGACAGGCACTGTGAGAAACTTACAGTGCCTTCAGCCTTAGCTCCAGAGCTCTCAATCAGAGCATAAACACTGATGGTGTGACCCGGTTAAAAGTATGGGTGATCAAGATTAAGAATGAAAAACTGCTTAGATCTATTGGGGCCTGGGATACTTGGGTTGCATCTCGTTTCTTTATATTTCTAACGCTACCACTACTGGAAGGTGTTGAAGCACTTCACATTACCACTAATTACATTACACAGTCACATTCATTTTTGTTTTTTATGCTTGAGGCGATTTGCCCAGTATCACAGGATTCGTGGTGATGCTGAGACTTAAAGATACTGCCGTCCAGTCTGGTGTCTCGTGATCCTGAGGGTGTATTTTGAGTCCAACTGAAAGCAGCCAAAAGCCAGATCCAGTTCCAAAGGGAGGGAAGGTGGATGGCTTTCCATACAACAGCCAACAAACCTAAGCAATCCTGGAGCTCCTCTCATGCTGTTCTCCGGCATAATGACATTGTGGAATGGAATTCTCTAATGTTTCTCAAATGCTCTGTCCACCACCTGCAAAGTTTATCAACTTCACTACAAAACAGAGGGATTTTGAAGAAAAAGAAATGTCATAGTAAAATCTGTTGAGTGGAACTGGTTTAATTCAGAAGGTTGAGGCAGGAGGACAAAGGTTGTCACTGAGTATTCTAGTAGTAAAGTGTAGTGGTTAGCAACAAAGATTTGTTGTTCTAAGTGCCACAAGCAATACATTGTATTATTTCCCAATGTAATGCTATTTGAGTCATCAACCTTGTGTGTATGTGATCCTGAATCAGCCAGTCTATGAACTTGTGTGCTGATTACACCAGAATCCATCAGTAAGCACACACCCAACTGTGCCATCATTCACCAAACCTGGACCAACCAGACCTGTTTCATATAGACCAGAGAAAGGAAGAACACAGACCTGACAAAAATCATCTTCTTGAACCAAGTAAAGAAGTGGTTGTGCTTGAGAGTTTGCACATCCCAAGAGTGTAAAAAAAGTACTGGGAATAAGTATAGTTTGTCACGCTGCACAAAGTCCACTGGGTGCTGTACTGGTATTAACACCCAACCACCAAGAGTATAGACTGTCCCAACTTAGAGATCAGCTAGGACTGTACAAACTGTTTCCAAAGACCAAGGCAAACCTAAATAGTCCACAAAGTTAGTAGTACATGAGGCAAGCCAATGAATGTTCTGGACACATCTTATTCTTAGTAGGGAATTATTCTTGTCACAAAAGGTAATTCCAATGACAACAGCTGACACGTGTTTCATCTTCAAGTCTTTTTCAAGGCTGTGAAGGCTGATACATAAAAGGCCAATTCCACAGCATTGCAAGACTATAACTGAAAATTGGTGACTATTTACAAGTTAAACTGAGACCAGTGTGGATAATCACAATGTTAATTGTAATTACAAAAAATCATGAAAGTGACCCCCAACATAGAGGATTATTATTTACTTAAAAAAGAAGATAATAAAATAATGTTGGCCTCTTATTCATAGTGCGCAATCTAGATGCAAAAGAGTGTATGTTCATGACGGATCGTGTGTTATGGGCATAAATGTACCAATAAGTCACAATTCCCTGACTTTAAAGTGCATTAGTAAGAGAGTAACATTAAAAGACATAGACTACCACAAACCCCAGTGGCGAAAGTATAGCTAACTAAAATCAATATCTGTAAACTACATAAACCCGATTATAACTAGTCAATTCTACTATGTCAGAATAAAGAGTAAGATACGCCCACCTATGTGATGAGAAAATATCCCATAACAATTAACTTTTATGTATCCACACGGCATGGTGAGACCTAGAGACCTAGGCTTCGGCTCACATATAAAATACAGAATAAGGCAAGTTATGTAGAGAAGCTAGTATTGCCACTATTTTTTGACAATAGCGAAAGTAATCTTGCGTAGATCGTCTCCCGCATACAGCTCTGTCATTCCAAGCTATTCGAAAGGGTCGATTAAAAATACAAAAACATTATTGGGGTTAATTCAATTAAAGCCTTCTCACCCTGGCATTGATATCCAGTGATGTTATAAATGCCAAAGCTTTAATTACTTTGGGGCGGAAAACATGTCCATTTCTAACTTAAACATCTGGTGGGTGGTAAAACAAAAAGGAGCAAGGGGCGGACAATGCCAGCTCATGTATTTAAAGATTGTCACTTCCAATGAGAATCTTCGTAGCGGCATGTAGTTTTCAATGTAAAGAGAACTTGGTTCGCATATAACAGCATAGCCACACCGAAAAAAACGATGGCGAGGGGGGTGTCAAGAGCATTATTTTCATTATCGGAAGGCCGCAGCAGTTTAATTATAGCGCATCTTACGGGTAGACAACCTAAAACAAATGTGGGGCAGACAGTGACAGCCCATATAATGCCGTCGTTGTTTTCATTCAGGAAAACTAGCATAGCGGCAACAGTAAAATGTCTCTTGATAAAAACCTAGGGGCTAATACTATACACCGCAGAAATAAAACGTGCAAGACAAAAGGCAAAAACGTACCGAAGGTGGGAATGTGCAGTGCAAAGTGAGCGCGTTCATATTATCAGACAGGTCAGTGAGCATGAGTGAATAAAAGAGGTTTATTCAAATAGAAAGATGACTTAGATAACATAAAGAAACACCAGGCGCCATTTTGAACAGTGCATATCTCATATACTATTCCCAATAAATACATGCATGTTTGTTAAGTACAATATAATTGGTTAGGGACATCTTTGTGTTATATGTAAATTGTATGGTTATTGTCTGTTTCACCAGAAAGTTACCAAAATTGGGAAACAACTTCTTGGGGAAAAGTTAAAGGGGGTGATTATGACCTTGGCGGACGGCGGAGGCCGTCCGCCAAGGTACCGCCGCCAAATGACCGCACCGTGGTCAAAAGACCGCGGCGGCCATTCAAACATTTCCTCTGGGCCGGCGGGCGCTCTCCAAAAGAGCACCCGCCGGCCCAGAGGAAATGCCCCTGCAACGAGGACGCCGGCTCAGAATTGAGCCGGCGTAGTTGCAGGGGTGCGACGGGTGCAGTTTGCACCCGTCACGTATTTCAGTGTCTGCATTGCAGACACTGAAATACACAGTGGGGCCCTCTTACGGGGACCCCTGCAGTGCCCATGCCATTGGCATGGGCACTGCAGGGGCCCCCAGGGGCCCCGCGGCACCCCCTACCGCCATCCTGTTCCTGCCGGGAGACCCGCCAGGAACAGGATGGCGGTAGGGGGTGTCAGAATCCCCATGGCGGCGGAGCGCGCTCCGCCGCCATGGAGGATTCCCCCGAGCAGCGGGAAGTCGGCGGGAGACCGCCGACTTTCCGCTTCTGACCGCGGCTGAACCGCCGCGGTCAGAATGCTCGTGGGAGCACCGCCAGCCTGCTGGCGGTGCTCCCGTGGTCGGTGGCCCTGGCGGCCACCGGCTGCCAGGGTCAGAATGACCCCCAAAATGTAAACAGCAAATCATAAAGGAACGAGAACTTAAGTACCTTTTATGATGACATGAAAGGTGCAAGGTAAATGTGGGCACCATCTAAACAAAGCATAGTCCTATTGGTCCCATTTCATATGTAAATATTTTATCCATGTGTTCCAATACTGATAACGTTAGAAAATTAAACACAGGATAACATGCTCTTACTGAAATAACAATAGAGAGTATACAGTGATGTATTAAAACAGCTGAGTATGGAAATGAACAGACAATGTTATGCTATATAAGACAAAGGGATAAGGAAACATCATTATAACAAATGCATATATATTCAATGGTATCACCACTGCTCAGTAAAGGGTGCCTGAAAATAGACTCTAATGTTAAAATGCATTGCCTGTATGTCAAAAACAATGGGTAGTACAGTAAACATCAATATTTAACTGATAGGTACAGAAACATGCATGGTCTTGGAGAAAGAAAAGATAGGAATCAAGTACTTTGGACAGGATTCCATGATGCACATAACCAGTTAGATATCGTTAAAATACTTGTTGGCTTCACTACAGAAAAAAGAAAAGAACATTTACCAGTAAAGGAACCAAACTCTCATCTGAAAAAGGGGGAAGTAAGTTAATGCCAGAGATGTAAAAGAGGAGTGAGCAAGACTGACATATTATTATTTTGTATTGTTTGGTAGTTAAAGTGAAACTATCAGGTATATATAGTATGTGTTAGACCTGACAGCCTTAGGGTGGTCACCCCTAACTTTTTGCCTGCCTCCCTCCACTTTTTGGACACTGTTTTTGCTGGCTTTTAGACTCTGCACACTTTGCCACTGCTAACCAGTGCTAAAGTGCATATGCTTTCTCTCTTAAAACATGGTAACCTTGAATCATACCTGATTGGACTATTTAATTTACTTATAAGTCCCTAGTAATGTGCACTCTATGTGCCTAGGGCCTGTAGATTAAATGCTACTAGTGGGCCTGCAGCACTGGTTGTGCCAACCACTTAAGTAGCCCCTTTTCCTTGTCTCAGGCCTGCCACTGCAAGGCCAGTGTGTGCAGTTTCACTGTCACCTCTACTTGGCATTTAAAAGTAGTTGCCAAGCCTAAACCTCCCCTTTCTCCACATATAAGTCACCTCTAATGTGTGCCCTAGGTAACCCCTAGAGCAGGGTGCTGTGTGGGTCAAAGGCAGGACATGTACCTGTGTAGTTTACATGTCCTGGTAGTGTAAAACTCCTAAATTCGTTTTTGCACTACTGTGAGGCCTGCTCCCTTCATAGGCTAACATTGGGGCTGCCCTCATACAGTATTGAAGTGGTAGCTGCTGATCTGAAAGGAGTAGGAAGGTCATATTTAGTATGGCCAGAATGGTAATATAAAATCCTGCTGACTGCTGAAGTTGGATTTAATATTACTATTCTAGAAATGGCACTTTTAGAAAGTGAGCATTTCTTTGCACTTAAATCTTTCTGTGCCTTACAATCCACGTCTGGTTGGACTTAGTTGACAGCTCCTGGTGCATTCACTCAGACACACCCCAAACACAGGGTACTCAGCCTCACCTGCATACATCTGCATTTTGAATGGGTCTTCCTTGGCTGGGAGGGTGGAAGGCCTGCTCTCACACAAAGGACTGCCACACCTCCTACTGGGACCCTGGCAGACATGATTGAACTGAAAGGGGACCTGGTGCACTTCTTAGCCACTCCTTGAAGTCTCCCCCACTTCAAAGGCACATTTGGGTATAAAACAGGGCCTCTGCCCTACCTCATCAGACACTGGCTGGAGAAGAAACATGAACCAGAACCTGCATCTTCCCAAGAAGAACTACCTGGCTGCCTAAAGGACTCACCTGACTGCTTTCTACAAAGGACTGCTGCCTTGCTGTTGCCCTGCTGCCTTGCTGAACTCTTGTCTGGCTGTAAAAGTGCTCTCCAAGGGCTTGGATAGAGCTTGCCTCCTGTTCCCTGAAGTCTCAGGACCAAAAAGACTTCTCTTTTTCACTTGGACGCTTCATCCGTGAATTTTTCGACGCACAGCTTGTTCTGCAGCGAGAAAAAAGCCGCACACCAACGCTGATCGACGCGACGCCTTCGGGACGACCGGAACTGCGACGCACAGCCTCGCAAGGACAACACCGCCCTACCTCCAGAGGAGAAATCGACGCGACGCCTGCTGTGAGAGCGAAACTTCGACGCATAGTCCCGCAGAACGACGCGCAGCCGGTAAACAAGCAGGAGAATCCACGCACAGACCCGGGACATCTGGTAATCCCCGCGATCCACAGAAAGAGACTGTCCGCATGCCGGAAAACGACGCACAACTTCCCCGCATGAAAAATAATGACGCAAGTCCGTGTGTGCTGGGGAGAAATCAACGCACACACCCTTTTTCCACGTATCTCTTCTTCTGTGGGCCTCTGAGGAGATTTTCCACTCCAAACCAGGTACTTTGTGCTTGAAAGAGACTTTGTTTGCTTTTTAAAGACTTAAGACACTTTATATCACTTTTCAGTGATATCTCTACAAATTCACATTGCAACTTTGTTCGTTTTGACCTACAATTATCCTAATAAATGTTATATATTTTTCTAAACACTGTGTGGTGTATTTTTGTGTTGCTATATGGTGGTATTGTATGATTTATTGCACAAATACTTTACACATTGCCTTCTAAATTAAGCCTGACTGCTCGTGCCAAGCTACCAGAGGGTGGGCACAGGATAATCTTGGATTGTGTGTGACTTACCCTGACTAGAGTGAGGGCTTTTGCTTGGACAGGGGGTAACCTGACTGCCAACCAAAAACCCCAATTCTAACAGTTAACCTGGCAAAATGGTACATATTTTTAACAAACGAGAACAATGTACCTCACAGTAGCTGTTTTGTCTATTGATACATTTACTCTTTTACTACCCAAGAAAACATGTAGGTCCTTATCGATGTTAGACCTTCCTCCACTGCTCTAAGTCTGATAATCCATTTACTCTCCTTACGTCTCAACATCAATGTTTTATCACCCCCACTGTGGAAGGGCACCTATTGCATCAATGCCGTGAAAGGTGATGCCTAAAATTTCCCTTTTTCCTTGTACAGTATTATAATGTATGACAAAGGGATGGTCTCTGTTGTTATGTCTAATCGCCTTTATTTGTTTTTGGATACTCTCCTTGAGTGGCCTGATTGTGCTACCCACATAAATACAATTGCGGACGCATATTAGACAATAAACTACATATCTGGTATTGCAGTTAATACATTTTGTAATTGTTTGCAAGACCCTTGTATTATACTGAAAATTAACAGTCTTGTCTTTGGCATAACAGCAAACATTACAACGTCCACAATTATGAAACCCACCAAGTGGCTTAGGTAACCATGTTTCCTTGGTAATGGGTGGTAAGAAACGGTGACCAAGAATATCTCTCAGTGCGCGACCCCTGCTGTGTGTGATACTAGGGTTCGATGTGATGCCTTCCTTCAGGGTGTTGTCAGCAAGTAGAAAGGACCAATGTTTATGCAAAATGTTGTAGATCTGAGGATTAAAGGAGCTATATGGAGTGATGAGAGACAGATTTCTCTGTTTGTTATGTTTATTCTTATTAGAGGCAGTGAGGAGGGTGCCCCGATTTATTTTCTTGATCCTGTTATTGGCCACAGTTATTTAACTGGTTGGGTATTCACATTTGGTGAATCGCTGCTCCATCGGGCATAGTTCATTAAGGAATTCCCTGTCCTGACTACAATTACTTCTAATTCTTGTGGCTTCTTCATACGGGAGAGCCCGAATTTGTGATAGGGGCTGGGAGCTTTTGTCATGCATTACAGAGTTACATGCTGTGGGTTTCCTACAGATCATTGAACATATTTTGTTGTTCTAAATATATAGAGTAACATCCAAATAATTGATGTGAGAAGTACTATGTTGACTAGAGCAGTTAATATTACAGACATTGTTATTGCGATGTTGAATAAACAGGCAAAGTGAGTCAGAAACGCCAGACCAGAACATAAGTACATTGTCGATGTATCTGCCCCAATAAATGACATGTTTGATCAATCCTGGTGGGAAATTCTGCCACAAATGTATTTTCTCAAAAAGTCCATACAGAGGTGTGTGAAGGAAGGACATTTTAGCCCCCATTGCTACTCCTTGTGTTTGCCGGTAACAAACCCCATTGTGTACAAAATCATTGTTATTCAATACGGTCTCAATTAAGTCTATCAACATATTATAATATTCGAGCAAGGTCCCATCACGGTTGTCCAGAAAATGCTGTATGGCAATTAAGCCCTCCGACCTAGGAATGCTAGTATATAGAGATACCACATGAATGGTAACCAAAATGTGCCCCTCTGTCCAATGGAAATCACTTATCTTGCATAGCAGATCCTTGGTGTCTCTAATGTATGAAGGCAAATTTCATACAAAAGGTTGTAAAAAAATATCAATAAACTCTGATAATTTCTCTGTGGGAGATCCTATTTCTGAAATTATGGGCCTGCCTGGTGGAAAAGAGTCCATTGTATGTATCTTAGGGAGAAGGTATATGCAGGGTGACCTGGGTGTAGGTTTATAAGTGTACCTATATTCCATGTCTGTAATAAGGCATTGATCCCTTCAGTGATTTAACTTTTCTCGTAACGTGCTACTGACCTCATTTAAGGGGTTATATGTGAGTCTACAATATGCTGGTCAATTTCCTTGATGTAATCCTCTTTATTCATCCGAACGATGTAACTGCTCTTATCAGCTTCTTTAATTATGATGTGCTGTATCTCAGAGAGAGATTGTAATGCCTCCCTTTCTTTACTAGTAATATTGTGTTGAATCGTCTTGCGCCCTGTTGTATATTGGTCCTCCAGTCTGTATAGATCCATAGTGACCCATTTGTAAAAAATGTCAATGACATTGTAAGAAGGGAGATATGGGGTGAATTTAGAAGAAATCTGTTTCTTTTTGAAAGAAAAAAGAAAAAAAACAATAAGATTATTGATATTGTTGATTTCAGAAAAGCATTGTTTGGAAAGCCTTACAGGTATAAGGTGGTCCGCAGCTCACACATATTATGTGCATTTGCATTTGGGGTTGTAATATTGATTGGGCACAATTCCTCTATCTATTCTGTGGTGATTCCTTGGTTATGTGTGCTCAATGTAGATAGGAACAGTGCAGGGAAGAAAATCTGCGTTTGTCAGCACAAGCACAAACTCTACAGGCAAGGTCTGTATTGAGTACAGCATATAAGTGAAAGGTAGGGCTGAGGTTTCAATGGTATTTCTGTCTTTCACTTAAAACTGATCCTTCCCTTTGTTTAGGAAGGGGCAGGGATCTCCCTGCAGGTGGTTGCACCTGCCTTCTCGAGGGATGTCTAAGGGAGTCTCTGGAACCACATGACCTCCTCAAAAAAGGTCCCTTCTGGGACCTCCCATATTGTGTCCCACCACTTTGTAGCACAAAGTCAGCCTTCCTTCTAACAAACTCTCATGGCTTCACCTGCATCTGTGATATGACACAGGCACAAAGGCAAAAGATTCCTTAATTTGAATGGAGCCACCCCCCTAAGTAAATGAGGAAATGCCCCCTTGAGATCATGCAGGTGTGATCTGTATTACAGCAGAAGACTCTTCTGTAATACAGAAATGCACTGAGTGTGCAAAAAGGGTCACAATCTCTTGTGCACACCAAGATCGGTGCAAGCATAAGTTCAGAAACAACTTTTGGTACAGACTCACATTGCTCATGATATAGCTACCGTAAAAAGGGAGAAACTGATGCTAATGCTATATTATAGGTGTGGGAGCTGCTTTTTATTTATTAAAAATGTGCGCCTAGCGTTATGAATTTTTTTGCACTTAAACGTAAATGCTGCACCTTGTGAGACTGTACTTTCTTGTGCTTGATTTAACTGGGACCAAACTAGGCCTAAATGCAATATTGAATCAGCAATGATGTGTGTTTTCCCTTCTCCTCTCATCGCATGTAACAAAATGTGCAATGTCAGACTTTTCGGCGTGGTCTCCCTTAACTTTTTGCCTCTGTTTCCCAGGTTGTTAATGTGTACTGGACTCTGATTTTGCAATTTTTGTTACTCTGGGCACTTTACCACTGTTAACCAGTGCTAAAGTGCAAGTGTTCCTTTACAAAATGTAAATGTAATTGGTTTATCCATGATTGGTATATTTGATTTATTAGTAAGTCCCTGGTACAGTGCACTAGAGGTGCCCAGGGCCTGTAAGTCAAATGCTACTAGTGGGCCTGCAGCACTGGTTGTGTCACCTACATAAGTAGCCATGTAATCATGTCTCAGACCTGCCACTGCAGTGTATATATGTGCAGTTTTAACTGTAAATTCGACTTGGCAAGTGCACCCATTTGCCAGGCCTAAACCTTCCCTTTTCTTGCATGTAAGGCACCCCTAAGGTAGACCCTAGGTAGCCTCAAGGGCAGGGTACAGTGTATTGTTATAGTAGGACATATAAGGGGTCATTCCAACCCTGGCGGCCGGTGTTAAAGCGGCGGCTAACCCGCCAACAGGCTGGCGGTTAAAAAAATGGAATTCTGACCCTGGAGGAAACCGCCAACAGAGACCGGCACATTAACACTCCGACCGCCATGGCGGGACAAACAAACAGCGTGGCGGTCACCGCCAACAGACAGGCGGGAGTCAATGTACCGCCCACCCTATCACAACCCACCAATCCACGACCTTTTCCGGGGCGGTAGCCCCGCCGATAAAAACACGGCAGAAACAGACATTTCAAACGGAAAACGCTCACCTCCATACACCCCACGAGGAATCTGGACAGCATGGAACCCGAACTACACATCCTACCAGCTATTGTATTCCTGCTCCTCTACCAGGAGCACGAACGCCGGCGCAGAAGACTACGGTGAGTACTGGGGAGGGAGGAGGAGAAAATATTACAGGCACACATACGCTACACACCCACCACCACCCTCACCCACTACAGCACACACATCAATGCATAGCAATACATCACTGTTACAACCCCCAAACCCCCCGGAAGAATGCAAAGACAAAATTAAATGATCATAAACAGTCGAATATATTGTATTATTGGCATATAAAAATATCACAGATTTAAAACTAATATATACATAAATATCAAAAGTCCGATACTTTTAGCAGTCATTGTCCGTGGACAACTGGGCCCAAATCACATGGGCAAGGCCCACACAGGATACCTGACACCAACGGAGAGAACACTGCAGGGGCATCAGATAGAAAAACTACAGGCACCTCAGGGGGAAGGGAAGGGGGGGCACCTCAGCCACATGAGTACACGACGCCAGATCCACGAGGGGCCTCCATACCCACTGTACCATTCTGGGGAGTGCAAAGCCACAGTCTCTCAAGTCCATACAGTGGGTGGCTTGCCCACTGTACCATCCTGGGGAGTGCAAAGCCACAGTCTCTCAAGTGGATGACAGTGTCCACTGGTTCTGGAGGGGGACTGGTGCCCAGAGTGCTTCGTGCAGCCCTGCCCGACACAGATGCAGCACTGCCCCTTCCGCCAATGGGCCAGCGGTGCTTGAGATGAAGGGCCCAGTTCAGCGGTGCTTGAGACGGCGGTTCCCTGTTCAGCAGTGCATGAGACGGCGGTGCCCTGTTCAGCGGTGCTTGAGATGAAGGGCCCAGTTCAGCGGTGCTTGAGATGAAGGGCCCAGTGCAGCGGTTTTTGAGATGAAGGGCCCAGTGCAGCGGTGCTTGAGATGAAGGGCCCAGTGCAGCGGTGCTTGAGATGAAGGGCCCAGTGCAGCGGTGCTTGAGATGAAGGGCCCAGTGCAGCGGTGCTTGAGACGGTGGTGCCCAGCGGAGCGGTGCTTGAGATGAAGGGCCCAGTGCAGCGGTGCTTGAGACAGCGGTGCCCTCTTCAGCGGTGCTTGAGACGGCGGTGCCCAGCGGAGCGGTGCTTGAGACGGCGGTGCCCTGTTCAGCGGTGCTTGAGACGGCGGTGCCCAGCGGAGCGGTGCTTGAGATGAAGGGCCCAGTTAAGAGGTGCTTGAGACGGCGGTGCCCTGTTCAGCGGTGCTTGAGATGGCGGTGCCCAGCGGAGCGGTGCTTGAGACGGCGGTGCCCTGTTCAGCGGTGCTTGAGACGGCGGTGCCCAGCGGAGCGGTGCTTGAGATGAAGGGCCCAGTTCAGCGGTGCTTGAGACGGCGGTGCCCAGCGGAGCGGTGCTTGAGATGAAGGGCCCAGTGCAGCGGTGCTTGAGACGGCGGTGCCCAGCGGAGCGGTGCTTGAGATGAAGGGCCCAGTGCAGCGGTGCTTGAGATGAGTGTCCAGTGCAGCGGTTCCGGCCCAGGCATGGATGTCACTCACCACCTGACATGTGGCTGGCGGGGCCTTCCTGCCCATCTGTCTGTTGGCTTGCGGGCCCCCCTGGCCTGCCGTACCGGGCCTCTGGGTGTCCTCCTGCACACCTGGGATGGGGCTGGTGGGGCCCTCCTGGGCAGCTGGCCTGCTGCCGGACTTGTCGGGCGTGCTGCCCTTCCCATCCTTCCCTGGTCGTCTGTGGCCCTTTCCCACCTTTGGCGGTGTGCCAGGTGGCACCCCACTTCCAGCCGGAGCCAGGGTAGGGATTTTGGTCCCTGGTGTCCTTGGCCTCTCGCGCCTGGCACTGGTAATCTTTGGGTGTTTTTCCGGGGGTGGGCTGGCCGTGCCTTGGCTCCTAGCAGAACTAGTTGCCCTTGAGGGTGGGGACTCCACAGTCCTTGGACAACAGTCTTGATAGGTCCTGGATTGGTGGTGGCTGAGGTGCTGATTGCAGTCTTATGAGATGGACGGGGTGGGGGAGTTGTTGGAAAGAGGTCAAGTTTGGAAAGGAAAATCAATTTGGAAAGAGAGGGACGGCTAGGTGTAGTGGGTATGGGAGTGGAGGAAGAGGATGTGGTTGTAGGAGTGTGAAGTCTGGTGCTTGGGCTGGAGGCTGTCGTGAGGTGGATGGCTGTTGGGTGGGTGGCTGCCTGCGTTTGTGTGGTTTGGAAGAGGGGGTGACAGACACACTAGGAGAGGACACAGGGGACGTGTAAATGGTAGTGGGGGTGGTGACTGCACATGTGCGGAGTGTTCTGGTGGGTGTGCTGGTGATGGACGTAGTGGCTGAAGAAGTTGTGCATGCAAGTGTGAGTGGAGACGTCACAGGGAGGGAGGAGGGAGACGAGGAGGAGGGGGACACAGTGGAGGCAGTGGGTGTTGGTGTGTCTGCATGTGGATGTTGCTTGTGTGAATGCTTGTGTGATGTGTGGTGCCTATGTCTGGATGAGCTTCCCTTGGGTGTTGAGGTGTGTGCAGGCTGGTCTGTAGGTGTGTCTGGGATAGGCAGAGGTACAGGGGATTGGGTCTGGGTGGAGGAAGTTGGAGGGGGGAGGCTAGAGACAGGGACAATTGCTGCTGTCAGTGCTGAGGCCAGAGCGTTGAACGATCGCTGATGGGCAGCCTGACCCGAATGAATGCCCTCCAGGTATGCATTACTCCGGTGCACCTCCCTTTCTACACCCTGGATGGCATTCAAAAGGGTAGACTGCCCAACAATGATGGTCCTCAGGAGGTCAATGACCTCCTCACTGAGGGCAGCAGGGGTGACAGGGGCAGGACCTGAGGTGCCTGGGGCGAAGGAGATGCCCCCCTTCCTGGGTGAGCGGTCACGGGGCAAACGCTGAGGGGCTGCTGGGAGGGCGGTGCTGGTGCGCTGGGTGGCGGCTGTACCTGTTGTTGCGGGGGTCACGGATGTTGCCGCCACCACAAGGGAGCTCCCTTCAGAGGACGAGTTGCTGCCACTGACATCAGCACGAGTCCCCGCTGTGGAGCTCCCCTCGCCCTCCGTCCCTTGGTGTACTCAGAGTCCTCCAGGGCCATGTGGGATGCAGCTCCCTTGTGCTCCGATGCCACTTCTACTCTGCCTGATGATGCTAATGCACACATGAACAGGAAGACCACAAAAAAGGGGGGGGGAGAAAGAAAGACATGTTCAGTGCATGCATAGGCGACACCGTTGGCGGAGAGGACAGACACAGAAGCCCCCTGCACTACGCTGCGCACTTGGGGTCCACTACTCAATCAGTGGGACATGGCCTACAAGCCTATGGACGACAACTGCACACATAGATGACACAGTGCCATGAATAGCTGTACTTGGCACCCTACAGAGGTGGAGGGAGGGGGCACAGGGCCATGCCTTACGGAGGGGCCTAGCCTACAGAAATTGCCCTGGCCTAGGGATACCCACAGCCCACCTCCCCCACCCAGACACCTCCACTGCGCGCAAAGTCACCAGAATGAGAGTGTACTCACCCCCTTGTGTCTGCTGTGATGTCCTCACACGCCCATCCAAATCGGGGTAGGCCACCGCCAGGATCCGGGACATCAGGGGGGTCAAAGTACGACTGGCACCCCTCCTACGTTGGGAGGCCATCCCCAGCTGAGCCTCCGCCGTCTTCCTGCTCCAGCGTCGGATGTCCTCCCACCTCTTCCGGCAGTGGGTGCCCCGTCTGTTGTGGACCCCCAGGGTCCGGACGTCCTTGGTGATGGCACGCCAAATAGCGACTTTCTGGTGGGCGCTGACCTATGTGACATGTACAGGGGGAGAAATAAAATCATCACCTTCTGCATGCTTGATGTGAGTGGCCCCCCATCCCCACCCTTGCCATGTGGTCAATGCTCTCATCTGTCGTCTGATGCATGCCTCAATCGCTCCCCTCCCCACCATCTTTCATCCACCCGACTCAACCGAGGCATTGCCCACAAAGCATGGTCCCAGTGTACTTACCTGTTGGTCTGGATGACCGTAGAGTAGCGCATACTGGGGGAGGACCCCATCCACGAGTTTCTCCAATTCTTCAGAAGTGAAGGCAGGGGCCCTTTCCCCAGTCGCAGCAGCCATTGTCTCTTCCAGACCGAGGTCACAGCAGCACTTGCAGTGTAGGTCCTCTCCAGTGGAAGATCAGGTATCGAGTGATTAAGTAGATAGAAAATGGCGGTCACGCCCGCGGCGGTGCGTACCGTGGTGGTGCGTACCGCGACCGCCGGCGCACATAATCATTGGCTCGTGAAACCCATAGGGTTCAATGTTAACCAATGCGGTTTTGCGCCGTGGTCTTCGACCGCCTAACGCCACGGTGTGCCACACCAGCGCATTGACCTCACATCCCATTGTCACACTTCACAGGTCAGGCAGCCGCCATTTTAAGGGACCACATGGCTTAATTTCTACTCCGTCACACATACCTAGGCCTTTCCTCAACACTCATACAAACCATTCAATGCATAGTGAATCGTGTTGTGTGCAAGCTGTGGGAACGTACCTGTGGGTTGATTGACTCTGTGCTCGCTGTTGTCCTTCCTAGGCACCGTCCGCTGGGCAATGCGAGGAGATGGAGGAATCTTCCCGTGTACAGACCACTGGTGGACCTTTCGACAATGGAGGAACGACATGTCATTCTGACATACAGGCTTGACCGAGCCACTATACATGAACTGTGTGCCCAGCTGGAGGCAGACCTGATGTCACCCATCCGCCAACCCACAGGGATCCCCCCTCTAGTGCAGGTGCTGTCAGTACTCCATTTCTTAGCAAGTGGGTCATTTCAAACAACAGTGGCCATATCATCAGGGATGTCTCAACCTATGTTTTCCAAGGTGTTGTCCAGAGTGTTGTCTGCCCTGCTCAAACACATGCGGAGCTACATCGTTTTCCCTGAGGTGGGGGATTTGCCTACAGTGAAGGGTGATTTCTATGCCCTTGGACATATCCCCAACATCATAGGTGCCATTGATGGGACACATGTGGCTTTGGTACCCCCCAGCAGGAGTGAACAGGTGTACAGGAACAGGAAAAGTTATCATTCGATGAATGTACAGATGGTCTGTTTGGCAGACCAGTACATCTCCCATGTTAATGCCAAGTTCCCTGGCTCAGTGCATGACGCCTACATCCTGCGAAATAGCAGCATCCCGTATGTGATGGGTCAACTCCAGAGGCACCGGGTGTGGCTATTAGGGGACTCTGGTTACCCCAACCTGTCCTGGCTACTGACCCCAGTGAGGAATCCCAGGACCAGGGCAGAGGAACGCTACAATGAGGCCCATGGGCGGACTAGGAGGGTGATCGAACGCACCTTTGGCCTCCTGAAGGCCAGGTTCAGGTGCCTCCATATGACAGGTGGATCCCTAATGTACTCACCAAAGAAGGTGTGCCAGATCATCGTGGCCTGCTGTATGCTTCACAACCTGGCTTTGCGCCGCCAGGTGCCTTTTCTGCAGGAGGATGGTCCAGATGGTGGTGTTGTAGCAGCTGTGGAGCCTGTGGAGAGTGAAGAAGAGGAAGCCGAAGAGGACGACATAGACAAAAAGAACACAGTAATAGAGCAATATTTTCAGTGACACACAGGTAAGAGTACACACCGGCATATTACATTTACTTAAAGACTCCTACCTCTCTACTGTCTGACTTTTTCCCCCAGTGTATGGTAACTGTGTTGTGACTTTCCCTTCCGTTTTCAGAACTGTGGGCCCCACTGCGTGACATCTGCTTTGTTTCCCCATGGACTACAGCTGTGTGACAGCGGTTTGTTGGCATCACAATGTGAATAAAAATGTTGGCACTGTCATGTCTAATACATTTGTTAAAATCACAGACAGACTCCAGATTGTTTATGTGCAATAAGGGTGTTTATTCAAGTGCTCCAATTTGGATGGGTGGTTGCAAATCGGTGAGGGGTGATGGTGGAGGATTGTCCATGGCAGAGTCCAGACTATCAGGTTCACAGGTGCATTGTCCAAATGCCTGTGGGAAGTGGAGCAGGGGCAGTTTAAGGTTGGACAGGGTGACAATGTGGGACAGTGGGATGACAATCAGGGCAGTATCCTTTGCTGGCGGGGGTCTTGACATGTTACTCTGTCTTCTTCCTGGATCTCAGGGCCCGCTTGCGGGGTGGTTCTCCTTCTGCAGGGGGTGGGGTTCTGGTGGCCTGTTGGTCTTATGTCGGGCCTCCTGTCCACTAGCGCCGGCGGAGGTGGTAGCCAGTTCTTGGTCCATGCTAGTGACAGGGGCCCTTTGAGGTGCCACAGTGTTCCACAATGTGGTGATTAACTCATTCAGGGCCACTACGATGGTACCCATGGCGGAACTGATGTTTCTTAGTTCCTCCCTGAACCCCATATACTGTTGCTCCTGCAGAAGCTGGATTTCCTGAAACCTGGCCAGGACCGTCGCCATCGTCTCCTGGGAGCGGTGGTATGCTCCCATGATGGAGGAGAGGGCCTCGTGGAGAGTGGGTTCCCTTGGCCTGTCCCCCCCCTGTCGCACAGCAGCCCTCCCAGTTCCCCTGTTTCCCTGGGCCTCCGTCCCCTGGACCGTGTGCCCACTACCACTGCCCCCAGGTCCCTGTTGTTATTGGGGTGGTGGGTTAACCTGGGTTCCCTGTAGTGGTGGACACACTGCTGATTGACGTGTCCTGGGGACAGAGGTATGGGCCCGCTGGGTGGGTGCTGTGCTGGTGTTCCCAGAGGGGGGAAGGTCTGCTGTGGCCTGTGACTGTCTGAGGGGAACCGACTGTCCCGAGGTCCCCGATGGACCGGGCTGGTCATCTAGATCCAGGGAGACAGAGCTGCTGTCATCACTGTGGGCCTCTTCTGGGGGTGGAGTGGACATTTGTGGACCCTCCTGCGCGGTGACCTGGCGTTCGGGTCCTGCAGGGGTATAAAAGTATGGTTATTGCTTCTGTGTGTGCCAATGGCATGCAATGGGTGGGTGCCCGTGTACCCCAGTGCTGGCATTCCTTTGTGGGGGCTGTTGTGACAGTGTTTTGGGGGGGTGATGGGTATGTGCATTGGGCATGCTTTGGTGATGGGTGGATGGGTGTCCATGCTTTGGGGCCGCATGCACGGCTAAGATTTGGGATGGGTGGGTTGTGATGGTGAGACATTTGCAAGGGGTAGTTGTGGTGGGGGTGAGGGTGGGGGTATGAGTCGGCATGCAGGTGGGGTGGTGGGGTGAAGTAGTGAAGATGAGACTTACCAGAGTCCATTCCTCCACTGACTCCTGCGAGGCCCTCAGGATGCAGGATGTTCAAGACTTGCTCCTCCCATGTTGAAAATTCTGGGGGAGGAGGTGGGGGTCCACCGCCAGTCCGCTGTACCGCGATGTTGTGCCTTGATGCCATGGAACGCACCTTCCCCCGTAGGTCGTTCCACCTCTTCCTGATGTCGTCCCTATTTCTTGGGTGCTGTCCCACAGCGTTGACCCTGTCGACTATTCTGCTCCATAGCTCCATCTTCCTGGCAATGGTGATGTGCTGCACCTGTGTCCCGAACAGCTGGGGCTCTACTCGTACGATTTCCTCCACCATGACCCTGAGTTCATCATCTGAGAATCTGGGGTGTCTTTGAGGTGCCATCGGGTGGTGTGGATGATGTGTGGGGTGGAGTGTGTAGTGATAGGTGGGGTGCTATTTAGTGGTGTGTTGTGTGAGGTGCGTGGAAGTTCTGTGGGTATTGGTATTGTGTGCCTGTGGATGCTTGGTAGTTGACTGTGGTGTCTCTCTCTGGTCTTCGTTCGGGATTTTTTGTCGTAGGGGTTTGTGGGTGATGTGTGTGTGTGTTTTATATTGTATTGGGTGTGTGGGAGTGGTGTGTGTATATGTATCAGGTGTGTGTATTTCGAATTGGCCAATGTGGTAGTGTTTTGTACGAGTATGTGTATTTCGACCGCGGCGGTGTGTACCGCCAATAGAATACCGTGGTTGAAAGACCGCCGCGTGGATTCATGGGTCGTAATGGCATGGGCATATTTCTGTTGGCGTGACGTGGAGGTTTGGTCATCGCCAGTTTATCGCTGACCTTTGGTGTGGCGGACTTTTGTGGATGTCGGTATTTTGGCGGTTTGCCTGTTGTGGGTCAGAATGACCGTGGCGATTTACCGCGACTGCGGCGGTGTTATGGCGGTCTTTTGTCTGGCGGTAAGCACCTTTTACCGCCGAGGTCGTAATGACTCCCATAGTAATGTGTTTTATATGTCCTGACTGTGAAATATTGCTAAATTTGTTTTTCACTGTTGCAAGGCCTGTCCCTTTTATAGGTTAACATGGGGGCTACCTTTAAATCTGATTAAAGTGTAGATTCCCTTTGGGAGCGGATGGAAATGTGGACTTTGGGGTCTCTGAGCTCACAATTTAAAAATACATCTTTTGGTAAAATTGATTTTAAGATTGCGTGTTTGAAAATGCTACTTTTTAGAAACTGAGCATTTCTTGCTTATACCATTTCTGTGACTCTGTCTGTTTGTGGATTCCCTGTCTGGGTCAGTTTAACAGTTGGGCTGGTTGCACCTCACACTAGACAGTGACACAAAGGGAGCTGGGGTGTAGTCTGCATTTCCTGATGAGCCATCTGTGCTAGGAGGGAAGGGAAGAGTGGTCACTCACACCTGAAAGGTCGTTGCCTGCCCTCACACAATGCAGTCTCTAACCCACTGGTGAGTGTCTGGGGCCTGGCCTGGGCAAGGCAGGATTTCACGTTCAAGAGAGACTTTGCTTTGAAGCGAGCCTACTTCAAAGGAGAAATTGGGTATGAGGAAGGCACCCAAAACCATAGACTTTAGAACACTTCTGGAAACCAAGAGGAACCTCTGCATGGAGAAGAGCTGAAGAGCTGAGGAAGAAGAGCTGCCTTGCCTGTGACTGTGCTTCGTGGAGCTATCCTGCAGTTGCTGCTTCTGCCAGAGTAAGAGGGCAAAGACTGGACTTTGTGTGCCTTCCATCTTGTGAAGATCTCCAAGGGCTTGATTTAGAACTTGCCTCCTGTTGTTTGAAGTCTCAGGGACAGCAAAGACTACTCTCTGTCAGCACCTGGAGTCTATGGAGAGACTCCTATTCGGCCCTGTGGTGCCCATCCCGTTCCTGGGACCCTGAAAGGAGAAGCTGTCAGCCTAAGAGGAAGAAATCCACGCACAGAATGCCATGCAGGGAAAAAATCGACGCATGCCGGCTTCGCGGCGGAAAATCGACACTCGTCTGCAACGTGACCAAAGAATCGACGCGCGGAGCTGGAGAAACGACATGCGCATCGCTGATGGAGGCTGGTGGAATCGCAACCTGCGCTGTGTGGTTTTCGGATCATCATGCGGCTGGATTTCCGAAGCAAGCACTGCTGGGCATGTAAAAACAACGCAAGGCCTGCCAGGACCCGAGAGTGCTTACTGGATCAACACATCTCTTTCCTGCGGAGAGAAGAAACGACGCGCCCTGACCCGACGAAAGGAGAAACAATGCAAGGTCTCGCTTGTGAGTGAAATCGATGCATCGCAAGCCCTTTATGATGCACACTCGCCCGTGCGGGGTTATTTTTGACGCACCCAAGGTACATTTTCACACTAACAGTGTTAGTGTGTGTTTAAAACTACATGAAGACTCTTTTTACTTTTTAATTGATAACTGGATTTGTGTATTGCTGATTTTTTTTGTTTTGGTCTTGTTTTGTTTAGATAAATATTTCCTATTTTTCTAAACCTGTGTTGTGTCCTTTTGTAGTGTTTTTCATTAAGTTACTGTGTGTGTTGGTACACATACTTTACACCTAGCACTCTGAAGTTAAGCCTACTGCTCATGCCAAGCTATCAAGGGGGTAAGCAGGGGTTAGCTGAGGGTGATTCTCTATTATCCTGACTAGAGTGAGGGTCGTTGCTTGGACAGGGGTAACCTGAGACCCAATTTCTAACATGCATCAATATAATACTTTGTGTTGACATGCTGTTCTCTAAGAGCTCCAGAGGAAGCCTTTGCAACATTCAAGGCTCTTCCTGCCTGTATCACTGTAGGTTTATTCATTTTGTGAGACTGTCATTGATTTGAATGTAACCAGATTTCTGGTGACATCCAATGACATTAGGCCAAAGGGGTGGTTTTAATGTTCATTTTAGGGGATGGAATTGGGATAGTGGTAGATGATGCTGTATTGCATTTTGTGTTCTGTTTTGTTCTTTCTGTAATGGTATGAGATGACATTATGCTTTAATCCGTTTTTCACTCTGTATTTTTCTATTTAAAGGGTTATTTTTGTAGGTGAACTCGTCTGGTTTCTCCCAACTCTTTCAGAGCAGACCGCCTCTTTATTTGGAGAATTGTTTTGCCCAGAGGCTTGACTTCATGTCAGACTCTTTTCTGGATCCAATTGCTCTGTAGACTAATTCCCTATAATAATGCAATTTGACTGTTAACTCTTTGCCTTCTAATTGCACTTTAACTGTTTAATAATATTTTGTGGTTTAAACTTTTAGACGGCTTGTGTCCCTTGTTTCCAGATGTACTTACATTTCTATGCTAATTTAGTTGCTGTTTCTACGGTTAATTTTGGGACACATGGCCTTATATATTCTTGAGATGAACTCAATCTACTGTGTCCCCGCATTGTTACTTTATCTTGATTCTCTCATACAATAGTTCCAGAATAAGCCACCCTAGAAGAAGTCCAAGACAAGATGGTGATGGTGCATAAAGAGATATAAACAGTTAGTATTAACTTGTTTCATGTAGAAATTTAGAAGTTCATCACAGTAGTGGCATTTCACAATCTTAATCCCATTTGTGCCCAGGTTTAAACATGGAGTGCGCCTGACACCAAAACCCACTATACTGGAAAGAACAGAGTTATTTGCCAGACAACTCCAGTCACAAGGGGGATTTATAGGATCAAGTAACAGAAAACTACTGGAATATTTGAACCAAATCCACAAACTGCTGTAACTTACTACTGTAGTGGTCCTGGCTTATTCTTGAAATTCAGAAGTAAGCTATAAGTAATACAAGAGTAAGTCACATTTTTGCACAGCAGAATCTTTGTGACTGAGGCCCATTCACTTTTCTTATCTGCACAGTCTAGGTGCAGAAGAGCATCTCCATTTGGAAAAGGAAAAATCAGAAGTGATTGAGAGTAAGGAGGAATTCACAGCATATCTAAAAAAGGATGCTTTTTAACAAAAGGGGCAAACGTGTTAGTAGAATTGGCATTTCATTTGGGCCTCACCTCATTGAGTTAGCAATGTGATGAGGAATACAGATGAGGATTTAATGCAGACCCTCTTCAATATGACATAACCCATGAGATCTCTAGCAACCCTAGAAATACAGGGCAGATGAGTAATGAAATTTGAAAATCTACATTGCTACGTTGGTTGTCAATATACAGGTTTCTCAAACTTAAAAAAAGGTTTTTATAAGGACTGCTCTGATGATGCAACCAGTGTAATTTTTGCTAGAGGACTTCTGGAGTAATTTAATGTTTCCCATTTTTTCTATGAACAAATGTACAGTTGTACTGTGATAATTCCAGTAACTATGAATACATTTCCTAGCAATGTTTTCTAATATTTCCGCTGTAGATTAAATAATTTTCTCATTGAGAAACCCGTTCCCCCATCAAGAGTGCCTAAGTAAGTCTAGCATAAGTTTTAGATTTGATGAGTACTCTTCCAGTACAAAATACTTTGATTAGACTACCTTTAAATATTGTCCTACTCCATATGTGTGCTGTACAGTGAACCACACATGTAAAGCTGGAAAAGAAAGGAAAAATAAAAACATTTCTCCTCAATAGCTCTGTAACTGGGCGCCTGTCGCCACAGTTACACAACAAAGCCCCGAACTGGACGGCCCATACCCCAGGGGCACGGCAGCGAGAGAGGCTAACCCGGAAGTGGAATCCGATACGGATATCCGGGAGCGGGACACAAAAGGAGAGGAAGAGAGACGAGAGACGGCACAGACGGGAGAGACGAGAGGAGGGGAGCCTGAAGGGAGAGTGCGCAGTCCGAGTGATGGATCAAGGATCGCGGGAGGAGACACAGAGGAAGACAGAGAAACCAACGACGAGGACGCCAAGAAACCAAGGGATAACAATCAACGCCGCTACGTCCCTAGAGGGGCGTGGCTCTCACAGGTACGGGTGCACCTTATTGTAAAAGTCCTACCCGAGTGGATGCGGGTAGAGAAAAAGAGAGAGAAAGAGACCGAGG
Organism: Pleurodeles waltl; assembly: GCF_031143425.1. Lineage (NCBI taxonomy): Eukaryota > Metazoa > Chordata > Amphibia > Caudata > Salamandridae > Pleurodeles > Pleurodeles waltl. Next base: position 121,627,836 of record NC_090439.1, read on the forward strand.
AACCGGAAAGGGACCGGGAGGAGGGAAGCTAGAAAGGACTGTTTAAATTCCCTAACAACACGTAAGGAGGGGGTGAAGTAAACCACTCTCCTACCATATAAACAAGAGACTGAGAGAAAGAGAGAACATTAGGACCACGGGCCGGGTGAAACATGATGAACCAAATTACTCCCCACACCAACCCACACCCTACCCTCACCTCCCTACTAGCCTATATATATATCTAAACCGAAACGTCTACACTTACCTGGTTTTTCTTTCCATTTTCTTTTGGGGGACGTCATCTTCCTTTTAAGGCTGGGATTGCAACAAACACCTGGAATCCCTAGGAAAAGGACAGAGGAATTATCAACTTCCTGATTACACGAGAAGAAGGCAATATCAGAGACATTGGTCAAGAAGAAACCCCGAACAGCGTCTATAATTCCCCTAACCCATATCACAATAAAAGGAAAAATAGTGTTACCACCGAATTAGGGGCCAGATGCAGGAAAAAAATAGCGAGTCGCAAATGGCAAAAATTGCCGTTTGCGACTCGCTATTCGCGTTTCCCAATGCAGAAATGCATATTGCGAGTCGGTACCGACTCGCAATATGCATTTCAGAATCGCAAATAGGAAGGGGTGTTCCCTTCCTATTTGCGATTCTGAGTGGTGTGCAATACCATTTGCGACCGCATATGCGGTCGCAAATGGTGTCGCAGTTACCATCCACTTCAAGTGGATGGTAACCCACTCGCAAATTGGAAGGGGTCCCCATGGGACCCCTTCCACTTTGTGAATGGACCCACAAATATTTTTTCAGGGTAGGTAGTGGTCCAAGGGACCACTACCTGCCCTGAAAAAAAAACGAAACTAAAGATTTTTTTTTTTTTTTTAAGTGCAGCTCGTTTTCCTTTAAGGAAAACGGGCTACACTTAAAAAAACAAAAACTGCTTTATTTAAAGCAGTCACGAACATGGAGGTCTGCTGACGACAGCAGGCCTCCATGTTTGCGAGTGCCTAGACTCGCTATGGGGCCGCAATTAGAGACCCACCTCATGAATATTAATGAGGTGGGTCATTGCGACCCCATAGCGAGTCGCAGACGGTGTCTGAGACACCGTACTGCATACCAATTTGCAAGTTGCAAATTGCGAGTCGTAGGGACTCGCAATTTGCAAGTCGCAAATTAGCATTTTGCTACATCTGGCCCTAGGTGTCTACATAGTTCTTTACCAACCTGTTTCGAATGAGAACCCATTACAAGCTCCTATGTGAAATGAGTGTTATTTTTTATGCAAAATCCTGTTTACTTTTTTATTAGAAAGGGTTTTGTGTTATTAACCAGGAGTGGATGCATGGGAACATGCATGCGCCATTGATAGAAAGCCTCCCCGATGCAAAGCAAGGTAAAGCAGTGCTAGGAACTGATTTGCCTGACTTTCAGGTGAGTTTCTAGTGCACAGCATGTTTTGTGCTGGCAAGTAAATTTTAAATTGACAGTTTGGTTGATTTGCATCACTATAATGATGCACACTTGGTGCAAAATGTTAGTAAATATACAACTATTAATACATTTACGACTGAAAGTTCTGGCTCTTTGGAAACCAAATCTATATGTGCACTCATAAACTAAGCACTTCACACGTGCAAGATGAAGAGATGAAGAGTGCATAGTGAGCATACATCTTCAAATAACTTTATGAATCAGGCCCAAACTATTATGAAAGCGTGCGTGGCTGAGAAATCGATGCAGTTACGTATGTAAATTCAATTAATCACAAGCCCAGTGGTTGAAGTGCATTAAAAAAGTATGGGAACTGTGATGCTGCATGCAGTGGGGGCAGGGTAAGTGAATGTGATGGCGGGTCAAAGGTGTGTCCAAAAAAAATTAAATATTTGATTAGTTTTTTTGTTTTTTCACTATCAGCTACCTATATATAAAATAACATGCAGCTGAAATGAAACCTACATTTAAAAGTTGTTACTCCGTGGGAACTGCTCTAAAGTACAATATGAAACCTCTATTATCTAATACACTGCAGAGCTCTGTGTGTTACCAGAGAGCCACAGAGTTAAATCTTGGTTGGTGCAGTGGAAAAAAGTGACTAATGTATTTTTGGTGCTACGAGGTCACAGCTATGACATAAAGCACTGTGAATACATCATTCATTATTTATAACTTGCATTTCACACAGTATGAGATAGACTGCTACAAAATGTCCAAAATGTTTAAGATAAAATGGTGCTTCCAAAGTATACCTTTTAGTAATAAACACACTGTACATAATGTCTTTTTTAACATTACTGTCCCTTCAAACATACAGTTACAAGCAGACACTTCACAGCCCAGTTGACCGTCACCGGTTGTCTTCACAGAAGTGGGGGAACAGTGTTTCGTAAATTGTAAAAGTGTGGAACGTCGAGCCTCTCCGATACTGCCCACTTCTACCACTGCACCAGTCAACTTGCTTCCTTAAATATCCTTATTTTTCCTCTATATACAACGCATTCAGAGGTCGCCTACTGTGCTTTGAACTTTCAGAAATTCGTAATCTTTTGAAAATAAAGAAAAAGCTAACAATAAGTGCATTGTGACGACTTGAACCATAAGTGACCATGCGTTACTGTTCTTTTGCATTTTGTGTTCCTTATCTGCCTGATCTTTCAAGCTTTGTGCTTGTCTTCCCATCAAGGTACTGTTGCCATGTTTCACGGAGACACATTTTAAAGTTCACAGCACTTATTTCAATAGGCTTTTTAAACCAGGCAGCCAGCACGAGGTTTCTTTGGGAATAATTGTCAATAAAGCAGATAAAGGGGGTGCATTGTTGAATACAGCTCTAAGCAGGACTTTTCTCACAGCAACCACTCTCCTAGTTTTTCGAGAGCGTTTAACAAACAGAATCTCAAAAATAACATTATGGTTTACACTTAAAAACATTTGGGACGGATTAACACCTCCTCCAAAGTTGTAATCTGGCCCAAGGTCTCTTCCAGAGGCCCCTACTCCATGGGGCTGTCAGAAAAGTTTGACCACAGCAGGGACTGAGTCATCTCCGCTGTCTTGCCATCATTAAACTGTGGCCCACCAGAATCAAACTCAGACAGGCAGGCCATAATGTTGGCAGGGTGGAAACTGCATCACCAACATTATTTCCTGTTGGACTGTTGCTTATGCAGGGTCATCCTGAATCTTTTTGCCTCCTGCCTCCTATTTTTTTCTGACCTGTCGCTGTTGGCTTTTGAACTCTGAGCACTTTCCCACTGCTAACCAGTGCTAAAGTGCATATGCTCTCCGTGTAAATTGTATGTAATTGGTTTATCCATGATTGGCCTATTTGATTTACTAGTAAGTCCCTAGTAAGGTGCTCTAGAGTTGCAAAGGCCTGTGACTCAAATGCTACTAGTGGGCCTGCAGCACTGGTTGTGCCACGCAAATAAGTAGCTCTGTAATCATGTCTCAGACCTGCAACTGCAGTGTCTGTGTGTGTATTTTTACACTGTAAATTCGACTTGGCAAGTGTACCCACTTGCCAGGCCTAAACCTTCCCTTTTCTTACATGTAAGGCACCCCTACGGTAGGCCCTAGGTAGCCCCAAGGGCAGGGTGCAGTGTATGGATAAGGTAGGACATATAGGGGGTCATTCCAACCCTGGCGGTCATCGACCGCCAGGGTGGATGACCACGGAAGCACCACCAACAGGCTGGCGGTGCTTCCCTGCCCATTCTGACCACGGCGGTAAAGCCGCGGTCAGAAAAGGGGATCCGGCGGTTTCCCGCCGGATTTCCTCTGTCTGGGCTGAATCTCCATGGCGGCATTCCGAGCCCGTTCCCGCCACCCTGTTTCTGGCGGTTTTTACCGCCAGAAACAGGATGGCGGGAACGGGTGTTGTGGGGCCCCTGGGGGCCCCTGCACTGCCCATGCCACTGGCATGGGCAGTCCAGGGGCCCCCTAACAGGGCCCCAGCATGATTTTCACTGTCTGCTTAGCAGACAGTGAAAATCGCGACGGGTGCAACTGCATCCGTCGCACCCCTGCAACACCGCCGGCTCCATTTGGAGCCGGCTTCTGGGTTGCAGGGCCTTTCCCGCTGGGACGGCGGGCGCTCCCTCGGCGGGCGCCCACCAGCCCAGCGGGAAAGCCAGAATGGCCTCCGTGGTCTTTTGACCGCGGAGCGGCCAAATGGCGGTAACCGCATGGCGGGCGGCTACCGCCGCCCGCCGCGGTCAGAATGACCGCCATAGTAATGTGGTTTATATGTCCTGACAGTGAAATACTGCCAACTTCGTTTTTCACTGTTGCAAGGCCTGTCTCTCTCATAGGATAACATGGGGGCTACCTTTAATTATGATTAAAGTGTAGATTCCCCTAGAGAGTAGATGGACATGTGGAGTTTGGGGTCCCTGAACTCACAATTTAAAAATACATCTTTTAGTAAAGTTGATTTTAAGATTGTGCGTTTGAAAATGCCACTTTTAGAAAGTGAGCATCTTCTTGCTTAAAACATTCTGTGACTCTGCCTTGTTTGTGGATTCCCTGTCTGGGTCAGTTTGACAGTTGGGTTGTTTTTCACCTCGCACTAGACAGTGACACAAAGGGGGCTGGGGTGTAACCTGCATTTCCTGATTAGCCATCTCTGCTAGGAGGGAGGGGTGGAGTGGTCACTCTCACCTGAAAGGACTGTGCCAGCCTCTGACAATGCCGGCTCCAACCCCCTGCTGTGTGTCTGATGCCTTACCTGGGCAAGGCAGGATTTCACAAGTAGGTGTGGGTCCCCTTTGAAGGAAGGTGACTTCAAAGACTAAAATGAGTATAAGAAGGGCACCCAAATCTACAGACTGTAGAAACACTTCTGGAACCAAGAGGAACCTCTGCCTGGAGAAGAGCTGATAGCTGAGGAAGAAGTGCTGCCCTGCCTGTGACTGTGCTTTGTGGAGCTTTCCTGCAGTGCTGCTTCTGCCAGAGTAAGAGGGCAAAGACTGGACTTTGTGTGCCTTCCATCTTGTGAAGAAATCTCCAAGGGCTAGAGTTAGAGCTTGCCTCCTGTTGTTTGAAGTCTCAGGGACAGCAAAGACTTCTCTCTGCCAGCACCTGGAGTCTCTGGAGAGACTCCTACTCTGACAAGTAGTGCCCTATCCAGTCCCTGGGCCCTTGAAAGGAAAGCTGGTGGAATCCAAGGAAATCGACTTCGGACGACTTCGGACCGACGCCGCTGCTGAATCCGGTAACGCCGCCTGCACCTGACGCTGTGACCTTCGCTGGAACGCAACGCTCTTCGCAGGCCTGACGCCGCAGCAGCCCCGCTGAAGTCCGCGACTCCGTGGAAGTCGCCGCACCATGTCGTGACGATGCCGCTCGAAGTGCGCGGATTCAACGTTTCGCACAGACACCGCGATTCCCGACTTCGCGCATCGGCTTGTTCTCACTCTTCACCAAAGGTACTGTACTTGGGGGTCTACACGACTCCGTGTCCGGCGCCGCTGGTGTCGGCTTGTTGGGAACGACTCCGTCACTGCGCCGTGTTAACATCTCATCGAAGCATTTTTGTTTCTAAGTGCTATTTTTGAGTTTAATCTTTAAAAATTCATAACTTGTCTTGTGCATGTTGGATTTTTGTCGTTTTGGTCTTGTTTTGTTTAGATAAATATTTCCTATTTTTCTAAACCAGTGTTGTGTCATTTTGTAGTGTTTTCATTAAGTTACTGTGTGTGTTGGTACAAATACTTTACACCTAGCACTCTGAGGTTAAGCCTACTGCTCTGCCAAGCTACCAAGGGGGTAAGCAGGGGTTAGCTGAGGGTGATTCTCTTTTACCCTGACTAGAGTGAGGGTCCTTGCTTGAACAGGGGGTAACCTGACTGTCAACCAAAGACCCCATTTCTAACATTGGTGATCAGCGGTTGGGATTTGGACTTGTATTTGTACTTGACATACAGTGATTAAGTGTACACTACTGTTTGAGTTCAGACCACTACATGACCACATACTACTTGTTTGGTGATGTGTTGCTTTTTCTCTAAAGGACTCCTTTTTATTCTACTTCCATGATTTTGCTGATCCCTTGACGGATTCTTTTTACTTCATTGGGAACTTATTTTCTGCCTTTGGAACTTTGCACTTGTGACCACCATGTCTCAATCTGGAGATGCAACAGCTGGAGCTGTGTTTGAAAGAGAGAAACTGAAGGAGTACTCAGTTGCTCAACTGAAACAGTTCCTTAAAGATCTTGACTGTCCCACTGAGAGCTCCACCAGGGAGGGGGAGCTGCAAAAGGCACAGAGGGCCTGGGTGACAATCAAGAACGCTGGAGGGCACACAGAGGAGGAGAATGTGGGTGGGGAATGCAGAGGATACACAGTGGTGTAGTGGAGGTACCTGTTACGCCTGGGGGAAGGGTCCCCAGGAGGGGTAGCAGGGTGTCATCCAAGGGTCTGACTCCTGAAGAGTTACAGGACAGACAGGCAGAGAGGGCTCGCCGGTTCAAGGAGTTGAGGATGCAAAGGTAGAAGGAGTTGGAAGAAAGGAGGAGGGACTTAGAGATCAAAAAGAGGATTTGGGCTTATGAGCTCAAAATGAAGGAGCTGGAAGTCATGAGGGCTGAATCCAGCTGGAATGGTGGCAGCAACAATTTTATATCCAGTGCTACTGAAGAAGTGCACATGCCCAGAGATGTGGTGCCCTACTTGAAGGAGGGAGTTAACACACACCAGGAGGTTCAGGGGTATGAGGTAGCTCCAGTGATGCACAGGGTCCCTGAGGTGGATAGGGGAACTGGCATGGGGATTCATATTCCTACAGGTGGGAGGGACACTCTACTGACTCTAGGTTGGAGTGACAGGGAGAGGGGTTCCCCCCAGGTAGACGTCCTGGTTATGGAGTGTGAAGACATCCCAGAAGAGTGTGGGTTGAGTGTCAGGGACAGTCAGGTACTGTATCACCAGTCTCAGGAGGGTGATGTGGGGTGCTTTTTCAAGGCAGAGTCACTGGATGGTTGGGTGAAGGGTACTTTGGTTAATTCATGTGAGGGGCTGAGTGATGTAATTGCTGGAGAGCATATGTCTAGTCCTTATTTTCCAGAGCTATGCCAACACCAGGTGGAGTGTGAGTTCTCTGACCCCAGGGAGCTTACAATGGAGGCAGACTTCTGGATGAGTACCAGAGAGTCTGAAGAGGCATTTTTGGGGTGCTCCTGAGAGGAGTGGTCTAGGTAGTTCCCAACCAGGTGAGGTAGGGAAGGATTGTAGTGTCGCAGGTAAGTCCCAGTGTAGTGGGATGGGTGAGGGACCCCATGTCCAGTCTCAGAGGAGAGGGAATGGGGATGGGTTAAGGCCCAAGGTGCCCAAGATCCGGTCCCAGGTCCTGGAGGGTTCCATGAGGGAACACCAGGAGGGGAGTCTAGCCTGTACCATAGGGCCATCTGTTGAGGGAGACCCCAGAGTGTCAGGAAAACTTGGGGGGGCTGCTGTAGCCAGCGTTCCACCAGTTCAGGTGTCTGGCAGTACCACTCCTAGTGAGGGGGTGCAGAAGTCCAGACAGAGGGTTGAGAGGGGGTTGCGGACCCCAGTGTAGAACCTGGAGGGTCAGGGGTCAGCTCTGAGAGCAGAGCCCCCCATGAATGACCTTGGTGAGACCATTTCTGGGTTGGGGGGAATCCAGACTCTGTCAGATGGGCAGAGGTCAGGAGACCTGCGCCAGCCAGACTCTTGTGTGGCCCTTCGGGACAGTGTGTCCATTGAGGGGGGTAAGTGTGCCCCCCTGGAAGTCCTGGTGTGCCAGGCAATGGTTCAACCGCAGGGTGGTGACTCTGGGTTGAATGATCAGGTTCAGGGGTTAAACTCTGACCTGATGGGGGGTAAGTGTGCTCCCAAGGAAGTCCTGGTGCGCCAGGCAGTGGTTCAACCGCACAGTGGTGACTCTGGGTTGGATGACCAGGCTCAGAGGGTAAACTCTGACCTGGTGGGGGGTAGGTATGCCCCCCAGGAAGTCCTGGGTTGCCAGGCAGTGGTCCAGTCTGTGGGTACAGACCCTGGACTGGAGGATCAGGTGCAGGGGGTAAACCCTGTCCTGAAGGGGTGGGCGGTTTGTCCAATCACCCCCCCTGGTGTGATTTCAAGGGGTACTCTTCCTGAGGGGTGGGTGCAGAACCCTGAGAGTAGGGGAAGGGGAGAGAAAGACTCACCCCTGACCCCAGAGCAATCTAAGGGTACAGACCCTGGATTGGAAGGCCAGATTCAGGGTGTCCCCCCTGACCTGGAGGAAGGGGCTACTGCTAACAGTGCCCCTAACATGTTGTCTTCTGGGGGGGCCACTCCTAGTTGGGTGATTCAGGACCCCAGAAGAGAGGGCACGGGGAGGGAAGCCTCACCCCTGGCCCTGGTCCAACCTGAAGGTACAGACCCCAGGTTGGAGGATCAGTTGCAGGTTAACATCCCTGCACTGGTGGAAGAATTGTGCAGGACTGCTTCTACAAGCACCCTGACAATTTTTTACTCAGTAGGGGTGCCGCTCCTGGAGGGAGGGTACAGAGCCCCAGAGGGGAGGACCAGGGTCAGGTTATCTTCTCTGACCTGGTGGAAGGTAGAGTGGTCAAAGGGTGTCAGGCACCTGGGGCTACCGCCCCCCACTCTCCACAGTCACAGTGGTTGGAGAGGCCTGAGGTCAGGCTCTCATCCCTGACAGTTGTCAGGGGTCACTGTGGCTTGCTGTCCTGGTGGACAGAGCTGCCCCTGGGGGGGGAACGAGAGTCACTCCCCAGGGGTGGAGTGGGCAACACCACTGTGTTGGCCCTGGTGGTACTATCTGCCCATTGCAATACATCTGTGAGCAAAGTAAAGTTAGGCGCTGCACAGATGGTGTCTGCAGATGTGGAGAAGGGTTCCCCATGGGTTAGCTTAGTGGGCCCTGAGAGTATGGACAGAGGGCTCCAATGGGAGTCAGGAAGGCGTAGAACTGGAACATGCCCCCACTGTTGTGGGCCTGGGTCCTTGTTCTATCGCCCCAATCAGGGAAGTACATCAAGGTATTGATTGTTCTCCCCTGGCTTTAGGCTGGTAGGGGGTCGTGTTGGACTTTTGCTTATGCAGGGTCATCCTGAATCTTTTTGACTCCTGCCTCCTATTTTTTTCTGACCTGTCGCTGTTGGCTTTTGAACTCTGAGCACTTTCCCACTGCTAACCAGTGCTAAAGTGCATATGCTCTCCGTGTAAATTGTATGTAATTGGTTTATCCATGATTGGCCTATTTGATTCACTAGTAAGTCCCTAGTAAGGTGCACTAGAGTTGCCAGGGCCTGTAACTCAAATGCTACTAGTGGGCCTGCAGCACTGGTTGTGCCACCCAAATAAGTAGCTCTGTAATCATGTCTCAGACCTGCAACTGCAGTGTCTGTGTGTGTATTTTTACACTGTAAATTCGACTTGGCAAGTGTACCCACTTGCCAGGCCTAAACCTTCCCTTTTCTTACATGTAAGGCACCCCTACGGTAGGCCCTAGGTAGCCCCAAAGGCAGGGTGCAGTGTATGGATAAGGTAGGACATATAGTAATGTGGTTTATATGTCCTGACAGTGAAATACTGCCAACTTCGTTTTTCACTGTTGCAAGGCCTGTCTCTCTCATAGGATAACATGGGGGCTACCTTTAATTATGATTAAAGTGTAGATTCCCCTAGAGAGTAGATGGACATGTGGAGTTTGGGGTCCCTGAACTCACAATTTAAAAATACATCTTTTAGTAAAGTTGATTTTAAGATTGTGCGTTTGAAAATGCCACTTTTAGAAAGTGAGCATCTTCTTGCTTAAAACATTCTGTGACTCTGCCTTGTTTGTGGATTCCCTGTCTGGGTCAGTTTGACAGTTGGGTTGTTTTTCACCTCGCACTAGACAGTGACACAAAGGGGGCTGGGGTGTAACCTGCATTTCCTGATTAGCCATCTCTGCTAGGAGGGAGGGGTGGAGTGGTCACTCTCACCTGAAAGGACTGTGCCAGCCTCTGACAATGCCGGCTCCAACCCCCTGCTGTGTGTCTGATGCCTTACCTGGGCAAGGCAGGATTTCACAAGTAGGTGTGGGTCCCCTTTGAAGAAAGGTGACTTCAAAGACTAAAATGAGTATAAGAAGGGCACCCAAATCTACAGACTGTAGAAACACTTCTGGAACCAAGAGGAACCTCTGCCTGGAGAAGAGCTGATAGCTGAGGAAGAAGTGCTGCCCTGCCTGTGACTGTGCTTTGTGGAGCTTTCCTGCAGTGCTGCTTCTGCCAGAGTAAGAGGGCAAAGACTGGACTTGGTGTGCCTTCCATCTTGTGAAGAAATCTCCAAGGGCTAGAGTTAGAGCTTGCCTCCTGTTGTTTGAAGTCTCAGGGACAGCAAAGACTTCTCTCTGCCAGCACCTGGAGTCTCTGGAGAGACTCCTACTCTGACAAGTAGTGCCCTATCCAGTCCCTGGGCCCTTGAAAGGAAAGCTGGTGGAATCCAAGGAAATCGACTTCGGACGACTTCGGACCGACGCCGCTGTTGAATCCGGTAACGCCGCCTGCACCTGACGCTGTGACCTTCGCTGGAACGCAATGCTCTTCGCAGGCCTGACGCCGCAGCAGCCCCGCTGAAGTCCGCGACTCCGTGGAAGTCGCCGCACCATGTCGTGACCGACGCCGCTCGAAGTGCGCGGATTCAACGTTTCGCACAGACGCCGCGATTCCCGACTTCGCGCATCGGCTTGTTCTCACTCTTCACCAAAGGTACTGTACTTGGGGGTCTACACGACTCCGTGTCCGGCGCCGCTGGTGTCGGCTTGTTGGGAACGACTCCGTCACGACGCCGTGTTAAAATCTCATCTAAGCATTTTTGTTTCTAAGTGCTATTTTTGAGTTTAATCTTTAAAAATTCATAACTTGACTTGTGTATGTTGGATTTTTGTCATTTTGGTCTTGTTTTGTTTAGATAAATATTTCCTATTTTTCTAAGCCGGTGTTGTGTCATTTTGTAGTGTTTTCATTAAGTTACTGTGTGTGTTGGTACAAATGCTTTACACCCAGCACTCTGAGGTTAAGCCTACTGCTCTGCCAAGCTACCAAGGGGATAAGCAGGGGTTAGCTGAGGGTGATTCTCTTTTACCCTGACTAGAGTGAGGGTCCTTGCTTGAACAGGGGGTAACCTGACTGTCAACCAAAGACCCCATTTCTAACATTTCCTCTCTGCTAACATTTAAATAGGACCCCAAGTCTTCAGAGTCATGGTTGCATGAAGAAATGTATACAAATCCAGTCACAAGGGTTAAGTCCTTCTAATTGTTGATAAATAGAAAACTTGGATAATAGCATTATACATTAAGAGCCTGGTTACAACCTTTGAGGAGGGGATTACTCCATCACAAGCATGACAGATATCCCATCTGCCATATTACAGTTTCATAGGATATATCCATAGGATATAATGGAGCTTGTAATATGGAGGGAGGGATATCCATCACATTTGTGACAGAGTAATCGCCTGTGCCAAGGTCGTAATCAGGCCCTAAATGTCGTAAAAATGGTTTCTCTTTACTCTTTTTCAGTTCTGTCCGTCCATGCAGGTGGAATCAAACTTTGCTGCTATTGAATCACTTTCATAGTAAACACAAAGATGTACAGTCAAAAGTCTGTTTGCCTGAATAATCTGTGTAAGAAACAAATGTCATATGGAAATTTGGGATCTCTGCACGAGAAATACATTTTATTGACTTATTTTATCAAATAATCGTGAAGAGACACTGTAGTGCAAGGAGTATACTGAATGGGCCAGATGTATCAAAGGGTTTAACCCATTCTGTGTCAGTGGGAGAATGCTTTGGTAGATATGGCCCAATATTACTTGGAACATTAGTCCTGATTTAGAATTTAAGAGGCAGGGTACTCCATTGCAATACCGACAGAGTACCCTGTTCACCAAACTCTCACTCTGCTCACCAATTATGAGTCAGGAGGATCAGCTGGTTTACACCGACAGAATAAAAGTGACTAATTCATCACAACCTTTCGTTCGACAGCCTGAAGGATTATGGCCCATCAGAGATAATCCATACAACCACCTGGCCTTTTTAGAGTGGGCATTCAGATGACTTTTCTTTTTTACTGTCCATCACCACCATAAATATCCTGGCAGTAAGGAACATAAAACATTAAAAATGACCCTCACACCATGGAAAAAGTTCCATTGTGTTGGGCCATTAGATTTTACTTTTGCAAAAACAAACTCCCATTTGGTAGTTTGCTTTTGGAAAAGTAAAAACTTTAAAAAGTTTTATGTAAATGTCTGTTACCAATGATGGATGGACTCTGTGACAATAGTTCAAACAAACCGATTGACTTCACAGCAGGCCCAGTGGTGAACTTAAGGGGGTGGATTATCTGCAAGTTAGCAGACATAAAGTTCGCCACAAGCTTGAGTGCTGTTATCTCGTCTCTGAATTGGGCCAATTGGTGTGTACCTGTTTAGAGACCAATTCTGTACCGGGTTCTCCCAGTTGCTTTGTACTTAATGGAACTATGAATGCTTTTGGATTTGGAAATGTGACATATTAGTTACTGAAGGGTAAAATGGATGTGGAGCATTACCATCGTAGTTACTTTCAAAATATGCTAGTATCCTCTTCATTAGTTTCCTGTTTTTTAACAGACTTCAAATACATACAAGAGATTCAATAGACATTAAGATTGTACAGTTACCACCACTGATTCTCATTAAAATAATAAACTAATTTTCTTATTATTCACTTCACAACTTTCTCATAGTTTTTCAAAACCAAGGGTAGGTCGCTCCCCCTGCCGCTGCAGCTCCTCCAAGTTCCCGAGTTCCTGTGTTCCTGAGACCCACCTAACTGTAAGTACCCCCCTCCTCCCAGCCCCTCGCCCTGCCCCGCGCCACTCACCTTCTCTCCTGCTCCTGCTTCTTTTCCTCCTCTCTGTCTCTTCCTCCTCGCTCCCCCTCTGCAATCTTCTTCTGTGTTCTTCTGTTCTTCTCTTCTGTTCTTCTGTTCTTCCCTTCTGTTCTTCTGTGTTCTTCCGGTCTTCTGTGTTCTTCTTCTCTGTTCTTCTCGGTGCTTCTGTGTTCTTCTTCTCGGTTCTTCTGTGTTCTTCTCTGTTCTTCTCTGTTCTTCTGCTCTTCCGATCTTCTGTGCTTCTGTCTTCTGTTCTTCTGTTCTTCTGTTCTTCTGTCTTCTGCTCTTCCGGTCTTCTGTTCTTCTGTCTTCTGTTCTTCTGTCTTCTGTTCTCCTGTCTTCGGCTCTTCTACCTCCTCCGTCTTCTTCCCCCGAGCCTGCCCTCCTGCTCCTTCCTCATCCCTCTCCCTCACTCGCCTCCCCCTCTCTCACCCCTAGCTAACCCGTTCGCTATCTACCTCCCTCACTCCTCCTATCTTCCTATCTCTCTAGCTCCCTATCTCACTATCTAACTCCCCCACTCTCCACCTCCTCCTACCTACCTATCTGTCTATCTATCTATTTACCTATCTATCGACTTCTCTATCTATTTTCTCTATCTATTTCTCTATCTCTCCCGCCACCCCCTCTACTACCTATCTCCCTATCCTCTCACTCTACCTCTCTCCCTCACCCAGCTCTACAACCCCCCCTCCCCTATCTTCACAACCCTACTCCTATCTCTCTCCCTAATCTCCAAACCTCCTAACACTCACCCTCCTCCACCCTAAACCCCCTCCCCCAGCTCCTCTCACTCTACCTGTCCCCCCCCTCCCTCGCGCTTTCCCGCCGCGACCTCCTGCACGCCCCCGCCCCCCAGCTCCCATTCGCCCCCAGCTGGCCCCTCCCCCCCCTCCTACCTCTTATGGCGGCCGCTGCGCGACAGTGGTAGCGACCCTTGACCCAAGGGTAGGTCGCTCCCCCTGCCGCTGCAGCTCCTCCAAGTTCCCGAGTTCCTGTGTTCCTGAGACCCACCTAACTGTAAGTACCCCCCTCCTCCCAGCCCCTCGCCCTGCCCCGCGCCACTCACCTTCTCTCCTGCTCCTGCTTCTTTTCCTCCTCTCTGTCTCTTCCTCCTCGCTCCCCCTCTGCAATCTTCTTCTGTGTTCTTCTGTTCTTCTCTTCTGTTCTTCTGTTCTTCCCTTCTGTTCTTCTGTGTTCCTCCGGTCTTCTGTGTTCTTCTTCTCTGTTCTTCTAGGTGCTTCTGTGTTCTTCTTCTCGGTTCTTCTGTGTTCTTCTCTGTTCTTCTCTGTTCTTCTGCTCTTCCGATCTTCTGTTCTTCTGTCTTCTGTTCTTCTGTTCTTCTGTTCTTCTGTCTTCTGCTCTTCCGGTCTTCTGTTCTTCTGTCTTCTGTTCTTCTGTCTTCTGTTCTCCTGTCTTCGGCTCTTCTACCTCCTCCGTCTTCTTCCCCCGAGCCTGCCCTCCTGCTCCTTCCTCATCCCCCTCCCTCACTCGCCTCCCCCTCTCTCACCCCTAGCTAACCCGTTCGCTATCTACCTCCCTCACTCCTCCTATCTTCCTATCTCTCTAGCTCCCTATCTCACTATCTAACTCCCCCACTCTCCACCTCCTCCTACCTACCTATCTGTCTATCTATCTATTTCCCTATCTATCGACTTCTCTATCTATTTTCTCTATCTATTTCTCTATCTCTCCCGCCACCCCCTCTACTACCTATCTCCCTATCCTCTCACTCTACCTCTCTCCCTCACCCACCTCTACAACCCCCCTCCCCTATCTTCACAACCCTACTCCTATCTCTCTCCCTAATCTCCAAACCTCCTAACACTCACCCTCCTCCACCCTAAACCCCCTCCCCCAGCTCCTCTCACTCTACCTGTCCCCCCCCTCCCTCGCGCTTTCCCGCCGCGACCTCCTGCACGCCCCCGCCCCCCAGCTCCCATTTGCCCCCAGCTGACCCCTCCCCCCCCCCTCCTTCCTCTTATGGCGGCCGCTGCGCGACTGCGCAGCGGGCGCGCGCAGCGGGCACGCCGCTGGCGCGCCAGAGGCGCGCCAGAGGCAAGCCCGCCTGCGCCCGTCCGCGCCTGGCCCGCGCCCAGCGCCACGACCCCTGGTCCCCAGCTCCCCCAAGCCCCGCTGATCCGCTACGACCCCACCACCCTCCACGCCCTCAACCCAGGGCGCTCCAAAACCTGCTTCCTAGCTCACCCCAAACGCACCCATGGACCCTTCGCCTGCAACTCCTGCAAACGCATCTTCCACCACGCAACTACCACGACCACAAGCCCACGCGCCATCAACCACCTCAAGTGCATCCTGATCAACGCTCGTTCCGTCCACAAGCACGCCGTTGAACTTTGGGACCTCCTGGACTCCACAGCCCCGGACGTCGCCTTCATCACGGAGACATGGATGAACGCCTCCTCTGCTCCAGACATCGCTACCGCCATCCCCGAAGGCTACAAGATCTCCAGAAAAGACCGCACCAACCAAGTAGGAGGAGGTGTCGCCATCATCTTCAAAGACTCCATCAGCGTCACCACCTCCACCGAAGACCCCCCCCTCGCCGCTGAACACCTGCATTTTCAGATTCGCACTGACCCAAGGACCACCCTCAGAGGATCCCTCGTCTACCGTCCTCCCGGACCTCGCGCCTCTTTCAGCGACGCCATCGCCGACTTCATCTCCCCGCACGCCCTCGCCTCACCGGACTACATCCTCCTAGGCGACCTCAACTTCCATCTGGAACAAAACAACGACCCCAACACCACCACCCTGCTCGACAACCTCGCCAACCTCGGCCTCAAACAACTGGTGAACACCGCCACCCACATCGCCGGACACACGCTCGACCCTATCTTCTCCGCCAGCAAACACGTCTTCTTCAGCCACACCTCTGCCCTACACTGGACCGACCACAGCTGCGTCCACTTCACATTCCGACGCGAGACCTCCCACCTCCGCACTCAACCCATCCCTCATCGACAGTGGAACAAGATCCCTGAAGAGCAACTCTTCTCCGCTCTCGCCGCCAACCAACCCACCCTCACCACCGACCCCAACGACGCAGCTCTCAACCTCACAAACTGGATCTCCAACTGCGCTGACAACCTTGCTCCCCTCAAACGCACGCATCGACAGACCAACACCAAAAAACCTCTCTGGTTCTCTGACACCCTCAAAGAATCAAAGAAAACTTGTCATGCCCTTGAGAAGGCCTGGCGCAAGGACCACACCGCTGACAACATGACCGCCCTCAAGAACGCCACACGCGAACACCACCACCTGATCCGCACTGCCAAAAGGAACTTTTTCACCGACAGACTAGACAAAAACAGCCACAACAGCAGAGAACTCTTCAGCATCGTCAAAGAGTTCTCCAACCCCAGCGCCAGCGCCAACGCCGTCACGCCCTCACAGGATTTGTGCGAATCCCTCGCCACTTTCTTCCATCGCAAGATCAGCGACCTCCATGACAGCTTCGGACACCAGACCCAACCATACACCACTGAACCCGCTTCCCCGGACATCACCCTCAACAACTGGACCCACATCAACACGGAAGAAACCAAATCCATCATGAACTCTATCCACTCCGGCGCCCCTTCGGACCCCTGCCCGCACTTCATCTTCAACAAAGCCGACGACATCATCGCCCCGCACCTCCAGACCGTCATCAACTCTTCTTTTTCTTCTGCTACCTTCCCCGAATGCTGGAAGCACGCTGAAGTCAACGCCCTACTAAAGAAACCTACGGCTGACCCAAGCGACCTGAAAAACTTCCGCCCCATCTCTCTTCTACCTTTCCCAGCCAAGGTAATAGAAAAGACTGTCAACAAACAGCTGACCACCTTCCTGGAAGACAACAACCTGCTCGACCCTTCACAAACCGGATTCCGAACCAACCACAGCACGGAAACCGCCCTCATCTCAGTCACAGACGACATCAGAACCCTGATGGACAACGGTGAAACAGTCGCCCTCATTCTCCTCGACCTCTCGGCTGCCTTTGACACCGTCTGTCACCGCACCCTAATCACCCGCCTACGCTCCACCGGGATCCAAGGCCAGGCCCTGGACTGGATCGCCTCCTTCCTCGCTAACCGCTCCCAAAGAGTTTACCTCCCTCCGTTTCGCTCAGAACCCACCAAGATCATCTGCGGCGTACCTCAAGGCTCATCGCTCAGCCCGACACTCTTCAATGTCTACATGAGCCCCCTCGCCGACATCGTACGCAAGCACGACATCATCATCACCTCCTACGCCGACGACACCCAACTTGTACTCTCCCTCACCAAGGACCCCGCCAGCGCCAAGACCAACCTACAAGAGGGTATGAAGGACGTCGCAGATTGGATGAGGCTCAGCCGCCTAAAGCTGAACTCTGAAAAAACGGAAGTCCTCATCCTCGGCAACACCCCGTCCGCCTGGGACGACTCCTGGTGGCCCACGGCCCTCGGCACCGCACCGACCCCCGCAGACCACGCCCGCAACCTCGGCTTCATCTTGGACCCTCTTCTCACCATGACCAAGCAAGTCAACGCCGTGTCCTCCGCCTGCTTCCTCACTCTCCGCATGCTCCGCAAGATCTTCCGCTGGATCCCCGCCGACACCAGAAAAAACGTGACCCACGCCCTTGTCACGAGTCGCCTGGACTACGGCAACACCCTCTACGCCGGGACCACCGCCAAACTCCAAAACCGCCTGCAACGCATCCAAAACGCCTCGGCCCGCCTCATCCTCGACGTACCCCGCAACAGCCACATCTCCGCACACCTGAGACACCTGCATTGGCTCCCAGTCAGCAAAAGGATCACCTTCCGTCTTCTCACCCACGCACACAAAGCCCTCCACAACAAGGGACCGGAATACCTCAACAGACGCCTCAGCTTCTACGTCCCCACCCGCCCCCTCCGCTCCGCTGGCCTCGCACTTGCTGCCGTCCCTCGCACCCGCCGCTCCACGGCGGGTGGGAGATCTTTCTCCTTCCTGGCGGCCAAGACCTGGAACTCCCTCCCCACCAGCCTCAGGACCACCCAGGACCACTCCGCTTTCCGGAGACTCCTAAAGACTTGGCTGTTCGAGCAGCGATAACCCCCCCTTTCCCCCCTAGCGCCTTGAGACCCGCACGGGTGAGTAGCGCGCTTTATAAATGTTAATGATTTGATTTGATTTGATTTGAAAACACAAGTTCTATTTTTATACATAATTTGAATTGATCTTGTTGGAAATTTACTGTATATATTAACAGTGATTGCACATGTTGATTTATGCTTTTTGTAGCACGCTGACACTTTTAGGGCTATGGCCCTCATTACGAGCTGCCCAGTTAATTGTGATATGTGTGGTAACTGCTCTTACCTCACATACCAGCCCTCCCCTGCCCTCTGTTAACTTTTTTTCAAAAACAAACTCAGGGTCCAGGGACTATCGCCTTGAGGTCTGAAATGGCCTTCGCAACATTTCTGTTGATGTTGTGGCCAAGCCAATCAGATGGCTTGGTCTCCTAACCGATGGGAAAAATGGCCCCTTGGCCAAACAGAACACTCAGCATTTTGAATTTGCATTGCCATGGGAGTTCAGCAGGACTCCTGTGTGGCCATCCAGCCAGATATCACTTATGATTGAACGTCAACTTCTCAAAAAGCCTCTGAACGGATTTTCACCAAATCATTAAAAGCATGTGTTTCTGGTTTTCAGCCAGATTTTTAATTCTGTTCAGCCTTTTTCTGTATTGCTTTCTAAACTTCGAACCAGAAGTTACTTAGGGAAAATGTTTTTGGGTACCCTCTTTGTCTTAACACATTATTGCAAGGCATTTCCCCCTCATACTGCCTTTGCCCTCAGAGACGGTACATGCCTCTGCCGTGGCTGGGAAAAGTGGAATTGACATACCTTCTAAAAAAGGAGGTCAAAAATGAAAATAAACAAACAGGAGCAGTGGGAACCTAACAAAAATTGTAAATAATGTTGAAGAAATGAGGGAAATGGACCAGAATGAGGTGGGTGGAGATAGATGGTTTCTGGGGAGCTGAACCCAGGAGTGATAGTTCTGTAAGAGCAGGCTGGAGTTAAAGCAAATAACCACAATAAATAGAAGTTGTGGTATGGACACACCACACTTGTAATCACTCCTTATTAGCTTACATTGCCTACTTCTAATGGTTTGACTGCCAGCATATCCTTATCTGAATATCCAATATTAGTTAATTGGAGGGCAATTCCAATATCTTAAAGGTGTGTTAAATACACTGAAAGTTAATGTATTCTCTTAATTGATGCCCAGGGGTCTTTTCCATATGCCAGTCATTTAAATGGGAAGATGTTGCCACTAAGGATTTTTTTAACTTTTTTACTAACTCATTTGTTGTCAAAATCTATTGATCAAAACATTCATAAAGACCCACACTACATGTTTCATCCTTGCCTCAGGACTTCATCAGGGCAATAAACATTCTTGAACCTTTCTTGATCCAACAAAGTTCCCATGACCTATATAATATATGTTCATTTTCAGATTCTTCTCTATTAGTTTCACACTTTTCCTCTGGACTCTGTCTTCATTGCAATATGCTGCCAGCAGGCTTATTACCGTGATGAAGTCCTGAGACTCTTGGGGGAGTGCCAATTTAAAAAATAGAGCGGTCTGATTGGCCAAGGGAGCTTTATTTCCCTTAGGCCTTCTCAACACCAAGTCCACTCCCAGCTGGCAGGAGCTTCAAAAATACCCCTGGCTGCTGCGAGCGAACTTGTGATGTGTTTTCCTGTTTATTGTGATGTGGGCTGGGAAACAGCCCTAAATATACCATTGCTATCTGCTCCCTTTGGGTGGGAGCATTGCTGGTTGGCACGGTATGGGGTGAGCTAAATGGGGCTGTGGGGGTTTTGGGGCTCCCTCGCCGGCCACCAACTAGGATATGGTGAGTGCGCTGGGGATCAGCACCAGGGCTTCCACCTTGTGTTGAGCCTGGATCCCCAGGGTCGGAATTGGCCCCAATCGCATTTCCCAACAATTTTGGTGACAAACAAAGGAGCACTTCAGATAATTAAGAGGAAATGTACTTCTTTGGTGGAGATTCAATTCTTTGTAGTCTTGGCTTCTTCTCTGTATTAGGATTCAGGTTATCACAGATTTCTGTATGAAGATCCTCGAAGACCTTCGAAGAACAATCACATTGCAAAAATACAGTCATACAAGGTCACTGGAGACATTACATCACGTCTTTTATACAGCTGTAGTGTAGAATGTGCAGTGGACATTTACCCAATGAGGTAGCACTTACTAACTACCCAGCAAAAAGTACTCTAGTTAGGTCGACATTTTGTGCAAAACTGTGGACTCAAAAGGTCACACTTACAAATAATCTTAACTTCTTGCATTTGGACAAGGCAAACCCTGGATGGAGGTGAATGCATTGTTGCTCTATTGGAGCACAATCTCTTCTGTAGTGACTTTGATGAGTGGGTTCTTTCTTATCATCCCCTGATGAGAGCAAGGTCCACGGTTCTTCCTTTTAATAATTATTATCAGTATGCAAATGCACAAAATGACCTAGAAGCACAGCCTGTTTGGCCTTCCCCTGTATATGTTGGTGGTATGCAATAGTCTTCCTGACATTTTCCAGGTTGATGGAGAGCTTACAAGCAGATTTGTGCACGTTTACTGCCAAATTTAGTGATGCATTTTGATGCGGAGGAATATGAGCACATCTCAACCAAACAAATAAGCACTTACTTCACATAATTCGGAGGAAGTACCATTGTTTGATGGAGATTCAAATCTTCATGTTTTCACAGATTTATGTATAAAGATGCTTGAGAAGCAATCACATTGCTAAAATGCCACAAAGCTAAATATTACTCCTCCCCCTAATATTAAAGTGAGGCCCAGGGGATGGGGCCACATGAGCCTGAAATTAGCCCGGAGAGGGGTCCACATGTGCCCCCTTCACTTTATTTAAAAGAGTGGTTCTTGGAGATGAAGTCCCAGGGCCTAACAAAGCTTGAGGAAGGAAGCTTGATGCTCCCCTTTACTTAAATAAGTGGCCACAGGTGATGTTGTCCCCGAAGCAAATACTGGCTCATGGATGGGGACACTCAGCTCCCCTACACTTTAATTTAAGAAAACTGCCCTGGGATCCCCAGGGACAAGGTCTGTGGCCAACCCCCTACTGTGCAGGGCTTAATCCCATGCACAGCATAGGGTTAGCAATCTGGGGGTTGTTTGCTGCAGTGCTTGGCCGTGCGTTGTGGGGGGTTGCATTCTGTATTACAATTAAGTATTACTTTAAATTAAAACAAATCCTAGAAATTCACTGAACAAACAAAGGTTAAAATAACATTATAGCTAGATGGGATGAAAGGAACCATTTATTTTAAACAAACCATATACATTCATTAAAAAAAACAAAGGTTAAAGTAACATTACAGTTAGGTAAATTTGTCAGTGTGAACATTAATGTGATGCCATCAATGATCTCGTTTGAGATGTCATCTGTCACGACCCACCACTGTCATGACCCTCACCTGTGCCCTTTGTGCTGTGGGTTCTACACATTGGGCTCATGTAATCCTGCCCTTGCCGCATCTTTCTGCCTCATGCAATTCACAGCCCCCCTCCCAGAGCTCTTGAACCAATGAACCTTCTGTATTGTTGCTAGTTTGTTCTGTCTTGCACCTTTAGATGAACCATGTGTTTCCTGGGCAATTAGCAGTATCTGACCTGATCTGCTGACTTTTACCATAATGCTCTTGGGTTCCATTAAACTATTCATTGTTTCCAACTGCCACTTACACCTGCCATTTGCAAGAGATCGTATCTATTTGTATAATAATGTGCTCTACTTTGGAAACTTCCACTGTTCCGCCTGAGACACATGCTTTTCTGGAACAGCCTCTCCTTCCAGCATAAATACCCCATCTGAACCTGAATAGCAGCTTGGCCTTGTTCCAGTGCTGTGCAGGCATCTTCCCTGCGCTTACTTCCTGAGTCACCCAGAACCCCCAGCATGCTAGTTTTCCAAGCCTTCCTGCTGATCCTATGATCCTGACTCTTGTGACGCTTCCTGTGTCTACATTCTTGGCTACAATTCTGCCTCTTCTTGAGCTTCTTGCACCACAGCCTTCTGTCTTCCATCAGATTCCAGTTGAAGAACTAAGGAAAGATTAAGTACTTGATCCTCAGGTTAGTGTACACTAATCTATAGTTTTGTTTTAGTTATCCAAGACAGGATTTCATGAAGATGTTCTGAATGAGTACCTCAGACATAAAGGGGCCCAGCGCCCCATCTTCTTTTTTGGGAGAACTCTGAATGTTATTATACCTGAACTGAAGTTTTTTTCTCTATGGTATTCCTTGAATAGTATTGAATATTAGAGAAGTTTATAGCTCATGAACTTGCACTTGAGTTTTGATCTGACCATTGTATGTTATGACCGTCTTGGGAATGCCAGAAAACTCTGGTCTATTTTTTAAATTGTTCCTGCACTCTTATGCAATAGTTATGATGAAGCTTGTAAGTGTACATTGTTTGTAAACAACTGTTAAGACATTTTGAGCTGAGAACTGCAGGTAAACTGTGCTTCTTGTTGTTTTTAGTGCTTTGCATCTGAAGCAACACTAACGAGGTCCAAGCAATTCAGACCCTACTAGGCAGTATGGCAATGCAGCAGAGCAGGCCCAGTGATGCCAGCCCATCGTCTCTTGTGGTATTCCATCCCTCCTTCTCCCAGGAGGCAGTGGGTGAATTAGGGTTCTTGTTACTTGATTTCATTCCCTGCCTCGGGCAGGATTGGAGCTCCAGCTTTGCCTCCGCTGTTGGATCCAGTTGAGTGCATGGCATCATCAGTGATGTCATATATAATGTCATAGAACATGTCATGCATGATGTCATATGTGAGGTCAGAAGCAGTGCCGAAGTGCAAGCTAGTTAGCGCTGATTACTATACCTGCTGAATTTGTGTGGTTTTTTTTTTAGTTCTGAACATTAATGTTCATGCTAACAAATTCACCTAGCTACATTACATTAACTTTTATATACATATATATCTATATACATATCTATATATATATCTATATAGATATATAGAGATATATATATAGATATATATATATACACACACACACACATATATATGAAATAAAGGTGAATGTAATGTCATAGCTCGGTGAATTTGTTAGCATGAACATTAATGAGAGAGAGAGAGAGAGAGATCAATAAATTATTAGGCCCCCAACTAATGCTCTTGGCTGTTTGGTGTGGTTTTCCATCTCCTGTGAAGTGCATATATTTCAGTACATGAAGGACTATTTTAGATTGAATAATCGCACGTTAAATTTCTTATCATGGATACATTGCTTGCAAACAACAACCTTTTTTTCTGTTTTTTTTCTTTACGGCGGTAAGCTTTATAATGATATTGTGTCCATGACTCAAAACGCTATCCAGAACTACTGGCTTGTTCTCAGGCGTTTGCTGGCAGTACTGCTGAATTGCAGGTTTGCCGACAAACAAAGCTACATAGTTTTGTTTGCACCGAATGTCTCTTTCTCCCACCACGTTACACTGCCTTTCTTTTGATGTCTGTCATGAAGGTTCTTTGTGATCCCCACTTTCTCCTTTTGTCCTTATTTTACAGTCTTTTGCTCCTCCCTGCGGACTGGCACGCCGCTAGTTTTCATTCTTCGGCAAGATTCACTGCCATCACTCTGAAAAATATTGCTTTCGGTATCCCATTTCTTTTATTGATACCATCCTCAAACAATTCCTCTCTTAAATAATCTGTATAGAAATTGTCAAATAACTACCCTGCGCTGTCCCTGCCAAATTGAACCTGAATTGTTTTCCTGCAAAGCAATCGACCGCTGCTGAAGAGCGCGCTCCTCCAAGTGAATATCAAACCTGGAAGATGGCATTAGAAATAAGTTGCCGCAGTCGTGGAAGATTGCTTTGCCACTGGCGATTTTTTTGAAAGTTAAGACCATATGGAAAAGATAAAGAAGCAAAACACGTCAAATCGCTTTAAAATTTAGATTTAGGTCGAGAGATGAAAGAAGCATTACTCTGCTATCACGGCTGGAACAAGAGCTTTTTCTGCACGCTCTGAGCTATTTTTTACATCCGCATGCTTCAGAAACCCGCATGAAACTGCATTATATATGGATATTCCTTATCTTTTCATATACTTGTGTGTCTTCCGCCATTTCGCCGAAGAATGAGTTATAGGTTATCTAAATGACAGCGAAGACCGGAACAAAAGGGTGAGAGCTCACAAGAACTACTTTCTGCTTCCCCTCTATCTGATGCTGGCATTCAGAGGTGCTGATAGCTGGTCGCCTTCACTCACTTCCTTGTTGTGTTTTTGTCTCTGCCTATTTCTGTCCTGGAGATGAGGAGCAAGCGAGTTCAGGTTTTATAATCAAAATGGGGGAAATAAATAATCTTTCCCGCGTGTCCACGGTTGTTTTTATGTCGGGTGGAGATAGAACAAAGATCAGTACAGCAGAGCGCTGAAACGGCAGAGCTTTCTCAAGGTTCGGGCAAGAGTCCCACAAGTCACGTGCACCCCTCAAAGAGTGAACTGAGGAGGGACTCCTTGGAAATATAAGTAGAGGTTGAAAACATAGGCACATATTTATGAAACACTAGTGAACTTTAGCGTCATATTTTTGGTGCTGATGAGGCGTTAGGCTTTAAAAATCGCAGTACCATATTTACAAAGTGATGCAATGCATGCATTGTGCCACTTTATGAACCTTTGTGGCACATTATGCATGCACTATGCATAATGTATGCAAAAGGAGGGTAACCCCTTTTAGGGGAACAACAAAAATGGTGCAGTCACTTTTTGCAACTACTTTTAACGCCTGCCCAAAGCAGGTGTTAAAAGGGGGCACACCATTGGAGCCAAAATGTTGGCGCTAACTCTGAACAGTACATCAGTAGTGCCAAAAGTATATTGTCCCCTACACTGCGCCATGGTGTGCTGTATTTTAAATACAGTTAACTCATGGTGGAGGTTGGAGGGCGCTAAGTGGCGCAAGGAATGTGGCGCTGCATTGGGGGCAGCACCACTTTTCTTAAATCTGCTTCATACTTTTTGACCACCACGAGCAAGGTTAATTTGCTATCATGTCACCTGGAAGGCAAATGAGATTAGCGGTATTTGAGGCTTTTCGGTTGCTTTCGCACCCCTCTGTGGAGGTAGCGTAGATGACTCTAAAATTTGCCTTGGGCTAAAAAGGCTCAGGTTCTCTGGAGGGAGGAGGAGCTGAAGTACTCCTGGATTACTTACAATTTTGTAAGTAAATTCAGAAATCTGAATGACATTACCTATTTAATCTAAAAAAGTAGAAAGATGGGCAAGACACAAAATTAACAATCAACAGGTCGGCTCTGGCTCTCAGAGCTTGTACACGAAGCGGGCCTTGAAAATATTTGGCATGTAAGTAATACAACAAAGACCATGTCAGAATGTGCTCAGGTGTTTCAAAATTTTAAAAAAAGTGTATTTCTTTAACAGTGTTTCATCTTAGTACATCTGATTATTTTAGAAGTATTTTTTAAGAGTGACAGTTTATAAACTTGAACTGAGAAAAATGCAAGTCCCCACCCTGATCATACTGCTATTTGTGAATTTAGGGGCATATTTCCAAGGAGTTTGCGCCTCCGCTGTGTCATTTTTTTGTTTTGTTGCAGCAGTGTCGCATTCATAGGAATCTAAGCACCTGAAGTCACTTTACACACTGGAATATGTCTGTATTTGACATCCCCTCTACCAGTAGTGGGTCTACACATGTAAGAATCATATTGTAGGACCCCTTGACCAAGCTGGGACCATGACTCCTTTGATTTCTTCATCCACTGTAGCTTGGTTATTTGACGTTGTGTATTCTTTGCAAGGGGCAGGCCAGGATTGTTATTTATCCATGGAGGAAGGAGTCATGAAATCCAGGTCTGGGTACTCCAAAAAGGACTACAGGTAAGTACACACATTCACTTCACATTCCAAAACATACTTGTATTCACTTACATTACACTGTCACTCACTATGTTATTAATACTCATGTCTCTACATATACATACGTAGACAATGTCCACTGTAATGTG
The DNA here is from genome assembly GCF_031143425.1 of Pleurodeles waltl. NCBI lineage: Eukaryota > Metazoa > Chordata > Amphibia > Caudata > Salamandridae > Pleurodeles > Pleurodeles waltl. The sequence continues at coordinate 121,653,842 of NC_090439.1, forward strand.
ACACATTAACATACTGCATCCATACCCTCTTGAATCCAGGACCAATATGAAAATGTAGATGTTGATATTCCACCATTTTACAGTCTTCTACATTGGTCCTAAAACATTAGGCTACTTACGTCAACTGAAACTGACGCAGCACCTTTTGATGCATCACTGAAGTTGCCTCAGTTGTGAGGCCAACTTCAGCAATGCACCACTTTTGGTATGGAATTACTACTTTAAAGTTCCCACAGATGTGTCAGAATTTCTGACCCACCTTGGGTCCTTGCGCATTCGTGCCCCGTATTGTAAATACAGTGCATCCATGCATCATTACAAATTCCTGTGCATCATAAATAATTTTGACACATCACTGCCGCAAATTCTTTCTTGTAAATCTGGCCCAAAGAGTCTCAGAAGTCTTTTGTACCCCATATGTGGTATACATTTGTATTGTAAATGGAACAACATCATAGGCTATTAAATCAATCACAAGAGAAATGTTTGTACAGCGCACATCCTGAACTCAGGCCTTTGAAGGTGCTCTGGAACATGATAAAAAAAACAAAAAGGAGGTCCCAGTAAATAAATAATTTCCTGAGGATCACAAAATTTGGTCAAGAAAGGAAGCTGAAATTGACCCCGGTCATTTCAGTATCACATCGTGTAATCCACCCACTGGATGGATATCATTTTCTGACATCAAAGGTTAATGTGTTGTCTTGTTGGCATAGGAGACTACAACATGTGTGACAAGTGGAATCCAGATTTTGTTTTTGGCAGTTTGGCATGGTTCAGATCTTGATAAAGGGCATAAGAGTACTTTACAACAAAAACAGACTATATTGCACATGATTTGTTCAGGACACAGGAAGATTTGCCAGGTTTTGCAGGATACTGAGTCAGGACAGGATTCAAATCTGCTGGTTCTTGATACATGGTCGAATTGGCAAGTGCAGCCACTAGGTCACATGGGTCCTGTGAAAGATGGGGTCGTTTTGGGCTTGAGGATTTTAGAGGACCTCAGGCTTTGCCAGAGCCAGGCATCGGGCTCAACTCTAGCTCTAGGTTTCAAAAGCTCACCCACTTCTATAAAAAATATGTCCCTGCACCCTACCAAAACCACGTTCATACAAACATCTATTTTCCATGGAATCTATACATCACCTCTGTATGTTAGACTAGCCAGTGCTGCAAGGCCATATTAATGGCAATAAAGCGCTATGCAAATTCTGCCAAGATACCGCATCACTTTAATTTCTCTTCAATGTCCCAGTGAAAATATAAAAAACAGTACATAATTTAAACAAAAAAGTGAATGGATCCATTACTTATCTTAGGAGCTCACCACTAATGTTTCCAAATGCCAGGAGTGCAGAATACAAAAAATGCCTATTCTTGATTCTACCGCCTTTCTTCCACTGACCTACACGTACTTTCTCTTTATCTCATTCTTGCAGGATACTTTTCATCTTAGCAATTCCCCCATTTGTCCCTGTCTTTCAATTCCTCCTGTTTTCTCAATTTGTATTTTTTCTCTCAGCTCCTCTGTGTCAAAGTCAGACGATGAAAAGTATGTCTTAAACCACCAGAATGACCTGAACAAATTAAGCATTTTCAGTAAAGTCGGCATTCTGAGGAGGAACCATAACATTTACATTTTTTACTAAGAGCTCAGGTTCGTTGAAATATGCATAAATTATCATAAATTAAAACAACGAAACACAGAGGGAGCACAGGTTGAACATGAACACATGCATGTAGTGTATAATATTTCTAGAGTATTGATTCTCTTACTGATACATGTGCACATCCTATTCTTATTTCATTTCTTGTGCCACCCGTCAATGTTCTCAACATTATTGGTAGTGGACTGAAACGTCAGTGAAATTGGTAAAACATCTCTGCTTGCAATTTGGTGTTGCTGTGAGTTGTACCTTACTGACTGGCATTGGTTCTTCAGGGAGTTGCTTTCAAATCAGAGTTTGAAGTAAAAGGCATGATTCAAAAAGTTGCTTCAAAGTCAGAGGCAACCCCATCATATGGTTGGTAGAGAATAACCTCTTCCTCAGCAGTTTTCTATTGTCTTTTGTCTGCTCCTCTGAGAATTCACTTTGCAATGATTTGGTTCTCAAATATGGTTGTACACTTACAGCAGTGCTATACTCGTTAAGGGCCTGATTTTAACTTTTTGCTGCAAAACAGGGCAAACGCAGTTTTGCGGCAAAAGGTATAGCACCAGCTTGTGCCATTCCACACTGCCAGCCGGGTACCATATTAAGGGAATGGCACAAGCCGGTGCTATACTTGGGCTAGCATCTTTAAGAAAGATGCTACCCGGGTGGGGGTGGTGGTAGGGAAGGAGGGGGTTGCGCATCCAAAAAATGCTGCTAGCCTGGTTAGAGGCCAAAAAAATGCCTCTAACCAGACTAGCGCCATTTCCTGGCCCACAACCACCAAAAACATGACTCCTGTCTTACAATGGCCAGCACACGGGACAAGAGCCCCCTGGGCATGGCCATTGCACCCTGTGCCATGCAGGGAGCCCCAAGTTAGGGCCCCCCATGGCACTTTAAAAAAAAGTTAAAAAATACTCACCAATACTTACCCTACTTACTTGGTATGGGGTCCCCCATCCTCTGGTGTGGGTGGGGATGATCCTGGGGCTTGTGGAGGGTACCAGTGGACCCATTCCATGGTGTTTAACCATGGAAATGGGTCCACAGGTCCCTTAACGCCTGGTCTGACCCAGGCATTAAATAAAGGTGCAAAGCAAGCTTTGCACCATTATTTAGCTCCTCCTCCCATCCCTATGTCATTTTAGCACGGGTGATAAATATAGGGCTATGGGGATAGCACCATTTTTTAGATGGGAACGCCTACCTTGCATCTCATTGACGCAAAGTAGGTGCACGCATCCAAAAAAAAGGTGCAAACTCCTATATTTTGAAAATATAAATATGGAGTTAGGTTTGTGCTGAATTTGCATAAACAATGATGCAAATTCGGTGCAAACAGAGTAGAAATATGCCCCAAAGTTTCACCTTCAGGTGTGTTGTTAATGGTGCATGTGTCCAAATTACTTCCTGTCACATCATAGTGTACATACACATTGGCCGTCTATTAGAAATGGGGTTTCTAGTTGGTAGTCAGTTTACACCCTGTCCAAGTAGGGACCCTCATTCTAGTCAGGGTAAGGGAGATACACAGCTCGGATAACCCTTGCTCACCCCTTTGGTAGCTAGGCACAAGCAGCCAGGCTTATCTCAGAGGCAATGTGTAAAGTATTTGTTCCAACACACACAGTAACACAGTGAAGACAACACAAAAGGACTCCACACCAGTTTAGTAAAATAGCCAATATTTGTCTAAATCAAACAAGACCAAAACAACAACAATCCAACATACATAAACAAAGATGTAGAATTCTAAATTAAAAAGAGTCATAATCCAAAGAAATCAATGGATGCGTTGCTTTTACACACAGTAGATGGTAAGCATCAAAACTAAAGCTGCACAGGCAAGCGTGCACCAGAAATGTAAGCGATGCATTGATTCCTGATTGTCAAGTGAGGCTATGGTTCTTCTCCGGTCAGGTAGGCCATGCGTCATTTCTCTCTCCTGCAGAAGAGCGATGCGTCGGCTTCCGGACGGGCAGGCTTGGGTCCGTGTAGGTTCACTGTGGTTTTGACGCCCAGCGATGATGCATTCAAAATCCTAATGTATGATGGCAAAGAGCTCCGCTGTGTGGGTGATGCATCGATTTCGGCAGCCTTAAGTGGGTGTTGCGTCAATTTTTCAGTGGCGATGTAGGTTTTGCGTCGATTTTCAGCTGCCGCAAGCGCGTGGTGAATCATTTTTTCAGCCGCGAGGCAGGTGCTGCATCAATTTTTCTCCTACTTGGCTATGGTGCAGGGATTTCACCAGCCTCTCCAGCCTCTCCTTTCAAGGGCCCAGAGACTGGATAGGGCACCACTTGTCAGGGTAAGAGTCTCAGCAAGAGAGTCTAGGTGCTGGCAGAGGAAGTCTTTGATGGCCCTGACACTTCAAACAGGAGGTAACCTCAGTTTGAGCTCTTGGAGATACTTGACAAGCAGGAAAAAAGAGCAGTCCAGTCTTTGTCCTCTCCAAAGTAGAAGCAGCAACTGCAGGCCAACCCAGCAAAGCTTACTCACAGGCAAAGGGGCAGTACTACTCCTCCAGCTCTTCAGTTCTTCTTCTTGGCAGAGTTTCCTCTTGATCCAGAAGTAATCTAAAAGTCTGGGGTTTTGGGTCCACTACATATACTCATTTCTTCATTTGAAGTAGGCAAACTTCAAAGGAAAGTTTCTGTTGTTGACAAGATCCTACCTTGCCCACGCTTGTCCCAAGACACACACCAGGGGACTAGAGACTGCATTGTGTGAGGACAGGCACAGCCCTTTCAGGTGTAAGTGTCAACTCCTCCCTCCCCACTCTAGCCAGGAGACTGATCAGGATATTCAGGGCACTCCTCAGCTCTCTTTGTTTCACTGTCTCGAGGGAATTCACAAACAGTCCAACTGTCAGTCAGACCAAGACATGGATTCCACAAGCAGGCAGAGGCACAGAATGGTTAAGCAAGAAAACGCCAACTTTCTTAATGTAGCATTTTCAAACTGACAATCTAAAAAACAACTTTACCAAAAGATGTATTTTTAAATTGTGAGTTCACAAGCCCCAAACTAAATCTCTCTCTTCTGCCAATGGGAAACTGCACTTCAAAGATATTTAAAGACAGACCCCATGTTAACCTATGGGAGAGTTAGGCCCTGCAATAGTGAAAACCGAATTTGGCGGTATTTCACTATCAGAATGTTGAAAATAAATCAGTGTATGACCTACCTTTAACATACACTGCACCCTGCCCATGGAGCTACCTAGGGCCTAACTTAGGGGTGACTTGCATGTACAAAAAGGGACTCTACTAGGGACTTACTAGTAAATCAAATATGACAATATTGGAAAAGCCAATTAGAAGTACAATTTACACAGATTGCACTTGCACTTTAGCACTGGACAGCAGTGGTAAAGTGCCCAGAGAACCAAACCCAGCAAAAAGTCCAGAATGCAGTCAAAACCATGGAAGCAGAGGCAAAAAGACAAGGGAAACCACTCCAAGGATGTCAGGTAACACCGTTGTTTCTGTTTTCACTTCTTTAGAAATTACACGTTTGGAGGAGCAGATGTGAAATAAAGTTAAAGACTAAAGTGTCTATTTCACCTTACAATGTAGAATCATTAAAGTGACATCCTGATAAAGCCACACATATTAAGTGCAAGAAGAGCACTGGACCGACTGAATAAGTGGATTTTACTGTGCAAACACTTTACAAGCCCAGACTGTAGTGATATATTCTGTTTCCATACACTACATGTCTGTAGTAGTCAACACTCACCTCTGAAGAGGTGTGAGTGGGCCAGTGAGTAGTTTCCGTGATTAGTTTGAGCTGGGCTTGCTGGCAGAGGCCACCAGCTGTCCTTTTTGGGGACCAGTACTTATTTTTCCTCCTCAGGCATTTACAGAGTGCAAGAGAGAAAAAAAACAACAGAAAGATGAAGGAAATATAAGATGGAAAAACGTCACAAAGGGTGGTAGTATGAATCAGCAAGTGTGAGATAAAGGGAGACACAGTGTCTGGAAGTGGATTAAAAGCCCTGAAATGGATTTCAGAATGCATCCTTGGCATTCTGCACACTAGTGCCGCCGCAGGCTTCTGAGCAGAGCTTTGGACACCGGAACTTATTCTACTACAAATAAAGCACTGAGTAATTTTAATTATGCCGGAGTAATCTGGATAATTTCAGTAATTCTGCATTGCTCTTTGATATGGATTTACTGATAGTAAGATGATTACACCCCCTCATGTAATTAACAGTAATTTGGGGGGGAAAAAACTATATTGAGAGCACATTTAGCAAGCATGAGCCGCTACTCATGCTGCTGTTTATGTTCTGTTGCATTTAGTGCTATTTTCCTAGTGCAAAATGCATGCTTGCATCCATTTGGAATGCAAGGATGCATTTTGTACTAAGAAACTAGTGATAAATGCCAGGAGCAAGGGGGGGGGGGATTCTTCCTCAAGTGCACGTTTAGTGAGCACAGGGAACTGCTCTCACTCACTATTCATGTTGTGTTGTGTTTAGCACTATTTCTAGGTGCAAGATGCATTTTTGCTTCCATTTTGTATGCAAGGGGGCATTTGTTCACTAAGACAAAAGCACTTAATGCAAAATTACTCTTCTTGCATAAATCAGTTCAATCTCACAACATGTTTAGGTAATTCAGTGTGATTACGCTACACAGCAATATGTGAGTTCCAGCCTCCCATAGGTGTGAGTTTAGCACCAATTGGGGAGCACCACCGGCTACCCGCGATTGTTCTTTTGCCTGCAATGTCTTCTCTTACCATCCTTTTAAGTTCTCTACATCTTACATAACTGGTGCCACCGCATTCACATAGTTCCCCACTTTATCTCATAAAGCATTTGAAGTATGCATTGGCATTTGTATCCAAAAAGATTGGCCGCATACAGAAATATAGCTTCCACAAACACCTCATTCACTTCAGGGAAACTTTGCCTTGCACTTTTGTTAATCACTGAGGTTCTTTATTTACAACAAAAGAAGCTACTCTGAGTCATTATCATCCATGGGATGAGATATCACACTCATCCCTATTTATGTCCAAATTGGCATACTAAGGGGCTTTATTAAGAGAAGGTTGGTGTACTCTGCCCCATGTGTAAACTCCTGTTTGTGCATAGGCCAGAATTACGAGTTGGAAGGTACTTAACATATCTGATAATTATCGGATGCATTAAATACCTCAGCCTTCATCAAATTCCAGCAAGTCAAAACTGCCAAAATGTAACCAGGGAAATGTGTACAGCATTACCATACTATGCAGATTGTATGGTGTTAAATACCAAAATCTGCATGGTTCTCACTGAAAACTTCTCATAGGTGTCATTTATCGCTCCTGATAAATCACATAGCTTAGTGTATCATATTTATGAGGTATAATGTAGATTTTCCTCTTCCCATGACGGAAAGTCTTAATTTTATCTAAGAGTCGGAGGCGAGTATTATGTGTTTCTTTTCTTACTTTAATAAATAGCAGCACTCAAGAAACATACTACAATTCCCAGAAGGCCAGGCAACCAAAGCCAATGGGAATAAAAACGTAGTCCAACTACTATTAACCAATCATATTACATATATATGCATTATGACATCACTTGACTGCGAACAGCCCTGTTTTCTTGCAAGAGAGTCAATTAGCACTAAACAATGGAAACATGGTGAATAAAATAAGAATTGCCATAAGGAAAGATCGAACATCAGAAGAAAAGTTCAAAGTCCGAGATAACCACGAAAGATCCTGGATAGTTCGATCCACAGCAAATGAAGCGGTAAATGGCGTTGTGATAGCTTGACGAGCAGAGGCCCAGGAGCAAGTCGGAGTCTTAGGTTGAAGGTTGAGTAATGGCCAATGGTGCTAGAGAAGGGGCGGGGGGAAATGAACAAATTTAAAATAAGTGGAGGGATAATACTCGCCTATGAGTCTTTAATAAAATTAAGGCTTTCCGTCATGGGAATAGGAAAATCAACATTTTATGGCAAGACCGGAGGCTCCTATTATGCGAGTTTAAAGCATATTAATTACATTTAATTAAACATTATCGACAGGTTTACAGTTAAAAACTTTAAATATATTGTCATTAGACCAATCTGCAGACTTGAGAATATCCTCTAAACGGGAACCCGCCCAAAAAGCTTTGGAAGCCATAGCACCCCTGGAGGAATGAGCTCCAAACATAGAAGTATAGAAGTATACCAGCCAAGGACATGAGCCATTTAACCCATCGGGCTAACGTAGCGGCCAAAACAGGGTTGTGAGGTTTCCTGAAGGAAATTAGTAATTGAGAATGAGAGGGAGTTCTCAAATCTGCAGTCTTTAGTTCATACGCTTTTAGACATTGTCCGACACATAGTTTGGAATGGTCAGGAAAATATGGGTAAAAAACTGAAGATAAATTGGTTTTGGTTCAGCGAACCACAATAAACAAGACTCCAGATGTAGTAAATTGACGATTAGAAAGTATCTATCGCTTTAACGTCTGAGAGGCGTTTAATAGAAACAAGGCACCATAAAATGGTTAATTTTGCAGATAACATTTTTAAAGAAAGCATGAGATTATCAGGCCATGACAATAGAAATTTCAAAACAATATTAACATCCCATAATTGACTGTATTTAGGTAGAGGAGGATTGGAAAATTTTACTCCCTTTAATAGATGGCAAATCAGAGGGTGTACTCCAACTGGTTTCCCATTAACGAAAGAGTGGTTGGAGGAAATAGCTGATCTATACAAATTGAGAGTACGGAAAGCCTTACCTTTACTTGCTTCTGCCGCTAAAATATTCACTATAAAAATTACATCTGCTGAAACAGGATCGATGTGTTTTCACAGACCACATCTGTGCCAAAAAGACCAGGCTGATTGATAAGCTTTCTTTGTACCTGGGGCCCAAGACTGAGAGATGTATTGTGAAGCTTCTGCCAAAATGCATGGGAAAAAACGAGATTGGCCGAGACCTTCCATGCGGAGAGTGTCAACACATTGCCCAGAACGAGAGGATGAGGACGTTCCAAGGAGTCTAGCAGGAGAGTCGGGAAGGAAGGAATCAATACTGGGAAATCTATTGACAGCTCTAACAGGGTTGGAAACCAAGCTTGTGATTGCCAGAAAGGGGCTAGTAGCACTAGGGAGGCTTGTTGGCGACTGACATGAGCCAATACCCTGCTGATCATGAGAAAAGGGGGAAAGGCGTAATTGAGGGTAAGCGACCAGTCCTGTAAAAAGGCATTGGAAGCTAAAGCTAGAGGATCTGGGCTCCAACTGTAAAATTGGGGAAGCTGAGAATTGAGACGGGATGCAAAAAGATCGATTACTAGAGGACCCCAAATGTTCTGAAGGTTCTGAAAAATGGAAGCATGGAGTTTCCAAATGCTTGAATCCCGATGATGGCGAGAATGCCAATCTGCCACTGCATTGAGAGATCCTGGAAGATACTCTGCATGAACCGAAATGTGGTTTAAAAGGCAGTATTCCCAAAAGCCCATGTCTAATTCCGCCAGCGGTTTGGATTTTGTGCCTCCAAGATGATTGATATATTGAACCGCAGAGATGTTGTCCATTCTGAGAAAGATGGCACAACAAACTCTGATTTTTGCAAGGCTTTTGATTGCAAATGAGCCGGCAAGCATCTCTAAACAATTTATATGCATTTTGGACTCCTCTGACCACCAGGTGCCTCCAGTCGAGATTGGTACACACCGGGCCTCCCAGCCGGTTCGGCTTGCATCTGATTCTAATTCTAGATCTGGGTCTGATGCGAAGATAGTTTTTCCGTTCCAAGCATCTAAATGGTCTATCCACCATTAAAGTTCTGTGCGTGCATCTACGTCTAAGGGAATTACATCTGAATAGGAGAGGCCTCTCCGAAGATGCTGAATCTTTAATCTCTGAAAAGCTCTGTAATGAAGGGGTCCCGGGAAAATGGCCTGAATTGATGAAGATAGTCGACCTACAGTTCGTGCTAATGTTCTGAGAGAGATCTGAGAACTGCGTAGGATTTGAAGAATCTCTGACTTTATGGTTTTGATCTTTGCAGAAGGAAGCATGAGAGTGGCTGAAATAGAATTTACCTGAAAGTCTAAGAATTCTATAGTTTGAGAAGGTATTAGGATGGATTTTTCCTTGTTTATGATGAAACCTAGCTCCGAAAGAAGGCAGCACGTTATGGATAGATGAGTCGAGAGAGAATGTGGAGATTGGCTCATTAATATAATGTCGTCGAGGTAGATGATAAGTCTGATCCCCTGAGCCCTGAGAAAGGCTACTACTGGTTTCATGAGCTTGGTGAAACACCATGGAGCCGATGATAGCCCGAAGGGAAGATAGATAAAATGAAAATACTGGTTTGCCGACTGGCATTGGAGGAACTTTCTGAAATGAGGGTGGATTGGAACAACTAGATACGCATCCTGAAGATCCAATCGGACCATCCAGTCCCGCTGGAGCAGGGTGTCTCTTAGATGGAGGATGGTTTCCATTTTGAAATGATGATACATTACGAAATGATTGAAACCTTTGAGATTTATCACAGGACACATCTTTTTGTTCTTCTTCTGAACCAGAAAAATTGAGCTGGTGAAACCTGATGGGTCTGGAAAGGTGGGAGATATGGCCTGTTTTTGCAACAGAGACTGGACTTCGGAAGAGATAAGGAGAGCCATGTCTGAGGAAAAACGAGGAAGAGGAGGGGAGGAGGTTTGGACTGGAGTTGAATAGAGCTCTATGGCGTAACCTTGATTAGTGTTGAGAACCCAGAGGTCTGCCGTGATTTCCTCCCATTTTGTTAGGAAAAAACGGAGACGCCAACCTATGGGAATAGAAGGAGGTAAAAAACTTACTTGGTTGAGTAGACGATCTTGCGTTCCTGAAGCCTCTGGAGCAGAAACCTCTGCCTCTTTGAGGATAGGACTGCGGCCGATACTCCTGGTAGGAGGCGTTATGGTATCCTCTGGAACCTTGATTGTGGTAGGAACAGCCGGCAAAGCGGTTCCTTCCTCTGCCGGCCCTTGCAAAAACCGGTTAGGAGAACATCTTTTTCAGCGATTGCTGAGCTTTGTCCAATGACGTAAAGGTTGCTACATATTTACTTAAATCTTTGATGAAAGAATCTTCAAATAGAGCACCAGGTTAACCAGCTTCGGATCGAGCTTTAGAAGTAAACCTTTTCGTCTCTTGTGGGTGAGAGGCATTACCCAGGAGGCAAAAGGTACGTTGTACCCATAGTGTGAGTTTTTCAGGGTCAATAAACGAGCCGTCTATTCTGTCTGCCTCTGCAATGTCGAAAATATGGGTTAAGCGACCCAAAACGTCAAGCAATTTATCTTGGCAGGAGGCCCACGCCTTATGCACTCCCTTGCGTGGATCCTTGCCCATTTTAGTAAAAATTGTCAGGAGGGGTTGATCTATGGAGGGGGTGACCAAGAGTTGGTGGGATAAGGAGGGGCGGGGACATTCTGATTTTAATTTAGCTCTAGCTTGTTTGTCTAATGGACAGTAGATTTTGGCGGAAACATATTGGGCAATGTGATCAGCAGTGACCCACTCAGTAGAATTGGGATGAAGGATATTTGAAGGGTCAAACACTGGGAAACCTTCAGGGTCAAGGAGGGAAATAGGGGTGGAAGGCCAGAGAGAGGTCAATTTAGATTTCTTTGGGGAGGAGGGGAGACAGGAGCGTCGTCCCCAACATCCAAAACATTGGAGTCAGAGTCCATATCCGATACATCATTGTCGGAGTCAGGGATGGACGAAATAAACAAAGGGATAATAATATTTTTTTATTTGGATTTATGTTTCAAACTTGCTTTCCCACTGTCCAAATTTTTCTACTCCTTGCAGGGAGCCTTTTGAGTAACCGCGTCCTCTGCCACATGTGAGATAGACTCACTTCTCTTTTGCGCCATTTTACGTGATTTTTTTGGATTTTTGGGGGGAGAGAGGCACTGACTGCATTCCCCCGCAGCCTGGGCCGACATAGATCGAGAAATCATGTCAGAGATTGAAAATTCCAAGTTTTTTGTCATTTCTTGAATGGAAGAATGTACAGCCTTTTGAACAGAAGATTTTATAAAGGCAGAAAGCTCCTGCCTAATGTCATCCGCATCTTGAACACAGGGTGAGTTATCTGGATCCATAATGAAGAAAAAAAGAGCTGGCAATTGTAGGGTTAATGAAAGCAGGCTTCAGAGGAGCTGAAGGCCCCGCCTTTGGGCGTCGCCGAAGGAGAGGAACCAGGAAATCCCAGCCTTTGTCGAACGAGATATACTGGGCACAGCAGGACGTGCTGCTGAAGGCTCCGAGGTGAGCAGAGACAATGTTTTTTTTTCCCCAAAAGTAAAAAGAATAACAGCGTGCTGAGAAAAACAGACGTGCAGCACAGTGGACGAGGCCTCAAGCGTTTCGGACCAACCGCCTTGTGAAGAAAAACTTCAGGCGGTTGGAAACGAAGCGCGCGAGGCGCCGCGCACCAACCCGATGCGGCAACTTGCCGACTAGCTAAAGAAAATGTAATTAAATGCACGAGCGCAGCGCATGAAGCATATTTAAAGAAATAACATCAAATATCCACATGAACAAAGGATATAAAGTCTAATATTATAAATATACATAAAGACAAGTGAAAAAGGGTACTTATCTTGACTGCGAGCAGCAAGAAAAGAGGACTGTTCGCAGTCAAGTGATGTCATAATGCATATGTATGTAATATGATTGGTTAATAGTAGTTGGACTACGTTTTTATTCCCATTGGCTCTGGTTCCCTGGCCTTCTGGGAATTGTAGTATGTTTCTTGACTGCTGCTATTTATTAAAGTAAGAAAAGAAATGCATAATAGGAGCCTCTGGTCTTGCCATAAAATGAATATCACCTTCACTTGTAATCAGGCCGTAGGTGTTTACAAAAGATATGTACATCATAACATTTATGAAAAGTGCATAATGTTTTTCAAATACATCCGTGTTACAAGAATGCACATTGATGTGGAGTAAGTTCATTGAGGCAGTATGGATGGACAATTGCTCAGAGCAGCAATTGTCATGCAAACATTGAACCTTTCTGTTTTCTTCTCAATTAATTACAAATGCTAAAAGTTGTGCAGTGGCTGCGTTCCCTTATTCCTGATTTATGGAGCCAATCAGAGTCAAGGAAAGTGGCCTTGCATGGTTTCATAAATCTCTATTTTAAGTTGTGTCACACTTGCTCTACATTGCGTGGTGTTAGGTGGTGTTAGTGCGATGCAACAGGCTCAAAAATATTCCAAAGACTATAAGAACAGCTACCATGTGTTGCAGTTCTGTTTCACCAACATTGAGAAACTTTACCGATTTAGTCATGAAGTGCATTAGTCACCATTTAGAACTTGGAAGGATATATAACTGTTTGTTAGAAAAAGATATTTGATTTTTTTTTTAAAGCCTAGTAGCTTGGAATGCGTAAAAAGATTCTAAATTTTCTACAATTACCTTAAGAGGGCATAAATAAACATGTTGCCATACATTTCCCCTTTCTGTTTGTCACTGTACAACTACAGCAACAGAGCGGAAGTAAGAAAAGCAAGCTCTGTGAACTGACCTTCTTTTTCTATGACTGCTGGCTCAGGTAGCAGGTAGTGTGACATTAGAACGTAACTGTAATAAGTTGCTGCTATGTCATTTCTTCATAATTGGTGTCTGAGGGTGTCACAGCTTTTATTACAGGGATTGCAGGAACTCTTTTAAAGGTATGTAGGTCCTGATAATCTGATAATTGAAGCCCTAACAATATTTCAAGCTGATATTTCACCCTATGTGAACCATCTATTTAACCCCATTCGTTGCCAGGACTTTTCCCTTTTTGTTGGCTATTTGGGGCAGTTCGCGCTTAAGCCCTCATAACTTTTTGTCCATATAAGCTACCCACACCAAATTTGCGTCTTATTTTTTCAACATCCCAGGGATTCTAGAGGTACTCAGAGTTTGTGGGTTCCTCTGAAGGAGACCAAGAAATTAGCCAAAATACAGCAACAATGTTGTTCTTTTTAAAAATTGAAAACAAAGGGCTGCAGAAGAAGGCTTGTGGTTTTCCCCTGAAAATGGCATCAACAAAGGGGTTGTGGTGCTAAAATCACCCGCTTCCCAGCTTTCAGGAATAGACAGACTTGAATCAGAAAAGCCTATTTTTCAACACAATTTTGGCATTTTAATGGGGCATACCCCATTTTTACTATTTTTTGTGCTTTCAGCCTCCTTCCAGGTAGTGACACAAATGGGTGTGAAACCAATGCTGGATCTCAGGAAGCTAAACCTTTCTGAAAAGTAGACAAAATTATGAATTCAGCAAGGGGTAATTTGTGTAGATCCTACAAGGTTTATCTACCGGAAAATAAGAGCTGAAATAAAAAAATATTGAAATTGAGGTGAAAAAACTGCAATATTTCTCCACGTTTTACTCTGTAAATTTTACCTGCGATGTTATGTATTTGAAAGCAATATACTGTTACGTCTGTTGGACTCTTCTGGTCGTGGGTATATATAGGGCCTGTAGGTGCATCGAGAACCCTAGCCAATAAATGAGCTTCACCTTGCAATGGTTTTCATTCTATACCGGGTATACAGCAATCATTTGCTGAAATATAAAGAGTGAAAAATAGGTATAAAGAAAACCTTTGTAGTTCCAACATGGGCACAAGGTAAGGTGTTGAGAAGCAGTGGTTATTTGAACACCTCTAAATTCCAGGGTGCCCATACTAGCATGTGAATTACTGGGCATTTCTCAAATAGACATATTTTTTACACACTGTCTTACATTTGGAAGGAAAAAATGTTGAGAAAGACAAGGGGCAATAATACTTGTTTTGCTATTCTGTGTTCCTCCCAGTCTCTCGATAAAAATGGTACTTCACTTGTGTGGGTAGGTCTAATGCTCAGGACAGGAAACGCAACATGGACACATCACATTTTTACATTAAAATCTGACGTGTTTTTTGCAAAGTGCCTAACTGTAGATTTTGGCCTCTAGCTCAGCCAGCACGTAGGGAAACCTACCAAACCTGGGCATTTATTAAAACTAGACACCTAGGGAAATCTAGGATGGGGTGACTTGTGGGGCTCTCTCCAGGTTGTGTTACCCAGAATCCTTTGCAAACCTCAACATTTGGCAACAAAACACAGTTTCCTCACATTTTGGTGACAGAAAGTTCTGGAATCTGAGAGGAACCACAAATGTCCTTCCACCCAGCATTTCCCCAAGTCTCTTGATAAAAATGGTACCTCACTTGTGTGGGTAGGCCTAGTGCCCGCAAAAGGAAATGCCCCAAAACACTATCTGGACACATCAAAATTATCAAATTCAAAACTACCTGTTTTTGCAGTGGGGGTCATCCGTGTTTTTGGTCCTGGGCACAGCTGCCATCTAGGGAAACCTACCAAACCCAGACATTTCTGAAAACTAGACACCTAAGGGAGTCCAGGGAGGTCTGACTTGTGTTGATCTCCCAGTGTTTTCTTACCCAGAATCCCCAGCAAACCTCAAATTTAGCTAAAAAAAAATCAAATGTTTCCCACATCTCTGTGTTGGATCACCACAACGGGTTCCTACCACCCAGCATTTCCTCAGTCTCCCAGTAAAAATGATACCTCACTTTTGTAGGTGGGCCAAGTGCCTGTGACAGGGAAGAGCCAAAAACATGTTGAAATTGAGGGGGAACCAAAGCGGGTCCAAAAGGGCAGTTTGAAAAAAATCCTTTTTAGGTTGACAAGGGAGGCTGAATTTTTATCAGTATAGATGATACAATGCTGGGTGGTAGGAATTTTGTGGATTCCTGCAGATTCCGGAAGGTTCCATCACAAAAATGTGGAAAAAAGGTGTGATTTCCAGCAAAGTTAGAGGTTTGCAGGGCATTGTGGGTAAGAAAATGGTGCATGGTGCATGTGAAACACAGCACCCTGGACTCACCCAGATGTTTAGTTTTCAGATGTGCCTAGGTCTTGTGGCTTTATCTACATGGCAGCATCCCAAAGTCCAAAAAGTGCAGCCCTCACCATTCCAAGTGGAACTTTTTGAAAGTTAGCCAAGCTCTCATGACCCAAATGTATAACTGAAACCTAAAATAATTAAATGTCCTTTTGCTTGCTGTGGGATAAGAGGTTTTAGTGTGTGGGGAGGAGAGCTAAAAGACTATTACCCCCTTCACTTGGGGTGGGGGCATAACCATGCTCATACTGGTTGGTGGCCACCACCAAATTTTATTTTTATTCCCTAGCATCTAGTAGACTTTCTGCCCTCCTGGGGGTGTGGTTTGAGGGTAATTGCCCCATCTGCCCACTGGTGGGCAGATCAACTTTGGCCTCATTTATTAGGGGTGGGGGTATGGCCATACCCTCACCCTCTTCATTTGCAAAAAAAACTTCCCTGACCCTTGCGGGCAGATGGGCCTTCCAAAAATAGGCTGATCTGGCCCCAAGGGGGCAGATATGGCCAACAGTAATGTGCCCCCATGAGGACCGACCCTTGCCCGAAGGGCTGCCGCCCAAACAAAACACACACATACACGCACACCAATCCCTGGTGCCTAAGTGGTTTCTGTCCCTTGCCTAAGGGGTCGCTCCCCTTGCTTCAAATTGGCGCAAACAAAACATCCCTGGTGCTCATGGCCTAAAATAAATGTGCCCCCCCCCCCCAGGCGAATGATCCTTGCATAAGGGGTCTCTCCCCTTGTCTGAAATTGATGCAAAAAAAATAATCCCTGGTGTCTAGTGGCAGAAATGGCCTCAATACAATTTGCCCCCCCAGGGGAGTGACCCTTGCCTAAGGGGTCGCTCCCCATATGTTAGAAATAAAGTAAACAAAAAAATATATATCCTTGATGACTAGGGGTTTCTGCCCCCCCGGGGATAGATTGGCCTAATTATAATAGGCCGATCTTCCCCCCGGGGGGGCAGAAAAGGTCTAAAAATATATTGTCCCCCTGAGGAGCGGCCCTTGCTCAAGGGGCTGCTCCCCTTATGTATAAATATAAAAATAAAAAAATTGCCTGGGGTCTAATGGTTTCTGTCCCCCTTGGGGGCAGATTGGCCTAATTAAAATAGGCTGATCTGCCCCCAAGGGGGGCAGAAATGGCCTAGAATTAATTTTGCCCCCAGGGGAGCTACCCTTGCCTAAGGGGTCGCTGCCCACGTATAAAACAAAACAAACACACAAACAAAAAAAAGATCCCGGGTGTCTACGGGTTTCTGTCTCCCCGGGAGCAGAAATAGCAGTAAAATAATTTCCCCCCCCCTGGGGAGCGATCCTTGCCCAAGGGGCCGCTCCCCTTATGCATAAAGAAAAAAAAAACTCCCTGGTGTCTAGAGAGCATTTCTGCTGCCCGATCGGATCCACATGATCCTATCGGTGCTGGACCTGAGCTTCCAGTGCAAAGGGGCACGCCTCTGATGAAGTCAGAAGTTGTGCTCCAACGTCATCAGATGCCACAGGGGGGTCGGGGTGTGGGGGTGGAAGGGGAAGCGATTCCCCTTCCATTCCTGCCCAGGGGAGGAGGGTGCGATGCCCCTGGGGGGAGCACTAGCGCTTCCCCCGAGGGCACCTACTTGGACGTAACGGTTACATCCTGGGCACCCGAGCAGTGCTGCACAGGATGTAACCGTTGCATCCAGGGCACCCAAGTGGTTAACACAAAGTGGAACCATGAACTTGATCGTTGTTTCCTGTTTTATGTCCATAAGGAAAAAACATGCACAGCCATTTGCATTCTACAAAAACTCGCTAACAATTTGCATTGCCTCTTCTATATTTCCCCTTTCCTGCCATTGCACCATTGTTTTTTCCATCCTTTTCCAGAGCCTACTATTTGGAAATGGCAAGGATTACAGGATTGTGGGTATCGGCGTTGAGATTTTTTGAAACTTATTTAAATTTAATTTAGCCACATCTTGCTCACTTTTTATTTAGTGCGCATCATTATTTTAAACAATCTATCATACACATTACTAGGATATATCTGAGTACCTAACTCTTAAATGTTTCTCAGCTCTATTTTCTCCATCATATTCCTTTTTGTCAAAGCGTTTGTTGTCATGCTATATAGGGCTGTAGGTATACACATCTTTTAAATCAAAATGATCCTCTTAGTCATGTCTTTCAATAAAATTTATGACTGCCAAGGAGTGCTAGTTTGTGAATTTTCAACTATGATCTGGTGAATGTACACATCTGTGTTAGTGACTTAATCCTAACTGTGTGTGGTTAAGGTTTAAAACAAAGGAGTCACACACTGCAGAGCAAATAATAAAATACCAATTTATTTGTAGCACCATGAGTTCAGCCCTAAGTTGTTTGGTCATTTGAAGCAACTAATGACTATTTTCATTTGAGCTTTGGGTTCAGGTTGTTTCACGTGAGAGCATGTTTCCAGACTTCTTGAAGGCAGGTTCTTAGCATGTGGCTACTTCTGTTTTACATCTGGCGGAAGCTGTTTCAGGAACAGTAAATAATACACTGTGAGAAGTATGAGAAAGAGCAAGTCTTTAGCCTTTCTGGTGGTCTGGGACTCTTTAATAAGAAGGGTTCATATGGTAACCAAATTATCCCTTTTTAGGTTGAGCCTAGACAGTGCACATGCGCTGTCTGCCAGAGCTATTGGATGGAGTATAGGACTTTGCTCCTGTCTGCCACTGCCTGCCACTTACCATAGGCTGTAGGCAATGTCACTCTTGTTTTGCTGCCTTCTAACTGGTTTGTAGCCCATATGTCGCTTCCTGTACTTGGCTGAGGAGCACCTGCCAAATGTAGTTTTATTACGCCTGTAATGTTTTTCTGTAGCTTGGACAGACTGTCTTTCTTTGTTTCCTGCCTCTCATGTTTGTCAGTAAGCACTCGTAGGAAAGTACAATCTTTCTTGGCATGTTACCCCCAATTTCTGCCTGTTTGTCAGTATGTTTTGCCCGTCTTACTGGAATCCTGCTAGCCAGGACCTCAATGCTCATAGTTTGTGACCTATGTGTGTGTTGTCAGTATGCTTAACTGTGTCACTGAAGTTCTGCCAGAACTCCAGTACTTATGCTCTCTCTACTTAACAAATTTGTCACTATAGTTTGTGAGTCCATATTCCAATTCTAATTAGCACACTGGACCCCCCTTGTAAGTCCGTAGTAAATGGTACCTAGGTGCCCAGGGCTTTGGGGTTCCAGGATATCCTTATGGGCTGCAGCATTTCTTTTGCTACCCATAAGGAGCTCAGACAAACCTTTCTTCAGGACTGCCACTGCAGCCTGAGTGAAATAGTGCCCACATTATTTGACAGCCATTTTCACTGTACTTAAGCAACTTATAAGTCACCTATATGTCTAACCTTCATTTACTGAAGGCTAGTTGCCAATTTACTATGTGTGAGGGCCCCCTTGCACTAGCAAAGGTGCCCCCACGTTGGTCAGGGCCAATTCACCCCTCTTCGTGAGTGCGGGGATACCATTACACACATGCACTACATATATGTCAATACATATCTGTAGTGCTACACAATGGTAACTCTGAATATGGCCATTCGAGGTGTCTAAGGTCATGGAATTGCCCCCCATTCCAAATCTGGTACTGGGGGGTCAACCCCATGCATCCTGGGGGCTCCACCATGGACCCCCAGTACTGCCAAACCAGCTCTCTGAGGTTTCCACTGCAGCCCCAGCTGCTGCCACCTCACAGACAGGTTTCTGCCTTCCTGGGGACTGAGCAGCTCAATCCCAGGAAGGCAGAACAATGCATTTCCTTTGAGAGGAGGATGTTACACCCTCTCCCTTTGGAAATAGGTGTTACAGGCTTGGGAGGGGTAGCCTCCCAGAGCCTCTGGAAATGCTTTGAAGGACACAGATGGTTCCCTCCTTGCATAAACCAGTCTACACCGGTTCAGGGACCCACAGTCCCTGCTCCGGTGTGAAACTGGACAAAGGAAAGGGGAGTGGCCTCTCCCCTGTCTATCACCACCCCAAGGGTGGTGCCCAGAGCTCCTCCTGTGTGTCCCTGCTGTTAGCCATCTTGGATTCCAAGGTGTGAGGACACTCTGGAGACCTCTGAGTGGCCAGTGCCAGCAGGTGATGTCAGAGACCCCTCCTGATAGGTGCATACCTCTGTAGGCAGCCAATCCCCCTCTTAGGGCTATTAGGGTCTCTCCTCTGTGTGCTTCATCAGATTCAGCTTGCAAGACTCCTACAGGAATACTCTGCATCCTCTTCTTCAGCTTCTGACCATCGGATCAACTGCAGACTGCTCCAGGAACCGAGGTAACTGCAACAAAGTATCCAGGAGGACTCCTGTGACCTGCAACTTCAGCCAGCATTTGCAACAGTTTCCAAGAGGTGCACACTCTGAGGACTGCCTGTCTTCACCCTGCACCAGAAGAACTGAGGTAATCTCCCGTGGAGCGCCGGAGTCACTTCCCTGCTTCAGCAGGCACCCTTCTGTGATGACGACCGGTACTCTGGGACTCATCTCCTGACAATGAGCATGCTCCCTTGAACACAAGTGGTGGACCAACGTGACCCAGACTGTCCTAAGGTCCATCTTTCCAAATTTGGTGGAGGTAAGATCTTGTTTCCCCGTGCTGCGACAGTACCCCTGTGCATTGTGTCTTCCCCAGCTCCTTGGGCTTCTGTGCACTTCTTCCAAGAATTCTTCATGCACAGTGTAGCCCAGGTTCCCAGCACTCCATCCGGCGACGCACAACTCGCTGAGTTGTTCTCCGGCTGCATGGGACCTTCCTTTGTAGTGCTGCGATGACCGCACTTTGCATCTTCTTTGTCCCCATGTTCTGGGACTTCCGTGGTGCTGCCTCACCTTCTGTGGGCTCTCTGAAGTGCTGAAAGCCCCCTCTGTCTCCTCAGTCAGAGTTTTGACCCCCAGGTTCCTCCTGGGTCCAGGCAGCTCCATTTTCACGCAAATGGCAGACTTGCGTGAACCACGGCTTGTTTGCAGAACCAGCGATGCAAATAGCCTGCATCCAACAACTTGACTTGGGACATCACCTGCACCAAGCAGGAACCCGCAGTCATCTTCTTTGGTGCTCTTCTGTACTCTTCTTCTTACTGGAAAATCTACTTCTGCACAATCTTCTATGCTGGCAAGGGCTCCCGTCCTACTTGGACTCTTCTTCGACTTCTGGACTTGGTCTCCTCTCTCCACAGGCCTTCAGGTCTAGAAATCCATTGTTTGTTGATTGCAGTCTTGCCTGGTTATTGCAAAGTCTCTTCTCACGACTTGTAGTGTGTCCTGACGAAACTTGCTGTACTTTACTCCTGCTTTCCTGGGCTCTGGGGTGGGGGACTTTACTTGCCTTTGGTGTTTTCCTACATTCCCAGTGCCCCTCTACACACTACACTTGCCTAGGGGGGAATTCGTGATTCACATTCCTCTATTTTAGTATATGTTTGTGTTGTCCTTTGGCCCATTGCAATCTATTGTATTTTCTACTGTTTGCACTATTCTATGACTGTTTACTTACCTGATTTTGGTTACTAGTGTATATTTTGTGTATAATACTCCAGAAGGCGTATTGCCTCTAAGAATTTTTGGCCTTGTGTCACTAAAATAAAGTACCTTTATTTTTGGTAACACTGAGTATTGTCTTTTATCGTGTATAAGTACTGTGTAACTATAGTGGTTTTGCAGTAGCTTTGCATGTCTAGTTCAGTCTAAGCTGCTCTGCTACAGCTACCTCTAAACAGCCTATGCTGCTAGAACACTGCCTACATTTCACTAATAAGGGATAACTGGTATAAGGTGTAAGTACCTTAGGTACCCACTACAAACCACGCCAGCCTCCTACAGCACTCTTGTTCATTTCCCATGTTTGCCCTTCACTTGGCCCTCATTTTACATAATCAATAATTGCAAGTAGTTGTGCTGTGTGTGTGTGTTTTGTACATTTTTTGTACATTTTTTTTGTGGCTTTATATAGAATGAAATAGATGCAGGAATGAATCCTCCACAGAGGCTCTCCCTGCACTGCGGGAGAGCCGATACTACAATATTCACTGCACTCAGGGAAACTCATCTCATAATGCTTTGCAGGCATTCATTTTCAAACACATTGTTGGCCATAACTCAGCCTGTGGTGGTCCTAGGGTACTGGGACCACCACAAAAATATCCAGAACGATGAGCTTGTTCTGTCCAGGCCATCTTGTGGATCACACTGGGTTAGAGGGGGCACAAAAATCATAACCTCTGCCACCATTCAATGCATGTTTAAACTCTCTTATAGCTAGAACATTTGTTTTTACAGCAGAGAGGAGATTGTTTTATAAGGCCGTGTTTGTAATAATATTCTGATGGCCTTGCTCGGCCTGCAAATTTATAATCCACGTTCTGAAGGATTATAGTTACACCAAAGCACTATTAACTCAGTAGGGTCCACAGGGACATCTAGCCATGACCAGTGGTATTGTGTTTTCAGCTAATGTGCATACAGTTTATTTCTAACAAAGGTTTAATATGTGCATGGAAACTCACCCCATAGTGCTTTGCAGGCATTCCCTTTACAACATGTTTGCCCATAACTCAGCCTGTGGTGGTCCTTGGGCAATGGAACCACCATCACAACATTCAGAACATTCGGACTACCACAAGGTGACTGAGTGGTAACATGGGCTCTAGATCAACACTGATAGAGGTGAAGTGTAATGAAGGGTGGCTTGATATGAAGTCATGAAAGCATTAGTAAAATTGATTGGTTACCACTGTATGGGATATCATGCATTCAAGTGGCAATGTTGGCAGAGAATTTGTCTTTACCACAGGTGAGGATGTGAATGTTGCTATGCTAATAGATGATAATTAACTATTTGTGTGTGAGTAGGGCGAATGAATACCATACGAAGTCGTGAGGAAGTATATGGTTTAATTGAGACCTGGGTTATCACATAGCCACTGCATATTGTTTTGTTAAAGGGAAAGTTTAAAAAAACAGTAATATGCTGTGTAGGAATGTCTGTTTTGGTCTGATTTTTGCATATACATTTTATAGATGTCTTGTATATGTAATATGTTCAATTGTTGTTTGTATTTTGTGTTTTTTATTTACATGTTTTATTGGTAATATTTTTGTAGCTATTATATGAAAGCGTACTGGGGAGAAGTTACTGCCATATAAAACCCGAAAAACATGTTTTTACTAAATTGTTGCCTCCGAAATAGAATTGGAAAACAAGATCTACAGTGCACTGGCAATTTGTATATGTTTTTAAACTAGTTACATGACACAAGTAAAGATGAATGTATTGAAAAGAGTAAGCACACAGCCATGGAACCTCCATAAGTGCTAGCATTAAAGGGAAAATATTAATCACTGTATCAGAAAATAGAACCAAAGACTACTGAATGTCAGTCTTAAAGCCACAACAATGCACACACCATTTTTATGCCATTCAAATGCTTTTCATGCACTGCACACAAAGGGAATGATTATGAATTTGGCGGTCCTGTGACTGCCATGTTGGAGGTCCGACCGCCAAAGATCTGGCAGAGCGGACAGCCGTTATACGAGTTTGGAAGTCATGTGAACAGATGACGACCAGCAGTCTGCCGGCACTGCCAGGCAGCACAGACCACCACGGTGCAGACAAAGCATAAACAGCCAGTGGGATCAGTGTTTCTGCCAGACCCATTACAAGGTTGCACACGACCATGTGCAGAAATGGACAGTATAAAGAGAGACATTCACCTGCAGGCAGCTTTACATGTCCAGGGCTCCAATGGTGCCATTCACAAACATCATGCCGCTGATGCTGCTCGTCAAAAGAACACAAAATTGACATTGTCATGGATGCCATCAACCATAAGTACAGACATACCTGTATTATCAACCTATAAACACAGCTTGTAGTGCTGGCAAAAACATCATAGGTGGGTCCGCCACGGGCAGCGGGCACATGTCTCATACAATACACACTCACTGACATACAGCAACTTGGACACACACACTAAGCACAGTTTGGCCAGCACTATCACACTGCACTGCAAAACTACACAAATCTACACAGCCACACAGCCCAGGAACAGGGACCCTGAAGTCTACACAACATTGTCATACACAGCATCAACAAAACACCTCCACACATATAAAATTAAAGGTCACACAACCACATTCAACACTGGCCAGGCACTGTCCACACAAACAACACACATACCTATTGATGTGGCATGCAGCACAAACAACACCACCAGTAAACAACCCTGCAATGGAAACACACATCACAGCACAATGGAAGCAAAAATGAAATGCATAAAACATGGAGAGACAAATCCACCAAGAACAACATAACAACTATACATATGGAATTGGTATGGGCCATCAGTGACACACAGGGAAGGAGACTGCGTTGGGACATATAACACTTTGAACAGGACCCTCAAACCACACCTCCAAGGAAATGGCCCTACATGGGTCTCGAGGACAAACAATACCAAAACCAATTGTCATGCACATCTAAACAATGAGAAAGGGAAAGTCAACAAAGCTCATACAACTCCCACTGCATGGGACATACCTCTACAGGAACCCTTTGCAAGGGGCACACACCTAAATTGACACATGCACAGGCAAATGCAAACAAAGCTAGCCCAATTCAACACACTCCAAGTCTGCACATACAATACTCAAAATGACACACATCTCATGAATACATAAGCCAGATCAGGAGGACAAGTTGCATACCATAAATGCTCACATTGGACATCACAATAAGAAATACTTACCATACCAAACAGTACACAATGCCATGACACCACCATTGCATTCTCACACACATACATAAACCCACAATATATACCTTCTCCCAGGGGACAACAGCAATACACACAAACTCACATACTGCAAACAACAGCAACTGGAGCAGCAAGCAGGCTCAACACACACACAACTACAGGCACACAACCAATGTTACTCAGGGACACCAGAAAGCTAGAAAGGGAATTGCCGGACAAAGGTAGACCCAAAACAAAACAACTGTTGGGTGTATTTTTGTAAACAAGTAAGATTGTCCAAAGGTCATTGGCCAGTCCATGACATGTTTGCCAAGAATGGACACCATTGTGCCCGAACTTGACTCCTGACTACCATGTAATCGCCACAGGAAGGGGCACTAAGGGGGCAGGCAGGTACCTCTGGGATTAGATTATCAAGGGTGGTACTGGATTTGGGAAGGGGGTTTTGGGCTGGGGAGGGGTAGTCTTCTTCTTGGGAGGGGTGGGATTCTTTTTGGGAGGGGTGGGAGGAATAGCTACTTGCAGTAGGGGCAAGGGATGCCTTGGAGGTGGAAGGGACAGACTGGAAGCTGGGTGAGGTCCTTCTGGGTATGGTTTGGGCCAGAAAACACAGGTAAAGCCAAGGTCACACAAGAACAGTTTTTTGGAAACATGGGGATGGTCATCAGAAGGGGGATGGGATTTGTAGGTCGAGGGAGGGGTTGTATGCTGCGTAGGTATGGATATCATAGGTGCATGCCTATGTAAGTTATGCTTATGTGTGGTGAGGTCCTTCTGGGTGCTGTTTGCACCAGCAAACATAGGTAAAGCCAAGGTCACACAAGAACAGTTTTTTGGAAACATGTGGTTGGTCATCAGAAGGGGGATGGGATTTGTAGGTTGAGGGAGTGGTTGTAGGCTGCATAGGTATGGATGTCGTAGGTGGATGCCTATGTAAGTTATGCTTATGTGTGGTGGGTGTCTGTTGGGTGGGTGAGTGAGGGCATTTAGGCGTCTTGGGCTTAGGGGGGTAGAGATGCTGGGGGATGCCGTAGGGGGTAGATGTCTTTTGGGGTGGTGACTGCAGGTATGGTGGATGTGGTGGATGTAGGTGTGCTGTTAGTTGTGGTGTCTGCGGGTGTGGTGCTTGTGGTGGATGTCTGAAGGTCTCCTAGGTTGGTGTCTGTGGGTAGGATGGGTGTGGTGGCCTTGTCAGTTGTGGTGGTGTCTGTAGTTAGGCTTGATGTTGTGTGTGTGATGCTGGGGTAGTGTTAGGGCCAGTTGTGAGTGTTACTGTATCCGTGGGTGGATGGTGTTTGTATGTGTTCAAATGTGTATTGTGTGCTTGTGTTTGTGTGCTCTACGTTTGTCTGTTGAGGTGAATGCATGAGGATCTGTTTGTGTGCTTTGTGTAGAAGGGGAAGAGGGATTTTAATTGAGAAGAGGAAGGTTTAGGGTGACGGAAGCTGAGAGATGAGTGGCTGCCATAAATGTGGAAGCCAGAGCCTGAAAAGATCTCTGTAGGCCAGACATTGCACCATGAATGCCTTCTAGGAAAGCATTAGTTTGTTGTAGCTGACGTGCTAATCCCTGGATGACATTCACAATGGCAGTCTGACCCACAGAGATCATTCTCAGGGGTCAATAGCCTCCTCACTGAGCGCAGCAGGGGCAATAGGGGCTGGGACTAGGTGCCTGCAGCAAAGGAGATGCCCACCCCCTTGGGTGATTGGGCACGGCCCACTGGGTCTGAAGCAACAGGGAAGGTGGAGATAGAATAGGGGGTGGCAGACAAGGATGGTACTGGGGGGTCCACGATGGGTCTGCCACCACTAGGGAGTGGCCTCTGGAGGAGGAATCCGATGATGAGGATGTAGATCCCATCTCCCCTGTGTCATACCCCTTGTCCTCCAGGCCACTGAGTCCCTTTGTGTTGGTGGCATCTTGACCCACGGTCCCATGGCCAGGTGCTTCCCCACTCGTCTGTGCCCTGTCTCCTTTGCCTACCTGTGCTACAAAAAGAATGGGAAATAGGGTTATAACATAAACATGAGAACACCTCAATTACAACTCTGATTGACAAACAATACCATTATGTCAAGGAGGCTCCATAAAATAATTTCACCACAGTGGCACTTTCATGTGCCATACCACATGCATGCATGCCATCTGGACTTACCAAAGTTACCCACAGGCTAATCAGGATCACAGACAACTACAAGTGCATGGCTGAAGTCTTGCTGCCATATGACCATACAACAACTAGGTGACCTCTCCATCCTCACAGCTGTGCCACATACAGCATACCTCAGTTCACTTGTAGCCACAAATACAATCCCTTGGTAAAGTAACTTCCCAGAATTCACACACAAGTTTATGCACACATCTAGTTTGCACATACATGATGTACCAACAAATTGAGATGATGCCAATGACATTCAGCTATTACAGATACAAAAGTGAAATATACTGGAGTAGTTGACATGGAAATATCCATGTCACAATGAACACATTTCAACAATGTACAGCTCTACAAGTGACACCTGTCCCACGAGAGTCAGAGAGGTAGTAACAATGTCACTCTGATAGGCCTCACATGTGTCATCAAAAGTAACAACATTGACATCAGCTCAAATATGTTAGGGAAAGATATCTCCAAAATACACACAACCATGAATCCGTCAGCCCCAGGATAGTCACCACTAGTGTATGGCACACATTACAATGATATTGTCCGAGTGTGTCTGTGGTACACATCTGTACCTTGCATGTTAGAGAAATACTGAACTTGCAAGAAAAAATAGACGGACCCCAACCTGTTGTCCAATGAGAAGCAACATCACTATCCACATCTAACACATGCCAACCCTGATATCTGTCTGTGGATGAATGCCTGAACCCAAACACATGTAATGTCAACATCACTGCAAGTCACTCCATGATGCATGACAACTGTCAGGGAACAATCCTCAATCATTCAACTTGTGCAATGCGCTTTTCCACAAGATGCCACATCGAGGGCATAGATTAACACAGAGGTGTACCACGATCTGGGCCTAAATGTCACGTCCCTCATTGCTATTGCAGTCCTACATGACAAATTACATACTATGACGTATTAAGGTATCTGTCAGACAATAAACAATGCTGACACACTCCTGTCTGTGGCTCAACATGAAATGGATCAGCATTGTAAATGTGTTATTTCAGTAACAGTTTTCCATGCACATGTGTGAGGAAATACAGACATCATCACATCAACATGGGTAGACCATGCATGTAATTGCAGAATAAGGATGTTTCCTAAAGAGAAAAGGCACAAGGAATATTGGCTACAGTCATGGGGAATAATTCTACTGAATATTCATTCCCCACTTACCAAGGGAGAGTAGTTTGCTGCATCTGCAACACATTACTCATGTAAGGCATGTCACATCAATGCTGGGCACAAACACATCACAGACTGCAGTGAGGCACCAGCACACATCATACATTCAAGAAAACCTGCTTCTGGGTGGCTGATGTCTGACACATGGCAGAGGACAATGATCCAATGCCCACTTATCTTTTGGTTGTGACTTTCAGGAGAAATGATCTGTTGGTTAGGAATTACACCCACTACAACAACGAAGTGTACTTGAAAGGTCACTGTACACAGCCATTTTTGGTCTCTGCAGAGAAAGGTGTTTGAGTATTCCCCCAGGTTTGTACCAGATCCCAGGTTCAGAAAGCAAGGTAGACCAGTTTGATACACATGACATGTTAACACAAATAATCTCCCATCTACTGGGTGACACATGGTTCATCCCTAATTGTCAGGGGGAACAGTCAGTACCCCACTCATTCACCTGAAAAATGGACAGGCAGGAATTTGTTGTCTACTCACTCCCTTGTGGCTGCTGTTCTGCCCTCAAATGCCCATCCAGCTCTGGGTAGGCCACTGCCAGAATGCAAGCCATTGGGGGGCATTGTCCGACGGGCACCTCAACCACATTGGGAGGACAGCCCCATCTGGGCCTCCACAATCTTCCGGGCCCAGTGTCTCCACCGGCTGTGGGCCCCCAGGGTCTGCATGTTCTTGGCAATGGCTCTCCAAATTCCTTTCTTCTGATGGGTGTTGACCTTCATGGATGCAAAAGAAAAGACAAGAAATTGTGTCCACAAGTCCCGTCCAAAATATATGAGTAACATACATGTCATTACACAAAGCTACGAACATTCTTTGTTGCCCAAACTGCCCAAGTTGCCACATACCAGCCGCTGAGTACAGGCACATGAATACAAACAGTTCCCAATCTGCAAACCTATCCACCACCCTGCACAGGCCTTTCATTGACTAGGTAGGCAAACTAACATCTTGTGGTACATTCTCTAGCAATCTCACTTAGAGCTAAGGAACCATGGGACGTATCATACCTCTATGGCTTCTGAGTGGTACACTCCTTACGCATGAATGCTTTAATACACTCACACTCTGTGAGAATGATTCCCTTCCTACAGGCTACTGCCAGAGTACGAACTCAAACATTACACATGGGTAACAATGAAGGGACTAGCATGGTGGGTATAGAAGGTGTCCAATCTATATATCTGTGGACATGTGAACTGACAAATGGATACTCATGCCACCTCAGAGGGTGGGGTTCTGTGCCACTTAACATGCTTCTGGACATGTGTCCATCCTACAGAGATGATATTCAACAAAGGCATGCATTGTCCATTATCAGCTATGTGACCAAACAATGAGTCACATAACATGGGTTCCCAAGATTCATCACACTCTCTGCACTATGGGTCTGTCATCTAATGCAATAATAAGCCTGCACAGGACAAATATGACCTGTGTGATGCTGTCAACAGAGCTGTTGGAGTAAGGGACCTGTAAGGGGTCAGAGACACACATTGACAGTGATGCCAAGTGCACATAATACACAGATCATTGTCTCCCTACTAAAACCATTTACGTACTCATCAGGGAAAGGACCTTAATAGGCTGCATATTTTTAACAGAACCAAGATTGGTTCACACGATAGGGCATTCTTGGATACAGGGAGTGGGCATAGCGTCACAATTGCATATGCAAACAGACTCAACACCAGCCTAGACTTGGACCCATACTGGGAGATACATTTGAAAGGCCCTGGTCTCTGCAGGCTGAGCAGAGAGAACGAACATGGTGCTGCATTCCCTTCACTTTCATGCATGACAGTACATCATGTAGCCAATGACATATTGGCATGTGGTGTGTTTGTGATAACCTAAAGGGCAGCGTGAGACAGAATGTGCCTTCTGAATAACAATTTATTAAGGCCAGATATGGTTTGAAATCTCACAGGCAACATACACATAGCTCACTTGACACACACCTGACACATACAACATACATACACACTTCATGTTGGCATCCAAATACATGTGGTTTCAAAAATCTTGCATCCAGTACTGCTGAAGAAGGGCACAAGCCCAGAGATGTGGTGTCCAACTTGAAGAAGGGAGTTGACACACCCCAGGTGGTTCAAGGGTATGAGGTAGTTCCCGTTATGCACAGGGTCCCTGAGAAGGATTGGGAACTGGCACAGGGAATCATATTCCTACTGGCGGAGGGACCCTTTACTGGCTCTAGCAGAGAGTGACAGAGAAAAGGGTTCCCCCGGTGGACGTCCTGGATATAGAGTGTAGAGACATCCCAGAAGAGTGTGGGTTGAGTGTCAGGGACAGTCAGATACTGTCTCACCAGTCTCAGAAGGGTGATGTAGAGTGCTTTTTCAAGGTTGAGTCACTGGATGGTTGGGTGAAGGGTACTGTGGTTAATACATGTGAAGGGCAGAGTGATGTAATTGCTGGAGAGCATATGTCTGGTCCTTATTTTCCAGAGCTACGCCAACACCAGGTGGAGTGTGAGTTCTCTGACCCCAGGGAACTTACAATGGAGGCAGACTTCTGGGTGAGTACCAGAGAGTCTGAAGAGGCATTTGGGGGTGCTCCTGAAGGGAGTGGTCTAGGTGGTTCCCAACCAGGTGAGGTGGGAGAGGATTGTAGTGTCCCAGGTAGGTCCCAGGTCCTAGAGGGTTCCATGAGGGAACGCCAGGAGGGAAGCCTAGCCTATACCGTAGGGCCACCTTTTGAGGGAAGCCCGCAGTGTCAGAAGAACTTGGGGGGGTGACTGTAGCCAGCATCCCAACAGTTCTGGTGTCTGGCAGGACCACTCCTAGTGAGGGGGTGCAGAAGTCCAGACATAGGGTTGGGAGGGGGTTGCAGACCCCAGTGGAGGACCTGGAGAGTCAGGTGTCAGCTCTGAGAGCAGAGCCCCCCCAGGAATGACCCAGGTGAAACCGTTTCTGGTTTGGGGGAGACCCAGACTCTGCCGGATGGGCAGAGGTCAGGAGACCTGCACCAACCAGACTCTTGTGTGGCCCTTGGGGACGGTGTGTCCCTTGTGGGGGGTGAGAGTGCCCCCAGGAAGTCCTGGCATGCCAGGCAAAGATTCAACCTCAGGGTGGTGACTCTGGGTTGGATAACCAGGTTCAGAGGTTAAACTCTGACCTGGTGGGGGGTAGGTGTGCCCACCAGAAAGTCCTGGTATGCCAGGCAATGGTTCAACCTCAGGGTGGTGACTCTGGGTTGGATACCCAGGTTCAGAGGTTAAACTCTGACCTGGTGGGAGGTAGGTGTGCCTCCCAGGAAGTCCTGCTGTGCCAGGCAATTTTCCAATCTCAGGGTGTTGACTCTGGGTTGGATGGCCAGGTTCAGAGGATAAACTCTGACCTGGTGGGGGGTAGGTGTGCCCCCCAGAAAACTCTGGTGTGCCAGGCAGTTGTCCAACCTCAGGGTGTTGACTCTGGATTGGATGGCCAGGTTCAGAGGTTAAGCTCTGACCTGGTGGGGGGTAGGTCTGCCTCCCAGAAAGTCCTGGTGTGCCAGGCAATTGGCCAACCTCAGGGTGGTGAACCTGGGTTGGATAACCGAGTTCAGAGGTTAAACTCTGACCCGGTGGGGGGTAGGTGTGCCCCCCAGAAAGTCCTGGCATGCCAGGCAATTGTTGAACCTCAGGGTGGTGACCCTGGGTTGGAGAACCCGGTTCAGAGGTTAAACTCTGACCCGGTGGGGGGGTAGGTGTGCCCCCCAGGAAGTCCTGGCATGCCAGGCAATTGTTCAACCTCAGGGTGGTGATTCTGGGTTGGATGGTCAGGTGCAGAGGTTAAACTCTGACCTGGTGGGGGGTAGGTGTGCCTCCCAGAAAGTCCTGGTTTGCCAGGCAGGGATCCAGTCTGAGGGTACAGACCCTGGGCTGGAAGGCCAGGTTCAGGGTGTCCCCCCGGACCTGGAGGGTGGGGCTACTGATAACAGTGCCCCTACCATGCTGTCTTCTGAGGAGGCCACTCCTAGTTGGAGGTTGCTGGACCCCAGAAGGGAGGGCAGGGGAAGGGAAGCCTCACCCCACGCCCTAGTCCAACCTGAAGGTACAGACCCCAGGTTGGAGGGTCAGTTGCAGGTTAACAGCCCTGCACTGGTGGAGGAATGGTACAGGGCGACTTCTATAAGCACCCTGACCATGTTTGACTCTGGGGGTACCGCTCCAGGAGGGAGGGTACAGAGCCCCACAGGGGAGGACCAGGTTCAGGCTGTCATCCCTGACCTGGTGGAAGAGAGAGTGGTTAAAGGGTGCCTAGCACCTGGGGCTACCGCCCCGCACTCTCCACAGCCACAGTGGTGGGAGAGCTTTGAGAGGCCTGGGGCCTGGCTCTCATCCCTGGCAGCTGTCAGTAACCACTGTGGTTTGCTGTCCGGGTGGACAGAGTTATCCCTGGCGAGGGAACAAGTGTCACACCCCGGGGGTAGAGTGGGCAACACCACTGTGTTGGTCCTGGTGGTACTATACTGCTCCTGGGATACATCTGTGAGCAAAATAAGGTTAGGTGCTGCACAGATGGGATCCGCAGGTAAGGAGAAAGGTTCCCCATGGGTTGGCTTAGTGGGCCCTGAGAGTATGGACAGAGGGATCCAATTGGAGTCAGGAAGGCGAAGAACTGGAGCATGCCCCTGCTGTTGTGGGCCTGGGTCCTTGTTCCGTCGCCTCAAACAGGTAAGTACATCAGGATAGTGATTGTTCTCCCCTGACTTTAGGCTGGTGGGGGGTCATGTTGGACCTGGCTTTTTGACAGGGACATCCCAAAACTTTTTTGCATCCTTCCTCCTATTTTTCTGACCTGTTGTTGTTGGCTTTTGACTTCTGGGCACGTTACCACTGCTAACCAGTGCTAAAGTGCATATGCTCTCTGTGTAAATTGTACTATTGATTGGTTTATCCATTATTGGCTATTTAATTTACTTATAAGTCCCTAATAGAGTGCACTATATGTGCCTAGGGCCTGTAGATTAAATGCTGCTAGTGGGCCTGCAGCACTGGTTGTGCCAACCACTTCAGTAGCCCCTTAACCTTTTCTCAGGCCTGCCATTGCAAGGCCTGTGTGTGCAGTTTCACTGCCACTTCGACTTGGCATTTAAAAGTACTTGCCAAGCCTAGAACCCCCCTTTTTCTACATATAAGTCATCCCTAATGTGTGCCCTAGGTAACCCCTAGAGCAGGGTGCTGTGTAGGTAAAAGGCAGGACATGTACCTGTGTAGTTATATGTCCTGGTAGTGTAAAACTCCTAAATTCGTTTTTACACTACTGTGAGGCCTGCTCCCTTCATAGGCTAACATTGGGGCTGCCCTCATACACTGTTGAAGTGGTAGCTGCTGATCTGAAAGGAGCAGGAAGGTCATACTTAGTATGGCCAGAATGGTAATATAAAGTCCTGCTGACTGGTGAAGTCGGATTTAATATTACTATTCTAGAAATGCCACTTTTAGAAAGTGAGCATTTCTTTGCACTAAAATCTTGTTGTGCCCTTCAATCCACGTCTGGCTAGGTTTAGTTGACAGCTCTTTGTGCATTCACTCAGACACACCCCAAACACAGGGTACTCAGCCTCACTTGCATACATCTGCATTTTGAATGGGTCTTCCTGGGCTGGGAGGGCCTGCCCTCACACAAAGGACTGCCACACCCCCTACTGGGACTCTGGCAGACAGGATTGAACTGAAAGGGGGCTTGGTGCATTTCTTAGACACTCTTTGAAGTCACCCCCACTTCAAAGGCACAACTTAGTATAAAACAGGGCCTCTGCCCTACCTCATCAGACACTTGCTGGAGAAGAAACCTGAACCAGAAACTACATCCTGCCAAGAAGAACTGCCTGGCTGCTCAAAGGACTCACCTGTCTGCTTTTCTACAAAGGACTGCTGCCTTGCCGTTGGCCTGCTGCCTTGCTGAACTCTTGTCTGGCTGTAAAAGTGCTCTCCAAGGGCTTGGATAGAGCTTGCCTCCTGTTCCCTGAAGTCTCAGGACCAAAAAGACTTCTCTTTTTCACTTGGACGCTTCGTGCGCCAAAATTTTCGACGCACAGCTTGTTCCGCGGCGAGAAAAACGCCGCACACTGACGCTGATCGACTCGACGTCTTCGGGACGACCGAAACTTTGACATACGGCCTCCCAGGAGAAATCGACGCGACGCCTGCCGTGGGAGTGAAATTTCGACGCACAGCCCCGAGGAACGACGCGCAGCCGGAAAACAAGCAGGAGAATCCACGCACAGACCCGGGACATCTGGTAATCCCCGCGATCCACAGAAAGAGACTGTCCGTGCACCGGAAAATGACGCACGACTTCCCCCGTGAAAAATAACAACGCAAGTCCGTGTGTGCTGGGGAGGAATCGACGCACACACCATTTTTCCACGTATCTCTTCTTCTGCAGTCCTTTGCAGAGATTTTCCACCAGAAACCAGGTACTTTGTGCTTGAAAGAGACTTTGTTTGCTTTTTAAAGACTTAAGAAACTTTTCAGTGATATCTTTACAAACTCATATTGCATCTTTAATTGTTTTGACCTGCAAATACCCAGATAAATATTATATATTTTTCTAAACAGTGTGTGGTGTATTTTTGTGGTGCTATATTATGGTATTTTATGATTTATTGCACAAATGCTTTGCACATTGCCTTCTAAGTTAAGCCTGACTGCTCGTGCCAAGCTACCAGAGGGTGGGCACAGGCTGATTTTGGATTGTGTGTGACTTACCCTGACTAGAGTGAGGGTTCTTGCTTGGACAGAGGGCAACCTGACTGCCAACCAAAACCCCATTTCTAACACAGTGAAACAGGGATTTTTCTGGGGGGACATGGTGGTAATAATAAACATTTGATTGGTGGTGGGACTTAAGTAGGTGACAGGGAGTAAATGCAGTAGTGTGGTGCACATGGATCTGATAGTGGTGTGTTGGGGGTGCGGGATATGTGCATAGTGTAAGTTTGTTTGGTGCCAATACTATGGTTTTATCTATTTTGAACCTGGCTCTGGCTACAATGTTTGGCGTTGTTGATGCAAAGTATTTTGGTGTGTGAAGGGGTGTATTTGATAGTGTGCTTTGTAGGTGTGTTGGGTGTGGCAATGTGTGTCAGTTGTGTTTGTTTTAAAACCCATCCAATGTGGTGTTGTGTTTTACTTTGTTGACCACGAATCGCAGTGGTTCGAACCGCCATTGGCAGGCAGATCACCATGGCTGGCTGCCAGTGAGACTTTGTACTTCTGATAGGTATATTGGTTGGTTGATGGGCTGTCGGTGCTGGTGGTCAGACTGCCTGTTTCCTGCCCTTAAAAGTACTGGTGGTGTTGGATTTTTGGCTGACTTGTCGTTCCTGCCTCTGTGACTTGTAATACGGCGGTCCATATGACTGCCAACAGGGGGATCTTTTGGAGGCTGCCACTCATAATGAGGCCCAAAGTTTTTCATACTCCTAGCCATGGGCCCAATCTAACACAGCAGTACACAGAAGTACACTCAAATCAACATACCTCCACCATTCAAGGACCCATCACATTCGTACTACATAGGACAGTTTCCAACTGTCTCTGACCGAGTCATCAAAATTATATTTAGACCAAATATTGAGGCTCACCATGGCGCAGGGTAGGGGGCAATAGAGTTATTTTTTATGATGTTATTGATGTACTCTGCAGGATTAGCGCCAGAATTTTGGCGCTACTCCCGCAGAGTACATAGGGGCCCATTATAAACAATGGTGTGACCCCTTTTAACAACTGCCCTGAGCAGGAGTTAAAAGTGCAGAAAAAAATGATGCAAGGAAATGTGTTGGATTTCCTTGTGCCATTTCTTTGTCCCCCCCTCCTAATGGGGGAACGCCCCCTTTGCATACATTTTTCCTGGCACAGGCATAACTTTGTGCAAAGGGCTACAAAGAGGTGCAATGCAAGCATTGCACCACTTTGTGAATATCGCACGGGGATTTTGGCCTCATTGGGCCACATTAGCATAAAAAAATGACGCTAATGTGATGCAAGGAGGCACTAGGGGCTCTTAAAAAGGCCCCTAAGTTCTTAATATCAGGACACACAAATATTGGAAAATATATTATGAAACAGAAATATTGTGATGTAGAAATATTTATTTTTTCCGGTAAATAATATCGTTAACAAGAATATCAATGCAGTATCCTTTTCAATAATATATTTGCAAAACATATTGGGGGTGATTCTGAGTCTGGCGGGCAGCGGAGGCCAAAAGGCCGCCCGCCAGCCCAGTGCAAAACACCCTTCCCACGAGGACGCCGGCTCAGAATTGAGCCGGCAGAGTGGGAAGGTGCGACGGGTGCAGTGGCACCCGTCGCGAATTTCACTGTCTGCAATGCAGACAGTGAAATTCTTTGTGGGGCCCTCTTACGGGGGCCCCTGCAGTGCCCATGCCATTGGCATGGGCACTGCAGGGGCCCCCAGGGGCCCCACGACAACCCATACCGCCATCCTGTTCCTGGCGGGCGAACCGCCAGGAACAGGACGGCGGTATGGGCTGTCAGAATCCCCATGGTGGCGCAGCGAGCTGCGCCGCCATGGAGGATTCAATTGGGCAGTGGAAAACCGGCGGGAGACCGCCGGTTTTCCCTTTCTGGCCGCGGCTGAACCGCCGCGGTCAGAATGCCCAGCGGGGCACCGCCAGCCTGTTGGCGGTGCCCCCGTCATTTTAGCACCGCCAGGGTTAGAATGACCCCCATTGTGTTTTTAAGTGAATTAGAATTTTTTATTTCAATTGTTAATACTAAGCTATACTGTCATAGCGGTTCTTGTGTTTGTAGGGGAAGAGGGTGGGAAGTTAATAAAGTAACAATTAATTATTAATTAATTAATACTTTTAGGTAAGAATGTCATTGATATTAATTATAAACATACTGTGATACTGATTTAATCAATTATATTTTAGGTGCAGGTTGATCTGTTTGTAGGGGTATAGGGTGGAATCTTAATAAGGTAATAATTATTTTTTATGTATTAATTATTTAATTGGTTAATTAATTATGTAAAGTATGTATCAATAATTTGTTTTAGTTACAATTTAGGTGCAGGTTGCAGGGTTCATAGGTATAAAGGGTGTAAAGTCAATACGTGATGATTGATTTACAATAAATTTGAAGTGTACTGCAAATTTTTTACCTGATTATAAATTATGTGAATTATGCAATATTCATGTATATTAGTTAAATTTTAGGTGTGAGTTTCTGGGTTTGTAGGTGTATAGGGTAGAAAGTTAATTAGATAATAATTATTTGGCAATTCATTTTTAATTCAAAATTAATCATGAACAGGAAGTAAAAGTTTGGGCTAGGTTTGCTTTCTTTGGGATATTGCATAGGAAGAAGACAGATGGTCAAGATAGTAGAGATACAAATACCATCACTTCAACTTCACCAAAGGACTCAATTTCATCAGTGTCACAGTCATCGCAATACCCAATTACTCCCTCACTCAACTAACAGATGACAACAAACAATACAGAACTCAGCAGCAAGGCTCACCCTCATCCCCCACCACACACCATCTAGCACATGTCTCTGTCTCATCTAAAGTATTAAACATACCTGCATATTTGTCAAGGGAACCTTAAGTAGTGCCTTCCTTGGCAGCCACATGATACTCAAGAACACATGACTT
Organism: Pleurodeles waltl; assembly: GCF_031143425.1. Taxonomy (NCBI): domain Eukaryota; kingdom Metazoa; phylum Chordata; class Amphibia; order Caudata; family Salamandridae; genus Pleurodeles; species Pleurodeles waltl. The sequence continues at coordinate 121,691,239 of NC_090439.1, forward strand.
TTATGTGGCTTAATCTCACTCGCTGTGCTAAACCTAACTCTTTGAAAATTCCAAGCTGGGGGTGTCCAAGAATGTCTTGTGGCCTACATTGCGTGAACTGAGAGAGCATATCCACCTTTGAGCCAAAGGTAAAAATGCTAGAGAAGACTGTCTCAAGTTGCCTGAAGTCCACTTTAAAACCCACTAAAGGCTTTAGGTTTTGCCACACATGGCACTCTGTAACAATGTGGGCCATGTTCTGTGCACCATTATGCTTAGTGCTGTGATTGCAATGCACTTGTCATACAGCAAACAGAACATTTACCTCATTCTGAGGGTGGATAAAGGCAAGTCCAATACTTTCTCAACTAGAGCAAATGCAATGAAAGGCTCCTTGCCTAGTGAAGTAGTGGTTCAGGAAAGGATGTACCAGTCTTTGAAAGGTATAATGGGAGAGTTCCATCTCAGGCAATTTCGAAATACTTCATTTTTGCATAGTACAAAGTAAGCAAGTTGGGAAACATAGACCTGGCTGAGATAGGCACTGAGGACAGTAAGAATGAGTCTCCTGTATCTTTCCTTGCTTCGAGGAAACTCTGCAACTATGAAATGGTAAAGTCTTTCTTGCTGTTTCAGAGATGCTGTTGGCAAAGTGCCTATCCTGCAGCTTTGCCAAATTCTAAAGAAGATTGAGTGGAGGCTACTGCTTCTGCAGCAGTAAGAATTTCAATGATGATCAACTGAAAGTCAAGGTAAGACGTTGTTCTTCCTGTGGCGGTTTCTAGGTAAAGAACATACACATTGTATGTTGCCAGCTGGATGAAATGGTTAAACAGCTTCTTATACCATGTGCATGTTTTACAACTTGCTTTGTATGGCTGAAGTGCCAGGTCATTCTTATCCACTTTGCCCTTGTACTTGTTGCAATCAAGTATACAGTTGGGCTTGTGAATATGGGCCAAATGACCCCATATCATAACTGGGGAAGTGCTTTCATCATGGATCATAGTGAGCACATACACCTCCTGCATACCGAAGACTTTGACTGCGAGCAGTCATTTGAACGCAACCCAGTGCTCCGGGGTGTTTGGGGCTTCTTTTGAACAAGCTCCTGTGAGAATCCTTTGTAGCAACATCAAGCTGTACTGTTTGCAGCAGTGCCAGATTTGTACAACTCACTGAACAAGTCTACTCCTGCATAGAAGTTGTCCACATAAAGGCTATAACTGTATGAAGAAGTAGTAGTTAGAAAAGCTCCCTTGAAATATTTGCCATGATTCCTAGCATGAAAGGGCCACCCACAGGATTTAGTGCAGAGTCCTTCTTTCTATACACTCTCAGGCTGTTTACATGACCAGTAGAGCTCTCACCCAGCATGTATGTCTTGATGTCATAACAAACTCTTTTGCTTGGTATGTACTGCCTGAACAGCAGTGGCCTTTGCACAGGATCAAGGACTCATCAATAGCTATATTCTTTCCAGGAGAATAACTCTCTGGAAACTTGTAAGACCAATCTTCCATGACCGGCTTAATTTTGAAGAACCTGTCGTAGTCTGGATGATTCCAGAGAAATGCAGCAGAATCATCATTGAAATTAAGGGTTCTGCTGAAATAGCAAAAAATGATCTCTCCTCATAACTGACTCAAAGCTGGGTGTTACCGAAACCATTTGAGTAGAAAAGTAGGACTGTAAACTTGGCTTGTGCACTATCCCCATTTTGAGCGTAAAGCCCAGAAATCTATTCAGCTCCCCAGGTGAAGTGGATGTCCACCGTTGTGCCCTAGAATGAAGCCAAAGAGTGCCTCCAGACTCCCTCAGAAACTGTTCAGCACTGATTTGTTTGCTGCACAATTTCCTCAAGGAACTCAACAATCAAAAAAAGATTGATGTAGTCAATCAGCGAAAAAAAATTTTATATCAACTTTATATCCATTGTCTGCAGTGAACAGGGAAATTTGGGTAGATTGTCTAAAACCTGCCTAAAACCTTTCTTCTGAAAAACTGTGTCCCAGGTAGAAAGCAAAAGTATGGTATTAAAAATAAAGCAGTGGGTTTGTCTATGAGATGTATATGACAAAGTGTTAAAGCAAGAAAGCACTTAGCTTATTGAAGCTGTGAATCCATGAACTCATTCGATAAACTCCTCTGAAGGAACTTCTATCAAGACACTGAAAAAAGATAAAATAAAACTAAATATTGCTTCAAGTTGCACATATGCAGTACCACAACATTCTTTGTGGGACAAGTGGTGCAATGGAGTGAGAAAAGTTGCTACACTGTGTCATCTGGGGAGAGCAGATCTGTGTCCTACATTCCAAGAAATGGCACAGTTCTGCTTTCAGAAAATCAAAAGAGGGGGAAGGACCGGGAGGTTAAAGGTCCAGTGTACGATCTCCCATATACGTCATAACCACATAAACAGTACACTGTTCCTAAAAAAGTTCTGGACAGCCACGATGTTCTAGAGCAAAGCCCTCATGCATCACATTGGATGACAGGCATCATCATCGGGAATTGCTCAATGTCAGGCCGGAACTGCAATGCCTGACGTGCTCCCAAGAAGGGAGCTGTCAGCCGTGTTTGTTAGTGTAAAGGCTGATGGAAGAAACTAACCACCAGACCAAAAACAGGAGAGCAAAAAGGAAAAATAGGTTAAAATTGGTTAATCACTTCCAACCTCCATCATAATTTTAATCAGAAAACAGAAGTGACGCCCAAGATTAAAAATTACACAAAAGGAAAGCAGAAGTTGAGTATAATGCTCAATAGCTTTCAAAATAGACTTAGAGGATCCCAAACAGTGTGGTGCCTCAACCAAAAGGTTGACATGTTTCGCGTCTGTTGGTCCAGATGGATCCGATGACGCTTCTTCAGGACCAGAGCAATGCTTCTCCAATTCGCATTTAGAAAATAAATCACTTGCAGTTAATCATTTGTCAAGTGACATCTACAAAGGGTGCCCTAGAAACCAAACAGAGACATAAAAAATAAGAGCCAAAATGTGCATGTTAATTCAATTGAGTGATCATCATGACTGAAAAAAGTGTGAAAAAATGCTTACCATCCCCAATTAGGGGGGATGGCTCCATAGGAAGCGCGAACCCAAGGACTGCGCAAATACTATAAATATTATACAAAAATTAAAGAGGAAAAGATAAGATAGTCTCCAAATTACAGGAGCCAAAAATCAGCAATAAATAAGTAAGTGCCTACATTTCAGGTAACCATACACAAAAAATAGTGAACAATAATAGAACTCCTCAAAAACCAAGGGAAGAACGATATACTAACATACAGTAAGGAGAAACCAAATGTATATATATCAAAAAATGTACGACAAGAAGTCTAGAAAAGTACGCTTGAAAGTGATTGTTCACATATCAGTGGTTCTAAAAGCCATAAGTCATTGTAACCAAATAACCAAGACTACAACCAGTCCTAGAGTACTAGGACGCCTTGAAAAGGAATAGGCAGGTGATATCTGTAAAGGGCAACAGATACCAGTGTCCTATAAAGGACGCGGATAGAAACCGGTGCCAAAAATTACTAAGCTGTAACTACCAAAAACAGTGGTTATGGATAACTAATAATGTCAGGTACACGAAAAGCAGAGGAAACCCAACGCGATCATCAAAAGGTAAGGAGCGCGGTAGGCAGAAACTGTCACAGGCACAATATAAGGGCGAATTCTTACTTCTCTGGGCGTGGTCCTCAGCCGGGAACCTACCCTCCGGAGCGCATTCCCGTCAAATGACAGGGAGTGCAACCGGAGTCAAACGTTATAAAGGTATTGAGAGCTCGGAAGTAGACTACTTCTGGTATTCGCGTCAACAACAAAAACCAAGGACACAAAGGAAGGACCAATGTTTGGTCCAGAAGAAAAGTTCTAAAGATAGAAAGAGGACTCAAAATTCAACAATGGAAAGGGGGGTCAAGGACCACAATTTGGTGTAAGGGAAGTAATAAAAGTAAAGAAAGGACTCGGGTCTCGACTAGAGGGGAATCCAGATTGCAAAAACAAATATAAAGGCAAATTTAAAGAGAACCCTATAGAAATTACAGGTGGAGGTTAAAAATAAATAAAAATGGGAATACAAGGCAGGTTAGAAGTAAACCACCTTGAGAAAAGGGGGGGGGGTGCAAAAATTCTGAAACCCAGGTAAAGAGATTGTCATTGAAAGGAATGAATATCAAGTCACCAGAGTCCAGGGTATATCATCATTTAAACCATGTACATGAGTCTTTAGTTTAAACACCCATCTCTGTTCAAGTCTGAATAAGAAAGTAGGGTCCTCAGATCGTACTCATGGAGCTTCCAAAATAGTCCACCATAAATCATCTGGAGTATGGGAATTGTCAAGAAAATATGCACTAAGTTTTGTTGTGATCCTTTTGCATCTGATGTTACTCCTATGCTCATTGATGCGTATCTTCACTGGGCGCGATGTCATGCCAATGTATCGCAGCTCACAAGGGCAAGTGGTCATATAGATACAATTTTTTGTATTGCAATTAGTATGTCTTCTCAGTTGCCACACGCCAATAGGTTCTAAATTCAATGTCTTCAGATGCCTAGTTAGGGAACACACATTACAAAGGCCACAAGGATGATGGCCGGTGACCGGGGGAAGATCCCATAGTGTTGTCTGTGTTGAAATAATCTGTGTAGTTCGAGGGCAAGTGTGGACTACCATATCTTTAATATTGGCTGTGCGATTAAAGGCAAATATCGGTCTATGTATCTGGGAGCCCCCACTGGTCAATATTGACCATCTTTTATTGATCAGTTTTTTTATCAAATTAGACATAGGGGTATACGTGGAAATACAGGTTAATCTAGTTTGAGGAGGTTTTAGAAAGGTTTCTAACAAAGCACCGCGGTGGTTGTTTCTGGCTCGTTTACGTGTTTGATCTATGATTCGTGGAGGGTAATGTTGATCGAAAAGTTTGGCTTGTAAATTATCAGCCTGGCGGTCAAATTCACAGGATGTATTACAGTTTCTTCTTAATCGCAAAAATTGACCTACTGGTAGATTGTCCCGTAGGGATTTCGGGTGATGACTCTCATATAACAAAAGGCTATTACGATCAGTAGGTTTATGGTAAACAGAGGTGGATATTTTACCATTGTTAATAGTCAACAGGAGGTCTAAAAATGGTAAATGAGTGGAAGAAACTGTTGAGGTGAATTTCAAAGAGGGATCAATAGTATTGATCCAAGACACAAAATCGTTAGTGGCAGACAGGGACCCTTGCCAAATAATCAGGATGTCATCAATATATCGTCGCCACAATTTAATGTGGTTTTGGAAAGGATTAGATGATGGTAAAATATGTTTCTTTTCAAAATCATACATATATAGGCAAGCCAAACTGGGGGCAAAAGTACTCCCCATCGACGTACCGCGGATCTGATGAAAGAGCTGGTCTTCAAACCCAAAAAAGTTTTTTGTCAAGGCCAGTTTAGCACAATCCATAATAAACCTAACCGGCATGGATAGAGAGTCAGAGTTTTCTGTAAGTGCTGATTCCACAACCAGTAAGGTAGCTTCTTGGGGGATGTTAGTGTACAAGGCTTCAACATCTAGAGTGATGATGCCCTGTACCTGCCCAGTCCTATTAATGTCCTCAATCAAATTCAAAATATCTTTTTTATCCTGTAGATAAGTGACGAGTTCTGCTTTCTCCATGGGTTGGTGAAGATGTGTGCTGTCTTGTGCCTATTTACTCACCCTTGCTTCATAGTATAGAGTTGTCTATGTTAATGCAGAATAGTATTTTTGTAGGGGGGGCTCCCTTCCTGCACAAAAACTATCCTCTAAGGCTGTTACCTCTATGTATGGAAGCAGGGAATAACAGGAAGTAAAATAATTTTCCATGCTACGTCAGCCTTAGACAGTCACCAGATATGGCACAAGTCCATATCTACAAATAGCTGTAGATGGGGATTTGTGTGAAAAACAAAGGGTAGAGGCAATGGAACACCATGCTTCACCCATGGAATGCCTCTCTGACGCAAAGTAAGTTAGAGTAACACGATGCAGCTCAATGCCCTACATTACTTTTTTTTGCAAATAATGCAAGTTGCCTTTGCATCACTTTGTAAATCCCAACAAGGACTTTGCATGAGGTCTGCTCGAAAAATGTCCAGAAACCCAAAACAAAATCTTTGTGAATATGAGCCTAAATGTATTTTGGTAAATTTAACCAGTCATGGCTAACACAACCCGCAAAAAGTAGCCCACATTTCATCACTGGGGCAGTTTCCAATTTTGTAACACACACTGTATAGGTGTTTTGCACAGTATTGGCTGCAAGAAATGTTTGTGGAAGTATCAGGGAAAGCAATAGGAACAATACGGGCATAATATGGACCTAACACACCCACAGCTATACATACTCTCTGGTAATGTGCGTTTGGGACACTTTGTTTAGCCCTGGGGTGCTGATCATGTTCTCCTTTTAGGCATTATCGCAGCCTCTCAGGGGAAAATAAATATTGAACAAAAAATATATATTGCCACCCATGGGGTAATTTTCTAATATTAAAATAGATTAATGTACATTTATCAAATGTTTTTGTCACCTGGGGAACATCATTCCTCCCTCTAAGGAAAATATGCATTCTAATGAAAAATAATAAATCTATTATTTGGAAATATACCCAATGTCCATCACAGTAGGTCATCAGGTGAGGAGATTTATCATAATTCTAACCTAGTTAGGAAAATCACTGAACAGTTATGAAATACATTTGATTCCCTTACTATGGGGTCTTTTATTTGTGCTTGAGAATATGTTTACTGCGTGATTTTAAACACAATCATATTATTGTTTGAGGTTGCTGAATTTGTTGTCAGCATATGTTGATGATTGAAGGGTACCATTGTTCTCAGTCATTTGAATGACCCTCCTAACTGAGTTAGAATTATAATGGGGATCATTTTCTTAAGCATTTCATCTGTATTTCAGTAGCCCTGAAAAAGTGACTGTGTCACAAAACACGTGTTGGCTGTAATCGTGCATTTTATCAAATTCCACACTTGGATTCTGTGATTATACGTGTCCATAGAGACATAGGGGGTCATTACAACATTGGCGGTAAAAGCCGCTTACCGCTGTGCAGAAGACCGCCAACACACCACAGCGGCCATGGAAATCTGCCACAGCTATTACGACCCACATCTCGAAATCCGACAAAATCCAGACACCCACATAAGTCCGCCACACCAAAGGTCAGTGATAAACTGGCAAAAACAAAACCTCCACCATCACGCCAACAGAAATACGCCCATGCTATCACGACCCATGAATCCACGCGGCGGTCTTTCAACCTCGGTATTCCATTGGCGGTACACACCGCCGCGCTCAAAATACACACATACATACAAAACACATTGGACAATTCGAAATACATACACATACACAAACCACACACCCAATACAATATAAAACACACACCCACATCACCCACAAACCCCTAATACCAAAAAGTTTCTGAAAGAAGGCCAGAGAGAGACACCACCATCCACAAACTAGCAGCCACAGGCACTCAACACCATCACCCACACAACTTCCACGCACAAAACACCACACACCACTACATATCACCACACTTAACACCACACACACCACCCCACACATCACCTACACCACCCCATGGCACGGCAAAGACACCCCAGGTTCTCGGAGGAGGAGCTCAGGGTCATGGTGGAGGAAATTGTCCGGGTAGAGCCAAAGCTATTTGGAGCACAGGTGCAGCACACCTCCATAGCTAGGAAGATGGAGCTATGGTGAAGAATAGTCGACAGGGTCAACGCAGTGGGATAGCACCCAAGAAATAGGGACGACATCAGGAAGAGGTGGAATGACCTACGGGGGAAGGTGCGTTCCGTGGTCTCAAGACACCACATCGCGGTTCAGCAGACTGGCGGCGGACACCCACCTCCTCACCCACAACTAACAACATGGGAGGAACAGGTCTTGGCGATTCTGCATCCGGAGGGCCTCGCAGGAGTCGGTGGAGGAATGGACTCTGGTAAGTCAAACCTTTAACTATCATATCCCCCACCCTACCTGCATGCTTTCACTGACCCCCACCCTCCCCCCTCCTCTATCACTCCAACTCCTCACAAATGTACTAATAACACAAACCACACATCCCAACACCAAGCCCTGCATGACACAACAAAGCATGGACACCCATCACTAAAGCATGCCCACTGCACATACCCATAACACGCCACCCACAGAAGAGGCCCACAGTGATGACAGCAGCTCTGTCCAACTGGATCCAGATGACCAGCCCGGACCATCGTGGGCCTCGAGACAGTCGGTTCCACTCACACAGGCACAGCCCACCACAAACCTTCCACCCTCTGGTAACACAAGCACAGCACCCACCCAGCGGGCCCATACCTCCGTTCCCAGGACATGTCAATCAGCTGTGTGTTCACCACTACAGGGAACCCAGGATAACCCACCACCCCAACAACAACAGGGACCTGGGGGCAGTGGCAGTGGGCACACGGTCCAGGGGAGGGAGGCACAGGAACACAGGGGAACTGGGAGGGCTGCCGTGCGACAGGGGGCAGACAGGCCAAGGGAACCCACTCTCCACGAGGCCCTCTCCTCCATCATGGGAGCATACCACCACTCCCAGGAGACGATGGCAACGGTCCTGGCCAAGTTTCAGGAGACCCAGCACATGCAGGAGGAACAGTATTTGGGGTTCAGGGAGGAACTCAGAACCATCAGATCCGCCCTGGGCACCATCGTAGGGGTGTTGAAGGAAATACTTAAAACCAGGAGAGACACTGTGGCACTCCAAGGGGCCCCTGACACTAGCATGGACGATGAACTGCCCACCACCATCTGCCGGCACTAGTGGACAGGAGGCACCACCACAGGACCACCACACCAGCACCCCACCCCCTGCAGACGGAGAACCACCCCGCAAGAGGTCCCTGAGATCCAGGAACAAGACAGAGCACGATGCCAAGACCCCCACCAAGAAATGAGACCTCCCTGATTGTCAAACCACTGTCCCACTTTGTAACCCTGTCCATATTGGAACTGCCCCAGCTCCACTTCCTATGCCCATATGGGCAATGCACCTGTGAGACTAATAGACTGGACTCTGACATGGACATTCCTCCACCATCACCCCTCACCATTTTACAACCCCCCTCCAATATTGAGCACTTCAATAAACACCCTTGAAGCACAAAACAGTCTGTGATTTCGAAAATGTGTATTAGCAATGACAGTGACAAAATGCTTTTTCAAATGTAATGTCAACATACCTATGTCACACATCTCACGTCCATGAGGAATCTAAGCAGATGACACACATTGGAAACCACACCTGTGAAACCGTAAGGGAAATGTACAACTCAGTGACCATATACTGGTTGAAATCGACAGACAGGATAGAGGTAGAAGTGTTAAAGTACTTGTAGTAGGCAGGAATGTTTTCTCACCTGTGTGTCACTGGAAATATTGCTGGATAACTGAGTCCCTGTTGTCAATGTCTTCTTCCTCTGCTTCCTCCTCATCACTGTCCACAGGCTCCACAGCTGCCACAACACCGCCTTCTGGACCATCCTCCTGTAGAAAAGGCACCTGTCGTCACAAAGCCAAGTTGTGAAGCATACAGTAGGCCACGGTGATCTGGCACACCTTCTTTGGTGAGTAGAATAGGGAACCACCTGTCATATGGAGGCACCTGAACCTGGCCTTCAGGAGGCCGAAGGTGCGTTCGGTCACCCTCCTAGTCCGACCCATGGGCCTCATTGCAGTGTTCCTCTGCCCTGGTCCTGGGATTCCTCACTGGGGTCAGTAGCCATGACAGGTTGGGGTAACCAGAGTCCCCTAATAGCCACACCCGGTGCCTCTGGAGTTGACCCATCACATAAGGGATGCTGCTATTCCACAGGATGTAGGCATCATGCACAGAGCCAGGGAACACAGCATTTACCTGGGAGATGTACTGGTCTGCCAAACACACCATCTGTACATTCATGGAATGATAACTCTTCCGGTTCCTGTACACCTGTTCACTCCTGTGGGGGGGGGGGACAATAGCTACATGGGTCCCATCAATGGCACCTATGATGTTGGGGATATGTCCAAGGGCATAGAAGTCACCTTTAACTGTAGGCAAGTCCTCCACCTGAGGGAAAATGATGTAGCTCCGCATGTGTTTCAGAAGGGCAGACAACACTCTGGACAACACGTTGGAAAACATAGGCTGGGACATCCCCGATGCCATGGCCACTGTTGTTTGAAATGACCCACTTGCCAGGAAATGGAGCACTGATAGCACCTGCACTTGAGGGGGGATTCCTGTGGGATGGCGGATTGCTGACATCAGGTCAGGCTCCAACTGGGCACACAGTTCCTGGATTGTGGCACGGTCAAACCTGTAGGTGATGATCAAACTTCTTTCTTCCATTGTCGACAGGTCCACCAGCGGTGGGTACACCGGAGGATTCTGCCATCTCCTCACATGTCCCAGCGGATGGTGCCTAGGAAGGACAACAGCGACCACAGAGTCAAACAACTCAGAGGTATGTACCCACAGTCTACACAGAACACCATTCATACACAAAATGTGGCCTGTATTTGTGTTGTGAGACAAGGCCTAGGTATGTGTGATGCAGTTGGTAACTAGGCCATGTGGGCCCTTGAAATGGCGGCTGCCTGACCTCTAAACTGGGACAATGGGATGTGAGGTAACTGCGCTGGCGTTGTACACCGTCGCGGTAGGCGTTCGAAGACTGGGGCGCAATGCTGCATTGGTTAACATTGGACCCTATGGGTCCCAGGAGCCAATGACGATGTACGCCGGAGGTGATGGTACGCATCGCCGCGGACGTGACCGCCATTTTCTAGCTGTTCAATCACTCGATACCTGATCTTCGACAGGAGAAGACCTACACTGCAAGTGCTGCTGTGACCTCGGTCTGGAAGAGACAATGGCTTGTGTGTCTGGGGAAAGGGCCCCTGCCTTCACTGCAGAGGAGTTGGAGAAGCTCATGGATGGGGTCCTCCCCCAGTACACGCTACTCTACGGTCCTCCAGACCAACAGGTAAGTACACAGGGAGCACGCTGTATGGGCTATGCCTGTGTGGAGAGGGCTGGTTGTAAGAATGAAGGGGACACAGTTCTGTGTGCATGAAGGACTGTGAATGCATGTGCCACATGGCAAGGGTAGGGATGTGGGCCACTCACTTAGATGGTGCAGTTGTTAATGACTTCTCTTCTTCCCCTGTACATGTCATGTAGGTCAGCGCCCACCAGAAGAAGGATATTTGGCGTGCCATAGCCAAGGACGTCCGGACCCTGGGTGTCCACCAAAGATGGAGCACCCACTGCCGGAAAAGATGGGAGGACATTCGCCGCTGGAGCAAGAAGACGGCAGAGGCTCAGCTGGGAGGGGTGCCTGTCGAACCATGACCCCCCTGATGTTCCAGATCCTGGCGGTGGCCTACCCTGAGTTGGATGGGCGCTTGAGGGCATCACAGCAGACACAAGGGGGTGAGTACAACATCATTTAGCGGACTTTGGGCGCGGTGAAGGTGTCTGGGTGGGGGAGGAGGGCTGTGGGTTTCCCTAGGCCAGGGCGAGTTTCGTAGGCTAGGCCCCTCCGTAATGCAGGCCATGTGGCACCCCACCTCTGTAGAGTGCCAAGTACAGGTATTCATGCCCCTGTGTCATCTATGTGTGCAGATGTCATCCATAGCCATGTAGGCCATATCCCAGGAATTGCATCTGTAGAGCCCAACAGCGCGACGTAGTGCAGGGGGCTGCTGTGTCTGTATTGTCCGCCAACGGTAGTGGTAAGCCATGCACTCAACCTGTCTTTCTTCTGTCGTCCCCCCCCTTTTTGTGGTCTCCCTGTTCTTGTGTGCATCAGCATCTTCAGGCGGAGGTACAGTGGCACCGGAGCACAAGGGAGCTGCATCCCACATGGCCATGATGGGCCACACCACGGACTCAGAATACACCAGTGGGACGGAGGGCGAGGGGAGCACAACGGTGGTCACAGGATCTGCAACCAGCGACACGGACTCATCCTCCGATGGGAGCTCCCTTGTGGTGGCGGCAAAATCTGTGCCCCCCTCTTCTACAGGTACAGCCGCCACCCCCCCTACCAGTACCGCCCTCCCAGCAGCCCCTCAGCCTTCGCCCCGTGCCCACTCACCCAGGAGGGTGGGCATCACCTTCGCCTCTGGCCTCAGCACTGATGGCAGCCATTGTCCCTGTGTCTAACCTCCCCCCTCTAACTTCCTCCACCCAGACCCAATCCCCTGTACCTCAGCCTATCCCAAGCACACCATCAGATCAGCCTGCACACACCTCACCACACAAGGGAAGCTCAGGCAAACATAAGCACCACACATCCCACAGGTACTCACGCAAGCATCACACACATACAGAAACACCAACATCCACTGCCTCCACTGTGTCCCCCTCCTCCTCGTCTCCCTCCTCCCTCCCAGTCTCGTCTACATTCACACCTGCATGCACTACCACTACAGCCACTACGTCCCGCACCAGCACACCCACCACCACACCCCGCTCACGTGCACTCACCACCCCACTACCATTTCCACATCCCCTGTGTCCTCTCTCAGTGTGTCTGTGACACCCCCTCCGAAGATACACAAACGCAGGCACACACCCACCCAACAGCCATCCACCTCACAACAGCCTCCAGCCCATGCACCTGCACCCAAATCCACAAAAGTTACACCTCCTACAACCACCACCTCTTCCTCCACTCCCAAACCCCCTCCAGCTACCCATCCCAGTGTCTCCCAAAAACTTTTCCTGTCCACCCTTAACCTATTTCCCACCACCCCCCTACTCCAACTCATAGGTCCCGTACTAGCACCTCAGCCAAAAAATATCCAGGACCAGTGGTGCCTGTTGTTACAGGTATGTGGAGTACACGGGCCACCAGGCCAGCCAGTGTGGCACGGAGCCACAGCACAGCCAGTCCCCCCCCTGTGAAGCACCAGAAGTTGGACAGTGCCCGGCGGGAGAGGGGGAAGACTTCAGCCAACAAAGCCGCTCACAAGGGTCCCGGGGGGGAGTGTTGACTCAGCTGTGACTCCTCCCAAGGTGGGGAAGGGCCAAAAGAAATCTCCAAAGTCTGGGAGGAGCAGCACGGCGGAGAAGACCGCCATCATCCCCGCTGCCCAGGAGGCCACCGCCAGCCCCAGAGTCACTGGCCAGGAGGCCCCACCAGCCCCATCGTCACGGGCTAGTAGGCCACCGCCAGCCCCAGAGTCACTGGCCAGGAGGCCCCGCCAGCCCCATTGTCACTGGCCAGGAGGCCTCCGCCAGATTCACTGCCCAGGAGGCCAGCCCCATCATCACTGGCCAGGAGGCCACCGCCAGAGTCACTGCCCATGAGGCCCCCGCCAGCCCCATCGTCACTGGCCAGGAGGCCACCGCCAGAGTCACTGCCCAGGAGGCCAGCCCCATCATCACAGGCCAGGAGGCCACCGCCAGAGTCACTGCCCATGAGGCCCCCGCCAGCCCCATCGTCACTGGCCAGGAGGCCACCGCCAGAGTCACTGCCCAGGAGGCCACCGCCATCCCCATCATCACTGGCCAGGAGGCCACCCCCAGCCCCATCGTCACTGGCCAGGAGGCCACCGCCAGCCACAGCCCAGCTGACCCATGAAGGACCGCCAGCCACAGCCCTGCTGGGCAATGAAGGACCGCCTTGGCAAGGACCGCTGAACAGGCCAAGGACTGGTGAGCAGGGCAAAGATCGCCATGGAATGCACTGCTGAACAGGTCTGACACTGGCAACTCAAGCACCGCTGAACAGGCCAAGGACCGCTGAACAGGGCAAAGACCGCCATGGAATGCACCGCTGAACAGGTCTGACACTGGCAACTCAAGCACCGCTGAACAGGCCAAGGACTGCTGAACAGGGCAAAGACCGCCATGGAATGCACCGCTAGCCCATTTGCGGCAGGGGCAGTGACGCAACTGGGACCGTCACGGGGTGTGTGCTGCACCAGTCCCCCTCCAGAACCAGTGGAGAACAGAATCCACTCCGTCTGTCCTTGGCAGGATGTAGCACTCTGGGCACCAGTCCCCTTCCAGAACCAGTGGAGAACAGCATCCACTCCGTCTGTCCTTGGCAGGATGAAGCACTCTGGGTACCAGTCCCCCTCCAGAACCAGTGGAGAACCGCATCCACTTGAGAGACTGTGGCTTTGCACTCCCCAGGATATGGCAGTGGGCAAGCCACCCACTGTAGAGACTTGAGAGACTGTGGCTTTGCACTCCCCAGGATACAGCAGTGGGCAAGCCACCCACTGTAGATACTTGAGAGACTGTGGATCTGCACTCCCCAGGATATGGCAGTGGGCAAGCCACCCACTGTAGAGACTTGAGAGACTGTGGCTTTGCACTCCCCAGGATATGGCAGTGGGCATGGAGCCCCCTCGTGGATCTGGCGTTGTGCACTCATCCGGATGAGGTGCCCCCCCCCTTCCCTTCCCCCTGAGGTGCCTGTTGTATTTTGATCTGATGCCCCTGCAGTGTTCTCTCCATTTTGATCGGGTATCTTGTGTGGGCCTCGCCCATGCATTTTGGGCCCAGTGGTCCACGGACTATGAATGGTGCAATACCTGCACTACTAATTGTGGTGTATATTTTGTTTATTGTGTATATATTTATGTATATATTTGCTTACTGTATTTTTATATATTACAATGGTTCAACTCATTTCCTTTTGTCTTTGCATTCTTCCAGGGGGGTTGGGGGGTGTTACTGTAATGTATAGATATGCATTGGTGTGTGTGTTGTAGTGGGTGAGGGGCGGGGTGGGGGTTGGGATGTTGGTTGTGTGTGTCCCTGTGTTTTTGCCTCCCCTATGTCGTAGGTGCAGTACTCACTGTGGTCTTTGCCGCCTGCGTTGATGATCCTCGTATAGGAGCATGAAGACTAGCACTGGCAGAATATGGAGTTCCGGCTCCATGGTGCCCTCCTTCCTCGTGGAGTGTGTAGAGGTGAGCGTGTTCCCTTTGAAATGACTGTTTCTGCTGTGTTTTTGGCCGCCCCGGAAAAGGTGGCGGATTGGTAGGTTGTGATACTATGGGCGGTACATTGTCCTCCGCCTTTCTGTTGGCGGTGACTGCCGCGCTGTTTGTCTGTAAAGCCGTGGCGGTCTGAGTGTTAAAGTGGCTGTCTTTGTTGCCAGTTTCCGCCACGGTCATAATTCCAATTGTTTTACTGCTGGCATGTTGGCGGTCTTACCGCCGCTTTAACACCATCCGCCAGGGTTGTAATGACCACCATAAGGCCTTATAATTTGGTTGAAAATGTTAATAAATCTCCTTATCTGATGACTTGCGGATCAACTGTAATGGATATTAAATTATGTTTCCAGATCAATAGGTTTATTATTTTATAGACTAACATGCCGGTTGGGTAGCGGCTTCTGGGATGTGTGCCCGGCACATTCTGTTCCCAAATCTTTGTACATTCCACTGAATAATAATTTTCCCCTTTGGGATTGGCCCATGTGTCAGAAGTGCCAACATCCAGAACTTCTGTACACCATTTTGTTTTCCTCTGAGAGCAGGATTGCACACCAGAGGGGAAAACATACATTTAAATAAAATATTATGCCCTATAGGGGATCAACCAGTGTCACAAGAGGGTCGGCCCCCAATGTTTGTCTACCATTCTCTTTTCCCTCGATGATCGTGTCCCCCAGAAGAAATCTTGTATTATAAATTATTATGCCCCCTGGGTGTCGGCCGGTATACCAGCAGGCACTCACCTGCTTCTTCTCATCCAGCGGGAATTTGTGACATCAGTATGCCTCGTGTTGCGCTGATGTCGCATATGATCTGGAGGGGAGACATGAGGTATAACAGAAGTGATTCTTCTTCACCCCTATTCTGGGAATTAAAAAATGGAAACATCCAGTGCCAGCAGCACCCACACTAACAGGGTTAAAGACATTACAGTCCATCCAGTTAGTCACTGCAGGGAGACATTTTTTGAAAGATGCCTGATTAGTGTCAGAATCATTTAGTCTGATGATTAACTGTATATTCTCTGCATACATCATGATACATTACCAGAGGGTGGATAAGCTGGACTAGGGATGCTAGGTAAGTGTTATACAATGTTGGACTCAAACTTGAAGCTTGAGGTTCCCATGCCTAACCTCTTTAACATGGGAAAATAAAGAGGCAATTATGATTACTTGTGTTCTGTTCTGGTTTGTAAATAGAGAGCAAGGCAGTTTAAAGCTGCACCTCTACCCAGTCATATAAAACCTTGCATTTCAAATGATCTGAAAAAGTGTCCAAGGCCCCAGACAGAGCTTAAAGAATGAGGATACCATAGCCCCTTACCCTGAACTAAAGCCCAGCTAAGCTAATCTACCACTGAAGCTTAAGCTGTTTCTGTGTTGTGAGCAGATCTGAAAAAGGCTTGGGCCAGTCCAAGAAACACATTTTGGCTCCAAATACATGGCCAGAATGTTGTTTGCATTCTTAACCAAGTCCCTGACAGGCAGGGGGAAGATGCAGACCAGCTGATAATTGGAAAGGATAGATGGATCCTCATGAGATTTCTTCAAAACAGGGAGCACCACTGCATGTTTCTAGCAGGTTGAGAATTCTGTCTATGTGAGAGAAGTGTTATAATGTTTAGTAAAACTTATTGCAACTTTTTCAATGATCTCACTTAAACAACTCAGTACTGAGGCTTATTTTATTGGCACTATATAGGGAAAGGCCACAAAAGGTTGGCAAGACTATGGGGGTTATTATGACCCTGGCGGAAGGCGGAGAAGCAGCGGTAAGACCGCCAACAGGCTGGTGGTCTTTTTTTTGTATTATGACCATGAATTCCTTCCCTGGCACTGATAGGGGCCTCACCCACCCCCCACCCCCACCCCGTATCCCTCCCCTACCCCCCCACCACCCTTGCCACCCCCCAAAGGTGGCAGGACCCCCTCCCCACCCCGACCCCCAACATAACATCATTCATACACACACGACACGCATGCAGGCACCACCAACACACATACACGCACACACACCGACATACATGCCAACATCCACACACACAGTCAGACACGCACACCCACATTTAAACATACACGCACACATCCATACAGACATACCTACAGACATACACGCACTCATTCCCAAACACACAACACCCCCGCAAGCATACACGCACTCACACACCCCCTCTACATACACACACGCACACCCCCATGCATGCACACAACACACAACACCCCCCCACCCCCCTCCCCTCATGGACGATTGACTTACCTGGTCCGACGATCCTCCGGGAGGGGACGGGAGCCATGGGGGCAGCTCCACCGACACCACACCGTCAACAGAACACCGCCACGGCGAATCACAGGACGTGATTCGCTGGGCGGTGTTCTGTTGGCGTGGCAGTGGGGGTGGAGCAACCTCCACTTCCCCGCCTTCCGCCAGTACGGCTGTTGGCGGCTCTCCGTCCGTAAAAGGACAGAGAGCTGCCAACGGTCATAATAGGCCGAGCGGCAAACCGCCACCACTGGCGGTCTTCCGCACGGCAGTCCCTCGGCGGTCTTGGAAAAAGATCGCCGAGGTCAAAATGACCCCCATAGTGTGGCTGTTTTCACATTAACACTGTCCAGGTCTGGTGTATCCACAAACTTGGGCAACAGCAGAAGTGTAAGCTATTCTGGAGCTTCTAAGACATTTTTGGCGCCATGAATCATCCTGCAGAATAGTGGGATGTAGTTTATCTTACCAAAGGTACAAAACCTTCGCAGGCACTATCAAAGGTCGACTTTGGGATGGTAGGCAACTTATGCTTGTACGATGTGACAGTGGAAGTGAGCAAGGAAGTCCAGCAATTGGGAAAGACTTCAGAACATGCAAGTCTGTGATAATGTCATAGACAGTGTAAATATGTACGTTTCAGTATGTGAAAGGGGAAAACTAAGAAGCTGGTGGGTGCTCTCTGTATTTCCTTTCAATCTTCTGCATTTTCTGGTGCTGAAGTGATATCAATGCACCTACCCTTTAGTCTGATGAACCTTCAGAAATTACTAATCCATGTGAACGGCAGTGCATCCTATCAGCATTCATCACAGTCTTCTGTGTTAGGTTGACCTCTGTGGAGAAGAGTTATGTAACGCTGAGTATGGGCAGCATCATTGCTAGTGCTGCGCTTTTATGCTACACATCCTAAACCCTAAACCCCACTGAAGAACTCCTTAATGCTATCCTGCCCTAGACCATAATAAATCTATTGCTTGTCGCATACCACCTTCCTAACTTCACTGCAAATGCTCCTCTCTAGTTGTAGCAGGATGATGGCCATTGCTCCTGCTCCGTGCCCATAAGGCAGAATATTTCTCGAATTTCTTGGAGCTTTTTGCAGCTTTTTTTCCATTCTATTTTTTTTAGCGGAGGGCAGTTCAGACACAGCTTTTGTTTAGTCTACATTTTAATGAACATTATTTTTACTGCAAGACAGTTTTTCAGGCATTATTGCACCCTGGACCAAACAGGTCTTTAGCTTTTGCTTTTAACCTTCATTAGACACCATTGATCCCATCATAAATTGAGACATGCCTGTTGTGACCCATCGAATGGCCATTTGAATAGACTTCCAAATTGATCAGAACTCATTGAGGCATGGCAAGGATATTTGGAATAACAGGTGAAGGGTAATTTTGTCTTTCCCGGTCGGGAATATTGGACCAGATTGGTTGTTGGAGCAATCTTGTGGCTCAAACCTGTGACCCTCAAAGCTGCTGTTTTGCCTTAACAAAATGACACAGAAGACGGACGAATGTCCTATACTTCTCCCAGTTACTGGTTATCAGTTACACCTTTAGATGTAGGAAAAATAAACATAATAAAACCGATAATTTAGAATATGTGAGCCTGTAGATTAAGCCAAAATCTCTCTGCAGAAAGTACATGCCCTATATGTTTAAATACCAGCAAACTAAGGGATGATACACTGTTCAATGGGCCCATTAATCCCAGTTTGGACACAAACTCTCATTGCTGCCCATAATGTGATCTTTACCTGGCGGCGATTTTCTGCTCTTGCACCTACTTTGTGCAGCAGGAAAAGCCTAATGCAAATCATAGGTACTCTCTGCACAAAGCGGTGTCTGATCATGCTGAAATGTTATTCTCCATTCCTGAAAATCGTGCACCCGTTAATTTGCTAACCCCATAAATTGTGGTCTAACTGTGACCAGGTCCTAAGATGTATCTCCTTGGATGAGTGGCATTCCCACACCCATGATGGCCATACTTCGTCACTGTTTTAAAGTCCCCCGATTTAATTTCGTTTTTACACTTTTCTTCAAATGACATTGTTAGAACAATATTTGTGATGCATTCCACATACATAACTTATCTTTGGATTTGTTTTAGAAATATGTCATCAAAGTAATGTGATTCAAATGAAATTCCAATTATCTTTGGAAGATGGAAATGTATTTTAACAGTCTTAATTGTCACTGGACTCAGACGCAATTAAAATAAGCATTGGAAAGCCAGTTGGTTTAATGCTGGCTGCCAGCCTGTTTGCTTTGTCAGTGCTGCCATTGTTTTGTCATAGCTTCTGTTAAACTTCATTTTGAGGAGCTGTTAAGCCATCCCTAATGTTGAATTGGCTAAAAAAGCAAAGACAATTTTCCATCTGCACAAATCACACTTTGCCGTAGTGGTCTGTGGCAGTGAAGGGAACTGCCTTGTGTGGATGTGCTCTTTGTGAAAGAGTAGAATACAGCCACCAAGAGTGAAGTTAGCCAATGGTTGAAGTGGGGTGACCAACTGCCCAAATGCTGTATGCTGTAGTGGGAGGAAGAAAAATGTGAATGACACAACAACAGACCAATTGATGAAGATAGATGTCTGAAAGCACCTATCAGTAAGTTTGTTATCAGTGAAATGTTAATAAAATCAAAAAGCCTTGACTAACGCCAGTCTTAGTAATAAAAAATAGCATTTGCAAGGCAACGGGTCTCGCATTACATCGAGTTAGAGCTACTAGCGTTGGAAACTCCTAACTGGACTTTTCTTGCTACAATAAATGGAAGAAAAAAAAATGAGCGTGATCGCTCTGTGTAAAACACAGAGCAATCGCACTGTGAAATAAAGAGAAAAAGTAGTCCAGAAACCATACGGAAAACATTGTATGTTTCCAGTAGTTTACCGGTGCTCTCGAGGAGGGCTTAACACAGGAAAAGGCCTGACGTGTGCATGCCTTTTACAAATGAAAACAAGTAGATTTTTAAAAAGGAAAGCCCACAAACCAATGAAAGTGACTGATGTAACATGGGCGTGGTTTAAATTCCCCTAAAGAGAGATTAGAAGCGGGTCGTAGCGCTTTGCGCTCCCCCCTAAACAATGTAGCTGTTCATTAAAAGGAGCCTCCTTCTTTGGGATTCTAATCGTGACAATTTTAAGTTTCATGCAGGGAGGTTGCACCCCACACCATCCCTTTCTTGAGGTAGCACTCCTGGCTTTACCTTTTAGACACATTCCAAATGCAAAATTATCTAAATCCATTTTAAATGAAATGCAGACCACATTCACCTGCACAAACAGTAGAAAACCGTGGGCGAGAACGGCTCCTCAGATAAGTGTTACAGCTGCAGACAGCACTGCAAATCTAGCAAGTAGGTCTGGAAATCTTTGTTTGACTATAATCATTCTTAAAAGTCTTGGATTGTTTAAAATCATATTGCAGCGCTAATGAATTCTTTGTAGAAATTGCGGTAATTTTTTCATACTATTTTTAAGTCTGGTTATAGACTGAAAGAGCTTGTCATGAAAAAGCAAACATTGGCAAAGCCAATCAGTCTCACATTTTTTGAGTAAAAGCTTCTACTGCAGTTTCTGAAGCTGCTGCACACAAGCTGTTGAAGGGAAAATGTAATGCACAGTATATTTGTGTAAGTTAGTAGGACAGCAGAAGAACTGGGAAGAAACATTGCATGAAATCACAGAGATCAGGTGAGGTAACTTGTTTCTGGTCACCCATACAAAACTGAGGATGGTGTTATTGTTTCAAGGCTAGCGTGGCAGGGCGCATAGACTGGTGTCATGATCATGGTGACAACTACTTCCAGTGTGAATGGTGCGTACAGATGCGACACAAAGGTAGGCCTTCAGGTGGAGGAGTATACCAGAAACCTACATTTTGCACAAATGACCCTTCTTTTTTATCACCCAAAGACATATCTCACCTGCAAAAAGCCCACACCACAAAGCCGTTGTTATTCCAGAGGAAGGAAAAATAAATCTCAAGATGTACAAAATAGAAAGTCACATTGGCTAAAAAAATATATCAAATCAAATCAGTTTTATTTTGACTGTTGAATAAATCATAAAAGCAACACAATAAACAATTCATACAATAAAAGTAAGAAAAAAAATGAGTTGAAGAATCACAAGTTAAAAACATGACCTTAAATACCTTAAATCCAAAGGTGCAAGTTCATAAAAAGCGGTGCATGATCTAATGATGCGCCACTTTTCTTGCATCCCATTGCACCCCCCTAACACCACCATTTGTGTGCCGTATTTATGATACAGCGCACCGTGGCGCATGTTAGGGAACTAGCGTCATCAATTTTGATGCTAGGTTGGTGCTTTGAAGGATTATCGCCAAAAATATTGACACTAAGCCTGCAAAGTGACAGGAGGCCCATTGAAAACAATGGGGGTCTCATTCTAATGCCTGCCTTAGGCAGGCATTAAAAATTACACTGGAAATGGCACAGTGGAATCTCATAGATTCCACTGCACTATTTGTTTGGGACTACTAATGCCAGAACGCCCCCATGGCTACATTATGCCTGATGCATGCATAATGTGGCGGAAGGGTTTGCAAAGTGGAGCAATGCGTGCATTGCGCTCCATTGTAAATATGGCAGGTGTTTTGCCAACTCTATCACCACATTAGCATAAAAAAATGATGCTAATGTGGTGCATGGTAGAGCTAGGGCCTTCTTAAATCTGGCCCAAAGACTATAAAGTGCAATAACATTGGGAAGAATAGATTCCACCTGGGAAGCTCAAATGATAACAACTAAAGTGCATGATACTTAGGTCGGAGCCTGGTATACTAGTAATCACTACTGTTCCTTAATTTGACCGCGACTTTCAGGAAGGAGACCACATTAAAAATAATTCCTTCTGGGAGCAATTGTAAATACATTAACACAATTGTAAATACATTGGCTGAAAATATAAATAATACAACAGTAGTCTTAGTGGTCCAATCCTTATATTTTCCTGCATTCTGGTTCTTGTGGTTTTGCACTTAAAATAAGCACTACAAACAGGAAATACCATAAAACAGGGTAAATGAGTGGAGAGTTGTGCACGTGAAGTAGCGCAAAATTAGATCGTTTTAATTTCTTAAGCTCAACACACAAATATCACAGTGCCCACCAAACAACATGGGCCACTTAGATATGTCTGATCAGCCACTGACAGCACACACCTGCAGGGGCATGTCTGGGAGAGGGGCTTCGGTTGCTAGTTCAACA
Source organism: Pleurodeles waltl (assembly GCF_031143425.1). Lineage (NCBI taxonomy): Eukaryota > Metazoa > Chordata > Amphibia > Caudata > Salamandridae > Pleurodeles > Pleurodeles waltl. Next base: position 121,713,804 of record NC_090439.1, read on the forward strand.
GGCACGGCCTATCCTTTGGGGTGGAGGGGCCATGCACCCCAACCTTTTACCTCTCATGAAGAGTGCCGGTCAGGCTGAACAAAGGTCAGCCTGACAGACACTCTTCATGTTCAGATCAGGCAGCCAGGAGCAGACATGCATGATTTGCGCAGACTCCTTGCTGCCTGAGCTGAACTTTGCTGGGCTGAAGAGGTCACAGCTCCTGTGGGCGTGACCTCTTCATCTCAGCAAAGGTGACTCGAGGCCCTGCCCCGGGTGACGAGGGAAGCATCACCCATTGACTTCGACCTGGGCGCTTCAGGTTTAAGCTGACCCCATCCCATTCTGTGACAAAGTTGGGACTGCTGCCTTCCCTCATTGGCTGACTTAAGGTCAGCCAGTGAGGGAAGGCAGCAGTTACAACACTCCTGGGACCTCCGAGGCTGAAGGTGTGTGTGATCTTTTTAAATGAATGTTTGGTGCGTGTGTGCATGTTTGAATATTGATGAGTGTTTTTAATGGATGTGCGTGTGTGCGCGTGTGTGTGTGTGTGAAAGAATGAGTGTGAGTGTGCTTTCCATCCCCCTCCCTCCTAAAACTGCCGTCCGCCATTGTAGTTCAACTCTTAAAAGGAGATCTTTCAGGGGAAATGCTGAATGTGGGACCCCTTTATGTGAAGCACAGTCAGTGCACTCCCTGACAGCTCCTTTGCCTAAGCACCCACATCTATGTTATTACAATGGTGCAGAGGCAAAGTGATGGACCATTTACTTGGGCCAAGTCCCTTGGAAATGAAGGAACGCTAGCATAAATCCATACAAGTGCTACATGTGAGCCTCTGTGACTTATATTTTAGAAAGGGCATGCAAGAGTCTGCTACTCCTTCTGTAATACCAAAGTGCTGAGGGATGCATAAAATAGATGCACGCGCCCATTGCTTCCTAGGGCACTTTTGATAGATCCAAGGAATATTTCAAATTGATTTGTCCAGTCTATTGTAGAAACCTGTTGTGCTTATTTAGCAGCCCAGATGCACTGCTTTTTGTACACAAAATATTTCATGCTAAATTATCATCAACCTCCCAGGAAGGTGCTGAAGCTTGGTACATGTGAGCAGCACCAGTACTCTGGAGTTTGAGTAGGTGGTCGCTAGTACTATGTCACGCACAGTTTATAGAAAAGAAACAGAATCGCCCTTTTACCAGTTATCTGTCAGGCCCTTTTGATTTACATTCAAAATGAATAGCGTACCTATTTAATATGTTGCTTGCAATTGCTAGCGCTCCTGGTCCTTAGTAGGTAAACTTACAAGGGGACGCGTATAGGTTAATGAACCTTTTGAATCGCATGGAGTATACTAGTCATGCAGTGACTACTGAAACGGTAGCTAACATCAATAATCAAAGAACATTCTGTGAAAAACAGCTTTAAACCATAATACTCAAGAATAACCACTACTCAGGAAGGAGTTAACACATTTTATTCCCTATTGATTACAACTCTAGATCATCCGTTAGTTTGAATCTTTATTCAAATTAATCTTTTATTAATTCATTAATAGAAAGGCATTATTCTTAAAGAAAATGTATGCAACAGTGCAATAGCATAAGCTATGAATACCGGCATCAATAATGTAATTCAGCAATTAAGTTCGCCAGTCATTTGTCACTGTCAACGTCACCCCAAACAGCCTACCTAACTAAGATTAGCATTAGCATGGGGGTCTTCATGCGAAAAACATTTGAGAGAAAACATCAATTTGGAAAATTCTCCCTAAGTGAGAATCTCTATAAAACAGCGTAGTTGGTACCTAGAAGAAAAGGCACAAATTGTCAGTCACATTTTCATAGCTACCTATCCAGGATGGATCAGCAACAAGTTAGTCTTCTTCTTCAGGTCATCAATCAGTCAGCTACAGATCAGGCTCACAGAGTGTCCCAAAATCAGCACTTCAGACAGCATCTTCTGACGTCATCAATTTCTTCCAGCAATTCTCCTAAATTATGAAGTCTTAGCCCCTTGTCATGACTTATTATTAGGGTCTCTCAGTCCAACCCACTAATTGCTAATTGGTCAGTCAATCAGCAGATATGACTTTAACCTATAGTTTTTGTTTACCAAATCTACTAATTTTCATATATCCCAAGTCACAAGACGTGGATTGGTTCTTCATGCGATGCCCTCATCATCTGGCCCTTCAGGTATCAAAATTGTTGCATATGGCTCTCCAGTCAGTGCCTCTATTGTTCAAGTCCTAGGAAAGTACATTTAGCCTGCTGTACACATAATTGTATAAAATTGTCTTCATCATCTCCTATCCGCTGGTACATTGCAGAATGTTCTAGCTACTTGAAGTTCAAACGGGTCAAGGTTAGTTATAGCGGTTTCCAGTCCTATTCAGAAGCTCCCATTAATTCATGCTTTCAGAGTGCGCGAGGCCCATTGGAACAAGGCCCTTTAGTCTGGCAGAAATTGATGTAAACATAGGTTATACATCTCATTATGACATATTATTACATTTTCTTCATACATTTTCATTATTTCATATAATTCTAGTAATTTTAGTACATATACTGGTCCCTCCCTTAGGGCACATTTTCAAATGTGGACATTATTTTTCTGTGATTAATTTCTCTTCACATTTGTATCATTAGTAAACACACATATATCATCATTAATATTCTTAATTAGCATATCTGCTTCAACAGTCCCTCCTCTGATGACTAAAAATGTCATCATATCTTTCCTTAACATCAATCTACAATTCTGTTTCAGATGTACTTTGCTTTCTTCTTGAATTTTCTCTATAAATTCTTCTCCTGTGTTGTTCTTCCCTCTCCTGCTCATTCTTAGATTTCCCTAATTTGATTTTTGCCACAATTTGCATGTATCCCATAATCCTAATATAGAAACAATCACAATTAATATTCCCTGTATGAGTTTAAATAATACCAGAATCCAAATTTGACAAAACCAATTACCCACCGAAGCAAATCCATTTGCAACCTATTCCCAAACTCCTGGTTCCTTCAATTCCGTAAAATCCTTGCTTGAATTAGTTACGTTAGTGTCAGACTTTTCATCCTTGGCGTGGTCTCCCTTCACTTTTTGCCTCTGTTCCCCAGGTTGTTGATGTGTGCTGGACTCTGATTTTACTGTTTTTGTTACTCTGGGCACTTTACCACTGCTAACCAGTGCTAAAGTGCAAGTGCTCCTTTACAAAATGTGTATGTGATTGGTTTAACCATGACTGGCATATTTGATTTATTAGTAAGTCCCTAGTACAGTGCACTAGAGGTGCCCAGGGCCTGTAAATCAAATGCTACTAGTGGGCCTGCAGCACTGGTTGTGCCACCCACATAAGTAGCTCTGTAATCATGTCTCAGACCTGCCACTGCAGTGTCTGTGTGTGCAATTGTAACTGTAACTTCGACTTGGCAAGTGTACCCACTTGCCAGGCCTAAACCATCCCTTTTCTTACATGTAAGACACCCCTAAGGTAGGCCCTAGGTAGCCCCAAGGGCAGTGTGCAGTGTATGGTTAAGGTAGGACATATAGTAATGTGGTTTATATGTCCTGACAGTGGAATATTGCTAAATTCATTTTTCACTGTTGCAAGGCCTGTCCCTCTCATAGGTTAACATGGGGGCTACCTTTAAATCTGATTAAAGTGTAGATTCCCTTTGGGAGCGGATGGACATGTGGAGTTTGGGGTCTCTGAGCTCACAATTTAAAAATACATCTTTTAGTAAAGTTGATTTTAAGATTGTGTGTTTGAAAATGCCACTTTTAGAAAGTGAGCATTTTCTTGCTTATACCATTTCTGTGACTCTGCCTGTTTGTGGATTCCCTGTCTGGGTCAGTTTGACAGTTGGGCTGGTTGCACCTCACACTAGACAGTGACACAAAGGGAGCTAGGGTGTAGCCTGCATATCCTGATGAGCCATCTGTGCTAGGAGGGAGGGGAGGAGTGGTCATTCACACCTGAAAGATCTGTGCCTGCCCTCACACAATGCAGTCTCCAACCCCCTGGTGAGTGTCTGGGGCCTGGCCTGGGCAAGGCAGGATTTCACATTCCAAAGAGACTTTACTTTGAAGTAGGCCTACTTCAAAGGAGAAATTGGGTATAAGAAGGGCACCCAAAACCACAGACTTTAGAAACACTTCTGGAACCAAGAGGAACCTCTGCCTGGAGAAGAGCTGAATAGCTGAGGAAGAAGTGCTGCCCTGCCTGTGACTGTGCTTTGTGGAGCTATCCTGCAGTTGCTGCTTCTGCCAGAGTAAGAGGGCAAAGACTGGACTTTGTGTGCCTTCCATCTTGTGAAGAAATCTCCAAGTGCTTGATTTAGAGCTTGCCTCCTGTTGTTTGAAGTCTCACGGACAGCAAAGACTTCTCTCTGCCAGCACCTGGAGTCTCTGGAGAGACTCCTGCTCTGACAAGTGGTGCCCTATCCAGTCCCTGGGCCCTTGAAAGGAAAGCTGGTGGAAATCCAAGGAAATCGACTTCGGACAACTCCGGACCGACGCTGCTGCAGCCCCGCTGAAGTCCGCGACTCCGTGCAAGTCGCCGCACCACGTCGTGACCGACGCCGCTCGAAGTGCGCGGATTCAACATTTCGCACAGACGCCGCGATCCCCGACTTCACGCATCGGCTTGTTTTCACTCTTCACCAAAGGTACTGTACTTAGGGGTCTACGCGACTCTGTGTACGGTGCCGCTGGTGTCGGCTTGTTGGGAACGACTCCGCCACGACGCTGTGTTAACACCTCATCGAAGCATTTTTGTTTCTAAGCGCTATGTTTGAGTTTAATCTTTAAAAATTCATAACTTGACTTGTGTATGTTGGATTTTTGTCATTGTGGTCTTGTTTTGTTTAGATAAATATTTCCTATTTTTCTAAACTGGTGTTGTGTCATTTTGTAGTGCTTTCATTAAGTTACTGTGTGTGTTGGTACAAATACTTTACACCTAGCACTCTGAAGTTAAGCTTACTGCTCTGCCAAGCTACCAAGGGGGTAAGCAGGGGTTAGCTGAAGGTGATTCTCTTTTACCCTGACTAGAGTGAGGGTCCTTGCTTGAACAGGGGGTAACCTGACTGTCAACCAAAGACCCCATTTCTAACATTGGTGATCAGCGTTTGGGATTTGGACTTGTATTTGTACTTGACATACAGTGATTAAGTGTACACTACTGTTGTGATCTCAGACCACCACATGACCACATACTACTTGTTTGGTGATCTTTTGATTTTTCTCTTTGGGACTTTTTTTATTCAACTCCATTTTTTTAATCACTGATTCCTTGATTTTGGGAACTTGTTTTTCTGCCTTTGGAACTTTGCACTTGTTTTTGAATTTTCATCATGTCCCAAACTGGAGATGCATCAGTTGGAGCTGACTTTGACCTTGAGAAATTGGAGAGTTATACCAAGGCTCAGTTGAAACAGTTCTGTAAAAGTTTTGACTGTCCCATTAAGAGCTCATCCAGGAAGGAGGAGCTGCAAAAGGCGCTGAGGGCCTGGGTGACAGCCAAGAGCACTGAAGGGCACACAGAGGATGAGGGAGATGAGGAGGAAGAGGAAGAGTGTTCAGTACACAATGGTATTGTGGGTGGGCCTGTTATGTCCAGGGAGAAGGTCTCCAGGGCAGGTAGCAGTGTCTCATCCAAGGGTCTGACACCTGAGGAGTTACAGGACAGGCAGAAAGGGAGTACCAATTGGAGCAGAGGAGGTTAGCCCTTGCGGAGAGGGAGTTAGCGATGGCTCATGAGCTTAGCTTGAAAGAGGTGGATCATAGAAGCCAGTCCAGTAGAGGTGGTGGCAGCAACCCTATAGTGCAGCCTGAGCGGAGGGTACACATTCCTAAAGACCTTGTGAAAGATTACAAGAGGGAGGATAACATATACTTGTGGTTCAATGGGGTATGAGTCTGCTCTCCACATGAATCTGGTCCCTGAAGCTCATTGGGGGGTGGGTCTGTGGAAGCAATTTGAGGTAGAGGGGAGGGATTCACTGACAGCCTTAGGGGATGCTCAGAATCTCACTTACTCTAACATGAAGGATGCCTTGCTTACAAGGTATGGTCTTACCCCTGAGCAGTACAAGGATAAGTTTAGGCCCTACAAGAAGAAGGAATCCCAAACAAGGTTGGAATGTGTTGATTCTTATTGCAGGTCACTGTATGGATGGGTGAAGGGCAGTAAGGTAACTACGTATGAGGGGCTTTACAATCTGATTGCTTGGGAGCACTTATATAGTTTATGTTTTCCAGAGCTGCAACAACACCTGATTGACAGCAAGCTGACTGACCCCAGGAAGCTTGCGCAGGAAGCGGACCGCTGGGAGAGCACCAGGGTCCAGAAGAGATATGGGGGAGACCACGCCAAGGGTGGGCAGGGTCCCTCTCAGAAGAAAGGGGGGATAAGGGCAAACAGGGGGAGTTCTCTAAAGGGCCCCAAACTGATTCCCAGGGTAAGGATTCCCAACCCCCCAGTGAAAAGAAGACATGGTTCTCCAAAGGGAAGCCAGTGGCAGGTGGTCCCCCACGAAAGTGCTATGCATGTGACCAGGTGGGTCATGTGAGGGGGGACCCCAAATGCCCCAAAAGTACACCGGCACCCACTGGTGCGCCGTCCCAGGGTTTGGCCAGTGTAGCGCTTGTGGAGGAGTTGGTTTCAGGTGGGTGGGAACCAGCTGAGATGACCCTTGTCTTCCTAGGGGACAGTGAGATGGTCCAGAGAACCCTAGTGCCTGAAAACACTAAGAAGTACAGGCAGTGGGTGACCATTAATGGACAGAGGGTGGAGGCTCTGAGAGACACAGGAGCCAGTGTAACTACAGTGAGGAGTCAGCTGGTGTCTGAAGAGTAGATTGATCCCCAGGTACTTCACCATGTAGTTGCAGTGGACAACTCAGAGCGCCTGTGCAGAGTGGCACAGGTTCCCTTTGAATGGGGGGGTCTCAGGTTCCCTGAAGGTAGCTGTGAGTCCAACCATGCCTGTTGATTGTTTGCTAGGCAATGACCTTGAGGATTCCCCTTGGAAGGAGGTGGAACGCAGGTCTCACTTGGAGATGTTGGGTCTGCCTGGGTGGGTATGCATATCCACCCAGTCAATGGCAGCCCGTCAGGGTAATCAAGAGCCCCTGGAGCCTGAAACAGTGGCCCAGGGGACCACCAAGAAGAGGAAGGGCAGGGGGTGCGGGAAACCGACCCCAGAAGTTCCCACGGTCTGGGAGGAGGCGGAGCCTGAGGGTGACACCCCGGAGCCTACAGGGGAACAGGTGGCTGAACTGGGGGAGGTCCCTGAGCTGTCGCAGTGGCAGCAGGAAGGGGGGCCCACCAGGGAAGCATTCTGTGCATCACAGAAGACATGCCCTACTTTGGACGGTTTGCGGCAGCAGGCTGCAGACCAGGCAGTTGGCATGGAGCCAGGACCACACCTGATTTATTGGGAGGATGACCTCCTGTATAGCGAGCCTAAGGTTCCTGAGCCTGGGTCAGCCCGTGTGCTGGTGGTACCCCAGTGCTTCAGGGCGTTCCTACTGGGGTTGGCTCATGATGTGCCTTTAGCTGGACATTTGGGGCAGGACAAGACCTTTGAGAGGCTTGTCACCCACTTTTACTGGCCCCTAATGCGCAGGCACTCAGATGCACATTGCAGTTCTTGTCAGACTTGTCAGGCAAGTGGCAAGAGTGGGAGGAAATGTAAGGCTCCCCTCCAACCTTTAACTGTTGTCAGTACTCCCTTTAAGAGGGTAGGCATTGACATTGTGGGGCCTCTGGATCCCAAGACAGCCATGGGCAACAGGTTTATCCTGGTCTTGGTGGACCATGCCACCCGGTACCCAGAAGCCATTCCTTTTAGATCAATCAATTCCCCTGTGGTGGGTCGTGCTTTGATGGGGGTTTTTACCCGCATGGGGTTCCCAAAGGAAGTGGTATCTGATAGGGGTACCAACTTCATATCCACATATATGAAGTCTTTGTAGAAGGAGTGTGGGGTAACTTACAAGTTCACTACCCCTTACCACCCCCAAAGTAATGGTCTGGTTTAGAGATTCAACCGCACCTTAAAAGGCATGATCATGGGCCTGTCAGAGCCCTTGAGGCAGAAGTGGGACGTCCTCTTGCATGCCTTCTGTTCGCCTACAGGGAGGTGCCTCAAAAGGGACTTGGGTTTTGTCCCTTTGAGCTGATTTATGGCCACCCTGTGAGGGGACCTTTGAGTCTGGTTAAGGAAGCTTTGGAGAAAGCTCCTAGTAACCCCCCCAGGATGTATTCAGTTACATGCTGGCTTTGAGAAACCAGACTGCCCGCTTCAGGAGTCTCGCTCAGGAGAACCTGGAAGCAAGCCAGGAGGATATGAAACGGTGGCATGACCAGAGTGCCCCTCACTTTTTGCCTCTGTTCCCCAGGTTGTTGATGTGTGCTGGACTCTGATTTTTCTGTTCTTGTTACTCTGGGCACTTTACCATAGCTAACCAGTGCTAAAGTGCAAGTGTTCCTATACAAAATGTGTATGTGATTGGTTTAACCATGATTGGCATATATGATTTATTAGTAAGTCCCTAGTACAGTGCATTAGAGGTGCCCAGGTGCCCGGCTTGTTTTCACTCTTCACCAAAGGTACTGTACTTGGGGGTCTACGCGACTCCGTGTCTGGCGCCGCTGGTGTCGGCTTGTTGGGAACGACTCTGTCACGGTGCCGTGTTAACACCTCATCGAAGCATTTTTGTTTCTAAGCGGTATTTTTGAGTTTAATCTTTAAAAATTCATAACTTGACTTGTGTATGTTGGATTTTTGTCGTTTTGGTCTTGTTTTGTTTCGATAAATATTTCCTATTTTTCTAAACTGGTGATGTGTCATTTTGTAGTGTTTTCATTAAGTTACTGTGTGTGTTGGTACAAATACTTTACACCTAACACTCTGAAGTTAAGCCTACTGCTCTGCCAAGCTACCAAGGGCATAAGCAGGGTTTAGCTGAGGGTGATTCTCTTTTACCCTGACTAGAGTGAGGGTCTTTGCTTGAACAGGGGGTAACCTGACTGTCAACCAAAGACCCCATTTCTAACAGTTCGAAAGTAAGTCTCTTATCTCCTTATCACTATCAGGTATAAACGAACAACAATGCCTAGCACTAATTATTTTACAGACTCCTCCGTCTTTCGCTAAAAGTATGTCTAAAGCAATCCTATTTTGAAGTGTCATAGGTCTATCCGCAGCTATTTCAGTATCTAACAGGAGTATTGCCCCTGTAAAGTTTGTCAGCATGTTATCCACAATAGTAGACACATTTCATATCTTAATTGCATTCAAAATAATTCCTACAGAAGGAATTATTGCACCCAAAATGTCTCCCACAATTGCAGAAGAGGTTTCCCTCCTCTGATGATGTAATTCAGTCACTTTTGGGAATTTCTTTAAATCATCTATCTGATAAATTGTAGGGAAAACTATCCCCAAATAGCATGTCCCATACCATCCTATAGGAAGATGGTAATAAGCACAAATATAGTAGATTCCAGGAATCACACTGTCCTGACCATTCAGCATAAAAGTAAATTTACTCTGAAACAAAAACACATGCCTACATTCACTCTTTCCCACAAATAAAGTGTCAGTGCATGATTTCGGCCGATAAATACAAAGCTTCCCTGCATGTAATGCATCTAAAGCTAATTTCCCTTGCGTTTTAATAGCAGTGTAAGCATAATCATTTTTATATGTCCTTTTCTCCAAACCTTTCTCTAACTTCTCCTTCAATGCCCTTCTCCTGTCTTCAGTATGCTCTATGAAGCTCTTCTCTAACGGGGTTAGTAAATAGGTTAGGATATTTTGGTGCGCATAAGCAGTACCAAATGTTAGTGTTGGCTCATAGAATCCTCTAAATAATACTATATCATGCTCTTTAGCTACTTTACTCAAATATCTAATAATAGGAACAAAGGAAAACACAAGGTCATAGTTATAATAAAAATACTGAATATACTCTTGATTATAGAATCTCGTTAGAAGCAAACTACAAGTTATGCCATAAGTTAATGTCAGACTATGGTCCGTAACCGCTTCTTCCACAGAGAAAGGAATTTGATTACACACAAGACAATTCCTTGCATCCATCGTCACCACATACTCACTCAACAACCGAAAGAACACATTAGAAGAAAGCTCTCCTTGGGCATTAGTATAATCATGCAAATATTTTTCATCTAACTTAAACCTCTCTAAAGCTGTTAGTGTAGTAGTCTCAGGAACAGAAGCAATAGTAGCCTCCTTCATTTCATGAACAGACATTCTCACAATCATTATTTTGAACATTATTCCACACATAATTGCCACTCCAACACTCAAATACCTACAGTATCTAATATTTCTTATGCGGTTATTTAATTCAGCCATGATCTGTAAAGAATCAGAAAGTAGACTCAACTTGTAGATAAAGTGCAACAGAAAAATAAAAAATGAAGAAAAATATTTATTTCTCACAGTTCAGTTTCACACGTAGGAACCCTTTTCTCCTTTGTCACAATCTTTCTTTTAAATTGTCACAGGTTATCAATGTCTTTTCCGGTTTTATTTCAACAATCTCTTTTCAGGTTTCTTCAGATAAGCTCAACAACTCAGTCTATTGATCCCTTTTAGTTTGCATCAAAGTACTGATTCGGAACTTCTCTATCAAAACAAAAGGACATAAATTCGTATTGCCATTCACTTGTTGCCGCATATGCCCACTCAGGACCTTCGTATTTTTGACTTGCTACTCTCTTTCTCTTCAACCTTCGTTCTCCACTTACTTCTCCTTCACTTAATTCTTCCCTTCTTGTAGCATCCACTTCTTCCTCTATTGGTTCATTTATGACCAATTCTTTCTTCTTCCCAATTCGCGACTTAGGCCAATTATCTCCTTTTCTTGTTCCTTCAGTCAATATTCTCCTCAGAATTGGACTCTTTTCTTTTTCTTTCTCTATGGTGTTTTCTCTTGATGGATCTGCAATGGGTTCAGGAGGAGTCGGACCACTATGACTTTGATCCGTCTCAACTCTTTCCCCCTCTTGATCTGGCACTTGCTCTGTTTGTTTTTCAGCACCATCTACTTCTTGGAGAACCCCTTCTGTGCTCGGTTCTCCTGCTGTATCTGTGGAATTTGACTCTTGCTCACCTTCCTGTAATTCTTCACCTTTGTCTCTTACAGGGGTAATTGACCCATCTTTCACCAGCTCAGGATCAATCTCAGGTTCAACTTGTGCTTGTTCCGGCTCAGGTACAGCCACCTGTTTCACTGCTGTTGGTGCTCTCAACAACACTTCTTCATGTTCTTGTGGACTCACCACTCTCTTTGTATGGCTTGCATGTGTCCAATTCTGCAGCCCTGCACACTTCACAGCTGTTGTAGTTGTTAGCACCACCTGGTATGGACCTTTCCAATGCAGTTCTAAACAGGTTTTTTGAACGTGCTTTCTGATGACGACCCAATCGTCAGCTCTCAGGTTGTCACCTGGGTCACGGATGGGTGGCAGGGTAACAGCCTGCACCTGCTGAGAGAAAGAGCGAACCACATCAGCCATCATTTGCAGTAGTCCAACACCATATCATCTGTAATATTGACAAGAGCATTGGCTGGAATTGCTGTCAACCTCATTGCTCTGCCCATTAGGATCTCATGGGGCGACAGTCCTGTCTTCCTGTCAGGAATATTTCGCATTGACATCAATACCAAAGGTAAAGCGTCTGGCCATTTCAGATTAGTCGCGGCACGCATCTTGGCAATTCTTGATTTCAATGTACCATTCATTCGCTCCACTAGCCCTAATGCTTCAGGACGATAACTGCAATGCAACTTCTTCTCAATGTTTAATGCTGCACAAAAGAGTTTGATCACTTCATTATTGAAGTGAGTTCCCCTACCTGAGTCTAAAGAGACCGGAAATCTGAACCGTGGTGTTAACTCTCAAAGCAAAGGCTTTGCTACTTTGAGACTGTCATTCCTTCGTATGGGGTATGCTTCAATCCAATGACTAAACACACACACAATCACCACATGCAGGCATCTCAATGAAATCCATCTGCATTCTGCTGAATGGTCCTCCTGCTCTTCCAATGTGGCTCAAATTCACCACTGTCCCTTTGCCCACATTTAGTTGCTGACATATTACACATCGATGACATACTGCCCCTGCTGCCTTTCTGAATTTTGGATTGAACCAATCAACCTTAAACAGTCTAACCATGGCATCTCTTCCAATATGTGCTTGGCCATGATAATACCTGTCCATCTGGGTCAACAAACTGTTTGGCAACACCATCTGACCCTCCTCAGAAACCCAAATTTCATCAGGTCTTTGAATGCACTTTAATCTGACCCAAAGTCGTTTCTCTTCCTTATCGGCATTCTCTTGCAATGTTTTCAATTCTTCCAATGTATCAATTACTTTTAAAGCAAAGCTTGCACAATTATTTTCTTCTTCAGGCATTAGTTCCCACTTGTCTTTGAACGATATACAGTTCAATGCACAAAACCTTGCGACTTGATCTGCATATCCATTTCCCAATGAAAAGTAATCCTGTGTCTTTTGGTGTGCGCTGCGTTTTACCACAGCAATTTCTTCAGGTAACTATTGCGTACAACAATTCTTTTATTGGGTCACCATTCCTCACTGGTGTTCCAGTAGAGGTCATAACAGCTCGCTGCAACCACAGCTGGCCAAAATCATAAACAATTCCAAATCCATATTGACTGTCAGTATAGATTGTGACTCTAAATCTTGCAGAAACATAGCAGGTTCTAATAAGAGCTACTAATTCTGCCAGTTGTGCAGAGTATACACCTGGAAGCATGAAGCTACTAATGTGCCTGTAATTGTGTACATTGCATATCCTGCTCTCAGTGTGCCTGTTCCATCTCTCAGACATGAACAATCAACAAAGAGAATTTAGTCATTTTCTTCTAAATGCGTGTTTCTAATATCAGGTCTGGGTTTTGTACACAATTCAGTTACCTCAAGACAATCATGCTTGATGTCTTCTTCTTTTTCAATTTGAACAGTATCACTTGGAAGCAAAGTTGCTGGATTCAGCACTGTACATCTCTTCAATGTTACATTTGGAGCACCCAATATGCTCGTCTCATACCTTGTCAGTCTTGCACCCGTCAAATATTGCGTTTTCGTCCTTGTCAGTAAAATCTCAACAGAGTGTGGTACCATTACCGTCAAAGGGTATCCCATGACTACCCCATCACATTGGGAAAGACTTTGACCAACTGTGGCTACTGTGCACAGGCAACCTGGTAAAGCTGCTGCAACCGGGTCCAAGGTAGCTGAAAAATAGGCTACTGGGTGATATGCACCCCCATGGACCTGTGTCAAAACAGACAAAGAACAAGCATCACGTTCATGACAAAACAATGTAAAAGGCTTTGTGTAATCAGGCATTCCCAACGCTGGAGTTCTGTACAAACTCTCTCTCAATTCAGTGAATGCTTTCATCTGATCTTCATCTAGGGTAAAGGGATATGTAACTTCCTTATGTTTCAACTGCTGTAAAGGTTTAGCAATTTCAGCAAAATTTGGAATCCACTTTCTATAGTTCCCCACCATTCCCAGAAACATTCTGACATCTCTCTGTGGAGTTGGGGGACTTCTCTGCAGAATCATTGTAATTCTTTCCCTGGAGATTCTCCTTAATCCCTTCTCAATCTGGTGTCCCAGATATTTTACTGATTTTTGGCCATACAGGTGAAGCTTTATGTCTGAATTCTCCCAAATGATTCAACAGGGCAATCGAGTCATACTTACACTCGTCCCTTGTTCTGGATGCAATCAACAAATCATCAATGTATTGTACTAAAGTCAATTAATATGGTAATTCCAATGACTCTAGGTTCTTTTTCAAGATCTGATTAAACAGTGATGGTGACTCCGTATACACTTATGGAAGCTTGCACCAGCTGTAGACCCTGTCTAGGAATTAGAAACTAAAATGAAACTGACTATCCTCATGAAGTGGCACAGAAAAGAAAGCTTGTGACAGATCTACCACTGTGAACCACTCTGCATTGCAAGGAATCTGAAACAGTATCACTGCTGGATTTGGCACCACTGGGCAACATTTAACCACCAAATAATTCACTTTTTGCAAGTCCTGCACAACACGCACTTTCCCACATGGCTTTTTCAAGCCCAATATTGGTAAATTGCATGAGCTGCTTAACACTGCCTTCATAACTGCTTGTTTTAAAAAGTCTCCAATTATTTGTGACACCTTCATCAAAACATCTTGTGACATGCTATACTGTGGAAGCTGCAGAAATACTGCATTGGGTTTCAAAGTGATGTTAATCGGCTCCACCCCTTTAATCAGACCTACTTCTTTACCTGTCAGGTACCAGACTTCTTCCTTCACTGCTCCCTGCAAGTCTGCATGCAATTCCTTTAAATCGAACATTAGGAAAAATTCAATCAACGGGCATTGTTCATTGGCATTGTCATTTCAGTCACCTGTTCTTCCTCATCATCACTATTCGTTTGAACTTCTATTCCAGTGTCCGAACAATTAATGGAGCATTTTGTATTGCACAGTAAATTGCTTCCCAAAAGTAATATGGGACTTGAATCACACACCACAAATCTATGCAGTCCCTGGTAATTTCCAATTTCAACCTGCACTGGTTCTGTGATTGGGTTTGTCAACTGTCTATTTTCTACTCCCACAACTTGAACTATCCTGCCTGAAAGAGGTAAATTCGGGACCTCTATGCTCCTCACTGTAGAGCGCGTAGCTCCTTTATCCACTAAGAATTAAACCTTGTAACCCATCACTTTTCCCTTCACAAAAGGTCCTCTCTGATCTACTTCTAGGGAAGCGGCAAGCATACAAGCTCCTTCATCCGAACTGTCACTCATCCATTCTTCTTCTATTTCATCCTCACTGTAAAATGGAAACTGATGCACTGTGTTATTATTATTGTCTTGTCTCTGACCTGTGACCTGCTGAGTAAACATCACCTGTTGCTTCTCCATCAGGGCTTGAGGTATCTGCATTTGCTGTCTAGGTACCATGGGGACCTGCTGCTGTACTGGTTGCATCTGTGTAAATTGTGCATGTGGCACCTGCACTTGCTGCACTCGTAGGAAAATCCTGTCCTCTATTCTGAACATTAGGAATAAATCCTTTCATTCTTGGGAATTTCACAGTTTGAAATGTACTGACATCACCTTGCTGAACAACACCATCCTGCGCCATCAATGGACACTCCTGCTTCAAGTGTCCCACGTTTTCACACAAGTGTCACGGCAACATCTTTTTGATCCCCTGCATGTCATTCTGAACCACTACAGTCCCTAACTCTGGACCAGTCATCATGTCAACTCCACGTCCTCTACCTCTCATCTGAGGCTGGAACATAACAGCTCTCTGCTGCGGTGGCGTAGGCGGTACTATAGCTTCCTGCACTCCTGTCTGAGCTGCCTTTATTTGCATGACCATCGCTTTCTCCTTCAACTTTTTCTGCTTCAATTCAATCTCGTCACTACATTATTTTGCATACTGCAACACTTCATGAATCGGTTTTGCCTGCCAGCAAATCAAATGATTCCTAATCATCTGCCCTACTTCTGGTCTCAAACCTTCGATGAACCTGAACACAAAATGCAACATGTCTTTCGGCTCAATTGCTTCCTTACCACTGTACTCCTTGAACGCTTTTAACAATCTTTCATAATAGGTATGTCTTGACTCTTTAGACTCCTCAACCATTCTGTCAATCCTCTACCAATCAATATTTTTGGAGAAATTCTTGTCTTCAGAAACTCAATCACCTTGTAATAGTTTTTCATCACCTCAGGTGAAGGTGCACCCGTTACTTTATCCCTTTCTGGTTCACTTGTTGGAAAGTCCACTGCTCTCTTACACTCAACCCACAAGTCAGCTGGTACCACTATCTCCAATAGTGTGTTCAAGTCTTCCCACAAACATTTGGAAAGTTTCACAAAACTATCTGTTTGCTGATACCACTCGACCGGATTCTCTCTCAATTTTGGGTAATCATTTGTAAATTACAAAATATCACTCCTGTGCCATGGGACATGAACAAACTGCCCTCCTGGAATCTCTCTCATCGGAAGCATCTTTACTGATTCCCTTTCTTTTTGAACCTCTGCAGGCTCTTCTTGTGAATCCCGCTTTCATTTGTCCTTTTTCTTTGTCCATCTAACTTCCCACTTCTCTAATGCTCCCCAGATCTGAGCACTTTGCAGCAATTCTCTCAAATGTGCCTTCATTCCTGCTGATCTCATGCGTTCAAAATCCTTTGCCTCAATCTAATCTATAACTGCGTTTTAAATGCTTTGTTTTCTCAATCTCAATGTCATGTTTCTCTGCTTATTCTGCCATTTTCTGATGTATTTTACTCACTTCTTCTGTAATCTTTGGGCACAAATACCTCAGCTCTTCTTCAGTGTAGGATTCCAATCTGTTCACACCCATTGTTCCCTCAACTAATTTGGTTGCTTACACGATTTATCTGCTCTTCACCCTTGGATGCATTTTGAGGAGTGTTTAGACTATCTAACCATTCACTCAATTGCTGAGCTGACAATCCCTGTAATGAGATATTACTCACATTTGGCACTGGTAACTGTTGCACCACTGCACCTGGAGTCTGCGGTGTCAAAAGTTCCAAACTTTGACTCTCATTTGGGCCATTCACTGCATATGGAAGTTCTACAAGTGGACTAAGATCCATTAAAGGTCTAGATCCATTGAAAGTCTGACCTGTGGATGACATCATCTGCACAGGATCACTCACTCCCCTTCTCACAAGGCTCTGTGATATTTTGTTCTGCTCCCCTGCGTTTGATTTATTTTCCGCAAATGAAGGTACCGCTGGACCAACAGTAATTGGTAGTGATATTGCATCTGGAGCTGCCCTAACACTCGCACCTTGTGGGAATGCTACCCCCATTGCCTGGTTCATGACTCGTGTAATATCTGACTGTGTTCCTGTCATTGGTGTAAACTTCGGCAAACCCTGTGTCCGTGCTGCAGGCAATAGCATTGGTGTCGGTTATGTCTGAACTAGCATTGGCTTTGGAAGCACTTGCTCCCTTGGCACCATTATGTTCGAGACTGTCTCAAGAACTGATACATCTGGATAAATTCTCTGCACCGAAGGTGGATGCATCTGCGCTTGAACCACAGTAGTAGTTCCTGCATTAGGTGTACTCTGTCCTACCCCTGGTATCTGTCCACTATCTGTCTGAGTGGCTCCCTTAGTTCCCTGTACTTGTGTTGGAGCAGTTGTAGTGGCACTAGTACCTGGACCCCCTGAATAGGTCGCAAAAGGTTAAGGTTGATCCCTCAACAATTGCGTAATGAGATCCTCAACATCAGAATATTCATCATCTACATAAGACTTTCTCTTTTTCTTTTTCCTGCACTTTCATTCTTTTTAGTGCTATCTTTCTTCTCTGCCTCATCTTCCTCCGTAACGGCAGGCAACAACTTAGCACACTCTAGTGTCTCCACTCTCCATCTTTTCCGTTCCCAAACCCATCTAGCTTCAGCTAAAGATTTCTCTACTCTTTTCATTCCCTTTTTAAACCTAATTTCTTCTTGCTGTCTGGCCACCAGCTCCCAAACCGCTAAAACTTCAAACTGTGCTGGTCTCGGTAACGGCTTCATCTCATATAATGCCATTCCCAATTGGTCCAGAATTCTCAAATTAAACATCCCATACTCCGGAAGTGCTAAGGACCCTCACTTCCTAGTTAGCTTACACTACTGCTTTAACCACAAACACAGTGCTAAACCTCGCTCCTCCATCACAATGTAAGCCAGAGAATTTTCCGGTGGGGTCGGCTCCCCCACTGACAGTTTAATATAAGAATCACCTTTCATTGCACTTCTAAACGCCTTGAAAAACTTCATTTTGTCTGTTTTACTTATTTTGATTCAAGAATGAAATTACTTTTGCTCCCAAGATTCCCTTCACCCGCTTACTCAACCAATTGCCTCTTACGGACGGCTGCCAATCCGCTCGCGACTCTTCTCACTAACCAACCTATCCCAGCGTTGCACACTCTGACGTCACACCCACACACAGCGGCTGACAAAGTCTTGCGGCTTGTCCTCCTACTGTGACTCACACAACTAATGCAAATTATTGCGAGCACCTTAATCAAATACCAATAACTAAAACAAACCTGCTGGTTTACTACAGGAAGAGACACAATCGTTTTAGAGACCTTACAGATTTTCACTAATGGCCCTTTCGCTCATGTAGCTATTCGTCTTTCTCAGTCTTCCACATTCGCAAGCAAAATTCAACCCTCAAATTTTACTCTCAACTGGTCAATGGTTCTGTCCTGGTTCAGATAGAAGTCGCCAAATTTCAGTCAAAATTTTTCCACTTACTCAGTTAACTCACTCACCAATTTGTTGACCACACCCGATCAACCTACTAAACCAGACAGATTACAACATATAACCAAGTGTCTCCTACACTTGTCAACATACTCCAGAGTCTTAGACCAGGCAGGGTCCGTACATCACCAACAACCAGGTGGATAATTATTTAGCACAAAGCGCCACACACATGTGAAGTTCGATGACTTTCCTACTCTCTTACTGATGCACACTCCTACTAACCTCAACTGGAGTACGCAGACTCCCTACTTTACCTCTCATACATTACAATTCACCTGCGGTTTGCTTAAGCCTGTGCAAGCGCAACCTACCACTTTCACACTATCACAAAACACGCCGGCAGAATCCAGGATCTGGGAATGTCATTTCTGGGCTCAAGGGGACATCATCCTTGCTACCATTGCCATTTCAGAAAAACAAAATTAAAATCTCATAAAAATACGAACAACTACTCCTAACTTAAACTACTACCATAACCAGTAATCACCACATAACTAGTTCTTCAAGGAAACTAACCATCCTCTGCTACCAAAAACTGCTAGCATGCCTGGTCCTTAGTAAGTAAACTTACAAGGGGACGCGTATAGGTCGATGAACCTTTTGATTCACATGGAGTATCCTAGTCATGCAGTCACCACTGAAACGGTAACTAACATCAATAATCAAAGAACGTTCTATGAAAAACAGCTTTAAACCATAATACTCAAGAATAACCACTACTCAGGAAGGAGTTAACACATTTTGTTCCCGATTGATTATAATTCTAGATCACCCGTTAGTTCAATCTTTATTCAAATCAATCTTTTGTTAATTCATTATTTGAAAGGCATTATTCTTAAAGAAAACGTATACGACAATGCAATACCATAAGCTATGAATACCGGCATCAATAATGTAATTTAGCAATTAAGTTTGTCAGTCATTTGTCACTGTCAACGTCATCCCTAACAGCCTATCTAACCAAGATCAGCATTAGCATGGGGGTCTTCATGCGAAAAACTTTTGAGAAAAAACATCAATTTGGAAAATTCTACCTAAGTGAGAATCTCTATAAAACAGCGCAGTTGGTACCTAGAAGAAAAAGGCACACATTGTCGGTCACATTTTCATAGCTACCTATCCAGGATGGATCAGCAACAAGTCAGTCTTCGTCTTCAGGTCATCAATCAGTCAGCTACAGATCAGGCTCACAGAGTGTGAACCCAATGTCAGCACCTCAGACAGCGTCTCCTGACGTCATCAATTTCTTCCAGTAATTCTCCTAAATTATGAAGTCTTAGCCCCTTGTCATGAATTTTATTAGGGTCTCTCAGTCCATCCCACTAATTGCTAATTGGTCAGTCAGTCAGCAGATATGACTTTAACCTATATTTTTTGTTTACCAAATCTACTAATTTTCATATATCCCAAGTCACAAGAAGTGGGTTGGTTCTTCATGCGATGCCCTCACCACCCGGCCCTTCAGGTATCAAAATTGTTGCATATGGCTCTCCAGTTAGTGCCTCTATTGTTCAAGTCCTGGGAAAGTACATTTAGCCTGCTCTACACATAATTGTATCAAATTGACTTCATCATCTCCTGCCCGCCGGTACATTGCAGAATGTTCTAGCTACTTGAACATTGAATGGGTCAAGGTTAGTGTAGCGTTTTCCAGTCCTTTGCAGAACTCCCAGTAATTCATGCTTTCAGAGTGCGCGAGGCCCAGTGGAACCAGGCCCTTTAGTCCGGCTAACTTAAGACTACAAATTAATGTAAAACATAGGTTATACATCTCATTATGACATATTATTAATTTTTCTTCATACATTTTCATTAGTTCATATAATTCTAGTCATTTTAGAATACATGGTGGTCACTCCCCGAGGGCACATTTTCAAACGTGCTCATTATTTTTCTGTGATTAATTTCTCTACACATTTTTATCATTAGTAAATACACATAAATCATCATTAATATTCTTAATTAGCATATCTTCTTCAACATAATCGATTAGATGTGATTTCCTGGTTAATGTAAAAAAAAAAATAGTTGTCAGTGTTCTCATTATATTGCTTTCAAATCGAGCTTCACATAAATAAAGAAGCTAACCACGAGGGAGCTTATGCTTTATGTACTTAAGAAGCTTTTATCTATATTCTGACCTTGTCGTGGGCTAGTACTTGCCCTTTTTCTGCTGTCTGACCTGCACTGAAAATTGAAACGGGTCAAACAGTGTTTGAAAGAGAAATAGCCATGCTCTATTTTTAAGAACAGTCCCATTAAAAAAGCAGGCGAGCTTGCAGACTGCTTTGTGATTTTTCTATATGGATATTTTTGATTTGATTTTTTATTTTTAACGCATTCTTTTGTAAACACACAGCCCTGTTACAATATCAATGCATATAATTACACTAACAAAATGTGCATAACACTTGAAAAGCTGCTTTTTGGAGTTCACATAAATTCACTTTATACTTGTGTAAAATACACATTAAAGGACACATCCGGGCCTGCACGGTATTGTTTTGTGGAGCATTTAATTCTTCATATTCCTACATGTTGGAAATGGCCTTTCTGCAGGGTCACCCCCATACTTTTTTGCCTTCCTCCTTCTCTTTTTCTGACCTTATTTTTGCTGGCTTTAGGACTCTGCGCACTTTGCCACTGCTAATCATTGCTAAAGTACATATGCTCTCTCCCATAAACATGGTGCCTTCCCCGAGTGGAAAATAAACAACGCACCATCTGAGTGCGGCCAGAGAAATCGACGCACACCTCCCCGTTTTCCACTCACTCCTCCTCTGCGGTACCTTGTGGAGAATTTGACCACAAACCAGGTACTTTGTGCTTGCAAGAGACATTTGATGCTTTTGAAACACTAAAGACACTTCATATAATTTCTCCAGTGATATTTCAAGGTATACTTATTACATCTTGATCGTTTTGACCTGCATCTTATCAGATAAATATTATATATTTTTCTAAACACTGTGTGGTGTATTTTTGTGGTGTTGTACTGTGTTACTGCATGATTCATTGCACACATACTTTACACATTGCCTTCTAAGTTAAGCCTGACTGCTCAGTGCCAAGCTACCAGAGGGTGGGCACAGGATAATTTAGATTGTGGGTGATTTACCCTGACTAGAGTGAGGGTCCTTGCTTGGACAGGGGGTAACCTGACTGCCAACCAAAGACCCCATTTCTAACACTATATATTTGTCCACAACTAATGCACGGCAGCCTCCTACACATACCCTGACAACTCTTCATTGATGCACTTCCATGAGCCTTCTGGGATGCTTAACCAAAGTGGCTTTGGATGAGAGGTGCCTGTTTAGGCATGTACTTAAAGTGCAACTTAAGCTCTTTGAGACTAGGAACAAAACCTACTACTTTGTAGCAGGTAAGCAAATGTGAATTTAATTTCCCTGCCACTACCCTGGGGGTGTCTTCTTTTGCAAACATGATCAGAATTTATATAAACCTACTGTATATACCATGCATATAGTATGCTTAAGGGCACTCATCACAATTTTGAGACTTGGGGCCATATGTACGAAGGTTTTTCCCATAGACACAGAATGGGTAAAATCCTTTCATCCATCTGGCCCCTGCTAACATATGCATGCGTACATTATGGTTTCCTCCATACATAAGTGTGACCAACACCTCAGGTACCTTAATCAACTCCTCGTTTTCACTAAAGTAATAGAGCTTTATATTTAGAGAGTTACATTATGAGTCTGTGGAGCACCAACTATGTCAGTGAAAGACAGCCGGCTTAAGGCCCAGATTTATGAAAAGTGGCACTGCACCCAGTGCAGCACCACTTTTCTTGGCCCCTTAGCACCCCACAAATGTCACCATGTGTGCGCCATATTTAAAATCTGGTGCACCATGAAGGTAGACAGAGGGACTAGTGTCATAATGTTTGATGCTAGTCCGGTGCTTTGCAGGACTAGCATAAAAAATGTTGACACTAATCCTGCAAAGCCCCCAGAGGCCAATTGAACACAATGGGAGCCTCTTTTTAACGCCTGCACTTAGCAGGCGTTAAAAATGGCGATGAGAATGGCCCAAAGGAATCTCATAGATTTCTTTGCACCATTTTTACAGCTCCCCTAGCACTGGAATACCCCCTTGCAAATGTTATGCCTGCTGCAGGCATAATGTGGTGCAAGGGGTTACAAAGTGGCGCAATGCAAGCATTGTGACACTTTGTAAATATGGTGCAGAGTTTTTGCCCTTCCAATGTCACATTAGCGTAAAGAAAATTATGCTAATGTGGTGTTGGAATGGCTCTAGCCCACCATAAATTTGGGCCTAGGCCTCTAAAAGAAAAAAAAAATATTTTCAGTCTCTAATGCTCTGTAAATTGGTGGCACAGTAACATAGAAACACAATAAAACAATGAAGAAACTTTTAGGGGCTCCCAAAACTATTACTCATTAGCCAAGATTTACAGTACTGAGGTCCAGATTTAAGAAAAATGGAGCATTACATTGTGAAGCACCACTTTTCTTGTGCCCCCCTAACGCCACCATATGTGCATCATATTTAAAATACGGTGCACCGTGGTGGTATTAGGAACAATAGTGTCAACATTTTTTATGCTATTGCAGTGGTTTGCTCCACTAGCGTCACAAATTCTGACACTAGTGGAGCAAAGTGCAAGGAGGCCCAATGATTCTAATGGGTGTGTCCTTTTAACACACGCTAAAATATGGCACCAACAATGGCAAAATGAAATCTTGTAGAGGTCATTGCGCCATTTTTGCAGGCCTCCTTGCACTGGAATGCCCATTTTGCATACATTATGCATGATGCATGCATAATGTGGCTCAGAGGGCCGCAAAGTGGCACAATGCATGCATTGCACCATTTTGTAGATATGGCGTGGCTTTTTTGGCAATCTAACGCCACATTAGCGTGAGAAAAATGATGCTAATGTGGCATTAAATGGTGTAAGGCCATCCTTAATTTTGGGCCTGAGTTTCCTACTCTGGTCTTTAGCGGTTTAGGGGACTGATATTGATGAGGACAAAACACCACCAAACTCTCCTGACAAGAACAAATCTGCCTGACCTGTAGTCAAATCACAATTTTCAGGTTCCAAGAGACAGGCACCATAATGCCATCACCTTAGGCTATTTACTTGGCTTAGTGAAATTTTGCTGACTTTGGTTTCTGAAAGTAACTAATTCAGGGGCTTCCATTCACAAATTACTATAATGCATGGAAGAGCAATAAAACTAGTAGAATACAGGGTCAGACAGGACAAACAAATTCGCATGGGCAGCAAAATAAAAGTGGCCCCAATTAGCGAACCAAATAGCTAAAAAAGTGGCCCACATTTGCAAACCATACCAGTTTTGAACTTACAAAGGCACATGAGTATTTGCATTGTATAGGAGACTGGATGCATTTATGTTTCCTGCAGACAATACTTTTAGTAACATCGGTGAAATCAATGGCAATGACAGATCACCTTGGCGACAAAACAGGCCCACAAACTGCTAAAAACCCAGCCCGTGCACTGATCTATCAGACTAGCCCATCGGGCACTGCCTGATTACCCCATAGGCTAGTACGACACTGGTGGTATGACCACTATTGCTTGTTTCCTAGTCCAATTATATGTGGCTACCACTTACATGAAATATATACATTTGACAGTAGGGAACCTTCACTTCAGCATTGGGGCACACCAAGTTCCCCGCTAAGTTCATCATCCACAACCTCCCCCTGTATTGTAGTGTGTTTGCATTGTTATGTATTCCTCTCTGTTCCTCTGAATACCCATCTAATGCCAGGAAAAGACGCTTCTGGAGGCTACAATATGGTCAGAAGAATAGAGACAACTGGGCCTGGTAGTAGTGCACAATATACTTTAGTTTCAGGACCCTCTCATCCTGCAGCTAATATTTTGAACACTCAACCTCCACTTGTGGTTGCTACCATGACTTATGGGTTGAAAAGAGGGATGTGACTTCCAAACCATGCAAAACACCACTGCAGTCTGAGTTGCTCAAATATGCTCAGCCTTCAATACCTCAATGTCACATCCTACCAACTATCCATTGGTGTGTCGGAGCCTTTGGGCATTGATCAAGAAGTGTGCATTATTAACAATGAGCAGAGTAGTGATCTACACTTGATTTCACGTGTACACAAATATGATGCTGTTGCCTTTAAAACACTTTTGATGTGATCTGCTAAAGTTTGTTTTCTCGGCTTATGCTAACTAGGCCTCAGCTAGACTTCAATGCCATCTTGTTCAAACTGAACGTCTCATCATGTTCATGCTCCAGGGGTCTAATGAAGGCCCCTGCAACCCCTGCGGTGCAAGGGGACCCAACCCTTCAGCAGGCTCCAACTCTTCAAGGGGCCCTGTATTCACCTAAATGCAAAATAATATCACTCAGATGTAGGTGACTCAGGCCCTCTTCACAGTCTTAAGGGGGGCTCATTATTTTCTGTTATAACACTATTGTGCTTAGTTTATTATTTCCACTGCACATAGTCAAGAACATCCTGTTTGTTTATTCACGAATGACACTGTTTTTGAGGAAGACTGTCTAGCATGGACTCAGGAATGTATATTATCTCCAGGGTTCTTCTGACTGTATTGTGTTCAATCACAATGGTTCACTGTTGTTTAGTAACTAGTATGTTCTGACACCTCCGGATGGTCTTAGTTCATAGGGGGCTGAATCAATATTCATGTAAAGGGATAGCGCTTTGGTAGTAAGGCTGCTTGATGCTCTTTAACCTAATGCTCTGATTTGTTGAAGATGTATTTCTTATTTTCACACCATGATAAACCAGCACTTCCCATCCTTTCCTATGAGAAGATTTACTTGAACTTGTAAGTGAGCCATGAGACTTCAACTCCGCTACTAGGGATTGTGCCTGATTTCTTACTGATTTGGTGTTATTTGTGACTGAGAAAACTTTTGATTTCGCACATTATTCTGTATTGTCCTGTTGCTAAGAGGCTTCATGGCAATTACTTTATGCATCAGCACTTTACAATTTCTATACTGGACCTTTAAAACATTTGTAAAAAACCTTTATGAATTTTCAAATTGAGCCCTCAGCTCTTTTTTTTCAGTCTTATATGCTGAGTTGCACCTTATCTTTGGACACATTGCCACATGAAATTGAGGTTTAACATTGTCCCTCTTAACACCTATGAGTGTACCATTGAAGGGGCTTTTGAGTTTTAAGATTTTAGGGGTGCATCGTGTCCACACTGCCGGAGTTCTTTTTTTAACCTACTGATGCCATGCACTATAGTTTAGTCCCAGGCCTTCTCATTATGCTGCTTATTATTGAACACTCAACTGAAATGAAAGAACTAGTGAAGATTAACACAAACTTTAAAATTATAGTTAAAATTAACTAACACTTGATCTTGAATAAATCCACTAAATCCAATCCTTCCATGAGTGGCTGGCAATAGTTATTGACATGAAGAATTTTATGTCTTACCACCCAATGAAGGTGGCACAGAAACCTGTAGGTGTGGGCTACTCTTGAAATTATTGATGGTATCCACATTAGGAGGGATTTGTGATGCTAGAGGAAAGACAAAGCAACATCAAATGAATGAATGGACTAATTACATATTAAACACCACCTCAAAAGAAGGTACCAGGTAAACATAATTATACAAGGACGAATTGTAGCTTCTGCAAAGTGACAGGGGAATAATGCAAGCTCCTGAGGTGCACATGGGCCTGACCTTTCAGGAGGTCCCCATTCATCCTAAGAGATTTGAATGTTTGTGAGGTATAGGAGTCTCATGGGACTCCGATCATATTTTGCCAAGGGGCCCCAACATTTTGTGTTATGCCTCTGCAAATTGAACCTCGTAAAGACCTATTCATACTATCTAAGAGCCCAAGCTGACACCATAAAACAAAGGTACATTCTAGAACGTTTATCATTCGGGATCATTAGTGATGTGCAACAGGGTATAGAGAACTGTTTTTTTTTCTCTGCACTGGACAACAGAGTGTGTGATTTTGTAAAAGGGGAAACTGCAAATCATAAAGTTAAATTTGAAAGGAAGTCTGCCAAGCCACCCTGCCTAAATTCTCCTCCAATAATAAATATAATATTTAAAGTGCTGCTTATCAGGCTGCAAATATTCTTGTTAGACCGGTCAGCTTTGGGGTAGTCTCCCCCAGAACCATTGCATTCGCCCATCCTATTTTGATGATTTTCTTTCTGTTGGCCTTATGACTCTGTGCACTCTACCACTGCAGTGCTAAAGTGCTTGTGCTCATCCCCTAAAACATGTTGAAACTGGCTTACACCTGATTAGTATATTACATTTACTTGTAAGTCCATAGGACAGTGGTATACAATAGACCAAGTGCTGGTAAATTAAATGCCACTAGTGGGCCTGTAGCACTTATTGTGCCACCCACTTAAGTAGCCCCTTAAAATATGCCTCAGGTCTCCCATTGCAGCCTCCAGGCAGTTTTAAACTGCCTATCCAATTTGGAGAAATAACCTCTTTGCCATGGCTAAAACCCTCTTTTGCCCTAGACAGTTTATAGTGCAGGGTGCTTTGTAATAAGAAAAATGGACATGTGCTTTTAGGTTTTACATGTCCTGGTAATGAAACTCACAAATTCATTGTTAACTACTGTAGGCCCACCTCCCCATAGGATAACTTTGGGTTACCTTATTACATTTAATAAGTGCTAACTTTTGATTGGGAGCAGGTGGCAAAGTCATATTTTTCCAGAGGAATTGTAATTTAAAGTCCTCTTTGATAGAAAAGTTGAATTTAAGTCACAAATCTGAAAATGGCACTTGAAGACAGTTGGAATTTTCTTGTCCTAACAATTTGGTGCCTACAGCCCTATAACCATATGACTGGGTGTAGTTGGCCATTGGTCAGGGTTCTCACCAGAAGAAAGAGGGCGGGATAAAAATAAAAAAGAGTTCTCTCAAGGCCCCCAAAATAGTTCATAGGAGAAAGGGACCGAGCCAACTTACTCAATCTGACCACATACAACTTGGTTTGTATACAAGAATACTAGAAATATGTCCCCAACTGCTATGAATGTTATATGTTTGGGCACTCAAAAGGGGATCCCAAGTGCCACTAGAGGGCTCAACCCCCACTGGTGGTCAATCCCAAGGATTGGCCAGTGTAGCGTTTAGGGAGGTGATAGCCACAGATAGTATGGGGGGAACAACCGAGTTTAACCTAGTGACCGTAGGTGACAACCAATCAATCAATCAAAAAAATTTATAGAGCGCGCTACTCACCCGTGAGGGTCTCAAGGCGCTGGGAGGGTGGGGATCAAAAGAAGGTGGGGGAGAGGGGGTGGGAGAGTCACTGTTCGAACAGCCATGTCTTGAGGCTCTTTCTGAAGAGCAGGAGGTCTTTGGTTTTGCAAAAGTTGGTGGGGAGGGAGTTCCAGGTTTTGGGGGCAAGGTAGGAGAAGGACCTGCCTCCTGTGGTGGTGCGTTGGATGCGGGGGACTGTGGCTAGGGCGAGGTCGGCTGATCGGAGGTTGCGTGTGGGAGTGTGGATGTTCACTCTTTCGTTGAGGTAGGTTGGGCCGGTGTTGTGGAGGGATTTGTGAGCGTGGATGAGGATCTTGAATGTGATTCTCTTGTCTATGGGGAGGCAGTGAAGGGATTTGAGGTGTGGTGAGATATGTTCGTGGCGGGGAGGCCAAGGATGAGGCGTGCGGCTGTGTTCTGGATTCTCTGGAGTTTGCGTTTGAGTTTGAGTGTGGTGCCGGCGTAGAGGGCGTTACCGTAGTCTAGTCTGCTGCTGATTAGTGCATGGGTGACTGTCTTCCTGTTCTCTGGGGGAATCCATTTGAAGGAGTTTTTTGGGATGCGGAGTGTGTGGAAGCAGGAGGAGGTTAGGGCATTGATTTGCTGTGTCATGGAGAGGAAGGGGTCAAGGATGATGCCGAGGTTGCATGCGTGGTTTGCGGGGGTGGGTGTGGGGCCTTGGGCGGTGGGCCACCAGGAGTCATCCCATGTGGTTTTGTTGGGGCCGAAGATTGTTCCTGAGGCCCACATGCCTTCCAATATTTAAAAGTATAGGCAGTGGTTCACCATCAATGGCTAGAGGGTGGAGTCCCTGAGGGACATAGGAGCCAGTATGACTACCCAGTGATTCTGGCTCCCTTTGGATAGGCTGGGGGTCCTCAGGTCCTCAAAAGGTAGCTGTGAAACCTGACATGCCTTTGGACCATCTGTGAAGAAATGACTTGCGGCATACTGCCTGGAAGGAAGTGGAGCTTAGGTCACACCTCAAGATGTTAGGGCTGCTTCAGTGGGTCTGCATGACCACAGGGTCCATAACTGCACCACAGGGGAGTCAAGGAAGTCTGTAATAATGGCCCAAGCAGATGCCAAGAAAGGAAAGGTGGGGGGCTTGGGGAACCTGTCCCTAAAACTTCCATAGTACAAGTGAATGGGATTCCATAGGAGGCCTCCCTGGAGCCCACCTGGGAGGGCATTCCCTCACTGGGGGACCTGCCTAAGCTCCCTGGATGGCAATTTGAGCATGGGCTTACCAGAGATGAGTTCTGCAAGAAAGAAAAGGAGGTCCCAACCCTAGAGGGCTTGAGGTGACAAGCTGAGGCCCAGGAAGCTCGTAACACCTCTCGAGGTCACCTCATATATTGGGAGAATAACCTCCTGTATAGTGAGCTTAATTTACCTGTGCATGGGGCAACACGTGTTGGTGGCCCCTCACTGTTACAGGGCCGTCCTACTGGGATTGGGTCATGATATACCCCTGGCAGGACATCTCAGGCAGGACAAGACATTTTCAAGGCTTGTACCCCACTTCTATTTGTTCCAGATGAAGACAGCTTCAGATACATCATGCAGTGCCTGTCCCACATGACAGGTCAGTAGGAAAACAGGGGGAAAGTTCATGACACCTCTGAAACTCCTTACTGTCATTGGCACCTCTTTTGAAAGGATGAACATCAACATTTTTGGACCCTTGGACCCCAAAACAGCTTTTGACAACAGGTTTATCCTGGTTATGGTGGACCATGCCACTAGATACCCAGTGGCTGCCACTCTGAGGTCTGTAACTGCACCTGCAGAGGCTAGGGCCCTAATGGGATTTTTATCTGAATACAGTTCCCCAAGAAAGTGGTGTCTGAAAGGTGCATCAACTTCATGTCTGCTTACATCAAGTCCATGTGGGATGAATGTGCGGTAACCTGCACATTCTCCACACCCTATCACCCAATAAGTGTTAAACAGGGCCAGACTTAGGATTGATCCCTGAGGGACTCCAGATGTCATAACATGGCATTTAGGCAAGGCTCTATCAGAGAACACTTGAAAAGAGCGATTGCTCAGAAAGGAGGAAAACCAAGATAAGGCTTTACCTGAGTCCCCAGGTGCCTAAGCCATTCAAGCAAATAACATGGGACACAGTATCGAATGGAGTGCTGAGATCAAGAAGAATCAATGCTGCCATCCCGCCACTGTCCAGGAGCTGCCTCAAATGTACAGTAACACCAAGCAGGGCAGACTCGGTGCTGTGTCCTGCTCTGAATCCAAACTGTAAATTATGCAAGAGTTTTGCAACTCCGCGTAGGCAGAAAGCTGTTTACAAACGTGTCTTTTAAGAAATTTGGACATAATAGGGAGCAAAGAAATATGTGTGTAATTAGACCAG
The DNA here is from genome assembly GCF_031143425.1 of Pleurodeles waltl. Classification (NCBI taxonomy): domain Eukaryota; kingdom Metazoa; phylum Chordata; class Amphibia; order Caudata; family Salamandridae; genus Pleurodeles; species Pleurodeles waltl. Next base: position 121,743,878 of record NC_090439.1, read on the forward strand.
ATGTCACGATCTAGGTTAGCTTTTTTTAGCAGGGGAAGAACCATCACATGCTTCCATTCCAAAGGAATAGAGCCCTGCTGAAGTGAGCAATTTGTAAGTTTAACCCGAGGACAAAATGCCTGCACTCAAAAGACAGAACTTTGCTGAGGCAAAAGAGTCCTTCAGGGAACCTGATTTTATTGGTTGAAGACATAAACGTAGGTAAGCCAAGACTGTCCCATGAGGTCAAAGTATGACAGACAGAAGGAAAATTACTCAAACCCAAGGTGTTTGCGACAGAAGGCAAAAAGGTGGAAGCTTTTTGATATGATTCTCCACTGTCTTTCAGCAAGGAGTCCTGAATATCCTGTGCTTTAATTACAAAAAACGATGCCAAATTTTTGCATTGAGCTTGTGATAGGACCGAAGTGGGAGTCGTCCTACCAGGCTCAGAAAGCTCACTGACTATTTTTAAAGCAATCTAGAGCAGGTAGATGCTCAGGTAATCTTATTCCCAAACCGCTCTACAACAACCATGATAATTCTTTAGTGCCAACTTACATTTATGTTTTGCAGTGTCATCATAGTTATTTTGCAAGAGCCCTTCCAGCCTCTTACACCTACTGTTCAGCACACGTAATTCCTCAGTATACCAGGGAGCTGGGGGAATCATACTAGGAGGAAGGACAGTGTCTAAAGAGTTGTGCAGCCATTCCACTGTTAAGGGTTGATCAACCATAATGTCGTCTACGGAATGGGGAACATATGCTCTCAGTTGATTTTTGAGGGCATTTACGTCGAGGTTCAAACAGTTCCTAGACAAAGATCGTGGCTTAATACTCTCTCTGTGAGTATTTGAGTATTTGAGGGACTGGGTATTGCAAAAGGCACCGCCTGATGATCTGACCAAAGAAGAGGAAGCACAGGAAGCTGCTAAAGATGTTAAATATTAAAGAAGACTGGATCCAGCAAATGCCCTGCTTGATGAATAGGAGTGGAAATATAAAGCATTAGATTCAGCTCTCTCAAGTCTTCAATAAAAGTTTGTGCATGGCTACAGCCAATATCTTCAAAGTGAATAACCAGATCACCAAGCACTACAAAATTGGCTGACCTTAGAATGCGTGAGGCTAAAAAAATGAGAAGCTGCCTTGACCCAGTCACCAGCATTACCAGGTGAGCGGTAAATCAAAACGTCTGGAAGGGAGAATTGAGAGGAGAGTTGGAGCGCAAAAGATAGTGACTCACAAGCCGGAATAGGCAGAACTTGTGTTTTACAGTTATGTGGATTTTTATAAATTATAGCCAATCTGCCCCAGGTCTATCTGCTCTATCCCACCTAACGATAGAACAATTTGAGGGGAGAGCTGCGATCACATCTGGTGAAGATGCATCATGTAACCAAGTTTCTGTTATAAACAGAGCATCAGGGGCATTGTGTTCCAGAAAATCGCAGAGGTGGAGTTGGTGTTGTGGAAGTGAGCGAGTACTAAGATTAAAAAACAGAAACTGATCTTAGCGTCTGGTGTCTGTAGCAATATTATTACACGTTAGGTTAACCCTGACTGCTTTATGCTCCAAGTTACCAGGGTGTTAAGCACAGGATAATTTAGTGACTTTTGAGGTTCAGCCTAACACGGTTTGTGGCTGTTGCTTGAGAAGGACTCACAACACATCACTCAACCAACAACACAATCTCTCACAATTCCTGACTCTCAGCTGGTCAACGGTAAAATGTTCATGCATTTTGTTTTCATCAGGTGAAAAAGGGACTGGAAAATAAATTCAGTGCTGTGTGTCAGCAGCTATTAGTCTGATAACATCATTAAGACTATTCTTTGAAATGACATAAAATTACTAGGATGTATTAAAGACAAACGGAGTTGAGTCGTGATTCATCAAAAGAAGGCATGTAAATCATTGATAATTAAGAGGTTGATCGTAATGTTTCACACAGTGCCCCCTGTTAGAGGGTAATGCTGGGGTATCTTTGTAACAATGCTTGTTAACTTTACTTCAAGAAAAGGTGCAGAATGGTAGGGGGCAACATGTGTTGAGAAGTTAGTAGGATGCACCCACCTGTTCAATAGATGGTTTAATAACGATCGTAAATAACGACTCCTTATTTGCACCATTTGATTCACAGGAATTAGATAACTATATTCAACATGAACTTGTAACTCCTGACAATGTAACAAACAGTTTTCTACTTGTTTGTCTGATTGGGCTTCTCTTTCAGAAAAAAACAAAGGTAGGAGCCCGGAAACCGTGTGTCATCCTGCAGCCGCAAGGAGTACCGATGGAGAATAGATGAAGGTTTTTTTCAAACTATCTTTCAGAGAAAAAGCAGTTTATGCTCTTGCTGTGCTCCCAAGACCCACGGCCTTGGGATCACTGCAGAATGCTCCCTGTGCAAGACTGCAACTGTTCGTATAGCCCACAAAGGAAGCGTTGTGATTGGCTGACCAGCCCTAATGTTCCATCCAGGGCGCTAATGAGATTTAGGCCCAAAAAAATTAGCGCTGGCTAACGCCATTCTGAAGCGCCATGCGGGCGCCGTATTTATTGAATGGCGTTAGCCGGCGTTAGCCGACCGGCGCTGCCTGGTGTGCGTGAAAAAAAAAACACGTACACCAGGCAGCGCCGGCGTAGGGAAAAATGGCGTTTGGGCGTCCAAAAATGGGGCAAGTCAGGCTGAGGCAAAAAAATCGTCTGAACCCGTTTTGCGCCATTTTTTTTGGGCGCCCAGACCCCATTAACATTAACATGACTCCTGTCTTAGCAAAGACAGGAGTCATGCCCCCTTGCCCAATGGCCATGCCCAGGGGACTTCTGTCCCCTGGGCATGGTCATTGGGCATAGTGGCATGTAGGGGGGCACAAATCAGGCCCCCCTATGCCCAAAAAAAAATTACCAAAAATACTTACCACAACTTACCTTTTCTTCCCTGGGATGGGTCCCTCCATCCTTGGGTGTCCTCCTGGGGTGGGCAAGGGTGGCAGGGGGTGTCCCTGGGGGCATGGGAGGGCACCTCTGGGCTCATTCTGAGCCCACAGGTCCCTTAACGCCTGCCCTGACCCAGGCGCTAAAATCCGGCGCAAATGCGGGTTTTTTAGTCCCGCCCACTCCCGGGCATCATTTTTGCCCGGGAGTATAAATACGACGCATATGCATCGCAGTCATTTTTTAAGACGGGAACGCCTACCTTGCATATCATTAACGCAAGGAAGGTGTTCACGCAAAAAAATTACGCTAACTCCATGAACTTTGGCGCTAGACGCGTCTAACGCCAAAGTTTAAATATGGAGTTAGTTTTGCGTCGAATTTGCGTCGAAAAAACGACGCAAATTCAGCGCAAACGGAGTATAAATATGCCCCTTAATGCACTATTTAGCAGCTTTACTGCCCAGCCCGTAGAAAAATGCTTTCAGGTAAAAGTCATCCCATCAGTGCCATTTGACTCCGAACTTTTTTAGCTATAGATGGTAGAATTGATTCTACAGGCTTTGACGGGAACTGCTTAAAAGACTGGTAATGTCCCTGCAAAATTACTTGCCCCAACAATTCACCTAGGATTTGGATTGATTGTGTGAGGTATTGGACAATTATAGACAATTGATTCTCTAGAGGACATTAAAGTTTCGTGTTTTATGCTGGATAGCATTTGTAAATGGAAGCTTTAAATATTCCTGTATCTTGACTGGGAAATTAAAGGCTGTAGGCAGCGGTGTTGAGACAAGGTATGTCCGGCAGTGCTGAGCTTTCACAATGAAACACTACATTAATACACAGCAGTATGTGTTAAGTAATAAGCAAGATTGGGCCTGTGTTATCTTGAACTATACAACTTTCAGAAGAAAGTTGCCATAATATTGCTACTTTTTATATCATCTTGCTAACATATCATGTCTACAACCAAGAAATGAATTGTTGAGAATGGAGGATAACAGTTCTTAGGTGTAATGTTTGCACGAAACATTAATCAGAAAATAGATATGTGCTTTTACGATGATGTATGATTTCTCACATTTAGGCCATCATTGCGAGTAGCCCACTAATTCCCATGGACAGGGTAACAGAGTAACTGTGCCCACAGAAAATATGAGTTTGCCAAGAACACTGTTGTTCAGAGAAAGACAATTTCTTTCTGTTTCTCACCAATAATTCATAATCCCTATTATCCTCTACTACTTGAAATTTCATGGGTTTTATGGGGCACCCATAAAGAGGGTTTAGTGTTGTACTGATGGTTGTTTTGCAAGTAGACAGATATTTTTTTAACTATTGTTTTGCAAATATGGTGTTTTCAATCACAGTTTTTTGTTGGTCATAGCTCTCTTTGTTGAGCAGCAGGATTGGACCATTTTTAGGTCCCAACTACACACAGCTGTAGCTGTTGACCAGCCTTATTATTTCCAAAACTATATATAGTGTGCTTTGGTTCAGGCCCGTGCTCATGATTGGATTGAATAGTTGTACATCTCAATTGTTTCCTCTTGATTCAATAGCTTTCATTGCTATTCTTGTGTTTTTCCCTAGGAGCTTTTTGGTCTCACTGTGCAGTGATTGGTTGACTTGCATACTTCCACTCCTGACTTTGCTTGCATTCAGAGAGGTAGTGTTTTATTTTACTTGTAGAGATTCCGGGGATTTGTGTGTGTTTCTTACTCTGACCATGTGCTACTTCCCTCATTCTCTTCCACCACCCTCTCAATCTCTTTATGTACTCTCCCAGCTCTTCTATTGCTTCTCCTACCCATGTTCCCCTCATTTTGTTTTAATATCTTTTATCATTTCTGCACCACAGTTGCTCCTGTACCGCTCACTTGTCACCTCATTGCGTAGTCAGTCTCCCTTTCATTTAAAATATTTGATTAACTTTTATAAATTTTTTGGCACCTTTCGTGCTATCAGTGGGCGTCTATCCTACAATTTCACCCAGTTAAAGATGCACACACATAACTATGTATGCATGTGTATGCAAGCTAAGCACCTAGAATTATCATTGTACTATTTTAACAAATCCTTTCAATGATGGCCACTGTTAGAAATGGGGTCTCTAGTCGGCAGAGGTATACATTCATTAAAAGTAGGGACCACAATCCTAGTTATGGTAAGTCACATACAATTCAAATTATCTTCTGCCCACCCTCTGGTAGCTTGGCACTGAGCAGTCAGGCTTAACCTAGAAGGCAATGTGTAAAGTATTTGTGCAATAAATCATACAGTAACACAGTAAAAACACCACATGTATGCGCCCAAAATAATGATGCACAGAGACCGCAGAGGAGCAGATGCGTGGAAAAATAAGGTGTGCGTTGGATTTTCTGGCACGGCACAGACAATGCGTTGTTTCTTTCCACGCTACTAGGGGTTTGCGTCATTTTTCGGCATGCAGTCTTCGTTCCTCACTGCAATACGGGGTATTTGGAAGCCAAGAGACGATGGGGTAAAAATCCTTGATGCACTAGAAGTAGACACGGGTGCTTTGTCCGTCAGGTAGGTGCTGCGTAGAAGTTTCCGTTGCAAGGCAGGCGTTGTGTCGAATTTCCACTCTGGAAGTCGTGCTGCGTCGTTCTGGTTGGCTGTGCGGTGACTCCTCGGTTGCATTATGACTTTGGTGGTAATTCCCTCCATGAAGCGGGTGCCGAAAGACCACTGAATAACTAGTCACCAACAGAACACCGCCCAAAAACAGCCAAAAATCGGAAATCATCAGCCTGACCAAAGGCAGGAGAGGTGGTTCCACCGCTAGCATTGCAACGGCGACAACACACCATCCTCCAAATTACGACTCGCAAATCATCACCGCTGTCTTTGCACAGCGGAAATCCATTGGCGGTCCGAACCACCGTGGTCAAAATCACACCTCCACAAGAATACAACACCACATTGGACAATACGAATACCCACACCTGACACACATACACACACCACACACACCTGATCACAGCACTATATGACAGACCCTTACACACCCCCACAATCCTTTGCATCCAGAAATTTTGACAGAGAGAGGGAAGGCCGCACAAACAGAAGACACTGCACCTGGATATCATAGGCACCATCACACTGAACACGCATCATACAACACACAACAGCATCAGCAACACAACATGCACATCACCACTGTACACATCACCACACACACACCCTAGTCCTCAACCTCACCCCAACAAACAGCACACCCACATCCCTGCACATCACACACCCCGTCACCCACAACACAACCACCATGGCACCAAAAAAACACCCATGATTCACAGATGAAGAGTTGAGGGTAATGGTTGATGAAATCGTCAGACTGGAGCCACAACTGTGTGGAGCACAGGTCCAGCAGACATCCATCGCCCTGAAAATGGAGTTATGGCAGAGGATCGTCGAGAGGGTGAATGCAGTGGGAAACCATCCACGGTCAAGGGGTGACAATCCACCCTGAACCCAATACCCTCCCTTGCATGCCACACCTCCCCACTAACACCATACCCACACAGGCCCACCCAATGCATGGAATTCTCACACTGCAGAAAGTACTACAACTACCACAATGCAACACTCCCAACCATTGTAGAACTGCTAATGCCACTCCACATTTGGACACCTGCACGTTTAACTGTGTCACCCCACTTCACCATCAAGAAATTTTGAATGCATATCAGTGCATTCCAGTGACAGCAGTCAAGACCACCATCCACTATATAGCAACAAATTACAATAGCAACTTACAACAGACCCAAAAATTAGCAGTTGTCAAGAAACTGTCAACGCCATTACTAGTCAGCAATTGCAGGCAATAATAGCAAACAACCATGTATACCACAACTATTATATAGTCATGTAACACACTTCCTCTCACTCCACAGGTATCCCTAGTACTACCATACAGCAGAGGATGTCAGAGACTGATAGCCAGACCTTGGATGTAGGTCCAATGGAGGAAGAATACCCTGAATGTCTGGAAAGGGACAACTTACGTGGCCTATCAGGCATGACTGGTCAGTCCACCGCCACCAGCCTCACTCTGCTCACTACTGAGTCCCCCTACCTTGTGGCACCTACACCGCAGCTGATTCCACCTTTCCAAACCTGTGTCCCAAAGACAGATCATTCATTAGTGTGCCCCACCCTAAAGGGACCGGAGTCGACACCCCAAACCCAAGACAATGAAGGTCCTGGTGTCAGTGGGAGTGGATACAGGCACAGGGGAAAACGGTCAGTGGGAGGGCAACTGTGGGCCAAGGGATGAGGCAGCAACACAATATGACTGGCCAAGAGGCCATCTCCAGAATCCTGGGAGCCTACCAGCAATCCCAGGACACAATGGACCAGATACTCACCACATTGCATTAGAACCAGGGGCTACAGAGGGAACACGAGCAGGATGCCATGCAGCAGTGGCAGGCACACAATGCCACCATGGTATCCATTGAAGGGGTGCTCACTGAACTCAAAAGAATCCATCATGCGTCCTCCACCCATCAGCAGGCCTCATCCAGTAGTCTTACAACACCTTTGCCCTCAACATCTTCCCCAGCTACTGGAATGGAGGCCCAGTTAGAGGACATACAGGCCACTATCACCCCTGCAGCTGAGAAACCCCCAGCAAAAGAGGCCATCCATCCAGACATCCTGTAGGACCTGAGGCCAAGACCAAACACACTGCCAGGTAGTGATCCCTCTCCTGAACATTCTCCCTTGTGTGCCACTGATACACCCTGTTGATTGTCCAACGCAAAACCCCATTATCTCCAGGCTCATGGATACAGGACCTGTGGAATCAACAGCTGGACCACCCACTCTGATGATTTCAGAAACCATGACCGCACTCGTCAGAACTGTGATATAAAACAAAAAATAAAGAGTAATTAGCACACGTAATGGTGTATGTGTCTTCATTGTTTAAAGTGACATTTTTGGTAACAACAGTATTCAAATAAACATATCTGTACAACAGGTTTGTCATAGACACAGATGTAGCATGAATTTCAGCAGTTGCATAAGTACATGGTAGTAACATCCAGTGGCAAGGGTGCCAAGAGTCATGACAGGTAGCAGATTGTAAACACATGTGACCTAATTAGGAACTAAAATATGGCACAAGTTAAATGAAGTAACCCATGTAGGCCATTGTATAACACATACAGCAGTATTTTACATACACAAGATACATGCTGCAGTGGGTAGAACACCACATATCTGCAGGCTAGGACTGTGAGTCACGCACATGCAAAGGAATGATATCAATCCATATAGGTACCCAATCCCCATAAGGACACCACCTTCCATTGTCAATGACAGGTAGATGCCAGACAACAGCTCAGAATACAAAATGATAGGTCTGCTGTACAGGGCAATCCAAAGATGTGTACATTCCATTGTCTCATCAATTCAGACTTAGGACCATACAACTTGAGTACATCTACAAGGATGAGATGTAATGGCAACACCATTCATCACATGTAAATGGCAGCATTGCATTTACACTTCCCCTCATGTTAAGTCAGCATCCCTTCAGGTTTGAAAACAAAGATGGAAGGCAGTAGTCTCCTCATACACTTTGATGCATACAACATTGAAGTACAAAATCACATCTCCCATACAGGGTTTGACTGGTCATCAAACTTTAGACCACACATACCTGAGAATCATTGAACGTATTGTTGAATTAGGTCAGTCCTGTTGTCAGCTGCATCCTTGTCAGTATCAGGGTCACCAGTTTCATCTACAGCTCCTGCATCAATGTCTCCCTCCTCCAACAGTGGGATGTGGCTTCTGAGGGCCAGAATATGTAGCATGTGTAAGGAAATGCCTCCTTGGCATGGTTGCCCCCTGACTTTTTGCCTTTGCTGATGCTATGTTTACAATTGAAAGTGTGCTGAGGCCTGCTAACCAGGCCCCAGCACCAGTGTTCTTTCCCTAACCTGTACTTTTGTATCCACAATTGGCAGACCCTGGCATCCAGATAAGTCCCTTGTAACTGGTACTTCTAGTACCAAGGGCCCTGATGCCAAGGAAGGTCTCTAAGGGCTGCAGCATGTCTTATGCCACCCTGGAGACCTCTCACTAAGCACAGACACTCTGCTTGCCAGCTTGTGTGTGCTAGTGAGGACAAAACGAGTAAGTCGACATGGCACTCCCCTCAGGGTGCCATGCCAGCCTCTCACTGCCTATGCAGTATAGGTAAGACACCCCTCTAGCAGGCCTTACAGCCCTAAGGCAGGGTGCACTATACCATAGGTGAGGGTACCAGTGCATGAGCATGGTACCCCTACAGTGTCTAAACAAAACCTTAGACATTGTAAGTGCAGGGTAGCCATAAGAGTATATGGTCTGGGAGTTTGTCAAACACGAACTCCACAGCACCATAATGGCTACACTGAAAACTGGGAAGTTTGGTATCAAACTTCTCAGCACAATAAATGCACACTGATGCCAGTGTACATTTTATTGTAAAATACACCCCAGAGGGCACCTTAGAGGTGCCCCCGGAAACTTAACCGACTATCTGTGTGGGCTGACTAGTTTTAGCAGCCTGCCACAAACCGAGACATGTTGCTGGCCCCATGGGGAGAGTGCCTTTGTCACTCTGAGGCCAGTAACAAAGCCTGCACTGGGTGGAGATGCTAACACCTCCCCCAGGCAGGAATTGTCACACCTGGAGGTGAGCCTCAAAGGCTCACCTCCTTTGTGCCAACCCAGCAGGACACTCCAGCTAGTGGAGTTGCCCGCCCCCTCCGGCCAGGCCCCACTTTTGGCGGCAAGGCCGGAGAAAATAATGAGAAAAACAAGGAGGAGTCACTGGCCAGTCAGGACAGCCCCTAAGGTGTCCTGAGCTGAAGTGACTCTAACTTTTAGAAATCCTCCATCTTGCAGATGGAGGATTCCCCCAATAGGGTTAGGATTGTGACCCCCTCCCCTTGGGAGGAGGCACAAAGAGGGTGTACCCACCCTCAGGGCTAGTAGCCATTGGCTACTAACCCCCCAGACCTAAACACGCCCTTAAATTTAGTATTTAAGGGCTACCCTGAACCCTAGAAAATTAGATTCCTGCAACTACAAGAAGAAGGACTGCCTAGCTGAAAACCCCTGCAGAGGAAGACCAGAAGACGACAACTGCCTTGGCTCCAGAAACTCACCGGCCTGTCTCCTGCCTTCCAAAGATCCTGCTCCAGCGACGCCTTCCAAAGGGACCAGCGACCTCGACATCCTCTGAGGACTGCCCCTGCTTCGAAAAGACAAGAAACTCCCGAGGACAGCGGACCTGCTCCAAGAAAAGCTGCAACTTTGTTTCCAGCAGCTTTAAAGAACCCTGCAAGCTCCCCGCAAGAAGCGTGAGACTTGCAACACTGCACCCGGCGACCCCGACTCGGCTGGTGGCGATCCAACACCTCAGGAGGGACCCCAGGACTACTCTGATACTGTGAGTACCAAAACCTGTCCCCCCTGAGCCCCCACAGCGCCGCCTGCAGAGGGAATCCCGAGGCTTCCCCTGACCGCGACTCTTTGAACCTAAAGTCCCGACGCCTGGGAGAGACCCTGCACCCGCAGCCCCCAGGACCTGAAGGACCGGACTTTCACTGGAGAAGTGACCCCCAGGAGTCCCTCTCCCTTGCCCAAGTGGAGGTTTCCCCGAGGAATCCCCCCCTTGCCTGCCTGCAGCGCTGAAGAGATCCCGAGATCTCTCATAGACTAACATTGCGAACCCGACGCCTGTTCCTACACTGCACCCGGCCGCCCCCGCGCTGCTGAGGGTGAAATTTCTGTGTGGGCTTGTGTCCCCCCCGGTGCCCTACAAAACCCCTCTGGTCTGCCCTCCGAAGACGCGGGTACTTACCTGCAAGCAGACCGGAATCGGGGCACCCCCCTCTCTCCATTCTAGCCTATGTGTTTTGGGCACCACTTTGAACTCTGCACCTGACCGGCCCTGAGCTGCTGGTGTGGTGACTTTGGGGTTGCTCTGAACCCCCAACGGGGGGCTACCTTGGACCAAGAACTGAACCCTGTAAGTGTCTTACTTACCTGGTAAAACTAACAAAAACTTACCTCCCCTAGGAACTGTGAAAATTGCACTGTGTCCACTTTTAAAACAGCTATTTGCCAATAACTTGTAAAGTATACATGCAATTTTTATGATTTAAAGTTCCTAAAGTACTTACCTGCAATACCTTTCAAATGAGATATTACATGTAGAAATTGAACCTGTGGTTCTTAAAATAAACTAAGAAAAGATATTTTTCTATACAAAAACCTATTGGCTGGATTTGTCTCTGAGTGTGTGTACCTCATTTATTGTCTGTGTGTATGTACAACAAATGCTCAACACTACTCCTTGGATAAGCCTACTGCTCGACCACACTACCACAAAATAGAGCATTAGTATTATCTCTTTTTGCCACTATCTTACCTCTAAGGGGAACCCTTGGACTCTGTGCATGCTATTCCTTACTTTGAAATAGCACATACAGAGCCAACTTCCTACAGCATGCAACAAGGATCTTGCAGACTTTCCCTAGTTGGTACTGTAGAGCACCACTGGACACATGGAGGCAACACAATATTGCTTTCAATAGGCCAAAAACCCTCCCTATCACACACCTCGTCTGGCCGTGTGCCTCATTGTGCCTGTCCTCCCCATCTGTAGTTTGATATCTAACAAGTCAGGAGCCAGGTCAGGTTGGGTTATCCGGATTCACCTGTGTAGACATTGGAGCTGTACATTAGGGAACTGTGTTAGGCATAGAGCTGACTGTGTAGAAAGGTAGTGCAGACAGCTGACATGGACAGCAGTACACTTACCAATGAGCCAGACCCTTTCTCGCTGTAGATATAACATCAATGCAGGGACACTGCTGTTCCTCAGGATGTACTGAACCAGGGAATTTCGCAGTCAAATGTGACATATATTGGTCTGCAAGACACACCATTTGAACATTTATCGAACATGTAGTCTTTTGGTTTCTGTACACCTGTTCATTGGCCCTCGGAGGTACCAAGGCGATGTGAGTACCATCAATGGCCCTTATTACATGTGGCACATGAGCAATGTTGTAAAAGGCAGCCTTAACAGTGTTCAGTTCTGGACACTGTGGGAACCTTAGGTACCTGTCCATATGCTTTAGTAGAGTATCCAACACATCCTGCAACACAAAACTAAACATCGGCTGTGACATCCCTGCAATCAGTCCCACAGTCACCTGAAACTAGCCACTAGCCAAAAAATGCATGAAAGACAACACCTGTACTGTTGGAGGGATGGCATGGGGACTCCTAAAGGCTGGCAGGAGGTCTGGCTGCAACTGGGCAACCAGTTCTCTGATGGTCAGATGGTTCAGCCAATAGCTCATCATAATGTGCCTCTCTTCCATGGTTTCCAGGTCCACTAGGGGCCGGTAGACTGGTGCATTCCTCATCACTTCGATTTGGCGTATCTAGGCAGGGGGACAAACAGTACTCAGTACATTTCTTACAGTATTGTGACCAATCAGAAAGGATTGGTCCAGTAAGTTGTCAGGCATGTTGCAGTTGTAAACATTTATCCAAATGCCATCCTTACCCAGACGTTATGGCAGTACCTCATATTGCCATGCTTGTGACAGAGGGACGCATAGAGGAAATGAAGTCATGAACAAACAATAGCTTCCCATATGTTACATAGTAAAGAATGTTCTTACATGGATGTAAACAAACACCTCAACTATTGTCAGCTGCCACCCACTTCATACGTGAGTGTCAATGAGCTGACACCTTACATTTAGTATATTGTACAAATATTCAAGCAATTATGCAGTCAGATCACATAAAATTCATTTAAATATGTAAAATGGCAGCCGCCTGTCCTGCATTCAGAGGACAGATAGAAGTGACCTAATTCCACCTGTGGGAGTCGTCATGTTAGAACGCGGTCAGAACCGCTGTGTAAATCCTCATTGGTTAACAGTGATGTCTATGGGAAACTGGGGCCAATGATGATCACCGTTGGAGTTGACAGTCATGACCGTGGTGGCCGTGACCACCATTTTTTATACCCCAGCTCACTTGACTTCTGAAACTCGAGCAAGCAAGACCTCCACTGCGTGAGATGCTGTGTTCTGTATCTGGGAGCCACAATGGCATGTACTGCAGGGAATAGGCCCCCAGCCTTCACTCCAGACAAACTGGAAAAACTGGTGGAAGGGGTCCTACCCATGTATGAACAGTTGTATGGGGCTCCAGATAAACAGGTCAGTAAAATGTTTGTTTACCTACATCTCAGGTGCTGTTAGGTGATGATAGTGTGTGCACATTGAAATGGGATGTCTGAAAGGTAGAATAGCATGCTAATCCTATATGTGGTGTACAGTGCACTGGGTATATGCATGTGCTGTGTATGTTGTTGGTCAGAAAATGCTGATGATGTACTGTATCATCTACATGATGTTCTCCTTTATTCTATGTCTCCCATGCAGATCAGCGCACATCAGAAGAAAGGGCTATGGAGAGCCATCGCCAAACAAGTGTGGACCCTGGTAGTCCATAGCCGGTGGAGCACCCACTCCAGGACGCAGTGGTAGGACCTGAGACACTGGGTCCGGAAGACCGCAGAAGCCCAGTTGGGGACAGCCTCTGAAAGAGAAAGGAGTGCCCGTCGGACCCTGAACCCCTAATGGCCCGCATACTGGCGTGGCCTAGCCTGAGTTGGATGGGCGCTTGAGGGCAGCACAGCAGTTACAAGGGGGTAAGTGCAGACTGTTAGGTGGCATTTGTATGGTTTTCTACTGTGTCCCTGTAGGAAAGTACCATCTTGCCTGGCATGTTACCCCCATATTTCACTGTATATATGTTGTTTTAGTTGTATGTGTCACTGGGACCCTGCCAGCCAGGGCCCCAGTGCTCATAAGTGTGCCCTGTATGTGTTACCTGTGTTATGACTAACTGTCTCACTGAGGCTCTGCTATCCAGAACCTCAGTGGTTATGCTCTCTCATTTCTTTCCAAATTGTCACTAACAGGCTAGGGACCAATTTCACCAATTAACATTGGCATACTGGAACACCCTTATAATTCCCTAGTATATGGTACTGAGGTACCCAGGTTATTGGGGTTCCAGGAGATCCCTATAGGCTGCAGCAATTCTTTTGCCACCCATAGGGAGCTCTGACAATTCTTACACAGGCCTGCCCTTGCAGCCTGAGTGAAATAACGTCCACATAAGTCACCTATATGTCTAACCTTTACCTAGTAAAGGTTGGGTGCTAAGTTACTTAGTGTGTGGGCACCTCTGCATCTCTCTCTTCATCTTCTGCCAAGGAATCGACAGGTGACCGCGCAGGAAGCCTGCAAAACTGCAACAAAATAGCAAAGACGACTACTGCGACCTTGTAACGCTGATCCTGCAGCCTTCTTGACTGTTTTCCTGGTGGTGCATGCTGTGGGGGTAGTCTGCCTCCTCTCTGCACTAGAAGCTCTGAAGAAATCTCCCGTGGGTTGACGGAATCTTCCCCCTGAAACCGCAGGCACCAAAGAACTGCATCACCGGTCCTCTGGGTCTCCTCTCAGCACGACGAGCGAGGTCCCTTGAACTCAGCAACTATGTCCAAGTGACTCCTACAGTCCAGTGACTCTTCAGTCCAGGTTTGGTGGAGGTAAGTCCTTGCCTCCCCACGCTAGACTGCATTGCTGGGAACCGCATGTTTTGCAGCTACTCCGGCTCCTGTGCACTCTTTCAGGATTTCCTTTGTGCACAGCCAAGCCTGGGTCCCCGGCACTCTAACTTGCAGTGCACGACCTCCTGAGTTGTCCTCCGGCGTCGTGGGACCCTCTTTTATGACTTCGGGTGAGCTCCGGTTCACTCCACTTTGTAGTGCCTGTTCTGGCACTTCTGCGGGAGCTGCTGCTTCTGATAGGGCTCTTTGTCTTGCTGGACGCCTCCTCTGTCTCCTCACGCAATTGGCGACATCCTGGTCCCTCCTGAGCCACAGCAGCATCCAAAAACCCTAACCTCGACCCTTGCAGCTAGCAAGGCTTGTTTGCGGTCTTTCTGCACGGAAACACCTCTGCACGTCTCTTCACGACGTGGGACATCGATCCTCCAAAGGGGAAGTTTCTAGCCCTTGTCGTTCTTTCAGAATCCACAGCTTCTACCATCCAGTGGCAGCTTCTTTGCACCCACAGCTGGCATTTCCTGGGCATCTGCCCGCTCCTGACTTGATCGTGACTTTTGGACTTGGTCCCCTTGTTCCACAGGTACTCTCGTCAGGAAATCCATTGTTGTTGCATTGCTGGTGTTGGTCTTCCTTGCAGAATTCCCCTATCACGACTTCTGTGCTCTCTGGGGAACTAAGGTGCACATTGCACCCACTTTTCAGGGTCTTGGGGTGGGCTATTTTTCTAACCCTCAATGTTTTCTTACAGTCCCAGCGACCCTCTACAAGCTCACATAGGTTTGGGGTCCATTCATGGTTCGTATTGCACTTCTAGAGTATATGGTGTGTGTTGCCCCTGTCCCTATGTGCCCCCATTGCATTCTATTGTGACTATACATTGTTTGCACTGTTTTCTATTGCTATTACTGCATATTTTGGTATTGTGTACATATATCTTGTGTATATTTGCTATCCTCATACTGAGGGTACTCACTGAGATACTTTTGGCATATTGTCATAAAAATAAAGTACCTTTATTTTTAGTATATCTGTGTATTGTGTTTTCTTTTGATATTGTGCATATGAAACTAGTGGTACTGTAGGAGCTTCACTCGTCTCCTAGTTCAGCCTAAGCTGCTCTGCTAAGCTACCTTTTCTATCAGCCTAAGCTGCTAGACACCCCTCTACACTAATAAGGGATACCTGGACCTGGTGCAAGGTGTAAGTACCCCTTGGTACCCACTACAAGCCAGGCCAGCCTCCTACATTGGTTGTGCAGCGGTGGGATAAGTACTTGCAACTACTTACCACTTTGTCATATTGTACTTTTCATAAGAGAAAAATATACAAAACAAGTTCAGTGTATGTACACCTAAAAAAAAAGTTTTGCTTTTCTTCTCTTACTCTTCTTGCTAAGTGCTGAAAAGTACCTCTAACCTTTCAAAAAAGTTCTTAAAAAGTTTTAAATGTTTTTTCTTCTGTTCTTTAAAAAGTTCTGAAACTTTTTCTTTCTTTTTCTGTCCCTTAAACCTTTTCTATAATGTCTGGTACAGGCCAAACTGTTGATCTGACCAAACTTGCTTATGATCACCTTAGCTGGAAAGGAGCAAGGAGTCTCTGCATTGAAAGAGGTTTAGGGGTAGGGAAGGATCCCTCTAGAGAACTGTTAGTTAATATGCTCATTGAACAAGATAAGACCTTAGTTGGCACTTCTGGTGTGAGATTAGCTGATGGTTCCCACTCTGATTCTGGGGCACCCCTAGTAAAGGAGTTAGAAGGGAACCTTCCCAACCTGCCCATTAGCAGACCACCTAGCAGGGTTGGTACTAATGTGAGTTCTCATCATAGTATTGAGGTAACTCCTTTAGGCCAGGTTGTTAGAGTGCCATCTGTTAGGGACAGGTCTCCCTCTGTTCATTCTCACCATTCTTCTGTGTCAAGGCATGCCCAACCCACCATCCCTGAAGACAGAGTGTTAGAAAGGGAGCTCAATAGATTGTGAGTGGAAGAATCCAGACTGAAGCTCAAGAAGCAACAGCTGGATTTAGATAGACAAGCATTTGACTTAGAAAAAGAAAGACAGAGGTTGGGGTTTGGACCCCAAGGTGGCAGCAGCAGTATTACAGATAGTAATCCTGTAAAAGAGCATGATTCTAGGAATCTGCACAAGATAGTTCCCCCTTACAAGGAGGGGGGTGCCATTAACAAGTAGCTTGCTGCACTTGAGAGGGCCTGTAATGTACAGGGGGTGCCTCAAAGGCAGTGGGCTGCTATCCTATGGCTATCTTTCAGTGGAAAGGGTAGGGATAGGCTCCTTACTGTTAAGGAAAGTGATGCCAATGATTTTAAAGTTCTTAAGAATGCACTCCTTGATGGTTATGGCTTAACCACTGAACAGTACAGGATCAAGTTCAGAGAAACCAAAAAGGAGTCTTCACAAGACTGGGAATACTTTGTTGACCATTCAGTGAAGGGATTGGAAGGGTGTTTACATGGCAGTAAAGTTTCTGACTATGAAAGCCTGTATAACTTAATCCTGAGAGAGCATATTCGTAATAATTGTGTGTCTGATTTGTTACACCAGTACCTGGTAGACTCTGATCTGACCTCTCCCCAAGAATTGGGAAAGAAGGCAGACAAATGGGTCAGAACAAGGGTGAACAGAAAAGTTCATACAGGGGATGACAAGGATGGCAAGAAGAAGGATAAGTCTTCTGACAAGGGTGGGGACAAATCTAAAAATGAGTCTTCATCAGGCCCACAAAAACACTCTGGTGGGGGTGGGGCACCAAATCCTCTTCAAATCAAAACAAAGAAAATTAACCATGGTACTATTTATGTAAAATAAAAGGCCATTGGACAACAGATCCCAGTTGTCCAAAGAAAAGCACCAAGCCTCCTACCACTACAACCCCTGCTGCTACACCTAGTGCCCCTAGTAATAGCAGTGGTGGTGGGAGCAAACCTACTAATAGCCAATCCAAGGGAGTAGCTGGGCTCACTTTTGGTAATTTAGTTGGGGTTGGTCTTGTTAGGGAAACCACGGAGGCTGTGTTAGTCTCTGAGGGGGCTATTGATTTAGCCACCTTGGTTGCTTGTCCCCTTCATATGGATAAGTACAAGCAACTGCCCCTAATAAATGGTGTTGAGGTTCAGGACTACAGGGACACAGGTGCCAGTGTTACAAGGGTAATAGAGAAACTGGTCCACCCTGAACAACACCTACTTGGTCACCAGTACCAAGTGACTGATGCTCATAACAACACTGTTAGATACCCCATGGCTGTTGTGAATCTCAACTGGGGGGGGTTACTGGTCCAAAGAAAGTTGTGGTTGCCTCAGATTTACCTGTAGACTCTCTACTAGGGAACGATTTAGAGACATCAGCTTGGGCAGAAGTGGAGTTGGAGGCTCATGCAGCAATGCTGGGCATTCCAGGGCATATTTTTGCTTCGACTAGGGCTCAGGCCAAAAAGCAAAAAGGACAGGGTGACTTGGATCCTGGAAGAATGGACTAAGTGCTCCCTAAAGCTAGGGTTAGTAAAGGTAAAACACTACCTACTATCCCTCCCTCTACAGTGGATTCAACTTCTGAGGAAGAAGAATTTCCACCCTGTGCAGAACCTACACCAGAGGAGCTGGAAGCAGACACTGCTGAGCTTTTGGGTGAAGGGGGGCCTGCCAGGGAGGAGCTGAGTGTGGCACAGCAGACCTGTCCCACACTAGAGGGTCTAAGGCAGCAAGCTGTCAAACAAGCAAATGGGGATGTCAGTGACTCTCACACAGTTTACTGGGAGGACAACCTTTTGTATACTGAAGCAAGGGATCCAAAACCTGGATCTGCCAGGAGATTGGTGATTCCTCATGAATACAGAAAGTTCCTCCTAACTCTAGCCCACGACATTCCCTTAGCTGGACATTTAGGGCAAAAGAAAACTTGGGACAGGCTTGTCCCCTTGTTTCATTGGCCTAGAATGTCAGAGGACACAAAGGAATTTTGTAAGTCCTGTGAAACCTGTCAAGCCAGTGGCAAAACAGGTGGCACCCCAAAGGCACCCCTTATTCCACTGCCTGTGGTTGGGGTTCCCTTTGAAAGGGTAGGGGTTGACATAGTTGGCCCCCTTGACCCTCCTACTGCTTCAGGCAATAGGTTTATCTTGGTGGTAGTGGACCATGCCACCAGATATCCTGAAGCAATTCCTCTAAGGACCACTACAGCCCCTGCAGTGGCAAAGGCCCTCCTGGGAATCTTTTCCAGGGTGGGCTTCCCAAAAGAGGTAGTATCAGACAGGGGAAGCAATTTCATGTCTGCTTACTTAAAGGCCATGTGGAAGGAATGTGGTGTGACATACAAGTTCACCACACCCTATCATCCACAAACAAATGGACTGGTTGAGAGGTTTAATAAAACTCTCAAAGGAATGATAATGGGACTCCCTGAAAAACTCTGCAGGAGATGGGTTATCCTGTTACCTTGCCTCCTTTTTGCTTACAGGGAGGTACCCCAAAAAGGAGTGGGCTTCAGCCCCTTTGAACTCCTATTTGGACACCCTGTGAGAGGTCCTCTAACACTTGTGAAGGAGGGTTGGGAACAACCTTTAAAAGCTCCTAGGCAAGACACAGGGGACTATGTACTTGGCCTAAGATCTAGGATGGCTGAGTACATGAAAAAGGCCAGTAAAAACCTTCAGGCCAGCCAAGAGCTCCAAAAGCAAAGGCATGACCAGAAGGCTGTTCTGATTCAGTACCAACCAGGGCAGAAAGTGTGGGTCTTGGAGCCTGTGGCCCCAAGAGCACTCCAAGACAAATGGAGTGGACCCCACATTATTGTTGAGAAAAAGGGTGAAGTCACCTACTTAGTTGACTTAGGCACTGCCAGGAGTCCCCTTAGGGTGCTCCATGTCAATCGCCTGAAACCCTACTATGACAGGGCTGATCACACCCTGCTCATGGCAACAGATGAAGGACAGGAAGAAGAGAGTGACCCTCTCCCTGATCTCTTCACTTCCACAGAACAAGATGCTCTAGTGGAAGGTGTAGTTCTCGCAGATTGTCTTACTGCTGAGCAGAAAGTCCACTGCATAAATCTCCTGGGTCAGTTTTCTGAACTCTTTTTTACTGTGCCAGGCACCACTTCTTGGTGTGAGCACACTATAGATACTGGAGACAGCCTGCCTGTCAAAAGTAAGATCTATAGGCAGCCTGACCATGTCAGGGACTGCATAAAACAAGAGGTTCAGAAAATGCTTGAACTGGGAGTGGTTGAGCACTCTGAAAGTCCATGGGCCTCTCCTGTGGTACTTGTACCAAAACCTCATTCCAAAGATGGAAAGAAGGAAATGAGATTTTGTGTTGACTACAGAGGTCTCAACCAGGTAACTAAAACTGATGCTCACCCTATACCCAGGGCAGATGAGCTAATAGATACACTGGCATTTGTCAAGTATCTAAGCACCTTTGATTTGACTGCAGGGTATTGGCAGATCAAGTTATCAGAGGATGCAAAAGTAAAAACTGCATTTTCAACCATTGGAGGGCACTATCAATTCACAGTAATGCCTTTTGGGTTGAAAAATGCACCTGCCACTTTTCAGAGGTTGGTGAATACAGTCCTGCAAGGGTTGGAGGCTTTTAGTGCAGCATATCTAGATGATATAGCTGTCTTTAGCTCCACCTGGGATGATCACCTGGTCCACCTGTGGAAAGTTTTGGAGGCCCTGCAAAAGGCAGGCCTCACTATCAAGGCTTCAAAGTGCCAGATAGGGCAGGGGAAAGTGGTTTATCTGGGACACCTGGTAGGTGGAGAACAGATTGCACCACTTCAGGGGAAAATCCAAACTATTATAGATTGGGTTCCCCCTACAACTCAGGCTCAAGTGAGAGCCTTCTTAGGCCTCACTGGGTACTACAGGAGGTTCATAAAGAACTATGGCTCCATTGCACCCCCTCTTAATGACCTCACATCTAAGAAAATGCCTAAAAAGGTATTATGGACAGCAAACTGTCAGAAAGCTTTTGAGGAGCTGAAGCAGGCCATGTGCTCTGCACCTGTTCTAAAAAGCCCCTGTTACTTCAAAAAATTAATTGTCCAAACTGATTCATCTGAATTAGGGGTAGGGGCAGTCTTATCACAACTTAATTCTGAGGGCCAGGATCAACCTGTTGCTTTTATCAGCAGGAGGTTGACCCCTAGAGAAAAGCGTTGGTCTGCCATAGAGAGGGAGGCCTTTGCTGTGGTCTGGGCACTGAAGAAGTTGAGGCCATACCTGTTTGGCACTCACTTCATTGTTCAGACAGACCAGAAACCTCTACTTTGGCTAAAACAAATGAAAGGTGAAAACCCTAAATTATTGAGGTGGTCCATATCCCTACAGGGAATGGACTATACAGTGGACATAGACCTGGGAGTACCCACTCCAATGCAGATGGACTCTCCAGATATTTCCACTTAGACAATGAAGACTCATCAGGTCATGGCTAGTCTTATTGTCCTTCGTTTGGGGGTGGTCATGTAGGAAAGTACCATCTTGCCTGGCATGTTACCCCCATATTTCACTGTATATATGTTGTTTTAGTTGTATGTGTCACTGGGACCCTGCCAGCCAGGGCCCCAGTGCTCATAAGTGTGCCCTGTATGTGTTACCTGTGTTATGAATAACTGTCTCACTGAGGCTCTGCTATCCAGAACCTCAGTGGTTATGCTCTCTCATTTCTTTCCAAATTGTCACTAACAGGCTAGTGACCAATTTCAGCAATTTACATTGGCATACTGGAACACCCTTATAATTCCCTAGTATATGGTACTGAGGTACCCAGGGTATTGGGGTTCCAGGAGATCCCTATGGGCTGCAGCAATTCTTTTGCAACCCATAGGGAGCTCTGACAATTCTTACACAGGCCTGCCCTTGCAGCCTGAGTGAAATAACGTCCACGTTATTTCACAGCCATTTACCACTGCACTTAAGTAACTTATAAGTCACCTATATGTCTAACCTTTAGCTGGTAAAGGTTGGGTGCTAAGTTACTTAGTGTGTGGGCACCCAGGCACTAGCCAAGGTGCCCCCACATTGTTCAGGGCAAATTCCCCGGACTTTGTGAGTGCGGGACACCATTACACGCGTGCACTATACATGTCACGACATATGTATAGCGTCACAATGGTAACTCCGAACATGGCCATGTAACATGTCTAAGATCATGAAATTGTCACCCCAATGCCATTCTGGCATTGGGGAGACAATTCCATGATCCCCCGAGTCTCTAGCACAGACCCGGGTACTGCCAAACTACCTTTCCCGGGGTTTCACTGCAGCTGCTGCTGCTGCCAACCCCTCAGACAGGTTTCTGCCCTCCTGGGGTCCAGCCAGGCTTGGCCCAGGAAGGCAGAACAAAGGACTTCCTCAGAGAGAGGGTGTTACACCCTCTCCCTTTGGAAAAAGGTGTTAGGGCTGGGGAGGAGTAGTCTCCCCCAGCCTCTGGAAATGCTTTCATGGGCACAGATGGTGCCCATTTCTGCATAAGCCAGTCTACACCGGTTCAGGGATCCCCCAGCCCTGCTCTGGCGCGAAACTGGACAAAGGAAAGGGGAGTGACCACTCCCCTGACCTGCACCTCCCCTGGGAGGTGCCCAGAGCTCCTCCAGTGTGCTCCAGACCTTTGCCATATTGGAAACAGAGGTGCTACTGGCACACTAGACTGCTCTGAGTGGCCAGTGCCAGCAGGTGACGCCAGAGACTCCTTCTGATAGGCTCCTCCAGGTGTTGCTAGCCTATCCTCTCTCCTAAGTAGCCAAACCTCCTTTTCTGGCTATTTAGGATCTCTGCTTTGGGGAATTCTTTAGATAACGAATGCAAGAGCTTATCAGAGTTCCTCTGCATCTCTCTCTTCACCTTCTGCCAAGGAATCTACTGCTGACCCGCTGGAAGCCTGCAAAACTGCAACAAAGTAGCAAAGACGACTACTGCGACCTTGTAACACTGATCCTGCCGCCTTCTCGACTGTTTTCCTGGTGGTGCATGCTGTGGGGGTAGTCTGCCTCCTCTCTGCACTACAAGCTCTGAAGAAATCTCCCGTGGGTCGACTGAATCTTCCCCCTGCAACCGCAGGCACCAAAGAACTGCATCACCGGTCCTCTGGGTCTCCTCTCAGCACGACGAGCGAGGTCCCTTGAACTCAGCAACTCTGTCCAAGTGACTCCCACAGTCCAGTGACTCTTCAGTCCAAGTTTGGTGGAGGTAAGTCCTTGCCTCCCCACGCTAGACTGCATTGCTGGGAACCGCGTGTTTTGCAGCTACTCCGGCTCCTGTGCACTCTTCCAGGATTTCCTTTGGCACAGCCAAGCCTGGGTCCCGGCACTCTAACTTGCAGTGCACGACCTCCTGAGTTGTCCTCCGGCATCGTGGGACCCTCTTTTATGACTTCGGGTGAGCTCCGGATCACTCCACTTTGTAGTGCCTGTTCTGGCACTTCTGTGGGTGCTGCTGCTTCTGAGAGGGCTTCTTGTCTTGCTGGATGCCCCCTCTGTCCCCTCACGCAATTGGCGACATCCTGGTCCCTCCTGGGTCACAGCAGCATCCAAAAACCCTAACCGTGACTCTTGCAGCTAGCAAGGCTTGTTTGTGGTCTTTCTGCACGAAAATACCTCTGCACGACTCTTCACGATGTGGGACATCCATCCTCCAAAGGGGAAGTTTCTAGCCCTTGTCGTTCTTGCAGAATCCACAGCTTCTACCATCTGGTGGCAGCTTCTTTGCACCCACAGCTGTCATTTCCTCGGCATCTGCGCACTCCCGACTTGATCGTGACTTTTGGACTTGGTCCCCTTGTTCCACAGGTACTCTCGTCAGGAAATCCATCGTTGTTGCATTGCTGGTGATGGTCTTCCTTGCAGAATTCCCCTATCACGACTTCTGTGCTCTCTGGGGAACTAAGGTGCACTTTGCACCCACTTTTCAGGGTCTTGGGGTGGGCTATTTTTCTAACCCTCACTGTTTTCTTACAGTCCCAGCGACCCTCTACAAGGTCACATAGGTTTGGGGTCCATTCGTGGTTCGCATTCCACTTCTAGAGTATATTGTTTGTGTTGCCCCTATCCCTATGTGCCCCCATTGCATTCCATTGTGACTATACATTGTTTGCACTGTTTTCTATTGCTATTACTGCATATTTTGGTATTGTGTACATATATCTTGTGTACATTTGCTATCCTCATACTGAGGGTACTCACTGAGATACTTTTGGCATATTGTCATAAAAATAAAGTACCTTTATTTTTAGTATATCTGTGTATTGTGTTTTCTTATGATATTGTGCATATGACACTAGTGGTACTGTAGGAGCTTCACTCGTCTCCTAGTTCAGCCTAAGCTGCTCTGCTAAACTACCTTTTCTATCAGCCTAAGCTGCTAGACACCCCTCTACACTAATAAGGGATACCTGGACCTGGTGCAAGGTGTAAGTACCCCTTGGTACCCACTACAAGCCAGGCCAGCCTCCTACAGTCCCTTACTGGACTTAGGTACTGATGAGGTCTAATGGAATTTGAGGTGTATATAGTCATGGGTGTCACTCCAATTTTGTTGCAGTGATGTGCGTTAGCTTTGTAAAGCCATGCAAGCATTATGTGGTGGTGCTGTACCAAATTGTCAACTGCAATTAAAACAAACTTCAATGTTGAGGCACTCTACAACCTTCATTCTCTATCCCTGATCCTACTTAACTAAGCCAAAGTAATCTTGTTAGCTCTCTATTTTTGTTATGACAAGTGTGTGTAGTGTACTTTGAAAGAGGATTCATTGCAATACAAAAGGACATCTGTACAAAATGTATTCCACACATACCTGTCATATCATTTGTGTATACAGTACTTCTGAGGTTTATTTTAATTCCATTGTGTCATGATTGACATATAGGTGAGTATGTTCATGGAGTAAATTAATAGACATGTGAGTACGATGGGCATGTAGGATGTTCAATATTGTCTCTTCGGTGAAGAGGTAAGGTAATAGATTATTTAGTTGGTTATGCAACCTGAACTACGTTTATAGCATTTGTATTATAGCCACTATTTGTCATGGCCGGGATGAGTAGATATCTTGTCGGGATGTATACAAGATGAATAGGTATTGATCCTTTCCTCCCTTTCTTTCTCTCCCAACCGCCTTCTCTCTCCACCTCTGTCTATGTTTGTATTAGCATCATCTAGCAAAGGAGAAGGGGCACCGGCGAGTGGGGAAGCTGCATCCCACAAGACCCAGGAGGCACAGTCCACTGACACAGAGGGGACCAGTGGGAAAGAGGATGAGGGGAGCATCACAGGGAAGACTGGAAGAGCAACAACATCATTTTCAGATTCCTCCTCTGATGGTGGCTCTCTGGCGGTGGCGGATCCATCTCAGACCAGCCCAGTATTATCCTTGTCTACCACACCCCTTACCAGCACTGCCCTCCATGTAGCTCCCCACCCAGTTGTCCGTGTCCGCTCACCCAGTAGGGTGGGCCTCTCCTTCACTGCAGGCACCTCTCCCCTTCCCCAGTCAGCCCTGCTACCCTCAATAAGGAGGCTATTGACCTCCTGAGGTCCATCTCTGTGGGGCAGTCAACCATTAGGGACTGGCATCCCCGATGCAGCAGAGCAATGTGTACCTGGAAGGCATTCACAGTGCCTTGGCTGGTCTACAGAGATCGTTCAGGCTCTGGCCTCCTCTTTGATGGAAGCCAGTGTCCCATCATCTTCCGTCCCCCCTCCAGCTATCTGTTCCCAATCCACGACCCCTCTCTCTTCACCCATTCAGAGCACACCTACAGAACAGCATTTACCCAATAAAACAGACAAGGTGCGCAAAGACAGACAGAGGCACAACAAGAGACACCACAAGCATGCACACACAACACACATCAGCAAACACGACAACAGACACTTCCTACTCTGTATCCCCACCACCTCCTCTCTCACAGTCACATCGTCACTCACACCTGCTGTCACTGCATCATCACACCCTGATCCTGCCACAAGTCATGTCATACCATCAGACACCACAAGAGCAGACACACAGACACCCATCCCACACACCACATTCACACTCACCATGACCACCATCACTACCACATGCAGTTCATCCACCTCATTAGCAACCACCACCCCAACATATACTCATACATCTTTGATTTCCTTACCCTGCATTTCTTCCCCCTCCTCCTAAGAAACACAAATGCCCTGACTCACCCACCCAGCATACACCCGCCACACACAAGCACACATTGTACACACCTGCGTCCATTACCAGCACACCAACATGTCATATAACTTCTACCTCCACTAATAAACCTTTTTCATATGACCGCCCGTGTCCCTAAGAAAATCTTCCTTGCCTCCCTTGACCTGTTCCTTGCTCCTGTCCCACCCTGTTTTGCCCCTAAATACCATGTCCCCCTGCACCTACCCAGTCCTTCCACCTCCAGTCTGCCTATGCCCCTCCCCTACAAAACATCCTCCCTCACCCAAATCTAAGATCCCTACTCCTACCCCAGAGTTTAAACACCCTACCCCACCATCCAGACCGAAGCCTAAAGCCCTCCTCTCAAACCCAAATCCAAGGACCCCCCTTCCAAACGCCAGCCGCCCATCCCCCCACCCTTCCACCCTTGAGGTGCCTGCCTGGCCCATTGATGCCCCTTTCACGTGGAGGCCCATTTGCAGTCAGGAGTAAAGTTGGGCCTATGGAATGTGCCCTATGTGCCTTGGGCACATTTGGACAGTATGCTGGCCAGTAAGCCCAATTTGTAAATACGTATTTATTTATTTCGTATTTATTTATTTTTAAGTTGAATACATCTGCCCACAGAAATGTGGTTGTCAAGATGAAGTACTTTTCCTTGTTTCCTTCTACATGGTGGTGTGATATCTGTGTGTTACGGTGTGTGTTGTTTGTGTATGGGCTGTGTCTGTGTTGTTGAATATGCTAGGAAGATTACTTGTACCATGTGCATGTTGTGATGTGTTTGTATGCTGGCTTATGGCCTTGTATGTTAGTAGTGTGTGAGTCTGCATGCATGGTGCTGAATCTGTGAATTCCTTTATATGTTGGTTGTACATGGCGTCTCACCTGTGTCATTGTTTGGATGTCTGCTCAATAATATTGATTGTTCTTTCTACACACAGCTTTTTGTTTGTGTGGTTGTGTGGTGTTTCTCGACGGGCCTGTCTATGACAGCATTTGTGTGTTTGTGATGTTGTTGTCGTTGTGTGATTGTGGGGTGTTGTGTATGGATGTTCATGACTGTGTCTGTGGTGTGCATGTCAGTTGTGCTGTGTGTATGGCACATGTCTGTTTGGCGTGGTGTGTGTATTTTCCATTTGCGTTTGTGTATTTTGTGTGTGCGTGTGTAGACGTGTGTGCTTGTACAGTATGTTTCTTTGTGTGTGCGTGTGTGTGACCTTTGCTGTCCGTGCCAGCTGAGTGCCTTGTGTATGGGTGTGTAATGCTGCCTTTCCTTCCAGTGTGTGCTAGGCGGGGGTACTTACAGTTGTCGTCTTGGTCGTCGTCACTGGTCCTGAAGGTGTATGGCGAGACACAACCCTGGGAAGACTTGCAGTTTGTTTGCTATGGATGCCATGGCCACATCTGTTTGCCTGGAGGTGAGTGTCTCCTTTTACACATTTGATTTCCGCCATGCTTTTCTTGGTGGTGGTGCCACCCCAGAAATTCTGGCAGTGTGCTTACTCATAATATGGTAGGTGGTGTAGGAAAGTAGCCTGTTTCTAGCTTTGGTACCCCCACTTTTGGCCTGTTTGTCAGTGTGTTTGACTGTGTCTACTGGGATCCTGCTAACCAGGACCACAGTAGTTCTGCTTTCTCCCCTAAATTTAGTTGTTGGTAACTGTTATCACTGTGTTTCATCCCACAATTGGCACACTGGTTCCCCATTCTAAGTCCCTAGTATATGGTACCTAGGTACCCAGAGCCTTGGGGTTCCAGGGGATCCCTATGGGTTGCAGCATATATTTTGCCACCCATAGGAAGCCCAAGCAGAGGGTTCTGCAGGACTGCCATTGCAGCCTGCGTGAAAAGCTGCAAGCACCCTTTCACTGCCACTTTTCACTGCACAGGTCACTTATAAGTCTCCCCTATGGCAGGCCGTCTTGCCCAGAGGGCAGAGTGCAGAGCACCTGTGTGTGAGGGCACGTCTGCACTTGCAGAAATGCCCCCATGAACTCCAGGCCCATTTTCCTGGACTTCGTGAGTGTGGGGATGCCATTTTACGAGTGCACTGGACATAGGTCAATATCTATGTACAGCTACAAAATGGTAACTCTGAACATAGGCATGTTTGGTATCAAATATGTTGGAATCAGACCCCAATGCTTTTGCCAGCATTGGTTGCATGATTCCATGCATTCCGGGGGCTCCTTTGACGACCCCCCAGTATTGACATCACAGCCTTCTAAGGGTGTTCAGGCTGCCACCTCTCAGACAGGTTTCTGCCCTCCTGTTGCTTGACAAGCTCAAGCCCAGGAAGGCAGAACAAAGGATTTCCTTTGGGAGAGGGGTGGAAATAGGTAATAGGGGCTTGCGAGGGGTAGCCTCCCTAAGCCACTGGCAATGCTTTGAAGGCCACATTTGGTGCCCTCCTTGTATAAACCCATCTACAACAGTTCATGGCCCCCCAGTCCCTGCTCTGGAATGAAAATGGACAAGGGAAAGGAGAGTGACCATTCCCCTGTCCATTCCCTCCCCAGGGGTGGTACTCAGAGCTCCTCCTGAAGGTCCCTGGGTTTTGCCATCCTGGATTGACAGGGAACTCTGGGTGCATCTGAGTGGCCAGCAGATGACGTCAGAGCCCCCTCCTGATAGGTGGTCACCCAGCTAGGTGACCAATCCCCCTTTCAGGGCTATTTAGAGTCTCTCTCTTGGTTGGTTCCTCAGATTCAGATTGAAATACTCCGGCAGGAATCCTCTGCAACGTGTACTTTGACTTCTGACCAAAGAAACTGCATCTGGACTCTTTAGGACCCCATAAGCTGCAACAAAGAAGCAAGACACCTCTTGCAACATTGTATCTCAGGCTCCTTCCAGCAACTGCAACATTTCCCCGGCCTAAATCCTCTGAGGACAGCCTGTCTTCAGCAGGCAATAGAAGAAAGAAGGAATCTCCCTTGGGGTGAAAAAGTCACTCCCCTGCTTCTGCAGGAACCATCTGCGGCAACGATCAGCTACATGGATCCCCTCTCCTGCTGAGCTGTGTGGATCCTGCATCACGGGTGGTGGACTCAAGTGGTCCTGACAGTCCTGTCTTCCAGCTTTCCAACTTGGGTGGAGGTAAGCCGTTGTCTGCCCACACAGGACAGTACCCCGTGCACCACATCCTTTGTAACTGGCAAGGCTTGTTGGCACTTTTTCCACAAGATCTTCAGGCATCCTGAAGCTCCAGCCCCCAGCATTTCATCCTGCAAGGCACAGCTCCCTGACTGGTTCTCCAGCGGGGGAGCCTTTTTCGTAGAGCTGTCTGGGCCTCTTCTGCAAATTTGTGTCCACGTCCCGTGGAACTCCTGTGGGTGCTGCCTGGTCTTCTGCTGGCTCTCTGTGTGGCTGACGGCCTTCTTTGACTCCCCCTCCTGGGTAGAGCCCACCTGGCCCTTCCTCATCCCCGGCAGCTCCACTTTCCACTAACTGCGAGTGTTGTGTGTGCCAAGGATTGTTGGCAGAATCTGAAGACACAATCCCAACTGCAATCATCCTTGCAGCATGCAACATCACCTGCATCATCCAGGAACTCAACTTCATCTTCTTGGGTGCAGTGCTTACTCTCCTTCTTCACTGTCGACTCAACTCTTGCACCTTCAGTCGGCTGGGTAGAGGTTCCTGCCCTTCCTGGCCTCTGCTGTGCTTCATGGACTTTTTCCCCTTTTTCCACAGCTCTTCTTGTCCAGACATCCACTGTTGGTCTTTTGCAGTCTCTTCTGGGTTTTGCATTCTTCTTCTTCCCTTCTCAGTTTGTGATCTGGGGAACTTACGGTGATTTACTTTTTGTTGGAAATGGCCTTTCTGCAGGGTCACCCCCCTACTTTTTGCCTCCCACCATAGGGTGGTCATCCTCCAACTTACTGCCTGCTTCCCTACTCTCTTCTGACCTCATTTTTACTGGCTTCCGGACTCTGCGCACTTTACCACTGCTGGTTAGTGCTAAAGTGCATATGCTCTCTCCCTAAAACATGATGACGTTGGCTCATACCCAATTGACATATTTAATTTACTTGTAAGTCCCTAGCAAAGTGCACTACATGTGCTTAGGGCCTGTAAATTAAATACCACTAGTGGGCCTACACCAGTGGTTGTGCCAGCCATATAAGTAGCCCTAAATCATGTCTCAGGCCTGCCATTACCAGGCCTGTGTGTGCAGTTTCACTGTGACTTCGACTTGCCATATAAAAGTAATTGCCAAGCCTTAAACTCCCCTACATATAAGTCCCCCCTAAGGTAGGCCCTAGGTAGCCCATAGGGCAGGATGCTATGTAGGTTAAAGGCAGGACATGAACATGTGTGTTCTATATGTCCTGGTAGTCTAAAACTCGTAAATTAGTTGTACACTGTTGTTAGGCCTGCCGCTGTGCACTTTAACCTAGATGTATTTTATTAAGCTTCGCTTTATCATTGTTATAATAGCAACTTTTACGGTCTTTTTTATTTCTCTCTCGCTAACTGTTTTTGCGTAGGCCAGCACTCTGTTCTCAAACAAGACATTCTTGCTCACTCTGTGCTTCTTCCAAGGCTGCATCAAGATAGGTTGCTGGTGAATGTGGTATAAGTTTAGTCTCTGACATTCATAGAAAATACACATCCTTACGTAGGGACATTTTCTCAGAACATCAGGTGTTTTATTATAAAAAAAAACACTTCCCTGTCTCCTACACATTAGAGGGAGATTCCAGCCAGAGAACCACAACAGTATGCTGATTGCCGAATGCTTCGCTACAGTGAGAGAGGTGGGCGATCAGGTCGAAGAACAGAGTATATGAAACCGAGACAGGAATCACAACGCTCATTGAAGGTTTCTGTTAAAAAGGAAGAGAAACCACCCCAACAAAAAACCCAATTTAAAAAGAAAAAGGTAGCAGCAGTTGCAATACGACATGACGCTCAAGGAGAGGGTCCTCTTGAAGAACAGGAAGTGGAGACTAGCGCTGATAAACAGTGCAGCAGAGGTCACAGTAGTTCGCCGGAGTCTTCTAGACCATGTGGAGGTGAAAGCAACTGATAACTTTCTACAAGTAGAAACTGCGGTCATGCAAGTCTCCACGCCTGATAGGGTGTATAAAGTAATGCTACAGTTAGAAGGAGACATTGAACGCACGGTAGACGCAATGTTTTGGGATCGGGTGGTAAATATATATAATATCTTGTTGACCGAACAAGATTGGCCACCTGAATTTGCCCGTACCTGCCCATATGGGGAATAGGTTTTTAAACCTTTTTTCTCACCCCTTTTGTTCCGGAGGAACTCGCAGAATCCTACGCCATCGATTGGGCATTGTTGCAGGCACCCGCGTTATATCGCAACCATGTAGGATGGGATAAAGAATCCCCCTACCACGTAATACCTATTAAAAATGAACCTCAGCCTCAGTATCCAATAAAACATGATGTGAAAGCACCCGTGAGAGAAATCCTCACACAACTAGAGCACCACGGTGTAATTGAACCCTGTGTCTCCCCAATAAATAATCCTTTATTTCCAGTAGCTAAACTGGACGATTCATACAGAATAGTCTTGGATTACAGGCATTTAAACAGTCATAAACACAGATATGCTATACAAAACTCACGTAGCACAGCACTAATTAACAACATAGTGCGCAAAAAATACAAAACAACATTTCCAATGGTTTCTTCTGCCAGAATATAGCACCTGAGAGTAGAGACTTAACAAGTTTCAATGCACTAGGTTGTCAGAAACAAATCTGTTGTTTACTCTAGGGGTACAAGAACAGCCCAGGACTGTTCGCAGCTCGTGTGACTGCAATTTTGCACGACATTGAACCTGAAGCATTGTTCTATGTAGATGATATCTATCTTACGGATGATGAATTACTACAACATTTAAGACGGGTAGCCAGCATTGTTGTGGGATTTGCAGAATTTGGCTACAAATTCAACTTCAAAAAAACAAAAGTAGCCTTCAACAGCATCCTGTTTCTGGGATATGAGCTATAGAGTGAAGGAAAGAGCCTAGCGTCACAATTCTTAGAAAAGTGCGCACAATTACAACCTTCAAATATGATAAAAAAAACTCCAATCTCTATGGGCTTCCTAAATTTTGGCAGAACTTACATTCCAGATTATGCCTCAAGCATAAAACCCTTATATGACTTAATACGTCCTGACTTTTCAAGTAAATTTTGGACAGTCGAACACACATGCATTCTCAGAGACTTGCAGGCAGACATGCTTGCAGCACAACATCTACACAGAAGGGACAACAAAACACACTTGGTCATCAGAGTAATTGCTGGTGCCATTGGTTTCACCTATGTAACCTTTAATGAGAGTGAGACCGTCCCAATATCATACAAATCGCATTTATACTCAGCAGCAGAACAACGCTTTGCTCACACTGAGAAAATACTCACTGATGTTCAGATGGCTGTCATTAAATAAAGACCTCTAACTCAGGGCAAACGCATTATTGTCGTTTCTCCAATCCCAGCCCTAGAGACTGTCACCAAGGCCAGCGTTCCTAACCCAAAAACATCACATCCACGTTGGATACAATGGACCACGTCTTTGAGAGCCACTGATGTAGCTAATATTTTTGACCCAAAATTACAAACTCAAGAATTTTTACAATACGAACTAGAATACCCAGTTCCAGCAAACACACTGCCTATGGATCAATATCATAGAGCCATGTACACCGATGGCTCTGCACAACTTGCAATTGGCACAAAGCACCAATACTCTGCTGCTTGCGCAGTCGTAAGTGGCTACATCAAGGATAATACATTTTGTCCCCAACATACATTCACGCAAACCCTAGGGGATTGCACAGCACAACTAGCAGATCTGAGAGCTCTGGTGATGGCACTGGAACATACGGATCATGCACAGCACACGCTGATTGTCTGTGGTTGTACTATTGTGTCCAGTCCTTCAATGGATACCTGCATTATTGGCATGAGAATGGGTTCAGAGATTCTAAAGTTCACATTGGACAAGTCTCTTCGAACCATATGAGACGAAAAATGTGGTTTCAACACCGTCTCCACGTGCTCAATGTCAGATCGTTCAGAAAGAAAATGACCATGTATCACCAAAAAAAAATTAACCACAAATCCTAACCACAAGAAAACAGTCATTACAGCCATAAAAAGCCACAAATAGTTCAAAGGAACACAGCAGCTTACGTGGATGTCGGATTGAAGATAGTGAGGACGAGGAGTCTGACACGGCATCATCAGTGTCGTTGAAGCAGCCAGAGGCAGTTCTTGCAAAAGGTGCAACCGTGAACAAAGAAGCAGATGGTGGCTCTCGCCTTGGCACGCTATAAACCACATGTTCAGAAATATCAGTAGAACGTACAGCAACTTGATCAAAAGACTCCAAACTAATCGTCGTCTGTGGAACAATTGCAAGATCATCTTCCACCCTCCCCAAGCTCGGAGAGGAAACAGCATCGGTGCAAATCACCTGCAGCGGGACCTCTTCCCCAGTAGTGAGAGGGAGAGGGATTCCGGAACTACTGGGTGTCCCCCTTGGTCTGCTGTGCAGAATCGGCCACATGTTGCAACTTGACATTATCAATAGAAACAAAGCGATTTCCTTTGGCCCGTGCAGCGGTAAAATTACAGTTCTCGTGCCGCTAACCCCTAACACAGGGACTGGTGCTCGATAAGAAGGACCAAATTATTTCTTTACTGCGACCTTTTCACGCACTTGATCCCCAATCTTGGGTATCCAACCAGTAGGCGTTACTGGCTCATCCTTAATTCCTGTGGAGGCAGCACTTGCAGAAGAGTTATCTTCACGGAATTGTTGTAAATCCTGCAAAACAGTGACACGATCATTTATGTCAAAGGGCGTATCTGCCGCCTCCACACCAGGACCATCTAGATCAGGAACATACATTCGTGTTCCAAACAGGCATTCATATGAAGTACGACACCACAGGGACCTTCTAGGCAAGTTATTAAGTGCTCTCTGTACTCCATACATGTGGGCTAGCCAACTACGACCCGTACCTATAATTCTGGCCTTTAAGGATGGCTTTAAATCACGATTTAAACGCTCCACGACAGAATTTTCCCTCGGGATGAAATGGAGACGAGAATTGGAGTTGGACCCCCAACAAAGCCATGGTGTCCCTGAATGCCTTAGAGGCAAAAGCAGGGCCCTGGTCCGAATGAAAAGCCG
The DNA here is from genome assembly GCF_031143425.1 of Pleurodeles waltl. Classification (NCBI taxonomy): domain Eukaryota; kingdom Metazoa; phylum Chordata; class Amphibia; order Caudata; family Salamandridae; genus Pleurodeles; species Pleurodeles waltl. Next base: position 121,777,883 of record NC_090439.1, read on the forward strand.
CAACTGCAAATGTATCGACAAAGATGCGCAAATCTTTAATAACAGTCCGAGCGTCAGCCGAGCGCTGTGGCCAGACCCACACAAATCTGGAGCACGAATCTACAGCAACCAAAATATATTTGTATGCACTATCTGGCGTCAGCGGACCACAATGATCCAAGTACACACACTGTAAAGACTTATTTGAAATCAGAAGGGGCGTCTGCTGCGGGCGTCTAGCCGTCGAAGCTTTAATTTGTTGACAGACGTCACAACAAAGGACATACTGCTTTGTCTCCTTATAGAGACCAGGCCACCAGTAACGAGCCTGTAAAAGTGAAATCGTGGCAGCCACACCAGCATGTGCAGATGCCGCCCCCTCATGTGCTGCAGATATTAATCGAGGTCTCTCAACTTTATTGGGCATTTCACGTACACCAACGCCTGGAATTTTAACAACAGCATTTAGCATACTACCCAAGCAGTAACTATATTTAGAAGGGAATCCTTTAGGAAATGGCGTGCCATCAGCCGTAGCTTTTATGGCAGCCGAAATCTCTGTGTCTGGTTTGGAACTTGAACGAGTCACTGCAGCCACAGTGGCAACTGCCACTGTCGACTTCGCAGCTTCATCAGCCAAAGTATTTCCAGCAACGTGTATTCCAACGCGCTGGTGTCCAAGTGTATGTACAACATGGACTTTAGGAAGCGTTTCCTTCAGATTCGCAACCTTCCCCCACAGCAATTTGTGTTTAATGGTGTTGCCTTTAGAATCTCTGAACCCATTCAACCTCCAGTAGTGTAAATATTCATTGAAAGACTGAACACAGTAGTAGGAGTTACAGACCAGCAAGGTTAGTATCGCCGGATCCGCGTCTTCCAATGCTAATAATAGAGCTTTGAGCTCAGCCAACTGTGCTGTACAATCTCCCAAGGTCTGTGTATAAGTATGTCGGGCATAACACTTCCCCCTCCATAGTGCCGCTCACCACCGCACATGCAGCAGAATATTGTTGTTTAGTCCCAACCGCTGGTTGCACAGAGCCATTGGTATATATGACCACCTGATATTGGTCAATAGGCAATGTGCCAGCGGGAACTGGGTACTCCATTTCATATTGAAGAAATTCTTGAGTCTGCAGTTTAGGGTCAAATACGTAATCTACATCAGTGGCCGTCAAAGACGTAGCCCATTGTATCCATCGCGGGTGTAAAGCTTTCGAATTAGGAACACTGGCTTTTGTAACAGCCTCCAAGGCTGGAATCGGGGAGACGACAACAATGAGTTTGGCCCTGGCCAAGAGGTCTTTCTTTAATCACAGCCATCTGTACAGCAGTGAGTATTTTCTCAGTCTGTGCAAATTGTTGTTCTGCAGCAGAATACAAGTGGGACTTGTATGCTATCGGGACTGTCTCACCCTCATTAAAGGTGACATATGTAAACCCAACAGCCCCAGGTATAACCCTGATGACTAAATGCGTTTTATTGTCCCGTGTGTGCAAATGTTTAACTGCTAAGAGATCAGTTTGTAAATCTCGTAGTATATGTGTATGCTCAATCGTCCAAAATCTACTCGAAAAATTTGGGCGAATCAACTCGTATAAGGGTTTTATACGCGTAGCATAATCAGGAATGTAAGTTCTGCCAAAATTCAGAAACCCCAACAATGACTGGAGCTTCTGAACCGTATTAGGAGTCTGCAATTGAGCACATTTCTCCAAAAAATGTGGTGCTAAGCTTTTGCCCTCATTCGACAACTCATATCCCAGGAAAATGACGCTGAGGAAGGCAATCTTTGATTTTTTTAAATTAAACTTGTAGCCAATTTCAGTAAACCCCACAACAATGCGTGCTACACGCCTTAGATGTTGCAGAATCTCATCATGTGTCAAATATATATCATCAACATATGATAATGCTTCAGGGTCCAACTCGTGCAGAATTTCAGTCACACGAGCCGAAAATAGTCCTGGGCTATTCTTATACCCCTGAGGCAGACGACAAAACTTTTTTTGAGAGCCAAACGCACTGAAACTGGTATAGTCCCGACTCTCGGGCGCTATATTCTGGCAGAAAAATCCATTCGAGATATCTAATGTTGTTTTGTATTTTTTACGCACTATGTTATTCATAAGCGCTGCGCTGTGTGAATTCTGTTTTGCATATGTGCGTGTATGTCCATTTAAGTGTCTGTAATCCACCACTATCCTATATGAATGGTCCGGTTTAGCAACTGGAAATAAGGGATTATTCATCGGCGAGACACAGGGTTCAATTACACCCTAGTACTCTAATTGTGTAAGAATTTTCCTAACCGATGCCCCAGCCTCAAATTTGATAGGATACTGCGGCTGCGGCTGAGGTTCGCCCTTTATTGGAATTACATGATAAGGCGATTGTTTATCCCACCCCACTTTATTTCTATATAGTGTGGGGGCCTGTGCCAGAGCCCATGAGTTACTATAGGACTCCACCAGTTCTCTCGGAGCAAGTGGTGAGAATGAAGGTGTAATAACCTCCTCCCCAACCGGACAGTCGCGAACAAAGTCAGGTGGCCAATCTTGTTCGGCCAGCAGAACGTCATATGATTTTACCACATGGTCCTAAAAGATGGCTTGTACAATGCGGTCAATGTCCCCTTCTAATTGCAGAGTTACTTCATATACTCTATCAGGATCAGAGACTCGCATATCTGCCGTTTCGACTTGTATGAAGTCATCAGTTGCTTTCACCTCCAGATGCTCTAGAAGACTCCGGCGAACTATTGTGACCTCTGCCGCGTTGTCTAACAGTGCCAACGCCCATGTCTTGTTCGTCAAGAGAACTCTCTTCTTGAGTGGCATGTCTAACTGAGACTGCTGCCACCTTCTTCTTTTTAAATTGTTGCTTTTGTTGGAGTGGTTTCTCTTCCTGTTTAATAGAAACCTCAGTTGAGCGTTGTGATTCCTGTCTCGGTTTCATGTACTCAGTTCTCCGCTCTGACCGCCCACCTCTCTCACTTCTCTTGTCCGAGGAGTCCTGAAAGGAACGAGATTGGCGTGTATCAGTATATTGATATCTATCAGGCGTTTTTAAATTATCCCTATTCCTGAGATTATACCTATTCTGCGGGGTCTCCGGTTGCGGAGACTGTCCCCCATCTTTCTTAGGTGTTTGCTGTTTCTTTTCCCAGCGCTTTTTAGTACCCTCAGGTTGCTGTTGTTTAGCATTATCTTTATTATTTTTACCCTGTAATTGTGTTTTTTGCGGTCTAGCCCCTAGGCTATCGCGACCTATACTGGAGTATGTTCCTGCTATTATTCTCGGGAGTTCCCGCTCCTGATTAATCTGCGGAACGTCCGGAAGACGCATACGCACTGCTAGTGCTACTGCCTCTCCCTTGAGATTACTCAAAATAATAGAAGAAACTGCGGCAAAATTGCCCATCAACTGCATGCCTAAATCTAAGGTGGGGCAGCCCCATATTCATCTTGAATTTGTTTAAGCACTTCCGGCAGATTAGCTAATGTTGGTGTACCATGTACTGTAGTGTAGAGCGCGGCAAACACCGTGCCCCAGGTATTACAAAGGTCCACCGGTGGAACCATACCATACGGCAAACACATCGTCAATATTCTATGTTTATCCTGAGGTCCAGTATGGGGAAATACTGCTTCCAGCATATGAATTTTTTGCGCCAGCCAAAATGGAGTTTCCTCACATTGGCCGGATTGATACCCGGAACCACTGCCTGTGGGTGCGCAGGAGCAGCACGCGCTGCATTAGTATTTAATGCCTGCATTACAAACTGAACCATTCTTCTGTATGTAGTTGCTAAGTCTATATATAAACGACGCACGTTAGCCACTGCCAAATTAGCAACCGCAGGTTATGGTGTGTAAGTAGCCAATAAAGGCCAGGTCGGACCATCATTACTCAGTGGACCTAACCTTACCTTTGCTACTGTGTGTGGGAGGGCGCCATCAAGCCAATTATGGTGTTCTTGATAAGATAAAGGTATCTCTAAGTATGCATATGCCCTGTACTGTCCAGGGACATTCGCAACAGTGTATTCGTGAAAAGTGTTTGTACCCCTATCAACTGCTGGAAACACGACCCAAGAATAAAAAAGTTCTGTTCTATAGGCTGCATGGGCGTCTACCACAAAAGTGACCGGACCCCCCTGGACCGTCAGGCCATGTGCTAACAGATGTCCCGTGAGCGGTTGGCGCATATTAAGCGCTACATGCACCACTTGAGGATTCGCCATCTAGAGAAAAACAGCACATGGATAGAGAAGGCACACCAATAACGGGGTTTTTCCTTTCAAAGTTCAAGCTTGAACAACCGACCACTAAGTAATAGGATGCACCTATCCCGTGGCGGCGGAAATCCTCAGCCCCACGGACGTCTCCGCTTACAGAACCGAGGAGTCAAAATATATATGAGACCGAGAGAGTCAGCCGGACCCAAAAATTAGAGCCAGACCAATCGGTGGCGGCGCCATGTCGCGTGGGCTCTCATTATCCTAAATGAGACTACTGGATTTCTAGGCAGCAGGATCGTTCACGGTGTGGGGGACTGAGTCTGACCCACTTGGAAGGACCTCTGTCACCCTAAATCCGGTTTTGCTCCAGCTAACTAGCAGTGCCTCATTTCTCCCAAAGGGAAGAGATGATTGGGCAGCCGAGCGCATGACATCTTTGGAACTTCTCAGGGAAGTCGTGGTCACTCAGATCCAAACCAACTCTCTCATTTACAGTATGATCTCATATACAAATGACAAAGGCAGTATAAGTTTTATATAATGTTTTAATAAAACAACTGCATTTTAGATAATAAGGCGTGAGCCACAATAACCAGAACCATACAACACAGTAGGATTGAAATAGTCACCAGGAGAGTAAAACATAAGAACAACGCTATCATGGTGTTTAACAATTTCTACTCTCCCTCTGCTAGTTCTATTTCGAGCACAGCATGTTAAGCTTCTAACTTGCCTTTCTGAATCCCTCGGGAGACATCAGCCCTCATACCTGAGCAAAGGCCTGTGATCTGGTTCAGCATCTGCAACGAGGCAGTCAGCGTCTAGTTGTGGTTCCCTGGTCGGAATCTCCCTCTTGCGTGTATTGGGACAAGGAAGTATTTTTATAACTAACATGTCAGCGTGATCACAAAATGTCCCTACGCAGGAATGCCAAAGACTAAACTCCTACCACGTCTATCAGCAATGTACCAGACTGTATCCTTGACTGAAGCACAGAGTAACGCGTTATGGAGCACTCCAGTGCTGAAGTAGGCTAAACAGTGTGATATGAAATATAAAACAAGACCATAGAACTGGCGATTTGAAAAATAACAGTACGAAGCCGAATAAAAAGCATTTAGAGCAAAGTGCATGAAGGCTCTAAGCTACGAGCAAAGGAATAAAATACATCCAGGGCAAAATGCACAAAGGCCTAAAGCCTGAAGCTAATGCGCAAAGGATACTTAAAACTGACCACACTACAATATGAGTGCCTGTTCAGAACTCAAATGTATATTCCAGATCTTGATGGTCCTGATACGGAGGTGTCAGAAACACCTTTGACTTAAATGAACGTGTCACTGTCTTACAGGAATTACAACAGTTCCGTGATGACAACTCTTCTGCCAGTGCTTCCTCCATAGGAATTAAGGATGTATCTGTAACTCCTACTGGCTGGATTCCTAGAGTGGGGGATCTAGTATGTGAAAAAGTTGCTGTGAAAAAGGAATTTGGCCATTCTTATTGTGCATCGGTCCCAGTTATGGGAATACACAGTACCAGAACTGTCATTCTACCACCGTTGGCAGGTGCGAAAGAAAATCATTTTGTCTCCATCGACAATGTCAAATTACACCATGTGGCCGATCCTGCACAGCCAACCAAAAGGAACAGCCAGTAGTTACCAAATCCCTCTCACTACTGATCAAGAAGTTCCTCTACAAGTTGTAAGCAGCAACACTGACACCTCTCTGAGCTGGGGAGGGTGGAAAATGATCTTGCATTGGTTCCACTGACATCAAATAATATGGAAATAACTGATTGATTTGACACAACTTCGACATAGACGGATGGTGCTATTTATTCTGTACCACCGCGGGAAACACCAACTCCTCCCAACAAACACGGCTCCAGTTTTTGCAGACACTGCTTCTGGATACTTTGCTGACATCAACGATGACTTTTTGGACTCACTCGCCTCTTCGACACCTGAACTGTCAAAATCACGTAAGTTGATAAATTGGCTTAATGTAACTTACTTCATTCTTCCATGGAACTATCTGTGGCTTTCCTCAACTGTACTAGACTTACTGCTTTGTACTGGGTTTGTAATCACATTCTTTTTGTTAATACATGGCCATTTTCTTCCTGAAAAATCAACAGTTGAACTGGTGGATGAGGTCCTAAAACCACAATTTTCTTCTCACAAGGTCTGCAGAGACTTGTCTCTTGTGAACATTTCCACTATACCAATTCCTTATGGGATTGTTTGGGATAAAGTAACATTTGATATATACGGCCCTAATGAGGTCATTCAAATACCATATGTGTTTAAACTTTCAATGAACTATGTAATAATACCCGGGGTTGTTTCTGATGATTGGGATGTGAAAAACGTTGATTCTCTGATGACTGAATTGCAGTATTATACTGTATTTGAAAACGAAGATGTTTATCAAACTAAAGAGAATTATGGTGATATGTTTTGCTATAATTATTATGAGCACCATTTCATCCACAGAGCAAGCAGCCCAAAGACTGTTTTTAAATATACACAATGGGAACATTGTCCGACTCCACCACAAGGGAGTTCTAAAACGTATTCTGAAAAGTTTACATATTTTTCTGGGCACAACGTTAAAAATGCTTAGTCATATTATTTTGAATTGCCACAAACACAAAATGTATGCATTTTATTAACAAATAAGAAATGTATTTATTCAGATTCCTTTGTTTCCCAGTTGACTATAGAAGGCTTTGATTATTGGCTAAAGTGTGTGGGGAACTAGACATTGGCAAATACGGGGGAAGGAAGCTTTATTTAGAGCATGCTTGATACCTGTTCAAATGATATTTTTAAATGAAACTGTGCAACAAACGAGTTGGTTAGGCCTAGCAAAGATTAAGGAACGCCCAGTATACCAGCCCCTGCAAAATGTTATAAATGGCAAAAATATAAAAATGCAACTGAAGATCAGCTCGATGAATGGGTCCAGAATTGCACATTTAATGTTTCACTGACACGTCCTGGCGGGTGGTTATTGTGGCCAATAGATACCAATGGGTGTCACAAACGTTTTATCAACTCCTCTGGCGGTTTTAGAACTAGTAGGCCAGACCCTTGCTATATATCACCCAAACATGCAGGTATAGTAACAACATACAGTGTAGGGAAACTCTGCTAGCAATGGTTAAAGACTTCCTCACTAGATGCGGTTAAAGAACACCTCAGTCTCCTATCTAATAACACCAACTTACGGGACTTCCTGATAGGCCCCCCAGAAAACAACGTAGAAAATGCTTCTTATATGAAGTATATAATGAAATTTGGAAGCTTTCACAACAAGAAGCTGCCGCTCAGTAAAGGGAAATAGACCAGGAAAATGTAAAGAAGGCATTAGCTGTTGTAGATAATGGGATTTATACCCTGTCCGACCGGATATACACATGAAATACCATCGTCTCTTATGCTATAGACATTATACAAACAGATATGTCTTCCTTACATCATGGACAGAGTCAGCTAAGTTCCATTATGTAATTGGGTTGGACACTTCAAACACTGAAGGCGGGTCGCGTTCCCTAGAAATATGTCAGCGCGAGAGAAATATTTTTTTCTTTTAATTTAACGCAACAACAACAACAACTAATGGCTAAAAAAGAAGCAACTTACATCATGCTAAACATCGAAAATTGGAAAAGTTGCCTTTTACTGTGGCTGAAATACCATCTGCTGAGTGGTTAATAGATGGGGTAATTAATCTGCCTATTTCCACATTACAATTCACATCCTGTTTAAAACACATTTCGGTAGGCAGATACGAAAAACTGGGAGATAGTTACATCCATGAGGTGTGGGATCTACCCTTCACATACAAATGTCTCAGTGGTGTGAAAGAAGTCTTTCTTAGCGGTTATGAATGTGAAACTTCTGTCAGCCATTCAATGATTTGTAAACAGCTGTCTTTGCATGGGGCGTGTAACGCGTCAGCTGCGAACTTGGCTTGTTATCTGAAGGGAGTTCCAGTCCCCTTGATTAGACCTACGTTCCAGGTGCTTTCAAATGGCAGCTATGTTCTCCTCAATGGTGAAGACTGTTGTGGGATGCGAGCCGGAATAGTTTATGTTCTCTAAGATTGTTACATGCTGCGGGAATGTACTTTTCCCTCCCACTAAAATAAAAGAGGTAGCGGACATTTGACCTCATATTGCTACTTTAAATGTAAATTTTGACAGGGTGAGCAGACTCAAGGCTTTATTGTTTCAAAACCATGCTGCTGTTACATCTGCATGTGAGACCTACGCACTTCGGGTGGCAAGGTCGTCAGCAGAGATACAGTCCCTTTTAAGTACCAACTTTCCAAGACACTTTGGTGCACTCGTGGGATGGATATTTAATGCGTCCAGTACTACTGGAATCGCAAATTTCTTTAAGGCTGCTGGTTCTGGTTTCTTTCACACCTTCTCCTCCATATTCGGTTTAATACCATCAGCCATCCACTCAATCTTCTCCAGTATTTTTGGGGGATTTCCAATAATTTTGGCTATAATAGTTGGCGTTTTGCTATTTTTTATGCGCAATGGCTGTCCCACCGCAACAAGGAGGAACGAAAGCGCTCTCATCAGCCAGCTGTGTCGTGAAATCATGATGCAGTATTTTGGAGCAACACTCCTGGAGCAATTGGAGTGTTATTGGTCCCTGTCATTCAGACCGGTTTTACATTGTGTGCAGCCCATGTTTCGGTGCCTCTGGTGCTCTGGAAGTTTGTCTTCCTATGCAGCGCTTGCTTTCATTGGACGCTGATCTGTTGATGTTCTCGCTGAGGGCTCATTCCTAGACATGCGCGTTGAGGGTGCATTTGCTACGGGAAGCTACTTATGAGTTGTCCTTCATGGAGGATGTGGCTCTTAACTCATCATTGGGCACACCATGGAATGCTGCCTTAGCTGAGGCTCAGGCTATGAAACAAGACTGCTCCTTGGTCCTTCTCGGCGATGCCTTTCCAACTTTAACATTTACCGAAGTGGAAGACTTCCTGTCTTCCATTGTCCCGGAATCAATTGGAAATTCTAAAAATAACTCTGACTCTTGAAATTCGGTGCCTTTTATGCCACTTGTTAACAGTTTTAAATTGTCCTTTTGTACTTTCATGTGTCCTTTTAACTTGTCATTATTGACATTTTTACATATATATCTTAGGTTGAACTTAGTAACTTTTATATATATTTAGGCTTTGAACCACCTTCAACCGACAAGGGGAGGGTGTTGTGTAGCCATTTTAGTTATAGCTCCATGCATGTTATTTTAACATACTAGGCCTGCCGCTGTGCACTTTAACCTAGATAAATTTTACTCAGCTTTGCTTTATTATTGTTATAATAGCAACTTTTACGGTCTTGTTTTATTTCTCTCTATCTAACTGTTTTTGACTAGGCCAGCACTCTGTTCTCAAACAAGACATTCTTGCTCACTCTCTGCTTCTTCCAAGGCTGCAGCAAGATAGCTTTTACTCTCCTTGTCACAATTTTAATCTTGTCATGTTGTATCATCCTGGTTATTGCAGTCCACGCTTTGCTATCTAAGATGCAGTCACTTTATTAAAGCATTATTGAAATATATACTGCCTCTGTTTTTCATTGTGTATGTGAGACTAATGTAACTGAGAGAAATGGATGGGACCTGAGTGACCACGGCTTCCATGAGAAACCAGTTATGTCATGCTCTTGGCTGCCCAATCACCCCTGCCTTTGGGTAGAGGTGAGGCACTGCTAGTTAGCTGGAGCAGAACCCGGATTGGAGCGATAGTTGTCATCTGTAGTGGGTTAAACTCAGTCTCCCACACCGCAGGTGATTCTGCCACTCGAAATCCAGTAGTCTCATTAGAATAATGAGAGCCTACGAGAAAACACTGCTATGAGGCCTGCTCCTTCATAGGATAGCCTTAGAGCTAACATGATATACTGATTGAGTGGTAGATTTTGATCTGAAGGGAGTAACTAGGTCATATTTAGTATGGCCCGAATGGTAATGGAAAATACTGCTTATTGGTGAAGTTGGGTATAATATTACTATTCTAGAAATGCCACTTTTAGAAAGTGAGCATTTCTCTACACTTAAATCCTTCTGTGCCTTACAATTCATCTCTGTCTAGGTTAGTTGACAGTTCCCTTGTGTGTTTAACTCAGACAACTCCAAACACAGGATGCTCAGTCACACCTGCACATATCTGCATACTGAATGGGTCTTCCTGGGCTGGGAGGGTGGAGGGCCTGACACTTACATTTGAAAGGACAGTGGCCTGCCCTCACACAATAGACTGCCAAACCCCCTATTGTGACCCTGGCAGAGAAGATGGAACGGAAAGGGCACTTTGTGCACTTCTAAGCCACTCTTTGAAGTCTCCCCCACTTCAAAGGCACATTTAGGTATTTAAACTGGGTCTCTGACCCTACCAACTCAGACACTTCTGAAGAAACGTCTGCAGACACTTCTGCAGACACTTTTGGACATAATACCTACTGGGGAAGAAACTTTGAACCAGAACCTGCAACCTGACAAGAGAAGCTGCCTAGCTTCCCAAAGGACTCACCTGACTGCTTTGCTGTAAAGGACTGCTGCCTTGCTGTTGCCCTGCTGCCTTGCTGCCCTCTTTTTCTGCTGAGAAGTACTCTCCAGGGGCTTGGATTGAGCTTGAATCCTGTTTTCTGAAGTCTCAGGACCAAAAAGCTTCAAGTCTGCAAAGCACTCCTTGTGAGGCGAAAATCAATGCACAACCTGCCGGAATCGACGCACAGCCTGCATCACGGTGAGAAAATCACTGCACGCTGAAGCAGAACGATGCAGCCCGGCTCCCTGAGTGGAGATCGATGCTGCACCAGCGTTGTGACTGGAACTTCGACGCAGGGCCCACTGGATCGACGCATAGCCGAGTCAGAATGATGTAGCCTGACTTCTTGCAAGAGGAATTGATGCAGCGCCTGCAGTGGAACAAAAATCTCACAGCATCACCCACCAGATCGACGCATCTCCTGTGTCTTTGTCCTGCACGCCCAGGATTTCTTTGCATCGTCTCTAGGGTGTCCAAATACCTGAAATCGAAGCAAAATCCTTGTTGCGTGGATAAGCATTGACACATTGTCTGTGTGCACCCAGAGAAACTGACACACACCTCCCTGTTTTCCACACATCTCCTCCTCTGTGGATAATTTAGGCGCAAACCAGGTACTTTGTGCTTGCAAGAGACACTTAGGGGATATTACAACCTTGGAGGAGGTGTTAATCTGTCCTAAAAGTGACGGTAAAGTGACGGATATACCACCAGCCGTATTACGAGTCCATTATATCCTATGGAACTCGTAATACGGCTGGTGGTATATCCGTCACTTTACCGTCACTTTTGGGACGGATTAACACCTCCTCCAAAGTTGTAATAACCCCCTTATTGCTTTTTAAGAACCAAAGACTCTATTTATCATTACCAAAGTGATATTTCCACTTGCACTTATCAAATCTTGATCATTTTGACCTTATTTTAACCAGATAAATAATGTATATTTTTCTAAACCTGTGTGGTGTATTTTTGTGGTGTTTATACTGTGTTATTGCATGATTTATTTCACAAATACTTTACACATTGCCTTCTAAGTTAAGCCTGACTGCTCAGTGCCAAGCTACCAGAGGGTGGGCACAGGATAGTTGGAATTGTGTGTAACGTACCCTGACTAGATTGAGGGTCCTTGCTTGGACAGGGGGTAACCCGACTGCCAACCAAAGACCCCATTTCTATCACTCCTACTTTCTTGGTCGCTGGTGTTGGTTGTGGTACTGACCTTTTGCCTTTCCTAGTACTCCCAGCTCCCCTCTACACATTATATTTACCTAGGTGGGGGGGCTGTCTTTTGCATTCCATTATTTTAGTATATGGTTTGTGCTCCCCCTAGGGCTAGTTCTCTCTATTGTGATTTTCAATAATTGCACAGTTTTCTAACTGTTTTTATGCCTATTTCTGCAAACTAGTGTATATAATTTGTGTAATACTTACCTCCTAAGGGAGTATAGCTTCTATTGTATTTTTGGTATTTGTGTCACCAAAGTACCTTTATTTTTGTAACACTGAGGGGGTCATTCTGACCCTGGCGGTCATGGACCGCCAGGGCCAACGACCGCGGAAGCACCGCCAACAGGCTGGCGGTGCTTCCGGGGGCATTCTGACCGCGGCGGTAAAGCTGCGGTCAGAAAAGGGAAGCCGGCGGTTTCCCGCCGGCTTCCCGCTGCCCCAGGGAATCCTCCACGGTGGCGCTACAAGCAGCGCCCCCATGGGGATTCCGACCCCCTTCCCGCCAGCCTGGTTCTGGTGGTTTTCACCGCCAGAACCTGGCTGGCGGGAACGGGTGTCGTTGGGCCCCTGGGGGCCCCTGCAGTGCCCATGCCACTGGCATGGGCAGTGCAGGGGCCCCCTAACAGGGCCCCACATAGATTTTCAGTGTCTGCGTGGCAGACACTGAAAATCGCGACGGGTGCAACTGCACCCGTCGCACCCCTTCCACTCCGCCGGCTCCATTCGGAGCCGGCATCCTCGTAGAAGGGGGTTTCCCGCTGGGCGGGCGGGCGGCCTTCTGGCGGTCGCCCGCCAGCCCAGCGGGAAACTCAGAATGACCGCCGCGGTCTTTTGACCGCGGTACGGTCTTCTGGCGGTTCCCGCCAGGCCGGCGGCATCCGCCGCCGGCGCGTGTCAGAATGACCCCCTGAGTGTTTTCTTTCATGTGTGTAAGTACTAAGTGTGACTACAGTGGTATTGCATGAGCTTTGCATGTCTCCTAGATAAGCCTTGGCAGCTCATCCACAGCTACCTTTAGAGAGTCTGGCTTCTAGACACTGACTACACTACACTAATAAGGGATACATGGACCTGGGATAAGGTGTAAGTACCATAGATAGCAACCACACATCCTACAGGTGATGAATTGGTCCTCGATGGCCTGGAGATGGCTTCTGCCATTGGCCCGACCGCACTGGCGGAACTGGCAGTGTCTTCCCTGTGTTACAGTTGGATCACAGCACTGGTTGTAATATGGCAGTCTGCACCACCGGCGTGGCGATCTGGTGACCGCCAACCTGGTAATGAGGGCCAAAGTCTTTTTGGCCCTGAGGCTTCAGAAAAACAGGAAACAAGTTCAATCCAAACCCTTGGAGAGCACTTTTGGGGAAGGCAGTGTCCTTCTCAGCACAGTCAGAGGCCAGCAGGGTAACAGCAGAGCAGCAGTCCTTCTCAACAAAGCAATGCATATGAGTCCTTTGGACAGCCAGTCAGTCCTCTTGACAGGGTGCAGGTGTAGGTCCAGAAGTGTCTGAGTTAGTTGGGTCATAGACCCCGTTTATTTACCCAAATGTGCCTTTGAAGTGGGGGAGACTTCAAAGACTGGTTTTGAAGTGTACAAGTTCTCCTGTCAGTGTAATCCTGTCTGGCAGTCCATTGTGTGAGGGCAGGCCACTGGCCTTTGTAATGTAAGGGTTAGGCCCTCCACCCTTCCAGCCCAGGAAGAGCCATTCAATATGCAGATGAGTGCAGGTGTGACTGAGTATCTTGTGTTTGTGGTCTTCTGGGTGAAATGCTGCCCAGTCCAGATGTTGATTGGAGAAAGGTTGCAAGGCACAGATGGTTTTTAAGTGCAGGGAAATGCTTACTTCCTAAAAGTGTTATTTCTAAAATAGTAATATAAAATCCAATCTCACTAATAAGCAGAATTTTCTATTGCCATTCTGTGCATACTAAATATGACCTGGTTACCCCTTTCAGATCAGAATCTACCACTCAAGATGTAGACAAGGGCAGTCCTAATGCTAGTCTATGATAGGAGCAGGCCTCGCAGTAGTGGAAAATGAAAAGAGAGGTTTTTCTCTACCAGGAAATATAACACACATAGGTACATGTCCTGCATTTTACCTACATTGCACCCTGCCCTATGGGTTACCTAGGGCCCACTTTATGGGTGACTTATATGTAGAAAAAGGGGCGTTTACAGCTTGACACGCAGGCCTTGCAATGGCAGGCTTGAGACATGGTTAGGGGGATACTTGAGTGGGTGGCACAATCAGTGCTACAGGCCCACTAGGAGCATTTAATTTACAGGCCCTGGGCACATGTAGTACACTTTAGATTTATAAGTAAACCAAATATGCCAATTGGGGATGAACCAATGCTACCATGTTTAAGGGAGAGAGCATATGCACTTTAGCACTGGTAAGCAGTGGTAAAGTGCACTGGGTCCTAAAACCAGCAAAAACCATGTCAGAAAAGAGAAGGGAGGCAGGCATTAAGTTGGAAGATGACCACGCTAAGGCTGTCAGGGCTAACAGCCACCATAAAAGTGCATCCACAGTCAAGATCAGTGAATTGGTTACTTACCACATTACAAATCCTTTAAAAAACTGGCTGTCACAGATGCACACATCCATGGCATCCATGAGGGAGTCATCCTTGGTCCTGATGGTAAGCCTAGGGGTAGGCTTTGAAACATGAAGACCAGGAAGGTAGGTGCATAATATACCCTACTTCCACATACCCCCCTGTTTTTAATCTTACCACCACTAGGACATCCATTCAAATATTTAATCCACTAGGAGGCAGGTATTTCAAACCACTGTAAGACCCCCACTCTTATTTTCCCTTTCACCTTAGTCATATTGACAAAATGCTCTAAAAAAGTGCTCCAGCGTATCATGCAGGTCATAGCATGCCCAGTTCTGCAGCATGCCACAAAGGGGTAACCCTGATGGGTGAGATTTAAAAAAAATATATATTTCTTTGTGGAGACTCCACTCCTGCTGGGTCTTCTGTGAAGTTATATTTCTTTATCTTGCTCCAGCTCAGACCCTAAAAAAAGGTGTTTTTGAACATGGTCATACAATTGTTTGTACCCTCCAACGTTGAGTATATATTATTAGTATACTAGCAGTTGATGACCGTGCACCATGGTTGGAGGTATGAGGAGGATGGCCTCATTGCATTAGCCAACCAAAACCATATGTCCTTTGTTGACCAATTCTTGCACTCTTTTATTTTTCTTGAAAAACTCTGGTTCATCAATAGCTAGTTCTGCTCCTCCATTACCAAAAGGTTTTTTTTTTTTCACTTGACTACCTGGCTTTTAAAAAAATGGCAACCAGCAAAATGCCCACCTGATATGTTGATAGAAGAGAAGTCTGCAACTAAAATATAGTGATGTATTGCGTTTGTATTTTGCTACAAAAAAAAAACAATAGGGGGAGGCATATCTACAACTAAGTAGTGTAATATTTTTTTCTAGCCCCACCAATCACCATTGCCAGGGCCAGCAGGGACATCGCTAGAGGAAACACGGCTGCTGGAGCAGATGAAGGGGGTGTCTCTGTGGCAGCAGTGGTGGACGGTGGTAAGTCCCATTTTCTTGCTTATCGAAAATTAGTAATATAGTCAATACAAGGGTGTACTAGTGTTGTTGACTCATTTGTTAATACCCTACTTTAGCGGCTACAGCAGGAATTAAGCATTAATGACCTCTTCTATCTGCAACTCCGCAGACTCAGGTTCATAAAATAAACTTGAACTATGATGTGTTTTGGAAAATTGAAAGAAGGATGGAAGGAGAAAGGATGAGTGAGATATAATATGAGTGAAAGGATGTGTGGTTGAAAGAGTGTATAATAATCATATAGGTGGATGATGAGAATGATAGGATGCATGGGTGTGTGACGGATAGATGAAAGGGTATACGGGTGAAAGGATGCCTGCCCAGGTGGGTGAAATGGTATGGGTGAAAGGATTCCATGCGTGGATGGGTGAGCAGACTCCTTGGGTGTGTGGGATCTCTTGGATGGGGAATGGATGCATGGGTGGTATTGGTTAAATGGATGATGGTGAAAGGTTAGTTGAGAGCCATGTTTGCAATTTGGTTTTAAACGGCAAAGGACTGAATGAGAGAATGTAAAGCTTAAATGGTGTGTATCAAAGCCAAGGGTGAAGAATAAGAGTACTAAACGAACAAATTTGCAATGATGAATAGATAAATGCTTGGAATGAAGAAACAAGGGAGCTCTTCTGGATAGGGGCGTACTTCTCACCTACTCTACTTGCTTGGAATAGCTTGCTTGCTTGGAATGTTCTTTATCAAAGATTTGATTCAAAGGGTTGGATGGTATTTCTGAATATACCCTTGACTCACATTATGTTTCAAGTGAGGCAGGTACTATGTATCCCAGCATCCATTAACCATCAGCCCATTCCCTCGCTATGACCTTTTCACCTGTGCCACCCATGATGACCTAACAGCTGCATGGTTCAATTCAGCAGAATCGGCACTGCAATGTTGGCTGTGCATGTGCGTTTGTCTGCTTAAGTTAAGTTAATGTATCAAACACTTTCAATGCATGGCAATGCAAAAACAAGGCATGTTTCCCTTCCCACCCAGTGCCCACTGTGTTAGTTGCTCCCTAGTACTCTTTTAATCTTTTCCAAGTTCTGTCCCAGCCTTATGAATAATTTCAAAAATCCATTCTTTGCTTGTGCCACATTTTTCTAGCCAAGTGATATAAATATAATTCGTTATGGCTTTCATAACAGATTTACTTCTGTTCACATTTTTCCCTTTCACCATTTCCAATCACCGTAAGTCACAGTACTAGCCAAATCCTTAGGCACATAATGATGATGAGGAATTGATCAGTAAAGCAAATGAATTTTTGGGGAATAAAGTAATTATTACAAAGTGTGGTGGAGGAGGGTGATGAGGACAGTGAGTAAAGTGGTACTATGTAAGTGCCTTGATTTTCCTAGGATAGTCTGTGACGAAAGTGGCAAATAAAATATACATATATATATATATTTTATTTGCCACTTTCGTGGCAATATATATATATAATAATTATATATACTTTTATATATATATATATAAATATATATATATATATATATATATATATATATATATATATCCTATTCCTTAATCCTTTCCCTGTACTGGAGTGCAACACTTTTTCCCACCGCCTACTTATGGCTGACAGAATGTCTGCATGATTGATTTTATACTATGTGACATGTTTCATTCTTAGTATCCATCTGCCTTGTAGTCTGGGTACAATTAAAAGGCATTTATTTAGGAGACGAACAGGGCCATTGGAATCAGATACATTTCTAGTACAGCTGCCTCAGCTGCAGACAGTAATAAGTACGACTAGGCGCCAGCTGAGATAGCGATGCCACTAATAATTTAGCACAACAGGAGAGAAAAGAATACTTGTACTGCATAGCGCATAATGGCTGTGGCTCCAATCACCTTAAAATTGAATGGCTCGATGTGTCCAGAAAATGTACTGCTACTGTGCCACTACAATACACAATTTTAAACAAGTGTTTTCTAAGAGCATTGATTTTAATTTCTCTTTTTAATTTCTTGATATAGCTATTCCTGCTGGTCCATCATCACAGCAGGAAATAGCAGCCAGCTGTGGTGGCAGAAGTTGGAGGCCATTAGGGCCGAGTATCAGTGGCTGGTGGTCCTCAAGGAGTAGGAGGAGGAGGAGGAGGCGGCAGTAGCAGTCGCTGACAATACTCAGTGCCCCAGTCAGCCCCCAGCACCTCCAGCCCAACATTACCAGTACTTCAGTGCCAGGGCAGCTGCCCGAAACTTCACTGCTGCACCCCCCGGACACCATTTTCCAAGGTCATGTTTTTCGAAGGCTGGCACTATTAGAGGCCCAGCAGGTATGCATAGAGGAGCTCCTCAAATGAATCCTGGCCTGCCTTTGGTGCCATCTTCTGTCCCTTTTTTAACCTTTTATTTTGGTGAGTGGGACTTGTGGGTGGAGAGAGTGGAAATGGGTTTTTGGTCTCTGGACTGTTCCAATTTGTTTTATTTTGTTTTATAATGGACAATTGGACAGGATTTTTTGGGGCATTGGCTGGGGAAACGGAGATTTGTTTGGCGATTCGGGAGGCCAGTTGTGGGCGGAAGGGATGTTTTTTTGGTTGTGATGGGGAGAAACATATTTATTTACAGTTGTTTATGTCTAAAATCTTTTTTGGAGTGTTTTACTTCGTACTGCTGTCTTTACGCAGTGTGTTTTTCAAATCTGTTAATAGTGTATTTCTTTTAGGGCACCATGTTTTAAAATGTGCTGGTAGTGCATAACAATTAATTATGCGATTAGGTACCCTTGCCCTAATACTTTCCTAGTCTCTGCAGTGCATTCTGCAAAATTTGACCCAGAAGGTGTGGGGCGGAGAGATTTGCCATTGAAGCTCCATAGTTCTCTTACCTGAATATATAAAGTAAGGGCTCTATCTTTTTCTCAAGGTACCATGGTGGTGTAGTAGTAGTATGCTAGTGCACTAAAAGTGAATCCATCGGAAGCGGGGTCCCACTTCACCTAGGTGAACTCAAATGAAGTCCCTGCACACTGAGTTAGCATTGCTTCCACCACATCTACCACGCCAAGAGTGTGATTAATTAATTCTGTAAATTTTAAGTAACATCTCAATAAATCACACAGCCCGGGGGAAGAGGGTTAGGGATTTAATGAATGGGTGGGAAATAGGATTTAGGGAAAGATGTGACAAAAGGACAAACACTATGCAAATACAATATTCATGTGGGAAATGATCAGCAGCCTGTTGTGGGAGGCATAGAAAAAATTAGTATGTATGACACAGATAACTTTACAATCCGTCATCCCAAGTGAGACCCAAGTTGTTTTATATCTAAAAATGTTCGGTCACCTATATTTCCAAAATAGTACATTTAATTAATGTTGGGGTGAAGCTGACACAGACAGTTCTAAAAAAGATATTATTGAAGAAAGATGATACTAGGTTATATAGCCAAATTGGGTGGTGCATCTGCATTCTTCTTGGATTGCCCCATCAATCTTCTTGGGTGCCTGCCTGAAGGGGTCTGGTAGGGTAAGCATGAGTGTTATGGTGCAGGAGAAGAGAAGACTTGCGGATTAAAAATCAGAAATGATTATCATGATATTGTAAAATCAAGAAGGATTGAATGGAAGATAAGCTTCATGAGGAGTAGTGTAGTAAGAAGACTCAGAGGTGGCAGAGCAAGAGCAAAGTCCTTTGCAATCATTCATTTTAAGACTGATGTGCAATCAATTAAGTGAGAGCAATTACAGCAACTAACCATCACAGACAAGAGCTGCATGTATCAGGATGATCTATCATCTAACTTGCAGCTGTCATGATCATCATAACATTTAACCCTGAGCATGTGCCTAATGTGACATTATCCATCACATGTTTGTCTCCTCCAATTACCCACAACCACAGCCCCCCCACCCTACCACATAGTTTAAAGTTTGAGCCAGCCAGCACGCACACGCAGCAGCACTGCATTTCCCAAATCAAGTAATCGACGCACCTCTCACAATCATTCCACAGATTGGAGTAGGCCTCTTAAACTCATCATCATCATCACTGTTGATTTCCATGAAGTTGATAATTTCTTTCCTCTAGCAGTTGTTTAAGTCAATTAACAATCTGTGTCCTTCTATCATCCTCCAGATTCCAATTAAAGATTATGTCCAACTCCATACCAACTGCTCCAGAGAGTCAGAGTCTCCTGACCCAAGTGAGATAGAGCGACTTGTAGTGCATAGCTGTGATTAACAACAATAGAAACATTGAGTAGTTGTTTTGGTCTAGACTAGATTTTTGTTTGCTAGCTTAATGGGCTGGTCGGGTCTTCTTTGACAAATGTGAACCAGAACACAAAGCACCAGAAAACAAAGCAGTGTGAAAACACCAGCAAACAAATTGTGCAAAGTGTCAAAGGGAAAAGATAAAAAATCACCTCCAAGAAAACATTTACCACCCATTATTAGGCCACCAACATTGTAAATCAATCATGACACAAACAAGTGTAATAACATAGCTAAACAATAAACAAGCACTCTCACTATCTGACACCACTAGACATGAGTCACATGAACGGTCTCAACATTGAAACAAGAATCCATTATATCACTCGTTGGGGCATATAGCATTACTTACCTGTTCCAAATAAACATGGTGGCACATTGCTGAACCTCTTTGATTCACGAAACTAACGCATATTGGACAGTAAGTTGTAAATCAAATATTTGGTGCAATTATTCTATGGGACAAAAAGGAAGGATAGGCACAGAATGGAGGCAGGCATTGTCTCTCAAATCACCTTGAAGTGATTTTTGGGGTGAGGGGCTTCTTCAATGCACAATGGTCCAACTCCAATCTGGTCATACATGTGCCTAAAACGGTTGCAGTTCATTAGTCGTTTAGACGGAAACAAACAATATGAAATAATAATGTTCCCCCAGCTGACTATATCCTTTTATTTTGTTTGTTTTTTCTCAAAACAGTCCCTCAATAGAAGACAGTAGAAAGTTCTATGGTGCCCCAGGTCTAGTCAGAGAAAAGGAGTTCATCCTCAAACTCAGGTGGTTTGTCCATAAATTGGTCAGCTAATACACTACAATGACCTAAGTCTGACTAATCACCCTCATCCACCTTCTGTTGTACGTCAGGTATGCTATATTTAGGGGATATAAAGTACCAATTCATTTTGATCATGGTCAATCTCTCAACATTTTGGGGTGAGGGACTGGTACTTCTCACTGTGACAACCGCACCAGCTGCACTGAACACATGCTTAGCAGACACACTGCCTACAGGGCAAGCCAGATACTTTATTGCCAGCCTGCCGAGCACTGGCCATCGGTGCCTCTTCCCATACCAATACACCAATGGGATTTGATCCAGACAGACCTCTGTTGAGTCATCCAGGTAGGCCTGGACTATCCTCTCAATAGTCATTGTTGCTCCACCTTGCTCGAACTCTTTTGCCTTCGCCGCTGCAGAGGACTTAAGTCCTTCCTTTAGAAACAATCAAATGCAGATTTTGGGGCTGCTGCTCCTGTTCTTGTTGTTGTTGCTGGTGCTGATTTTTACTGCTGTGAGCCAACAGCACTGTAAATAATTATTAAATATTATTATTATTATTATTATTAGTAGTAGTAGTAGTAGTAGTAGCAGTAGTAGTAGTAGAAGTAATAGTAGTATTATGCAATTAAATAATATAAAGTTTGTGAAACAAGTTATTAATAAAAGAAAAACATTTTTTTAAATATAATTCAATTGTGGATGTACTAAGAAAATACCATGAGAAACCACAGGGATTTGGGAAGCAAGGAGTGGTACAGGTGAAAAATGCACAAAAAAAGGTATATAACAAAATATAATAGACTGGTCATACATTACATATAGTAACAATCATTGACCTGCTAGGCCTCAAGCATAACACACAAAATGGCAACCAGCCACATGGTCAAACAACAAACTGCAAGGAGGCATGGCCACCACTGCAAAAAAGAACACGTGCAGGCCTAAAAGCACACTGGCTGCCTACACAAAATGGCCGCCAGCCACATGGTCAAACAACAACCAGCAAGGAGGTATGGCCACAACAACAAAGAAGAACACATGCAGGCCTAAAAATAAGCACACTGGCTGCCTACATAAAATTGCTGCCAGCCACATGGTCAAACAGCAACAACCAGCAAGGAGGCATGTCCGCAATGAAGAAAACATGCAGACCTAAAAGCACACTAGCTGCTTACACAAAATTGCTGCCAGCCACATGGTCAAACAGCAACAACCAGCAAGTAGGCATGGCCACCACAGCAAAGAGGAACACATGCAGGCCTAATGGCTGCCTAGACAATATGGTCACCTGTCACATGGTCATAAAAAAAGTAGGATGAATAGAACACAAAAATCACATATAGGTATAGGACTATAATTGACTATACAAAAAGGGCCCCTGGCCACATGGCCTGGGGAACAAAGACAAATGGTGGCCTATGACAAACACTCTCACGTGCTGCCAAGACAAAGAAGGCATTGGTACAGGGGAAAAAAACAGCATTAAGTTAGGATTTCCCAAAAAGAAAATTAGAGGGGCTAAACATTTTACCACAACAATATACAGCATACAAAGGCATCAAGTATTGACCCATCATACACTGTTTGCAGAAAAAAAAGTAAAATTCCACCTAACAACATTTTGTTATATTTAATCCAATATCATCCATGGTGTTTCAGTTCAGCAAACCCCACAAGCAGTTGCTTCATCATGCACCCATGACTAGTACTGGGCCTACAGATGGAAGGCCTATTCCATTAGCAGGCTAGGCCATGTAACATTAGCATAGTGAATTAAATGAATATTGCAAATTTACAAAACAAAACATGTAGAAAATGTAGTGAACTGTAAAACTATAACTAGGCCCAAATGCAGGCCAACCACCACAATAAATGTAAAAAAATGTACAGTGGGCGGGTAAAAA
The DNA here is from genome assembly GCF_031143425.1 of Pleurodeles waltl. Lineage (NCBI taxonomy): Eukaryota > Metazoa > Chordata > Amphibia > Caudata > Salamandridae > Pleurodeles > Pleurodeles waltl. The sequence continues at coordinate 121,800,455 of NC_090439.1, forward strand.
AAAATTATTTTCCTCACGAGTGACTGCAAGTCTCTTGCCTCACTTCACGCACGTGTGAAATGACATCATGCGTTCGCCAATGGGGGAAAACTCCTCTCCATTGTGGAGTGTGTAGTCTATCTGCAACTCCGCATTTTCTGTGGAACGCGGCGTTGCCGAATTCCTCAAGCTCAGCCAGCAGAGTGGAGTTTTTCGCCCAGGCCTATAAAAAAAGCAAAGGTTACGGGGACATTATAGTTAGGTTGACATTTTACATGCACATGACCATAGAAATTTAGCAGTTATAGTTACAGTTATCTCAAGTAACTATAACTCATGGTCTAACGTAACTATAACTCGCATGTGCCACATTTCTCTTCCCAGGTGAAGTCATATTTCATATCTTCCATTTTAGATTGACAGTTCCAATATTTTTCCTCCCATCAATCAGCATGACTAAAAAGCAAAGGAGTAGTACATGATCAATGTTATCCAAACATTCCATAGCTAGCCCAACTCCTATAACTTACCTCCCTGTGGACTAATTTTACCAACTGCCAAGTGAATGTGTTTCTTGAGAACAATCTGTGTTGTAGGTCTGGGTGTAACACAGGTGTAAGGGCCTAATTTAGAGTTTGGCAGATAGGATTCTGTGACATATAAAATATCCCATTCGCTGTACTACTTTTCATCATTTATATTTTTCTATACACTGTCTACTGCAAAATGGAAGATGGGATATCCTTTATCCACCATGTGTGCCCCACCTGCCAGACTATATCAGACCATGTTTAGACCTAGGGTAGCAGAACGGAAGAAGGAGTTGGAGAAGAGCAGAGCCATTGGTATTATAAGTTAATAATATAACATGCTACAGCTGCTCCAAAAACATGCTGGAGAGTAAGCAGACCCACATCATGGCTCCTTTATTGTTGCATAGTTAAGTGTTAATTGTGTAGCATATGGGTATATGCATATCTAAATATGCCTTGCTCATTATTGGCAGGTAGTTTATTTTAACACACATAAAGTGTCTGTTCAATTTCACTATAAAACAAAAATCATGTTTTGATTATTTTAGTGTTCTGGCTTATATATTCCTTGCAGTTAGTGTCAAAATTGATTGCCTAGCTGTGATGTGATGCATCATTGGGAAAAACTTGGTCCAGGCTGTTTAACTAATCGTACCATCATTCATCACATCCAAATTAAATTCCAATGTCCCTAGGAGGACAACACTGTTCTGCTACTGTACTGTGCCCCCATAGATATTATAAAAAAGTGTTTGAGCTGAGCATCACAATTAGTGTTTTTCAATATTGATCTTCTTGCTTTCTTGACGTATCTACTTCTGCTGCTGGACCTGGCAACAGGCAACAACAGGCACCAGCCCCAACACGGCAGGAGATAGCCACCTGGCTGCTGCAACAGAAGTTGAAGGCAGTGGCTGTGAAGTATTACCAGGTGGCGGCCTTGGAGGCAGAAGAGGAGGAAGCAGGTGTTTAAGCTTCTTGGAATGCCAGCCAGGCCTGCCTCTAACTCATCCACACTAGTGCCCCTGCGAGAGCAGGTGTTCTAATAAAAATTATTAATGAACGTTAATGTATTCTGAATAATTGGTTTTGTGTAGAAAATATAATAATGTAGAAAAATAATACACACATTGGAAAATGTGATAACGATGAGTGGCTGCTAATGTTCACAAATTGTGCTTATTAATATTCTAATACTGTGAAATGTTGGATATATGTTTTCACTAATGTAGTAATATGTCATAATATGGGTTACACATTATGCATTAGCTTTATTAATTGTAGGCCTGAACTTAGCGTAGGACTTGGCCTAGTAGCCAGGCATCATGTTAAAGCTATATTTCTTAACGTTTAATAAATGGCTGTCCTAAAGAGTTAAACTGTGATTTTCCATTTGCATTGTTTAAATGTGCTCATAGCTGAGATCTTTTCTCATGAGAACTGACTGCTAGAAGATTCTGGTCTTGCTAATGTAACATTTTGTGTGTATTGTGTGTGAGACTGACTTTCCCAGGAGGAGAACAATGTAGACACTGACTGGAGTAGAAGAGACAACAATATTGTTACCTGATGAGCCAAATAATGAGGACATTGCAGGACAACCAATCAACGACATGTGATCGGAGTAATAGTGGAATTCATAGATATGGACTTTTAGTTTTATTGGATAAAGTGTGAACATGCGATTCATTGACCAATGAGGATTTGGGAAATAGTTTTATTAGTCTTGATTTGACAAGACGGCACTGAGAGAAGACAGGTTAATTTCCCATTTTTTTGATGGCCGAAATGTCAATATTTTCTTGTGCGTCCTGACAAGCGACGTGCTCAACTTTAATGCTTAAAGACTTTGGGGGTCATTCTGACTCCCGCGGGCGGCGGAAGCCGCCCGCCTGGCGGGAACCGCCAGAAGACCGTACCGCGGTCAAATGACCGCGGCGGTCATTCTGACTTTCCCGCTGGGCCGGCGGGCGACTGCCAGAAGGCCGCCCGCCGGCCCAGCGGGAAAGCCCCTTCAACAATGAAGCCGGCTCCAAATGGAGCCGGCGGAGTTGAAGGGGTGCGACGGGTGCAGTGGCACCCGTCGCGATTTTCAGTGTCTGCTTTGCAGACACTGAAAATCTTTATGGGGCCCAGTTAGGGGGCCCCTGCAGTGCCCATGCCAGTGGCATGGGCACTGCAGTGGCCCCCAGGGGCCCCACGACACCCGTTCCTGCCATCCTGTTTCTGGCGGTGAAAACCGCCAGAAACAGGATGGCGGGAAGGGGGTCGGAATCCCCATGGTGGCGCTGCTTGCAGTGCCGCCGTGGAGGATTCCCTGGGGCAGGGGAAAACCGGCGGGAAACCACCGGTTTCCCTTTTCTGACCGCGGCTTTACCACCGCGGTCAGAATGGCCCCTGAAGCACCGCCAGCCTGTTGGCGGTGCTTCCGCAGCACTCTGCCCTGGTGGTTTTCAACCGCCAGGATCAGAATGACCGCCTTTGTTTTTTCTGAACTTTGATGCTGAATCCTGATGCTTGCTGATCGGCTGATGCCCTGAGGACAAAGACTGACTCTGCTTGCTGAACCACATTTTGAGGATAGGTATTATGAACTAGACTGATGATTATTAGGTCTATTTGCTTTTTCTTTCTAGATATCAACCACACTGTTTGATAGAGCCTTAGTAAGATGATTTTCCCAAATTTGTGTTACTAAATTGTTTTGCATGAAGCCCAACATGCTGATGCTAATCTGAGGTTAGTTAAATATCTTCACTTATGAAATTGTGCTAATAGGGAATAATGCTTGATGATTTTTTTTGCTGAACTCGAATATATGTAATCACTTTGACACAGTTGACTTTGTTATTAAGTTGCACCATAACCTTAGAATGTGTTGTAGTTCAAGCTTTGATTAGATTACATTTTTTCCACCGCTTTGGGCAGCTAGTATTGTTTCTGTATGTGTTTCATCTGATTTTGAGATTAATCTACATGACTTTAGCATTAGTAATATAGGGAAATAAATATCTAACTTTTAATAAAAAGGTGTGCTTATTCATGACTTAAAAGTCATGGTGCGTGACAATTACTGACTCTATTGATTATTAACAATTAAAAGTCCCTCTCTGGTTTGATTTTGAATAATAAAAGGTAGAAAAGATAAATATTTCAAAGCTTTAAAGAGTGCTTCAAGGGGAGATGCATATATTACAACGAGTATAGGCAAGGCTACACCGCCAAAAAATATACCAGCTTACATTGTAATGGATGAAAAGAGTGTTGCCCCATGTCTTTGGCTAAAGCAATGGTGAAAAATGACAGGGAAGGATGGGAACCTAGCATTTCCTACAAATGGGTCGTTCAAGTTGAGGGTTTTAAAGCATTTAACGATGGTGCTTTATGAATCGAGGCCCCTCCGGGGACCAGCACAGTTCGAGGCATTAGCAATGTGGGAGCTGGTAGCCAGACAGCAACAGCAACAGAAATTCGAGAGGAGGATAAGAAAGGCAAAAAAGACTTTAGCAGAGGCTAGGTGGGACAGTGATCAGAGAGTTTGGAGGATGGAGACTTTGCACAGAATTAAGTTGTTTCTGGCAATCTTGCAGGACAATGAGAAGGAAGAAAGGAAGGAAAGCTACTAGGAAGAGTAACAGAAGTATGTCTGAACGTATGGAGGCTAAAAAGTCTTCAACAGTGGAGGAGAAATCAGATGATGATGAGTTTATTATGCAGTTACTGAGAAACCACCATATACATCACATGATGGTGGTCCAAGTATCAGTGCTGATCAGACAGCTCCGACAGAAGTTAATGGGACAATGAGTCTGATGCAGGTTAATGCTGCTGACACAGAATGTGATGCAGAGTGGTCTTAATGTGCCTACTACTCCGGTAGTACAAAATCAGGTGCAAACGCCATATGTTCAGAGAATTTATCCTGATGTGCCCATTAAGGAAATGACTTTGAACTTAATAATGGTGCCTAAGGAACAGGTTTACCCGAGACCGATATTGGTTCAGACTGAATCAACTCCACTTTTACTGCCCGAAGTGCATCCGCAGGTAATGCCAAGATTCATTCCAGTAACAGGCACACAGGCAGATACGTCTCCAATGATGAATCAGAATATGAGAGTTACTCTCCCACAGAGCGTAAGTGCCAGACCAATCCCAGATGCTATATCGCTACCTATTACTGTTGGTCCAGCCGAACCCTTATTTGGACAGAAAAAAACCTACTGTAGGTGAACAGGGAGCAATGTCTCAGAGTATAATGATGGGAGGACATCATGAAAATGCTTGAATAGTCTCTCCTGTGGGACAGACCTTTGACGGGTCAAGATCATTGTTAGACCTCAGTCCATTTGTAGCACTTTCAGATACTGTGGTAGGGACAAATGTTTGCTAGAGTTTGAAATTGTTGACACCGCAGACCCTGAATGCAGTTGCACAGCAGGTGCCAGCAGTCCATGCAAGTAGCATTTCACTACAAGGTTTGACAGCTCAGTAGTTGACTGAATGGTTAGACAAGCTGAATATCCCTCAGAGAGCTCCTAAGGGAGAGGAGTGTTTGAATTATGCCAGGCTAAGCATGGAAGCGGGTGAACTCATTGAGGGAACTATGGGTGCGAACATGATAGAATCCTACATAGAGGCAGAATTGAGGTATTTGTGCCCAAAGATTACGAGGGATGTGTGCAATGTGGTTTGGAAATTAGTAGACCTGGCAGAGAAGTATGACAGACATAGAAACAGAGAAAACAAAGAATTTGAAAAGGAGTTACAGATTAAATTTTGAGGCTAAAGATTTTGAACACATGAGATCAGACGGAATGAAGGCACATCTAAGGCATTGCTTCAAAGTGCCCAGACCTGGGGAGCGTTAGATAAATGGGAGGGCAGGTGGGTAAAGAAAAGAGACAAAAGAAAAAGGGATTCTGTGGAACTGACTACAAATGTGCAGCAGGATAAAGATCCAGTGAAAATTTTACCAATGAGAGAGATTCCAGGGCGGAATTTTGTTCATGTCCCTTGGAACAGAAGTGACATTCAGTCGTTTACAAATGATTATCCAAAATTGAGAGAGAAGCCAGTAGAGCGGTATCAGCAGACACAAAGATTTGTGAAACTTACGAAATGCCTGTGGGAAGACTTGTACACATTACTAGAGATAGTGGTTCCATCTGATCTGTGGATCGAGTGGAAGAGGAGTTTGAATTGGCCAACAAGCGAACCAGAGAGAGACAAGAATTCAGGTGTACCATCTCCTGAGGTGATGAAATATTCCTATGAAGTGATTGAATTTTTGAAAACAATAATTTCGCTCAAGAATATTGATTTGCAATGGATTGACAGGACAGCTCAGGAAGCAAAGGAGTTGATACATGTGTGTTATGAGAGATTGTTGCAGGCGGTCAAGCATTACAGTGGTACAGAGACCATTGAGGCGAAATACATGATTCATTTTGTGTTCAGATATATGGAAGTATTGAGACATGAGATTAACCAGATGATTAAGAGTCATTTGCTTTGCTAGCAATCAAAGCCGATTGATGAGGTGTTGTAGTATTCAAAATACTGTAGTGATGAGATTGAGTTGAAGCTGAAAAAGTTGAAAGAGAAGGCAATGGTGATGCAGATTAAAGCAGCTCAACAGGAATGCAAGGGAATTTTCTGCAATAATTGCCACAGCAACGGCAGGGAAACATGATGATTCAGCCCCAGATGAGTGGGAGAGATCGTGGAGGCAATGTGATGCGGCGTCCAGATTTGGGTTCTGTAGGGGTTCAGAATGATGTAAATCAAGTGCAGAATTTTCGGCCCATGCAGCAGGTGCAAATGCCATGTGTACAAATGACACAGTTGCAGCCAGTGCAACAGTAGATTCCCAGGGTACCTAGACTGCAAATTCAAATACCTCAAGCCCCAATGGAACAGCAACAGATGATGCTTTCTCAACAGGTCACAGGTCAGAGTTTAAACCAAAGTAGTAACACAGTGCACCAATTGCCATTACACAGTGAAAATGGAATAAATGATGATGGGACGAGTGATAGTTCAGATGAGGAGCCGTGTGTGCTTGCACCTTCCTTAGAAGTAGATGAGAGAGGTCCCTATGTGAAGGGGAAGGTTATGGGTTACAGAGTTTCATTGTTGATTGACACGGAAGCTACACCCTCTACAGTGAGAAGTGCAGAAGTTCCAAATTTGCCCCTTTCAGGTAGAGCAGCTCAGACTGTAGGAGTAGCGAATCAGTGTTTGATCAAAACGATTACAGAACTGATTCAGGTTAAAATTGGCAACTTTCAAGGATTGCACAAATTCATAGTCTACAATTCAAGTCCCGTATCCCTACTAGGAAGAGGCGTGCTGTGTAAAACGAAATGTTCGATTACTTGTTTAAATGATGGAATTCAGATTCAGACGAATAGCGATGATGAAGATGACCAAGCCCTCGAGATAGAAGGTGAAACTAAAAATGAGGAGTACCCTCTGATTGAATTTTTCCCGATGTTCATTGTGAAAGAGCTTCATCCTGATTTGCAGGGAACAGTTAGAGAGAAAGTGTGGGATTTGACAGGAAAGGAAGTAGGTCTGATAAAGGGAGTTGAACCAGTTAAAGTTACTGTAAAGATGAATGCAGTTTTTCCTCTACTTCCGCAGTACCACATGCTGCAAGATGTCCTTTTGAAGGTTGCCCAGATAATTGCAGACTTTGTATAGCAAGGGGTTTTGAAGGACGTATTGAGCAGTCCATGTAATTCACCGATAATGGGTTTGCAGAAGCCCTTTGGGAAAGTTCAAATTGTTCAGGACTTAAGAAAAATAAATGAGATTGTGGTCAAATGTTGTCCCATGGTGCCAAATCCAGCTGTTATAATGTTTCAGATTCCATGTGATGCTGAGTTGTTCACTATCATTGATTTGTCGCAAGCCTTATTTTCTGTGCCTCTTCATGAGGATAGCCAATTTCTCTTTTGTTTCAAATGTCTGGATCAAGTTTACTGTTGGTGCAGAACTCCTCAAGGGTTTTCAGAGTCACCTTCCATATTCAATCAGATCTTGAAGAAGAACTTGGAATCGTTAGAATTGCCTTTCCAATTGACTGTGGTGCAGTACATTGATGACTTGCTGATTGCGTACAAGACAACGGTCGAGTGCAAGTATTATACGATTGCCCTGTTGAACCATTTAGGAAAGAATGGTCACAAAGTGTCTCTGCTTAAATTGCAATACTGTTAGAAAGTCGTGAAATACTTGGGTCACCATATTGAGAAAGGATCAAGAAATTTATCAAGAGAAAGAATTACAGCCATATTGCAGATAAATCCCCCGACCACACAGAGAGATGTCACAGGGTTTTTAGGGATGGTAGGTTACTGTTGCCAATGGATTCAACATTTTCCAGTCTTTTCAAGACTATTGCAGAAGCTGACTCATAAGGAAGTCACTGATCCTATAGTGTTAGACCATGCTGGAATGAAAGCATTCACTAAATTGAGAGAGAGTCTGTGCAAGGCTCCAGCTTGGGGTATGCCTGACTACACAAAACCTTTCACATTGTTTTGTCATGAGCGTGATGCATGTTCTTTGTCGGTCTTGACACAGGTCCATGGAGGTGTAAACCTCCCAGTACCATATTTTTCAGCTACTGTGGACCCAGTGGCAGCAGCGGTTGTGCAAAGCCTTACACAGTGTGAAGGCATTAAGAAGGGACATCCTCTGACTGCAATGGTCCCTCACTCTATTGAGATTCTACTTACAAGGGCGAAAACACAATATTTGACTGGTGCAAGGTTGACCAGATATGAAACAAGTATTTTAGGGTCAACAAATGTGTCATTGAAAAGATGTACAGTGCTGAAGCCAGCAACCTTACTCCCAAATGAAAATGTTGAAATTGAAAAGATGGAAGATGTTGAGCATGATTTTCTTGAAGTAACTGACTTGTGCACAAAACCGAGACCTGACAATAGAGACACTCGACTGGAAGAAAATGACCAAATTATCTTTGTTGTTGGTTCTTGTTTGAGAGACAATGCAGGGACACTGAGAGAAGGATATGCTGTGTGCACAATTACGGGTGTTTTGGAAGCTTCTTGGCTTCAAGGAGTGTATTCTGCCCAAGTAGCAGAACTGGTAGCCCTTACTAGAGTGTGCCATGTTTCTGCGCAGCTGAAAGTTACAATCTATATGGATAGTCAGTATGGATTTGGAATAGTCTATGATTTTGGACCATTGTAGTCACAGAGAGGTTTCATGACCTCTTCTGGTTCACCAGTGAGAAATGGTGAAAGGATTAAAGAACTGTTACATGCTATTCAAATGCCTGAAAAGGTTGCAGTGGTAAAATGTAGTACACATCTGAAGTTGCAGGACTTTGTATCATTGGGAAATGGATGTTCGGATCAAGTCGCAAGGTTTTGCACATTAAACTGTATATCGTTCAAAGACAAATGGGAACTGTTACCTGAAGAAGACGAAACATGTCCAAGTTTTGCATTGAAAGTAATTGCCACCTTGGACGAATCTAAAATGTTGCAGAATAATGCTGACAGGGAGGAAAAACATTCATGGAGCAAAATGAAATGTGTGCAAAGACAAGATGAATTTTGGGTTTCAGAAGAGGGTCAATTGATTTTGCTAAATAGCCTGTTGTCTCGAATGGCTAGGTACTGGTCAAGCATATAGTGGGAGGGATGCAATGATTCTATGGTTCAAACATGATTGGTTCAACACAAGGTTTAGGCAGGTTGCTGAAGCAGTTTGCCATTGTTGTTTCATTTGGCAACAATGAAATGTCTGGAAAGGGACAGTGGTTAATTTGAGCCACAGTGGAAGAGTGGGAGGTCCATTCAGCAGAATGCAGATGGATTTTATTGAAATGCCTGTGTGTGAAGGTTTGAGATATGTGTTGGTGATTGCATTTTTAGACATTGGATTGAAGCTTACCCCAAACATAGAAATTACTTCTCACAGTAGCGAAACTACTGCTTAAGTAACTGATACTGTGTTTTGAGTTTCTGATCTCTTTAAAATTAGATAGGGGAAGTCACTTCAACAATGAAGTAATTAAATGACTAAGTGCAGCATGGAACATTGAGCAGAAGTTGCATTGTAGTCACTGCTCTAAAGCATCAGGACTAGTCGAACAGATTAAGGGTACCTTGCAATCAAGAGTTGCAAAGTCTGTGCGTCCATGAATTTTAAATGGCCTGACCCATTGCCTTTAGTTTTGATGTCAATGAGAAACACACCTGACAGGAAGGCAGGTTTGTCGTCGCAAGAGATCCTATGGGCCCATCGGTGCCTGCAAATGCACTTGTCAACATTACAGATGATATGGTGTTGGACTACTGTAAAGGTCTACCTGATGTGGCTCGCTCTTTGTCTCAGCAGGTGGAAGCTATCACACTGCCACCGATCCATGATCCAGGGTATACCCTGAGAGCCGGAGGCTTGGTTGTGGTCCGGAAACACATGAGTAAAATATGTTTGGAGCCTGGTGGGAAAGATCAGTTTCAGGTAGTTCTGACAACTACCACAGCGGTGAAGTGCACTGGAATTCCGAATTGGATTCATGCCAGTCACACGAAGAAAGTGGCGTGTCCACTGGATCATGAGGATGAAGAGTTGTTGAGAGTACCAACAACAGTGAAACACGTCTCAGGGCCGGAAAGAGAACAAAGAGGAACTGAGACTGAATCTGAGCCCGTTGAGGATGGTTCAGTCACTCCTGTGAGAGACGAAGGAGAAGACCTCCAGGAGAGTGACGGGAGCCTGTCTCAATTGAGGCAACAGGAGAGCCTAGTCAAAGGAGGGCTTTCCCAGAAGCAGACAATCTTGAGAGACAAACAGAGCAACTGCCAGACCCAGAGGGGAAAGGAGTTGAAGTGGATCAAAGTCATTGTGATCTGACTCCTTCTGAACTTACTGCAGGTCCGTTAAGAGAAAACACAGCAGAACAAGAAGAAGGTTCAAGTTCGACTCTGAAGAGAACACTGACGAAAGGTCCACTGAAAGGAGATAAGTGGCCAGAGTCGCATGTGGAAAGAGAAAAGGAAGTGGTTGTTGAGGCAACAACAGAGGAAGAACTAGATACAACAAGGAGAGAAGAAATTATTGAAAAAGAGACTGCCAAAGTAACCGGAAGAGACATTGATAACCTGATTTGACTTTTGAAACCTGATTTTGACAAGCTCCTTACTGATTTTGATAGGGGATCCTGGAAGTGAGACTGAAAGCTGTAAATAACTACTGAAAGAAGAGTTGTCTAGTTTTGATTTTTGATGCGGTTTCCCACATTTTCTTCTGTTTTTTGATTCTTTACAGATCATGAGTAACATTAGCTAGCAGGGGAGAAATACTAGGTGCTATAAATATATGAGTATTGGTTTGGCGATTATGTGTGGGATACTGTTTGTGATATTGATTGTGTGTATGTCTGTTCTTGATAAGAGTGAAGCCAACCATACTTCTGCTTTGGAGACAACTACTGCACTAACAGCAATAGAGAGGTTTAGGTTACATGAGAAATACTTGCATGGGATACTTATGTGCAAGAACTTTCTTCTAATGTCTTCTATCGCTTATTGAGTGAGTATGTTGAGACAATTGATGAGAGGAATTGTTATGTGTGTATGCAGATTCCTTCGTCACTTGAGGAAGGAGTTATGTATCGTAGCTTGCCTTTAACATATGGAATAAGTTGTAGTCTGCTATTAACAAGATTTTATAACCAAGAGTACATTCAGTACTTTTATTCAAATTATGATGTGATGTTTTCGTTTGTCCATATAATTAGGTATTGGTGTAGAGTAGCTAGGGATAATGACATAGTAATAGTTAGAGGTTTCCTTGAACCTACATTGACGTTTGGCACAGCTTATGCGCACAGGAATAATCTGACATGCTTGCTTACACATTTAAAGAAAAGCTTCTTAGATCACACAGATGACAGGAGAAAGACATGGAAGGAGAAGTTAGAAAAAGGTTTAGAGAAAAGGACATACAGGAATGATTATGCTTATGGTGCAATTAAAATGCAAGGGAAATTAGCTTTAGATGTGCAACACGTAGGGAAACTTTGTATATACAGGCCTAAATCATGCACTGACACATTATTTGTGGGAACGAGTGAATGTAAGCATGTGTTTTTGTTTCAGAGTAAATGGACATTTATGTTGAATGGAGAGGACCCACCAGTTCCTGGAATTTATTAGATCTGTGGTTGTAATTACCGTCTTCCAAGAGGATGGTATGGGACAAGTTATTTGGGGGTATTTTTCCCAAAGATTTATCAAATGGATGATTTGAAGAAGTTTCTTAAAGTGATTGAATTACATCATATGAGACAGACGACGGAATCCTCTTCTGGTATAGTGTGAGATATATTTGGAGCAGTGATTACTTCAGTGGGAGTCATTCTGAATTCAATAAAGATCTGAAAGTTGTCTACTATTGTGGATAACATGTTGATAAATTTTTCAAGAGCCATACTTCTGATAGATTCTGATTTAGCTGCTGATAGAACTATGACTCTTCAGAATCTTCTTGCTTTAGACATTCTTTTAGTGAAGGATGGCAGAGTCTGTAGAATGATTAATACTAGGCATTGTTGTCTGTATATATTTCTGATAATAGTAAAGAAATTATAGGTTTAATTATTAATCTGACTAATAATAGTGGTTTTGAAAGAATTTAAAGAACCAGGTGTTTGGGAAAAGATTGGCAAAGGTTTTGCTTCAGTGGGAATTGGCTCAGCAACATTTGGAATGGGATACTATTGAAAGTTTTGCAGGGAATAGTAATTATTGTGGTTTGCCTAATTGGAATATGGGGATTGTGTAAAGTATGCAAAAGAATGAAGTTGAAAAGGTCATAGAATAATCAGAGGAGGCAAGAAAAGAAAAGTGAAAAATTGTACAGGGAAAATTCAAAAAGGGAATAAAAGTACGAAGGGATTGAATTGAAAGAATTTTACCTGATGCAAAAATTTGTGGGTGGTAGTTAGTGTGATGACACATTTAGTCATCAGAGGAGGGATTGGTAGCGCAGGTGTTCTACTAAAAATGAATAATGAGTGTTCATGTATTCTGAATAATGGGTTTGTGTAGAAAATATAATTACGGAGAAAAAGAATGCACAGATTTGAAAATGTGATAATCGATGAGTTGCCATCAATGTTCACAAAGTGTACTTATTAATATTCTAATACTGTAAAATGTTGGATATATGTTTTGACTAATGTAGTAATATGTCATATTAAGTGTTATGCATTATGTATTAGCCTTATTAATTGTAGGCCTTAACTTAGTGAAGGTCTTGGCCTAGTTGCCAGGCCTCATGTCAGAGCTGTATTTCTTAACGTTTGATAAATGTCTGTCCTAAAGAGTTAAACTGTGATTTTCGGTTTGCATTGTTTAAATGTGCTCATAGCTGAGATCTGTTCTCATGAGAAGCAACTGCTAGAAGATGCATTTCTTCCTAATGTTACATTTCGTGAGCAATGTGTGTGACTCTGACTTTCTTAAGAGGAGAACAATGGAGACACTGACTGGAGTGGAAGCTGCAACAATATTGTTACCTGATGAGCCGGATAATGAGGACATTGCAGGACAACCAATCAACGACATGTGAACGGAGTAATAGTGGAATTCATAGATTTGGAGTTTTAGGTTTTTTGGACTAAGTGTGAACATGCAATTGATTAACCAATGGGGATTTGGGAAATAGTTTTAGTAGTTTTGATTTAATGAGACTGCACTGAGAGAAGACAGGTTCATTGCCCATTTTCTTGCTGGCCGAAAGGTTAATATTTTCTTGTGCGTCCTGACGAGAGACGTGCTTAACGTTAGTTCTTAAAGACTTTAGCCCTCATTACAACCCTGGTGGTCGGTGTTAAAACTGCGGTAATACCGCCAACAGGCCGGTGGTAAAAAAAATGTGATTACGACCACAGCAGAAATCCCCAACATAGACAGCCACTTTAACACTCCGACCGCCACGGCGGTAGCAACAAACACTGCGCCGGTATCCGCCAACTGCCAGGCGGAAGACAATGTACCACCCACCCCATCACAACCCGCCCATCTGCCAGCTTTTCCGGGGCGGTAACAACGCCATCAAAAGCACGGCAAAAACAGTAATTGGAAGGGAATCCACTCACCTCTCGACACTCAACGAAGAACCAGGATGCCATGGAGCCCGAGCTGCAGGTCCTGCCCATTCTGGTCTACCTCCTCATATACCAGGAGTACGAACGCCGGTGGTGACGACCACGGTGAGTACTGCACCTAGAACACAGGGGAGGGAGGAGGAAAAAGAGAGTGAAACACACACAACACGCAACGCCCCCACCCCCGCCCTCACCCACAACACCATACACACGAACACATGCATCAACATTACATTTCCACCCCGTAACCCCCTGTAAGAACGCAAGGACAAAAGGAATTGAGTCAAATCAGTGATGTTTCAGAAATAGTCAGATAAACATAATAATCAGAAAAACAGTATTTACAAAAATATACAATATGTACATTAGGTGGTACATTGTCCACTCAAAATGTCAATGGCCACTGACGCAAAACACATAGGCCAAGCCCACACTTGACTCCTGCCTCAATACGGAGAGAACATTGCAGGGGCATCAGCTCGAAAACACACAGGCACCTCAGGGTGAAGGGGTAGGAGGGGCACCTCAGCTGGAAGATGGAATAATGCCACTGCTCCTGGAGGGGGCTCCATGCCCACAGCGATGTCCTGGGGAGTGCAAGGCCACAGTCTTTGAAGGGGTGGGTTGCCCACAGCTTGGTCCTGGGGAGTCCAAAGCCACAGTCTCTCAAGTCTCTCAAGTGGGTGGGTTGCCCACTGCTTGGTCCTGAGGAGTGCAAAGCCACAGTCTCTCAAGTCTCTCAAGTGGGTGTGTTGCCCACTGCTTGGTCCTGGGGAGTAAAAGGCCACAGTCTCTCAAGTGGGTGGTTTGCCCACTGCTTGGTTCTGGGGAGTGCAAGGCTGCAGTCTCTCAAGTGGATGGCTTCTCCACTGGTTCTGGAGGAGGCTTTGTGCCCAGTCTGCTTCATCCTGCCAAGGATAAGGGGAGTGGGTGCCTTTCTCCACTGGTTCTGGAGGGGGCTTTGTGCCCAGTCTGCTTCATCCTGACAAGGATAGGGGGAGTGGATGCCTTCTCTACTGGTTCTGGAGGGAGCTTTGTGCCCTGTCTGCTTCATCCTGCCAAGGATTGGATCGAGTGGATGCCTTTTTACACTGGTTCTGGAGGGAGCTATGTGCCCAGTGATGCAAAACTTGGGGTGTGGCAGTTCACAGTCCCTCACCTGGGTGTGTGAGGCACAAGATTTGCAGGGACCAGGATGCATGATAGTCCATGGAGGCAGGGCTAGACTCCATCCGGCTGTGGCTACGGCTGCAAACTAGTAGTAGTGCCGGTGCTGGTGGGGGTGCTGCCAGTGGTGGAGGGTGGCTCCAGCCCATCTCCTGCAGCCTTGGATGGCTGCCCACTGGGGCTGCTGCTGCTGGCAGTGGTGCTACTGTCAGCCGTGCCAGTGGTGGTGCTCGCGGCAGTGCAGGTGACGGTGCTGGCAGTGGTGGAGGGAGAATCCAGCCCGTCTCCTGCAGCCTCGGACGGCTGCCCACTGGGGCTGCTGCTGCTGACAGTAGTGGTGCTTGCGGCAGGGCAGGTGGCGGTGCAGGTGGCGGTGCTTGTGGCGGTGCTAGCAGCGGGGCTGCTGCCGGTGTTGGCCGCGGTGCAGGTGGAGGTGCTGACTGCTGGGCTGGTAACCACCAGGCCTTCACCTGCAGCCTCGGACGGCTGAAGTGCCTTGCCTGGTGTTTTCTGCCCCTTCCTCACCTTGGCAAATGGTGGTGTCACCTTGGGTCTGGCAGCTGGAGTCTTTGAGGTGGCCTTGCTGGGTGGTTGTGGCTCCTTCCCCTTGCTGGATCCTGTACCCCTCTTCACCTTGCCAGGTGGCGGAATGGTTTTGGCCTTGACAGGGGTTGGTGGCACACTGGCTGGGCTGACAGGTGCCCCCTTTGTGCCTTTGATAGCTGCAGGAACCACAGCAGACGACGATTTGGTGGCTGAGGTGCTGGGCTGGGTGCAGGCCACCCTGGCCCGAGGGGAAGGACGGGGTTAGGGAAGAGGTCAAAGTTGGCCAGGAAAAGCTTCTTAGGGACACTGGGGTGGGAAGAGGGAGAGGGTTTTGGGAGGTGTTTGTCTGCTGAGTTTGGGTGCAGGTGCATGGGCTGGATGCTGTTGTGAGGTGGATGGCCGTTGGGTGGGTGAGTACTTGCGTTTGTGTAATTTGGGAGGAGGGGTCACAGACACACTGGGAGAGGATAAAGGGGACATGTGCATGGATGTGGGGGTGGTGACTGCCAGTGAGGGGTGTGTTGTGATGGGCGTCCTGGTGATGGAGGTAGTGGATGAGGATGTAATGCATGCAGGTGTGAGTGGAGACGCTACTGGGAGGAAGGTGGAAGACGAGAAGGAGGGGACACAGTTAGACAGTGGATGTTAGTGTGTCTGCATGGGGATGGTGCTTGTGTGAGTGCCTGTGAGATGAAGTGTGGTGCTTGTGTTTGGCTGAGCCACTTTTGTGTGTTGATTTGGGTGAATGCTGGTCTGAAGGTGTACTTGGGATAGGCTGGGTTGAGGGGATCAGGACTGGGTAGAGGAAGTTGGAGGGGGGAGACTGGTTGCAGGGACAAGGGCTGCCATCAGTGCTGAGGCCAGAGCCTGAAATCCTCTCTGTTGGGCCGCTACGCCAGAGTGAATCCCCCCAGGTATGCATTTATTTGTTGCAAATGCCTCTCCACACCCTGGATGACATTCAGAATGGTTGACTGCCCAACAGTGAGGGATCTCAGGAGGTCAATAGCCTCCTCACTGAGGGCAGCAGGGCTGACTGGGGCAGGGCCTGAGGTGCCTGAGGTGCCTGGGGCGAAGGAGATGCCCACCCTACTGGGTGAGCGGGCACGGCAAACACACAGAGGGGCTGCTGGGAGGCGGTGCTGGTAGAGCGGGTGGTGGCTGTACCTGTTGTTGGGGTGGGCACAGAGGTGTCTGCCACCGCCAGGGAGCTTCCATCGGAGGAGGAGTCGCTGTCTGTGGTCTCCCCTCCTGTCCCCGTCGTGGTGCTCCCCTCGCCCTCTGTCCCACTTGTGCCCTCAATGTCAGTGGATTTGGCCTCAGAGGCCCATGTCTGATGCACCTCCCTCTGTCGCCGGTGCCTCTGCTCCTCCGCCAGATGATGCTAATGCACACAAGGACAGGGTAACAAAACAAAAAGGGGGGAGAGACAGAGGATACACTTGGTCAATGCCAGAAACACCACTACGGTTGGCGTACACAACACACAGGGAGCAGGCCTATGCACTAGGCCATGCACTACGAGTTATTAAGATAGTCACCAGGCCATAGGGTACAATGCCTAACACCATTAGCTGCACACCTGAAACACACAAGACCCTGCCCAGTAGTAGATGCCCACTAACACTATTGGGGTAGGAGTGCTTCATAGCCTGCACAACATGGGTGCTGACCTGCATGGAAAAGACAGCAGAAAAGGGAATTAGTCAACTGTCCGGATCGTCACACTCATGGCCCACCAGATCCCTACCATCCCCTGACCCACATACATTGACCACCATACATGCAGCACACTGGCCAGGACCCCTCAGCCCCCCCCCCACATGTGGCTTACACACACAGCACTCCATACATTCATGGCTCACGCATCATGCTCACAGTGTGCACACCTATTTGTCTGGAGGACCGTAGAGTAGCGTATACTGGGGTAGGACCCCATCCACCAGTTTCTCCAACTCCTCCGCAGTGAAGGCAGGGGCCCTTTCCCCAGACACATGAGTCATGGTCGGTTCCAGACACAGGTCACAGCAGCACTAGCAGTGTAGGTCCTCTCCTGTTGAAGGTCAGGTAGCAAGTGAGTGAATAGATAGAAAATGGCAGTCACGTCGCCATTGGCTCCTGGAACACATAGGGCCCAATGATAACCAATGCGAAGTTGCGCGGCGATCATAGACCGCCGACTGCAATGGCACACAACACCAGCGCAATGACCTCATTTCCACTTGTCCTTCCTCGCAGGTCAGGCAGCCAAAATTTCAGGGGGGCACAGGGCATGGCACCTCACTGCGTCACAGCAGACATTGGCACAGCAACTGACTCTTGGATTCACATACTGGTTCTGTAAATGTAGAAATGCATCATTACTGCAATAGTCCAGTGTACAGACTCCTGTTGGACCTCGTGACAATGGAGGACTGACACATTATCATTACATTCAGACTAGATCGGGCCACAATCTAAGAACTCTGTGCCCAATTGAAACCAGACCTGATGTCAACTATCTGCCAGCCCACAGGTATCCCCCCTCTAGTGCAGGTCCTGTAAGTGCTCCATTTCCTGGCAAGTGGTTCCTTCCAAACTACTGTGGCCATGGCATCAGGGATGTCACAGCCAAGGTTCTCAAATGTGTTGGTCAGAGTGTTGTCTGCCCTGCTGAAACACTTGCGCAGGTACATCATATACCCCCAGGTGGAGGATTTGGCCACAGTGAAGGCTGACTTTTATGCCCTGGGACATATCCCCAACATCATTGGTACCATTGATGGTACACATGTGGCATTTGTACCCCCCAGGAGAAATGAACAAATGTTCAGGAATAGAAAAAGCTATCACTCTATGAACATGAACGTGCAAGTGGTGTGTTTGGCGGACCAGTACATCTCTCATGTGAATGCCAAGTATCCTGGCTCTGTGCATGACGCCTTTATCTTAAGGAATAGCAGCATCCTGTATGTGATGGCTCAACTCCAGAGGCACCGGGTGTGGCTAATAGGTGAGCCCAAGGTCCCCACCCAGCCTAAATTGGTGTATGGGGTTGTCCCTAAGGGTTAGTGTGTGGCTAACGGTTATCCCTCGAATATTTGCAAGTGACTCTGGTTACCCCAACCTCTCATGGCTACTGTCCCAAATGAGGAATGCCAGGACAAGGGCAGAGGAACGTTACAATGAGGCACATGGGCGAACAAGGTGGATAATTGAAAGAACCTTCGGCCTTCTGAAGGCCAGGTTCAGGTGCCTCCATCCGACAGCTGGATCCCTGTACTACTCACTCAAGAAGGTGTGCCAGATCATTGTTGCATGTTGCACAACCTGGCCTTGAGAAGCCAGGTTCTTTTTCTGCAGGGGGATGAGCCTGGAGATGGTCTTGTGGCAGAGGTGGAGCCTGTGAACAGTGAGGAAGAGGAGGCAGAGGAAGAAGATGTGGACAACAGAAGTAATATAATACAGCAGTACCTCCAGTGACACACAGGTAAAACACTAACTACACTTTACTTTTCATTTTTCTGTTGGACATTGTATATGGCAGCCTGATTTCCCTATGTCTATGGCCACTTACTGTACCCTTTGGCATCTCTATTTTCAGATCTCTGTGGCCCACTCTGGCTCCTGGTGTGTTTAGTGTGGCCCACTGAAGGTCATTCCAGTGTAAATTTAACTGTACATATGACTTGCAATGCTTTGATAATGTTGTACTAATATATATTTGAAATATTTCACAGACTCCAGATTTGTATTTGTTTCAAGGGTGTTTATTTAAGTGATCATAGGTAGAGGAGGATGTGCAATGGGCTGGGGTGATGGTGGAGGAAAGTCCAGGGTAGAGTCCAGTCTCTTGGTATCACAGGTGCATTGTTCAAGGGGGCATAGGAAGTGGAGCAATGGCAGTTCAAGGTGGACAGGGTGACAGAGTGGGACACAAGAGGGACAATCAGGAGAGTCTTATTTCCTGGTGGGGGACTTGGCAATGTTCTCTGGCTTCTGCCTGGATCGCAGGGACCGTTTATGGGGTGGTTCTCCTTCTTCAGGGGGTGGGGTGCTGGTGGCCTGTTGTTCCTGTGGTGGGGCCTCCTGTCCACTAGCGCCTGCGGATGTAGTGATGGACACACTGCTGATTGGCGTATCCCGGGGACAGTGGCATGGGCCCGCTGGGTGGGTGTTGTGCTGGTGTTTCCTGAGGGGGGAGGCTCTGTGGTGGTATGGGACTGTGCCTGGAGAACCGACTGTCCAGAGGTCCCTGATGGGCCAGGTTGGTCATCCTAATCCAGGCGTGCAGAGCTGCTGTCATCACTCTGGGCCTCTTCTGGGGGGGACAAGGTGTTGGTGGCAACTACTCTCTGGTGACGTTGAGTAGGGGTCCTGTAGGGATGAAAATGCAGTGTTATTTTTCTGCATGTGCCATCTTGTGCATGGGTATGCTTCTATCTATGGTTGTTATTAGCAAGGCAGCTTTGGCTTTCGTGAGCTGCGCTTGGTTTGGCTAAGGGATTGTCACTAGTGTGCATGCTGTGGTGATTAGTGTCCATACAGGTCTGTGATGGGTGTCCATTCATTGGTGTTGCATGCAGGGCTTGGCATTGGGATGGGTGGGTTGTGATAGTGGGGTATATGTGAGGTGGTGGAGTGATGGGGTGAGGGTAGGGGTGGGAGTTTGTTATGGCATGCAGGTAGGGTGGGGGATATGGTAGTAAAGATTTGACTTACCAGAGTCCAGTCCTCCTGCTACTCCTTGAGGCCCTCAGGATGCATGATCACCAAGACTTGCTCCTCCCATGTTGTTAGTTGTGGGGGAGGAGGTGGGGGTCCACCGCCAGTCCTCTGTACTGCTAACTGGTTGACCCTGTCCATGATTCTCCGCCATAGCTCCATCTTCCTAGCAATGTACATCCGCTGCACCTATAATTTGAATAGCTGTGGCTCTACCTGGTGCTACCCGGATGATTTCTTCCACCATGACCCTTAGCTCCTCCTCTGAAAACCTGGGGTGTCTTTGGGGTGCCATTAATGTGGTGTGAGTGATATGTGTGAGGATGTGTGGGGTGATGTGTTGGGGTGTGTGGTGTGAGGTGCATGGATGGTGTATTGGTGATGATGTTTTGTGGCTCTGATTGAGTGGGTGCTCCTTGCTTGTCTCTCTCTCTCTGTTATCTTTTTTTTTCACTGTAAGGGGTTGTGGGATCTATGGGTGTGTGTTTTATAGTGTTGTGGGTGGGTGGTTGTGGTGTGTGTATGTGAGTCAGGTGTGTGTAGAATTGTCCAATGTGGTGTAGTTTTGTTAGTATGTGTGTATTTTGAGTGTGGTGGTGTGTACCGCCAATGGTTTACCGCAGTTGAAAGACCGCCGTGGTGATTCGTGGGTCGTAATACTGTGGGCGTATTCCTGTTGGCGTAACGGTGTGGGTTTTGGTCCCGTCAGTTTATCACTGACCTTGGGTCTGGCAGACTTGTGTGGGTGTCTGTATAGTGGTGGATTTCTCAATGTGGGTCATAATAACCGTAGCAGAATAGTATGTTGGCGGCCGTTAGCATGGCGGTAGGCGGTAGTCGGCATTTACCGCCAGGGTTGTAATGAGGGCCTTTGTGTTTTCTGAACTTTGATGCTGAATCATGATGCCTTGTTGATCGACTGATGTTCTGAGAAAGAAGACTGACTCTGCTTGCTGATCCACATTTGAGGATAGGTATTATATGTATATGTGTAGGTATGTTTGATAGAGCCAAATTTGTGTTACTAAATTGTTTTGCATGAAGGCCAACATGCTGATGCTAATCTGAGGTTGGTTAAGGATCTTCACTAATGAAATTGTGCTAATAGGAAATAATGCTTGATGAATTTTTCTGCTGCGCTCGAATGTATGTAATCACTTCAACGTAGTTGACTTTGTTATTAATTTGCACCATAACCTTAGAATGTGTCGTAGTTCAAACTTTAATTAAAATACTTTTTTTACCACTTTGGACAGCCAGTATTCTTTCTGTGTGTGTTTCATCTGATTTTGAGATGAATCTACATGACTTTGACATTGTTAATATAGGGAAATAAATATTTTAACTTTTACTAAAAGGTGTGGTTATTCATAAGTGAAAGGTCATGGTGCATGACAATTACTGACTCTATTGATTATTACTGTTATTGATTGCTGTTTATTATTGATATTGTGTATTGGTTATTGATTATTGATTTGCATGTACTGGAGTTATGCTAAGAACATCTTAATTGTGAGTCAAAAGGTTCATCGACCTAGTCCTGTCCCTTGTAAGTTTACTCATTAAGGTCAGACGCGCTGAGACGCTAACACCCCCACCAACTGTAGCCGGGGTAAGTTGCCTTCTGTACCACCACCAGCCTCCCCTCCTCAAACACAACACCATTTCTCCTCCGCTGGGTCCTATGTGAGCTATCCCACCTGAGGCATGATACGGCGCTGCTCCTTTATGGGCAGCAGAAATTGGCCAAGGTGATAGATGCCCTTGATGGGGATTGGGGAAAGGGAACATTTGGACTTTGCTTGGACTTTTGTGTTTAGAAAGTGGGTGGGCCTGTTGGGGGTGGAGATGGTGTATCCTAGTAAAAATAAATGGACTTTACTATTTTTTACTTTGTCATCATTATCTGTCTTTGCATTGCTAGTTGGCATAGCATAGAATTGTGAAGTGTACTGTGTGTGACACGGAGCTGCCCTCTGAAATTGTCACACATTCTATGTTGATTTTTTCCCCTAGACTTCCCTACCTGGAGGCCTTTCCCGCATATGTATTCTTCAGTAATTGTGGGAGGCTGGCCTGGTTTGTAGTGGATACCTAAGGTACTTACACCTTATACCAGGTCCAGTTATCCCTTATCAGTGAAATGTAGGCAGTGTTCTAGCAGCTTAGGCTGTCTAGGGGTAGCTGTAACAGAGCATCCAAGGCTGAACTAGGAGACATGCAAAGCTCCTTCAATACCACTATAGTTACACAATACTTATACACAATAAAAGACACTCAGGCCCTCATTCTGACCTTGGCGGGCGGCGGAGGCCGCCCGCCAAAGTCCCGCCGTCAGGTTACCGTTCCGCGGTCGAAAGACCGCGGCAGTAATTCTGACTTTCCCGCTGGGCTGGCGGGCGGTCTCCTTCAGACCGCCAGCCAGCCCAGCGGGAAAGAGGCTTCCACGATGAAGCCGGCTCGGAATCGAGCCGGCGGAGTGGAAGCTGTGCGACGGGTGCAGTTGCACCCGTCGCGTATTTCACTGTCTGCGCAGCAGACAGTGAAATACATTTAGGGGCCCTCTTACGGGGGCCCCTGCAATGCCCATGCCAGTGGCATGGGCACTGCAGGGGCCCCCAGGGGCCCCGCGACCCCCCCTACCGCCATCCGGATCTCGGCGGTCCGACCGCCGGGATCTGGATGGCGGTAGGGGGGGTCAGAATCCCCGCGGCGGTGCAGCAAGCTGCGCCGCCGCGGAGGATTCAATGGGGCCGCGGTACACTGGCGGGACCCCGCCAGTGGTGCCGGTCCGACCGCGGCTTTACCGCCGCGGTCGGAATCCCCATTGAAGCACCGCCGGCTTGTCGGCGGTGCTCCCGCGGTCCTCCGCCCTGGCGGTCAAAGACCGCCAGGGTCAGAATGAGGGCCTCAGTGTTACCAAAAATAAAGGTACTTTATTTTAGTGACACAAGGCCAAAAATATCTTAGAGGCTATACACTTTCTGGAGGTAAGTATTATACACAATATATACACTAGTAACCAAAATCAGGTAAGTAAACAGTCATAGAATGTTGCAAACAGTAGAAAATAAATAGATTGCAAGGGGCCTAGGGGCAACACAAACCATATACTAAAATAGTGGATTGCAAATGTCGAATTCCCCCCTAGGCAAGTGTAGTGTTACCAAAGGTAAGCAAAGTACCCCACCCAAGAGCCCAGGAAATCAGGAGTAAAGTACAGAAGGTTTCTTCAGAACACACTACAAGTCGTGATGAAGAAATATGCAAGAACCAAGCAATACGACCTGAAGACCTGTGAAGAGAGGAGACCCAGTCCAGAACTCGAAGAAGAGTCCACGAAGAACAGGAGCCTCTGCCAATCTTGAAGAAGGTGCAAAAGTGGATTCTCCAACTAGAAGAAAAGTACAGAAATGCACCAAAGAATATAGCTGCGGTTTCCTGTTTGGTGCAAGAGAAGTCCCACGTCGAGTTGTTGGATACAGGCTGTTTGCGTCACAGGATTCCACCAACAAGCCTTGGTTTATGCAAGTATGCGGTTTGCATCAAAGAGGAGCTGCCTGAACCGAGGAGGGACATGGGGGTCTCTCAGCACTTCAGAGAGCCCTCAGAAGAACAGGCAGCCCCCACAGGAGTCCCATAACACGGGGACAAGGAAGATGCAAAGCACAGTCATCACAGCACTACACTGGAGGGTCCCACACCACTGGAGGACAACTCAGAGAGCTCTGCATCGCAGGATGGAGTGCTGGGGATCTGGGCTACACTCTGCACGAAGAACATTTGGAAGAAGTGCACAGAAGCCCAAGGAGCTGCATAAGATGCAGTGCACAGAGGTACTGTCAGGCATGTCCAGGCAAGCTCTTTCCTCCACGAAATTTGGACAGCTGGACCTTGGGACAGTCTGGATCCCTTTGGTCCACCACCTGTGTTCCAGGGAGCACGCTTGTCACCAGCAGTGGAGTTCCAGAGTAATGGTTGTCGCAGGAGGGTGCCTGCTGAAGCAAGGAAGTGACTCCTTCACTCCACGGGAGATTCCTTTGGTTCTTCTGGTGCAGGGTGAAGACAGGCAGTCCTCAGAGTATGCACACCTTAGAAACTGTTGCAAATGTTGGCTTGAGCTGAAGTTGCAGGTCTCAGGAGTCATCCTGGATACTTTGTTGTAGTTACAGCGGTTCCTGGAGCAGTCTGGGGTTGATCCGACGGTCAGAAGCTGAAGCAGAGGATTCAGAGTAGTCCTTGAGGAATCTTGCAAGCCAAATCTATCAGGAGGGGTCGCTGATGTCGCCTCCTGGCACTGGCCACTCAGAGGTCTCCAAATGGTCCCTACACCTTGGAATCCAAGATGGCTAATGCCAGGGATACTCTGGAGGAACTCTGGGCACCACCCCTGGGGTGGTGCTGGACAGGGGAGTGGTCACTCCCCTTTCCTTTGCCCAGTTTCATGCCAGAGCAGGGACTGGGGGTCCCTGAATGGGTCTAGACTGGATTATGCAAGGAGGGCACCGTTTGTGCCCTTCAAAGCATTTCCAGAGGCTCTGGGAGGCTACCTCTCCCATGCTTGTAACACCTATTTCCAATGGGAGAGGGTGTAACACCCCTCTCCTAATGGAAATGCATTGTTCTGCCTTCCTGGAATTGAGCTGCTCAATCCCCAGGAGGGCGGAAACCTGTCTGTGAGATGGCAGCAGCTGGGGCTGCAGTAGAAGACTCAGAGAGCTGGTTTGGCAGTTCTGGGGGTCCATGGTGGAGGCTCCAGGGTGCATGGGATTGTTCCCCCAATACCATATTTGGATTAGGGGGTCAATTCCATGAAAGTAGACATCTCACATGGCCATATTCGAAGTTACCATTGTGCAGCTAAATATATGTATTAACATTTATGTAGTGATCGCTTATAATAGTGTCCCCGCACTCACGAAGTCTGGGGAATTGGCCCTGGACGATGTGGGGCACCTTTGCTAGTACAAGGGTTCCCTAACACACAGTAACTTTGCACCTAGCCTTCAGTAAATGAAGGTGCAGTGAAAAATGGCTGTGAAATAGTGTGTGCTCTATTTCACTCAGGCTGCAGTGGCAGTCCTGAAGAAAGGTGTGTGTGAGCTCCTTATGGGTGGCAAAAGGAATGCTGCAGCCCATAATGGTCCCCTGGAACCACAATGCCCTAGTACCAAGGTACCATATACTGGGGACTTATAAAGGGAGTCCAGTGTGCCAATCAGAATTGGAATATGGAGTCACTAAACTGTAGTGACAACTTTGGTAAGTAGAGAGAGCATAAGCACGGAAGGTCTGGTTAGCAGAACTCCAGTGACACACTTAAGCATACTAACAACACACATAGGCCACAAACTATGAACACTGGGGTCCTAGCTAGCAGGATCCCAGTGAGACAGGCAAAACACACTGACAAATAGGTTTTACACTATGAGCACTGGGGTCCTGGCTAGCAGGATCCCAGTGAGACAGTAAACACACACTGACAAACACTCACAAACAGGCCAAAACTGGGGGTAACCATGCTATGAATAGGCCACTTTCTCACAGAAAAGTACTTACTACTTCCTGCAGTTCAATAATTAATTATACCCCACCACCAGATTGACACTATCGGGGAATAGAAGAGTGGTTAATTTAATTCTGTTTAACTTGAGGTTTTGCAGCACGCCGCCAACAATCAATTATATAGTATAGTAGTTAGTGTGGTAACTGCCCCTGTTATGTATGTTATGTTATTGGTTTCAAAAAGTGCATAGCTGCCCCAGCAACAAGGCTTCCCAGCACTAATCCCAAGACAACACAACCAAAAACCAGCTGCAGTGGAGGCAAGGAAAATAGAGCCCATAGCAGCGTTTAGGAAGAGAAAAGCCAGGTCTTCAAAGCTTTCCTAAAATACATGTGATTCTGGATATTCCTGATAGCAGGGGGAAGTGTATTCCAAAGACCTAGAACTTTTACAAGAAATGAGAGACCACCCGCTCCCAAGACAGGATGGGCCACCACTGGCTGTCCCAGAGATGGAGATCTGTTCCTAATACCATAATTTCTGTGTTATTCACATTCAAACGTAGCCAATTGGCATCCATCCACTGCACAACTGCAAATATGCTTCTGTGAAAAATGGCCAGTTCTGACCTAGGATTATCTCAAAAAGATAGCATGAGCTGGGTGTCATCTGCAAAATACCAAGCATAAATCCCAAGGCATTCACAACCCGGGCCAGAGGTTGAATGTAAATGTTAAACAAAGTTGGGCTCAAAGAGGAGCTCGAGGGATGCCATGGGTCAGAGTATGAATTTGAGAGCTGTACGAGAGGGAGATGACCTGAAACGATCATTCAGAAAGAAACAAGGCAAACAAGGACAGAGCAGATTCGCCTATGTTAATCTCTCATAAGAAGTGAAGTAAAATTGTACTTCACTGTGTCAAATGTGGCACTGAAAGTACAGATTTTGTAAGACTGTTTAGGAGATCAAAGATTTCTTTTGTTGGGTTGTTGCCTCTTCTTATTTTGTCTCCAAAAAATCTACCTGCGTTTTCCGTATGAGTTTATGATAAGACTTTGTTGCAGCTCTATATTGTAATTTTTGGAAAGGATCATGCGATTTCCTCTAAGAGCATTCCAGGGCTTTGCAGTGTTTCCTAGCTGAGATCAGTGTTTTGTTAAACCAGGGCACTGCCTGTGGTTCCAAGGTATGACCCAGCCTCATGGGAATGAAGGAGTCTAAAGTTGATTTCAGACAGGATTGTACTTTTCTGTTTGTTGCCTGTACTGTAGAGGCCACCTGTGGGCATCTAGTTGTAATGAAATCCCCAACATTTTGAAAGTCAAGCTTATGCCATGGGCATTTGAGGATCAGGACACAACAATGTATCTGCCTTGATCATGGTGTGCAAATGGACATTGATTGGTGCAGGGCATAGAAAGAGGCGTCCCTACCAACATAGACTGAAGCTTGGAAAATACTGAGACTAGGAGGTGACCTGATAAATGGGTAGCGCTGGGGGCTAGTTGAGTTAAATAGCAAGCAGCGAGCTCTTCTATGAAATTAGCAATAGTGCCAACTTGGCTCGCTTCCAAATGGAGATTGAGATCTCCTACTATACTGAAAAAAGCCGATTTAATGAAGTGTGAGGCAGTAATGTAAACTAACACCTTCCTAAATGCTTAAAATAGACCACAAGGCCTATATATTAAAATTCCTCATGGAGTAAAATTACTATTTAGAGAAATTGTAAAAAGGGCACTTTCGCTACCTGGAATAGTGCAGCAAGTCAGACTACACATAGAGGCCCTGATTTATACTTTTTGCACTGGCTTGCACCATTTCAGTGCACCAGCTGGGCACCATATTTATGGAATGGTACAAGCCGGTGCAAAGGGCAGGCTAGCGACAAAAAAAATTATGTTAGTCGGGTGGGGCTGGAGGTATGGAAGAAGGGGGTTTTGCACCAAAAATGACATTAGGCAGGTTAGAGTAAAAAATAAAAAAAATATGCTAACCTATCTAGAGTCATTTTCTGATGCAAAACCATCCATAACACATGACTCTTGTCTTAGAAAAGACAAGAGTCATTCCCACTACCCCAATGGCCAGCACAGGGGACCTGGGTCCCCTGGGCATGGCCATTGTACCCAATGCCATGTAGGGGGGCAATTCCAGGGCCCCTATTGGCAATTAAAAAATACTTACCTGTACTTACCTATATTAACCTGGGATGGGGTCCCCCATCCTCCGCTGTCCCTCTGTTGTAGGTGGGGGTGAACCTGGAGCCTGGGGAGGGCACCTGTTGGCTTATTCCATAGTGTTCCACCACAGAAATAGGCCCAAAGGTCCCCTAACGCCTGCCATGACCCAGGCATTAAATAATGGTGCAAAGCAAGCTTTACGCCATTATTTGACCCCTCCTCCCCCGTGCGTGATTTTAGCACATGGGGACAAATATGGCGCTAAGGCCATAGAATAATTTTTTGCACTGGAATGCCTACTTTGCATCTCATTGACGTAAAGTAGGTTTCCACGTCCAAAAAATGACTTTAACTCCATAACTTTGGTGCTAGATGGATGGAGCGCCAAAGTGTAAATATGGAGTTAGCTTTGCACCTGATTTGCATTTAAAAAAATGACGCAAACTTGGTGCAAAACAAGTATAAATATGCCCCTCATTCTGTTAAAGTTCTTTAAATGGTTGTCAGAAGGTAGCGCATGGGCGGGTTCAGCTACTGAGTCCTGAGTACGCCCGGTTTCTGTGGGAAACAGGATATCTGGAGCCTTCTCTTGAAGAAGATCAAATACGTCAGCATGATGTTTAACTAGGGAGCAACAATTTAAATTGATGACCTAGCTCTCTGAAAAATGAGGTCACCTTAAAGATTCAGGCTTCGCAGCAAAAGGGGATTCTGTCTAGAATCCAATCATGGACTCTGCTTGTGCATGAGGTGGACCTGCAAGAGTGGAGCTCACTGGCAGAAAGGCTAACCTGTGTAGCCCTCTGTATCTATTTGCCCAGTAAAGGGTCTGCCAACATAACCAAAAATGTAATATTATTATCTCTCCTTCCAAAGAAAAACTTAATTACTATGTCATCAACTAGTTCAACATACTTACCTGAATTGATTTGCAATCTCCCCAAACCTTGTTGTCATGTTTCCCAAAATGGCCTTCTCATTAATAGTGGTGGTATTAGTGTTCATGTGCTAAAAGGCAAGACATTGCAAAGTTCACTTCAACCTACTCCAAATGAGATAAACTCCAACTGTCAGATTATGCAGAAAGATTATTTATCACAGGTGATTAGACTGAAAGAAAACTCAGAGTTAGTGGGTTATCAAAGACTGAGACCAGACCACCATAACAAAAAACTCTTATTACAAAATCTAGTGATAGTAGCTTCTAAGCAACTTGGGGTTGAATTTATAAAAAAATAATATAACTAAACTTCCAAAAACCTCTAGTCAGGATTCAGGAGGGGAGGGTTTGGTTACTCTGTTTTGCAGATTTTGTAAGTAATACAGGGAGGGCCTGATTCACAAAGGTGAAGCTATACTTTGGGTTTATGAGTAGTAACCTTTCCATCAATAATTTCATGATTAGTAAGTTAGGCCCGTATTTATACTTGGTATTTTGCAAGATTGCGCCATTTTTGCATCAAAAAGCGGCGCGAATGCAGCGCTAAAAAAGTATAAATATGGGCCTTAGTGAGTAGTAAGTAATCTTATCACTTTGAAATTTAGTTACTACTACAAGTTAGGTTACTATGTGTAATAGTAAACTTCTGGTAGTTCACTTAAACCGCAAGAGTGAACTTACAGCAAGGGTGCAAATTTACATTTGTGACTCAGGCTATACAGTACACACTAGTACCACCTAGTGTGGTACACTGGAACAGACATTGTTATAATTCTGCACTATAATGATGTGTTATCTCTTTTATGCATGGGTGGGTAAGTGGGACTGGTGTGGGCTATTGTTGAGCTGGGAAGATGCTACCTTGAAATGATGTTGCTTCCACCACATCTGCCTCAGCAAGTGCATGATCCATTTATGGTGAAAATTCTTAAGTCACACCACAATACATCACACAGCGAGGGGAAGAGGGTTAGGGATTTGATGAATGGATGGGAACCTGGGAGTTGGGGAAAGGTGTGGCAAAAACAAACACTACACAACAACAATATCCATCAGGCTAATGAGCAGCACATCATCATGGTCAAATCTGTCATACAAGGAAATTAAGCAATTACACTTTTCAGTTAAATGCATTTCAAAGAATCCTTCAGCTCCAGAGACCCAAGATATACTTAGTATGTAATTGTTCTGTCTCCTAGGTTTTGAAAAATATGAATTTGGGGAGGAGTGAACCTACACAATTCTAAAAAAATATGATTGTTAAAAGAAAAATTATATCGTATATCAATGCCAAATTGCGTGGAGCATCTACAGTCTTCTCAGAATCTTCATTCTGGGTGCATAGCTGAACTGGTCCGGTAAGATAAGCAGAATGTTATATTATGCAGCTTTTATGCAGAAGAAAAGAAGGCCTATGGATTGTAAAACAGTAGATGTCAAAATTGGAGAGTCAAGGAGAATGTAAGGTTCCTGAGGAGTGGAGCAAGAGGCAGAGCAGGAGCACAGGCTGCTGCAGCGCAATCATGATGACTAATGTGCGATTAAATGAGAAGTAAGAACAATTTTACAACCAATTCCCAGCAATTCCCGGTAATCGCTATTTGAATGTATGAAACTCCAGGAGTTTCATTTAGCAATTCCCAACTGCTTGCAAATTGATCTTCCCCATTAATATTCATGAGGTAGGTCACAATTTGTGACCCATTATGAATGGGTACAATCACAGGGATGGTGGCCTGCTGGGCTCAGCTGATCACCATGTCTGTGATTGCTTTGAAATAAAGCAATCCTTTTTTTTTTAATGCAGATGCGTTGAAAAAAAAAAAAAACGTTTTCTTTTCATTTTGTAAGAGTAGGCATGGGACCACTGCCTGCTCTTAAAAAATGTTTTTGCATGCATTCACAAAGGGGAAGGGGCTCCTTTCCATTTGCGAATGGGTTACCACCTACTTGAAGTAGGTCGTAAAATGAGAATGTTTTACGACCCCATTTCGGTCACAAAACATTCCTACATACCTCTGCGATTCGTAATAGGATGGGATGACCTTAAGCCCCTTCCCAATACCGAATCAGTCTGTAGTCGCTATTCCAAATTTTGATTCGGTAACAAGTTACAGAATTGCAAATTGGAATTCATACATACCAAAATGCATTTTTGCGATTGCAGAAATGCATGATACAGCTGGCCCTTGGTAACTAAACTGCAAGGTCTCGACTCTGCAGAACCCAGAAAAAAAGTCCATCAAAGAGTGGACCATTCAAGTAAACCTAGCCAAGTGTGTAAGAGGATATCACATTCATCATGAATCACCCATCAGCCCCCAAACATTGCAAATCATCAAAATCACATTTGCAGATTAGTTGAACAACACCCTCACTGTCTTCCACCACATGAAACACCATGCTCACACTCACTACACTCACTCAATATAAATGTATCACTCATTGGTACAATAGTTACATCTTCCAATTCAATCATGGTGGTACACATTTGCTGTTACATCTCCTCTTTTCCCATGGAAGCAACACAATGGATGTTGTGTAAATTATTAGTGGGGCAGCCCAGCCAGCTAGGGAATTAAAAAAGGAGGATAGGGAGGATGGAACAAGCATTGTCTTCGTGTCCTTTAAACAAATGGATAGGCTTTTTCTGTTCACACTGGTCCAACTCTAATCCATCCATAAATGTAAATAAATAGTGGGGCTGCTTAAGTCAGACACCGAATATCTAAATGTTCCTCTAGCTATATCCATTTTTTATGCAATACAGTTTGTCAATAATATGAATGTTGGTTTTATTTTGGCCTCAGTCAGGAAAGTAGGGTTCATTCTCAAACTCACAGGGTTCACCCAGAGGTTGGTCAGCTAATGCACTTGTTTCTAACCATTGACCCTCATCCTTCTCCTGTGCTGTTTCAGGAACAGTGTAATCTTGTGGCTTGAAGTGTTGGTCATTTTATTCATGGTCAATCTTTCCACATTGTGAGGCTAGAGACTTGTCATTCTGACTGTGACAAAGGCACCAGCTTCAGTGAACACGTGAAAAGACACACTGGCTACTGGATGAGCCAGATACTTTATTGCCATCCTGCTGAGCTCGGACCATTGGTCCTTTTTTCCATACCAATAAACCAATGGGTTTTGATCCAGATATACCTCTTTTGGGTCATCCTGAGAGACTTAGAACATCCTCTGAATTTTCATTGGTGCTGTCACTTGCCCGTCCTATGTTGCCTTCACCTCTGCACTTGACTTGAGTCCTGTCACTTGCAGAAGTTGGGCCTGATACTTTTGTTGCTTGTATTGTTGCTGGTGTTGTTGTTTCTGATGTCATTGCTGGTGTTGCTGGTGTTGGCTGCTGTGGGACAACCGCAGCACTGCCCATTCTGAACATTGAAGGCTGCAGGTCAGAATTTCTGCCCAGGACTCTAACTTCCAGCTGTCCTTCATCCAGGTCTCTCGCTTGCTCTACATCTAAAGCAAAACATCCCCTTCTGAAAAAGGAAAAAAGTGGCCTGTATTTTTTTTACACCGCTAATCAAGTATTGTGGCACAGATGTACTCCTTGGAGGACACAATCTCTCTTTGCAAACTTGGGTTAGTAGCCAAATAAAAGATTACGTTTGTGACACTTTTTTATCTGTTCCTGCAACAGATGGTACAACAAGATAGCTTGGCTCATTGCACTGTCCTCTTTGCTGACTTTCCATGAGAAAACCTCAGAAGGAAGCAGCATTTGCGTCAGGCATTTGACTAGGCCCCATTTGTCCATCTTCATGGTCATGCTTTCCCAATTGTATTCCTTCCTCTTTGAAGGTCATAATCAGTGAGTGATTAGTCTGTACTGCTCAAGCAAACATTACATAATGTAGTAGATTGTGTTCCACGGTGTTGCCACTTCCTGTATGAGGGCTTTAACCATGACTATATTAACATGCTGAATGATCCTCAACTGTTTCCGGCCTTTACAAAAATGACTAAAATGACTGCAGATTCTTCTGCAGGTCACCAGTATGTTCCTGACTATGGCCCTCATAATGACCCTGATGGTAAGTGATAAAGTGGCAGTAATTCCGCAGGCTGGCGGTAATTACCACCAAATTATGACCATGGTGGTGATAACTCCCATAGACAGCCAATGTACCACACCAAACGCCAGGGCGGACACAACACTCACCATGGTGGTTGCCGTCAACACCAAGGCGGAAGAAAAAGTACTGCCCACCATAATAAGACCCTACAATCTGCCATGTTTTCCGGGGCGGTACCAACATCATCAAAAGCCTGGTGGAAATGCATCACAGAAGAGGAAAGACTTACCATTGGAGACACAGGGAAGAACAACGCCGCCATTGTATCCGAACTGCAAGTTTTTCCGATGATCTTCTACGTTATGCTCCACCTGGAACACCAACGCTGATGAAGACAATGACGGAGAGTACAGCTGCCCAGCACACAAGGGAGAGAGGGAGGAAAACGAGAGTGACACACACACACACGCACAGCACACACCCGACACACACACACCATACACACAACCAGCTCCACACGAAAAACAACTTGCACCCGATAGACAGCAGAATAATGCAATGAATGCACCAAGGTGAATGTAATAATATCAACAGCTAATAAAGAATCCAATTGTCCATGAAACAGATATGTACAAATGTGCAGAAAGGGACACTGTCCAGTCCAATGTTCAAAGGGCCCACCTGGCCACAGGGCACAGTCCAATGTCTAACTCGAATCCTGACCTCATCTGAATAGAACTCTGCAGGAGCATCAGTTTGCAAGTGGGCAGGCACCTCAGGGTGATGGGGTACCTCAGCCAAAGTCGGGAACAAGCCCACTGGTTCTGGAGGGGGCTCCATAAGCAGTTCTCTCTACTGTGGAGTGCAAGGCCACAGTCTCTGGAGTGGGTGTCTTTCCCACTAGTTCTGGAAGAGGCCCCTCGTACAGCAGCCCCTTCCGCTGGTGGTGATGGCTACACTTTGGTGGTAGATGGGCTGCCTCCTGGGCATCCTCTGCAGGTGGTGATGGGTGCACTGTTGTGGCAGATGGAGGTGCCTCCTGGGCAGCCTCTGCAGGTGGTGATGGCTGCACTGTTGTGGCAGATGGAGGTGCTTCCTGGGCAGCCTCTGCAGGTGGTGATGGCTGCACTGTTGTGGCAGATGGAGGTGCCTCCTGGCTGCATTTCCTCAGCTGGCGGTGGGGGCCCCGTGACCACTGCTGGTGGTGGAGGTGTTGCCCCAACAGCCTCCGCTGGAGTAGAGGGCTTCGTCCTCTCCATGATATGGGGCATGGAATCCTTACCCTTCAAAGCAGGAGGTGCAGGCTCCTTACCCTTCTTGGCTGGAGGTGTAGACTCCTTCCCCTTTTTGGCTGGAGGTGTAGACTCCTACTCCTTCTTGGCTGGAGATGTGGTATCCTTCCCACAACGACTATGTGGTGCCACCACTGACTGCGTGGACTGTTTGGCTGAGGTGCTGGGCTGGGTTGTTGGGACCCTGCTCTTATGGGCAGGACGGGGATAGGGAGGAGGTCAAGTTGGGCAAGGAAAAGCTTCTTAGGGACAGTAGGGCTGGAGGAGGGATGGGAGTGGAGGTTGAGGGAGTGGTCGTAGGAGGTGTGTGGCTGCTGGATTTGGGTGCAGGTGCATGGGCAGTATGCTGATGCGAGGTGGATGGCTGTTGGGTGTGTGAGTGCTTGCGTTTGTGTCCTTTCGGAGGGGGGACAGACAGGGTGGGAGAGGACACAGGGGATGTTGTGGAGGTGCCTGCTAGTGAGGTGTGTGTGCTGCTTGGTGTGGTGATGCTAGTTGTGGATGTTAGTGCAGTGCATGCATGTGTGAGTGTGGACATGACTGTGAGGGAGGTGGAATAGGAGAAGGGGAGACAGTGGAGGTAGTGGATGCTGTTGTTTTTGGAACTGTCTGGTGTTTGTGTGAGTGCTTGTGGAATGAAGTGTGGTGCCTGTGTTTGACTGTGTCACTCTTGGGTGTGTCTTGTGTGCATGCTCATCAGTATGTGTGCATGGGATGGGTTGGGGTTGAGGAGACTGGGACTGGGAAGTGGTAGTTGAAGGGGGGACGGTAGAAGCAGGGGCAATGGCTGCCATCAGAGAGGAGGCCAGAGCCTGAATCGATCTCTGTTGGGCCACCAATCCACCGTGGATGCCCTCCAGGAATGCATTGCATTGCTGAACCTGGGATGCCAGCCCCTGGATGGCATTCACAATGGTTGACTGCCCTACGGAGATGGATCTCAGGAGGTCAATAGCCTCCTCACTTAGGGCAGCGGTGCTCACTGAGGCAGGGACTGAGGTGCTTGGGGTGAAAGAGATGCCCACCCTCCTGGGTGAGTGGGCATGGGTAACTCGCTGAGGGGCTACTGGGAGAGCAGTGCTGGTACAGGGGGCACACACATCTTCATGCATCCTCCTCACATCCATCATGCCCAATGTGTACTCACCTGTTAGTCTGGAGGCCCATAGAGCAGTCCCTCCTGGGGTAGGACCCCATCCACCAGTCGCTCCAACTCCCCCAAAGTGAAGGCAGGGGCCCTTTCCCTGGTCACACGAGCCATGATGGGTTCCAGGCACAGGTCACAGCAGCACACGCAGTGTATGTGTTCTCCTCCTGTTGACGGTCAGGAAACAAGTGAGGAATCAGATACAAAATGGCAGTCAGATCTGCGGCAGTGTACACCGTCACCACCTGCGCAGATCCCAATTGGCCACTGTACTCCATACATCCTCATATTATCAAATGAGATATTGCACGGCGGTGCAAGACCGCCTTCCGCCACAATGCCAAACGTAGCAGAGTTACCTCACTTTCACCTGTCTTTACACACAGGACAGACGGTCACCATTTCAAGGGGGGACAGTGGTCATATAGACATTAACTGTGTCACAGATTAGATTGGCACATACCTCGCCATTAACACCGACCCATTACATAAATGCACCATGGACACTGAAGTTGTGGTTCCATTGTTCCAATTGTGACAGCCTACTCACTCTGGTGTCCCTTAGATACTTACTGCTGCAGATGAATAGGAGGTGGAGACATACCCCCGTGTATAGACCACTTGTGGACTTGGCTACACTCGATGAAAGGCTCATTATGCTCACCTATAGACTGGACAGGGCTACAATCACAGAGCTGTGAGGCCGATTGGAACCAGACCTGATCTCATCTATCCGTCATCCAACTGGGACCCCTCTCTTGTGCAAGTGCTATCAGTGCTCCATTTCTTGGCAACTGGTTCTTTCCAAGTGACAGTGGGCTTGGTAGCAGGAATGTCAACGCCAATGTTCTCAATCCTGCTGGCAAGAGTGTTGTCTGCCCTGGTAAAACACATGTGCAGCTACATTTCTTTCCCCAGGGTGGAAGATTTGGGCACTGTGAAGGCCGGATTCTATGCAAGGGGACATATCCCCAATATTATCGGGGCAATTGATTTGACACATATTGTGTTTGTCCCCTTACCCGCCAGAATGAACAGGTGTTCAGGAATCGTAACAGTTTCCATTCACTGGGTGTGCAGATGGTGTGCCTGGGTGGAGCAGTACATCTCGAACGTCAGTGCTAAGTATCCTTGGTCGGTGCATGATGCCTCTGTTCTGAGGAATAGCAGCATCCCAAATGTGATGGCCCAACTACAGAGGCACAGGGTGTGGCTAATAGGTGAGCCTTGGTCCCCATCCACTGTATGCCAGTGTATGCCTTCAGGTGATCCCCCATAGGATTGTGTGAGGCTAAATGTGGTACCTCAATACTTGCAGGTGACTCTGGCTACCCAAACCTATTGTGGCTGCTGACCCCGTGAGGAATGCCAGGACAGGGGCTGAGGAACATTATAATGAGGCACAAGGGTGAACCAAATGGATCATCGAGAGGACCTTCAGGCTCATGAAGGCTAGGTTCAGGTGCCTCCATCTGACAGGTGGCTCCCTGTGGTACTCACCCGAGAAGGTCTGCCAGATTGTAGTGGCATGCTGCATGTTCCACAACCTGGCCCTCAGACGCCATGTACCTTTTCTGCAGGAGGAGGGGACTGGAGATGCCCCTGTGGCAGCAGTAGACCCTGAGGACAGTGAGGAGGAAGAGGATGAGGACAACAGAACATCAGTTATCCGTCAATACTTCCAATGACACACAGGGGAGACAGAGCAACTGACCATTCCTATGATTATTGGTGTATGATGGCATTAACTTCCTTTGCATCTCAACTTACTGTCACCTATGGCTTATCATTTTACAGATGTTGGTGATATAACAACTGTGTTCTGATGTGCTGTCTACAGACAGCTACAGGACATTATTTCTATGCTCTCACTGTGTTCAGTTCATTTGCACTAGATGTGACTGTTTCCATAACTGCACATTATCAAAACATAAAACACTAGTAGTCAAGTTGCGTTCAACGGTGTTTATTGTAGTGGTAAGAAATTGAGGGGAAAGTGCAACGGAAGGGGTTAAGATGGAGGAGAGTCCAGGGTATTCTTCCAGTCTGTTTGTAGCACAGGTCCATTGTCCAAGTGGTCACAGGAAGGGGAGCAAAGGCAGTTCAAAGTGGACAAGGTGACTGTGTGGGACACAAGGGGGACAATCAGGAGAGTCTAATTTCCTGGCGGTGGTCTTGGCAAGTGTCTCTGGCTTCTGTCTGGTTCGCAGGGAATGTTTACAGGATGGTTCACCTTCTGCAGGGGAGGGGTGCTGGTGTCCTGCATGTCCTGTGGTGGGGCCTCCTGCCCACTAGCTGCAGTGGAGGTGAAGGGCTTGTCAATGGACTGGTTAGTGGTAGGGGCCCGCTGCTGTGCTGTTGCCACCCTCATGATGTTGGCCATGTCTGCCAGCACCCCTTCTATGGAGATCAGGGTAGTGTTAATGGCCTGCAAGTCCTCCCTGATCCCCTGATACTGTCCCTCCTGCAGCTGCCTGTTCTCCCTCATGTTGTCAAAGATCTGGTCCATCGTGTCCTAGGAGTGTTGGTAGGCTCCAAGGATCTCTGCAAGTGCCTCCTGGAGAGTCGGTTCCCTGGGCCTGTTCTCCCCCAGGGCACACAGCAGTACTCCCAGTGTCCATTATGGCCTGTGCCTCTGTCCCCTGAACAGTGTTCCCACTGCCACTGACCCCAGATCCCTGATTGTCTTGGGTATGAAAGTGGACTGGGGACCCTGTACAGGTGGGCACACTGCTGATTGACGTGTTCTGGGGACAGAGGTGTGTGCAGGCTGGGTGGGTGCTGTGGTGTTGTATACTGATGGGGGAGGCTCTGTGGTGGACTGTGAGTGGGCTGGGGTGACCGGCTGTCCAGTGGTCCCTGATGGGCCAGGTTGTTGGTCCAGATCCAAAGTTACTGTCATCACTAAGGGCATCTTCTGTTGGGGGACTGGATAGTCGTGGCACCTCCTCTCTGCTTAGATTGGCTGGGGCACCTGTGGGGATAAAAGTGATGTATTATGTGTCATGTCTGTGACATTTTGTACATCCATATCTACCCCTCTAACGTTGGTGTTGCCCTGCCACCTTTTACTTTTGTATGGTGATGTATTGTGTGATTGTTAGTTTCCCTATGCTGTGCATGCTTTAGTGATGGGTGTCCATGTGGGGCTGGAAGGGCTGTCCGTGCATTGGAATAGCATGCAGGTCTTGGCATTGGGGTTAGTCATATGTGTAGGTGCAGTGTGTGGGATGGAGTGGAGTGATGGGAGTGGGGGAGAGGGTGTGAGATGGCATGCAGGTATGGGGTGATAAGTGTTAAATGTTAACTTACCAGTATCCAGTCCTTCGGCTACTCCAGCGAGTCCCTTAAGATGCAGTATTGCCAAGAATGGCTCCTCCCATGCTGTGAGCTGTGGGGGAGGAGGTGGAGGCCCACTGCCAGTTCTCTGTATGGAGAGCTGGTGCCTTGCTGCTATGGAATGTACCTTCTGCTGTAGATCGTGCCACCTCTTCCTGATGTCGTCCCTTGTTCTTGGATGTTGTCCCACGGCGTTCACCCGGTCCACGATTCTCTGCCATAGCTCCATCTTCCTTGCATTGGATATTTTCTGGACCTGTGTTCCAAAGATCTGTGGCTCTACCCTGACAATTTCCTCCACCATGACCCTTAACTCCTCATCAGTGAAACGGGGGTGCCTTTGTGGGGACATGGGTGTTGTGTGGTGTGTTTGGTGAGAGTGTGTTGAGTAATGTGGTGGGGTGTGTGATGTGGGTGCGTGAAGGATGCATGGGTGTAAGTGGTGTGTGTGTCTAGTTGTCACAGTGGTCTTGGTGTCAGTCTGGTGGCAATAATTTGTATTTGTAAAGGGCTGTGGGAAATGTGGGTGTGTGTTTTATAGTGCTGTGGATGTGTGGGTGTAGTGTGTGTATGAGTGTCAGGTGTGTGTTTTTAGTATTGGCCAATGTAGTGTTGTTTTGTATGTGGGTGTCCATTCTTAGCGCAGCGGTATGTACCGCCAATGGTTTATCGCCGTTGAATGTCAAATGTGATGATTCGTGGGTCATAATGTGATTGGTGTTGTTTTGTTGGTGTAACGGTATGAGTGTTGGGACTGACACTTTTCCACTGACCTTTGGGCTGGCAGATTGTGTATGTGACTGTATTCTGTTGGATTGGTGTGTGTGTGTATCATAATATGGCAAACGGATATTCGCTACTATGGTGGTATGTTGGCAGCTGTCACTGCGTCAGTAAGCGGGATTTACCGCAATGTCATAATGAGGGCATATGTCTTCTTTTTTGAGAAAGTGCAAAATCAGGTTCATGCAATGGGTCAAACACGGGACCCTGAAATATCCATCATCTGCTAATCCCTTGACTATATTGCAGCCATTGTACATAGCAAGAGATCTAATTGAGAGACCTCTGGTTCGCAGCCATTCAAACATCTTGCTGTTAAATTCTTCCAAGATGTCTGCATCTATGTGGGCTCTCTCCCTGGTGAACATTGCTATTATTGAAAGCCTCCAAAGTTTCTTCAGAACTGAGACCTATTGAAAGCTGTTTCCTAACCCCACAAAAGAGATCCAGTGTGCAGTGATACTCATGTAATCAGTTGCTTGGCAACTGGTCCACATGTTTGTCGTCAGGTGGGTAGCATGAACAGCACTGTGTCGCAAAGATTGTCCACCCAATTGCAGCACATTGTGATGAGCACTGGAATAGCAACTCTGACAGGATAGGTCCGGCTGAAAACATTCCGTTTTGGGGAGATGGCTGCCAGAAATTCTGAAAATCCCACTCCTTTCACTAAAGAAGAAGGGAGGAGATCCAGGCTTAGCATTTAAGCCAGTTTCCTGATATACAAACATGCCAATGGGGGGGTCCCTTATGCCTAAACGTGCTTATACTCATAGCCTGGATTTTCTTCCTTTCTGGGGCCACTGATAAAGGTGACTTTCGAGAAGTAGGTGGTGGTAGACTCAATGTGCATCCTGGATGCCGTGGTGTCTCCATCTGACTCTGGGACTTTTTGTGCCACTGGGAGGTCACTGAGGTGGATGATTCTGGTGCACTGCTGGTGACAGAGCTGCTTTGTGTGAGGATGTCACTGTATTCTTCCTC
Source organism: Pleurodeles waltl (assembly GCF_031143425.1). NCBI lineage: Eukaryota > Metazoa > Chordata > Amphibia > Caudata > Salamandridae > Pleurodeles > Pleurodeles waltl. The sequence goes on from NC_090439.1 coordinate 121,840,752, forward strand.
ACCTCCCACCATGATTGGATTTGTAGCTGATGCTTCTCGGGTCTCTTAACCTTCTCCACCGCAACCATGTTCAGCAATTTTTTTTAAGGTGCTAATCCCACCGGATTGCATGATGTTTTTTGATTTGGGTCGTTTGGCCTCCAGTACCATAATGTGAACCAGGCTTACCTCGAAAAACACTTGCGCGCCAAATCAAGCATATTACAATGTTCACCTGTTTGCTAAGCATGAATAAAATCCCAAACTGGGGAGGAGTATTTTCTTAGTTGGCCACTGCCAGTGCCTGAAGAAGGACTGGAGGTAGGTGGGTGTGTTGCGAGTGCCCTTCTGCAGTATATACTTCTACTAAGGTAGGGGTTGGTGGAGATCTCAGCTAGGGCTTTAAAAAGATAGGAGCCAGTGGTGCTACCTGTGCCACATCCCTCGGAGCAGGTTGAATAGTAATTTTGGACTCCTATGTGTCAGCATCTATGAGTGACTTATTGCTGTCACCCTCCTCATCATTCCCTTTCATATTTCTAAGGTTTTCTTTTCCCTTGCCTCTCCTGCCATCTTCCGGATTCCGCCGGTGTTCACTCCCTACCCCTATAATCATTATCAGAAGTTGTGCTTGCAGAAGATGTTGGAATAGTACCCTTTCTTTTTTTTGCTGGAGATCTTGGAGACAATGATTCCAAAAGAGGAGGTTCTTGCTCGACCACCGGCTCTGCTCCAACTTCAAGAAGATTTACTATTGTTGGCTGTGGCTGCTCTCCACTTTTCTCTGTTTCCTGAAAGGACTGGGTATTACTTTACGAAAGGGACTAATCCAATTCAACGTCACTGCTCGTTGGCGTCGCCATGATTGCAGGGGTTGCCTCACTGACAGATATTCAGGTGGTGCTCTTAATGTGGTAGTGCTGCTCCAAAGTACCTCCCTAGAAGCCGGTGTAACAGGCCCATGTCTCCCAAAAAAGGTTGCGGTCGGCGCACCACTAGTTGAAAGCTGCTTCTTCTCATTGACCAGTTTTTATGAGAGCAACTTTCTTTGGGCCACCTTAAAGCTCACAGTTGGTAGTGGCACTAAGCTGGCCAAGCGGAAGAGGTTGGAGGACTGACACCAATATACAGGCCTTCTGTTTGGCAGCACTGCTGGTGATGCCTGCTCCTCTCTCATGCACTTAAAAGCAAACAAGCAAGAAAAACATTTTGTGAAATGTGGCATTTGTGCAGTTTGAATTAGTACAAAGGCAATGTTAGTGTGGTTGGCTACTTAGGTAAAAATAAATCAACCACTTTAATGTTGAACCAAACCACCATACCATAAAATGTAATTTCTAATCAGGATAACACAAAATACAGATATAGTTATTTGTTTTATGTCCATCTACTCTAAAGATGACACCTATGGCATTCAGAGAAATGCATGGGTAAATGGAATAATCTATAAAAAAAAATGATGGTTAGTGTGTGCCTATGGCAGACCATGTGCTCCAAGGGGAAATAAAATAAATAATAATTAAAAAATAAATGATGCTGATGTGTCTGCAGTGCACTATAGCCAGGGTGTCCAGGAAGAAATGGAAGTATACCTAAAAAAAACTGAATGCTGTTGCACGGCTGTGCACCTATGATAGAAGGATGGATGGATGGAATGAGGCAAAATTAAGAAAAAAAAACATAAGTAAAAAATAAAATACAAAAATAAAAAAACAAAAATAAAAAATGAAATAAATTAAACATACAAATTAAAACATTAAAATAAAAAAGATAAATAATTGCAGATGTTTGTATGGGAGGATGAAAAGAAACCTATTGTAAGGCAAGGAGGTGCAAAATAAAAATTCCAATAACACATGTAATATTATATAAGCACTGTTCATCATATTCACAATGTATAAATACCACAGTGATCCTCAAGCACATTATTAAACTGATATCATATCTATCCATGTAAGCCTATGGCAAAGACACACTGGCTGGATGCACAAAATGTCTACCAGCACACAGTCAAACAACAACAGCGAGAAAGGAGGCTTGGGGAACAAAGAACACATGCAAACTTACAGCAGAGGCACACTATCTGTATGCACAAAATTGCCACCAGCCACATGGTCAAACAACAACAGTGAGCAAGCAGGCATGGGGAAAAACTACAAATGCAAACCTATGGTAAAGGCACACTGGCTGAATGCACAACATGGCCTCCAGCCACATGGTCAAACAACAACAGTGAGCAAAGGAGGCATGGGTAACATATTCAGGCTTATGGTCACAGACTACACAAAATGGTCCTGGGCCACATGTCATGGAGAACAAAGCAAATGGTGGCCAATGACAAACATACATACACTGCAGAGAAAAAGGAGACATGGTCACACTAAAGAAAACACTACTGTTAATTCAGCGATGCAAAACATGGACATTAATGGAGCTATACAATTTTACAATAACACACATCCTCCTACAGCATAAAATATTACCCCGCATAACACTTTTTACAGAAAAAAAATAATTGCAAACATAACCAACATTTTTTATTTATTCCAATGCCATCCCTGCCATAAATGAAGCTTGAAAAACATACATCACAGAAACATTTCTTTCATGCACTGATGACTATTAATACGGTGCCTACTGGATATATGGCCCATTGGAAGTCTAGGCCACATAACAAAATAAATGAATATTGCAAATATAACAAACATAGAGAAAGGGTAGTGAAATATGCAACATTTTTCTTTTACAGAAGATGAAAAATGAAATCCAAACAAATAACTAGGCCCCTACTTAAACTACAGACCACCCACCACAATCAAATGTAAAAACAAAAAAAGTACAAGTGCATGCCCTATCATTCAGCAACTTTATACAATAGTTTTTTAACTTAATTGTGTGATATCACAAAAACAAAGTCCTTAAATCCAAAGGTATATATCCAGCAGACAAAGACTGATCCTACCACCTAAAAAATACAAGTGAAAAGTGACCAGGAGATGAACAATGCACTGGGAGTAGCCTGCTGGACAGGAACAGGAAGTAGGAGTCTCTGGGGACTTCCTTCCTCTTGGAAAAAAAGTAATAAAAAAGCTTCTCTCACTAGAAATCAGCTGGAAAGTCTTTTGGAGAAGAAAATCCTTTTGAAAACCTCTTTTTGAGTAGATTTTGCTGCTTCTCGAGAAAATCTACTTGAGATGCATTCTCCCTTGTGAACGGCATCGTATTGGCACTGTCATGGCTACAAGTCTCACAAGAGGGTGCAAAATCTTGCACTCACTAGCAGCCTGAGAACATCATGGCACTCGCGAGCGAATGCTGTAGGAGGCTGGCCTGGTTTGTAGTGGGTACCTTCGTACTCACACCTTATACCAGGTCCAGTTATCTCTTATTAGTGAAGAAGTAGTGTTATAGCAGCTTAGGCTGATAGAGGTAGCTATAGCAGAGCAGCTTAGGCTGAACTAAGAGACATGCAAAGCTCATGCAATAGCACTTATAGTTACACAGTACTTATGCACAAGTAAATACAATACTCAGTGTTACCAAAAATAAAGGTATTTATTTGGTTGACACAGTACCAAAAATATCTTAGAGGCAATACTCCTTCTGGAGGTAAGTATTACACACAATATATACACTAGACACCAAAATAAGGTAAGTAAACAAGCATAGTATAGTGCAAACAATAGGACATGCTATAGAATGCAATGGGAGAAAATGGGTCTAGGGGTGACACAAACCATATACTATGAAAGTGGAATGTGAACCACGCATCCACCCCTAGACAAGTGTAGTGTGTGCAGAATCACTGGGAGAGTAAGAATACACTAAAGGTAAGTAACACACCCCACTCCAGAGCCCAGGAAAGTAGGAGTAAAGTACTGCAAGTTTCTTTAGGACACACTACACCTCGTCTTTGGAATTTTGCAGCAGCCAACAAAGTCTGCAAAGAACAACTACTGGATTATTGGACCTGAAGACCTGCAAAGGAAGGGGCCCAAGTCAAAAGAAGTTCCAGGAAGAGGGTGCAAAAGAAGAGTCCCTAGTTAGACAAAGACTGCAGAAATGCACCTTAGGAAAATGCCAGCAGGTTCCTGCATGATGCAAAGGATGTCCCACGAGGTGAGGATCGTTGCAGATGTGATTTCGTGTTGGAAGTCACCAACAAGCCTTGGCTACGACAAAAGTATGTTTTTCCTCAAAATGGTGCTGGATGGACCCAGGAGGAACCTGGGGGCCTCCACGATGTGTGAGGAGGAAGAGGGAGCTCTCAGCACTTTAGCGAGCCCTCAGGATGCCAGCCAGCACCCCCGGGAGTCACAGAATCCAGGGGCAAATGAGGTGCAAAATGCGGTTGAGGCAGCACAACAAAGGAAGGTCCCACACCGCCGGAGAACAACTCAGCGAGTTGAACATCACAGGATGGAGTGCTGGGGACCTGGGCCAGGCTGTGCACTAAGGAATTTTACAAACAATGCACAGAGGCCTCGGAGGTGAAAAAGACACAGTACACAGGGGTACTGTCGGTCTCAGGGAAGGCAAGGCCTTACCTCCTCCAAATTGCATCAGTAGGACCTCAGGACAGTCTATGTCAATGATGTCAACCCTCTGTGTCCTTAGGAGCATGCTAGTCATTGTAAGAGGAGTCCCAGGGTACCGATCATCATCTTAGGAGGTGCCTGCTTGGAGCAGGGGAATGACTCTGTCACTCCACGGGAGATTTCTTCAGTTCTTCTGGTGCAGGATGAAGACAGGAAGTCTCCAGAGCATTCACACCATGGAAACTGTTGCTGTTGCTGACTTGGAGCTGAGGTTGCTGAGGAAAGGTTTCTCTTGTAGACACTTTGTTGCAGTTACAGCGTTTCTTGGAGCAGGCTGCGGTTGATCTGAGGTCAGAAGAATCAGAAGTTGTTGCAGAGGATTCCTGAAGGATACTTGCAAGCAGAATCTGAAGAGAACCCACATGAGAGACCCTAAATAGCCCTGAGAAGAGGATAGGGTATCTTATCAGGTATGGACCTATCAGGAGCGGCCTCTGGCGTCACCTGCTGGCACTGGCCACTCAGAGCCATCCAGAGTGCCCCCACACCTTGCAAACCAAGATGGCTGAAGTCTGGGACACACTGGAGGAGCTCTGGGCACCACCCCTGGGATGGTGATGGACAGGGGAGTGGTCACTCCCATTTCGTTTGTCCAGTTTCCTGCCAGAGCAGGGGAGAAGGGGTCCCTGAACCGGTGTAGACTGGTTTATGCAAGGAGGGCACCATCTGTGCCCTTCAAAGCATTTCCAGAGGCTGGGGGAGACTACCCCTCCCCTGCCTGTAACACCTATTTCCAAAGGGAGAGGGTGTAACACCTTGCTCTCAGAGGGAAATGCTTTGTTCTGCCGTCCTGGGACTGGCCTGCCCAGACCCCAGGAGGGCAGAACCCTGTTTGTGAGGTGGCAGCAGTTGTAGCTGCAGTGCAAGCCTCAGAGAGCTGGTTTGGCAGTACTGGTGGTTCATGGTGGAGCCACCAGGATGCATGGAATTGGCTCCCCAATACTAGATTTGCAATGGGGGTACAATTTCGAAATCTTAGACATGTTCCATGCCCATATTCAGAGTTACCATTGTGAAGCTACATATAGGTATTAACTTATATGTAGTGCACATGTGTAATGTTGTCCCCACACTCACAAAGTTCGGGGAAATGGCCCTGAACTATGTGGGGGCACCTTTGCTAGTGCAAGGGTGTCCTCACACTCAGTAACTTTGCACCTAACCTTCAGAAAGTGAAGGTTAGGCATATAGGTGACTTATAAGTTACTTAAGTGCAGTGAAAATGGCTGTGAAATAGTGTGTGCAATATTTCACACAGGCTGCAATGGCAGTCCTGTATATGGGTTTGTCTGAGCTCCCTATGGGTGGCAAACGAAATGCTGCAGCCCATATGGATCTCCTGGAACCCCAATGCCCTGGGTACCTAGGTACCATCAACTAGGGACTTATAATGGGGGTCCAGTGTGCCAATTAAAATTGGTAACTTATGTCACTGGCCTACAGTGACAAATTTAAAAGCGGAGAGAGCATAAGCACTGAGGTTCTGATTAGCAGAGCCTCAGTGACAAAGTTAGGCACCACACAGGTATAAGCATTAGGCCACAAACTATGAGCACTGGGGTCCTGGCTAGTAGGATCCCACTGAGACTGGCAAAACATACTGACATATAGGTTTTTATCTAGGAGCACTGGGGTCCTAGCTAGCAGGAACCTAGTGACACAGTAAAAACACACTGACACACACTCACAAACAGGCCAAAAGTGGGGGTAACCATGCTAGAAAGAGGCTACTTTTTCAGAAATGCCAAAACAAATCTCGCACACATGAATGGATGGTGGAATTTGGGAACTGCACGTAGTGTGAAGTGCCCAAATTCCGAAAACTCCACTAGTGGAGCGGAGTTTTCCACCCAGGCCTATTTGAGTCCTTCTGTATTACTCTACTAGCTGCGGTAATATCGCCAACAGGCAGGCAGTAAAAAAAAAGGAATTATGACCACGACGGAAACCGCCAATACAGACAGACACTTTAAAACACAGACTGCCACGGCGGTAGCAACAAGCAGCGTGGCAGTAACCGCTAACAGCCAGACGGAAGACAATGTACTGCCCACCCTATTACAACAAGCCAATCCGCCAGCTTTTCCGGGGCAGTACCAACGGCATCAGAAGCATGGCGGAAATAGTACACAGAAGGGAAAGACTCACCTCTTGACACTCAAGGAAGAACCACAACGCCATGGAGCCCAAACTACAGGTGTTACCCATGCTGGTATACCTCCTCCTACACCAGGAACACGAACAGCAGCGAAGATGACCACAGTGAGAACTCTACCTAGCACACAAGTGTGGGTGAGAGGAAAAAGAGAGTGACACATACACACACACGCAACAAGCAACACCCCACCCCCAACACCATACATACCAACAGATACAACAACATTACATATACACCCCGTAACCCTCAGGAATAACGCAAGGATAAAAGGAAGTGAGTAAAGTCAGTGTAATAATATACATTTCGAGAAATACGTCCTCATAGCACAAAACAGTATCTACAATATATACAAATGGAGGGACACTGCCCAGTCCAAAATGTCCGTGGCCCACAGGGCCCTATCACATAGGCCAAGGCCACACTTGACTCCTGCCTCAATATGGAGAGAACACTGCTGGGGCAGCAGTTTGAAAATACACAGGCACCTCAGGGGGAAGGGGAAGGGGAAGGGGAAGGGGGAGGGCACCTCAGCCGGAAAATGGTAAAATGCCACTGCTCCTGGAGGGGGCTCCATGCCCACTGCTTGGTCCTGAGGAGTACAAAGCCACAGTCTCTCAAGTAGGTGGTTTGCCTACTGCTTGGTCCTGAGTAGTGCAAAGCCATAGTCTCTCAAGTGGGTGGTTTGCCCACTGCTTGGTCCTGGGGAGTGCAAAGCCACAGTCTTTCTATTGGGTGATTTGCCCACTGCTTGGTCCTGGGGAGGGCAAAACCAAAGTCTCTCAAGTGGATGCCTTCTTCCAGTGGTTCTGGAGGGGGCCTTGTGCCCAGTGTGCTTCATCCTGGCAAGGAGGGAGTGAGTGGATGACTTCTTCCACTGGTTCTGGAGGGGGCTTTGTGCCCAGTGTGCTTCACCCTGGCAAGGAGGGGGTGAGTGGATGCCTTCTTCCACTGGTTCTGGAGTGGGCTTTGTGCCCAGTGTGCTTCATCCTGGCAAGGAGGGGTTGAGTGGATGCCGTCTTCCACTGGTTCTGGAGGGGGCTTTGTGTCCAGTGTGCTTCATCCTGGCAAGTAGGGGGTGAGTGGATGTCTTCTTCCACTGGTTCTGGAGGAGGTCTTTTGCCCTATGATGCAGATCTTGGAGGGTGCAAGGTCAGTCTCGTACCTGGTTGTCACACCTACAATTTTTGCAGGGGCCAGGACGCACTACAGCCCATGGAAGCATGACTACACACTGCCCGCCGCCGGTCATGGCTGCTCAGTGGTGGCAGTGACGGGACTGGTGGCGGTGCTGCCTGTGGTGGGGGGAGGATCCAGCCCTTCTTCAGCAGCCTCGGGCGGTTGCCCGCTGGGGCTGCTGTTGCTGGCAGTGGTGGTGGCAGTGGTGCAGGTGGAGGTGCAGGTGGCGGTGCTGGCAGTGGTGCTGGCGGCAGTGCGGAGAGACTCCAGCCCTTCTCCTGCAGCCTCAAACGACTGTCCACTGGGGATGCTGCTGCTGGCAGTGGTGGTGGCAATGGTGCAGGTGGCGGTGCTGGCAGCTGTGTGGGGAGGCTCCAGCCCTTCCCCTGCAGCCTCAGACAGCTGCCCACTCGGGCTGCTGCTGCTGGCAGTGGTGGTGGCAGTGGTGTAGGTGGCGGTGCAGGTGGCGGTACTGCCGGCGGTGCTGGTGGCGGTGCGGGGATGCTCCAGCCCTTCCCCCCCACCCTCGGATGGCTGAAGTGATATGGCTGGTGTTGTTTGCCCAGTTGCTGCTCCAGCACCAGGCTCCATATCCATCCTGCCTGTGGTGTCTGTGCCTTTGTCATTGTCCTTGGCAGCTGGTGTTCCCTTCCTGTCCTTGCCAGCTACTGTTCCCTTCCTGCCCTTGCCAGCTAGTGGTGCCTCCTTGCTTCTGCCAGCTGATGGTGCCTCCTTGCTTCTGCCAGCTGGTGGTGCCTCCTTGTGTTTGCCAGCTGGTGGTGCCTCCTTGCTTCTGCCAGCTGGTGATGCCTCCTTCTGTTTGCCAGCTGGTGCTCCATTTTTGCCCTTGGCACCTGGTGCAGGCACACTGTCTGTGTGGATGGGTGTCTTCATGGTGCCTCTCACAACTGCAGTAAGGCTGCATAAACTACAGTGGCTGTGGACTGGGTGGCTGAGGTGCTAGCCTGGGTCCAGACCACCCTGGCTCGAAGTGAAGGATGGGGTGGGGCAGGGAATAGGTCAAGGGCGGAGAGGAAAAGCTTTTTAGGGACACTGGTGCTGGAAGAGAGTGAAGGTTTGGGAGTGGAGGAAGAGGAAGTGGTGGTAGGAGGTGTCTGTCTGCTGTGTTTGGGTGGCAGTTCGGGCTGGACTGTTCCCAGGAGGAACAGGGTCAAGACTGATTTGCATATGGCTGGGTCCAAACTGGGGTGGCATGGGGAGCAAAAGAACGATGGATTAAACCCAGATCTGTGACGGGGAGTGAGTGTTTGACAATGTTCAGCATTCCGTCCATCACTTGTTGTTTTTGCTTTGTCGCCCTAAGTGGGAAGGGTATGCCCAGACGTGGGTCCCGTGCTTCCCATGCCACTGGATTCAAGCTAGCCTGGCTGATGATGGGTGAAACCCCGAAACCGGTCCCAGGATGCTTGTTTCCGGTCCAGTGAGGACCTGGCTTGGCAGTTCGGGCTGGACTGTTCCCAGGAGGAACAGGGTCAAGACTGATTTGCATGTGGCTGGGTCCAAACTGGGGTGGCATGGGGAGCAAAAGAACGATGAATTAAACCCAGATCTGTGACTGGGGGTGAGTGTTTGACAATGTCCAGCATTCCGTCCATCACTTGTTGTTTTTGCTTTGTCGCCCTAAGTGGGAAGGGTATGCCCAGACGTGGGTCCCGTGCTTCCCATGCCACTGGATTCAAGCTAGCCTGGCTGATGCGGGGTGAAACCCCGAAACCGGTCCCAGGATGCTTGTTTCCGGTCCAGTGAGGACCTGGCTTGGCAGTTCGGGCTGGACTGTTCCCAGGAGGAACAGGGTCAAGACTGATTTGCATATGGCTGGGTCCAAACTGGTTTGGCATGGGGAGCAAAAGAACGATGGATTAAATCAAGATCTGTGACTGGGGGTGAGTGTTTGACAATGTTCAGCATTCCGTCCATCACTTGTTGTTTTTGCCTTGTCGCCCTAAGTGGGAAGGGTATGCCCAGACGTGGGTCCGTGCTTCCCATGCCACTGGATTCAAGCTAGCCTGGCTGATGAGGGGTGAAACCCCGAAACCGGTCCCAGGATGCTTGTTTCCGGTCCAGTGAGGACCTGGCTTGGCAGTTCGGGCTGGACTGTTCCCAGGAGGAACAGGGTCAAGACTGATTTGCATATGGCTGGGTCCAAACTGGGGTGGCATGGGGAGCAAAAGAACGATGGATTAAACCCAGATCTGTGACTGGGGGTGAGTGTTTGACAATGTTCAGCATTCCGTCCATCACTTGTTGTTTTTGCTTTTTGTGTTTGGGTGCAGGTGCATGGGCTGGATACTTTTGTGAGGTGGATGGCTGTTGGGTGTCTGAGTGCTTGTGTTTGTGTACTTTGGGAGGAGGGGGCACAGACACAGTGGATGGGATTCACTGTGGTTGACTGCCCAAAAGAGATGGATCATAGATGGTCAATAGACTCCTCATTGAGGGCAGCACGGCTGACTGGGGTAGGGCCTGAGGTGCCTGGGACGAAGGAGATGCCCACCCTCCTGGGTAAGCAGGCACAGGAAACACACTGAGGGGCTGCTGGGAGGGCGGTGCTAGTACAGGGGTGGCGGCTGTACCTGTAGTTGGGGTGGCCACAGAGGTGTCCGCCACAGCCAAGGAGCTTCCATCGGAAGAGGTGTCGTTGTCCGAACTGTCCCCTCCAGTGTCCGCCGTGGTGCTCCCCTCGCTCTCTGTCCCACTGGTGCCCTCACCGATGGTGGATTCGGCCTCTTGCGCCATGTGATGATGCTAATTCACACAAGGACAGGTTGACAAAACAAAAAGGGGGGTGGAAGAGACAGGGGATACACTTGGTCAATGCCAGCAACAAGACCACCGTTGGCATACTCAACACATAGGGAACAGCTCTATGCACTAGGCCATGCACTACCAGCTACAATGCTAGTCACCAGGCCATGGAGTACAATGCCTAACATCAATAGCAGCACAGCTGAAACCCACAGTACCCTGCCCAGTAGTAGATGCCCACTAGCATATTTGGGGTTGGAGTGCATCAGACCCTGACCATCATGGAACCTACCCTACCATGTTCATCCTGGCCTAGGGGCACCCACAGACCCACATCCCCCACCCAGATAGCACGTCAACATGTGCAATTTTCAGTATCTGAAACTGTACTCACCCCCTTGTGGCTGCTGTGATGCCTTCAAGCGCCCATCCAACTCCGGATAGCCCACCGCCAGGATGTGCAACATCAGGGGGGTCAGGGTATGACGGGCACCCCTTCCTCGTTGGGTGGCCATCCCCAGCTGGGCCTCCGCAATCTTCCTTGCCAAGCGGCGCAGGTCCTCCCACCGTTTGCAACAGTGGGTGCTCCACCTGTCAAAGACCCCCAAGGTCTGCACGTCCTTGGTGATGGCACGCCAAATACCCTTTTTCTGATGGGCGCTGACCTGCAGAAAAAGATACAAAGAAAAAGATATTAGTCATCCCATCCTGCCTGTTACACTCGTGGCCCACCATATCCCTCCCATCCCCTTAAGCACAGACATTGACCACCAGACATGCAGCACTCTGCCCAGGACCCCTCAGCCACCCGCCTCTTACACAAGGCTTACACACACACAACACTCCATGCATTCATGGCCCATGCATTGTGCTCACAGTTTACTCACACTTGGTCTGGAGGACCATAAAGTAAATGGCACTGGGGTAGGACCACATTCTCCAGTCTCTCCAACTCCTCTGAGGTGAAGGCAGGGGCCCTTTCCCCAGACACTCGAGCCATGGTCGCTTCCAGACGCAGGTCACAGCAGCACACATCACCACAAAAATCACCCCACACACCCTCACACACACCACACACACTACACCCATGACACCCCAGATTCTCTGAGGAGGAGCTAAGGGGCATGGTAGAGGAAATCATCTGGGTAGAGCCACAGCTATTCGGATCACAGGTGCAGCAGATATCAATAGCCAGGAAGATGGAGCTATGGCGGAGAATCGTGGACAGGGTCAACGCCGTGGGACAGCACCCCAGAACTAGGGATGACATCAGGAAGAGGTGAAACGACCTACAGGGGAAGGTACGTTCCATTGCAGCAAGACACCAGCTCGCTATCCAGAGGACTAGCAGTGAACCCCCACCTCCTCCCCCACAACTCACAGTATGGGTGGAGCAAGTCTTAGCAACACTGTATCTTGAGGGACTGGCCGGAGTTAGAGGAGGACTCTCTAATATTATCACCCCCCTACCTGCATGCCATCACATACCCTCACCATCACTCCACTCCACTAGGAGGGTGGCCTGGCTTATAGTGGGCACCTGATGGTACTTAAACCTTGTGCCAGGTCCAGTTATCCCTTATTAGTAGATTAGAAGTGTTCTAGCAGCTTAGGCTAATAGAGGTAGCTATAGCTAAGCAGCTTAGGCTGAACTAGGAGACATGCAAAGCTCCTACTATGCCACTTATATCACATAGCACTATATCATTAAAAAGCACAATACTCAGATTTACTAAAATAAAGGTACTTTATTTTAGTGACAATATGCCAAAAGTATCTCAGCGGATATACTCCCTTAGGAGGTAAGTAAAATACACAAAATATGCACACAAACCAAAATCAGGTAAGTAAACAGTTAGAAAAGTAGTGCAAACACTGTAGAACACAATAGAATGCAATAGGAGACAATAGGCCTAGGGGCAACACAAACCATATACTCCAAAAGTGGAATGCGAACCGCAAATGGACCCCAGGCCTAGTGTAGTGTGTAGAGGGTCACTGGGAGTGTAAGAAAACACTAAGGGCCTGATTACAACTTTGGAGGAGGTGTTAAACCGTCCCAAAAGTGACGGTAAAGTGACGGATATACCACCAGCCGTATTACGAGTCCATTATATACTATGGAACTCGTAATACGGCTGGTGGTATATCCGTCACATTTGGGACGGATTAACACCTCCTCCAAAGTTGTAATCAGGCCCTAAGGGTGTCGAAGATACCCCACCCAAGACCCTGAAAAGTAGGAGTAAAGTTACCCTACTACCCCAGAAAGACAGTAAAGTCGAGATAGGGGATTCTGCAAAGACAACAACTGACTGTAAAGCACTGAAGACGGATTCCTGGACCTGAGGACCTGCAAAGGAAGGGGACTAAGGGGGTCATTCTGACCTCGGCGGTAAAAGGCTCTTACCGCTGGTCAGAAGTCCGCCATTCTACCACCGCGGCCGCGGTAAACCGCCACGGTCATTCTGACCCACAACTGCCAAACCGCCAAAAACCCGACATCCACGGAAGGCCGCCTCATCAGCGGTCAGCGATAAACTGGAGATGACCAAACCTCCACCGTCACGCCAACACAAACACGCCCATGCCATTACGACCCACGAATTCACGCGGCGGTCTTTCAACCGCGGTATTCCATTGGCGGTACACACCGCCGCGGTCAAAATACACACACCTTTACAAAACACAGCCACATTGGACAATTCGAAATACACACACCTGATACACATACACACACCACACCCACACATCCAATCAACTATAAAACACACACCCACATCACAGAGGAACACAACATCATCGCCCACACTACATCCACGCACAAAACACCACACACCACCACACACACCACACTCATCACCACAAACACCACCCCACACCACCCCATGGCACCCCAAAGACACCCCAGGTTCTCGGACCAAGAACTCAGGGTCATGGTGGAGGAAATAATTAGGGTAGAGCCCCAGCTATTCGGCACACAGGTGCAGCACACCACAATAGCCAGGAAGGCGGAGCTATGGCAAAGGATCGTCGACAGGGTCAACGCTGTGGGACAGCATCCCAGAAACTGGGAAGACATCCGAAAGCGCTGGAACGACCTACGGGGGAAGGTGCGGTCGATGGTGTCAAGACACAACATCGCTGTGCAGAAGACTGGCGGCGGACCCCCACCAACTCCACCCGAATTCACAGCATGGGAGCAAGAGGTCTTGAACATCCTGCATCCTGAGGGCCTCGCTGGAGTAGGCGGAGGAATGGACTCTGGTAAGTCTAATCCCAACTACTTCACCCCCCCAACCACCAGCATGCCAACCCACACCCCCACCCTCAACCCCAACCCCCCAGCACACATCCTCCCTGCCAATGTCTCACCAGCACAACCACCCAGCACAACACCAATCCCTGAATGCCAACACAAACCATGGACACCCATCACCCAAGCATGACCACTGCACATACCCATCCCCCCCACAAACCACCCTCACAACTCCTCCCACAAGGGAATGCCAGCACTGGGGGACAAGGGCACCCACAAATCGCACGCCATGGCACACACAGAAGCAATAACCATACTCTTTTACCCCTGCAGGGCCCGAACGCCAACACACCGGCCAGGAGGGTCCAGATTTGTCCATCCCGCCCCCAGAACAGGCCCCCGGTGATGACAGCAGCTCTGTCGACCTAGAACCTGATGACCAGCCCTGACTATCGGGGACCTCTGGACAGTCGGTTCCCCACACACAGACACAGGCCACAGCAGACCCAACCCCCTCTGGGAATACCAGCACAGCTCCCACCCAGCGGGCCCATGCCTCTGTCTCCAGGACGCGTCAATCAGCGGTGTGTCCGCCACTACAGGGCACCCAGGCTGACCCACCACCCCAACAACAACAGGGACCTGGGGGCAGTGGTAGTGGGCACACCGTCCAGGGGACAGAGGCCCGGGGAAACAGGGGAACTGGGAGGGCTGCTGTGCGAGAGGGGGTTGACCGGCCCAGGGAACCCACTCTCCAAGAGGCCCTCACCACCATCATGGGAGCATACCACCGCTCCCAGGAGACAGTGGCGACGGTACTGGCCAGGTTCCAGGAGATCCAGGCACAGCAGGAGGAACGGTACATGGGGTTCAGAGACGAACTCAGGAACATCGGTACCGCAATGGGGACCATCGTCCTGGCCCTCAACCAGATAGTCACCACATTGCGGGACCATGTGGCACCCCAAAGGGCCCCTGTCACCAGCCCGGACGACGAACAGCCTACCACCTCCGCCGGCGCTAGTGGACAGGAGGCCCCAACACAACGACAGGCCACCAGAACCCCACCTCCTGCTGAAGATCAACCACCCCGCAAGCGGAACCTGAGATCACACAAGAAGACAGAGTAGGATGCCAAGACCCCCGCCAGCAAACGATACCCCCTGATGTCATCCCACTGTCCCACATTGTCACCCTGTCCAACCTTGAACTGCCCCTGCTCCATCCTTCCACAGGCATATGGGCAATGCACCTGTGCTACTGAGAACTGGACTCTGCCATGGACATTACTCCACCCCCACCCATCACCGTTTTACTATCATGGACCTATACGCAGCACTTAAAATAAATCACCAATTGCACTTCAAATGTCAGGAGTCTGCTTGTATTCTTTACGAATGTATTACACATAACGGTGCAATAATGTTCATTTACATTGTGATGACAACATACCAGTGTCAATAAGCATTAGTCCATGGGCAAACAAAGCAGAAGTCACGCTGTGGGTCATACAGCTCTGAAAAGGAAAGGGAAAGTCAAAAATCAGTGAAAAGGAACTGGGGGGAAACACAGAAAGTAGAGATGCAGGAGGCCAGAAGTAAATGTAAAATGGCGTGGGTGATTCTTACCTGTGTGCTACTGAAAATACTGCTGTATAACTGTGTCCCTGTTGTCCGTGTCGTCCCCGTCGTCTTCCTCCTCTTCACTCTCCACAGGCTCCACAGCTGCTACAACACCACCATCTGGACCATCCTCCTGCAGGAAAGGCACCTGGCGTCACAATGCAAGATTGTGAAGCATACAGCAGGCCACGATGATATGACACACCTTCTTTGGTGAGTACATGAGGGATCCCCCTGTCATATGCAGGCACCTAAACCTGGCCTTCAGGACCCCGAAGGTCCGTTCTATAATCCTCCTAGTTCGCCCATGTGCCTCATTGTACCGTTCCTCTGCCCTGGTCCGGGGATTCCTCACTGGGGTCAATAGCCAAGGCAGGTTGGGGTAACCAGAGTCACCTATTAGCCACACACAGTGTCTCTGTAGCTGTTCCATCACATAAGGGATGCTGCTATTTCGCATGACATACGCGTCATGCACTGACCCCGGGAACTTGGCATTTAGATGGGAGATGTACTGGTCAGCCAAACAGACCACCTGGACATTCATCGAATGGTAATTTTTTCTATTTCTGTACACCTGCTCATTGTCTTTTGGGGGTACTAAAGCCACATGGATCCCATCAATGGCACCAATGATGTTGGGGATATGTCCAAGGGCATAGAAATCACCCTTCACATTGGCCAAATCACCCTCCTCAGGGAAAACAATGTATCTCCGCATGTATTTCATCAGGGCAGACAACACTCTGGAAAAAAACTTAGAAAACATAGGCTGAGACATCCCTGATGACATGGCCACTGTTGTCTGAAAAGACCCACTTGCCAAAAAATGGAGTACTGACAGAACCTGCACCAGAGGGGGAATCCCTGTGGGTTGGTGGATGGGGGACATCAGGTCTGGCTCCAGCTGGGCACACAGTTCATGTATAGTGGCTCGGTCAAGTCGGTATCGAAGTATAATATGTCGTTCTACCATTGTCGACAGGTCCACCAGCGGTCGGTACACGGGAGGATTCATCCTTCTCCTCGCAAGTCCCAGAGGACGGTGCCTAGGAAGGACGACATGGAGCACAGAGTCAAGCAACCCACAGGTTTGTTCACACAGCTTGCACAGTACACGAATCGCTATGCATTGAAAGGCTTGTATGAGTGGCAATGCAAGGCCTAGGCCTGTGTGACGCAGTAGCAATTAAGCCATGTGGGCCCTTGTAATGGCGGCTGCTTGACCTGAGAAGTGTGACAGTGGGATGTGAGGTCAACGCGCTGGCGTGGCACACCGTGGGGGTAGGCGGTCGAAGACCGCGGCGCAAAGCAGCATTGGTTAACATTGCACCCTATGGGTCTCAGGAGCCAATGACGATGTGCGCCGGCGGTCGCGGTACGCACCGCGCGGTACGCACCGCCGCGGGCGTGACCGCCATTTTCTATCTGCTTAACCACTCGAGACCTGACCATCCACAGGAGAGGACCTATACTGCAAGCGCTGCTGTGACCTCGGTCTGGAAGAGACAATGGCTGTTGCGACTGGGGAAAGGGCCCCTGCCTTCACTTCAGAAGAGTTGGAGAAACTTGTGGATGGGGTCCTGCCCCAGTATGCGCTACTCTACGGTCCTCCAGACCAACAGGTAAGTACACTGGGTGCACGTTGAATGGGCTATGCCTGGGTTGTGTATGGTGGATGTAAGATGGTGGGGTGGGGAGTGAATGAGGAGTGCAAGGCACGACAGATGAGAGCATGTGCCACATGGCAGGGTTGGGAAGAGGGGGGCAATCACATCTAACATGCAGAAAAATGTTGAAATTTCCTTTCCCACCCTGTACATGTCAAATAGGTCAGCGCCCATCAGAAAGTCGACATTTGGCGTGCCATCGCCAAGGAAGTCCGGGACCTGGGGGTCCACAACAGACGGGGCACCCACTGCCGAAAGAGGTGGGAGGACATCCGCCGCGGGACCAGGAAGACCGCCGAGTCACTGCTGGGGATGGCCTCCCAACGTAGGAGGGGTGCCAGTCGTACCTTGACCCCCCTGATGTCCCGGATCCTGGCGGTGGCCTACCCCATTTGGATGGGCGCGTGAGGACATCACAGCAGACACAAGGGGGTGAGTACCAGCACATTCTGCTATCTTTACACGCAGTGGAGGCGTCTGGGTGGGAGAGGAGAGCTGTGGGTGACATTAGGCTAGGGCGCTTTCTGTTGTGTAGTCCCCTCCTTTAGGCATGGCCCTGTGCCCCCGCCCCCCACCTCTGTAGGGTGCCAAATACAGCAATCCATGGTCCAGCATCACCCATGTGCGCATTTGTTGTCCATAGACCTGTTGGCCTAGTCACAAGTACTGAGTAGTGTACCCCGATTGCGCGGCGTAGTGCATGAGGCTCCTGTGTCTGTCCTCTCCGCCAACGGTGTTGACAATGCATGCACTCAACCTGTTTTTATTTCTCCCCCCACCCTTTTTCTTTATCTTCTTGTGCATGTGTGCATTAGCATCATCAGGCGGAGGAGAATTGGCATCGGAGCACTAGGGAGCTGCAACTCACAAGGCCCCGGTGGGCCATGGTACAGACACCGAGGTCACCAGTGATACGGAGGGCGAGGGGAGCACCACAACGGGGACCCGTGGTGACACCAGCGACACCGACACGTCCTCGGAAGGGAGCTCCCTAGCGGTGGCGGCAACATCCGGGCCCCCCGCCTCTACAGGTACAGCCGCCACCCAGCACACCAGCTCCGCCCTTCCAGCAGCCCCTCAGCCTTCGCTCCGTGCCCGCTCGCCCAAGAAGGCGGGCATCTCCTTCGCCCCAGGCACCTCAGGCCCTGCCCATGTTACCCCTGCTGACCTCCTATAGACCATCATTGTTGGGCAGTCTACCCTTTTGAATGCCATCCAGGGGGTAGAGAGGGAGGTGCATCAGAGCAATGCATACCTGGAGGGCATTCATTCGGGTCAGGCTGCCCATCAACGATCGTTCAATGCTCTGGCCTCAGCACTGACGGCAGCCATTGTCCCTGTTTCCAGCCTCCCTCTTCTAACTGCCTCCACCCTGTCTCTGTCTCCTGTTCCTCAGCCTATCCCATCCACACCATCAGACCAGCCTGCACACAACTCAACACCCAAGGGCAGCTCATCCAGACATAAGCACCACAGATCACACAAGCATTCACCCAAGCAACACCCAGATGCAGACATGCCAACAGTCAATACCACCCCTGTGTCCCCCTCCTCCTCGTCTCCCTCCTCCCTCCCTGTGACGTCTCCACTCACACCTGCATGCACACCACCATCAGCCAGTACTTCCATCACCAGCACACCCTCCAGTACAGTCAGCACACGTGCAGTCACCACCCCCACTGCCATTTACACGTCCCCTGTGTCCTCTCCCACTGTGTCTGTCACCCCCTCTTCCAAGACACACAAACGCAGGCAGCCACCCACCCAACAGCCAACCACCTCACGACAGCCTACGTCACAAGCACCTGCACCCAAAGACAGCACACCTGACTCTCCTACAACCACATCCTCTTCCTCCACTCCCATACCCACTACACCTACCCTTTACATTGGTCCTAAAAAACTTTACCTCTCCAAACTTAACCTCTTTGCCCCACCTGACCCACCCCCTCCATCTGCTAAGAGTCCCAAGAGCACCTCAGCCACCACCAGCCCTGCTTCAAGTGTCACCATTGTGCACGGGTTTTGGAGTCCACCCTTTCCCAGCACTGATACATCGGCCAGCAGCAAGGGGACAGCCAGCACCCCCCCTGGAAAGAGGACCCGTAAAATCAAGGGCCGCCGCGAGAAGACTGACACGGCTGCCCCCAAGGAGCAAAGTCCTGGGCTGTCACCTGCCACAACATCCAGGGGAGGCAAGGGCCAGAGAGCCTCATCGAAGGAGGGCAAGGGCAGCAGGGCGGAGAAGTCAGCCAGCAGGGGCGCGGACCAGGAGGGCCCCACAAGCCCCATCCCGGGTGTGAGGGAGGACACCCACGGGCCCAGGACTCCGTCACAGAAGGGTCCAGCAACTGCACGGTCGGAGGGCGACTAAGCAGGGAGTCCTGGCCAGGTCTGGCTCCCTTGAATGACTGGACAAGCACCGCTGAAGAGGGCCCCCTCCGTGCAGAAAGGCACCGCTGAAGAGGGCCCCGCCGTGCAGAAAGGCACCGCTGAAGAGGGCCCGCCGTGCAGAAAGGCACCGCTGAAGAGGGCCCCGCCGTGCAGAAAGACACCGCTGAAGAGGGCCCCGCCGTGCAGAAAGGCACCGCTGAAGAGGGCCCCGCCGTGCAGAAAGGCACCGCTGAAGAGGGACCCGCCGTGCAGATAGACACCGCTGAAGAGGGCCAGGGCCCCGCCGTGCAGAAAGACACCGCTGAAGAGGGCCCCGCCGTGCAGAAAGGCACCGCTGAAGAGGGCCCCGCCGTGCAGAAAGGCACCGCTGAAGAGGGCCCCGCAGTGCAGATAGACACCGCTGAAGAGGTCCCCGCCGTGCAGAAAGGCACTGCTGAAGAGGGCCCCGCCGTGCAGAAAGGCACCGCTGAAGAGGTCCCCGCCGTGCAGAAAGACACCGGTGAAGAGGGCCCCACCTTGCAGAAAGGCACCGCTGAAGAGGGCCCCGCCGTGTAGAAAGACACCGCTGAAGAAGGCCCCGCCGTGCAGAAAGGCACCGCTGAAGAGGGCCCCGCCGTGCAGAAAGACACCGCTGAAGAGGGCCCCGCCGTGCAGAAAGGCACCGCTGAAGAGGGCCCCGCCGTGCAGAAAGACACCACTGAAGAGGGCCCGCCGTGCAGAAAGGCACCGCTGAAGAGGGCCCCGCCGTGCAGAAAGGCACCGCTGAAGAGGGCCCCGCCGTGCAGATAGACACCGCTGAAGAGGGCCCCGCCGTGCAGAAAGGCACCGCTGAAGAGGGCCCGCCGTGCAGATAGACACCGCTGAAGAGGGCCCCGCCGTGCAGAAAGGCACCGCTGAAGAGGGCCCCGCCGTGCAGAAAGACACCGCTGAAGAGGGCCCCGCCGTGCAGAAAGGCACCGCTGAAGAGGGCCCCGCCGTGCAGAAAGACACCGCTGAAGAGGGCCCCGCCGTGCAGAAAGGCACCGCTCCGCTGGACCCTTCCTGTCAAGCACCGCTCCGCTGGGCCCCGCTGTCTCAAGCACCGCTCCGCTGGGCCCTTCCTGTCAGGCACCGCTCAGCTGGGCCCCGCCGTCTCCAGCACCGCTCCGCTGGGCCCTTCCTGTCAAGCACCGCTCCGCTGGGCCCTTCATGTCAAGCACCGCTCCGCTGGGCCCTTCCTGTCAAGCACCGCACCGCTGGGCCCCGCCGTCTCAAGCACCGCTCCGCTGGGCCCCGCCGTCTCAAGTACCGCTCCGCTGGGCCCTTCCTGTCAAGCACCTCTCCGCTGGGCCCCGCCGTCTCAAGCACCGCTCAGCTGGGCCCTGCCGTCTCAAGCACCGCTCTGCTGGGCCCTTCCTGTCAGGCACCGGTCCGCTGGGCCCCGCCGTCTCAAGCACCGCTCCGCTGGGCCCTTCCTGTCAAGCACCGCTGGCCCATTGACAGTGCCGGTTCTGTGTCGAGCTAGTGTTCACGCTGCACTCGGGGCACCCTGCCTCCTACATTACCTGTGGAGTCTGTGATCCACCTGATGGCCTGTGTCTCTGCACTCCCCAGGATGGCACAGTGGGCAGACCACCCACTGTAGAGACTTGTGAGACTGTGGCTTTGCACTCCCCAGGATGGCACAATGGGCATGGTGGACCCTTCGTGGATCTGGCGTCGTGGACTCATGTGGCTGAGGTGCCCCCCCTTCCCTTCCCCCTGAGGTGCCTGTAGTTTTGAAATCTGATGCCCCAGCAGTGTTCTCTCCAACGGACTCAGGTTTCCTGTGTGGGCTTTGCCCATGTGTTGATACACTTTGGCCCACGGACAGTGGAAATTTAAGTGACTGTGCAGGACTTATTGCCTATGTTTATCGGTTTCGCAATGTTCTTACTTGATTTTTTACAATTCATATTGCTATTTTACCATGACTTCAAAGAACCTCTTTTATACATAAATGTTGTTTCTCACTTTAATTATGTCTTTGCATTATTCCGGGGGGTTTGGGTGGTGTCACTGTGACTTGGTGCTCTGCATTGGTGTGTAGATAGTTGGGGGGGGGGTCGCATATGTGTGTGCCCGTAAGCTTTCCTCCTCCCCCCTCCCCTGTGTCGTAGGTGCAGTACTCACCGTTGTTGTCTGCGCCGGCATTCGTACTCGTGGTAGATGAGCAGGTAGACAATAGCTGGTAGGATGTTTAATTCGGGTTCCATGCTGTTCTCCGTCCTCGTGGAGTGTGTATAGGTGAGCGTTTTCCCATTCGTAGTCTGTTTCCACCGTGTTTTTATCGGCGGGGCTCCCGCCCCGGAAAAGGTGGCGGATTGGTGAGTTGTGATAGGGTGGGCGGTACATTGTCTGCCGCCTGCCTGTTGGCGGTGACCGCCGCGCTGTTTGTCTGTCCCGCCGTGGCGGTCGGAGTGTTAAAGTGGCAGCCTGTGTTGGCGGTTCCCGCCAGGGTCAGAGTACCTTTTTTTTGACCGCCTGCCTGTTGGCGGGTTGGCCGCCGCTTTATCACCGACCGCCAGGGTTGGAATGACCCCCTAAGTTCCCTAAACCCCGGATGAAGGTGCAAAAGGTCTGCCTCTGGGTGGAAGAAGCTGAAGATTCTGCAATAACGGAAGGTACCAGGAACTTCTCCTTTGGTCAGAAGATGTCCCATGGTGTGCCGGAGGATGCAGAGTTGTTTCCACGAAGAAAGACCACAAACAAGCCTTGCTAGCTGCAAGAGTCACGGTTGAAGATAATGGGGGCTGCCCGGGCCCAGAAAGGACCAGGAGGTTGCCCCTTGGAGGAGGAGACAGAGGGGGCGCTCAGCAACAGAGAGAGCTCATGCAGAATCAGTCAGCACCCGCAGAAGCACTTGAACAGGTGTTCAAGAAATCTGAGCATGACGATTGTCCAAACATAACAAAAGAGGGTCCCACGAAGTCGGAGGTCAACTCAGTAAGTTGAACAATGCAGGACGGAGTGCTGGGGACCTGGGCTGTGCTGTGCACGAAGGAAGTCTTGCAAAAGTCACAGAAGCCCTAGCAGCTTCAGATCACACAGTACACTGGTTTACTGTCTGGCGTGGGGAGGACTTACCTCCACCAAATTAGGACAGAAGGACCACTGGACTGGCGGGGTCACTTGGATCTAGCTCCTGTGTTCCAGGGACCATGCTCGTGAACATGAGAGGGGACCCAGAGGACTGGTGATGCAGACGTTTGGTGTCTGCGGTAGCAGGGGGAAGATTCCATCGACCGACATGAGATTTCTTCTTGGCTTCCAGTGCGGGGTGAAGGCAGGCAGCCCTCAGAGCATGCACCACCAGGAAACAGTCGAGAAAGCTGGCAGGATTAGGCGCTACAATGTTGCTGGTAGTCTTCTTGCTACTTTGTTGCAGTTTTGCAGGCATCCTGGAGCAGTCAGCGGTCTGTCCTTGGCAGAAGTCAAAGAGAGAGATGCAGAGGAACTCTAGTGAGCTCTTACATTCGTTATCTGAAGAGGAACCCACAGGAGAGACCCTAAATAACCCTCAGAGGAGTATTGGCTACCTAACCAGGTAAGAGCCTATCAGAAGGGGTCTCTGACATCACCTGCTGGAACTGGCCACTCAGAGGTCTCCACTGTGCCCTCACACCTCTGCATTCAAGATGGCAGAGGTCTGGGACACACTGGAGGACCTCTGGGCAGCACCCCTGGTGTGGTGATGGACAGGGGAGTGGTCACTCCCTTTCCTTTGTCCAGTTTTGTGCCAGAGCAGGGGCTGTTGGCTCCCTGAACCGGTGTAGACTGGCTTATGCAAGGAGGGCACCATCTGTGTCCTTCAAAGCATTTCAAGAGGCTGGGGGAGGTTAATCCTCCCCAGCCCTTAACACCTATTTCCAAAGGGAGAGGGTGTAACACCCTCTCTCAAAGGAAATCCTTTGTTCTGCCTTCCAGGGACTGGGCTGCCCAGACCCCAGGAGGTGAGAAACCTGTCTGAGGGTTGGCAGCAGCGGTCGCTGCAGAGAAAACCCCAGAAAGCTGGTTTATCAGTACCATGCTGGAGCCCCGAGGATGCATGGGATTGGTACCCCAATACCAGATTTGGCTTGGCGGGACAATTCCATGATTTTAGACCTGTTACATGTTAGGGGTTGACCTAAATGTAGTTCACGCATGTAATGGTGTCCCTGCACTCACAAAGTGTGGGGAAATTGCCGTGGACAATGTGGGGGCACCTTGGCTAGTGCCAGTGTGCCCTCACACTTAGTAACTTTGCACCTAACCTTCACTAAGTGAGGGTTAGACATATAGGTGACTTATAAGTTACTTAAGTGCAGTGTAAAATGGCTGTGAAATAACGTGGACGTTATTTCACTCAGGCTGCATTGGCAGCCCTGTGTAAGAATTGCCTGAGCTCCCTATGGGTGGCAAAAAGATTCTGCAGCCCATAGGGATCTCCTGGAACCCCAATACCCTGGGTACCTACGTACCATATACTAGGGAATTATAAGGGTGTTCCAGTGTACCTATTAGAATTGGTGAAAATAGTCACTAGCCTGCAGTGACAGTTTTAAAAAGCAGAGAGAGCGTAAACACTGGGATTCTGGTTAGCACAGTCTCAGTGATACAGTTAGGCACCACACAGGGAACACATATAGGCCACAAACTATGAGCACTGGGGTCCTGGCTAGCAGGATCCCAGTGACATAGGCAAAAACAAACTGACACACAAGTGAAAATGGGGGTAACATGCCAGGCAAGATGGTACTTTCCTACAACTACATCCCACACACTCCACCATCACATCTCACCTAGCCCAATTCCAAGCCCTGCATGCTGTACCAATACATGGACACCCCTCACAGCCCTGCATGGACACTCATCACTAAAGACTGCACAGCATAGAGAACTAACAATCCCACCATACACTAACATACAAAATTGAAAGTTGGCACGGTAAATCGAACCATAGAGGGGAAGCCAAGGATTTACAATATGTCATACACATAAACCATAACACATCATTTACATCCCCATAGGTACCCCAGCCAATCTCACTGGAGAGGAGGTGCCAGCACAATCCAGTCCAACCCAAAAAAATAGGCCCACAGTGATGACAGTAACTCTGGTCTTCAGGATCTGGAAAATCTACCTGACCCATCAGGGACCACTGGACAGCCCGTTACACAAGCCCAGTCACAGTCAACCACAGAGCTGCTTCCATCAGGAAACAACACCACAGCACCCACCCAGCGTACCCACACCTCTGTCCCCAGGACACATCAATCAGCAGTGTCTCCACATCTACAGGGACCCCAGGCCACACCTTGCACACAAGACAATCAGGGACCTGCGGTCAGTGGCAGTGGGCACACGGTTCAGGGGACAGAGGCACAGGGCAACAGGGAAACGGGGAGGAGTGCTGTGCACCAGGCGGAGGACAGGCCCAGGGAACCGACTCTCCCGGATGCACTCTCCAACCAACATTCCCAGGACATGATGGGCCAGATCCAGGACAAAATGCAGGAGAACAGGAGGCTGCAGGAGGGACAGTACCAGGGGATCAGGGAGGACTTGCAGGCCATCAACAACACCCTGATCTCCATAGCAGGGGTGCTGGCAGACATGGCCAACATTATGAGTAAGGCAGTCTCACACCAGCAGGGGCCTAGCCAGACATCTGAACAGCCTTCCACTTCCGCTGCCGCTAGTGGCCAGAAGGCCCCTCCACAGGACTCACAGGCCACCAGCACCCCTCCCCCTACAGAAGGTGAACCACCCCGCAAACATTCCCTGTAATCCAGACAGAAGTCAGAGACACATGCCAAGACCCCAACCAGGAAATGAGACTCTCCTGATTGTCCCCCTAGTGTACCACTCAGTCACCCTGTCCACCTTGAACTGCCATTGCTCCCCTACCAATATCTCCTTGGACAATGCACCTGTGCTACGAACACACTGGAACAACACCCTGGACTTTCCTCCATCATCACCCCATCCCATTGCACTTTCCCCCTATATGTTAGCACTTCAATAAACACCCTTTGAAAAAAATCTATTTGGAGTATGTCATGTATATCAAATATGTATTTTTCGAAACAGGTACAAACATTGCAAATAAACTGTACATAGAATGAACATAGATTAATGACCTGTAGCTGTCTGTAGCGATCACACCAGGACTATTTGTCAAATCACCAACATCTGCAAAATGAATTGCCAGAGCGAACAGTAAGTGGGCATAGAAGTGGCAAGTATCAGCATGCCTTTGCCACACAGATTTCAACCAAAGTCATTGAAATGTAAAGTCACACTGTGTTACCTGTGTGTCATTGGAAGTACTGACGGATCACAGATGTTCTGTTGTCCTCATCCTTAGCCTCTGCTTCCTCACCCTCACTGTCCACAGGGTCTACTGCTGCCACAGGGGCATCTCCTGTCTCCTCCTCTTGCTGAAAAGGTACATGGCGTCTGTGGGCCAGGTTGGGCAACATGCAGCATGCCACTACTATCTGGCAGACCTTCTTGGGTGAGTACCACAGGGATCCACCTGTTAAATGGAGGTACCAGAACCTGGCCTTCAGGAGGTTCTCTCAATTATCATTCTGGTTCACCCATGTGCCTCATTATAACGTTCTTCTGCCCTTGTCCTGGCATTCCTCACATGGGTAAGCAGCCATGATAGGTTTGGGTAACCAGAGTCACCTGCAAATATTGAAGGACAACATTTAGCCACACACTATCTTATATGGCCAACACCACAGGCACTGGGTGGAAACCAGGGCTCACCTATTAGCCACACCCTGTGCCTCTGTAGTTGGTTCATCACATTTGGGATGCTGCTATTCCTTAGGGCAAATGCATCATGCACCGACCCAGGATACTGAGTATTGATGTGGGAGATGTACTGGTCCGCCAAGCACACCATCTGAACATTCATGGAGTGGAAACTCTTACGATTCCTGAACACCTGTTCATTCTGGCGGGGGGGGGGGGGGCAAATGCAATATGTGTACCTTCAACTGTCCCAGTTATGTTGGGGATATGTCTCAATGCATAAAACTCAGCATTCAGTGTGGCCAAATCCTCAACCTGGGAGAAAGCAATGTAGCTGCACATGTGTTTTATCAGGGCAGACAACACTCTTGTCAGCACTATTAAGAAAATTGGCTGTGACATTCCTGGTGCCAAGCCCACTGTCACTTGGAAAGAACCAGTTGCCAAGAAATGGAGTACAGATAGAACTTGCACAAGAGGATGGATCCCAGTGGGGTGACGGATAGCAGATATCAGGTCAGGCTCCAATTGAGCACACAGTTCTGTGATTGTGGCCCTGTCAAGTCTATAGGTGAGCATAATGTGCCTGTCCTCCAGTGTAGCCAAATCCACCAGGGGCCTGTACAAGGGTGTATGTCTCCATCTCTTATTCATCTGCAGCGGTAGGTATCTAAGGGACAGAAGAGTGAGGAGGCTACCACGAACTGAACATTGGAGCCACAACAGTAGTTTGCATTCTGTAAACATGTAATGGGTCAATGTGATTTGTCCAGTATGTGCCTATTTCTCCAGTGACGCAGAATGATTCCATAGGGCTGCCCACCCCTCCTGAAATGGTCTCTGCCTGTCCTGTGTGGAGGGACAGGTGGAAGTGAGGTAATTCTGCTGACAGTGTGCTCCGTGGCGGGAGGCAGTCGGGAACCGCCGTGCAATTCCTCATTGGTTAAAATTGGGCCATATGGGGTACAGTGGCCAATGGTGATCTACACCAGCGGTGACGGTATGCACCACCGCGGATGTGACTGCCATTTTCTATCTGATTCCTCACTTGCTACCTGACCTTCCATGTGCTGCTGTGACCTGGTCTGGAACCTACCATGGCCTGTGTGACGGGGGAAAGGGCCCCAGCCTTCACTTCGGAGGAGTTGGAGAGACTGGTGGATGGGGTCCTATCCCAGTACGGACTGCTGTATGGGCCTCCAGACCAACAGGTGAGTACATTGTGGGCACGATGCATGTGGCATGCATGTATGGAGGTGTGTTTGATGGCTCCATGTAAGGGGTGAGGGATGTCCTCCTGGCTGGGTACACATTGGGTGCTGGGCTATGTGTGTTCCAATTGCGCTGCAAACGGGTATGGTGGGCCATATGTTTAACTGGCTGGACTGTTTGTCTAATGGTGTTTTCTTGTATGTATTGTCTCTGCAGGTCAGCGCCCATCAAAAGAAGGGTATATGGCATGCCATCGCCAAGGACGTGCAGATTCTGGGGGTCTATGGCATGTGGAGCACCCAGCTGGGGATAGCCTCCCAACGAGGAAGGGGTGCCCTTCAGACCCTGACCCCACCCCTGATGGCCTGCATACTGGCGGTGGCATATCCAGAGCTGGATGGGCGAATGAGGGCATCATAGCACCCACAAAGGGTGAGTACAGTGGCTATCATTACAACTTACGGCTGGGGGGATGGTATCCGGGTGGTGGTTGTGTATTAGTGGGTGGTTCTAGGCCAGGCCTGACATAGCAGCGTAGGTCCTCTGGTGGCTAAGGGTTTGAAGGGATAATCCTGCCTACCTAGCTTGTTAGCATCCACAACTGCCCACGTCTGCCTGGTCCCAGGTGTGCTGCAGTTGGTGGTGTGTGTTTCTCCTCATGCCTTGGTGGCTAGCAATATCAGTGGTGGTGTAATGCACTATGCGTAGGCCTGTTCCCTGTGTGTGAGGGTGCTGTGTACGCCAACAGTGGTGTTGGTGCAGCCATTGACCCAGTGTATCCTTTGTCTCTCTCCCCCTTTCTTGTTTTGTCAACCTGTCCTTATGCACATTAGCACCATCCGGTGGAGGAGCAGAGGCACCAACGATGGAGAGAGCTGCATCCCACATGACCCAGGAGACAGAGTCCACCGTCGCTGAGGGCACCAGTGGGATGGAGGGTGAGGGGAGCACCACGGCGGAGACTGGAGGGGACAATACAGACTCAGATACCTCCTCCGATGGAAGCTCCCTGGTGGTGGCGGACACTTCTGTGACCACCCCAGCTACAGGTACAGCCGCCACCCCAGTACCAGTACCGCCCTCCCATCAGCCCCTCAGCAAGTTTCCCGTGCCCGCTCACTCAGGAGGGTGGGCATCTCCTTCGCTCCAGGCACCTCAGGCCCTGCCCCAGTGAGACCTGCTGCCCTGAGTGAGGAGACTATTGGCCTCTTGAGATCCACCTCTGCAGGGCAGTCCACCATTATGAATGCCATCCAGGGGCTGGCAAACCAGATATAACAATCTAATGCATTCCTGGAGGACATTCACACTGGATTGGCAGCCCAACAGAGATCAATCCAGGCTCTGGCCTCCTCTCTGATGGCAGCCAATGTCCCTGTTTCTACCTTCCCCCCTCCAACTTCCACTTTCCAGTCCCATTCTCCTCAACCCCAACCCATCCCAAACACACAGCCAGACGAGTATGCACACAGGACAACACCCAAGAGTGTCACAGGCAAACACAAGCACCACACTTCATCCCACAGGCACTCACACAAACACCATCCAGTTGCAGACACATCAACATCCACTATTTCCACTGTCTCCCATTCTTCCTCCTCCTCCACCTCCAACCTAGTTACGTCCACACTCACATCTGCATGCACTACATCATCATACACTACCTGCATCATCACCACGCCAAGCAGAACACACAACTCACTGGCAGGCACCTCCACAACAGCTATGCACACACCCCCTGTGTCCTATCCCACTGTGTCTGTCCCTTCCTCCCAAAGTACACAAACGCAAGCACTCAAACACCCAACAGCCATCCACCTCACAACATCATACAGCCCATGCACCTGCACCTAAATTCAGCAAACACCTTCAATGACTCCCTCATCCTCCACTCCCATTACTTCTCCCTCTCCTGTCCCAATGTCCCTAAAAAGCTTTTCCTTTCCACCATTGACATCTTCCCTACCCCTCCCCCTGTTCTGCACGTATGGCCAGGGTAGTAAGAACCCAGCCACGCACCTCAGCCACACAGTCCACGGGCCCAGTTCCATCCACACCTACTCATGGTGGAAAGGATTCCAGGCCTCATATACTGAAGGGGAAGGAGCCGGCACCAGCCAGCCAAAAGGGGAAGGAGCCTGCAGCAGCAGGCAAGAAGGGGAAGGAGCGTGCACCTGCCAACTGAAAGGGGAAGGAGCCGGCACCAGCAGGCAAGAAGGGGAAGGAGTCTGCACCTGCCATCTGAAAGGGGAAGGAGCCTGCACCAGCAGGGAAGAAGGGGAAGGGGCCTGCACCAGCAGCTGTCATGGAGCTCCCACCACCAACCATGGCTGTGCAGACATCTTAGGGTGCAGGGGCTGTGAGGGAGCCTCCCACCCCCACCACCAGCACCACCACAGTGCAGCCATCAGACTTTGCAGGGGCTGTGCAGGAGCCTCCCACCACCAACATCACCAGCAACACCACAGAGCAGACATCGCAGGGTGCAGGGGCTGTGCAGGAGCCTCCCACCAATACCACCAGCACCACCACAATGCAGCCATCGGAGAGTGTAGGGGCTGTGCAGGAGCCTCCTACCACTACCACTGCCAGCTACACCACTGTGCAGCCATCACCGCCGGCAGATGCAATGTGATCCTGCCTCCATGTGCTGCTGTGCGGCCTGTACACTCCAGGACCAGTGGGCAAGACACCCACTTGAGAGACTGTGGCCTTGCACTCCCGAGGACCAAGCACAGGGCATGTTGCCCCCTCCAGGCCCAGTGGGGAAGACACCCACTTGAGAGACTGTGGCCTTGCACTCCCCAGGATCAAGAACAGGGCATGTTGCCCGCTCCAGAACCAGTGGGGAAGACACCCACTTGAGAGACTGTGGCCTTGCACTCCCCATGACCAAGCACAGGTCATGTTGCCCCCTCCAGAACCAGTGGTCTTGTTTCCGCTTCCGGCTGAGGTGCCCCCCCTCCCCTTGAGGTGCCTGTCTATTTGCCAACTGATGCCCCTGCAGTGTTCTCTCCGTATTAATTAAGGTGACAAAGTGGGGCCTTGAACTTTGTCCTGTGGCCATGTGGATCAAGCAAACTGAGGACTGGGCAGTGTCCCTTTTTTGTACATTTGTACATATCTGTAACATTGGCTAAATTATTATTTATACTGTGTTGGTCTCATTACAATCACTTTAGTATATTCCTGTTGTCCTAGCATTATTCAGCTGATTTTGTGGGATTAACCTGTTTTCTTGGGCAGCTGGTTGTGTGTATGGTATATGTTTCTGGGGTGTGTATGGTGTGTGTGTGTATTACTCTTGTTTCCCCTCCCTTGTGTGCTAGGTGTCTGTACTCACCGTCGTCGTCTTCGCCGTCGTTGGTGTTCGTGGTGGATCAGAACGTAGAATATCATCGGAAAGACTTGCATTTCTGGTTCCATGGCGGCATGGTTCTTCCCTATGTCTCCAATGGTGAGTCCTTTCACTTCTGTGCAGTTTTTCCGCCAGGCTTTTGATGTGGTTGGTACCACCCCAGAAAAGGTGGTGGATTGTGTAGTCATAATATGGTGGGCGGAAGTTTGACTTCTGCCTGGCTGTAGGCGGGTACCCTGGCTGTCGGTCTGGTACATTAGCTGTCTTTCGGAAATCTTTCCGCCATGGTCATGATTTGGTGGTAGTTACCGTCAGCCTGTTGGCGGTATTACCGCCACTTTATCCTCGACTGCCAGGGTCATAATGAGGGCCTTAGTCACTCATGCTACTATAATGTAACTGCAACATGGTTAATTTCGGCAGTACAACAGTGCTGTCTGTGCAATGTGCATCTGATTCAGTTAATGCAGTATTTACAAAGTTGTCAATGTGTTACAAATTTAAAACAAGGTGCAATTTCCTTCCCTCGCAGTGCCCATTCTGTTACCTCCTAGAACTTCAGTAATTTATCCTTTCCTAATTTCTGTCCCAGCCACCTAATTATATTGAGAAAGCTCTTTTTGATCTGTGACACATTTATACAATTTATACTTTTGTACAAGTGATTTATATTCTATGGCTTCCATAACAGATTCATGGCAATTCAAATTTTACCCTTTCAACATTCATCAATTACAGTGAGACATGTGTTAGTAAACAAATTGTCCAGTGACTTGTAATCACCCACATAAAATTCCAACGTCCCTAGGGGTCCAGCAATGTACTGCTACTGTGCCACTCACTTTTTAAACAATTGTTTGGACAGAGCACTCTTTACCAATTGTAATTTTCCTTTTATTTCTTGGTATAGCCACTCCTGCGGACATATTAAATCAAATCAAATCAATGTTTATAAAGTGCAGCTACTCACCCGTGAGAGTCTCAAGGTGCTGAGGGGCTTTGCCCTCTGACTTTCAGCTGAAGAGCCAGGTTTTAAGATCCTTCCTGAACTGATGCTGTGATGGTGACTGCCTGAGGTGCCGGGGCAGGATGTTCCAGCTCTTTGCCTCGAGGAAGATGAAGGATCTTCCACCAGCCAAGGGCTTCCATAGGTGGGGTATGGTGGCTAGTGCTTGTTGAGCAGAGCGTAGCGGTCTGGTGGGGGAGTAGAAGTTGATGCAGTGGTTAAGGTAGGTGGGTCCTAGGTCGTGGAGGTTCTAGTATGTGTGTACGAGGAGTCTGAAGTTCATCCTTTTAAAGATAGGAAGCCAGTGGAGGTCTCTTAGGTGTTTGGAGATGTGTTCCCGGCGGGAAATGTCCAGGATGAGTCTGGTGGAGGCATTTTGGATGCGCTGTAGTTGCTCCTGATGGTGCAGGTATAGAGGACATTGACATAGTCAAGTCTGCTGGTAACCAGGGTGAGGGTGATGGTTCTGCGGCAGTCGGAAAGTGTGAAAACAGGAGGATGCAACTGTGTTGACTTGGCGGGTCATGGTGAGCGATGAGTCCAAGATAACACTGAGGTTGCATGCATGGTCTGTAGGGTCTGAGGGGGGTACCAGGGGTGTATGGCCACCAGGAGTCATTCCAGTCTGCTGTGGGGGGTCCTAGGATGGGAATCTCTGTCTTGTCAGAGTTTAGCTTGGGGCAGCTATGCTTCATCTGGGCGGCGATGGCTACCATCCTATTGTGAAAATTCTTCTTGGCAGTTGTGGGGTTTTTGGTCAGAGAAATCATCAGCTGAGTGTCGTCGGTGTAAGAGACGATGTTCTTTCAGCCCATGGTTCCTGATGATGGATGTGAGCGGGCCATGTAGATGTTGAAGAGTGTGGGGCTCCGGGAGGAGCAGTATGGAACTCCGCAGCTGATCTCCGTTGGTTCTGACAGGTAAGTTGGAAGTCTGACTCTCTGGGTTCTGCTCGATAGGAAGTAATGTATCTGTTGCAGGTCCTTTGATACTCTCACAGGAAAGGTGATAGCAGCCCGGCTGTTGTGGCAGAGACTGGATGCTATCCACACAGAATACCAGTGGCTGCTGGCTCTTTAGGAGAAGGAGGATGAAGCTTAGGCAGCTGCCAACATGCCCGCTGATCTGAGCTTCTCAACCAGCCACCAGTACCACCAGCCTCCCATAGGTAACAACAACAACATTGACACCGCTACCAGCTGGCAGCAGCCTGTTCACATCCCACGACTGCTGCCCCCCTCATGCTCAGGCTGCATATTCCAGTGCCGCATTCTACAACACCTTGTATGCCTGGACTGCCGGGTGGCACAGATACCGACAACCCTCTAGAGCCGCATAGAGAATGCCCTGTTTTAACCCTTTTTTAATTTTTTGTTTTGGTGGGAGGGACACTTGTTGGGTAGAGAGGGTGGGAAAGGGAGTTGTGAGTGGTTTTTTTTCTTTTTAGACATTTAGGCCCTCATTACGACTTTGGTGGTCTTTCAAAAAGACCACTGAAGCCGCGGGAGCCAACATACAGCCAGTTCTGGCGGTATGGCTAGCCCCCTATTATGACTTTTCTGCTGGGCCAGAGGACGGAAACAGCGTTTCCATCCTCTGGCCCCGCGGAGAAGTCACATCAACATTGAAGCCGGCTCATAATAGAGCCGGAGGCAATGTTGATGTGCAGCGGGTGCAGCAACACTATCACACATTTCACTGCCTGAAATTTGGGCAGTGAAATGCGAGAGGGGGCTGTGCCAGGGGGCCCCTTCACTGCCCATGCCAAGTGCATGGGCAGTGCAGGGGCCCCCAGGGGCACCCTGATTCCCCCTTACTGCCAGCATTTCCATGGTGGTGTTTACCGCCATGGACATGCTGGCAGTTGGGGACTCAGAATCCCCAGGGCAGTGATGCTTGCAGCACTGCCCTGGGGATTATGACCGCCCGGCGGAAGCCTGTCGGTATAGTGGAGGGGCCGGCAGTATGGTCGTGGCTAATGCGCCACGGTCGTAATACACTGGCGGAACACCGCCAGCCTGTTGGCGGCGTTACCGCCAGTGTTCCACTAGCCGTCCGGGTCGTAATGAGGCCCTTTATTTGGACTTTCGTTGGACTTAGTTTTGTTAAACTTCGTTTGGGGATGGAGTCATTTGTTTGGGGAGAAGGGTGGGCCTGTTGTGTGTGGAAAAGGTGAGTTTTCTAATAGTAAATTATAAAAGAGGAATATTTTATTTGACTTTATTCATGTCTCAAATCTTTATTTTGGTATTTTAGTTTGCACTGCTGTCTTTCAGTGTAGACTGTTTTTTTTAAATCTGTTTAAAAATGTGCATGCCAGTTAGTTATGCCCTTGCTCTACTGCCATCTCCAACTATATTGACCACTAGAGGATGATTGCCATTTCCTATTTTTCCTAAAAAAACCTAGACAAGACACAAACAACATCTTCATAAGAAGTTAAATACTAACTAACTTCACTTCATAGTTCTCTTAAAAGAACAGATGAAGCAAGGGCTGCTCCCTTAGTCTTCTTACTGCAGAGTTTTTCCAAGGTTCCGTTTTATAGTGGTGGTAGTAGTAGTAGCAGGCTAGGGCACT
Organism: Pleurodeles waltl; assembly: GCF_031143425.1. Classification (NCBI taxonomy): domain Eukaryota; kingdom Metazoa; phylum Chordata; class Amphibia; order Caudata; family Salamandridae; genus Pleurodeles; species Pleurodeles waltl. The sequence goes on from NC_090439.1 coordinate 121,875,298, forward strand.
AACAGGGAAGACATCACAAGCAAGGTGCCACCTTTGCAATCAAAAAAAGTAGGATAAATCAAAGTGCTATCCATTACTCTCAATTACATTGAAAGAATACAGGGACTTAGAGGGTTATATTATATGAAATTTTAGAAAGACTGAGACCAGACTACTACAATGACAGTATGATGACACACAACAAAGAAGACCTGATATGATAATAAAAACTAGCAACATCAACTTCTTCTGAGCAATGGTGAGCTAGCATTTAATTAAAAGTAAACTTGGGAAATAAAATGATCGAGTCAGAAGTGGGCTCAGAGTCAGGAGTAGTGTGGACAAGGTTAAGCGTTTACGCAATACACAACACAAGGCATGAATGATGATGTTGGCGAAGGATGCATGGGTGAGTAAATGGGGCTGATGTGGACTATTCCTCATGTAATAGAAGATCATGCAGTGAGTTGGTGTCGCTTTCACCACATTCGCCCCAGCAAGTGTGTGATTGATTTATGGTGTGCAATTAAGTCACACCTCAATAAAAATCATACACCCCGGGGAAGAGGGCTAGAAGTTTGTTGAGTGGATGGGAAAGGTGACTTGCGGAAAGGTGTGACAAGGACAAACCCCTCACAGAAGAAACAGCAAAAATATTCATTGGGCCCTTAGCAGCACACCATCATCAATGTGGAAGAAAATGAAGCAATACATATGACACAATTCAGTTAAATGCATTGCAAATAGTCCTCCAGCTCCAGAGAAAAACAAGATAGTATATCTCTAAACTTTCTGTCTTCTAGGTTTGAAAAATGCAAAATATGGAGGAACAAAGTTAACCCACCCAGTTCTAAAAATTGTGATTGTTAAAAGGAAAATAATACTGTATTGAAATAGTGGGCGGTGCATCTGCATTCTTCTCAGAATGTCCGTCACTCTTGGGTGCCTGGATGAACCTGTCTGGTAGGTAAGCTGGAGTATTGAGCTTTCACCAAGTTTCATTCGTACAAGAGAGGAGAAGACCTGCGTATTGGAAAAAAAGAAAATCTATTATAGAGTAAACGAGAAGGACAGAAGGCAGCAAGGTAAGCTTCATACGGAGTCTGGAGTGCACCAAGAAAACTCAGAGGCAGAGCAAGAACATAAAGAGGAATTTCAAGTTTGAGCCAGCAATGCAGTGAACACACACTCTGCAGCATTTCCCATATCAACGTGCCTCTCTCCAGTCCGCAGAGCTGAGTGAGTACTAGGCCTCGGAGTCTTCTTCATCAGGCTGGTTTCTCTTTGAAGTCAGTAAATTATTTCTTCTAGCTGTTGAGGTAGTCCCATCCTGAGTCCTTCCATCCTCCCCCTCCTTATTCTGAGTAACTCTGTCCTACTTCCAAACCGAGCGAGATAGACTTCTGTAGTGCAATGCTGCTGAAGAACAAATAGAAAAACAAAATTAGAGTATTTTATGTAGATTTGTGTGTGTTAATTAAAATGACACGCCTGGTATCTGAAATAACAGAAAAAAAGGAATGGAGCCTGCAGGTACATTTTTCTAAGTCCGAAAGGCCAATCATCTTCAGGAAAAATGATCATGCATCAGCCCCCAAACTTTGGAAATCAATTGCACAAATTTGTTGAACACCTTCTCTCGCTGTCTCCCACCACATACATCAAGAATCATCAGTCAAACTCACTCAATAATATACCATCACTGATTGGTGCCATAATTAGTAGTTACCTCTTCCATTCCAAGCATGGTGATAGATGGAAAATTGTATCTCCTCTTTGATGCCAGCAATACATTTGGCATTGCACTGGCAGTCTTTTAATCAATAATCTTCTGGGGCAGCTCTGCTAAGTGATGCAAAAAAGGATAGGGAATGGCATGTGAGGGAGGCAGACATGGTCTCCATTGTCCTGAAGGGAATATGGAGGCTTCTTCACTGTACACTGTCCAACTTCAATACTGCCATGTGTGTGTCTAAGAAATTCTGGGTCAACATAAATCTGGCACAAACATAATGTTCTATTAGATACTTTTTTGCAAAGAAAGAAGTTCAAAAATACATTTAAAAAAAGTTCTATGGTGGTATTGGCATACTCAGTCTGGGAGTAGAGTTTGTCCGCAAACTCAAGTGGTCCACCCAGAAGTTGGTCTGCTAACACACTTAGGCCCTCATTACAACATTGGCAGCAAGTGCTGCTTACCGCCATGTTGACTGCTGCCAACATATGGTGACTGCGGCAGTATACTGGTACAGATATTATGACCCACACATAGAAATCCGCCACTATAGAGACACACACACAAGTCCGCCAGCCCAAAGGTCAGTGATAGAATGGCGGTACCAAAACCCACACCGTTATGCCAACAGAAATACGCCCACAGCAACATGACCCACGAATCACCACAACGGACATTCATTCGCGGTAAACCATTGGTGGTACAGACCGCCACGCTCAAAATACACACACACATACAAAACAACACCACGTTGGACAGTTCAAACTACACACAGCTGACACACATACACACACCACACCCACACACCAACAACACTATAAAACACACACCCAGAATGCCCCCAACACTTTATGACCCAAAGATTTTTCCAAGTGAGGGAGAGACAAGCCAGGAGCACCCACTCAATCGGAGCCACAAAACACCATGACCCATACACCATCCACACACCTCACAGCACACACCACAACACATCACCCCACACACCCTAACACATTACACTCACACCACATCCATGGCACCAAAAAGACAGCCCAGGTTCTCAGAGGAGGAGCTAAGGGTCATGGTGGAGGAAATCATCCGGGTAGAGCCACAGCTATTTGGATCACAGGTGCAGCAGACTTCTATTGCAAGGAAGATGGAGCTATGGCGGAGAGTTGAGGACAGGGTCAACGCTGTGGGACAGCACCCAAGAACAAGGGATGACAGCAGGAAGAGGTGGAGCAACCTATGGGGAAAGGTACGTTCTGTGGTAGCAAAATACCAGATAGCAGTACAGAGGACTGTCGGTTGACCCCCCTGCGTCCTGCCCCACAACTAACAACATGGGAGGAGCAAGTGTTGGCGATCATGAATCCTGAGGGCCTCGCAGGAGTAGCACACTTTATCCCCCACCCTACCTGCATGCCATCACAAACAACAACCCCTATCCTCACCCCCATCACCCCATCACATCACAACCCACCCATCCCAATACCAAGCCCTGCATGCAACACCAATGCATGGACCCCCATCACAGACCTGAATGGACACCCATCACCACAGCATGCATACTATTGACAATCACTTAACCAAACCAAGCACAACTCACACAAGCCAAAGCTGCCTTGCTAATAACAACCATAGAGGGAAACATATCCATGCACAAGATGGCACACGCAGATACAATAACACTGCATTTACGTCCCCACAGGACCCCGACTCAACGTCACCAGATAGGAGGGGCCAGCCACATCCAGTCCACCCCCTGAAGAGACCCACAGTGATGACAGCATCTCTGCACGCCTGGATCACAATGACAAACCTGGCCCATCAGGGGCCTCTGGACAGTCGGTGACCCAGGCACAGTCCCAAACCACCACAGAGCCTCCCCCCTCAGGAAACACCACCACAGCACCCATCCAGTGGGCCCAATCTTCTGTCCCCAGGACATGTCAACCACTACAGGGACCCGAGGCAACCCCACAAACACAGGAAGATCAGGGACCTGGGGTCAGTGGCAGTGGGCACACGGTTCAGGGGACAGAGGCACAGGACAACAGGGAAGCTGGGAGGACTGCTGTGTGACAGGGGGAGGACAGGCCCAGGGAACAGACTCTCCACGAGGCACTCACCAACACCCTGGGAGCATACCACCATTCCCAGGAGTCCATGGGCCAGATACTGGCCAAGTTGCAGGAGACCCAGCGGCTGCAGGAGGGACAGTACCTGGGGAGGAGGGAGGACCTGAGGGACATCCACACCACCCAGGTCACCATTGCAGGGGTGCTGGCAGACATGGCCAACACCATGATGGAGGCAAACCGAAGAACAGCACTCCGCCTCCGCTAGTGGACAGGAATCCCCGCCGCAGGAACAACAGGCCACCAGCACCCCACCCCCTGCAGAAGGAGAACCACCCCGCAAACGGTCCCTGCGATCCAGGCAGAAGCCAGAGAACATTGCCAAGACCCCCACCAGGAAATAAGACTCCCCTGATTGTCACCCTTCTGTCATACTGTGTCACCCTGTCCACCTTTTACTGTCATTGCTCCCCTTCCTATGCCCCCTTGGACAATGCACCTGTGATACAGATAGACGGGACTCTACCCTGGACTTTCATCCATCAGCAACCCAGCCCACTACAGTACCCCCTACACTTATTATCACAGAAATAAACACCCTAGGAACAAAATCAATTATGGAGTCTGTCAATTCTTTGACAAATGTATTATTTCACAAACTGTAAACATTGAAAATCAAATGTACTGTAATATTTACACAGGTATGACCTGTAGTGGGCAGCAGTAAACACACCAGGAGCCTGAGTGGGGCACAGAGATTGGAAAATAGAGATGCCAAGGGGTACAGTAAGTGGCTATAGAAATAGGGAAATCAGGCTGCCATGTTCAATGTCAAACACAAAACTGCAATGGAAGGTGAAGTTACAGTGTCTTACTTGTGTGTCACTGGAAGTACTGTTGAAATAGTGTACTTCTGTTGTCCACATCTTCTTCCTCTGCCTCCTCTTTGTCACTGTCCACAGGCTCCACCGCTTCCACACGACCATCCCCAGGCTGATCCTCCTGCAGAAAAGGCACAAGGCGTCTCAAGGCCAGGTTGTGCAACATGGAACATGCAATGATGATCTGACACACCTTCTTGGGTGAGTAGTACAGGGATCCACCTGTCAGATGGAGGAACCGAAATCTGGCTTTCAGAAGGCAAATGTTTCTCTCAATGATCCTCCTTGTTTGCCCATGTGCCTCATTGTAACGTTCTTCTGCCCTTGTCCTGGCATTCCTCACTGGGGTCAGTAGCCATGAGAGGTTGGGGTAAGCAGAGTCACATGCAAATATTCGAGGGATACCTGCTAGCCACACACTCAGTCTTAGGGCCAAATCCACACCCATATACCTACATCAACTGGGTAGGGACAATGGGCTTACCTATTAGCCACACCCGGTGCCTCTGGAGTTGAGACATCACATATGAGATGCTGCTATTCCTCAAGATAAAGGCTTCATGCACAGAGCCAGGATACTTGGCATTGACATGGGAGATGTACTGGTCCGCCAAACACACCATCTGCACATTCAGAGAGTGAAAGCTTTTCCTATTTCTGAACACTTGTTCATTTCTACGGGGGGGAGAAATGCAATATGTGTACCATCAATGGCACCAATGATGTTGGGAATATGTTCCAGTGCATAGAATTCAGCCTTCACTGTGGCCAAATCCTCCACCTGGGGGAATACGATGTAGCTGCACATGTGTTTCATCAGGGCAGACAAAACTCTGGTCAGCACACTTGAGAACATAGGCTATGACATCCCTGATGCCATGGCCACTGTCGATTGGAAGGAACTACTTTGCAGGTAATGGAACACTGACAGGACCTGCACTAGAAGGGGAAATACCTGTGGGGTGGTGGATAGCTGAAATCAGGTCTGGCTCCAATTGGGCACACAGTTCTTGGATTGTGGCCCTATCAAGCCTGTAGGTCATGATAATGTGCCTGTCCTCCATTGCGCCAGGTCAACCAGGGGTGTGTACACAGGGGGATGTCTCCATCTCCTATTCATCCTCAGTGGTTGAACTCTAGGGTGAAAAACGGTGAGCAGAAGGTCATATTCACACATATGTCAAAATTAATATGAAATTCTTCCTTTACAGAAACAGTATGTGAACTCGTAAGTCAGTTGATGTGCTAGTGTCTGCTGTGAGGTGCCATGGCCTGTGCCCCCCTGAAATGGCAGCTGCCTGACCTATGAGGAGAGACAAGTGGAAATGAGGTAATTCCGCTGGCGTTGTGTGCCGTTGCGGTCTATGGTCGACGACCGCTGCGCAACATCGCATTGGTTATCATTGGGCTCTATGGGTTCCAGGAGCCAATGATGATGTACGCTGGTGGTGACAGTACGTACCGCCGTGAATGTGACCGCCATTTTCTATCTGTGCAATCACTTTCTACCTGACTTTCAACAGGAGAGGACCTACACTGCAAGTGCTGCTGTGACCTGTGTCTGGAAGCGACAATGGCTCGAGTGTCTGGGGAAAGGGCCCCTGCCTTCACTTCCGAGGAGTTGGAGAGACTAGTGGGTGGGGTCCTACCCCAGTACACTTTACTCTATGGTCCTCCAGACAAACAGGTGAATAAACTATGAGCATGATGCGTAGGCCATTAATGTATGGGTTGCAGTGTGTATAAGCCCCGTGTAGGGGGGGTCTGAGGGGTCCTGGGCAGAGTGCTGCATATATGGTGGGCAATGTATGTGCGTACGTGGATGGGGGGATATGGTGGGCCATGAGTATAACAGTCCGGACGGTATGACTAATGCCTTTTCTGATGTATTTTTTCTGCAGGTCAGCGCCCATCAGAAAAAAGGTATTTGGCGTGCCATCACCAAGGATGTGCGGACCCTGGGGGTCTTTGACAGGGGAGCACCCACTGCCCCAAATGGTGGGAGGACCTGCCCCGCTGGGCAAGGAAGATGGCGGAGGCCCAGCTGGGGCTGGCCTCCCAACGAGCAATGAGGAAGGGGTGCCCGTCGTACCCTGCCCCCCCTGATGTTCCGCATCCTTGCAGTGGCCTGTCCGAAGTTGGATGGGCGCTTGAAGGCATCACAGCAGTCACAAGGGGGTGAGTACAGATTCAGAATCATGACTTTGCGCGTGTTAAGGTATTACCTGGGTGGGGGATGTGGGCTGTGGGTGCCCCTAGGCCAGGACAAACATGGCAGGGTATATTCAATGATGGGCAAGATCAGATGCACTCCAACCCCAATAGTGTTAGTGGGCATCTACTACTGGGCAGGGTCCTGTGGGTTTCAGGTGTGCAGCTAATAGCATTAGGCATTGTACCCCATGGGTTGGTGACTAGCAGTGTAACTGGTAGTTCATGGTTTGGTGCATAGGGCTGTTCCCTGTGTGTTGGATATGCCAACGGTAGTGTTGTTGCTGGCATTGACCAAGTGTATCATCTGTCTCTCCCCCACCTTTTTTGTTTTGTCACCCTGTCCTTGTGTGCATTAGCATCATCTGGCAGAGGAGCAGAGGCACCGGCGATGGAGGGAGCTGCATCCCACATGGGCCTGGAAGCTGAATCTACTGACGGTGAGGGCACCAGTGGGACAGAGTGCGAGGGGAGCACTACGGCAGAGACAGGAGGGGACACTACCGACAGCGACTCCGATGGAAGCTCCCTGGCGGTGGCAGACACCTCTGTGCCCACCCCAACAACAGGTACAGTCGCCACCCCCGCGTTCGTGTTCCTGGTGTGTGAGAAGGTAGACCAGCATGGGGAACACCTGCAGTTCGGGCTCCATGATGTCGTGGTTCTTCCCTGAGTGTCAAGAAGTGAGTCTTTTCCCTTCAGAGTAGTGTTTCCGCCGTGCTTTTGATGGCGTTGTTACCACTTTGGAAAAGCTGGCAGATAGGCGTGTTGTAATGCAGTGGGCGGTACATTGTCTTCTGCCTTGTTGTTGGCAGTTACCGCCCCAGTGTTTGCTGCTACCGCAGTGGCGGTCATTGTGTTAAAGTGGCTGGTTGTGTTGGCGGTTTCCGCCGTGGTCATGAGTCCAATTTTTCAACCACCGGCATGTTGACAGTATTACTGCCGCTTTATCACCGTCCAGCAGGGTTGTAATGAGGGCCTTAATACTGAGTAATCATCAGTCTCCTCCTCCTGTACTGTTTCAGGAATGGTGTTTTCAATCATGGTCAATCTTCCCACGTTTTGAGGCAAGAGGCTGGTTCTTCTCATTGTAACAACTGTGCCAGCTGCACTGAACACAAGAGAAGCAGACACACTGGCTACAGGACAAGCAAGATTGCCAGCCTGTTGAGCTCTGGCCATTGACAGATCTTCCCATACCAATACACCAATGAGTTTTGATACACATACACCTCTTTTGGGCCATCCAGATATCATGAGAACATCCTCTGAATGGTCATTGGTCCTACCACTTGCTCAAACTCTTTTGCCTTTGCCTCTGCACTGGACATAAGACCTGCTACTTGCAACCAGGCCAAAGCAGAGGTTGGGTCCAGTTCTTCTGTTGCTGTTGTTGCTGGTGTTCTTGTTGCTGGTGTTGGTTCCTTTGAGGAGACAAGACTGCCCTCTCTGGAATTTGAAGGTGGCACACCAGAACTGTGGAGTGGAACTTTAAGTTCCAGTCATTCTTCTTCCTGGTGTCTAGCTTGATCAACAATCCACCTCTTGTATTTTGAAACAGCCACTTCAGAAAAAGGAATGAAAGTAGGCAGAAGTTTTTTGTAGCATGGATCAAGTAGGGTGGCAAAGATGTACTCTTTGGTCAAGAATATGTCATTTTACAGCCTTGCATTCAAGCCAAGCAAAAGATTAAGCTCTCAACCAAGGCATGTGCTTCTGGGTTTTTGTTCACACCTGCGAGAGCAAAACTTTCATACACCTTCTGTAGCTGGTACTGTTATAGATGCAACAACGGGATAGCTTGGCCCATCGTACTCTCCTCCTTGCTAATTTCCCATCTGAAAACCTCAAAAGAAGTAGCATCTGTGTAAGGCCTTAGACTAGTCCCATTTGTCTGCATCCATGGTCATAGCTTTCCCAATTGCATCACCTCCTCTTTGAATGAGATAGTCATTGATCTGTTTGTACTGCTCAAACAGATGAGGCAACATGTAATGCGTTGAGTTTAAACATGTTGGTACTGTTTGCATTAGAGCTTTAACTGGTACTCTGTTAGCACACTAAATAACTTGCAGCTGCTTCCGGCCTTTAAAAGAATAGCTTAAATGAGTGCAGATTCGTCTGCAGGTGGTCAGTATGTTATTGACTATGTATCCTTGTTTGAGAAAGTCTTGCATAACCAGGTTGATGCAGTGCGCCAATCACAGAACCCTGAAATAGCCAATATATGCCATGGCCATGACTATGTTACTGCCATTGTCCAAGGCAACAAATCCAATTCTGAGACCTCTTGGTCACAGCCATTCAGACACCTTTTGTTACATTTGTTCAAGAAGTTTGCAGCTTTATATGATTTCTCCATAACCAACATAGCTATTGTTCCATGCTGCTGAATGCTTAAACTCTCTTCAGGGCCAAGACCTGTAAATATTAGTCCCACAAAAGAGATCCATTGTGCAGTGAGGCACATGTAATCAGTCACCTGACAAATGATCCATATCTCATTTGGCAGGTGGATAGTGCAAATAACACTTTGCTGCAAAGTTTGTCCAACCAATTGCAGCACATCATGATACAGCACTGGAACAGCAGCTCTGGCAAAATAGGTCTGACTTGGAACTTTTCATTATGGGCAGATGGCTGCCACAAATTCTATGAATCCCACTCAAAAGGGAGTAGGTCCAGAGATAACATTTTAGCCATTTCCCATTGTACAAACATGCCATTGTGTGGTTGCATTCATGAGGCCCCTCCTGCTTAAACATGCCCATTGTAGTAGCTTGAATTGTTTTCTTGTGTGGTGCCACTGAAACAGGTGACTTCTCGGGTGAGAAACATGAGGTGGTATACTCAACATGCATCATGGAGGAATCATCACTGAATGCGGTGGTGTCTGCAAATGAGCCTTGTGCCAGTTGGAGGTTGCTCATGTCTGTGATTCTGGCACACTGCAGGGGACAGGGCTACTTTGTGTAAATTTGTCATCCTATTCTTCCTCGTCACCCCCTATCACTGTGGTGGGGGGTGATTCCCTTCTCTCATCCCCACCACACCATCAAAGGTATATTTTTTAAGGTTCTTCTCACACTGGATATTGTGATGTTTTTTTATATGGGTTGTTTGGCCTCCGGTACCATAGTGGGACCCAGGCTTACCTCGATAAACACTTGTTTGGCAAATGGAGCATATTGAATTGTTATCCTCCTGCTTGCTAATCGTAAAGAATTTGCAAACTGGGGAGAATAACTTTTTTTATTGTGCCACTGCCAATGCCGGAAGAACCAGAGGTAGTTAGGAGTGTTGATTACCTCTCTGCAGTGCATACTTTGACTGAGGTAGTGATGGATGTAGGCCATAGCTGGGGCCCTACAAATATGGTAGTTAGAGGTAATGGTGGTGGGACAGTGCCTCAACCCTTGGAGCAAGTTGAATAGGAGGGGTAATCTTGTTGTCCTCTGAGTTGCCTTCCATACTGACAATCTGTTGTAGAACTTACATTTAGCCTCCACATTTTTACTTAGCATCTTCTTCTAAATTATGGTTTTCACATATTTTCCCCTTAACATGAGAATGTGCCACACATGGATTTATTCCTGGTAGGCATTGTTGCCCTGTAGTCTGCACAATCAGTTCCAGGGTCACACATTTGGAACACAATGTCCTTGTTTTAATTTTCTGTTCCTTTGTATATAGACTAACTAAAGATGCTGTTCTACACCTCTGGCACAGTTCTATGTGGATAGTGTTTTATTATTTAAACTGCTTTCACTGTGAATTCCGTGAGAGGCACTTCATGCTGAATTTATCATGGAACTGCTGTGAGCTGAGATTGAAATGCAGCCCTGCTGGCCCTGACCTTCATTTTGAGAAGGAAGATAGCCATGCAAGAGAAATGTACCGACTGCACAATTGAATGGGTGCATTCTTTAATTCACTAATGCTGACTTCCCAACACCTAATGCCAAGGTATGAGGTATGAGGTTAGATCATTCTGACATGTCTGGCAAAAGGGTACTCCCTTTATGCTCTCTCTAGTGCATAGGTTCTAGTGACAAATAGGAATAATATTAGGTACGATTACCATGGTTGAATTGTTTGTGTGTTTCACCATTCTAACCATGCATATTACAATGATGTGTCTCATATTTTAAATAACTGCAGTTCATGTTTTATTTACTCCGATCATATCTTTTTTATTAAATATTTGAATTATATTTTCAGAATCTTTACTTTGTGGTACTGAAAGAGCGTAGCTTATATAATCTATATTAACATGAAATGTTTATGAATTAAGGTGTGATACTGCTGCATAGAAACTATAATATTTGCAATTTTGCTTAGACGTGCGCTTGAATTGTGACCATGAAGAGTGGCCACCAATGTATACGCAAACTAATAATGATGACCAAAATGTTTATGTTACGTTCAAATGAGCTTATACTAACATTTGCATTATTAAATCTGTATTGAAAACCTCATAGGCTTTAAGTTAGCATGAGCTGCAGCTTAGCTGCTTGGCTCTCATATTAAATATATTAAATGCATTTTTCTATTTTTCAGTGTGCTGACTCACAGGGTACATGACCCTGCAAGTTATTTTTGGAAGATGAATGTAACCATGTAAATCCGTTTCCCACCGCTTCTCACCGTCTTGCAAAATAAAGGTTAAAATGAATTGAAACAGTGTAGATTAATGTAATGTACAAGGTCATCCAAACCGGTGAAGACAATGGAACTGCTGACCAAAAGATGTGCAAAGAATTACAAAAAGATGAAATCATACCGGACGTGCCACTTCTGAAGACGTCAATTACAAAGACCAATCAAAAACTTGTAAAACAATATGGGGTGAAGATTAGGATTATCTAATGCTTAGTTTGATAGGTTAAAGATAGTGGGGTATAACAAATGTCCAATAGAATTTTGGGGGAATGTACATTGAAAAAGGGATAAAAACCCATGTCACGTGAAGTCATTTAGAATTAGGTAGGGAATGCTATTGATTTTATTCAGAAACTCTGTCACTCTGTTTGGTGACTTTTTGGTTTACTTAAAACTATCCTCGCCCTTAGATTGCCCATTTACACTTTACCTCCTTATGAGGGAAGTGCCCTTTTGCCCAGAGCTGAGTTCTGACTGATGGCGATTTGACTGATGTCCTGAAGACGAAGACTGAACCTGTGCGCTGACCTAATCCTTGGAGGGTAATTATGACAATGCATTTGTGATTTGTCTGTTTGCTTTTCCTTTCTAGGTACCAACTGCTTGCTTTTGACAGAGAGCTTAGCTAGATGTTTTCCAAATTAGTGTTCTAAATTGATTTGCATGAAGCCCAACATGCTAATGCTAATCAGTGGTTAGGACAGGTGTTCACCAAAACTGACGCAAATAGACAAACAACTGACATTATGCTTTGTTGAACTGATGTGTTACTGACACTCTGCTAAATTGATCTATGTTCACGACGTGTTGTGTTCTGATGCTTGTGATTCTCGCCTACATGAAAGCTTCTCAAAGTTGCCATATTGTGACTATGCTATTATGTTTCTTGGTGTTGAGATTAACGCATTTGCTATTAGATTGTAATTAATAGGGAATAAAATTCATAAAATTCTACTAAACAAGGTGTGGTTATTCATAGCTGTAAGGTCATGGTAATGTTTTTGAATTGATTAATGACTCTGACTAAATGTATTGTCCTGATAAATATTGATGACATTATTGATGTATTGATTGATATATTGATTAGCTATTTCATCCTAAGGTGTCTCTCAACTGGGTCAAAAGATTAATTGGCCTAAAACGAGTCCTGATGTGTAATAAAATATCAAAAAGGGACACGTTAACAGTACCTTGGTCATGCAAAAGTGAAAAATGAAAGGGTTAGATCTGTTTCCTCTAAATCCATGGGAATCAGAGTGGTCCTGTTTGAGGTCACTGACAACATCTATCACCCTGAAAGATTAGGGGTTTAGATGTGGTCTTTGAGCTAGATAAATACTCTAACATTTACTGATGATATAAAAAGACAAAGGACCTGATTTAGGTATTGGGAGAGGGAATACTCCGTCACAAATGTGACAGATTTCCCATCCACCATATTACGATCCCCAAAAGAGATAATGGGATCGTAATACGGAGGACCAGATATCTGTCACGTTTGTGACAGAGTATTTCCCTCTGCCAACACCTAAATCATGCCCTCAGTCTCTATATTTTGAAGTTTTGTTGACCTAATGCACAGTCCTACTAAATTCAGAGGAACTATTTAGCAAATCAAAGTCTTGTCCTCATCACTGTCCCTTACTATAATTCTAAGGCTTTCAGGAACTTTCCTTTTCAGTTGCCTCTCGTGGTGGGTCTCAGACTTGGCCAGGGTCTAGTCCATGTCAGGATCATCAGAAGAGGGGCTTTGAGAAGATGGTGAAGCATCCTTTCTATTTCTTGCTGGAGATCAGGAAGCCAGTGGCTAAAGAGCTACATCTTGCTCAGCAGGAAGATCAACCCCCTGTTCTGCTTCTACTTCAGAAAGAACTGTTCCTGGCTGTGGCTTCTGTTGTTCACTATGTTTGGTGTCCTATGACAAAAAGGTAATTTGCATTGAGACAAATGCAGTTGAGACTCACTGCTCGTCACCATGATTGCAGTGGCTGCCTTGCTGAGAGACATGGCCTTTGGCTTAGGTTGAGGGTGATGCCTTTGATATGGGAATGCTGCTCCCAGCTTTCTGCCCAGAGGATGTTGCGGCAGGCATACAACATTTTCAAAAAAAGGTAGAGGGCAGCACAGTAGTGGTGGCAGAATGCTTCTTCTCCTTCTCACAGGCCACTTTCTTAGCAGGAACACCTTTCTTTGGGACCATCTTCAAGCTCTCTCAGTTGGCACTTAGCTGCAGAAGCAGTTAGAGGAGGACTCATGTGGTGTGGTGTGCCAACCTTCTGTATGACAGTACTGTAGGCGATGTCTCTTGTACACCTAAGCAAACAAACAAGAAAAACATCAAGTGAAAATGGCATTTTTGCAATTTTATCTATTCATACAGAAAATAGTGTGGTTATCCCAAATAATTATGATAGTGTAACCATTCCAATCCAAGCCATATATTAATATTTTAATTAGAATAACAACATGCAGTTTTAAAAGTGTGCTTTATGTACTTTCAAAGTGAGACAACTGTGGCAATCAGACCACTGCAGAGAAAAATGTAATAATCATTTTTCTTAAAGTGAAGCAGGTGTGAGTCTATGACCTAAGGGACCTATGGCAGGAGGTGCAGGGAAAAATTGAATAATTCTTTAAAAAGTGAATGCTTGTGTGCCTATGGCCTAAGACACAGACCTATGGCTGGCTGGTGTGTGCCACCTAGGGCCTAAGAGACCTATGGCAGGCAGGGGCTGCATGGAAAAATCAAATATGATAAAAAATGCATTGCTGGTGTCTCACTAGGGACTATGAGAAATTCTTTGGGAGGCAAGGAGGAGCAAGAGAACAATGGAAAAACACAGATAATATTATATAAATACAGCACATAATACTGCAATGATCCTCCAGCACATCAAACTGATACCAGGGAAATCAAGTAAAAAAAGCAAAAATGCATAGCCCTCTTAAATCAATGTTACTAAAACATGGCTTTGAAAACTGAAAAAAATAACAAACTGGTTGGCTTTGCAATATGGACACTGAGCACATATTTAGAGACCATCAAGCAAGGAGACATGAACAACAAAGAACACATGGAGGCATACGGCAAAAGCACACTGGCTGACTATACAAAATGGCCACCAGCCACAGTGTCCCACAATAACAGCAAGCAAGGAGGTATGGACAACAAAGATCACATGTAGACGTATGGCAAAAGCACACTGTCTGACTACACAAAATGGCCATTGGCCACATGGTCGAACAACAGCAAGCAAGGAGGCATGGACAACAAACAACACATGCAGGGTTATGGACAGTGACAACAGAAAATGGCTGCTGGCCAAATGGCATGGAGAACTAAGATAAAAGGGTGCCCTATAGCAAGCACCTGCAAACAAACACACACAGTGGCTAGACAAAGGCGGCATGGAAAATAAAAATTAAGTCAGCTACCAACAAATTTTACAACAGCACACATCCTCCCATGGTATCAAGATATATAATCCCACCAAAAACACTTTTCACAGGAAAGAAATAGTGAAATACAAAAGATATCACATTTTTCATTTAATCGTACGCCATGCCTTGCCTAAATCACAGATGTTTTAGAACAACATAGGCCACAGAAGAGTTGTTTCATATACCCAATGAGTAGTGCAGGCTGGACAGATAATGGGCAGACTAGGCCACATGATAAAATAAATAAACAGTGCAAATTTAACAAACGTGGAGAAAATGTACTTAACTATGCAACATTCTCTTACAAAACCTAAAAAAAAATATGCAAAAAGAATTGGGTCCCTAATGCAACTCCAGGTTGTTCACCACAACCACAATCAAATTCAAAAACGGAATAAAAGTACAAATATATACTGGTGCATGTCCATTTTCAAACATCACCCTTATCCAAACATTTTTTAACTTACCTGTGATGTCACAAAAAAGTCTTTAAAATCCATAGTATACATGCAGCAGCTGTTGCAGACAAAGAGAGTCATCCTTTCACCCTGAAATCCAAATGAAAAGTAATCAGGAGATGGACAAACCACTGGGAGGAGCCTTCTGGACAGGAAGAGGAAGTTGGGTTCTCTGTGGCCCCTTCTGTTGAAAAAAATAAGTAAATAATAAATGCTTTTCACACTAAAAAACACCCTTCACCATCTGTTCGAGTAAAATGTTCACTTGAAAAGGTATTTATCTTCTCAAGAAGCAGCTATGGCCACACGCTATTGACAGCACACAAAAAGGTGGTGGAAGTCTCTCTAGTGACTTAAATTGTGCTAGCAGGTGGCACATCTCACTCGTGTTTGCAAGTGTGCGTTACAGATCCTGACGTTGTTCCTGTGAACATTGCAAAGCTTGAATGGCATAATAATTCCACCATGCACCAAATAGCAGAATTAGTCGGGAACTCAACATTACACGTGTAACATGGATTAACCCAATTCTGCCATCTCACAAATGGAATAAAAATTCTGTCATCCTAGTGGCAATCTCCTTGAGGGAAGCGGCCTTCAAATGCAACTGGGTGTGATCAGTGTAGAGATGACAAGAAATAGAGAAGAATCTCAGGAGTTCACTTTGTTATCTCTCTACAAGGGTTAAATTGTTCTGGGGACAGGATAGAGCCTTAAGGGATCCCTGATGAAGAGATGAGTGATGGTGAGTTGTTATATATTTTCAGATATTGCGAGTAGTTATTTAAAATAAACGAAAACTATCTGAGAATTGACTTTCTCAATCCTATTTAATTTTCATGGTTTTTATGAGTTTTGACTGACCACGTCCCACATTGCTGAGATTTCAAAGACAATCAGAAGACATGTGCAGCTTATCTCTAGGATGTGTGGTGAATCATTTAACATTTCATGGATCATGAGCTCCATGCTGTAATCAGAACCTGAGTTTGCTTGGAAACCACTGAGAAGTTATTTTGTTAATTAAAGTTTAGTTTAAGTTGGGAAACATACACCTTTATCTGACTTTTCAAAAGAAGGGTAGCCTAGATACAGGACTGAAGTTGTTCAAATCTTCATTTTTCCCAACAGGGATTGAGGTAACCAGATCTTAGTCACCCAGAGGCTGCCTATAGTGTAAATCAGTAGTTAAATAAGTTGATATAGTGATAGCTTTCAAGACTTTAGCTGAATTGTTATGATTAGTTATTTTTCCATCTCTTCATTTTATATGGTTTGAGGTTATCAATAATCTCAGCCATAGTCTCTTATAGTAGCCCTTGAGTACCTGGCTGGAGGAGACACACACTGTAGGATAGGAAACATCAAAACCATTGTAGCCTCAGATAAATAGTTTCAGTCTTAACAGTTGACCAGTGGTCACTCTTTTATAGGGAAGAAGGGTGAAAGATGCAAGGAAATGGCATGACCAATCAACTTGTATTAGGGGGTCATTCTAACCCTGGCGGTCCAAGACCGCCAGGGCTAAAATGACGGGGGCACCGCCAACAGGCTGGCAGTGCCCCGCTGGGCATTCTGACCGCGGCGGTTCAGCCGCGGCCAGAAAGGGAAAACCGGCGGTCTCCCGCCGGTTTTCCGCTGCCCACTTGAATCCTCCATGGCGGCGCAGCTCGCTGCGCCGCCATGGGGATTCTGACAGCCCATACCGCCGTCCTGTTCCTGGCGGTTCGCCCGCCAGGAACAGGATGGCGGTATGGGTTGTCGTGGGGCCCCTGGGGGCAGTGCCCATGCCAATGGCATGGGCACTGCAGGGGCCCCCGTAAGAGGGCCCCACAAAGAATTTCACTGTCTGCATTGCAGACAGTGAAATTTGCGACGGGTGCCACTGCACCCGTCGCACCTTCCCACTCCGCCGGCTCAATTCTGAGCCGGCGTCCTCGTGGGAAGGGTGTTTTGCACTGGGCTGGCGGGCGGCCTTTTGGCGGTCGCCCGCCAGCCCAGTGCAAAACCCAAAATACCATCAGCGGTCTTTCGACCGCGGAGCGGTATTTTGGAGGGGGGAAGTCTGGCGGGCAGCCTCCGCCACCCGCCAGACTCAGAATCACCCCCTTAGTGTCTTAATTTTCAGAAAGTCCAGCTTGCCAATTACTTTTCTCCCAATTACTGTTTTTGCAGTGGTGGGAGAAAAGCACACTTGAAAAAGATAATTGTAAATTAAGAAGAGTGACGACTGGGAACTGTCCGAAAAACACGTTATTAGATGGACAGGTCAACTTAACAACAAGGAACTTAATCAAACATGTATTTCCCCATGTTTGCACTCTGAAATCTCATGTGTTTTGACTACACTCAAAGGTGGACTATTGTTCTCACATTTCACACTTTTACAACAAATCTAGTTTCTTTGAATAGTTATCACACCACTTCCTTTGTTACCTTGAAAGTCACGGTTAATATAAAATATCACAGGAATTTAGGAGAATTATTACAGGATGGAATGCAGGGGAAAAGTCTGGTCTCAGTTAGAAATAACACATTGGGCTATTTAGCAAGGGTTTAGTCTGCAGTTCCTGAAATGTGGCAATTTGCTGATCAGAAAGTGTGCCGAAAGCTGTTGCAGTAGGAATGATGGTACTTGAATAAGGCAATGATGGTGCTTGAATTAGGTGTGTTAATTATTAAAATGTCAGTTTGTTTTTTAGATGGGAGCCTTTGTCAGATATTCAAGACTCTAGCCTTCTCATATATTTATTGTTCGGTATCTAAGATTTACTCTAGGGTTGGGGGATTTAAGAAATCAGGCTTGACAATGTAGCAGCAGTTCATCAGTGTCTTTTGGGGGAAGAATGGGAAGGATACTGGGAAAGACCCTGTTGGGTTAAGACTCATTGTTGCTCTGTGGTATGGATTGTATAAAAGGTTTAGTCAAAAATGGAGAAAGTGGAGGTCAGAGTCACTTTGTATGTAAATTGACACTGTCCTCAAGTGTAAAAGTAAGAGTCACCTTGACGGTATATGTTGACAATATCCTCAAGTGCAGGGCTGAAAATCACCTTGCAGGTGTAGGTTAACACTGCCTTCAAGTTCTCATTTACAGTTACGGACATTTGAGCTTTCTGATGGTCAGAGGAGAGAGTCTTTAGAAATAAGTGTGTCAAGCTGGATGGAGAGAGTATTGTGGGCAATACATTTGAGGGAATAATTATCAGGTCATGGATGTTAACTCTTGACAAGGTTGAGAGCAGGGAGAGTCAAATGCGCTGGGAGGGCGCACCCATCACTAGACACAGTTACCGAACTGGCCCAGGATGTGAGCAAGAAGTAGGAGTGTTGGAGGTGGCTCGGTTCAGGTGGCAAAAGCATATGCTCAGCTTAGCAGAACATGGCACTTCTGCCAGATGGGCAAGTACACCTGCTAGATAACCTGCACTCACCCTTGGGTAGCTTTACATGGAGCAGCCAGGCTTATCTTGGAGGCAATGTGTAAAGCAATAGCACAGCACATTCTCACATCTCCCGAGCTGAACAACCCTAAAAAGAGACTTCACATGGGTTGTATGTATATAAAAATTGTATTCAACACACACAAGATTAACACAGTTTGATTACAATTTGATCTCAAATGTCAATGAGCACACAACACACAATATTATTATATGTATCAATGCAACACATGATAACAGGCCCCACCCTGTTAAACATTGATCACTGGATCTCCATTTGAAGAAACCACACATTCCCTCCTTGCACCTGCATAAGGTGCCCACCAGCTGTCAGCACTAGGCCCACCCCCACGTACGGTACTCATGAAGAGTGTAACAAATTCAATCCAGGGGCACCCAGGGGCTGACAGCAGCAGCAAAATATATATCACAGTATAACAGCACTTCCACCTAGATTCAAGGCCTCAGCCGCGCTGGGAAAATGTAATGTCAACCTTATGAACTCCTGCAGAATCAGAGTACCAAACAACACCACAAGTGCTGCCCCAGCACTCACTCGTTCTCATTCAGGCTCGCTCCCTCACACCCACCCCCCCAACTATGTACGGGGCCTGGGTATCAGCTGGCACAGGTACGCACGCACGCACACGCTCTTGTATGCACTCGCTTCCGGGACACCCTAATGCAATTGGATGTCCATATGCTTGCAACTACTCTGGGTCCAAACCCGTCCTCCACCTGTCAACCAGCCTCCAGTTAACCGCATCCCACCACATCCCCAAAGATTAGAGTAACTTCCGTCTGGGCATCCAGCCGCTCACAGCTAAGTCACAACTCCCTAGGTTTTGGGTTGAGGTGGGGGACTGGAAAGACAATACCCAGTAAACAGTTTAGGAGGAGACGTTCAGGCTACAAATAGGAGGTTCACTCAGAAGTTTGCAAAACACAGGGGGTTGGTCACTGGGGCCAACCATTAGACATGGAGGTGCCCAGCCCCGCTAGACAATACAATGTTACCAAATAGTAACCAAATCCAGCACCTCCGGAATAGAGAGGCGTTGTCCGGCAATGTTGACTCAACCCGCCATCAACACTTCAGCTTGTATGCAAGAAGTTACCAGGTCCATGATTCTGGACTGGAGACACCCTGGTGGTCATTCTGACCGCGGCGGTCGGCGGTCGCCGCCCGCCAAGCGGTTCCCACCGAAAGACCGCACTGCGGTCAAAAGACCGCGGCGGTCATTCCGGCTTTCCCGCTGGGCCGGCGGGCGACCGCCAGAAGACCGCCGGCCGGCCCAGCGGGACAGCCCCGTCAACAATGAAGCTCGGAATGGAGCCGGCGGAGTTGAAGGGGTGCGACGGGTGCAGTGGCACCCGTCGCGATTTTCACTGTCTGCTAAGCAGACAGTGAAAATCTTTGTGGGGCCCTGTTAGGGGGCCCCACGGCACCCGTTCCTGCCATCCTGGTTCCGGCGGTGGACACCGCCAGAAACAGGCTGGCGGTAAGGGGGTCGGAATCCCCATGGCGGTGCTGCAAGCAGCGCCGCCATGGCGGGTTCCCTGGGCCAGCGGGAAACCGGCGGGAAACCGCCGGCTCCCCTTTTCCGACTGCGGCTTTACCGCCGCGGTCAGAATCGCCCAGGAAGCACCGCCAGCCTGTTGGCGGTGCTTCCGCCGCACTCCGCCATGGCGGTCATGGACCGCCAAGGTCAGAATGACCCCCCCTGTCTTGTGCCCAAGAACTTCTAGTGGTCCCAGACAGGTTCCATTCAATATGGAAAGTGCTCAGTCCCGTACCCCTTTGGACTGAGGTACTCTGCCCAGCATGCTATGACCTTAGCCATACTGGACTCTCTGGACGAACACACTAGATGCAAGTTCTTTTGTGGAGTACTAGGCCAAGTAAAGCACTTCTCAGATGGTACCAACACCACAGCAGGTTCCAACCTATAAATTGACTCAGCAAACAATGAGCATGCAGCTCAGGGTCACATGAGAGAAATACTTCCCACTCAACATCAACAAGCCCCCAGCAGGGTCCTGCAACAGTGATCCGTTCATTTTACAAACTGTCTGGGGGTACCAGTAGCATGAGTAGTAGGCTGTTACCCCGCACCTGGTGCACCCGGTCTCCTGACTTAGTTCTTTGTCCACTTGCACACTGCTCCTGCCAGGTGGAGCCTTGCATGATGTACACACAGAGGGCACCACATTCCAGATATTACCAATCACATTGTAGATGCCTCCCTGGAGGTCTTTGATGTCCACGAGACCTCTACAGAAAATGGAGGCAAGCCAACCTGCCATTGGAGAGCCACTTCAGGGATGCCACACAGCAGCAGGCAGTCAGCATCAGGTCACTGTCTAATTGGGAATGGGACACAGATCCCCCCTTTGGACAGCTATCCTCCTGGGCACACAGATACCTCTGACAGTGTGCTGACACAGTCCAGCTGCACTGGTACAGCGTATCTGTTGGTGTGTACTCTAAGTTGCAGATGTGAGTACCCCTATTTATGCTAGGTAAAACCTTTAAAGTGGGGGATGGTATGGAAGGTATTGCTTTGAACCACCAATGCCTCCCCTAAATTTCCTCCTTATCTGCCCTAGGATCCTGGAATGCAGACCTTTATCTTTATGGGTGTCAGGCTCTGACTGGCCAAGTGTCACAACCTCTCCCCTCATCTATCTCACCAGGCCCCAAATGTCAGCGATCTGTCACTATGGATGCCCAGTCACCTGAGGAACGAACAAATGTGCTCTTCCCTCTGGACCTATGGAATGAAGCCTAACTTACGGTGCACCAGAACCAGTCCTAATGCGTAGAAATTCCCACTTCCTAAAATAAAAAATAAAAACTGATTGCCAATACTAACACTATTTTTTCAAAACCACATTAACATTATGATCACATGACTACAGCATGGCACCAAATGTCGCAGCCGATCCTATCAGCAAGCCTTCTTTAGATTTGTAAATAGAAGTTAACGAAAGACGGTACCCAAAATCTTCCATCTTGCCCCAGGTGGATTATGGTAATTGTAGTACGACCCAAAACTAAATTAATGGAAAGAAGGTGGGCACTTCAAACCTCCCCATGGACTCAACCGTCTCCTTCAAACCTCCTCAGCGACATGCTGTGACGGCCGTAAATATACACTACGTGAAACCGATTACTGTTTAGATATTATCTCAGTGCCACAACCATCAGGACATGAGCTTCACGTGTAGTTGAAATAAAAGACCATCGGGCAAGTTATAAGACTCAAGTCTGGAAATATAAATTTTAAAAACACACTAGACCTTCAATTCTAGTCCCACAACATGTGGCTACCAAAATTCAGATATAAAAAATTCAAGATACTGGAATTTGTTTGAGGCAATGCCCCTAATGCACTGTACAATTTCTAGTGCTATTTTTCATAGAATCCATAACAAGTCTGTTTTTTCTTCTTGCAGTTTTGTTCAGTTCAGAACCCTGGAGCGAACCCTACAACTAAAGAGAGGTTTGAAATACATCGACAACCCTACTCCTGGGAAGTGTGCTAATGTTGTATGGACTCATACAGACTTGCAGGGAATTGCTGATTTACACAAATGAAATAACTGAATCCCTGTTATAAGTCGTCAATTTGTGTTAATAGTAGTGTTCACACTCCTCGGTCTTTTGCCCACTATGTAGGGGCATAATAAGGGAATTGCTACCCTGTATGTCCCTATGGCCTTCTATAATTTCAGAACTGACAGACGTCATTTATGTTTGTGTTAATTGTTGTACTTTTTATGTTAATATGTTGTTTGAATGTGACAGATTTTTGCATTGTTGTGTTGGTTTTACAAATGATATTATTTCTCTGATATTGGCAGTTAGTAGTGCAAGATTGTAAACATATTTATTGAGATTTCGAAATATTGAATTAAAACAGTGATAATGATGATTAAGTTGTGTGATCAGAATGTTCATTGTGGTTTTGAAAAAATAATGTCAGTATTGGCAATTGGTATTTATTTCTTTTTCTAGGGGGTCATTACGACCTTGGCGGGCGGCATCAGCTGCCCGCCAAGATCTGACCGCCATGTGGCCGCCAATGCGGCCGCACCCCCGCTGCGGCCATTTGGAGATCCCCGCTGGGCTGGCGGGGATCAGGGCTGCAACATAGGAGCCTGCGGTGTTGCGGCCATGCGACGGGTGCAGCTGCGCCCGTCGCGCTTTTCACTGTCTGCATAGCAGACAGTGAAAAGCTGCATGGGGCCCTGTCAGGGGGCCCCTGCACTGGCCATGCCAGTGGCATAGGCAGTGCAGGGGCCCCCAGGGGCCCCACAACTCCCCGTTCCGCCAGCCTTTTCCTGGCGGTGCAAACCGTCAGAAAAAGGCTTGCGATCGGGGACTCGTAATCCCCCTGGGCAGCGCTGCAGCAAGCAGCGCTGCCCAGGCGGATTAACACCGCGGTCGTAATACGCCTGGAAGCACCGCCAGCCTGTTGGCGGTGCTTCTGTCGTTTTAGCCCTTGCGGTCCCGTACCGCCAGGGTCAAAATGACCCCCCTAGCCTTGCTGAAGTTAAAAAGGTCAAACCACTTGCTAGATTTTTGCACTTTGTGGAAGTGGCACTTCTTGGGCAGTGATGACAAAACTACCTCTACCAACGGCTCGGGTTTGTCGTCTGAGTCCAACAATACCAAACAGTATGATGCTGCTCCTCTACAATCCATCATTGAAGCCAGACTCAATAAGCCTTGGTGACCCATATCATTGTATGGGTGCAGCAGCTCTCCTGGGCAGTGCTAACACACGTGGGGATTCAACACTTTATGGGTACTTTTTCCGGAGCACATGCACCAACCTGCCACAGCAGATAACACTTTGACTACAGCCACCACAACGGTGCTCATGAGCCTCGGTTGGCCTGAGCCCTCAAGCTCAGTTCCTATCATGAAATATTAATGTGTAAATACGTGCATCGTAGTCACTTCGGCCACAAAGGAACCACCCCACCCAGTTGTAAACATGGATGCCCAGGTCAAAGACCAACCCCCATCCATCCTTGCCCCAGGTGGGTACTGAAACCCACACATGGGTAGCGGTGCCAGTTTCTAAATTGTACGGATGGCATGGGCTCTTTCACTCTGCATTGGCAGAGAGAAACTGCTCCAAGCTCTTAGGCTCTGGAAGACAAAACTGACGAAACCTACTTGAAAGAAACAAAACAAATCCGACAGAGCCACTGCCTATACACATCAGGTCTAACACGCGTTTCCCAGATGAAAGTGGTGGAGTTCTACCCCATATTTAGGTAGTCCTCTTCACTGAGGTGAAAAATCTTAGACCGTCCACATTGCAGTGATTTATCCTGGGCGGTGCACCACCCAAAATCCCATTCTCTTTAGGGATATGGACCATCTCAGTAGCTTTAGGTTTTCTCCCCTCATCTGCATGAGCCATCAGAGGGGTCGGTGGTCTGTTTGGACCAGGAAGTGAAAACAGATACAGTCTCAACTTCTTCAGGGCCCACACTATGGTGAACACTTCCCTTTCGATCTAGCTCTAAAACTGTTCCTATGGGAGCACGGGATAAAGGCAGCAGGCTGATTGATGCCTTCATCATTCGATTGAGAGAGGACCCCCCCAATTCCATGTTCAGATGCGCCTGTATGGACTATGAATTTCTGGGAATAGTCTGGCACCCGAAGCACCAGTGCCATGGACATGGCCTGCTTTAGTGCCTCAAAGGCAACTTTGCAGGCCTCAGTTCAATTCACAATTCTGAGACTGCTTCTTCGAAGTCAGCTCCATCAAGGGGGTCACAATCGTTTCATACACCTTAATGAACCTCCGGTAATAACCAGTGAGGCCCAGGAAGACTCTTTTACCTGTGTGGTTCTTAGGGGGGTCCCAGCCTTGGATAGCCTCAATCTTAGCCTGTAGGGGTTGCACCGTCCCTCGGCCCATCCATTGCCCCAGGTATATCACTGATCCCTGACTTAACTGACTTTTACTGCAATTGAAAGTCAGGCCTACTCATTGCAGAGCCTGGAGGACTTCCTGGAGATGCAACAGATGGTCCTTCCAACTGCTGCTAAAGATGGTGATGTTGTCTAGATACGCAGCCAAGAAGGCCTCCATCCCAGTAAAAACCTTAATTATAAACCTCTAGCAGGTGGTGAGGGCATTCTTCAGCCCGAAGGGCATGACCGGAAACTGGTAATACCCATCCAGGATGGAGAAAGCTATCTTCTCCTTAGCAATCTGTCAATACCCAGAGGTGAGGTTGAAAGTGCTCAAATACTGGGCCACGCCTAGCCTATCGATCAGCTCAGGTCAACAAGTTCAGCACTTGATAAACCACACAGATTCATAACCTGAGAGTGGTACCCTCCCAAGCAGGTTTCAGAACCAGCACCACTGAACTGGACCAGGGGATGCTACAGGGTTCTATGACCCCCATCTCCAGCATCTTGGCCTACCCCTCCTGGATGCTGGATCTCACCTTATCTTACAACCTGTAAAATGTGCTCTTGTCCCCTGTGTCCATGTCATGGGTATACAAGTGGGTGTGCCCCGCACTAAGGGAGAACTGCATAAGAAACTTCCCAAACACTCAGCAGCAGTCCCTTTGCTGGCCGAGAGTGAGGGTGATTGACAGGACTCATTCTCTCAGGAGGTCAGAGGGTCAGGGAGCAGTTCCCTCCTGACCTCCATAAGAATGGTGACTAGGACCTCTCAAAGTGAGGTTTGAGGGGATTCATGTGGAGTACCCAAAGGAGCTGCCTCGGGGTCTTGAGATGAACAAGAGAGGAGGACTCTCCCGCCCTCTTTATGACCTCATAGGTCACAGACCATCGGCCCTGGAGGACCTTTGGTTCCACAGCCTCCATCACCCACCCTTTCTGCCTCTGCCCAAGAGTCAGCTCCACTGGATTGGTGTTCTGATTGTACCACTCCTTCATTACTTCCTGGCTGACTTCCAGCTTGTGGGAAGCTTGCTTCCACAACTTAGCGACCTGGCTGTTAAAGGCCAGCAGGTATCTGACTACATCCTGGGGAGTATCATTAGGAGATTGCTCTTAGCCGTCCCTGAACAAACTCAGAGATCCCCTATTTGGGTATCCATAGAGGAGCTCAAAGTGGCTGAAGCCCACTCCCTTCTGTGGCACCTCCCAGTAGACGAACAATAGGTATGGCATAAGGATATTCCACTTTTTCCTCAGGGCCTCTGGCAGGACTCTGATCATGCCTTTTAAAGTTTTTTAAACCTATCAGCAAGACTGTTGGATTTGCGGTGTTAAGGAGTGATAAACCTGTATGTCACCTCACACTCTTTCCACATGGCTTGCATGCAAGTCAACATGAGGTTTGTGCACCTGTCAGACAATACCACCTTGGGGAACCCCAGTCAGATAAAAATCCCCATTAGGGCTTTCCCCATAGCCGGTGCGGTCATGGTCAGTAGAGGGATCCCTTCTGGGTTCCGAATGGCATAATCCACCAGAACCAGGGCAAATTGATGCCTGGCAGCTGCATGGGGATCTATCAGCTCCACAATTTTGATGCCCTCACTCTCAAATGGGGTGTTAATGATAGGTAAGGGACAGAGTGGAGCCTTAAGCATTCTACCCCACTTACCACTAGCCTAGTATGTTACACAGGTTCTACAGAATGCATCTGAAGATGCCCAAAGTCTGGGCCACCAAAAATGAGGGGAAAGCTGTGCAAAAGTCTTACCCCGACCCAAATGTCCTGTCAGGGGGATGTTATGGCCCTTCTGACCCCCTGTCTGGGAGCCATTAGCTCACTCTACAGAAGATCATCTTCCCAGTATATTTGATGATCCCCCCGAATCATCACCAGCTTCTTGGGCTTGTTGTCTCAGGCCCTTGAGGGTGAGGCACTCTCTTTGTGCCTGACAGAGGTCTTCTCTGGTGGGTCCTTCCTTTACATGCCAGTGGGCCAACCTGGGTAGGTCACCAGGAGGCATAATGTCCTCTTCAGTGGACGCCGGGGTGGACGCAGCCCATTTCATGCCCATCTCAATGGAGGTACATTCAAGGGAGGTTTCTTACTTCCTCGTCTTCTCCTCCTCTTTACATGGGGCTGGGCCATTGAACCAGACTCCAGCTCCATTTAGCCCCCTCCTTAGGAAGCTATGGATCGTGTCATAGCACAGATTCAGTCGGGTAGCCCCAACATCTCCACATGAGCCCAGTACTCCACTTCTCTCTAAACAGTGTGCTTCAGGTCATTACCCAACAAACCATGGGCATGGCAGGCCCTTTAGTAGACCTGCCATCCACTCCACTTGAATGGCACCTGTGCCGCCAGGAAACAACCCTTTCTGTTGTCCACCCCTTGATGAGTAGCTTGGGGGATGACCTGCTCTGGGAAAACAGGTGACTTCTTACCATAGTCATGCTGGCCACGGTATCCCTCAGAGACCCCTGCCCATTGATATTGACCCACTGCCTATATTTCACCGTGTTGGTAGGCACTTGGATCTAAGGCATCATCTCACTGTCACCCGTGGAGACCAGGGTAACATCGCTGACCTCCCCCTCATCTTGTGGTAATGCCACTTCCCACATTGCTATTCTTGCTACTCCTGAAGCCTTTCCTCCAGAGGCTAGGGGCACCCACTTCGGAATACTGACCACCCTTAAAGTGCCCATGCCCACTACACTTGAAGCACCTGGGACCTTTCAAGACCAGAACTCGATCCAGGGATGTTTTCTTCAGTGAGCCAGATAGCGGATTGGGGCCAATCCCTTTCTCTAGTGCTGCTTCCGGATATGAACAGAAGACTTTTTCTTTCTACCATCCCCCTCATTCTTGTAGTGTAGCCCCTGCCCCTCCCTTCTGGGGATCCCCCCACCACTCTTTTTCAAAACTTGGGTGCTGGGCCAGAGGTCCTCCTCTTCAGCAAGCTTCCTGCAGTCCATCAGTTTGCTGTTGATCATGATGCTGGAATAGCTCAGTAGAGCAGGTCTCGAGTAATTGCACTCTCAGGATCAGATTATGTATCTCATCATAATCTTCTACATTACTGCCCAGTACCCACCTCTTTAGTGCCTTCCTCACGTAATCTACAAAGTCAACCAAATTCTGCATTGACAACTTGTGGCTGGCCCTAATCACTGACGGTACATCCCAGGGGTCAGGCCAAACTTCCTAATCATCCCAGTCTTCATGGCCGGGTAGCTGGTCTGGTCCCCCACGTCCAGAGTTAGGAGAATACCCCTCCCTAGGGAGGGCACGTATCATCTTTAGCTACCTCCCTAACTCTCCTCTGGGGCCCTATGCACCTTCAAGGCCACCTCATAGGCTGCCAGCCACTTAGCAATGTCGTCCCCCACATCGTAATCCTGTACCATGTTTTTTGGGATCTGACTTTTACTCTTGCTAGTCAACACTGTGAGATGCTGCCACCATTATTTGGAGTAGGCCCTGTTTGTGGGACCCCCAGTTCCAACTCTCGGAGACTCAGCTCATGCACCATTTCTTTTCCTCCATGGCCAGCCTCCGTAATGCTAGAGCCTGTTATTTTCCTAATTCTGCCAAGGTCAGCGCCTGTTCTTTGGCATTCTTCATAAGCTCAAGCCTCAAATTCCTTTCCTCCCTCCAGTCTTCCAGTTCTTCTGAGGACAGGCTCCATGCAGAGACACCACTACCGGTACCCGGAAGGCCTGTTACGTCCGGGGATGGGGGGTTCTCTCCTTCCACCCAGTGTCCATTAGGGCCTTCTGGGCCACATTCGGCCTGTTCCCCCTGACCCAGGTCTTTCTCAGACTGTGCTTCTCCCTCGGGGTGGATCTCAGACCAAGCCCTTAAGGTTTCTTGAAAATCAGCCTTCTTGGCACTTCCCTTGTACATCATCCCACCGCCCCCCCCCCTTGCCTGGCAGACCTCTTTCAGCTGCAGCACTGTGTACGTATCCCATTCCATAAGCTCAACTTCTCTCTCTGATAGGCAGTCCACCATGTTGTGATTTTATGGGCAGCACCCGAACCTGAGAATATACGGTGGAGTAAAGGAGCCAATTCACCATCTGAAGTTGTGGTGTTCAGATGGATATTGTGTAGCGCAGTGCAATTGCAAGTCCTAACCCACAGCTGCGACCAAATGTTGGGGTGGCATTGGGCCAGAAGTACTAAAATGCAATTTTGCATTTCCTAATTAGCGGCTTCATAGAAATCGCTGTTTAGGAATGTAAAATATTATGTACAGTGGTACCAATTTCCTAATAGCAATTCCTACTTTGTAGGAATTGCTTCTAGGAAATTGGAAATTAGGAATCCCATTGCATTTGTGCCAATGGGCCAGTATTGCATTTCCCAAATAGCGATTTCCTACTAGAAAATAGCCTTTTGGGAAATGCAAAATCAGGAATGGCAATGGGCAAAAGGCCCACCTTGATGCACCCCAAAAATAGTGGTGCACATGTAGAGCAAACCTATGCCCAAAGGGCTACATGCGTGCTCTACTGCATTTAAAAAAAAATCATTATGGGGTGCTTTTTTTTTAAATTGCACATGGTTACTATCGACTTAAAGTTGATGGTAATTGCATTTCCTAAATGGCCAAATCGCATTTAGGAAATGCTTTGTACATCAGAATAAGAATCGCAAATAGGTAATCTCTATTTGTGATTTCTTATTCTGGGGATTGCAAATTGCGATTTCTAAATGGTGAAAATCTCAATTTGCAATTTTCTAAAAGCCTTTGTACATAAGAAAAGTCAGTTTTGCATTTTGTAATGGCCCGAAATACCGATTCAGACTGTTGAAAAATGCAAAAGGACTTTGTCCATCTGACCCTTGGTCTCGTTGGCTAAAGCATATGCTCATCCAGGCGGAACATGACACTCCTGTCCGGGGTGGTCAAGCACAACTGCTAGATAACCTGAGCTCAACCTTGGGTAGTTTAGCACGTAGCAGTCAGGCCTTGTAGGCAATGTGTAAAGCAACAGGACAGCAAGTTCCCACAAAACCCAGGCTCAATGGCTCCAAAACAGACTTCACATGGGTAGTGAGTATAGAAAGATTTTATTCAACACACATGACTAACACAGTTTGATTACAATGTGATCTTAGTGTAAATGTCAATTAGAACACAACACAAAATAATATTCAATGTAACAAGTGTGAATCTCAATGAACCATGCAACACAATAATAGGCCCAACTGCATTAAACATTGATTACTGTTCATACATTTGAGGAAACCATACATCCCTCCCTGCGTCCACATAAGGTGCCCACCTGTTCTCAGCACTAGGCCCACTCCCACGCTACCCACTATCAGTGTAACACATGCAATCCAGGGGGCTCCCCGGGACTGACAATAGTAAAATGTATATCACAGTATAACCACACTCCCACCTAGATCCACGGCCTCAGCCATTCTAGTAAAGTGTGATTCCAATCTTCTGAACTTCATGGAAGAACCTGGGTACCGAGCAACAACACAGTGCTGCCCCAGCACTCACTCCTCCTCAATCAGACTCTCTCTCTCACATCCACCCTGTGCCTAGGCATGCAGTCCGGGTACCAGTTGGCAGAGGTACGCATGCACACACTCTCATATGCACTCGCTTCCCTAAAGAGATGCCCTGATAACTTGCAAGTGGATGCCCATACACTTTCAACCCCTCAGTCCCAACCCACCCTCCACCTGCCAACCAGCCTCAGTTAACCTCGGCCCAACGCAACCCCAAAGATTATAGTAACCTCACCCGGGGCACCCAGATGCTCACTGTTAAGTCACAAATCCCCAGGTATTGTGGTCAAGGTGGGGGACTGAAAAGAAAACAGCCAGTAATCAGTTAAGGAGGAGATGTTCAGGCTCCAAATTTGAAGTTTACTCAGTGATCTGCAAACCACAGGGAGATGGTTACCAGGGCCAACCATCAGACTCAGGCCCCCAGCCCCAGCAGACATCCAGTGTTAACAAATAGTAACCAAATCCAGCACCTCTAGAGTGGAGAGGCATCATGAGGATGTGTTGAATCGACCTGCCCTTGACACTTCAGGTTGCACACAACAAGTTACCAGGTTGGTGTCTCCTGACTGGAGACATCCTGTCTGGTGCCCATGAACTTTCAGTGGCCCCAGACAGGTTCGATCCAACATGGAAAGTGCTCAGTGTTGTACCCCTCTGGATTGAGGTATTCTGCCCAGTACACTATGACCTTAGCTGCACTTGACTCTCCAGTTCAACACAATAGACACAAGTTCCATCATGCAATACGAGGCCAAGTAAAGCACTCCTCAGGTTGTACCCACACCTCCGCAGGTTCTAAACTATGAACAGGCACAGCACACAATGAGTATCCAGCTGAGCGTCACACGAGAAAAATGCTTTTCACTTAACCTTAATGGGCCACCAGCAGGGTCCTGCAACAGGTCCCTCTCCGAAGGTCTTTGAAGGCCATGAGACCTCTGCAGAAAACAGCGGGCCATTCAACCTGCCCTTGGAGAACCACTTCAGGATGCCACACACCAGCAGGCAATCAACCTCAGACCAGTGTCTAATCAGAAAGGGTGCACAGATCTCCCTCTTTGGACAGTTATCCTCCTATTGACCCAGATTCCTGTGACAGTGCACCAACGCGGTCCAGCTGCACTGGGCCAGAGTATCAGTCTGTGGTACTCTAAGTTGCAGACGTTGAGTACCCCTATATATATATATATATATATATGTATATATATATATATGTATATATATATATATTTATATATATGTATATATATATATATATATATACTAGGTAAAACCTTTGAAGAGGAGGGTGTTTTGAAGGGTATTATTTTGAACCACAGATGTCTCCCCTAAATTTCCTCCTTGTCTGCCCTGGGGTCCTAGAATGCAGATCTTTATCTTAATGGGTGCAAGGCTCTGGCTCAAAGTGATACAACCTTTCCTCCCATCTATCTGCAAATGGCAGGGATCTGTTAAACTGGATGCCCAAGTGTATTAACGGTCATATAGAGAATTTGCAGATGTACTCTTCCCCCCAGACCTATGGAGTGAAGCTTAATTTACATGGCACTAAAACAAGTCCCAATGCCTATAAATGCCCACTTCCTAGAAGCGGCACTTCTTGAGCAGTGATGACAAAACTATTGTTAACAATGGCTTCCGTTTGTCATTCTGAGCCCAACAATACAAAAAGTAGGAGGCTACTCCCCTGCAATCCATTACTGCAACTTAATAAGCCTCAGCATCCCTTATCACTCTATGGGGAAAGCAGCTCTCATAGTCAGTGCAAACACACATGGGTGTTCGGCATTCCCCAGGCATTTATGCCCTGACGCATGCACCAACCTGCCAAGGCATGTTACACTTTGGCTATAGCCACCACCACGGTGCTTGTGCGCCTCGGTAGAACTGAGCCCTCAGGCACCGTTCCTATCATGATATACTTGTGCGTAAATATGTGCACCATGGTCAGTTCGGCCATGTGTGTGTTCACATAGGAACCACCCCACTGGGTCATAAACATGGACGTGCGGGTCGGAGAGACCAACCCAATCCATCCCTGGCCTGGTCCAGGCACTCAATCCCACACATGGGTGGCGTTGCCAGTTTCTAAATCGTATGGATGGCGTGAGCACTTTACTCTGCATTGCAGAGGGAATGTATTCCAAACTCCTAGGCTCTGGAAGTCAAAAACCAACAAAACCTACTCAAAAGAAGAATAAAAATCCGGTGGAACCACTGCCTATATGCGTCAGGTCTAACAAGGAGACACACGTTTAGGAATGTTAAAGTAGGTCTTGATAGTGTCAGAAATAAATACATAAAATCATATACAGGGTTTCCATTTTAGTTTCAGAGTTCCTTATTGCCTCTGGATTCACCAATACGTGAATAACACACAACTCTACCTCTAAGTCTCCTCTGGTTCAGACATCCAGTGCCTCAAGCACTGCCAGCACATCACTCAGATCCAGATGTTCAGGGCCTACCTGAAGCACAACCACGGCAAAGTTCCTGTTGTTTGCCAAGATAAACAAACAAGAAACAGTACAAATCTGACATTAACCTTGATGGCTTACAATCCTAAATTTCATTAAATACCTTGTAACTTGGATCTATCCTGGACTCTAACCTCTTCTTGAATTAACACAATTCCTAAAAACAAAAATGACCTGATACTAGCTCTTTCTTCTAAACCATAAACTCTTGAAACTGTTTATACAGCAGAGAAGCAGACCATCTCTTGTGGTCCTCAGAATACCCACAATCAGTACACCATCAAACTGCAGACTAAGTAGTGCAGTAGGCCTTTTCCATCTTTGCTCCCAGGATCTAGTACAACATTCCTGGGATCTAGAACAACATCCCTGTATCCATTAGGACCTCCCCAACGCTGCTCCTATTTAGGCAAGAGTTGAAGATGCACGTCTGTAAAGAACACCACATCACAATGCATTAACAGTCAACAAACCTGATACTTCTATTGGTTATTGGCTTTATGCTGGACTTTCACCATACACAGCACTTCGCTGCCAGTTTTCTAGGTTCCGCTATTGAATTAGAACATAAATATTATCAAAGGTAATTTACACTTGTGAGTACGCTCATTCACTTTTGAGTAACTTTACTACTTTTCGTTATTCATAAAAACCAACAGTGAAGTTACTCAGAAGTACAGACTTGCATGTCTTCACCCCTGAAAAAGGAGAGAAGAGAGCAAATTTACTGGTGTAAGTTAGTAGTGACAAAAACATGAAACAATCACATCTCCAGAACTAGACATGGCCAATCACTGAAACTACACCAGCTTCCCATATAAAATAATGAGGTTAAGGACTTCCAATAAAACTTAATTACGTTATTTAAAATAGATAAAATACGCATATATAAACACATATACATACACACACACTGATCTCAATAATAGTGACTTCTTCAGCTTCCAGTGTGGGTGTGTCTATTTTCCCTCTCCCACAGCTCTCAAGCCCACTGTTCAGTGGACAGCAGAGCAGTGCAACGCCCAGGGCTTCTGCACCATGTAGCTCCTGCTGCAAATAGGCCAGTCAGCTCAATGAGCAAGAGCAAGAGCAAGTCCTAAATGCTGCTTTCCACCTCTCTCCATTCCCCCTGAGAGCTCACCTGTCATGACCCTACGGTTAGAATAGTTTTATTTCTTTTATTAGTGCATATTTATTTTTCTTGAGACTCCCTCAGCTGACCCCCTCCTCACAAATTCATGGTGCCTGGGAGGTCCCCACATTGCCGTACTGTGACCCTCTGCTACCCAACATCAGTTCATTGTTAACAAATCAGAGCACCTGGCGGGCACTTTCATGCAGCGATATGCAATCCCCTCATGAACCATTGTCTGGTCCTCACCATTTCTGAGCACTGGCCGATCCGCCTAATATTGTAGCTGTGAGCCTCTTTCCTCCCTCATCCTCACCGGGACACTCTTAACCAAGTAAGAGCACAAGGTGACCTCCTCATGCCTCTGACATGCAGCCCCCTGAGCCCAAGCATGGTAAATCCATAGATCTGCTTCCCTTTTGCAGCATAAGCCCATTGCTTGTCATATATTGGGACCATACTGCCTCCGTTCTATGAGATAGGAGTATGCAGTGCTGCAGTGGTGGGAACTCACCAGATTCCGGTTATTACCGGGTTCCTGGCCAGTCCAGTAGATTCTGCCACCTCCGTCCCTGTACGGTGACACAGGATGTCCAGAACAAAGGTGGGAGGCTCTCACGCAGCACGTGAGCCTTTGTGGAATTTGCCTGCAGTAGGTTGATCGGGGTATTTTACTCCTCTTCATCGCGGTGCGCTCCATTGTAAATAAATAACTTGTTTTTCACGAAGGAGTTGTCGATGGAGTTGTTGCAAACTTCATTCCGTTAATGTTGACAGATAATAGCTTTCTTTTCATAGTGCAGCATTGTAATAGTCTTGGTTTGGGCCATTCCCGGGCTCTCCAGAACTTCATAGTTTACAGACTAATTATTCTTTTTTAATAGGTTGTCTCTGGTCTTGGCCCAAATGCCGATTTTTTACATCTCATCCCTCAATAGAGCAACCCATTAGAGGCGCAGTGAGGCAGTTTAATTTGCCCAGTAAAAAACGCATCTGTATTTATGTGTCCAGTGTGTAAGTCTGGTGTGAGCGTTACGGCATTGGTAGCTACAATAGTAACCATTTCTGAGGCACACAATAATATAGCAGCCAAGAATATGCTAAAAATATGAGGTGAAGTATTATAATGCAGTGTAATTGTATTTATATAGTACTTCTTTCTCCACCCTGCCTCCCTGCTGCCTGGAAGCCCCACCAAGCCCAGCTGGCAGTTCCACCACTGAGACTGTGTAACTCTATTAGACTGCTACTAATTAAAGGATGAGGCTTAACTGCAAACCTAAACGGATCCAGGCCCAGCAGGAAGAGATCTGTTTGAAACGTGAATCAATTTTGCCCTACGGGAACGGATGTTCTCCCTAGATACTTACCATGTATTACTTTAAACATCGTGTCATCGTACATATTTCCCACTATACTACCATCGCTGGCTTTGCTTGAAAATGTTTAGGAATAAAAGTGACTAATGTTCCCCTCGACAATGATGATTGCTTGTTTGACAATATTTCTAAGATCACTTCTGACTAATAGGCTGTGTATTACATTTGCATATTTTGCATTAGTCGCAGGGAATTCAATATATCCAATTTTTTTTCATACCTCACCAGCTGCTTGTTTGTTTGTGGCCTACTGGCTGTAGTTTACAAAATACTCCTAAAACTCCCCGATGTTTGAGTTCTTCTTCACAACTGTCGTTCAATACGTGTTCGCATTTTCATAAGTGACATTAAACCAGTGGGCATTCTTTCTGGTGAGTGTAACGGGTCGTTGTTTAGAACTAGTATCGCTGTCCAGACATATCACAGCCCGCTAAGATGACTGTTAGCTATGAAACATAACCTAGCAAAGTTGCCTGGGAAGTCCATTTTCTTGTAAATTTTGTAATTCGGCACTTTTACCCATACAACTTCATTTACTCTTACACTGGGTCCTATGAATTGCTCCACAGTTCTTTCACATGCAATGGGCTCCTACCTTCTGATAACCGTACTGCCTCCAGGCGGTAAATGTATGTCGATACTTATACATGGCCTATCATCTGATATGGGAGAAAGACTAAGCCACGGAAAGGCATTAGCTGCCATATCCATCAAACTAACTCCATTCACGCACATTACCTCTCTCGGAACCACAAGGGCCTTATTCCATTACCCACTCACAATGCAACATCTAATCGAACTGCCATTATTAGCACTAGATCTCTTCCAAGCAATGCAAAGCATCCACGCCCATGTAGTCACAACTCATAAATTAATGAGAAGAGCTCCCCACACAAATAGTAAATTCACCTTTACAACAAAAACCCTTAAGACCCTGCCTATCTGAGTCACAGCCGCCCAAACCTCAACTGTGGGCACAATTATGTAATGAAGGATAACTGCAATGATGCCCACAAGAAAAATAGCAGGTTTGAAGACCAAGCCTGAACTGTGGGCACAGTTAAGTAATGAAGGATAACTGCAATGATGCCCACAAAAAATAGCAGGTTGGAAGACAAAGCCAGCCCTACATCTGAATGTACCTAGTCAATGGGGAGGCAATACAAGCCTTTTAGGAAAGCTAAAAGCCACCATCGGCTGCAAACATCCACACTGATAGTGATTGCAGGAGCCTCCCCTGACATTTATCATACACTAATACAGGGCTCCGAGATGCAGAAACTGCTTATAAATGTCACAGTGTACACCACCTGTGCGAGTCCCTCACACTTTCTTGGATCAAACCACCAAAAATAGCTCTACAGATGCCTAGAGACATGATAGAAGTTTGTGGCTTCTACAGTAGTGAGGGGGCATATTTCATATTGCTGACAAAAAACAACAAGTTAAACAATGTGCACACGTGTTTGTGGAGGGTGTGGGTGCCAGTTAAACTCTATTCTCAATAGAGGCCATTCCAAACCTCTGGACAGCATGAAACACGCATTATGAGCCACAATAGAACAGGCAACGCCATGCTCCTTTAACGAGTGTCACTTTACCACCAGACCCTGGTTTGATATTTTGGGTGAGTGCTGAACACTTTCCAGCCGAATCTGTATTGGAGTGCTTTCACAGGTACTATTAAATAGTGAGGGTGGCGTCCAAACACTTCATGCTTCAGTGATACATATGTTTTTACTCTACTCAAGTGTTTCATCAGGACATGAGTCAATATTTCATGCAAAACTGACTTCTCTCTTCTGCTTGCAGGCATACGCTCTAGCGATGTGGACCATAAGGTGGGGCTTGATACATATTGACATCTTGAAGCTACAGACCAGATCATATCCTCTGATTAATCCAACCTACTTGCCTCAACTTGCCATTGCTAATGCTAGTCTTGCATAGTAGCATCAACCATGAGGCCCACTTTGTAGCATGATCTCAAAACGTGTAGGTCGGTTCCTATATCGAAAAAGAAAAAATACAAACAAAATTACGATGAGGACAAGGAGTAAAGATGAACAAGAAACTCAGAAGGGAACATAAAGTAAGGTCAGATAAAGGTAAATATATTGTTGTAGAAAGGTATTTGACTGCTTTTTGTCATACCAAAATCATGCCTTGTGCAGAGAACCAAAAGTAGCAGGACTGGAGTGCATTTCATGATTGTCATCATGTGAGGGAGAGAGAGATCAAACTAGCATGCCAGGCAAAAGAAAACCCTACGTGAACACACAAAGTCATGATGTCTCCGGGGACTCTCACAGGAAGCACACTGAGGCATATAAAAGAGTTACATATTGGATCACAAAACAAACAGCAGGTTTTTCAAGACGGTAATATGGGGTGTTAAGAGGTGCAGCAGCTAGCTGATGATTATGTTGTTAGTGAGATGAAATATCAGTAGACATATCAGTTACTGTAATCACAGAATGTCATCCTTTGTATTTTACTACATCCTTATAAACCACCATTTACCATTAGCATGGTCCCAAGGTATTCCAATTTGTATAGTGTCCCTTTGATGCACCTTCAAAGTGTTTGCAGAAAAGGCTGTTGGACAGTCATACTCAAAGTACGGCCCGGAAGCCGCATGCGGCCCTCCTGACTTTTATGTGCAGCCCCCAGGTCAACAGCAGGACTCAGCTGCTTTTTACTTGACTCAGCACTAACATTAAAATATGTTTTAAAGCATTTATTTAAGGGTGAATTACAGTTAAAGAAAGGAAGTAACTAGGATGCGTTGCACCGCGTTAACTTTAGGACACCTTGATTTGTAAAGACATATTGCAGCAAACATGTAAAAATATGATAAAGTCTCTTCAAAATTAAAAAAATATATTTTATTAACATGCAGAACTGTTTAAATTCAGTAAATCAGATGAGATCAGTTGTTGGACATGGCCCTTTTTGCAGGGTCATCACCAAACTGTTTGCCCTCTTCCTCCTATTTTTTCTGACCAGTTTTTGTTGACTTTAGATCTCTCGCTTTTTATCTCTGCTAACCAGAGCTAAAGTGCACATGCTGTCTGTGTAAAATGTATGTGTAATTGGCTTTTCTATGATTGGTAGATTGATTTACTAGTAAGTCCCTAGTAATGTGCACTAGAGATGCCCGAAGCCTGTAAATCAAATGCTACTAGTGGGCCTGCAGCACTGGTTGTGCCACCCACATAAGTAGCCCTGTAAACATGGCTCAGACCAGCCAATGCATTGTCTGTATGTGCAGTTTTAACCTGCCAATTTGACCTGGAAAGTATACCCACTTGCCAGGCCCAAGCCTTCCCTTTTTAACATGTAAGGCACCCCTAACGTAGGCTCTAGGTGGCTCCATGGGCAGGGCATAGTGTTTGTTGAGGGTGGGACATGTACTGATGTGTTTTACATGGCCTAACGGTGAAAAACTGCCACATTCTGTTTTCACTGTTACAAGGCCTATCTCTCTTATAGGTTAACATGGGGGCTGCCTTTAAACATCCTTAAAGTGCAATTTCCCTTTGAGAGCAGATCGTAATTTAGAGTTTGGGGTCCCTGAACTCACAAATGAAAAATAGTCTGTTTGAAAATGCCATTTTTATTAAGTGGACATTTTCTAGCTTAAAACATTCTGTGACTCTGCCTGCTTGTGTTTTCCCTGTCTGGGTCAGACTGACAGTTGGCCTTTTTGTGAATACCCTCTAGACAGTGAGACAGAGAGAGCCGGGGTGTAGCCTGCATATCCTGATGAGCCATCTGAGCTAGAGTGGAGGGAGGAGTGGTCACTTACAATTGAATGGGCTGTACCTGTCCTCACACAATGCAGTCTCCAACCCCCTGGTGCGAGTCTGAAACCAGGCATAAGTAGTGAACGCAAAACCTCAGATTTTTAGATTTGCTTCTTGAACCCAGAGAAACCTCTGTCAAGGAGAAGAGTTGAGGAGACGTCCTGCCCCTGCCTGTGACTGTGCTTTTTTGGGCTACCCTGCAATTGCTGCTTCTGCCTGAGGAAGGGGACAAAGACTGGACTTTGTGGTATATTCCTGCTTGTGAAAAACCACCAAGGGATTGGACTGAGCTTGCCTCTTGTTTTGAAGTCTCAGGGCTATCAAAGACTTCCTCTTCCAGCATCTGGACTCTCTTCTGAGACTCCTGCCATGCCAAGTGGTGCCCTCTCCAGTCCCTGGGCCCGTGAAAGGTGAAGCTGGTAGAACAAGGACTGAAATCAATGCACAGGGAGCAATGCAGGGAAAATTTTGGTGCACCACCTGCAACGCAGATGAAAAACAACGCGCCACTCGCCTCACGGCTGCTGAAAATGAAGCAAACCCTACGCAGCACTGTTTTCCATCACTGTGCAGACAGATTTCTCATGCAACATTGCTGGGAGTCAAAGTCATCGTGAACCTGTGCAGATCTGAGGTGACTTGTCTGGAAATAAATGCATCGCTCTCTTGCGGTGTAGAAAAATGATGCATCGCCTACCCAACTAGAGGAGAAACACCGCACGGCGGCTCTTGAGAGTAAGGAATCGACGCATCACTGACTTTTCCGACACACGCTCGCACGAGCGGCTTTATTTTTGTTGCAATCCAGGTACTTTGTGTAACAATGTTTCCATTGTTTTCTGTGGAGTAAGAATCTATTCTTTTGAAAATTCATAACTTTACTTGTGTATGTTGAATTTTTGTCACTTTGGTCTTGTGTGTTTTAGATACATTTTGCCTATTTTTCTCTAACTGCTGTGGTGTCCATTTTGTAGCGTTTTCACTTTATAACTGTTTGTGTTGGTACAATTACCTTACACTCTGCCTTTGGGATAAGCCTGACTGCTTGTGCCAAGCTACCAAGGAGGTGAGCAGGGGTCATCCAAGTGTGTATCTTCATAGCCCTGACTAGAGTGAGGGTCCCTGCTTGGACAGAGTGCATACTGACTGCCAGCCAGAAACCCCATTTCCAACATAAGTGCATTGAGACATGTTATTTTTAAGTGACAGTTTTGAAACATTAATTTGGAAACATTTCTGCTGCTCTACTCACCCTGACAAGAATGCCAATATGGTACTCAGAGGCTAGTCAGTAATTATGTGCACCCTTTGGGTGGCCTGGGGTGCTATTGTACATAACACAACATTATAGTTTATTAAATCAAACATAGGAGAAGTTTTTGTACAATGCACATTGTGAATTCATGTATTTCAAGGTCCTCTTATATGTTATAATGAAAAAAAGAGGGAAAATGAAATAAAACAATTGTCTAGGATCACACAATTTGACCACATGGGGGAGCCAGGATTGATCCTAGGTTTTCTGGTTCCACATTGTGCAATTCAATTCAGCCACTATATGTGCATGCTTCACTTCCCCTACACCTTCCTTAATAACCCCCTCCAAACCCCTGACTACCACTCTACCACCACCAGTGGGGCGTCCGGTCACACCACTGAGTAAACATTTTGGCCCCTGAGAAAATGTTTGCGAGTAGCCCTTCTGTTGGGTGTAGCATGTCCTATGGTGGAGGTATTACGTGATGTGTGTGAGTTTTGAATATGCTCTCTAAACATGGTACATCACTGATGTTGTCCTTAAGCATGAATTGTTGTACTGAGTTAGAGAATAGAGTTGACATCAATCTTTGGGATTATGGAAACTTTTTGATGAGTCTTGGGGCAGGTAGAGGTTACTGGGCTCAGTATGCATGAATCATAGCTGTTTACCAGTGATGTCCTGGGGCTTAACCCTACCACTCCTCACTAAACTGATCACAAAGGACACCCCTTTAGCGCATAATTGTCAGGGTAGCAAAGTGAAGCAGTCCATGGAAGTGATGTGGGATTAGAGACTCACCAAGTAACAAGCATTGAAAAAAAGGTAACAAGTCATTGTCCAGCCAGTGGGCGGGCTATTCTGACATATACTAATAGGAACAGTACCTCAAGCAGCTAGGGAGATTACTAATTGTACTTTTGCCTGATACCCTAGGGGTGAGGCATCTCTGCATTATGATAGGCCTGTCTATGAAATCAAATGCATTTCACACTCATGCATGAATCCCAATTCTTCATCTCTGCTTCCCCATTATTATGAGGTGCTCAAAGCACTGTACCTTTCTCTTCGACACTGCCTGTATAGCGTTGTTGATGCAGGGTGCACCTGCCGGCATTTCTGTTAGAAGAAGAGCACCACCTGTGTACTGGTTCCTATACAACCCACCAAGTGCGGTGGTTAGTGTTGCTTCTCCAGTCCACCCAACCTGTTTGCACTCTGGTGCCAAGTGCACGAGTGACTACTTTTGAATCAGAAACTGCAGCACAGCCCAAGTGAAGAAGAAGCTTTGTCAGGGTCGTTGTGCTCACAGTTGTGGTGGTGTTCTAGCTTGAGTTATATATTGGGCCAGGTCACATTCCACCATCCACATCAGCTAGGTGCAGTGATGATGCTTTCCTCCTGATGTAATCACTTCACAGTGCTTGTAAGTTTGTTCTTGTGATTCAAATATGATGGTGATCGGAACTCCAAACCTTACCCACGCTACCATTGTGCTGGTGTCATCTGAAAGTTCAGCGATGGCTTTATGTCATCTCACTCAACACCTAATCAGCCCTTCACCTTCACAGCAGCAGAATCCTCATTCAAGAGAACTTCCAGCACCCCTCCCTGGCAGTTGATCAACTCTTTCCTGTAGCAGAGTTCAGGAAGCCTGTCCTGGCAGACTTGTCAGGTTTCCCCACATAAATAGTCCAGAACATAGCAAGGACAGTTAGCAGTCATTAGCACAACCCTGACACACTAAGGATTTTCTCATTCTTCAATGATGTGGGATCCCAGGCTTCTGGTCAGCATATCTTGCCACAATGGCTGGGAGTTTGAGGTTTCCATCCTATCTCTATACCCACATTGCAAACAGACATGTGTTTCTGCAGTTTATTTCTGTGACCAGTTCTGGCAGTTCTGCACTTGTGATTTTAAAGCAGATTCTTAGAGTCATGGTTGTTCTAACAAATGTGAGCAGGAAGGTAGGGTGGAGCTGGTACTCTCCTTTTTGGAGGGAACAAATTCTAAAGAAATGCGAATGGTCATCTTTCCAGAGAATAAAGTCCAGGAATGGCAGGAGGTAACTCCCTGACATCAAAGGGACCCACTTTCTCCTGCCCTAAACACTCTGAAGTCACACCAATATCTGGGTTCCCTTAATCTCCTTCCAGTTTGGGTCCTCTGGGGTTTAGCTTCATTCAAAATGGGAGACCGTGTGGCAATGGCCACATGCACCACACATACCTTATGCACTTCTGTTACTCACAAATGAGCTCACACATGCATCCCCCCTACCAATTGTGTATGTGCAAATTACATGATTGCAAGGGACTGGTAGAGAAATCGGAAAAAGGTGGGAGATGTCAGGGGGCCCTCTCGCTGCAGTTGATGCATAAAAAGGCCTGCCTTGCTTATTGAATCCAGTATTGGTGACAGCACAGTCAGTCCTCTATAGGCAGCAAGCACCAGGAATTATGCTTGCAAAAGGCGGGTGCATAAGGGGTGCTCTTCCTTATTGAGAATCTTATTTCTTGTTACACAAAAAGGCATCAGCACACATGAATAGTCGTTGTGTATGCTTGTGAGAGTGTCAAAATATACAACTTGCTAGAGTGAACTTGGGACAGGTATGCAAGCTTTTGAGAGCCCTTCAGAGGGACCTTTCTCTATTCCATTATTGGTGGTCTCCATCATGCAGTCGAAGCCATCTATAATAAAGGTAAATAGGCTCATAGGTAATAAACTATGGGGCTTATTTATAAGCCCCTAGCGCCACCTTGCACCACATTAACATCATTATTTATGATGTTAATGTGGCCCATCGAGGCTGAAATCTCTGCGCCATATTTACAGGGTGGCGCAATGAATGTATTGCTCCACCCTGTAACCCTTTGCGCTACATTATGTCTGCGTCAGCCATAATATATGTGATGGGGGCATTCC
Organism: Pleurodeles waltl; assembly: GCF_031143425.1. Classification (NCBI taxonomy): domain Eukaryota; kingdom Metazoa; phylum Chordata; class Amphibia; order Caudata; family Salamandridae; genus Pleurodeles; species Pleurodeles waltl. Next base: position 121,918,645 of record NC_090439.1, read on the forward strand.
CCGTTAGGGCAGCCAGAAAAATGGTGCAAGGAAATCTATGAGATTTCCTTGCACCGTTTTTTATGGCACCGTTTTTTATGGCACTTTTAACGCCTGCTCAAGAATAGGCTTTAAAAAGGGGCTTCCAGTCTTTTGAATGGAGCCCTATGTACTCTGCAGGAGTAGCACCAATATTTTGACACTACACCTGCAGACTACATCAATAGAATCATGTGAAATGATGCTATTGTCCCCTACCCTGCGCTATGGTGTGTCGTATTTTAAAAACAGCACACACATGGGGGTGGTATGGGGGTGCTAAGGGGCGCAGGGAAAGTGACGCTGCACTTGCTGCAGCGCCACTTTTCATAAATCTGCCCCCATGTATGTATACGCATGAGAGGCAAGGTACATCAAACAAGCAACAATAGGACATATGGAGTCCACCCTCGAATCCCACAAGCCAGGTATGAGCAGACCACAGGAGGTACAAGGACAGTAGTGACCCTTGTCAAACATTTGAGTACAGGGCCAATTTCCCTCCGCTCCCCATGGGGCTTGAAAATACCCACTACCTAAGTACCACTGACTGAGAACAGAGATGTCACTGGGGCAGTGTTAGATAAACAGATCCGTCCTGATGAATGCCTTGGACCTAATATGATCATCAGTGTATGGTTGGCACTGTAAGGGTCATAGGACCATAGTATACCTTTTGCCCCTTTTATTGTTTATTTTAATCATTTCACATACACCCATTAATAAAGGGATACCTTGGGAGTGGATGAAGAATTTTTATTTTATGTATAGCTCCACTACTAATACTAATATACAAAGAGCTCCCTGGAACATAGAAGAGCCCACCCTAACCTTTAGGAGTCAGGGTGAACCCGATGATAAAGCATGCCACTACCGGAGAGGATGAGGGAGGGACATAAAAACTAATTATTTTCCCTTTTTCCCACTTCTCACTGATGTGGCTTTTAGTCATGGTGAACACAAACCACCACATTTTTCAGCATTGGGCAGCAGGATACTCTTTTGCTTATTGTCCACCCTCGAACTACAGACTCCCGATCTCCAGACAGTACTAAACAGAGACCTCAAGCACCAACAGTAGACCAGACCCCAGGAAACTTGGTTAAGCAACCAGTGAATACTATATGAAGTCATCCAGAAGTGGGGGGAGCAACCATTTTACAATCAATCACAATACAGAACAGATCATAACAAGAAAGTCACCACAGAAAGTTGCTCTGAAACTACCACTCTTTACATGGACACCAGAGCATAATGCTCTCAAAAGAAAGGTCAAGTCTCCAACTTCAGATGGGGGCCAGTGTACTTCAGGAAAAAGATAAAAGGCTAAAAGCAACTATATACAAAGTGGAGAAGTGAGCACTACATGTAAAAGAAATGCAATCCAATACATTTTTGTAAAACACAAACCACAAAAGATATGTTGGGTAAAGCAGATGGAGCTGCTTACAAATAGTTCCTGGGTTTAAAATGCAAATACACTTTTGACATTTTCATGCAGGAAATCCTTTTGGCAATTTCCAAGAGTCCATGTTTTGTGGTTGCAGGATCGGAATGGCCACCTCTCCATCTCCTTCTTAGAAGTCGTAGATGGCTGGCAGACTGTTCTGGGTCTTGCAGAGTAGTCCAGCTAGGGAACATCAGGCAGACCATGACCACCACCAAGCTGTAACCACCAGAGAAAGAGGTTTGTTGGAGGTGACCCAAAAAGCAACCGACTTGGGGTAGAATGAAATTGTAAAAACACAGCATTGCCTGGGTTACAGTACCATCCCAAGATGGAGTCCAGTGAACATCAGGGAAAAGGCCAAAGGGCTAATAATCACAAATAAAGCAGGAGAGAAAGATGACTATGACCTGCAATTTGACCACCCCTCTTCAGGTCCCAATGGACACTGTTTCCAGTCCTGGGCATTTGTGTGATGATCTACGGCAATCTGGATATTGAGGTCTTGATTTGGATCCATTAATCTAATTAGGCTAACCAGTCTAAATCAATGATTTAAGCTGAAAAGTTGAAAACTGGGGACAGTGCCTATTGTTACCTGGACTGAATTGTTAACCCTAATATCCTTGAAGGAGAAACACAGTTAAAGCAATGCATGTAAAACACATAATGTGCAAGACAGGCTGAGGGAGGGGTGAAAGCCATTGAGACAGGGTGGCCATGTGGCATACATGAACTCTTCATTCTGTTTTCATAGTCACTATACCATTCGGGAGTGGTTTTGCTCTGTAAGGCGAGAGATCTAGTTTGATTTTGGATGTGTCACTATTTTGTAATTGAGGTGAGTATTTTGAGAGGAGGAAGGTCAAATACCACATTATAAGGTCTGGCCCTTCAAGCCATTGCATTTGGGTAAGCCCACTGAAATATTGCACAATTATTCATGTTGCATTTGTGATTATCAATTGTACCATATTTCATAATTTATATAGTGTTTTTTATCTTTGATGTGTCATGAAGCTACTGCAATTTGTATTGGGTTTCTGACAACTATACAGAGTCCATAGTTGAAAAGGGGCATTGGTTGTGGTTTGACCTATGTGGGAGGTGTTGCATGATGTGTGTGAAGTTTGAAGATATGCTTTAAACATTGTGTGTCATTATCAGTGCACTAAGAATGAAGTTTTGTGGAGAGTGTGAGAGCAGATGCAGGCATACAAGGAGATACTTACCATCTATAGGGTAAGTACAGTACCATATAGTTGGTGCCATGACTAAGGGGATAAGTTGGTTCATAGAGGCCTAAGCCCTAGTGGCATGCTTAAACAATAAGAGAAACCATATCCACCTTGGAGCAAAACAATTGCTAGAGCATTTTCATCCTTCGCAGGGATCAATACTCATCGAGACCAACGAACTTTTGGACGCGGCAAAAGGGTGTGGTTGAACCACATAACTCAATTTCAATACAACCAATTAAATTAATTAGTGTGACCCATTTTGCCATGTAAGGAAAACTCCAGTCAGGGAGAAAGTTAAGTGGGTTATTACAAACTCAAGCTTAAAGTCATATAAATACCTCTCAAGGCAAACTTATAAAGATACAGAATACTCAAGGGTTGCCCAATGCTAAGCATTCAATGAGGAACACAAAAAACATTAACAAAATCAATTGTGATATAGAAAGTAAACATTGCTCAAACGTAGCAAGAGTCAGTCAGTTTCAGATCATGAAAGTTATAGTTTTAGCAGAGTAAAGAGAAAACCCTGCCATAGCCAAATTAGGGATTAACATGTGTGGGGGAAAACACATGTGGGCAAAAAACAAAAATAACAGAAAGGGCAAAAAGAATTTGGAAAAAGGAAATCTCGGATAACAAAGTACTAACTAAGGTAGGCAAAAGATAGGTAAAAATGGAAAGCATCAGCATGCCAGAAGCTCGATCAAGAGTCTTCTGCAGGGATCAGGGAGAAAATTTCTAAGAAATCTCTAAGTCTCAGTGCGTCATTTCAAAGGGGCAAAGCAGAGAGAAAGATACCTCTCCAAGCAGCTCATCATTCAGAGATTCTTCATCAGCAAAGGTTCTGGATTTCTGGAGGTCTGAAGAACTGACCAAAGTCTAACTAGTCAATAGTATAGTAAAGTTCATAAAGCAACCTGATTTGTTTTGAAAGACTGTCCATATTATGTTGAGGGGCAGTATCTAATTGTGATCAATCACATGACTCCAAGGTGCAGCATCACCATCTCTTCCAGGTCTATGATAGGAACCTCACCCATCCACGTAGCTTCTCAAGGGATTGAAACATTTATCTAATTTGTTAGTTCATTGCTCTAGATGTTACAAACTCAAGGACATTGTTACACTTTCTCTCTATGTCTAAACAATTGTGCTTACTACCAAAGCTAGTTTTCTCATAGGAACAAAGTCTGAAAGAAAGTTCACGTTATGAAAATATATCAAAATTTCCTGAACAGTCACGAAATACAAGACTAACAGGCCTCACTAAAGCTAACAGAAGTGAATTAAACAATGCATTTAATTAATACATTTCAATAAACACACTTTTAATATGCAAAACTATGTATTCAACAGTAAAAATGCTTCAATAATATGCATGTTACATTCATTTTAAATGAAGAAGACTCTTCCAATAAATTTAAATTGATATAACAATCTCTATTTTTTCACATATTTAAATCATTAATCTTTAGAAATGCAATAGGGTTTCAATACATTCTGTTAATTTAAGGCCTAAATTACAAGATCATATCAAGTAAATGTTGGAAAGATTTGATTTGTAATTGATACCACCAGTATTTCTAACACTAGTTTAAACAAATTCACAGTTATAATGACTTCTCTCTTCATCTTTCTGCATTCAAAATATTAGTACTTTAAAATAATGCATATATTGTCACATATCAATGACTTTTGTCACATGAGGGATAGCACTACAATTTCAACTACATCAGTCCCCCTTTGCAGTTAACTCGTTCAGGTCCTTTTTAAGGTCAGTCATGTTTGCAATGTATTTTCTTATCTCTTTACTATTGTCAGGTATGTAAGTGCCACATTGTTGCGTATGTAAAATTTAGCAAACTCTGCCTTCTTTTGTGAGAAGTATGCCGAACGCAAGGTGATTTTGCAAAACCATTGATCTCATGGCAATCATTTTCATGTCCATTAAAAATTTGGTATCTGCAGTGTCTGTAGATAAATTATCTACTCGTGTTGACACCTTTCTAATCTTGATATCATTGAAGAACATACCTAATGATGGAATTATGGCACCAAAAATATCTTTCGCAATCTCTGAAGCTCTAGCTCCTGTTTTGACTTTTGTCTTTGATTTCTCATCCCAGACTGGATCATTTAAATGGTCCACATGATGTATCTTTGGAAAAACTACTCCCAGGTAACATGTACCATACTAGCCTTTCCTGCGCTTGAATTAGGCATTTTTTCCACATATGAAACAAACACCTAGGCCCATATTTATGGGAAAATGACAGACCGTGATGTCGCACCACAATTGGCAGCTCCGCGCTCCATCATTTTCACCACGCAGGGATGCGCTTTATTTAATTGAATACGGCACACCTCTGTGTTGTCCCCCGCGCTGGTGCTAAATTTAGCTGCCAGCGCCAATGCAGGTATCCTTGCACCATCGTGCAAGGATTTCTGCATTGAGGGGTGTGATTGTTTAGATGCAGGTAAAACACACATATTTACAAGGAGGCATAACTGCACAAAAAGTGGCGTTACACCTCCTTGCAAATATGGAGCAGAGTTTAGCGACACTGGAGCGTCACGTAAAGTGATGCTCCAGTGGCACCAGGAGCTTTTAAGTATGTCCCTTGGTATGGTGGGATCTTGTCCATTCAGCATAATTGTCCAAACACTCTTAAACAAAAATACAAGTCTACACTCTCTAATACCTTCAAAAAGTGTGTGTGTGTCTTTAATCAAGGTCTAAAATCACATAATCGTTGCCAATCCAAGACTGGGATTCCTTGACCTCCAGCCACTGATTATGTTGCATCCTTTTCCCAATTTTGTAAAACTATTCCCTTTTCTGTTAAGGATTTCATAACTCTTTTTCTCTCCTCGACTTGTCCAATAAACTCTTTTTCCACTGGGCTAAGAATGCAGCTCAAATTATTCTTATGGGCATAAACTGTTTCATTTGTCAATGTAGGGTCAGAGAAACCTGGAACAGGGACATTGTTTTTCATCTTGACAATGTTACTCAAACGCTTCATGATCGGGACAATTGAAAACACCAGGTCATAATGTGAATAGAAGAATTGAAAAATACTCCTGCTGATACAACAGGGTTAATAGAAGACTACAGGGAATTCCATGTTAAGGGTAAACTATGATATGTGATTCCTTCACTTACTGATGAAGGCAACTGTGTGCACACATAGAAAATCTTTAGCTTCCATGATGTCTGCATATTTACATAGGAGCTTGCTATACACATTTGCTGACAAATCACCTCTAGAATCATCAGTGTGTAAATATATTCACCTTTGTACAGGGGATCTTGATTGAATGGAATTTGCTAAGTTCGGGGCACTTGTGGAACTTTCTCTGAATCATTTTCTATGGGCAAACCTAGTCCAATGAACATTAATATGATCTTGATTACTGTCAATATTACTAAATCTATGCAAATGTATTTGCATTTACCACCTCTTTAGCGATTTGACTCCATGAGTTCTCTAATTTCAGACCAAATCTAAAAATCAAAAGCAAAAATAAAAAATGAAAAATGCAAAGCAGCTTCAATGTATCACTGTCTCATTTCAGTCCTTTTTGTTTGTGAGCAAAGCAATAATCAAAAATAGTCTTTAAAAAAATGCAAATTATTCACAAAATGTCTTTATCTTCTGGAATGCTCACAAAGAGTTTTATCTATTTACAAACATTCAATAAACTTCTACTAATAGTTAAAATATCTCTAATAAATACCCAGCTGGTAGTCACTAATAATCACTTCAAAAATGTAATGTCTTTGTTTATCAAGCTGCAAGGAGATTTCAAAGTTCAGCTCCACCGCAATTTCAACCTCAAGAATGTTGAAGTGGATTCAAATTGTTAAAGCAAATGTTTGCAAATTATTTCTCCCAGAAATGGCAATAAAATATGTCCATTCAGGTGCTGAGTATCTTCAACTTGGTACTTTCTTTTTGATCTTCTGTTTGCTTGACCCTCAGTACCACTGTCACTCTAACTCGACTCTTCAGTCTCCCCACCACTTGTACTTCTACAGCTGACACTGAGTGCTTTTTTAGGCCAATTGTCTCCGAGTGCAACTCTTTTATCTTGCAAAAATGGTCCTTCATCAGAATCTGAGCTAGCATGAGTCAATTGATTCTGTTTCAACCCTTTTGTACCATCCACTGTTATTGACTTCCACAGAATCCCATCAAACCGAGTCTGTGCTGCTGCAGCCCCTTGTCCAGTCCCAACAGTTTGTCTAACCTGACCACTCTCACTCACTGTAACCAACCCTTCTGGAACAGGTGTTGTATCATCAGGGGGGCCTGGAACTTTGCGAGTGTGGCTCACTTGCACCCAGTCCAGGAGACCAGCACACTTTACAGCTGTATTGATTACTAAAACCACCTGGTAAAGGCTTTTTTCAATGTGGTTCCAAGCATTTTTTCCTCATATTCTTCTTTATCATGGCCCAGTCACCTGGATATAGGTCATGACAAAGCTCCTGCTGTGGCTGGTCCAACCTGATGAGATAAAGAATGAACCACATCAGCCATTACTTTCCATTAATCCAGCACTAATTCATCTGCAATCTTTACAACTGCATTTGCAGGCACTGCTGGCAATCTCATGGCCCTCCCCATGATAATCTCATGAGAGAACAAACAAGTCTTCTGTTGCATGATATCACTCATTAAGACAAGAGGCAATGCACCTGACCATTTCAAAATGGTGGATGCACATTCTATCGCAAGTCAGGACTTCAAAGTTCAATTAACCTGTTCTACATGTCCTGAAGCCTCAGGTCTGTAGCTGCAATGGAATCTTTGTTCATCTTGTAATGCTGCACACAACAATTTAAGGCTCTCAGTATTGAAATGAGTTCCTTGGTCTGACTCTAGAGAAGTCAGAAAGCTGAAACACGGTATCAACTCTCTAAGTTACAGCTTTGTTACTGTTAGACTCTCATTTCTTCTGGTCAGGTAAGCTTCAACCCAGTGTGAAAGTGAAAGTGAAAAAAATACTTTATTGGTTATTAAAAACATTAAAACATCGAAAAGATAAAAAAGGCAAAAACAGACCAGGTTAACAGTACCAAAAATGTTCTTACCCATTCGCCTATAACCATCTTTGAGTCCTCGCAATTAACATACAAACTAATATGCTGGATAAAGTGCACATGCAAGGTATCAAATAGACATACACATACTAAGACAATAAATCACTATCATAATAAGGATATCTCATAATAAAAGCACCTAAAACCCGGGCACAGTTCTTAGGCAGAGATCGTCCTGTCCGTCACATCATTACATTAACCGGGATGCTTTCCAGCATTGGCAGGCAAGACTATCCTGCTGACATTAATAAAGTGCAGCACAAAGATAACAAGCAGCACCCAGCATTAAGGCAATAAAACACCATTGTAATAAGAACACCATCTTGACAAAAAGACCCATTGCCCAGGGACAATATTGATAAAAGTACAACCTAGCCCTCTCTTAATTGCTTCAAAATGCCTAACGGGCTGGGAACAGGTGTTGAGTGGTTTGCTTTCCCCGTATTAAGTTTTATCTAAAAAACATCTAAAACCCTCCCTTACCTTGACATAGAAGCGTGATGCTAGGGAGGAAAACCTATCCTATTCCATTGACCTTATAAACTAAGATGAAAATATTTGTCTGAACAGCCCCCTCTCCTTCATTAAAGGAAGCGGGGTGAGGCAACCAGAGAGGCAAAGATTTTCAGGAACTGAACTAGTCTAATATTTAACATTTCATTGCTTGGGTCAAGTGCTGTCATGACAGCTGGCCTTCAGGATCGGACTCCTAGGGTACTAAATTCCCTTCTCAATAGTTCCCTTCTCTGGCTTACCAGGACTGGACATATACAGACCACATGGGTCAACGTCTCCCTAGCCTGATGGTATGGCCTACAATCCTGCGGATATGTCCCAGCCTCCTTTTTCCATTTAGGTAGAAAATCAAGGGTTGGAAGATCACCCAATCTTAATTGCAAAAGGCTCTGTTTGATTTACAAAGATAGATGATCAGACAGGATTGGTGATTCCTTACCTAGTTTACATGGATTTAAAACCAACCATTCGTGTGACCGTTTAGATAGGTCCTCCGTGTCTTCTAGCCCATTAACATTTTTGACTGATTTACTTACTGCTTTCCAAAAGACTGGGGCAGGCAATGAGTTACCCCATAGATCACCCAGCTCCAGCTGTGCTATGCTTTTCTCCAAGTGCTCCTTGAAACTACTGTTACCCCTCACAAGATTAATTTCCTGCCAGACCAAATTGGCTAGGGCCCGTTCAGTGGCAAGACGTAATTTACAGCAGCCCTTAATAAATGCTGTATGTCACGACTTACGTGCTGCTTTAACCTGGAGTCCGCAGAACGAGTGGCGAGGATCTTGTTCCTGAATGTTCGCCCGTGGCTCAGGTAGGGGCAACTCTTTCTGATAGCCACAGTGCTGCAGGCAATGGATGCGCCAAGAGCAGGCAGTGTCCCTCAGAAGTAGTGCCAGAGGGAAAAAACCCTGAAAGGGTTAAAAAAAAACTCCAAAAGGATAGGTTCTTGCAACAGGAACAAAGTGAATAGGTAATAACAGGAGCAAAAGTACAGGAAAAAACACTGGAACAAACGAGAACCAGTATAGAATACAACGAAGCAGGAGCGAAGACACCATCCAAACAGAAAGTGTTGCAGCGCAAGGAGAGAAAGAATCACAGCCCTTAAATACCAACAAACAGGAAGCGACCAACAGGTAGTACAAGGACACCATCTTAGACAGGGAAAAACACATAGAGCATAATGGACTAGGAGACATAGAGAGTAGGGAACAAGGAATGCTGGGAAGAGAGGGGTATATGGGAAAGGGGAAAAACATAAAGGAAGGCACAACAAAACAACAAGAAAAAGAAGAAGAAAAGAAGAACAGGTGAGTGGGGGAGGTCAGACCTGCCTGGAAGTGCGTTGCGCTAAAAAAGAACGAGGCCCCATGCCCAATTTGGAGCCTCCTAATGTGCAAAGCAGGCTGGGGACGCGGCGTGTCTTCAGACCGCGTGCCGCGGCCCGAGCCGAATGTTCGGCTCGTGCTGCGTGCAGCTGCTCAACACTGTCAGCCTGTCCTGTGATAGCTGTACTAACGAAAATTCTAGTCTAACTTGGGCCGGGGAGGCCAATCTAGGTACCCGAAAAACTGGTTTGTACAATTTAACTTGTAATTTATCTAACAAGGTCTCCACTGCCCCCTTCATTATTTCTGTCCCATAGGAAAGTATTGGGAGTAATTTAGCTCTCAAAACCATGGTCATCGGCTTAAGAAGATACCCAAGGATTGACTTTGCTAGGTTTCCAAAAGCACGATTTAAAGTTGTGCCGTCTCCCTGGTTACTTCTCTATGGCCTGCAAATGTACCTTTTTAGTCAATCCTGATCCCCAGATATGTGCAAGTTGCCACTTCTTCAATGTATTGCATGTTCAGATCTCACTTACAGTGTTAAGTGAGTTTACGATTGAGAAGAATTCTTTTAATTTTGCCTTGATTTATTTCTAGATCATTGGCCAACACATATCCTCCTAAACTATTCAGGAGTTTCTGTAGGCCTACTCTACAGTTGCATAACAACAACTGATCATCTGCATAAAGTAGGTTAGATATTTGGCGCTGGAGATAGATCTGCTATATACAAATTGAAAAGAAGTGGAGCTAACACACAACCCTGCTTCAGGCCAATGGTGGTCTTAATAGGGCTGGATAAATAGGAACCGTCCCCAAGCTTGATTTTTACCCAGGTGTTAGAGTAGAGCATGATAATGGCATTCAGTAAGTTTGCCGGGAACGCCCACTGTTGTAATTTTGCCCACAAGTTGTCTTGAGGAACACAGTCAAATGTAGCTTTAAAGTCTACAAAACACATATAGAGAGGCATCCCTGTAGCCTTTGTTCTATTAATTATCAAACTTAATGCAATGAGGTTGGTTAGAGTGCCCTGCTTCTTGGAAAAACCTGTTTGGTTAATGGCAGCATGCCACTGTCCGAGGCCCACCTTTCTAGGTGCTGCAAAATTCCTATGGAAAAGTATTTAAGGTCCACATCCAAAAGGGCAATTAGATGATAGTTAGCTGGGAGAGAGGCCTTTCCGCCCTTATAAATAGATTGGATTATTGAGCCCTTCCCGTTATCCGGAATGGTACCTGTTACCAATTTATAGTTAAATATTACAGTAAAAAAAGCAGCCCATCTTGTTGTAAATTGTTTAAACAGGGCCTAGGGTAATCCATTAGGGCCAGTTGAGTAGTCTGGGCATGATTTTACTATTTTCCTGGTTATTTTGAGTGGAAGAAACATGATGGGCTTCTGGGCCTCATACCCACTGGTGCCCATCTCCCATTGGGCTCGACCGGCCTATGGCGAGGATGATTCCTTTTAGTGGGATTTCAAGTAACCCACCCATGACTCCTCATTTATGTTTGTATTGTTGGCAGCCCTGGGGCCTTTTTCATAGTTGTTGACCAATCTCCAGAAGCATCTAGAATTTCCAGATACCGATGCATAATGTAATTGTTTTCATAGTGTTTCCTGCTTTGATTTTTTAAAGGTCCAAATATCCCTTTTCAGAAGTTTCCATTCCTTCCTTAGGGTTTTTAGGAATGTTCCATCTTCTGGATGTTTCCGTAGTTGCCTCAAGAGCCTATTCACCACTGATTTCCTCAGCCGTACTGCTCATGGCATAAGTATGCTGTTACTGTGCCCCAAGTATGCATCCTTAGACCTACCCTTAGCAGAGGATTAGTTAATAAGGTTTTTTGAGAATGATTTCCATATGTCGACTGTATTTAAAGATTTGTTGGCCATATTCCCCAGGATCCCGACCACTTCCTCCGATTGTGTTTTGATCGAGTGCGAACTCCATTTCAGTCGTTTTAAGTTTTTGGAGCAGAGCGCCCCATTAAGGAGGTTTGTTTCTTCCTGGGTGCATATTTTACTCTGAACTATGACTATTTGAGGATTATGGTCGCTTCCAGGATGTTCTTGAATTCTAAAATCACTCACAAATTTAAATAAGGGAGCATTTACCAGAGTATAGTCTAGGTATGAAACCACCTTTTCCGAGGCTCTTGTCCAAGCAGGCGGGATATCCAACGGCAACCTCCCATAAAGTGCAAAGAGGTGTGCTAACTCACAGCTCTTAATTAACTTGTCACAAATTTTATCTTTCTTTCTCTGGAGAGGCATAGTTTGGATGCGCAATGGGATCGCTATTTGCACATGGTCCTCACTTGGTGAGTGAAATAAATTAAGATTGAAATCACTTGACACAAACTGATAAGCAGAGTTGAAATATTTTTTTATTTGGAGCAGATGTTCTAGGAGATTATTGGCTTCCATCATTTTCTTTTTAGGATTGACATAAACATTAATAAAAATCAAAGGATCGCTTCTTTTTTTGCCCAGCCATCCCGGCGAACCATCGGGAACGCTGATCTCCCCTCTGCGGTCCTGGCAGTTTAACCATAAGTCTGGTGCTGATGTAAGTTGCTAAACCTCCTTTTGCCCTCCCAGACATGTTGTGTTTCACTGCTGGCTTGTTGAATTCCTCATAACCGATTAAAAGGAAACTCCTAAGTGCACATGTTTCCTGAAGCATTACAATATCATAAGAACCCAGAAACTGAATAATCTCTGGATATTCCAGCTTGGATTGAAGACCCCCCTATGTTCCAAGAGCAGATACTCAATGATTCTTGCCTATGAGGTGACTGCTGGGGATTAGCGCTGTTGGAATACAGGACCATTTATCCTGGGGATGGCCTTTTGTCAATGATTGCCTGAGATCCTTCTTTGGCCCTCCTCTTCCCGTATTTCTATTTTCAGATATAGTTGGACTGCCATCCCTTCTCCTGCCTCTTCTTTAGCAGATTCTTCGATATTGGACTTCCCATTTGCCCCTCGTAAAACAGACTTGGTCGATAATTCCTTCTTTTTTGAAGAATATTCCTGCACTAGCGGAAGCAGGAAATAACCTTAATTCCCCAATCATTTAGAATATTTTTCCTTTCCATAATTTGCATTGGGAGATCCAGTGATGCAAATACCACTACAGTTGGGTCCGATTGCTGACTTCCTTGGGCTTGTATACATTTTATAGCAGCAATGTCATCTGAGGACACAGGTTCCAAGTCCGGGAGGGCATTTCTGAGTTTGAGGACAGTAGAGCGGTTAAACACATCTCAGGGACCTCTAGATTTATATTCTGGATTCCATAGCAACTGTGGGGCTTGGGCCAGCATGGACTGATTTTAACTATTTACCAGGCTTGACTGTTCTGTGGGAGTGCCTACTCGATCTGACCTTGGGAGGCTGTTCCATACTGTGGCACCTCACCTCCCAACCTTGATGCCTACTCTACTTGCCTATCCAGGGGGAACCCGGTCTCTTCCTGATGAACTTTTAGGGCCCATATTGGGATGATTATTTGCCGATCCTGAGGGGCCTAACAATACCTCCTAAGTCTGGCCCTTTCATTGCCAGGGCAGGGGGTAAAGGCCTCCGAGGGCATATTGCCTTTTGTGAAGAACCTGGGGAAATTATCCCTGTATCATCATCCTGTGTTTTGCTGATGGGTACTTCTGTGATGCCTCTGGGTGCTACCTGGGTGTTCTTCCTGCCCTTCCTTACGCCTTTTCACTCTCTCTTTGTCAAATGTTGACAGGGATGGCATTCCGAATTCGTAGGATCTGCCAATTGAGTACGGTGATCTGAAGCACTTTCCTTGCGAGCTGGGACTATTGATCTAGTGGCACTTCCCCCTTTATTGATTGTTCTTCCAGCTAAAGGTCTGGGCAGGCTATGCTGATTCACCTCCGCAATTGCCAGAGTTTGAGGAGTAGCAGGCAGACCCTGGGACAGGGAGTCCTCCGCATCCTCCTTCTTATGTGAGTGTTGTGTAGCCATTTTAGTTACAGCTCCATGCACGTTATTTTAGCACACTAGGCCACTGTGCACTTTAACCTAGATATATTTTATTCGGCTTTGCATTGTTATTTTTACAATAACCATTTTTACGGTCTTGTTTTATTTTCGCCTATCTAACTGTTTTCGCCTAGACCAGCACTGTGTTCTCAAACAAGACATTCTTGATCACTCTGTGCTTCATTCAAGGCTACGGTTCGGTACATTGCCGGTGAATGTGGTAGAAGTTTAGTCTCCAACATTCAAAGAAAATACACATCCTTATGTAGGGACATTTTCTCAGAATATTAGCTGTGTTGTTATATAAACAATTCCTTGTCCATCCTACGATAGAGGGAGATTCCAGCCAGGGAACCACTACTGTATGCTGATTGCTGAACGCTTCACTACAGATGCTAACGCAGACCACAGGCCTTTGCTCAGGTATGGGGGTTGATGTCTTCCCAGGGGAACCTGAAAGGCAGCATTAGAGTTTAACATGCTGTGCTCAAATTATAACCTATATAGGAAATAGACCCTCGACTATAGTGACAATATGATAGCGTTGTTCTTATACTTCACTCTTCTCGTCACCATTTTAATAGTATCATGTTGTGTCGTCCTGGTTATTGCAGCTCACTCTTTGCTATCTAAGATGCAGTCATTTTATTAAAATAATCATTGAAACATATACTGCTTCTGTTTGTCATTTATATATGAGACTGAATTGTGAGAGAACCAGATGCGACCTGAGTGACCACGACTTCCCTGAGAAACCTAATATGTCATGCGCTCGGCTGCCCAGTCATCACTATCCCCTGGTAGAGATTAGGCACTGCTAGTTGGCCGGAGCAAAACCCGGATTTAGAGCGACAGGTGTCACCTGCATTGGGTTGGACTCAGTCTCCCACACCGCAGACGATCTTGCTGCTCAAAATCCAGTAGTCTCATTAGAATAATGAGAGCCTACGCGACATGGCACCGCCAACGTTTGGTCAGGCTCTAATTTTCAGGTTCTCCGAAGTATCTCTGTCTCATTATATATAATGACGCCTTAATACCATATGCGGAGAGGTCTGTGGTACTGAGGGTTTCCACCACAGCTGCATAGGCTATCCTACTGCAGCTAAAGGTTGTTCAAGCTTGAACTTTAAAAGGAAAGCCCTATCTGGTTTGCCGTCTCTGAACTCATAGTGTCACTATTTTGGCGAATCCACAGCAGGTACAAATAGCAGTTAATATGAGACAACCTCTAACTGCACATTTATTAGCACATGGCCTAACAGCCTGGGGGTCCAGTCACATTTGTGGTGGATGCCCATGTAGCTTATAGAACAGAACTCTTCTATTCTTGGTCACATTTCCAGCAGTTGATGGGAACACGAATACATTTCACCAATATACACCTGCGAATGCGCCTGGACAATACAGAGCATACTCATATTTAGAGATACCTCTATCTTATCAAGAACATAATAATTGGCTTGGTGGCGCCCTACCCCACACAATATTACCAGTAAGGTTAGGCCCACTACACCACATCCTGCGGTTGCAAATCTAGCAGTATCTGAGGTTCGTCGTTTATATATTGAATTAATAGTGATATATAGATGATTAGTACAATTTGTGATGCAAACACTAAATACAAACGCAGCACGTGCTGCTCCAGCACATCCACATGCAGCAACGCCAGGCATAAATCCTGCGACTGTACATTCGAATATGGGTAAAGTACCCGCCAAACGAGAGGAAACTCTATTTTGGTTAGCACAGAAAATGAATGCGCTGTAGGCAGTATTTCCCCATATGGGACCTCAGGATAAACATAGAATACTAACAATGTGCTTGCCTTTTGGGATGGCCCCTACAGTAGATAGCTGTAATACTTGGGGTACGGTGTTTGTCGCGCTCTATACAACTGCACATGGAACACCGACACTTGCCAATTTACCGGAGGTGTCAAAACAAATGCAAGATGAATACAAGGCTGCCCCGGCCCTAGATTTGGGGATGCAATTGATGGGCAATTTTGCCACAGTATCTTCAATCATTTTAAGTAACCTTAAAGGGGAAGCGGTCGCACTTGCAGAACAGGATCAGGAACGACAGCTGCCTAAAATAATAGCAGAGACCTATTCAAGTATTGGTTGAGATAGCTTAGGGGCCAGACTACAAAAAACACAATTTCAGAGTAAATGGAACAAAGATACACCCAAGCAAGCACCTGAGGGTAATAAGAAACGCTGGGATAAAAAGCAACAAACTCCTAAGAAAGAGAGGGGAGAATCTCCGTGTAGGGAGACCCACAGAATAGGTACAATCTCAAAAACAGAGATAATGTAAAAACACCTGATAGATATCAATATACAGATACACACCAATCTTGTTCCTTTCAGGACCCATCAGAAAAAAGAAATGAGAGAGGTGGGCGATCAGAGCGAAGAACAGAGTACGTGAAGCCGAGACAGGATCATAACGTTCTTCGGAGGTTTCTGCCAAAAAGGAAGAGAAACCTGCCCAATAAAAACCACTATTTAAAAAGAAAAAAGTGGCAGCAGTTGCAGTCCAACATGCCACTCAGGAAGAGGGTCCTCTTGAAGAACAAGAATTGGGCTCTAGCACTGCTAGACAGCAAGGCAGAGGTCACAATAGTTCACCAGAATCTTCTAGAGCATCTGGAGGTGAAAGCAACTGATGACTTCATACAAGTAGAGACTGTGGACATGCGTGCCTCCACGCCTGACAGGGTGCACAAAGTAACGTTACAGCTAAAAGGAGACATTCAACGCATAATAGACGCTATCTTTTGGGATCGCATAGTGAAAGTATATGATATCTTGTTGGTCGAACAAGATTGGCCACCTGACTTTGTCCATACCTGCCCGTATGGAGAAGAAGTCATTAAGCCTTCCTTCTCGCCCCTTGTTCCAGAGGAACTCTCTGAATCCTATTCCATTGAATGGGCTTTAGCAAAAGCACCTGCATTATACAGAAATCACGTGGGATGGGATAAAGAATCCCCCTACCATGTAATTCCAATTAAAAGGGAACCTCAACCACAACCGCAGTATCCTATAAAACATGAAGTAAAAGCACCAGTGAGAGAAATACTCACACAACTAGAGTACCAGGGCATAATTGAACCCTGTGTCTCGCCAATGAATAATCCACTATTCCCAGTAGCTAAGCCAGACCATTCATACAGAATAGTCTTAGACTACAGACATTTAAACAGTCATACACGCACTTATGCTATACAGAACTCGCAGAGCACAGCGCTAATGAACAACATAGTGCGTAAAAAATATAAAACAACACTGGACATTTCCAATGTTTTTTTCTGCCAGAATATAGCGCCTGAGAGTAGAGACTTAACAAGTTTCAGAGCACTAGGCTCCCTGAAAAAGTCTGTTGCTTCCCTCAGGGGTATAAGAACAGCCCAGGACTGTTTGCAGCTCGTGTCACAGCTTTTTTGCACGAGATTGACCCTGATGCATTGTCCTATGTAGATGATATCTATCTTATGGATGATGACTTACTACAACATTTAAGATGGGTAGCCCGCATTGTTGTAGGATTTGCCGAATTTGGCTACAAATTCAACTTCAAAAAAACAAAAATAGCCTTCCTCAGCGTCCTGTTCCTGGGATATGAGCTGTCAAGTGAAGGAAAGAGCCTAGCGCCACAATTCTTAGAGAAAAGTGCACAGTTACAACCACCAAACACGATTTAAAAACTTCAATTTCTATTAGGTTTCCTAAATTTTGGCAGAACCTTCATTCCAGATTATGCTACACGCATCAAACCTTTATATGATTTGATATGTCCCGACTTTTCAAGTAAATTCTGGACAATTGAACACACACGCATTCTTCGAGAGTTGCAGACAGATATGCTTGCAGCACAACACTGACATACGAGGGACAACAAAACACATTTGGTCATCAGAATAATAGCTGGGGCCATCGGTTTCACCAATGATAAAGGTGAGACAGTCCTGATTGCATACAAATCACACTTATACTCAGTGGCAGAACAATGCTTTGCTCCCACTGAGACAATTCTCACTGCTGTACAGATGGCTGTCGTTAAAGAAAGACCTCTTGCCCAAGGAAAACGCATTATTGTCGTTTCGCTGATCCCAGCCCTAGAGGCTGTTACAAAAGCTAGCGTTGCAAACACAAAAGCACTACATCCACGTTGGATACAATGGGCTACGTCTCTGACAGCCACTGATGTAGACTACATTTTTGACCCAAACCTACAAACTCAAGAATTCTTACAATATGAAATAAAATACCCAGTCCCAGCAAATACATTGCCTATTGAACAATATCATAGAGTCATGTACACCGATGGCTCAGCACAACCTGCAATTGGAACTAACCATCGTAAGTGGCTACATGGAGGGCGATAAATTCTGTCCTCTACATACCTTTACGCAAACCCTAGGGGATTGCACAGCACAATTGGCAGAACTAAAAGCTCTGCTGTTGGCATTGGAACACACGGATCCTGCACAGCTTTCGCTGATTGTTTGTGATTCGTATAATTGTGTTCAGTCCTTTAATGAATACCTGAATTACTGGCGCCAGAATGGGTTCAGAGATTCTAACGGCAACACCATTAAACACAGACTTCTGTGGGGGAAAGTAGCAGACTGGAAAGATACACTACCAAATGTCCATGTTGTACACACACTTGGACACCAGCGTGTTGGAATACAAGTTGCTGGAAATATACTGGCTGACAAAGCCACAAAGTCAGCATTGGCACTAGCCACTGTAGCTGCAGTGACTCGCTTGAGTTCCAAACTGGACGCAGATATTTGGGCTGCCGTGAGAGCTACGACTGATGGTAAGCCCTATCCTAAAGGATTTCCTAATAAATATACTTGTCGAATGGGGGATCGCCTGAATGCTGAAGTTAGAATACCAGGTGTAGGCGTGAGGGACATCCCCAACAAAGACAGAAGACCAGGGTTGATTAAAGCAGCGCATTATGGGGTGGCATCTGCCCATGCTGGCGTGTCGGCTACAATTTCGATTTTGCAGGCCCGTTATTGGTGGCCAGGTCTTTACAAAGAGACCAAGCAGTATGTCCTTTGTTGTGACATCTGTCAACAAATTAAAGTTTCAACTGCCAAACGCCCGCCACAAACACCCCTCTTAATTTCTAATAAACCATTAAAATGTGTGTACTTGGACCACTGTGGTCCCCTAATACATGATAGTGCATGCAAATATATTTTAGTCGCTGTTGATTCATGGTCCAGATTTTTATGGGTGTGGCCACAACGCTCGGCTGACGCTCGGACTGTTAATAAAGATTTGCGATTCTTTATCGGTACATATGCATTTGTGGCTTTCCATTCGGACCAGGGACCTGCTTTTGCCTCAAGGGCATTCAGGGACACCATGGCTTCATTGGGGGTCCAACTCCAGTACTCGTTTCCATTTCATCCTGAGGGAAATAGTGTTGTGGAGTGATTAAACCGTGAATTAAAGCAATCCTTAACAGCCAGAGTCCTAGGTACGGGTCGTAGTTGGCTTAACCACCTGTATGGAGTCCAGAGAGCACTAAATAATCTGCCTAGACGGTTCCCGGGGGGTTGTACTTCATATGAGTGCATATTCGGAGGAGGGGGCATGGCTAGCCCGGACGTGGAGTGCACGCCATTGTCTTGAAAGGCCTGCGTGGGAGGAAGGAGCAAACTGGACCGCGGCGCTGCTGTTGTGGGTGGCCTCCGGCAGCAGTGGAGTGTGGTGTGCTACTGGAGGTGGGAGCGGAACAGACAACAGGTGACTCTCTGTAGCGACCACAGTGACTGAGCGTCAGGTGGCTGAGGGAGGAAGTCGGGCCCAGCCGCGATACCACGAAAGCCGTGGCGGAGTAAATGGCCTATACTTGACCCCTTGATATACGCTGCGGTCAATGGCGCACACATTTACAGAATCTCCTGATCAGCTTTGCAGTATGGTCTCCTGAAAGTGCGGTGAGGTTCCTGGTGGTAGGGCTGCTCGTGCTGCTGCGCAGTGGCACCCATAATGCGCATGCAAGTGGGCCTAACCCAGCCTTAGCGGTGGCACCAATGGTACGTCCTATTGAAGGGGGCAGTCAAGGCAGGACCTGTGGCAGACACCCAGGGCTGCTCGGCGTAACTGCGCAGACCCCAGAATTGGCAGCACATCTTCTCTGATCAGCTTCGAAGTTTGGCCTCCTGAACAGGAAGAGGGGTTCCCGGTGGTTGGACCGCTTGTGCTGCTGCACCGTGACCTCTATAACACGCATGCAAGCGGGCCCAATCCAGTCTTCGCTGTGGCACCAACAATATACTCTACTGAAGTGGGCAATCACAAACAAAAAGACTTATGATGGCCCCTCCGGGCTGATCGACATAACTACACGGATCTCAGATCTGGCAGCAAGTCTCAACAACAGGCTGCATGGGTGGAGCAGTTGCATCAGCCAAATTGTTGAAATGGGAGAGAAGCATACATTGGCAGGCCCGTGCTAAGTCATAGCATTGGCACAACCTGGAATCACCAAAATGAAATGCTTTCTAGGTTGCTGAGCCGAAGTGGCGCCCGTCGGGTCTCCCTGTGTGGACACCAAGAGAAAATACCCAGTGACAGAAGTAACGATTTAAAATACTCCCTGTTGATCCCGCAGACTGTTAATATGGCAGGAACTGGCCATCTCTGTTCTGGAACTGGGGCTATGAGCATGCAGGAGGCTGCAACACAAGACAGTCAAAAATTAGACGCTGTTTTAGCAGCAGTGGAACGAATCGGCAGCTCACTGGAACAGGCACGCGCTTCACTAGAGGGCAAAATAGACAAAGTGGCCAGCGACCTTACCTTGTTGCATGCTGATCACCGTAAATTATCAGAAAAGACAAATGGATTGGAAGCACGAATCAACGAATTAGGACCCTCAATTTCAGGCTGGAAAACACTATGGAGGACGCTATGGTCCACAGTAGTGAATTGGAGCGTTGTTTCAAGGACGCAGAAGGCCGCACCAGAAGGAACATTATACGAGTTATTGGCCTGCCGGAAGGAGATGAGGGTCATGATGCCGTTGCAAACTCTGAAGCCTGGCATCGGGGATTGGTACAGGAGGGGACCCTGACATCATTTTTCTCAGTGGAACGGGCCCACACGATCCCAACTAGGTCGCGGCCACCGGGAAGTGGTCCGCACCCCTTTATACTTTGCCTACTCCATCATGCGGACAGGGATGCCTTTCTTCAAACTGTTAGAACATCTCCACCGCCTCGAGTGGATAACGCGCAGCTCATGCTATTCCCAGACTACACATTAGCGGTGCAAAAAGTTCGGGCCTCCTACTTACCCTTAAAACGTACACTCCGAACTCTGAACCTTGAATACTCTCTTTTATTCCTGGCCAAGCTACGCATTATCACTGAGAATAAATCCCACTTCTTCACCACGCCAGAAGCAGCATGGGAATGGCTAGAATCTACAGGCTGCACTAGCGAGCGACAGCCGGAAGGGAATCCACCAATGCAGCGGAGAAGACGCAATCTCACGAGGCACGACCGCAAGGCACGCGACCCAGCCCCGGAAAAGGTGAAGCATGTCCCTGGATTGGAGCAAATCATACAGGAGTGCAGTGAGGCGTTGCAATCGGCAGCGGCCATCAATAATTCCACAGCTGCTTCTGAAGCAGAAACTGAATATTCGCAGCTCAATAATGAGGACCTGGCTACTCCGGACCAATTTTCCGGAATGAGCTCGCCAATATATCTGGGAGTGACACCCGAACAGCAGATGAACTCTTCTAATGTTCTCCTACATTACCCTTAACATACAGTTGATCCTTTGAGAATACATACTCTCACCCCATATTATGTAGGTAGGCTCAGCAGGGTCTGCCTACGGATATTTAATGTGACAACAAACTGATAAATTGGAGAGGTAGGGGAGAACTTATAGGACATTTACTTAATGGGACGCAAGCACCTTCTAGGTGCCTCTGATAACCACAGGCATCAATTCCTATTGGCCCGCACTTAATCACTTACAAATACCGGGGCATGTAGCCCACCACATGTTCATCTCCAGTTCCTCTAGCCCACGACACGCTCCTACTAGTGGAGAATTGCTATGTATAATTGTTCTGTTTATCTTAAGGGTTATTTGGTTTGGGCAGATACCGGTTGTCCCTCTGCTCTGATGGTATTTTGTTTTTTAGAGTTGATATGGAGACCATGTATTATAAGCCTGCTGAAGTGCTGGAATCCCACTAACTCACAAGTAGTTCAGTCTTTGCGATCCGCTCAATTAATTAGTTGCCCTCACTATCTACAACTGCCATGACTATTTACATGTTTCTCACTTGGAATGTGCGCGGTATACATACGCCAAAACGACATTACTCTATATACTACTACCTTAAGAGACACTCAGTGCATGTAGCTTTTCTGCAAGAAACCCACTTGGCGTTCCCAGAGGTGCCCCACCTGCAGTGACGATGGAGAGGACAGTTGTATGCAACAGGTTACTCTACCTATGCTAGAGGTGCTCTGATTTGGATTAAACCAGGCACCCCCTTTGTAGCGGAGGACCACATCATTGATGATCAGGGGCGCTACGTGATGGTGTGGGGGAGATTAGCAGGGCAGGCTATAGTACCGGGCTCGATATATGCACCTAACCTGGACCAGGCCTCCTTCCTTCACTCCTTGTCCACCCAGCTCTCGAGTGGGAGTGATTACCTCTGCTTCCTGGGAGGAGAGTTCAACGGTGTACTGGATCTTGAACTGGACCGCTCCTTTCCCCTACTGCCCACGGCACCCACTGTGACAGCCATGTGTGCCTTAAATACTTGGACTACAAATTGGCACTTATTAGATGTATGGCATCTCTGCAACGTCACAGACAGAATCTACTTAGATTATTCCGCCCCCCACTCTTTACATGTACACCTCGACAGGATACTATGCACACATAATTTATACTCTACAGTGCTAGACACTGACTACTTAGACCACACACACTCAGACCATAATCCACAATGGGTGCAACTAGTATGGGATACCTCTCCCGCAACGGTACACACCTGGAGACTCTGACCCGAGCTTTTGGAAGATGCCGCATTCAGAGCTCCGCTAGAAGAGATAATTCCTGACTATTTTGCACATTATGGGGGCACGGCATCTTCTGGGCTAGTGGAGTGGGATGCCTTTAAGGTCTTTATTAGGGGCCACTGTATGAGCACGCAGTGGAGTCTGCAACGCTCAGTGGAAAGTGAACTCACTCGGGTGTAGCGGACCCTCCTGTGCCCTGACCGGGAGATTGCCCAGAGTCCTGCGGGAATTGCACAATTATCAACAGCAAGGGCTGAAAATGTATCTCTTTTGGAGAAGCTACGATATCTTAATTATGCCACTCGTTCTTCACGCACCCACGCCTCTGCGGACAAGTCGGGCAAGCTCTTGGCCTGGCTGATCAGAAGAGACCGAGACCATGGCCCAATCACGGAGATTCGTTCAGAATCTGGCTTAGTGCTCCATACACCTTTGGAGATACACTCGGCGTTCACGGGATACTATGGGGCGCTGTATGCCTCGTCCGCATCACCGACCCAGCAGTCCTGTGTGGACTTCCTCTCCTCCATTAAGCTGCCCCACTTGACAGAGGCTTTCTGGGCCATACTGGAGGAACCCTTAGAGCTCTCCGAGATTCAGGCTAGTATACATGAGCTGGCTTCGGGCAAGACCCCTGGACCGGACGGTCTACCTGCAGATTTCTACAAGGCCTTCTCCTCCACCCTAGCACCTCATCTCCTTAGCACTTACGAGGAATCTATACAGAGAGGATCCCTGATGACATCGCAAAATGAGGCATTGCTGGTATCTCTCCCCAAACCAGGCAAGAACCCACTGGAGCTTGGCTCCTATTGACCACTAGCAATGCTAAACGCGGATTATAAAATACTGGCCAAGACGATGGTGATGCGACTGATGCCTATGGTGCTGGAACTTGTGCATACCGACCAGAATGGATTTGTTCCAGCACGTGACACCTCCAACAACAACCAACAACTATTTTGAGTTATGCACTGTTCGAAACAAGACTGGCTGCGGGCGGGATGTCTGGTTCTTGATCTGGAAAAAGCCTTTGATTCGCTGGAATGGCCATACCTTTTTTGGAGTTCTGCAACGATTTGGCTTGGGGCCACAATTCCTTCGCATGGTTAGACTTCTGTATACTAACCCTCAGGTTAGGGTCAAGACTGGGGGTGTATCTCTGAATCAGTTGGAGTACGCAGAGGCACAAGGCAGGGCTGTCCCTTATCCCCATTACTGTTTTCCCTTGCCATGGAACCTCTAGCGGTGAGGCTACGTGAGCGGGGCCTGCACTGGAGCATTGTATTAGGGGACGGCCCACATACTATATCCCTGTGCGCAGATGACCTCTTACTGTACTTCAGAGATATCACACAAATCCCCACAGCAGTTGAGACAATACTACAGCACTTTGCTACAGTCTCCGGACTGCGAGTTAACTGGGCCAAATCCTGCATTTTTAAATTTGAGCCTAGTCTCCCTGACCCGGGATTGCGCCTTTCTGGGGTGGCCATCCCATGGCAACCACACACGTTTCGATACATAGGCATCTATATCTATCACCGCCAAGAAGATCTGTTTGAAGGAGACCTGGGAAGAGCGGTGACATCCATCAGGTCCCAGATGAACGTCTGGCAAACACTGCCACTTTCCGTGGCAGGACAAATAGCACTCCTAAAAATGATTGTATTCCCACAACTCTTATAGTACTTCTCCAACCTCCCATATTATATACTGGTCAGTTTTTTTAGGGAATTGGAACCAAAGTGTAGGAAGGTGACTCTGTATGCACTATTTCAAAGTAAGGAATAGTATGTACAGAGTCCAAGGGTTCCCCTTAGAGGTAAGATAGTGGCAAAAAGAGATAATACTAATGCTCTATTTTGTGGTAGTGTGGTCGAGCAGTAGGCTTATCAAAGGAGTAGTGTTAAGCATTTGTTGTACATACACAAGCAATAAATGAGGAACACACACTCAAAGACAATTCCAGGCCAATAGGTTTTTGTATAGAGAAATATATTTTCTTAGTTTATTTTAAGAACCACAGGTTCAAATGAAAGGTATTGCAGGTAGGTACTTTAGGAACTTTGAATAATCAAAATAGCATACACAGTTTTCAAATAAATCACATATAGCTATTTTAAAACTAGACACAGTGCAATTTTCAACAGTTCCTGGGGGGAGTAAGAGTTAGTTAGTTTTTGCAGGCAAGTAAACCACCTACGGGGTTCAAGTTTGGGTCCAAGGTAGCCCACCGTTGGGGGTTCAGAGCAACCCCAAAGTTACCACACCAGCAGCTCAGGGCCGGTCAGGTGCAGAGGTCAAAGTGGTGCACAAAACGCATAGGCTTCAATGGAGAAGGGGGTGCCCCGGTTCCAGTCTGCCAGCAGGTAAGTACCCGCGTCTTCGGAGGGCAGACCAGGGGGGTTTTGTAGGGCACCGGGGGGGACACAAGTCAGCACAGAAAGTACACCCTCAGCAGCGCGGGGGCAGCCGGGTGCAGTGAGCAAACACGCAACAGGTTTCCAATAGGTTTCAATGGGAGACCAAGGGGTCTCTTCAGCTATGCAGGCAGGCAAGGGGGGGCTCCTCGGGGTAGCTACCACCTGGGCAAGGGAGAGGGCCTCCTGGGGGTCACTCCTGCACTGGAGTTTGGATCCTTCAGGTCCTGGGGGCCGCGGGTGCAGAGTCTTTACCAGGCGTCGGGATCTGAGGAACAGGCAGTCGCAGTCAGGGGGAGCCTCGGGATTCCCTCTGCAGGCGTCGCTGTGGGGCCTCAGGGGGGGCAACTCTGGCTACTCACGGTCTCGCAGTCGCCGGGGAGTCCTCCCTGAAGTGATTGTTCTCCACAAGTCGAGCCGGGGGCGCCGGGTGCAGAGTAGCAAGTTTCACGCTTCCGGCGGGAAACGCAAGTTGTTTTAAAGTTGCTCCTTCGTTACAAAGTTGCAGTCTTGAGTGAACAGAGCCGCTCTCCTCAGGAGTTTCTTGGTCCTTCTAGAGCAGGGCATTCCTCTGAGGATTCAGAGGTCGCTGGTCCCTGTGGAAAGCGTCGCTGGAGCAGGGTCTTTAGAAGTGGGGAGACAGGCCGGTAGAGCTGGGGCCAAAGCAGTTGGTGTCTCCATCTTCTCTGCAGGGTTTTTCAGCTTAGCAGTCCTCTTCTTCTTAGGTTGCAGGAATCTGAGTTCCTAGGTTCTGGGGAGCCCTTAAATACTAAATTTAAGGGCGTGTTTAGGTCTGGGGGGTTAGTAGCCAATGGCTACTAGCCCTGAGGGTGGGTACACCCTCTTTGTGCCTCCTCCCAAGGGGAGGGGGTCACATTCCTATCCCTATTGGGGGAATCCTCCATCTGCAAGATGGAGGATTTCTAAAAGTCAGAGTCACTTCAGCTCAGGACACCTTAGGGGCTGTCCTGACTGGCCATTGACTCCTCCTTGTTATTCTCATTATCTCCTCCGGCCTTGCCGCCAAAAGTGGGGCCGTGACTGGAGGGGGAGGGCAACTCCACTAGCTGAAGTGCCCTGTGGTGCTGTAACAAAGGGGGTGAGCCTTTGAGGCTCACCGCCAGGTGTTACAGTTCCTGCAGGGGGAGGTGTGAAGCACCTCCACCCAGTACAGGCTTTGTTACTAGTCACAGAGTGACAAAGGCACTCTCCCCATGTGGCCAGCAACATGTCTCTAGTGTGGCAGGCTGCTAAAACCAGTCAGCCTACACTGGTAGTTGGTTAAGGTTTCAGGGGGCACCTCTAAGGTGCCCTCTGAGGTGTATGTTACAATAAAATGTACACTGCAATCAATGTGCATTTCTTTTGCTGAGAAGTTTGATACCAAACTTCCCAGTTTTCAGTGTAGCCATTATGGTGCTGTGGAGTTCGTGCATGACAGACTCCCAGACCATATACTCTTATGGCTACCCTGCACTTACAATGTCTAAGGTTTTGCTTAGACACTGTAGGGGCACAGTGCACTGGTGCCCTCACCTATGGTATAGTGCACCCTGCCTTAGGGCTGTAAGGCCTGCTAGAGGGGTGACTTATCTATACTGCATAGGCAGTGTGAGGTTGGCATGGCACCCTGAGGGGAGTGCCATGTTGACTTACTCATTTTGTCCTCACCAGCACACACAAGCTGGCAAGCAGTGTGTCTGTACTGAGTGAGGGGTCCCCAGGGTGGCATAAGATATGCTGCAGCCCTTAGAGACCTTCCCTGGCATCAGGGCCCTTGGTACCAGGGGTACCAGTTACAAGGGACTTACCTGGATGCCAGGATGTGCCAATTGTGAAAACAAAAGTACAGGTTAGGGAAAGAACACTGGTGCTGGGGCCTGGTTAGCAGGCCTCAGCACACTTTCAAATCAAAACTTAGCATCAGCAAAGGCAAAAAGTCAGGGGGTAACCATGCCAAGGAGGCATTTCCTTACACAAAGCTACGTGAATTCATCTGGAATAAAGGACGCTGAAGAGTTGCACTTAAAAAACGGTATTTGCCAATAGCACAAGGTGGTCTTTTAGCTCCTAGTTTAGAACACTACTATTTGACATCCCAGCTCCAGTGGGTATCCAGATGGCTGGCGGGACTTCATCTTAATGACACAGCTACCATCAAAAAGCCCTGGACTCTTATGCGAGTGACACATTTGTTCCACCCACTCACACGCGTGGCATTACCAAGGGAACTTTACCTCAGGGTGGCCTGTCACTGTTACCGCAGGTCCTTGCAGCTCACGAAAGGAATTGTTCTGTTCACCCCATCGCTGCCGCTCTTGGGTACTCCTCGTGGCACTGGTGCCACAACTGACGCCAAACTGCGAACATGGCATGCTGCGGACCTGCACACTCTGGGCAACTTGTATAACAAGGGTAAACTGATTGCATTCCCCACCCTAGCCGCTGATACTGGTCTCCCAATGGGACAGTTCCTCCTATATAATTAGCTGTTACGATCTTTATCGAGTAGATGGGGAGATATGACAACGGCTCCCCCAACTCACTTAATAATACAATATATACAGGTGATGGGACAGGGTAGACACTTGATCAGATGGTTCACGGACGCACTCCGAACCCACACGACGCAGGAGCAAGACACACTGCACTCTGCCTGGGAGAGTGAATCATTCTCGCCCTTCACTGATTCACAGTGGAAATCAGCCCTCTAGTCACGCCACTATCCCCCGGAACTCCAGATTTCGGCTCATACAATTCTACATTATATATAGAGCATATCTTACGCCAACTCGCATTAACAGATACTTTCTCCGCTTTGACGCAGCCTGCCCCCGTTGCAAACAATTAGATGCAGATCTCTTACACATGCTGTGGGCTTGCCCTTCCTTACATATCTACTGGGTAGCAGTGAACACTCAATTGTCAGCATGCACAGCACGTACAATACCACACACATGGGAGACATGTCTACTAGGCTTATTTTCCAGGGGCCCGCATCACAGAGCCACAGCAAGATTTTTAGATTTGGGACAGCTAAAAGGCTGAAAACTCACAGATGGAAGTCTGCTGAAGCGCCCACTGCAGCAGCCTGGAGACAGTCAGTTATCATTTGGGCAGGAGCCGAGGGGGTTCCGCTGAGACAGGAGGACACACTTTGTCTACGGAAATACTGCCTGCCAGACAGTTGGGAAAGGATGCTAACACAATTACAAGCACCAGACACAGACCCGTCTCAACGGGGACGAAATAGTAGGTCAGATAACCCAGCAACCTCTAAACTTTTGGGATATCAGGAAACAGGGTAAGGATACATTTGCAAAGTATCATGCCGTAATCAGAACACCCGGAAGCTAAAGATACTAGACATATGGAGTTAATAAGCAACTCAAAATGAAAAAAGACTCTCGCACAGCACTAAAGGGATTCCGCACACACGAAGACAGGGAAATACTGTTATTAAAACACTTGTAGACGAAGTTCTCCATAGTTCACAAATGTTATTGTTCTTATTTTGTTATTAACACTGGATCTGCATTCATCTATAAATGTACAAATGTTAATGCACCCTAATGGAGAGACAGAAGAAATAGAGCAACAAGACCACTAGCACTCTGCGCCTTAGCCCTGAGACCTAGGCGCCATTTTTACAAAGCAGCTATGTTTAGGTCCACGTCAATCCTTCAAGCTCAGTTACGTATTGCATATAACAGGGTTACCAATATTTTCTACTCCCTAAAAAAAGTGATAAAAGCACCAAGTGATGTCAGAAATATTCATGAACTTACCAAATATATAACAGATGTAACTGACTACTATACAAATACTGTCACTGAAATATGCTGTTCTGTTATATTTGAAATAACAATAATAATAAAAAGATTCATGAAAAAAAAAGAGTGCCGTTTCGGAACTCGAATGTATTTTCCGGATCTTGATGGTCCTGGCGTGGAGGCAGCAGAAACACCTTTTGACATAAATGAACGTGTCACTGTCTTACAGGAATTGCAACAGTTCTGTGATGATAATTCTTCCAACAGTGCCGCCTCCACAGGAATTAAGGATGTACCTGTAACACCTACCGACTGGATTCCCAGAGTCGGGGATCTTGTACGTGAAAAGGTCGCTGTGAAAAAAGGAATTTGGTGCTTCTTATTGAGCACCAGTCCCTGTATTGGGGATACACAGTACCAAAACTGTCATTCTATTGCCGTTGGCAGGTGCCAAAGAAAATCATTTTGTCTTTATCGACAATGTCAAACTACACCATGTGGCCCATCCTGCACAGCCGACCAAGAGGAACATCCAGTAGTTCCAGAATCCCTCTCACTACTGGCAAAGAAGTTCCTCTACAAGTTGCTTACAACAACACCGACACCTCTCCGAGCTTGGGGAGGGTGGAAGATGATTTTCCACTAGCTCCACTAACGTCAACTAATTTAGAAACATTTGACCAAGTTAACTCAACTCCAACACAAACGGGTGGGGCTATCTATAATGTGCCACCATAGGAAACACCCAATCCACCACTGACAACGGCTCCGTCATTTGCACAAACTGCCTCTGGATATTTTGCCGACTTCAACAATGACTTCTCAGACTCATTCGCCTCTTCGACAGCTGACTTGTCAAGTACACATAAGCTAACAAACTGGCTTAAAGAAACTTATTTTATTTTTCCATGGAACTATCTATGGCTTTCTTTGACTGTCTTAGCCTTTTTACTTTGGATTGGTTTTGTCATCACCTTTTTCTTACTAATACATGGTCACTTTCTTCCTGAAAGATCAACAGTTGAACTGGTGGAGGAGTTTTAAAGCCACATTTTTCATCTCACAAAGTCCAAAGAGACTCATCTTTTGTGAACATTTCCGCAGTGCAAATTCCTGATGGGATTGTATGGGACAAAGTAATGTTTGATATATATGGTCCCACGAAGTTATTCAAATACCGTATGTGTTCAAATTATCAATGAATGATATAATAATACCAGGCATTGTTTCTGACGATTTGGATGGAGGACAGTTAATTCTATGATGACTTAATTGCAGTACTATACTGTCTTTGAGAACGAAGATGTTTACCAATTTAAAGAAAATTATGGTGATATGTTTTGCTATAATTATTATGGGCACCATTTCATACATAGAGCGAGCAGCCCCAGAACTGTTTTTAATTACACGCAATAGGAACATTGTCCGTCTTTGCCATAGGGGAGTTCTAAAACATATTCTGAAAAGTTTGCATTTTTTTCTAGGCACAATCAAAAGAATGCTGAGTCATATTATTTTAAAGTACCATCCACCAAGGATATACATATATTGATGACCAATACGAAATGTATATATTCGGAATCCTTTGTTTCCCGATTATCGATAGAAGGCTATGAATATTGGCTGAAAACGGCTGATCTCGAAAGTGTGTGGGGAACTAGAAATTGGCAAATTATTGGAAAAGAAGCCTTCTTTAGAGCATGCCTTATTCCTGTACAAATGTTTTTTTTAAATGACACCCTACAACAGACAAGTTGTTTAGGCTTGGCTAAAATTAGGGAATGCCCAGTATACCTGCCCGCAAAGTTTTATAAATGGCAAAAATATACAAATGCAACTGAAAATGAGCTCAATGAGTGGGTCTAGAATGGTACATTTAATGCCTCACTGACACATCCGGGCGGGTGGTTATTGTGGCCAATATATACCAATGGGTGTCATCAACGTTTTATCAACTCCTCTGGGGGTTTTAGGACGAGTAGGCCAGACCCTCGCTATATATGTTCAGAGCATGCAGGCATAATTACAACATATAGGGCCTCATTCCGATGACCAGGGCCGGGGACGGAGGAAGCACCGCCAACAGGCTGGCGGTGCTTCTGGCGCAATTCTGACCGCGGCGGTAAAGCTACGGTCAGAAAAGGGGAACCGGCGGTTTCCCGCCGGTCTTCCCCTGCCCCAGGGAATCCTCCACGGCGGCGCTGCATGCAGCGCCGCCATGGGGATTCCAACCCCCTTCCCGCCAGCCTGTTCCTGGCGGTTTACACCGCCAGGAAGAGGCTGGCGGGAACGGGTGTCGTGGGGCCCTTGGGGGCCCCTGCAGTGCCCATGCCACTGGCATGGGCACTGCAGGGGCCCCCTAACAGGGCCCCATCAAGATTTTCAGTGTCTGCAAAGCAGACACTGAAAATCGCGACGGGTGCAACTGCACCCGTCGCACCCCAGGAAATCCGCCGGCTCATTTCGGAGCCGGCTTCATCTTTGCTGGGGCTTTCCCGCTGGGCCGGCGGGCGATCTTTTGAAGATCGCTCCCCGGCCCAGGGGGAAAGTTAGAATGCTCCCCGCGGTCCTTTGACCGCGGGGCGGTGATTGGGTGGTTTCCGCCCGGCGGGCGGCGCCCACCGCCTGCCGGGGTCAGAATGACCCCCATAGTGTGGGAAAATTATGCCAGCAATGGCTAAAATCATCCTCACTAGACGCGGTTAGAGAACACCCCAGTCTCCTGTCTAACTCCACTGACGTACAAGATTTCTTGTTAGGTCCCAGAACACCACGTAGGAAGCGTTTCTTATATGCAGTTTATAATGAAATTTGGAAACTTTGCCAACAAGACGCTGCTGCCCGGTTAAGGCAAATAGATCAGGAAAATCTACAAAAGGCATTAGCTGTTGTGGATAATGGGATTAACACCTTGTCCGACCGGATTTATACCATAAATAATATTGTCTCTTCTGCTATAGACATTATACAATCAGATATGTCATCATTATATCATGCACAGAGTCAGATCAGGTCCATTATGCAGTTGGGTTGGACGCTTCAAACCTTGAAGGCAGGTCGCGTTCCATGGCAGCACGTCAGTGCAAGGGAAATATTTTCTTCCTTTAATCTAACGCAACAACAACAACTAATGGCTAAGAAGGAAGCGACTTATGTCATGCTTAACATCGAAAAATTAGAAAAATTGCTTTTTACTGTGGCCAAAATACCGCCTGCTGAGTGGTTAATACATGGGGTTATTAATATTCCCATTTCAATGCTTCAATTCACCTCCTGTTTAAAACACATTCTGGTGAGCAGATATGAAAAGCTAGGAGATAATTACATTCATGAGGTGTGGGAGCTTCCCTTCTTGTACAAATGCTTCAGTGGCATGAAAGAAGTCTTTCTTAGCGGTAGTGAATGCAAGACTACAGTCAACCATTTGAAGGTTTGTAAACAGCTGTCTTTGCACGGGCGTGTAACGTGTCTGTTGCGAACTTGGCTTGTTATCTGAAGGGAGTTCCAGTCCCCTTAATTAGACAAACGTTCCAGGTGCTTTCAAACAGCAGCTCATCCTCCTCAATGGTGAAGACTGTTGTGGCATGCGAGACGAAATAGTTTACGTTGTTTCGGTCTCTAAGGTAATTTCATGCTTCGGGAATGCACTCTTTCCCCCCACTAGAATTAGGGAGGTAGCTGATATTTGGCCTCTCATTGCTACTTCAAATGTGAATTTTGACAAGTTAAGCAGACTCAAGGCTTTACTGTTTTAAAAGCATGTGCCCCTTACATCTGCACACAAGACCTACGCACTTCAAGTGGCAAAGTCATCAGCAGAAATACAGTCCCTGTTAAATACAAACTTTCCGAGACACTTTGGTGAACTCGTGGGATGAATACTTAATGTGTCCAGTACAACTGGAATCGCAATCTTTTTCAAAGCTTTTGGTTCTGGTTTCGTTTACACCTTCTCCTCCATATTCGGTTTGATACCTTCAGCTATCCACTCAATTTTCGGTAGTATTTTGGGGGGATTTCCAATAACTTTGGCTTTATTAGTTGCATCTTGCTGTTGCTGTTGTTTATGCGCAATGGCTGTCCCGCCACAATGAGGAGAAATGACGGCACTCCCATCAGCGCAGCTGTGTCGTGAGCGTATGATGCAGTACTTTGGAGCAACACTCCTGGAGCACTTGGAGTGTGGCTGGTCTTTGTCATTCAGACCGGTTTCGCATTGTGTGCAGCCCATGTTTCGATGCCTCTGGTGCCCTTTCGAACATGCACTGGAGATCTGCCTTTCACAGCAGCGCTTGCCTGCAGTAAATGCTGAACTGTTGATGTTCTCGCTAAAGGTTCATTACCGGACATGCACATTGAGGTTGCGTTTGCTGTGTGAAGCTAGTTATGAGTTACCCTTATGGAGGAAGTTGTTCACAACTCATCAATGGGCACTCCACTGGATGCCGCCTTGGTTGACACTGGGTCTATGGAACACACCTGCTCCTTAATCCTTTTTGGCGAGGACTTTCCGGCTTTGACATCTGCCGAAGTGGAAGATCTCCTGTTCTCCATGACTTGTACCTAGTTTGGAACTGTTCTAACTTGACATGTCTTTTAAAATGTGGTTAAAAGTCACATGCTTAGGCTTTAAATTGACACGTAGGATGCTTGTGTGTCCTTTTAACTTGACTTGGTTTTTATGTATGTCTTAGGTTGAGCTTTTTAGCAATAACATTTTTGCTTTGGCTTTGAACCACTTTCAACCGACAAGGGGAGGGTGTTGTGTAGCCATTTTAGTTACAGCTCCATGCACATTATTTTAGCACACTAAGCCACTGTGAACTTTGACCTAGATATGTTTTATTTGGCTTCACATTGTTATTTTGACAATAACAATTTTTATGGTCTTGTTTTATTTTCACCTATCTAACTGTTTTCGCCTAGACCAGCACTGTGTTCTCAAACAAGACATTCTTGATCACTCTGTGCTTCATTCAAGGTTACAGTTCGGTACATTGCCGGTGAACGTGGTAGAGGTTTAGTCTCCGACATTCGTAGAAAATACACATCCTTACGTAGGGACATTTTCTCAGAATATCAGTTGTGCTGTTATATAAACACTTCCTTGTCCATTACACGACAGAGGGAGATTCCAGCCAGGGAACCACAACTGTATGCTGATTGCAGAACGCTTCGCTACAGATGCTAACGCAGACCACAGGCCTTTGATCAGGTATGGGGGTTGATGTCTTCCCAGGGGAACCTGAAAGACAGAATTACAGCTTAACATGCTGTGCTCAAATTATAACCTGGATAGGAAATAGACCCTCGACTATAGTGACAATATGATAGCGTTGTTTTTATGCTTCGCTCCTCTGGTCACCATTTTAATACTATCATGTTGTGTCGTTCTGGTTATTGCAGCTCATGCTTTGCTATCTAAGATGTTGTTGTTTTATTAAAATAATCATTGAAACATATACTGCTTCTATTTGTCATTTATATATGAGAGTGAATTGCAAGTGAGAGAACCGAATGCGACCTGAGTGACCACGACTTTCCTGAGAAGCCTAATATGTCATGCGCTTGGCTGCCCAATCATCACTATCCCCTGGTAGAGATGAGGCGCTGCTAGTTGGCCGGAGCAAAACCCGTATTTAGAACAATAGGTGTCACCTGCAGTGGGTTGGACTCAGTCTCCCACACCACGGACGATCTTGCTGCTCAAAATCCAGTAGTCTCATTAGAATAATGAGAGCCTACGCGACATGGGGTTCGAATCACTTTCATGAGTTCCTCAAAGGTTGCTTGCAGTTGTACCTGACTATCTACTACCTCCTTACAGGAGCAAATAGTAAAGTCATTGGGTTGATATTTTTGTATCCTTGTTATCAGTGAGTTTAGTTCCTATAGCTTACCATCGATTCCTGCCACAAACACAGCCAATGTATTTAGCAGGTCCACCTGAATGTCCATTTTATGGGAATGAAACTGTAGGGTTGTTACTGTTGTCTTCATTGAGTTAAGGATTGGAGCCCATATGTCCATTGCATGAACCGTGGTGCCTGCAAAATCTTTGATCTCGCTTCTTTGGATTACCCCTGGGATATCCTG
This sequence comes from Pleurodeles waltl, assembly GCF_031143425.1. NCBI lineage: Eukaryota > Metazoa > Chordata > Amphibia > Caudata > Salamandridae > Pleurodeles > Pleurodeles waltl. The sequence goes on from NC_090439.1 coordinate 121,953,714, forward strand.
GCACCCATCGCTGGTCTGAGGAGCTATCCCTAGATTCCGGCCTTGCTTGGAAGCGCTTGTGGGTACCCCCTCTGGTTCTACACTTTTTGGACTGAAGGCGGGGAAGTAATGAAAGCTGGATCTGAGGCCCCATATGGGGACTTGGGGCTCTTCTTTTTCCACAGAATCCAGGGTCTCATCTTCTTCACTGGTTAGGCTAGCTAATCAGTCCTTACAAAGAAGAGTGGGTTACTGATTGGTCAAGCTTTTCAACATGTCCGGGTGATATGAGACTGAGCCCTGACTACTTAAGGGCGCTGGCCCCTGTGGTGTCCTCCCAGGGCCATAATCATTAGACTCTCTCACCATGGGTCTAACGTTTATGACTCTACTCTCCAGAATGTTAATGATGGGGGAGAGTGGTACTGGTGGAGGCGGTACTCTTTCCTCCACAAGTCCCCCTCTTAGATCAAAAGCCTGGGCCGGGATGGGGGGGGTGTGGGGGTGGATTCATGATGCTCTATTATCCTGCTCATCACCCAAAGTAGTCTGTTATTTTGCGGGACTATATTGATACTGGAGGTTGACCAGTATATCTATCCTCCCTGGTCTAGGCGACCCCCCCAGACTGAAAACTATCAGTTGTTGCCATATCCAATGCTTTTTGATCTTTCAATACCTTCTCAAGATTTAGCCTTGATGGACTCACAAGAGATAAGTAGCTTGAGCTGGTGTCTATGGGTGGACCTACGGACTGGACTGTACTGCTCGCTCTACTTTTTGGCTGAATTTCAATTAGTACTGACTCCTCCTTTCTCTTACTCTTATTGGAGATTGATGTCTTGCCTCTTATTTTACCTAATCTCATTTTCTCAATGATCAGCAGTCAATTTAGCCCGTGAGTTTGAATATGGTTGGTTGCTTACTTAGTTACTTGCTTGGTTTGGCGTGGTTTAGCTGGTGGAGCTTTGCTTGGTTTGACTGAGTTACGCGTAGGGCTATGAGCTGAGGCGAGCTGGTCTCACCAGCCTCCCCCACAAGCCACACCCAGTCCTAGCTGGCCTGCTTCCACAGGGGAATCAGGGCACACACTCCGCGGTGGACCTCTAAGCCCACTGCGCTCGCAACTCACAGTCTTTCAAGCCCTTTCTTCAGGCTTCACACAGCTTTAACTTCAGCTAGGATAGGGCTGCATTGTGATCTTTCCCTTTTTTTGTGTCTTTATGCCCTTATGTCCTCCACCTGTTCATTGGCTGCCTATTGGTTGGCTGCCTGGGGCTCTTACCCACCGAGGACCTCAGCAGCAGAGAGCCATCGACCAGTGAACACCTAGTAGTCACCCTCTCCCCCATCTGGCCAGCCGCGCTCCAACTCTACTCAGGAACTCCCAAGAACTGAGTGGGGAAATGCGAGAGAGGGGAACAGTGCCACCAATAGTGGGCTAGGCAAGGTAAGGTGGGGCTAGGCAAGGTGGGGTGGCCAGAGCAGAGTAAAGCTCACCAAAAAGACTGTGGGGCAATCACCAGCCTCCCTCCCCACAGACCAGCCTACTGAGGCTGTAAATCACTGCACCGCCGTTGCGGCAGCAAAAGGAAGGCTGAAGGGAGGCAGAAGGGAGGCAGTGGTCGGCGTCCAATGTGCTCCACTTGGCTCCGTACAGCCGCAACAGAAGGGCTGCAGAAAGGCCAGCGGGTGGGTGGCACAGGCAAGCGGTGCGGGCGAGCAGCATCTGACGTTCCACAACCTAGTCCTGCTCCTCTCCACCACATCCTCCAGGGTCCTCTGAGGTCACAGCGACCGGCAACCAGCAGCCACAAGAAGCATTGAGGCATTGCAGCGGCATCTCAGCAAAATCGCAGCATTTCAGCTTCAACCCAGTGGGAAAAAATGCAAACAACGACTAAGATTTATCTTAGCCCATTGCCCACAGGTAGTTAAAGCTACATTCTGTTGATCGGTCCTCCTGATCTGCCTATTTGCAACTACGTGTTGCCTATGTTTATATGCTGACATGTGACACATTCATGCCACACAACATCTGCAAGCATTCTGAATCTGGGGTTAAATCATTTCTGTCTGAATGTTCGGATCATTGCATCCCAACCTAAATGTGCCTATCCATGATAATGTCTAGCCATAGGGGTAAACAAGCTATTTGGCAACACTGCTCTTACATCATTTTAAAAACAAACATCATCCTCATGTCTTTTGTCACACTCTGCTCTGATCCAACTCTCCTGTTCTTCCTCTGTCACACCTTTCTGCCATTTCTTAAGTTCTTTCCAAGTATCAACAGTGGTTAACAAGAAATGTTGACTTGTCTAATCACTTCTTTCATTGCTTTGCTCCACATTAAAGGAAGTGCAACTAAGGAAGCAATATCTCTTCACTTCGTCAGCATAAGTATTACCTAAGGTTACATAGTCAGTATATTTTCTACGTGCTGCACATTTCATAACAGGAATTTTTACAGGCAGCTGTAATGTATTCAACAAATTGTAAATCTTATCACCGTTGCCGATAGGAGATCCGGGGAGGTCATAAAACATCTCTTTGGACCACAACTGTCCAAAATTGTGAACAACTCTAAAACCATACCGACTATCAGGGAAGATGGTCACTTTAAGCTGTTGAGAAACACAGCGTGCTCTGGTAAGAGCAACCAATTTGGCAACTTGGGGAGAAAAGACTTGAAGCCAGGAGGCTTTTATTACACCTGAGACCATGCAAACTGCATAATCAACTCTCAGGGTACCATCTTCATCTCCTAGACAGGAGCCATCAACAAACATGACATAGCCATTTTCATTTAATGGGACATCTTGAATGTCAGGTCTTAGTTTGGTGCACAATTCAGTCACTTCGAGACAGTCATGCTCACCCTCATTTTTATGATCATCAACATTTTCAACAGGATTTAGTAATAATGTGGTGGGATTCAAGACAGTGCAGCATTTGAGATTGACATTCTGGGAAGCAAGTATAACTGGCTTGTAGAGCCTAAAACAAGCACTTGTTAAGTATTGGGTCTTTGTGTGAGTCAACAAAATTTCCACTGAATGGGGAATAAAAATGTTCAGGGGATGGCCCATAACAATATCTTCACACTTTTTTATGCTGACGCTGAGGGTAGCGATGGCTTTTAAACAACCATGGAGCATTGATGCCACAGAATCAAGAGTGGCAAGAAAAATAAGTCATAGGCTTGATACCATTTCCATGCAGCGGTGTCAAAACTGAGAGAGCACATCCATCCGTCTCACAGCAAAACAAAGAAAACCATTTGTCATAAACAGGCATTCCCAGAGCTGGGGCTCGGCATAGGCTGTCTCTCAGCTCTGTGAAGGCACGCATTCAGCTGTCATCCAATGATACCGCATCAGACACATACTTGTGTGTCAGCCTCATTGTGGCTTGGTCAAAAGGAAAAAGTTTGGAATCCACAGGGGACAGTAGCCAACCATTAACAGAAACACTCAGACTTCTTTCTGTGTGACAGGGGATTCATTTGCATAATCGCTGAGATTCTTTCTTGTGACAACTTCCTCACATCTTTCTCAATGCGGTGGCCTAAGTACAGGACTTCTTTCTCGCAATCCTGTAATTTTGCTGGGGAAACCATATGTCTGTTTTTTCCTAAATTATTTAAGATAGCTATTGTATCTCTCCTGCATGCTTCCTTGGTGTTTGAGGCAACTAACACATCATCAATATATTGAATAAGCTTGAGCGATAGGGAATTTTAAGGGACTCCAGATTTTGCTTTAAGATCTGTTTGAAAATGGATGGTAACTCCATATACTCTTGAGGAGTTCAGCACCATGCCAAAGCAAAACTGACAAATTGCAAGGAGGAATTGGCTTTCCTCATGCAGGGGCATAGAAAAGAAAGCCTGGCAAAGGTCAATTAGAGTAAACCATTTTGCTTCACAGGGAATTTGGAATAAAATCACTGCAGGATTCAATATCAACGAACAACATGGAATGACAATCTTGTTCACTTTTCTCAGTTCTTGAACTCTACAGTACTTTTCATTGGGCTTCCGCACTTCTATAATGGAAGATTTACATGGACTTCCCAAAATCTCCTTTAGGATATCTTGTTCAATTAAACTATTAATTGAGGGAGTAATTCCAGCAATTGCCTTTATGGTCATATTATGTGGGGGTGTTTTTGGATACACTGCATTTAGCTTCCCTTTTATTTTGATAGGCTCAGCTCCTTTAATGAATCCTATGTCTTTTCCTGAAAAATCCCAAAACTCAGGTGTCACTGTGTCCTGCAAATCTTCGCGCAAACGATTATATGTCAGCACTGGGTATAGTGTGACACTTGGGTACTCCTTCACAATTTTACAGGGCACATTTTCTTTGTTTGTTTGGATTTCATTTCCTTGGGGTGTGAAACTAATAGAGCAGTTTTGCTTACACAGTAAGTCGTGTCCAAGTAAACTTATAGGACATGAATCTAAAACCACAAATTATTGCTCATCTTCAAATGAACCTATTTTTTACAGAGATCTGTCGGTTATAGGGTTAATTAACTGCTTATTTGCGACTCCTACAACCTGAATTATTTTTACTGAATGGGGCAAATTTGGCATGTCTGCTGTCCTGACAGTGGTATGTGTAGCCCCAGTGTCAGCCAGAAAGCCACATCATATCCCATAATGTTGACATTTACACAGGGACCACGTTGATCTACTTCTAAGGATGCAGCTAACATCCAATCCTCATAATTTGAGCTATCAGCTTGAAGAATTTCTGAAAATTCTTCATCACTCAGGCCCATCAGGGGAAACTGTGATGCTCTCTGATTCACATTTGCATTTGCGATCTGGTTCATATTATGATGGGGAACAACCATTTTCAGTTGAGCCATCAAGGCTTGTGGTATCTGTATCTGTTGTCTTGGGGACGCATTTACATTTTGTACTCAGGGTCTTTGAAATCGCCAGATTTGAACCTGAGTATTTCCTTGTGCATGAGCAACTCCAACATTTTACACTTGATTATTCACATTATTATAGGGACTCTCCCTCTGCTAATGTTCATAATTTCGGCAAGCAAGACACAAATGAGTTCTCTTCAAAGGCTGAAAATCTACAACACCTTCACTCTGATCTGCATGAACACCGCATCCTCTACCTCTGGGCTGAACAATATTGGTCACTTGCTGTGGCACACCTTGCATTCCACCTTTGTTCAAAATCAGCTGTGGGCTCTGATTAACTTTCTATGCAGCCTTGAATTGCATTACCATTTCCTTTTCCTTTAACATTTTCGTTTCAATTCCAATTCATTGCAGCAGTATTTTGCATTCTGCAGGATTTCATCAATTGGTTTGTTCTTCCAACAAATCAGGTGCTGCTGAATCATCTCACTAATGTGTGGCTTCAATCCTTGCACAAACTTGAATGTAAAATGATCAGCATCCTTAGGTTCTATTGTTTTGGTACCACTATGCTGTGTGAAAGTTTACAGCAGTCTTTCTTAATATGCATGAATCGGCTCATTTGACTCCTGAAATGTCCTGTCAATTTTCTTCCAATCAATATCTTTCAGGGACACTTTGTTTTTCAAAAACACAATTACCTTGTAATACTTTTTCATCTTCAGAATTTGCACCCGTAACTGATTTTTTTGAGGTTCACAAACAGGTCAATCAACATTCACTTTGCATTCAGTCCAAACATCAGTTGGATCCACAATGTCAAGCAATGTGTTCAAATCCTTCCACAGGCTCATTGAAAGTTTTACAAATCTCTCTTTCTGCTTATACCCTTCCATTGATTTCTCTCTCAATTTCAGGTAATCATTTGTGAATGACAAAATATCACTCCTACTCTAGGGTACATGAACATAACCGCCAGCTGGTATATCTCTCATGGGCATCATTTTCACATTGTCCTTGGCTCAATTTGCTCCTGCCGGAGGCACATTTGCTTTGTGTTCTTCTGATCTAATTTCTTCCCCATCTGCCTTCCCACTTCTCTACAGCTCCTCATTTCTGAATGTATGTAATCAATTCTTTAATATTACATTTAATTCCGGAGACCTCATGTTAGCTATGTCTTTTCAGCTAAACTCCAATCTGTAACTTCTCTTTCAGATTTTTCATTTTTCTAAATCCACAACATAGTGCTCTGCTACTTCTACTAATCTCTCATGTGTCTGTCCTGCAAGTTGTGTAATATCTCTCCAGATCAACTGCAGTTCATCTTCTGTGTAAGTTTCCCATTGGGCTGTATCCAACGTTCCTAAAGTAATTTCATTCAGTTCTAATTTTAATCTGGACACATCCACTGATCTATTTCTCTCAGGGGTCTTTTCTGTCCTCATACACCTAATGCACCCTGTGGACTCAAATAATTTAACCAATCTGTTAGCTGTTGTGCAGTAAAACCTTGCAAACTGATATTATTTCTGTCTGGTACTTCTGCTCCTGACTGTCCCATATTCTGCTGACTCGGGCATTAAAGTATGACATACTGTCTGGCATGCTAAAAGGTATTCTTCTTTGTGGAGTGCTGCAACGTACATTTCAAATCTGATCAGGTGTGGGAATAAAAGGAATTAGGTTTCCCTGAGGAAACCTTGCATCAGAGGTAAATCCCATCTTACTTGTCATTAAATTTGAATCTATAATTTGTGTAGGGGTTCATGATCTGATAAGAGATCCAGAACTCTCCATTTCTGAATTGTTAGAATATACTGATCTCTGCATACCAATTGGTGATATCCCAACTGAAGTATCTGGTATCTCGGGAACTGTTGGAGCATTCATTGAATGGGCATTGCTTCCAGACGTACCCGAAGCATACAAAGGGACAATGAGACCTATGGTCACAGGAACTGTTAATGCATCTGAATCCATATGATTTGTCTTGTTCTGAGGAATTCTCTTTCTTACACTCTATCCTGTCAGGACAGTGCTGAAGCTCTGTCCTGTATGACTCAGAGTAACATTTGGCATTGTCTGAACTGGTCTAAACATTGGCACAGGTTGGTTCGGGATACAGTTTTGCACAGGCAGATTTGCATGGGGTGTCTGCACTGTCGGATTCACATTAGGAATTGGCACACCCTGGTTTACAACTGCAGTTGGCATGGGCTGGACTGTATTTCCATATTTCCATTTTGAACTGGTTGATTCACATCAGGAATCTGAGTCACTGGATTTGTGGGTGTACTTGGCACTACCTGATTCGAGGTCTGTGCAATTAGGCCAGTTACATTTTGTGCTGTTCCATATGCTGTTCTTATCTCAACTCAATGATAAGGAGGCAGATGATTCATCAAGAGCTAGTCTATGAATGTGTTATCTGAGTCACTCTCATATGTCACTGTCCTTTCATCCTCAGGTTCTGTTGTCCGTTCTGCTTTTCATGTCTTTTTCTTAGTCTTAGGTTTTTGTGATTTCACCTGATTCATTCGAAACAGCTATATACATTCTGACTCCCTCAAGTATATTTGCTCTGCATCGCATCTGCCCCCTGCAAGTGTCTTAATTGCTTTCTGTTCTCATATGTATTTGCCATTTTCTCTTTTGGAATGAGTTCTCAAATGCAAAGGGCCTCAAACTGTACAGGTCTTGGAGGTGGTTTCATTTCATCATATATTTTCCTCAAACTGTCTAAAATTCTCAGATTAAAGGTTCCATAACTGGGAAATGCTAAAGCACCTTCCATTTCAATAATTTTTCTCCACTGTTCAAGCTACAAATATGCAGAAAATCCTTTTACAGATAGCACATTATAGCCTGGAGTTCCTTCAGATGAGGCTTCTATATCCTCTAACTGGAATGAACACATTTCCATTCAATGCACACTTTAAAGCTTTAAAGAACTTCATGTTTAATCAAATTCAAATAATCCCAATAATTCTCGTTCAAATCAGGAAGTTATTTCAATCCCAAAATCCTTTTTTCACGATGTTCTTATCCAATAGCAACACAGCACTGTCCACCAATACCAGCATGGCTTCCCACCAACTGACCTACACCAGCACAACACAACATGATGTCACACTCGCTTCTTTCAGCAGCTGCAGTCGCTTCGCAATTGTTTTGCACACAATCACTCGTACACACTTCTAATGCAAAATATTGCAAGCAAAAACCAACAACCTGTCTGTGCATTTCACAGTAGGAACTCAAACACTTCAAAGCTGTACAGAGATACACTTTCTGGCCATATTTTTCACAATTATACAAGATAAACTTGACTAGCAATTCTAACTTGAGTTGATACAGATCCTCTATCGGCCCTCAAGATTCACTCGCTACCAACCACAACTCACACTCATCCAAGGGAAACTATTGGCACTGTCAACAACGTCTCATGACAAGTACTTTACTGCAGACAATAAATTAACCAAGTGTGTTTTACACTTGTGCTTTACCCCAGGATCTTAGGCCACGATTGTCCCATCAACAATAACAACAACTGTGGACATTTTTCAGCAATAAGCACCAAAAATCAAATGAATGCCACCAATCTTCACAAAATCACACTTCACTGCAATCTTCAGGCCAAAAGCAATGCAAATGCAAAACCCTAGTAATACTCACACATCTGTCACTTGTAGGCATGACATTGGAACCTCATCAATCTTTGGAATGGACCTTGGGACAAAATTTGAGATAGGTAATTTATTTACTAGACAATCGCATAGGTTAACCCCATATCCCTAACAGTACACAGGAATGGTTTCCCCCCTTGTGGGACAAAACATCCTCTGCTACCAGATATGCTAGAGTATCTTAATCCTTTGCAGGAATCAATGCTCTTCAAGGCTGCAGGACCTTTGAACCCTGCACCAGGGTGTGGTAGCACCACACAGTTTATTTTCAATACAAACCAATACAATTAAACAGTATGGCCCATTTGGCCATAGAAGGAAATCTCCAGTCGGGGATAAAGTTAAGGGATTTATTAGAAACTCAAGCTCAAAGTCATGTAAATAACTCTCAAGACAACATTATAAAAATACAGAATCAACAAGGATTACCCAATGTGACAAAAAAGATTCAGACGGACTGACCTTAATAAAACTAAGCATTCAATGAGGAAAACACAAAATATTAACAAAATCAATTGTGATATAGAAAGCAAATGTTGGTTACTTTTAGAAAGTATCAGTCAGTTTCAAATCATGAAAGTTCTAGTTTCAGCTGAGAAAAGGGAAAACACTACCACAGCCAAATTAGGGATTAACATGTGTGGGGAAAAACACATGTGGGCAAAAGACAAAAAGGGCAAAAATAATTTGGAAAAAGGAAATCTTGGGCAACAAAGTACGCACTAAGGTGGGCACGAGCTTGGTAAAAAGGAAAAGCATCAGCTTGATCAGGAGTGTTCTGCAGGGGCCAGGGAGAAAATCTCTAAGCCTCAGTGGGTCATTTCAAAGGGGCAGAGCAGAGAGGAAGATATCCCTCCAATGGGCTCATTATTTAGGGAATCTTCATCAGCAAAGGTTCTGGAACTTTGGAGATCTGTAGAACTGACCAAATTCCAACGAGTCAATATTATATTAAAGTTCAGAAAGCAATCTGATTTGTTCTGAAAGACAGTCCATATTAAGTTGAAGGGGCATCATCCAATAGTGATTATCACATGACTCCAGGTTGCAACATGAACATCTATTTCCAGGTCTGTCATGGGAACCTCATCCATCGATGTAGCTTTACATAGGATTGAAACATTTGTATAATGTGTTAGTCCACTGCTCAAGATGGTCCAAACTAAAGTCCACTGTTACACCTTCTCTCTATGTTTAAACAATAGGGCCAATCACTAAAGCTCTTGCCGATTTAAGCTGTGACTGTTTGCGTCTTTCTTGAGGAAGCGCGTTTCTGGAGGCGGTCCACAGGGCAGGAGCCCTTTAAATTTGATCTTGCGCTCCTGCTGTCGCGGGATGCGCGTTTCTGGAGGCGGAGGCGGTCCACAGGGCAGGAGCCCTTTAAATTTGATCTTGCGCTCCCGCTGTCGCGGGAAGCGTGTTTCTGGAGGCGGTCCACAGGGCAGGAGCCCTTTAAATTTGATCTTGCGCTCCCGCTGTCGCAGGAAGCGCGTTTCTGGAGGCGGAGGCGGTCCACAGGGCAGGAGCCCTTTAAATTTGATCTTGCGCTCCCGCTGTCGCGGGAAGCGCGTTTCTTGAGGCGGAGGCGGTCCACAGGGCAGGAGCCCGTTAAATTTGATCTTGCGCTCCCAGTGTCGCGGGACGCGCGCGGGCGGCGCCCGGGCAATGCCCGGGCCAAGGGCGGGCCCGTCCTTCGCCCGTCAGCGCCCGGAAGGGGCTGGGCTGGGCCACCCCCCCTGAGAACTCTTGCCGATTTAAGCTGTGACTGTTTGCGTCTTTCTTGAGGAAGCGCGTTTCTGGAGGCGGTCCACAGGGCAGGAGCCCTTTAAATTTGATCTTGCGCTCCCGCTGTCGCGGGATGCGCGTTTCTGGAGGCGGAGGCGGTCCACAGGGCAGGAGCCCTTTAAATTTGATCTTGCGCTCCCGCTGTCGCGGGAAGCGTGTTTCTGGAGGCGGTCCACAGGGCAGGAGCCCTTTAAATTTGATCTTGCGCTCCCGCTGTCGCAGGAAGCGCGTTTCTGGAGGCGGAGGCGGTCCACAGGGCAGGAGCCCGTTAAATTTGATCTTGCGCTCCCGCTGTCGCGGGACGCGTGCGGGCGGAGCCCGGGCAAAGCCCGGGCCAAGGGCGGGCCCATCCTTCGCCTGTCAGCGCCCGGAAGGGGCTGGGCTGGGCCACCCCCCCTGAGTACTTCCTTGGGATTTCAGGATCAGGCTCATTGGACTCCTAAGAGGTACTGCATTTTCTCTCCTGTGACTGTTCTTCCATAACCCCCCTTATTTGGGTTTCACGGGTTAGGAGGTCCCAAGTAACTGGCATCTAAGTAAGATCCGCTAACTTATTTACCATTTTCACACTGCCATTGCTTTTCTGTATATTACTCATATCGGCTTAGATTGGTGTTCTGCCCCACTATTATTTGCAAGACGATGGGTAAAAGAAAGACCACCACACCTGGGGCCGACGGAGCACACACCGTGCCCGTCCAATCATCAATAACTAGCTACTTATCTTCAGTTATCGGGGCCATTGAAACTGCTGTCAATTGCCTAAGTCCATACGCCAGCCCCCTCTCTCAAACCTAGTGTGGTCTATTGTGCTTCCACTGCCCGTATTTCCTGCTATATGTGGTTAGCTGGCTGCTCCCTCCCTACTCCCCCATGACCTCCATTGTCCATGTGCCTGCCCCTGCCCCCTCTCTCCTATCCTCCATGGTTCATTGAGCTGTTATTGCCCCTCCTGTTTGCACTCCCACCTTCCCAGTATGATCAGCTAGCTGTCCATTGCCCTGTCCCCTCCCTCCTGCCCTGTGTGATCTTTTGTCCTGTCACTGGGCCTCCATGCTTAGCTCTTCCTGCCTCAATTATCTGAATCAATGCCATGTCCCCCCCTCCTCCATCTTGCTGATTTTAGTCTAGTGTGGTGCTGTTAACCCTACAGGCAGCCTAACATAGTCTGTTGTGCTGCCCCTTCCACCTCTACTTACCCTCCGTTGTCCATGTCTGTGCCCTGTCCCCTCCCTCCTTCCCTGTGTGATCTTTTGTCCTGTCACTGTCCGTCCAGTCTTAGCTCTTCCTGTCTCAATTACCTGAGTCAATGTCCTTGCCTCCTCACTCCAGCTCTGCATGGTCTGTTGTACTGCATTTGCCCCTCTTGCCTGCCCCGCGCGGTCAGCTTTTTTTCACTGACACTGACAGTCTGCCACCGTCCCTCCACTGTCCGTGTGCTTGCTCCTTCCACTCCCTTTTGCCACCATGGTGTGTTGTGTTTCCACTGCCCCTCCCCCAGGCCTGGATTATCAGCTTGCTGCTGCTGCCCCTAGTCCCCTCCCACCTGCCCTACAACATGGGGTTTTTCATGGACTCCACCTGTACTGGAATAAATATTGATATATCATGGGTGATCCTTCTAAGAGCCATTGGTGCAACCTTGAATTAATAAAAAATTTAATCGCACCAGCTTGTAAAGGTTACTGTCCCTACTCAGGAAACAAATTCCAACTTTATTCTACTGAGGCATTAACATATGAGTTTATCCACATGGTGCAATGAAATGTCACAAACAAAATGGAGTCTGTTGCCTAGAATCTCTACTTTGGCCAAAGTTTGTGCTTTAATTAGTGCAAAGCAAACATTTCAGAGAAATGGATCTATCACAGACATGGTATTAGGTTGGCAACCCATTTTATGCACACTCAGTGCTGAGTCTGTAAACTGTGCTTGCCTCCCATTCCCTCTAGTGACTTAAGGCCCATTAGGTGGGCAAGCCTCTACTATGAATAGTCTGTGCTCTTCCTCCAGAAACTCAAGCACTATTATGTGAGCAAACCCAAACTATGCACAGTCAGGACTGAGTTGATAGACTGTGAGGAGAGCCCACTCCCTCCAGAGATCTAAGCTCTATTAGGTAGATAAGCCTCGACTATGCAAAATCTACATTGAGTGTGCAGACTGCGCACAGATCCCACTCCTTTCAGAAGTTCAAGGGTTATTAGGTGGTCAAGCGCCTACTACTCAACTTCAACACTGAGTGCGCAGACTGTGTGGAGAGTCCAATTCCTTTAGACCTAAGCCCCAAGATGTAGGCTAGGCCCTACTATGAACAGTCTATACTCAGTGCACAGACTTTGCGTTGAGCCCACTCCACCTAGAGACACAAACTCCAGTAGGTGGGCAAGCTCCTACTACAAACAGTCTGTGCTTAGTGTGCTGACTGTGCATAGAGCCCACTCCCTCCAGTCATGCAAGCCCTCATTAGATAAGCAATCCTGATCTATGCACAGCACCCATCACACAGACCTTGCATAGAGCTTGATCCCTCCAGAGACCCAAACCTCATTAGGTGAGGAAGCCTCTACTATGTACTCAGTGCACAAAGCCAACTCCCTCCAGATACTCAAGAGCTATTAGGTGGGTGAGCCAATACTACAGAGAGATTATGCTCTCTGTACAGCTCTTCACAAAGAGCTCACTTCCTCCACGTACTCAAGACTCATCGGGTAGTGAAGGGCCTACACTTAGGTATATGAGTAGTATTTTACTTTATATTAGAAAAAACTCCCAGAAATTAACTGAAAAAAACATAGGTTAAATTGACATTAGAGTTAAGGCTTGTAATAATATTTTACTTTATGTTAAACAAAAAACTTAGGAATTCACTGCAAAAAATAAAGGTTAAACGACATTATAGTTAGGTCTTGTAATTAGATCTTGCATTACATTTAAAAAAACAGAAATTCACTGATAAAATAACACCGATTAAAGTGAGGTTATAGTGAGTATACAAGGCAGGGGACAAGGTCTCAACACAGGACAGTTTCGGGGCTTTAACAGAGGTTTCTGTCCAAGACAAATCTGCAGAAACATACATGAATGTTTCAAATGCGGTGGTCGACATCCACTGGCTCAGTTTTGTGCCATTGTGGGTGAGAGGGGGAGCAGTGGAGACTGACAAGGGGTAGAGGACAGCAACAACAACCTATGCCAAAGGGATCATGTACCAATTAATGTGTCACATTTGGTTTGAAAGCTGCAATTTCATCCTAATGGAGCTGCAAGTTTGAAATGATGTTTTCAGGAAGGTTTTTGTTTGGGGTGTCAAAGACCAAAGACATTGACACAGTTCTGCCCTTTGGCTCTGCTATTTCTTGTTCACTGTTTAAGATGTTTAGCACATTCTTACAATGGGCCTTTATTAAGAGTAGTGGTCATAACTTGGATTTTCATTATTTGGATGACTTCTTATATATTGGTAGATGGGAGACAGGTGAATGTGGCAGGGCACTGCAATACTTTCAGTTATTGGCAGAAGAGTTGGCAGTACCCACTGACAGAGGAAAAAACAGAGGGTCCTGATAAATCATTGACATTTGTATTGTATTGTATTGTATTGTAATAGTATTTATATAGCGCTTACTACTCCTGACGAGGCGTCAAAGTGCTTTTTGGCGAGTAGCACAGTACTCCGGAACCCAAAAGGAATTAGTGGTGGATTTGTATAGAGAAATATGAGTACATTTTTAGTATTATTATGAGTTAATTTGAGCTGTGGATATGTGAGTTTGTTAGTTGGATTGACTGGGGTAATGGAGGCGTGGAGGAGGGAAGAATCCAGAAGTGTTAATTGGGAGTTTATGGTAATATGATTTAGGCTTGGGATGAGTAAAGGGGGGATGGAGGAGGGAAGAGTCTGTGGAAAGGGTTAGGGAGATAATAGTAGCAGGGAGAGATAAATGAGGGAGAATTTAGTAGGGTTGTTTGGGAGATCATGGTAGTAAGGTGAGGTTTGGGTGAGATGGATGTGGAAGAGGAAGGAAGAGCTTAGGCAGGGTTATTTGGGAGAAGAAAGTAGTAGAATGGATGTGGGATTATTCAGAGTGGGAATGGAGGATAGATTGATAGAGACATGACATATGGTGATGGGTAGACAAAGTGTGATATGAAATGAGAGCAGGGATTCAAAAGTATACACACACACATACATACACACTTGAATACACACACATATGCACGCACACATATATGAACATACATATACATATTTAAACCATGAGTAAATATACATTAGTTAAAAAGGTTTAAAGAGTATGTGTGTAGTTTATCGTAATGACATAGTAGCGATACAAAGTTTCTAAAATCTATATATAACTAGAATATACACATATGTCCTCATTACAACCCTGGCGGTAAATCCTGCTTACCGCCGTGCAGAAGACTGCCAACATACCGCTGTGGCCGCGGAATTCTGCTACCGGTATTACGACCCACAGCCCGGAATCCGCCACAATACATACACCCACACAAGTCCGCTACACCAAAGGTCAGTGATAAACTGGCAATAACAAAACCGACACCGTCACGCCAACAAGAACATGCCCACACTATCACGACCCACGAATCAACGCGGCGGTCTTTCAACCGCAGCAATCCATTGGCAATACACACCGCCGTGCTCAAAATACAAACACACTTACAAAACACAACCACATTGGACAATTCGAAACACACACACCTGATACACATACACACACCACACCCACACACCCAATCCAATATAAGCACACACCAACATTACCCACAAACCCTTACTACCAGAAATTTGAAAGCAGGCCCGAGAGAGACACCACCTAAAACAACACCAGCATCCACAGACACACAACACCATCACTTACACAACATCCATGCACCTCAAACAACACACACCAACACACCCCCTCACACATCACAACAGACACCACCTCACACATCACCCACACCACATCATGGCCCCTCAACGACACCCCAGGGTCTTTGAGGAGGAGCTCAGGGTCATGGTGGAGGAAATCGTCCGGGTAGAAGCACAGCTATTCGGATCACAGATGCAGCAGACATCCATTGCTAGGAAGATGGAGCTATGGCGCAGAATTGTCGACAGGGTCAACGCAGTGGGACAGCATCCAAGAACATGGGGTGACATCAGAAAGAGGTGGAACGACCTACGGGGGAAGGTGCGTTCCGTGGTCTCCAGACACCAGATTCCTGTACAGAGGGCTGGCAGTGGACCCCCACCTCCTCCCCCCAACTAACAACATGGGAGGAGCAAGTCTTGGCAATACTGCATCCTGAGGGCCTCGCAGGAGTAGCAGGAGTACTGGACTCTGGTAAGTCAAATCTTTACTACTATATTCCTCCCACCCCACCTGCATGCCATCACATACTCCCACCCTTACCCTCACACCCATCACCCCAACAACCCACAGATACCCCACCAACACAACCCACACATCCCAAAACAAAGCCCTGCATGTAACACCAAAACATGCACACCCATCACCCAACCATGTCCACTACAGAGAGTCACTCATGGCCCAAAATCACCAATTACACAAGGACCAAGCCAATAATGCAAGCACTGGAGTAGAGGGTCAACCACTCATTGCACAAGATGGCACACACAGATACAATAAATAAGCATTTACACCGCAACAGTACCCCTACCCAACATCACCGGACAGGAGGTGCCAGATATATCCAGTCCCCCCAAAGAAGAGGCCCACATTGATGACAGCAGCTCTGCACAACTGGATCAAGATGACCAGCCCGGCCCATCAGGGACCTCGGGACAATCGGTTCCCCTGACACTGTCACAAGCCACCACAGAGCCTCCCCCTCAGGAAACACCAGCACAGCACCCACCCAGCGGGCCCACCCCTCTGTCCACAGGACACGTCAATCAGCAGTGTGTCCACCACTAAAGGGGAACCCAGGCAAACCCACCAACCCCAGAAAATCAGGGACCTGGGGGCAGTGGCAGAGGGCACACGGCTCAGGGGACAGAGGCACAGGATAACAGGGAAACTGGGAGGACTGCTGTGTGACGGGGGAGGACAGGCCCATGAACCCACTCTCCACGAGGCACTCTCCAACATCATGGGAGCTTACCATCATTCCCAATGGTACTGGCCAAGTTTCAAGAGACACAGCGGCTGCAGAAGGAACACTATGATGGGATCAGGGAGTACTTGAAGTCCATTAACACCACCCTGGTCACCATTGCAGGGTTGCCAGCAGACCTTGTCAACACCAGGAGGGACACAGTGGTACAACAAGGGACCCCTGACACTAGCCTGGACAATGAACAGCCCTTCACCTCTGCTGGTGCTAGTGAACAGGAGGCACCAGCACAGGAACAACAGGACACCAGCACCCCACCCCCTGCAGATGGAGAACCACCCCACAATTGGTTCCTGAGATCCAGGAACAAGTCAGAGAACATTGCCAAGACCCCGCCAGGAAATGAGACCCCCCTGAATGTTACCCTTCTGTCCCACTATGTCACCCTGTCCATCCTTAAACTGCCATTGCTCCACTTCCTATGCCCCTTTGGATAATGCACCTGTGAAACAAATAGACTGGACTCTGTCATGGACATTCCTCCACAATCCCCTCAACCCATTTTACAACCCCCTCTACTTATTAGCACAGGAATAAACAAACTTCAATCACAAAAATATCTGGAGTCAGTCTGTGCTTTCACAAATGTGTAATTGCAATAACTATGGAATATAGCAATGTCAATTTACTTGTTCACATACCAATGTAACACAGCTGTAGGCCAGCAGTAAACATAGCAGAGGGCACAAAGTGGGACCCAGATCCGTGAAATGGAAAGTCAAAGTGACAAGCCAGGGTCCATACACTAAATTACAATGACAGACTTATGCTAGTGCCAACAATAGTATGAGATGTGGGAGGCAGTGTCATCTTCTTACCTGTGTCTGACTGGAAGTATTGCATGATGATGTTGTTTTCGGTTGTCAATATCCTCTTCTTCTGCCTCCTCTTCTTCACTGTCCACAGGCTCCACAGCTGCCACAAGACCACCATCTGGCCCATCCTCCTGCAGAAAAGGCACCTGGCGTCGCAAAGCAAGGTTGTGCAGCATACAGCAGGCCACGATTATCTGGCACACCTCCTTCGGTGAGTAGTATAGGGAGTCACCTGTCAGATGCAGGCACCAGAATCTGGCCTTCAGGAGGCCGAAGGTGCGTTCGATCACCCTCCTAGTTCGCCTATGTGCTTCATTGTAGCTTTCTTCTGCCCTTGTCCTGGGATTCCTCACTGGGGTCAGTAGCCATGACAGGTTGGGGTAACCAGAGTCACCTGAATATGTTGAGGGACAACTGTTAGAGACATACTAACCCTTCAGAACAGACCCATACCCAGACAGCAAATGAAACTGTGTGGGGACTTTAGGCTCACCTATTAGCCAAACATGGTGCCTCTGGAGTTGCCCCATCACATAAGGGATGCTGCTATTCCTCAAAAGGTAAGCGTCATGGACTGAGCCAGGATACTTGGAATTGACATGGGAGATGTACTGGTCTGCCAAACACACCATCTGCACATTCATAGAATGGTAGCTCTTCCAGTTTCTGTACACCTGTACGTTCCTTTGGGGGGTGGTGGGGGGGGACAAATGCCACATGTATACCATCAATGGCACCAATGATGTTGGGGATATGTCCCACGGCATAAAAGTTACCTTTCACTGTGGGCAAATCCTCCACCTGAGGGAACACAATGTAAATGTGCATGTGTTTCAGCAGTGCATACAACACTCTGGACAACACGTTAGAGAACATTGGGTAGGCTATCCCTGATGCCATGGCCACTGTTGTTTGAAAAGACCCACTGGCCAGGAAATGGAGTACAGACAGGACCTGCACTAGAGGGGGGATTCCTGTGGGATGGCAGATAGCTGACATTAGGTCCGTCTCCAACTGAGCACACAGTTCCTGGATTGTTGCACGATCAAGTCTGTAGGTGACTAGGATGTGTCTCTCTTCCATTGTCGACAGGTCCACCAGGGGTCTGTACACCGGAGGATGCCGCCATCTCATCACCTGCCCCAGCGGATGTGCCCTATCTAGGAGAACAGCGAGCAGAGTCATCCAACACTGAGGTATCACAATGTATTATTTGCAGAAACGTTATTCATCTTGACCCAAGGGTAGGTCGCTCCCCCTGCCGCTGCAGCTCCTCCAGGTTCCTGAGACCCACCTCACAGTAAGTACCCCCCCAGCCCCTCGCTCTGCCCCACGCTACTCACCCTCTCTCCTGCTCCTGCTTCTTTTCTTCTTTTCTTCTTCTCTGTTCTTCTGTTCTTCCTCCTCGCTCCTCGTCTGTAATCTTCTTCTGTACTCTTCTTTCCCCCGTCTTCACTCTTCTTCTCTTCTTCCTCATCTTCTACTGTGGTCTTCTGCCCTCTGTTCTTCGTTTTCTGTATCTTCTTCTGTGTTCTTCTGTGTTCTTCTGTGTTCTTCTGTGTTCTTCTGTGTTCTTCCGGTCTTCCTTTCTTCTCTCCTTCCGGTCTTCTGATCTTCCTTTCTTCTCTCCTTCCGGTCTTCTGTTCTTCTGTTGTTCTGTTCTTTTTGTCTTCTGTTCTTCTTGTCTTCTGCCTTCGGCTCTTCTGCCTCCTCCGTCCTCTTCTCCCCGCGCCTGCCCTCCTGCTCCTGCCTCATCCCCCTCCCCCACTCGCATCCCCCTCTCTATCTCCCCTATCTAACCCGTTCACTATCTACCTCCCTCACTCCTCCTATCTACCTATCTCTCTATCTCTCTATCCCACTATCTAACTCCCTCACTCTCCACCTCCTCCTATCTTCCTATCTCTCTATCTATTTCCCTATCTATCAATTTCCCTATCTATCCATTTTCTCTATCTATTTCTCTATCTCTCCCCCCTCCCTCACCCCCTCTATTACCTATCTTCCTATCCTCTCACTCTACCTCTCACCCTCACCCACCTCTACAACCCCCCCTCCCCTATCTTCTCAACCCTACTCCTATCTTTCTCCCTTATCTCCTAAACCTCCTAACACTCACCCCCCTCCACCCTTAAATCCCCCTCCCCCAGCTCTTCTCACTCTACCTGTCCCCCCTCCCTCGCGCTTTCCCGCCGCGACCTCCTGCACGCCCCCACCCCCCAGCTCCCATTCGCCCCCACCTGACCCCTCCCCCCCTCCTACCTCATATGGCGGCCGCTGCGCGACAGTGGTAGCGACCCTTGACCCAAGGGTAGGTCGCTCCCCCTGCCGCTGCAGCTCCTCCAGGTTCCTGAGTTCCTGAGACCCACCTCACAGTAAGTACCCCCCCCCTCCCAGCCCCTCGCTCTGCCCCGCGCTACTCACCCTCTCTCCTGCTCCTCCTTCTTTTCTTCTTTTCTTCTTCTCTGTTCTTCTGTTCTTCCTCCTCGCTCCTCGTCTGTAATCTTCTTCTGTACTCTTCTTTCCCCCGTCTTCACTCTTCTTCTCTTCTTCCTCATCATCTTCTGTGGTCTTCTGCCCTCTGTTCTTCGTTTTCTGTATCTTCTTCTGTGTTCTTCTGTGTTCTTCTGTGTTCTTCCGGTCTTCCTTTCTTCTCTCCTTCCGGTCTTCTGATCTTCCTTTCTTCTCTCCTTCCGGTCTTCTGTTCTTCTGTTCTTCTTGTCTTCTGTTCTTCTTGTCTTCTGCCTTCGGCTCTTCTGCCTCCTCCGTCCTCTTCTCCCCGCGCCTGCCCTCCTGCTCCTGCCTCATCCCCCTCCCCCACTCGCATCCCCCTCTCTATCTCCCCTATCTAACCCGTTCACTATCTACCTCCCTCACTCCTCCTATCTACCTATCTCTCTATCTCTCTATCCCACTATCTAACTCCCTCACTCTCCACCTCCTCCTATCTTCCTATCTCTCTATCTATTTCCCTATCTATCAATTTCCCTATCTATCCATTTTCTCTATTTCTCTATCTCTCCCCCCTCCCTCACCCCCCCTATTACCTATCTTCCTATCCTCTCACTCTACCTCTCACCCTCACCCACCTCTACAACCCCCCCTCCCCTATCTTCTCAACCCTACTCCTATCTTTCTCCCTTATCTCCTAAACCTCCTAACACTCACCCCCCTCCACCCTTAAATCCCCCTCCCCCAGCTCTTCTCACTCTACCTGTCCCCCCTCCCTCGCTCTTTCCCGCCGCGACCTCCTGCACGCCCCCACCCCCCAGCTCCCATTCGCCCCCACCTGACCCCTCCCCCCCTCCTACCTCATATGGCGGCCGCTGCGCGACAGTGGTAGCGACCCTTGACCCAAGGGTAGGTCGCTCCCCCTGCCGCTGCAGCTCCTCCAGGTTCCTGAGTTCCTGAGACCCACCTCACAGTAAGTACCCCCCCCCCTCCCAGCCCCTCGCTCTGCCCCGCGCTACTCACCCTCTCTCCTGCTCCTCCTTCTTTTCTTCTTTTCTTCTTCTCTGTTCTTCTGTTCTTCCTCCTCGCTCCTCGTCTGTAATCTTCTTCTGTACTCTTCTTTCCCCCGTCTTCACTCTTCTTCTCTTCTTCCTCATCATCTTCTGTGGTCTTCTGCCCTCTGTTCTTCGTTTTCTGTATCTTCTTCTGTGTTCTTCTGTGTTCTTCTGTGTTCTTCCGGTCTTCCTTTCTTCTCTCCTTCCGGTCTTCTGATCTTCCTTTCTTCTCTCCTTCCGGTCTTCTGTTCTTCTGTTCTTCTGTTCTTCTTGTCTTCTGTTCTTCTTGTCTTCTGCCTTCGGCTCTTCTGCCTCCTCCGTCCTCTTCTCCCCGCGCCTGCCCTCCTGCTCCTGCCTCATCCCCCTCCCCCACTCGCATCCCCCTCTCTATCTCCCCTATCTAACCCGTTCACTATCTACCTCCCTCACTCCTCCTATCTACCTATCTCTCTATCTCTCTATCCCACTATCTAACTCCCTCACTCTCCACCTCCTCCTATCTTCCTATCTCTCTATCTATTTCCCTATCTATCAATTTCCCTATCTATCCATTTTCTCTATTTCTCTATCTCTCCCCCCTCCCTCACCCCCTCTATTACCTATCTTCCTATCCTCTCACTCTACCTCTCACCCTCACCCACCTCTACAACCCTCCCTCCCCTATCTTCTCAACCCTACTCCTATCTTTCTCCCTTATCTCCTAAACCTCCTTACACTCACCCCCCTCCACCCTTAAATCCCCCTCCCCCAGCTCTTCTCACTCTACCTGTCCCCCCTCCCTCGCTCTTTCCCGCCGCGACCTCCTGCACGCCCCCACCCCCCAGCTCCCATTCGCCCCCACCTGACCCCTCCCCCCCTCCTACCTCATATGGCGGCCGCTGCGCGACAGTGGTAGCGACCCTTGACCCAAGGGTAGGTCGCTCCCCCTGCCGCTGCAGCTCCTCCAGGTTCCTGAGTTCCTGAGACCCACCTCACAGTAAGTACCCCCCCTCCCAGCCCCTCGCTCTGCCCCGCACTACTCACCCTCTCTCCTGCTCCTCCTTCTTTTCTTCTTTTCTTCTTCTCTGTTCTTCTGTTCTTCCTCCTCGCTCCTCGTCTGTAATCTTCTTCTGTACTCTTCTTTCCCCCGTCTTCACTCTTCTTCTCTTCTTCCTCATCATCTTCTGTGGTCTTCTGCCCTCTGTTCTTCGTTTTCTGTATCTTCTTCTGTGTTCTTCTGTGTTCTTCTGTGTTCTTCCGGTCTTCCTTTCTTCTCTCCTTCCGGTCTTCTGATCTTCCTTTCTTCTCTCCTTCCGGTCTTCTGTTCTTCTGTTCTTCTGTTCTTCTTGTCTTCTGTTCTTCTTGTCTTCTGCCTTCGTCTCTTCTGCCTCCTCCGTCCTCTTCTCCCCGCGCCTGCCCTCCTGCCTCATCCCCCTCCCCCACTCGCATCCCCCTCTCTATCTCCCCTATCTAACCCGTTCACTATCTACCTCCCTCACTCCTCCTATCTACCTATCTCTCTATCTCTCTATCCCACTATCTAACTCCCTCACTCTCCACCTCCTCCTATCTTCCTATCTCTCTATCTATTTCCCTATCTATCAATTTCCCTATCTATCCATTTTCTCTATTTCTCTATCTCTCCCCCCTCCCTCACCCCCTCTATTACCTATCTTCCTATCCTCTCACTCTACCTCTCACCCTCACCCACCTCTACAACCCCCCCTCCCCTATCTTCTCAACCCTACTCCTATCTTTCTCCCTTATCTCCTAAACCTCCTAACACTCACCCCCCTCCACCCTTAAATCCCCCTCCCCCAGCTCTTCTCACTCTACCTGTCCCCCCTCCCTCGCTCTTTCCCGCCGCGACCTCCTGCACGCCCCCACCCCCCAGCTCCCATTCGCCCCCACCTGACCCCTCCCCCCCTCCTACCTCATATGGCGGCCGCTGCGCGACAGTGGTAGCGACCCTTGACCCAAGGGTAGGTCGCTCCCCCTGCCGCTGCAGCTCCTCCAGGTTCCTGAGTTCCTGAGACCCACCTCACAGTAAGTACCCCCCCCCTCCCAGCCCCTCGCTCTGCCCCGCACTACTCACCCTCTCTCCTGCTCCTCCTTCTTTTCTTCTTTTCTTCTTCTCTGTTCTTCTGTTCTTCCTCCTCGCTCCTCGTCTGTAATCTTCTTCTGTACTCTTCTTTCCCCCGTCTTCACTCTTCTTCTCTTCTTCCTCATCATCTTCTGTGGTCTTCTGCCCTCTGTTCTTCGTTTTCTGTATCTTCTTCTGTGTTCTTCTGTGTTCTTCTGTGTTCTTCCGGTCTTCCTTTCTTCTCTCCTTCCGGTCTTCTGATCTTCCTTTCTTCTCTCCTTCCGGTCTTCTGTTCTTCTGTTCTTCTGTTCTTCTTGTCTTATGTTCTTCTTGTCTTCTGCCTTCGGCTCTTCTGCCTCCTCCGTCCTCTTCTCCCCGTGCCTGCCCTCCTGCTCCTGCTTCATCCCCCTCCCCCACTCGCATCCCCCTCTCTATCTCCCCTATCTAACCCGTTCACTATCTACCTCCCTCACTCCTCCTATCTACCTATCTCTCTATCTCTCTATCCCACTATCTAACTCCCTCACTCTCCACCTCCTCCTATCTTCCTATCTCTCTATCTATTTCCCTATCTATCGATTTCCCTATCTATCCATTTTCTCTATCTATTTCTCTATCTCTCCCCCCTCACCCCCTTTATTACCTATCTTCCTATCCTCTCACTCTACCTCTCACCCTCACCCACCTCTACAACCCCCCCTCCCCTATCTTCTCAACCCTACTCCTATCTTTCTCCCTTATCTCCTAAACCTCCTAACACTCACCCCCTCCACCCTTAAACCCCCCTCCCCCAGCTCTTCTCACTTTACCTGTCCCCCCCTCCCTCGCACTTTCCCGCCGCGACCTCCTGCACGCCCCCGCCCCCCAGCTCCCATTCGCCCCCACCTGACCCCTCCCCCCTCCTACCTCATATGGCGGCCGCTGCGCGACAGTGGTAGCGACCCTTGACCCAAGGGTAGGTCGCTCCCCCTGCCGCTGCAGCTCCTCCAGGTTCCTGAGTTCCTGAGACCCACCTCACAGTAAGTACCCCCCCCCAGCCCCTCGCTCTGCCCCGCGCTACTCACCCTCTCTCCTGCTCCTGCTTCTTTTCTTCTTTTCTTCTTCTCTGTTCTTCTGTTTTTCCTCCTCGCCTGTAATCTTCTTCTGTACTCTTCTTTCCCCCGTCTTCACTCTTCTTCTCTTCTTCCTCATCTTCTTCTGTGGTCTTCTGCCCTCTGTTCTTCGTTTTCTGTATCTTCTTCTGTGTTCTTCTGTGTTCTTCCGGTCTTCCTTTCTTCTCTCCTTCCGGTCTTCTGATCTTCCTTTCTTCTCTCCTTCCGGGCTTCTGTTCTTCTGTTCTTCTGTTCGTCTGTTCTTCTTGTCTTCTGTTCTTCTTGTCTTCTGCCTTCGGCTCTTCTGCCTCCTCCGTCCTCTTCTCCCCGCGCCTGCCCTCCTGCTCCTGCCTCATCCCCCTCCCCCACTTGCATCCCCCTCTCTATCTCCCCTATCTAACCAGTTCACTATCTACCTCCCTCACTCCTCCTATCTACCTATCTCTCTATCTCTCTATCCCACTATCTAACTCCCTCACTCTCCACCTCCTCCTATCTTCCTATCTCTCTATCTATTTCCCTATCTATCGATTTCCCTATCTATCCATTTTCTGTATCTATTTCTCTATCTCCCCCCCCCACCCCCTCTATTACCTATCTTCCTATCCTCTCACTCTACCTCTCACCCTCACCCACCTCTACAACCCCCCCCTATATTCTCAACCCTACTCCTATCTTTCTCCCTTATCTCCTAAACCTCCTAACACTCACCCCCCTCCACCCTTAAACCCCCCTCCCCCAGCTCTTCTCACTCTACCTGTCCCCCCCTCACTCGCGCTTTCCCGCTGCGTCCTCCTGCACGCCCCCGCCCCCCAGCTCCCATTCGCCCCCACCTGACCCCTCCTCCCCTCCTACCTCATATGGCGGCCGCTGCGCGATTGCGCAGCGGGCGCACGCAGCGGGCGCGCCGCTGGCGCACCGGAGGCACGCCAGAGGCAAGCCCGTCTGTGCCCGTCCGCGCCTGTCCCGCGCCCAGCGCCACGACCCCTGGTCCCCAGCTCTCCCAAGCCCCGCTGACCCGCTACGACCCCACCACCACCACGCCCTCAACCCAGGACGCTCCAACACTTGCTTCCAAGCTCACCCCAAATGCACCCATGGACCCTTCGCCTGCAACTCCTGCAAACGCACCTTCCACCACGCAACAACCACGACCACAAGCCCACGCGCCATCAACCACCTCAAGTGCATCCTAGTCAACGCTCGCTCCATCCACAAACACGCCGTTGAACTCTGGGACCACCTGGACTCCATAGCACCGGACGTCACCTTCATCACGGAGACCTGGATGAACGCCTCCTCGGCCCCTGACATCGCCACTGCCATCCCCGAAGGCTACAAGATCTCCAGAAAAGACCGCACCAACCAGGTAGGAGGAGGTATTGCCATCGTCTTCAAAGACTCCATCAGCGTCACCACCTCCACCGAAGACACCCCTCTCGCCGCTGAACACCTGCATTTTCAGATTCGCACCGATCCGAGGACCACCCTCAGAGGATCCCTCATCTACCGTCCTCCCGGGCCACGCGCCCCTTTCAGCGACGCCATCGCCGACTTCATCTCCCCGCACGCCCTCGCCTCGCCGGACTACATCCTCCTAGGTGACCTCAACTTCCATCTGGAACAAAACAACGACCCCAACACCACCACCCTGCTCGACAACCTCGCCAACCTCGGCCTCAAACAACTGGTGAACACCGCCACGCACATGGCCGGACACACGCTTGACCCCATCTTCTCCGCCAGCAAACACGTCTTCTTCAGCCACGCCTCCGCCCTACACTGGACCGACCACAGCTGCGTCCACTTCACATTCCGACGCGAGACCCGCCACCTCCGCACCCAACCCATCCCTCGTCGACAGTGGAGCAAGATCCCCGAAGAGCAACTCTTCTCCGCACTCACCGCCAACCAACCCACCCTCACCACCGACCCCAACGATGCAGCCCTCAACCTCACAAACTGGATCTCCAACTGCGCAGACATCCTTGATCCCCTCAAACGCACGCATCGACAGACCAACACCAAAAAACATCTCTGGTTCTCTGACACTCTCAAAGAATCAAAGAAAACTTGTCGCGCCCTTGAGAAAGCCTGGCGCAAGGACCGCACCACTGACAACATGACCGCCCTCAAGAACGCTACCCGCGAACACCACCACCTGATCCGCGCTGCCAAAAGGAACTTTTTCACCGACAGACTGGACAAAAACAGACACAACAGCAGAGAACTCTTCAGCATCGTCAAGGAGTTCTCCAACCCCAGCGCCAACGCCGTCACGCCCTCACAGGATCTGTGCGAATCCCTCGCCACTTTCTTCCATCGCAAGATTAGCGACCTCCACGACAGCTTCGGACACCAGACCCAACCAAACACCACTGAACCGGCATCCACGGCCATCACCCTCAACAACTGGTCCCACATCAACACGGAAGAAACCAAATCCATCATGAACTCTATCTACTCCGGCGCCCCTTCGGACCCCTGCCCGCACTTCATCTTTAACAAAGCCGACGACATCATCGCCCCGCACCTCCAAACCGTCATCAACTCTTTTTTTTCTTCTGCTACCTTCCCCAAATGCTGGAAACACGCCGAAGTCAACGCCCTACTAAAGAAACCTACGGCTGACCCGAGCGACCTGAAAAACTTCCGCCCCATCTCTCTTCTGCCTTCCCAGCCAAAGTAATAGAGAAGACCGTCAACAAACAGCTGACCACCTTCCTGGAAGACAACAACCTGCTCGACCCCTCACAAACCGGATTCCGAACCAACCACAGCACTGAAACCGCCCTCATCTCAGTCACTGACGACATCAGAACCCTGATGGACAACGGTGAAACTGTCGCCCTCATTCTGCTCGACCTCTCGGCTGCCTTTGACACCGTCTGTCACCGCACCCTAATCACCCGCCTCCGCTCCACCGGAATCCAAGGCCAGGCCCTGGACTGGATCGCCTCCTTCCTCTCAAACCGTTCCCAAAGAGTTTACCTCCCTCCGTTTCGCTCAGAACCCACCGAGATCATCTGCGGCGTACCCCAAGGCTCATCACTCAGCCCGACACTCTTCAATGTCTACATGAGCCCCCTCGCCAACATCGTACGCAAGCACGACATCATCATCACCTCCTACGCCGACGACACCCAACTTATACTCTCCCTCACCAAGGACCCCGCCAGCGCCAAGACCAACATACAAGAGGGTATGAAGAACGTCGCAGATTGGATGAGGCTCAGCCGCCTAAAGCTGAACTCTGAAAAAACTGAAGTCCTCATCCTCAGCAAGACCCCGTCCGCCTGGACAACTCCTGGTGGCCCACGGCCCTCGGCACCGCACCGACCCCCACAGACCACGCCCGCAACCTCGGCTTAATCTTGGACCCTCTTCTCACCATGACCAAGCAAGTCAACGCCGTGTCCTCCGCCTGCTTCCTCACCCTCCGCATGCTCTGCAAGATCTTCCGCTGGATCCCCGCCGACACCAGAAAAACCGTGACCCACGCCCTCGTCACGAGCCGCCTGGACTACGGCAACACCCTCTACGCCGGGACCTCAGCCAAACTCCAAAATCGCCTGCAACGCATTCAAAACGCCTCGGCCCACCTCATCCTCGACATACCCCGCAGCAGCCACATCTCCGCACACCTGAGACACCTGCATTGGCTCCCAGTCAGCAAAAGGATCACCTTCCGACTTCTCACCCACGCACACAAAGCCCTCCACGACAAGGGACCGGACTACCTCAACAGACGCCTCAGCTTCTACGTCCCCACCCGCCTCCTCCGCTCCTCTGGCCTCGCACTCGCTGCTGTCCCTCGCATCCGCCGCTCCACGGCGGGTGGGAGATCTTTCTCCTTCCTGGCGGCCAAGACCTGGAACTCCCTCCCCACCAGCCTTAGGACCACCCAGGACCACTCCGCTTTCAAGAGACTCCTAAAGACCTGGCTGTTCGAGCAGCGATAACCCCCTCTTTTTCCCCTAGCGCCTTGAGACCCGCACGGGTGAGTAGCGCGCTTTATAAATGTTAATGATTTGATTTGATCTGCAATGTGCCGGTATATGTCTAGATTCCCGGCATAGATAGGTGTGACGCAGTTTTTAAAAATTGTTTATTCGGTCTAAAGTTAGACCATTAAAATGCAATAAAAACAACCATACATAAAAAGTAAAACAGAAGTCATGAACTTCACTAAAACAAATACAATTAATACGCTCCTTGTCAAACGGAACAGGTGTTAAATAATACTCCTAACTTGGTGCTTCCTCGCCCTGATGGATACCATTTACCAAAACAAATTGGGAAAACCAGATTATATTTCTGATTTTACCTATATAAACTACCGAGTACCATGTACTTTAATCTAGACATACATAAATATGCACTTTTAAAACACATTTCTTAAATAAATTATTCATGTAAAGTAGTTTGCAGTACTTAAAGGGTACTTCATGCTACAATGCTGTGAACCAAATATTAAAAAAGTACCCAAAATTAGGAGCAGTTGCAGAATAGAATAGATATACATATATGTGTACTTTTTAAGACTAATTTCTCAAACAAATTGTTCATGGGAGTTAAATCTTATTACTCACAAAATGCTATGTGCTACAGTACTTTAAATCAAGTGTTAAAAAAAATACCCCAAATTAGGGACAGTTAAAAAATAAAATAAGCACACTAATCATAAAAAAGTTCCATAACAGTATTAGGTGAAGAATCAAATAAAAAACACAAACAACAATAAAAACCTAATATCTTTAAAATTAATCCAAGGGTAATATAAATAGGGATGATCATATTTGGATTTCATGGCCAATTAAAATCCTCGTCCATTAGCTGCTAGACCTCTGTCCAAGTAATAGACTAGAGGCTAGAATAGTCCTACAACGAATGGCTCAAGCTGCTGACAGATATTTGGAGACTGAGCTTACTATGAACGTGGAAGAATCATATTTGCATAATCTGTAGGCACTAGCTCGTCATGCAATAGCAAAATCTTGCACAGAGGGATAATCCACTTTCCTCTAGGGCACTTGTACAAGGGACAGAAAAACAAAACTTGCTCAGGTGTTTCCTTACATGAGTGACAGTTTATACATTTATCAGACATGGGGCTGTTAGTCGACCAACAGGCCGTGAAACTACTAACTGCTAATGTATCATATCTGAGCTAAAGGAATAGGGCACGAACACGTGCAGGTATAGGGAGATCCCAAAAGATCTCGAGCCGGGGTTCGTGTTTAACCAGCAAAAACTCTGCTGTCAACCGCCCTGATCCGTTATAGTGAAAGGACTCATCATGAACTTGCCCCCAATATCTCTCCTTAGCCAGCAACCTGGCGTTAGCAGGAATCATCTCAGGATTCTTCCAATAATGGGGGAAACCCAACTTGACCCAAGCTGATTTCATCTCCCTCAACCAGCAAACTTTTTCCCATTCCTGATAAGGTGTTATAAGATCTTTGATTGTTGCCCTAAAAGGCTCAAGTTCTTCAGTTTTCCACAATAAAAGTGTTCTTAAACCCGCTGTATCTTTGATGCTATTTATACCCAGATCGAGTCTAAGAGGGATTATCGGCGTGCCCTTCCCTAACCTAGATATATGTCTGAGAAAATTATTTTCTTTAGTTTAGAGGTTGTACAATTGTCTGCAAGAACCCCAGAGCTCCATTCCATACAGGGCAGTGGCACGGACTTGGAATTTGTAGATTTCAGAAATGGGAATCAGAAGGGGGCTCGCTACAGCTCTGGCCTTTCACTCTAACGCTCCACCTCTTTGACTTATGATAAGTGCCCCTTTTCTAATGGCTGCATCCCAGTTGCCCCTATCCGATAGCCTAATGCCCAGATAATTGTACTCCGTGACCATCTCCAAAAGGACTGAGTCCATCGCTATATTTGCTTTTATTCTCTTTTTTTCCAGGCGCTTTATATCATAAGTTTTGCTTTCTTAACATTGACATCCAGCCCATAGTCTCTGCAAAATGCGCAGAATTGATTGACCAAATTTTGAATTCCCATAGATGTTTTGGCCAAAAAGATGGTATCATCCGCGTAAAGCAAACATGGCACTTTCTTCCCTGCCAACTTAGGCGAGTCATTGGTACAATTTACTAGGTATTTAATGCAATTGTTTATGTGTAAGAGGAAAAGGGTAGGGGCTAAAACACCGCCTTGTCTAACTCCTCTTTTAATGGCAACTGGGTCTGTTAGATCGCCATCCTTTCCACTTCTAATTTGTGCATAGGTGTTCTTGTGCAGTCGAACCATAAGATTCAAAAGACCTTTAGGAACACCCATGTTAGATAATGTCAACCATAACAGGTTCCTGGGGACCAAATCAAATGAGGCTCTGAGGTCAATGAAAACCACGTACACGTTTCCCCCTCCCACTTTCACGGTAAGTAAGCATATTGGGCGGTAGTTAGCGGGATCGCAGGGAATGCCTTTTTTTAAAATAGGGACTATCTGCGCTCCCTTCCAGGAGTTCGGGACAGGCGCTCCTGCTGCAACTGCATCAAAAACCATGTTCAAATATGGGGCCCATATGTCCGGTCTTGTTTTGTAATGGTCGCCTGGGATTTAATCAAGACCTGGGGCTTTTCCCCAATTCAATGAAACAATCGCAGCCTTGGTTTCTGCCAAGGTAAATTTGATTGGGGAGGCCCCAGAGGTCATAATATCGTTCAGTTCCCTAGTAGTAGCTTTAGCAGGCCCTGAGAATAATCGGCCAAAATGCTCAGCCCACACTGCGGGAAGGATTGAGGTACCAGACTGAAGACAAGATTCCCCACTAACTTCGGTAATCAATTTCCAGATCCTCGAAGTGTCATTAACTTTTGCAGACTCCAGAAGGGCAGCCCATCTTGACTCATCCCAGCTCCTGTGAGCCCTGCTAAGTTCTTGTTTATAGTCTTTCCTTGATTGTCTTATGTGCCCTATCTGTCCCCCTCTCAGAGCTCTCAATAGCTTATGCTGTGCTTCCCTACATAAAATGCTAAACCATCTTGCGTTGCACTTCTTTTTTGCTTTACTAACGATCTCTTTGGTGAAAAAAGGTTTTAAGGAATTAAATAATTCTATATGAGCTGCTACAAGCCCATCGCCATCCTCTAAGAGCAGAGACACATGCTTCATTTGGTCGGCCAATAAGCTATAAATGGATGTAATAGAACCTAAGTTGGTATTCCCATTTAACATTACGTCTATTATTTGTCAATGTGAGCTGCTGATCGTAAATTCTAGGATAAGGGGCTTCAAGTAAAGGTAGCAGACCCCTAGTCGATAAGATCAGTGGCTCATGGTCACTTTCCTCGTGTTCTAAAACCTTCATATCAGCCATATGACCCCACAATCGAATATCAAGTAAAATGTAATCTATCTGGCTCTTTTGGGCTCCACGCCTAAAGGTAAAATGAAGGTTAGCATCTGAGCGGGAGCGACCATTACAGGCCCGAAGACCATATGCCAGTGTGATACCCGCAACTTGATGTGCTATTCAATTCATTCTCTGTCTTTTACTCGACACCAATTGTGGGATGCCCCAATATGCATCCTCTTCCTTATATAATTCCTGGGCCAATGAGTAGGGCTCAAAAGTAACATTAAAATCCCCTGCAATTAGGATGAAATAAGTGGACGTTTTAGAGGAAAGAAAGCTACCCAAAATAGTCAAAGCATCTGACTCATAATTACTACCCAAACTCCTATTATAGATGTTAATTATTAGGAGCGGTTTCTCCTTAAGGGTTGGTATTATTAAACCCATTAAATCGGGACAACCCATGTCTACTACTTTGACCCAACACTTGAGGGAACAGCTGAGCCATATGAGCAGTCCACCTGAAGGTCTCCCAGAGGTCCCCTTACACGCTGAGACCCAATAGCTTTTAAATCCAATTCTATATTTGGGCTCTAATGCCCATGTTTCTTGAAAGAGGCAAATCTTATGTTCATCTATCAATTTACCCCATTCAGGGATACCCATTTTATTCTCCAGCCCTGCAATATTCCAACTAAGAACTGTATCTAACACATTTGCTCTACCTTGCAGTGCTTTCGCCGGGGATTGCCCTCTAACAAGTGGAATGCCATAAGGAGGCTTGATGCCCCTTGCAGTCGTAGCTAAACTAGTCTTAATTACACGTTCCGCTGCTTTATCACCCAGAGGATCGCTCACCCCAATTGGATCAGAGCCTGTCGTGGTCAGATCAGATACCCAGGCAGATAGGATAGTCCCACAATTATTGGGACCTATTGGTTCCAGAGCTAGATTGCTCACATTAGCCTCTCCCTCCTCACTGGCTCCCAGAGTAGTAATCGCCCCAATCAATTCACAACAGAATGGAGGCTGACTGATTTCCATCCTAAAAAGTTCTGTCTGGGCAGGCGGAGGAGTTAGTGTAAAGCCTCTGAAGGCTACAGTAAAAGTCTGCTCAGCCTCAGGGCTACCTATTCCTAGTCCTCATGCTCCAGTAGTTCTAGATATAAAATAATCCCTGTCCAATTATCTAATTCCTAGGGACTTAGGTGGGCCCTGCGTGGGGCTGGCTTTGAGTCTATTGACTTTGGAGAGAGAGGGTGAAAGGGAACTACATCCTAACTGGGGGGCAAGCTGCGTCAGAGAACAAGTAGAGCCTTCAAGTGGTACCAACGCCCCATTAATAGCTGGTGTAACTGATTGAGGATAAAAAGCTTGGAGTCTGCACTGAGATACTTCTCCCCCTAGAGGATTAGATTTGCACACATTTGAAGAAAACTGCTGGACAAGGGCAGGTGAATCAGAATTAATAACAATACAATCCCGTGCCAGGCTTTTTCAATGGACACACCCAGCCCACCCTCCTCACCATTAATATTGAAGATACCATGTAAAATGCAAATCTGGCATTAATATGTAGCCAGTGTATGACCTTGTTTTTCAATTCAGTGAATGATTCAGAGATATTGGTTTTAAGTTTAGGAACATTTGTAATGACAAGAACGTATGGGCAGGATTCTGGCGGAAGATGTAGGGTTCTCAGCTTAAATCCTACATCAATCTGCACCGACTCCAGGGGGCCTGTTTGTTGGTAATTTTGAACAAAAATAGCTTCTTGGGTTTCCTTTGTTGTATCGTTAAAAGGAACTGTTCCTTCATTTCCCCTTGAAGTGGAGGCGGATACTTTAAAACACTTGGCCTTTGAAACAATGGCCAGCCTGCCGATTGGATCCCTCTCTAAATGATGCAGGGGATCAGGGCAATTCTTTAGAAGCCTATGATCCTTGCCCAGTGGTAAGAGGAGACTACTGTCACTATTGCCCGGTAGGCTCGGAGAAAGAGTTTGGCAAGGAAGTTGCAGATCCGCTAAGGGGGGAGTAACCATCTGCTGGGACTTAATGAGGCCTCCCAATTTCTCCTCAATAGCTTGTAAGAGAGTTATTATAGGGTGAAGCCTCTCAGAAAGCTCTTCTTTTATGTGGTCTATTATATAATCAATTGCTGAACGGTCAACAGTGCATGCTAGAGCTGGTGAGTGGTCTTTGTTCCCAGTTGGTAGGCCGGGATTGGGAGAGCTCAAAATACGGGCCTGTTTATTCCTTAGATTTACCTCACCTCGTTTCCTTTTCCCTTTTGTATTGCACTCTGGGTTGGGTGTGGACCTGCCTAAAGTTAGCCATGCCAGTTCAGATAATTCAGTGGCATCATCCTGAGTCGCTGTGATGGGTTCCTGAATAGTTCTTAAAAGGATTGAGGGTGAGATAGCTGGAGCGGTCTGTAAATCATGTGACTGAGGAGGTTGTGTTGGAATTTGCAGTGGGGATAAAGATTGGCGGTTAGCTGGCAACAATGGAGGGGCAGATAAACAGCGCTCTACCATTTCAATTTCCTTTTCTAAGGCTCCAACCGCTTTTTGAAGAAATCCATCTACGGTCTTATTATTACCAGCTTTTTCCAGAGGTGCCACCCCCTTCCGTCTGCCCATCTTTTCCCTTCTTATTTTCCTTTAAGCAGCAGACGCGTATTCAACTCCTTAATCAACCTCTTACTGTGCGCACTTTTCTCCTCTATTCCCGCCCTACTGGGGCCTTGCTGGGACACTGGAATGATGCAGCTTGCCTACAACAGCTTATAATCCTCAGGCCTACTATGGGTTCAAAGACTGGTCACTGACCCTAAAGACGGATATTAAAATAATGTGGCTCCGCTCCTCCGGGTGCCCTCTGGGCGCCCTCCGGGTGCAGGACGGGCAAAGGATAGGACTGCCCTTGGCCCAGGCGCGTCCCGCAAAGCGGGCGCGCCAAGCAAGTTTAAAGGGGCTTTCGTCCTGCCACCAGCAGCAATCCAGCAATCCTGTGCGTCCCGTGAAGCGGGTGTGCCAAGCAAGTTTAAAAGGGCTTTCGTCCAGCCCCCAGCAGCAATTCAGCAATCCTGTGCACCCCGTGAAGCGGGCGCGCAAAGCAAATTTAAAGGGGCTTTCATCCTGCCCCCAACAGCAATCCAGCAATCCTGCGCGTCCTGCGTGACGCAGTTAACATCCATCCCATGTGGCTTCCTGAAATGGCGGCTGCCTGACCTGTAAGGTGGGACAAGGGGATATGAGGTAACTGCGCTGGCGTTCTACACCGTCACGGTGGGAGGTCGAAGACCGCGGTGCAATTCTGCATTGGTTAACATTGGGCCCTATGGGTCCCAGGAGCCAATGGCGATGTACGCCGGCGGTGACGGTACACACCGCCTCAGACATGACCGCCATTTTCTGTCTGTTCACTCACTTGATACCTGACCTTCAACAGAAGAGGACCTACACTGCAAGTGCTGCTGTGACCTGTGTCTGGAAACGACGATGGCTCATGTGTCTGGGGAAAGGGCCCCTGCCTTCACTTCGGAGGAGTTGGAGAAACTAGTGGATGGGGTCCTCCCCCAGTACATACAACTGTACGACCCTCCAGACAACCAGGTGAGTACACTGTGAGCATGCTGCATAGGCAATGCCTGTTTGGAGTGGTGTGGATGGAAGATACATGGGGGGGGGGGCTGAGGCCTGCATGTGCGGATGGGGAGTGTATGTGCGTCAGGGCAGGGGTGGGAACTGGGGCGCAATGACTATGACAGACCAGACAGATAAATAATTTCCTTTCCCCCTGTACCATTCCTCTAGGTCAGAGCGCACCAGAAGAAGGGTATTTGGCGTGCTATCACCAAGGACGTTCGGACCCTGGGGGTCTACCACAGACGGAGCACCCACTGCTGTAAAAGATGGGAGGACCTGCGCCGCTGGAGCAAGAAGACGGTGGAGGCCCAGCTGGGGATGGCCTCCCAATGTGGGAGGGGTGCCCGTCGTGACATGACCCCCCCTGATGTTCCGGATCCTGGCGGTGGCCTATCAGGAGTTGAATGGGCGCTTGAGGGCATCACAACAGCCTCAAGGGGGTGAGTACACTCTCATTCAGCTGACTCTGCACACATTACGAGGTGTCTGGGAGGGGGAGGTGGGCATTGGGTTCCCCTAGGCCAGGGCGAACAGGTCCCTTGTGAGGCAGGCCATGTGGCATCCGAACCCACCAGTGGTAATAGCCATCAACACCTAGTCAGGCCTCGTACCCCCTGGTCAGCTGAAATTTCTAGGAACTGTCAGTGCATGGCGTAGTGCAGAGCGCTGCTCCCTGTGTATTGTGTCTGCCAACGGTAGTGGTGTTGCATGCACTGAACATGTCTTTCTTCTGTCTTTCCCCTCCCTTTTTGTGGTCTCCCTGTTCTTGTGTGCAATAGCATGATCAGGCGGAGGAGCATTTGCACCGGAGCAGGAGGGAGCTGCAACCCACTTGACCCTGGAGGGCTAAACAATGGAGTCTGAAGCCACCAGTGGGACGGAGGGCGAGGGGAGCTCCATGGCGGGGACAGGAGCAGACAGCAGTGACAGCAACTCCACCTCTGATGGGAGCTCCCTTGTGGTCGCGAGCACCTCTGTGCCCACTGCATCAACAGGTACAGCCTCCACCCCCGTACCAGCACCGCCTTCCCAGCAGCCCCTCAGCGTGTGTCCCGTGCCCGCTCACCCAGGAGGGTGGGCATCTCCTTCGCCCCAGGCACCTCAGGCCATGCCCCAGTCAGCCCTGCTGCCCTCAGTGAGGAGGCTATTGACCTCCTGAGATCCCTTACTGTTGGGCAATCTAACATTGTGAATGCCATTCAGGGTATTGAGAGGCATTTGCAACAAACACATGCATACCTGGAGGGCATTCATTCTGGGCAGGCAGCCCAACAGAGAGCATTTCAGGCTCTGGCCTCAGCATTGATGGTAAGCAATGTCCCTGTTTCCAGCCTCCCCCCTCCAACTTCCTCCACTCAGACCCAATCCCCTGTACCTCAGCCTATCCCAAGCACACCATCAGACCAGCATGCACAATCATCAACACACAAGAGTGGCTCAGGCAAACATAAGCACCACACATCCCACAAGCATTCACACAAGCACCATCCCCATGCAGACACAGCAACATTCACTGCCTCCACTGTGTCCCCCTCCTCCACGCCCTCCTCCTCCCTCCCAGTCTTGTCTCCACTCACGCCTGCATGCACTACATCCTCAGCCACTGCCTCCATCACCAGCACGCCCATCACCACACACCGCTCACGTGCGCTCACCACCCCCACTACCATTCACACATCCCCAGTGTACTCTTGCAGTGTGTCAGCGAGCCCTCCTCCCAAAGTACACAAACGCAGGCACACACCCACCCAACAGCCATCCACCTCAAAACAGCCTCCGGCCCATGCACGTTCACCCAAATTCAGCAGACGTACACCTCCTACAACCACTACCTCTACCTCAACTCCCAAACCCACTCCATCTTCCCATCCCAGTGTGTCTAGAAAACGTTTGCTGGCAAACCTTTCCCTCTTCCCTTCACCTCCCTCCCCCCGTCCTTCCCCTAGGGCCAGGCTTTCTAGGTCCCAGCCCAGCACCTCAGCCACCAAATCCCCAGGCACAGTGGTGCCAGCGACTGCGGGGTCGAGTACGCCACCCATCAGGGCTGCCTGTGTGCCATGTACCGAGGGCAAGGACATTCCGCCACCTGCCAAGGTGAAAAAGGTGCCCACATCCCAGAGGGAGAAGCCGAAAGTACCAGCCACCAAGGGCTCAGCAAAAAACAAAGGGGATAGTGGCAAGAAAACTGCGGCACCATCAAAGCTGGGGAAGGGCCAAAAGCTGAAGAGCAGGTCAGGAGAGGGCATGATGGCACCCACTGAGGGACTAGTGTCACACTTTCTGTCTACGACCATGCCAACCTGTATGGTGGCAAACACCGCTACCTGCCCCGCCACCACAACTGCCACCTGCACCGCCACCTGCACCGCCTCGGGCACGTCTACAGCCTCAGCGACAGTCCCCAGCCTCTTCCCCAGTGGGCAGCCGTTCGAGGCTGCAGGAGATGTCCTGCTGCGTCCCTCAGCAGGTGCTAAGCAATGCACCGCCGCCAGCACCGCCGCAACAGACACCACCGCAAACAACGCCACCGGCCCTCGGCGTCCTCGGACACAGGCACCACCGCTGACATGGCTACCATCCCCAGTTGTCAGTCTTCTGACACTGGAGGAGAGTTCCTGGACCCTGGGCAGCTTCCATGAGGCATTTCTTCCATCACTGTTTGCACCTGCAGGTGGAAGGCGCAGCCACAGCAGTGTGGGGTATGTCGCAGCCTCCATGGCGTATCATGCTACATGAACCTCGGAAATCTAATTGCACGCACACTTAGGTGAGGGTTGTACAGGCCACACTGCACGTGGAGCACTCTGGGCACCAAGCCCCCTCCAGAACCAGTGGAGTATCACATCCACTACTTCAGTCCTTGGCAGGATGAAGCACTCTGGGCACAAAGTCCCCTCCAGAACCAGTGGAGAAAGGCATCCACTACCTCAGTCCTTGGCAGGAGGAAGCACTCTGGGCACCAAGCCCCTTCCAGAACCAGTGGAGTATCACTTCCACTACCTCAGTCCTTGGCAGGATGAAGCACTCTGGGTACCAAGCCACCTGCAGAACCAGTGGAGTATCACATCCACTACCTCAGTCCTTGGCAGGATGAAGCACTCTGGGCACAAAGCCCCCTCCAGAACCAGTGGAGAAAGGCATTCACTAACTCAGTCCTTGGCAGGATGAAGCACTCTTTAAATTTAATAGTAGCCTGGATGCGGAGTTCTGAATTGGTTGTAGTTTTTTTATTACTAGATAGAGATGATCCATGTTAGAGGTCATTGACATAATCCAGTTTGGTTAGTACATGCAAGATAGTAGTTTACACCTTGTGTGGAAATCCGAGGTGGGGGAAGATGTGTCGTAGAGTCTTCAAGATGATGAAGCTTGTTCATGCTAATTTGTCCACTTGGGCATTCATTGTTAACTTGGAGTCCATGGTGATTCCAAGGTTTTTAACTTCCTTGTGAGGAGGTGGTCCGAGATCGTCAGGCCAGGCGCACAGTGGGTCATAATTTTTCCAGTCACCACATATGAGTATTTCTGTTTTGGAGGCATTTAGTTTGAGATGGCTCCAAGTCATCCACTGATCAACGGCTCTGAGGCAACTGAGGATTAGTACGTTTTCAATATTTTGGGGGAATTCTGATTTATGTAGTATTTGTGTGTCATCTGCATAGTTGTAGCATGTGAGATGAAAATCATTGATCAGTTCTGGTAATGATATCATGTAGATGTTGAAAAGCAAAGGTGAGATGATTGATCCTTGGGGGACCCCTGCTTTTGTGAGGTAGGGTGTGGATGAGAAGGGGGGAGATAGATATTAGCTCTTTTCTGAAGGTAGGATGTAATACAGTCAAGAGCTGGCTTTGTGGAGTCTTTGAATTAGGGTGGCATTGTCAACCATATCAAAGGCAGCCATGAAGTCCAAGAGAAGTAGTGCAGGAACTCCATTGTGGTCGACTGTGTTTTTAAGATCTTCCCAGATTGCTATGAGTGCTGATTCAGAGTACTTCCTGGGCGGAATCCAGTTTGGAAGTCTGAAAGTATAGAATTGTCTTCGATGAATTGTGACATCTGGGTGAATGCTGCTCTTTCTATCAGTTTGCCCAGGAAAGGTCCATTTGTGATTGGTCTGCAGTTGTTGGGGTCTTGTGGGTCTAGGTTAGTTTTCTTTAATAACAGTTATATGTATGCCTTTTTCAGGTCTATAGGAAAAGTTCCTCTAGTTAAAGAGTTGTTGATGCTTCTTCTTACAGGAGTGGCAGCAGAAGTAGATAAAAGAATGTTCTTGAATATGTGTGGTGGGCAAGGGTCAGAAGAGCAACCGGAAGGTCTGCTTGCTTTGACCATATCCATAAATTCACCTTGTGATATTTGTTTGAAAAACTGTAGGGGGTGGGTTGGTTTATTCTTAGAGGGTATTTTAGGAAAGGGGTTGGTGCTGATGGTTTTCTTCTGTTTTAAATAGGAGTCCAATGTGTCTTCCTTGGTTGTGTAATGAGTTGCCAGTTTGTTTGTGAAATCTTGAGTAGTGGGATGACTTCCTTCCAGGCATGTAGGTTTTCGAAATTCATTGAGAATTTTATACAATTATTTGGTTGCAGATTTAGCATTTTGAATTCTGTCTGAGTAGTACCATTTTAAAGCTTTTTTGATTGATGATTTGTATATTCTGTTAAGTTTGTGTAGCTGCAGTTTGTCTTGACTGTTGTTTGTTTTGAGCCAGGTCCGCTGCAACTTTCTGATTTGTTGCTTTATCTTTTTAAGTTCTGTGTTTCTCCAAGGTGTTGGTTTTCTTTTATCGTGTTTAGTTTTTCTGAGTGGTATTAGGATATCAAAAGCTTCCTGTAGCCACTCATAAAGTTTTAGAACAGAATTAATTGTATCTAGATCTGTGTTGGCTGTTAGTTGTGTTTGTAAGTCATCAAAATTGAGTTTGCTCCAAGGTCGATAGGTGCATTTATGTAAGTAGTTGTGGGGTGTGTTGATTTGTGGAGTTTTATGTAGGAAAGATATCAAATGGTGGTCTGACCATGTGATTGGCGTGATGCTAAGAATGGTAACTAGTTCAGGCTTAGCAAAAATGACATCTAGGATGTGTCCAGCGATGTGTGTGGGATTGTGTACAATCCAATGTAGGTTCAATGCGACTAGGCAAGTGGTGATAGCTTTTGGATGGGTCATACTGGGTTTGTCAAAGCAAATGTTTAGGTCCCCAAGAATGCATAGGTTTGAGTATAGTGTAATAAGGTTTGAGACTGTATCTAGAAAAGCAGCTGGGAATGTGGAGTTGTTAGGTGGAGGTCTGTAAAGGAGGAGAAAGTTACAGAAGGAAGTTGGAGTAGGTTGGCATCAGGTGAGGAGGGCTTGACAACCTTGTATTGCCTGCTTGAATATAATAGCTAGTCCACCTCCTCTCTTGCCTATACAGTTTTGTGTGATGGTTTGATAGTCCGGAGGAAGGGATTCCTGCAACCCTGGGGCCATGTCATCTCCCAACCATGATTCTGTTATGAATAGTCAGGTTGTGTGTCTGTGAGCAGATCGTAGATGTGGTGTTTGTTTTCTGAGAGTGACCGAGCATTGATGAGCTGGCAGTTTAGGAAAAGTGTGTTAGTGGCAGTGTTGTTTTGCTTAGGAGAAGGGTAAGCAGTATATTTTTAGCTTGTAGCAGGTGTGTTGTTAGTTGTGATAACTGTGTGAGGGTCACAATAGTCTTGTTTTTCAATATAGTGTTCCTCTTCCAGCAGGTTTAGGAGGCATTTTGTTGGGTCTGTTTGTTTGGGTAGTGGACTTGGTGGCTGAGAGAGACATGAAGAGTGTACTGGTTTTTGTAGGGTAGCCTTATTATGTAATAGACAAGGGGATACAAAGTTGTTAAGAGTGGCATATTGTTTATTTTGGTTGCATCTGTTTAGTGTGGATGGAATATGGGTTAGGGGTGTTGGAGGAGCATGTGGATCCTGAGGTAAGGCTCTAAATTGTGCAATGGAGGAGAGGAGGGTGAATAAAAGTTGCTGGGTTGGGGTGCTTGTGGTAGATGTTTGTGAAGAATGAGAATATAGGGGTAAAGACTGGATGGGATTTGTATTCTTTGTGTAGTCATGAGGGTGGGAGTGGGTGTATAATGAAAGTTTGTGTTGATTGGATGTGCTGATGTGTGTGGTCTGTATTGTTTTTGTGGAATAGTGAGAGGGGATATTGATGTAGTTGTTTTCGGTGAGGGATTTGTATGTGAGTTAGTGCTGGTGAGTGGAATTAGAGTACTACAGGCGGTGTTGATGTGTTTTGGAGATGAATGTATTAGGTATGTAAGAGGGGATGGATGTGTGTCAGGGGAGTTTGTATTATTAGTGATGACTGGAAGAGGTAATATGTGTGGTGGAGTTGAGTGTGAGGATAGTATGGTTGAGCATAATTGGTGAAGATAGGGGAAGGGCGTTTGTAGATGTGTGCCTGAAGGCTGGATTTAGGGATTGTCATGATGAAAGGTGGTCTGTGTGGAGCAAATAGAGGATAGTGTTGTTGGTTTGTATGAATAGGGAGTGTGTATCTGGACGGCTGAAAGTAATGTATAGTGTGGTTTTGTGTTGTGTGGGTGATGGCAGGTTGTGTTAGTGGGAGTGGACAGAGTAGTGTTTGCTCTGAGAATGAAGGTGTTTCACTGTTGTAGTTGTGGTGGATATGTGTATAGGTGTTGTAAATGGGGTATCGTGTTGGATAATGGGACATTGCAAACTGTATTCTGTTTGTGATGCAGGAGTTGGATGACTTTGCAGATAATGTGTTTGCATGTTGATGGATGTGCAGGGTGTAAAGTCCTATTTGGTAAATAGAAAATTGCAACATTTCTGGCCCTAGGCCCTACCAGTCCCGAGCAGGTACAAACAGGCAACTGCCCTTGTCCTCTCCACCCTTAGCTGAGACGCCCGGGCTGAAGATGCCCTGAGCCCTATGCTTACATAGCCCTACTGGCCAATAGAAACCTAGTCCTAATCCTAACTAATCAGATTTGTAACCCTATTTCAAAAGACCAATGGGAGACCCAGCCCTCATCACCAATCATACCCCTAATCCTGACAACCAATCACAAATCCCAGCCCTAAAAACAGGAACCAACCAGAATATCAGCCCTACTATCAATCACAAGCCCAGCCCTAAAACCAGTAATCAACCAGAATCTCAGCCCTACTACCAATCACAAGCCCTGCCCTAAAACCAGGAACCAATCAGAATATCAGCCCTACTACCAATCACAAGCCTTGCCCTAAAACCAGGAACCAATCAGAATCTCAGCCCTACTACCAATCACAAGCCCTGTCCTAAAACCAGGAACCAATCAGAATGTCAGCGCTACTATCAATCACAAGCCCAACGCTAGAACCAGAAACCAATCAGAAGCCCTGCCCTAAAACAAGGAATCAATCGGAATCCCAGGCATACTGTCAATCACAGGCCCTTCCCTAAAAACCAGGAACCAATCAGAATCTCAGCCCTACTACCAATCACAAACCCAGCCCTAAAAACCAGGAACCAATCAGAATGTCAGCCCTACTACCAATCACAAGCCCAGCCCTAAAACCAGGAAAGAATCAGAATCTCAGCCCTACTACCAATCACAAGCCCAACTCTAATCCCTAAGCCAATAGAAAGACCAGCCCCCAACAACCTATCACAACATCATATGCAACAATAGAAACTTATATAAGGGCCAAGTTAATTGAAGCCAAGTTCCTGTGGGAAGGGGGGAGGCAGCTGCTGCTCTATTCAGAATCTCCTTGGATACAGACAGGCTGAATCCATGCTTCCAAGCTAGCAGAGTCTACTTTCCAGGTAAGGGAGAGATTGTAAAAAAACACAGAAATACTGCTTGTCGCGCACTCTGAAATGTGGCTTTTTTAAGGCTAAAACCAGGGGATGCAGACAGTTTTCTAAACACAATTTAAATTACAGAAACAGATTAAGCAGTCTCATAAACACACTCTGCAAGATGTATGTAGCCTTTGTATATGTCTGTGGGGGGGTGGCTTTTATGCAGTCTTGTGCCACAAACTAGATGGGAAATTTCCCCCAGTCACGGCTAAAAGAAACGTCTTTAAAAGGCCAAGCTGTCTGAAACACAGAGAGTGTACAGTAAACAGACACAGGTAGCAGTAAAAAGCACCTCTAAACAAATAGTTTCTAGGGATTGAACTGGAAACAGGTAACATGTTGGCAAAACTACCTTATAGAGAAGTGGCTGAAATTCAAGCCTTCTTGGAAAGGGTATCTGGTGAAAGGAGAGTTGATTTGTGCACTGTGCAAAAACTATTGGGTTACCTGCATGCTGCCTGTAGAGTTGTAAGGGCAGGATGAAACTTCTGTGGGAGGCTGGGACTTGTGACGTTACCTCATTGTAGAGTGAGAATTTGTATGGCAGTGAGAGCTGATGTGTATACTTAGTGTACCTTTTTGGACAATTTTAATGGGATTTCCATTAATCTTGTGAACAATAAGACATTCTGGCAAGGAGTTTGGTATTTTTTAGAGGGAAGGTAGGGTATTGAGAAATGGCCAGACTACTAGTTGTCGTAAGGATGAATCATAGCATTTTTGGATTTTTTTTTACCTTCTGGTTGCATTGACGGTTTGGGGACAAGAATTGAGTAACAGGAAAGTTTTATATAATATGGACATTATGACGGTGTTGGAACTGGTCAATAGACAGAAGGCAAGAGATTTACGAGTTCTAGGATTGTTGTGACATTTTATGCTAGTATGTTTGCAAATAAAGCCAGACATATTCCCAGAGCAAGCAATAGTATTGCAGATTCCTTGTCTCATTCCCAGTCGCAAGGATTTCACATGTTGGCCCTAGGAGCAGAAGAACAGAAGACAGAATAGCCATTAAACGCTACTAGGTTCAAAAGTAAGGGCTGGTTTAAGTTATTGAGGTTCTTTCAGATGCTCAGGTTTAAGGATTTGGTTGAGGGTATCAAAAACGGACCAGATGGAATGATGCAGATAGGTTTGGGTAAACAAGGGTGATGTTTTAGACTTTTACCCTATTAGAGAGTGG
Source organism: Pleurodeles waltl (assembly GCF_031143425.1). Lineage (NCBI taxonomy): Eukaryota > Metazoa > Chordata > Amphibia > Caudata > Salamandridae > Pleurodeles > Pleurodeles waltl. The sequence goes on from NC_090439.1 coordinate 121,997,694, forward strand.
GAGAACTTTTTGCTAGGGCCAGCTAAGAAATGGGAGGAAAAATGTTGTCATGCGGATGGGTCAAAATTGACGTCCTCAGATTTGTTGGCTGTTATGAGGATGGTTTTAAATTGTTTAGGTTATGACAAAAAAAGGTATGGCACACATTCTTCCATATAGGTATGGCAACCGAAACAGCAAAGTTGGGTTTATCATGAAGTGGCAAACGTAGATTTATGGAGCTGTTGTTTTCAGAGTTGTCACACATGTTAGGAAGTCACATTTTTTCCTTAATTTGAACATTAGTCTTCATTCTATCATTTATGTGTTTTTGCATTTACTACAGGATGTGTTTGCAGACCTACAATAGCAAATATGCTTACTTGGATACTAGTACATTCATTTATCTGGTGGGCTATGCTGTTTGCAGATCAGAAACTTCTTTGCAGATCACTGCGAGGAGCAGGCATGACGTTTTCTGGGTTGGGAAGAGAGGAATGATGTTGAGGGGTTTGTTTCTATTATTGGCGAAACTGTTTTCTTCTAGGTGCTGTCCAGATATGCATCTAGGCAAAAATTATTTAGATAAGTTATCTAGTTTAACATTAACTAACATTGACTAAAGCCATGAAAGTAGATCTGCAGTTAATTCAGAACAGGTGGCCAGGAACTACCATTGCGTGAACAGAATTTGTCCCAAGTCTGCAGTGGAGAGGTGCATTAAAATACACAGCTATGGACAAAGCAAGGGGTATGTGAAATAGAACAATGATAGTTTTCTGCTTGTATATTGGTGTTACAGTTTTAACGAAGAAGAAGATTTGTTCTGTTCTGATGGGATTCATTTATTCAGCTTTGGGAATGCAGTGCATATATTAGAGTTGAGAGAGCTTTTAGCGAACACATGGAAAGAAATATTAGGGTACATATTGAAGCATTGAAGATTTTTGGGTGATACGATGCAATGTGGTGGGGCAGGAAAATGCCTGGCCAGGGTTTTCCAGGGTGGCATAGTTTTGGGTGGAATTGAGAGTCAGGTGAGGGCATATCCACTCCTTGTGGGGAAGAGGGGAGACACAAAGGGAGAGAAGAGTAGGTTGGCAGAGGGTATTTTCGATGCGAGATAAGTGGTTGGGTGTGAGCGAAGAAGAGATTGGGTAAGGCAAGGGAGAGGGTGTGAATGTAAGATGAAAGAATTTTCATTGGGGTGTCGGGAATTGGTTTTGGGTAATGTTACAAATGTTAGATGTTTAAGGAAGGGGGATGTCAAGAGTTAAAATTTAATTACCGAGGTTGATTATTGTTTTTGTTGTATTTTACAACAACAAATTATGACCTCAAACCTGTCCTAATAAAGTAGTCTTTTATGCTATACCGGAAAACCATTAGAAAGGGAGAAAGCATGAACCTGCAAAAATGAGAAAATTGATCAGGGAATGTATGAGAGTGGATAAAAGAGGCATGATGTGGATTCAAGACAATGCAGCCTTGATTTTTGGCATGCTGCTTTAACAGCATTAGCCATAGGCTTCTGAGCAGAGTTTTAGGCACCAGCACTCATTCTTTTATAACTTAAGCAGGGATGGAGCTCCATAGAAGGTATTATCACTTTAAGGATTGAAGTTGAGCAGTGCGCCCCACTGATGAATAAGAATTAGTTATATATACACAAGCACTGTATGCATCTACACTATTGACATAGATGGTAATAGCAAAGATGTGCAGATCATGCTTGCCAAATGAAAGTCAAATGCCAGGGTCAAAGAAACACGGGGCCTCATTTACAAGAACTGACACAAAATAGCTTACGATGCTATGAATGCATCATATTTACAATACGGGGCATCATGTCACCATGGCAAAGGGACCCATGGAAGGAGAAATTCTGATGCATCCGAGGGAACTCTGATACAATCTATCAGCCCCATACAATGGCACATCACTGAAGTTGGCCCCACAACTGACACTACTTCAGAGATACATCAAAAAATCAAAGGCGATGTATTAGTTCTGAGTGACGCAAGTAGCATAATGTGTTGGTACTAATGTGAAAGTCTGTAAAATGGTGGAATAACACCTTGTACAATCTCATATTGGTCCTCGATGTAGTATAATGTATGCAGTATGACTATGGCCCTCATTACAACCCTGGAGGTCGGTGTTAAAGTGGCAGTAAAAAAAATGGGATTTGGACCCTGGCCGTTACTGCCATCCAACACCGCCACTTTAACATACCGACCGACAGGGTGGTAACATCCGCTGGGCTGGAGACTTCGGTCTCCAGCCCGGCGGCCGTCACATTCCTACCCTTGGGATTACGACCCGGCCCACTGCCTTGGTTTCGTGGATTTTGTACCGCCACGAAAACCATGGCAGTAGGCATTATCAGTGCCAGGGAAATCCTTCCCTGGCACTGATAGGGGTCTCACCCGCCCCCTCCCCAGAGTCCTCCCCCACCCTCCCCCACCCACTCCTGCCCCCCGCACATATGCACAGGCGCACCCATATACACACATGCACACACGCATACCCACCTCCACCAACGCAAGCACACATACATACCCACACACCAACATAGTATGTCACATATACATCCACAACACACAACACTCACAATCACTCATTTTGGGAGTCCACCGGCTGGAGACGGTCCGCTGTCAGCAGCAGCGTCCACCAACAAAACACCACCAGGTTGTATAATTTCTCAACGATATGGTCGGTGGTGTTTTGCTGGCGTGGCGGTGCTGCTGTCAGAAGTGCCGCCTTACCGCCGTCTGCCGCCATAACCGTCGGCGGTGTTCCCCCAGATTTCTGGTGGAATACCGTTGGCAGTCATAATACACGTTGACAGCTGGTAGCCATGGCGGCTGTATGTTGGCGTCCGTCGCCGTGGCGGTAGGCGGTCAATACCGCCAATTTTGTAATGAGGGCCTATGTGTTATATAACAGTGGGCATAGTCTACTTATATGTATGTGGAGACCTGAGTATGTGTGACATAGTGAGTGATAGTGTTATCTGAGTGAATATAAGTATATGGTGTAATGTAATGTGGCAATACATGTATTACCTACCTTATGTGTGTACTTACCTGTTATCCTTTGAAGTATGTAGGCCTGGACTTTGGGACCCATTCCTCCATGTAGAAGTGACAATCCTGGCCTGTCCCTTACAAGTAGTATACAATGTCACAATGCCTTGCTGCAGTGGATAATGATATCATAGGTGTCATCTTGGTCAAGGGGTCTTACAACATTATTCTCACATGTGTAGACATAATACTAGTAGTGGGGATGTGAAATACCAACATATTTCAGTATGCAAAGTGACTTCAGATTGTTGTATTCCTGTTACAAAGCCACCGTGACAGTTCCTACACCTGGGTTACGGAGACATAGGAATTATGACACATCTCAGACTGAAGAGTCACATAGTGAAAAACTTGTAAATATCACGGTGTCAGTTGTAAGTGACTTTTTTCCGACAGAATGCCGACTCTGCATACATTAAAATCAGAGCTTTGCAGCCCATCCACCTCAGGTTTTGTTTTACGCAGGCCTTGGAAAAGTGATACATTGGGTCAAATGCATTGCCTTGTAAATATGCAGCTGCCATAGCGCTGGTAGTGTGTAAAAAAATTATGCAAGAGTGGTGCAAGCTCCTTGTAAATAATCCCTTCGTTGGGCAGCGGCAGCACCAGCACAATCGGGGCAGGAGCCCTTTAAAACTCGACCCTCGCGCTCCCGCCCTGCGGGACGCGCATCATTGGGCAGCGGCAGCACCAGCATAATCGGGGCAGGAGCCCTTTAAAACTCTACCCTCGCGCTCCCGCCCAGCGGGACGCGCATCATTGGGCAGCGGCAGCACCAGCATAATTGCTTTCACCAACTCATAGGTCTATTTACATTATTAAAAACTCATGGGGAAGAGGAAGGCTACCGAGATGCCGGAAACTCGGTTAGAACATAAAAAAACAAAAAAACGTACAAGTAACCTTGCCATCAAGTCCAAAAGAGAAGGACTCAAATCGTTTGAAGAGATTGACCATCTCATTGAGGAGGTGGAGGCAATTTTAAATTGCGCAGCAGGCACCAGGAAAGTCCCTGCACAATCTAAGAGGTTCAAGGACTTCTTCTCCAAGAAGAGCAAGGGCCCTGATCTGGGAAGAAACTCTCCACCTTATGGAGTAGGGGTCGTACTTAATGTATCTTCTTCAACCCCTCGTCTATCCTGTGAAGTAAAGGAAGCAAGCAAGTCCTGTTCTCTTATTCAAAGCTCAATTCAAATAGAAGAGGGAACTAGTCCACCTATTGCTCATATTCCTCTAAGTCCGGAGATCAAAGTGCTCCCAAACATTCCTTGTTTTAACCGATTTCAGCCGTTAGCTGAGGAGGTCATTTCTCCTGGGTCACATGTCGCTTCTTCCGAAATTTTAGATCCTATGATTCCTGTTTGTCCAGCTTCTCCAATTATAAATTCTTCATTGGCCCATCCGTCTCCAGGATTCAACATGTCTCTCATCTTGCAGAGAGTAGACGAGCTCAAAGGGATGGTGCAGCAATTAACTCGTCTTGTCCAAGAAAGATCGGGCACCTTCTCTGGTTGCACGTGTTGCTCAAAGGAGGAAAGGGGGAGAAGTGGTCCTCTTAATTCTAAAGGGAGCACTCATCCAAAGTTAGTACCTGGTCCATACGACAAATCTTACCTCAAGAAAGGTCCTACTTACATCCAGCCCGGGAACCTGCAGCCATTATCTGTGAAGTCTGTTGCGACAAACGGGACATCTACCATTATTAGCCCCCTTCCTCCTACAAGGGCGAGGGGTCTAGAAAGACCCAAAGCTTTGGGAAATTCTAGATATGCTGGGGGGGGTCTTCCTTCGTCCCTAAGTGGTTCTCTTACACTTACCAACGAGTTTACATACCCTCCTCCTCCTCGGGGAGCCTCTGCCGTTCTTAGCCCACTGAAAGATAATCAGAATTACAAGTATGAGAGGAACATTCTCTTTTTATCCAACGTACCCAAGTTGCTTCAAGGAACAAAGGAGGACCATGAATCTAGGGTAAATAAAGCCATCTATTGGCTTCGGAACCAAAGGGGTTGCTTATCGGTTGTACGTTCAGACATTTTTAATGTTAAACGGCTGAGCCCCCCGGAGTCCACCTTTGATATTCTTACAATCAAGTTTTTTGATAACTCCCTGCTTGATCATCTGAGAGCTTTCGATTCTCGTACTCGTTCGCTTTGGCTCAAAGGGAAAAGGGGGGCTATCAACTTAGAGTTTGGGATGTCTGACGCATTGCAGGTCCCAACGATTGCACGAGTCTGTAATGATATTATTCCGTCTTGGCAAGTTGATGTTACTCTGCCTAAACCACAATGACTGCCTATAAGTCAAGAGGCTCCCGACGGGGTTAGAACTAACGAGCCACCCCTGATCCGTACTATTGAGCCAAGCCAACAAGATGTCACACAGCCATATATCACCTCACCTGACGCCAGAGGTGGCTTACTCCTTATGTCATGGAACTTGGCTGGCATTGGGAGGAAATTGGACGATAATGACTGGTGCACTTATATCAAATCTCAAGATGTTTGCCTTTTTCAGGAAACATGGGCTGAGGATATGATCTTTATTGATGGGTTTCTCTCTTTTAATGTCCCTGCCCAACCTTCAGAAAAAGGGTCAGGTCGTGCCAAAGGGGGGCTGTTGATTCTTCTGAACAAAAGATTGCAATGCGATTATAAGATCTTACATTTTGACTGTGCTGACTTGATGGGGTTGCAATTAGTTTTTCGACAGCATCTTACTATCACCCTCATTAATGTCTATGCAAGATCAGTTTCACGTAGTGTAGAATCCCAGACCCTCACCCAGCTTCTTGAGTATTTGGACACTTCTAATTCTCTTGGTCAGCTGATTATAGCAGGGGACATAAACTGCACTTTCGAACCATCGACCCTCCTAATTGATCTAACTAAAGAGGAAGATTCACTATGGGGGATAGCACAATTGAATGCTGACCGCTATTGTTCTCGCACTTGTGTGGCAGTACAACTAGCCACACTATGGCCCTCATTCTGACCTTGGCGGGCGGCGGAGGCCGCCAGCCAAAGTCCCGCCGTCAGGTTACCGTTCCGTGGTCGAAAGACCGCAGCGGTAATTCTGACTTTCCCGCTGGGCTGGCGGGCGGTCGCCTTCAGACCGCCAGCCAGCCCAGCGGGAAAGAGGCTTCCACGATGAAGCCGGCTCGGAATCGAGCCGGCGGAGTGGAAGCTGTGCGACGGGTGCAGTTGCACCCGTCGCGTATTTCACTGTCTGCGCAGCAGACAGTGAAATACATGTAGGGGCCCTCTTACGGGGGCCCCTGCAATGCCCATGCCAGTGGCATGGGCACTGCAGGGGCCCCCAGGGGCCCCGCGACCCCCCCTACCGCCATCCGGATCTCGGCGGTCCGACCGCCGGGATCTGGATGGCGGTAGGGGGGGTCGGAATCCCCGCGGCGGTGCAGCAAGCTGCGCCGCCGCGGAGGATTCAATGGGGCCGCGGTACACTGGCGGGACCCCGCCAGTGGTGCCGGTCCGACCGCGGCTTTACCGCCGCGGTCGGAATCCCCATTGGAGCACCGCCGGCCTGTCGGCGGTGCTCCCGCGGTCCTCCGCCCTGGCGGTCAAAGACCGCCAGGGTCAGAATGACCACCTATGTCTGAAACAAGGTCTTAGGGCCTGTAATGGCCGAACGCCCTCTGACCCGGACATTGCCCCTACCTTCAAAAGAGGCAGTTGTACCAGTACAATCGATTACTTCTTAGTAGATGTCAGACTGTGGCCACAGCTTAAAGATATGCTGGTAGATTGCAGGAGCGAAAGTGACCACTATCCACTATTATTGTCCTTTTCAGGGGAAGTATTTGGTCGTCTTGCCAATAATCAAGTTACTAAGGTACCCACCCCCATTGTGAAGTATTCAACTACCAAGGTTAAATGGCCAAATGTGGTGTCAAATCCTCTCTTGCTGCATGCAATATACTCATCCTTATTAGATAATCTGGCACCCTATCAAGATCAAGACCCCCAAGTCATCCCCATTCTTCACATACATGAAATCTTGGTGGGCAAATTTCAAGATATTTTTTATAGGAAGTGCAAAGCAAGCCCAAAAAGAGGTAACCCGTTAAAGAACTCCTGGTTTGACGAATCATGTGCCAGGGCCAAGTCAGGGGTTAAGTGTGCTATTTCGGAAGGGTCAATAGGGGATATTCAGTCATCTAGACGTATATATAAGGAATCTATCTTACGAGCTAAAAAAACCTGGGAGGACTCCATTTGGCAAGAACTGCTAAAAGCATCCAAATCCAACAATAATGGTAGGTTTTGGGAACTTGTAGCCAAAAGAGAGCACGGGGGTAGAACCATCACGTCAACTCACATCCAGCCAGAAAGCTGGGTGAACCATTTTTCCTCCCTCTATAGTATAATGGACATTCTTGATGTTCCCACAGAACATGGTAAGAGAGAAGACCTCGACACTCATCAAGATATCGAATCCCCTCTTATTCAATTGAGAGAGGACCATCTAGATATCAAGGACCCAATCTGCTTCTCCATAGAAGAGACTATAGAGGCAATTTGTTCACTAAAAATCGGGAAGGCTCCAGGTCCTGATGGAATACCAGGGGATCTATATAGATCAGAACCCCGAATTTGGGCCTGGTATATAAATGCTCTCTCTAACAAAATTTCTGAAGAGGGACAGATCCCTTCTACTTGGAAGGGTGCCGTGATCATACCCATTCATAAAAAGGGTAATGCTAATCTACCAGTAAACTACAGGCCAGTTAGCCTTTTAGATAATCTACAAAAGATTTTTGCTAAACAACTGTTTGGTAGATTAACACAATGGGCCGAGGAATGTAAGGTACTATCTCCCCTTCAAGCAGGGTTTCGACCTAGAATCAGCACAGTGGACCAGATCTTTAGGTTGTCAGTGCTGTATTGGAAATACACTGTTCTCGCCAAACAGCCTTTGTACGTTGCATTTGTAGATTTGAAATCTGCCTTTGACTTGGTCCCTAGGGAGAAGTTGTGGGTGGTTTTAGCTAGAACCGGAGTACCCAGAAACCTAGTCTCCCTAATAAAGCTTCTACACGAGGAGAACTATGCGCAAGTTCGTTGGGGTGAACAAGGTGAACTCACGGACAAAATTCCTATACACAGGGGTGTAAGACAGGGATGTGTGCTGGCACCACTCTTGTTCTCTTTATTTATTAACGAGGTAGTGCAACATATGATGAACTGCCAGAGTGACGCTCCCATTCTAGGGACCCATAAAACACCCATACTCCTCTTTGCTGATGATTCGCTTTTAATCTCAAAGACTCCCATGGGTCTGCAAACCCTCCTTGATAGATTTAGTGCTTTTTGCCAGGAATATGGCTTGGAGTTAAACACAAAGAAAACCAAGTTAATGGTGTTGCGCTCCGTGAAAAGGAAGAAATGTTCCATCTTTCTCGATGGAGTTTCCCTTGACAAGGTTAGTTTCTTCGATTACCTAGGTGTAAGGATGACCGATAATTTACGCTGGGAAGAACAGATTAACAAAAGCACTGGCCTTCTCATGCATAGTGCAGCTTCCATCTTGCGCTTTTTCAGGAGTACCTCCACAAAATCTGTTTCCCCTGCTATTAAGATATATGTAGCTAAGGCGCAGGGAGCTGCTGTGTACGGCGCAGAAGTATGGGGCTTCACTAATACCAGCAAACTAACACTTGGGGAGAACACATTTGCAAGGGCCCTCTGTGCATGTCCCCCCAGTACCCCACTGACACCTCTTTTCCTGGACTTGGGTTTTAAAAGGATCGCTGACCTGATAAACCTAAGACCCTTGACATATTGGGTCAGGCTATGGACCGTCCCTGAATTAGATACATATAAAGTCGCACTTTTAGACTTGTTAACATCTTCTAATGCAACTTCTATTCCATGGGTCAAGCATGTATCTACCTGGTTCAGGATATTGGGATTAGAGGATTACTGGGAGCACCCAAACAAACTTGCAAAAGTCCATCTTAAAACACTGAAACATGTATATTGGTCCTACATAAGGAATGTTGCTATTACCATAATTCAGGCGGCCATCTAACCAACCTATTTATAGACATCAAATGGTATCCACAGCTTGAGTCCTATTTAGACATTATACCCGATATGTTAGGCAAAAGCCTATTTGCCAGATTTCGTTTCGGGACCTTACCACTGAAGACCGTGGTGTGCTGGTGGGACACAAATGCGTCAAATGACCTTTGCCCTGCTTGTGGCTCTAATTCTGAATCAGTGGAGCACTTTATGTTTTTTTGTCCCGCATATAGGGCTCCTAGGAACAAATGGATTCGAGCCCCTTGTCTAGAAATGGGAATTAGGAACTGTGCACTAGCTTTAAGGATTTTTAAAAGCGATTCTACCAAAATGCTAATAGCTTCAGTTAGCAAATATTTACTCATGGCATGGCGCATTAGGAGCTTTTATATCCCAAAGGGTTAGCGAATATTTTATTTTTCTGTTGTCGATGTTACAATTGTGTTTTTATAGTGGGGATGAAATGCTTTTAATATTCATATTTATATTTATATTTTAATTTTTATATTCGTTATGGTAAATAGATTATGTATTGCTTTGATGATCATTGATCGAATAAAGCTCTGTTGAATGATGAATCCCTTTTGTATTTTTTTTATTAGCTTTAATCTCAGGCCCCTGCCTCACATCCACTTTTCCAGCTGAAGTAAACACTTCCAACAGATATCTGCCTTTCCCCTAAGCAATGCCCCTATTATTGTAGCTATTGTGCAGCTTAATCTTGACTTCTGTGACATCAATACTGGGCTCATTCTTGTCTTCCTGCATTTTGATTTTCTATGCTTGCCTTAGAATCCTTTACATTATTTATCTCTAAGGAAAGTATTAAGAGGCGGTTCACAAATGTAGTTCATGAAATGTACCACTCCTGCAATTACAATATATTTTCAACTTTTTGGGTACATAAAATCCTCAGTTAAATACCTAGATATCTATGCAACTGGTAGATTTCTAAGAGTACATTTATTTCTCTATTCGTGGATTGTCCTACAGGCCCCGAAAGCCAGAAGGCTAGGACCCTGAATATGAATGTTTTTGGAATGTGGTGAGAAATTGACTTCTTCTAGTAAACCTATATATGTCAAGGGTGTGGTATTTACCAGAAGTTGTGGAATTTACATAAACAATGGGCACCTTTACGTGAAATTAGGTGTATAATGTATCTGTTTGTGCATTTTCAGAGTTTGTGGCCATGTTTTTCTCCACCAAACATTTTCAAGGGAATATTGCTGGGTGTTGAGTGCTGTAATTACCTGATTAAAGCTTGACTAAACTTGTACTCATATCATGGCCTAAATGAGAACAAACTTAGCATTAATGTTTAAAACATGTTCTCCGCTGCCAGAAAATGGGTTTCCTCGTTGAGAAATGCCTTTCCTTACACAATTATGAAATATGAGGGTGTTTGGCAGATTTTGCAAACCAATTTTACATTCATTATGACCATTTTCTGACATGTATTTACCTGGGTGCAAGGGGGTAACAAAAAAGTATCAAAAACATATGTGATTATCAACAAAATAGCAACTTTGTTATTGTGCAGTACCTTCTAAATTATTACTCCATGTTCCTTCCCTTGTGAACAGGCATATTCCTGGGCATACCTGTGACAAATTGGGTTGTAGGTTGAGTGGGGTATGAGCCCTGGTCAAGCAGCAACCACAATCCTTGTCTGGGTAAGGCACAAGCAAACCCCAAATTAACATGTGCTTACTCTCTGGTAGCTTGGCACAGAGCAGTCAGGCTTAACTTGAAGGAAATGTATAAAGTATTTGTGCAACAATTCCTACAGCAAAACAGTGAAAACACCACACCAGGTTAGAAAAATAGAACTTTATTTAATATTTAAAACACAACCAAAACAAAAAAAAATCCAATCAGTAGAATTCTAGATATGAATTTTCAAAGAATAAACTGTAGAAGCTTAGAATAAAAGTGCCAAAAGGGTTGTGCCGGATCTGGACGAAGTCAAAAGTTTAGGCCAACCACCATGGAGCACACAGCAGCTACAGGGACCCAGTTAGGCTAGCTGAACCAAAGAATCTTAAATCCTGATTGAGGAGCTTCTTGGGGATCACAAACAAAGATGTGTCTGTTCTGAGATGCAGCAAGGCCTCAGTGTGAGTTCCTGTTGCATTGACATTGAGGATCCTGTGTCGAGGATGTGTGGCGCAGTCAAGGCATTATATTGGTTACGATCCATGCAGTACAGAGATACAGAGGTTTGGGGTTGTCAATGGGCTTCTGTCAACAGGAGATGCGTGAAGCTTGCACCGGGTAAGCATCAAGCAGCAGTGGTTTTGAAGGCAATGCGAGTGAGTTTGTGTCAGTTCTGAAACACCCAGAAGAGGGTACATTGGTTCGGCTTCATGCAGCGGCGGCAATGCCTCAGTTCTGCTCTCTCAGCAGAGGATGCATCAGTTCAGCTGGAGTAAACACCTTTGGCTCACATCGAAGGGTCCAGGATGAGAGTGGCACCACTTGGCACAGCAAACTCACAGATGGTAGAGTCCAGGTGTAGAAGCAGGATTGTTAGAAGTATTTCATGTCCCTGAGACTTCAGATGAGGAGGTCAGCCCACCAGCCCTTGGAGTCACTCTGGGTTGGAAAGATGCATGTCCAGTCTTTTTCACTCATGGGCAAGAAGGCAGCAGGCACAGTCAGCAAAGCAAAGCAGGAATCCAGCAAACCAGCAGTCAAGCAGAGTGTCAAGCCTTGATCCAGAAGTGTATCAAGTAGTCTTGTTTGAGGTTCAGTATTCATACTTTGGCTCCCTGACTCTGGAAGGTGGGAAAAACCTCTAGACAGTGGTTCTGAAGAGCAAGAGGTTCCCACCTCCCCTCGCCTAGCTCCAAACTGGCTGGAGTGATAACAGAGTTTTTAAGCCCTTTGTGTGTTGACAGGACACAGCCTATTCGGGTATAAGTGAGGTTGCGTCCAGCCACTTCCTCCCATCTGGCCCAGGATGACCCATTAAGTCACACCTAAGCTTCCATTGTGTGTGGTTGTCTAGGCAGAATGCACAAAGCCCATCTGCCAACTATACCCAGTTGTGCGACCAGAGACAGGCTGCAGGCACCAAATTGCTAAGGTAAGAAAATGGCAACTTTATAAAAGTGACATTTTCAGAATTGCAATTTAAAATTTTATTTCACCATTAGTTAGGATTTAAAATTGTGATTCCAGAGACACCAACCATGAATGGGTTATCTCTTCGTATTTTGAAGTTGCACTTATAAGAGGTAATGAGTCAACTCCAATGTTAACCTGTGGGAGAGACAGGTCTTGCAGTGGTGAAAAATGAATTTAAGAGTTTTTTACCACCAGGATGTGTAAAACTAAAAAGTTCACGACCTACTTTTAAATACATGGCACCCTGCCCTCTTGGAAGTCCAGGGCCTACCCTAGGGGTGGATTATATGTATTAACAAGCATTTGCAATGCAACGGGGCTCACATTTGCTCGAGTTGGAGCTATTTGCATTGTAAACTCCTAACCTAACTTTTCTTGTCACACAAATTAAAAGAAAAAAAAACACAGCGCAATCGCGCTATGTAAAATGCAGCTCGATTGTGCTGAAATTGAAAATAAAAAAATGGAGCACGATCGCGCTATGCAAACCTCAGCGTGATCACGCTGCGGGGGAAAATTAACAGATAAAGTAGTCCAGAAACCAGGCTCAAAACATCGAGCCTCATATATTTCTAGTAGTTTACCAGTGCGGTGTACGTCATGCCTTTCACAAATGAAAGCAAGCAGATTTTAAAGAGCAAGCCCAGTAACCAATGAAGGAGACTGACGTGACCTGTGCGTGGTTTGAAGCCCAAAGAGAGATTACTTTATGGACGGAGTGCTTTGCGCTCGCCCATAAAAAGGAAGCCTTCATCCTGGCAGAAGTTTTATTTTGCCAGATCGAAATGGCAGTTTAGAACTGCACACATATGCACTGCAATGGCCTTCTGAGACATGTTTAAAGGGCTACTTAAGTGGGTGGCAAAATCAGTGATGCAGGGCTTCTTGTAGAATTTAATTTGCAGGTGATGGGCACAGGTAGTACCGCTTACTAGGGACTTACAAGTAAATTAAATATGCCAATTTGGTATATGCTAAAGTAACCATGTTTTGGGGAAAGAACACAGGCACTTTAGCACTGGTTGGCAGTGATAAAGTGCACATAATCCTATGGCAAGTAAAGATGAAGTCAGCAAAAACAGAAGATCAGACCCTGAAGCACTTTCTTGAGTTTGCACAGGAGGTCCTGCCAGCTAGAACTGAAGACTGCAATGCTATTCAAATAAGCAGCACTGAAGTTTTCCAACCCAACCAGGACCCAGTTCACCAACCTCTGGAAGGTGGCAGGGGCATTTGTACACTCAATGGGCATTATTCAGAACTGGAACTGTCCTTCTGGGCTAGAAAATGCTGTCATTTCTTTGGTACCCTTGGTCAAGACAATCTGCCAGTACCCAAACGTTAAATCAAATGTGCTGAGGAATTTGGCATCTCCTGGCCAATCTATGAGCTCATCAGCTCTGGGGACGGGGTGTGTATCGGTCTTGGTGATTATACTGAGTCCACAGTAGTCCACACAGGACCTAAATTCTGGAGTGACACCTGAAGAGACAGCCTTGGGTCCCACCAACACTGGGCTAGACCAAGGGGTTTTTGAGGGCTCAATCACCCTTCATCTTTAATGTTGGCTCTCACCTTATCAGACATGTAAAGTTTACCCTTCACAGGCATTCTGTCCACCAGTATCAATATCATGACTACACCATGTAGTGAGTCCTGAGGTAAAGGAGATTAAAGAGGCAAACTGCCTCAGCAACAAGTGGCAGTCTCTGTTCAGTGTATGGAGAACTCAACATCCTCCAATGACCCATCCTGCTCCTTGGAAAAAGGAAAAAAGGAGGTCAGGGAGAGGTTCATTCTCCTCTTCCACTCTATTACGTTACTAGTAGGATGGTTAACTCAGACCTCTCAAAGTGAGGACTGAGGTAATAGACATGCAGAACCCTCAAGAGGAGTCTTGAGGTCTACCAGATAAGTGACATCATTCTTCCACTCCTTCACCTCATAAGGCCCAGACCAGCAGTCTTGCAGGTCTCTGGACTCTACGGGCTCCATCATCCACACTTTTTGACCAGGCTAAAACTCAACCATGATTACATTTTGGTAATACCACTGTTTCATGTCCTCCTGGCTGGCTTTCAGGTTTTCCTGTGCTAGCTTCTAGAAGTGTCTTGTCTGGTTGTAGAGTGCCAGCATGTAGCTGACTATATCCTGGAAGGTCTTCCTGGGAGCTTGCTGCCAGCCCTGCAACACCAGACTGAGAGGTCCTCTTGCAGAGTGTCCATACAGAAGATCGAAGGGGCTGAAACAACACCCTTTTGCAGTACCTCCTTATAGGCAAAAAAAGGTATGGCAGGAGGATGTCCCACTTCCCCCTCATGGGTTCTGACAGACCCATTATCATACGTTTGAGGGTCCTATTGAAGTTTTCCACAAGCCCAATGGTTTTAGGGTAGTAAAGAGTGGAGAACTTATAGGTTACCCCATGCTCCTTCAACATGATCTTCATGCACCCTGACATGAAGTTTGTATCCCAGTCTGAAACCATCTCCTTGAGGCATCCCATGCTGGTAAAGATTCCCTCAGTACCCTTGCCACTGTGGGCACAGTAACTGTCCTCAGAGAAATAGCCTCTGGGTCCTGGGTAGCATGGTCAACCAACACCAGGATGAACCAGTTGCCTATGGCTGTCTTGGGGCCCAGGCGCCCAATGATGTCAATGCTCACCCTTTCAAATGGGGTGCCAATGACAGGCAAAGGTTGCAGGGGAGCCTTGTACTTCCTTCCTGACTTGCCACTGGCTTCACAGGTAAGACAGGACCTGCAGAACCCATCTGAGACCTTCCTCTTTTGAGGTCTATAAAAGTGGGTAACATGCCTGTCAAAGTTCTTGTTCTGCTCCAAATGACCTGACAGAGGCACATCATCAGTCAACTCCAGTAGGAAGGCCCTGTAGCACTAGGGGATCACCATCACAGTGGTTGAAGCAGGCTCAGGAACTTTGGGCTCATTAAACGGGAGACCATTCTCCCAGTAAAGGAGGTGATCACCATAGGTGTCGCCAGCCTCCTGGGCTCCGGCCCGCTGCTGTAAGCCCACAAGAGCAGGGCATTTCCTCTGCCAATTCCTCCCTGGTGGGAACCCCTTTCTTCTGCTGATTGGACTGTTCAGGTAAGTTACTCAGGTCAGTAACTTCCTCACCTGTGCGGTGCAGGGGATCCCTCTCAGAGTCAGCCTCCTCCCTCACATTGGAAGTTTCAGGAGTGTTTTTCTCATTTCCCTTGTCCTTTTCTTTTTGGCAGGTACCTGTGCCATTCTTCCAGGCTCTAGGTTCTCCTGAATACCCTCTCGGGTGCCATGGGCTGTGTGGTCAGGCACACCTACTTAGGCAACTCTAATATCTCAAAGTAGATCTGAGCTTCACCTCCTTCCAGACAGTATGCTCCAAGTCATTGCCAATCACACAATCCACAGGCATGGACAGACTCAAAGGTACCCTCAAGAATCCCTAGACTCTCCCCCACTTAAAGGGAACCAGAACCACTAGATAGTGACTCTCATGGTTGTTAGCTGCAACAACTTGGTTGAATTTATTAGGGACTACCGGCTCTGACATCACCAGTTGACACTTGACAGTAGTCATACTGGCTCCAGTGTCTTTCAGAGCCTCCACCCTCTGCCCATTGATGGTGGACCACTGTCTATATTTCCTGGTATTATTAGGCATGTTAGTTCTCTGCCCCATCTCTTTGTCACCCAGGGACACTAGGGTAACCTCTATGCTGTCCATCACACTATCTGCAACAATCTCCTCCCCAAATGCTACACAAGCCAACCCCAGTGACTGCCCATCTGTGGGAGGCTGTGCACGCTTGGGACACTTAGCATCCTCCTTGAAGTGTCCTTCCTGTTGACTCATAACACTTGGGGGTGCCTTCCCTGATGAATTATTGTCAGGGAATCATCTCTTCTTCTTCTTCTTCTTCTTAGTCAGGGGATGGGAGTTCTGACCCGAAGAACTAGATTGGGGCCCTTTAGAGAACTCCTTGTTTTTAGGTTTATGTTCCCCATCTTTCTACTGATTGGGGACCCTGCCCACGTATGTGGTGATCACCCCCACATACTGCACGCCGAGTGGTCCGCCTCCTTAGCAAGCTCCCTGGGGGTCAGAGAGCTTACTGTCAATCACGGATTGGCGCAGGTCTGCAAAACAAATCGTACAGCCCCTGATAATCTTTCATTGACTGCCTTTCATCCAACTAGCTGGTGCCTTGCAAAAGGATTCAACACGATCCACCCAGGTCTGTTGGACCATCTTCTGGTTGTCTCTAAATTTCTGCCTACGCTTTTCTGGGGTGTGACCATATTTTCTGACAAGGACTATCTTCATGTGGGAATACCTAATTCTGTCCTCCTTCTCTAGGGCCAGTATTGTGTCCTTCCCCTCACTAGGGATATACCTCGAAAGAGTAGCCCCTCAATCCTGCTCAGGGATCTGGTCCATCTGCAAGGCAATCTTATCAACCTTAAACCACCTGGCAATGTCATCTCCCACAACAAAGACAGGCATCAGACTGTTAGGAATATGGATCCTTTTGTCTCCAAAGAGGTCATTGAGGTCCAGCTCCCTAAGACTCAGTTCATGAGCTACCATCCGTTTCTTCTCCTACATGCCCAATTTCTTCTTCCCTAAGTCACTCTTGTCTCAACCTTCTCCTTTGCCGTCTCTCTGGCAAGCCTCTTTTCCTCCATTTTAAGCTTAGCCATTTCCAACCTGTACTCTCTCTCTGTCCTCCTCTCTGCCAGCTCCTTTGGGGACAGGTTGTGAGAGAGCACACTTCTCCCTGCACATGAAGTGACTTCCAATCCTGGGAGGATGTTTCCCCCCCTCCTCAACAGGTCACAGCCCAAGGCCCTCCTGTGGGCCCTGGTCCAATCCTTCTTCAATGTCCTTATCCTGTTGGTCACCTATTGTGCCTGGCACTTGATGAGCCTCTGCCCATGCTTTCTGAAGCACTGCCTTCTTGGTGCTCCTCTTGGTGGGCAACTACCTCGCCTGACAAAACCTCTTGGGCTGGGCCACGGTGTAGCCCTCCAGGTTTGCCAGCTCAAACTCTATCTTTGCAAGTGAGATTACAGACATAAGCAGTCAGGTAAAGGAAGAATGAATGTAGAAAAAGCAAAATTAGGCCAATCAGGGAGAATGTAAACTTAAATTGGTCTTAAATATGGGATCATAGTGCATACCAAATTACTGTATGGTACTGCGCAAACACAAGTCCTATCCTCACTGCTGATCACTAATGCAATAAATTGGGTTGTTAGTTGACTGGGGTATGAGCCCTGGTCAAGCAGCAAATATATTCCTTGTGAGGGTAAGGCACAAGCAAACCTTGACACAAGCAGTTCGAGACCCTCACAGATGACACAACCAGTGCTGCAGGCCTACTAGTAGCATTTAAGTTACAGATCCGGGGAACATGTAGTGCACTTTATTAGGGACTTATAAGTCAATTAATTATGCCAATTGGGTATATACAAATGTTACCATGCTTTGGGGAAAGAGCACAAATACTGGTTAGCAGTGGTAAAGTGCACAGAATCCTAAGGCCAGCTAAACAAATTCAACTAACTCAGTTGATTTGAAGGCAAAGGGTTAGGGGGAGGCCACAATAAGGATCTCGAGTCTAACACTATCCCTAAACTTAGACTTACAGAATTAAAATGTGTACTGACAATTTTTCCATAACATTCAAGAGTTTCATGTCTTGCCGGTTCCCCTTCTGACATTTGCAACAAAAGTTTTTTTTTATTCAAGTTTGGCTTAGAAATGCAAAAAGTTATAATTCGAGATCCGTTGTATTTATTAGAAACTGGTGCTTCTGTATGTTGAGGTAAAGGAGCATCCCTACAATGGTACTAGCAGTGAATTTCTACCAAAGGACCAAAAGTAGTTTTTTCAGTATATGAGTAGTGCTCCAGCATACTTTATTTAGCTTACAGTGCTGAAAATCCTAAATCCATCCTATTGTGTATGTTTTTGCCACGGGAAGGAACATTTTTGTTGAGAAAACTCTGTTCAGTTCTATAAATTACTTGTACATTATCAGTCTGGGATACTATTTTAACCCATATTTACTAATTATTTATGCAGAACAGCAACCAAGTGTTCCGTCCTGCAATGTTTTGCACCAGGGGGAAAACACATATCTACAAAGATTGGCATGCTGTTGTTGTCATCCCTAGTGCCCA
Source organism: Pleurodeles waltl (assembly GCF_031143425.1). Lineage (NCBI taxonomy): Eukaryota > Metazoa > Chordata > Amphibia > Caudata > Salamandridae > Pleurodeles > Pleurodeles waltl. Next base: position 122,016,130 of record NC_090439.1, read on the forward strand.
CACTCTAACAAGTCTGCTTTGTGGGATGTCTAGCCTCTCACCATGGCATTGATTTGAATTTTCGATGTCTAGCATAGGATTTGTGGTGGAAGCATACTCTTGCAGTGCAAATTCCTATGCCTAGCAAACTCAGAAGGATCCCACACATTAAGTATACGTTGTGCACTGTGGCACACAGTAAGACATTGGAGTATTAGTTGAGGGAGGCGAGAACCCACTTCAAATAATATTCACAGTTCTTGTCAGGTTGAACCACTAACCTTGCTAAAATAAACCTGTGCTTAACCATTTGGCAGCTTGGCACGAAGCAGTCAGACTTAACTTACAGGCAATCCATAAAGTATTTGTGCAGTACTCAAACACTAAAAAAGTGTAACATACACAAGAAAAATCACAAACCATTTTAGGAAAAACTTTTAATAATTAAAATACACCAAAATGGCAAAAATCAAATAAGGAGAAATGGTGATATGAATTTTTAACGGTTTAATAAAAAAATTAAAAAAATGCAAACATGGTTATCTGGTCATGTGAAACCAGAAAAAAAAGTTAAGACAGACAGGGACAAGGTTCATCCCAGTGGAAAGTTTACCTTCGAATTTAAAAAATGTTATGGAGAAAAAGTGGTCATCGATGACTCATTGGCAGAGGAAGCTGCAAGTTGGATTCGAGGTGGGGCTCAACAACAGTAACAATAGCATGGATCTCGGCATATTCATCAAAGAGGGAGGGGAATCGCCTAAGTCTGTGCCCCAGAAGGCCTCAGCATACATGGGATGTTCCTCTGTGTCAACCCTGATAAAGCTCTCTATGTTCAAGCTTTGAAACATTTCTAGAAGTCAGATCTCTTTCAGTGGAGCAAACCAGCAATTATCCGCTGACCAGTGATTTGATGGCTGTGGCTTTGATGGTGATCCTGCTCTCCGTTGATTGTTCAGACAGAAAGTTGGCAAAAAGATTCTGAGGCCCAACTTTTCGGACAGGAGGAACACCATCCAAGGTTCCAGGACCTGGAGGGCACCACTTGGGGGTTTAGACTCATTCAACAGAGGCCAGCAGCAGGGTTCAGGGCAGGTCCAGTTGGAACTGGTCAGCTAGGTAATTGCAGGGCGAGAGCTCTAGCTCAGCTGGTCATCCAAGTGACCTTTGGAGTAACTTCAGGGGTCCTGAGCTGAAGGTAAGCAAGTCCAGTCTTCATTTGGGTTCTTCAGACAGCAGGGTATTCCTTTGTCTAATTATTGACAGGTACAGGAGTGATCTGAGGAGAGGTGTGACAAATCCACTTTTATGATCAGTGCTAGCTTTACGGGGAAAGCAAGCCTTTGTCCATTTCCTAAGCCAGTTCTGGTTAGTTCCTTTACCCCATGGGGTTTGGTGGAAACCTGCCTAGAAAGACAAAAAAGAGGTAAGCATAGGTGTAAGCTTCATCTACAAGTGAAAACAAGTAATCCTTTGAAGATCAGAAGGGTGCTTAACACAGCCCACCTGGCCATCCTGTCGTTGTAAAGGGGTCCCTTCCTCACTCCCAGGGCCATTTGTCCACTGTCTGGAAACAATACACATCTTACCTCAGGGGAGCCATTATGGGTTAAGTGACAGCTTGGCACTGGCAGAAAAGACCCTTGATTTTAGGCAGGGATATGACAACTTTCTGAAAGTTAAGTTCCCAAAATAGTTAACAAAAATCCGATGACAGCTATGTTGGATTTTAAATTAATATTACAATGAGTGCTTCAGCTATTTTTCTGGCTACTCCCAAACTGAATTTAGCCCTTATTAAATGTATTAGTATAAATCATTGTTAACCTATGGGAGAGCCTGCCTTGCCATAGGAAAAAACTAGTTGGGAGGTTATTCACAGCCAGGACGTGTAAAACATTGAGCCTCATTTACGAGGTCCTAGCAGCACACTACACCACCAGAGCATAATTGTTTTTTTCATGCTCTGGTGGCACAATGTGGTATCCCATATATACAAGGTCACGCAAAGCCACCTTGCCTAGCTTTTCATGGTCTTGTAAATATAGCCCCTTTTCATAATAAGGTAAAGACCTGGCAAAAGTTTTATTTTGCCAGATTGAAATGGCAGTTAGAACTCCACACCCAAGCTGCGGTGACAGGCATGGAAACATGTTTCTAGGCTTGCTCTGGTGGGAGGCAAAATGAGTGCTGCAGCCCACTAGTAGCATTTAATGTACAGTCTATGGATATATACAGTAGCATACAAGGGACTTATAAGCAATATAATTATGTGCAAGACAATTTCAACATGTTTGAAAGGGAGATTACAAGCACTTTACCCCTGGTTGGCATTGGTAAAGTCTGCAGATTTCCATGGCCAACGAAAAAACGTGTTCAGCAACAGAACTCAAAATTCTGCATTGGTCCTACAGCCAGACCAGATTTCTAAAATACACAAGTTGTGTGTTGATGTTTCAGAGGAATTAACACATTTCCACTTGTTTACACCTACTTCAGGTTTGGCGCCTAAGCCATGAGCTGTTTACATTGATATGCTCATTTCCTTGATGTCAAGAGATTCAAAGCAGTATGTAATGTGTATTTTTGCACTAAAAAAAGGGATCCTTTCCAGTGTGAAACCTCTTTTTTCAAATACATGTACAGGTTTGCAAAGCTTGAGTTGGTTTCCGCCAGAACAAAGCATTATTAAATCTAGGCCTTTGTTTTGCTATCCCTTTTCCAAGATCACATACAGTGAAAGGTTTTGGGACTATGTTCTGGAAAGAAATTGTTTGTGAACCAGCACTAAAGTAATTGTTATTTTGACAGCACTACATTCACGGATCAGAGACAATTCAAAGGTCTTTATCTGTGGGTTGAATATAATAGCTGACTTATGACATATTTGATTAGGTTGCCTTATGTTTTACCTTAAGATAGGAGTTATCCCCTTCATCACTTATGAAATATAATATTTTTTTTGAGTCCTCATTTGTAACAAAAGACAGGAGAAGCCATGCTGTGTACCTGCTCTGGTTGGGTCCCAGACCCAGGAGTGGGCACCAGAGGCACGGTGTCCAACCAACATGAGGAGAGAAGGTATGGAGGGGGGCAGAAAGTACAGACCGATCCACCTCCCCCCTCCTCTCTGTTACGTATAAGATAATTAATCATTGGACTCTTATTATAGTCAAATGCAAAAAGATTATCCCAAATATATCTTCCCAGGCTACCAACAAGAGGAGTTAATTCTATAGAAAGTCAAAAATGGTTCCATATGCTCTAGCGCCTTACCTCTCCATTACTATAATCAAAGTCAGAAATTCTCTTCACTGACAACAGTCAATCAGTGTGAGTAGGAGGGGAACTCAAATCCACTTAGTACATATTTCTGCTGTGCTATTAATATTAAATAGAAGAAAAGATGTGCCACAGGGTTTGCCAATTTATCATGGATGTTTCCCCCAGGAACCTCGTATAGCCCCAAAACAATCATTGGTAGACTGATTTCTACTTGTCTATTTATAATGGATAAAATCATCTTCCCCACTTTTTCCCAGAAATGTTTAATTCCCAGACATCTCCACCAGAAATGTTTATCATCTACGCCCTCTAGGCTGCACTTTGGGCAGTGCTCTTCTTTTGAGGGCCTATTTTCACTAACCTTCTGGGAGTCCAGTAAACCCTGTACAAGTGATTCCTCCTCAAGGAAGCGGGTTTCACCACTGACCAAAGCATCTTCATAGATAACAGCCAAAAATGAAGCAGGTCAAGTGCTGGAAAATCAGGCCTGTGTGGGTGATGGAAGAGAGGCATCCCAGGCCTGTATTAGTACCCAATACCATCTTGAAACTTCTTTCTTTAGCCGCTGCCCACCTATGATTTCACTTTCCCAATCTGTAACAAGCCCGGCCTCGGGCTCTCCTTGTACCCAGGATTTAATTTGTATATATTTAAATCTATATAACTTAGCATTTGTCACATCAGATAGGGACTCCCATGAGATCACAGAACCTCTGGTAACTATTTGTCCCCATTGTGCAATTCCTCCATCTATCAGTGGGGTAGCTAGGGCATCTTGTAAACATATCGGTGTACCGGGAGAGTCCCAGATTGGGACCAACTCGCTATAATATGGGATTTCCAACCCTGTTCTCAATGCAAACCATATCCTGCAAGCGGTATTAAGAACTTTTAATCTTACTTTTTTGTAGTATCTGGGATGGCCAAATTTATAAAGAAAATGCGTACCCTGCTCCCGAAAGCTGCCTGTTAGTGCCCGCAACTGTGAGGGACCATATTCTTTGGAAAATAGTTGTCTATTGTTTTTCAATTGGAATGCCCAGTAATAAAGCTGAAAGTCTGGGAGTGTGATTCCTCCATCTAGCTTCTTTTTCCTCAATTTTTTTCCAAGCTATTCTGGGATTTTTGTATGAACATATGAATCTGACTACCTCCCCCTGCAATTTCCGTAACCAGTCAATTTTGAAAAATAAGGAGAGATTATTAAAAATAAAAGGACATTTTGGGAGTATCACCATTTTTATTAAATTAGTTTACCTAAAATAGAGAGTTGGAGGTATGACCATCGAGTGAAGAGCCTTTTTGTTTCCTTGAAAAGATTTAAAAAATTCACATGGGCCATCTCTGCCTGGTTTTTCACTACTTTTACCCCAAGGTAACGAATTTCATCTTTCTCTAGTCTACTATCTTGTGGACCATTCCAAGTCATCACCTCGGATTTATCGGTATTAACTGAATAGCCAGAGAGTTCCCTGAACCCTGCTGTAATTTCAAACAATGCTGGGGAAGAACTCTGAGGGTCTTGCGTATAAACCAGAAGGTCGTCTGCATATAAGGCTTCCTTCAGGCCCCATCCTTGACGTTGAAAGGGTGTTATCCTCTGATCTAATCTGATTCTCCTAGCCAAAGGTTCAATATATAAATTCAAGAGAATGGGGGAAAGAGGACATTCCTGTTGGGTTCCTCATTCAATTTTAAGCTGTGGAGATAAGGAGCCATTAACCAGAACCTTGGCCATGGGTGCTTTATAAATAGCTTTGATTGCCTTAAAAAAATTATCTCCTAAATTATTATGTTCCATCACTAACTGCATGAAAAGCCAGTTCACCCTGCCAAACACTTTTGCTGCATCAATTGTTAAAACGGTGAGAGGAATTTTAATAAAAGTAGCAATATCAATTGCAGAAACTAAGTCATGGATCAAATCACCTAAGTGCCAATTTTTCCTCAAACCTTTCTGGTTATTATGTACCAGATCACCAATCACATTGTCTAGTTTCCCAGGAAGTACCTGTGTAAAAATGTTATAATAATTATTAAGCAGTGAGATGGGCCTATACGACTCACATCTCCTAGTGTCTTTCTGCGGCTTTAACATTAAAGTTATAATGGCTTCATTCCATGAAAGCGGAACCGAGGTAGACTCTATGGATATCGAGTTCATCAACTGAGTTAAAACTGGCACGAGCTCTTTTTTTTAGAAGTTTGTTTAATTCGGCCGGGATCCCATCTGGGCCCAGGGCCTTCCCGTTTTTCAATTTGACAATAACATTTTCTACCTCACCACATTGGAAACGTTGATTAAGGGTCTGATTCTTATTCGGTTCTAGCCAAGGAAGGGGTGTCTCCCCTCAACCAGTTCTCAGTCACCCCTGTCAGGACCAAGTGTCTTCCTTATATAATTCTGAGAAGAATTTAACGAATGCTCCTTCAATATCATGATCTTCTGAAGATACCCTGCCCGACTCATTCATCACTATACTTTTAAAGATATTTCTAGTATTGTCAGACCTGGTTTTCCAAGCTAGTAGCCTCCCACATCCTTCACCATAATCAAAATGCCCAAGTTTACTAGCTTCCCATTTACTTCTCACAAGTTATTCCAAGAAAGCCTCAAGTAAGTTCCTAGCTTCCTGAATTTGATTCTGTAAGTCAACTTGCAGTGTTGCATCCATAGAGGTGTTCATCTGAGCTTGAAGTATGCAGAGGTTACCCTCCAAGGTCTCTATTATGACTTTAGTTTTCTTAGACCTGTAAGCTGCATAGCTAATCAATTTCCCACGAATAAAAGTATTATATGCTTCCAAAACTGTGGTAATCAATGCTGAACCCAGGTTGATCTAAAACAAGTCCTTGGAATCTCTTCTCAACATTTGTATAATCTCTTCCTCCCCCAGAAGAGATCTATCAAGTGTCCATCTGGAATATGCACGTGGACCAGTGAGAACTATGTCTAGCTGTACAGCCGAGTGGTCCAAAAGATGACATGGCTGGTGAGAAACTCCTGCTAGTTTGTTTCGAAGACTTGCATCTATCAGAAAAAAATCAATTCTAGAGGTGTGACCCTATTTTTTGTTTCAAAAGATAAACTCCTTAGTCTGCCCCATTCGAATTCACCAGGGGTCCAGCAGGTCAACATTCTTTATTACGTTATAGAGACAGTTCCTCATTTTAATTGTGCTAACAGTAGGTCTGGGGGTGGATATATCTATAGTGGGATTGAGCAAAACATTGAAATCCCCTCCAACTATTATCTGGTGCTTAGCTCTGTCACTTAATTGCTCAAATAGATCCATAAGTGGACCAAGGCCATCCACGTTGGGTCCATAACAAGAGACCAGAGTGTAGTCAACCCCATCTAGATTGATATTCGTCAATCCCCATCTCCCCGTAAGATCAGCGCTTACATCAGTCAAACAAACTTGAATCCTGTTTTGCACAATAATTGCCACCCCTTTCACATTGCAAGATTGTTTAGTACAGGCAAACTGAGAGATCCATTTCTGTGACTTAAGAATATTCATCCACTCCTCATATCTTAGATGTTTCTCCTGCAGGAGAAAAATATGACTGTCAGATGGTCTAAAAAATTCAATGGATTCTTCTTCTCCTGATGCTTACTCTGAGACCATTTACATTCCAATTAAGACTTTTAGTATTAGTAATAGCTTCGGACCCGGTCATCCTTTTCTGATTCAGATAGTTGTCTCCTGTTCAACCCAATAAGTATATTAAGGTGTGCGGACTCTTGTTTTTCTTTTTTCTCCCATCTGCTCCCACCCCAGTGAGTAACCAAATCATTTTACTGCGTGATACTCCAAAACTACCCATCCCTATCCCTTCCCTGGGGAACCCTCCTATTAACCATAATGGGTGGATCATTCTTCCCAAGAGCCCAGCTTCGCCGAAGCCCGCTAACTCTCCTTTTTTATCTGTTCAATTAGTGCCATAACTTCTTGGGATCTCTTATATTGTACATTTTATTCCTCCACATTACCCTCAGGGTAGCCGGGAACCTCAGTTGTGTGGTGGCACCTAAGGTTTTAAGCTCCTGCATATACTTCCCCAGCTCCCATCGTCGATCTTGCATCACCCTAGACATGTTGGACCTTACTGAGAAAGACCAACCATCATGTTTGAAGCCCTGTACTTTGAAAGGCTCTATAAGGATCTGCCCCTTCATTCCGTATGAAGCAAAGTTAACCAAGACCTTCCTGGGTTTATCCATTTTGGGGTTCCTCCTGAGAGGATCCAGATGAACTCTCTGTATTTCCAGGTCCAGGTCAGTGGCGGCTTATATGTTCTTTAATTAGAGCTATAATAAGGCCTCTAGTACTATCTCCTTCTATTCCCTCTGGAATGTTAAAAAATCTAAGGTTATTCTGCCTACAGTGGTTCTCCAATGACTCTACTTTATCTCTTATATCTTTGTGATTTTGTTTTAAGGCTTGAAGTTCTTGCCTATTAGCCGCCACCTCAGTCTGCAGCACACCAATAGTAGATTCCGTAGTCCCTAATCTCTCTGTCAGATTAGTTTTTTTACAACTAGACTATTGCAGACTCCTTGAATTTTACCCTGATTAGACTCAGATATAGCGAACTTGAATCTCATCTCTTGCAATATGGATTGAAGTAAGGTGTTCGTACATGTTTTGCTGCTCCGTGCAACCTCCACCTCCTGTGATAATGTAAAATAGCCCCCTTGCATAGTTTGCCCTGTTTCTTGAGTAACTTGACTCTGTGACATGTCCAACAGGGTAGATGTTCCTTCTACTGTGATACCATCCAAATTTGCTGGAGGGTTAGACATGCTTTGTTGAGTGGGAGGGTCAATCTGCTCCTGTACCTTAAAAAAGGACCTAAGCGAGTGAGGGATTTTAATTTTCTTAGTAGTGAGTTTTGCTATATCTCCTATTTCTCTAATATTTTTAGTTAGTATGGCTTTATTATTTTAGATAGGTGCCCCCCCACAGAATGTTGCTGATATCGGTAATAAATTGGGGGCTTACTTTTCATGGCTCGCTTGTTCTTAGGCCCGCATCTACTGGCGAGTTAGATGGAATTAGTAGAGGGCCCAAATGCTCCGAACTGGTCCTAGAAGGAAGTCATTTTTGCCGCTGCTACTGTGTCCTGGCCCCAGGCCTTGGGGTCATACAGGATTGTTCCCCAGGGACAACCTGGTGAGTAGAGACACAATCCTGGCTGAAGCTGGGAAAGTCTCTGGTGAAGGAAGGTTCTGAGGGCAGCCTTCCACCCAGCTTCTGTTTCCAGCTGAACGAATTCCAGGAAGATGCCAGGGGGGAGGAGCCTGTGCTAACTCCGCTTCTGCTGCAGCTGCCCCAGTAGTATAGCCTGGCCACCACCCCTCTGTTCCGGCGGCTTGACACTACTGCCTGGAGCCAATGAGAGTAGTACGAGGAAGAAAGGTGGGGCTCTGTCTCAATGTGCCCGGTGGGATCCCCTTGCCATGGGGCACCCATACAGCGCAGGCGCTCTCAAACATGGGTCTCCAGGCTGCTCCCGAAGGTAGGAGAGTGTGGGCTGTCGGAGGGAGGGACTCGTGATCAGCACAACTAGCTGACCACCATGTTCCCCATTCCACGCTTAAAATGACCCACTTATCAAATATAATATTGTTAACTATGAGGATGCTTAAAGTGTTTTTTGGGCAGACTGGTTTTACTTGATATTGCAATAGTTTTGGCCAGTGTTTATGTCCTTTAAATAAGTGTGGTGACTTGTTTGCTTGCCTTATGAATTGTTTAAACAGATATTGTTTAATGTGCTGTGTTTTATATAAACATTTTATTTTTTACATCAATCCTTTACATAGTTGATTTGTAGACAACATAGCCGGAACATGTCATTCCATACATATTAACATTACAAACTGAATGAAAAAACACAAAGGAAGAAACCAAAACAATTAATCAAAGATTAGGGAAAGTCTATTCGGAAGCCAGAATGGATATTATCCATAGGATGTACATATTGTGTCCCTAAACAGAAGACTATAGGGTCTCTTCATAAACTGCACTTTATAGTGTGTTTAGTAGTATCACAATAGTACTACTCGGGTACTCAAAGTGCTATTCTCAAACCTACATACAGAGACTTCCATCTACTTCATGTCTATCTTTTTTAATGCTGAGATCTACACACACATGTGAGCCTATGTTTCAGTAATAGTAAATGTGGTAAAGAAGGAGGGGGGCAGGAAAATGAGGAATATTTATTATAAAATTGGTGGGGCTTAGGGTAAAGTAAGGAGTATTTTAGGGAGGGATAAGGAAGGGTTTAGGGAGGGACAGATATGAGCCCACAAAATAGTAAGGACATTGCTATTCACAAAATGCACCTTTGAACCTAGTACAGCCAAAATCTTCCAAAGCAGTTGTAAATATACTCCAAGTGACACCTGGAGTACGTCCTGCACCAGATATGACCAACTACTGGAACTACTACATGCATCCACAGAAAATATTGGAGACAAGAGCTTTAAAATTCTATACGAAATAATGTTCAAATAAATTAACTTTTTTCAACTTTAAACATCTTGTTACATTATATTTAATGTTAACAAGTTATACATAATTGAAAATAAAAAGTACATCATTATATTTTATTAAACATAAAAAAATGCAATGAATTGTAACTGTTAATGTTTTTAAAAAATAACTCAACTATTTCATATATACACAACTAATATTTAATAAACAGAATCCTTTTAATGTAGATGAGATTTTTTTAACAAATCTTTAAATAATAACTGTATTTTAATGTATTGAAAATCATTATTTCTAATGCACTTCTAAGATAATAGTGCAATACATTTTTTATTTGTTCTAGGTTTAATTTTTATATAAATACACACACACATACACACACACATATATATTATATATATATTACCTGCTGGCAGTCGCCAGTAGGTAAGTCTAGTTGGGACCTAGCTTCCATAGGAAAAATTGTTTTTTGTTTTGTCAATAACTTTAGCACTGCTTGACCAATCTTCACAAAATCTCAAACTCAATATGACAGTCAGTTCAGCTGCTGTCTTGAAAGTTTTGGGATGATCCATCAAGCGGGGGCCGAGAAAAAAGCGGGCCTCGAAGTGCATTTTCCTCATGCTTTTTCCATTAGGGTCTTTAGAAGTGACTACAGCCCGGACCGCTGAATTGAATTCCACCAAATTTGGCAAGAAGCTAGTTCTTGGTACACAGATTGTGTTTTGTGTTATTTGGTGTAGATCCGTTCAGTAGTTTTGGAGTTATTAAAGGACAAAATAACATAGATATCTGGGCAAAGCCTAAGCACAGATCTCATGATGAGGAACTAAGAAATGCTGGCAGCCATCTAGGGACCAATTAACATGATAGTAACCCACTGAAATGTATAGTAGTGAATGGCGGGTTTTGAGGGTCATAAAAAGGAGAACATATAAGGGGTGATAACCAATTTTAATTACAGTTGAAATAAGTTATTGATGGTACCATACTAAATTTTATTAATTGTGGTGTGTTCTAAGATGATTTTACCCTGTGAAAAAGCCTTCTGCTGGGATTTCATGAATCATGTTGACAGAAAACTTTTTTCTCATGATTTTCCCATTGAGGTTATGGAAGGTGTTCCAGAAGCTAAAATGAGATCACATTTTCTGAAAATTCAAACTATCCTTCTCAGCCATATGGAAATGAAGTCTGACATTCTCAGTAAAACACATACTTCCAACAGAAGCAGGCTGTTAGTTGATTTCCTCATGATCTCCTGCAGCCTTCCATAGTGTTCTAAAGAACAATTAGAGCACTAACAGTCTTACTTATGAAATAAAGTGTGGCACACCTGAAGCCATCTTGATTGAATCAAACTGGGAAAACATAAAACATTACATTAGGAAAGAAACAAAGTGAGAGGGTTCCTTTTGTCACAGAAATTATGGCCAGTGCTGTAAAAAGAAAGCTTGGGATATGTTTTAAAAGAGTTCTCAAAATTCTGATATGAGGACTAAAACATGCACTTTCAACACCAGCAGCAGACTGCCAGTTAACTGGTGATCAGCAGCTTTACTTGAGTGTTCTAATGAGCACTTGAATGCTAGCATTCAGAGTTTATGCCAAAAGTGAGGCACATCTGAATGCCATCTTTGTGGAATCGAAGTGGAAAACTGAAAGTATTTTCTACTGAGGATACTGCAGTAAATGAGGAAAACAGGAAGCTCCATAACAAATAAGTCCCCCAAGATGGTCACCAGAAAGAAAAAAGAGCCCATATGTAGCACAAATATCACCCAAATGTTTCCCAAATATCCAGTGCCAAAACTGCAAAACACATAGGCCCAGATTTAAGAAAAGTGGCAGTTCATTATTATGTGAAGCATCATTTTTTTTGCGCCCCATTTCTCTCCCCTAAAGCCACCATGTGTGCGCCATATTAATGATACTGCGCACCATGGTGGAGGTTAAGATCAATAGCATCAGAATTTCTGATGCAATTGTGGTACTTTGCAGCATTGATGCCAAAAATGTTGGCACTAATCCTGCAAAGTACAGAGAGTCCCATTATAACAATGGAGTGCCTCAATTTAAAGCCTGCTCTGGCCAGGCATTAAAAATGACACTAAAAAGTGTGCAGTGGAATCTCATAGAATCCACTGAGCCATTTTTCTGGGCCTCCTAATGGAGGAATGCCCCCTTGCATACATTATGTCTGACGCAACCATAATTTTGGGCAAGGGTTTACAAAGTGGCGCAATGCGTGCATTGTTCCTCTTTGTGAATTTGGTGCACCATTTTTGCCAACCCAACATCACATTAGCATCACAAACATTATGCTAATGTAGTGCTAGATGGCGCTAGGCCCTTCTTAAATTTGGGCCTCAATTCCTTTGTTTTCTTGTAGTTTTGTGTGAGCATCAGCTACATTACACAAGGACATATTCATTTTTATTTTAGGCATGAGGTGATTTTGTGATTTTCAGAGAATCACAGAATGTTGATGAGATGCTGAACCTCAAACCTGGTTCCCCAGTTGCAAAGTCTTCAACTCTGGCTGTAATGCCACATCCTCTCCCTTATGTTTACCATATAATCGAGTGATCAACTTGATATAAAAACATAAAGATAGCAAATAACTTAAACTGCTTTGTCACTATTTGAGAAATATAAAATGATATCCTCATTTTAGTTTTTTAGAGCACTAACCATAGTTTCTATGGGAATAACATGCTCTTCTTTTTAAAATTTCTGTGGGAAATGATTTAGGTATTACAGTTTTTATTACATCAATATGATGACAGGCATGCCACACTTTTGCAACAAATATAAAATGTTAGCAATCTAGTTCATTAGAATATTGTGGGGGGCAGAGGTCAAGGGCATAGACTCGGATAATTAAGGGCAGGGAGGAGGGTGCAGAGGCAACAAGTTGATCACGTTGGGCAGGTGGGAGGGGCAGTAACAGCACCACGGACCATGGAGGGCAGAGGAGAAGGGGCCGGGGCAAGAAACAAACCAAGCAGGACAGGCAAGAGAGGCTGTGGCAATATAACAGACCATTAAGGAGAGAAGGAAGAGACAGTTGCAGTACTGTCTCCTGTCTAAAATCTTCTCTTCTCTTTTTCAATGTGAGTCAATTGGGAAAATCAGTTCCCCAGGTTTTTTAAAATCTCCCCCCACCAAGTTCAAAATGTTGGCAAGTATGGTACATTGGATCATGGAGGGCAGGAGGGATGGGGTAGGGACATGAACTCTGATAACAGAGGGCAGGAGGCAGATGGGTAGGGGCACCAAACTGACCCTACAGGGCAGTCTTCAGAGGTTACAGTAGCACAGTAAGCCACACAGGGCAAGCGGTAGGGAAACACAGTGGACCGTAAAAAGCATTAGGGAGGGGTCAAGGCCATGCAGATGGACAACAGAGAGCAGAGGGGAAAGATGCAAGGGCAGCAAGCTCACTAGACCAGATAGACAGGAGAGACAGATGCAGCATAACAGAACATGAAGGGCAGGAGAGAGAGTGCAGAGGCAGCACAATAGACCAGTCAAGGTAGGATGGAGGGGATTGGGGCCTGCATATTGAAAATGGAGGGCTGGGGGCAAGGGGACAGGCCAGGAGCCCTGATCATAGAAGACAGGTGGAATGGGCACTGGAAGCACAACACACCATGGATGGCTACAGTGAGACTATAATGGCATGCACACAAACAACGGAGGGGGGAGGGGCTGTGGTATAACAGAAGACCACACATGGCAAGCATGAGGGTTAGCGGCAGCACAAAGACAATGGTGGCCAAGAGAGAGGGAGCAGGAGCATGCGCAAAGGAGCATGGAAGACAGAAGGGAGGGGTAGGGGCTAGGCACAGAAAAGAGAGGGCAGGGGAAAGGGCATCACAACAGACCATGCAGGGCAGACGGAAGGAGGAGTTGCAGCACAACAGAGCATAAAGGGCAGAAGGGAGAGACAGCAAAATGGACCATGGAGTACAGGAGGGAGGAGATAGGGGCATGGAACTCAGATACCCACGTTGGAGGTGGCAGGGACAGGCGGCAGCCATCTGACTATGCTAAGCAGATGGAAGGGGTAGTGGCAGCTCAACAGAACCCTCAGGGTAGATAGGAGAGGCAGCAGCAGGTCCATGGAACATTGTGGGCAAATAAGAGGGAGCAGAGGCATGTGCACAGACAGCAGAGGGCAGAGGGTAGGAGTAGCGAGCTAAGCACAGAGGCTAAGCAGAAGGGCGATGATGGGGCATAGAACTGGGCAACGGAGGGCAGGAGGAATGACAGGGATACCAGGCTAATTGGAGGGCAGTGGCAGGCCATTGCACCATGCAGGGCATGTGGGCGGAGGCTGATGTATAGATAGGACAACAGAGGGTAGGAAGGAGGTGAATGATGAAGCAAGCTAACTGTTCAGCGCAGGCATAAAGGGCAGTGGCAGAACATTGGCACACAGGACTGTAATGAGGGATCAAGGGTGTAGTCTTGGATAAGGGATTGCAAGGAGGAGGGGGCAGGAGCTGCAATCTTGGGGAGGCAGCACAATTTCAGGCCAGGCCCTGCATTTCAACCCCCCCACTGTGCGTTGCGATGAGCAGCTTACTTAACATTTTTTTTAAACCTAGAAATTCACTGGAAAGCCACAGTTTACAGGAATGTTATAGTTAGGAAGTATAGTTTAACAAATCTTTAAAATTCACTAAAAAAACACATAGAAATTCAGCTGTTATAATTAGAGTTATTTCAAGAACCTATAACTTGTGCTATTCAGTAACTATGACAAATTTGGTGTAATTCTTCTCAGCCTTTTTTGCGGTATCGCAGTTTAATTTTCCTGTGGAAAATTGAATGGGGAAACCCATTTTACAACTCCTCCTTTTTGTTAGCACGCATATGATGGATCACCCTGAAAATTAGCAGGAAGGAGTTTCCTCAAACTTTTTTTTGAGGAACAATTCATCAAGATTCATCAAATGGTGGCAAAGTAATCAGTAAATCAAAAAATAAATTTTCAACGGAATCATGGTTCTAACTATAACTACACATATATATTCACTGAAAAAACAAAGGTTAAAGGGACCTTATAGTTAGGTGAAAATGTCAGTTACAACATTCCAAAACATAACATAGTGAAACCACTGAAATTCACCGGTTTAAGTTATGTTAACTGACAATAACTCATGCGCTTAAGTAACTATAACTGGTGTTCTGCTGCACTCGTTACACATCCACTATTTTTTATTATATGGGGTGTGGCATGTGACTATTAAAAAACACTTTACCAGTTATATTTCACTGAAGAAACTATAATTCACTCCCCAGCCATGCACAGTGTTGCCATCATTGATGTAATTTCAGATGTTGTCAGTGATGTTATCAATGATGTCTTACAATATGTCTTGAGTGATATAGTATGTGGGGTTATAAGCAGTGTATGGAAAGGGCATGAGTTATACTTTCTGAAGTTAATGTTAACTGGTGAATTTCAGTGTTTTTATAGTTTAAAATGTTTTGTTTTAACTGACATTTTCACTCAATTATAACATTACTTTAACCTTTGTTTTTTCAGTGAATTTGTAAGATTGTTTTATTTTAAAGTAAGATATTGTTACCATACCTAGCTATTATGTTACTTCAGCCTTTTTTAGTGAATCTCTTTTGTTTTTGTATTGTATAGTAATGGATGATTATCATAGCTTACTTTATTAAAAACATGCTGCACACAGTCAACCCCCGATGGGCAGCCAACTGCACTGCTTTTTTTTCTAATGCCATTAATAGCAGTTTCTCTAAGAGTTTACACAGCAGCGACGCTCAGTGACCTGCAGTTTGGCGGACTAAAAAACAAATAACTTGACCCAAATTGACGATCCTCTGACCACAGACCCACAGAGCCAGAGGGTGCCCCTACCCCCTTATACATCTTTCTTTATTTTCTTTGACACTTGGACTGCTACTTTTTCTTCAGGTTGTGGCCAGCCAATCAGATCACGTTGTTTGAGCTCAAAGATTCAGTTTGAAACAGTTTCAAATAGAAAGCTAGGTCTGTAATTCCGTTCTGTAGATCTGGAGGTTCTAAATGTATGTACATATATTGAGAGGGCTGAAACTTAAAACAAAAACAAGCCTTCTGATTGACTGAAGAGGCTTTTTTGGAACAGGCACTCTAGTTAGCTGGCTGTAACATGAATAGAAATGTCACCACAATCGTCACAGGACCCTGGGACTTGGCCCCGTGTCCTGAAAATGTTTTTTGAAAAAAGATATAAAGATGGCAAGGTGGAGATACCCTAACACCCTAGCCCCTGGGATGTCCCAACAGGATTACCCAGGGGCTAAAATTTTAAAAACATTTCAAGCCCTGCAGGAGTACCTTAAGACCACAATAATTAGGAAAAATATGTAGGGAGGTGCCCTCTTATTTTAAACTCCATCAGGGTGAATAAGAGGCTGGGGGTCGGCATGGTTGCTTTTTTTAAATGCAATATTAGGAGGGTGCATAAAAGTTGCATTATCAGTCTGCATTATTGCCTATCGATAAGGTCCTTTTAACATTTGTTTTTTCAGTAAATTTGTGTGTTTGCACTGGATTTATTTATTTATTTGTCCACTTCTTGCAACAAAGACTGTGGACATACACAGCCCCTCTGATTATTTGAGTGGCACCATTTTAGCAATGAAAAAGGCTAATTTCAGAACTGTAAGACTTTGGTATCACTCACATAAATATAAACAGTTTTTGCACCAGAGTGACTGCGTTCACTGTCTTTGTTTCAAGGAAGTGGGCATGTAATGTTAGGGTTTTGGTGTACACTGTGGGAGTGCATGTTGTCCGGAGAGTAGTGGGGCATGTTGTCATCTGAAATAGAGTGTGTAGGAGTGAAGGATTGGGAGGGGAGTAGTGTGAACGTGGGAGAAGTATACTGCACAGATTCTGTTCCACTGTGATACAGATATGATTTTGTTGATGTACAGGGTCTCTGGAGAGTAGTCTGATATCTAGGGCATTGGTGTTACTCTATGACTTCTCTGACTCACCTGCTAGTAAAGACTCCATCTCTGTGAGATGCACTACACAAAGAGTGGTTTTGCCTGTAGCTTTCACCGTGACAAAATAGCAAGAATGTGAGTGGAGGAGCAATTTGTAAGACAAAAAACTATTTTATTTTAGAGTAGAGATGAAGGTAAGTAAATGATTGGTCAGTCAGGCAGTATATGTGTTTACTTGAAAAATGCCCTAAATAGTACTGCTAACTTATTAATAATCAGTGTCCTCTTTATCTTTGTTCATTTCAGGATAACCGAAGAGAATCAAAACAAGCAAAATGATCATTGTGGGCAATGGTGATGGGGGCACCATAACCTATATGCCAACCATTGTTGCTGATGCTGGTACGTCATGTTCATTACGTCTTACTATTAACAATTAGCATGCATTATGACCTTCAGTATTTCCCATTTTTTCCAACTTCCCCTAAGCTATTTTAGTGTCCATGTTAACCCTGCATACCTCTTTTTGTTTCCTTTTATTTTCCGTCTGTTTCCGAGGCTGACTTCCACTTATGTACAGCTTTGGTTCCCCCTTTTTTGGTACTTTGGCAGCAATCCTATCCCCACCCGTCTTTTACAAATATTGTGATGATGAAAGATTTTTGGTAAAATGAACACAATACAACCTCACATCATGTAGTTTGATTGGAGGCTTTATTGAGAAGGCAGCCAACAGTACAAGAATATAGATGGTCATGGATACCAACAAGATGTTGTACAGAGCTCACTCCAGGTCTAGCTCTCACAATTCTGACTCTGTGGACCTGCGCCCCCTTCCCATTGTACAGGATTCCATGCTATCATAAAGCACTAGCACGGCATATGTCCTTTCCATTCAATTCCTCTCCTTTCCTTATTGTTTTTAGGATCCTTTCCTCTCTGTTTCCCTCCTTTTCAGCCTGAACACCAGCATACTATGTTTCTGCCTCAGCCTCTCTACCATTAAAATTAATTGGTAGAATAAATGGTGCGTTGTCTAGTGACACTAATATTAATCACCTCCCCATTCTGTTCCATCTAGCCTGCAATTTACAGCCCACCTTAGTGTTTGCAACAATTGTTCCTCAGTTATTACCTAAGTGTCATTTTTTCCAAGGCTTTGATTATTGATCCATCTTCTACCTTCCAATAACCATACAACTAACCCTACTACATGATGGGCCAATCTGCCCAGAAGCAAACCTAAACCTTGGCCAAGCCCTGATGTTTTATCAGAGCTTACTCACCCAATACTTAATTGCTCCATTGCTCAGGAATAATGTATTTATTATGCAATTAATGAATTATGGGTGGAAGGTGCATTGTAGGTCCCAGTCTAGACTAAGGGTGGGACTTTGGAGTTAGGAAGATAAGAGCAGGACCATTGGAGTTTATAACATGCCATTAGTTGTCTCATAAAATCATAATTCTGGCCAGGTTGGCTCTTTCAATGTTGTGTTAAATGTATTGACCAAATAAATTTTGCAGCAATAAATTTCATGTACAGTATTTTTAATAGTTATATTTTGCAGCTCAATAATTTTTTATAACACATTTAGGGCTTCATTATGAGTTTGGCGGTCAGACCGGCAGACCGCCTCTTTGGCAGTCCTGAAATTGCTTTCAGACCGCCCCATTACCAGTCATACTGTGAGGTTTGCCAACCACCAACCAAAAAAAGCAGGCCACCGGCGGCACAGAGGCCTGGAAATAGGCGGTCTGACTTCCAGTGCCCACAGCACCGCGACCAATTACTGACCATATTACAAGCACACAGTCACCACAGTGTACCCCCATGGTGGTCAGCCAATGGTGGTCTGAACCACGGCGGTCCCCACTGACAAAAGTAATACAGAACAGCACATTGGATACATTTGAAAACAGCACAGCTGACACATATCCACACTCGACACACCTGCGAAGGACACTATAAAACACACCCCTTTACACCAACCCAGTCCTTTGCATTTACACTGCAATACACACAAGCCAGAGCAAATTATTTACCACACAGTACAGGCATTAGGCACCACTTTTTTTTTAACCATCCCATACAACACCCTGCACACACTTTTGTCGAATCATACCCTTTCGTATTTCCCTTCTTTAGTAAGTCACTGTCACCCATTTTTTCCACCACAGCAGGTTTACAAATCCCCGTTTCTCACATACGAGTTAAGAGTCATGGGGGATGAAATCATGAGGAGTGCCAGAATTGTGCGGAGCACAAGTCCACAATACTTCTCTCAGTAAATAATATTTGATATAAGCAGCAACATTCATTCTGAAGCAATGGTGTTTCATGGAAGCATAAATAATTAACAACAATTCAAATTGTGATTAACCTGATCAAAACCAAACACCTTTAAATACATTTACATTTACATTATACAATAGCTGTTCAACAGACCACGGGTAGTTCTAGATGTATGCAAGTTTTTTTTCCTCAGTTGGATTTATGGTACAGTTATTTCATGAAAAAATGTCACAATATCACAAAAGGACACCTGGAGGGACGGGCAAAAATAAGACAGAATTAACTGGAAAACACAACTTTCACATTTTAAACAAAAAGTTTATTCTGTTTCCTGTGATGGTACTAGAAATCATGAGTCCTCTTTCCTAACATGCAATCTTGTCCATGTTGACAACCTATACCTTTAATGGCCATTTGCTCCCTCAGAAAGTATCCTTGCAGGCTCAGTAAACTTTGCAGTAAGTAAATAAAATAATGCAGGAGGGTTTACAGGTGCTAAAAGAGGCAACTCCGGCTCTAGTTTTTTCACTCTAGAGATGGAAAGAATTCCATGAGCATGTAGCAACTAATGACTGAAGTGGACAATAAGCCTTTTCTTTCTTACAAACAGATCGTTGAAAGACTTTATTTCAGAAGCAAACAAGTAACCAGGTATGACACCAATACAATTTAAGGGAAGGCATACTATAGAAGTTCACCTCCGACTGCCTGGAGCAGTGTTAGCTTCGGTAAGAAGTAAAGTGCTGGGTAGATGTTTTTAAATCAGTCAGATTTTCCTAAGCTAAAGGCGAGAAGAGGCCAAAGCATCATCATCAACACGAAATACAATTGTGTACAAAGGAGAGACAGCTTTATGGGCGCAGTGCACAGTGATGATGTAATCAGGACTTGGATTGCAGAGCATTGTATATCAATCAGACAACATCTTTACTCTGCAGGATTGAATATAAGGACTCCCCACTGGATCATTGACAACCAAAGTAACTATGGAAGCAACACTACATTCAAATAAAGCAGTAGCATGCTGGAACAATGTATTGGAACTCTTTCTCCAGAGTACTATTCAATAAAAAACCTATGTAAAACCAACTGAAGCATGGCCATAGAACCAAGAAATAGCCAGTCATAAAGCTCTGGAGATTCTGTGCAGGGTCGACAAATTTTCTGTCGATCAGTAGTCCTTTTCCCTTAGATTTCTGTTGTGTCATTCATGTAAATCACTGTCTTTCCACAGTAAAGTCCAAAGCATGTTGGATAATTATTGACAGCCATGGTCAGCGCACCTCCCAGCAGCACAGAGCTCTAAACTTTAGATAGAAGATCCTATTAACTGAAGCCAAAAACTCCTCTCAGTAGGAAAATGGAAATGTGGGACAAGATTCTCGACAGAGAAAATGTTGTAGGCACCACCCTGAGCACAAGGAAGGACATCAGAAAGAGGTGAAACAACCTCAGGGGCAAGGTCCGTTCCCTGATCTCCATGCAACTTCTGCAGTCCAAGAAAACTGGTGTCGGCCCTTCCACTGCCTCATTACATCTCTTTCCCTGGGAGGAGAAGGTCTTGTCTATCCTGCGTCCTGAGGGCTTGACATGAACACCCAGGGGAGTGGAGTC
Organism: Pleurodeles waltl; assembly: GCF_031143425.1. Taxonomy (NCBI): domain Eukaryota; kingdom Metazoa; phylum Chordata; class Amphibia; order Caudata; family Salamandridae; genus Pleurodeles; species Pleurodeles waltl. Next base: position 122,036,791 of record NC_090439.1, read on the forward strand.
TGGTAATTCACAACACTGACAATGTCACCAAAATGCTGTCATGGAGGCTCATAGTGCCCTTTTTGCCTCATTTACTGTTACTCAACTCCCCACCCCGGTGTTCACCTTTCCAAAGAACTCTAACGGGCAACTCACATTTTAAGTGTACTCACTTGGGGAGATGACCTTGGTATAGTGTGTGCAGGACAGGGATTGGCATATATCCAACTCCCAGCATGCACTAGTCCTGTAACTCCAAACACTAGCACTGTGTTCCGTTCTCCAAAATACCCCTGTTTGGCAACTCATTCCCAAAAGAAGTTTACTCACTTGGGTGATTCTATTTGTCAAGTATTGGGGAGTAGTGAGAGTGACCTGACTGCAATTCCTAGGAGGCACTGTTTCTCTAAATCCAAACACCAGTCCAGTGTTCTCTCCTCCAAAGACCCCTGTGTCTTAACTCTCTATTGAAGTGTGCTCACTTGGGATGATGATATTTGTATAGAGTGTGAAGTACAGGATTTTACATGACTGCAACTCCCAGGAGGCTCTCCTACTGTCACCCAAACTACCAGTTCAGTGTCTTCTTCTTCAAAGACCTCTGTTTGGTAATTTACACATGAAGTGTACTCACCTGGGTGGTGGCATTTATCAAGTGTATGAAGTAGAGGTGTTCTCATGCCCAAATACCCCTGTGTCTTAACTCTCAAATGAAGCTTACTCATCTGGGAGGATAACATTTGTATGGTGGTGAAAAGTAGAGGGAGTGACCGGAATGCTAAACTCAATAGGCCCTGTGTCTCTGACTCCAACCACAAAATCACTGTTCACTTGCCCAAATCTATCTATTTATGATCACTCAATTGAAGTTTACTCACCTGGGAGGATAACATTTGTCAAGTGTGTGTAGTATGGAGAGTGGTATGACTGCAACTCCCAGGAGGCACTTTTGTAGTAACTCCAAACACAAGGACAGTGGTCACTGGTCCAAATACCCTTGCCTGCTAACTCTCAATTGAAGTTAACTCACTTTGGAGGGACCAATATACAGGTCATGCTCAACTCAGAAATGTGTCTGGCCACCTAGCTCCATCTTGACCAACTAACCCTAAAACTATTGATGACAGGAAGGACAGCTTACCCAGTGTGTAAAGCAATTATCCCAAAGGCCTCAAGATGCCCTACCAGAATGGTTTTGGCAGCAGACACATCCACAATGCACCAGGCACATGACTCCAGTCACATATAAAACATAGTCCTGGGTCTGCCTGTGTAACAATCAACTAGACCTAAAAATGGCCAAAGACATATCTTGCCAACCCACTGTTTTTCCAACACTGTGGTAAGGTGGCATTCTCAGGCCCTCCTACCAAGGGCTAATGATCTGACATTTTAGCAGCTGCTTGACTTAGATGGAATTGACATGCTTCACAAATGTCATGTCAATACAATCAATATCATGGTTACTTGCCACAATAAGATTAACTGCAAAATAACTTTGTACAAGGTCTATGTTTAATGTAGTACTACATTGTTCGAGGAGGATGTCACAATACAACCAGTAACATTGTATCTTTCATATCAACAGGTCGAGCATCCAGTGGGCACACAGAGGACACAGAAGAGACTGCCACTACCCCCTTGGATGAAGCCGTCAGTGAAGAAGATACTCCTAGATATCTGGATGTGGAGGACGGTTCTGGCCCTTCTAGGCAACCTGGTAAGACACCAACAGTGAGTCTCATTGTGGCCACCCAGTTTCCTCAATATCACAGGCAACCATTCGCCTCCCATCTTTTGTACCAAGTGCAGTGTCAAACATCTTGTGCTCACCCACAGTCCTGGATCCTGAGTTGCAGCCCAACACTTCTGTCAAAGAGGGTCCAGGAACCAGTGGGACAGGGAACACTATTGCAAGCGCACAGGCCAATGGGGGTAGGATGCATGTGAGGGATGCTGTGAGGGATGCTGTGGGCCAGTAGAGTGAAGCTACTTGGGCTGCTCCTAGCCAGGTCACCATCAGCCATGTTTTGGGGGTCTATCCGGAGCCCCAAGGCATGATGGGCCAGGTAGTAACCAAACTTCAGAAAATAACACAGCTACAGATGGACCTGCACAGGGAAAAGCGTGAACAATGGGAGGCTCACAATACCAACATGGTCTCCCTAATATAGGTGATGAGGGACATTAACACTTACTGAGCAGGGGTCTACAACATCACTCTACCCCTCCCTTCGGCACATCAACATTAAGCCCTTCTTCATCGGTGCAAGCCACTGGAAGGGAAGCCCTGCCAGAAGAACAAGCTCTAGACGCCCCTGCCTCTGTAGAAGCAGAGCCCCCATCACCTTGCAAGCAGGGACATCCAGCGAAGAATCCAGGAGGTGCAGATGGCAAGACACCCACAACTGCCAGCAAATGACCTCTTCCTAAAGGAACTCCTTTGTTTGCCACACATTCTCTCTGTTGCCTGATACTGAACTACCAACCAGTTCCAATGGTGGGTGTACTTTGGACATTGGACACCCAATGGTGTGGCATCTACTCCAATGTTTTCATTCACCATGACTGACACCTCCACTTTATTTTTTTAGTATCCTGGTCAGGATTCCAATCATTACACACAAACACATACAAACAAGTTTCTGGTCACGCCAAACATTTTATTCAAGTGTACAGCACATAGACTGTTTATATGACTGGATCTTTGTGACATAAGAATGTATGACTCATACTGAATCTAAGTACATATTCCAGGGTGCAGCCTTCCAGACCACGGAAGGGAGGGATTTGTCAGGCATTGTCCTGTAGAACAGGCAAACATTAAAATGCATGATGTCAGCAGCTTGAGCCTTCTCACATACCACACCAAAGTAATCCAACATCACATAACCCAAGATGCAGACAGATGGCAGTACAACAGTCCCTGATTCCAGGCTCATCATAATCAAATGATCATGCGTCTGGGGGAATGACACAAACATGTCAGGGTTGTGGCACTGGTACTGTGGCCTGCAACAATGAAACACATCTAAAGCTCCAAACAGGCATAGCCAATGTGAAGGGTGAATGACTTGCTTGCAGTCGATGAATACATCTTTCATGCCTACATGATGTAATTGGCCCAACACAGCACCATAAACAAGTCCAATGTGCACTTCTGACTTACCACCCAAACACTGTGCAAGCTGAATTGGCACAGGTCTCATATACCCCAAATCTGTGACCTTCCTTACTTGGAACAATCCATGTCCACTTTGTATGTCAGAACAGGATCAAATACCTGCCAATATCACAACTCTGAAATGCCCACCTACGGTTGTCATAGTGAAGGTACCTGTATAAAGACAAAACTAGGAGTATATGCTTGAAAGCATACCTATTATACACACAACATAGCAAGCTACTGGAAATGTAATTAAATAGCATTGATATGGACACAACCAAAGCAACATCAAGGTGGGGGAATGTCAAAGGGTAACTCTTCAAGCAGCCTTTGGCTGAAAATTGCAAAGTAGCTCCGTAGTTGTTGCTAAAATACTCAACTCTACACATTCTCACAACTACATTCATTGTATATTCACAGTAATGACATACTTACACTCATGAAAAGTAGCTGTTGATGACATCTTCCCACAAGCCATCCCCTTCCTCTTCACCACTGTCATCTTCACTTGGCATTTCAGGATTCTTACCCAGTGGCACCACAGGCTACCCCTCCTCTGGGAAGTACAGGATATTCTTTCACAGGGTGATGTTGTGGAGCATGCAGGATCCCACAGTGATCAGACACACTTTTCCGGGCCAGGAGGGCCCCACCTGTCCAGTAAAGGCATCTAAACCAGGTGTTCCTGAGCCCAAAAATCTGCTCCACTATTTGCAGTATTCTTTCATAGGCCTCATTGAAGGGGACTTCCCCTGGCTTAGATGGATTCCTTAGTGGCGTCAACAGCCAATCATGATTCTGATATGCACAGTCTCCTGTCAAGTAATGGGACATATGTGCAACAATGAATCTCTCACTTCACGATTGTAGCACCTGACATTGCACACACACAATCAGGACAGATGTGACTTACCTATCAGCCAGGCCCTCTCAGGGTGCAGATGTGACATCAGCTGGGGTATGGTGCTGTTCTGCATTATGAGGGAATCATGGGCTGAGTCTGGATAATTGGCACAAACCTGTGAAATGTATAGATCCACAAAATATACAACTTGCACATTGAGAGAATGGAAGTTCTTTTTGTTGCAATATACTTGTTCATTGGCCTGTGGTGAGACATGCCAACATGTGTACCACTGTAGGAAAGTAGCCTCCTTCTAGCATGGTAACACCCTCTTTTGGCCTGTTTGTGTGTGTGTGTCAGTGTGTTTTTACTGTGTCACTGGGATCATGCTAGCTAGGACCCCAGTGCTCATAGATAAAACCCTATATGTGAGTGTGTTTTGCCTGTCTCACTGGGATCCTGCTAGCCAGGACTCCAGTGCTCCTAGTTTGTGGCCTAATGTGTATGCCTGTGTAGTGCCTAACTGTGTCACTGAGGCTCTGCTAATCAGAACCTCAGTGCTTCTGCTCTCTCTGCTTTTAAACTTGTCACTGTAGGCCAGTGACTACATTTACCGATTTCAATTGGCACACTGGACCCCCCTTATAAGCCCCTAGTATGTGGTACCTAGGTACCAAGGGCATTGGGGTTCCAGGAGATCCATATGGGGTGAAACATTTATTTTGCCACCCATAGGGAGCTCAGACAAACCCTTACCCAGGACTGCCATTGCAGCCTGCGTGAAACAGTGCACACACTATTTCACAGCAATTTTCACTGCACTTAAGTAACTTATAAGTCACCTATATGTCTAACCTTCACTTGCTGAAGGTTAGGTGCAAAGTTACTAAGTGTGAGGGCACCCTTGCACTAGCAAAGGTGCCCCCAGATAGTTCAGGGCCATTTCCCCAGACTTTGTGAGTGCGGGGCGCCATTTCACGCATGCACTACATATAGGTCAATACCTATATGTAGCCTCACAATAGTAACTCCAAATATGGCCATGTAACATGTCTAAGATCATGGAATTGTCCCCCCATTCCAAATCTGGTGTTGGGGAGCCACTTTCATGCATTCTGGGGGCTCCACCATGGACTCCCAGTATTTCCAAACCAGCTCTCTGAGGCTTGCATTGCAGCTACAGCTGTTGCCACCTCACAGACAGGGTTCTGCCCTCCTAGGGACTAGGCATCCCACTCCCAGGAAGGCAGAACAAATCATTTCCTCTGAGAGCAGGGTGTTACAATCTCTCCCTTTGGAAATAGGTGTTACAGGCTGGGGAGGGGTAGCCTCCCCCAGCCTCTGGGAATGCTTTGAAGGGCACAGATGGTGCCCTCCTTGCATAAACCAGTCTACAGCAGTTCAGGGACCCCTTCGCCCCTGCACTGGTGGGAAACTGGACAAAGGAAAGGGAAGTGGCCACTCCCCTGTCCATCACCCCCCCAAGTGTGGGGACAGAGCTCTTCCATTGTTTCCCAAACTTCAGCCATCTTGCTTTGCAAGGTGTGGGGGCACTCTGGAGGGCTCTGAGTGGCCAGTGCCTGCAGGTGATGTCAGAGACCCCTTCTGATATGTCCAAACCTGACAAGGTAGCCAATCCCCCTCTCAGGGCTAGTTAGGGTCTCTCCTGTGGGTTCTCTTCAGATTCTGCTTGCATGTTTCCTTCAGGAATCCTCTGCAACAACTTCAGACTCTTCTGACCTCAGATCAACCGCAGCCTGCTCCAAGATATGCTGTAACTGCAGGAAAGTGTCTTCAAGAGACACTTTTCTTCACCAACCTCAGCTGTAAGTCAGCAACTACTACAGTTTCCACAGGCTGGACGCTCTGTGGACTCCCTGTCTTCATCCTGCACCAGAAGAACCAAAGAAATCTCCCGTGGAGTGACAGAGTAACTCCCCTGCTCCAAGCAGGCACCTTCCAAGACGACGACCCGTACTCTGGGACTCCTTTCACAACAATGAGTGTGCTCCTAAGGACACAGAGGATGGACATCATCCACATAAACTGTCCTGAGGTCCTGCTGAAGCAATTTGGAGGAGATAAGATTTTGCCTTCCCTGAGAACGATGGTACCCCTGTGTACTGTGTCTTCTTCACCTCCTGAGGCCTCTGTGCACTCTTTGCAAAACAATTTCATGCTCAGCCTGGCCCTGATCCCCAGCACTCTCTCCTGTGATGCTCAACTTCCTGAGTTGATCTCCGATGGTGTGGGACCTTCTTTTGTTGTGCTGCATCAACTGCATTTTGCACATCCTTTGAACCCAGGTCCTGCGGTTTCTGGGGGTGCTGGCTGACATCCTGAGGGCTCTCTAGAGTGCTGAGAGTCCCCTCTTCTTCCTCGCACAGAGTTGAGGCCCCCAGGTCCCTCCTGGTCCACCCAGTGTCATTTTGAAAAAAAATTCACTTTTGTCGTAGCCAAGGCTTGTGGGCAACTTCCAACATGAAATCTCGTCTGCAACAATTTTCACGCCGTGGGACATCTTTTGCATCATGTAGAAACCAACTGGCATCTTCCTAGGGTACATTTCTGCAGTCTTCGACTAACCGGGGACTCTTATTTTGCACCCTCTTCTGGGTTGGCATGGGCTCCTGTCCTTCCCAGAACTTCTTTCGACTTCTGGACTTCGTCCCCATGCTTACTCTCCCAGCGATTCTGCACACACTACACTTGTCTAGGAGAGAATTTGTGATTCACATTCCATTTTTGTAGTATATGGTTTGTATTGCCTCTAGACATATTTTCTCCCATTGCATTCTATTGGATTTCCTACTGTTTTCATTGTTCTATGACTATTTACTTGTCTAATTTTGGTGTCTAGTGTATATATTGTGTATAATACTTACCTCCAGTAGGAGAATTGTCTCTAAAATATTTTTGGTACTGTGTCACCCAAATAATACCTTTATTTTTTGGTAACACTGAGTATTGTCTTTACGTGTATAAGTACTGTGTAACTATAAGTGGTATTGCATGAGCTTTGCAGGTCTCCTAGTTCAGCCTAAGCTGCTCTGCTGCAGCTACCTCTATCAGCCTAAGCTGCTACAACACTACTACATTTCACTAATAAGGGAAAACTGGACCTGGTATAAAGGTGTAAGTACCCAAGGTACCCACTACAAACCAGGCCAGCCTCCTACATTGGTGGTGCAGCAGTGGGATAAGTACTTGCAATTGCTTCACCACTTTGTTACCTGTGCTTTTCACAAGAAAACTTGGTCCAATACTTAGAGCACATATAATATATACCTAGAAACAATTTTTCTAACTTTCTTAAAAGCTCTGTTTAACTTTGCAAAAGTTTTTCAACGTTCTGAAATGTTTTCTTCCTTTCTCTAAAAACTTAGCTCTGTTATTCTGCTAAATTTTTACTCACTTTCCCAAAACCTTTTTTCTTTCAATATGTCTTCTGTCGATGCTACCCCTAGAGTTGTGAAAACAACATGTGAGAATCTAAACTTTAAAAGTTTGAGAGGTCTCTGTATTGAAAGAAGTTTAGGGATTGGGAAGAACCCCAATAAGGAGTTCCTCTTAAATCTTCTCCTCCAAGATGACCAGGGACTCAGCACTAGTCGAGATCAGACAGGGGAAGAGGTAGAGGATACCTCCAACCAGGAAACCTCAGAGGAGCAAGATGACAATCTTGGGGAGGGTCCTTCCACAGACCTATCTGTCAACAAGCCCCCTATTATAACTCGTAGTGGGAAGGGTTCAAACACAAGTAGGGATCCTTTCACCCCTGGAAGCCAGGTCACTAGAGTGGCCCCTGTTAGAGATAGGTCTGCCTCCTCACACTCTCATGTTACCGCTGTTTCAAAAGTTTCACATAATTCTAACCCTGATGACCAGTCCCTAGATAAGGAACTCAGAAAGCTAAGTTTAGAGGAGGCCAGACTGAAGCTAATGCAGAAGCAGTTGGCCTCAGACAGGGAATCCCTGGCTGTGGAGAAAGAGAGGCAGGGTTTGGGGTTAGTTCCCCATGGTGGCAGCAGCAGTGTTAGAAATACAAATGTGAGGGAACCTCTATTTGATTCTAGGAATCTGCACCAAACTGTCCCTCCTTACAAGGATGGTGATGACATCAACAAGTGGTTTGCTGCACTTGAGAGAGCCTGTAAAGTTCAGAGGGTCCCTCATGTACAGTGGGCTGCTATCCTTTGGTTATCCTTCTCTGGCAAAGGTAGAGACAGACTTCTGATTGTCATAGAGGATGATGCAGATAATTACAAGGTTCTTAAAAATGCACTCTTAGATGTTCTGGACTGAACCACTGAACAGTACAGACTTAAGTTCAGAGAGACCAGACAGACTTTGTGGACTGTTCTGTGAAGGCCCTAGAAGGTTTGTTACATGGCAGTAAGGTGACTGATTATGAAAGCCTATACAACTTGATTCTGAGAGAGCATATCTTAAATAATTGTGTGTCTGACTTGTTATGTCAGTATCTTGTCGACTCAGATCTGACCTCTCCCCTAGAATTGGGAAAGAAGGCAGACAAATGGGTCAGAACAAGGGTGAGCAGAAAAGCTCATAAAGGCGGTGACAAGGATGGCAAGAAGAAAGATGGTGAAAAATCTCAGGACAAGCATGGGGATGAAAGTAAACATAAAGATCCTTCTTCAGGTCCAAAACACTCTTCTGGGGGTGGGTATAAAACTTATTCATCTTCTTCAAACTCGTCACACAATCAGAAAAAGCCTTGGTGCTATGTGTGTAGAAATAAAGGCCACTGGCCAGGGAATACGTCCTGCACAGGTAAAACCCCTGAGCCTACCACAACTAAGAAATCAGACTCTAGTGCCCCTAGCAGTAGTGGTAATAGTGGTGGGACTACTGGTAATAATCAAACTAAAGGTGTAGTTGGGTTCACTATTGGGACCATAATAGAAACTGGGGTAGACAGTCCCAAGACAGTTTCTGTCACACCTAGTGGCATTGGCCTTGCCACATTGGCTGCTTGTCCGCTTAACATGGATAAGTACAGGCAGTCAATCTTAATAAATGGTGTTGAGGCCCAGGCCTATAGGGACACAGGTGCCAGTATCACTTTGGTGACTGAAAACCTGGTGTCACCTGCACAAAACCTCCTTGGACAGAAGTACCAAGTTACTGATGTCAATAACTCCACTCAGTCCCTCCCCTTAGCTATAGTTCAACTTAGTTGGGGTAGAGTTACTTGCCCTAAGCAGGTGGTAGTATCACCTAGCTTACCTGTAGATTGTCTTTTAGGGAATTACCTAGAGGCCTCAGGTTGGGCAGAGGTAGAGTTTAGTACCCGTGCATTCATTGTGGGTATCCCTGAGGAATTGCTTCCTCGCATTTCTGGTGAAATGAAAAAGCAAAGGAGAGAAAAAGGCCTGAAATCTCAGGACCCCTCTCCACCAACAGGTGAGAAGGGTATCAAAGTATCCCTTCCCCACCATGCCACTAAGGATACCATTCCTGTGGTGGGATAAACCTCTCCTGGGGTGGAACATGTACCAAAGGAGCCATCAGCTACCACAGCTAGACTCCCAGAGGTAAAGTACCTCTCTGTGGAACCACTAATCCAGATGTGCAAAACTGTATCATTTTAGTAAATATGGAGCATCCCTCCAACCCTCCCAGAGAAACTTTAGTGCAGCAGCCCTGCACTGCTTCTAAACACTTCGTACAGCAGCCCTGTCCTAGTGTGGAGCTTATAGGACATCAGACATATCCTGCTCCAACTCCAGAGAAACAGCAACCCTGTTCTCTCTTACAGCCATATGGACAGTATTTTTGCCCAGCTATGGCTTTATTGAGACAGCATCCCTGTCTAGCATTTCCTGCATTTGACATAGGCCCAGTGGACCAATCCTACCTCCCAAATCTAAAACATACTAATAGGAACTCTAATAATTCACACTCACACTGTTGGTTAGGTAACACTCTCCAAATAGGGTGGTTAACATCCCCACAGGGAAGTAACCATACAGTCGATGACAAAGGGAGTGACCACTGTATTGCAGATCTACTCTCCACTTATCACCACTTAGACAATAAAGTCTCAACTAGCCAAGGTTAGCCTTATTGTCCTTAGTTTGGGGGGGGGGGGTTGTGTAGGAAAGTAGCCTCTTTCTAGCATGGTTACCCCCACTTTTGGCCTGTTTGTGAGTGTGTGTCAGTGTGTTTTTACTGTGTCACTGGGATCCTGCTAGCCAGGACCCCAGGGCTCATAGATATAAACCTATATGTCAGTGTGTTTTGTCTGTCTCACTGGGATCCTGCTAGCCAAGACCCCAGTGTTCCTAGTTTGTGGCCCAATGTGTATGCCTGTGTAGTGCCTAACTGTGTTACTGAGGTTCTGCTAATCAGAACCTCAGTGCTTCTGCTCTCTCTGCTTTTAAGTTTGTCACTGTAGGCGAGTAACTACATTTACCAATTTCAATTGGCACACTGGACCCCCTTTATAAGCCCCAAGTATATGGTACCTAGGTACCAAGGGCATTGGGGTTCCAGGAGATCCATATGGGCTGCAGCATTTCTTTTTCCACCCATAGGGAGCTCAGACAAACCCTTACACGGAACTGCCATTGCAGCCTGTGTGAAATAGGGCACACACTATTTCACAGCAATTTTCACTGCACTTAAGTAACTGATAAGTCACCTATATGTCTAACCTTCACTTGCTGAAGGTTAGGTGCAAAGTTACTAAGTGTGAGGGCACCCTTGTACTAGCAAAGGTGCCCCCATATAGTTCAGGGCCATTTTCTCTGACTTTGTGAGTGCGGGGATGCCATTACACACGTGCACTACATATAGGTCAATACCTATATGTAGCTTCACAATGGGAACTCCGAATATGGCCATGTAACATGTCTAAGATCATGGAATTGTACCCCCATTCCAAACATGGTGTTGGGGAGCCAATTCCATGCATCCTGGGGGCTCCACCATAGACCCCAGTACTGCCAAACCAGCTCTCTGAGGCTTGCAATGCAGCTACAGCTGCTGCCACCTCACAGGCAGGGTACTGCTCTCCTAGGGTCTGGGCAGCCCAGTCCCAGGAAGGCAGAACAAAGCATTTCCTCTGAGAGGAGGGTGTTACACCCTCTCCCTTTGGAAATAGGTCTTACAGGCTGGGGAAGGATAGCCTCCCCAGCCTTAGGGAATACTTTGAAGGGCACAGATGGTGCCCTTCCTGCATAAACCAGTCTACACCGGTCCAGAGATCCCTTCTCCCCTGCTCTGGTGGGAAACTGGACAAAGGAAAGGGGCGTGACTACTCTCCTGTCCATCACCACCCCAGGGGTGGTGTCCAGAGCTCCTCCAGTGTGTCCCAGACTTCAGCCATCTTGCTTTGCAAGGCGTGGAGGCACTCTGGAGGGCTCTGAGTTGTCAGTGCTAGCAGGGGACGTTAGCGACCCTTTCTGATAGGTCCATACCTGATAAGATAGCCAATCCCTCTCTCAGGGCTATTTAGTGTCTCTCCTGTGGGTTCTCTTCAGATTCTGCTTGCAAGTTTCCTTCAGGAATCCTCTGCAACAACTTCAGTCTCTTCTGACCTCGGATCAACTGCAACCTGCTCCAAGAAACGCTATAACTGCAACAAAGTGTCTACAAGAGACACTTTTCTTCAGCAAACTCATCTCGAAGTCAGCAACTGCACCAGTTTCCACAGTGTGCACACTCTTTGAACTCCCAGTCTTCATCCTGTACCAGAAGAACCAAATAAATCTCCCCTGGAGTGACATAGTCACTCCACTGCTCCAAGCAGATACCTACCAAAACGACGACAGGTACCCTGGGACTCCTCTCACAACAATGACCATGCTCCTAAGGACACAGATAGTGGACCTCATCAACATAAACTGTCATGAGGTCCTGCTGACGCAATTTGGAGGAGGTACGACCTTGCCTTCCCCGAGAACGACGGTACCCCTGTGTACTGTATCTTCTTCGCCTCCTGAGGCCTCTGTGCACTCTTTGCAAAATTCCTTCATGCACAGCCTGGCCCTGGTCCCCAGCAGTCCTTCCTGTGATGCTCAACTACCTAATTTGTTCTCCGGTGGTGTGGGAGCTTCTTTTGTTGTGCTTCATCAACTGTGTTTTGCACCTCCTTTGAACCAGATCCTGGGGGTAATGGCTGGCATCCTGAGGGCTCTCTATAGTGCTGAGAGTCCCCTTTTCCTCCTCACGCAGAGTTGAGGCCCCCAGGTCACTCTTGGGTCCATCCAGCTCCATTTTATAAAAAAAAATCACTTTTGTTGTAGCCAAGGCTTGTTGGTGACTTCCAACACAAAATCTCATCTGCAACAATTTCCCCACCATGGGACATCTTTTGCATCATGCAGGAACCCGCTGGCTTCTTCCTAGGGTGCATTTCTGCAGTCTTCGACTAACCGCGGTCTCTTCTTTTGCACCCTCTTCTGGGTTGGTAGGGGCTCCAGTCCTTCGTGGAAATTCTTTTGACTTCTGGACTTGGTCCTCATCTTTTGCAGGTCTTCAGGTCCAATAGTCCAGCACTTGGTTGGCTGCTGCAAAATCCCAAAAACGAGGTGTAGTGTGTCCTAAGGAAACTTGCAATACTTTACTCCTGCTTTTCGGGCTCTGGGGTGGAGTAATTTACTTACCTTTACTGTATTCTTACTCTCCCAGCGATTCTGCACACACTACACTTGTCTAGGAGGGAATTTGTGATTCACGTTCCACTTTTTTTAGTATATGGTTTGTGTTGCCCCTAGACATATTTTCTCCCATTGCATTCCTTAGGATTTAATACTGTTAGCATTGTTCTATGACTATTCACTTGTCTAATTTTGGTGTCTAGTGTATATATTGTGTATAGTACTTATCTCCAGTAGGAGTATCGTCTCTAAGATATTCTTGGTACTGTGTAACCCAAATAAATAGCTTAATTTTTGGTAACACTGAGTATTGTCTTTACTAGTGAATAAGTACTGTGTAACTATGAGTGGTATTGCATGAGCTTTGCATGTCTCCTAGTTCAGTCTAAGCTGTTCTGCTACAGCTACCTCTATCAGCCTAAGCTGCTAGAACACTACTATTTTTCACTAATAAGGGATAACTGAAATTGGTATAAGGTGTAAGTACCCAAGGTACCCACTACAAACCAGGCCAGCCTCCTACAACCATCAATGGCCTCAACCACATGTGGGATGCATGCAAAACCATAAAAGTCAGCCTTCACATGGGCTAAATCCTCAAGTCAAGGAAAACGGCGATAGCTGTCCTGGTGTTTCAATGTTGCTGAGAGGGCGCCCTTCAGCACCAGAGTGAACATAGGTTGGGACATACCAGCAGAATGGGCCACTGTATGTTGGAAGGACCCTGTGGCTAGGAAGTGCAATACTGACATTACGTGTACAATGGGTAGTATGCTGGTTGGATAACTAATAGCAGGCATCAGATCCAGCTGCAACTGGGGAGAAAAGTCCACTATTCTTTGCCTATTCAGATGGTAGAGCAGTATGATGTGGTGTTCTTCCATGGTCGAAGGTCTGGCAGTGGACGGTAGACAGGAGGTTGTTGCATCCTCCCTCTCCCTGGGCACCTATATATGATAAGACATGATTTTTAATATTAGTCAGTGTGTTCGAGCAAAATACATGATGCAAGTCAATGATATCATGTGACAAGACATTTCTGAATGAATAGACATGGCAACCAGTACAACCCACATCTGCAAATATCATAAGGGTCACGTAAGCCCACAATGGTTTTCAATACATGTGGTCACAATATGTATGTTAACCAAGCTTAGAGATGTGCAACACAATTACCCCTTGAAATCTGTAGCCATTGGCAGTCGTGGGCCAACGGCTGTGTCCGCTAGTAGTGACAACAATGTACATAGCGGAATGGACTGCTATGTTCTGCAGATTCACTCACTTGACTCCCGACACTGCTGACAGCAATACCTCCACGACCTGAGCTGCTGTGTGCTGCCTCTGGGAGCAATCATGCCACGTCCACCAGGTGATAGGGCCCCTGCCTTCTCACCAGAGGAGCTGAAGAGACTAGTTAGTGAGGTCCCACTCCTGTATGGACAGCTCTATGGCTCACAAGAGGAGCAAGTAAGTACCTTATGTGCACAGTTTGACATGTACTTTACCATCCTTTCCCTCCTCACAGGCTAGAATGTGCCCAGTTGTGCCAGTTAGACTACATGTGTGCCTGTTGTTGCAGTCTGTGTGGCACCAATGGGATGGACAATGTGCAGGTATTTCTGGCCAGTGCCTTACGTTAAGTTCACTCACATTATTTTGTATGAGGTTTTTGGGGTCCTAGATTCTCTTTGTGTTAGATGCACATAACTAGGTAAGGAGATATTACTGCCATCCACTGATATCTCTTTCCTCATGATTGTTGTAAATGTCATATATCATGTATGTGCATGACAGCATGAGCTGGGTATGCTTGTTGTATGAGTCAGTTGAGAATCATGTGAGCAATGTGTATTGTGTCACAGATCTTTCAACCCACATCTGCCCTTGCTAAACTGTTGTGTAGAAGGCATATCATGAGTCACCGTGCCCTTCAGGTGACCACACACACACCACATGACAAATTGCTGTTGGCTACATTATGTACTATCTTACATGGAAGTGATGGAATGGAGTGTCATGTAGGTTCTGTCAGCTTAGCCTGCAGGGACCTGGGACTGTCACATGTTCTTCCCAGTATGGGACCTAGTCTAGGCTGTGGGAAAGTCATTGTGGCTATGCAACTGCGGCACTGTGCCCATTCCCTGTACCATAGAATATCATGTCATGTGGCCAATATGAGTCCCCAGGTGGCATAACCTGCTGTGAATGCATCATTCATTTGACTAGATTAGGAATGAGTTCAGAGGTAAAGCATTAAACTAGCCCATATGTCCATTTAGCATCATTGTCAATGTGTGACTGTTTTCACCTTCGCACAGGTCATATTTGTTCTGCACAGGTATATTGCATAGCTGACAGTCCCACAGTGCAGGCAGTGTATTGATTCCTGGGAGGCCGCGATATGTGATCCAGTAGCCTGGTCACATAGCAGAAACTGAACAATGCATGTCTTTGTTGGTTGGATGCCATCTCTGTAGGATGGACACATATATCCGAAGTAGTGTTCTGTTATACAAGTACATAGCGCAGAACCCCATCCCCTGAAGTGGCATGAGTCAGCATTTGTTAGGCCACATGTCCATACATTGACAAGGAAGACACTTTCTGTTCCCATCATGCCATCCCCTTGATTGTTAGTCATGTTTATTGTTGGAGTTTGTACTCTACCAGTTGCCTGTAGGGACTGCATGCAGTAAGTCATTCTCACAGAGTGTTAATGTGTTGGTCCGTCCAAGCCTAAGGAGTTTACCCTTCAGAAGCCACATAGGTGTGTAGTGTTTCATAGTGGCTCACATCACAGGACAGGTTGATGGAGCATGGGCTACCTGATGTCAGTAAGCTTGCTTAGTCATTGTGGGCCATGAGCAAGGTAGTGGGATGGTCTGCAGATGGAAATATATATGTCTGTGGTAATGTCCTTGTACCTATTGGCTCATATGTTTCACACTTGGGGAGTACTGACAAATATAAAAGTCCTAGCTGGATGCTACTGACATATATGTGACACAATCACTTGTGGTGAAAATTCTGATTACAATGTCCTGCTTTGTCTTTTGCATCCATGCAGGTCAACGTCCATCAAAAGAAGGAACTATGGAGAGCCATCACCAAGAAGGTGCGGACCCTGGGGGTCCACAGCCGGTGGAGCGCCTACTGCAGGGAAAGGTGGGAGGACCTGAGCACTGGGCCTGTAAAACTGCAGAGGTCTACCTGGGGCTGTCCTCCCAACATGGGTAGGGGTGCCCATCAGACCATGACCCCCCTAATGGCCTGCATTCTGGTAGTGACCTACTCAGACCTTGATGGGCATTTGAGGTTGGCACAGCAGCCACAAGGGTGTGAGGACAGAACATATCCCTGACTGTCACATTGCCAAGTGAATGTGTGAGGTTCTAACATCTCCTCCTGTCAATTAGGCATGAGCCACGTGTAACAAAGTAGATGAGTGACTGTTTGTATAGACATGTCATGTGTTGTTTACTGATGTGCCTTGTCTACTGGCCCAGGTACCTAGGACACAACTGTGTACAATCTACAAACAACTTGCTCTTTAGGGATGACATATGGCTGTGTACCGTGATTAATCAAGTGCTATTTCTTATTGTAGTATGTGTACATTCTATGTAACAGACCACTTTTCCTTAATGTAACAGGTCAAAGGTAAGGAAGTGATGGATCACTGTCCTCAGCCATATGTCTGGGTAAATGAGTATATTGGCATCTCCCACCCAGAAGCAACTTGTCTTCAGCGTATGATGGGTGCCTCACTGCAGTCTGTAGTGTGAAGATGGGCATCATACATGTGACAGAGCATACATTGTACTTTGGGTGTAGCTACAGAACAATACTTTCCCTTGGTAAATGGAGAATTTCCATTGACATGATTTATATGCCATCACTGTTGGTAACATACCTTCTGCCTACATGTCAGCATGTGTCCCTTTCTCTTTAGCAATACATTTTTAAGCTGCTGTTTCATACATGTTCTACCTTTGTTGATGAGATGATGTCTGTATTCCCTCAAATATATGAGCATGGGAACCTTTGTGTGGAATAAGCCATTTACAATTGGGGTACATTTCATGTTGTGCCACATACTTGAGTTTGTCGCCATTGTTTATTGGCTGACACATTCCCTCATTCATCATAACATGTCATTTGGCATGTACAACTGCAGAAGCAAGGAGGGACATGACACGTAGTCCTAGCATTTTGACCCAGTATGTGTATTTCTATGCCATTGATGTGGCATCATGTAGCAAAGTGCACAACACGTGTGATGAGTAAGGTTTGTAACCTGACTGCTGGTATGAATCATGGAGTGACTTGCAGTTATGGTAAAATCACATGTATTTTTGGTATAAACATTCATCCAAAGAGGGACATCTGGGTCTGCATGACCATAATGGAGACAATGATGTAGCTTCCAATTGGGCAACATGTTGAGGGCCTTCAACAAATACTTGCAAATCTCAGGGCTTCTCCAACATCCAAAAGACTAATGGCGTCTACTGATGCACTCAGACTATGGTGGTCATTACAACCCTGGCGGTCGGTGTTAAAGCGACGGTAAAAAAAATTGAATTACGACCGTGGCGGAAACTGCCAACATAGACAGCCACTTTAACACTCCGACCGCCACGGCGGTACAAACAAACAGCGCGGCGGTCACTGCCAACAGACAGGCGGAGGACAATGTACCGCCCACAGTATCACAACCTACCAATCCGCCACCTTTTCACCGCGGACAAAAACACGGCGGAACCAGGACTTCGCAGGGAAAACGCTCACCTCTACACACCCCACGAGGAATCCGGACGCCATGGAACCCGAACTCCACATCCTACCAGCCCTTATCTTCTTGCTCCTCTATCAGGAACATGAACGCTGTCAGCAAAGACCACGGTGAGTACTGCACCTACGACACAGGGGGGGGGGAGGGAAAAACAGTGACACACACACGCAAGATGCAAAACCCCCACCCCCACCCTCGCCCACGACAACACACACACTAATACAGTACGATACATTACAGTTACACCCCCCAACCCCCCTGGAAGAATGCAAAGACAAAAGGAAATTAGTGAAACCATTGTAATATATTAAACTCCAGTACGCAAAAATATATATATATACACTATAAACAAAATATACACCAAGATTAGTAGTGCTCCATTGAAGTCCGTGGAACATTGGGCCCACACGGTATGGGCGAGGCCCACACTCAATCCCCGAAATGACAGAGAGAACACTGCAGGAGCATCAGATAGCAACAAAACAGGCACCTCAGGGGGAAGGGAAATGGGGGGGCATCTCAGCCGGTTAAGTGCACAACGCCAAATCCACGAGGGGGCCACATGCCCACTGTTCCATCCTGGGGAGTGCAAAGCCACAGTCTCTCAAGTGTCTACAGTGGGTGGGTTGCCCACTGTTCCATCCTGGGGAGTGCAAAGCCACAGTCTCTCAAGTGGATAACAGTCTCCACTGGTTCTGGAGGGGGCTTTGTGCCCAGAGTGCTTCATCCTGCCAAGGACAGAGGTAGTGGATGTTTGTCTCCACTGTTTCTGGAGGGGGCTTTGTGCCCAGAGTGCTTCATCCTGCTCGTGACGGACTCAGTAGTGTCAGTGCCCTTGGCGCTCATGGGCCAGCTTGTTGCGGCGGTGTCATTGGCAGCGGTGCTTGTTGCGGCGGTGCCCTGTTTAGCGGTGCTTGCAGCGGCGGTGCCCTGTTCAGCAGTGCTTGTGGGGGCGGTGCTCTGTTCAGCGGTGCTTGTGGCGGCGGTGCCCTGTTCAGTGGTGCTTGTGGCGGCGATGCCCTGTTCAGCAGTGCTTGTGGCGGAGGGGTCCTTTGCAGTGACTCAGCTGCTGGCGGCCCTGTCTGGCCCAGCGGGGCTGGTGCTGGCGGTCCTTCATTGCCCAGCGGAGCTGGTGCTGGCGGTCCTGTCTGGCCCAGCGGGGCTGGTGCTGGCGGTCCTGTCTGCCCAGCGGGCTGGTGCTGGCGGTCCTTCATGGCCCAGCGGAGCTGGTGCTGGCGGTCCTTCATGGCCCAGCGGGGTTGGTGCTGGCGGTCCTGTCTGGCCCAGCGGGGCTAGTGCTGGCGGTCCTGTCCTGGGCAGCGGGGATGATAGCGGTGGCTTCCTGGGCAGCAGTGATGATGGCGGTGGCCTCCTGGGCAGCGGGGATGATGGCGGTGGCCTCCTGGGCAGCAGGGCTGGTGCTGGCCGTGGCCTCCTGGGCAGCAGGGATGATGGCGGTGGCCTCCTGGGCAGCAGGGCTGGTGCTGGCGGTGGCCTCCTGGGAAGCGGGGATGATGGCGGTGACCTCCTGGGCAGTGGGGATGATGGCGGTGGTCTCCTGGGCAGCGGGGATGATGGTGGTGTCCTCCTGGGCAGCGGGGATGATGGCGGTGTCCTCCTGGGCAGCGGGGATGATGGCGGTGGCCTCCTGGGCAGCAGGGCTGGTGCTGGCGGTGGCCTCCTGGGCAGCGGGGAGGATGGCGGTGGCCTCCTGGGCAGCGGGATGATGGCGGTCTTCTCCGCCGTGCTGCTCTTCCCAGCCTTGCTGACTTTCTTGTGGCCCTTCCCCACCTTGGAAGGTGTCGCAGCTGACTCCACACTCCCACCTCTACCGCTGGGAGCGGCTTTGGTGGCTGGAGTCCTGGATCTCAGTGACCGTTTGAGGAGTGGTTCTCCATCTGCAGGGGGTGTGGTGCTGGTGTGGTGGTCCTGTGGTGGGGCGTCCTGTCCACTAGCACCGGCGGAGGTGGTGGGCAGTTCATCGTCCAGGCTAGTGTCAGGGGCCCCTTGTTGTGCCACAGTGTCTATCTTGGTGTTGAGTACTTTCTTCAGCACCCCTACGATGGTGCCCAGGGTGGAATTGATGGATCTGAGTTCCTCCCTGAATCCCAAATACTGTTCCTCCTGCAGGTGCTGGGTCTCCTGAAACTTGGCCAGTACCGTTGCCATTGTCTCATGGGAGTGGTGGTAGGCTCCCGTGATGTTGGAGAGGGCCTCGTGGAGAGTCGGTTACCTTGGCCTGTCCTCCCCTGTGTCGCACAGCAGCCCTCCCAGTTCCCCTGTTTCCCTGGGCCTCTGTCCCCTGAACCGTGTGCCCACTACCACTGCCCCCAGGTCCCTGTTGTTGTTGGGGTGGTGGGTTAGCCTGGGTTCCCTGTAGTGGTGGACACACTGCTGATTGACGTGTCCTGGGGACAGAGGTATGGGCCCGCTGGGTGGGTGCTGTGCTGGTGTTTCCAGAGGGGGGAAGCTCCGTGGTGGCCTGTGACTGTGTGAGGGGAACCGACTGTTCCGAGGTCCCCGATCCAGTTGGACATAGCTGCTGTCATCACTGTGGGCCTCTTCTGTTGGTGGTGTGGACATGTGTGGACCCTCCTGTCCAGTGACGTTGGGTAGGGGTCCTGCAGGGGTATAAAAGGATGTTTATTACATCTGTGTGTGCTATGGTGTGCAATAGGTGGGTGACCGTGTACCCCAGTGCTTGCATTCCTGTGTGGGACCTTGTGTAATGGTGATTTAGGGGGTGTATGGGTATGTGCAGTGGCCATGCTTTGGTGATGGGTGTCCATGCTTTGTTGTTGCATGCAGGGCTTGGTGTTAGGATGTGTGGTTTGTGATGTTGGGACATTTATGAGGAGTTGGAGTGATGGGGGTGAGGGTGAGGGTAGGGGTATGTGATAGCACACAAGTAAGGTGGGGGATGTAATAGTTAAGATTTGACTTACCAGAGTCCATTCCTCCATCTACTCCTGCGAGGCCCTCAGGATGGAGAATCGCCAAGACTTGCTCCTCCCATGTTGTTAGTTGTGGGGGAGGAGGTGGGGGTCCGCCGCCAGTCCGCTGAACCGCAAGATGGTGTCTTGTGTGTATTTTGAGCGCGGCGGTGTGTACCGCCAATGGAATACTGCGGTTGAAAGACCGCCGTGTGGATTTGTGGGTCGTGATAGTGTGGGCATATTTCTGTTGGCGTGACGGTGGAGGATTTATTTTCGCCAGTTTATCACTGACCTTTGGTATGGCGGACTTGTGTGGGTGTCTGAATTTTGACGGATTCCGAGCTGTTGGTCATAATAGCTGTGGCGGATTTCCCTGGCGGTGTGTTGGCGGTCTTCTGCACGGCGGTAAGCGGCTTTTACCGCCAATGTTGTAATGAGGGCCTATGTCATTGTAAGGGGTTCCGGACATTAGTGTTGATTACCTTGGGGATTGCTGATTCATTGGGTTGTGGATTTTGGGGACATCTCTCCCTGAAACATTGCACATGATCTCTACAGTGTCCATTTCTATGCCACATGTGTGGCCTATCTGAGCAACATTAGTACTATCTCCATGACTCTATTAGGACAAATATTACTTGGTGAAGTGTGCATTGTGGAACTGCTTCTAGTGTGACAAGAGTATTTCTATGTCACCTTCTCCATGCTATTCTACTTTTGTTAGCAAAATGGCAGTATTTTGGAGCTTCATTTCTTATTGTTGGTCCATTATGTATGTGACAGATAGATGTCTTCATGACCTTGTGTGCGATCTGTAGGAATGCAGTTGACATTGGCCTACTATTGTATGACAACAGGTAACTGAGGTAAGCTCCATGGTGCACAGCTTTGAGGGTGATGATGTTTCCTACTAGCTCAAAGGTTACTCTGATTGCACAACTTCAGACATACAATTGTAGTTGTCTGAGATCCTCATTTTCCTGTGGGCAACTGTTGACAGTTCAGATGGCATACATGCATATTGATATGGCACATGTATGGGCTACATAGGAGGAATTTGTTGCTGTGGCCTACTTGCCATCATGGTAATGTTTGTTGATCAGAGCTGTTGTGCAAGTAGGATCATGGATATGTGATGACGCTATTTTTCTTTGTATTTGCAGCATCAGCATCAGCAAGCAAAGGATACATGGCATAGCCAAGTAGGGACACATCTGGCCACGGGACTTCGGGTCAAGACATCCAAGACACATAGGGGTTCTATGGCACGGATGGCAAGGGGAGTGCCACGAGGAAGACCAGAACATCATCATAATCATCAGAATTTTTCTCCAGTGGACACTCCCTAGTGGTGGTGGACCCATCGGGGCATACCCATGTACCATCTTTGTCCACCACCCTTGTTCTATCACTGCCCTCCCTGTTGCTCCCCACGCAGTTGGCCGTGCCCGCTCACCCAAAAGGGTGGGTGTCTCCTTTTCCTCAGGCACCTATGCCACAGCCCCTGATACCCCTGCTGCCCTTAGTGAAGAGGCTATTGGCCTTCTCAGAAGAATCTCTCGGGGGCAGATAGCCGTTGTGAATGCCACCCAGGGATTGTTAACCCAACACCAGCAGACTAATGCATTCCTGAAAGGCATTCATGGTGCAATCTCTGGCCTATAGAGATCTTTTCAGGTTCTGGCCTCCACACTAATGGCAGCCAGTCTCCTCCACCTTCTGTCCCCCTTCCACCTCCCTCTTCACAATCCAAAACCCCTAGTCCCCTACCTACCTAAAGCACACAGACTGACCCACATGCACCCACCTCACACTCAAGAGCACCACACAGCACCACAAAGTACCACTAAACACACCTGTACACAAGCAGACAACAGTCACCCACAGACACAACATCAGTCATCACTTCCCCAGACACCTACACCATAACACAGATGACATCAAGCATACCCACAGGCACTACCACAACAGTCAAGACACACCCAGCAGACCAACAGACACCACCCAAACAGACATACAGACATCCACCACACCTACCATACTCGCAGACACCAGCCAAACCGACACACAGACATCCACCACATCCAGCACACCCACAGACACCACCCTAACAGACACACACACATCCACCACTCTATCCACCAGAACTTCCATCTTCAGCCCCCCATGACACACAAACTCACACACTCACCCACACAACGGACACCACCCAAACACAAGCATACCTCCCACACGTATACACCCTTGACATTCACACTGACACAGTAGACAACCACTCGCTCAACCTCCAAATCCCCACCCCTTCTGCTGACTATCCCCGTGTTCCTAAGAAAGTTTTTTGTTTGACCTTGACCTTCCCCCGTTCCCTCCACCCCATCCCAAAACCAAGAGGACCTGACCCACCTCTTAACCCCTCCCTTCCACCTCTAAGTCTTCTCCTGTCACACCTGCCCCCCCTACAAGCACACATACCCCTCCCCCAAAAAGAAGCCCACCCCTCCCAAGAAGCAGTCTACCCCACCCAAATCAAAGACTAAACCAATCCCTCCCAAATTCAACTCCCCCAAGATGATTCCTGAGGTGCCTGGCTACTCGCTTGATGTCCCTTGCTGTGGAGGTTCCCTAGCAGTTAGGAGTCAAGTGACAGCACCAGAATGTGGCCAATGGCACACAAGGACTGTCCAGTGGCCTTGAACTTTACAAAATGTATATTTATTAAACCCAAAACATTGTTTTTAGGGGGGTATACATTTGTCCTGCGATTCCTTTTCTACCTTTATGATGTCCCTGAGTGACTTGTGTTGTGTACCTTCAGTTGTGTGTGTTTCAACCAACACGCTGATCCATTTGCTTTTGTTTGCAGTATCTGACTTTGTGGGCAGTGCTGGTGTCCACCAAGACAAAGGTAAATGTTGACTGTCTGGATATGAGGGTGTAAATGCATTGGTGGTGTCATGGCATTGTGTACTGTTTTTTATGGTTAGTATTTCATAATGTGTTGTGCAATGTAAGCATGTATAGTGTTCGACTTGTGCTCCTAATATACATTATGGATCCATCTAATGTGTGGGAGCTTGTGCAGACATGGAGGGTGTTCAAATGTGCTATCTTTGTATGCATTTGACTGTGCTTATGTCCATTAGCTGTGTGTACCTTGCAGCTACTTCATGTAGATGTATGTGCCATGCAGTTGGAGTTGTATGTGATTACTTGACTTGCCCTTCAATATTGTGCAGATAGGCATGTCACTTGGGTCTAGTATCATTTGGTCCTGAGATATGCGTGGGGCCAGTTCCTGTGCAAATGCTGTTTTTTGGGCATGGGCAAAGTGATATATGTCCCAGTGCAGCCTCCTTCCCTGAGTGTTCCAGATGCCCCCATCCCTATTGTGGAGGTATTGTTTGGATAGTGATCTTTGTATATATTGTCATTCTGTCTATTGTGCATCCTATTGTCCTTCCATTGTGTTGCAATGTGGATGATGTGCATGTCTATTGCAGGGCTGTTTAATGGGAGTGGTGTTTGTGTTCCATGCCACATCCATACATATGTGTGTTGAATGTGATGACAGTCCCTGGCATGTGAGGAATGTGAGTGTATGAGTTGCATTTGTAGATGTTATGTTGGTGTGTTGCTGGTGTTGTGTGACAAAATGTAGTGTACACTTCACTGTCTCTGTGCCTGAGAAGAGTAGACGTGTGTTTTGTGTGGTTTTGCAGTGCAGTGTGAGTGACCTGTCCAGAGGGGGTGTTTTGTGACTGTGAATGTGTCCTTCTTTGTGTCTGATTCCGATGTGGAACTCAATGACAAGTGTACTTGGTGCTCGTAGCATGACCCCCATATGATGTGGCTGATCAAATAATTGTTGAGTGTAATGACACAGGTAGGTGTATGTACTTGCGATCGGTTGCACCCACGGTGGGGTGAATTTGGTGCTCCATTGATGAACAACTACAGCAGCAGGACATGTGTGATAGGCTCCACTGAGGCACCGGACATGTAAGGTTGCCTTCAGGCGAGGGTTTCTCTTTATATTCCCTGTTTCTGCCTGCTGAAACGTGACGGTTTCAACACCACGGTCACTGTGGCAGTGTGCAATCTCATAATGTGTCCAGCAGAAACATTGTGCCCACCGGCCTGTTTATACAGCCTCATGACTGCAGCAGTCTGTGCTGCTTGGCAGTCCCAGCAGGACCACAGCAGTCTTTGTTCCATAGGCCCACATAACTCCTAATACGTCAGTCCAACTGCCAATCCAACTGCAGTCAGATTGCCAACACCACCATGGCAGTCCACGGACTGCCAAACTTGTAATGGGACCCTTAGTGTGTGGTGAAAGTGGCAATATATTAATTTATTTTAATGTTTTAGAAAAAAAATCAAAATCAATTTTCTATGTCAGTGGTCATTGTTTAATTTATGTCATGTACTGCATTGTGTGAATCATGTATGGAAAAAAGTCTGTGACAAAGAATCACATTGGCCCTAGGGGACCAGCAATGTTACTGTCTGACTATATAGACAAGTGTTTGTGTTGAATTTTACACTTTATTTTCTTTTTTTCTTTGATCATCTATCTGGTCCTGCTGGAGATCATGCTCTGGACCCACAGCAGTAGTTAACCGCTACAAGATAGAGGCCATTGTGGTGGAGCACAGCCTCTTGGTGGTCCTGGAGATGGAAGAGGAGGAGGCCACCACTGCCTAGGGTCACCAGCCAGAGAGTTTTCCAGCCATGCCATTGCTGCCAATGGAGACAGCGAAGCTCCTCAGCCACATCCCAATCACAGAGGCGCTCCTTCAGTAGTTAACCTTTTGTTGAGGTGAAGGTTAAAAGGGAATTAGTTGAGGGTAGTTGGTTTTCTATTGTTTAGGGTGGGTGTGCCTGTTGAGGGAGCTAAGGGTGGGATTTTCACCTTTTTTGTTAATAAAGGATGTGCTTTTCACCAATATGTACCTTTTCTTTTAACTTACGACGTCGCATTACTGGTTAACCATTTATTAAACAAGAAGCTCCATCAAATTAGTGATCTGGCCAATTACAAAACAATTGTTCAACTGTGCCTGTTCCCTGAATCCTTTATAGCCTCTAGAATTCATGAGCTCCCTTACCACATTAGGTAGGTTACTTACATTACCTCCTCCAGTCCATCCCCCTCCAAACAATGTTTGAAAATTGACCATGACCATACTCACCCCCATCCCTCTTCAATGACTTGATCAGACTGAGCAGCACCCATCCTCCCATCAGCAATAGTGATTTACTTATTGATCGTGCCCTACTCTCTTTAACTATTGACCTATAATGGTGGACTAAAACCAACAATCTACTTCCTTCTCTTAGTTCTTCTTTACTTCTATGAGCAGAAAAAGGGATGTCTGCTACCACTCACAATCAGCCAAACCTAAATGTAGGGTTTTTTAAACGGCCTTCTTAACACTGGTGGCACGTAGCCTACCACTAATAGGGAAACCACCACAGGATAAGTAAGGTTCTTCATAATCTAAAAGATGCTGCTGAACCTGCCACAAATTCTGGCAAGCACTGGTGACAGGGTAGACAAAGTAAACATAATATTGGGTAAAGAGCTGTCCAAGAGGACACTGGGAGCCAGAGGAGAAAATCAAATCAATTGGTAAGCTTTGTACATGGGAACAAGAAAGTTAATACTCAGAAAGAACAGGCACTGAAGAGGCAATTCTGCATTCAGAATAATTAATACCTAGTATGTGCAAGATATTCATGTCACAACAACATTAACAATAGAGGTACTGTTGAGTAAAGCACACAGGAGTTCCATACAATAAGGCTGAAACTTAGTAGGTTCTCTACCTGCAATTGCTGTTACTGATATGGACTGCAAATGCCCCCAAATTCAGGAGCTGTGGAGCTGATACCATTGTTAATGTTATAAAAGTATCATTTAGACAATACTCACAGTGGACACCTAAGATGTCAGCTGTCCACAGGAATCTGGGCAATCAAACAGGAGCTCACAAGGCAGTAAAGGCAAAGATGGAGAACTAACATACACAGCCACAATAGGCAAGGAACTAGCAAGGAGGAAAGCAAGTAACAAACCACACGAGGCAAATGGAAGCTAAGACAGTACAAATAGGATGATAGCAAACTAGAAACTGGACTAAGGTAAAAGGAAAGAAAGACAGGAACTCAGAAAAAAGTAAAATACTGACGGAGTGAATGTTTAAGAAACAAGGATGCACTAAAATAGTGCTTGCTCACAACTCAAGGAAGCACTGCAGGTAGTACCAGTTCAAGCAACAAGGATTTAGGTACAGCACAGGAATAAGGAAACTCCTGGAAACAAGGATTAACAATTGCTCAAGAACTCTGGAAACAGAGGGGCAGTCAAACAGGAACACTGTTACAGTGGCCAACACTGGACAAAAGGAAATACAGGCTTAAAAGAGAAATGATCATATGCCTCAGGTATGAGCAGGCTAGTGTCAAGCCACAGGTGCACTCAATTCCTCCACCCATCCTTGGCCTGTGTGGCTGGAGAAAAAGACGTGAGCAGGGAACTCTAGCTACTGGAGTTGTTAGCAAGAAAAACAGACAAGCTTCCATAAAGTTCGGCATAGATACGGAATGAATAGAAGTTTCAAGATAATGGGGGTCATTCTGACCCTGACGGGCGGCGGAGGCCGCCCGCCAGAGTTCCCCCACCAAAATACCGCTCCGCGGTCGAAATACCGCTGAGGGTATTTTGGGATTTGCCCTGGGCTGGCGGGCGACCGCCAAAAGGCCGCCCGCCAGCCCAGGGCAAATCATCCTTCCCACGAAGACGCCGGCTCAGAATTGAGCCGGCGGAGTGGGAAGGTGCGACGGGTGCAGTGGCACCCGTCGCGTATTTCAGTGTCTGCATAGCAGACACTGAAACACTAAGTGGGGCCCTCTTACGGGGGCCCCTGCAGTGCCCATGCAATAGGCATGGGCACTGCAGGTGCCGCCAGGGGCCCGCGGCACCCCCTACCGCCATCCTGTTCCTGGCGGGAGACCCGCCAGGAACAGGATGGCGGTAGGGGGTGTCAGAATCCCCATGGCGGCGGAGCGCGCACCGCCACCATGGAGGATTCACATGGGCAGCGGAAAACCGGCAGGAGGCCGCCGGTTTTCCGCATCTGACCACGGCCGAACCGCCGCGGTCAGAATGCCCTGTGGGGCACCGCCGGCCTGTCGGCGGTGCTCCCGCCGACCCTGGCCCCGGCGGTCTCTGACCGCCGGGGTCAGAATCACCCCCAATGTCTTAATGACTAGATGTCATTATATACATTTAGCAGAAAGTTCAGAAGCTTATTCTAACATTGGAAAGTCTCACAGACAGGCCCCCTGTTGGTGGGCATGAGAGTGCTGGGAGCAAATCATGAAACAACCAGCAAAAATAATTTGCATTCTGCATCACAGGCAACTAGACTAAATGAAAACACAGAGAGAGTGGAAAAAATCCAAGACAGAGACCATCATGAACAACTGGCAACACTATGTAGATTTACTTACTAAAGTAAGCATCATGAAGCCCTCAAATCTCACGTCTCAGGAGAAGCTTACTTCACTAGAACCCACAGGGCATAAATTGTGCTTTAAAAAACGAAACGCACATTAATTACCTATCCTTGCCAAACCATCGTAATCTATTTTCTGCACTGTGATATCACTTTCTTGTTGGGGTAAGAAGGGTGGCATGGGTATATTTTTGGTAACCTCTGTAGTATCTTCCTCAGCTTGGTACTTGCTGAATAACTAGGACTCACACAGAGTTGTAAATCACACATCTTTATTCCTCTGCATGTTCCTGTGAACTTGAATGTTATAAAGCAAGCTCTCATACATTCTATTTTAGCAATTCCGCCACACTGATAAGGAGTCCACAGGGAGCCAGAAAAGTTCTGTTCTTAAACAGGTAAGACACTAAGGGGCATATTTATACTCCGTTTGCGCCGAATTAGCGTCATTTTTTTCGACGCAGATTCGGCGCAAAACTAACGCCATATTTATACTTTGGCGTTAGACGCGTCTAGCGCCAAAGTATGAGGAAAGAGCGTCATTTTTTTGCATGAACGCCTTCCTTGCGTTAATGAGATGCAAGGTAGGCGTTCCCGTCTAAAAAAATGACTGCGCCGCAAATGCTTCGTATTTATACTCCCGGGCAAAAATGACGCCCGGGAGTGGGCGGGGCAAAAAAACCCGCATTTGCGCCGGATTTTAGCGCCTGGGTCAGGGCAGGCGTTAAGGGACCTGTGGGCTCAAAATGAGCCCACAGCTGCCCTCCCATGCCCCCAGGGAACCCCCCTGACACCCTTGCCCACCCCAGGAGGACACCCAAGGATGGAGGGACCCACCCCAGGGACATTCAGGTAAGTTCAGGTAAGTATAATTTTTTTTTTTTAATATTTTTTTTGGGCATAGGGGGGCCTGATTTGTGCCCCCCTACATGCCTCAATGCCCAATGACCATGCCCAGGGGACATAAGTCCCCTGGGCATGGCCATTGGGCAAGGGGGCATGACTCCTGTCTTTACTAAGACAGGAGTCATATAAATGGCGTCTGGGCGTCGTTAAAAATGGTGCAAATCGGGTGGAGGCGATTTTTTGCGTCAACCTGACTTGCACCATTTTTAAGACGCCCTAGCGCCATTTTTCCCAACGCCGGCGCTGCCTGGTGTACGTGGTTTTTTTCCACGCACACCAGGCAGCGCCGGTCTGCTTGCGCCGGCTAACGCCATTCAATAAATACGGCGCCCGCATGGCACTTCAGAATGGCGTTAGCCGGCGCAAAAAATTTTTACGCTAAACTGCGTTACCGCAGTTTAGCGTCAAAAAGTATAAATACGGGCCTAAGGTCAGATTTACAAGCAAATGGCGCAGCGCGGTGTTGCACCAATATTAGTAGCGTCCTCCCAGTTTTGAAATGCAGGTATACATCATATTTACAAGAATAAAGTGGACCCTGGCATTACCCCCTGCTCTGGTGCTAAATTGAGCAGATGGCGCCAACGCAGGCATCCTGGCACCATAGTGCAAAGGTGACTGCATTGAGGGGTGTGATTGTTTATTTGCAGGAAAGTGTACCTTCCTGCACATGAACAATCATCTATGGCATTTTGCTTTTTCTGTGGTGCTGCAGAATGCAGCACCCATAGAAAAAGCAAAAAACGTTGAGGAATACAAGTATTCCTCCTCGATGCACCATGCTAACCTCACCCTTGTGGTGGTGTTAGATTTTTCTGCTGCCTCAGATTTAGGAACTCTTGTAAATCTGGGGCAGGGTCAAAAGCAATGGTTGTTGTGGTGGAACACCACTGCAACACCCACTGCATCCCCCTCTGATGCAGAAAGCTGCATCAGAGGGGCCCATATTTACATGGAGTCGTAAAACCAAAAAAAGTGATATTACACCGTCTTGTAAATATGGAGAAGTGGTTAGCACCACCGGAGCGTCGCAAAATGTGATGCTCAGGTGGCGCTAGGGCTTTGTAAATTTGGCCCTCTATCTTTCCCTCTGTTAAATGATAAACTGTACATTTTTAGAAGGTCATGAGATAAACACAAATATCTAAATAGATATAGAGAAACAAGTACTATTGTATCTCTTCAATTAGTCTTGGCGATTTGATCTGTTGACCCATTCTGGTTACTGGAAGCTATAAACAGTCATCTTCAATATCCAAGATTACCAATGATGGTAAGGAATTAGCAACAGTCATTGAGTTTTCAGAATCAGTCTTTCTTTTACAGTCTTGAGTTGAAGACTGATAAAATGCAGCCCTGAAGTAAGAAGAGTCTCTGGTAAGGCATTATCCAGGTCGTTGGGAAGTCACCAGGTGTGCTTTGGTAGACACTACTTGAAAAGGCTCAGCATTGTAAGGAGCATCAGATTTTCCTTCCCATAACTGTCAAGTCATTACCAAATCTCTTTCGTAATGAGAGGTATTTTGCATGTTGCATCTTGTTTGCACACATTTTCATTTCCTGTTTGTAAACCAAGACCCTCATACAAATCAGATTTTCATTGCTATTTCTTGCTGTGGTCCAATGCGATATCTTGGTTATCATTGCTCTTCCAAACATCAAAGTCGCAGGACTTTCCCCTGTGGTCTGGTGGGGTGTCAAACAATAAACTCACATAGTAGAGTTCACTACCTTCCTTAGACTGAGCTTCTCAAGAGTTGCACATGCCACTGCTTTCTTTAGCGTACTCATAAAATGGTCAACAAGTCCATTGGCCTCTGGACATAAAGGGTGTGATCTTTTGATGCTTTATGTTCAAATGCCCCACAAATCCCTTGAATTCTTTGCTGTCGAAGGGTGGACCGTTGTCACACTTCACAATGGCTGGCAAGCCCTATTTTGCAAACATACCATCAAGATTTTCAATTACTCGCTCATGTGCTGTGGATGAGAGATCTTTAACCGAAGGAAAACGTGATAATCCTATACAATCACCAATAAATGATGTCCATTATCAAGTGGACCAAAGAAATCTAAGGCTATGCTCTCCCAGGCATGTTTTGGGAATTCTGAAATATTCAGAGTAGGGGTGGGTGCTCACGGAGTTGTACTCCGCAGAATTCTGCAGAGCTGCATAAAACACTCCATGGAATTCTGAGGAGTTCCAATCACCCTATTATATTGATGGAAAACAGAAAACATTGTTGGGTTTTTGCTGAATTTGCTGTGAGAAACTTAATGCTGCATGCTCGTAAGAAGAACCACTGAATTGTCTTCTCTTAATTTCCCAGTTAGAGGTTTTTTGGATGCTATTTGGAGGACAGACTCTATGACATCCCATACCTTGCAGTGCATCCCAGATTTTGATTCCAGTTCCCTTGCCTTTCTTTACCTTTGTGCAACACCGGCCTGCTGTTTCCATTGCTCAGGCTTCTAAGTTCTTTGCTTCAGTTACGCTCTGCTTCTGCCAGGGCTGGCTGCCAGTCTCAGAAGTTTCAGGGTCAGAGTAGAGGTCTAAGTTCCAGATTGTACCCACCTCCCTGTCTGTGCCAGCCATAACTCGGTAAGTGTTGGCGCTGCCAAATGTGCGGGGTAGGCACCTGAACATGATGTCATCACTGCACTTGGGCCATTGAGAGTAGAAGCCTCGCCCCTTGAATTAGTGACAACGTCAAATACTGAAGGGAGGGATTGGCAATGTGAAAGCTAGCTAGCACTAATTGGCAGGCAGAGCAGCAATACTACAGATGGTGTGTATCTGGAATACCCCATACATCCTACAATTGGTTAGAATAAAAGGCCTTGTCTGGAAAAGACAGCTTAGCCAGCCGGAAGAAAACATCTCCTTGCTCCGAAAGGTACTGCGCCACTGCCCCAGAAGTGGTTAACAAGCTGCTGGTGGACTGATGCTATAGTTTATATATGCATTTGATAGTGCTGCTTATTATGAAGGGTGTTGGCCACCAGTACATTCTGCTTCATTGCGGTGGGATGCCAAACTGTGCTCTCCAAGCAGAGTGCAGAGTGACAAAACTCTGTGACCAACGCCGGCAGAGCAGGGCTTACTGCCCACCCCTTATTCAGAGCATGTTGGGTGACTTCAGTTGACAGGGAGTTCATATGTGACAGGCTTTGAGTTCATTTTCAACTCTTATCTATGTATGGAAACCAAACTCGATCTTGAAGAACTCTCATTGCAGCAACAATACCATGATTACCTTTGTGAACTACTTCTATCACTTTTTTCATAGACTTTCTGAAATCAGGATCCTTAATCCTCATAATATAACTCCTTCCTGAGTTATGGACAATTCCTTTTTGACATTCTTGTACTTTTGATATTCACCATCATTACAGGGAGGTCAAACGTGTTTCTTCTCCCACTGATGTGTAATTATGTCTTTTGACTTTAGCAGATCACTGTCATGAGTCGTAGCAGTTATAATCTGAGCGAATACAGAAGTTGGTGTACTTGGCTTGACAATGAAATTGATGTAGGCCTCAGCTGTTTTAGATGGAGTACGATGAAGGTGAATGGGCACTCTGGGAAAGTAGTCAGCAGGATTTTGATCCTTTTCTGGTCAATGCACAAGTGTATAATCATACTCTTGCAATGGTAATCCCCATTGTTGAATTGGAGAATGCATCTTCACTTTTGGATTGCCGAAAATAGTCAGCAAAGCTTGATGATCAGTCACCAGCATAAAACTCTTTCCATACAGCAACACATAGAAATGTTCACAAGCCTATACTACAGCCAAACTTTGCTTTTCAGGCTCTGAGTAAGCATGGTCTGTTTGAGACAAACTTCTATTAGCATAGGCCATAATATGTTGTCTTCCATTTGGGCGTCGAGTATGCTGTGCAAGTATAGAACCTAACCCAACGGGGCTAGAATCAACCACAATATCAGTATGGAGCTTTGGATTGAAGTGCACCATTTCTGTAGCATTTCAGATGGAGTGTTTAATGCTTTTGAAGCTCTATTCACATTCTCATGACCATTTAAAGGAAACATTTTTCTATATAAATTCTTGTAGTGGAGCACTGACAGTGGCAAAGTCTGTTATGTATCATTAACAGTAGCTGACCATTCCGAGAACAGAACGTACCATTGAAAAACCTTGTGGGGGTTCAGCATTTGTCAAGACTTGTACTTTTGCAGGGACAGGCATCATGTCCCCATCAGAAAAGATATGGCTAAAGAATTTCTATTTTGTCTCATTGCACTTACACTTGAACTTACACTTGTCTGCGTTCAAAGACAAACCTTCAAAGTTCAAAGTCACTGAGTAATTTACTTATTCATGCTCCTTCTGTATAGTTCCAAAAACCAGTATATCATTGCTATAGTTAAATGTATTCACAAGAGGTTGTATGATGCATTGTATGACGTCTTGGAAAATTTCTGCTACTGATGACACACCAAAACTGAGGTCCAGATTTAGATGTTGGAGGTAATGGTACATCCGTCAACTTTTCGACTGGAATCCTGCTCACCACCGCAACGGTCCACCGCAGTATTTAGATGTCAGCGGTAGCATAGGTGAAAGACCGTAAACGGTCCGCCGTCACTGACACCAAACTTCACCTGTGTCAACTGTGTAATAGGCAAAAGTGGCTAGCTGCAGGACAACAGCCCATTTTTCAACAGAGCCAATCGAGATGGGCAGTTCTGCCGATGCAACTGTGGTGGTCAAACCTCCACAACTGAGTTGGCGGATCAGGAGCTATATAAGAACGAAACTCTGCTTTTTAACACTTTTCACGAATCCTGTCACCATAAACCAGTAGCTACCAGTCCTCCCATTGCTCCTGGGCCAGGTCTTGGATGGAAATCAACCACATTGTCGTTGGGAACAGAAGGTAACTCATGGGCATTCCTGTTACCCTCAGAATTGTAGCATCACAGTCAAGA
Organism: Pleurodeles waltl; assembly: GCF_031143425.1. NCBI lineage: Eukaryota > Metazoa > Chordata > Amphibia > Caudata > Salamandridae > Pleurodeles > Pleurodeles waltl. The sequence goes on from NC_090439.1 coordinate 122,070,527, forward strand.
GTCTTGTGCATGGCATTAGAATTTCTTCAAACACCACCATAATTCTGCACAATACTAAAGTGTGTAATGTTGTAGTCAGAAAATGTATAGGAGCAGATCACAAGATATTAGTAGCACCTACCAATACGGTATGGACTGTCTTCATGGCAATGGACTCCTACACAAAAAGTCTCAACAAACACAAATAGAGATGTGTCTGCACAGGTTTGTGCAATAAAGTCCCCAAAATAGTGAAAGTATCAACTGAAACAGTATACCCAAACTGAACCAAACAATCCCAGGATAATCTAGCAATTACACTACATGCTACAGGTGGGTGTACACACAATGTACTACAATTTTTACTGGTGAACTGCAAACATTACAGAGATATATGAAGTGCACATGTCCTCTTGGTGTGTGCAACATATCACAAACATCTGGCCCTGTGCTTGTAGCCATGCAGAGATTGCTGGTGTCACTGTGCACAGGACGGAGAATGTAGCCGTCCAACGGACTGAGAACATAGCACATAGTGTAGGAGGAAGAAACAGCAGCTGCTTGTGGCTCACAGCTCACAGCAGATCGTACGCCGTTTAGTGATCCAGCCCAAGGCCTTCAGCAGCCTTCAGCGTCCTCTCCACCGTCCACTTCCTGAGTCGCTCGGAGACACAGCAGCACCGCGGTGATGGGAGAAAGAGGACGGGAGAGAGAGGACTGAGCAAACGGATGAACTGGAGAACGGGTGAGTCACAGCGGCGGCGGGCGTGGCAGGACTGACCCAGCATTGACTACACTGAGCGGGCAAGTGGGGAAGACTAGTGACACGTTGGTCCACCGCCAGCCTGAAAGCCCCATCACTGCTCCCACCCCTAGCGGTACCGGGATTGGTGGTGCTGCCAGTGCTGGTGCTTGTGTTTTGTGTTGCCAGCACTGGTGCTTGTGTTTGGTGTTTAGGGCTTGGGGCTGCTCACCCCAGCAGACTCCAGCTGAACCCAGTTGACCCCAGCAGCTGCTGCCGCCAATGCTCACTGTCTTCCTGCCCCCTTCCTCAAAGAAAAAAAAAACAGTTCAAAACTAACTAACTTAAACCAGTTTGCTTTTAACTCTCCTACTTGTCAGCCTCACCCAGGCTTGTTGAACATCAAACCTTGAACTTTGGCTTTGTCTCTGTTTGATCACACTGATTCTACTGATTACTGATCCAGCTCCTGCGTGCTCATTCCCCTCCCACCCTCTCACCCGTGAAGGGGGTAGGTAGCGAGGAGAGGCAGCGCAGGAACAACTTGGAACACCCCAAGGCCTACATTTTAGGAAAATCTAGAAGACACCAAGACGCCCAGAAGATGCCTAGCAGATGCCCTGAAAGAGAAGAGTCGGGAGAGCCACTATCTTCACAAACAGATATATTAATATACCTGCATACAATGCACAATACCTGGCACAATACTTGGCATAATCACCAAGCCTCACATAGGCTTGTTGAATATCGAACCTTGAACCTTGGCTTTGTCTTTCTTTGACTACATCGATCTTCTGTTCTCGCTCCAGCTTCCGCGTGCTCGTGGCCCTCTTACCAGCAAAGGGGGTAGCCAGGGAGGAGAGGCGGCGCAGGAGCAGTGTGGATCACCCCAAGGTCTAATTTTAGGAAAATCCAGAAGATGCCCAGAAAGAGAAAAGCTGAGTGAGCTACTATCTTCACATTCAAACATATAAATACACCTGCGTACGCGGCACAGCACCTAGCTAAATCACCAAGCATTTTACCAAGCACTCACCAAGCACATACTGAGCATTCTACTGAGCAGCACAGCATTAGCAGCAGCAATAGTAAGAAGAGGCTGCAGCTGTAGCCAAGGTGACCCAGCAGGGCACGGGTGGCATTAGGCCCCCATAAGTAGGTGGAGCCCTGTACCACGGAAGCAGCCAAGACAGGCCTTGGTGTGGCTTTTGGATGGGTGTGGCTCCCCCCTCTGATCCTCACCTCCATCTCTTTAGACCTTCTCCATCAGTAGAGCCTAAGAGTCGGAAAATTAGATCTGGCAAGAACCAGCAGCAAATTGCAACCAAACCACGGAAGAAGTCCACCCTGAAGCTCCCTCCAGAATTCAGCGAGGAAACAATTGAGAACATTGCAACTGAGTTGAAGCCTCTGCTGCCACCAAGAACCAGGACGTTAAATCTGTTCTCTTTCCTGAAGGACCCAATGGCTGCAATATACACTTTCCCAGACAACGCCTCTGACAGTGCATGTAAAATAAAGATGGCCTCACAGTGCATGTGAAGTAAAAATTGTCTCATTATCCTCTGACGCAGTCAAAAGGGATCACACGCTGGCAACCCCCCTGCCCAGGGACACACAGTGATCCCCTGATAAAAAGGATCCCCACAGTTTACCACCTTATGCAGGGTACACCAAGGCAGGACGGCAACGAGCAGTGCCCACCAAACCCTCAGCAAACCTCTTCCCCTTTGAAGAAGCACAATCAAGCAACAAAGAAATGCCAAACACAAGCACCTGATCAAGTAGACAACCAAGAACTAACCATCCCATTGTGGTGGGACAGCCTACTTGCAACCCTGCAATCATCCATGGAAGTCCTACATTTCCAGTCGGACAAGGTGGACACACAGATTGACATAATGAAACTAATGGCAAAGCAAATTGCAGGATTAAACCAAAAAATGGAAATCCTTACATCTCTAATAGGGAAACCACAGGCAAGCCCCACACCGAGCCAAGAACGCTTAATGGAAACCAGGAAGAAGCAACCCAATCAGAAGGACCGACATGTAAAAAGATATATCCCATTTTCTGCCAATGCAGCCCCAATAAATGCTGACAAAGATACCAGCACACTGGACTGCAGTAGCCCGCCCGACCAGGCAGATTCATCCCTGTCAGCCTCAATGTCAGATGGCACCGTCCTCTCTAAAACAAATCAACTCCAGATCAAGAATAAGCTGTCATCAGCCCACCATCATGTGTGGAGTGCAACAGGTTTGCAAGAGGATAAAAAACAATTAACAGCTCACCCCCAATCCCGAGGAACTCTGCCGGAACCACATGGCACAACCTCAAAACGCAGGATCAGAGACTAAGATAATATTGACAAATAACCCGCCCCTGCCGTAAAAGGGCAAGATCTACCTTGTAATCTAATTCGGACCAAACTGGCCCAACAGAACTCAACCGATCACAGACCACAACTGGGATAAATTTCACTCCAGGCCCGCATTTCCCTCACAGTCTCTTGTCCAACGCCAAGTGATGCAATCACAATAATATCACACAAAAACAACTGAAGCACTCAAAGAAAGAGTTAAAAGACAAATACGCAAAGGAAAGGCTGAAGATAAGAATTCCTTTGGGATAAAATTAATACACGCCACAAAAGGGAAATACCCCAGGGAATTCTGGGGTATTATCAAAAATCTAAACACTCGAGAGAACTCAATCAACAACTCAAATATCCCTGAAAAGACCTGGGTGAGTGATCTCAAGACAATTTTCATAGCTAAGTGCCACCCTTGTGGAAATACCTTGCAATTGTCAGCACGGACAGGCGTGATGGGAAACACCTCCTCGCCGGACAACAGGGAGACAATCAAATTCTCCTTGTCGACTGACAGGACACACTCACAACGAGCACTACTAAAGGCCTGTCAGGAAGGAGCTCACGGGCCTAGTGGCTCAAGTGATCTTTAGGGAAGAAGCTGTGTTCTGGTCAGAAGTGCTTACCTACTTATACCAGGAAGTAAGTCTAGGTGGAGGCATCCCTGTGAGCTGGTGAGGCTCTGTGATCAATCCAATCCTTAAGGGAGGCAACAGAGATGACCCGGGCGATTATAGGTTAATCGCTCCCACCAATGTTGAGACCAAAAACTATGCCTCCCGGCTCCTTGCTGAAAAACAACATGGTCTGAAAAACATAACATCTTTCCAATTAACCAATCAGGCTTCAGGAAAAGAGTGGGTTCCACGACAAACATTTTAAAAATTTCATTTTGATACAAAAGAGCAGATGCTGGCACAGGAAACTAGATCTTGGATTTATCGATTTTAAAGCTGCCTTCAACCGTGTGAATAGACACCTGCCCTGGAGCAAGCTGATGCAATAGGGCCTCCCGGCCCCCTCCTTAATGCAATAATCGCTTTATACACAGATACATGGGTATGTATAATGATCGGTGATGGCACAAGGCTCTCTAGGAAAATCCCCACAACCCTCGGCCTAAAACAAGGCTGGCTCTGCACCTGTTCAACTTATTTATGGCAGACCTGACCCCAGCGCTGGTCGCCAGGAACCTTCACCCTCCACGCTTGGGAAGGCTCTCACTGACACACCTACTATATGCAAACGATATGGTCCTGCTTAGCAAAACACAGCTCAAAGTATTAATTTGAGTCTTCAAATTACCAAATTCAGCTTTGCCATTGCAGGTCTGCCTTGAATTCGGACTTGTTTGGCAAGACTTAGCCGCAAGAGCAGAGGCGGTTAAAACTTGGTATAAAATCAGTCACTCAGCAGACAAATGGAATGAAGCTCTCTGGCAGGCACTAGAACATGACCAGTACTCAGCCTACAACAAGTATCTTTGATCATCAATCATCCAACTGTGACTTAAGGACTTGTGGGAGGCAGTTTCAACATACAAATCATTCTCCAAAGGGGCTCCTAAGGCCACTAAACTGCTTTCGTTCATAGAAGATAAAGCCAAATTTAGTGTCCAGACACATGCGTGGAAGATCATAAAGTACTATGTTAAACTTGAACCGGCTGCCTATCTCTTCACAATTTTGCACCGCACATCAAACATAATCTCATGACAATGCGATTAGGCAATGCTCTGTCGTGGAAGTACATCATCTTGCAGCAGTGTAGGCACTGTGCATGCCAAAAGGAAGATCTAATACACACAATCTGCATCTGTCTGGGTTTGTTAGACCTTTGGAAGAGACTACTCAAGAGGATGTTCAACAACAGAGCTATTTGGACATGCAGGGGAGCCATATTAGCCTGCTTCAATCTGCATGACCCCCAGCTAAACTGTAAGTTTCTTAAATTCTTGAAATACGCAATCATGCAAAAAAAGAGATGTTCAAGTTCTTATCTCTAATGGGCTGGGCAGTCGCACACCCTGGAAGTACCCATGACTTATCTTAAGCTCCTGGACAGTAATAAACTTAAGTGCTACCAGCCTGTATATCTTCTGTCTCCCATTTGTAAGCAAGACGTTTCTTTTTTTCTTTATTTTAGGGACACTAAAATGTAAAATTGTTCTCCTTCCCTCTTTTTTCTGACTTACCAATTTACATTTAGGCCTTCATTAGAACCCTGGTGGTTGGTGTAAAAGTGGCAGTAAAACTGGCAACGGTCTGGTGGTAATTATCGCCAAATTATGACCATGGCGGATAGATCTCCGATAGACAGCCACTTTACCACACCGACCACCAGGGTGGAAACAACAGGAACCACAGCGGTAGCCGCCTACAGCCAGGCGGAAGTCAATGTTCTGCCCACCATATTAAGACACATCAATCCACCACCTTTTCCGGGGCGGTACCAACAATATCAAAAGGCTGGTGGAAACTGAGCTCAGAAGTGAAAGGACTCACCATTGGAGACACATTGAACAACCACGCCACCATGGAGCCCGAGCTGCATGTTTTCCCCATGAACTTCTACGTACTGCTCCACCACGAACACCAACGCTGGCGAAGACGATGACGGTAAGTACAGCTGTCTAGCATACAAGGGAGGGGGTGAGGAAAAAGAGAATGACACACACACACACCCCATACCACCCCAACACCATACATACAATCAGCTGCAGTACTAAAACATATTTACCACGTACCTCGTATGAATAATGCAAGGACAAAACGTTTTAGAAGTGAATGTAATGAGAGCAACACATCAGGGTAAATAAGTGAGGCAAGATTATAGATATATACATATGTACATGAAAAGGGACGCAGCCCAGTCCACAATGCACGTTGTCCACATGGCCACAGGCTAAATTCCAAGGCCACACATGGCACTAGCCTCAACACAGAGAGAACACTGCAGAGACATCAGTTGGGAAATAGGCAGGCACCTCAGGGGGATGGGAGACGGGGGGCACCTCATCTGGCAGATGGAACAAGACCACTGGTTCTGAAGGGGGCAGGCAACATGCCCTGTGCTTGTCCTGGGATAGTGCAAGGCTGCAGTCTCTCAAGTGGGTGACTTGCCCACATGCTCTGGAGGGGGCAACATGCCCTGTGCTTGGTCCTGGTGAGTGCAAGGCCACAGTCAGTCAAGTGGGTGACTTGCTTCATGCTCTGGAGGGGTAAAATGCCCTGTGCTTGGTCCTGGAGAGTGCAATGCCACAGTCTCTCAAGTGGGTGACTTGCCCACATTATCTGGAGGGGGCAACATGCCCTGTGCTGTTGATCCTGGGGAGGCTGAGGTAGGTAGGTGTCTTACCCACTGGTTCTGGAGGGGGCATTGTGCCCTGTGTTCTTGATCCTGGGGAGGCCGGGGTAGGTGGGTGGCTTACCCCCTGGTTCTGGAGGGGGCATCATGCCCTGTGCTCTTGATCCTGGGGAGTGAAAGGTCACAGTCTCTCAGGTGGGTGTCATACCCACTGGATTTGCAGGGGGCAGGCCGCACAGCAGCCCATGGAGGCAGGATTACATACCATCCGCTGGCAGTGACGGCTGCTCAATGGTGGTGATGGTGCTGCTGCTGTTGGGGGGGAAGCTCATGCCAATCCCCTGCAGCCTCGGACGGCTGCACAATCCTAGTTGGTGGTAGGGGCACAGCCACAGTTCCTGCCCCAGGCCCCTTGCCCCTCCTGGCTGCTGGTTCCTTGCGCTTCCTGGCAGCTGGGGTAGGCTTCTTAGTGTTCCTGGCAACAGCTGGGGCAGGCACCTTTGTATTTCTGGCAGCAGCTGGGGCAGGCTCCTTTTTTCTTCCTGGCAGCAGCTGGGGAAGGCTCTGTTCCCTTGAGGCTGCCTGGTGCAGGCTCCTTTACCCTCAGGACATGTGCCCTGGATCCTTTTCCACCACGAGTGGGTGTGGTGACGACTGGGCCCGTGGACTGGATGGCTGAGGTTCTTTGGCAGGGTTCTTCCCATCATGGCCAGACGTGCAGGACAGGGGGAAGGGGTAGGGGAGAGGTCAAGGGTGGATAGGAAAAAGTTTTTAAGGAAATTGGGGCGGGAAGAGGGAGAAGGTTTGGGAGTGGAGGAAGAGGGAGTGTTTGTAGAGGTGTCTGTCTGCTGATTTTGGGTGCAGGTGCATGGACTGGATGCTGTTGTGAGGTGGATGGCTGTTGGGTGTCTGAGTGCTTGTGTTTGTGCTCTTTGGGGGGACAGACACAGTGGGAGAACACACAGGGGACATGTGCATGGCTGTTGTCGAGGTGTCTGCCCGTGAGGTGTGTGTTCTGCTTGGTGTGGTGGTGATGCTGGTGGTGGATGATGGTGTAGTGCATGCAGGTGTGAGTGTAGATGGAACTGGGAGGGAGGAGGAGGAGGAGGAGGGGGACACAGGGGAAATTGTAGATTTTGGTATGTCTACATCTGGATGGTTTTGTGTGAGTGCCTGTGGGATGAGTGTGGTGCTTGTGTTTGCCTGTGCCACTCTTGTGTGTTGTCTTGTATGCATGCTCATCTGCCTGTGTGCTTGGGATAGGTTGGGGTTGAGGGGAATGGCATTGGGAAGAGGAAGTTGGAGGGGGGATGGTGGAAACAGGGACGATGGCTGCCATCAGAGAGGAGGCCAAAGCCTGGATTGATAACTGTTGGGATGCCAAGCCAGTGTGAATGCTCTCCAAGAATACATTAGTCTGCTGCATCTGGGCTGCCAGACCCTGGATGGCATTCAAAATGGTTGACTGCCCAACAGAGATGGATCTCAGGAGGTCAATAGCCTCCTCACTCAGGACAGCAGGGCTCACTGGGGCAGGGCCTGAGGTGCCTGGGGTGAAGGAGATGCGCACCCTGCTGGGTGAGCGGGCACGGGCAACTCGATGAGGGGCTGCTGGGAGGGCGGTGCTGGTACGGGGGTGGCAGCTGTACCTGTAGCTGGGGTGGTCACAGAAGTGTCTGAAACCACCAGGGAGCTTCCATCGGAGGAGGTATCTGTGGGTACATGGCCCAGCACACAACCAATACGCCCCCCAGGGGACACCCACCCACCCCCCTTACACGAGGCCTTCACATACCACTCCATGCATTCATGCCACATGCATCATGCCCACAGTGTACTCACCTGTTTGTCTGGAGGCCAATACAGCAGTCCGTACTGGGGTAGGACCCCATCCACCAGTCTCACCAACTCCGCTGAAGTGAAGGCAGGGGCCCTTTCCCCAGTCACATGGGCCATGGTAGGTTCCAGATACAGGTCACAGCAGCACATGCAGTATAGGTCCTCTCCTGTTGAAGGTCAGGTAGCAAGCGAGGAATCAGATAGAAAATTGCGGTCACTTACGCGGCGGTGCATACCGTCAACGCCGGCATAGATCACCATTGGCCACTGTAACCCGTAGGGCCCAATTAAAACCGATGAGGAGCTGCACAGCTGTTCCTGAGCGCCTTCCGCAATGGCGCACAACTTCAGCCGAATTACCTCACTTCCATCTGTCCCTCCACACAGGACAGGCGGACATCATTTCAGGGGTGGCAGGCCCTGGATAATTGCTGCGTCACTGGACAGTTCACACTGACCCATTACAAGTTAACAGCATGCAATGTACTGTTGTTGTCCCATTGTTCAGTTTGTGACAACCTCCTCATTCTTTTGCCCCACAGATTGCTACTGTTGCGGTTGAATAGGAGAAGGAGACATACCCCTGTGAACAGACCCTTGGTGGACTTGGCAACAATGGAGGACAGGCAAATCAGCCTCACCTATAGACTGGACAGGGTACAATCACAGAGCTGTGTGCCCAATTGGAGCCTGACCTGATATCTGCTATCCATCACTCCACTGGGATCCTCCCTCTTGTGCAAGTTCTATCTGTGCTCGATTTCCTGGCAACTGGTTCTTTCCAAGTGACAGTGGGCTTGGCAGCAGGAATGTCACAGCCAACGTTCTCAAACGTGCTGACAAGAGTGTTGTCTGCCCTGATTAAACACATGTGCAGCTACATTGTATTTCCCCAGGTGGAGGATTTGGCCACAGTGAAGGCCGACTTCTCTGCAATGGGACATATCCCCAACAGAATTGGGGCTATAGATGAAACACATATTGCATTTGTCCCCCACGTCAAAATGAACAGGTGTTCAGAAATCGTAAGACTTTACACTCTATGAATGTACAGATGGTGTGCTTGGCAAACCAGTACATCTCCCATGTCAATGCTAAGTATTCAGGGTTGGTGCATGATGCCTTTGTACTGAGGAATAGCAGCATCCCAAATGTGATGGCCCAACTACAGAGGCACAGGTTGTGGATAATAGTTGAGCCCTGGTCCCCACCCAGTAGATGTTGGTGTATGGTGTGGGCCATAAGGGATAGTGTTTGGCTAAATGTTGTCCCTCAATATTGCAGGTGACTAGTTACCCCAACCTATTTTGGCTGCTGAACCCTGTGAGGAATGCCACGACAAGGGCAGAAGAATGTTACAATGTGGCACGTGGGCGAGCCAGAAGGGTTATAGAAAGGACCTTTGGCCTCCTGAAGGCCAGGCTCAGGTGCCTCCATCTAACAGGTGGATCCCGGTGCTACTCACCCAAGAAGGTCTGCCAGATAATAGTGGCATGCTGCATGTTGCACAACCTGGCCCTGAGACACCATGTGCCTTTTCTGCAGGAGGAGGAGGCTGGAGATGCCCGTGTGGCAGCAGTGGACCCTGTGGACAGTGAGGATGAGGAGGCAGAGGATGAGGATGAGGACAACAGAACAGCAGTGATCAGACAATACTTCCAATGACACACAGGTGAGACAGTGTTACTTCACATTTCATTGTCATTATTTTGATTTTCTGTGACACTGGCATGCTGTTATTTCCCACTTATATGCCCACTTACTGTACCCTTTGGCAATTCATTTTACCGATGTCCATGCATACTGTATGCTTGCATGTGCTTTGCATAGGACTGGGTTGGAGGGCTTGCGATGGGAAAGGGGTGGGAGTGTGGGCATGACGTTGGGGTGGGTGGAAGGCTGCAACCAATGAGGAAATCAGACCCTGGAATGACCACTGTAGGCCAGACAGGGCACAGTGAATGCTATCCAGGTAAGCCAGCACCTGGATGGCAATCCGATGTGCAGTATGGCCTACATCAATTGTCTGTTACAAGTCCACAGTTTCCTCAGTGAGTGCATCCCGTGACACCAGGGCAGGGGCAGAGGTACCTACAGCAAAGGTGACGAGGGGACCTTTTAGGGGGAAGCCTATGGCCAACTGGGGGGACAAGAGGGATGGTAGAAATTGGAATGGGGGGACGAAGACACAGGTGTCACAGTCTCTCCAGGGTCTGCCTCCCCTAGGGACTGGTCATCATTGGAGGCCTTCGATGAGGATGTGAAATCACTTGTGGACTCCTGGCCAGTCCCCTCACCATCTGTCCCACTGCATACCACTGCTCCCACTGGCCAGCTTAATCTCCACCAATGTGGTCACCGTCACCTTCGCCTTGCACGGTTGATGCAGATACAACAGTTTTAGAGTATCTGTAAGAATACAACTGGACATCAATGTACATCACACAACATTTGCAACAAGTTTAGTCACCCCCGACTCAGCTCCCATATCATGTATGCCTTGGTTACATATACACTTGTAGTTCACTCCATGACAAAGGGATCCAACAGCATGAGGACACACATATGCCTGGAGACATCTCTCCAGATGTATAGAACTAAAATTGATTCACTTCTCCCAAAAGGTATGTTTTTTGGATTGAAGTCGACTGTTCAAGGTGGGACACAACAACATCTATGACATGTAACCTTCCATATGAAAAGGTCTCTTTCAGTGTCACATTGTTCTCTATCATGAGCTCCTTTGGGCTGGACAAATGATACAAAAATGTTGTCTGTGCGATATACAACTCTCTCACCAATGTAGACACATTCCTGTCTATTGAAATCAATACAGTTTGGCAAACAAGTTCACATTGGTAATCACAGACTGCCTTACATGCACATTTGTGAAGGACTAAGGACTCAGGTCCACCTGTTACTGTCCACATTAACTTACAAGACAATCGCTGGACAAACTGCTTTCAAACATGTGTCAGATAAGGAATTATGCCACTGTACACAGAATAACCATACTTTAGGTGCAGATGCACATTCTCAAATTGTCATAGCACCAATTTACCAATCTCAACTCGGATATATCATTTGCATTTTAATTGCACCGTTTGCCATAGTTATCAGTAATGGAGCCTACATTCAATCCACATATTTGTGACTTACCATCCCACCTGTCCCAATCATGACATGGGACATGTTTTGTGAAACTGTGCCTCATGTCCTTGTGTAAATGCTGGTAATCCGTCTGTTTGCATGGAGCCATATGTTTGCCCACAACAGAACCTGCCATTGTGAGGAGGAATATAGGGCCAGATTTACTGAAAAGTGGTGCAGTCACTTTAAAAACACAGGGATGTGCCATAGTTATTAGAATATGGTGCACCCCTGTGTTTCCCCAATGCACTGGCGCAACATTTGCTGCCTAGCGCCAATACAGGGATCCTTGTACCATTGTGCAAGGATGTCTGCATTGGTGGGTTTGATTTTTTTATGTGCAGAAAGGTGTCCCTTCCTGCACATAAACAATCAGAAATGGCGATTTGGCTCTTCTGTGTGTGCTGCAGAATGCAGCACACACAGAGAAGTGCCAAAGCATAATTTTGAAATTATTGTTTATGTGCAGGAAGGGACACCTTCCCACATATAAACAATAATTTATGGCATTTTGCTCTTTCTATGCATGCTGCAGAATGCAGCACACATAGAAAAAGCAAAAAACGGGGAGGAATAAAAGTATTCCCCCTCTTTGCGCCTTGCTAACGCCATCCCTCGGTGGTGTTAGATTTTGGCGCTGCCTCAGGTTTACAAACATGTAAATCTGGGGCAGTGTCAAAATGCAATGGGTGTTGCTGTGGCACGCCCACAGTAACACCCAATGCACTCCCCTTCTATGCAAAGTGCTGCGTGTGCAGGGGCCGTATTTACAAGGTGGTGTTAAGCCACAAAAGGTGTCTTAACACCACCTTGTAAATACAGTGCATGGCATATCACTACCGGAGAGTAATGTAAAGTGACGCTCCAGTGGCCCTAGGGGCTCATAAATATGCCCCAGAGTGTCATTCTTCAGAACAAAGCAATGCACTACACATAGCATCAGACACTGTCTGATCAACTTACATCCCTAGAAATGGACTTTGGATGTGTGTTAACCTCAATGTTGATGGCATACAACATGGCTGGAAAGTAGAGGTCAAAACATAGCAATATCTATGTGCAATGACTTCCCCCTTGTTGCTGCTGTTGGGCCTTCAACTGCCTATCAAGCTCCATGTAAGCCACCGCAAGCATGCAGCTGTAAGGGGGCTCAGAGTGATACGTACATTCCTGGATCGCTAGGAGGATTGCCCCCTGTGGTAGAATGTTAACAATAGAGTGTGAGGGACCTGATCTCTAGCACTGATGTCATGTTTGACATCAGATTAGAGTGTTGGTGATGGAGGTTCCGAGGGAGCTGTTGAAGAGGTGACTGTGTCGTCTCCTTGTAAAAAGAAGCTACTTCTTGAAGCATTGGATTTATCCTCTTTATTACACGTGGCGACGAGGGGCAGGAGTACCTTAACACCAAACTGTGGATCTTACTATTCTCGGTGGACTTCTGGATATCAGGAGCATCTCATCTTCATTTTATTTAACTTCCTCAGTCAAGTGGTGAGCTTTATATTTGCTACTGGCGCAGCATTATTTTTCTTTGATTAAATTTGACACTACTCAGTTACTCCGTTTTCTGTTTACCGCGAGCGCTAGTTGAAGAGATTTAAGTGCATCGCACGCGTGTGTGCGCGCTGACACGTTAATATCATCTGGATTACTCGTGCGCCGGCGTTGTCAATAAAGAACCAATTGTACTTTAATTTACAACGGAAGAGTAACACAGCTATATTAAGCCGTGCAGCGCCGTTTAAATGAAATAAGCCGTGTAATCATAAGTCCGGTGGCACTTTATTTCAGCGGCACAGAAACAAACACGAGACACGCGTGCTGCGCTGTTTAAATGAAAACTGAGAACGGTGATTCATAGTGGCTTTTATGAGCGTCCCGCGCTCGGATTCAGTTTACATAGTACTCTGTAAACAAACAGAGAATCAAACAAGGCAAGGCACACAACGTTTATTTTGTATTTTTAAAGCTTTTAAAGCTCACCTGTCCACAATGTTGTTTTGACTTCGACGTTGTTTCTCATCTAAGGAAACTAGACCAACAAGAACTTATTGTTTTTTTTTTCCTTGGTCACAGGAAATACAGTAAAAGGCTATTTTCCTTAAAAAGAAATATAAATGTTTGACTGATAGTATAACAAAGTCTATGTTCAAGTGGAACCTCAAAATTAACAAAATAAAGGAGTATTTATGGAATAAAGTCAAGTATCTATATTTCCACAATTTAAAAGTATAGCCTGTTATCCATATTAATAATGCAAAACATTTTTTTTAACCATACCAGGAGAACCACCAATAAAATGGTCTAAATGGAAAAAATACTTTTCGACATTATTCTCGATTATGTGGAACTAATCTATCAAATGAAAGAAAAACAGCTCTGTTAATGCATTGTTTGGGATGTGAGGGGCAGGAAATTTTTGTAAATATACCTGACACAGGAGATGAAGGGACAGACTTGAATGAATTTAAGACATGTTTGAAAAAATTGGACCTACATTATTTACCTAAACTTATTACTATTTTGGAACGGTACCATTTTGATATGAGAGAAACACAACCTGGGGAAAGTATTGAAGACTATATTACAGCTTTGAGAAAACTAGCATCTACATGTAAATTTGGAGCCACTATTGAAGAACGAATCAGAGACCAATTCATGTTAAGATGTTCAAGTGATAAAATTTGTGAGGAATTATGGAGCAAGGATGATCCATCTTTACATGAAGTAATAGTGTTAGCTAAGGGTGTGGAACACACTTTAGCTTGTGTAGGAGAGCTAGAAAGAGGAAAGAATATGTCAGTCAACAAAGTTTTTACAGAAAAGGAAGACTTTAGCAAAGAAGTTTCTAGTGGGAAGGAAGAAGATAAAGTAACTCAAGGATAGTGGTTTAAGTCGAAGGATTTGAAATGTTTCCGCTGTGGCAATGTAGGTCACTTTGCTTCATATCAGAAGTGTCCAGCTCTCAATGTAATCTGTAGGTTGTGCAATAAAAGGGGTCACTTTGCTAAATGTTGTAAGGCGAACAAAGGTCAAGCGTCTGTGAAAGTGGTGGAGGATTGTATTTTGTCAATTTCAGCAAACACTCAGAAAAGGAGTCATCAGAAAGACATTATTTCCATTTTAGATAAAGATACAGAGGTATTGTTTGACTCAGGTGCATGGCTGACGTTGTTATCTAATAAGTTTTTTGACAAACATTTGAGTCACAAAGTTCATTTAAGGGACCCAGATGTTATTCCTGGAGCGTATGGTGGTCAAACTATTCAGCTGAGGGGATATTTTGAGTCCGAAATTTCATTAAAAAAGAACACTATTTTGGGGAAAATGTGTTTACCGGTCAAAGGAGATAGGGGGTCATTCTGACCTTGGCGGTCCATGACCGCCATGGCGGAGTGCGGCGAAAGCACCGCCAACAGGCTGGCGGTGCTTCCTGGGCGATTCTGACCGCGGCGGTAAAGCTGTGGTAGGAAAAGAGGAGCCGGCGGTTTCCCGCTGGCCCAGGGAACCCGCCATGGCGGCGCTGCTTGCAGCACTGCCATGGGGATTCCGAGCGCCTTCCCGCCAGCCTGTTTCTGGCGGTGTTCACCGCCAGAACCAGGATGGCGGGAACGGGTGCCGTGGGGCCCCTGGGGGCCCCTGCACTGCCCATGCCACTGGCATGGGCAGTGCAGGGGCCCCCTAACAGGGCCCCACAAAGATTTTCACTGTCTGCTGTGCAGACGGTGAAAATCGCGACGGGTGCCACTGCACCCGTCGCACCCCTTCAACTCCGCCGGCTCCATTCCGAGCCGGCTTCATTGTTGAAGGGGCTGTCCCGCTGGGCCGGCCGGCGGTCTTCTGGCGGTCGCCCGCCGGCCCAGCGGGAAAGCCGGAATGGCCGCCGCAGTCTTTTGGCGGGAACCGCTTGGCGGGCGGCGACCGCCGCGGTCAGAATGACCGCCATAGTGTTTTGAGTTGGCTACACCAACGGGAATTGAATGTCATTCAGGATCCCAACTCTGCTACGCCCGTAATGATTAGAAAATAATTTATTGAAAAAGTGCAGAATGTATCTGAATTCTCTGTACAAGGAATCAAAGAACATACTTTGCCAAAGTTTGTTGAGGATTATGAGGATGTGTTTAGCGACAAACTGGGTTGTCTTAAGAAGTACGTTCATTGTATAAGAGTAAAAAAGGGATCAGTTCCAGTAGTTTCCAAG
The DNA here is from genome assembly GCF_031143425.1 of Pleurodeles waltl. NCBI lineage: Eukaryota > Metazoa > Chordata > Amphibia > Caudata > Salamandridae > Pleurodeles > Pleurodeles waltl. The sequence continues at coordinate 122,086,124 of NC_090439.1, forward strand.
GTGCGTCCCATTCCTATTGCAATGAAAGATGATGTGGAGAAAGAAATACAGAGACTATGCAAGGATGGAATAATTGAGCCAGTGGAATCATCGGAATGGGTGTCACCGATAGTGGTCGCATGTAAACAGTCTGGCGACATTAGACTGCGTGTGGACTTGAGGAATCGTAATAAATGTGTGGTGAGTGATGAATTTCCGTTACCCAACATAACGGAGATGGTCAAACTACTGCACGGGTCCTAGTATTTCAGCAAATTGGACCTGACATCAGCTTATCATCAGGTCATGTTACATGAAGATTCAAGGGACTACACCACATTCGTTACACCTTTCGGAACTTTCAGGTTTAGAAGAATGCCCTTTGGCTTAGTGTCTGCAGCAGCTGTGTTTCAGCGCTTAATGTACAATTTGTTTGGCTCAGGACCAGGAGTCAAATGCTTCCAAGACGACATCTTGATGCATACACAGACTCAAGAGGAGCATGAGACAAGAGTCAGGAGGGTGTTGGCAATTTTGAGAGAGCATGGGTTGACTCTCAAAATTAAAAAATGTTTTTTCTGTAGGACGGAGGTGGAGTATTTAGGTTGTAGGATAACTTCAAAAGGGGTGTGTCCTAAGGAGGATCATGTTATGAACATTTTAAGTCTACGTGAACCAAAGAAAAAGGAGGAACTGTTATCCTTTTTGGGAATGGTTGAGTTTCATGCTAAATGTTTGCCAAATCTAGCATCAAAAACTACCAACACGCGTTAATTATTGAAGAAAGGGAGAGAATTTGTGTGGGATGATGAGTGCAAAAAAGAATTTGAGAGTATAAAAAAAGAATTGACAACAGTTGGAAGTTTAAGATCATTTGATGCTAGTAAGATGTGTATAATCATGACTGATGCCAGTGTAAAGGGACTTGGGGCAGTACTTTTACAAGATGTGGGAGAACATGATCTTAAACCAGTTGTATACTGTTCTAGAACTTTGCGAGGAGCGGAGGTAAATTATTCAACGATTGAGAAGGAAGCATTGAGTGTGTTTTGGGCGGTTAATAAATTGAAGAATGTTGTGTGTGGAAAAGAATTTCAAATTTTTACTGACCACAAACCTCTTGTGGAAGTTTTTATGAAAAGAGGACTAGATATGATCTCTGGAAGGATTAGTAGGTGTACCGTAGGATTACAAGATTTTGCATTCAAGATGTTTTATGTTCCAGGTCCTAGTAATAAGATTGCGGACTGCTTATCAAAACTAAGGCGGTCATTCCAACCCTGGCGGTCGGTGTTAAAGCGGTGGCAAAACCGTCAACAGGCTGGTGGTATAAAAAATGGAATTCCGACCGAGGCGGTTACCGCCAACAGAGACCGCCACTTTAACACACCGACCGCCACGGCGGTACAAACAAACATCGCGGCGGTCACCGCCAACAGACAGGCGGGAGTCAATGTACCGCCCACAGTATCACAACCTACCAATCCGCCACCTTTTCCGGGGCGGTAGCCCCGCCGATAAAAACACGGCAGAAACAGCCATTTCGAAGGGAAAACGCTCACCTCCATACACCCCACGAGGAATCAGGACAGCATGGAACCCGAACTCCACATACTCCCAGCGATAGTCTTCCTGCTCCTCTACCAGGAGCACGAACGCCGGCGCAGAAGACAACGGTGAGTACTGCACCTACGACACAGGGGAGGCAAAAAATTACGGGGACACACATACGCGACACACCCACCCTCACCCACTACAACACAAACATCAATGCATAGCAATAAATCACAGTTACACCCCCCAAACCCCCTGGAAGAATGCAAAGACAAAAGGAAATGATTTTAAACAGTGAAATATATTGCAATACTGCCAAAAAATATATATACACATCAAAAACTCTTATATACAGAAATGTACAAGTCAGAGCATTGTAGCAGGCATTGTCCGTGGACCACTGGGCCCAAATCACATGGGCAAAGCCCACACAGGATACCTGACTCTAACGGAGAGAACACTGCAGGGGCATCAGATAGCAAAACTACAGGCACCTCAGGGGGAAGGGAAGGGGGGGCACCTCAGCCAGATGAGTGCACGACGCCAGATCCACGAGGGGCCTCCATGCCCACTGTTCAATCCTGGGGAGTGCAAAGCCACAGTCTCACAAGTCTATACAGTGGGTGGGCTGCCCACTGCTCAATCCTGGGGAGTGCAAAGCCACAGTCTCACAAGTGGATAACAGTCTCCACTGGTTCTGGAGGGGGCCTGGTGCCCAGAGTGCTACATCCTGCTAAGGACAGAGGTAGTGGATGCATGTCCCCACTGGTTCTGGAGGGGGCCTGGTGCCCAGAGTGACTCGTGCAGCCCTGCCCGACACAGATGTGGCCCAGCCCCTGCCGCTCATGGGCCAGCAGTGCCTGCGATGGAGTGGCCAGTTCAGCTGTGCTTGAGACTGTGGTGCCCAGTTCAGCGGTGCTTGAGATGACGGTGCCCAGTTCAGTGGTGCTTGAGATGGCGGTGCCCAGTTCAGCGGTGCTTGAGATGAAGGGCCCAGTGCAGCGGTGCTTGAGACGGCGGTGCCCAGTTCAGCGGTGCTTGAGACGGCGGTGCCCAGTTCAGCGGTGCTTGAGATGGCGGTGCCCAGTTCAGCGGTGCTTGAGATGAAGGGCCCAGTGCAGCGGTGCTTGAGACGGCGGTGCCCAGTTCAGCGGTGCTTGAGACGGCGGTGCCAAGTTCAGCGGTGCTTGAGATGGCGGTGCCCAGTTCAGCGGTGCTTGAGATGAAGGGCCCAGTTCAGCGGTGCTTGAGATGAAGGGCCCAGTGCAGCGGTGCTTGAGACGGCGGTGCCCTGTTCAGCGGTGCTTGAGACGGAGGTGCCCAGTTGAGCGGTGCTTGAGATGAAGGGCCCAGTGCAGCGGTGCTTGAGACGGCGTTGCCCAGTTCAGCGGTGCTTGAGACGGTGGTGCCCAGTTCAGCGGTGCTTGAGACGGCGGTGCCCAGTTCAGCGGTGCTTGAGACGGCGATGCCCAGTTCAGCGGTGCTTGAGACGGCGGTGTCCAGTTCAGCGGTGCTTGAGACGGCGGTGCCCAGTTCAGCGGTGCTTGAGATGAAGGGCCCAGTGCGGCGGTGCTTGAGACGGCGGTGCCCAGTTCAGCGGTCCCGGCCATGGCGGGGTGCTCATTTGCCACCTGTCCTGTGGCTGGAGGGGCCCTCCTGGGCAGCTGTGCCGGGGCTGTTGGTGGCCTCCTGCCCACCTGGAATGGGGCTGGCGGGGCCCTTCTGGTCAGCTGGTCTGATGGCGGTGTTGTCGGGCGTGCTGCCCTTTCCAGCCTTCCCTGATCGCCTGTGGCCCTTCCCCACCTTGGGCGGTGTGCCAGCTGTCTCCACACTCCCTGCCGGAGCCCTGGTAGGAGTTTTAGTCCCTGGTGTTTTCACCCTCTCCCGCCGGCCACTGCCTATCTTGGAATGTTTCTCTGGGGGTGGGCTGCCCGTGCCTTGGCTTTGCACCAAACTGGCTGCCCTGGTGGGTGGGGCACTCCACTGTCCATGGCAGACTATGATGACAGGGGCCGATTTTGACGTGGCTGAGGTGCTGACTGTAGTCCTATGACATGGACGGGGTGGGGGAGTTGGTGGAAAGAGGTTGAGTTTTGACAGGAAAAACGTTTTGGGAGCAGTGGGACGGGTAGGTGTAGTGGGTATGGGAGTGGAGGAAGAGGTTGTGGTTGTAGGAGTTGTACGTCTGGTGGCTTTGGGTGCAGGTGCTTGGGCTGGAAACTCTCGTGAGGTGGATGGCTGTTGGGTGGGTGGCTGCCTGCTTTTGTGTATCTTGGAAGGGGGCACAGACACACTGGGAGAGGACACAGGGGACGTATAAATGGCAGTGGGGGTGGTGACTGCACGTGTGCGGGGTGTTCTGGTGTGTGTGCTGCTGAGGGACGTAGTGGCTGAAGATGTTGTGCATGTAGGTGTGAACGGAGAGTTGACAGGGAGGGAGGAGGGAGACGTGGAGGAGGGGGACACAGTGGAGGCAGTGGGTGTTGGTATGTCTGTATGTGGATGTTGCTTGTGTGACTGCCTGTGGGATGTGTGGTGCTTATGTCTGGATGAGCTTCCCTTGGGTGTTGAGGTGTGTGCAGGCTGGTCTGATGGTGTGTCTGGGATAGGCAGAGGTACAGGTGATAGGGTATGGGTGGAGGAAGTTGGAGGTGGGAGGCTAGAGACAGGGACAATGGCTGCCATCAGTGCCGAGGCCAGAGTCTGGAATGATCGCTGAAGGGCCGCCTGACCAGAATGATTGCCCTCCAGGTATGCATTACTCTGGTGCACCTCCCTTTCTACACCCTGGATGGCATTCAAAATGGTAGACTACCCAACAGTGAGCGTCCTCAGGAGGTCAATGACCTCCTCACTGAGGGCAGCAGGGGTGACTGGGGCAGGGCCTGAGGTGCCTGGGGCGAAGGAGATGCCCACCTTCCTGGGTGAGCGGGCACGGGCCAAACACTGAGGGGCTGCTGGGAGGGCGGTGCTGGTGTGGTGGGTGGCGGCTGTACCTGTTGTTGCGGGGGGCACAGATGTTGCCGCCACCACAAGGGAGCTCCCTTCAGAGGACGAGTCGGTGTCACTGATGTCTGCCCGAGTCCCCGCTGTGGAGCTCCCCTCGCCCTCCGTCCCACTGGTGAATTCAAAGTCCACTGTGTGGCCCTCCAATGGCCATGTGGGATGCAGCTCCCTCGTGCTCCGATGCCACTTCTCCTCCGCCTGATGATGCTAATGCACACATGAACAGGAAGACCACAAAAAAGGGGGGGGGGAACAGAATATAGACATGTTGAGTGCATGCATTGGCGACACCGTTGGCGGACAGGACAGACACAGAAGCCCCCTGCACTACGCCACACACTTGGGGTCGACTGCTCAATCCCTGGGACATGGCCTACAAGCCTATGGACGATATCTGCACACATAGATGACACAGGGCCATGAATAGCTGTACTTGGCACCCTACAGAGGTGGGGGGCGGGGGCACAGGGCCATGCCTTACGGAGGGGCCTAGCCTACAGAAATCGCCCTGACCTAGGGATACCCACAGCCCTCCTCCCCCACCCAGACACATCCACTGCACGCAAAGTCAGCAGAATGAGAGTGTACTCACCCCCTTGAGTCTGCTGTGATGCCCTCACGTGCCCATCCAAATCGGGGTAGGCCACCGCCAGGATCCGGGACATCAGGGGGGTCAAAGTCCGACTGGCACCTCTCCCACGTTATGAGGCCATCCCCAGCTGAGCCTCCGCCGTCTTCCTGCTCCAGCGGCGGATGTCCTCCCATCTCTTCCGGCAGTGGGTGCCCCGTCTGTGGTGGACCCCCAGGGTCCGGACGTCCTTGGCGATAGCACGCCAAATATCGATCTTCTGGTGGGCGCTGACCTATATGAAATGTACAGGGGGAGAAGAATAGTCATTACCTTCTGCACCCTCAATGTGAGTGGCCCCCCATCCCTACCCTTGCCATGTGGCACATGCTCTCACCGTCGTTTGATGCATGCCTCAATCGCTCCCCTCCCCCCCATCTTTCATCCACCCCACTCAACACAGGCATAGCCCATACAGCATGCTCCCAGTGTATTTACCTGTTTGTCTGGAGGACCGTAGAGTAGCGCATACTGGGGGAGGACCCCATCCACAAGTTTATACAACTCCTCCGCAGTGAAGGCAGCGGCCCTTCCCCAGTCGCATGAGCCATTGTCTCTTCCAGACCGAGGTCACAGCAGCACTTGCAGTGTAGGTCCTCTCCTGTCGAAGATCAGGTATCGAGTGATTAAGCAGATAGAAAATGGCGGACATGTCTGCGGCGGTGCGCACCGCGACCGCCGGCGCACATCGTCATTGGCTCCTGAGACCCATAGGGTTCAATGTTAACCAATGCAGAATTGCGCCACGGTCTTTGACTGCCTACCGCCACGGTGTACAACGCCAGCGCAGTTACCTCACATCCCATTGTCGCACTTTACAGGTCAGGCAGCCGCCATTTCATGGACCCACATGGCTTACTTTTTACTGCGTCACACATACCTAGGCCTTGCATCAACACTCATACAAGCCATTCTATGGATTAAGAATCGTGTTCTGTGCAAGCTGTGGTTACGTACCTGTGGGTTGATTGACTCTGTGCTCGCTGTTGTCCTTCATAGGCACCGTCCGCTGGGACATGGGAGGAGATGGAGGCATCCTCCGGTGTACAGACCGCTGGTGGACCTGTCGACAATGGAGGAGAGACATGTCATACTGACATACAGGCTTGACCGTGCCACTATTCAGGAACTGTGTGCCCAGCTGGAGCCAGAGCTGATGTCAGCTATCTGCCAACCCACAGGAATCCCCTCTCAAGTGTAGGTGCTGTCAGTGCTCCATTTCCTAGCAAGTGGGTCATTTCAAACAACAGTGGCCATATCATCAGGGATGTCCCAGCCTATGTTTTCCAAGGTGTTGTCCAGACTGTTGTCTGCCCTGCTGAAACACATGCGGAGCTACATCATTTTCCCTGAGGTGGGGGATTTGCCTACAGTGAAGGGTGATTTCTATGCCCTTGGACATATCCCCAACATCATAGGTGCCATTGATGGGACCCATGTGGCTTTGGTCCCCCACCCACAGGAGTGAACAGGTGTACAGAAACCGGAAGAGTTATCATTCCATGAATGTCCAGATGGTATGTTTGGCAGACCAGTACATCTCCCATGTTAATGCCAAGTTCCCTGGCTCAGTGCATGATGCGTACATCATGCGGAATAGCAGCATCCCTTACGTGATGGGGCAACTCCAGAGGCACCGTGTGTGGCTAATTGGTGACTCTGGTTACCCCAACCTGTCATGGCTACTGAACCCAGTGAGGAATCCCAGGACAAGGGCAGAGGAACGCTACAATCATGCCCATGGGCGAACTAGGAGGGTGAACGAGCGGACCTTCGGCCTCCTAAAGGCCAGGTTCCGCTGCCTCCATATGACAGGTGGATCCCTATTCTACTCACCAAAGAAGGTGTGCCAGATCATCGTGGCCTGCTGTATGCTTCACAACCTGGCTTTGCAACGACAGGTGCCTTTTCTGCAGGAGGATGGTCCAGATGGTGGTGTTGTAGCAGCTGTGGAGCCTGTGGAGAGTGAAGACGAGGAAGCCGAAGAAGACGACATAGACAACAGGAACACAGTAATACAGCAATATTTCCAATGACACACAGGTAATAATACACACCGGCATACTACATGTACTTAAACACTACTACCTCTCTACTGTCTGTCGTTTTCACCCAGTGTATGGTAACTGATTTGTGAGTTTCCCTTCCGATTTCAGAGATGTGGGCCCCACTGTGTGACATCTGCTTTGTTTCCCCATGGACTACAGCTGTGTGACATTGGTATGTTGGCATCACAATGTAAATAAGCATTTTGGCATGGTAATGTCTAATACATTTGTTCAAAATCACAGCCAGACTCCTGATTGTTTTGTGCAATAACTGTGTTTATTAAAGTGCTCTATATTGGAGGGTGGTTGCAAATTGGTGAGGGGTGATGGTGGAGGAATGTCCATGGCAGAGTCCAGACTATTAGAATCACAGGTGCATTGTCCAAATGCCTGTGGAAAGTGGAGCTGGGGCAGTTTAAGGATGGACAGGGTGACAATGTGGGACAGTGGGATGACAATCAGGGTGGTATCCTTTCCTGGCGGGGGTCTTGGCATCTTACTCTGTCTTCTTCCTGGATCTCAGGGACCGCTTGCGGGGTGGTTCTCCTTCTGCAGGGGGTGGGGTGCTGGTGGCCTGTTGGTCCTGTGGCGGGGCCTCCTGTCCACTAGCGCCGGCAGAGGTGGTAGGCAGTTCTTGGTCCATGCTAGTGTCAGGGGCCCTTTGTGGTGCCACAGTGTCCCGCAATGTGGTGACTACCAGAATCAGAACCCCTACGATGGTGCCCAGGGCGGAACTGATGGTTCGTAGTTCCTCCCTAAACCCCAAATACTGGTCCTCCTGCAGGCGCTGGGTCTCCTGAAACCTGGCCAGTACCGTCGCCATCGTCTCCTGGGAATGATGGTACGCTCCCATGATGTTGGAGAGGGCCTCATGGAGAGTGGGTTCCCTGGGCCTGTCCCCCCCCTGTCGCACAGCAGCCCTCCCAGTTCCCCTGTTTCCCTGGGCCTCTGTCCCCTGGACCGTGTGCCCACTACCACTGCCCCCAGGTCCCTGTTGTTGTTGGGGTGGTGGGTTAACCTGGGTGCCCTGTAGTGGTGGACACACCGCTGATTGACGTGTCCTGGGGACAGAGGTATGGGCCCACTGGGTGGGTGCTGTGCTGGTGTTCCCAGAGGGGGGAAGGTCTGCTGTGGCCTGTGACTGTCTGAGGGGATCCGACTGTCCCGAGGTCCCCGATGGGCCGGGCTGGTCATCTAGATCCAGGTCAACAGAGCTGCTGTTATCACTGTGGGCCTCTTCTCGGGGTGGAGTGGATGGTGGGGTGGGGGGATGAAGTAGTGAAGATGAGACTTACCAGAGTCCATTCCTCCAGATACTCCGCCGAGGCCCTCAGGATGCAGGATCGCCAAGACCTGCTCCTCCCATGTTGTAAATTCTGGGGGAGGAGGTGGGGGTCCGCTGCCAGTCCTCTGCACTGCAATGCGGTGTCTGGATACCACGGAACGCACCTTCCCCCGTAGGTCGTTCCACCGCTTCCTGATGTCATCCCGATTTCTTGGGTGCTGTCCCACAGCGTTGACCCTGTCGACTATTCTGCTCCATAGCTCTATCTTCCTGGCATTGGACGTCTGCTGCACCTGTGTTCCGAATAGCTGTGGCTCTACCCGGATGATTTCCTCCACCATGACCCTGAGTTCCTCCTCAGAAAACCTGGGGTGTCTTTGCGGTGCCATGGGGTGGTGTAGGTGATGTGTGGGGTGGATTGTGTGGTGCTAAGTGTGGTGATGTGTATTGGTGTGTTGTGTGAAGTGCGTGGTAATAGTGCTGGGTGATGGTAATATGCACGTCTGGGTGCTCGGTTCTCTATTTCTCTGTGCGTGGTCCCGATTTTTTTGGAGTGGGGGTTTGTGGGTGATGTTGGTGTGTGTTTTATATTTAATTGGGTGTGTGGGAGTGGTATGCGTATGTGTATCAGGTGTGTGTATTTGGAATTGTCCAATGTGGCTGTGTTTTGTAAGTGTGTGTGTATTTTGAGCACAGCGGTGTGTACCGCCAATGGAATACTGCGTTTGAGAGACCGCTGCATGGATTCGTGAGTCGTGAGAGTGTGGGCGTATTTCTGTTGGTGTGACGGTGTCGGTTTGGTTATCGCCAGTTTCTCGCTGGCCTTTGGTGTGGCGGACTTTTGTGGGTGTCTGTATTTTGGGGGTTTCCGTGTTGTGGGTCAGAATGACCGTGGTGGTTTACCGCGGCCGCGGCGGTATGTTGGCGGTCTTCTGACAGCGGTATGCACCTTTTACCGCCAATGTTGGAATGACCACCTAAGTACGGAAGTGGAGGGTAGTTCGGGGAAGAACCAAGAGGATGTTATTAGTGTCTGTAATGTGGCAAGAGGTATTGTCGAACAAGATGAGTGGTTGAGAGCGATTTTGGAGAATGCTATGTTACAACGAGTATGTAAAGAACACAGTAGTGGATGGAGTTTGTATGTGAAGGGTGATGAAGAATTGGGAGGATTTTGGAAGGCGAGAGATGAACTGTCTGTAGAGAATGAAATTTTGTTTCGTGGGTTCAGATTAGTTGTTCCAGTTTCCTTGAGAGAGAGGGTCATTGAGCTAGGACATGAAGGACATCAAGGTATGAGTAAAACAAAAGCGAGAATTCTCCTTAACTATTGGAGGCCAGGAATGGATCTCATGATTGAAAGGAAAGTAAGAGATTGTCATGATTGCTGCAATAGCGATAAAGTATACAAAACAAGAGTACCACCTATATGTACCCGAGAAGCTTCTATCAGACCGTGGGATGTAGTGGCAGGTGATGTGGTAGGACCAATTGATGGAAAAGGAGGATGCAATTATATTTTAGTTCTGGTCGACCAGTTTTCGAGATGGGCAGAAATAGCTATCAGTGGCAGTATGGAAGCCAAGAAAGTAATTGATTTCTTTAATGAGATTTGTAGTCGTGAGGGTTTGCTTATACTATTCTTACTGACAATGGGCCCCAATTTGTGTCAACTAAGATGGAAGAGTCTTATAAGTCCAGAGGTATTATACATAGAAAGTGTTCTTTGTACCATCCCGAAGGTAATGGTACAGTGGAAAGGTTTAATAAATGCATAAAGGAGTGCATACAATTGGAGGTTGCTGCTGGGAGAAATTGAAGGAATGGTCTTAAAAATGTTCTTCATGCATACAGATTATCACATCACTCCACGACTGGTAAAGTACCGTTTGAAGTTTTCAGGGGCCGGAAGGCTAACACACATTTGGCACCACGTTGGGTGTGTTGGGGTAATAATGAGTGTTTAACATGGTGTGGCATGAGTGAGGAAGAAAAGGAAAAAGAGTAAAAATGCTTGGAGAAAAGGAGGGAAAGCTATGATAGGAGGAAGAACACGTGCAAAATCGAGGTAAAAGTGGGGAACAAGATTCTAATTAGAAACCCTAGGTTAAGTAAGTGTGAAAGTAAGTTTATGGGTCCGTTTGAAGTTTTCAAGCTCTTCAGGAATGCAGTGAAAATTAAGGATGGAAGGATGTGGAATCTCAACCGTGTTGTTATCTCAAAGAAAATGTAATTATCTCAAACATTTGTGTGTGGTATAAAGATTTTCATTTTAGAAAATGTTCTTCTGTATATAGTTTTATTATTGTGTTTTTTTTTTTTTTCTGTTCCTCAGGTCACAATCATTTATTTTTTTATCTATACTGTTTTCTTGTTACAGGGGTTAGTAACTGTTTTAAAGGGGAAAGGTGTGTGGTAGAATGTTAACAATAGAGTGTGAGGGACCTCATCTCTAGCACTGTCATCATGTTTGACATCAGATTAGAGTGTTGGTGATGGAGGTTCCGAGGGAGCTTTTGAAGCGGTGACTGTCCTGTGTTGTCTCCTTGTGTTGTGGATAAAATACTCCTATTAAAAACAACCTACTTCTTGAAGCATTGGATTTATCCTCTTTATTACACCCCCCCTTACTCCTCAGCAGACTTGCCTGCTGTCGGACACAGGTCCTCACACCTCTTCTGACAGTGCAGGCTACACTGCTTATGGACCACAAGGGTACGCACCATCTTTGCAATCACCTTGCAGATCTCTCGCTTCTGATAAACTTTGACCTTCATGGATGACATTATAGAACATGAAAAGAAAATACATTGCTTCTGTTTGGCAGTCCTGCTGTGACATTACGTTTTGGATAAACACAAGAACATTCACCAGTTATTAGATCTTTTCAGAGCAAAATGTTACAGGTAGATCGAAATACTGATCTGCAGTGATCTCCTATGCACAGTCAGTAGTGTTAGCTTCTTATGCCACCTAATCAGGCCTACAACATCATATTGGCCACAGCTATGCAAGCTATTCTGTTGTGAGAGCCACCCTTGATTACTCACAATCATCGTGAGCTACTAAAGGCTAAACCACCTGTACAATCCTTGCACACAATCACACTCACAACTACAATGCCTTCCTGCCAAACTCCCAAGAGTCAGAACCCACTAAAAGTGAATAAGAGCAAGATAGAAGTACTGCTATGTGTTAGTGAGAGCAGGGATTTGTGATTTGTATGCACATGTGTATATTAAACTGGGATAGACTGGGGTAGATAGTTGTGAGCCAATGTTATCTGAACTTACTGCACATAAACTAGCTTCACCTATATCTGGCTCATTGACAGGTTTAAAACATACAGCGCAACCTTACACACATTAAGTGGTAGAATCCCATGTGACAGTACAGCATCAGACAACTCCAGACCCGCTACATTTTCAACACAACATCAACATCATTCCAACATTTGCTGTATGTTGTCAGTCATTCTACTAGTACACTGTGTACTGGCCACTGGTAGTCAGTGACCTGCTGTTTGTGTGATTCAATAGGATTTGTGTGTTATATGGACACACATTACAGCTTCTAATTTCAGGTGACTTAACATTGTCATGCACAGACATTTCAGATAGTGGCAAAAAATAATCTGTCCCAGCTACATCATTCTGTCAACTTCAATCACAATACTCCCCCTTTACCAACAAGTAACACAATATCTTTTGAATCATAATGGAAGAGGTTACTCAGCCACACATTCCCCAATCAGACATGCACCTGTTACTCTAGGGTTCCATAGATCTGGCTGTACAGGTATAGAACCTCCCTGGCAAGCATCTCCAGCTCCTCCGTGCTGAAGGCAGGGGCCCTGTCACCTGCTTTGTCCAGCATCCTGGCTCCCAAAGGTCAATCACAGCAGCAGAAATTGAGAAGGTCTTGGTGGCTGCAGTTTTAGGAGGCAAATTAGTGTTTTTTCACAACGTGGCATTGAGGTACACAACCGACGCGTTCTGTGACAGAGACAGACACAGCCATTGGCTTGTGTGCCTAGTTGTCATACATGTTAGCCTTTGGCAGGGCCCCTAGTGGAGGCTAACATCTGCTACACGGTCAACTTCCACTGACAGCCGTTGGGTAGCCAATGTCCTGACAACAAGGTCTGACAGCTGGCATTTTAGGCTGTGAAGCTGCAAATTTTTCAATTGCTAGTGCGTCACCAGCACTCAAAATAGAGGCTAGTGTATTACTAAATGTCATGTACGTAACAACACTTTTGCCAAGATATGACAACAAAATGTGAACTAAGACTGTGTTTGACACCGATTGTGCAGCGAGGTAAGTACTATCTCAGTTGACGGTATTTTAGATGTGTTTTTAATTTAATGCAAATAATACAGTTCTGATGTATTATTTGCACATAATGTAAAATATGAATGAGAATTTGAATACAAATGTGAGGTCAAAATATTTGATGTTAATATGTGTATATATATTACCCAATGACATTTCTAATGTTACCAAGAAGTCAGATGTATTTTGACATTAAAAGTATGCTGTGACCATTTCATCTGATATTTTTTCCCATACATATAGACATCTAAACCCAGCCATGGGTATGTGGTGACAGCCTCAGATAGTCCACCCCTTTCCAGATCTTCCCACCATAGAGGAAAATGGCATCATCAAGCAATATCATCTAAATAGGCAAACTATCCTGGATTTCTGTCAGTAGTTGGAGCCTGATCTCCTGCCTCATAATATGCATCCCTCCATGCAGTCAAGAATCGAGATGATGGTTCCTTCTGGAGGTTGCTGGCCAGTAGGTATAGAGGGGGCAAAGACACAATCCCCGTGCACATTCAGCCAGAAAGATGGGTGGCCCATTTTTCAGAGATTTACGCTGCCCCTGCACAACATGGCCTTATATGTAATGGGGGTGATGAATGTAGACTCTCTGTTGAAGGCTCTGCGAAGGATATTGTTTTCACGCTGGCTGAAACCACAGCAGCCATTAAATCCTTGACACCAGCTAAAGCACCCAGTCCTGATAAGATACCGGGGGACTTGTTCAAATCTGAACCCGTTATCTGGACGTGGTATGTAAATACACTATCGAACGCCATAGCAGCAGGCAGTCCTATCCCGGACACGTGGCTTTGGGCGGAAATAATCCCCATATATAAAAAAGGTGATGTAGGCTCACCTGGCAACTATAGACCAATTAGTCTTATCGATAATTTGCAAAAGATCTTTTCTAAGCAAGTTTTAGACAGGCTCATGGAATGGGTCCAAGACACTGAGGCCTTATCCCCTCTTCAGGCTGGGTTTCGTCCAAAAATTTGCACGATGGACCAGGCTTTCTTTGCTATATTGAAAATATGTAATTTTAGCAAAACAAAAATTGTACGTCGTCTTCGTGGACTTAAGATCAGCTTTTGACCTTGTCCGTAGAGGGAAGCTATGGGAAGTCCTAAACAGAATTGGTGCCCCGGGGAACCTAGTGTATTTAATCCTAAGGTTACATGAGAATACCTATGCAAGAGTGAGATGGGGTAGCCAGGGGGAACTTACGGATCAAATAGATATTAGGGGGGGGGGGTACGTCAGGGCTGTGTCCTTGCTCCCACTCTTTTTTCTTTATTTATCAATGAGGTGGTTGGAATTGTAACTGACTGTAAAAATGATGCTCCATCCCTGAATAACCAAAAAATTCTGATCCTGTTATTTACTAATGATTCACTTTTAATTTCCAAAACTCCTATGGGCCTGCAGGTCCTAGTGGATAGATTCAGCGCTTTCTGCGCAGATTATGGATTTGAACTTAATTCCAGTAAAACCAAATTTATGACCTTTGGCTACGGCCCCACCATAAGATGTACAGTTTTACTCAATGGGGCTCCCTTAAGTAAGGTAAGCTCCATCGATTACCTGGGGGTAAGAATAAGTAACAATATGCAATGGGAGGCCCAGGTTGCCAAGAGTACAGCACTTTTAGCACATAGAATTAGGGCTATTTTGCGGTTTTATAAATCTACCATTGCGAAAGCTGTCGCTCCAGCTATCAAAATCTTTCTAGTGAAGGCCCAGGGTGCAGCGTTTTATGGTGCAGAGATTTAGGGATTTTCAAATGTTAGCAAATTATCTGTGGGGAAAAACTGTTTTATAAGATCCCTTTTGGCATGCCCTTGTAATACTCCATTGATCCCAATGTTCTTGGACCGTGGTTTCTCCCGCATTTCTGATGTAATAGCCCTAAGACCCCTACCTTTCTGGGTACGAATCTGGACTACCCTGGAATTAGCTGTGTACAAGGAGTCCCTACAAGATATCTTAAAGAGACCTAATGCACTCTCTATTCCTTGGCTGAGTTATATTGTGAGATGGCTTCACATTCTGGGACTTAGGGACTTTTAGAGTCAACCCTATAATCTAAGAAGGGCTCATAAACATCATCTGAAATCAGTTTATTGGTCTTACATCAGGAACAGGTACTTGATATGTACATCACACGGTCGACTGACATCCCATTTCTTGACTTCAAGTGGCACCCTCACTTTGAACCATTCATGGATTTAATCCCCAATTCATTAAGCAAAAGCTTGTACGTCCACTTCAGGTATGGGTGCTTACCTTTGAGGTCTTTTACTAGAATGTGGCGACCTGCATTGACAACTGACCTATGTCCCAGCTGTAACTGTACTTCGGAAACTCTAGTACATTTCATGTTTATTTGTCCTGCTTATGGGATAGCTCAGCAGAAGTGGATCCGCCCAGCCTGTAGGAATATGGGTATGAGACATTGTAAAGATGCATTGAGACTGATGATGAGAGATACCCCCATTTTTTTAATCTGTGTGGTCTGCAAGTTCCTTGTGGCCGCATGGCACATACGTGTACGCCTCTTAAAAAGCTAAAATGATCTGTCTTCAAGCAATTATAGTTCTTAAATGTATTTATATACTGATTTTATATAATAATTTTATGATTATCGTGATCCATTTTTGGATGCTTTTCGGATGACAATGAGAGATAGCTTCTAATCATTATATGGGCCATTAGATAACTTATTGGGAAAGTACGCTCAGGATTTTTAGCATACATGTTTTCTTTTTCTTTTTTAGGACTAATTGATTGTTTAATTTTACCTTAATCTTGTACTTTTTATGCATTTATTGTTATTTTAGCTCTGATTGTGTTCCTTTGATGGTTAAATGTGACCGAATAAAGCTTATGTGGGATGAATCCAACAGCCATAACACCAATCATGAAACTCATAGCAGTACTGCATTTTGTTCCAACTGGCACCTTTCAATACACTGTGGAAGTATCTTGGGGCATGTCCCAGTCAACTTTCAGTGGTGTGCTACAGGAAGTCCTTGCTTCCGTCATGAAAAACATCAATATCTACATCTAATTCACACGTCCACAGGATTTGGCCACCGTAAAGGGACATTTTTATACTTTGGGTGGACAATCACTAGTAGTTGGAGCAATAGATGGAAAGCATATAGTCTGGTGCCTCCACATGCAAGTGAACAGGTCTACCGCAATCAGAAGAACTTCCATTCCATCAACGTGCAAGTTGTCTGCTTACCAGGCTTATACATCTCATGTGTGCGTACCCGCTTCCCTAGGTCAACAAATGATTAATTTGTATTATGGAACAGCACCATAACCATGCAGATGTTACAACTTGGACCAGAAAGGACCTGGTTTGTTGGTAAGTACAATATAACTTGATGTTTTTGCCAGAATTCTAGTTTAGGAATGGACAGTGGCTTCATATGTAAGTAAACTGTTGATGTGTTGCTTCTGATTAGGACACTCAGGCGGTCATTCTGACTTTGGCGGGCGGCGGAGGCCGCCCGCCAAAGTCCCGCCGTCAGGATACCGCTGCGCGGTCAGAAGACCGCCGCGGTAATTCTGAGTTTCCCGCTGGGCTGGCGGGCGACTGCCAGAAGGCCGCCCGCCAGCCCAGCGGGAAACCCCCTTCCATGAGGATGCCGGCTCCGAATGGAGCCGGCGGAGTGGAAGGGGTGCGACGGGTGCAGTTGCACCCGTCGCGATTTTCAGTGTCTGCTTGGCAGACACTGAAAATCTTGGTGGGGCCCTGTTAGGGGGCCCCTGCAGTGCCCATGCCATCGGCATGGGCACTGCAGGGGCCCCCAGGGGCCCCACGACACCCGTTACCGCCAGCCAGGTTCTGGCGGTCAAAACCGCCAGAACCAGGCTGACGGTAAGGGGGTCGGAATCCAGCGCCGCCATGGAGGATTCCCTTGGGCAGCGGGAAACCGGCGGGACACCGCCGGTTTCCCGTTTCTGACCGCGGCTGTACCGCCGCGGTCAGAATGCCCATGGGAGCACCGGCAGCCTGTTGGCGGTGCTCCCGCGGTCGTTGGCCCTGGCGGTCCATGACCGCCAGGGTCAGAATGACCCCCTCAGTGTATTCCAACTGACCGTGGTTATTGGTACCACTAAGAAATCCAACAATGCCAGGGGAAGTCCGCTTCAGTGAGGCCCATGGAAGAACATGGAGACCAGTGGAGAGTGCTTTTGGGCTCCTGAAGGTTAGATTTAGGTACCTGGACAAGACTGGTGGAGCCGTCCTCTACTCAACCCAAAAGATGTACCAAATTATGGTTGACTGCTGCACTCTCCATAACATCTCCCTGCAGAAGAACATCACTGTAATTGCAGAGGAGGGAGACCTCAATGAGCCCCGTCATGAGGATTTTGAAATGCCGAATGAAGATTACACTGGTGAAGAAGAAGGGGTTGACTTACGTCAAGATCTTATTCACCACTTCTTCACCTGAGTGTGTTTACTTTTACAGATTTTAACCTCCAATGTCAGTACAACTTATGACATTGGGAACATATCTGTCTGCTATGGTAATTTGTTAGGATTGGTCAGTGCAGGACAGTTCAAGGCAAAGATGTTAGTGAATCAGAGTTTCCCTACAATTACTACTATGGTTATTGCCATAGATCAACTGTGCTTCTGCTAAGTTTATGTGTCATCATGACTGCTCAACTGAATTCAATTTAATATGTGGGAAAAATAATTGCTTGGTGCCATCAAGGCAATGTGTGCCACCTGACTTGCTCAAACCACACGTGTACCTCAAGCCCTAGCATACTGTTCTTCCTTTTTTTGGACAATGAAGGTAGCTGTTGATGTATTTTCTCATAGGTGATGGCATTTCTTTTTAGTACACCTCTGACTAGTGACTGTGTCATTGCCCAGGTACTGCCACAGTGTCCTGCATTGGTCATGTGGACTCAAATATTGTTGCTGTCATGATGTAGACTATTGGTATTATTGATCTAGGACTCCTTTTGTGAGTGCATGATGCATGGCTCCAACTGAGGTCATGCATCAGTGATAGTTTGCCTATTTTGTTTGTTAACATCGCACATTCCCTTTTCTCCATGATGTCGAGGTCATAGTGTGAAACCCACATTAAATTTCTACAAGGAATTGTTGCCAAACAATGTATCTTCAAAATATATTCTGAGTTGAGTTTGTTTTCTTTGAATAAATTAGTTAGTTAACACTTTACCTCTTTGTGATTTCAAAAATGTTTGGCAAAAAAATGTTTAAAAGATTTGACAACATGATGGTGGAAGACAGACATGACAAATGAAAGGATACAAAGAATCCAACAAGAGTCTTTTAGCCTGCATCCCTAAGATTTACTATCATGACACCAAAAAGAGTAAGTTGAATCAAAAAAAGATGAAATAAGCAAAAAATTGTCTATCATGGTGAATGGAAACGTTAGGAGAGCCAAAAACAGTTTGGAGTACAATGTCCAAAATACTAATGTCCACAAAAAAGGTAAATGTGTCAATGAAATAGTCCACAGAGTGAAAGGTAGACACACACAGGAGGAAACTAGGTTCTGCATCTTTTGGACGTGGTAGTGTTGGTCTAGCCATCCTCTCCTGCTAGTGCAGATGACATCCCCTCGGGGGAGGAAGGGGGCACAAGTGCAGGGACTACGGTGGGAGGAGCAGGAGCTCCTCATGTGGCAAGGCCTCCCTGTCTGTGGCTGGCAATAGTATACTTTGCCCAGATATGGAGGGACCACAGACAGGGCAGATAAAATGGGAAAAGCTCTTCACATATGATGATAGCTCTCAAATAGCACCCCTGTCAGGGGTCTAACTTGTGCAGTGTGGTTCTGTAGTTCCAAGATTGTAGAGGCTATCTCTCTATGTTGTGTTCAAAGCTGAGCATACTTTGCAGGGAGTCCAGGCAACCACACTTTGGTTTACAGAGGTAAAATCCAGACCACCTAATGCTCTAATTTTTGTGGTAGCTTGATCAGGAAGTTAGATCAGTCCTGGGGAAGTGCAAAGTGTTTTTTGTAATCACAGTATCAATCCTGAAACTCACACACAGAAAGAAATAACCCAAGACCAATTTATAAAAATACTTCAGATTGTTATATACATTTTTAGACCAAGATCACCGGAATTTCATAAGTACTTTTCAAGATATGAATTTTTGAAGTTTAATAAAAATAGACCCTCATTACGACCCTGATGGTGAGTGATAAAGTGGTAGTAATACTTCCAATAGGCTGGCGGTAAGTTCTGCCAAATTATGACTATGGCAGTGATAACTCCCATAGACAGTCAATATACCACACCAACCGCCAGGGCGGAAACAACACTTACCACGACGGTAGCTGCCAACAGCCAGGCAAAAGACAAAGTACTGCCCACTATATTAAGACACTGCACACAGTCACCTTTTCCGTGATGGTACCAACGCCAACAAAACACTGGCGGAAACAGAGCTCAGAAGGGAAAGGGCTCCCCATTGGAGACACAGGGAAGAACTGTGCCACCATGGAACCCAAACCTCAAGTGTTCCCAATGATTTTCTATGTTATACTCCACCCGGAACACCAATGCCGACGAAGACAACAGTGAGCTCAACCGCCTAGCCCACAAGGGAGGGAAGGAGGAAAAGGACAGTGACACACACATGCACAACACACACCATTTGCACACACACCATACACACAACCAGCTGCAAACGTAAACTAATGGCACACGACACATGGCATAATAAAACGAGGCCCAGATGAGGGAAGTACTGACAATGTATTAGCATAGCAAAATCCATCACACAAACCAATTATATACAAATGTTCATAAAGGGCCAATGCCCAGTCCAATCTCATAAGGGCACGCAAGGCCACAGGGCACAGTCCAAAGCACAACTTGTATCCTGGCACATCCATAGAGAATACTGCAGGGACATCCTTTTGCAAGTGGGCAGGCACCTCAGGGGGATGGATGGGGGGGACACCTCAGCCGACTACGGGAACTTCTCCACTGGTTCTGGATGGGGCTCCATGTCCATTCATCTTTGCTGGGGATTGCAAGACCACAGTCCCTGGTGTGGGTGAATTTCCCACCACTTCTGGAGGGGGCTGCATGCACAGTTCCCTGTCCTGGGGAGTGCAAGGTTACAGTCTCTGAGCTGGGGAACATTCCCACTGCTTCTGCGGAGGGGGGGCTGCATGCACATTTCTGTGTCCTGGGGAGTGCAAGGTTACAGTTTCTGAGCTGGGGGACATGCCCACTGGTTCTGGAGGGGGCTCCATGCCCATTTGTCTTTGCTGGGTAGTGCAAGGTTACAGTCTCTGAGCTGGGCAACATGCCCACTGGTTCTGGAGGGACCCCCTTGTGCAGCAGTCCCTGGCGGGTGGCCTACATGTTCTCTGCTGGCAGTGATGGATGCACTGCCTCAGCTGATGTGGAGTGCTGCTCTGTGGCAACAGGTGACGGTGCCCCCTAGGCTGCCTCTACTTGCGGTGATAGCTCTAGTGCCTTAGCTGGTGTGGAGTGCTGCCCTATGGCAACAGGTGATGGTGCCTCCTGGGCTGCCTCTGCTGGCAGTCAGGGCTCCGGGACCACAGGTGGTGGCAGTGGTGTTAGTGGTTTCACCCTCCCAGCCTCTGCTGGAGTTGAGAGCTTCATTCCCTCCATCGCAGGAGGTGTGGACTCCTTCCCCTTTCTTGCTGTAGTTGTTGTAGACTCCTTTCCCTCCTGGCTGTAGTTAATGTGCACTCCTTCCCCTTCCTGGCTGTAGTTGTTGTGGGCTCCTTCCCCTTCCTGGCTGTGGGTGTTGTAGGCTTCTTTCCCTTCCTGGCGGTAGGTGTTGTGGGCTCCTTTCCCTTCCTTGCTGTAGGTGTTGTGGGCTCCTTCCCCTTTCTGGCTGTTGGAGTGGATTCCCTCACAGTCCAGCCTCCACGACTAGGAGGTACCTTCACTGTCCCCATGGACTGTTTGGCTGAGGTGCTGGGCTGGCTGGTTGGCACCCTGCTTTATGGGCAGGACGGGGGAGGGAGAGGGAAGAGGTCAAGTTGGGCAAGAAAAAGCTAGTTCGTGGTTTCACCCTCCCAGCCTCTGCTGGAGTTGAGAGCTTCATTCCCTCCATCGCAGGAGGTGTGGACTCCTTCCCCTTTCTTGCTGTAGTTGTTGTAGACTCCTTCCCCTCCTGGTTGTAGTTGATGTGCACTCCTTCCCCTTCCTGGCTGTAGTTGTTGTGGGCTCCTTCCCCTTCCTGGCTGTGGGTGTTGTAGGCTTCTTTCCCTTCCTGGCGGTAGGTGTTGTGGGCTCCTTTCCCTTCCTTGCTGTAGGTGTTGTGGGCTCCTTCCCCTTTCTGGCTGTTGGAGTGGATTCCCTCACAGTCCAGCCTCCACGACTAGGAGGTACCTTCACTGTCCCCATGGACTGTTGGCTGAGGTGCTGGGCTGGCTGGTTGGCACCCTGCTTTATGGGCAGGACGGGGGAGGGAGAGGGAAGAGGTCAAGTTGGGCAAGAAAAAGCTTCTTAGGGATGGTAGGGCAGGAAAAGGGAGAAGGGATGGGAGTGGAGGTTTAGGGAGTGGTTGTTGGAGGTGTACGTCTGCTGGACTTGGGTGCAGGTGCATGGGCAGTGTGGGGGTGTGAGGTGGATGGCTGTTGGGTGTCTGAGTGCTTGGGTTTGTGTCCTTTAGGAGGGGGGACAGACACAGTGGGAGAGGACACAGGGGACAAGTGGATGGATGTTTTGTAGGTGTCTGCTAGTAGGTGTGTGTGATGCTTGGTGTGGTGATGCTGGTGGTGGATGTTGAGGCAGTGCATGCAGGTGTGAGTGTGGACGTGACTGGGGGGAGGTGGAGGAGGAGGGGGAGACAGTGGAGGTAGTGGAGGTGGTTGTGTCTGCAACTGTATGGTGTTTGCAAAAGTGCTTGTGAGATTAAGTGTGGTGCTTATGTCTGCCTGTGCCACTCTTGGGTTTTGTCTTGTGTGCATGACCTCTGTATGTGTGCCTGGGATGGGTTGGGGTTGAGGAGAATGGGACTGGGAAATGGTAGTTGGAGGGGGGACGGTAGAAACAGGGACAGTGGCTGTCATCAGAGAGGAGGTCAGAGCCTGAATCGATCTCTGTTGGGCCATCGATCCATGTGAATGCCCTCCAGGAATGCAATGCATTGCTGTATCTGGGATGCCAGACCCTGGATGGCATTCACAATGGTTGATTGCCCTACAGAGATTGATGTCAGGAGGTCAATAACATCCTCACTCAGGGCAGCTGGGCTCACTGGGGCAGGGCCTGAGGTGGGTGAAGGAGATGCCCACCCTCCTGTGTGAGCGGGCACGGGCAACTGGCTGAGGGGCTACTGGTAAGGCAGTGCTGGTGGCTGTACCTGCAGCTGGGGTGGTCACAGAGGTGTCCACCACCACCAGGAACCTCTCATCAGAGGAGGTATCTGAGTCTGTGTTTTCTCCTCCAGTCTCCGCTATGGTGCTCCACTCGCCCTCCATCCCACTGGTTCCCTCGGCGTTGGTGGACTCCGCTTTCAGGGTCCTGTGGGATGCAGCTCCCTCTGTCGCTGGTGCCCTTGCTCCTCCACCAGATTATGCTAATGCACACAAGTACAGGATGACAAAACAAGAAAGGGGGAAGACAAAGAATACAGTTGGTCAGTGACTGCACCAACACCACTATTGGCATGAACATCACCGTCAAACACAGGGAACAGGCTTAAGCACTGTGCATTGCACTATCTGTGATATGGCTAGTCACTAAGGCAAGATGAGGCCCACACACCGCCAACTGCAGCACACCTGGGGCCCACTATGGCCTGCCTGAAATGGACTGCTAACAAGCTAGGTTACCTGTATTTGCCGTGCAAACATTACCCTTCAGTTGACCCATGCTGCAATGTCTGGCCTGGCCATAGGGGTTCCCACTAACACACATCCACCACCCTGATACCACCCCACCAGCCAAAATATGTGATGAAACCCACTGTACTCACCCCCTTGTGGCTGCTGTGATTCCCTCAAACACCCATCCAGCTCAGGGTAGGCCACCATCAGTATGCAGGCCATCAGGGGGGTCAAGGTCTGATGAGCACCCCTTCCGCTTTGGGAGGCCATCCCCAGCTAGGCCTCCACAGTCTTCTGTGCCCAGTGTCTCAGGTCCTCCCACCTTTTCCGACAGTGGGTGCTCTGCCTGCCATAGACCCCCAGGGTCTGCACGTCCTTTGGCGATGGCACACCATAATCCCTTCTTTTGACGGGCACTGACCAGCAGGGGAAACACAGACATGAGAACACCATTAAACAAGGAGTCAAGCCTGTCACACAAATGGCCCTTTTCATCACCATTGGTACACACATAGACCAGCGCACAACATGTACACCGCCTACAGACAATACTCCCACCCCCCCACTTACACGATGCTTTCACACACATCTCCATACATCCTTGCCACATGCATCGTGACCAAAGTGTACTCACCTGTTGGTCTTGAGGCCCATACAGCTGCCCGTACTGGGGGAGGACCCCATCCACCATTCACTCCAGCTCCTCTGAAGTGAAGGCTGGGGCCCGTTCCCTGGTCACACGGGCCATGGTAGGCTCCAGACTCAGGTCTCAGCAGCAAACGCCAGTGTAGGTGTTCTCCTGTTGAAGGTCAGGAAAAAGTGAGGAATCAGATAGAAAATGGTGGTCATGTCTCCAGTGGTGTGCACCATCACCGCCGGCGTAGATCCCCATTGGCCAATGTACTCCATAGAGACCCATACTATCCAATGAGGAATTGCACGGCAGTGCAAGACCGCCTTCCACCACGACGCCCAACGTTGGCGGAATTACCTCACTTCCACCTGTCCCTCCATCCAGGACACGGGTCACCATTTCAGGGGGGGGGAGGAACAGGCCTATAAACAATTACTGCATCACAGATTAGATTGGCACATACTTCGCCATTTACACTGTCCCAATACATAAGCGCACCATGTGAACTGCAGTTGTGGTTTTGTTGTTCCAGTTGTGAAAGCCTACTCACTCCTGTGTCCCTTAGATAACTACCACTGCAGAAGAATAGGAGGTGGAGGCTTAACCCTGTGTACAGAACTCCGGTGGACCTGGCTACACTGGAGGACAGGCACATTATACTGATGTATAGACTGGACAGAGCCACAATCACAGAGCTGTGTGCCCAGGTGGAGCCTGACCTGATATCAGCTATCTGCCATCCCACTGGGATACCCCTCTTGTGCAAGTGCTATCAGTACTCCATTTCCTGGCAAGTGGGTCTTTCCAAGTGACAGTGGGCTTGGCAGCAGGCATGTCACAGCCAATGTTTTCAAGCGGGCTGGCAAGAGTTTTGTCTGCCCTGGTAAAACACATGTGCAGCTACATTTCTTTCCCCCAGGTGGAAGATTTGGCCACAGTGAAGGCCGGATTCTATGCAATGGGACATATCCCCAATATTATTGGTGCGATTGAGGGGACAAATATTGCATTTCTTCCCCCCACCAGAATGAACAGGTGTTCAGTAATCGTAAGAGTTTCCACTCAATGAATATGCAAATGGTGTGCCTAGCAGACCAATACATCTCCCACGTCAATGCTAAGTATCATGGGTCGGTGCATGATGCCTTTGTTATGAAGAATAGCAGCATCCCAAATGTGATTGCCCAACTACAGAGGCACAGGGTGTGGCTAATAGGTGAGCCTTTGGTCCCCACCCAGTGTATGTTAGTGTATGCCGCTGTTGTCAAGCCCACAGGATTGTATGTGGCTAAATGTTGTCCCTCAATACTTGCAGGTGACTCTGGCTACCCATATCTAACGAGACTGCTGATCCCTGTGAGGAATGCCAGGACAAGGGCTGAAGAATGTTATAATGAGGCACATGGGTGAACCAGACGGATCATCAAGAGAACCTTCGGCCTCCTGAAGGCCAGGTTCAGGTGCCTCCATCTGACAGGTGGATCCCTGTGCTACTCAACTGAGAAGGTCTGCCAGATAGTAGTGGCCTGCTGCATGTTGCACAACCTGGCCCTCAGACGCCATGTACCTTTTCTGCAAGAGGAGGAGCCTGGAGATGCCCCTGTGGCAGCAGTGGACCTTGAGGCAAATGAGGATGAAGATGCTGAGGATGAGGACAACAGAACATCAGTAATCGGTCAGTACTTCTAGTGACACACAGTTGAGACAGTATAGATTAACATTTCTATGACTATTGGTGTATTCTATGTGGCTGTGGCAAGATAGCATTCACTTCCTTTCACCTCTACTTACTGTCACCTATGGTTTGTCATTTTGCAGATGTTGGTGATACAACAACTGTGTACTGAAGTGCTGACTACTGCCAGCTACATGTCATTATTCCTATGCTCTCACAATGTACAGCACATTTGCAATGGATGTAACTAATTCCATGAATACACATTTTCAACACATGAGATACAAGTAGTCACACTCAAGGGTGTTTAATGTAGTGCTAAAAATTGAGGGGAAAGTGCAATGGAATGGGGTGATGATGGCGGAAAGTCCAGGGTATTGTTCTAGTCTGTTTGTAGCACAGGTGCAGTGTCCAAGTGACCATAGGAAGGGGAGCAAAGGCATTTCAAAGTGGACATGGTGACAGTGTGGACACAAGGGAGACAATCAGGAGAGTCTCATTTCCTAGCGGGTGTCTTGGCAAGTGTCTCTGACTTCTGTCTGGGTCACAGGGAACGTTTGCGGGGTGGTTCACCTTCTGCAGGGGGAGGGATGCTGATGTCAGGTTCACAGGGATGCGCGGTCTCAGCCCCATCCCCTCTCGTGTTTACCCCACTTCTACGTGTGTTTGTAGTGTGCTAGATATGACCCCATTGGTTATCCTTTCCTGCGGCAGGCCACGCCTTCCCCAATACCCGTGTGGAAAGGCCCATCTCTTTGGGGGCGTTGGACAATGGTGGTTGCGCTGCAACTACCACCTTCATACCTGCAGGTACAACTCTGTATGACAGAAACACAAATCCCAGCATGCTATGGTGGTGGCCATCTTTGGGTGTGGCCGGTATAAATACCAGCCACACCCAAGCCAAGACACTCACTATTCTGGAGACTCCTGAGAGAGAGAGAAACAGTGCGGTCTTTCCCAGTAATCCCATCCACTAAGACAGAGCAGGAGGTCTGCTTCATAAGAGCAACGAGTGGCCCTCTCGTAGTGGTGAGTCCGTTCCATCTGGCTCCTCCCCGGCAGCTTCTGGCTGCACTCTTTCTTGGAAACTCTGTTTCCACTTTCCATTTGACAGTTCAGGACTCGCAGTGAGTTCATGGATATAGTTCTATTGTTTGAGTGCTCTGACAACTGCCTGTGAGCTTTTCATTCCGTGTTCTGAAAGCGATCTATTTTTCATTGTGAAAACAAACCCTTGACCCAAAAACAACTTATCAAAACGTATTGCTGGCACAGAGGATTTTGGCGATGGACGCTACTGAGTGGGGATATAGATCGCATCTTATCCCGTTTTTATTTAGAAGTGTTATTTGCCTATAGAAGAAAGTACAATAGCGTGTTGCTTAAAATGGTGATTAAGAACCATAGTTACGCATTGCAGTGAGATTTGTGTTGGCAACTTCTTTTCCCCGAGAGATCTTGTTTAGGAACCCTGTTACATATTCTCTGGTGACAGTTCTAGTGAATCGCAGGGGCTTCAGTGTTGTTTCTTAGTTGGTTGATGATAAGCTAGACTTGTTGAGATTTCTTCCTCTGTACTGCAAGCTTGTTCTCAGGTGGCAACTCAAGACACTTCATTTCTAAAGTGACATTTTGTGATTATAGTTCTATTGTGCTGCATTGATTTTAACCGTTTGTTTTTGAGATCTCCTTCTCTGCTATTCCCTTCCCCTCGCCTAGAACCTCCAAACCTCAGTGCTACAAAGGCATCCTGAGTTGGTGTCCCGGGGAGGTGGGTTTCTTGCTCAGCAACGTGCGGCTCCCGAGGAATTGGGCGCTCCTGACAGCTGGTGGCCTGTGGGCCCTGTGACGGGGCCTCCTGCCCACTAGCGGCAGTGGAAGTGGAGGGCTGGTCAATAGACTGGCTAGTGGTAGGGGCCCGCGGATGTTCTGTTGCCTCACTCATGATGTTGGCCATGTCTGCCAGCACCTCTGCTGTGGAGATCAGGGTGGTGGTGATGGCCTGCAAGTCCTCCCTGATCCCCTGATACTGTCCCTCCTGCAGCTGCCTGTTCTCCTACACATTGTCTAGGATCTGGCCCATCATGTCCTGGGAACGTTGGTAGGCTCCCAGGATCTCAGAGAGTGCCTTCTGGAGAGTCGGTTCCCTGGTCCTGTCGTTCCCCTGGCGCAGAGCAGTCGTCCCAGTGTCCCTATTGGCCTGTGTCTCTGTCCCCTCAACGGTGTGCCTACTGCCAGTGACCCCAGGTCCCTGATTGTCTTGGGGCCAAGGTGTGGCCTGTGATCCCTGTACAGGTGGGCACACTGCTGATTAACGTGTCCTTGGGACAGAGGTGTGGGTACACTGGGTGGGTGCTGTGGTGTTGGATCCTGATGGGGGAGGGTCTGTGGTGGTCTGTGAGTGGGCTTGGGTGACCACCTGTCCAGTGGTCCCTGATGGGCCAGGTAGGTCATCCAGAAATCCAGAGTTACTGTCATCACTGGGGCATCTTCTGTTGGGGGACTGGATGGTCATGGCACCTCCTCTCCGCTGACATTGGCTGGGGTTCCTGTGGGGATGTAAGTGATGTATTATGCTTCATGTGTATGACATATTGTACATCCCTATCCTCCCCTTTATGGTTACTGTTGCCCTGCCACCTTCTGTTTGTGTATGGTGATGTATTGTGGGAATGTTAGTTTCCCTATGCTGTGCGTGCTTTGGTGATGGCTGTCCATGCAGGGCTCGGAGAGGTCTCCATGCATTAGTATGGCATGCAGGATTTGGCATTGGGGTTAGTCATATGTGTAGGTGCAGTGCGTGGGTTGTAATGGAGTGATGGGAGTGAGGGTGTGAGATGGCATGCAGGTATGGGGGTGATAAGTGTTAAATGTTGACTTACCAGTGTCCAGTCCTCTGGCAAATCCAGCGAGTCCCTCAGGATGGAGTTATGGCAAGACTTGCTCCTCTGAGCTGTGGGGGAGGAGGTGGGGGTCCACCGCCAGTACTCTGTATGGCAAGCTGGTGTCTTGGTGCAATGGAACGTACCTTCCCCCGTAGGTAGTTCCACCTCTTCCTGATGTCTTCGCTTGTTCTTGGATGCTGTCAAATGCCTTTCACCCTGTCCACGATTCTCCGCCATAGCTCCATCTTCCGGGCAATGGAAATCTGCTATACCTGTGCTCCAAACAGCTGTGGCTCTACCCTGACAATTTCCCCCACCATGACCCTCAACTTATCCTCAGTGAAACGGGGTTGCCTTTGCTGCGCCATGGGTGTTGTATGTTGTGTGTTGATGAGAGTGGGTTGGGTAATGTGGTGGGGGATGTGGGTTGTGTGAGGGATGTAAAGGTGTCAGTGATGTGTTTGTAGTTGTCTCTGTCATGTTGGTGGCTAACTCTTGCAGTCTTTTGGTGTTGGCAAAGCGTTGTGGGAACTGTGGGTGGGTGTTTTATAGTGGTGTGGATGTTGGGTTTGGTGTGTGTGTATGAATGTCAGGTGTGTGTTTTTTTCATATTGGCCAATGTGGTGTTGCTTTGTATGTGGGTGTCCATTTTGAGAGCGGCGGTAGGTACCACCAATGGTTTACCACAGTTGAATGTCCGCCGTGGTGATTCGTGGGTCAAAATGTTGTGGACGTTGTTTTGTTGGCATAACGGTTTGGGTGTTGGTACCACCACTTTAGCACTGAACTTTGGGCTGGTGGATTTGTGTGTGTGGCAGTATTCTGTCAGATTGGTGTGTTTGTGTCATAATATGGTTAACTGATATCCGCCACTGCGGCGGTATGTTGGCACCATAGGAATCAATAGAGGATCACCTTTAAAAAAACATATAAAATCATTCAGTTGGTTTGGTCTTTTGCATGTTGGTCAAGTCGTCGGTGGCCACACTGTGCCAACTGGAGAAGTTTGGGCGGCTCCTAGTTCTGGCTGGAGCAGTGGGAGAAGGTCTCTGGAGCTGACGCAGGGCCACTGCAGGGGACCACTTAGAAAAGCATGGCACGGGTAGTTTTAACAGTGGATCCTGGGGGTCCCCTTGGAGTGTCGAGGTCACAAGGGGTGGGGGACCCCTAAAGCACAGTCGGTTCAACAGTGCAGAGCACAGGGCCGCCTGGTGCAGAGCGAATCAGTGAGCCAGGAGCTGTGCGAAAGGATGCCCTCGGGAGCAGAATGGAAGTCAGTTCAAGGGGCATTTACAGTACAACAGGGGCACTCTGGTGAAGATCCGGGTTGCTTCTGAAATCCCTTGACTGGGGCTTCATCTTGGTCCTTTAGAAGCCTTAGGAGGACTAT
The DNA here is from genome assembly GCF_031143425.1 of Pleurodeles waltl. NCBI lineage: Eukaryota > Metazoa > Chordata > Amphibia > Caudata > Salamandridae > Pleurodeles > Pleurodeles waltl. The sequence continues at coordinate 122,115,376 of NC_090439.1, forward strand.
TTTTCTAAGTGTCCAACGTGCACACTGTGACAGCTGGAAAAGTTCCGGCGGCTCCCGGGTCTGGCTGGAGCAGTGGGAGAAGTTCTCTGGAGCTGGCACAGAGCCACTGCGAGGGTCCACTGTGAAAAGCACTGCATAGGTAGGTTTAATGGTGGATTCTGGGGATCCCCTCGGAGTGTTGAGGTTACAAGGCATGGGAGACCCTTACAGTACAGTTGGTTCTTTGGTGCAGGGCACAGGGCAGCGGGATACAAGGATTCCCTCAGGAGGTAAGTTTGTTCAAGGAGAATTTACAGGACAACTGAGGCACTCTGGTGGAAGGTTTAGGTTGCTTCTGAAATCCCATCAGTGGAGCTTCTTCCTGGTCCCTTTTCAGCCCCGGGCAGCCTGTTTTTCTTGGTGTCTGACGTTGAATGGCCAGTGCCCAGGGTATTGGCAAGAATTGGCCATTGGAGGGTGCAGTGCCATCAGGCCTGGTACACCGGTAGAGTTGTTACTTGTGGTTGTCAGAATGAAGTTTGGTCCAGCTGAGGCATCTGGTTTAGGAGTTAGCAGCTGGTCAGTGAACTGACCTTCACTGGCTCACTGGTTCATTGACGTTTTATAGTGATACCTCCACTCTGAAGGGAGTTCTCTGGTGATTGGCAAAAGCTGGAGGTCCTCTGGATTTTTTGAAGAGTTGTCCAGCAGCTCCTCAGTGGTGTTTGGCAGGACCTTGGTGCAGCAGACAGGGTTTGGCACCTTTTCTTTGATACAGCAGGTCCACAATGATCATGCTTCAGATCTTCTCATTATTGGTCTTTTTTTGTTCATCAAATCTGATTTCCTGTTCTAGGGATGCCCACTAAATATTGTATTTAGGGGGCATTTAAGGGGAACTCTGGTAGTGACCAATAGGTCATCTACTTTAGGTTGGCTACACCCACTAAGTGACCACTTCCAGTGGACAGAGGTCACATTCTACACCTGATTGGCTATTTTCCTTTCATCTAAGGTGGAGGAAAATGAAATGGAGTGTTCTTCTCACATGCACCACCTTGGGGGTGGTGCATACCAGGTAGGGACACTCCCCTGTTCTAAGTTTGAATTTTCTTCCATTCCTCCCACCAAAAGTGGGTGTGTGCAACAGGGTGGCACTCTGCTGCTAGCAGCAGGCCTGGAGGCCGAGCTTCAAAGGGGGTAGGCCCTTTGAGGCTCATCACCAGGACAGTGCACATTCCTGAGGGAGGGGGTGTTACCACCTTCAAGGAGAAAGGGCTTTGTCTGCCACCCGGGGAGAAACATATCTCACCCCAAGGTTGTAGATTGGCTGTCTGGCGGTGGCAGGCCGGGTAGGACCATTCAGCAACCATGCCAGGGTAGCTAACGTTTATAGGGGGCACCTCTAAGGTGACCCCTGGGTACATTTATTAATAAATTCAAGACTGGTACCAGTTTGGATTCATCATTCTGAGGTGTTTGATACCAAACAACCCAGGGTTCAGAGTGGCCATCATGTAGCTTGGAAACTCGTGTTGACCAGTGTCCAGCACATATATTAAAATGGCTAATGTTTCCACCCACTATGCCCAAGGTTTTGTAAGAACATAGTGGGGGCATGTTGCTCATGCAGCTATGCCCTTTTCTACAGTATGGTGCACTCTGCCTTAGGGCTGGAAGGCCTGCCAGAGGGGTGACCTATTGAATGCAGTGTGTAGTTGGCAGGGCATACAGGCAGTGTGCCATGTGGAGTTTACTTTTTAGCTTTTCATCAGGGTACTCAACCTGCAATGGGAGTGCTGGCTGTACCAGAATGCATGGCCCTAGAAGGTGGCACAATCAGTGCTGCTGCCCTCAGGGGTCTATCCTTAGTACCCCATGCCCTGGGTACCAAAGAACCCCTTTAGCTACCTATAGTGGTAGCTAAAGGGGTCTCCAAGTGTACCAGGGCATCACAACAGGTTTAGGGAAAGAGCTCTGGCGCAGGGAACCTGATTTACAGAGACATTGGGCACTACAATTTCTAGGCTACATCATACATCAGGTAAACTGTGGGGGGCTAACAAAGTCAAAAAAAGGTCTCTCCTCAGAAAGATGTGCTCTCTCTACACCCCTTTGATTGCCTGGAGCCCAGGTACAAACTGGACCATCATGTCTTGGGACTGCAGTACTGCTCCCAGGTCATGGCCAATTTTGGTCTGGCTGACAAAAACTCCAGTGGCCTCACTTGGCTGGTACACAGATTCCCTCCCATTAATCCTACCCCCACTAGCATATCCCCTTGATGAAGTGTGCCCCATTCCCTGGGTACTGGCAGAGCTGGAGGCTGTGTTGATAGTGTATCAACAGCTGCCAGGACTGGGGGCAAAGGATTTAAGTGTACCTCCATGGTGCATAAGAAGTAGACATGGCTTCATGAAGAGATGTTGTTGCAACTTTGGTGGGAGGTATAGGTGTGGACCGAGTTTGACTCACTGGAACTGTCCTGACAGACCAGATGGACCAGCTGGATTCTGATCATCCAGACTTGCATTAGTGGACTCCTCACTGAAGACTTGCTCCTAGTCTTGAGTGGAGGTGTCTTGGCTGGCAGACAGTGGTCCGCTGGGCTGGGTTGTTGGACCTGTGTAGGTTCAAGAAAATATGCAATTAACACATAATTTTGGATTTAATGTGTCTTTGACTACAAATGGGCCAACATAGAAAAGTAGAAACAGAGTGATAAACTGACTAGGCTCCAGTGCTGATGTTGTTGAGATATGCTGAGAAGCAAAAGTGTTATTACAGAATTGTACGTTACATGTAGCAGACCTTGAACCCAACACAGTGGTGAGTAGATTGGATTATGGGACCATTCGAAGGCTTAGCAGGCAACAAAACATTGGAATAAAAGTGATTCAACTTGCAAATATCACTGTATTTGGTCATCGTGTGGCCAATGCAAATTAACTTGTGCATGGCTACTACTTCTATTCATCATGCCAAAACACATTTTAGGTAAACGTGGATTCAATAGACAAAGACTTTTGTAAGCATTTTCATCAATTCTATTTCTCTAAGAGCAGGTGTCGACATGATCGTGATACACAAGAAGCAACAATTTAAACTATAGCGGTGACTGACAAATGTACTGGTTTTTAAATGTGTTTACATTTGAAAGCAAAGGATGATGGAACAACATTACATTGCACTATTGTTTTTCAAATCCAAAAACAGAGCATCATGGTAGCTGTAGTCATCTGTTGACACTAGACAATACTTTTTTGAAAAGTTAGTTCTACATATAACTTTCAGTGTCCATACTGGAGATGAACACATGTTTGCAACATGTACACACACATATGGATATGATGTAACTAGGAGAAAATACCACTTAGAAACACTGTACTTTACTGTGAAGTGGATGTAGTTTTGGACCTGTTTTTGGAAGCACAACAACATGCATTGATAGAAAGTAATTAGAGGAGCAAATGCAAGGGATGATCCATGGGGAACTACACACAACCTGACTATACATACTGTAATGTTTAAAAGGAGAGCTACAACCATGCTGCTAGTTATCAGTATTACACAATATATTTTGTATTGACAAGATTAGCTATATATCTGTTTTGCTGTGGGTGTTGCACTATTCTAAAAGTCTAACTTAAGGTCAGGGCTCTATTAGTGATTAGTGAGACATACATAGGTGTAATTTACCAGTCTCTACTCCACAGTGGATTCCTGTCAAGCATTGAGGATGGAGGATCTGCAAGACTTTTCCCTCCCAAGGAAAGAGTTGTAAAGGGGACAAGGGAATGGACTGTCTTCCACAGGTTATTTCACCTCTTCTTAATCTCCTCCTGTGTTTGCATATTGCCAGCTACAGCATTCACTCTGTCAACTATTCTGGTCCACAGCTGCCTCTTCTGGGACATGGTAGTATTTTGGCTTTGTGCTCCAAGCAAATATGGCTCTAATCTTATGATTTAATCCACCATGACAGAAAATTCTCCCTCTGAAAAATGGGGATTTTGCCTCACTGCCATGGTAAATTATGGAAGAAAACTAAACTAGTAACGAAAAAGATGAGGGAAAAACAAGTATGGTTTTAGCAAAAAACAAAACATACAGTGGGAGAGAAAAACAGAAAAGAAACTGTCTTCTGTGCTGAAAATCTGCTGCCTAACTGGTCTTCTACAGTGTGATGGCTAAGGCTGAAATGGAATGGGTTTTATAATGTATTTTGCAGGTGTTCACAATTGTCCAATTTACAACAGGTGTGGGCTACTAGCATTAACAAGTTTCATAATGGACTCCTGTCATCATGGGCCCGTCACTGACACACCACCAGAACAACTGTGTGATCTAAATATGCTTGGCATGATGCCGCCGTCAAGATGGTGAGAGGGGGCCTACTCGTCGACATTGGTCTCCACCTCGTGAGCTGCAGGATACAGCTGGCGTGATGGAATACACCCAGTCATGGTAGCCTTTGGCTTAGTAGCAATACATGTAAATACGGTGGAATGCTTCTGGAATGTTCTGGCGGACATTTTGTCCTCACGCCATGAAGCACTTTTATCTTTGCTCTGCACATCATTACAAAATGGTTCTCTTTACCATAGCCTTTGCAGGTCTGACAAATGGCTGGACACCTTCCTTTGTGTAGAAATGCAAATCCACAAGTGAACTTCTTTATGAGTGTAGTCATACTTTGTATTCTTTAATCTTTTGTTTTGAATTACTTTTCACACTCATGATTGGTTTGCTCTGGCCTGCTATAGCCTCCATGGTGGCAGCTTGTCTCTCAACACATTCCTCAGTTCTGGCAGCCATCAACACTCTCTCCAGACTAAGGGGCATATTTATACTCCGTTTGTGCCGAATTTGCGTCGTTTTTTTCGACGCAAATTCAACGCAAAACTAACTCCATATTTATACTTTGGCGTTAGACGCGTCTAGCGCCAAAGTTCATGGAGTTAGCGTCATTTTTTTGCGTGAACACCTTTCTTGCGTTAATGATATGCAAGGTAGGCGTTCCCGTCTTAAAAAATGACTGCGATGCATATGCGTCGTATTTATACTCCCGGGCAAAAATGACGCCCGGGAGTGGGCGGGACTAAAAAACCTGCATTTGCGCCGGATTTTAGCGCCTGGGTCAGGGCAGGCGTTAAGGGACCTGTGGGCTCAGAATGAGCCCAGAGGTGCCCTCCCCTGCCCCCAGGGACACCCCCTGCCACCCTTGCCCACCCCAGGAGGACACCCAAGGATGGAGGGACCCACCCCAGGGACATTAAGGTAAGTCCAGGTAAGTATTATTATTATTATTATTATTTTTTGTGGCATAGGGGGGCCTGATTTGTGCCCCCCTACATGCCACTATGCCCAATGACCATGCCCAGGGGACAGAAGTCCCCTGGGCATGGCCATTGGGCAAGGGGGCATGACTCCTGTCTTTGCTAAGACAGGAGTCATTTCAATGGGGGATGGGCGTCGTAAAAAAATGGCGCAAATCGGGTTGTGGCAAATTTTTTGCCTCAGCCTGACTTGCACCATTTCTGGACGCCCATACGCCATTTTCCCCCTACGCCGGCGCTGCCTGGTGTACGTCGTTTTTTTTAACGCACACCAGACAGCGCCGGCGGCTAACGCCGGCTAACGTCATTCAATAAATACGGCGCCCGCATGGCACTTCAGAATGGCGTTAGCCGGCGCTAATTTTTTTAACGCAAAACTGCGTTGCCGCAGTTTTGCGTCAAAAAGTATAAATATGGGCCTAAGAGTTTCTATCAGCATTTATCATCTGAATGAATTGGACAAGCACTCATCGATCACTGCGAACCTCATGCCGTCTTTATCAATAAATTCATTGAACTTACAGTGTTTGATGAGTGTTTTGAGTCTTTCCACAAATTCATTGATTGCTTCACCAACTCTGTGATGTTACTGACTTGAAAACATATTGTTCATAATCCACGTTTGGTACTGGATTAAATTTGAGATTAAACACGTTCTTAACCTGATGGTATGTTACTTCTTTATTAGTTCTTGGCATTTTCTTTATGATTCCTTTCACATCATCACCAGCAAGAGTTTTGAGATATCTGATAATCTTCAGTTATCAGTCTCTTCATGTGCATCTATGAAATATTCAACTGTCTCTATATATGCAATCCATCTATTGGCAATATTTAGCTTTTAGCAATATTGAATGGTGGTGATGGTTTGATGAATGTGTCGGGATTGTAAACCAGTGTGAAACTTACTGACTTCGGAATCCAAGCTTTCTCCATCCTCTCTGCTTGGAAATCAAAATCAGTTCCAATCAAGTCCCAGCCCTGACTCTGCAATGGGCCAGCCTTGGGGTCATCCTTGATGGGCTCCATTGGCAGGACGTCCTTCTGCCAAGTTTTTGGCTGCTGTAAACATGGACCAGTCCTTTGGCATGACCCTGGCGGGTCTCTTTGGGCCATTCTCAACTGGGATATGAGGACTCTGTCTACTAGGCTCAGTAAGTGTTAGATATGGCATCCTTAGGGTGGTTTTACCACAGATGTTTTGCCTTTCAACTCCTGTTTGTTGCTGTATCTTTTTTGCTGGCCTTAGGGGTCTGAGCACTTTACCACTGCTAACCAGTACTAAAGTGCATGTGCTTCTCCCTTAAACATTGTAACATTGGTATATCCACAATTGGCATATTCAATGTACTTGTATATTCCTTGTAAAGTGGTATACCATATACACAGGGCCTGTATATTAAATGCTACCCGTGGGCCTATTGCACTGATTGTGCCATCCACTCAAATAGCCCTGTAAGCATGTCTCAGGCCTGCCACTGAATAGCTGGTGTGTGCCGTTTCACTTCCACTTCCACTTGACATTTAAAACCTCTTACCAAGCCTTAAACTCACCTTTAATGACATATAAGTCACCCCTAAGGTAGGTATGAGGTAGCCTATAGGGCAGGGTACTATGTAAGTAAAAAGCAGGACATGTAGTTTTTAATTTTATATGTCCTGGTAATGAAAAACTCTGAAGATCATTTTCCATTCCTGTTAGTGCTGCTCATCTCAAATACCAGCTTTGGGAATTTGTTACTAATCCTTTAAACTATAATTTCTGATCAAAATGGAGTAGCTGCATCATGTTTCAATTTATTGGAATGGTAATGCTAAATCGTCTTTACTGGTAAAGTCGGATTTATTATTACTATTATAGAAATACCACTTTTAGTTAGGGCTGGACTGTTTCAATGGAGAGAAGGGTCAAGATTGATTTGCATATGGTTGAGTCTAAGCTGGAATGGTGTGGTGAGCACAAACACAATGGATTTAGTCCCAGATCTTTGACTGGAGGTGAATGTTTAGCATTGTTTAGCATTCCGACCATCATATATTCTTTTAGTACTTTGAGAAAGTGGTAATTTCTCTGCTCTCACTGCTCTCCAAGCCTGACAGCCTGTCTCCAATACGTCTAGTCTGGTCTGGGTGACAGGTACATTTGTGCATTAACTCCACACACCCACAAACAGGACATTCAACTGCATCTGGATTCATCTGCATACTGATGGGCCTTTCTGTATAGGGAGGAGGGGAACGGCTCACACTTACAATTCAAGGCTAGTGGCCTGAGCCTGGGGGCTGGGGTGAAAGAGGAACATGTGAAATTCACAAAGATCCTTTGAACTTATCCCCCACATCAAAGGCACTTTTTGATATAAGTACTGTGTCTCTGACCCCCTGGAATCAGTACACTACTGGACCTGAAAAGAACTCTGCTAGAGTGTTGACTGATGTACTGTAAGGATTGCCACTCTGCCAGGATTGACTGTTCCCAGGACTGCTTCTCTACTTTGCTGTGCTGCCCTGCTGCTTGCTGATCTCTGCCATGTCAAGGACAAGTACTAAACCCAGGCTGACTCCAAGGATTTGCTGGCTTGCCTCTGTTCTCCTTGAGGTCTGAGGGACATCAAAGACCTTGTGTCCAACTCACTGTACTCTGCGACCAGGACAAGAATTCCATGTTGCAGAAGTGTGACTGTTACCTGCTGGCACATCCGAGTTTAGACCATAGTGCAGCGTATCTTTGTTGCAGAGCTCTGAAGAAGCAGTTTTGACCCAGTTATTGGACTGGGTCACGCTCCAGTGTCTGCGAGTGCTTACGGAACATTGCTGAGTGATTCTCTGATGCAAGTGTGTACCTCCGCCCTGCCTTTCTGATTACTGGGCATTCCAGATGACTGTGTGCCTCACATGCTAGCCGTGCAAAGCACAACCTACTCCCAGCAATGCAGGCCTTATGTGCATAGCACAAAGACATTCCGGATGACTGTGTGCTGAGCCTGCTAGACACACAGCAGCGTGACTCACCTCTCCACAATAAGGGCCCTGTGTATGAGGCCCACTGATATTCCCAGCGACTGTGATTATCCACCAAGGGTACTGGGGACATAGGGACATGATAAATCCCATGTCAAAACTTTAACATTGTATCATTCATGAAGAATTACAGTAAAGGGTGTCAAAGAAGCCCGTTTGAATTAAGCACTTCTTTGGCATTTATTTTTGTATAGTTCATATCTTGCAATATACTAATTATTGTTTTGCCATTTTGGGCTTATGTTATTCATATAAATAATCCCTATTTTTCTAAACCTGTCTGAAGTCTTTCTGTTGCATCTTCATTGTGTTACTGTGTGTGTTGCTCAAGTACTTTACACATTGCCTCTTATGATAAGCCTGCCTGCTCTGCCCCAAGCTACTAGAGGGTGTGCACAGGATACCTTAGATGTGTACCTAACTTACCCTGACTAGAGTGGAGGGGTCTGCCTGGTTTAGGTGCATACACTAGCCAAGCAGAAGTCTAATTTCTAGCAGCAGTTCTCTTTATGATTAGCTCTATTGTCTTACACCTGGTTGATCTGCCTTCAGCATTATTTGGAATCTGATAATTGTTTTTAACTACACTTTGTAAACTCGGTTGAATCTGCCTTCAGCGTTAACGCTCCATATATTGTGCAACTTTATTCTGTGTGGCATCATGGTACCTTTTTGTAGGATATTGCTTGTAACTTCTTGACCAACGATGCATAGATTTTTACATGAAGCGCTCTTTCTATTCACGCACTTCAAATCGGCTTGAGTTGTACTTTGACTCCACATACGCCAACCGCCAACTTGGTACTTTGATGAAGACACATGTGACAAGCACAAGCAGCTTGCTTGGACCAAGGCAACCTCTCCATGAGAGCCTCCGCTCCCACACCTATGCAGCCTGTCGCATACCCACTTACACACTCTCAACACCACTCAAACCCTCACTCATACATCAGTGTCACCACACACACCATCATACACCCATATAGTTACTCACACACTCACAGACCTATAAAGCCACTCATACACCCAGTCACAGACCAATACAGCCACTCATACACCCGCTCACATACATATACAGCTTATTTCATACCCATTCACACTCTCTCAAAACCACTCATACTCTCACTCTCATATTCATACCACCACTCACACACCCACTCACACACTTATACAGCAACTCACACATCCACTCATACACCCATAGAGCCACTCACACACCCACTCACACACCTATACCCACAAGCACACTCAAAACCACTCATACAATCACTCACAAACCCATACCCCCATTGACACACCAACTCACACACCCATACAGCCTCTCACACATCTACTTTTCTAGAAATATAGAAACTCAGAACCACACACTTACACCCATACAGTCCCTTTGACACCCACTGACAGACCTACAAAATCACTCACACACCCACTCAAACACTTATACAGTCACTGCCACACTCACAGACACACCCTCAAAACTACTGACACCAACACACAGGCCCATAGTACCATTCACAAACCCACTCACACAGCCATCGAGCCATTCACACACCACCTCACACACACATACAGTAACTCATCCACTAACACACCCATACAGCCTCTCATATACCAACTCACACACACCAATACAGACACTCACACACCTGCTCACACACCAATACAGCCACTCACGCACCTACTCACACACTCTCCAAAGCATTCAGACACCAACTGACATACATATACTGTCACTCACACACCTACTCACACACTAATACAGCCTCTAACACACTGACTCAAATACTCATACAGCCACTCACACATCTACAGAGCCACTCACACACCCACTCACATTTGTATACAGCCACACACACACACTCACAGACCCATTTATACACTCTTTCACTCCCCACACAGTCACTCACACACCCATTCAACAACCCACTCATACACTGACATAGCCCCTCACAGAGCCATACAGCTATTCAGAAACCCGCTCACACACCTACACAGCTTCTCCAACACTGTCTCAAATACCAAGCTAGCCAGTTATACATCTATTGTAATAAATATGTTGCTCTTTTGCATGATTGCTTTTGGCTGTGCATGGATCCATGAGCCTGTCACGGAGGAAAAATGTGTTGCTGTCTTCAGTTGAATGTGTCCTTTTGGTTTGATATTTGCGATTAACATAAACTAGTGTTTGTGAATAGGGTTAGCTCTGAAAAGAGCCTTTGTGATTATGAAATACAGATGAATATTATACACAGAACATACTATAGTCTTTCAAGTTGTTGAGAAACACCCTGTTGCCTTTCTCTGTGAAATGAATTCCATTGTTTCTATATATTCCATCCATATCAAAACGTAAATTGTTGTGATATAGAGAGCAAATCATGTGATCTCTGAGGAATGCTGAAACAGCTTTATTGATATGGTTCCTGGATTTGTCTATCTGTGGACAAAATTTGGTTGACCCCTTCTTCATTTGCCTTTGGCAAATGTTGTGCAACACCAAGGCAGTGTGTGGGAAAAGTGCCAATAGTTTACCAAAAGCATCTTTCATTTGGATTTCCAGCCCTACCCCAGTAATACACAGTGTGCAATCATGTGGTCTGGATGTTCGCAATCCATAGTGCTTTCAACCAAAGCTAGCAATTGTTGCCACTTCAACCCAAGTAATGTCTATATTAGGTGAACCCAAGTCCCTGTCAATGCCACTCTTTCTACCACTCTCTCTGGCCCAAAACATAAAACTATAACCCACAATCCACACTCTGATCATTTTGGAGGCAAGCAGGAATAGAGCTCAGGAGAAGGCTGCTGCTGAATGAGGCAGTTTTGAAGACGAAAGGCAGTTAAATTGGAGGACAGCATGAAAAAAATAAATGAACATATTTGACTGGATTGCGGAGATGTGCTCGGAAGAAAATGAGGTAATTAAGAAAAAAAGTGGCTAACTCTGTGATTGGTTTTTGATAAGAAAAAATATATGGTATGGTATTTGGGGTATGCTTGCAATTGCAAACAGTCACCCACACCCGCTACACTTTAATTTGAGGCTAGTATACTGATCACAGAAATTCTTCTGAAGTTTTGACCTAATACTAGCAGTGTTCAAAACATGGTTACTGAGCTAAAATATTGTTGGGGAAAGGAACTGAAAAGACTTCTCTGTGAAGTTTAAAAGGGGAGCGGTGTAGACACATTGCTCATGATAGAGTGTTTGCCTTCTAATTCAGTAGTTTCTTACAAAGTAACATGGAGGTGTGAAGTATTAACAGTACAATGTTAAATGCTTTCATGAGCTCCTTTGGAGATCCATCATGAATATAAACGGGGGGCGGTATGTGCAGCGGCGGATCCACAAATTCACCCAAAAGGACTACCAAATTGGGCTTCTTAAAAGGAGTGAAATAAATAATTAATAAAGACGGAACTTTTAAAAGTGGTATAACAAAAGTAAAATATGAAAGCTATTTTATGATTAAGGGGTGAGTAAAGCTCAGAGACTTCAACTCCTGCGGAACTCTGTGGAGTTAGCTAAAACTCTGTGGAATTTCACAGAGTTCCACCATACCAGCTTGTGCACAACATTCTATTTGGTGTGAGCCTACAAGCCAACTCCAGTGCAGTGCCATCACCCCACACAGCAAGTCACATCTGAGGTCTGACAGTAAGTAACAACAAGCTCAGCCAACGAGTCTGGAACACCCTGCATCAGCGCAACAAGAAAAGTGTTCCTTCCCTGCGATGCCAAATTTCTGCACTCCCATGATGATTGCTTATAATTAGTTGTTTTTGCTTTTTTTTAGCAGAATTCTATTCTTGTGTGGTGACTGTCTGTGTAATATATTCTGGGATGCCGTTTTGCTATATTTGCTGTTCATCTGTTCATTCTGTGTTCACCACTCTCAGATTGGGTCTCAGCAACTGATGACAGGGATCCCCCTGTGCGACGGAAGGGTGCCATTTATAAGCTGGAGTGTGGGAGTTAAATCCCTCAGGCCTTAACCCTGCCATGATTTGTTCATGGCAATCTCCACTCAGCCTTGCACTGAAGCACAAGCAGGCTTGTGCAGACCCAACCAATAATGGGGCTCGGACCACATGGAGCAACCAATCTAAACATGGCAATAATAGGCTGCATATGAAACAGACCAATAGTGGTAGGGCCGGTGGAGAGTTTCTGTGCATCATGAAATTATCTGAGGAGGGCCTAATCCCGGCCACAAACAAGTGGTTTATCCGAGAACCAGTCTACACCAGAAGAAGTGGGCAGAGACATACTATAATTCTCCAAACAGATATAAGTCTTGTGTTAAAAACCATGGAGAAATGGATACATGTACAGATTAAACGCTGTTAAGAACCATGCACAACTAATTCACAACCATTATAAATGTGTACACTGACAAAATACTTCAGTGTACTGGGTATCACATGTGGGCGATTGACTACAATAAATAATTTAATAGTAAATATAATTTGTACCCTCTCACAGAGACAGACAGGCATTCATACACCAAGTCAAAGTCTCAGAATAAATAAAGCACATGAACCGAAGACAAATGTAGCTAGACGGTAACTGACAAACTGAGAAAGATACCTATATTACAATTCACATATCAGTGTACTCACCTATATATCCACTTACAAAGTGACTCACACTGCAGGCACCGTCACATCCACTAAGACACTTCATTGACGTATCCATCACTCAGTAAGTTACAGACACACTAACATACCAATACAGTCAGTTATACAGCCAGTCACTCACCAATACCTGAAATCACATACCGATTTAGAAAATCATACATCCACTCACTGAACCAGTCAGACAGTGGCAGAGGGACTTACACATTCACTCACACAGTTACATAGCAGTTATGTATGCAGCACTGAGAGATCTATTCGCACACACAGTTAAATATCACAACAACCAGTCACATAGCCAGTAACCAATCCAGACAGCCAGTTACATATCCGTTAAGAGACCCATACAATTAGTAAGATGGCCAATCACACACCAACATAGTTCCTTACACATCCAGTCACACACCCAGAGAGGCACTGATACACTCACTTGGCCCTCATTTAGAACATGGTGGTCTGGACCGCCACGCAGGCGGTGGAGGTCATTACCGCCAATGGCATGGTATGGTGGTCCAAACCGCCATATTCTGAATGTGGCTGAAACACCACTGTGGAAACGACGCCACCACCAGGTAGCCTGGTGGTGACGGCGTTTCAGATCCACCAGGGCAGCGCTGCATGCAGCGCTGCCTTCCAGATAATGAATCGCATTCCGCCAGCCTTTCCCCTGCAGTTTACACAGCCAGGGAAAGGCAGGCAGAATGAGAGACTCAGGCCCCCTGGGGGCCACTGTACTGCCCATGCACTTGGCATGGGCAGCGCAGGGGCCCCCAGGCACAGCCCCTTCGGGCATTTCACTGCCCGAATTATGGGCAGTGAAATGCACGATGGGTGCTGCTGCACCCACCACACTGCCACATTGGCACCGGTTCTATTTGGAGCTGGCGTCAATGTTTAGGCCCTGTTTCCCGCTGGGCCGGCGGAAAGATCATTGTGTGGCCAGCGGGGGGTTCTTCACTCTGGTGGTCTTCTGTTGACCGTCAGCGCAGATCTTGGCGGATTGCCCCGCCGAGATCATAAGGAGGGCCCTCCTCACCCATCCATATAGTAACTTGTAGATACATTTATACATCCATACTGAGATACTTATACACTGCATAACCACTGCACCCATACACCTAATTCAATTCCCCAAAAACTCTTATGAACCCACCACTGATATAGCCAGACAATAACTGTCGTACTGAGAAGGACACCAATAAAACCATTCAGACACACATTTACTCACCTATACATTCACTTACATAAGTCATTCTCTTCCTCATGCAGGCAATGTCAGATCCACTCAGAAACATATAGAGCCAATCATATGCCCAGCACTCACTCCATTAGAAACAGATGTACAGATGCATACATGCAGTTATACATCCAGTCGCCCATCTATACAGTCACTGACATACCTATTTACAGAAACCATAGAGCCACTTACATATCCATTCACAAACCTACACAGCACTTATGTATCTTGCACACAGAGTTGTATACTCTAACACTCACTAACACAGCCAGTAAGCAATCCATATAACCACTTACGTACCCATTGAGTTACTAAGACAGCCAGTCACATGCCAATATAGGCCCAGATTTATGAGGGCCTAGCATTTTTGGCCTTCCCACTCCACATTAGCGTCAACAAAATGACACTAATGTGGGGTTGGAATGGCGCTAGGCCCTCATAAATCTGGGCCTATGTTGGTGTGTGACTGGCCATTAGTTCTTTTGACATCCAGTCATACACCCACAGAGGCACTGATACATTCACTTCCCTATGTACTCAAGTACTGACACAGCTAGTCACCCATCCCTACAGTAAATTATATGCATTTATACATCCATACTGACAGGCACATACAGCCTGTTACACACTATGATAACTATTTGTGTAGCTACTTACTTACTTATAGAATGTAACATAATACTATGTAATGTATTACTATGCAATATGAAGATAAATGCATTCGTTGTTTGTTTTCCAGACGTTTGTGTTTAAAGAGGAGGATTTACCATGCTGGAAAAGAGACAAAGAAAAAAAATAGAAGACACAGTGATGTGGAGAATGTGCTAGGAAAAAAAAGAGTACTAAGACGTTTCTCAAAAACGTGGAAAAATGCAAAATGTGGGAACACTTGCAAATAAAAAGTGAGGTTTGAAATAAACTCACAAAGGAAAAGGAGTAAGTGACATTGAAAATAAAAAATGTTATAAGACAAAAGGTAGTTTGACAAGGAGACATGAACAAGTTAAAGAAATATGAATGAGAATGATTCAAAGTAGAGTAATACAGAATTTGGAATGAAGCCTGAATGCGTATAAGAGGAGAAGTGCAGCACTGGAGCAAAAACAAAATATTGAAAGTGTGGTTGATGAAGTATTTGCTGTGAAGTGGAAAGTATTTATCTTGATACTGAATAGAATGAGAACACCGGATAAAACAGAATTGTCTATGAAGTGAAAAAAACAAAAAAAGCTTAACAATAAAAGTAATTTTTACAAAATTGTTAAAAGTAAATGAAAGCCCAAGTGGAGGAGCAGTCCCTTTAAATGAGGTGAAGAAAGCTGCATTATCTCTCAAACAGAATAGTGGGAGATTACAAAGATGTAGATGTTGTTAAAGATGGAATTTATATAGAGCAAGAAATGCTGCCTTCCAAAGGATAGATTGAGAAAGTGGATAGAAGTAGATCTGAAGAAATAAATGAGCACTGCAGTATCCATCCACTGCATTCAAAAGAAGTTATGGGGGATGCCACTGAACTATATTAGGTGTGTGTGAAAAAATGTTTAGAAGCTTGCTACTTTCCTCAACTATTTTGAACCTAATGGGCAGACGGTAGGATGATCCCCTAGTGCAAATACCAGCAGCTGAGGATAGGTCAAAACTATTATATTCAGAGGCCCCTAGACTTCAACAAAGTATTTCATATATTTTCCATCTGTTATTTGAAAGTGATTAGTCTGGACTATCAGACACTGTTAACCACTGTTGGACCTGGCCCTTTTGGCAGGTTCATCCCCTGACATTTTTTTCTCCATTCTCCTATTTTTTCTGACCTCTCGTTGTTGGCTCTAGAACTCTGGGCACTTTATCACTGCTGATCAGTCTAAAGTGCAGGTGCTCTCCCTTCTAAAATTGGTATGATTGGCTTATACCTAATTGGCATATTTAATTTACCTAGAAGTCCCTTATAAAGTGGTAACCCTATACCCAGGGCCTGTAAATTAAATGCTACTAGTGGGCCTGCAGCGCTGCTTGCGCCACCCACTGAAGTAGCCTTTCAAACCTGTCTCAGGCCTGCTAGCGCAGTGCCTGCATGCACAGTTTTCAGCCACAGGGACCTGGCATCTAAATTTACTTGCCAGACCCAGAACTCCCCTTTTTCCACATGTAAGTCACCCCTAAAATAGGCCCTAACTAGCCCTATGAGAAGGGTGTTATGTATGTAGAAGGCAGGACATGTGCCTGGTTGCGTGCCCAGTCCTGGTAGTGACAAACTGCCTATTTGGTTTCTCACTGCTGTGAGTGCTGCCTTCTCATAGGATTGCATTGGTAATGCCCTGCCTTATGTGTAGGGGGTATTGTCTTATTTTTTAGTGTTAGTGAAGGCATGTTTGGTATGGTTGTAATGGTAGTGAGATATGCTGTTTACTGGTGTAGGTGTATTTTTTATTATCATTACAGAAATGCCACTTCTAGAAAGTGAGCATTTCTCTGTGCGTATGACTCTGGTGTTTTGCAGCTTGATTCCAATCCACGTCTGGGAAGAGTGACATTTGGGCTTTGTGCATACTTTTCAGACAGCCTGTACAAAGGGAGGGTGGAGGTTTCACAGAGGTGCATCTGCATTTTGAATAGTCTTCCTGGACTGAAAGAAGGTGGAAGCGGGCCACACATGCATCTGTAAAGCCTGCACCCTGGCCTCACACCAAAGGGTCATTTGCCTCCACCTGATGTTTGGAGCATGCGCTGAAGGTGAAAGGGGGCATTCCCAGAACCAGTTGTAACTGGTTGGGACATCCTCTCCCATTCTTTGTTACCGCACTGCAAAACTGAGTATAAGTACAGGGGATTTTTCCCCACAATTTGGAGACTTTTTGGAACTGAACTAACTTGAAACCAGACACAGAAGGCTGCTGGAGGGACTCACCAGGAACCGCCTGGGACTGCTGATGCTGTGCTGACCTGTGACCTGCCTGGTCATTTGGAGGATCTGCCAACTGCCTGCAAACCCTTTGTACTGGCATGCTGCTGGGCCCTGCTGCCCTGTGCTCCATCTGCTGAGTCCCCCAGGGGCCTGGTGCAGTGGCCCCTGATGCCTGCAGCTGCCCGAAGCACATAAGGAGAGCTTCTTTTCTTCTGAAGTAGCACCTGGAGAGTGCTCTGTTTAAGGTGCTGTGAGAGTGCCTGTTAGAAATGGGGTCTTTGGTTGGCAGTCAGGGTACCCCCTGTCCAAGCAAGGACTGTCACTCTAGGCAGGGTAAAGGAAAATCACCCTCAGCTAACCCCCGCTCAACCCCTTGGTAGCTTGGCACGAGCAGTCAGGCTTAACTTCATAAGCAATGTGTAAAGTCTTTGTACCAACACACACAGTAACTCAGTGAAAAAACGACAAAATGACACAACACAGGTTTAGAAAACTAGGTAATATTTATCTAAACCAAGCGAGACCAAAATGACAAAAATCCAACATACTCAACTCAAGATATGAATTTGTAAAAAGAATAAGTCTTAATCCTTACAAAACAGTGAGAATGCTGCTAGCGCGCAAAAGTTCCTGAGTATCGTCAAAATAAAGCCGCACGAGCGAGTGTGCATAAAAAGAGGCCAGCGATGCGTTGAGTTCTCACCTGCAAGCGAGAACGTGCATCGTTCCTCCGTCGGTCAAGTCGGCCTGTATCATTTCTTCTCTGCTGCAAAAGAGCGATTCGTTGATCCAGTTGGGCACCTCGGGTCCAGGCAGACTTTGCGATGATTTTCCACGCCCAGCGATGTTCCATTGAAATCAGGTTGCACGTGTCAAGAAATAGTGCTGTGTGGGGGCTTGAGTTGTTAACAACAGCAGCTGCGGGTGTTGTGCGTCGTTTCTCTAGCTGCATTGTGTCGATCTTCCAGCCGTGATGCAGGAGGAGCATCGATTTTAGCCACAATGCTGGCGGCGCATCATTTATCAGCCACGGGGCGGGTGGTGAATTGAAAGTTTCCCTGCACGGCGGTCTTTGTGTGGATTTTCAGTTCTTAGCTTCCAGCTTCACCTCTCTATGGCCCAGGGACTGGATAGGGGACTACTTGGCAGGGTGGGCATCTCAGCAGAGAGCCAGGTGCTGGCAGGGGAAATCTTTGATGACCCTGAGACTTCAGCAACAGGAGGCAAGCTCAGTTCAAGCCCTTGGAGATTCTTCTCTAGCAGGAATGCACAACAAAGTCCAGACTTTGTACCCTTTCACAGGCAGAAGCAGCAACTGCAGAATAGCCCAACAACGCACAGTCACAGGCAGGGGCAGCACTTCTCCTCCGCTCTTCAGCTCTTCTCCTTGGCAGAGGTTCCTCTTGATTCCAGAAGTGATCTAACTTTTAGGGGTTTAAGGTGCCCTTCTTATACCCCTTTCTGCCTTTGAAGTAGGCCAACTTCAAAGAGAAGTCTCTGTTGTTTTGAAGATCCTGCCTTGCCCAGACCAGGGCCCAGACACACACCAGGGGGTTGGAGACTGCATTGTCTGAGGGCAGGCACAGCCCTTTCAGGTGTAAGTTGCCACTCCCCCCCTCCCTCCCAGCACAGATGGCTCATCATGATATGCAGGATACACTCCAGCTCCCTTGGTGTCACTATCTAGAGAGAGGTGCAAACAGTCCAACTGTCAAACTGACCCAGAGAGGGAATGCACAAACAGGCAGAGTTAGAGAATGGTTTAAGCAAGAAAATGCCTTATTTCTAAAAGTGCAAAAAAAAACAGTTGATGGACGGAATGCAGAACAAATCAAACATTCACCCCCAGTCACAGATTTGCATTTAATCCATCTGTTTTTTTGCTCACCATGCCATTCCAGTTTGGACCCAGCCATATGCAAATCAGTCTTGGCCCTGTTCCCCAGGGGAACAATCCAGCCCAAGTCCTCCCTGGGCCAGAAACAAGCATCCTGGGACCGGTTTCGGGGTATCACCCCTCTTCAGCCAGGCTAACTTGAGTCTGGTGGCATAGTGAGCATGGGGCCCATGTCTAGCCATAACCTTCCCTCGTGGGGCAACAAATACTAAAAGAACAGTTGATGGACGGAACGCAGAACAAATCAAACATTCACCCACAGTCAAAGATCTGGGTTTAATCTATCAGTTTTTGTGCTCACACTGCCTGAGTGTCATTACCAGAGTGCAGAAATAATGTGGGCAGATATCTATGCACAGGGGCCCCAATTTATACTTTTTAAGCGCCACATTTGTGTCATTTTTTATGCAAAATCAGTGCAAACTTTGCACAGCTTTTGCATAAAAAAATTGACGCAAATGCAGCGCTAAACAAGCATAAATTAGGTATCAATAGGTCATTCACATCTACATTCATGTGTCCAGTTGTGGACAACCATCAACACCTGTTCTGCCAACACAAGTCACAAAACACCCACATTGATGCCAGCACACATCTGGCCTTCACCTGCATGCACGCCCGTTGGCATAACACATACATGTCACGTAAATGGAGAACAACTTATGGGGCTAGATGCTGGGGGACAGTTACCCATACAGTCCTACATGTACATTACAATACAGAGATGCGCAATTTTGTGTTGAAAACTGATGCATCACTGTGTTGTGAGAATGAGGGTATGACCCAGTGCCAATATATTGGCACTGCAGCACTTCCAAGTCACATGTGGGCCTACATGTGGCTAGTAATCACCTTGTTCACACGCTGCTGCCTATTGCGCAGCACAAGACTCCCAAGATGTAACTCTCTGCGTGTGAAAGTCTAACCCTTGCACAAACACTATGTCAACATCCAGTCAAGTAATATATCAGAGCATGTGCCAGCTCATCATATCTTGCAATGAGTGCAACACAAAAGAGTCACTCACACAACAGCTGCAATCACTACACAGGACAGACATTATCATACTGGATACATCTGGTTCCAGAAATCGAGCCACTTCCCCAATGGTATAGGAGGCAGGTCCACCTGT
Source organism: Pleurodeles waltl (assembly GCF_031143425.1). Classification (NCBI taxonomy): domain Eukaryota; kingdom Metazoa; phylum Chordata; class Amphibia; order Caudata; family Salamandridae; genus Pleurodeles; species Pleurodeles waltl. The sequence goes on from NC_090439.1 coordinate 122,135,524, forward strand.
AAAACATGGAAAGGAAATATATGCTCAATGTCAGATCACTGTACAAACATGTGAACAACATAGCACAGTGTGTAACATTTTACATGAGTGACCTGGCGATCCTGCATGTAGACAGTCCAACAGACATACCACTGCAAACTCACATTGACACTGACACTCCAGTGAGTGATAGCCACACATCTGCACACATGTACTGGGCCTAACAATCATGTTGTGCTAAACCCAACTACAACCATTTGTGGCTAATCCATTTCAGATGGTACTCCATGTCATGATTTGTATTTGGCTGAAAATTTCAGTGGCACTTCCCTGGCGCACTGCAATACAAGTGACTGAGGTATTGTGGCTTCTGCATTAAGGGACACTGAGTTATTGTGTGATGGACATGTGGCTCAATTTTCAGTCTGCAATTATCATGCCATGACAGATGTGGCACAGTTGTATGTAGGTAACAAATGCCCCATTGGCAGTGTCCCCTAAGTCGGGCATGCCCCCTCTGCCAACATAATTGCAGGGATCATGTTTGTGTAATGAGGAAAATGTAGCGCTAAACATGGATTGGCCACTTTGCTGTCCTGATATAGTGAAATGTGGTATGCTGACAGTGTCTTACCTGATCATCACTGACAAAATGCATGGGCACAGGTGTTGTCATTGCATCTGAAATATGTGACTAAGTGCCACATTTACGAAGATCAGGATTTGTGAGACTTAGCAAGTCACAATTTGCGAGTAGGATAATCTGATGCACAACACTGTCAATGACACTGGTTGCAAATCACAAATGGGGTAGCAAAGCCCTTAGGAATGGCGGCACTCACAGGGATGCTGGCCTGCTGGGTTTAGCAGACCACCAAGTCTGTGACTGCTTTCAAATAGAGATGTATTTTAATTTAAAAAATGCAGCCTCATTTCATTAAGAGTAAACAGGAAGCATGTCAAAAAATAATATAACTTTAATATTTTTGGGAAAGCAGACTGTGGTCCATGTGACCACTGCCTGCTCAGAAACAATTTTCTGGCATGCATTCACAATGAGGATGCCTCCCTTTTTGCAAACGGGTTAGCACCAACTTGAAACTGGTGGTAACTGCAGCGCCCCTTCCTGATTGCCACTAGCAAACCCTTTTTTGTGATTCGACAATGTGATTGCAGAATGGCAACATTGGATAAGTGCATTGGAATAAACATTTTTTCTTGACAAAAACACACAAATTCTGAAAACTAGGCAGTTTGTGACAATTAAAAATAGCTTGGTACATGTGGCCCTAAGTGATAGTCGTACATTACCCAACAAAACTCAGGACTGCATTGTTAACATGTGGACTCCATCTCAGTACTGGGACACTAACACTTTGTTCTGCTTGCATTCAACATGGCCACAAACATTGCATGCAGCACGTCAAAACATCAGCAGCTGTCACTCAGGAGCATTCTACTGTACACATCTGTCAATGTGATACTCACCAACAGGGCCACCGATCACCACACCCAGGTGGTCCAGCAGATCCTGCTCTCTGGCCACCAGGTCAGCCCATCGATCCTTCAGCTGGTGCTCGTTTCTTATCATATGGAAGTCTCTTTTGAGGTGATAGAGCACCATGCCCCACGGCAGCTGCCTTTCCTCTGTGTGATACCCTTGTATCACACGCCCACCCATCTCCAGCATCAAGGGAAGGAAGTGGTACACCAGCCACACAAAGCCACCAAGCTCCTCCTCCCCCATGCAGGTCAGCCTTGCCCTTCCCGACATGTCCTTGCAAAACAAATCAAAAGTGAAAAAGTTTAAAAAATAAGGAAAATAAATGTAAAAAAGAAAACTTACAGCCCAAACCTAAGAACCCCAACAAACCCAACTAATCTAACCCCCAGACAGACAGCCAACAGTACAAATACAATCAGAAAGACACTAAACTACACAAAAGCACATACACAGTGTTGGAAAATGGGTTATTGGTAGGGCAGGTAGGTACCTACACCTAGCAACAAGCCACAAACCTCCACAAAAGTACAGTTAGGTCTCAGTAAATTAATCCCAGCTCTACCCTTGGTAGCTTGGCATCGAGCGTCAAGGCTTAACTTAGGAGACAAAGTGTAAAGCATTCAAATATCACACAACAGTAATTAAATAAAACACAGGAAACAGTTTAAAAATCCAAAACCAATTTATAAAAATAGCTTATATTTTTATCTTTAAAATGACACAAAAACGATTAAAATCGGTTCAGGGGAACCGGAGATATGAATTTTTAAAGTATTATTATTTTCTAGCGCATAGAAACAAAAAGCGCCAATCGGGTCATCTGGTTGCACCAGGACCGGGACAAAGTCAAACTTTCAGGCCGACCGCGATGGAGCCCTGCTCGGCTACAGGTCGCGGGAAGCCTCGGTTAAAAAGTTACCTTCTGACTTAGTCTTTATTTTGAAGTTTTTCTTCACCGGGACGAACCTGCCAGTTGGATCCGACCTCCTGGAGCCCTTGTCCGGATACGCGAAGTCGGTTTCCTCGGTGGTGATTTTTACCTTCGGACTTAGTCGTTTTTTCGAGATGAAAATCCTTCGACCGGGGTAAACCTGGATCTTGATCCGACGTCCGTGGAGCCCTTCTCGGATACGATGGCTGGAAGGTCCCGGTCAGCTTTTTACGTTCGGACTTAGTCTCTTTTTTGGATGTTTTTCTTTACCGGGACGAACCACGAAGTCAGGCCGGGTCGCGGTTGAGGCAAGCCGGCTAGAATTTCCGCGTCGGGTCGGTCACTTTATGGAGCTTTTTTTAAAAAATTCTCCAATCTTTTCCAAACTTCTGGGGCTTCACCCAGATGTTCTTTCAAGGTTCTTTTGGGGTCCACAGCTCACCCCAAGGGTCCAGAAGTTCTGTGATGGTCCTTGGGGGTGCGGACTTCAACTCCCAGAATGCACCTGGCGCAAACTCCTTTTTGGCCACTGGACAGTGGTCAGCTGGTCGCTTTCTTCAGGAGTTGGTGCAGGGGACTCTGGTTTAGCAATTTTTCACCTGTAGCAAACAGGGAGTCCCTCCTTGAACCAGTGGAAGCCAGGCAAAGTCCTTCTTGTGGTGAAGCCCAAGTGTGCAGCTGGTGCAGTCTTTCTGAGTGCAGGGTCCAGGTGCAGGCCAGGGGTCCAGCAGGGCAGTCCTTCTTCTTCTTGTAGTTCTTTCTTCTTGAAATTTGGTGGGGATCTGAGGCGTGGGTGCAGGTCTGCCAGTTTTATCCTTGCTCCTGGGTGAAAAGCAGGGGGGCCCTGGTCCTCCAATCAGGGACAGGGTCGTCCCCCTGTGATGACCACTTCCTGGGAAGTGTGGCAAAAATCCATCCCAGAAGGCAATAGTCTCTAAAAATCCAAAATGGATGAATCTGATTTTTGGAGGAGAGATCTGGCTGAGCCCACCCACTGGTGTGGCTAAAAATCATAAACACACCCCTCTCCTGCCCTCTCCTAATCTAATCAAGGGGGCACCTAGCTGTCTGGGGTTGCAGGATGTGGGGGTGTTGCTGGGTGCTCCAGATGTCCTTCTCTGCCTTTGAAGACCAGTTTGGCAGCCCTCCCCCTTCCTGCTTCCCCATCTGCTGAGGGGAGATTCTCTCCCCCAAGCACATTCCTTTGTGTGAAGTCAGGCCACTTCACACCTCATTAAAGTAGCCTGGCAGAAGCTGCTGCAGGCTGGCCAATCAGAGCACAGCAGCAAAAACAATGCAGAGCTGAAATTGGCAACTTTTTAGGTAAAGTCTAAACTTTTTACCTGCACTAGTTATATTAAATCCAACAACTGGAAGTTGTGGGATTTATTATAACAATCAATTTGATACCAAATTCTTGGTATGTAACATTTAAGGAGACTTTAAAATTTAAAATAAAGTCTGCCCATTCTAGCCTATGAAGGCCATTTACTTCAATGAGGGAAAAACGAATTTGGCTGTTTTTACCTCACCAGGGCTTATAAATCTATTTTTATAAAGTCCCTGCTTATAGTTACATGGCACCCAGCCCTAGGGGCACATAGGGCACACCTTAGGGGTGACTTATATGTAAAAATAAGGTAATTTAAGACTTTGGAAGTACCTTTAATTCCAAAGTCGAATTTGCATATAACTTTAATTTAAAAGCAGCCAGCAAGGCAGGCTTGCTTTTAAAATGACACTGGGCACCTCAGCAATGCACCTAGGTGTGCACCACCTATGCTGTGGTCCCTAAACCTACATGCCCTACCATATACTAGGGACTTATAGGTAGGTTAACTTAGCCAATTATAATTAGCCTAATTTGCATATCCATTTTACACAGAGCACAGGCCCTGGGACTGGTTAGCAGTACCCAGGGCACCATCAGAGTCAGGAAAACACCAGCATAAAGTGGAAAATGGGGGCAAAAAGTTAGGGGGCCTCTGCAATCAGCCCCAGTTTCTCACACAACCCCCCCCCAGCCCACACGCCCAGGAGACTCAGCCCAACCCTGGGAGAGTCTTCCTGGCTTGTTAGGCGAGGAAGACAGTGCAGAAAACTGGCTGTCCCTTTGCAGGGCCTACTCTGCCTTATATCCTCCTGTCAGGGTCACTCCCTCTGGGTAGTGAAGCCATCCCAACAGTAAAAGGACCCAACCCAAACTGAAACTTCCCTCTAGGGGGGTCTTCCTCCTCTCTCTCTGCCAACTTGGGTAGTGAGGTGCCCACCTCCCCTACTCCTAACTTTGCTAGGGCAAGACCTAGTTTACCCAAAGAGGTCATCCAACACTTGAGCAACCCCACCATGACCAACAGGGTCAGGGGGCCTACTTTGCTATTGGCCTTGGGGTCTGCCTCCCAGGCCAAGTACAGTGCTGCCAGGAAGGCTAGCACCCAGCAGAGGCTACTGACAGCTGTCAGTACCCAGAACCACACCCTAAGCTCTCCACTGACAGGTGGCTGAGCTGCTTTAGGGGCATCTTTGGGGTCCTGGCACCCCTCTTGCTGTCTAGAGTGGGGGGCTACCACCTCCTGTGGCAGACACCCTCCTTCCACTCTCCCTTCTGTCAGTGCAGGGGCAACACCTTGCATCTGGACAGCTGCCTGACTACTCAGGACTTCCTTGGGGTCAGGTGAGGCCTCACTAGTGCCAACTCTGGGCTCCCCCCTACTGGGGCAGAAGGCCTTTGGCTCCCTGGAACTCTCTTTAAGAGTGGCCTACCCTTCCTTTTCTTCTTTCCTTTTCTTGGGGACCCCTGTCTCCTAACTGTAGGGACTGACTCCCCAGGACTTTGGGTTGGGGGGGCGCCCTGGGCGACCACCCCATCTGTGACCAGACTCACCTCTGGGAGGTCATTGCCCAGGATACAATCTAGGGGAAGGTCAGCACTGACTACCACCCTAATCCAGTCAAGGATACCCTCCCTCTCTAGGGGCACTATGGCTACAGGTTTGGAGGTGACCTCCCCTGTGGCTATCCTGACTTTCTTTGTCTTTCCTGGGACATACATGTCTGGGGTCACTAACCGGTCACTCACTACAGTGTGACTGGCACAGGTGTCTCTCAGGCCAGTGGTAGGGATCCCATTCACTTGAATGTGGTGGAAGTGCCTACTCCCACCCTCAGGGATCACCAGCTTACCATCTGGTCCTGTCTCCCAGCACAATGCTAGGAGGACTTCATCATCTGAGGAATCCTCCTCTATGGCTACACTGGACAGCCCAGTGCTAACCACTTTCTTTGGACAGGCTGCATCTCCTCTGAAGTGACCTGTCTGCTGACAGTCAAAGCAAGCCCTACTGTCCAAGAGCTTTTTTAACCCTGGGTCTCCCTGTCTCTGCATGTCAGATTGGGAGTGGGATTTACTCTCCTCCTTCTTAGGGTTCTGGGGTACAGAGGGAGTCTCTGTGGTGGGCTTACCACCTCCCTCCTTAGGTTTTTGGGGACCTGTCCCCCCCTTCTTGGAGTCTCCCCCCTGGGACTTGACAACCACCCTGGTTCTCAACCACTCATCAGCTGCCTCCCCTAGCTCTCTAGGGTTGGTCTGCTTAGAGTCCACTAAATGCTGGCGTAACCTTTCTTGGATACAATTGGTCAAGATGTGCTCTCTCATGATCAGATTGTATAACCCCTCATAAGTACTTACTTTGTTGCCAATAATCCAGCCCTCTAGTGCCTTTAGTGAGGTGTCCACAAAGTCAACCCAAGACTGGGTACTGACCTTCTGGGTGTCCCTGAACTTCATTCTATATTGCTCTGGGGTCAGACCAAACTTCTTGACTAAGCACCTTTTCATACTAGGGTATGAATCTGCCTCCTCCCCCCTTAAGGTCAGAAGCCTATCCCTCCCTGAGTTGGGGACCAACTCCCACAAAAGGGAACCCCAGTATTGAGGCTTAACCCTTCTCATTTGGAGTGCCCTCTCAAAGGCCCCTAGCCACTTATCTATGTCATCCCCCTCTACATAAGCAGGAACCACCCCCTTGGGTAATCTGGGGCAAACTCCCCCACCCATGGACACCTCAGCTTCTTTATCGCTGCTTCCATCTCTTTTCTCTTTGTATGCCCACTTTTTCTTTTCTAGGGCCAGCTTCTCTGCTTCCAAAGCTATGTAGGCTAGCTGGGCTTCCAGCTCTCTTTCCCTGATGGATGGGTTCTCTCCTCCTGAAAGGACCCTCTTCCTACCACTAGCTTTGGGTCTGCCCCTAGTGACTGTATCCAGTGAGGACCGTTCCTCCTCTTCCTCACTTGGGGTCTGATGCCTTCCCTCCCCTGAGTGGTTAGAGTTAGCATCTTCCTCTTTTTCTTCCTCCTCTGGAGCTTCCTCTGTCTCTACCTCTTGTGCCTCAGCCCATGCTGTCAGGGATTTAATCAGGATTTGCTTCCTGAGATCAGGGGTTGCAGGCAACCCCCTCTCAATACACAACCCCCTAAGCTGGACTACTGTCAGTGTGGGTAGGCTAGCCAGATCAAGCTCCATGGTTCCCTAGTTTTGTGTCAACAAAAACTTTTTGCAAAAATTGGAAACAAGAATTTAGAAAAATTACAAAAATTCAATAATTGAAATTAATCCAAATTAATTAAAAAAAAAAAAATTAAAATTAAAAATTTAAAACAATTTTTGCACTAGGACAATTTAAAGGATTTTTAATTTGTTTTATCTAAAACTGTAACGTGATATTGAACACAAGTACAGGATCCCGTCGCTGCTTCCAATTATGTTGGAAAATGGGTTATTGGTAGGGCAGGTAGGTACCTACACCTAGCAACAAGCCACAAACCTCCACAAAAGTACAGTTAGGTCTCAGTAAATTAATCCCAGCTCTACCCTTGGTAGCTTGGCATCGAGCGTCAAGGCTTAACTTAGGAGACAAAGTGTAAAGCATTCAAATATCACACAACAGTAATTAAATAAAACACAGGAAACAGTTTAAAAATCCAAAACCAATTTATAAAAATAGCTTATATTTTTATCTTTAAAATGACACAAAAACGTTTAAAATCGGTTCAGGGGAACCGGAGATATGAATTTTTAAAGTATTATTATTTTCTAGCGCATAGAAACAAAAAGCGCCAATCGGGTCATCTGGTTGCACCAGGACCGGGACAAAGTCAAACTTTCAGGCCGACCGCGATGGAGCCCTGCTCGGCTACAGGTCGCGGGAAGCCTCGGTTAAAAAGTTACCTTCTGACTTAGTCTTTATTTTGAAGTTTTTCTTCACCGGGACGAACCTGCCAGTTGGATCCGACCTCCTGGAGCCCTTGTCCGGATACGCGAAGTCGGTTTCCTCGGTGGTGATTTTTACCTTCGGACTTAGTCGTTTTTTCGAGATGAAAATCCTTCGACCGGGGTAAACCTGGATCTTGATCCGACGTCCGTGGAGCCCTTCTCGGATACGATGGCTGGAAGGTACCGGTCAGCTTTTTACGTTCGGACTTAGTCTCTTTTTTGGATGTTTTTCTTTACCGGGACGAACCACGAAGTCAGGCCGGGTCGCGGTTGAGGCAAGCCGGCTAGAATTTCCGCGTCGGGTCGGTCACTTTATGGAGCTTTTTTAAAAAAATTCTCCAATCTTTTCCAAACTTCTGGGGCTTCACCCAGATGTTCTTTCAAGGTTCTTTTGGGGTCCACAGCTCACCCCAAGGGTCCAGAAGTTCTGTGATGGTCCTTGGGGGTGCGGACTTCAACTCCCAGAATGCACCTGGCGCAAACTCCTTTTTGGCCACTGGACAGTGGTCAGCTGGTCGCTTTCTTCAGGAGTTGGTGCAGGGGACTCTGGTTTAGCAATTTTTCACCTGTAGCAAACAGGGAGTCCCTCCTTGAACCAGTGGAAGCCAGGCAAAGTCCTTCTTGTGGTGAAGCCCAAGTGTGCAGCTGGTGCAGTCTTTCTGAGTGCAGGGTCCAGGTGCAGGCCAGGGGTCCAGCAGGGCAGTCCTTCTTCTTCTTGTAGTTCTTTCTTCTTGAAATTTGGTGGGGATCTGAGGCGTGGGTGCAGGTCTGCCAGTTTTATCCTTGCTCCTGGGTGAAAAGCAGGGGGGCCCTGGTCCTCCAATCAGGGACAGGGTCGTCCCCCTGTGATGACCACTTCCTGGGAAGTGTGGCAAAAATCCATCCCAGAAGGCAATAGTCTCTAAAAATCCAAAATGGATGAATCTGATTTTTGGAGGAGAGATCTGGCTGAGCCCACCCACTGGTGTGGCTAAAAATCATAAACACACCCCTCTCCTGCCCTCTCCTAATCTAATCAAGGGGGCACCTAGCTGTCTGGGGTTGCAGGATGTGGGGGTGTTGCTGGGTGCTCCAGATGTCCTTCTCTGCCTTTGAAGACCAGTTTGGCAGCCCTCCCCCTTCCTGCTTCCCCATCTGCTGAGGGGAGATTCTCTCCCCCAAGCACATTCCTTTGTGTGAAGTCAGGCCACTTCACACCTCATTAAAGTAGCCTGGCAGAAGCTGCTGCAGGCTGGCCAATCAGAGCACAGCAGCAAAAACAATGCAGAGCTGAAATTGGCAACTTTTTAGGTAAAGTCTAAACTTTTTACCTGCACTAGTTATATTAAATCCAACAACTGGAAGTTGTGGGATTGATTATAACAATCAATTTGATACCAAATTCTTGGTATGTAACATTTAAGGAGACTTTAAAATTTAAAATAAAGTCTGCCCATTCTAGCCTATGAAGGCCATTTACTTCAATGAGGGAAAACCGAATTTGGCTGTTTTTACCTCACCAGGGCTTATAAATCTATTTTTATAAAGTCCCTGCTTATAGTTACATGGCACCCAGCCCTAGGGGCACATAGGGCACACCTTAGGGGTGACTTATATGTAAAAATAAGGTAATTTAAGACTTTGGAAGTACCTTTAATTCCAAAGTCGAATTTGCATATAACTTTAATTTAAAAGCAGCCAGCAAGGCAGGCTTGCTTTTAAAATGACACTGGGCACCTCAGCAATGCACCTAGGTGTGCACCACCTATGCTGTGGTCCCTAAACCTACATGCCCTACCATATACTAGGGACTTATAGGTAGGTTAACTTAGCCAATTATAATTAGCCTAATTTGCATATCCATTTTACACAGAGCACAGGCCCTGGGACTGGTTAGCAGTACCCAGGGCACCATCAGAGTCAGGAAAACACCAGCATAAAGTGGAAAATGGGGGCAAAAAGTTAGGGGGCCTCTGCAATCAGCCCCAGTTTCTCACACACAGGTACAATAAACAAACAGAAATTCACAAAAGTCACAAGAGAGACACCACAAGAAATACAATCCAGACTCTAGCAACACCGAGACACAGCCACACAGCCAAGAAAACGCACAGACTGCAAAGCGAAAGTACACTCACTGTACCAAGCCTGTAAACAGGATTTCCTATAACATCACTTCCTGTCCCCTTTGTGGTCCGTCTTCCGTCATGCGTGTATTTTTTGGACACATACGATGTTTCCGTGAATATTTTCGATGTATAACCTACAAGTGCGGCAAAATACCATGCATTACCTGTAGACTTCATTTTCATAGGATATCCGCATGCATGTGGTGCGCATGTGGAATTCACGCTAAGGGCCCATGTATGGTTAGTTAGCGTTTGCGTTATATTTCTACACATTTGAGTTAAAAGTTTTGACTCAAACTGGGATTACATGATTTTCAAATATTTCACATGCATGCACCCTGTATCAACATGAATATAGGATGGTATGGCCTCCAGCGTGTGGAATAGTGGTTGGCCACATATGGTAGAGCATGCAACTGTGTGTTTTGGGTGTGAATGATCTGTAACACCAATATGTGTGTTTCTGAGGGAACGGCATGCAATACATTGAAAGTAATGCTCATGAATGAATGTGTTCCAAATGGGTATCTACATCTGATGGCAATCAGTGATCTACAACAGTCATGATATGTGTTTGTACTATGTGTTGACTCAATTGATGAGTGTAGTTGTTTGACTTTGGGGACATTATATTTCACACGACAAACATAACTCAGGCATGATTGAGGATGGCTGATGAGTGCTATATCGGATATGTTACCCTTCATTTGTCATTAATTGTTGCTTGTGACTTCATTGTGACTTGTGTATGAGTCACACATATGTGGGACATGTGTACATGTTTGGTACGTACTGTGTTTGAGACACTGTGCCTTAATTCCACCTATAAAATGTTTGGTACTTGTCAGTTTGACTCATAACAATTACGTGTGTTACTTATGTTGCTGTGGTGGACCTGCTGCCCTGGCTGCATGTGTTCACATATTTTCAGATGTGCATTCCACAGAAGTGTCCAGTTAAAGTGTGTGGGCATGTGAACCCTGTGTCAGGATTGGGCTCCAAGGTGTTACGGTTTCGGGCGGGTCTAGTCAGGACTCTGTTGGGGCACCCTTTGAGTTCACAGAGTATCTTGCAAGAAGATAGTGTCCCAAAGCAGAAAAGGACTAAATCAACTATAAGAGGACCCAGGAGCAAAGAAAGCCAGGACACATACCTCTGCTCCAACCACTGTAATCCTGTTGGATGAAGAGCCCAAATCCAAAAAATACAGAACTGCATATTTACATGCAGGCCCAATGGCCAATTCAAATTCTGTAATGCCCACAGGGCACAGTCCAAGCCCCAACTTGAGTCCTGACAAAATCGGGACTCCACTGTTCAGGGGCATCATGTTGGAAATGGGCCGGCACATCAGGGGGCATGGGGCAAGGCTTCTCATTGGTAGGGGGCTCTTTGGTCTCTGGTTCTGGAGGGGGCTCCATGCTCTCTTGTTCTGGGGTGGGCTCCTTGTCCTTTGGTTCTGGAGGGGCCTCCTTGGCCTCAGTTTTGGGAGGGGTCCCTTTGGCCTTTTTTTGGGAAGGGTCTCCTTGGCCTTTGTTTTGGGAGGGGTCTCCTTGGCCTTTGTTTTGGGAGGGGTCTCCTTGGCCTTTGTTTTGGGAGGGGTCTCCTTGGCTTTTAGTTTTGGAGGTACTCCATGTCTTTGGTTGTTTGTTTGGGAGGGGGTGGCTCTTTAGTCCTCTGTTTTGGGGGACGAGTAGTGTCCTTGGGGCAGGGGGACAGCATTGCATTCATGTGCCCCTTCGTGGCAGCTGCAGACTTTGGGGGTGGAACAGAGTCAGACCGGGTGCTGGAGGTACTGGGCTGGAGGGGTTGGACCTTCCTCTTATGGGCAGAATGGGGTGGAGGGGGAGGTAATAGGTCAAAGTGGAAAAGAAAAAGATTCTTAGGGCCAATGGGGTGGGATGTGGGAAGAGGGATGGGAGTGGAGATAGAGGGAGTAATTGTAGGAGAAGGAGGTGTGCTGATTTGTGTGCATGTTTGAGGTGGATGGCTGGTGGGGTCTGAGTGCAAGCATTTGTGTGTCTTTGGAGAGGGCCAGACAGGGTGGGGAAGGTCAAACAGGAAGTATGGATGGATGTTGTGGTGGTGTCTGCAAGTGAGGTGGGTGTGCTGCATGAGGTGTTGATGGTTGTGGTGGAGACTGCACATGTGGCTTGTGGGGTGCATGTCTGCTGTTGTAGTGACTGTGGGCAAGGCTATGCAGATGGCAGGTTCAGGGACTGTTGATGCAGTGCATGCAGGTGTGAGTGTGGATGTGACTGTGAGGGAGGAGGAGGAGGGGGAGACAGTGGAGGCAGTGGATGATGTTGTGTGTGCATCTGTGTATTGGCTTTGTGAGTGCTTGTGGACTGAAGTGTGCTTCCTGTGTTTGTCTGTGCAAGTCTTGTGTGATGTTTTGTGTGCATGCTTGTCAGAATGTGTGTGTGGAATGGGGCGAGGAGACTGGGATTGGTAAGTGGTAGTTGGAGGGGGGACGGAAGAAACAGGGACACTGGCTGCCGTCAGTGAAGAAACCATAGCTTGAAACGATCTCTGTAAGGCTGCCAAGCCACAATGAATGCCCTCAAGGAAGGCATTGCATTGCTGCATCTGGGATGCCAGCCCCTGGATGGCATTCACTATGGTTGACCGCCCTACAGGGATGGATCTTAGGAGGTCAGCAGGGCTGACTGCGGCAGGGTAGGAGGTTCCTTTGGCGAAGGAGATGCCCACCTTCCTGGGTGTGCAGGCACTGGTAAGATGGTGGGGGGAAACTGGGAGGGCAGTGCAGATACGGGGGTGGCAGTAGACTATGTAGCTGGGGTGGTCCCAGAGGGGTCTGCCACCACCAGGGAGCTCCCATCAGAGGAGGAATCAGAGTCAGTGGTATCAGCTCCTGTCCCCGCTGTGGTGCTCCCCTCACCCTCCATCCTACTGGTCCCCTCAGCATTGGTGTACTCTGCCTCCTGGGTCCTGTGTATATTACAAACCACAGAGGGTAACCCTGCCAAACCCAAGAGGGGCTGGGTAGAAACTGTTAAGAGACTACAATGCCCTCTCTGGAACCAAATCTAACAACATACATATATCCTATAATTTACATGCAGCATAATAAGATACTTAATTGAAAAACATCCTTTATTTACGTACAAAAGTATTCACATAAAAGAACCCCCTATCAAAAAAACAAACTAGAAGGACAGGAGGAAGTGCAAGTGTTCGTGATTAGAAGAAAAAGAGAAACATAAGTCTCACAACTATCTAATAGAAACTGAGATTGAAAAGAAATGCCTGTTGGTTCAACCTTTTACACATTGAATCATTAATATAAAGAGTATCAAATCCCCATGCAAGTCCTTCCTTTATTATAAAAAAGAGAAAACACATTCAGGCTCAACCACCATCATCGACGTTTCGACCCCCTCTGGCTCTCGGTCTCATTCCGGGCTCACACACATGTCTTCATCAGGACTAAAATGATAGGGGACCAATTTCATACAATCTCACTCTTGAAGCCTCAATCTTCTTCAACATCACTTCATTAGCCTCACATCCGAGTCAACTAAAGACATGCTCATTAAGAGTAAACAGGAAGCATGTCAAAAAATAATATTATAACTTTAATATTTTTTGAAAGCAGACAGTGGTCCATGTGACCACTGCCTGCTCTGAAACAATTTTCTGGCATGCATTCACAATGAGGATGCCTCCCTTTTTGCAAACGGGTTAGCACCAACTTGAAACTGGTGGTTACTGCAGCGCCCCTTCCTAAATGCCACTAGCAAACCCTCTTTTGTGATTCGCCATTGTGATTGCAGGATGGCAACATTGGATAAGTGCATTGGAAAAAACATTTTTTCTTGACATAAACACACAAATTCTGAAAACTAGGCAGTTTGTGACAATTAAAAATAGCTTGGTACATGTGGCCCTAAGTGATAGTCGTACATTACCCAACAAAACTCAGGACTGCATTGTTAACATGTGGACTCCATCTCAGTACTGGGACACTAACACTTTGTTCTGCTTGCATTCAACATGGCCACACACATTGCATGCAGCATGTCAAAACATCAGCAGCTGTCACTCAGGAGCATTCTACTGTACACATCTGTCAATGTGATACTCACCAACAAGGCCACCGATCACCACACCCAGGTGGTCCAGCAGATCCTGCTCTCTGGCCACCAGGTCAGCCCAACGATCCTTCAGCTGGTGCTCGTTCCTTCTCATATAGAAGTCTCTTTTGAGGTGATAGAGCACCTTGCCCCACAGCAGCTGCCTTGCCTCTGTATGATACCCCTGTATCACGCACCCACCCATCTCCAGCATCAAGGGAAGGAAGTGGTACACCAGCCACACAAAGCCCCCAAGCTCCTCCTTCCCCATGCAGGTCAGCCTTGCCCTTCCCGACATGTCTTTGCAAAACAAATCAAAAGTGAAAAAGTATAAAAAAGAAGGAAAATGAATGTAAAAAAGAAAACTTACAGCCCAAACCTAAGAACCCCAACAAACCCAACTAATCTAACCCCCAGACAGACAGCCAACAGTACAAATACAATCAGAAAGACACTAAACTACACAAAAGCACATACACAGGTACAATAAACAAACAGAAATTCACAAAAGTCACAAGAGAGACACCACAAGAAATACAATCCAGACTCTTGCAACACCGAGACACAGCCACACAGCCAAGAAAATGCACAGACTGTAAAGCGAAAGTACACTCACTGTAACAAGCCTGTAAACAGGATTTCCTATTACATCACTTCCTGTCCCCTTTGTGGTCCGTCTTCCGTCATGCGTGTATTTTTTGGACACATACGATGTTTCCGTGAATATTTTCGATGTATAACCTACATGTGCAGCAAAATACCATGCATTACCTGTAGACTTCAATTTCATAGGATATCCGCATGCATGTGGTGCGCAGGTGGAATTCACGCTAAGGGCCCATGTATGGGTAGTTAGCGTTTGCGCTATTTTTCTACACATTTGAGTTAAAAGTTTTGACTCAAACTGGGATTACATGATTTTCAAATATTTCACATGCATGCACCCTGTATCAACACGAATATAGGATGGTATGGCCTACAGTGTGTGGAATAGAAGGTGGCCACATGTGGTAGAGCATGCAACTGTGTGTTTTGGGTGTGAATGATCTGTAACACCAATATGTGTGTTTCTGAGTGAACGGCATGCAATACATTGAACGTAATGCTCATGAATTAATGTGTTACAAATGGGTATCTACATCTGATGGCAATCAGTGATCTACAACAGTCATGATATGTGTTTGTAATATGTGTTGACTCAATTGATGAGTGTAGTTGTTTGACTTTGGGGACATTATATTTCACACGACAAACATAACTCAGGCATGATTGAGGATGGCTGATGAGTGCTATATCGGATATGTTACCCTTCATATGTCATTAATTGTTGGTTGTGACTTCATTGTGACTTGTGTATGAGTCACACATATGTGGGACATGTGTACATGTTTGGTACGTACTGTGTTTGAGACACTGTGCCTTAATTCCACCTATAAAATGTTTGGTACTTGTCAGTTTGACTCATAACAATTACGTGTGTTACTTATGTTGCTGTGGTGGACCTGCTGCCCTGGCTGCATGTGTTCACATATTTTCAGATGTGCATTCCACAGAAGTGTCCAGTTAAAGTGTGTGGGCATGTGAACCCTGTGTCAGGATTGGGCTCCAAGGTGTTACGGTTTCGGGCGGGTCTAGTCAGGACTCTGTTGGGGCACCCTTTGAGTTCACAGAGTATCTTGCAAGAAGATAGTGTCCCAAAGCAGAAAAGGACTAAATCAACTATAAGAGGACCCAGGAGCAAAGAAAGCCAGGACACATACCTCTGCTCCAACCACTGTAATCCTGTTGGATGAAGAGCCCAAATCCAAAAAATACAGAACTGCATATTTACATGCAGGCCCAATGGCCAATTCAAATTCTGTAATGCCCACAGGGCACAGTCCAAGCCCCAACTTGAGTCCTGACAAAATCGGGACTCCACTGTTCAGGGGCATCATGTTGGAAATGGGCCGGCACATCAGGGGGCATGGGGCAAGGCTTCTCATTGGTAGGGGGCTCTTTGGTCTCTGGTTCTGGAGGGGGCTCCATGCTCTCTTGTTCTGGGGTGGGCTCCTTGTCCTTTGGTTCTGGAGGGGCCTCCTTGGCCTCAGTTTTGGGAGGGGTCCCTTTGGCCTTTTTTTGGGAAGGGTCTCCTTGGCCTTTGTTTTGGGAGGGGTCTCCTTGGCCTTTGTTTTGGGAGGGGTCTCCTTGGCCTTTGTTTTGGGAGGGGTCTCCTTGGCTTTTAGTTTTGGAGGTACTCCATGTCTTTGGTTGTTTGTTTGGGAGGGGGTGGCTCTTTAGTCCTCTGTTTTGGGGGACAAGTAGTGTCCTTGGGGCAGGGGGACAGCATTGCATTCATGTGCCCCTTCGTGGCAGCTGCAGACTTTGGGGGTGGAACAGAGTCAGACCGGGTGCTGGAGGTACTGGGCTGGAGGGGTTGGACCTTCCTCTTATGGGCAGAATGGGGTGGAGGGGGAGGTAATAGGTCAAAGTGGAAAAGAAAAAGATTCTTAGGGCCAATGGGGTGGGATGTGGGAAGAGGGATGGGAGTGGAGATAGAGGGAGTAATTGTAGGAGAAGGAGGTGTGCTGATTTGTGTGCATGTTTGAGGTGGATGGCTGGTGGGGTCTGAGTGCAAGCATTTGTGTGTCTTTGAAGAGGGCCAGACAGGGTGGGGAAGGTCAAACAGGAAGTATGGATGGATGTTGTGGTGGTGTCTGCAAGTGAGGTGGGTGTGCTGCATGAGGTGTTGATGGTTGTGGTGGTGACTGCACATGTGGCTTGTGGGGTGCATGTCTGCTGTTGTAGTGACTGTGGGCAAGGCTATGCAGATGGCAGGTTCAGGGACTGTTGATGCAGTGCATGCAGGTGTGAGTGTGGATGTGACTGTGAGGGAGGAGGAGGAGGGGGAGACAGTGGAGGCAGTGGATGATGATGTGTGTGCATCTGTGTATTGGCTTTGTGAGTGCTTGTGGACTGAAGTGTGCTTCCTGTGTTTGTCTGTGCAAGTCTTGTGTGATGTTTTGTGTGCATGCTTGTCAGAATGTGTGTGTGGAATGGGGCGAGGAGACTGGGATTGGTAAGTGGTAGTTGGAGGGGGGACGGAAGAAACAGGGACACTGGCTGCCGTCAGTGAAGAAACCATAGCTTGAAACGATCTCTGTAAGGCTGCCAAGCCACAATGAATGCCCTCAAGGAAGGCATTGCATTGCTGCATCTGGGATGCCAGCCCCTGGATGGCATTCACTATGGTTGACCGCCCTACAGGGATGGATCTTAGGAGGTCAGCAGGGCTGACTGCGGCAGGGTAGGAGGTTCCTTTGGCGAAGGAGATGCCCACCTTCCTGGGTGAGCAGGCACTGGTAAGATGGTGGGGGGAACTGGGAGGGCAGTGCAGGTACGGGGGTGGCAGTAGACTATGTAGCTGGGGTGGTCCCAGAGGGGTCTGCCACCACCAGGGAGCTCCCATCAGAGGAGGAATCAGAGTCAGTGGTATCAGCTCCTGTCCCCGCTGTGGTGCTCCCCTCACCCTCCATCCTACTGGTCCCCTCAGCATTGGTGTACTCTGCCTCCTGGGTCCTGTGTATATTACAAACCACAGAGGGTAACCCTGCCAAACCCAAGAGGGGCTGGGTAGAAACTGTTAAGAGACTACAATGCCCTCTCTGGAACCAAATCTAACAACATACATATATCCTATAATTTACATGCAGCATAATAAGATACTTAATTGAAAAACATCCTTTATTTACGTACAAAAGTATTCACATAAAAGAACCCCCTATCAAAAAAACAAACTAGAAGGACAGGTGGAAGTGCAAGTGTTCGTGATTAGAAGAAAAAGAGAAACATAAGTCTCACAACTATCTAATAGAAACTGAGATTGAAAAGAAATGCCTGTTGGTTCAACCTTTTACACATTGAATCATTAATATAAAGAGTATCAAATCCCCATGCAAGTCCTTCCTTTATTATAAAAAAGAGAAAACACATTCAGGCTCAACCACCATCATCGACGTTTCGACCCCCTCTGGCTCTCGGTCTCATTCCGGGCTCACACACAGGTCTTCATCAGGACTAAAATGATAGGGGACCAATTTCATACAATCTCACTCTTGAAGCCTCAATCTTCTTCAACATCACTTCATTAGCCTCACATCCGAGTCAACTAAAGACATGCTCATTAAGAGTAAACAGGAAGCATGTCAAAAAATAATATTATAACTTTAATATTTTTTGAAAGCAGACAGTGGTCCATGTGACCACTGCCTGCTCTGAAACAATTTTCTGGCATGCATTCACAATGAGGATGCCTCCCTTTTTGCAAACGGGTTAGCACCAACTTGAAACTGGTGGTAACTGCAGCGCCCCTTCCTAAATGCCACTAGCAAACCCTCTTTTGTGATTCGCCATTGTGATTGCAGGATGGCAACATTGGATAAGTGCATTGGAATAAACATTTTTTCTTGACATAAACACACAAATTCTGAAAACTAGGCAGTTTGTGACAATTAAAAATAGCTTGGTACATGTGGCCCTAAGTGATAGTCGTACATTACCCAACAAAACTCAGGACTGCATTGTTAACATGTGGACTCCATCTCAGTACTGGGACACTAACACTTTGTTCTGCTTGCATTCAACATGGCCACACACATTGCATGCAGCATGTCAAAACATCAGCAGCTGTCACTCAGGAGCATTCTACTGTACACATCTGTCAATGTGATACTCACCAACAAGGCCACCGATCACCACACCCAGGTGGTCCAGCAGATCCTGCTCTCTGGCCACCAGGTCAGCCCAACGATCCTTCAGCTGGTGCTCGTTCCTTCTCATATAGAAGTCTCTTTTGAGGTGATAGAGCACCTTGCCCCACAGCAGCTGCCTTGCCTCTGTATGATACCCCTGTATCACGCACCCACCCATCTCCAGCATCAAGGGAAGGAAGTGGTACACCAGCCACACAAAGCCCCCAAGCTCCTCCTTCCCCATGCAGGTCAGCCTTGCCCTTCCCGACATGTCTTTGCAAAACAAATCAAAAGTGAAAAAGTATAAAAAAGAAGGAAAATGAATGTAAAAAAGAAAACTTACAGCCCAAACCTAAGAACCCCAACAAACCCAACTAATCTAACCCCCAGACAGACAGCCAACAGTACAAATACAATCAGAAAGACACTAAACTACACAAAAGCACATACACAGGTACAATAAACAAACAGAAATTCACAAAAGTCACAAGAGAGACAGCACAAGAAATACAATCCAGACTCTTGCAACACCGAGACACAGCCACACAGCCAAGAAAATGCACAGACTGTAAAGCGAAAGTACACTCACTGTAACAAGCCTGTAAACAGGATTTCCTATTACATCACTTCCTGTCCCCTTTGTGGTCCGTCTTCCGTCATGCGTGTATTTTTTGGACACATACGATGTTTCCGTGAATATTTTCGATGTATAACCTACATGTGCAGCAAAATACCATGCATTACCTGTAGACTTCAATTTCATAGGATATCCGCATGCATGTGGTGCGCAGGTGGAATTCACGCTAAGGGCCCATGTATGGGTAGTTAGCGTTTGCGCTATTTTTCTACACATTTGAGTTAAAAGTTTTGACTCAAACTGGGATTACATGATTTTCAAATATTTCACATGCATGCACCCTGTATCAACACGAATATAGGATGTTATGGCCTACAGTGTGTGGAATAGAAGGTGGCCACATGTGGTAGAGCATGCAACTGTGTGTTTTGGGTGTGAATGATCTGTAACACCAATATGTGTGTTTCTGAGTGAACGGCATGCAATACATTGAACGTAATGCTCATGAATTAATGTGTTCCAAATGGGTATCTACATCTGATGGCAATCAGTGATCTACAACAGTCATGATATGTGTTTGTAATATGTGTTGACTCAATTGATGAGTGTAGTTGTTTGACTTTGGGGACATTATATTTCACACGACAAACATAACTCAGGCATGATTGAGGATGGCTGATGAGTGCTATATCGGATATGTTACCCTTCATATGTCATTAATTGTTGGTTGTGACTTCATTGTGACTTGTGTATGAGTCACACATATGTGGGACATGTGTACATGTTTGGTACGTACTGTGTTTGAGACACTGTGCCTTAATTCCACCTATAAAATGTTTGGTACTTGTCAGTTTGACTCATAACAATTACCTGTGTTACTTATGTTGCTGTGGTGGACCTGCTGCCCTGGCTGCATGTGTTCACATATTTTCAGATGTGCATTCCACAGAAGTGTCCAGTTCAAGTGTGTGGGCATGTGTACCCTGTGTCAGGATTGGGCTCCATGGTGTTACGGTTTCGGGCGGGTCTAGTCAGGACTCTGTTGGGGCACCCTTTGAGTTCACAGAGTATCTTGCAAGAAGATAGTGTCCCAAAGCAGAAATGGACTAAATCAACTATAAGAGGACCCAGGAGCAAAGAAAGCCAGGACACATACCTCTGTTCCAACCACTGTAATCCTGTTGGATGAAGAGCCCAAATCCAAAAAATACAGAACAGCATATTTACATGCAGGCCCAATGGCCAGTTCAAATTCTGTAATGCCCACAGGGCACAGTCCAAGCCCCAACTTGAGTCCTGACAAAATTGGAACTCCACTGTTCAGGGGTATCATGTTGGAAATGGGCCGGCACATCAGGGGGCATGGGGCAAGGCTTCTCATTGGTAGGGGGCTCTTTGGTCTCTGGTTCTGGAGAGGGCTCCATGCTCTCTTGTTCTGGAGGGGGCTCCTTGTCCTTTGGTTCTGGAGGGGCCTCCTTGGCCTCAGTTTTGGGAGGGGTCCCTTTGGTCTTTGTTTTGCGAAGGGTCTCCTTGGCCTTTGTTTTGGGAGGGGTCTCCTTGGCCTTTGTTTTGGGAGGGGTCTCCTTGGCTTTTAGTTTTGGAGGTACTCCATGTCTTGGGTTGGTTGTTTCGGAGGGGGTGGCACTTTAGTCCTCTGTTTTGGGGGACGAGTAGTGTCCTTGGGGTAGGAGGGGGCCAGCATTGCATTCATGTGCCCCTTCGTGGCAGCTGCAGACTTTGGGGGTGGAACAGAGCCAGACTGGGTGCTGGAGGTACTGGGCTGGAGGGGTTGGACCTTCCTCTTATGGGCAGGAAGGCGTGGAGGGGGAGGTAATAGGTCAAAGTGGAAAAGAAAAAGATTCTTAGGGCCAATGGGGTGGGATGTGAGAGGAGGGATGGGAGTGGAGATAGAGGGAGTCATTGTAGGAGAAGGAGGTGTGCTGATTTGTGTGCATGTTTGAGGTGGATGGCTGTTGGGGTCTGAGTGCAAGCATTTGTGTGTCTTTGGAGAGGGCCAGACAGGGTGGGGAAGGTCAAACAGGAAGTGTGGATGGATGTTGTGGTGGTGTCTGCAAGTGAGGTGGGTGTGCTGCATGAGGTGTTGATGGTTGTGGTGGTGACTGCACATGTGGTTTGTGGGGTGCCTGTCTGCAGGTTTGCTGTTGTAGTGACTGTGGGCAAGGCTATGCAGATGGCAGGTTCAGGGACTGTTGATGCAGTGCATGCAGGTGTGAGTGTGGA
Source organism: Pleurodeles waltl (assembly GCF_031143425.1). Classification (NCBI taxonomy): domain Eukaryota; kingdom Metazoa; phylum Chordata; class Amphibia; order Caudata; family Salamandridae; genus Pleurodeles; species Pleurodeles waltl. The sequence continues at coordinate 122,156,963 of NC_090439.1, forward strand.
TGTGACTGTGAGGGAGGAGGAGGAGGGGGAGACAGTGGAGGCAGTGGATGATGTTGTGTGTGCATCTGTGTTTTGGCTTTGTGAGTGCTTGTGGACTGAAGTGTGCTTCCTATGTTTGTCTGTGCAAGTCTTGTGTGATGTTTTGTGTGCATGCTTGTCAGAATGTGTGTGTGGAATGGGGCGAGGAGACTGGGACTGGTAAGTGGTAGTTGGAGGGGGATGGAAGAAACAGGGATACTGGCTGCCGTCAGTGAAGAGACCATAGCTTGAAACGATCTCTGTAAGGCTGCCAAGCCACAATGAATGCCCTCAAGGAAGGCATTGCATTGCTGCATCTGGGATGCCAGCCCCTGGATGGCATTCACTATGGTTGACCGCCCTACAGGGATGGATCTTAGGAGGTCAGCAGGGCTGACTGCGGCAGGGCAGGAGGTTCCTTTGGCGAAGGAGATGCCCACCTTCCTGGGTGAGCAGGCACTGGTAAGATGGTGGGGGGAAACTGGGAGGGCAGTGCTGGTACGGGGGTGGCAGTAGACTATGTAGCTGGGGTGGTCCCAGAGGGGTCTGCCACCACCAGGGAGCTCCCATCAGAGGAGGAATCAGAGTCAGTAGTATCAGCTCCTGTCCCCGCTGCGGTGCTCCCCTCACCCCCAATCCTACTGGTCCCCTCAGCGTTGGTGGACTCTGCCTCCTGGGTCCTGTGTATATTACAAACCACAGAGGGTAACCGTGCCAAACCCAAGAGGGGCTGGGTAGAAACTGTTAAGAGACTACAATGCCCACTCTGGAACCAAATCTAACAACATACATATATCCTATAATTTACATGCAGCATAATAAGATACTTTATTGAAAAACATCCTTTATTTCCGTACAAAAATATTCACATAAAAGAACCCCCTATCAAAAAATCAAACTAGAAGGACAGGAGAAAGTGCAAGTGTTCGTGATTAGAAGAAAAAGAGAAACATAAGTCTCACAACTATCTAATAGAAAATGAGATTGAAAAGAAATACCTGTTGGTTCAACCTTTTACACATTGAATCATTAATATAAAGAGTATCAAATCCCCATTCAAGTCCTTCCTTTATTATAAAAAAGAGAAAACACATTCAGGCTCAACCACCATCATCGACGTTTCAACCCCCTCTGGCTCTCGGGCTAATTCCGGGCTCACACACGGGTCTTCATCAGGACTAAAATGATAGGGACCACTTTCATACAATCTCACTCTTGAAGCCTCAATCTTCTTCAACATCACTTCACTTCGCCTCACATCCGAGTCAACTAAAGACATGCTCCTTCCACCAAAGTTTCACCAAATCTCTTCAAAATACTCCTTTAAATGTAGCAGCTGTTAGTTTTACTTCATATCCAAACTTAAACCTGGGTCCTGTGGGATGCAGCACCAACAGCACAGATGGCATAGACACCACTGTCACTCACTGGGACTGAGAATGGGCAGTATGGACCACACTGGCATAAAATTGGCTAAGTACCACAGCAGGTAGGAGCCAAATGCTGCCAACTGCACTTCTACTGGGACCAGCTAAGCCCTGTCTGTCATGGAAAGCCATCTTCCTAGCTCTCACAAACATGCATTTCACCCAATTAACCTAAGCTGGACCACGCAGCAATGTCTAAACTGGCATACTGAGGCATCCAATGACTAGTACCCTCCACCCAAATCCCCTGCCAGGCAACAGAGATGGTTGTCAAACACACTGTGCACACCCCCTTTTGGCTGATGTAATGCCCTCAAGCGCCCATCCAGCTCTGGGTAGGCCACCGCCGGTATGCAGGCAATTAGGATGGTCAGGTTCCAACCGGCACCCCTTCCTCGTTGAGAGGCCGCCCTCAGCTGGGCCTCTGCGGTCTTCTGGTCCCAGCATCTCAGGTTCTCCCACTGTTCCCTGCAGTGGGTGCTCCACCTGCTATAGATCCCCAGGGTCCGCACATCCTTGGAGATGGCACGCCACAACCCCTTCTTCTGATGGGTTCTGACCTGCAGAGGAAACACAAACAGAGGGACACCATGAACCAGACAATCCAGCCTGTCACACATATGGCTGCAAACTGCATTTGCCCCTCATCAGGCACACACATGACCTGTACCTTTGCATTGACACTGCCACCAGCCATAACCCCCAAAATGACACACTGCCAGCACACACACATCTACATGCAACCTTGTTGCATGTAATGTACCCATGGTGTACTTATCTGTTGGTCTGGAAGCCCATAAACTGCCCATACAGAGGTAGGACACCATCCACGAGCCTCTCCAACTCCTCCAATGTGAAGGCTGGGGCCTTTCCCCTATTGCACGGGCCATGGCAGGTTCCAGACACAGGTCACAGCAGCACACAGTGGAGATGTCATCCTGTAGAAAGTCAGGATTCAAGTGAAGTGGTAGAAAGAAAATGGTGGTGACGTCTGCAGCGGTGAACACCGTTACCGCTGGTGTTGATCATCATTGGTTCCCATACTCCATAGAGGGCCATGTTAGCCAATGTGGAATTGCACAATGGTGTACACCTCCTCCTGCCATGACGCAAACGCCGGCAGAGTGAGGTCACTTCCACCTGTCCGTGCGTACAGAACAGGCAGTTTACATTTTCTACTGCTAGTACACATGTACAGATTTAAAAGTGTGTCATTGTAGTCGAATGTACACACCTAGACAATTCCAGTGTGCAACATACAAGCATGCTCTAAGTACACTGCTATTGTCACTCCCTTCTTACTTTTGGGTCCCTTATGTACCAACCACTGCAGAGGTATAGGAGGGGGAGGCAAGCACCCATGTACAGACCCCTTGTGGACTTGGCTATACTGGAGGACAGGCACATCATACTCAACTGTCGCCCAGACAGGGCCACAATCACAGAGCTGTGTGCACAATTGGAGATTGATCTGCTACCTGCTATCCGTTGCACAACAGTAATACCCTCTTTTGTGCAGGTAGTCTCAGTGCTCCATTTCCTGGCAACTGGCTATTTCGAGGTGATAGTGGGCTTGGCTGCAGGAATGTCACAGACAATGTTCTTTGTTATGCTTGCAAGGATTTGGGCAGCCTTGCTCAAACACATGTGTAGCTACATCGCATTCCCCCAGGTAGATGAATTACCCATTGTGAAGACTGGATTCTATGCAATGGGACATATACCACATGCTATTGGGGCCAATGACGGGACCCATATTGCCTTAGTCCTCCCCAGGGCCAATGAACAACTGTACAGGAATAGGAAGAGTTTCCACTCACTCAATGTCCAGATGGTGTGCCTTGCTGATCAGCACATCTCCAACATCACTGCCAAGTATCCTGGGTCAGTGCATGATGCCTTTGCCCTGAGGAATAGCAGCATCCCTCAGCAGATGGCACAACTACAGAGGTACAGAGTTTGGATTATAGGTGAGCCTGAGTCCCCACCCAATGTATGTCAGTGTATGCATTTAGGAGTCATACCCCCTGCCATTGTGCAGGGCTAATGTGTGTCCTCTCACTTCTTGCAGGTGAATCCGGCTACCAAAACCTGTCCTGGCTCCTGACCCCTGTTAGGAATCTGAGAACAGGGGATGAGAATAGGAACAATGATGCTCATGGGCTTACCAGGAGGATTGTTGAAAGGACTTTTGTTCTCCTGAAGGCCAGGTTCAGGTGCCTCCATCTGGCAAGTGGATCCCTATGTTACTCCCCCGAGAAGGTCTGCAGGATTATTGTTGTGTGCTACATGTTGCACAACTTAGGCTTCAGATACATGTGCCCTATCTGCAGGAGGAGGGGGTGGCAATGCATCTGTGGCAGCAGTGGAAAGTGAAGATGTTGAGGAGGAGGAAGAGGAGGAGGATGTGGACAACAGGACATACATGATACAGCAGTACTTCCAATGACACTCAGATAAAGACTGTTGAACTAAACATGTCTCCATTTCAGTGTTGTGATGTGTGGCTGAAGCATAATGGCAGTCATTACCCTTGCATCCCACCTGACTGTCACCTATGCCTTCCCTTATTGCAGAGATTGCTGTGGTTACAACAGTGTAATGCTGTGATATGTACAGACTGCTGAGACACATTTGTAGAGTGAATCAACATATTACTGGACATTTGCACAGGATCATGCAGTTCATTGCAGTTCAATACATTGCACACTACCTTCAGATAAAGCACTATTACTCAAGTTGTGTCAAAGGGTGGTTATTAAAAATTGATATACAATGCAAAGTATAATAGAGTGGGGTGATGGTTGGGAAACATCCAGTGTAGTGGGCCAGTCTGTTTGTTGCACAGGTCCATTGTCCAAGGCCCCATTGGAAGGGGAGCAATGGCAGTTCCAAGTGGACACGGTAACACAGTGTGACACCAGGGGACATTCAGGAGGGGCTCATTTACGGGCAGTGGTCTTGGCAACTGTCTTTCGTGTGTGTCTGGGTCGCAGGGACCATTTGCAGGATGGTTTACCTTCTGCAGGGGGAGGGGTGCTGGTGGCCTGTTGGACCTGCAGCAGAGTCTCCTGCAGCAGAGGTGGAGGACTGGCCAGTACAATGGCTAGTGGAAGGGGCCCACTGGTGTCCTGTATAGTCCCTAATGATGTTGGCCATGTCACCCAGTACCCCTGCAATGGAGACCATGGTGGTATTCAGGGCTTGCAATTATTGCTTGATCAACTGGTGGTGTCCCCCCTGCAGCCACTGCTTCTCCTGCATGATGTTTACCACCTGACCCATCTTGTCCTGGGATTGTGGGTAAGTCCCCAGGACATTAGTGAGTGCCTCCTGGGCCTTTCCTCCCTCTGGCACACACAGCTGTCTTCTAACCGTCCCTGGCCCCCTGTGCCTGTGTCCCCTGAACAGCGTGCCCACTCCCACTGACCCCAGGACCCTCATTGTGATGCTGGTGAGATGTGGACTGGGGTCCATGTACAGGTGGGCACACTACTGATTGACGTGTCCTGGGGACAGAGGTCTGGGGACATTGGGTGGCTGCTGTGGTGTTGGATTCTGAAGGAGAGGCTCTGTAGTGGACTGGGTGTGGGATGGGGCAGCCGACTGACCAGTGGTCGCTGATGGGCCTGCAAGTTCATCCAGATCCAAAGCTCCAGAGTTGCTGTCATCTTCTGCTGGAATCTTCTGGTGGGGGACTGGGTAGCTGTGGTACCTCCTTGCCACTGAGATTGGCTGGGGCTCCTGTGGGGATGTAAGTGGTGTATTATGCTACATGTCTGAGACATATTCTGCATCACTAGCTTCCCCTATATTATTGCTGTTGACCTGCCACCTTTGGTTGTGTATGGTGATGTATTGTGGGATTGTTAGTTCTCAATTTTGTGCATGGATTGGTGGTGGGTGTACATGCAGGGCTGGAAGGGATGTGCATGCAGTGGGTATGGCATGCAGGGCTTGGCATTTCATTTTGATAATTGTGGGTTTGCACTCTGTGGGATGGAGTGGGGTGATGGGTGTCAGGGTGAGGGGTCGTGGTGGCATGCAGGTATGAGGGGTGATGGGTAGTAAATGTTGAGTCACCAGTGTCCAGTCTTCCGGCTTCTCCAGTGAGTCCCTCAGGATTGCCAAGACTTGCTCCTCCCATGCTTTCAGCTGTAGGGGAGGAGGTGGGGGTCCACCACCAGTCTTCCTGATAAGCGAGCTGGTGCCTTGTTGCAATGGAACGCACCTTCCCACGTAGGTTGTTCCACCTCTTCCTTATGTTGTCTCTTGTGTGTGGATGTAGTCCCATAGCATTCACCCTGCCCACGATCCTCCACCATAGCTCCATCTTCCTGGCAATGGATATCTGCTGGATCTATGCTCCAAACAGCTGTGGCTCTACCCAGACTATTTCCTCAACCATGACCCACAAATCTTCATCAGTGAAATGGGGGTGCCCTTGTGGGGACATGGGTGTTGTGTGGTGTGTGTACGTTGTGCAGAGTGTGATATGTGATGTGGTGGAGTGTGTGGTGCGTGTCAGATGAATTGGTAGTTGTGATATGTGTGTGCAGTTCTCTTTTGGATTAGCGTTGCAAAGTGTAGTGGTCTTCTTGTGTTAGCAAAGGATTGTGGGTGATGTGAGTGTGTGTTTTATAGTGCTGTTGGTGGGTGTGTGGGGTGTGTGTATTTGTGTCAGGTGTGGGTTTTTTGTTCTGGCCAATGTTGTCTTGTTTTGTATTTGGGTGACCATATCCGCCGCAGTGGTGTGCACTGCCAATGGTTTACAACCGTTGAATGTCCGCTGTGGTGATTCATGGGTCATTATTTGAAGGGCGTAGTATTGGTGGCATAACGGTATGGGTGGTAGTACTGACAGTTTATCATGTACAGTGAGTCTGGCGGATTTGTGGTTGTGGCTGTTTTCTGCCGGTTTTGTTTGTGTGTGTCATAATCTGGCAGACAGATGTCCGCCTCTGTGGCGGTATGCTGGCGGCAGTCAGCACGGCGGTATTCGGTATTTACCACCAATGTCATACTGAGGGCCATAGTTTTTCTTCTTTAAATCTGAAAAGCAGGAAAGGAGGTTCTAACAAGAACCCTTTTTTGGGGGTGGGCTTGAAATGTAATTTTTAAGACAAAATGCACGAAACTTGTGCATTAATTAGTTATAACAAAAAAATAACATTTGTGGCTTTTTTGCGCTTCAATCAGTGCAGGGATAGACTGCTCTCCTACACTTAGTACTTTTTTGCATATTATGCAAAATGGCTGATCTTCTAGAACTCAGGCACTGTAGCTGGTAGATGGACAGCAACTAAACCTGGTACTACATAGGCCAGAGTGGACCTCGTAGAGTTTTGCTCTGCAGAATTCCCTGGAGTGCCTGAGATTCTGCCTCACTTTGTGAACTGACATACTTTTGCTCAGCTGCCAGTAGCACGGATCACACTACAAAGTAGGTTCAAATGGCACTACGCAGTCACTTGTGTGCAGTCATTTTGTTTTACCTGTTCTATGCATGGTGCTGGACCTGTTTTCTTAATCCACCCTAATTCTTTTCAGTCCTCTCTGTATCCCACTAATCCACCTCTCTTTCACAATTATTATAGTAGTGTGTTTCTTTGTGTTTGTGTATTTTATGTTTTTGTCTTTTTTAATTTTCTGTGACTTTTGTGCTTGTTTGGTTTTCCTTTTCCTTTTTTATTTCTTCCTTTCTTCTTTTCTTGAGACATAAGTAGCCACGCCACCTCCCCCCATGCTGACAGTAGGTGTCAGACCCAGAAGTGGGGAGGGCCTGCAGGAGCATTGGCTGCTGTGGAGGAGGGTGCGTCAATGCATTTAAATGAAGACTGGAGTGAGGCGCACCTGGCATGTTTGTTGAGAATTTTTCTTTTTATTGTTCATGCTCAAACTGTAAATCAAGAGAGTGGGCATGGTAATGGTGACGCCCCCAATGCTGTGTTGTATGTAGTATTCAGTATTCCACTATACCAGCAGTTGTAATGACAGCGCAGTATGGCAGGAAAGTAGTATAAGGATGGTGCCATTGCATTTGCTAACCAAAACCATATGACTTCATTGACAAATGTATTCTAGCCCTTCCTTGTGCTTCAAATGACTCACAGTCCTCATAGCTCTGTCCCTCCATTTATGAAAGGTTTTTGGTTGGCTTAACTACCTAGCTTTCCTAACGTTGTCAACCAAAAAAATGCCATAGTGGTATTTTTGATAGAGAAGATACTGCTAACCGCACTGTGGTGATGTATTGTGGTTGTATTTTGTTTAAAAAAAGAATAGGGGGAGGCATATGTGGTGTCTAAAATGTGTAATTTTTTTTCTAGTTGCACAGACCACCAGTAACAGGGCCAGTGCACCAGACACGGAGGCAGTTGGAGAGAGAGTCCCAGTGGTGGCAGGGCCAGGTGGTGGTAAGTCACATTGCTTGTTTTTTTTACAATTACTAGTATATTTGCTGTATATGTTAAGAAAGGTAGATCCCAGCAATTTATGACCTCCTTGCCCACTATGGAGTACAAGTATGCTTGTTGTGCTAAATTACTGGAGGCATGCTAGCTAGGTAGGCATTTCACCACCCATGACTTAACTGCAGCATGATTCAATACCTTACTGCAGTGTTGGCTGTGCAATGTGCGTATGCTTCAGTTAATTCAGCACTTAGAAAGTTTTCAATGCATTGCAAACCAACAAGAAAGCAAGGTGTGTGTTCCTTCCCTCCCAGTGCCCACTCAGTCACCTCCTCATACCTCGCTGGTTTACTCTTTCCATGGGTCTGCCCCAGCCTACCAAAAAATGAAAACATCCATTCTTGGCATGTGCCACATTTTTTCCAGCCAAGCAGCTCATATATTTTGGCTTCCATATTGGACTTATACCTGATAAATTGTTTCGCTTTTGACTTTTGTCAATTACAGGGACTAACTCAGCCAAAGCTTAGACACATGATGATTACTGTAACACCTCACTATTCTACAGCAAAATCTCTACCTACCTGGTCTAATTCCCCTAATGTACTCTGCAGTACAGTAAGTTATTTCCTTTCCTTACTGTCAATCAAATGTGTTTGCTTGAAATATTTTGTGTTGGAGGAGGAGGCCAGGGAATAAAGTAGGATTGAGAGCCTGATTTTGTTGTTTGTGGATAGGATACTCTGTGAGAAATGTGTCCAATAAAATCTATATATCCTGTTCCTTTCCCTGTACTGCAGAAGATCATTTTTCCCACTGTCTACTTACGGCAGACAGGATATCTGTTATCTGCATGTTATACATGACGTGTGTGAAATATATTATTCATGTGCCTCTTTGGAATCAGAGTAGAATTGAAAAGCATTTGGAGAAGAGCAAGGCTACTGGAATTAAAGTAAGATAAGTGGCCATTGTATCTACCCCAGCTCCAGACTGCAGAGGGTAGCAGAGTAGTACAGATGGGCTAGCTAGCATGCTGCCGTTCATTTAGCACAACAAGAATACTTGAACTTGCAGGAGTGCACATTTTCTAATGATTTCTTTTAAATTAATAATGTACTAATAGTTGGTGAATTAACATGTGAAAACCAGTGACTTTTGTAAATGATCACCATAATTAATTTTTTGTTCTCTGTTTAAGCAAAACTTCAGTTAAAATCAGAGTTATTTTCCGTTGCTCAATGCTTACAGAAAAGAGGGTGATTAATAGATTAATATGTGTATAAATGTGTAAACAGTTACCCCTAGTGGGTTGCTGCATTATGTCCTGCAAGGTCAGATTTATGAAGTTAGTACACATGTTTGAATGTTCTATTGTTTGAAATTGTCACTAATACGTGGTTTCTTCCTTGAAGATGAGACATTTCTTCCTGAGAAGAGAAGTTTAGACGAGATGGAACAATGGAGTCACAGGCGAGACGGAATAGGCAAAGTTACTGTTATGATTGTGCCCTAGTTAATGCTGTTTTCAATGTATTTTGGATTATCTAATAAATGGCCATTGGCAGAATTGTAAACCACCCCATGTACTAACCAATCATAGACTTTCTGAAATGTAATTTAATGATCTGTCATCTGTTCAAGGTAGTAGTGTAGGAGAGAGAGAGAAGAGAACAAGATTTTGCTATCCTTTGGTGATTCGAGTCACATTAGCAATGTGGGTTTAGCTGTGGATGTAGGCCCGATCCTGATGGTGTGCCCTTGCTGAAGTAGAGAGCATGTTGTTGTTCTATGGGTAATGTATGAAATTGCATTGATATGTGTGTCTCTTTTGCTTTGCAGGTACAAGCTGGGACTTATAGTTTAATTGCTGCATAATAACAATGATTTTTTTTTATAATAACCCAAGCTAATGTGATTTTTCAAAATTTGTGTTTCTAAATTCTTTTTACATGAAGTCCAACATGTTGATGCTAATTTGTGGTCAGTGAGGGAATTTGTCTTTACATGCTCCTGATTTATATTGACATTATTTGATTAAGTTTGCACTTATGTATACTTTACCCTTGTTGCCAATTCTAGTGTTATTAATCAGTGTTATGATACTTGAGTTAATTAGTTTGATTGCTTTGATTAAACTCAGATATATAAGACATACTAATCAGCCATTACTGATTCGATGTGCTTACCACTTATGTTTGAGAGTTATTTTTGTGACATTAGCATTGTTAATATAGGGAAATAAATTCACAATCCTTCTTAATAAACTGATGAGGCTATTTTTTTGAGGTTTAACTCTTTGAATATAATGAGTATTGTTGATGACTATAGCATCTATTATTGACATCCCCTTAAGCCTATGTCACGTTGATCCATTGGCCTATGGTGCAAAAGATTTCTTGGCGCTGTAGCAGTTTTTGGTAGCAGAGGATGGTTATGTCATTGCTTGATGATGTCATAATGAGGGTAATATAGTCTGTGAAAAAAAATTCTTTTAAACATAGATTCATTATTTTCTTCTGAAATGTTTTACGGATCTGATAAAAGGAGTTGCTAGTTGCCTTAAGTGACTTTCCCCAGTTCTTCGAGACACTCTAGGTTGAAAGGTATGTTTCTAACGGCGTTTTGATTTAATTGAGTGAGGTGATTTGCTCTTGCACAGCTTAAGCTAATATGCAGATGATTGAGGTGTATATGAGTTTAGAAGGAGTGGGTGTATTCCAATAGAGTTTAGAAGGAGTAGGTGTACTCCAATAGGTATGAGAGAAAGGAAGCAGCATTCTTCATTTAAGCGTGGCGCTTAGTGCAGGAAAAATTATCCACATGGTTGTTGATGAGGGGAACTGTGAAAAAGTGTAAGTGAAAGCCGAATGTTACTTTGGAAGGTTCCTGAAGCGATTTTAGTACCCTAACTGCAGTAAATGGGCAAATTTGTTTTCTTATTTTGTTTAAATTTTGCTCACAAATTAAAATTGCATTGAATTGATGTATGAGTTGTGAAGAAGTTAGGCCGATAGACTTTGTCAGCGTCTCAGTGAACACGCTGAGGGATGTGTGTGTTTGTGTGACGTAAGTGGTGCCAAACTGGGATTGGTGGATTAGTGAGAAGGGTCATGCATGGAATCATCAATCAGTCTAATAGTAATGTAGTGCGATTGGAATGTGAGAGTGTCGAAAAGAATTGTATGATTGTAGTCACTTTTTCTGATTGGTCGTTTTTGAACAAATTCCGTTATTTGTTTTGCTTAGTTAAATTTTGTTCGTGAATAATAATTTTAGTTGTGAACATCGATTTGAACAAAATTCAATTGAAAATGACGTTTTTCAAGGCTTTGAGAAGTGCGCTGAGAGGTGATGAATACATTCCAGCACTTGAAGGAGAAAGTTTTCTACCAGAAAATACTGTGGCATATATTGTGTTTGAGGAGAACGGTGCGGGAGTGTGCCTTTGGTTGAAACATTGGGCTAAGAGTACAAAAAAAGAAGGTTGTTTGGCTTTTCCAGATAATGGAACATTCAATTTGAGAATTTTGTAGAATTTAAGGGAGACAATGTACAGTCTAAAACCACCTCCAAGGCTAGCACAGCATGAAGCCTTAGCAATTTGGGAGCTGTTAGCTAGACAGCAACAAGCATTGAAATTTGAGAAAAGAATGAGGAGTAGAAAAGACGCTAGCAGAAGCTAGATGGGATGAAGAGCAGAAAAGGTGGAGAGTGGCAACTCTACAGGGAATTTGATTATTTCCTGCGAGGAGAAAAGATGATGAGGATGAGTCAAAAGATGGAAAGAAAAAGAAAAAGAGTTCTTCGGTAACTAAGGAACAGAACCTAAAATACTTAAAACCAGTCATGTTTAATGATGACAATAAAATAGATGATGATGAAATAGTTTCTGAGATTTTAGAGACTTATCCACCACCAAAAACAGGTCAAGGAGATCAGAGAACTAGTGAGAGTAGAACGAGTGGGAGTGGGATTAGTAAAACAATTCATACTGCACCATCCACATCGGTGGTATCACAGAATACCCTGAACAATGAACTAGTTCAGATGCAAAGTAGTATTAATGATTCATTGAACAACAGACAGCAGCAAGAGATAAACATTTCTAAAATACTTCCAGAGACTCAGGTCATAAGGACGACTACTAATTTAGTTTTGTCTAATCAATGGCTGAATATGATTCAAAGGGAGCCTTTTCAAATACTGATTCAACAAATGCAGAGCATTAGAACAGTGCAGACACATAAAATTGGATCTTTTGTTGGTCCAGGTGCAATTTCTGTACCTATTACAATTGGTCTGCTTACCCCACTATATGCACAGAATAAGAATAGTGGAGTGAATTCATTGGTTCAGGTTCAGAATGGGGTTTTGGAAAAATCAACTCCTAGACAAGAACAGACCATGAATGAGACTATTTCTTTAATAGATTTGTCTCCTGCTGGAAACTTTGGGACCACATCCTACAGCAATCAGGGGGAGAGACTAATGTCTCCACACCAATGTGTGAGCACAGCACAATATTTAGGTGCAGTCTAATGAGAGTTCTGTGAAAGGTCTATCTGCACAAGAGTTAACAAAGTGGTTAGATGATTTAAGCAATTCAAAGACATAAGAGAGGAATAACAGAGAGGAAGATACAAGAAACAGAGTGAGGTTGTCAATGGAAGGAAATGAACTTCTTGAAGGGACCATGGGTGTGAACAGACTTGAGTCATATACCAAAGCTCCGTTAAGATATTTGTGTAAAATAATTACAAAAGGAGTAGAAAAAGTACAGCAGCAGTTACAGGAAATAACAGATGAGTATGACATTGATTTAACAAAAATGAAAGGCCTGATAAGAAGTTACAGATTAAATATGGATGAGGAAGACTTTATACACATGAGGTCTGCAGGGATGAAAACACATCTTAGGGAAATGCTTGAAAGAGTACAAGTTTGGAAAGCATTAGACAAATAGGAAGGCAGATGGGTCAAGAAAAGAGAAAAACCAAAAAAAGAAGACATGGCACAGGCAGGAGACTCAGTGAAAATGTTACAGATGAGAGAAATGCCAGGAGGAAAATTTTCCAATGCCACATGCTGCGAGAGCAGGTGCTCTTGGGTCATCAGATGACACACTTTGAGGCCCAGCAACAAGAACTGTGAACCCATATAGAAAATTCCCTCTTCTGCGCCCTTTTTTTTATTTTTTGTTTTGGTGGGATGAACTTTTGTTGTGGGTGAAGAGGGTGGGAATTGTCAAGGGACCAGGGCTTTGGGAGTTTTGTTGAACTCTTTGGACTTTTTTTGGAAAGTGGTTGGGAATGGGGTAATTTGCTTGAGGAGACGGGTGGATGGAGAGGGTGGACTTTCTCCCTTGTGATTTACTTTTACTTTGCACTTCTACTTTTTGTGTGGCATGTTTTATTATGATTATCAAAGTATACACCAATTAGTTATAGTTAGTTATACCCTTGTCCTACTACCCTCTGTAACTATATTGACCATTAAGGAGGTAGGCTGTCATTGTCTATATTACCTACAACAACCTAGATTCACAAGAACTTACTTATCTGCAATAGATGTTAGCTATACAAGTTCACTTCACTCCATAGTTTTCCTACCTGAATACATAAAGCTATAGCTGCTACCTTTCTCTATTCATTACTGCACAGGCTTCCAAGGTGCCTTCTTAGGAAAGGCATCACAAGCGAGGTCTCACTCCCACCTAGGTGAACTCCAACTGTAGGATTAATAAAAAGGATTATCCAACATTGGCAAACAAATTGAAAGAAAAACATAGTTAGTGGGTTATATATTTATATCTTAGCTTTAGAAAGACTTAGACCAGACTATTACCAAGTGTGGGGGGGTGTCGTGGCCATCTGTGTGAATGAGTGTGCATGTATATGTGTGTGTATGTATGTATGTGTGATGTGTGCCTGCGTGGATGTACAGGGGGTGGGGGTGTTCAGAATGGGGATCGTAGGGGGAGAGAGGTCAGAATGGGGATCGGGAGGGAGGGGGTTGTCACTGCTTCGGGGGGTGGGGAGCTTCTGATGGGGTCAGGAGGCAGGGGGAGGGTCCTACGTGGAGGGGGGGTTGGGGAGTCCTGCAGTGGTGACAGGAAGGAGCATTCCTATCGCCAGTGTCGTTACCGCCATGGTTTCTGTGGCGGGGCTGCCGCCACGGAATCCCTGGCGGTAAGGATGCTCATTAGAAGTGTACAAAGAAGATTTAGAGGCAGAGCAAGAACATAAGAGGAGTTTAAAGTTTGAGCCAGGAGTGCAACATGCACATTCAGCAGCATTTCCAAAATCAGTGCACCTCTCTCCAGTCCACGGAGCTAAGTACCAGACCTCAGAGTCATCATTGTGGTTTCCCTTTGAAGTCGACAACTTCCTTCTTCTGGCTGTTGAGGGAGAACCGCCCTGAGTCCTCCATTCTCCTCCTGACTGTAAGTAACGCCATCTCATGCCCAACGAGAGATAGTGCACTGCTGTTGAAGAACAAGTCAAGTCAAAGAAAAGAGTGTTTTGTGCATCTTTGTTAACTAAAGTGGCTGGTCTGCTCTCTGAAGAACCAGAAAAAAGGAGCAGACCCTGTAGGTAAATTTCTCAAAGTTTGAAAGAACCAGTCACCTTCAGGAAAAATGACCACACATCAGGCCCCAAACATTGCAGAACATCAAAATCAAGTTTAAAAATCAGTTAATACCCACCCTCACTGTCTGCCACCACATAAATCATCAATTTTCAATCATAATCACTTAATAATATATCATCACTCATTGGTGCAATAGTTACCTCTTCCAATCCAAGCATGGTGGTAGGAACACAATTGTATCTCCTCTTTGAAGCAAGCAACACATTGGAATTTGGCGGTCTTGTAAATAAATAATCTTCTGGGGCAGCCCTTCTAGGTGATGAAAAAAATGGATTGGCATGAGAGGGTGGCAGGCATTGTCTCCAATTTCCTGAAAGGAATGGTGATGCTTGCTCACTGCACACTGGTTTAACTTCAATCTGGCCATATATGTGCCTAAAATGGTGGGGCAGCATAAGTAAGACACAAACGTAATGTTCCTCTAACTATGTCCTTTGTTTTCTTTGTTTTTCTCTTGGCAAAGAAAGAAGTTGGAGAATAAATAATTGGAATGTACTATGGTGGCCTACTCAGTCGGGGAAGGAAAGTTTTTTCATAAACTCATGTAGTTTGCCCAGTAGTTGGCCAGCTAACACAATAGAGTCTGATCAGTCATCCTCTTCCTCCTGTGATATTTCAGAAACAGTTTAAATATGCGTTATGAAGTGTTAGTTCATTTTGATCATAGTCACTCTTGCCACATTTTGAGACAAGAGGCTGGCTCTTCTCACAGTGACAACAGCACCAGCTGCACTGAATACAAGTTTAGCAGACACAATAGCTACCTGACAAGCCAGATGTTTTATAGTTAGCTTGCTGAGCACTGGCCATTGGTCCATCTTCGCATACCAAAACACCTATCAATTTTGATCCACAAAGACCTTGTTTAGGTCATCCAGATACTCCTGGAACATTCTCTCAATGGTCATTGGTGCTGCTACTTGCTCGACCTCTTTTACCTTTGCCTTTGCACTGAACTTAAGACCTGCCACTTGAAACTAAGCCAGTGCAGCGTTTGGGAGCAATCACTCTGTTCCTGTTGTTGTGGTAATTGCCAGAGACAACAGCACTGTCCTCTGTAGACCCCAGAACTTCTGCCCGGGAGTGGGGCTCTAATGTCCAGCCATTCTTATTCCAGATCCCTAGCTAGCTGAACAATCTTCATTTTGTATTTTGAAATATCCCCTTCAAAAAAAGGAATGAAAGTGACCAGAAGAATGTTGTGTATGATGAGTCAAGTCGTGTGGTACAGATATACTCTTTATTTGGACAACATGATGTCTCTTTGGAGCCTTGTAGTAATAGCCAAGCAAAGGATTAGGCTCTGAACCAAGATACGTGACTGTGTTTTCGTTCACACCTGTGAACCTTTCAAACACCTTTTTTAACTGGCCCTGTGGCAGATGCAACAATGGGATAGCTTGCCCCATCATACTGGCTCACTTCCCATGTGAAAATCTCAAAGAAAGTAGCATCTCTATCAGGCATTTTATGAGGCATTTGTCTGCATCCATGGTTCTGCTTTTCCTAATTGCACCCCCTCTTGTTTGAATGACATAGTCATTGATCTATCTGTACTGCTCAAACAGACATTGCAACATGTAATAGGCTGAGTTCCAAAGTGTTGGCACCTTGTGTATGAGGGCTTTAACTGGTATTCTATTAGCACTCTGAATGATCCTCAACTGCTTCTGGGCTTTAAAAGAGTGGCTGAAATGAGTGCAGATTCTTCTGTAGGTGGCCAGTATGTTGCTGACTATGGGGGTCATTACGACCCCGGCGGTCGGCGATAATGTGGCAGTAGTACCGCCAACAGGCCGGCGGTACTTACTGCCACATTATGACATTGGTGAGTTGGCTTCAGCCAACACGCCGAAGTACCACTCCGACTGCCACTGCGGTAACAGCTGCCGGGCTGGAGATGGATATCCATTGTGCCGCCTGCAGGATTATGACCCCACCTACCGCCATGGATTTTTACTGGCGTTCGTAATGCCACAAAAACCATGCCGGTAGGCCATATCAGTGACAGAGAATTCCTTCCCTGTCACTGATAGGGGTCCCCCCACCTCTCCAGATGCCCCCCACCCCATATTTCCCCAAACCCCCCACCCCCACATCCTCACCCCCTTTACACACACACACATACACACACTCATTCACACATACATACACGCATGCATACATCCAATCGCAGACACATCCGCACACACTCCCAAATATACACACATTCACATTTCGCAACATACACGTACTCACACGTCCGTACATACACACACGCATTCAACACTCAACACACACCCACACACAACAGCCCCCAACCCCCTCCCCTATCGGAGACCTGACTTACCTGGATCCACGGGGTCCTCCTGCAGGAGACGGGACAGGGAACTGCTACTACCAGTAAAGGTCGCCAGGTTGTATTATTTGTCATAATGCGGCTGGCGACGGTCTACTGGTGTGGCGCTGCTGGTGGTAGTAGCACCACCTTACCGCCATCCACCAGTATGGCCACAGCTGGATTTCCCCCATTCTTGTGGCAGAAATCCAGCTGTGGTCATATTATGGCGGATGGCTGGTAGCCGCAGCAATGGTCTTTAGGCGGTCGTCGCCGCCGCAGAGGGCGTTTTTTACCGCCGTTGTTTTAATGACCACCTATGTCTTATTTTTTTTTAGAAAGTCCTGCACAACCAGGATGACGCAATGTGCCAAACACAGGATCCGGAAATGGTCCCCACCTGCCATGTCCTTAACTATTTTACTGCCATTGTCTGTGGCAATAAATCCAATTCTGAGACCTCTGGGTTGAAGCCATTCACACACCGTGCTGTTAACATCTCCCAAGATGTTTACAGCTGTCTGAGATTTATTCATTGCGAACATGGCTAGTGTTGCATGCTGCTGAACAGCGTTAAAAATATATTCAGTGATCAGACCTGTAGATAGCTGTTGCCTAACTCCAGCAAAAGAGGTCCAGTGTGCAGTGATGCTTATGTAATCAGTACCTTGAGAACTAGCCTACATGACTTGTGCATTCCACTCAGACAACCCCAAACACAGTATGCACAGTCACACCTGCACACATCTGCAAACTGAATAGGTCTTCCTGGGTTGGGAGGGTGGAGGCCTGTTGCTTACGTGTCAAAGGACAGTGGCCTGCCCTCACACAGTGGACTGCCACACCCACTACTGGGACCCTGGTAGACAGGATGTAACTGAAAGGGGACCTTGTGCACTTCTCAGCCACTCTTTGAAGTTTCCCCCCACTTGAAAGGCACATTTGGGTATTTAAACAGGGCCTCTGACCCTAACAACTCAGACACCTCTGGACAAGATATCACTGGTGAAGAAACTTTGAGCCAGGACCTGCAATCTGCCAAGAGGAACTGCCTGGTTGCCCAAAGGTCTCACATGACTGCTTTTCTGCAAAGGACTGCTGCCCTGCTGCCCTCTGGTTCTGCTTAGATGTGCTCTTCAGGGGCTTCAATAAAGCTTGCCTTCTGTTCCTTGAAGTCTCTGGGCCAAAAAGACTTCATCCTGCAAAGAACTCCTTGTGCGGCGAAAATTAGATGCACAGCCTGCCAGAAATGACGCACAGCCTGCATCGCGGTGAGAAAATCACTGCACACCGAACCGGAACAACATAGCCCAGCTCCCCCAGAGGAGATCGAAGCAGTGCCAGCGTTGTGACTGGAACTTTGATGCACGGCCCACTGGATCAATGCGTAGCTGAGCCGTAACAATGCAGCCCAACTTCCTGCGAGAAGAATTGACGCAGTGCCTGCCGTCCAACAGAAACTTCCCCGCATTGCCCACCTGATCGACGCAGCTCCTGTGACTTGGTCTGGCAGACCCAGAATTTCTCCGCATCATCCCCGGAGCGCCTGAATACCCCGCAACCCAAAGAGGATCCAACTCAGTGCATCAGAAATCGATGCAAAGCCTTCCCTGCGTGGAAAATGATGAACACATTGTCTGTGTGCGCCCAGAGAAACTGACGCACACCTCCCCATTTTCTACGCATCTCCTCCTCTGCGGTCCCTTGTGGAGAATTTGAACGCAAACCAGGTACTATGTGCTTGCTTTCTAAAGACTAAAGACTCTTTTTTTCAACTTGTACCATATTTTTGTGGTGTCATACTGTGTTATTGCATGATTTTTTGCACAAATACTTTACACATTGCCTTCTAAGTTATGCCTGACTGCTCAGTGCCTAGCTACCAGAGGGTGGGCACAGGATAATTTGGATTGTGTGTGACTTACCCTGACTAGGGTGAAGGTCCTTGCTTAGACAGGGGGGGGGGGTAACCTGACTGCCAACCAGAGACCCCAGTTCTAACAGAAGCCTATAACAAAGGCACAATGACTGGCTGCACAATATGTCCACCAGCTACATGGTCAAACAACAACAGCAAGAAACCATAGGGAACAAAGACCACTTGCAAGCCTATGGCACAAACACACTGGCTCGCTACACAAAATAGCCAATGGCTACATGGTAAAACAGCAGCAGCAAGCAATTTGGCATGGAAAACAAAGAACACATGCATGCCTATAGCAGAGCACACTGGCTGGCTCGACAAATGGTCACCAGCCACATGATCAACAAACAACAAACAGCAAGCGAAGAGGCATGGCCACAACAAAGAACACATGCAGGCTTATTGAAAATGCAAACTGGCTGGCTACACAACATTGCAGCCGACCACATGGTCAAAGAACATCAACAAGCAAGGAGGCATGGAGAACAAAGAACACATGCAATTCTAAGGCAAAAGCACAATGACTGGTTGCACAAAATGGCCACCGGCCACATGGTTAAACAATAGCAAGCAAAGGGGCATGGAAAACAAAGAACACATTCAGGCCCATGGACGGCGACCACACAAAATGGCCACTGGCTACATGACATTGAGAACGAATACAAATGGTGGATTATGGCAAATATACACACACACTCTCACACACACACACTGGCCAGACAAGGGAGGTATGGTAACACTGAAGAAAATGAAAATTAACTGTGCTATAAAATATTTACAACAACACACATCCTCCCATGGCATCAGATGTTACCCCACCTATACACTTTTTGCAAAGAAAGTGAAATACAAACAATAACCCACATTTTTAATGTATTCCACTGCCTTCCCTGTCCTATATGATGTTTTTTTAATCAGAAACACATGTCACAGACACAGTTCTTTCTGGTTCTGCTGCCTAGATGGTCCGTTGGCAGACTAGGCTACACAGTAAAATAAATAAAAAACTGCAAATATAGCAAAAATAGAGGAAATGTACTGAACTGTGCAAGACTTTTTAATTTACAAAAAATGAAAAATGAAATGCGAAGGAATACCTAGTCCCCTACTGAAACGTCAGGTCAACCACCACAATGAAATTTTAAAATCAAACAAAAATAGAAAGAAATACTGGTACATGCCCTATCAACTAACAGCACTCTTATACAATATTTTGGAACTTACTTGTGATACCATAAAAACAAAGCGTTTAAATCCAACAGTACATGTGCAGCATACAAAGAAAGTGTTCCTTCCACCTCGAAATCCAAGTGACAAGTGAGCAGGCGATGGACAAAGCACTGGGAGAATCCTGCTGGACAGAAACAAGAAGTTGGAATTTCTGGGGCACTTCCTTTCTGTTGACAAAAAAGATAAAAACAAAATACTTTTTGCACTAAAAAACAACTTGAACAGTGTTGAAGTAGAATATCCACTTAAAAACATCTTTTTGAGCAGGCTTGGCTGCTTCTAAAGCAGAGAATATGCTCACGGTGCAGCTGAGGTTGCTCGCGGTCACTCATGCTTATCAGCTGCATAAAAAAGGCACCGCCAAGCGTGCCTGCAAGTACCCTAAAAGTATTGTGGCACTCGCCAGTATGCACCGAAACAAGTCTTCTGCATTCCAATGGAAAAACAAAATCCTCCACGCACCAGATGGAAGAATGTTTAGAGAACTCCACGTTACAATTATAGTGCGAAGTTCCTGAATTCCGCCAACTCTGCGTGCTGAGTAATTTTTTATGCCCACTCCTAACACTGGATCCCTTGCTGCTGTCTGTGGTGTTCCAGATGTTGAGGCATGTGCAGCTTCCATGCAATTGATTCTTTTTTTTAGGTAGTTCTTCTGATGAAGATTAGTCTCTCTGCTGCTCTTCCTCCACATTCAACCCAGATGCAATTGTTTGTTGCAGATAGAAAAACACCAGAGCAATAACTAAAGTGTTCCCGCCTATGTGCTAAGTGTGAATAGTAACAGCCACTCCCAGAAGAGGAAAAAATAGGAAGGAAGTTCCTCTAAAAAAGGTTGACAGGTGGTTTAACTAGTGGAATCCTGTGTCACATGGGCTAACGCATCAATTTTATAGTCTTCATATACTTCGTCATTAGAGGGACATCATAGTTAGGATATGAAACTAAATGTATTTATTTAAATATTTTTATACAGTTTTTTTTATGTAAATATTTCTAGATTAATAGTACTAACAAAATCTCAGAATAAAGTAAGGTTACAGTTCAGTGTGTTTTGAAATAAATATTTTCTTGGAAATAAAACATAGGACGTCAGTAAAATAACAAAAGGTTACTAATATGGTTAAGTAATACCATGAAAAAACAGAGAAATTCACTATAAAAACATTAGGTTAGACGGATGTTATAGTTAGTTTATAATATTTTTAAACTCTTTCGAGATTCATGGAAAAAATAAAGGTTATGAGGACATTATGGTTCGAAAATAGAATTAGAAAATCCTTAAAAATTCAATGAAAGAAAACAAAGGTTATAGGGACATTATAATTAGGTTTGGATCTTACATGCAAAAACCATAGAAACTCAGCAGTTATAGTTTCCTGAGCTACCTATAACTTACACCCTCGTAATGCACTGCTTATGACCTCACATATGACATCATTCATGATATGGCCAGTGACAACACTGATGACATCGCAAATGATATCACTGATGGTGTTGGTTGGTGCTGTAGAGAATGAGAGCCAACAACACTGCCCTTTCCTGGAGGTTGAAGGCTGCACTTCAGTTCTACCTTGGCTTCGGGGTTTACAGTGCTTCTTCATCTACATCACCAACTTTTCTGATGATCAAGCCTCGTAAATTAAGACCTCCAATTCTGGGAAAGGAATAAAAGTGTCAAGCATTTTTTGTACTGTGTATCCAGTATCATGGTACGGATGAGCTCAGAATAAGACGCAATCTGTTTTTTGAAAATTTTGATTAGTGTTCAAGCAAAAGATAAAGCTGTTGACCAAATCAACTGCATCCTCATTGACACTAATACCTTTTGGATCCAAATGTTGCAAATGTTCTGCAGCAGGTGCAGTGACAAGATCATTTAGCTTATTGGACACTCCTGCTTTTTGACTTTCTGTGTCATTATCGCAATAGAGAGCAGTATTTGAATCAGGCAGTCCACTAGCCCCCATGTGTCCACACTTTGGCATTATTAGGCCTGTGCTGGTTTAGCAGGCATTGCAGCATGTAATAGCTCATGGATGGAATGGGACCTCTTGAATGAGGGCTTTTACAGGTAATTTATTGGCATGCTGAATGATCCTTATCGGCTTGTGGGCTTTGAACATATGATTAGAATGAGTGCAAATTGATCAATAGGTGACTAGTATGTTATTGACTACTTTGTTTTAGAGAAAGCTCTGAATAGCTAGGTTAATGCAATGCATTATCTGAAGTATCTTTCAGCAGCCATGGCTTTGATAATTTTACTACCATTGTTAGTGGCAACAATTACTATGCTGAAACCTCTGTATCGCAGCCATTCACAGACTTTGGCATTAAATTTGTCCAAGATTTTCATTTTTCTCCTTGGTGAACTTTGCAACAGTTGTTTTCTGCCAAAGGCCTTGTAAAGCATCATCTTCATTGAAACAGCAGTTAGCCATTGCTTCACTACTTTAAGGAAGTATTATTGTGCAGTGATGCACATGTGATCTGTTGCTTTGCAACTGGTTCACATGTCCCTCGTTAGGTGTTGGAATGAACAGCATTTTTCTTCAGAGTGTTATCAATCAATTGCAGCACTTGATGGTGCAGGACTGTAAGAGCAATAGTAGAATAATAGATCCATCTTGGAAACTTCCATTTTGAGTAGATGGTCCCAATAATTTAAAAAAAAAAAACACACCTTCTGTAGAAGAAAGAGTGATGGAATTACGCTTTGATATTGAAGTGCAAACCGCACATGACCGAGGACTGATTTTCAAATAGGCCAATTGACTCCTAGCACCATAATGCCCATATAGCCTACTACAATGGCATTTTTGTGGCAAATTAAGCCTTCTGCAATGTGCGAGTGAAAATAATTCCAAATTGGGAAGGAGAGCTTTCTTATTGGGCCAAAGCCTGAAAGGCTTGTTGAGGTAGAGCTAGGCCATTGTGTTGGCCTCTCTCTAGTGCAGTCTGTTACTGTGGTAGTAGTTGTGATGGTTGCTGCAGGTTTTTATGGTTTTCTTGAAAGGATGGAAACAGGTGGTGTTGGTGGAACTATGTAACTCAGAGCAGTTTGAATACATATGAGTTGTACTTTCAAATGCACTGCTCTCCTTGACTGAAGTCACTGCAGTGCTGAGGGACGTGGGCTCTGGTTTGGTGGTGGTGCCCTTAATGTAGAGCTGATTCTCCTCCCAGCAGTTTACTGTCCAGAGGAGAGTGTAGCAGATATGTCACAGTTCTTTATTTTATAAATGTGACAGGGCTTAGCACAAGCAGAAGCAGTTAATGGAGGACTCCAGTGTCAGCTAATTCACAGACTTCTCTACATCTCAGTATTGTGCATGACACCCACAGGCCATGATAATGAAGCAGGAAGGAAAGTGAGTGGGACATGGGCAATCCAGTCAATGTAATGTGCCATCATCAATGCCATTATTATCATCATCACAAATGATTATCAATAGCGATCAATAATGTACCCATGAATCAACTATTTTTTGTACATTTTACAAATAAAGCTACCTGCCAGTGGAGTTCACAGAGTTTTGCCACTCCGTGCTCCACATGGAGTGCAGAGTTCTGTAAAAACTCTGTCAACTCCTGGGTAGTGGATTTTACTGGCTCTGGATGAGTACCACAGAGTGCATAATGCAAGTCCATCCTGAAAGAAGGGAGCAGCTAGCGGTTTGCAAAGGAGAATGAAAAGCTAGGTATTTGTGCAAAAGAAACCCTAAGCCACCCACCTTAACCAGCTGCTTCTGTAGTTTAGCAACGACAAACTTAGTTGACATGCATCCGACTAAACAGGTGAGAGAGTGTAGTTTATATAATCTGTATTAACATGAAACGGTTATGAACTTAGTATAATAATGCCGCATAGAAACTATATTAATTTGTTTTGCTTAAATGTGCACTTGAAATGTGACCACGGGGAGTGGCCGCCAGTGTATAGGGGGACTAATGAAATGACTAATGCTTATGAATTCTTGTATTAAAGAATGGTTTTATACTAATTATTAATGATTATGTTATTAAAGTTATGCTAAATAAATCTTGTAGGCCTTAAGTTAGCATGTGCTGAAGCTTAGCTGCCTGGTGCTCAAATTAAATGTGTTTTCTAAAACGTGCAGTGTGCTGACTCGCAAAAGGACGTGACCTCTTGTTTTCTTCAACTAGAAGCTGAATGTAACTATAGTGGATCCGTTCTCATGAAATTCATCTTTGCTTGTAGAAATGTTTTAGTTAAAAGGCAACAGTGTAGATTAGTACAATGTACAAGGTCGTTCAAACCGGTACGAACTATGGAGCTACTGACCAAAGATGTGCAAAAAATTACAGAAGGATGAAATCATACCGGACGTGCCACCTCTGAAGACGTCAATCATATGGACCAATAAAATTCTTGTGAACTAATGTGGAGTGAAAGATTAATGACATAACCTGTTTTCTAATTGGCTAAAGATAGTGGGGTATAACATTTGACCAATTAAATTTTAGGGGAATGTACAATGAAAAAGGGATAAAAACCCCTGTCACCAGGAAGTAGTTTTAGACTAGGTGGGTTAGGGAGATGCTGCTGATTTGATCCAGAAACTTTGCCACTCTGTTTGGTGACCTATTGGTTTACTTAAAACCATCCTTTTCTTAGATTGCCCATTTTTACACTTTACCTCCTTATGAGGGAAGTGCCCATTTTTTTCCCGAGAGCTGAGTTTGACTGATGGCGAATCAACTGATGTCCTGAAGACGAAGACTGAACTTGAGTGCTGACCTAAACCTTGGAGGGAAACTATGACATTGAAATTGTGATTTGTCTGTTTGCTTTTCCTTTCTAGGTACCAACTGCTTACTTTTGACAGAGACCATAGCTAGATGTTTTCCAAATTGGTGTTCTAAATCGTTTTGCATGAAGCCCAACATGCCAATGCTAATCAGTGGTTAGGACAGGTGTTCACTAAAACTGACGCAAATAGACAAACGACTGAATCAATGTTTTGTTGAACTGACGAGTTAATGACACTTTGCTAAAGTTGATCTATGGTCACGCCGTGTTATGTTCTTATGTTTGTGATTCTTGCCTTAATGAAATCTTATCAGAATTGCCATATCGTTACTATGCTATTGTGTTTCATGGTACTGAGATTAACACACCTGCTTTTAGAATTGTAACTAATAGGGAATAAAACTCATAAAATTCTACTAAACTGGTGTGGTTATTCATGACTGCAAGGTCATAGTGGTGTCTCGAGTTGATTAATGTCTTTGACTAAAGTGAAATGTATTGTTGTAATAAATATTGATGACATTATTGACGTATTGATTGACATATTGATTAGCTATCTCGTCCTAAGGTGTCTCTCAACTGGGTCAAAAGATTCATTGGCCTAAAACAAGTCCTAATGTTTAATAAATTATCATAAAGGGACACGTTAACACAGGCATAGCCCTATGGGCACAACAAACGTGGCATGCATATTCCAAGATCTTCTTGGACTAAAGTTTTACCAATTCTGATGTAAGAATTTCAAATTTGGTATGCATAGTGGTGCTGGGGGTCCACTGTTGGACCTTGTTAGCTTTCACTTGCTTCCTCAGTGTGAATAAAACTGTGCTGTTAATTAAATAGTAATTCAGTGCACTTTTTATGCACTTTATTGAAAATATACTTACAGTTCATTTTTTCTCAATGCAAATAATACTTACTATTGTATTTCTTAAACATTATTCCCCCAATTAGCGGTAGGATACTTGTAAAAACAAAGTAATTGGAAAACACTTTTTAAAATCCAGCAAAAAACCTATCATTGCAAGATGTCGGTTACACATACACACTATTCAAGCGACTCTATGAGGCCCAGGATATTTCTGCTGAATTGTAAACTAAGAGGCAGTAAATGAGTTTCCTGTAGTCAAGCGAGTATAGGGCTTGCAGGGCTGTGGCACGTCAGAGGAGCCTAGTGAAAGGGAACACATTTACCATCTCCCCACCAAAGGTACTATGTCTACTACTCCTGCCCCCATATGCAAATGTGTATCATAGTTTCAGACATCTTGGATAGTGTAGAACTCTCACTCATCGAAATGGTTACCACCAGGTATGACACAGTAACTCTAGATCTTCAGAATCTTCTAGTAATACTTCAAAGAGTAGAATTCAAATATGACACACATGCTGCAGTTTAATTCTGCCAGCTTGAGTATGTAATAGCACCCACTTCTTGTTTCTAGGTACTAGAACATTCATTTCACAAGATCACATGGTTTACTAGAACATTTGCATATTTCTGAAAAAATGCTTGAATATCCATGTGTTCCCTATAATTAGGGGCAGTCCTCTGGTCTACTTTGTATGGTGCAGGCCGTCTTGATATTGTTGACAGCACCGTGTGCACTTCTCTGGATTACAAATATCGGTTTGACAAGCTAGAAAACCCTGGACAACTATGATTTCCCTGGTGGTCTCTGGTGGCAAGGGGCCTTCTGTATATGGTGCTGCATCTTGACCAGAGGGAATAAAAGGCAGACAATCCAACAAGGAAGATCACAGCTTCAGATATCCTCCTTCCTTCGCTTCAGCAGCATATCCCAGCACCCACGATGGGTTGCCTGTTGGTTGAGCTCTGCTGAAGTCCAGAGCACTGAAATCTTTAGATATAAGTAGGGTGGGTGGAACTCCACAGAGTTTTTATGTTCCACCCACCCTTACATTAAAATATCTAACAAAAGAACTAAATAATTGCTGATGTCCCTCCAATGAGGACCCCATGGGAAACAGAGGGGACAGATAAAATTGAATAATTTATATACATAATTACTAGTGTCCCTCCAAGGCATGTGGGGACTCTATGGAAAGCAGGTGGCAGGCAAAACTGAATAAATGAATTAAATATTTCCAGTGCCCCTCCAGCTTCCAAGGCAGACCCTTTTGGAAGCAAAGGGGGCAGACAAAATGAAAATGAATTAAGTAATTAATTAAATATTTGTGTGTGTGTTTATGGCTCCTTGGACCCTATGGAGGCAGGGAGCAGGCAATTATTCAATAAAGGCATCACAACCCACAAATGAGTACTACAATCAGTCACAAGCACAAATAAATATGTCATGTAAAAACAAATGAACAGATTGACATGGGCTTCTTCTATCAATCTTCCTAGAAAATGGCTTTTTAAAGCGAAATAAGAGAATTTAAATACACATTGGCTTCATGAAATGGACAGTAAAAAGAGAGGCATGGAAACAAACACATACATTGGCTTCACAAAATGGCCACCGTTGCATGGCCTGTAAAGAAGGAAACATAGAGAACACAGAACATACTTGTCCTATCCTGCTTGATGCACCTTCTCTTCCACCAACCTCCTCCCCATGAAAAATAATAATCTTATAGCATTGCAGGTAAAAGATTGCAGAGATATATTATAAACCAAAAATGTATCAGGACCTAAACAAGGGACTGCTCTTTTTCCCTCATCAGTAAATCGGCAAATGAAAATTAAATTAAAGTTATAGAAAAAAGATAAAACACAATGCCAACCATGTCACTCATACACACACTCACTGAAAATGTTTGACAAGTGCGTGAAGAAGAGGATAGCTGAAAAAAGGGACTTGTCTGGCTACACGGACCTGAAACTCAAGGAGATACCTTGGGCCTAGCCTCCTACAGGCATATGCAGACAAAAAATAACCTACATTTTGCATTTAATACAAGGCCACCTACAAACTCCTAAAATAAAAAATAAAAAAAACAATACCATAGTAAGAACATGAAAAATACATTATAAATACACTAACACCTACTGCAGGGCAGACAAGGGCCTCAAACAACATGGTAAAATTATTAAAAACTATACAAAATTTGCAACCACACAAGGAAATGCAGAAAATGTACATTATGGGGGTGATTCTGACCTCGGCGGTAAAATGCCCTTACCGCCGGTCAGAAGACCGCCATAACACCGCCGCGGCCGCGGTCAACCGCCACGGTCATTCTGACCCACAACGGCCAAACCTCCAAAAATCCGTCCTCCACTGCAGCCCGCCACATCGGCGGGCAGCGATAAACTGGAGATGACCAAACCTCCACCGTCACACCAACAGAAATACGCCCATGCCATTACGACCCACGAATCCACACGGCGGTCATTCAAACGCGGTATTCCATTGGCGCTACACACCGCCGCGGTCAGAATACACACACAGCACCAAAACACAGCCACATTGGACAATTTGAAAAACACACACCTGATACACATACACACACCACTCCCACACAATCAACCAACTATAAAACACACACCCACATCACCCACAAACCCCTGCGACCCCAATTAATGAGAGAAGGACAGAGAGACACAGCAGACAATCCAAAGCAAGACACACTGAGGCACACTACACCATCACACACACCACATAGTAGCACAAAGCACCACTCACCAACACACTCCTCATCACATACACCACCCCACACCTCACCGACACCACCCCATGGCACCCCAAAGGCATCCACGATTTTCGGACCAAGAACTCCGGGTCATGGTGGAGGAAATCCTAAGAGTGGAACCCCAGCTCTTCGGCTCGCAGGTGCAGCACACCAGTATAGCCAGGAAGGTGGAGCTATGGCAGCGGATCGTGGACAGGGTCAACGCGGTGGGACAGCATCCCAGGAATAGGGAGGACATACGCAAAAGATGGAACGACCTACGGGGGAAGGTCCGGTCGATGGTCTCCAGGCACAACATCGCGGTCCAGAAGACTGGCGGCGGACCCCCACCCACCCCTCCCGAATTTACATCGTGGGAGCAAGAGGTCTTGACCATCCTGCATCCTCAGGGCCTCGCAGGAGTAGCCGGAGGAATGGACTCTGGTAAGTCCCATCTCAACTACTATATCCCCCACACCCCACCAGCATGCCAACCCACACCCCCACCCTCACCCCCAACCCCCCAGCACACATCCTTCCTGACAATGTCTCACCAGCACAACCCACCCATCCCAACACCAACTCCTGCATGCCAACACAAACCATGGGCACCCATCACCTAAGCATGACCACTGCACTAACCCCTCCCCCCCACTAAATACCCTCACAACACCTCCCTCCAGGGAATGCCTGCACTGGGGGACAAGGGCACCCACAACACGCATGCTATTGCACACACAGAAACAATAACCAAACTCTCTTACCCCATGCAGGACCCGAACGACAACACACCAGCCAGGAGGGTCCAGAAGTGTCCATCCCACCACCGGAACAGGCCCACACTGAGGATAGCAGCTCTGTCGACAGTGAACCTGATGACCAGCCCGGACCATCGGGGACCTCTGGGCAGTCGGTTCCCCTCACCCAGACACAGGCCACACCAGACCCGACCCCCTCTGCCGACACCAGCACAGCTCCCACCCAGCGGGCCCATGCCTCTGTCTCTAGGACAGCTCAATCAGCGGTGTGTCTGCCACTACAGGGCACCCAGGCTAACCCGACACCCCAACAACAACAGGGACCTGGGGGCAGTGGGAGCGGGCACACCGGCCAGGGGACAGAGGCCGGGGGAAACCGGGCAGCTCGGAGGGCTGCTGTGCGACAGGGGGGGTAGGAGAGGCCCAGGGAACCCACTCTCCAAGAGGCCCTCACCACCATCATGGGGGCATACCACCACTCCCAAGAAACGATGGCGACGGTACTGGCCAGGTTCACTGAGATCCAGGCACAGCAGGAAGAACGCTACATGGGGTTCAGGGAGGAGCTGAGAATCATCGGGACCGGAATGGGGACCATCGTCCTGGCCCTCCACAGGATAGAGGACGCGTTGCGGGACCATGGTGCACCACATAGGGCCCCTGTCACTAGGCCGGACCAGGAACAGCCTACCACCTCTGCCGGCGCTAGTGGACAGGAGGTCCCAACACCTCGACAGCCCCCCAGAACCCCACCTCCTGCTGAAGAACAACCACCCCGTAAGAGGAGCCTGAGACCAAAGAAAAAGACAGAGTAGGATGTCAAGACCCCCGCCAGCAGGACATACCCCCTCAAGTCTTCCCACTGTCCCACATTGCCACCCTGTCTAACCATGAACTGCCTATGCTCCATCCTTCCACAGGCAAAAGAACAATGCACCTGTGAGACTGAGAACTGGACTCTGCCATGGATATTCCTCCACCCCCACCCATCACCCTTAGAATCACATGTACCGGTATCTAGCACTGTAAATAAATCACATTTTGCACACAAACCTGTTTTGAGTCATGCTGTATTATTAACAAAGGGATAACATATTACTGTTCAATTTCTGTCCTGTCAATTAGTCATGACAACATACCAATGTCAATACGCTGTATTTCATGGGCGAACCAAGCAGAAGTCAGGTACTGAGTCAGACAGCACTGAGAAGGGAAGGGAAAGGCATAAATTAATAAAAAACATCTGTGGGGAACTACAGAAAGTATAGATGCAGGAGGCTAGAAGCAATTGTGAAATGGCGTGGGTGATTCTTACCTGGGTGTTACTGGAAATACTGTTGTATCACTCTGTCCCTATTGTCTGTGTCGTCCTCAGAGTCTTCCTCCTCTTCACTCTCCACAGGCTCCACGGCTTCTACAACACCACCATCTGGACCATCCTCCTGCAGGAAAGGCACCTGGCGTCGCAAAGCCAGGTTGTGAAGCATACAGCATGCCACGATGATATGGCACACCTTCTTTGGTGAGTACATTAGGGATCCACCAGTCATATGCAGGCACCTAAACCTGGCCTTCAGGAGGCCAAAGGTTCGCTCAATCACCCTCCTTGTACGCCCATGGGCCTCATTGTAGCGTTCCTCTGCCCTTGTCCGGGGATTCCTTACTGGGGTCAGTAGCCACGGCAGGTTGGGGTAACCAGAGTCACCTATTAGCCACACACGTTGTCTCTGTAGCTGCTCCATCACATAGGGGATGCTGCTATTTCGCATCACATACGCGTCATGC
This sequence comes from Pleurodeles waltl, assembly GCF_031143425.1. Taxonomy (NCBI): domain Eukaryota; kingdom Metazoa; phylum Chordata; class Amphibia; order Caudata; family Salamandridae; genus Pleurodeles; species Pleurodeles waltl. Next base: position 122,187,905 of record NC_090439.1, read on the forward strand.
ACTGACCCTGGGAACTTGGCATTTACATGGGAGATGTACTGGTCAGCCAAACAGACCACCTGGACATTCATCGAATGATAATTCTTTCTGTTTCGGTACACCTGCTCATCGTCTTTTGGGGGTACCAAAGCCACATGGGTCCCATCAATGGCACCAATGATGTTGGGGATATGTCCAAGGGCATAGAAATCACCCTTCACTGTGGGCAAGTCACCCTCCTCGGGGAAAATGATGTAGCTCCGCATGAGTTTCATCAGGGCAGACAACACTCTGCTCAAAATCTTAGAAAACATAGGCTGAGACATTCCAGATGACATGGCCACTGTGGTCTGGAATGACCCACTGGCCAAAAAATGGAGGACTGACAAAACCTGCACCAGAGGGGGAATCCCTGTGGGTTGGCGGATGGGGGACATCAGGGCTGGCTCCAGCTGGGCACACAGTTCATGGATAGTGGCACGGTCAAGTCGGTATCGAAGGATTATATGGCGTTCTTCCATTGTCGACAGGTCCACCAGCGGTCGGTACACGCGAGGATTCCTCCTTCTCATCCCAAGTCCCAGCGGACGGTGCCTAGGAAGGACAACATGGAGCACAGAGTCAGCCAAACCACAGGTACGTACAGACAGCTTGCACAGTTAAAGAATGGCAATGGGTTGAAAGGCGTGTATGTGTGGCAATGCAAGGCCTAGGCCTGTGTGTCGCAGTCAAAATTAAGCCATGTGGGCCCTTGAAATGGCGGCTGCCTGACCTGTGAAGTGGGACAATGGGATGTGAGGTCACTGCGCTGGCGGGGCACACCGTGGCGGTAGGCGGTCGAAGACCGCGGCGCAAAGCCGCATTGGTTAACATTGAAGCCTATGGGTTTCAGGAGCCAATAACGAAGTGCGCCGGCGGTCGCGGTACGCGCCGCCGCGGTACGCACCGCCGCGGACGTGACCGCCATTTTCTATCTGCTTAATCACTCGAGACCTGATCATCCACAGGAGAGGACCTATACTGCAAGTGCTGCTGTGACCTCGGTCTGGAAGATACAATGGCTGCTACGACTGGGGAAAGGGCCCCTGCCTTCACGTCTGAAGAATTGGACAAGCTCGTGGATGGGGTCCTCCCCCAGTATGCGCTACTCTACGGTCCTCCAGACCAACAAGTGAGTACCCCGGGTGCTAATGGAATGGGCTATGCCTGTGTGGATTGGGGTGGATGTAAGTTGGTGGGGTGGGGGGCGAATGAGGAGTGCAACGCCCGACAGATGAGAGCATGTGCCATATGGCAAAGTGGGTGGGGGGGGCAATTACATCTAACATGCAGGCCATTGATGATTTCCTCCTTTCCACCCTGTACATGTCTAATAGGTCAGCGCCCATCAGAAGATCGATATTTGGCGTGCCATCGCCAAGGAAGTCCGGACCTTGGGGGTCCACAACAGACGGGGCACCCACTGCCGCAAGAGGTGGGAGGACATCCGCCGCGGAACAAGGAAGACCGCAGAAACACTGCTGGGGATGGCCTCCCAACCTAGGAGGGGTGCCAGTCGCACCATGACCCCCCTGATGTCCCGGATCCTGGCGGTGGCCTACCCTGATTTGGATGGGCGCTTTAAGACATCACAGCAGACACAAGGGGGTGAGTATCAGCACATTCTCCTATCTTTCTGCGCAGTGGAGGCGTCTGGGTGGGGGAGGAGGGCTGTGGGTGACATTAGGCCAGGGCGCTTTCTGTAGTGTAGTCCTCTCCCTTAGGCATGGCCCTGTGCCCCCGGCCCCCACCTCTGTAGGGTGACAAGTACAGCCATTGAAGGTCCAGCATCTCCCATGTGCGCGTTTGACGTCTCTTGGCCTGTTGTCTTAGTCAGTAGTACTGAGTAGTGTACCCCGAATGCGCGGCTTAGTGCATTAGGCACCTGTGTCTGTCCTCTCCGCCAACGGTGTTGATATTGCATGCACTCAACCTGGTCTTCTTTTTTCTCCCCCCACCCTTTCTCTTCATCTTCTTGTGCATGTGTGCATTAGCATCATCAGGCGGAGGAGATATGGCATCGGAGCACGAGGGAGCTGCAGGACACAAGGCCCCAGTGGGCCCAGGAACAGACACCGAGGGCACCAGTGATCCGGAGGGCGAGGGGAGCACCACGACGGGGACCGCTGGTGAGAGCAGCGAAAGCGACACGTCCTCGGATGGGAGATCCCTAGGGGTGGCGGCAACATCCGTGCCCCCCGCCTCTACAGGTACAGCCGCCACCCAGCGCACCAGCCCTGCCCTCCCAGCAGCCCCTCAGTCTTCGCTCCATGCCGCTTTGCCCAGGAAGGCGCGCGTCTCCTTCGCCCCAGGCACCTCAGCCCCTCCCCCTGTTGCCCCTGCTGCCCTCAGTGCGGAGCTCATTGACCTGGTAAGGACGCTCATTGTTGGGCAGACGACCCTTCTGAATGCCATCCAGGGTGTGCAAAGGGAGGTGCAACAGAGCAATGCGTACCTGGAGGGCATTCATTCGGGTCAGGCTGCCCATCAACGAGCGTTCACTGCTCTGGCCTCAGCACTGACAGCAGCCATTGTCCCTGTTTCCAGCCTCCCTCTTCTGACTGCCTCCAGCCTGTCTCTGTCTCCTGTTCCTCAGCCTATCCCATCCACACCATCAGACCAGCCTGCACACACCTCAACACCCAAAAGCAGCTCATCCAAACACAAGCACCACAGATCCCGCAAACACTCACCCAAGCAACACCCAGATGCAGACATGCCAACAGCCACTGCCACCCCTGTGTCCCCCTCCTCCTCGTCTCCCTCCTCCCTCCCTGTGACGTCTACACTCACACCTGCATGCACCCCAACATCAGCCAGTGCTTCCATCACCACCTCACCCTCCAGTACAGTCCACACTCGTGCAGTCACCACCCCCACTGCCATGTACACGTCCCCTGTGTCCTCTCCCACTGTGTCTGTCACCCCCTCTTCCAAGACACACAAACGCAGGCAGCCACCCACCCAACAGCCATCCACCTCACGACAGCCTACAGCACCAGCACCTTCACCCAATGACAGCACACCTGACTCTCCTACAACCACCTCCTCTACCTCCACTTCCATCTCCACTTCTCCTACCCTTTACCTTGGCCCTAAAAAACTTTTCCTGGCTAACCTTAACCTCTTCCCCCCCGATGACCTCCCCCATCCATCTTCAAAGAGTCCCAAGAGCACCGCAGCCACCACCAGCCCAGCTTCGGGTGTCACTGTTGTGCCTGGGTTCTGGAGCCCACCCTTTGCCAGCAGTGACACATCGATCAGCAGCAAGGACACGTCCAGCCCCCCCCCGGCAAGAGGACCCGCAAAACCAAGGACCGCCGTGCGAGGACCGACAGGGCTGCCCCCAAGGAGCAATGTGCGGCCACTTCACCACCCACACCATCTGGGGGAGGCAAGGGCCCGAGAGCCCCAACAAAGGAGCGGAAGGGCAGCAGGAGCGCGGAGAAGGTGGACCCCACATGCCACATCCCAGCTGGGAAGGAGGACACTAAGGAGGCCAGGAGTCCGTCCCCGAAGGGTCCAGAAACGTCACGGTCCGAGGGCGACTGAACAGGGAGTCCAGGCCAGGTCTGGCTCCCTTGACCTGCTGGATGAGCACCGCTGAACAGGGCCCCGCCGTGGAGATAGGCACCGCTGAACAGGGCCCGCGGTGCAGAAGAGTACCGCTGAACAGGGCCCCGCCGTGGAGATAGGCACCGCTGAACAGGGCCCGCGGTGCAGAAGAGCACCGCTGAACAGGGCCCCGCCGTGGAGATAGGCACCGCTGAACAGGGCCCGCGGTGCAGAAGAGCACCGCTGAACAGGGCCCCGCCGTGGAGATAGGCACCGCTGAACAGGGCCCGCGGTGCAGGAGAGCACCGCTGAACAGGGCCCCGCCGTGGAGATAGGCACCGCTGAACAGGGCCCGCGGTGCAGAAGAGCACCGCTGAACAGGGCCCCGCTGTCTCAAGCACCGCTCCGCTGGGCCCCGCCGTCTCAAGCACCACTCCGCTGGGCCCTTCCTCTCAAGCACCGCTCCGCTGGGCCCCGCCGTCTCAAGCACCGCTGAACAGGGCACCGCCGTCTCAAGCACCGTTGATGGTTCACTGTGCCCACCATGCCTCCTCCTTGACCAGTGGAGACTGTCATCCACCTGATGGACTGTGGCTTTGCACTCCCCAGGATGGTCCAGTGGGCAGCCCACCCACTGTAGAGACATTGAGAGACTGTGGCTTTGCACTCCCCAGGATGGTCCAGTGGGCAATCCACCCACTGCAGAGACTTGAGAGACTGTGGCTTTGCACTCCCCAGGATGGCCCAGTGGGCAGCCCACCCACTGTAGAGACATTGAGAGACTGTGGCTTTGCACTCCCCAGGATGGTCCAGTGGGCAATCCACCCACTGCAGAGACTTGAGAGACTGTGGCTTTGCACTCCCCAGGATGGTCCAGTGGGCAATCCACCCACTGCAGAGACTTGAGAGACTGTGGCTTTGCACTCCCCAGGATGGTCCAGTGGGCAGCCCACCCACTGTAGAGACATTGAGAGACTGTGGCTTTGCACTCCCCAGGATGGTCCAGTGGGCAGCCCACCCACTGTAGGGACATTGAGAGACTGTGGCTTTGCACTCCCCAGGATGGTCACGTGGGCACGGTGGCTCCTCGTGGATCTGGCGTCGTGGACTCATGTGGCTGTGGTGCCCCCCCTTCCCTTCCCCCTGAGGTGCCTGTAGTTTTTACATCTGATGCCCCTGCAGTGTTCTCTCCAAAGGACTCAGGTCTCCTGTGTGGGCTTTGCCCTTGTTTCTCAAGACTTTGGCCCACGGACATGCTGAATTGGTAGGATGTGCAGGACTTGGTACTTCAGTTATACACTGATGTGTATGTCATTTGTTTTGTTGTGGATATCTTTCAGGGTTGTACGCTAATTTTCAGGAGCTTTTTGGTACATAAATATTTATTCCAAATATGATTATGTCCTAGCATTTTTCAGGGGTGTTTGGGTGGTGTCACTGTGACTTGGTGCTCTGCATTGGTGAGTACATGATTGGGGGGGGGGGGGTCGCATATGTGTGTGCCCGTAACCTTTCGTCCTCCCCCTCCCGTGTGTCGTAGGTGCAGTACTCACCGTTGTCGTCTGCGCCGGACTTCGTACTCGTGGTAGATGAGAAGGTTGACGAGAGCAGGTAGGATGTTTAATTCGGGTTCCATGCTGTCCTCCGTACTCGTGGAGTGTGTTTTGGTGAGCGTTTTCCCGTTCGTAGTCTGTTTCCGCCATGTTTTTATCGGCGGTGCTCCCGCCCCGGAAAAGGTGGCGGATTGGTGAGTTATGATAGTGTGGGCGGTACATTGTCTGCCGCCTGCCTGTTGGCGGTGACCGCCGCGCTGTTTGTCTGTACCGCCGCGGCGGTCGGAGTGTTAAGTTGGCGGGCTGTGTTGGCGGTTCCCGCCAGGGTCAGAATTCCATTTTTTGGACCGCCAGCCTGTTGGCGGGTTGGCCGCCGCTTTAACACCGACCGCCAGGGTTAGAATCACCCCCTATATCTCTTGCTACCCACCATCTTAAACTGTTTAAACATTCTCCCTTAAATTCCCCAAAGGGACAGCAAAAAACAACCATCAGGGGAACAATAATGGTGCCTCTGAACCCTTAAACAATAAACATTCTACAAATTAATACTTTGAACCTTCCAAAAAATAAAAAATCCAAGGATGTGGATGCAGCAGAGATTGTAGACAAAAAGGAGTGATGCTTTCCATCCAAATTTGAAATCCAAAATGACCAACAGATGAACAAGGAAAAGGGAGGAGTTTTCAACAGACAAAGAAAGTTCTACCATATGCGCAGTTGCCTCCTGTTCTCTATTGCACTTTTTTTCCTATGAAAAAAGAAAAAAACATGTTTTGAGCTCAAAGCATTGTTCAGGTAAAAATTGATCTTAGAAACATATTTTCAAGGTGATCTTCCAGTCACTAGCATTCAAAGTACTGCCTCTCATGTTCAGAACTTTAGTTTCGCACTCAATCACACAAAATTACCTGGACTGTCTGGGTTAATTATCAATTCAATGTTTGTTGACTACTCCAATTATAGAACTAATACTTGTGTAGGAAAGATGCAACATATGTTCATAGTGATCAATTTGTTTCCAGACTTTTCACACTGTGGATTTTCGTTATAGGATGTAGCATAATCGAAAAAATCTTTGTAATTGCATGAATATTTCATTCTGTGAAATTTCCAGAATTACCCCATTTAAGTCGGAAAAATGAAGTTTGCCCAGGCGTAGTTTCTGGGCTAGTTTTTATCATAAAAATCTCAGCAGTATTTGAAAAGCATTTTATTGAGTTGCATGGTTTTTCAATGCCTATGACTAGAGATGATTGGGGAATCACCACTCACAGAGCCTGTAAGGCCAGAAGAAACAGAAGTGGGGTAATGAAACAACCATGTCTTGTGCCACATTTAATATGAAAGGTGTCATATGAATGTTAGTTTAAAGCCACTGGACTCTGGTGGATGAGTACCACAAAGTGCATAATGCAAGTCCATCCTGAAAGAAGGGAATTCCAGAATCCTGAAGAGGTAGACCTACGCAGCGCATTCTACATTTTTTCAGCATCTAATGATATAGTCAAAATGTTAATTGGGCTATCCCGCATTTCTTAGAGAAAATGAAAAAGCATTCTCCAGTGGTTGTGCTACAATCAGACAAGTACGATTTCCATTAGGGTTTCATACACTAGTGATGAGATCACATTACCGCCACAAGTGCATTCACTAGTATTTTAACATCAATATTCATCAATGATATAGGGCAGTTGTTCTTAACCTTTTGAATTCACAGGACCCTTACTGTCTCACTCTTGGAAGTTGTGGACTTTGGTCTACGAAATCTCTACAATTTTTACGCCCCTGAGAGCCCCCCTAAAGCCACCATGTGTTCGCCGTATTTAAAATATTTTACGCTAGTGCGGAACTTTCAAGGTTTAGCCTAAAAAATGTTGAAGCTAATTCTGCAAAGCTCATTGCTGCCTATTGTAATCAATGGTGTGCCTAATTTTATGCCTGCACTGAGCAGGCCTTAAAAGTGCAATTTTTTTTTTTTTAATCTGTTAGATTTGTTTGTGCCGTTTTTTGCCCCTCCAATGAGGGAACACCCCCTTTGCATACATTATGCCTGGGTAGCCATAATGTAGTGCAAAGGGTTACAAAGTGGCGCAATACATGCATCGCATCACTTTGTAAACATGGTGCTGCAAAGTTTGGGCTCGTTGGGCCACATTACCATAAATAAAAATGATGCTAATGCAGTGCAAGCAGGCGCTAGGGGCTGTTATAAATGCCCATTAGTGGCAAAAGTTTGGCGCTAACCCTGAACAGTACATAGGGGCCCATTGTAAACAATGGTGTGCCCCCATTTAACGCATGCTTTGAGCAGGTGTTATAAGTGCGAATAAATGGTGCAATGAAATCTCTTAGATTTCTTTGCACCATTTTTTGGTACCTCCACGAGGGAACACCCCCTTTGCATACATTATGCAAGGAACTTGCATAATGTAGCACAAAGGGTTAAAAAGTGGCGCAATGCATGCATTGCACCATTCTGTAAATATGGTGCAGTGTTTTTGGCCATCTGACGTCACATTAGCGCAAACAAAAATGATGGTAATGTGTCAGTAGATGGCACTAGACCCTCTTAAATCTGGGCCTGTATTTTTCCAAAGGCCGTCTGTCAGCTAGTGAATAGGGGTTTGTTATGTATTAGTCAACAGATTATGAGTTTTCACCGAGAGAAGAGGAGTTGACCGAAAAAATGATTATGGAGGAGAACTATCTGTACCTGAAAATATCAATGATGTAGCTCTTCAAGGTTTAATGTCTGAATGCCTATAGTGCTCCTATGAGAAGTTAGGGAGTTTGCCTATTCCCAGAGAGATGGTGATAATCTATTGCAGTAGGAAGAAGAATGAAAACAATGTTGCAACATATAAATTGTGCTTATATTAGTGCATTTTCCTAGACCAGAGTAGGATTCTTTCCCCGATTCTCGGACTGGCGTCTCGCCTTTCAGTTTCTGATGCCTTTTCTTCATGAGAGGGTGACTTACAATAGATTTTACTGAATTGTCTGCTGATTTCTTTGAGGTGGAATTCGTTCAATCTTATAATTCAAAGGCTTCATGTTTGCACACAGATTTCTCTCTCTCATGAGAACTCTGCATTGGGTTTTGGGTTTGAAGAAATGATACATTAGCTCATACCATGATGAATCTGGAGGAATGCTAAATTAATATGCAAGAATAATCTATAAAAACGCCTTGATGTTGTGGGTGAGACAGATTTTTAGGAACTTTCCAGAATGCAGAAAAGCATGCTGCCCGTTTTCCTATTGATTTTGCTGCCCATTTGGGACTTCTAATAACTTCTGATTTTTACATACACTGTATAATTTTGCATCTGAGAATCTTTATGGCACTGCCTCCATACTGCTTTACTTGTGACTTATGTAATAAAATCCTTTAACTTTTCATTGATATAGGAGTCACTGATTGTTTGGGCCCACTCAATGTATCAATTTAACTTCAAATCTGAATTATTTAATGAATGGCTCTGGGAAGTGCCTTAGCAAGGAAAACATTGCCTCATGAAATTGAGGTTTAACACCATCTCTGATCTAGTTATGTGAGAACACTTTTCGAGAAACATTTTGGGATGTCTTGATTTTGGGGTACAGTGTTTTGCTCCCACAGACATATGGATTGCAATTGCAATCTTTGTCTCCCCCCCCCATCAGTTACTGTATAAGAAGATTCTCTGCAAATCTTGTCATGGTACTTTTTTGTGAGAGGGCCAGTGCGCAAAAGTGTGAGAGTTTCGGCTGACATGAGTACAGAGGCTTCAGTGCATTAAAAATAATTTGGTACTGACAGAACATAGTGGCCACAACATTGTGCCCCTCTACACTTTCACTGAATGAAATATTATTGATTAAATTCACAACATAAGTTCAAACACACATTTCTAAATACAATATGTCTGGCAACGACTGCCAGCCATTTGTTTTTGTCAATGCTTGCTTTTATTTTGTATTGGTTTTAGCAAAACTTTATTGTTGGGGGAGCGGATGGGCCCTCATTTATACATATGAAAAAAATGTCAAAACCAAAAATAGGTTTTGCTCAGTCCATGGCAGTGAAGGAATCTACATTATCTACAGAAGTGCTCCTTGTGAAAGAGCATGATTTCGTCGTCACAGTCAAGGTAGCCAGTGGCTGACATGCTCTCCCACTGCGCCATTTTATAAGATAAACTGGGTGGAAGCAGAATGTGAATGGCACAATAGACCATTAGATGGAGAGGGCTGGCTCAAAGCATCTATAAGTCAGTATATCATATATCATGTGCATAATTTTAGAAAAATTAAAAGGTCCTGGCTAATTACAGAACTTAAAATGTAAAACATAAAAATACTGCCACACAGTGTCTTTTCTTCTTTAAAGTATGACTACTCAGTCAATACAGGGACATTGTGCAAGGAGGGAAACTCATATAATTCACAAAGGTCCTTGTTACCTTGTGCGTGGGTTACAGAATACGCGAAAATCGAGGCGAGGCTGAAGCTTTCCCAAATAATTATTTTTTTCTCGAGTACATCTAATTACTTTTTTATTTATACTGAAGTAACTGAAGTCAGGCATACATTCAAATTAAGTGTAAAGACAGTTCCCTCAGATTGGCTCTTGCCCAAGATTCTCCTACCTCACGGATGGAACTCGTGAGCTCGACATAACGTCTTTTTTGGTAAAATTATAATTCGTACTATGTTTAAGATACACCATTAGTTACACAGGAATTGTAATTCCTACGAAACGAATCTTCAAAGGACTAAGAATGTTTTATATCACATTTCTTTCGGTTCAAGATTCCTTGTGATGCACAGCACAGCCATCCTATATTGATTTTGAAAAATCAACAGTACCGAGTCTGAGTGATGGTTAATTTGTCCTATAACTGAATCAAATATGCTGTCGGCTTGTTAGATGCTGTTCAGGTAGATTTAGTCATGTTTCCCCGCGAGACCCGTGCCCATGGGAGACACTGGTGACCTGATTCTAGCTTTCGTGCTGCGTCTAGACCCATCACAGGTTCTGAACAAGCTCTCCACATTGATTTTTTAACAAATAAAATACGCTCTTCTTTGTAAAAGGCAGACAAAATCGGTACCTAATCAAATTAGTCTCGTTTTTCTGATACCTGTTGCTGTGCTACGGCAGCTGGGAATCAAAAGTGAATGAAACTTCAATAGTTTTAAAGAAAAGGAAAACATTTGTTTTCCATTTTGATTTACACTAATTTTGACCATTTTTGATTTGCATTTGCTTCTATTACGCACAGTAGAGGGACCACGAAACTTTGAAAAGGAATGCCACAGACTAGGACATCAACCACAAATAGGCAAAAGCCCTACTTTAGGACAGCGGTATATTGAAAGCACTGAAATGCTCGGGGAAAGACAACTAAACGTTTTCTGGTGGCGTGGCTGCATCTGGAGGAGGAAGGAGGAAAGGTTGGAGTTCTTTCTATTGTCTAATTTTGGATGATAACTAGTTTGTGTGTACTAACCATTTCTGTGATGAATATAATTCTAAAAGTAATGATGCTGCACTTAAAACAATTTGAGTATAATGTTTAGAAGTGTGATTATTAATGTAGCTCCGCCGTGCCACATTTTTGTAAGTGGGACCATTGGATGCACTTTCTGGTGTTCTGCTCAATTTTCTCCTGCTCATTCATCCTCCCAATCAATATCTCCCTGCAAGTCATCTCTATAACACATTTTCCAGGGTGCACAACACATTACAAGCTAAATTAGTTAATTTCCTAAGAGAGCATGTATTGTGAAGGAAACTTTTCACTGTGTTCCTAATGTACCTTTCTTAAGGACACTTCAGTTGAAAATTCGGACGCATACTTGCTAGCACGATAATGTATGAGACTTTATTTGAGAATGTTGCATTTTGACTTTTGTATCTCTGGATTGCTGTTGCTGTGGAAGATAACAGGACGAGTTTAGTTTTTACCTTAATATGGGTGTGTTTTTTAAAACCATAAATTGCATGTTCATTTCTGGTTTATCCGATACCAGCTAATGATGAACAAATTATGCTGACTCAGTTTTGTTACTTGTTATGAGCAAAATGTGTATAAATAAACAAGTTTTTTGGGGGTTTGGGAGATAACTTCTCATTTTCCTCCTAAGACTGTCTGATTTGCTCAAGCTTTTTCTTCTCCTATTAGAATGCTGGCAGTACTCTGTATGTGTCTGATAGATGACATTTTGAGAGACTATACTGCTTAAATAGGGATTTAAAAGGATTTTGATTTTTGATTTGTACTCTATTTCTGAGCCGTCATGACATTTACTGCATTTTGTCTGTATCTCTTATTTTGAAATTTCTGTAATAAAACTTTCTAACATTTTAATCGGGAGCGCCCATCCATTAATTGATTTTACTCTACTAAATTGTCAGGCCTAATGTTGTGAAGGGTGGTGACTTTTTCCCCAAGAGTAGGGATGCTGGATTCGAATGACCAGAGGCAAATTTTGAGACATTCAAAATATTGTGGTTCAGTGAATTACTGGGGTTCGGGCTCCAACAGTGTCAGGTACTAGGTGGACCATTAATGTGCTTGGTGCCTTTTTCAAGAAACTGAAGGAGACTTGAATTTGTTTGAAGAGTTGAAGTTGTTCCTTCAATCAAGAGAGAATGGTAGCTTCCATGAATTTACATTTTTATAACACATGATGGTAGCATCTCTAGAGAAACAAAGCATTGAGTTAGTTGTTATTTATTTTATTTCACAAGTAGATGTGACCCAGTTCTTGAGTCATTCTTAGGTTGTTCTGAAAATCTGGACCCAATGTCTTAAATGTGATTCTCTGGTTCGATTCAGGGCATTGAGGAGTGTTTGAGTATTTAAAACATGCAGTGATTTTAGCTATGTTTGGACAGCTTTCAACTGACATCTTTGTTACTTTGGGTGATCTAGATATAAGGTTTTACTGTAGTAAATTTGAGGGGAAATTAGAACTGAGGTTAAACTTTAATAAAATAATAGTGGCAAACACTGACATGTTCATTGTAGTAAACTTGCATTCATAAAGAAACAGTTTTAAGTTTATCTAATGTTGCAATAATTATTTTTGTGGGTTAAATGGTCATGAAATAAAACACTAATATTCTTTTTATTCATTTGTGTGTTACTATACGACATTAATGTCATGAAATGTTATAATTATGGCCCTTACACAGGTCAAAACTAATAAAGAGGAAAGAACAAGGATTCAGATTTAAAACATGTGTTTTAATTGAGGTGTTTGGTTAAGGCTCACAAAATCCTTCTGCACAGGTTAATAATATAATGTTTTTATTCTTATAAAAGACTGTCACTCAATTCCCCCATCTGATGGTTTGGAACCATCACAAAATCACATTCACAGATGTATTCAAAGTTCACTCTTGTCTCCTACTGAATCTCTTATTTTAATTTTTAAATGTTCTTCTTTTAGTCTATTAGACTATTTCTTAACACATTCTCTCAATTCTAAATCTTTCTTCATTTTCCTGTTCATGTCTCTACTTTTCATCTTTATTAATAGCATCTTTATTGTCTTGTAAATTATTAGTGTAGATAAAACATAAACAATTACTATTAGTACAGCAACTAAGATAGCTTTGAGGATTCCTCATACTGCTTCCTTTTTGCAGTTGCCTATTGAACAAATTCCCTTAGTAAAGCTTTTTACTGTGCTGGTAGTTTCTAAAGTATCAGAAATATACTCTGCATAGTCTATGATCTTTTAACTTTTGTCCAGGTATATACGTAAAACATTTTAAATTTTCAGCAATTTGCATACTCCACCCCTTTCTACAAGTAAAATATCTAAAGGATAACACTTTTGAAATACCATTGATCTAAGTGCTACTAATTCTGTGGTTTCAACTAATAAAGCCCCAGATTAATTATTTGCTAATTTGTCTACTTCGTTGAAAGGTTTCTGATCATCTCACCATTTAATATTACTCCAACTGCTGGTTGGATAGTTCCAAATATGTCTCCCACTTATTGTGTTCCCTCATTTGCACTGCATGAATATCTATGTGTAGGTGTCAATGTCAGTGCATCTAAACCCTGTATATGATGCATCTTTCCGTCCCAATTAACTGGCAATCTAAAATAAGCATTCTCTCTCCACAGATAAAATGTACTCCAGGTATAGTTTGCTAATCCTCCTGCAAAATGTGCCATGTTCCTACTTGTAATTCAAAAATGTGTCCACGATTTACTATTCCCTACTATTGTCTTTTTCCCATGAATCATTCTTTTAAACACACATACTTTCCCTTTTTGTCTCTTATCTAATTTTACTTTCTGAACAGGCATTTACTTTTTAAACTCATCCTCTTCTCTTTTCCATATATTCTTCAAGACGTCTTCCTTTTTATATGCATTTTTTGCAAACTGCATTTCTCTTTATTAACATTAAAAGGAGAGCTTTTTCTAGTGGGTTCATAAAGCAAGTTAACTTATTTTCATGAGTTTAACAGTATTTATAAGGAAGAAAGGATCTGAAGTAATAACAAGCAGTCTCCATCTTCTTAGCTTCTGGATGTAGATTAATGTTCTTTATTAGTGGAACATTTGACAGAAAGCACACAAGAAAGTACGGGGTTCTCTAGAGAAGACGTCGCGGGCACAATCGTTGCCCTAGGTTGTACGTGTTCCTATTTGGAAAGGTAACGTCAGTGAAATGTCAGTAAGTAACTGCAGAGTGCGTGGGCGGGGAGATAAACCGGGGGGAGTTCCTTTTACGGACTAGGTGGTCTCACACACTATATTGTGTCATGCTTCATCATTTGACCACCTAGACCCACCCAGGTAGGACAGTGCCACCTGGGCGGACTCAACCTCACTGTTAAAGGAACAGGAGGGAGTGCGTAAATAAACTTGTTTCTGGAAAGATCGGGATCCAGCTAATCTAATGAAAAATTTAAAAATGCCTAAGCAGACACCTGTAAGGAGTGACAAATTTAATGGTGGTGTCTGATTGGACAAATTTGGACACCGCCATTAAATTTGTCACTCTTTACAGGTGTCTTCTTAGACGTTTTTAAATTTTTCATTAGATTAGCTGGATTCACAAATGCAAAAAGAACAGATGATGGACAGAACGCGGAACAAATCAAACATTCACCCCCAGTCACAGATCTGGGTTCAATCCATTGCTTTTTTGCATGCCATGCCATTCCAGTTTGGACCCAGCCATGGAGAGCTAGCTCAAGACTGATTTGCATATGGCTGGGTCCAAACTGGGGTGACACGGTGAGCAACATAGGAATGGATTAAACCCAGATCTGTGATGGGGGGTGAGTGTTTGAAAATTTACAACACTCCGTCCATCATTTTATTTTGTGGCTTTACTAATCTAGAACAAACATTTATCAAAAAAATCTTCCTTCATGTAGTCTACAATAGAAGCCTTTATTTCACCTTCATTAATGCCTTGTCTGGTTTTGGGTTTGTGAGTATGTCAACTGATTTCTCTGTATCTGATGTAAAATGTTTTAGTAACAATATGGCAACTGCTAACAAAATCATTAGAATAATATAATGCAGATAATAATCTTACATTTATTTCTCGCTAAGGTACACATGTTTATCTAAAGTAAGATCTTATAAAGCAATATGTGTATCACAGAAAGTTAAGGTATTCATTTAAATCTGGAAATGTTGCAATTATTTTCATCTTGCTATTTTGTTACAACTTTAATTACAGTACAGTAGTCTTTTTATAGTTTTCATTAATCCTACTCTGTGTTCCTCTAAATGTTGTCCCTACTCTTCATCTGCTGCCTTGAGCCTAGGCACTCTTTTTTATCTTCTTTCAGTAACTTATCCAAATGTTTAGTTCAACCAGTTCATTTAATGGATTTGTTACAACTGAATTTGTATTTGAGTAATTTCAAGGAGGTTTCAGCAACTCTTTATTCCAGTCAAGCAAGTCTGAGCTTGGGGTGCTTAGCCTTTGGCTCACATAACATGCCCATTCAGGTGCTGAATATATTTGACAGGGTACTATAGCTCTTTTGGATCTTTTGAGTGCTCGTTGATCTCCTTCTGTGTCACTTTTGCCACTTGATTATGTTTCTTCAAAAATTGTTGGTGGTATGGATCTAAGTGACACACTTGATTTCAACTTCTTCCGATTGTACGTCTTTTGCTGTAAAGCACTGTGAGCATCTTTCATTGTTCTTGACCCAGAAGTTGTTCCGTCTCCCGGATCTTGTTGTTGGTCTTTAGGTATTTCAACTGTCCGCGCAGGTTGAGTTTCTGTTTCACCACGTTCTATGTCAAGAGCTCCAATGCACTTTGTGAGATAGCTGACAACTGGATTTCTTCACCTGTCTGCAGCTCTTCACCCCTTTGTTCTTGCTGGCTCTGATAACAAACTCTTCTCTATGTGAGTCTGTACAACTTCTGGTGGTACATTCACCAGTGTTCTTGGTTCTGGCTCATAGAACACTCTTTGTTCATTAGGATCTATTGTTCTCTGAATAGGAGAAGCATGTACCCAGTTTGGTACTAAGTCACACTTCACAGCTGTTGTCATGATCAGAGTTGCCTGAAAGGGGTCTTTCCACTTTGACTACAGACAGGACTTTTTCACATGTTTCTTGATAAGAACCCAGTGACCTGGGCTGAGGTTATGGCACCTCCATTGGTGTGAATTTATAGTGACAGCTTTAACCTGTCGAGAGACGGAATGCACCGTATAAGCTAGTCTTTTGCAATAATTGAACACTGTGTCATCTCATGTTCACAAGTGTATTTGCAGGAATAGCAGACAAGATCATTGCTTTCCCCATAAGTATTTCAAGTGTTGATGAACCAGTCTTTCTATCAGGTGTACTTTATGTACTCATCAATACTAGAGGTAAAGTGTCAGGCCATTTCAATGAAGTTGAAGCTCAAACATTTGCCAATCAGGATTTAATGGTCCTGTTGATCGGCTTAACACTTCCAGATGCTTCAGGTCAATAACTGCAGTGTAACTTATGTTCAATTTGTAATGCTGCACACAACATTTTAACGATCTTACTGTTGAAGTGAGTTATTTGATCTGACTCCAAAGAAACAGGCATGACGTACTTCTGAACCAACTTCCTCAACAGTAATTTAGCTTCACTGAGACTGTCATTTCTGCTTCCGCCCTTTTAGAGAAAATGCACACTATAACCAGGATATATCTCAGCCTGTTACAAACAGGCATCTCAATAAAGTCCATCTGCATTCGGTTGAAGGGACCTCCAGATCTTCCTACATGAGTCGTTGTGACTGGTGTTCAATCACCTACATGCATCAATTGACATGTTACACATCGGTTACCCAATTCTTCTGCTCAATCTGGGATTAAACCAATTCTGGCTAATTGACCTGCTCATATCACCCCTGCCTAAATGTTGAGGTCCTTAAAAATGTCTTGTCACTAGGGACAATAGCATGTCTAGCAATACTGGCCTTTCATCTACTAAAGGCCAAATGTAATTTTACACATTTTCCTGCATGGATTTCAAATATCCAGAAGTATCAGCAATTGTCATCAGCATGGAATAGATAGGGTCCTCTTGACATCCATCTGTGAATGTTCTATTAAATGTATTGGACACAACTCCACAATAGCATGCCACTTCGTCTGTGTATTTAATGCAGTTCTGACATAACCATTGTTACTTCTGTGCGCTGCACATTTAATGACTGAAATTTAAGTGAGACGCTGTAAATCTTCTAGCAATCACCTCACTTGTTCCCTGTTTCTAATCGGGGGTTCTGATGATGTTATGAAACCTCTTTGTAATCATAACTTTCCAAAGTCATGGACTACACTAAAGCCATCCTGGCCATCTGTAAATATAGTCACTCTCATTTGGGTTGTTAAGCTGCAAGCTCTAGTAACAACAATACATTCTTCAACTTGTGCTGAGGAAACTCCTTGAATCCATGAAGCTTCTAATATTTCTTGAATTGCACAGCCAGCATATGCAGCTCCCAGAGAACCCTTGTTTGTCCTTAAATATGAGCTATCCACAAAAAGGACATAATCAGGACTTATCAATGGATCATCCTTTATATCAGATCTTGGCTTGGTGCATAAGACTTTGACATCAAGACAGTCATGCTCAAATTGATCTAAGGCTGCACCTTCAGGCAGAGGTATAACTTTGCTCAGGTTTAAGTTTTGGCAATGCCTCAAAGTAAGGTTATCAACAGCAAACATCTCCTGCTCATACTTAGTCAATCTTGTACTAGTCATAAGCAATGTTTTTGTTCCTGTAAGCAAACACTCAAAAGAAGGAGGGAACATCACAGTTAAAGGATGACTCCTCATTATGCTTTCACATTTCTCGAGACTAGCACTAAGAAAGGTCACTGCTTTAAGACAACCAAGCAATACGGCAGCAATAGGATCAAGTGTGATAAAAAAATAGGCCACTGACCTTTTTGCATGACCATGCATCTGTGTAAGCACTGAGAAACCACAGCCCCCCCTCTCACAGTCAAATAATGTAAAAGTCTTTGAATAATCAGGCATTCGCAGTGCTGGGGCACGACAGAGACTTTCTCACAGCCCCAGGAAAGCTTTCATGTATTCATTGTCCCACGGAATCCAATCAGACACATCTCTGTGTATCAGCCTCAGTAAAGGCTTTGCTGTCAGGGAAAGTTGGGTATCCACTGTCAATAGCAACCAAACATTCCAACAAGTATCCTGACTTCTCTTTGCATCTTGGGATAACCCATTCATTAAATGTCTTCCACTCTTTCTCTTGACACTTTTCTGGTTCCTTTCTAAATGATATGTCCCAAGTATTGGACCTCTTTTTGACAGTATTTTAACTTGCTCGGGACACTTTATGTCCATTCTCAGCCAAATGATTTAGCAACGCAATAGAGTTTTGTTTGCAAGAGTCTCCTATGTCTGATGTCCCTTATAGGTCATTGATGTGCTATCCAGGAATTGAGTTACAGGTCATGATCAATGTTTCCAGATTTTTTTTCAGAATCTGATTAAAGAATGAAGAACTTTCATTAAAGCCTTGTGGGACTCAACACCATGCTAATATTTTCTCTCGAAACGTGAACAAGAATAGATACTGACTGTCCTCTTGTAACAGAATCAAGAAGAAAGCTTGGCAAACATCTACAACAGTTAACCATTATGCTGAATGTGGAATCCGGTAAAGTATGGTGGCCGGATTCGGTACCACAGGACAACATGGGATTACAATATTGTTAACCTTTCTCATCCTGAACAGTCCTAAACTGCCCATTGGGTTTTTGCAATCCCATAATCGGTGAGTTGCATGGACTCCTGATTATCTTATTTAGGATGCCTTGTTGTATCATATCTTCAATTTTTGGTGTTATACCTGCTATTATTTCTGGAGTCACTTGATTTAAGGTGGTGTTCTTGGAAAGCTGACATTTGGTTTGACATTTATCCAGATTGCTTCCGCTCCTTTTTTCAATTCAATATCTTTCCCTGTGAGATTTCATACTTATGGATTCACTGTCTCTTTTAAATCTGGTGATAAAACTCTTACAGACATCATTGGCTAAAGCTCTTCTCGGTCTGATATCCAACCCCATTTTGTGTACTACAAATAGTATGGTTTAGTTTGCATAATAGATCTCTCCCCAATGGATTTACAGGACTTGATTCTCGAACAAAAAAATTGATGATTTTCTTCAAATCAGTCTATTTTTACAGGAATTTCCTTTGAGATTAAGTTTGTAAATTGTTCATTTGTAACACCTACAACTTGGATCTTCTTTCCCGGGAGTAGTAGGTCTGGGGATGGGCCTTCTGCTATTCTAACAGTGATACAGGTAGCTTCAATGTCAATCAGAAATGACACTTGATGGCCATTTACCTCACCTTCTACAAATGGTCCACTCTGGTCTGCCTCCAAGGCTGCACCAAGCATGTAATCTGCATCCCGTCTCAGGCACCATCACTGTGAAATGTCTGAGTCCAAGCTCTCATCATTAAACATAGGAAATTACTGAATCACATTTTTTTCTTTTACCTGCATTGTATTTAGATTTACTTTGGGCAATCAATTTTGGTTCAATCTAGAATTAGCCACATTCTGTTGAACCATAGGGGCTATTGTAAGTGGCATCATTTGAACCTGTTCTGCAAACATATTTTGCATTTGCATTTGATTTTTTCCCTGTACTTGATTATTGTTTATTCTGTCTAGATTGAGTCTATGCTCATACTTCTAAGGCTCCACCCTGTTACGAAGAGGACAAGGAATCATTTTTTTAATGTAGCAACATCAAAACCTGTGTTTGGATCAATTGGAACTCCTCGACCTCTATCCTGTGTGGCAACCATTCTTCCTTTAATGGCCTTGCATTCCTGGTTAAAATCCATCTCCTTGCACACCACCTTGAACTCCAACACCTTGCACTACACCACTGTTTCCTGGAAACAACTGATTCTGAAAACATATCTGTGCCAGATTCATCTGGCTATCATAAACTTCTCTTAAAGCTTCTTCTGTTTCGTGTCCTGCTCATCACTGTAATACTTTGCATATTTCAGGACCTCATCTAAACACTTAGGGCCTGATTTAGAACTGGACCGATGGGTGACGGATAACCTATCTGCCAAAATCGAAATCCCATAGAATATAATGGGATTTAGATTTCGGTGGACAGGATACCCTTAATCCTTGTGATGGAGTATCCTGTCCTCCCAGTTCTAAATAAGGCCATTAGTCTGCCAGCAAATCACATTCTGCTGTATTTGCTGGTTAATCTCAGGTCTCATACCAAGCATGAACTGTGAAATGAAGAATCCCATGTCTTTTGATTTAAGATGTGTTTGATTCATATCAAACATACAAAGGTTGGCATAAGGAGTACGTTTTGAGTCCTTTGCAATTCCATTCCATTATCTGAATAATACATCTTGATGTAAGAAGAAATTTTTATTTAGTGTAAAATACAACATTTCTAAAGCACATTATTTGCAATAAATAATGTGTCTAGTGTTTAAATAATATTCCTTCACACTTAAAGCATTTTTCTGTCTATTGCAGGTATATAAACTCTATGGTGGTTATTACAACCCTAGCGGACGGTGCTAAAGCTGCGGTAATACCGCAAACAGGCCAGCGGACAAAAAAAGGGAATTATGACCGTGGCGGAAACCGCCAACATAGACAGCCACTTTAACACTTCGACCGCCACGGCGGTACAGACAAGCAGCGCAGCGGTCACCGCCAACAGACAGGCGGGAGACAATGTACCGCCCACAGTATCACAACCCGCCAATCCGCCACCTTTTCTGGGGCGGATTCAGCGTGGATAAAAACACGGCGGAAACAGCTTTTGCAATGGGAAAACGCTCACCTTAACACACTCCATGAGGAAGGAGGCCACCATGGAGCCCGAACTACAAATACTCCCTGCGCTTGTCTTCCTGCTCCTCTACGATCACCAGCAACGTAGGCGCTGAAGACAACAGTGAGTACTGCACCTACGACATAGGGGAGGGGGGAGGCAAAACTCAGGGGGACACACACGCAACACCCCCACCCCCAACCCGACCCTCACCCACTACAACACACACACCAATGCATTTCCAAACAGCACAGTAACAACCCACAACCCCCCTGGAAGAATGCAAAGACAAAAGGAAATCAGTTCAAACATTGTAATGTATCAAAATACAGTAACCAAATATATACAGATATATATAAACATTCGAAAATCATACATCACGAGTAGTACTGCAGGTATGCACATATCAATGTCCGTGGACCACTGGGCCCAAAATGCATGGGTGAGGCCCACATTAGATACCTGTCCACAAACGGAGAGAACACTGCAGGGGCATCAGGTAGAAATACAACAGGCACCTCAGGGGGAAGGGAAGGGGGGGCACCTCAGCCGGATTACAGCACCACACCAGATCCACGACGGGGCTCCATGCCCATTGATGTATCCTGGGGAGTGCAAAGCCACAGTCTCTCAAGTCTCTACAGTGGGTGGTATGCCCACTGCTTTATCCTGGGGAGTGCAAAGCCACAGTCTCTCAAGTCTCTACAGTGGGTGGTTTGCCCACTGTACCATCCTGGGGAGTGCAAAGCCACAGTCTCTCAAGTCTCTCCAGTGGGTGGTTTGCCCACTGCTTTATCCTGGGGAGTGCAAAGCCACAGTCTCTCAAGTCTCTCCAGTGGGTGGTTTGCCCACTGCTTTATCCTGGGGAGTGCAAAGCCACAGTCTCTCAAGTCTCTACAGTGGGTGGGTTGCACACTAATTTATCCTGGGGAGTGCAAAGCCACAGTCTCTCAAGTGGATGCAGGTCTCCACTGGTTCTGGAGGGGGAATGGTGCCCAGAGTGCATCACGCTCCCCGTGACAGTCCCAGTTCCGTCACTGTCCCAGCTGCACATGGGCTAACGATGCTTGATTTGGCGGTCTTTGCCCTGTTCCGCAGTCTTCACCATGGCGGTCTTTGCCCTGTTCAGCGGTGCTTGCCTTTGCTGTCTCTGACCTGTGAAACGGTGCTTGCCTTTGCTGTCGGTGCTTGCCTTTGCTGTCTCTGACCTGTTCAACGGTGCTTTGCCATGGCGGTCTTTGTCCTGGTCAGCGGTGCTTTGCCCTGTTAGCGGTCTTCACCATGGCGGTCTTTGGCCTGTTCAGCAGTGCTTGCCTTTGCTGTCTCTGACCTGTTCAGTGGTGCTTTGCCATGGTGGTCTTTGTCCTGTTCAGCGGTGCTTTGCCCTGTTCAGCGGTCTTCACCATAGCGGTCTTTGGCCTGTGCAGCGGTGCTTGCCTTTGCTGTCTCTGACCTGTTCAGCAGTGCTTTGCCATGGCGGTCTTTGTCCTGTTCAGCGGTGCTTTGCCCTGTTCAGCGGTCTTCACCATGGCGGTCTTTGCCCTGTTCAGCGGTGCTTGCCTTTGCTGTCTCTGACCTGTGCAGCGGTGTGTGGCATTACGGTCCCTCAGTGCTCAGCGGGGCTGTGGCTGCCGGGGCCTCCAGGTCACTGATGCTGGCGGTGGTCTCCGGACCAGTGACGATACTGGTGCCCTCCAGGGCACTGACTCTGGCGGTGGTCTCCGGACCAGTGACGATACTGGTGCCCTCCAGGGCACTGACTCTGGCGGTGGTCTCCTGACCAGTGACAACAGTGCTGGCGGTGGCGTCCCGGCCGGTGGGGAGGATAGCGCCCTTCTGCGCCGTGCTGCTCTTACCAGTCTTTGGAGACTTCTTCTGCCCCTTTGGGAGGAGTCACAGCTGACTCTGCACTCCCCCCGGGACCCTTGTGAGCTGTTTTGCCAGCAGGAGTCTTCACCCTCTCCCGTTAGCCACTTTCCAACATAAGGTGCTTTACAGGGGGTGGACTGGCAGTGCTTTGGCTCCATGTCACACTGGCTGCCCTGGTGCCTGGTGCACTCCACACACCTTTAACACGCACCACTGGTACCGGACTTTTTTAGGCTGAGGTGCTACTATGGGACCTATGAATTAGAGAGGTGGGGGTGGTGGGAAAGAGGTCAACGTTGCTGAGGAAGAGTTTCTGACGAACACTGGGATGGGTAGCTGGAGGAGGTCTGGGAGTGGAGGAAGAGGAGGTGGTTGTAGGAGGTGTAACTTTGGGTGATTTGGGTGCAGGTGCAGGTACTGGAGGCTGTCGTGAGGTGGATGGATGTTGGGTGTGTGGGTGCCCTCATTTGTGTACTTTGGGAGGGGGCGTCACAGACACACTGGGAGTGGACACAGGGGACGTGTAAATGGTAGTGGGGGTGGTGATTGCAGGTGAGCGGGGTGTGGTGCTGGGTGTTCTGGTGTGACTCCTAGTGGCTGTAGATGTAGTGCATGCAGGTGAGAGTGTAGACGACACTGGGAGGGATGAGGGAGACGACGAGGAGGGAGACACAGTGGACTGGATGTTGCTGTGTCTGTATGTGGGTGATGCTTGTGTGAGTGCCTGTGGGTTGTGTGGTGCTTATGTTTGCCTGAGCTACTTTTGTGTGTTGAGGTGTGTGCATGTTTGTCTGATGGTGTGCTTGGGATAGGCTGGGGTACAGGGGACTGGGTCTGGGTGGAGGAAGTTGGAGGGGGGAGGCTAGACACAGGGACAATAGCTGCCATCAGTGCTGAGGCCAGAGATTGCAGGGTTCGATGAAGGGCAGACTGACCAGAATCAATGCCCTCCAGGAATGCATTACCGTGTTGCAACTCCCTTTCCACACCCTGGATGGCATTCACAATGGTAGACTGCCCAACAGTGAGTGACCTGAGGAGGTCAATGGCCTCCTCACTGTGGGCAGCAGGGGTGACTGGGGCAGGGGCTGAGGTGCCTGGGGCCAAGGTGATGCCCACCCTCCTGGGTGAGCGGGCACGGAGCGAAGGCTGAGGGGCTGCTGGGAGGGCAGTGCTGGTAGGGGGGGTTGCGGCTGTACCTGTAGAAGTGGGGGGCACAGATAGTGCCGCCACCACAAGGGAGCTTCCATCGGCGGACGAGTCCGTGTCGCTGTTTGGTGATCCGGTGACCGACGTGAAGCTCCCTTCGCCCTCTGTCTCACTGGTGTATTTAGAGTCTGTGGTGTGGCCCTCCATGGCCATGTGGGATGCAGTTCCCTCGTGCTCCGGTGCCACTGTCCCTCCGTCTGATGATGCTGATGCACAAAAGAACAGGGAGAGCGCAAAAAGGGGGGGAGACAACAGAAGAAAGACAGGTTGAGTGCATGGCTTACCGCTACCGTTGGCGGGCAATACAGACACAGCACCTCCCTGCACTACGCCGTGCTCTTGGCCTCTACAGCTGCAATTCCTGGGATCTGGCCTACATGGCTACGGTGGACATCTGCACACATAGATGGCACAGGGACATGTCTACCTGTACTTGGCACTCTACAGAAGTGGGGTGGAGTGCCACATGGCCTGCATTCCGGAGGGGCCTAGCCTATGTAACTCGGCTTGGCCTAGGGAAACCCACAGCCCTCCTCCCCTACCCTGACCCCTCCACTGGATGCAAAGTCCGCAGAATGAGAGTGTACTCACCCCCTTGTGTCTGCTGTGATGCCCTCCAGTGCCCATCCAACTCCGGGTAGGCCACCGCCAGGATCCGGAACATCAGGGGGGTCATGGTGCGACAGGCACCCCTCCCACGTTGGGAGGCCATCCCCAGCTGAGCCTCCGGCGTCTTCTTGCTTCAGCGGCGAATGTCCTCCCATCTTTTACGGCAGTGGGTGCCCCGTCTCTGGTGGACCCCCAGGGTCCGGACGTCCTTGGCGATGGCACGCCAAATGTCCTTCTTCTGGTGGGCGCTGACCTACATGACATGTACAGGGAAAGAAGAGAAGTCATTACCAACTGCACCATCACAGTGAGTGGCCCCCATCCCTACCCTTGCCATGTGGCACATTCATTCACAGTCCTTCATGGTCGCTGAACTCTGCCCCCTTCCTACTGACATCCAGCCCTCTCCACCCAGCATAGCCCATACAACGTGCTCCCTGTGTACTTACCTGTTGGTCTGGAGGACCGTAGAGTAGCGTGTACTGGGGGAGGACCCCGTCGACTAGCTTCTCCATCTCCTGAGCAGTGAAGGCAGGCGTCCTTTCCCCAGACGCAGAAGCCATTGTCTCTTCCAGACCGAGGTCACAGCAGCACTTGCAGTGTAAGTCCTCTCCTGTCGAGTGATTGGACAGATAGAAAATGGCAGTGACGTCCGCAGCGGTGCGTATCATCACCGCCGGCGCACTTCATCATTGGCTCCTGGGACCCATAGGGTCCAATATTAACCAATGCAGCATTGCGCCGCGGTCTATGACCGCCTACCGTGATGGTGTACAACGCCAGCGCAGATACCTCACATCCCATTGTCCCACTTTAGAGGTCAGGCAGCTGCCATTTCAGGGGCCCACATGGCTTCATTTACTACTGCGTCACACATACTTAGGCCTACACTCAACACACATACAGGAAGAGTTTTGTATTTGGTGTCAGGTTCTGTGTAGCTGTGGGTACATACCTGGGAATTTGTTGACTTTGTGGTCGCTGTTGTCCTTCTTAGGCACCGTCAGCTGGGACATTTGAGGAGATGGTGGACCTTTAACAATGGAGGAGCGACATTTGATCATCACCTACAGGTTTGACCGTGCCACAATCCAGGAACTGTGTACCCAGTTGAAGCCAGACCTGATCTCACCAATCCGCCATCCCACAGGAATACCCCCTGAAGTGCAGGTGCTATTAGTGCTCCATTTCCTTGCAAGTGGATCATTTCAAACAACAACTGTGGCCATGGCATCAGGGATGTCCCACCCTATGTTTTTCAGCGTGTTGTCCAGAGTGTTGTCTGCCCTGCTGAAACACGTAAGGAGCTACATCGTTTTCCCTCAGGTGGAGGATTTGGCTACAGTGAAAGGTGACTTCTATGCCCTGGGACATATCCCCAACATCATAAGTGCTATTGATGGCACCCATGTAGCTCTGGTCCCCCCACGCAGGAGTGAACAAGTGTACAGGAACCGGAAGAGTTATCATTCCATGAATGTACAGATGGTAAGTTTGGCAGACCAGTACATCTCCCAGGTAAATGCTATGTTCCCTGGCTCAGTGCATGACGCCTACATCCTGCGGAATAGCAGCATCCCGTATGTGATGGGTCAACTCCAGAGACACCGGGTGTGGCTATTAGGGGACTCTGGTTACCCCAACCTGTCATGGCTATTGACCCCAGTGAGGAATCCCAGGACCAGGGCAGAGGAACGCTACAATGAGGCCCATGGGCGGACTAGGAGGGTGATCGAACGCACCTTCGGCCTCCTGAAGGCCAGGTTCAGGTGCCTCCATATGACAGGTGGTTCCCTATTCTACTCACCAAGGAAGGTGTGCCAGATCATCATCGCCTACTCGATGCTTCACAATCTTGCTTTGCGACGCCAGGTGCCTTTTCTGCAGGAGAATGGTTCAGATGACGGTGTTGTGGCTGCTGTGGAGCCTGTGGAGCCTGTGGACAGTGATGAGGAGGAAGCTGAGGAAGAAGACATAGACAACAGGGAGTCAGTCATACAGCAATATTTCCAGTGACACACAGGTGAGAACAGTTTTTTGACTATTACATTCACTTTCACACTTTTACCTCTATCCTGTCTGTCGATTTCAACCAGTATATGGTAACTGAGTTGTACATTTCCATTACGGTTCACAGGTGTGGTTACCAACGTGTGTCATCTGCTTGCATCCTTCATAGACTTGTGATGTGTGACATAGGTATGTTGGCATTACATTTGAAAACGCATTTTGTCACTGTCATTGCTAATACACATTTTCAAAATCACAGACTGACTCCAGATTGTTTTGTGGTTCAAGGGTGTTTATTGAAGTACTAATTATTGGAGGGGGTGGCAAAATGGTGATGGGTGATGGTGGAGGAATGTCCATGGCAGAGTCCAGTGTATTAGTCACACAGGTGCACTGCCCATATGGGCATAGGAAGTGGAGCTGGGGCAGTTCCAATCTTGACAGGGTAACAAAGTGAGACACTGGGAGGACAATTAGGGTGGTCTCATTTCCTGGCGGGGGTCTTGCCATCTTGCGCTGTCCTGTTCCTGGATCTCAGGGACCGCTTGCGGGGTGGTTGTCCGTCTGCAGGGGGTGGGGTGCTGGTGTGGTGGTCCTGTGGCGGGGTCCTGTCCACTAGCGCCGGCGGGGGTGGTGGGCAGTTCATCGTCCATGCTAGTGTCAGGGGCCCCTTGGAGTGCCACGGTGTCCCTCATGGTCTTTTGTATGTCCTTCAGCACCCCTACGATGGTGCCCAGGGCGGTGCTGATGGTTCTGAGCTCCTCCCTGAACCCAAAAGACTGTTCGTCTTGCAGGCGCTAGGTCTCCTGAAACTTGGCCAGGCCCGTAGCCATCGTCTCCTGGGAGTGGTGGTATGCTCCCATGATGGAGGAGAGGGCCTCGTGGAGGGTGGGTTCCCTTGGCTTGTCCGCCCCCTGTCGCACAGCAGCCCTCCCAGTTACCCAGTGTTCCTGTGCCTCCGTCCCCTGGACCGTGTGCCCACTACCACTGCCCCCAGGACCCTGTTGTTGTTGGGGTGGTGGGTTACCCTGGGTTCCCTGTAGTGGTGGACACACCGCTGATTGACGTGTCCTGGGTACGGAGGTATGGACCCGCTGGGTGGGTGCTGTGCTGGTGTTACCAGAGGGTGGAAGGTCAGTGTTGGGCTGTGCCTGTGCAAGGGTAACCAACTGTCCAGAGGCCCACGATGGTCCGGGCTGGTCATCTGGATCCAGTTGGCCAGAGCTGCTGTCATCACTGTGGGCCTCTTCTGTGGGTGGAGTGGAGATGTCTGGACCCTCCTGTGTGGTGACATTACGTGGTGGTCCTGCAGGGGTATAAGAGCATGATTATTGCATGTGTGTGTGTCATGGTGTGCAATGGGTGGGTGTGCGTGTACCCCAATGCAAGCATTCCTGTGTGGGGGCTTGTATGATGATGGTTGGGGGGTTGTTATGGGTATGTGCAGTGAGCATGCTTTAGTGCTGGGTGTCCATGCTTAGTTGTGTCATGCAGGGCTTGGTGTTGGGATGTGTGGTTTGTGTTATTAGTACATTAGTGAGGAGTTGGAGTGATAGGGGAGGGGGTGAGGGTGGGGGTGTGTGATAGCATGCAGGTAGGGTGGGGGATCTGATAGTTAAGATTTGACTTACCAGTGTCCATTCCTCCACCGACTCCTCTGAGGCCCTCTGGATGCAATGATGGTCAAGACCTGCTCCTCCCATGTTGTTAGTTGTGGGGGAGGAGGTGGGGGTGCGCCGCCATTCCGCTGAATCGCGATGTTGTGCCTGGAGACCACTGAACACACCTTCCCTCGTAGGTCGTTCCACCTCTTCCTGATGTCCTCCCGATTTCTTGGGTGCTGTCCCACAGCGTTGACCCTGTCGACGATTCTTCGCCATAGCTCCATCTTCCTGGCTATGGAGGTGTGCTGCACCTGTGCTCCAAATAGCTGTGGCTCTACCCGTAGGATTTCCTCCACCATGACCCTGAGCTCTTCCTCGGAAAACCTGGGGTGTCTTTGGCGTGACATGGGGTGGTGTAGGTGATGTGTGGGGTGGTGTATGTGTTGATGAGTGTGGTGATGTGTGGTGGTGTGGGGTGTTTTGTGCGTGGATGTTGTATGGGTGATGGTGTTGTGTGCCTCTGTGTGGTGGGGTTGTCTATTGCTGTGCTATTTCTCTGTCGCCTTCGTCTCTAATTTTTGGTCGTAGGGGTTTGAGGGTGATGTGGATGTGTGTTTTATATTGTGTGGGGAGTGAGGGAGTGGTGTTTATATGTGTCTCAGGTGTGTGTATTTTGAATTGTCCAATGTGGCGGTGTTTTGGAGATGTGTGTGTATTTTTAGCGCAGCGGTGTGTACCGCCAATGGAATACCGTGGATTAGTGCGTCGTGATAGCATGGGCGTGTTTCTGTTGGCGTGACGGTGGAGGTTTTGTTTTCGCTAGTTTATCACTGACCTTTGGTGTGGCGGACTTGTGTGGGTTTCTGAATTTCGGCGGATTCCGAGATGTGGGTCTTAATAGCTGTGGCGGAATTCCGCGGCCACGGGGGTGTATTGGCGGTCTTCTGCACGGCGGTAAGCGCCTTTTACCGCCAATGTTGTAATGACCCCCTATATGTCCATATTTACTAGTAAATATTTAGAATTACATTGAACATCATGAAATCTTATCAGCAGCTGTTTTGTATCTTTAATATAAGAAGATAATTGTTTAGTCAGAGGAGAATTAACATCGTCAACATATTCCACTAGTATTTCTCTTATGGGTCCAATTGTTATAATGATTGGTCTGTTTGGTGGAAATTTACACTGTATGAATTTTAGAAATAAATCACAGAACATATAGTTTACTGAATTTAAAAAATCTTCTTCCCTTGTCATTCACAAGGCCTTCAGAATTATACTTAATATTAAAATAATGTAGTGAAACTTGACTAATCTTCAGACACTTTCTAGGTTCAGTTTCATATTATTCCTTATTAGAAAGATATTTTAAATGTTCTTTGTAATAGAAAAAAACAATTTTAACAACACTTTCTCTGTTGTTTGCTTTACACACTGTTATTAAATTAGTTGACTATGTATTTTTTCTTTTGCTACTGTTTGTCTATGATATTGGGCTTTATTGTGTTCTTAAATGGATTATTTGGCTAGTGGTGGGAATGGTCTTTGAAATGTTGTTGTAGTGAGTAAAGACTCGATCCTCATGATTATGACATTGCAATATGCTATACACTGCAATGCACACAATGTGCAAATGACACTAAGTGGAATATTGATTGCAATACCATGATGAAGACACATTCTTCAAGGTATTCCCTGTTTTGTAATGAGAAACTCACAATAGGATGCAAAAACTGACTGAGATTATTGGCCCTAGCTTCTGCTTTCAATCTGTTTCAAATGTATCAAATACCTGGTGATTACTTTGTTTAACAGCTGTATTGTTTTAATACTATACATTTACATCTAGCCAAACATATTTTTAATTAAAAAATTATGTTTGATTTCGACAAGGTCAACTCTATGTAGGTAATGGTTGAAGATCAGGCTATTTGTTTCCCAGAGCTCTACCACTGCAAATCTGTTCTCTGTTGGCGGTGTGAATTTATTTATGGGAAATTATGGGATCAATCAGAGTATGAACCTTACACAGGAAATCCGTACAATGGTATCAATATGAGGCTGAGTGTTCGCTATCTATTACATTCAATCTTTGGTGGCCTATAAGAAATAGCTCCCATTCTGAACCCTAACTCAACTCAATCTCAGGAGATAATGCCAGAAGAATATTGGGGCTTCAGTTTAGAAAGCCCCTGAAGTAATGATCTAATCAGGATTACACGAGTAAAAAAGAAACAACATCCTAGAATCCTAAAGGGGAAAGTCCTATTTCCTTTGTGGGCTGTGCTGTGAGAGCCGTTTACCATGTCTGTCTTATGGCAAGAGGAAATGCCACTTTAGAGCCAAATGGGAAGAACTCAACTTTGCACACCGAAAGAACTGAATCTGCTAGTACAAAGGATTGAAGTACAGAGATATTAGACATTCAAGGCCCAAAAGCATTGTGTTCTGGTTAGTCTTCTAAGAATCCCACCAAAACAAAGAAAGAAATTGTTTCCTACTCTATTTGAGGCACCTTGAAAGCAAACTGTATAAGATGGATTCTTCCATCTCTATTAGAAAAAGACTAATCTGTGGCACGTTAAAGTGGTAAAATATGACACAATCTTCAGTTACCTCTACCATCACATAGTTGGATAAAATACCTTGTCAATAGAACTATTCAAACTAAATATCGGTCTTTGTGCTTCTGTCTTTCTGAACACTTTGCTACTGTACGGATGACAGGGGTGGTGGCTCACTTCCTGAAAAATATAAGAATTAGTTTGTATTTTTAAAAGGACAGTAGATCTTTTCTCACAGATTCCACAACAATGATCTTCTTGGAAAAAGATCCAAGCTTCTGGGAAAAATACCGGCCATCACATAATTGTGGCGAGTAGATTTTTGTATGAGAATTATGCACCGCACAACTCAAAATCACGGTTTTATTGGTGTATGTGTTGTGTTCCCAATGTATGCTTGTATATGTGGAAGTGTCATATCATACTAAGTAGAGGTCAGCTCAATAATCTCTATCCATGTGCATCCTACCCAACAATTAACTCAGTAGAATGGACATTTATGAATGTGGATTCTTTACAACCAGGTTTAAATGGACATGAGATGACCTAGAGTTGGCTGAATGAATATGGAGTAACATAGACATTGGGGAATTATGAAATTACACAATAACATGCAGGACACAGTCCTGGCCATAAGGAAGGATGGGATTGTAAGGTTAACATCTTGGAAACACAAGAAATTGAATGACAATTAAAAAAAATGAAAATAAAATACCTTCACCACCTCTTAGGCCAAGAATCAGAAAAGGATGGGAATCAGTTGTGGGCCATCAGGGTACTCCTCCTGTTGCTACTAACTTGCTTGTCAAACAATAAACACCCCATTCACCACTCCCCTAGACACAGATGGGAGATACAGATGAGAGCCTCCACCAAAAGGCAGGAGTTGGGAAGGAGATAGATAGTTGAACATGTAGGGCTTATACTTTGCACAGAGAAAGGTTTTAGGTGGTATTGAGGGTGATATTGCTAAAGTCCAGAATGGCCACAGGGAAAACATGCAACAACAGAGTTGGTGATTTGGCATCTTTTTTTAATCACAAAAGTGATGCAAATTGACAAAAATGTCATCATTATGACCCTAGCTATCTACTGCCTGCCAGGGTTAATGTGGCAGTATGACCACCAACAGGTTGGCGGTACATACCACCACATTATGAGTGGGGCGGGTTGGCTGCAGCCAACCCCCCACTTCTCCACTCATACTGCCATGGCTGTATGAGCCGCCGGGCCTAAGATGTCAATCTCTGACCCGGCTGCCCACAGAGTACCACCGGCGGCATCATGAGCCGGCCTAGGGTCATGATTTCCGTGGCATTAGCAATGCCACAAAAATCATGGCAGTAGGGCGTACTGGTGACAGGGAATTCCTTCCCTGTCACCGGTAGGTGGCTAACCCACCTCCCCCAACACTCACATGACACCCCCTCCATCCAAACACCCCCCACTCCCCATTCAGACACCCCATCCCCCATTCAAACACCCTCCTACCCCCCTCAAACACCCCCTCCGACACACGCCTATACCCCCCTCCCCCATAAACACAGACACCAACACGCACCACGCATACACGCATTCACTCATTCACTGGCAGACACGCATTCAGTCATTCACTGGCATACATGCATTCACTCATTCACTGGCATACACGCATTCACTCATTCACTGGCATATACGCATTCACATACGTATTCCTCCAGACATACTCACACACATTCTTACACACAGACACACTGGCATGGAGACACACACTCACTTCACCATTCTGACATGCATTCACCCACACACCTACAACCACTCATACAATACAACACACACAGATGCATTCACACACTCAGACACACACACACACACAACCCCCGCCACTGTCCCACCCCTCTCCTGTCGGACACCCGACTTCCCTTGGGTGAGGAGGTCATCTGGTAGGGAAAAAGGGATGCTGCTACCACCTGCACCAGCAGAACACCGCCAGGCTGTATTTTAGCTCACAATATGGCTGGCGGCATTCTACTGGTGGGGCGGTGCAGGTGGTAGCAGCGTCGGGTCACCACCATCCGCCTGTATGAACACTGCCGGATTTCAACCCTTTTTGTGGCAGAAGTCAGGCAGTGCTCATAATCTGGCGGACGGATGGTCGCCGCTGCAGTGGTATGGTGGTGGCCGTCATCGTGGGGGTAGGTGGTTATTACCGCCAATGTAAAAATGAGGGCCAAAATAATTTTTTGCTAATTTAAATTCACTTGAAAGTAGCACAAAGCAGTGCCTCTTGCTGCTTTGCATTACTTAGCTCCGAGAGAGCGTTCCATGGTTGGTGCATGGCCTTTCCCATTCAACCACACTTGATTTTTTATGTAAAAACCCAAACTGCTAAAAAAGAAATCAGGATGGGTTTTCTATAACAAATAACATCCTTTTGGCTAAGGCACTATAAAGGAGAAATGTTGCTATTTCTCCTTTCCTTCTGACTTTGCATGTGTGTTGCATTGTATAGCACACATACAAAGTAATACAAAATGTAAAGTTACCATAAGTATAGTATTTTGTACTGAAAGGACATCTACAAAATATGTACTAGACTCATGCATACAGCCTGATTGTATGCTGGTGCTGGGGAGAGAGGTGGAGAGTGCCATATTCCTGTAGATATGGCACTGTCCTACTCTCTCTATTTTTGGTTGGTAAGACCTTGGTAAATAGACCCCTTAGTGCATCTCTCTTAGCATAGTCCAAATTGCACCACATGTTTCCACTACGATTGTTTGCAAAACACTTTTATAATAAATTGGCATACAATAATCTAAGAAATTGGGTTACTGTTTAAGGTGGGTTCAACCCTACTCAAGCACCAACCACAATCTTTGTCAGGGACACAAGCTTAACCCTCTGGTACCTTGGTACAAAAGCAGTCAGGTTTAACTTAAAGGGAATGTGTAAAGTATTTATGCACCACTTAAAACAGTAATATGGTGAAACATAACACAAAAGAAATCCAACACCAATTTAGAAAATTAGAGCAAAACTGAATAAATCATTTAAGACTACAACAGCAAAACTTCAATCTGTGGATCTGTAGATAGACAGTTTTAAAGTGAGAATAGGAACAAAAAGCACAAAGCACCAACTGTGGATATCTGGTGACACGTGACAGGGACAAAGTCACAAGTTCAGGACGACCATGATGAAGCACAAGTCAGCGATGGGGACCCAGTTTGGTCACCTGAACAAAAGTATTATAAATCTTTATTGCAGAGTAATGCCCAGTTCCTCTTTGAGGATGTGTGGTGCAGTAGCAACTCCTAGGAGTTGCAAAGCTGCGATGTGAGATCCTGCATTATTGTCGAGGATACCTTCAATGAGGGGCTTGCAATGCGAAGTCCTGTGTCAAGATGTGTTGTGCACCAGATAGTTCTAACAAAGCTTCAGGGCTTGTGATGCAGAGTCCTGCATCATCGTAGAGGATGTGATCACTGAGGGCATTGTGATGTGAAGGCCTGTGTCAAGGTTGCATCATACAGTCATGGTTCCTGGAAGGCTGTGGGTGGCGATGCAAAGTGCTGCACCAGAGATGGCCCACTCAGAAGTCCTGAGGTGTAGTTTGGTGATGCAATGTGTCATGCAGAAGCACCGGTGTGGAGTTTCTGATCTTAGAGCTGTGGCTTTGATGTGTCATTCTGCTGGGACCGCAGTTGAGACTAGTATAGAACCTTCAGGTGCCATTCCAAGGGTCCAGGACTGAGGTGGCACAACTTGGGAGGTTAGGGCTCACAGCTGGCAGAGTCTAGCTGCTGGATAGAAGATAAAGGAAGCCTGATCTGTCCCTGGGGCTTCTGATCAGGAGGCCAGCCAACTAGCCCTTAGAGTCACTGTTATGGTCCTGGGTTAAAGATGCAGGTCCATACCTTTTCATCCAGACAGGAGGGCAGCAGGACAACGGAATGTCAGGCCTTCTTGTAGTAAATCAGTTCAGCAGTCTTTCTCCTGAGTCTTCTACAAGTACAGATGTATACTGAAGATTTGGGGTCTGAGGTACAATATTTATACATGCTGCCATTTTGAAGTGGGAGAAGGTTTTAAAGGTTTCCATCCCCAGATGTAGTTTTGAATTTCCTACCTCCCTGCCCTAGTTTATATGGGGTCACAATAGCCTAGTGTCAAACCCTTTGTAAGAGTGCCCAAGCAGGGCCTTTGTGATGAACAAGTGTGGTAGGTGACAGCTTCCCCCCTTCATTAACCTAGAGTGGCCCATCCTGCCATCAACTAGTTTCTCATTGTCTTGCTGTCTGGGAGCAATACACAAAGATCTAGTCATGTGGCCCAGCATACAAACATCAGATACCAAATGGTTGGGACAAGACAATGCCTACTTTCTAAAAGTGGCATTTTCAGCATTGTGACTAAAAATCCAACTTTACAATTGAAGAGAGAGGGATTTTAATTATAATTATTTAGATACTAAACTTGACCTGTCCACCTGCTCCCAATGAAAAATTATCACTTATTCAATGTAATAAGGCAACCCAATGGTATCCTATGGGAGGGTTAGATCTTGCAACAGTGAAATCTGGGGCGAAGCCAAGATTTCTGCTGACTGTGATAGAGCATGGGCTGGCTACAAGGATCACAGAAGGCCCGCTAAACAAAAGTACCTTGATCTTAGTTGCAACAGTGAGATGCGGGGTGCAGCCAACGATGCATCAATGTGGATCCCAAAGTCAAGGTTATGCATCTATTTTCTTCATGTAACAGTAGCAATGGGTTGGTCCCGAAGACAAAGCACAAGTTCTGAGATGACTTGACAAGGAGATGGCTTGATCATCTCACTGCAGTGGTGGCAATACTGCAGTTCAATTGTGGTAGTTCTGATGGTGATGCACTGGTTCTGGGTGCTAAATGCCAGGTCCAATCCCTGCAACTACAAGTATGTGCTTGTTCAGATCCACACAAAGGCAAAATTGCACCGGTTTGGAAGAAGATGCCTGGGGTCACTTATACCCACTTCTAAGGGTCCAGGACTGGATTGGCACCAATTGGCAGGGCAAGATGTGCAGCAAGCAAAGTCCAGGTGCTGTAATAAATGAAGAGTCAAAGTCTTTTGTGTTCCCAAAACTTAAGGAGAACAGGAGGCAAGCCAGTAAGCCCTTGGAGTCAGCCTGGGCTGAAGTGAGATGGGTCAAATCCTTCCTCATCAGGGCAAAGGGCAGCAGGCAACAGGGCAGCAGAAAAAAACAGTTCTTCCAGACCAGCAGTCCAGAATGGCAGTCCTTGTAGCAATACAGCAGTCCTTCCTGACATAGTTCTTCAGAGGTCCAGCAATGTACTGAGTTGGTAGAGTCAGAGGTCCAGGACTTATACACATTTGTAACTTTGAAGTATGAGAGACTTCAAAGAGATTCCTTTGATATGCACAGAGTCCCCTCCCTTTCCTGGCTCCAGACTCACTACAAGGAGGTATGAAACCCTTTGTGTGGAGACAGGCACAGCCCATTCAGGCTTCTTTCTCCCATCCTGCCCAGGAAGGCCCATCAGGGTGTTGATGGCCCATCAGTCACACCTAAGCTCCCTTTGTGTGTGGCTGTCTAGAGGGAATGCACAAACTCAGCTGTCACCCCACCCAAGTCGTGCACCAAATTGTTAAAGTAAAAAGATGCCAACTTTCTAACAATGGCATTTTCAGAATTACAATTTAGGATCCAACTTCACCATGAGTTGTGATTTTGAATTGTGATTCCAAAGACACCAACGTTGGGGGTTCCATCTCTTCTCAATTGGAAATTACACTTATAAAATGTAATAAGCTAATCCCAATATTCTCCTATGGGAGACATAGGCCTTGCAATACTGACAAAGGAATTTAAGGGATGTTCACAACCAGGGCACGTAAAACGTAAAAGTACATGTCCTACATTTTAAATACACTGAACCCTGCCCTTGGGCTGTCCATGGCCTACCTCAGGAGTGACATATGTATTAAAAAAGGAAGGTTTAGGCCTGGCAAGAGGGTTAACTTGCCAGGCCAACATGGATGTTTAAAATATCATGCACAGGCTCTCAGTGGCAGGTCTGAGACATGGCTAAGAGGCTATGTAAGTGGGTGGCACAATCAGTGCTACAGACGCATAAGTAGAATTTAATTTACAGGTCCTGGGCCCATGTAGTGCTCTTTAATAGGGACTCATAAGTAAATTAAACATGCCAATTGCATATCTGTCAGTGGCACCATGTCTGTAGAAGAAATAACTGACACTTTAACACTAGTTAGCAGTGGTAAAGTGCTCAGGGTCCTAAAGCCAACAAAAAGAAGGTGAGAAAAAGGGGAGGAGGAAGGCTAATAATTTGGGGTGACCTTGCAGAGAGGGCCATTTTCCAGCAGGGGCTAACCTAGTAGTGACATATGTATTAAAAAGGAAGGTTTGGGCATGGCAAAAGTTTTATTTTGCCGAGTCAAAAAGGCAGTTTAAAACTGTCCACACAGGCTGCAATGACAGGCCTGAGACATGTTTGTAGAGCTACTTAGGTGGGTGTAGCAATAAGTGATGCAGGCCCACTAGTAGCATTTAGGGCATTATTACAAGTTCCATAGGCTCTAATGGAATTTAATACGATAGACGGCATATCCCTCACATTTGTGATGGAGTAACCCCCTACATCAGACTCTGCCATGTTTAAAGAAGAGAGCACAAGCACTTTAGCACTGGTTAGCAGTGGAAAATTGTACAGAGCCCTAAGGCCCACAAAAACAAGATCAGCAAAAATGGGAAGAGTGAAGGTAAAATGTTTGGAGGTAGACCACTCTAAGTCTGCAAGCCTAACAAAGAGTAGACACATATTTCTGCAGGTAGAACTCTATTCTTCTACTTTTACTCATAGCCTTAGTATCTAATTGTGAGTTTTGACAAATATTTGCAGCAGTACTGCACACAAAAAACACTGATAACAAGGAGTTTGACGTTTATGTAGTGTGCTTGTGCTGCACTGCAGTGAGCTTTGGATGTCAAAACTGGCATAGCGCACCACAGTAATACTGCTTGTTTTTTCACATTTCAAGACGCCCAGTCTTGCAATGTAAGTGTGTGCTGTTATCACACTAGGAGGCATAATTACAAGCCCCATAGTGCCCCTGCAGTATCACTTTTTGTGATGCTCCAGTGGCACTGTGCATTATGCATATTTACAAGGTGGCACTAAGCCACTTTTTGTTGCTCAATGCAGCCTTGTAAATATGTACCCCGATGCAGTTTTCTGCGGCAGAGGGGAAAGCAATGGCTGTTGCTGTGGGTGTTCCACCGGAACACCCTTTGATTGTGACACTGCCCCATATTTTAAAAAATCTGTAGATCTGTGGCGGCATCAAAAACTAACGCCACCCCAGGGGTGGCATTAGTATGGTGCACCGGGGAGAAATGCTTTCATTTCTCCTCATTTTCGCTTTTTCTATGTACGCTGCATTTGGCACCACAAATAGAAAGAGCAAAACCGCCATGAATGATTGTTCATGTGCAGGAAGGCGTCCCTTCCTGCACATGAACAATCATTTTAAATAATGACGATTTGGTATTTCTATGTGTGCTGCGTTCTGGGGAAACTTGGGTTTGCACGTATTTTTGTAAATACAGTGCATCCCTGTGATTCAAAAATGACACAGCACCGTGCGGCCAAATTTTGGTGCAGCACCGCGCTGCACCAGTTCATTGTAAATATGCCCCTAGATTTAATCCCAACTTGAGTGCAAATACATACTAACACTTGAGTGAGGATTTGGGGGTGGTTTGAAAGAGACTCTGAGAGTGCTGCTTTTAATCAAATAAGACAAGCAGTTGAGCTCAAGGGTCAATAGCATGATGGGATTTTCTGGCGCAGCATAGAGTCAAAAGACTATTTTCTGCCCCTGGAGTGTGTAAATTCTGTGGCATATTTGTACTCTGTCCGCGCTGAATGTGCGTCAAAATATTTGACGCACATTCAGCGCAAACGTTGCCCCATATTTAAACTTTCATGCCCGAGCCAGCGGATGACAAAATCCCGCTGTGTGCGTCATTTTTTGGATGTGGTAACCCACCTTGCGTTAATGATATGCAAGGTAGGCGTTCCCGCCCAAAAAATGACTTAAACGGGCGTGCGTCGTATTTATGCTTTCGGGCAAAAATTACGCACGGCCGGGAGGCGGAGCTGGAAAATGACCCACAGCCCGATTAATGCCTGGGCCAGGGCAGGCGTTAAAATGGGGCAAACACACCTGTATTTAATCAGAAGCAACAGCAGAGCAGCAGAGCAGCAAAAGGGAGACAAGGAGGTGATTCTTATCCAGCGTGCACGCGGACGCAGAGCCCAGCAGCAACAACAGCAGCTACAACAACACCAGCAGGGACCCCAAAGGCAGCACAGAAGGCAGGAGAGAATATTCCGCCCCAGAACAACCCTTCATGGCCTCAGGGAACACAACATCATCCAGAGGTACAGGGTGAACTGGCAGCCATTCAGCAGCTGCTGCGAAACATTGAACCGCAGTTGGCACCCACTTTGCTGACACCCCGCACCATCCCAACAGAAACCAAGCTGCTTGCCGTACTTCACATGCTGGCAAGTGGCTCTTTTCAAACAACTGGTGCCCTGGTTGCCGGAATTTCACAACCATCATTCTCTGCCTTTGTGCCCAAAATACTGGATGCCATCATTCGACTGACACCCCACCACATCTGCTTCCCTAAGACACTGCAGAAGCTGCAGGAAACAAAACAGGGGTTCTACCTCATCAGTGGCTTCCCACAAGTCCTTGGTGCAATCGACTGCACACATGTACGCCTTGTGCCACCTGCTGCAACTGAATACCTCTACCGCAACAGGAAGCACACACATTCCATCAATGTGCAGGCCATAGTCGATCACCAGGGATTGATCACCAACATCGTGGCTAAATATCCTGGGAGTGTCCATGACTCATTCATCTTCCGTCACTGCACCTTCGATGAACACTTCCAGGATGGACGGTTTGGCAATGGACTACTTGTTGGTAATTACAAAAACCTACTTATATACACACTGCACAGCAACCCTCTAGGACACACAACACATACACCACAACAGCAACATGTGAACAGGAACACGCTGAGGTTGTGACATCGTTAGCCATGTTTCTTAGGTCTGCAGTGAACCTGTCACACATATGAAATGAGTGTACAGTCTAATGTTAAGAGGTCAATGATCACAACGTGTGGAGTGGGTTGCCTAAATGTCACCTTGCAAAATGTAAGTGTCCCAATGACGTTTACATTAATCCATTGCATAAGTCTAAAGGTATGGGATGTCCAGGGTACATTGATATGAACGTGTTAACAACACTGTAAATTTTAACCTGTGTATGGAACTATCAT
Organism: Pleurodeles waltl; assembly: GCF_031143425.1. NCBI lineage: Eukaryota > Metazoa > Chordata > Amphibia > Caudata > Salamandridae > Pleurodeles > Pleurodeles waltl. The sequence goes on from NC_090439.1 coordinate 122,227,620, forward strand.
CTCACCCCCAGTGAAGACACAGGGACACCTGTATCACAAGTCACAATGCTAGGGAGGGCACACTGTACTGCAGATCCCAAAACATACTGCTGACAAACGGTCAGCAGCCAAACACTCGTTCAGCCAAGGAAACAACACAATGCAGATGGTACATCCTACAAGCCTAGGATGCAACATTATAACACAAAAGAGTGACAGACAACACAAGACAACTACTGCCATGAAAGGTCATTTCAATAGGGCCAGCTACATCAACATGATCCCATTCATTTTCTCTTGCAGCTGATCAGGGGTATGGCATCCAGCCATGGATAATGACACCTATTGGCAACCCGAGTACTGCTGCAGAGCGAGCCTACAACGACGCACATAGGAGGACATGCAGCATAGTCGAGAGGACCTTTGGCATCCTCAAGTCAAGGTTCCGGTGCCTCGACATCACTGGTGGTAGCCTCCTATATTCCCCAGAGATGGTCTGTAAGATCATCCTAACATGTGCAATATTGCACAACATTTGCATCAAAAGGAAGATTCCCCTCCTGGAACCAGAGCCACACATGCCTGAAGAGGAGGAAGAGGAGGATGCTGGCCTGCAATATGAGGGGGAACTACAGACCACGGCCGCTGGTATACGCAGGCGGCAACATATCGTCAACAATTTATTTTAAATATAATCACCATCACCACTTTAAAGAACTAATTTAAATAAACACCTATAATAATCACCATATCATAGTCTGGCTAATCATTTTTGCACACCTTCATCTCTACTTATCAGAATAAGAGTGTTGCCTCATGGAGCATAGCTGATATACTGATTAGGACACTGAAAATCCCAGAGCTAATGTGATGCCTAACATACAATGGTCACATACACACACACTGTAAATAACATATATCATGTATATCTCTCTTTTGAAGGCCAATAGCAGAGGACCACACCTATTTCACACATACATGTTGAAATCAAGGTCCAACGCAGCATATGGCACACGACTAAGACACCATCACTCAATAAGGGGAAAACAAGCCTCATAGATGAGGCAGTCAATGTGCTTTTGCATCAGTAACAGGAATGTCTGACCAGACCCTTGGTAGCAGTAAGTCCAACGGCATCCAATATTTGCAAGGACTATCTGTGACTAGAGTTCCATAGAAGCAGAACATAGACAGCACAAGTGCCACTCATATGAGCAGCATTGCACACATGACATTCCATGTACATGTCAGCCCATTTCCTAACTCCTGACACACCCATGCACCTGATCACAACCCACCTGTCTGAAGAGGTCCCTGTTATACTAAGATGTGTACCCTGATATTCCCTCCTCTACACACACAGACTAACAATAGCAATCCAGTGTGCTACACCCTTTCCTGTGGTATGCCATTGTCATAGAACATCTGACTGCATGGACGTCAGGTCAATTTATACACTGTCTTCTAGTTTTTAAGCCCTGTTAGCACCTGTAGATTGCTTCCCATGTGAAAAAGTATGTTGGCCCTTAGAATGCAAATCTCACCTACAGGACTTGTGAGAAACAGATGCAGCCCACACCTGTGATCACCTCCAAGCACACCACCCATTTCAACAACCACTGCCCCTGCTGATGCCTGGAACAGCATAAGAGTTGCCATTATGTCAAATACACCGTTAAGCATTGATACTAAATAAGCCGTGTAACACAGCCCTTGGGTTTATTTGTCACCTTCAAAAACACAGGACATACACAGTTTGAAATGTCAACTGTCTAGTTCGTCCTCAAAACAGTCTGAGTCAGACCACTGATTATGTAACTTAGCAAATTGCTGGATCCTGAATCACCCTGCCTGACTTGCATCTGTCTGTGCATCACACTAAAGTATCCCTGTGTCTACATATGTACCACACTTGCGTTAGCAAACCTCTCATTCATCAGGGGGTATTGGGCATGGGCTTCTTCAATGCATACCCAAATACATTGTATAGCATCACCTGCCTTTTAACTGTACCATTCGAGTTAAATCCTCTGTGAAAGGCAAAATTCATGGCCCATCCCTTGTCTGGGTCTCATTTATGCATGAATGACAAAGTGTGACAGTGTCCCAGGGCCGTATGCAGGGATTGGATACGGGGCCTTCAGCAGAACCAGCAACCTCTGATAATGTCAATGAAAAATCCACACATGTCAGGACCCTGACAGTTCACACACAGAATCATAGTGCTCACAACATATTGATGGGCCATGTGGTTAATAGTTGCGAGAATAATCAGCACAGAGGCTATGATGTTCCCAGATGCAGTGGGAATTGCAGAGGCTAACCTGTGTACAAATGTTGTAATGACACCTGCCGGAACATGACACATGAGACATTATCTCACTCAGCACACCAAGGTTGCCCTGTTGACTGTCTCATTACACATCTTTAGTGACAGGGTGGGACCTTCCCCATGTAGGTTCTCATGTCCTCATCCACTTTACTCACATTGATCAACCAAGGATACTCAGTGGATACAGGAATAGCTGCCACTGACTCATGATGAGTCCTGGACCGAACTGTGACAAATTACACCCCAAACAATATACAGGATCATCATTGGACCACACACATGAACAAGACACCTATGTGCAATTGATCACTGGAAATATGTAGACACATGCTGCCTCGTATGCTGGTCCACCACAGCCACTTGAGAGTTGTGGCTCACTTCTATGACCACAACTGTGTTGTCATCATACATTTGTGATTCACCCTTGTCTGTCTGTGCAAACAACATGGTGCCCACTTCCTCAATGCATGTGTATGACTCACTGTGGGATTCACCAACTAGTGCCTAGGAAGCTGTTACCAAAACTCTAGGACGTAGGATGTTGAAAATGTGGACCATTGACATGAACAAGCGTCTGCCATCTATCTGGTGCATGCTTTGTCACATGTGGTGTCTACGTTACCCTAAATCTTGGAAGTCCACATTACAGATGTTGCTACATGTATGACTAACACATGCCATCTCTCAGTTTCACAATGACTTGCATCTAAGGATTGGACACATGGACGTCACATTCATACAAGCATATGTGCAGTAATGCTTCATGTGATACACACACACTTGGTCAACAAATACATTAGTTGCCAAAGCACACACTTTGAGCCAAAGGCATTTAGGTATTGTACATATGTGCGTCACATTGCTATCCTCTCCTTATGCCAAACATGCCCAATTTGTGCAACACATATTTGTAGGCCACACTTATGACCATCTATTGCGTCAACCAACCGTGAAAATACTGTGAAGGGAGTAGTGGATCATGGTCCGCTGCAATATGAAGTCACACATGTGAGCATACAACATCAACACCATAGTGGGTGCAATCAGCCTATCTCTGATGTGTCTGAAATGTAACATAACATAAAAACAGAAAAAATGCCCAAAACCAGTTCATGCACTGAAATTTTGACGTTCCTAGCGTTATGAGTCATTTTTTGCCCACCAATACTGTATTTGCGTCATTTATTTTGACGCACAGGAGTGAACATTAGGCCGCATCCAGATACTTGTACAGGCCATGCACTACTATTTAGATGCAGGCTAATTTTTACTCCTGTGCGTCAAAAAAAATTATGCAAATACAGTAATGGTGGACAAAAAATTACACATAACACGAAAAAGGGTGGACATTTCATACAGGAAGTGATGTAATAGGATATCCTGTTTACAGATCATGTACAGTGGGTGTACTTTCACTTTCACTTTGCAGTCTATGATTCTTCTAGACTGTGTGGCTGTGTAGCGAGTGGTGTCCTAAGATTTTGTGCTTTTTTGTCCTGTGTGCTGTCTCTATTGTCAATTTGTGAAATAAATACTGTGTTTTGCGTACATTTGTCCATTTACCTAGTGTTTTTGTTGTTTGTGGGAGTCTGTTGTGGGTAGTGGTAGTTTGGTTATAGTTGGACTCTTTTAGTGGCAACGTTTACTTTTCTTCTGTATTTGTACCCCTACTTTCCCCCTTTTCCCCTTTCTATTTCTTTACCCCTATTCCCTTTCACATTTCTAATATGTCTGGTAGGCCACGTCTTGGCAGGATGGGTGAAGAGGAATTGGGGGGCTTCATCTGGCTTGTGTGCCATTTCTTGTCACTGATGATCGAGGCAGGGGGCAGAGTGATACAGGGGTATCACACAGAGGCGAGCAGAATCCGGTGGGGAAAGGTGCTGCATCACCTGCAGTGTGTGTATGCCAGCCAGAGGAGTGACCACCAGCTGAAGCACCAGTGGGCTGACCTCATCACCAGGGAGCAGGAACTCTTGGACCACCCGGTAATCGTGATTGGTGGCCCTGTTGGTGAGTACTAATCATGTAAATGTGCACAATTAAATGCACTGTAGTGACATCAGATGATTTATACTATGTCTGCCAGCTAACTTGCTGACTTTGTGTAATGCTGGGGAAACATACAGGGATAATTGATGCACTATGGTAAGGATCACAATTGCTAGCTGTCAGGTAGCACGTGCTCAGCAAACGTACAGGATACTTTTCCATGAAGTAAATTGGTACGGCCTTTGTGTCAGACAACCAAACAAAATAGGAGCCAATCATGTCTATATAGGGCATTTTTGCCAGAGAAGTAAAGATGTACCAACATATTGGCTAACTTTGTTGACGCTATAGCTAGACTGACTTTAGAATCACTACATGATCCGGAAAATGAGTGCTGGCTTCATGTCAATTGATTATAGCAAAGTAGCTCAGACATATGTCTCATGTGAGTCTGGTGAGTGTGGAAGGAAAGCGTTCACGGAAGTACTATGAATGTTTATGATTATTGTGGTCCTTTATCTTTTTGGATACATGTCAGATCTGGATTTGGAAACAACGTGAAAAAGGTGTAAGGTGCCCTCAGCTAACATCTTAGAATGTTTGTTGGAGTTAGTTGTGCCACATTCCAAATATGGATGGCAGTCCAAAGGTATGCACATGGGTTCACATCCCATGGTTGGTGCAAATCACCATAGCTGGGCCACATCAATTGAATAAAATGTAACAACAGGAGGGCTTACAAAATTCCCTGTCCCTCCCTCTGTACATTGTACCTATGTGTATTAAATGTGTCATGGCCACAAGGCATGTTTGACTGGTAATGCAGTCCACAAGTAACCAGGCTTTGGATGTCTCTCTTGGACGCACATGATGAGACGATTACACTCCATATTTTTTGCTGGTCACCAATGACGGGGCATGTTCGCCACCACATGATAGTTAGGGCCAATGTATGTGTGCAGATATGTGTGTAACTGTCACGGGAGACCCATGCTATGTACAAGTTGGCCCTGATATATCAGATGCAGTATCATCATGTCTGAATGGCTGCCATTTCCTTATTCAGCCTACACATTGTATATGTTTAGGAAATCGTTGCTCTGTGCACAGATTTTGAGCACATTTCTTCCTTCCATGCCTTACAGGTGGACCGGCACCCTACACTGTGGGAGAGGTGGCGACATTTGAGGACCCCGACCACTCCAGTAAGTGTTGATATGTCTGTTATGTGTTGTGTTTGCTGTTTATGGACTCGTGTGTGTTGAACGCATAGCAAGGTGTGATGCGTTGGGCAATAATTTCTCTTGTTCCATGAGTGGGATTTCAGTTTTTCAAATGTTTTAAATTGGCCAATGCGTATCCAATGGTATTATCTAGGGATTGTAGGCCATTCCTGTAGGCCCCACTGTGAGTACTGGGGTGAGTCATGTGGATGACACTTGTATCAACAACAGTCACACTGGAAGTCAGCTCCGATTTAGTCAGCCTGTCAGACCCACATTCTCCAAGATTGGTACAGCAAATTGCTTTCCAATAGACTTCTGCTTCCCTATTTACCAAGGTACTTATGAAACTGTAGGTAGAACCTCCTAGCAGCATGTACTTCCACATGTAGTGCTACAAGTATGTGGAACTTGAGTGCAATGGCCTAGGTGTGCATGCTAATCATGATAATGGGTGTTCTTGAAACTCTGTGTCTGATGTAAGTCAGGCCTTACTGGAAGTATATGTTGTGTACCAAGTTCTGCATTTCCTGACATGTGTGGCCCTATGATTGGTCTAGGGTTTGCTGACTCCTCATTGATGATAGACCTTACCTGTGGTGTGTGTAGAGCCAATCACGTGTGGAGTTTTCTATACACTCCTCGGTGTACATGTTTTTGGAAATTGATAGTTGTTTATTCACCCCCCCACCCTCAAACACAGGCATGGGTTTGTGAATGGGGTACCTAGTACTGATGCTACCAGTATGTTACACATACATGTGAATAAGTGACTGTTTGGTTGGAACCTAGAATACACACTCAGGTATGGCACTTGGCTCTATACTGGCAAGTCCAGTTACAACTTGCAGACCATGTGGCTTTAGTTTTGCATTCCGTACACTGACATTTGTAGCCCAGGTCTTGGCGGAGGATATGCAGCATGATTGTTAGCTGATAACTGGCAGAACTCAGATGGCAAGTCAAAGCCAGTTGTTACCCATCTTGTAGGTTACGGATGTGCTATGTGTGATGTCACCTTTGTAGGCTGGCCTGCCATGTACTTACTCAGGGACATTCAATGATCTGTATTGTGATATGAGCTGTTATAAATACAGTAGATGTATTGTCTGATTAACGTCTTGTGCCATTTCACACAATGCAGTTACAAATGTAGAATATTTGCATTTGTCTTCACAGCTGCAAACATGACTCCAGGCCAGGTCCGTGAATTCCAGTGCCGGGCCATGAGATACCAGCACATCCTGCTGGTGGAGTCGGGGTTCAGGAGGATGGCCCGTCGATATCGCCATGAACGGGCCTCCGGGGCATGGAGAGCCTTCCCACAGGGTGGGCCTACTTTGCCCACCACAGCCACCACCAGCACAACCACCACCTCAAGCCAGGTGGCCCCACCCACAGCTGGGACTGTTGTGCCTACATCTGCTGGACTTCCATGCCCCAGCATTGCTACAAGTGCAGGACAGCCCACTGGCCCTGGATCCACACACACAGACCTCCTCCACCGGTACCCAGACTGCCCCAACTCCAACTGTTGACCCTGCAGCCTTCCACAACATGGAACAGAAGATGGACCGTGTGCTGCGCAAGTTAAGCCACCTGAACCGGGATGTGCGCCAGATAAACCGGTGTGTTAAGTCAATCAAGAGGACCCTCCACAGGGCCAACCTCTAGACTGTTTTTGAAATGGACATGATTCCCTCCCCTCCCTCCTCTTTCCTTGTTCTTATAGTTAGTGGGCTTAGGGGGCTTAGTGTTAGGTTAGTATAGGCTGTTAGTTTAGTCAGTGTTAGTGGGTCCTGATTCTTTCTATTTTTACTTATTAAGTGTGAAGGGCTATGTTGGGGTTCTTGTGTGTTTAAAAAAATAATTAAAAAAAATATATATTTGTTTAGGATAGTATGGTATGTGTTTAGGTTAGTATGTGTTGTCCTCCATGTGTCCCGTCTCATAAGGGGGGGGTGGATGTTTAGAACGTTTCGTCACATGTGATAAGTAAGTGTAGCTTAGGTTAGTTAGGGACAGTTGTGGGTAATGAGTAGTCAGGGTAGATTAGGGTAAGAAAGACTTTTCCCTCAGTTTCCTCTTCTGTGATTAGCATTTAATAAATATTTGGTTAACCCTTAACAATATGTGTTAAATGGTACTTGATCCTGGGTTTAGAATCAGTGTACATGAATTTTGTACTATTACATTTGTGTCCTATGCTACAAACAAATCCCAACTGAGCTGTACGATTGGCAGCTACCCCACAGCTACCTTGCAAAGTTTCCACCATTCGTTGCAACCACCAATCACAGTTAATATGGATGACAATGTGTTTCTGTTGATAAGTGTGTTTTCTACGTCACAAACTGTGCTTCCAGACTTGGTATTGGGGGAACAGTTGTATGTCTGACTGCAGTGTGATGATCAAGGACACCCTTATAAGATGAGTTCTCATAGGCACTCTTGTATTCTTGTCTTCATGACTCTCATACGTAATTTGTGACACAGTTCAGCATGATTACCTATTTGTATGTAAACTCAGACACCTTCATTTATGCAGTTTTTGTAGTGTTTGCTTAGATTAGTGTGCACTGTTATATGTGTTAGTATTGCATGGTAGCAACATTTTGCTGCCACTATTTGATGACTTAGATATCCCTTGAGGAAGCATTCTTCTGTCCAACACAGCATGATGGTGTATGGTTTCTCACTTCAGCAGATATTTCCCTCAGGATGGGCAGAGTATGATGCAATCATGAGCACTGTGCAGATTTATCTGACTACATAATATCAGGACAGTTGTATTGACAAGCTACGTAATTTGACAGTAGGCACATTTCAGTTATCTACTGCACAGTTGATATGTCACATTCCCCAGAGACAGATTTGTTGTGTAAGTGCTATTTATTGAAAAGTGGTGTAGTGCTATCTGTACATTGTCCATGATTGTGAGTCCATTATAGTGACATCTTACATAGTGATCCTGCACAAGGGGTTACGGAAATGCTTTTGACATGCTGGGGTTGATGTTTCAGACAGTGCAGAGGGACAGGATTTGCCAATGAGTAGGAGAGAGACTATCACTGGGCAGGCTGACAAGATATACAGTGGTAAGCAGAACAGTAATTAAGTAAAGTTGTTGCAAGACTGGCAAATTACAAAGCGCAGGACCTTGGTAATAGTTGGCCATGTGGCAGGGACTAGTGCTTCGGGTACTTTTCCTTGTGAATGTGATCTGCTCCATGACTTCTTCTTCTGATGTGTGTGTTGCCTCCTCTGTCCTTGTTGGTGGTGGTTGTGAAGAGGCAACACACACCTCAGAGTTAGAAGACGTGGAGTCAGACATCCCGGTCGCTGCTCCCTGTGAAGGTCTTAAGGGCAGTACTGCAGCAAGGAGTATCTGCTGGTTCTTGAGAATAGCATCCACATCACGATGGTAGGCAGCCAGGTCGGCCCTGAGGGGTTCAATGTTGCGTTCGTGCACACATTGACAGGATTGCTGTTGTAGGTGTTGGGTCAACTGTATTACAGCTGTGCTGATTTCCTTCTGTTTGTTTTGCTGTTCCTGCAATATAGATGTTAGGGCTTGAATAGCTGCTGCCTGATCTGCAGATGACATCATGCACAAACGCACCCCCTCTAGGCTGGCTGCCATAGTTTGCATCCCACCCGCACCTCCTTGGCCAGCTCCTGCTGTACTCCAACTACAGTTCTTTCAAAGCTGGTGCCAGTGTCGTCTGAGTCCTCAGCTGTATTGGAGCTGGCAGGTCTTACAATTGGGGTGGTGGGTGGATCCTCTGCGATGGCTGCTTGTTCTGAGCTCCTCCTTGTGACTGAAGGTGGGGTCTGGAGGGTTTCAAGGACCTTTTGGATAGTTTCCTGGGGAATGTTTATCGGCTCGTCATCCATGTCATCAGGGTAATCTGGGACAGGCATATCCGCAGGAGATCCATCTTCCTCTGCAATGAAACCGGGTACAATTAGTGTGTCTGTGTGGTGGCATGAGTGATGTGACATGCCTGCCTTGTGATGAATTCACATTGTGATCTTGTTTCGTGTTCATTGCTCCAGACCTTCAGAGGGCATTCTCCCAGGCCTATGGCCCACCTGCATGTCACATGTATGTTATTGAGTTATTAGACTTCTCGGCATCATCTCCTCTAGGTGTTGGTTTTGGCCAAATAGTGAATTTCCACCTTCTTGTCCTACTCAACCATCCGTCTACATCCATTCTCATGGTGAGACCTTTCACTGGCTATGGGTGTTCTGATGGCCCTGGCAGCACACTTAACAATCTGGACCTGCCCCAATCTCTGATCTTTCACATCCACTTAAATGTATTTGACATGTGGCATATCCTATGCCTAGCATTGTTATGACACAATATGGATGTTGGCATTGGTGATGTGTACTGCTGATGTTGGGGAATGTGTGGTACATTAGATTGCCCTGATAATCGTAGCAGTGTCCTATTTCCTCCCCTGACTGTGCAGGTGTATTTCAGTGACCAGTTACATGTGCCCCCCCTCAATGCTGTTGTCTGAGCAGTATAACATTTGGGATGTTACATTGTGACCCAGGCACAGGATGGACCCTGACATATGCAGCATGGGTATGTCCTTAGTGCTGTGTAGCTCCTATTGTGGTTTACATTGGCTGATGTTTGCAACAACTATGGGCATTGACATTTGGCAGTACTGGGGCCTTTGTCTTGTTTCAGGGGATTGTTGAAGTTGTCATCCTCAACCCCCTAATTTAGGTGTGTATGATCCATGGGGAGGTTACTGCCATTGGCTACTTGAGCTGCACACAGAGCGGAGGTGGTAGTGGCAACTGTTGTCGCAGTTACATTCCAGTTGTCGGTATGGCTAGAGGTTGTTAATAGGGCCCTAGTTAATGTAGGAGGTATGGTGGCTGACGTGTGCCGGGATGTCAGTTTGACATTGTGGCCTTCCCTCCTGGCGTGGATTTCCCTTTGCTCCATCGTTGGCATGACAGCATGCCCCCATGGGACTGTTGTTGGTGTAGTGTTATGATGTGCCCCAGCTTCTCTCTGTACAGGCCATGCCCCCATGCCGTACCCCTTTACCCATGCCACTCCATGTATATGATGACTTCCATGCATTTTGTGGTCGGAATCCTCCCCTGCTCACAGTTGACATTAGTGCATTTTAATTCCCCATGCGACTTACCCTGCATGTGCGTTGTCTTCTGGTAGTCTGCGCTGTCCTGTCCTTGAATCCCTGTGACGATCTCCTCAGGGATAACGGCTGCGACCATCTCCTCCATATGGTCCAGGGCCTCCTGGTGTGCTGGACTCCCCCCTCCAGTCTGCAGTGCTGCCTTCCTGTTCCTGGCCATCTTTTCCTTGGTCCTGCGCTTGCAGTCATGCCAGTGTTTCTTGCACTCGATGACTGTTCTGCGTACTTCTGCCACACTGTTAATCTTGTCAACAATTTGTTGCCATATAGCCTCTCTCCTACTGATTGGCAACTTTGAGGTGACAAACAGTTGGTGCTGGTGTTCCGTCACCTCTATAACCAGAATTTCCTGCTCCTCTGCACTGAAGCGACACTTTCTTTTCTTCTTATAAGTGTCCTGGTTCTTGTGTGGGTCCTCCTGGCTGGTTCCTGGTCTGTTGTCATCTTCCTGGGGTCTGTAGTTGCATCTGGGATCCATTTTGGCTCTCCTCTGGTGAAATGGCAGTGTTCGCGGGTTTTTTTGACGCTATTGCGTCAAAAAACAGTGCATATCCGGTTTGCGGGGTCGTAAATCAACCCACAGTCATTTCCGCCACGTTAACGTCATTTTGCTTTACAACTTGACACTGCAGTGTGCGTCAAAAATAATGACTCCCAACTGAGGTTTGCGCCGCCGTGCGTCAAAGTATAAATTTGACGCCCGCATGGCGCACCAAAATGGCATTAGCCGGCGGTAATATTTTTGACACAAAACTGCGCCTGCGCAGTTTTGCGTCAAAAAGTATAAATATGGCCGTCAATGTATTAAAACCCAATATTTCTCTAAGTTAATGCTTTATTTCTGGAGAGTGCCGCTGGGAAACAACAAGAAAAGTTTGTTTATTTCTGTTTCTGAGCTATGTTGACTAAAATGCTGCACGAATTCTGAGTAGTATCGGCAAACTAAATGCAGTTTATGGACTGCAGGTGCATAAAACAAGAACTTTGCTCTAAGAAAAGCCAGTGCAGTCCCATATATTATGGCCCCAGCGGCAAATGCTCAAAGTACTAATTTTGTTGCAACCCGGAAGTCACTAATTCGTCAAATTCTTTTTGTTTGTGAAATATTCACTTTCCTCTTCAGCTTGTAGCTGTTAATCACACCATCTATATAAACAGTGCTTTCTTTCTAGCATAATATGTAAGTGTGTGAGCCTTGCATGGGCAAACACTTTCATCATGTATAGTTTTTTATTATGAGATTTCTCACTGAGCAACACATCAAATAGCACTACTATAAGTAAATGAATTCTCCTCCAAACAGAGTGAGGCACTATCATTTTCTTTTCTTCAGATCCTTGCAAAGATGCACTTACTGCAGAGACGAATCGTAGGCTTGGTTCTGCGGTAGTAAGCATCTATTATCAGGGACAATCATACAAATAAAGCTGCCATCTTTGCTTTCAATATTTTTTAGATTTAGGTTGAATATCAATTTGGCTTACACAAACAGATTAATTACTCTGGCCCTGCGCCTGTGTTGACATCATTGTCTAGACAGCTGAGATAAAAACTGCACAGCAATGTAACAAATGGCTGAAGATCAGCTGTTAGAGGTATCAGTATGCAACACAAACAGATTGCGTTCAGGAAAGATAATTATTTTGTAGAAAGTAGGCTTGCTTCTTTGTACAAGAAAATATATCAATGCTTGCACTGTTAAAACACATCAAATTGTATTACATCAACTGGAGAATTGAAAACCAACAATTTGGATCCATTAAGTTGGGTGTTGCCCAATGGTGCACTGTAAAACATATCCTGTCAGTGTCTGCATCCTCCAGAACCTGCGTTTAATTCAACTTTTACTTAAATCAACAACCACTTTACAAATGTTTAGGTTGAAGAGCACAAGAAATACAATACATATATTTATACTGACAGTAGTTAGTGGCATCTGCATTTTTCGTTACTGATAATATTCAGCTTTAAAAAAATCGACTGTGTTCCCTTTTTAGATCTCACCTACAGACAGCTTGAGTTTTAGGAGTCTGTTGGCAAACAAACCTATAGCATTCATTATATATTTATGGTGTGTTTTGTTACTAACTCTTGCTCATGATTCAAAAAAATGTGTCTCAATTTCTTTCTCTTCATTCACTGGCTTCCCTTCCAATTATTTTGTTTATTCTACTCAAGGAGCATTCATTCACATCTGTTTTTATTGGATGCATTGCGTTTCACCATTACTACTAGTGACCTTGCATTGCAGTGCATGAGGGAATATTTTATCTCCTTCTCTCTCTTTTCTTGTTTGCTCTTCTCCTCCCTCTCCTGCATCCCGCTTTCTTTATTTCAACACTTCCCCACCTCTGAGTTACCCCTGACTCTGTCCTCTGCCTGTAGCTGCCATCAGTGGGAAACCTTTTTTGAGGGGGTTTTAAATGTAAACCTTTCCGAGGTTATTCTAACTTTGGTTGTTTGTAAGGTGCACCTTTTAGCATAAACAGAGTCTCGTAATGCTGCATAGACCAAAGCACCAATATTAAAACCTGAGCAGAACAAACGATACGTAGACATAAAACCACACTATTGGCAGTTTCCTGATAACTGAGGAGCATTGTTTCAGCCTTAATTGACCAAGGAATTAAGCTCTGAAGGGAGGGCTCAAATACCTGAATACATCTTCCTCTCCATCTGTGGAGCAAAATTTGAAATGCAGAGCAGTAAGTTGTTAAATGACCTTAACTGACGATGTGGAGTATAGTTTTTTTTTAATTTTTGAGAGAAGAATGTATGAAAGCAATTGTAAAATCCTTGATGCATAAGGCAAAGAACCCTAAAATAAATATGTTTTTTGACAGGTGACCAATGCAGTTAATGTTGATAGTCAGTCAAATGATCGAGCTTTTACAAGGTAAATGCTTACCTGACAGGACAGCCATGTTTTGGAGTTTTTGCAGATGACCCAATGATTTACCAGGGAAGCATTGATATGTTGAATTGGCATGACCTAATTCAGACTAGAGAACAGTATTTGCTTCCATCATTTTATGTTAGTGATGGAGAAAATACAAATAATGTGATGTTGCTTGATGTGAAAAAGGCGCTGTTTAGTCACTGCTGAGATATGAGGTTCAAGTGATAGTTTAGTATAAAAAATAACAGGTATAGGTAAAAGAAACAGTGTCTGGACAAGAACCTACAGGCCAATAATGGGAATCCCAGCAATTGATCTTATGGGCTGGCAAAATCTTCAGTAGTGTCAGACGCTAATGAAAGGTCAAACAGATAACAGAATCAGCAAATGAGTTGGGAGTCACTGGATTTGTTGCCATGGACAATGGCACTAATATTGTCAAATGCATGGCTGATGAAGGGTACTTTAGATCGCTATGTTTAGCTCATTACATCAACCTTGTTGTGCAGATATTGTTTAAAAAGAAGAAGTTGTCAATGACATACTAGTCACCTGTTGCAAGATTTACATTAATTTCACCCATTCGTTCAGAAATAGAGCCCCTGTAACAGCCTCCATTGAAGAGGTCCCAAACCATAAGTACACCTTCCACACTCTGGAACACCTGATTAAGCTGTACAGGTCTACTATTAATTGTGCACTACAATAGAGAGGGGATGCAGCTGCCAATGCCATGACTATGGAGTTTGAAACATGAGGGCTAGTAGAGTGTCTGATCCAAATGTAAGTGCCCTTTGAGATATTGACACAGGAAGTCAGCAAGGAAGGTTGCACCATGAGACAAATCACCTATTGTTGCACATGCAACAGGACCATTTGTTTAAGGTGGAAGTATCATATATCAAAGTCAATTAACAAGCAGCTGAATATAAATGGTAGGCTGCAAAGAATAGGTTGTGTCTTCAAAAGAGTATATCTATGCCACTATACTGGATCCACAGTACAAAAAAGTGCTATCCACTTTTATTGAACCTGAAAGCCTTAGGTTGTTCTTCTCCCCAACGTTTTGCGCACCTCCTCCATTTTTCTGACCTCATTGTTGATGGCTTTAGGACTCCTTGCACTTTACCACTGCTACCCAGTTTTAAAGCATTTGTGCTATCTCCTAATTCATGGTAACAATGGCTTAACCCCAATTGCATATTTAATTTACCTATAAGTCCCTAGTAAAGTGCACCTCACATGCTCAGAGCCTGTGCTCTTTGCGGGCCTGCAGCACTGATTGTGTCTCCTTCTTAAGTAGCCCTCTAACCATGTCTCAGCCCTGTCATTAAAGAGCCTGTATGGACAGTTTTGCACTGCCATGTCGATGTGCCAAAATAACCCTTTTGCGGTGCCTAATCCTTCCCTTTTAATACAAATTAGTCACCCCTAAGGTAGGCCCTGAACAACCCAGTGGACAGAGTGCAGTGTATTCAAAAGGCAGAACATGTACTTTCAAGTTTTACCTGTCCTGGTAGTGAAAAACTCCCAAAGTCTCTTTTCACCACAGCAAAGCCTATCTCTCCCATAAAATAACATTGGGATTACCTTATTACATTTTATAAGTGTAATTCACAATCTGTAAGAAATACATTTATCACGTTTGGTGTCTCTGGACTCACAATTTAAAATTACAACTTATAGTGAAGTCTGATTTTAAATTGCAGCAATTCTGAAAATGCCACTTTTAGAAAGTTGGCATTTTCTTACTTTAGCTAATTGGCTCCAAAACACATCTGTGGTGGGATGACTGCAGGGCGTGTGCATTCCCTCTAGACAGCGACAGAACTCAATGGACCATCCTGTTTGGGATTAAAGGATTGGGCTGCCATTTACACCTGAATAGGCAGTGTCCTGTCACCACACAAAGACTGCATATCCTTCTAGTGAGTCTGGAGCTAGAGAAGAAAGGGATGACCACTGTGCACTTCAAAGACCTTCCTTTGAAGTCTCTCCCACTTCAAAGGCACAACTGGGTATAAGTACTGGACCTCTTACCCCACCAACTCAGTACACTTCTAGACCTGTGGATACTCTGACAGGATTGATGTGCTGGCACAAGGACTGCTACTCTGCTGACCTAATACTCTGCTGGACTCCTGCTTTGCTGTACTGACTAGGGGTGGGTGAAAAATTCCCCTTTGCAGGTGGAGTTCGCAGAGTTTTGCCCACCCTACACTCCACTTGGAGCGTGGAGTTACGGGCAAAACTCCGCCTACTGCCATTTGGCACAGTTTGTTTTTGTGCAGTGATCACCAACATTAAATTGGTGAGCGTAAGCAAATATTTCCATGTCCTAGTGTGATTTTCAGGTGCCAGAACTCCTTCCGGTGAGATTTCTCAATGCTGGCAGTCACAGCAGATTGTGATCGTTCACTGTGAAATAGCTGGCACTCGAGTAAAAAAACTACTCGAGCGGCAGAAAGAAGTAGTGCCCTCTGGCATGTTGAGAAGTGCCATTCACTCTGATTTTACAGTGCGGAAGAAGCTTTTGGGCGCTAAATTCAGCACAAGCAGAGCAACATACTTGTTTCCACCAGGTTGTGAAACTCTGCTGAATCTTGCCATTAAAACTCTACAGAATCCTGTAGCTGCTCAGGCCTGGTGCTGACCTGCTGACTGCTGCACTCTTACCTGGGAGTGAGAAGGACTGGACCTGCAGTTCTACCACCCAGAACCCAGAGTGAATCCAAGAGCCATCTGACTGGTTTCGTGTTTCCTGACATCTCAGGGACACAAAAGACATCAACACACCCTACTACAGTACCTGGACTTTTCTTGCTGTGAGGTTTACCCTGCTAAGTGGTGCCAATCTAATCCTGAGCCCTAGGATGTGAATACAACGTGATTCTTCTATCAGAACCCATGCATCATGATTGGAACTGGTGCATCTTCACCTTTGTGTGAGTCAGAACCAGCGCATCCTTGTCGTTGCTTGGAGTGGACCCGGTGTGTCACCGTCAGAACCAGAGCATCACCTTCAGAATCGACCCATCGCCTACTGTTGGAGCAGCAGCCATGCTTTGCATTTGAAACTAGTGTTTCACACTCAGAACTGATGCATCCCGACAGTTGCGTGGAGCAAATCAACACATCTCATCCATTGCATAGCTTAACAGTGATGCATTGCTTTGTCTGCACCTTGCATCTTCATTGACAATGATCCATCCCAGATAAAGATACTTTGGTTCAGTGAACCCAAGTGGGTTCCTGTATCGGCCCTGCGCTCCATCATGTTTGGCCTGATTTTAGAATTTGCCCCATTCCAGTACAACCAGGAATACCTTTTAATTGGGTAATGCTTCTAAATGTTGTTTTTCATTTTTTCTTTAAGAATTCACTTTGCACCTTCTACATATTGGATTTGTGTTGTTTCGGTCTTGTTTTATTTATAAAATTAAGCTCTATTTGTCCAACCTTTGTGGAGTCTTTTGTGGTGTTTTTCACTGTGTTACCATTTGAAGTATTGCACAAATCCTCTACTCTTTGCCTCTTAAGTTAAGACTGACTGATCTGGGCCAAACAACCAGAGGGTGAGCACAGGTTAACCTAGGGTATGTTTGTGGCTTTCTCTGACTAGGATTGTTGTTCCTGCTTGGATACTGTGCATACCTCCGCCAGCCAGAAACCCAATTTCTAACAACTTTCATACCTTTTTCATAACTGAATATCTCCTTTTATAAGACTTGGGTTGTCAAAACTTTGAAGTCCAATAATAACTATCACCTAACTCCGGGGAGCGCAGCCGTCATAGAGAATTGTGTAGAATGTTGCAACTACTATAGCAGCATCATGCTCCAGTGGTAAGACAACCACAATTTTCATTCAAAGGCACACCTGCTGCTAAACAAACAACACCAACAGATCATTACAACCAACCTCTGCAATTGATTGCTTTATGAGGATTGTTCAAGGGCTTGAATCAAACGCACAAGAAGTGTAAATTCTAAGACAGCTAATGTTAACAACTATGACATTAGAGAACATGGTACAAGTCTGCTTGGATGGCCAAACAGATTCCCACTTGGATCAAGAGCCATGCATTTATTGACAAGGGGAAAGGAACAGTAGGCAGAGCTCAGTAGTCGGGCAATAACGTTATTATTACATCTTTTATCCAAGTAACCTAAGAGTGGGTTTTCAGTGGAGCTGTAGCAAATGTTATGGTCAGGAAGACCAGTCTCTCACCTTGAAAATATGAAGAGACTAGCAATAATCAAAATGAATAAACATTACTTACCCTAACATTATGAAACTACAGAAGAAACAATAGGGATGAGGGAATTTTCTTAGAAATTACAAGTAGGAGCATTGATAGTTCTCCAGATGAAGTACCTTAACATGAATAAGAAACCTTCTTTCAGGAATAACAAGCAATACGTTAGTAGTACAATAACAGTATAAATGCTATCTTTAAAAAAAGAGAAAATGACAAAAATATTTTACTTTTACCTTTGATGTGCTAATGCACATAAAAATAATAGGACCAGTGTGCAAGGTACAGACTGATAATCAAGGAGGACACAGCCATTTTGTCCTGATGACTGAACAGTGAGAGATGACAGCAATAGAAAACAAATTCATCCTGAGGGTCAACAGTAGGCAGTGCAACATGCATTAGCCTCAATATCTGCATAAGACTCTCTCATTTCCTGAAAAACAAGATGATTCAAATTCCTAAACTTTTTTTCCCATGCTTGGCTGTATTTGAAGATTCAAACTAAGGACTGCCCTGCTTATGTATGTTGCCATAATGGGAAAAGAGGTGAATGAAAAGATGGATGTCACACTTGGAGCCCTTAAAGTGAATTAATAAATGCCAAATGATGATTCATGTATTGAATAGGAAGGGCTTGAATAAACGTGATATTTAATGTTTTGGTGATCATTTTGGGTGATTGCTTTCTCACTTCCATGTCAGTGTTAATGGATTGACCTTTCATTAGCTGCACTCTAGCGCCTCTTGGTTCTTCTGACAGTTCTCAGCTGACCTCGGCTAGACTAAGGGCCTGAACTTAAGACTGGTGGGTAGCCTGCCATCAATCCTGGTAGCAGAGGATATTTCATGTGCTACACTGGTGGACCAGCACTCTCCATATCTAGAGATTACTACTGCATCAGTGGTGAATATTGTGCCATCACAAGAGGTGCCACACTGATGGCTCCTGTGAAGGCACTGAAAGTGTTTTTTTTTTCAAAAGTAAATCCTCAAAGCAAGTATTTGTTTTGGAAAACAAACTACTAATGACCCAGACATCCTGGGTGTTTTCCCCCAAGGTACAGGGGTCATAAAAATATATTTTTGTTTGGGACCTCCAGGTTTTTCCTGCATATTCCAAACAACAAAAGACACAAAGACGATCACTTATAAATAGGGAGGGTTGTCTAATGTCCCTACACTGACAGCCCCTACTCTGTCAAGCCATTGGTGTAGGTTTACAGCAGCAGAGCCAAATATTGGCACTGTGGTCAGAAACCTCTTAACTATTAATCTTTTGCACCATGTTTACTTTAACTTTCAAATGTTGCCATTTTTTTTTTTCATTCTAAAGGACTCTTCTGCAAGGGAGCTCCATGCTTCTAGTGATCTGTATTTTATCACTTTTCCCAAGACGGACAGTGCCACAATCAGCTGCACCATTTGACATGGTGCTATGTTTTTAACTTCTAATATAAATATTTACAATCTGCATGTCCTTCCTTTTTTGCTTTCCAGCTTAGCTATTACCTAACTTGGGAGTTTATGCACTGATAAAAACCCTTAACCTTAAGCAAACCAAAAACTATAACAATCACTTACCCAACTCTTTTCACTGACACCACCCACAATAGACCCAAGCCTCTCTATGAAGCCTGAACAACTCCAAAACTGTTCCCAGCCACACAACCTACAACAGAGCAGACCTAAATAAATGCATTAATAATGTAATACTTTCACCAGACTAAAGGCACTTAACATGTTTGAAAAAATGACAGAACTGCAAAACTATATACATTGCAATAAAAAATATGGCACGATATTTATGCTGCACAATTTATTTGACAATATCATGCAACAGTAATTGAGATAACCCTGCGGCATGATTTTTGGAAACCTATTTGCACCAATAATAATCATAAGAAGAAGAAGAAGAAAAAGAAGAAGAAGAAAAAGACGGAAAAGAATAAGAGGAAGAGGAAGAAGAAGAATATTCTTATTATTTTTACTGTTATTGTCATTGATATTATGATTGTTGCTGCAGTTGTTATTACTGTGGACCTAGTCGTACCCTACCAGCTCCCACCAGGGTCACACTCCAAATCACTCAACCTGCTCAACCACCCTCAAAATCATTACCATTACAGCAAATAGTATTCCTGCATTACAGAGCAATGCTAGGTAAGGTTAACATTTCAAGCTGGGGTTTCAGCAAGATTTAGGTCGGGCTATGACAGGTTAGATGGTTAATAGAAACTAGAAGAAAGACATTGTAGGAGATAGCATAAGAATAAACGTTGGAAGACGTTGTGAGAGAAATGTGGTACATGCTGGGATGGGATGGGTGGACAGTGGGAACTGAGCAGCACACTACTTGTGTCCATTAATTTAAATGGCGGAGAAGCAGAAACAGAAACATAGGAAGGAGTATTATTTAAACAGAATTGGGAACCAGGCCCAGTAGCAGTGAATAAATACCTCAGAAAAATGCAGCAGTTGTTTTTGAGAAAGATTCTTGACTTGCCACTCGTCCCAAAGCAACTTGTTCCTCACATCCCTCATCCACTTCAACCTGTACCTTCTCATCCTCATCCTCCATGTCCACTTAAACAGGCTGTAGAAAACAACAACCACATTATTTGTACAAGCAAAAAAAACAAAGTATCACTTTGAAAGATTCACTGCTACATTTTAAAAACATTAAAACATTTTAATAATGGTGGAAATTGCTAGAAAAGAATGATGGAAACATTAGATGGAGAAACAAATGTTTAGAATTATGTTATGTAATTTTGTTATTCCCTGTGGAATCTGAATGGAAGCCTGTGCCAGACACAGCTTTCCATGTCTTATCCAATAGTAAATGAAGAATTCCAAAAAGTAGTTAATTACTGAATCTGCACGTGCATATAACAGTTGAATAGCAGGTTCAGAGCTACTATTTTTGTGAATATGACCCATTGCGTATTTAATGCAATTGCGCAGAGGATGCTACATAATCAAGGTCATTGCTAGTCTAGGCTTCTCTTTTAACATGAGTGTGATCCAGAACGCTCATTTCACTGACAGTAGACTACTGTCCCTGTCATAGATTTAGCACAGACAGCTGTAGTGGCAGTAGAACTTGAATGGTGAATCCATAGTTGTGACTCAACTTGTTTATGTAGGTGACAGGAGTGGAGGCCTACTGGCCCACTTGTGTAAAGTTCAGCCTCCATAGACTTACTAAGACTCTAGAGCTAACATCCCAACTGTATGTAATGCAGGCTTTTGTATGTGGCATATGTAGTACATGCATTATGTGTATGCGAGAAACAGAATAATGGAGCCCTGTTGAATCCATTTTATATTTCCCTGGCCTGGCTTTGTGTGCAAGATGGATTTAAAGTTGTTTCCTAGAGAGTGGAAGTGTACTGCTGCCATTCAAGCTTGAGGGTGGAGAGCTAGACATTAACACCAGGAGAGAGGAGCCAACGGTCCTTTTGTCACTTTGCTAAAAATAACTATTCATTAGCTATCCTGTAGCACTGTCATTTGGTAGATGGTAGGGGTAAAGAAGGGAACTGCAGTCTCTGTTGTTCAAGGAGAATACCAACTCGGGGAGGCCAGACTTTTGTCATACGTTTATCAGTCTTATGTCTGGAGGATGACAAACAGATGCAGAAAGCTCAGAACTCTTTGTGCCTGTTCTGTGGGGGTACTCCAGACTGGAAACTACCTTGTTGTGAGAAGCATCACTCACCACAAGGGCTGAGTCTAAACAGCAGCCAGGGGAGGACAACTGAAGGAAGAACCACCCTCAACTGATTCTGAAAGTGCAGACAGTGGATCCACATCTCTTGTCTGTTTTGTCTGTATAAACGTGGGAGCCACTGACATACTTGTTTTTCCAGTTCCAAGATTTCCACAGAGCACTCAGAAGACTGATGTGCAATCAGGGCTGGTACTTGCATGATAACCAGCCACCTAGGGCGAGGGAGCACCATATGACATGTTGTTATAAGAAGCTATTCATCTTATCTTCTGGTCAGCGTCTGTTGACCTCCTCAGTGCAGCTCCTCCTGCTGATGCTGCTGCCTCTGCTTGATACAAACTGAGAGCCTGCATGAGTTTGAGACCTACTTCCACCACAAGACTCCTGCCTGTGCCTCAACCCTGGTGGGTTACTGGCCATCTGCAAGTATCTTCTGTCTTTCTTTACTACTGCTTTTTACTGTTGCCTTTACTTCTATTTTTCACTTCTGTCTCTTTTTTCATTTTCCCCTCTTGCATTTTTCCCTGTGCCACTGCTGACCCCGTAGCCCCGCCCCCCTCCCCTGCGAAGCACTTTTCCCGCACTCCCACCTCCCAGCTGACCAGTACCCCCGCTTTCCTCCCCTTCCTAATGGTGACAGCAGCGATGTGAGAGGGTCACTTTTCTGACCTCCTGGTCAGCATCTGTTGCCCTTCCCAATGCAGCTCCTCCTGCTACTGCTGCTGCCTCTGATTGGGACGAACTGAGAGCCTGCCTGATTCTCAGTTCGAGGCCCACCTCCACCTGCCTGTGCCTCATTCCTGGTGGCCTAGTGGCCATCTACAAGTAAGTATCTTCTGTCTCTCTTTACTCTTGCCTTTTACTTCTGACTTTACTTCTATTTTTCACTCCTGTCTCTTTTTCTGTCTCTTTTTTCATTTTTCTCCCTCTTGCATTTTTCCCCCCTGCTGCTGCTGCCTCTGCGGCACCACCCCAACAAAAATCACTTTTTCTGCCCTCCCATCTGACCGGACCACCTGCCTTTGCCCCTTCTTAATCGCGGCCGGAGCGCTGTGAGAAGGTGACTCCTCTGACCTCCTGGAGAGTGTCTGTTGCCCTCCCCAGTGCAGCTCCTCCTGCTGCTGCCTCTGCTTGGGACGAAGTGAGACCCTTCCTGACTCTCCGTTTGAGGCCCATCTCAACCCGCAGTCTCCTCCTGTGCCCCATCCTTGGTGGCATAGTGGCCATCTGCAAGTCAGTATCTTCTGTCTCTCTTTACTTCTGCCTTTTACTTTGCCTTTACTTCTATTTTTCACTTCTGTCGCTTTTTTCATTTTTCTCCATCTTGCGTTTTTTCTCCTGCCACTGCTGCCACCACAGCGCCACTACTGCCACCACAGCCCCACCTCCTTCCTCCTGCGTAGGACTTTTCCTGCCCTCCCACCTCCCAGATGACCGGACCCCCTGCTTCCCTCCCCTTCTTAATGGTGGTCACAAGAAGGAGCACCAAAGACAAGCCCGTCTGCACCCATCCGTGCCTGGACCGCGCCCAGCACTGCAGATCCTGGTTCTCACCCCATCTGCCAGTTCGACGCCAGCACCCTATGCTCCCTCAGCCTAGGAAGATTATAAGCCTACCACCAAGCCAACCCCAGTAACACCCATGGACCTTTTTCTTGCTGCTCCTGATCCAGCACCCTCCAAGGAACACCCCATGATCCCCGCACCAAGCTCAGACAGCCACCTCAAGTGCGTATTCCTCAACACACGCTCCATTGTCAAGCATGTGGTAGAAGCTTGGGAACTCCTCAACTCAAGAGCTCCGGATGTCGCCTTCTTCATGGAGACTTCGATCAACCACACCGCTGCCCCAGACATCGCCACGGCCATCCTGGACAACTACAAAATCCTCCACATGACAGAACCAACCCCCCTGGAGGAGGCATTGCCATAATCTACAAGAATAACCTCTGCCAGACTACCACCATCAAGACACAGTCTCAGTCTACTCATGAGCACCTACATTTCCAGATTCAGACCAACACAAACACCCCCCTAGGTGGCACTCTCATCTACAGGCCACCCGCACCCAAACCCAGTTCTGTGAATAAATCGCCAACCTCGTCGCCCTCCAAGCGCTCACCTCTTCTGACTACACCCTACTTGGCGACCTCAACTTCCGCCCTGATACCCACGTTGATCCCAACACCTAAAACCTCCTGGACAATCTCACAACCCTCGGCCTCAAACAACTGGTCAACATCCCCACCCACAGAGCTGGACCCATTCTCGACCCCGTTTTCTCAGCAGGAGACAACATCAACATCTGGCACACCTCAGAACACCATTGGACCGACCACAAGTGCATCTACTTTAACTACACAAAAAACACCACAAGCCACTACACCCCCCATCTCCCTGGCAGATGCTGGGGCTAAGTCACGGAAGCACAGCTCACCAGCGCTCTCAACCAATCTTTCCCACTGGACGCAGTGGACGCAAATGAAGCCACAAGCAACCTACACCGCTGGCTCTCAAACTGCACCAAAAATATTGCCCCCTAAGGAAAACAGCAAGGAATCAACAAAGCAAAACACCTAAGTGGTTTAGGATACACTTACAGGAATCCAAGTGATCCTGCAGATGACTAAAATGTAAATGGAGGATCAGCAAATCAACCGAAGACCACACAGCCTACAAAAATGCAGTAATCATGCACCACCATAACATCAGAACCACCATCGTCAAAGAGTTCACGAACCCAGGGACCAACACCTCATCCATCCGTCCCTCCCTCCCAAGACCTTTGCAACGACCTCACCACCTTCTTTCACAGTAAGATCCAGGACATCTATGAAGGCTTCAGGAACAAAATCCCGCTAGAGCCGCTCACCACCAAGGACCTAGCACCTCAACAGATACTGAACTCCTGGATTTCTATCACCATAGATGACACCCAAAGACTAATGAACTCCATCCACTCGGGAGTACCCTCAGATACATGCCCTCATCACATCCTCATCCTGGCCAGAACCACCATAGCACCGGAGCTCTGCCGAACCCTCAACCAAACCTTCAAGACCGCCATATTCCACTCAGACTGGAAACACACCAAAATCATCATCCCATTTCTCAAGAAACCCACCACGACCCTAGGGAGCTGCAGAACTACAGACCGATCTCTCTGCTCCCTTTCCCAGCCAAGATAACGGAGAAAGCCGTCAATCAGTGACTCACAGAATTCCTTGAGACACACTGTATCCTAGACCCATTCCACTCCGGATTCAGAAGCAACCACAGCACTGAAACCGCACTCTTAGCAGATGCATTTGACACTTTCTCCCACTCTGCCCTCTGCGACAGACTGCACAACGCGCGCATCCAAGACAAAGCCCTGGACTGGATCATGCCCTTTCTTACTGGAAGAACACAGAGGGTGAGAGTACCACCATTCACATCAGAACCTAAAGACACTTATGGCAGAGTGCCCCAAGGGACTTCACTCGGCCTGACACTTTTCAACATCTACATGCCCTGCTTGTCAAGACCACCAAACAACATGAGCTAAACATAGTTTCCTATGCTGACAACACCCACCTGATCTTCTCTCTGTCCGAGGACTCTGCTCAAGCCAAGAGGAATTTCCACAACCAGATGAGAGCAGTTGCTGCCTGGATGGAGACCAGCTGCCTCAAGTTCAACTCGGACAAGAGATCCTCGTGATCGGTTCCACCCCTTCTGCCTGGAATGACTCGTGGTGGCCCACAGCTCTGGACAATTCCCCCACCCCCACTGACCATGCGCCTAACATGGGCATCATCCTGGACTCCTCTCTATCAATGACCCGCCAAGTCAACAATGTTTCTTCATCATGCTTTCACACCCTCTGACTCCTGCGGAAGATTTTCAAATGGATCCCCCCAACATGAAGAAGACAGTTAGCCATGCACACATCATAAGCAAACTGGATGACGGCACTCTATGCCGGCATCACCAAGAAGCTCCAATCAAGACTACAAAGAGTCCAGAATGCAGCAGCCAGACTCATCCTGGACATCCCTCGACACAGCCGCATCTCCTCCCACCTCAGAGACCTACACTGGCTCCCAGTCAACAAGCACATCACACACAAATTCCTGATCCACACCATTAAGGCACTGCACAACGTAGGACCGGCATATCTCAACTACCCCCTCATCTTCTAGGTACCCAACAGACGTCTCAGTTGCTCCCAGCTCGCCTTGCAGCTGTCCTCAAGATACAGAAAAGTACAACAGGAGGAAGATCCTTCTCCTACCTAGCAGCCCACACATGGAACGCACTATCCCTCAAGCTCAGGCAGACCGCATCACTGAAGCGGTTCAGGAAGGACCTCAAGACTTGGCTTTTCGACTGAGCAGCACGCCTACATACAGCGCCTTGAGATTGATGAGTGATTAGTAGCGCTGTACAAATCCATGATTATGATCCATCAGACTATCTGAATTTCCTGGAAGCCAACTTGTCTTCTAAAAGTCTGCAGGGGCTGGGGTGCATACTATTAGGGATCGCATGGGGAGCAGCATCCCAGGTGCCAACAATACTGATGTTAGGAAGGGGTGTCTTACAGAATAACTCTGTAACCGCTTTGTCACTGTTTAGATTTATTCCTTAAGCCACTATTACCACTGATGCATTTTAGCAGTGTGATTGAAGCCACCACAATTAATCCAGCCACATATCTGTTGGTTATCATGGATAAACAATCTTTGTATACCAATATTCCTCAGACTGAAGCAATCATGATAATTAGGGAGAATATGGGCACATGTGAACAACCTACAGATGTCCCTAGTTGAGTCATAATTGAACTGATGAAGAAAGCTATCACAAATAATTATTTACAGTTTGACAGCATCTTTTATTTTCAAACCATAAGGAGTGGCCATGGTCCGAGCTTTGTGCTGAATTTAGTGAATCTCTACATGGCCAATTATGAGATACACAAGATTTTTAAACCTGATAAACTCTTCAGAGATAGCATACTCAAAAGGCTACACTACATAGATTATGTATTCCTAGTCTGAAGAGGTTCAGTACAAGATCTTGAATCATTTCACACTACTTCTGCATTCAATTAGCAATGTCACAAAGCTCAGGCAGTATCCTGTTCCTAGATCTCATAGTAGCCATAGATGACGACAAAGTTTTTGTGTCACTCTATAGAAAACCAACTGAAAGGAATTCCTTGTTACATTATACCAGTATTCATTTAAGGAACTTGAGGGATAATTTGCCTTTTGAGCAATTCCTGCAAATTCGTAGGAATTCTGCCAAAAAGAGGGTTTTTTCAGGGAGTCTGACATCCTCATTAGAAACGTATAAACAAAAGTTATCCCTGTTGATTGGTGAGACAAGCAAGCGAAAGGGCATGGTAAAATCACAGGGAACACCTGTTGGAGCTACACCCCATAAAAGCAAGTCTGGACCACTTAGTGAGTGAGGCAACATCTGACCAGTAAGGAAGAACCATTGTTTTCATTCAAGAGAGGCACAAATTTC
The DNA here is from genome assembly GCF_031143425.1 of Pleurodeles waltl. NCBI lineage: Eukaryota > Metazoa > Chordata > Amphibia > Caudata > Salamandridae > Pleurodeles > Pleurodeles waltl. The sequence goes on from NC_090439.1 coordinate 122,254,748, forward strand.
AAGGATGCTTGAGTAGGGTCAGCCTTACTGGTGACCCCGGGTTATAGTCCGCATAGTTTATGGGGGCTCCTGGACATAGTAGGTCATCATAAGTGTGGGAACTGTGTGGTTTGCAAATATAGTATGAATGGAAATGTATTTATCACAAAAATACCCAGATCTCATTGATGAGCTTTTCTAATTGTAACACTTAGGATGTTATTTATGTAATTTGGAGTCCTTGTGATCTCATGTATGTTTGCCAGACTACACAGAAGCTAAAAAGTAGAATTCTGCAATACAGAAACTGAAGTGTGGTACAACTGGGGAACTGCTGGTGGAACATTTCCAAAAACAAAACCATACATTTCAAGATATAAAGTCGTGGTGGAGCAGACATCACTTGGACCGTGTGGTGGTGACAAATAAAGTGCACTGTTAAGGAGGGAATTGTTCTGGATACACAGATCGGACTCCATCAATGAAGGGCTGAATTCTGTTGAAGATTGGGGACAAGCACTGTTTGTCTGAATATTTTTCCCATCATATATATTTTGGTGCCTTTTCATTTAAATCCATCTCTGTTGTTGTTTTGGTTCTGGGCTAAAGACATTTGTTGAATATTTCTTACTTATGGTAAGTTTTGTTTATACTTTGTAAATCATATCACATGCATGGAACTGGTACAAATCTAGAATGGTTTCCAACTTGCTCTAAACATTAAACATTACATCTTTACATTTTTTATTCAAATTTCCTGCTTTTGAGACTTTTACCATAGTATACATTTTTAGCTTTCTATTGTTCTGTGAATTTGCATTTATATGTTATGTATATAATCATTCTAAGAAGATATATTTGGTAAATTTTTTGAGGGTTGTATGACTTGCTGTATGATTGTCCCACAACATTCAGATCATGCTGGATTTATTGTATTATATGGTTCACTTACATTCAAAGTGCATATTCTTGTCTCTTTTCCTCTTTGATAATGATGTGGGATCTTAAATAGGATTTTGTCAAAATTAACTTTACGACGCAGGTGAGGCTACTTAAATATGATGCCATGAGGCATGTGTGGCTTTTCTTTCTTGCTAGAGATGCAAGCTTGCTGTTTTCTAAACTAAAGGCCCTAGGTGTTTACCAAGCTTTAAGATGTGCTTATGCCTTTGGAATATTATTAATGATTTTTAGGTGGTAAGCTTTGTGCTCACTTTGGGACTCATTTACAAGGGCATTGCTCCACCAGAACATCACTTTTCGTGAAGTTCTGGTGGTGCGATGCCCTGCTCCAAATTTGCACTTTAGGTGGCTTAACACCCCCTTGAAAATACAGCCCCTATACATGCATTATTTTACGTGAAATGGGCATGCAATGTGTGTTGCTGTGGGTGTTCCACTGCAGCACCCTTTGCATATTGACGCTGCCCCAGATTTATGAGAAATCGTAAACCTGAGTCAGCGCCGCCAAAAACTAATGCCACCCAAGGGGTGGCGTTAGAGTGGCACAATGAGGAGAAATACTTTTATTTCTCCTCATTTTAGCTTTTTCAATGTGAGCTGCATTTAGTAGCACACATAGAAGTAGCAAATCATCATTAATGATTGTTTTTCTGCAGGAAGGTGTCCCTTCCTGCACATAAACAATTGATAAATAATTATGATTTGTTACTTTTATGTGTGCTGCAGAATGCAGCACACATAGCACTATCAAAAAAACATTATTGATTGTTTATGTGCGGGAAGGGATCCTTTCCTGCACATAAACAATCATTACCTGCAAGACAGGCACCCAAGCACCACGGTGCAAGGGTGCCTGCATTGACATTAGGTAGCTAATTTTAGCACCAGTGCTACATAAAGCACAGGGGTGCACCATATTGTTGTAAACACAGTGCATCCCTGTGTTTCTAAAATGATGCATCCCGGTGCCGCAAAATTTACCCCAGTGCCAGGCTGTGTGATTTCTTTCTAAATGAGGCTCTTTTGCACCGAATTTGCATCATTTTGTTTTACTCAAATCCAGTGCAAAATTAACTCCACATTTATACTTTGGTGCTAGACCCGTCTAGCGCCGAATTTATGGAGTTAAAGTCATTTTTTGGATGTGGAAACCAACTTTGCATCAATAAGATACAAAGTAGGAGTTGCCGTGCAAAAAATGACTCTATGGCCTTATCGCCAGATTTATCATCCGTGCTAAAATCACGGAGAAGGGGTCAAATTTGTACCATTATTTAACACCTGGGTCAGGGCAGGCATTAGAGGACCTGTGGGCATATTTCCATGGTAAAACACCATGGAATAAGCCCAGAGGTGCCCTCCCCAGGCCCCAGGGACAACCACACACACACCAGAGGGACTGCCAAGGATGGGGGACCCCATCCCATGTAAGTATAGGTAAGTACAGGTAAGTATTTATATATTTTTTAAAGTGCTATTGAGGGCCCTGAAGTGCCCCCCCTACATGCCACTGGATGCGATGGCCATGCCTAGGGAACCCTGGTCCCCTGGGATAGCCATTGGGGTGGTGGGCATGACTCCTGTCTTTTCTAAGACAGGAGTCTTGTGGTATGGACGGGTTTGCATCAGAAAATGACGCTAGGCTGGTTAGAGTCTTTTTTTTTCCTCTAATCTGCCTAACGTCATTTTTTGGTGCAAAACCCCCCTTCTTCCATACCACCAGCCCCACCTGGCTAACGTCTTTTTTTATTTTTATGCTAGTCTACACTTTGAACTGGCTTGCATTAATATGGTGCCTGGCTGGTGCTCTGAAGTGGTGCAAGTCGGGTGCTAAACATTTTGGTGCAAAAATGCGTTGGTGCAATTTTGCACCAAAAAGTATAAAACAGGGCAATGTTTCCTATTGATGCTGCATCCATACGGCTTGTTACCTTTCTATAAGCCATTATGTGAAACATCTTTTAGGCCTGCTAGCAACAATTGATCCAGTGTGGAATGCTTTGATCCCTCGTCCTAAATTTGACCTGCCACTTGCTTTGGGACTTGTTTTGTTAGAACATGCTGATGGGTGATTCCCAGTGACTTTAACCAACACGTTTGATGTAATTCTATTGGAGGATGCTCGCAGCAGCTAAATTGCTATTACTTTTCTCTGTTGATTGCTGGTCTGAGGCCCTAGGCATGGGGTGTCATAAACCTCTTGAATGTTGGGCCTCATTCCTTCTTAAGTTATTTCTTTTTCAGCTATTTTCCTTTTTTAAGTTAATTCCCTTAATTTTACTGCATTCAGGTCCGTGTTTTTGCTTTTCATATCTGCAGTTGTTCTTTTGTCACACGCCCTTGTGTTCAAGTAAGCCGGGTCCTGTGTTTTCGCTGGGCTTCACATGGCACCTGTTTCATGCATGTTAGCACGCCTGACCTTCATAAGTAAACTTACAAGGGGACGCAAATAGGTCGATTAACCTGTTGACTTGCAATTAAGATGTTCTTACCATAGCTCCAGTATGTAATCAATAATCAATACACAATAATTAATAATCATAAACAATCAATAAATCAATAATAAATTGAGTCAGTAATTGTCACCTTTCAGTCACGAATAACCACACCTTTAGTAAAGGTTTAGAATGTTTATTTCCCTATATTAACAAAGCTAAGGTCATGTAGATTAATCTCAAAATCAAATGGAACACATACAGAAACAATACTGGTTGTCCAAAGTGGCGGAAGAAACGCAATCTAATCAAAGCTTGAACTACAACTCATTCTAAAATTATGATACAAATCAATAGCAAAGTCAGCTACATCATGAAGATTAGCAGAGAAATTCATCAAACATTAGTTCCTATTATTATAAGTCATTAGTGAGAATCCTTAACTAACATCAGATTAGCATCAGCATGTTGAACTTCATGCTAAACCAATTTAGTAACACCAATTTGGAAAAACATCTAACTATAGCTCTATCAAAACAGTGCAGTTGGTACCTAGAAAGAAAAAGCAAATATGCATAATAATCACATTTCAGAATATCCCTATCTTTGGTATGGATCAGTAAGGCAGAATCAGCCTTCGTCCTTAGGTCATCAGTCGATCAGCAAGGCATCAGGCTCTCAGTCAGGAAAATATGGGCAAAGTCGTTTAAGCATTAAAGTTAAGTACGACTCGCATAAGAAAGTGATAACTTTTCGGTCAGAAGGAATTAGGGCAATAGCTGTCTTCCCTCAGAATTATCATTTTTATATTAAAGTCACCTAAACTATCCCTAAATTCCCTATTGGTCAGTTAATCGTATGTTCGCACTCTGTCCAATAAAACTACTATCCCAAATCTATGAATTCTAATATTTCTACGTTCTCTTATTGTTGATTGGTTCGTCTTGCAATGTCCTCATCATCCGGCTTGTCAGGTAACAATACTGTTGCAGCTTCCACTCTAGTCAGTATCTTCATTGTTCTTGTCCTGGGAAAGTCAGTCTCACACACATTACACATAAAATGTTTCATCAGCAAGAACATCATCTCCTAGTAGTCGGTTCACAAGAAAATCTTCTGTTATGAGTACACTTAAGCAATACAATAGACATTTCACAGTTTTAGTCACTTGGTCAGCATTTTTATTAAACGCTAAGAAATATAGCTTCTACATAAGGCCTGGCAAAATAGGCTAAGACGCTCGCTAAGTTAAGGCCTACAATTAATAAAGCTGAAACATACTCCATTACTCTCAATATGACATATTACTGCATTAGTCCAAAATATATTAAATATTTCATAAGTATTAATCATTGATTAGTACACTTCATTAACACTGGTGGCCATTCTTCGTGATCACATTTTCAAATGTGTACATTATTTTCTACGTTGTTACATTGTCAACATAAACTTATTATTCAAAATGCATAAACACTCATTAATAATTTTTATTAAAGCACCTGCGCTAGCATCCCTCCTCCGATGACCAAATATGTTATCACACTATTACCCACAAATTTTCTCATCAGCTAAAACTTTTAAATTTTATTTCTTCCCTGTAAAATGTTTCCCTTTTTTTCTTCCCCCTCAGATTATTCTTTAACCTTTTTATTTTAATTCTTTTGCATAATTAGCATAATCCCCATATCCCCAATAGACAAACCAGAACAATTAATATCTCTTGTAATATTTTCAATAGAACCCCATTCCAAATGTTGCTGAGCCAATTTGCCTCTGAAGCAAGCCCTTTACCAACCTTTTCCCAAAGCTTCGGTTCTTTCAAATCAGCACTTGCATTAGTCAGATTAGTAAGTAAGTCTCTTATCTCTTTACTACTATCTGGAATATATGAACACCAATACCTAGAATTAATCATTCTACAGACTCCACCATCCGTTGCGAAAAGAATGTCTCAATCAAGACGATTTTGAAGAGTCAGAGCTCTATCAGCAGCTACTTCAGTATCTATCAGGAGTATGGCCCCTGAAAAATTGTAAGCCTGTTATCCACAATAGTAGACAACTTTAGAATCTTAATTGAATTCAGAATGACTTCCACTGAAGGAATCACTGCTCCAAATATATCTCCCACTGTAGCAGAAGAGGATTCCCTCCTCTGTCCTTAAAGATGTAATTCAGTCACTTTCGGAAACTTTTTCAGATCCTCCATTCGATAAATCTTTGGGAAAACTATCCCCAAATAACATGTCCGTCTTGGAAGACGGTAATAAGCAGTACGTCTATAAATATAGTTAATCCCTGGAATTGCAGGATCCTGTCCATTCAACATAAAAGTCCTTTTATTCTGAAACAAAAACACATGCCTACATTCACTCGTTCCCACAAATAAAATGTCAGTGGCGATTTACGGCTACATATACAAAGTTTCCTTACGTGTTGTGCATCTAAAGTTAATTTCCTTTGTGTTTTAATTGCACTATAAGCATAATCATTGTTGTAAGTTCTTTTCTCCAAGCCTTTTTCTAATTTCTAATTTCTCCTGTCGTCTGTATGTTCTAAGAAGCTTTTCTCTAAAGGTGTAAGCAAGCATGTCAAATCATTTCTATGCCCATAAGCTGTGCCAAACGTCAATGTAGGTTCAAACAATCCTCTAACTATATCATTATCTTTAGCTACTCTACTCCAGTACCTAATTATAGGGCCAAATGAAAACGCAACATCGTAGTTTGAGTAAAAATACTGGATCTACTCCTGGTTATAAAATCTTGTTAGTAACAGACTACAACTTATCCCATAGGTTAGAGGTAAGCTATGATAGGTGACTCCTTCCTCGACTCATGAAGGAATCTGCGTACACAAAAAACAATTCTTCACATCCATTGTGTCAACGTACTCACTCAATAAGCAATATAAAACATTAGAAGAAAGTTCTCCCTGTGCATTAGTATCCTCATGCAAATATTTCTGATTGAACCTAACTTCTCTAACGCCATTAGTGCAGTAGTTGTCTCAAAAGTAGAAGTATGGTTTGGCTTCTCTCTCATGAACAGACATACCCACAATCAACACCACAAATGATCGTCAAACCAATGCTTCTATATTTACAGCGTCTAGCACCTCTACCTTGTTGACTAATGTTACTCATGATCTGTAAAGAATCAGAAAGCAGAAGAAATGTAGAAAAACTTGCAGCAAAAATCAAAAATAGACAAATCTTCTTCCAGCAGTTCAGTTTCACTTCCAGGATGCCTTGCCAAAATCGGTTAGCAGCTTTGTCAAAATCAGGTTTAAAAAAGTCAAATCAGGTTATCAATGTCTCTTCCGGTTACTTTCAACATTCTCTTTCTCAAAACATTTCCCAGATTATTTCAACAGTTCAGTTCATCAGCTTCCTTCATGTGCCAAAGTACTTACCAGGAATACTCTATCAAAACAAAAAGACAAAAACTCTTGCTGCCATTCATTAGTAGTTGCATAAGCCCATTCAAGACCTGCGTATCTTCGACTTGCTATTCTCTTTCTCTTCAATTTTCAATCACCATTCAGCTCTCCATCACTTAGATCTTCTTTCCTTGTTGTATCTCTTTCTTCCTCGATTGTTGGTTCAACAGCCACCTCTTTCCCGTTCTCCACTTGTGATTCCGGCCACTTATCTCCTTTCAGTGGACCCTTTCTTAGTATTCTCTTGAACTTGAACCTTTTCCTTGTTCGGTGGTGTTTTCTCTTGATGGACCTGCAACCGGTTCAGTAGGAGTCAGATCACTTTGTCCTTGATCCACCTCAACTCCTTCCCCTTCTGGGTATGGCAATGACTCTTTTTGTCTCTCAAGATTGTCTGCTTCTGGGAAAGCCCTCCTCTGACTTGGCTCTCGTACTGCTTCAATTGAGATAGGCTCTCTGTCACCCTCCTAGAGGTCTCCTCCCTCGTCTCTTACAGGAGTGACTGAACGGTCCTCAACGGGCTCAGATCCAGTCTCACTTCCCCTTTGTTCTCCTTCCGGCCCTGAGACTTGTTTCACTGTTGTTGGTACTCTCAACGGCCCTTCTTCATTATCCAGTGGACATGCCACTTTCTTCATGTGAATCCAGTTCGGAATTCCAGCACACTTCACAGCTGTAGTAGTTGTTAAGACCACTTGGTATGGTCCCTTCCAACGAGGCTCCAAAACACGTCTTTCTCACATGCTTTCAGATGACAACCTAGTCCCCAGCTCTCAGGTTGTGCCCTGGGTCATGGATCAGTGGCAGTGTGGTGGCCTCCACCTGCTGAGAAAAAGAGCTGACCACATCAGCCAGACCTTTGCAGTAATGCAACACCATATCATCTGTAATGTTGACAAGTGCATTTGCAGCCACTGCTGTCAAACTCATTGCCCTGCCCATGAGGATCTCATGTGGCGACAGTCCTGTCTTTCTGTAAGGTGTGTTTCTCATTAACATCAACACTAGAGGCAACACGTCAGGCCATTTCAAATTTGAAGCCACACACATCTTTGCAACTCTTGACTTCAAGGTACCATTTATCTGTTCCACTTGTCCTGATGATTCAGGGCGGTAGCTACAATGCAACTTCTGCTCAATGTTCAATGATGCAAACAGTAATTAAATTACTTTATTATTGAAGTGACTTCTCCTATCTGATTCTAAAGAGATCGGAAACCCGAAACGCGGTATTAGTTCCCTAAGCAGTAGTTTCACTATTATGAGACTATCATTTCTTCATATAGAGTACGCTTCAATCCAATGACTAAAGATGCAAACAGTCACCAACACATATCTCAAACCTCCACACACAGGCATCTCAATAAAATGCATTTGCATTCTTCTGAACAGACCTCTTGCTCTTCCAATGTGGCTAAAATTAACCACTGTCCCTTTTCCTGCATTTAGCTGTTGGCAAATGACACAAAGATGGCAAACTGCTTCAGCAACTTGTCTAAACTTTGGAGTAAACCAATCATGTTTGAACAAACAAACCATGGCATCCCTCCCAATATGTGCTTGGCCATGATAGTACCTTGCCATTTGGGATAACAGGCTATTTGGTAAGGCCAACTGACCCTCCTCAGAAACCCACAATTCATCTTGTCTTTGAGCACATTTCATTTTGCTCCATGACCGTTTCTCTTCCCTGTCAACATTATTATGCAATGTTTTTAATTCTTCCAAAGTTTCAATTATTTTCAATGCATAGCTTGTACAAGTTTTATCTTCTTCAGGTAACAGTTCCCACTTGTCTTTGATCAATATACAGTTCAATGAGCAAAACCTTGCAACTTGATCCGCATATCCATTTCCCAATGACACATAGTCCTGTGACTTCAGATGTGCATTGCATTTCACCACGGCAATCTGTCAAGCATTTGAATAGCATGTAACAACTCTTTAATTCTCTCGCCATTTCTCACTGGTGAACCAGAACAGGTCAGGAAACCTCTTTGTGACCACAATTGACCAAAATCATGGACTATTCCAAATCCATACTGGCTATCTGTATAGATTGTAAGTTTCAACTGAGCAGAACCATGGCACACTCTAGTAAGGGCTACCAGTTCCGCTACTTGTGCAGAATACACTCCTCAAAGCCAAGAAGCTTCCAAGGTATCTGTAATTGTGCATACAGCATATCCTGTTCTCAGTGTCCCTGTATTGTCTCTCAGGCAAGAACCATCAACAAAAATAATTTAGTCATTTTCTTCCAATCGGGTATCTCTAATGTCGGGTCTCTGTTTCATGCACAAATCATATACTTCAAGACAGTCATGTTCAACATCTTCCTCTTTTTCAATTTCAGTATTTTTACTCTGAAGTAAGGTTGCTGGGTTCAGCACTGTACATCTTTTCAATGTCACATTTGGTGACCCCAGAATACTCGTTTCATTTCTAGTCAGCCTCGCACCAGTCAAGTATTGGGTTATTGTCCTTGTCAGTAGAATCTCAATAGAGTGAGGGACCATTACAGTCAGGGGATATCCCATCACAATGTCCTCACACTGTGTAAGGCTTTGACCAACTGCAGCAACTGCACGGAGACCACCCAGTAAGGCTGCTGTGACTGGGTCCAAAGTAACTGAAAAATATGCTACTGGGAGGTTTACACCTACATGGACCTGTGTCAAGACAGACAAAGAACATGCATCATGCTCATGAAAAAACAATGTGAAAGGTTTTGTGTAATCAGGCATACCCAACACTGGAGCCCTGCACAAACTCTCTCTCAATTCAGTGAATGCTTTCATTTCCTCCTGGTCTAAATCTATGGGATGAATAACTTCCTTATGAGACAGCTTCTGCAATTGTCTTTAAATGACTGAGAAATGTGGAATCCATTGACAACAATATCCCATCATTCCCAGAAACATCCTGACATCTCTGTGTGTAATCGGGGGACTTATCTGCAATATCTTTGTAATCCTTTCTCTGGATATCTTCCTTGAACCCTTCTGAATCTGGTGACCCAAATACTTATTACCTTCTGACAGTACTGCAATTCAGTGGAGACACTTTCTGGCCATTCTTTCCCAAATGGTTCAATAGGGCAATCGTATCATACTTGCACTCGTCCCTTGTTTTGGACGCAATCAGTAAGTCATCATTGTACTGCACCAAGGTCGATTGGAAAGGCAATTCCAATGACTCCAAATTCTTTTTCAAGATCTGATTGAATATGAAAAGTGACTCTGAAAAACCCTTGAGGGATCTTGCACATTATTCTGAACATTTGGATTAGGACCCCTTACTCTCAGTCCTCTCACATTCTGGAATGAATTGATGTCATTACTCTGCTGAACACCTTCCTGCACCATCATCGGACACTCCGCAAATGTGACATGGCAATAGCTTCTTCATTCCCTGCCCATCATTCTGAACCACCATAGTATTCAAGTCTGGACTATGATTCATATTACCTCCACAACCTCTACCTCTCATCGGAGGCTGAAACATCATATTTTCCTGCTGCTGTTGTGGCAACTGCTGCAGAAAATTCCCTTGCACTCCTGTTTGAGCCGCTTTAATCCGCAGCACCATTGCTTTCTCTTTCAGCTTTTTCTGCTTCAACTCAATCTCATCACTACAGTATTTCGCATACTGCGACACCTCATCAATCGTCTTTGCTTGCCAGCAAATTAAAGGATTCTTAATCATCTGACTAATTTCAGGTCTCAATCCTTCCACTAATTTGAAACATGTCTTTTGCCTCAATTGTTTCTGTACCACTGTAATACTTGAATGCCTGCAACAATCTCTCATAATACGCATGTATCGATTCTTTCACTTCCAGAGCTGTCCTGTCAATTCGCTGCCAATCAATATTCTTGGGTGAAATTCTCGATTTCAGAAATTCAATCACCTTATAGTAATTTTCATTACTTCAGGAGATGGTGTACCTGTATTCTTGACTCTCTCTGGTTCACTTGTTGGCCAGTCTACACTCCTCTTGCACTCAATCCACAGACCTGCTGGAACCACTGTCTCTAGTAATGTGTTCATGTCTTCCCACAAACACTTCGCAAGTTTCACAAACCTGTCTGTCTGCTGATACCACTCTATTGGTTTTTCTCTTAATTTTGGATAAGCATTTGTAAATGATAGAATGTCACTTCTGCTCCAATGGACGTGAACAAAAGTTACTTCTGGAATCCCTCTCATTGGTAACATTTTCAGTGAATCTTTATCTTGCTGCACATTTTTTGTCAGCTCCATAGAATCCCTTTTTCTCTTTTCTCTTTTCTTTACCCAACTGCCGTCCCATATGTCTAATGCTCCCCAGGTCTGAGCACTCTGCAGTAATTCTTTAAGGTGTGCCTTCATTCCAGCAGATTTCACATGTTCAAAATATTTTGCCTCAAAATCTAATCCGTAACTCCTTTTCAAATGCTTCATTTTCTCAATTTCTATGCCATATTTCTTTGCTGAATCTGCTAATCTCTGATGCACCTTGCTCACTTCTCACATAATCTTTGGGCACAGATATCTCAACTCTGCCTCTGTGTAGGATTCCAACCTATTCCCCGCCATCGTTCCCTCAATTAGTTCACCGGATTTCATGCTTAGCCTAGCACAAGTTAAATACTCCTTTCCTTTAGGGGCACTCTGTATGGTATTCAGCTTGTCTAACCATTCAGTTAACTGCTGTGCTGTCAATCCTTGTAACAAGATGTTACTTGCTTGGACTGGTGGCACCTGGTGTGCAACTGCATTCAGTGTCAATAATTTCAAGCTTTGTCTAACACTTGGCCCTCTCACCATATCTGGAAGTGCTATGAATGTACTAAAGTCTAGCAATGATCTGGATCCATCAAAAGTCTGACCCACAGGAGAGACTACCTGAGCATGTTCATTATGTCCTCCCCTCATTAGGCTCTAGGACATTGCTCCCTGTTCACTTACAGTCGGTTTCTTCGGTGCAAATAATGGTACAGTTGGATCAACAGTAATAGGTAGCGATATAACATCTGGGTGTGCCCTGGCACCTACACTCTGCGGGAGAGTAACTCCCATGTTCTGATTTATCATCAGAGTCATGTCTGACTGTGTCCCTGTCACTGGAGTAAATCTTGGCATTACCTGCAGCTGTACTTGGGGCAACACAATCGGAGTTGGCTAAGGCTGAACCAGTATGGGTCTCGGGAAGACCTGCTCCGAGGGCACCACTAAGTTCGAAGTTGTTTCCATAATGGGCACATCAGGATATATTCTCTGCACCTGTGGCGGTTGCATCTGTGTCTGCACTACAGGAGTAGTAGGCACTTTAAGACCACTTTGCACCAAACTCTGTGTCAGGTTATCATCAATCTGTACCAGACTTGCTGTCCCATTAACCTGTGTCAGGGCGGTCAGATCAACACTAGTACTCAGACCACTCCATTGTACTGTATATGGTGGTGGTCGATCTCTCAATAACTGTGTAGTAAACTTTTCATCATCCGAATCCTCCTCGACTGTTGAGGACTTTCTAGCCTCCTTACTCTCAGATGGACTTTTACTAGTTTTCCTAGTAGCCTTCTTTCCTTCCTTCTCATTTTCCTGCATTATTGCTGGAAACAACTTAGGGCCAGATGTAACAAGGGTTTAGCGAGTCGCAAACAGCGAAAATCGCCATTTGCGAGTCGCTAAAGCCACTTTGCTATGTAAAAAATGCATTTTGCGAGTCGGAACCGACTCGCAAAATGCATTTCCGACTCGCAAATAGGAAGGGGTGTTCCCTTCCTATTTGCGACTCGCAATGCTATGCATTTTCATTTGCGACCACGATTGCAGTCGCAAATGAAAGCGCAGTTACCATCCACTTGAAGTGGATGGTAACCCAGGCGCAAATGGGAAGGGGTCCGCATGGGACCCCTTCCCCTTTGTGTCTGGAACAAAAAATAATTTTTCAGAGTAGGCAGTGGTCCAAGGGACCACTACCTGCCCTGAAAAATACCGAAACTAAAGGTTTCGGTTTTTTTTTTCAAAGTGCAGACCGTTTTCCTTTAAGGAAAACGGGCTACACTTTAAAAAAAAAAGACTGCTTTATTTAAAAGCAGTCACGGACATGGTGGTCTGCTGTCTCCAGCAGGCCACCATCCCCGTGAGTGCCCTGAATCGCTATGGGGTCGCAAATTGCGACCCACCTCATTAATATTAATGAGGTGGGTCTTTGCGACCCCATAGCGGCTCGCAGAAGGTGTCTGAGACACCTTTCTGCATTCCAAATTGCGAGTTGCAATTTGCGAGTCGCTGGGACTCGCAAATTGCAACTCGCAATTTGGAATCTTCCTACATCTGGCCCTTAATCCCTTGCAAAGTCTCCATTCTCGATACCTTCTGAATGCAATCCCATCTAGCCTCTGCTAGAGTCTTTTTTGCCTTTCTCACCCTCCTCTCAAATTTCAATTGGTGTTGCTGTCTGCCTAATCGCTAATGCCTCAAACTGTGCTGGTCTCGGAAGGGACTTCGATTTATATAGTGCCATCTGTAAATGCTCCAAAACCGTCAAACTGAACATCCCATTTGTAGGAAACATTAAGTTCCCATCTTTCTCTGTCAATTTGCACCATTGCTTTAACCAAAGACATGGCGTGACACCTCTTTCTTCTATTACAATGTAGCTGGTGTATTCTCTGGTGGTGTAAACTCGCCTATACTCGCTGTAATATACGTATCTCCCCTCAAGTCACTTTTTAACATTTTGAAAAACTTAATCTTTTCTACTTTTTGTTTATTCAGAATCATCAGGAAGTGACTTTTAATCCCAAAATTCCTTTCACCCACGTTCTCAAACAATTGCCTCTCACGACGGCTGCCAATCTGTGTGTGACCCCTCTCACTATCCGACCTATCCCAGCGTGGCTCCAATGATGCCACACTCACACATACTGCGGCTGACAAAGTCGTGCGGCTCGTCCTTCTTCTCTCCAATTCACATAAAGCTAATGCAAAATATTGCGAGCACCAATCAAAAAAAACTAAAAACTAAAAAAAACAATCTGCTGATTTACTACAGGAAAGGCAACACAATCACTTCAGAAACCTTACCGATTTTTCACTGATGGCTCTTCCCGCACTTACAGCTACTCCTCTTTCTCGGTCTACCAGATTCGCAAGCACAATTGGACCCGCAAATTTACTCTCAACTGATCAATGGGTTTGTCCTGGTGCACATAAGACTCGCCAAATCTCCGTCAAAAAAATGTTTCACTCACTTTCACTCACACACTGACTTGTTGACCATGCCTGATCAACCTACTAAACCACACAGATTACAACGTATAACCTAGTGTCTCATACACTTTTCAATATACTCCGGAGTCTTAGACCACGCAGGGTCTGTACATCAACAACCATGTGGACAATTTGTGAGCACAAAGGTCTACACTCATATGAAGTTCAACGACTTCCCTACTCTCATATTGCGGACTACACACACTCCTACTACAACTTCATTTGGAGTACGCAAACTCACTAAAACCCTCACAAACCTCACAATTTACCTGCAATTTGTATCAGCTGTGCAAGCACATCCTATTTCACTCACACTATTACTACAACGCTGGGAACATCCTCAAATTCCCATTAGCAGGATCAAGGATCTGGGAAAGTCATTTCTAGGCTTAAGGGAACATCATTTTCTCTCCAGTTATCATCATTGAAAAATGAAATCTAAATCTCAATAATAAATACCTCTCAAAAGGACTAACTTATCAAACTGCTACCACGTCTGTTCGTCTATTAGTATATACTAGTTATCTATGGTAAACTCTTGAGAAGCTGAACCATCAGTCTCTTACCTTGTCTGTTAACACTTGTCACTTTGTACCAGGCTTCTATGGCAAGCTCTTAAGAAGACTAACCATCAATCTGCTACCATGTCTGTTAGCACGCCTGACCTTAATAAGTAAACTTATAAGGGGACGCGAAAAGGTCGATGAACCTTTTGACTCGCAATTAAGATGTTCTTACCATAGCTCCTGTACGTAATCAATAATCAATACACAATAATTAATAATCATTAGCAATCAATAAATCAATAAGCAATGGAGTCAGTAATTGTCACGCACCATGACCTTTCAGTCATGAGTAAATACACCTTTAGTAAAAGTTTAGAATGTTTATTTCCCTATGTTAACAATGCTAAGGTCATGTAGATTAATCTCAAAATCAAATGGAACACATACAGAAACAATACTGGTTGTCCAAAGCAGCAGAAGAAACACAATCTAATCAAAGCTTGAACTACAACACATTCTAAAGTTATGGTGCAAATGAATAGCAAAGTCAGCTGCATCAATGAAACGAAGGACTTGAAGTTGAGCAGTGAAGTTTGTTAAACATTAGTCCCTATTATCATAAGTCATTAGTGAGAATCCTTAACTAACATCAGATTAGCATCAGCATGTTGGACGAATTTGCAAAAACATATAACTAGGCGTTAGGCTCTCAGTCAGGAAAATATGGGCAAAGTAATTTAAGCATTGAAGTTAAGCACGACTCGCATGAGAAAGTAATAATATTTCAGTCAGAACGAATAAGGGCAGTGACTGTCTTCTCTCAGAATGAGTGTTGTTATACTAAAGTCACCTAAACTATCCCCTAATTCCCTATTGGTCAGTTATTCGTATGTGCGAACTCTGTCCAATAAAACTACTATCCCATATCTATGTATTCTAATATTTCTCCATTCTCATATTGTTGATTGGTTCATCTTGCAATGTCCTCATCATCCGGCTTGCCAGGTAACAATATTGTTGCAGCTCCACTCTAGTCAGTATCTTCATTGTTCTTGTCCTGGGAAAGTCAGTCTCACACACATTACACATAAAATGTTGCATTAGCAAGGACATCATCTCCTAGTAGTTGGTTCACACGAAAAGCTTCCGTTATAAACAAATTTAAACAATACAATAGACATTTCACAGTTTAATTTACTTGGTCAGCATTTTTATTAAACACTAAGAAATACAGCTTTTAAATGAGGCCTGGCAAAATAGGCCTAAACACTCGCCAAGTTAAGGCCTGCAATTAATAAAGCTAAAGCATACTCCATGACTCTCAATATGACATATTACTGCATTAGTCCATCACATATTCAATATTTCATAAGTATTCATCATTGATTAGTATACTTCGTTAATATTGTTGGCCATTCTTCGTGATCACATTTTCAAATGCGTGCATTATTTTCTACATTGTTATATGTTCTACATAAACTTATTATTCAAAATAGATAAGCACTCATTAATCATTTTTATTAAAGCACCTGCTCTAGCATACACATGCAACAACTAAAGATATGGCCTTGTTCACATTGGATGAAAATTTATGATATTATACACACTCTTTGAGGCCTTTTTGAGCCTCATTGTCTTGAGCTTCTGGCATTAGCACACAACTATTTTTATACCATTGTCCATTTTGTTTTTAGCCAAATGATATAATCCTTGAAGGGAATGAAATGTTGGATCTTCCCTCTGACTGCACGAGCAAGTAGCTACACTTTTGTTGTTGGTTCATCCTAGGATAAGCACACTCCTGCTAGGCTATATCTACAGGGATGTCCACTTATCTCAGTAGGTAAGTGCTTCTCAGGGTTCTTTTCCATGATATATATATTGAGTTACACTTTTGTGGGTGATAGCAAGTTTTTGTTCAATTCTAGTTGTCTCCTACAAATAACCTGGTCCTGATGATGACCCTTTCTTAAATCGTTATATGGGGGGAAATGTTAACATTTGATACATCAAACTGGTTTTCAAAGAACTGAATCAAGGGATAGCAACATTTCAATGCAGGAGTGTGTTCCTTTTTAGTTCTACATGTATACCAGTAATTTGTATATATCTGCACTGCACATATAACGTGCACACCATTACTTCACTTTATCACTTACACTGCACCAAATCACTGTTTGGAGCACCAATGATACATCCCATTTCGATTTAGATTGGATGACTGATTTTAAAATGATTATCTTTGTTGTTAACAAATTCATTTTATAAATTATCATTTGTAAATTGATTGTTCAAATTGCCGTGGAATTCTAGGCTTATAATTCCCCTGGGAGGGAAGGAACCTGCCAAACCTACAGGAGGTTTGACTATCCTGGAAGAGCTGGAAGTATTGAGACCCTGGTGCTGGTTGTGTCTGCCAAAGGGATGCAGGGCAGTGATTTGCTTGTCCTAGGTGTTGGCAGATATCAGAAAATCCTGGTTGCTGCTTCAGGCAAGAAATGCAGAATCATGGGAGCTCAGTGCCATAACACCAAGAACTGTTATCATGCTTTGACCTGTATCAATGTGGCCCAAAAAGCATTATTTGGCTTGCTCTGTGTGGCTGGGGTTCCAAAGAAAAGCCGTCATGGCTCATCCCATACCACTGTGACCTAAAGACTGGTGTGATTACCCTGTGTGAAAATACCATGACTTAGGGCCCTGAAGTGGGGACCAAGAGAAAACCTAGCACCCAGAAGCAGATGAGAGTGCGGCTGTGACAAGATCCAACGTCTCCTTGAGCCATGACTTTGCTGCAGCAGCCTGATGCAGCATCTGACCAAAAGTATCATTCTTCCCTAGAAGTGGGAGACAAGTTGTACCCTGACACCAGCTGGCTGCAAGCCTAAGCCTTATTCTTCCCTGACTTGCACAGTAGTGCAAATCCAGAGTATTTTTGAACTGTGATAGACTAAGTTCATTCAGCATACAAGAGGGGCTTTTGCGGCACTTCAGCCTTTATTTTACCTATAAAGATCCTATTAGGCAGTGAATCATGGTCTACCAAATGGGGAGAAACACTGGTGGAGAGCAATAAGATAGGGGGCTGAGGTTTAGTTAGCCAGGCACCCAGTACACTAAATTAAGACTGATATTTTTTTTTAAACTCTTTTTATTAAACATTTGCTCAGCTGGCAGTAGTGCAGAAGAAAACAGTACAGAGTAATGTATAGTAGGTGACACAGTTGTTGTATATGCAGGAATAATTCAATCAGCACTGCAACGCATATCCAAAGCACAGGTGCACAAATCACACGAGAGGCCTAGGAACACCAGGGGAAAGCATATTAAAATGTAGAATATCCTTAGATGTTTAGATTTTCCAGAAGCCAGATTTTATGCGGGTCACCCCTTCCCAGAAACTCTGAATTTTGGGACATTCCTACAGTACATGGTAGAAGGTACCTTCTAGGCCACACTCTCTTAAACAGAGAGATGTGGCAGACCTCCCGATCCTATGTAGCTGTGTTCTGCAATAATTGATTCTGTGTATGATCTTTAGCTGGACTAACCTTAATTGAGTTCATAGTCACACTTCTGTGAATCACCTCAACACAGTCCTGGTCCTCCATTACTCCGAACTCTGCCTCCTATGCCGTCCTCAGGGACATTAGGGGGCCTGGGGAGTTACCCAGCAGCTTCCTATATAATGTTGATGTGGCTTTACCTATCAGAGGATCCAACAATAAAAGGTCTTCCAGTGGGGCGCCAATGACAGATGGTCCCCCTCCAAAATATGGCATTGCAGGGCATGATCAATTTGTAAATGACAGAACCTCTCATGTTCTCTCATATCAAACTCCTGTTGCAGAGTCTCAAATGATAAAAAGGATGGCTGCTCATTTTTAACAGTGAAGTACTTTTCTTCTTAAAAGTAAAGCACGGGCCTTGACAATCAGTTATAGCACTGCCGTATCATTGTTTAGTTTTGAGCTCAAGCTCCCTCCCCATCATTCTGAAGAAGTCTATGTTCTGCTTGCAATCACTAAAAAGAAAGTAAAGTGATGAAGATGTTGCTCTTGGTCCACTTCACAGAGCTATGTTAGAATGGACCGCATGACATTAGAGGCAAACAACTTCAAGTACTTTTCAAAAGACAGAAGTGGTGAAGCACCCTTGAATCAATTAAAACTAGAAATGTCCAACATTTCAGGTCCATTTTTAATAATTTGTAATCCTTAGAAACAGATCTTCACAGGATAAAAGACAATCCATTTTATTTCTTCAATGACTGTAGAATTAAGAACACAGCCAGCCAACACATTCCAATTACTTCTGTAGGCTTCTTCAGGACTGTAGCATGAATACACACCATGAAAAACATTAAAAAAAGAAACAATATACAACAACTTTAAAATATACATCACAGAGATTCACTCATGTAGAGCAAATTTCCTATATATCTGGATCATCCCCAAGGGGGGTGATACAATTCACAATGTTTTAGCGATGTAGTCATATCCAATTTCTAAGCACAATTATAGATATCTAATTAAACAAAGAATAGTGAAATAGGAAAATTTGCTCGCATGAGGAACAGAGGAGTATTGTAGTGGATTCTGCTTAGTTTTATTGGGAACCAGGAGATAGCTGAGCCTTCTGGTTTACAGGCTTATGCCTCATCATCTAGTGACTTTTAACCTACTTAGCATGCTCTGTTTTAGCACATTTATTTAATGATTTCTTCCAAGATGGCTGCTATGTTTATAGTTTGGAAGATGTGTTGATTACACATTATCAGTGCCACTCTGTGAAGGCGTCACTATCAGCGTCAAAGTCAAGCGATAGACCTAGGTATTCACATCATGTCCCTTTTTTCTCACTTACGTGACAGGAACATAATGTACTTTTGGAGGGAATTGTTTATGTAATTGCTGCCCAAAGAATGCCTTCTTACCTATTCTTTGGGAACATACCTGTGTCTAGGTTTCCACGTGGTCTATACATCGCACACAGTCAAGGTTATCAGAGGGATTCCTACCACATGCCATCAACGCTATCTATGCTACACGTTGCCTTGATGCAGACCCAGCCTTCGTGTCCTCACGGAGTCTGATTTATAGACCTCATCCCAAATTAACAAGGGTAGGGAGGCGCTTCTCATGGACATGGTACTGGCAGATTAGGTTTAATACACCTAGTTATCTTTAGGTTAGAGATTAGCTTCATTATGCTAGGGTATTATGGTCTATTTCACATTTCAGATTTATTGCAAGATGGTGGGGGTCTTTATATTCATGACTCTCATTTTAACAGTTCTTCTACTTGCATTGCACTTTATCATAATCATTATAGCCATTGCATATTATAGTAGTTTGCAGCCCTGTTCATCAAACCTATTGAAAAATCTTCTGCATCTCCTTCTTTGTCTGTGTGTGACTGATACTTATTGCTCACGTGAGAAAAGGGTAATCACTGTTTAACCACGAGTCCCTTGAGATATTGCACTCTTGAGTCCATGCGTAAAGGCTGCCACAAATCCTTTCTTACTATTTGGGTTTTGATAAGGTACTGCTTGTGAGCCGGGAGGGTTGGGCTGACAGTTGCGACTTGTTGTAGGGTTAGCTTAGTCACCTACAAACAAAAGTACTGTATCCTTAAACCAGCAGTCTTGCCTGGAGTGAGAGTCCAACTATGACAGTATTTTACAAATTATCAGGAAAACATTCAATAACAACATGCCACAGGGCTACCATTCCAAAAGGAAAACATAGTGTGCCCCACAAATCATATTATCCCTTTGTAGCCATCAACATGTGACAATAATCTCATCCAAAACATTCAATATAAGCCATATTCATAAACAGGGGGTCCTTACACAGGGTCAGATATATTATAATAACCTGTGTTAGTTATGATGACAGCCATTCAAAAACAGTGGCAATTCATATAAATGGTGATACCCAACTTAGTTAAAACAAACCCACTAGGCTGTTGTATCAATTCCTACCACCCATTCCATTAATCTGTATGCATATACATACCATTTTTATCTTTCAAAATAGCTTACGGATTCCTCCCTCATGGATTTATGACCAGTGATGGTGTACTCAGTATAATTCATACTATGATCAGTCCCTGCGTTCCAGACTGGGGATCCCCATGATTGGCACCTAAGGGAACATTACGACCAGAGATCAAACATTACATAGAATGGTGCAGGACTTGAGATTCTTAATTCAATAACCTTACAATATCACTACAATTATAGTAATTGGTCAAGGGATAATTCATCCAAACCTCAAGAAGAATATGTATTGTAGGGACGTACTCCCAGAGTCCCACACTCCCTTCATCCTGACACTTTCTAAAAAAAACATTGTGAAAGTACCACTGTACTTACTATAAGGGGGATTACAGGTATCTAATCTCAATAAAATCCCTCCTGTGACCCATAACGAAACATCCTCTCACATCCATATTATTGCTGTCATTCCATATAAGGATGAGGCATGGTGATCATTGTTGCCTTAATTCACCACCACCCCAACATCATTAATTTACAGTTAAGTATTAATTCACCCCAAATAACATTAGATAGTGACCACATAAGCCTGCAGTCCACACCGCACCACACCACACCAGCAGGACCAGGGGAACAGCACAATATATTCACAGCAAACGTTTAATTGCTACAAATTGGACCTGGGTATAATAATAGGGGCAAAGATGTTATCAACACCCTCATCCTCCATCCTTCTGACATGACACCCATTTAAACATTTGTTTACCTTAAAATATACCAAGAAGTGTCAGCCTCAGCCGTAGCTTGCACAACATTGCATAACAAAGGCAAATGGAAAACACATGCCCATTTCAAAGCAAACGTATATGGTTGAATATTCACCCAAATGTCCAACGCCTGTATAGTGCACCATATGGTTGAGGGTCAATAGCCTTTGCTTTCCCCATTGTCTCCTAAATGAGGTCTGAAGGATGGTCAAGAGGGCAAAACAGAGGTCATGCAAATATGTGATGTACTAGAATTACACATAATTCACCTTGACTTGAGGAACAAATAATTCAATCAGTGTCAATGTATTGTTGCTATTGCTTTGCATCACTTGAGACAACTATACATTTACTTTGCCTAGCATGACACATTTTCCGCATAAACAATGTTTACACTGTGGTCCTGGGTCATTGTACACATCCAGTTTAATCATAAACTACATAATCTTTAGCTCTTGGATACACAACTGTTTTTAGAATGTCTATCAAGTGCAGGTATGCATGTTCCCCCATTTGCCATGGATTCAACTGTGCCATTCACCTTTTTAACCTCAGAGTGTTTTATCCCTAGTTAACCTACTTACAAACCTCTGTCACCAGGGAGACTTAGCTGTCCTTATCCTCCTTGACGTCTCAGCAGCCTTCAACACAGTCTCCCATCACACTCTGTTCAAGAGGTTCCACCAGATCGGCATCAGGGGAAACACCCTGGAATGGATTGCATCCTTTCTATCTGGCAGAACTCGGAGAGTCATTCAACCTCCCTTCACCTAAAAGCTGAAGGACATCTTCTGCTGCATCTTCAAGGGTTAGTCACGCAGCCGCACCCTTTTCAACAACTACATGACCCCCTTGGCCAATATCATCAGAAAAAACAGACTAAACATATTCTGCTATGCCGATGAAACACAGCTCATCCTCTCACTGTCCAAAGACCCTGTCACCATGAAGGCCAACTTTCACATCTGCATAAACAGCACTGCCCGCTGGATGAAGGATAACTGCCTCAAACTCAACACAGACAAAACAGAAATCCTCCTGTTTGGAAATGCTGCCTCACCTAGGGATAACTCCTGGTGGCCTGCTGACCTAGGGCTCTCCCCAAAACCAACAAACTATGCCAAAAACCTAGGAATCATCATCAACAATATACTCAACATGAAGAATCAGATCAATGCAGTCTCATCAGCCTGCTTCCTGACCCTTTGCATGCTCCGTAATGTCTTCAAGTGGGTTCCGGTCACCACCTAACCATCATGAGGGCCCTCATCACCAGCGGCCTAGATTACAGCAATGCTCTATACAACAGACTCACAACACCCCTCATGAAAAGACTTAAAATCATTCAGACCTCAGCAGCCAGACTCATCCTGGACCTCCCAAGGTGGTCCCACACCTCCCTCCACCTAAGGAACCTCTACTGGCTCCAGGTACACAAACAAGGCCAATTCAAGCTGCTGACATACGCATAAAAAGCCCTGCACAAACAAGAACCCTCATGTCTCAACCATCGCCTGAATTTCCACTGCCCCTTCAGACACCTGCACTTCACCTCGCTCTCCCTTGTGAACACCCACACCTGCATCTGCCGCAGCACCTTAAGTGGGTGCACTTTCTCCTTCATTGCAGCGAAAGCCCAGAAAAGCCTTCCTGTCCACCTAAGAACTTGCCCCTCTATCCAAGAATTCAGAAGAGACTTCAAGATCTCGCTGTTCAAATAAGGCTCCATGCAGCAACCTCAGTGCCTGGATCCCCTCACAGGTGATAAGTGTGCTCTACAAATCCTGCTTGAAATGATTCATTTGAAAAATAAGAAACAGCTAGAATGAAAAATATTTTGCATTTGAAAATCACAATACACACACAGCATATTGTTTTATCACAGTTTTCTTTTGCTCCCTGCATGTGTCTTTTGTCAAGTGAAAATTAAATGCAAAAAGAACAGACAATGGATGGAATGCTGAACACCTTAGTCACATATCTTGATTTAATCCATATTTATTTTGCCAGTCATGCCATTCCAGTTTGGACCCAACCGTATGCAAATCAGTCTTGTCCCTGCTTCCCCTGGGAACAGTCCAGCCCGAACTACCAGGTCATCCCTGGACCAGAAACAAGCATCCTGGGGCCAGTTTTGGAGTATCACCGTGGGAACAGTCCAGCCTGATCTGCCATGCCAGGTCTTCCATGGACCAGAAACAAGCATCCTGGGACGAGTAAAGATTAAAGGCATAGGCAGCTGCAGCAGAATGAGATGTTGCTACTGAGCATATTACCCACACTCTCCAGCACATTAATTTGGGATTCATGGACGCATATAAGGGTCAGACAGTCTAACCAAACATTCATGACCTTTTGCATGGCATGCTTTCAGATGGATAAATAAAATAATATTGTTGAAAACAATATTGATTCACAAACATATTGGAAAAATATATCATTACAAAAACATCACCTCCCTATACTTAATTAAGAACAACACAAACATCAATGACCCAAAAAATCACTGTTGAAAATATCAGTTTCTACTAATCTTGAAACCACAAATATCGTAAACAAAAATATTGTTACCTATAAATAAATATATGAAATGTCCATAATATTGAAACATAATATTGCGTACACTAATATTGCAAAAAAGGCCCAAATATTACAAAATGATATGATAACTATATGAATTTAAACAGCAACTAAAATCAAACTCTACATAAGTCAATGAATTATCTAACTACATAATTTAAATATAATAACAAAAAGTACACTTTAAACACATACAAAATTAAAATATATTTCAAAACATAAAATACTTCACAAGGAAAAATACTACAAGTTGATGTAATATAGAAAATGAGCATTAATACATACAATTAAACACCAGAATTAGTATAAACACAAATATATATTTCACATTAAAACAGAAACTCTAATTAGCATCCGCAATAAAGGGTAAAAACTGATAAGCAATTAAAATAAATGATGACTTACCAATAAACACCTGTAAAAGAAACTAAACCAATAAAAATATGAAATTATTAAAACAGGTGATCTAAAAGTAGCAGTAAATTTCAATACTTACCACACCAAAATCACAAAAGTTACAAGACTGCCAACAGAAAAACCAGAAAATAAAAAAAAAATCTATCTTTTCAGAAATAAGTAGAACATTTATTTTAACATTGAGGGAAATAACTTTTTTTTTTAAACGTAAAAATAAAAATAAATGACCAAACTCTTTATTTTATATATCTTCCAAACTTTACGTCCTACATAAAATGTACAAAACTATCCACAACTTACAAACCCATCAAAAATTTAACAATGGAACACCTGAAAAAGTCTTAAGCTTACAAAACAAAGTTAAAAGCCCTCAATCCCTAAAAAATACCCACAAATAAATGTTTAAAATATAACTGATAACACTTTTTTTCTCCCCAGCAGAAAATAAGGCACATGAACCAAATTAGAACAGCCTCAATTGAAAACTGAAAAATGAACTGAAAGTATAATAACCAACGCATATGCAAATATATAAAATGCAAAACGTTTGTCCTAATATTTTATTTGCATTTGCAAGCAAACATTTATATTATTAGAATTTATTTAACAGTGTTATAAAACTATTTTCAGACAGAATTACTGAAAGAACAAGATGTATCACTTCACAGAAAGGCAAACAATTACTGTAGGAAAGTATAATCTTGCCTGGCATGTTACTCCCATTTTTACTTGTGTGTCAGTTTGTTTTTGCCTGTCTCACTGGGATCCTGCTAGCCAGGACCCCAGTGCTCATAGTTTGTGGCCTGAATGTGTGTTCCCTGTGTAGTGCCTAACTGTGTCACTGAGGCTCTGCTAATCAGAACCTCAGTGCGTATGCTCTCTCTGCCTATAAAATTGTCAGTGCAGGCTAGTGACCATTTTTACCAATTCTAATTGGCACACTGGAACACCCTTATAATTCCCTAGTATATGGTGCCTAAGTACCCAGGGTATTGGGGTTCCAGGAGATCCCTATGGGCTGCAGCATTTCTTTTGCCACCCATAGGGAGCTCAGACAATTCTTACACAGGACTGCCACTGCAGCCTGAGTGAAATAATGTCCACGTTATTTCACAGCCATTTTACACTGCACCAAAGTAACTTATAAGTCACCTATATGTCTAACCCTCACTTGGTGAAGGTCAGGTGCAAAGTTACTAAGTGTGATGGCACCCTGGCATAAGCCCAGGTGCCCCCACATAAATCAGGGCAATTTCCTTGGACTTTGTGAGTGCGGGAAAACCATTACATGTGTGCAATACATATAGGTCAATACGTATTTATAGCTTCACAATGGTAACTCCGAATATGGCCATGTAACATGTCTAAGATCATGGAATTGTCCCCCCATGCCAAATCTGTTATTGGGGTGTCAATCCCATGCCTCCCCGGGGCTCCAGCATGGACCCCGGGTACTGCCAAATCAGCTCTCTGGAGTTTTAACTGCAGCTACAGCTGCTGCCAACCCACAGACAGGCTTCTGCCCTCCGTGGGTCTGGGCAGCCCAGTCCCAGGAAGGCAGAACAAAGGATTTCTTCTGAGAGATGGTGTTACACCCTCTCCCTTTGGAAATAGGTATTAAGGGCCTGAGAGGAGTAGCCTCTCCTGGCCTCTGGAAATGCTTTGAAGGGCACAGATGGTGCCCTCCTTTCATAAACCAGTCTACACCAGTTCAGGGAACCGCCAGCCCTGCTCTGGTGCAAAACTGGACAAAAGAAAGGGGAGTGACCACTCCCCTGTCCATCACCACCCCAAGGGTGGTGCCCAGAGCTCCTCCAGTGTGTCCCAGACCTCTGCCATTGTGAATCCAGAGTTGTGAGGACACAATGGAGGCCTCTGAGTTGCCAGTGCCAGCAGGTGACGTCAGAGACTCCTCCTGATAGGTGCTTACCTGACAAGGTGGCCAATCCTCCTCTGATGGCTATTTAGGGTCTCTCCTGTGGGCTTCTCTTCAGATAAGGAACGCAAGAGCTCACCAGGGTTCCTCTGCATCTCCCTCTTTGACTTCTGCCAAGGATCGACCGCTGACTGCTCTATGATGCCTGCAAAACTGCATTAAAGTAGCAAGAAGACTACCAGCGACATTGTAGCACCTAATTCTGCCGGCTTTCTCGACTGTTTCCTGGTGGTGCATGCTTTGGGGGCAGTCTGCCTTCACCCTGCACTGGAAGCCAAGAAGAAATCTCCCGTGGGACGACGGAATCCTCCCCCTGCTAACGCAGGCACCAAACTTCTGCTTCACTGGTCCTCTGGGTCCCCTCTCATCTTGACGAGCGTGGTCCCTGGAATACAGGAGCTGGATCCATGTGACCCCAACAGTCCAGTGGTCCATCTGTCCAAATTTGGTGGAGGGAAGTCCTTGCCTCCCCTCGCCAGACAGTAATCCTGTGTACTGCATGAAATGCAGCTGCAGGGTTTCTGTGCACTTTTGCAAGGAATCATTTGTGCACAGCACAGCCCAGATCCCCCGCACTCCGTCCTGCATTGCTCAACTTGCTGAGTTGACCACCGGCTTCGTGGGACCCTCTTTTGTAGTGTTGAGACAACTGCTGTGCTCAGTTTTCTTGAACCTGTGTTCAAGTACTTCTGTGGGTGCTGCCTTCTTCTGCATGGGTTCTCTGTGTTTCTGAGTGCCCCCTCTGTCTCCTCCTCCAAGGGGTGACCTCCTGGTCCTTCCTGGGCACAGGCAGCACCCATTTTCTTCAACCACAACCTTTGCAGCTTGCAAGGCTTGTTTGTAGTCTTTCTGCAAGAAAACAACTCTGCTTCCTCCAGCTTTCCGTGGGACATCTTCTGTGCAAAGGAGAAGTTCCTGGCACTTTCTGTTGTTGCAGAATCTTAAGCTTCTTCAACCCGGAAGGCAGCCATTTTGCACTTTCATCCGGGGTTTAGTGGGCTCCTGCCCCCCGGACACTTTCGTGACTCTTGGACTTGGTCCCCTTCCTTTACAGGTCCTCAGGTCCAGGAATCCGTCTTCAGTGCTTCGCAGTCAGTTGTGGTCTTTGCAGAATCTCCTATCACAACTTTAGCGTGTTTCTGGGGAAGTAGGGTAACTTTACTCCTACTTTTCAGGGTCTTGGGGTGGGGTATCTTGGACACCCTTTGTGTTTTCTTACACTCCCAGCGACCCTCTACACACTACACTAGACCTGGGGTCCCTAAGTGGTTCGCTTTCCACTTTCTTAGTATATGGTTTGTGGTGCCCCTCGGCCTATTGCATCCTATTGTATTCTACAGTGTTTGCACTACTTTTCTAACAGTTTACTTACCTGTTTTTGGTTTGAGTGTATATTTTGTGTATTTTACTTACCTCCTACGGTAGTATATCCTCTGAGATATTTTTGGCACATTGTCACTAAAATAAAGTACCTTTATTTTTAGTAACTCTGAGTATTGTGATTCTTATGATATAGTGTTATATGATATACGTGGTATAGTAGGAGATTTGCATGTCTCCTAGTTTAGCCTAAGCTTCTCTGCTATAGCTACCTCTATCGATCGAAGCTGCTAGAACACTACTAATCTACTAATAAGGGATAACTGGACCTGGCACAAGGTGTAAGTACCATTAGGTACCCTCTATAAGACAGGCCTGCCTCCTACAATTACTCTCCCACATGGGCTACACTTAAGGCCAAGATAGCATTGGAACCAAGAACGTTAACTGAAACTGTACAAAATACTACTCTAATGCATTTTATGGGATGGCTACTATGAAAAATGATGTTGTTATTCAAATCAAATCAAATCATTAACATTTATAAAGCGAGCTACTCACCCGTGCGGGTCTCAAGGCGCTAGGGGAAAAGGGGGGGGTTACTGCTGCTCGAAAAGCCAGGTTTTTAGGAGTCTCCGGAATGCGGAGTGGTCCTGGGTGGTCCTGAGGCTGGTGGGGAGGGAGTTCCAGGTCTTGGCTGCCAGGAAGGAGAAAGACCTCCCATCTGCCGTGGAGCGGTGGATGCGAGGGACGGCAGCAAGCGTGAGGCCAGAGGAACGGAGGAGGCGGTGAGGACGTAGAAGCTGGGGCGTCGGTTGAGGTATTCCGGTCCCTTGTTGTGGAGGGCTTTGTGTGCGTGGGTGAGAAGTCGAAAGGTGATCCTTTTGCTGACTGGGAGCCAATGCAGGTGTCTCAGGTGTACGTAGATGTGGCTGTTGCGGGGTACGTCGAGGATGAGGCGGGCCGAAGCGTTTTGAATGCGTTGCAGGCGATTTTGGAGTTTGGCGGTGGTCCCAGCGTAGAGGGTGTTGCCGTAGTCCAGGCGGCTCGTGACGAGGGCGTGGGTCACGGTTTTTCTAGTGTCGGCGGGGATCCAGCGGAAGATCTTGCGGAGCATGCGGAGGGTGAGGAAGCAGGCGGAGGACACGGCGTTGACTTACTTGGTCATGGTGAGAAGGGGGTCCAAGATGAAGCCGAGGTTGCGGGCGTGGTCTGTGGAGGTCGGTGCGGTGCCGAGGGCCGTGGGCCACCGGGAGTCGTCCCAGGCGGACGGGGTGTTGCCGAGGATGAGGACTTCCGTTTTGTCAGAGTTCAGCTTTAGGCGGCTGAGCCTCATCCAATCTGCGACGTCCTTCATCCCCTCTTGTAGGTTGGTCTTGGCGCTGACGGGGTCCTTGGTGAGGGAGAGTATAAGTTGGGTGTCGTCGGCGTAGGAGGTGATGATGATGTCGTGCTTGCGTACGATGTTGGCGAGGGGGCTCATGTAGAGTGTCGGGCTGAGCGATGAGCCTTGAGGTACGCCGCAGATGATCTCGGTGGGGTCTGAGCGAAACGGTGGGAGGTAAACTCTTTGGGAACGGTTTGAGAGGAAGGAGGCGATCCAGTCCAGGGCAAGACCTTGGATCCCGGTGGAGCGGAGGCGGGTGATTAGGGTGCGGTGACAGACGGTGTCTTATTAACGTGAGAGAACACAATCACACTTCAAATTACACCAAAATCAGTATGCCATGTACTTCAAGGTTTAATAGAGTCAACCACTAGTTCCCAAGAGTCCACCCTTAAAGTACCAGAACTAGCTATACCCACTTTAAAACTCTTAATACAACAAACTAAGAAAGCGGCTAGTGATACTCCGTCTGCCACTAGAGGATAGGAAGAAATTCAAATTCCTGAGCACTTAACTACGACTCATAATGATGAATCCCTCTCCAACAGGACAATCTAAATAATGACAAATGCATTATATTATTTGCTACAGCAGATAATTTATTAAGACAATGCCAAACATGGATGATGGACAGAACATTTAAAATGTGCCCTAAACCTTCCACTGAGATATACAGCATACATGGTGAATACCAAAATAGTAATATACGTCTCATATATGCCTTGCTACGCAATAAATAAGGTACCACTTACTGTTAAGTATTAAACAACATTATTACCACTTTAGTCAATGCATTTGGATACATCTCCAACAATCTATACTAACCATAGAATATGCAACAAACAGCCAGTTTGCCTTAAAATAAAGAATCGTGAATTGCACTAGTCTATGTTCTTGTAACAGACGTAGCTAACCATTACAACTTACCTTTAGAAAGCCATTTTTCCAACAAAAGAAACACAAACTAATGGGCTTGTGTATGGGGAATTGGCATAGGCCACTGCTGCAAGTCTTCTTGCTACAATGAGCTACTCCATTGTGGAAGGGCATGAATACACCGTATTTATGAAATACGTTGGATTTCTGTCCTTTTCCCCTACACTGGCACATAATTGGCTGTCTAGCGTCAATGCAGGCACCCTTTCACCATCGTCTAGGGTTTCTACATTGCACGCAGAATTATTTTTGTGCAGGAAGGGGCACCTTTTTTTCACAAAAACAATCCTGAGAGTCGTTTTCCTCTGTCTCTGTGCGCAAATGGTGACCATTCACCTGATTACAAAAATACACATACATATAGTAAGTATAAGGGCCAATGACATTGATATCAGGGTATAAACAACTGTTGTGTGTCTGATTACAAATGGAAAAGTTTTTATTGAGGAAGTTGCCTTTTCCAAATAAGCCCCAGCGTTTCTTTTTCTGACAGATGTGGCTAAATTACTTTGCTTATGTTTTAATTACGCTTTTCATGCACTTTGTTGTCTACGCTTGTACCAGACTTCCTTCCTCTCTCTCCCTAGGCGGCTCTACTTGCGGTTAATGGACTGCGAGAGCAGCATAATCAATGAACAGCCGATAAAGCTGAGAAGCCCCTTGAAGAAAAGCGCATTTAAATGTAACCAAAAACAACGTGGAGAACTAGACGTGCAGAGTTACGGCAGGCTACTATTCTTGGAAACGTATGCCATGATTTTCTGATGGCTAATTTCGTAAGCAATATTGCAGTCTATGATCGTTACCATGAATTCCCTATCCTCCTGATGGTTTCGTCTTAATAACATCCCATGCGAGTACTCAAGGATGATAAATGCATACGTTTTTGATTTGTTTACCAATAGGGGTTGTGTGCGTGTGGCAATGGAAAGCAATCCTGTAACGGCGGTTGTCTCCAGTTATCAATGGTGTCAGTGGATGTGATTTCTACATTGCTGGCAGGAGGCTGGTCTGACATTGGAAGTTATGGTTTGCAATAGTGTGATCTGGCAAAGTGGAGAATGTATCGTATTTTAAATTTTGATGTGAGTTGTGTTTTGTGGTGATGGACATTGTGATGTAATAGAAGATAGTTTGTGAAGTGGTGATGGTATGTGGTCTTGCGAGGTAAAGTGTGTCTTCGTAATGTTAAGTGCGAAGTGCTATGGGTATCGTTCTTAGCGTAACTGTTCCTTTTACCTTTCTTTGTGCCTCTCTTTCTCAAGTCTCCTCGTGTAAATGCTTGCTCTTGTGCTTGAATCCATTCTCCTGATGTAGTGTTCACCTTCAAGCTCCTTTCCCTGTGTCTCTCTAACCCGTGCGTCAGCACCAACTTGCTCCCTTAATCTGTCCTTAGCCTCTCGGTTTTCTGTGTCTGTTTTTACTATCTCGGTGATCTCTTGCCTACGTGTCCAAATCCTTCTGTCTCCGTGTCTGTTCTCTTTCGCCTTAGTGTGCGAATCCTCTATTGCTCGCTGTAAGCCCATAGGTGCGAATGGTTTGGCATTTCCCAATTTGCGAATTCCAGTGAGGAATTTGCAAATTAAGTAACGCTAACCCCAGGGTGCTGAG
This sequence comes from Pleurodeles waltl, assembly GCF_031143425.1. Taxonomy (NCBI): domain Eukaryota; kingdom Metazoa; phylum Chordata; class Amphibia; order Caudata; family Salamandridae; genus Pleurodeles; species Pleurodeles waltl. The sequence goes on from NC_090439.1 coordinate 122,286,292, forward strand.
GGCCTAAGGCCCCGTCTGATGCACCCCCAAAAAATGTTTGCAGACATGTGAAGCACACACATGCCCGAAGGGGTACATGTCTACACACATGCCCGTAGGGGTACATGACATGCGCTACATGTCATTTTTAAAAATGCATTTATAATGCATTTTTAAAAATTGCACATGCTTACCACCAAACTTGAGTTTGTGATATTTGCATTTCCTAAAAGCCCAATTTGCATTTAGGAAATGCTTTATACATGTGCTTTGGAAATCGCAAATAGGAATTCCTCATTTGCGATTTCCTATTTAGAGAATCACAACTTGCAATTCTCTAAATGGGGCCTCAATTTTAAGGAATTTGCTATTTTAGCGATTCCTTAAAATTGCACTGCGAATGCCTTTCATACATCTTGAAAGGCATTTTTGCATTCGCATACGGCTGAATTTTGCGATTCGCACCGTTTGTGAATGCAAAAAAGTTTGAGACATGTGGCCCTCAGTTCCCATGTCCCAAGCTCTGCTCAGAAAACTGGTGCGGTTTTATTGCATGTTGGTGCACCAAATGAGTAGTCTGTCATCCACCTCATGCTTCTTTAATCGGGTACTAGACACTCCATGTCCTTTCATCTTACTCTTGCAGGTTCCTGCTTTCTTCCTTTTTGACGTGTTTTCAGTCTTTCTCTTTCTCCTTTTATCCCCCTTGTGTGTTTTCCCTATCTTGCTCTCAGGACATGTCTGATGAGGAAAAATAAGTGGTGGTCCCCAAAAACGAATGCCAGTGGCCCCACCAGCAACCATGGGTTCATATTAAGAACTGCTTGTTCCACTGGAACAGTTATCTGTGCCTACTGTCTCTGTTTATTGCATTCTGTGCCTATACCCCCCAAAACATGACTTTATCATTTTGCAGGTTTGATCATATGTCTCCATCCCTGAGTCCCTTGGTTGTATGTTTGTGTCACAAGGTAATGTATGAGACTTCTAAGTCCCCTTGTTCCATTGTCTGTCTCCCTGGTCTGTGCTTGTTTTCTATATTTGTGAATAATGTATATTTGCTCCTGTGTCCTTATTGTTTGTCCTCATTTTTGTGTCCTTTTCCTGATTTTCAGTATTACCATGTACCACTTAGTGCCATGGAATCTATCTTCAATCACTGGCAATGTAGTGCTGAGATGAGGGTTCTGATAGGGTGGGATGTGAAGGAGAGATGTATTATGGGTGTGATTTTTGGAAGATGGGTGAAGCAAGGAATTGCGTAAGATTTAAATGCAGAGATTGACATTGAAAAAAAACATTCAGATCCATGGTTCTCCAAGAAGCTGAGAGCTCAGAAACAGTTGTGTGGAAGGAAAGAGCAAGTATGGAGATCCAAATATTATCCTCTAGATGGAGAGGTTTATAAGCAATCTATTGCGGTGTATAAAAAGCATACATTAGAGGAGAAAAAAAAAATTCTCTAGCAAGATTTTACAGTCTAATAACTCTGCAGTAGAGCTCTTCAACACTGTGGAGAGCCTTGCAAAGCGGCCTGCACCTAGTAATAATAATTGCAGCCAAGTGTTTTGTTACACTTTAGCTAACTTTTTTTCAGAGAAAAGTAAAGGAAGTCTTTGACACTTTTTTAACGAATAGTCAAACATTGCCCTTACTTCTGTCAGATAGTGGTCAGCAATCTTCATCTGTGGTTTTGGAAAAGTTTTCATCACTCAGTTTAGGGCAGCTTTTCAGTCTAATACAATCCATTAAACCCTTGCTCCCCAAAGATTGTGCATCTCATTCCTGAAATTTTAGGTCCTCAATCGACACCTATGTTTAATAAAATAATTAACAGTGGTTACTTCCCCACTGAGTGGAAGAAGGTTTCCATTCTATCTTTATTAGAGCCTCGTAATAATACGCTAGTCTCCAGGCTTTCATTTCCAGCTGAGCTATTGGCAATGGTGCTGAATATGGAATTTATGTCTTTCATAGATATTAGAAATCTGCTGGACCATACACAATATGGATATAGAAGGTCCCTTATCACAGAGACAGTTCTGATAACTGCTTCAGAGGAGTTAAGGTTCATTTTCTATGTAAGCAGCGAGGACGCACTAATACCTCTGGACCACTCAGCTGGCTTTGATACTGTCAACCACACCGTCTTGATTGAGCAGCTTGCTGAATTGGGAATAGGTGGTCTTGCCCTTAGCTTGATAAAATATTTCCTTATGGAAAGAGTGCAACATGTTGTCTTAGGAGAATTTATCTCTGATCAATTCTCCCTGCCATGTGGTGTGCCACATAGCTCCTCACTGAGCCCTACTCTGTTCAATCTATATGTCACTTCCCTGGCAAGACTTATCAAATCATTTGGATTTTCAGTGGTGTCAAATGCTGATGATACTCAAATAGTGGTATCAATACTCAGTAATCCAGAAGACATTGCATCCAGATTTAGTTCCTGCATGTCCCAGATAGGTAGCTGGATGATGCAAAATTGCCTAAATCTTAATTGTGGCAAAATGGAGGTCCTTCTCCTGGGCAAAGATAATTCATTTTGGCCACCAAATTGGTGGCCTCAGGAAATTGGGTCACCTCCCTTACCTGTACAGAAAGTAAAGCATTTGGGGATTGTCTTTGATACCAAACTCAATTGTGAAGATCAGGTTAATACTCTGGTTTCAACACTGGTATGTACTTTTAAAAATAGTTAGGAATATTTAACCTTTTAGTCCCCCTGGTCTCCAAAAACCGGTGGTCACTACTCTTACACTAGCCTAAGAATTCTTCATAAACTTCAGATGCCACAGAGTGCAGTGGTTTGGCTCCTACTGGGGATTCCAAAATATCAGCCTCAAGCCTTGTTTAAGCTTCACTGGCTTCCAGTGGCTAAGCAAATAGAATTCAAGGCTCTCTGGATAGCCTGTAAGGCACTACAGAACATTGGCCCTGGTTATATTCAGGACAGATTTATCTGATACACCCCGACCCTAAAGCTTAGATCCATGGAAGTCATGTGCCTAGTGCTGCCCAGGGCTAAACGAGCATTCTGGGGAGGCAGAAGTTTCTTTTTCAGGATGGCTAAATTGTAGAATTCTCTCCCCATGAATCTGAAAAATGGTTCAGATTTATTGCCTTTTATGAAATCCATTAAGACCTGCTCTTTATTCATTAATGTTGTTTATCTTTTTCAGTGCCCTAATCATGACAGCAGTAGTGCCAAGATGCACTCCGGCATTCGAATGCTATATAAAATCAAAAATCATATCAAAGGAGAATGTATAATGGGAGATGGGCAATGTGGACAGGGTTTAGCAAAATGAACGGGTCAAAAGGTTGACATGGAACAATTGTATGCTAATGGTGTAGTGACTGTAATATGGTGGTTTGTGTTTTTGCACAAGCTTAGATCATTTATATATCAGTGAATGATATGCTGTCTACTGGCCGGCAGGACTATATTTCCCATGATCCTGTGAGGGCAAAAAGAAGGCCTTTTAGTTCACCACCATTCACCACCAGCTGTCAAGCATTTGAGACACTATGTAGCACAGAGGCACTTCCAGTTGCGGGGAAAACAACGTGCTGTCTATTGGCTGTCAGGACTACGTGTCTCATGATCCTGTGAGGGCAAAGAGAAGGCCTTTTACTTCACCCCCAGCTGTCATGCATTTGAGGAGCTATATAGCACAGAGGCACTTCCCCCTGTGGAGGCCACACCCGGGTGAAGCCCAGGCCAAGGACAGGCCCATTTTCAGCCTGTCATCGACTGGAAGAGGCTTTGTCTGCTCTAGGACAGTGGCAGGTAACTTGTTGTTTTAATCTTATTACTCCAATTTCTTGGGTACTGTTGCCACTCACTGATTTGTTGGTTTTACCATATGGAAAAGAAATGATGCCTTGAGTAAACCACTAACCCTCCCGGCACCTGACTGAATCTCTTGCATTGAAGGCTTCTTGGTATGGATTGTTGGCATAGTCTCCAAAGTGATTTAGCTAGCTGAGTGCAGACTGTCCCTGACGGGGGACAGCCCATTCCCGTGCAGAATGAGTCTGGAGCCATTACCAAGGAGAGGCTCCCTGGTGTTCACTGGCCAGCTAGGACCTGAGAGTACCCCTTTGTTATGTGATCCCTCAACTCAGCCATGTGCTCACACCTTGATCATTATTGTGCTATACAATACTGACTTGATACAGGCACCTAGTCAGCCCACAGAGCCCCAGCCCAGTGTGTAAACGCAAGAGGAGGATCGCTTGCCCTAGAGGGAAACCTAACCAGATAAACTATGATCCACCAACTGAGGATTTTTCCTGGCAGGATCTGATTAGTGTGGAGGATTCGGTCAACTCACTCAAAGAAGAATTTGAGGCTGTCTTCAGCACTAAGTTACAACCCGTCATTTCCAGGCTGGTGTCTATTGAATCAACTTTGCTGCGTCATGTGGAGGCCAAGGATACATGTGATGGAGGGAGTGCCACTTCTGGGCAGTGGAGGCATGGTAGTGATATCCCACATGATACAGTCACTTGCAGCACCGTTACACCTTTTACACCTGGTATGGGCGATCAGCCCCTTGCTATTGGAAGGTCTGAATCTTGTGACTGACCAAGTGTCACTGAGGCCAGCATGTGTAGGGACATAGCAACTGCACCAATGGACACCTCACAATCACTGGTGCCATGGTATGCAGCTCTATTACACAGGAATGGGCTTCCCACATTACATCTTTCACCGGCATCAAGACCATGCTTTGTCAGTCTGGCCAATGTCCCTGTGTTATCTTTGGGGGTGGTTGAAACAGCAATCAAATGAGAAATAAGGTCTCCCATTGGCTGAACACTAAAAGAAATCCAACAGCATGTTTTGTTTTCCCTGTCAGAGACATTTTATTAGTATGAACGATTGAGTGGGTGGGTTTGTGACAAAAGAGTATTGATGGGGTTTGTATTTTTGTGAATTTCTGGAGACCTCACATTATAGAAGGTCAGGTGTCCTAAGCCGACAGGGACCATATTCAATCAAATTAGATCCATCTCTTGACACTAACTTATTTTTACAGTACTTTGGCTTTAGTGCTGAGGTGCTCGCCAGCGCAAACCAATGGGGGACAGCCTCTGATGCCTGCAATTTCTAATCGATTTGCACTACTCTCCACCCTGTCTGTGGTGGATTGACTCTTTGTTGCAGGACCCTGAATCCTGCCACCTCTAACTGCGGTGTCCCGCACCTTTACTGACTGTGCAGGTGCTTCAATCTGAGCCTTCAGCCAATATCGCATCTTCTGCCCCGTTACTAGGCCCCTGCATAAGGGTGAATATGGTCCCCTCTTTGCCAATAAAGTGTTGAAGGGGCAGCACCATCTTAGAATGCTTAGTTCGAACATATCAGGGGTCAAGGCCAAGATGGAATCAAAGGCTTGGATGAATCTGGTCCAGCAATTTGACAATGTTTTGCTGTTGGAGACCTGGGCCACAGAAAACATTCATTAGGCTGGTTAAAGATGTCCTTGGGATGTACAATAGAATCTTTTGATTCTGGCAGCAGACTCATCCAGGCTTTTAATTTAAAATGGCCTTTGAAAGGAGGGCTATACATGGTAAACTTTTATAACAATGCATTTTCGGCCAAAGATAATAGGAACTTTAGTGTCCTGTCTGCTTGTACTGACATTTTGACTTCCCACCTTCCTCATTCTGGGGGGTGCGTTGCTCTTCTGGTATTAGGTGTTTTTAATGCTAAACTGGGGGACACAACAACATTCATTGAGCCTCAGTCATCTGAATTTTCCAACCAATTTTCAGCAGGAGTTGCTATGCCAACAGCACTCTTCTTTATCCTAGTTTAGTTAGCCACAACTTGTGTAATGATTTTGATTTTCTTAACCACAATGTATCTCATTTTGTTACATTCATTGGGAGAGGACATTGCTCCACCATTGACTATATCCTTGTTTCCAGAGGTATGGCTACTAGAGTGATGTAGGGTGGTTTAATTTCTAACATGTTCAGTGATCACAATGCCCTCTACGTTTCCATCAATCATCCTGTGTTGGCCCAAAAGGGATCTCTGGTGGGCAAATCCCTTATTAAAGTGAAGAATACCCCTAGCAGACTTGTATGGAGGCACATTGACAGTGAACTAGTGTCCACTACGTAGTGGCAGATAAACAGATTTACATCTCTAATTGTTTATCTTTGCAGATTGACAGTTGCCTGGTTGTCGACTCTTTTGTGGCCCAGGGGGATGCTAATAGGTTTATCCTCATAATGAAGGTTAAGGTCAGGGACCACAGCCTGGCTTCCTGTTTTGACAAAACTTGCAGGCTGCCATTCAGAAAACTACATTTTACCTTTAGAGAAATCTTCTTAGAACAGTGAGGACATAGTTCACTGTCTGATAGCTAACTCATAGGCACTGATGATTAGGAAAGCTGAAGTAAGAAACACGTACTGGGACAAGCTGGTAGAATCCTGTCCCTAAAAGGATTACGGGACTTCCTGGAACCTGGTAAATAATTATTGCTTGGCTGACGCACCTAAGCAAGCCCTTGATTGCAACATTACTCCAGAGGCCTGCGTGGCTCACTTCCAGTGCCCTAAGAACTAAAGTCAATGATGAGGGGTTTCCTATTCAACCAACTTTCCCTCCGGAAATAGCTTTTTCCCTAGAAGAGGTCACCACAGCTATACAGCGCAGCTGGGCCAACAAAGCCTCTGGGCCAGACACCGTCCCAAGGCCGATACTAATTTCTGGGCCCCATTGCTTCCAGATTTTTTTAATGCTGCCTGTCAGTATGAGTTTCCTGAGGAATCACTACTATAGTCCCAGTCTTAAAAAAAGGGAATGGACAAGATAGAGTTTTCTACTGGGCCATTTCTCTTTAAAACTCCTCTGGGACAATTTGGGCCACATTATACTTTAAAGGCTGGAACTTTGGTTACATTAAAACTACGTTCTTGTAGCGGGGTCACCTGTGGCAGATTGGGGTGTCTTCCCTTTCTTGTACACAACACATTGACAAGTGCTATAAGGATTGCAATATCTTTGTTTATTGTCTTTTAGTCCTCTCTCATGATTTTAGTCGTGTAGTTTCCATGTTCCTTTCCCTTTTTGTTTCTTGCTTTCTCTTGTTTTTCTGTCTTTTCTTTCCCAGGTTATGGATTCCAGGACCTCGGAAGAGGAAAACAAAGGCGGTGGTCATGCAAGTGGTTTCTTTTAGGTAGGTGTAGGTTTTGGGAAGGAAAGAGGGTAGTGCCCATGCAGAGGTGAGGAGAGAATGTGCCTTTTCATTGTTTGTGCTGGTCCTTTCCTCTGGGATATCTTTGCCCGTGTTCCCAAACTGTAGGTTCAGTGCCCTTGGTACTTAGGAGGAGGTATATGCTAGCTTGTGGTACCTTCCCATCCCATACCTCCCTCTCGTTCCCCGCTTCACCCTTTTCATGCGGTAGGCCCCCACACCCGACTGCGTAACCTCTTCTGTACCTGGAAGAGCCACGCCCCTCCTGGGACATGGAGGGATCCCTTACCTTCTCCTTCTCCTTCTCCTTTTCCTTTCGGACTGCTCCCTTCTCCACTTGGTTCCCTGGATCACCCTTCTCAGTCATCTCTGCTGTCTGACCCACTCCGACGCCATTGCCTGTTGCTCTACTCGGCTAGGTTGGTTCCTCCTGTGTCTCATCTATATCTCAGTCTTTGTCTCCTTCTCCCACAGTCCCTTCTCCAGCATCCCAGCCACTCTTAAAAACATCTGAACGCACAGTCGTATGATCAGATGTAGTGCTCCCTTCAGTACCTTCGGGGGCACCTTCCTATTCGGCTTGGACCATACTTGATTGCTGTTTTGCTCAGGGCTCTTCCTGTCACAGTTGCTTCCTCCCATGCATGGCCGTTCGGGCCATGCAATCATGGGATACCTAAAGAGGAAGTCTCCATTGCTCTGCTCCAATCCCAGAGCGTGTTCAACCTTGAAAAAAAAGGGTTGGAGAAATAAGAACCACCGTAATATTCTTTGGTTGGTATCCTTATGGCGGGCCAACCAAGTTAAAGGAGCGTGATTGGTTAGGAGGGTGAAGGACTTGGCGGGATCCTTAACCTTCTCCTCTTTCCATCCGGATCGCTCCCTTCCTCACTCATTGGCCTATATCACTCCAGCTTTATGCGTGCCACAGGGTTGATTTTCAAAGTTCTGCAAGTACAAGGAATAAGCCTATTCGATTTGCAAATGTAGATGTGTGCATGTTTTAACATATAGCGCTGGGATCTGGGCCTGTACAACTTTGAGTAATCTGCAGATAGAAGAAAACAGGGTGCTGTCCAAGCTTGTAGGGGTTCCTCCTAACAGTAGCAACAATAAGGTGCATGAGCAGCTTGGTCTAGATTATACCGAAGATTATATTACATTTGCCCCGTTAATAATCTTGTGTTCAATTTGGTCCAATGCCCAGGCGTCTTCTTGTAGTGCGGTAATTAAAGACTGTTTGGAGTGTGCACAGGGACTCTTATTGCCATGGTTTCAATATATTAAAAATAACCTCTCTAGCCTTGGAAGACCCAGTCTTTTAACCAACCCTACAGCCATCACGCAAGAGGATAGGAAATGGATCAAAGTAAATGTTTTTGCTGGAATGGTCCAGGGCCGGGGGCTTGGCCTGATCCTCTTTGGATTCTCGCAAACAGTACATTTTGACTAAAACATGTCCTGGACTTGTACCCTACCTAGAGTGGGTTAATAGTCATTGGGAACAATCACTGCTTATAAGGTTCTGCCTGGGTTCTGAGAGATGCTTTCCTCTTGGCCAGTATAATGCCTCTACTATTTGTCATTGTCCCAGTGATGAAACTTCAGACCAAACCCTACTGCACTTTTTGTTTTTCTGCTGGTTTTTAGGAAACTGACAATGGGTCTCCTTATTCCTGCTTAATGGAAAGCTTAGATAAAAAAAAATGTAGAGCTGTGCTTTATTATCTTCACTCACTGTCTTCCCAGGACATCTGTTTTACAATGGATTTACTTTTAAAGTATGCTGTCACAATTCACAATTGATGTTTTAACTGATGTTTTAATCATTTTACCCACCTTACGGACTACTGTGGAATGTGCAATTAGCTGACCAATGCGGTCTTAAACAAACTTTGTACTTTTAAGGTTTTGGATTGCCTGTATGTGCTTTTATGGTCAAAGTCCTTGGCTGAAATAAAGATTTCAAAGAAGACATGTCACTGTGTTTCTTTATTGAGATGGCTTCTGTTTTATAGCATATATTTTACATTTCTCTCTGTATTTATCCACATTTATTTTTTGATAATTGTATGTGGTCTTGTTAGACCTGGCAGCTCTTTATGTGGTTCCCTTGTATGTTATGCTTCTAACCCCCTGTTTTTGGACCCTGTGCTGTAATTTGTTTTTGCTGGTTTTGATACGCTGGGCACTTTACCACTGCTAATCAGTGCTAAAGTGCAAGTGCTCTCTATCCAAAGAATATTGATAATTGGATTTCCATGATTGGCACATTTGATTTACTGGTAAGTCCCTAGTAAAGTGCACTATGGGCGCCCAGGGCCTGTAAATCAAATGCTATAAGTGGGCCTGCAGTTTTGATTGTGCCAACCTCATGAGGAGCCCAGTAAACATTTCTTAGACCTGCCAATACAGTGTCTGTGTGTGCAGTTATGCACTGCCAATTCGACCTGGCAAGTGTACCCGCTTGCCAGGCCAAAACCTTCCCTTTTTCACCACAAAGGTCACCCCTAAGGTAGGACCTAGGTAGCCCCATGAGCAAGGTGCAGTGCCTTTAAAAGGTAGGACATGTACTGGTGTGTTGTGCATGTCCTGATAGTGAAATACCACCAAATTTGGTTTCACTATTGCAAGACCCATCCCTCCCATAGGTTACCATGGGGACTGCCTTTAAATATCTTTTAAGTGCAGTTTCCCATTGGGAGCAGATAGAGAGCTGGAGTTTGGGGTCTCTGAACTCACAATTTAAAAATACGTCTTCTGTTAGAATTGGTTTTAAGATTGTCTGTTTGAAATTGCCACTTTTAGAAAGTGTGCATTTTCTTGCTTAAACATTCTGTGCTTCTGCCTGCCTGTGGAATCCACATCTGGGTCAGACTAACAGTGGGCTATTTGTGAATTCTCCCAGACACTGACACAAAGGGAGCTGAGATATGTCCTGCATATCCTGATGAGTCTCCTGGGCTAGAGTCGGGAGGGAGGAGCTGACACTTTCACCTGAAAGGGCTGTGCCTGTCCTCACACAATGCAGACTCCAACCCCATGGAGTGTGTCTGGGGCAGACCTGGGCAAGGCAGGATCTTGTGAACGTCTTAATCAAATAGATATACACAGTTCCATACAAAATGTCTCTGAAAATTGCAGGTTGCTTGAAGTCAAAGTCAAAGCCCTCACTCACCTTACACTGACATGCTTCATCATAGGGCTATGCTCCTCATCAGGCTGGCACTGCAATGCCTGCCGGGCCCCACGAAGGGGCTCTTTGCCGGAGATCTTTTTGTGAGAGAAAGCCGGTCAGCAAAAATACTAATCTAGGATTGGTATGAAAAAACTCTTTAAAATGACTAGAGGTAAAACGCAATTTATTAGAATGTCTGACCTCTGCCATGATTAAAAAACAAGAGTAGGGGAGAGGATAAAACAATGTTTAAACTCCCCAAAAAAACATAGACAAAGAGAAAAAATCACTAAATCACTCAATATGGAGTTATAGTGAGAGTAGACACAATATCCCCTGTCCTACCTATGGAATTTGGTCAACATGTTCCTCGCTAATTAGTCAAGAATGATCTAGTGCGATTCATCAGGACCATGACACCTACCTAATCCTTGAGTAATTAGTAACCTGTACTAGGGAATCAATAGTTAGCAGGAACCTGGAATAAAGGACAGAGGACATAAGTCATAAGAATATAGCAAACATCCAAAGTGTGCTCAGTGTCAGCAATTCACACCCACACACACTTGAAAACCTCCCTTCGGTGAAGTGCGCCAAAGAATTGTGTCAAAAATTATATAACAAGATAAATGCATCATAGTGCTTACCCTCCATATACTAAAAGATGGGCCTCATCGGGGATAACACCAGGCTTATGTGGTCTGTTAAGGTCTAGATATGTATAGAGACATAAATACCTTCAGATGTCAATAAACATCATATTAATTGGCAGATATGTTGTAGACATATAAAGGAAAAAGTCCTGTGGCGATGTTATGTCAGGTGTACTAATTAAATATCCCTACAACCCATATGTACATCCCACGGGCTGGTCAAACCAGTCGGGTGGAAATAAATAACATAAGGACCCAAAGAACAATAACATATACATACATACAGTGGCCCTTATCTTTCATGCTGCTAGGATATAAAGGTAGCACCGCTAAATATCAGTAAAGGGGAATCATGCCGCTAGGTTTCGGCAGGCTCCTAAATCATGGATTCAAATATTAAGGCATCTACCTAGTATGAAGAAAAGGGATGGGCAATGCGCACAGCCGGTTATCACTACAAAGGTAGGAGACATATCAAACACGGTGATGAGGTTGGGTATCAGGAACATGGGGCAAGTAGCACGTAAGTTTAAAGTAACGCCGTCAAGCAGAGCGCATCCAAATTAATTGGCATTGTGGAGCACGTTAAATGCAATGGGGCGTAACGACTCACGCGATCAGGCATAAGTTAAGTCCGATACGCGGAGATAAAATGGATCGTTAAGATCTCGCAAATTGGCTACAGTCCACAGATAGAAACAACAACACGCGGGGGTACAGAGTACTTACTCAATAGAAGTACCACGTCTGTCTGCACACCTACATTCCTTCTGTGCTCCCGGAATACTAGAGCTTAACAGAGGGAGGAGCCTTAACAAGACACCAGTAACCTGGGAGAGCCAGAGCAAGAGAAAAAGGACTATGCAACAAGTGTGTTTAATGAACACAAACAAATGACAATGCAGTTTGTGTAAAACAGGGAAAGATCCCAAAATCAAAAATTACTGCAAGTGAAGAGGGACTCTTGCAACAAGGCCTTAGATCAGAAAAAAGGGGAAGGGTCCCTAAAGGAAACTGATTCAGGTTTAAAAGTGAAATTCATCATAAGAAATGTTGTTTTGTACATACAGCTATGCCAGAGTATTTAACCTACTGTGCCTACTAGAGACCAGGTTTTATTTGGGATAGAGGAGAACCAATCCATAAAAAGTGTATTTTATATTCATCTATGGATAAAGCTTGTACAGGAAATCTCATTGTTAAGACCAATGAGATGAGTTTTTCATCTGTACACCCAATGTTGTTCCTTCTCAAACAACCTGTTGGTGCAGTCTCTATTGTCCTTGATAGTTTCCAAAATGACCCATCTAAGGTCTTCAGGAGTATGATGTTTTTAGCAATAAGCACGCATGAATTGGACTTGGGGGAACCCAAGAAATGGCAATTAGGATCACATACTAACTGCCGCACAAAAAACTGTATATATATGATTCTCTGCCCATGTGATTTGAGATATATAGTTATGACTACTAGAATGGCGAAGATACGTATTAACGAACACCGAAGTACAATTAGATGTAAAAGAAACGCTACGAATTTGACTAACCATTACATTGAAAAACATCATACTACTTTAATCATCCCCTCCTCCAGTTTATTTGTGTCCGTTCCCTTCTCCTGTAAAGATCGGGCCCAGCTCTGCAGTTGGTAAGACTTAAATTTTGATAGGACCCCTTTGGTTTTAACCGCAAGTTCCTCCCACAAGGGGATTTTCCCATTTTGCGCCAACTGCCCCAATACTGCAATGCCTGCGTCCCTCAGGAGGAGAGCTAGACTGTCTTTAAGAAATTTTGGTGTTCCACAGGAATCCCACACGGGGGTATACTTACTGTAGTATGTTAAATTTGTTACTTTCCACATATGGGCCCACAGCTGAGCGGCCCCCTGTAAAACTTTAAGTCTCACTCTTTTATAGAATCTGGGGTGACTGATTTTACACATTAATTTTGACCTACCTCCTACCACTTCCTTCAACATAGTGTCCCTTAACAGATTTCCACCTGCCCCAGATAGCAAATCCTTTGTGTTCTTTAACTGAAAGGCACGGATGTACACTTGGATGTCCAGGAGTGCTATTCCTCCCTTATCATATTTCTTTCTCAGCTTCTTTCCTGCAATTCTAACTCCTTTAGATGCCTAGATAAAAGACTCACAGTTCACAGTTCACACACAAGCTTTATTCGGTCTAGTTTAACCATCAAAGCAATAATTTACAAAAATAAAAACACAATCAGTGCAAAATAAATATAATATCAAGGATTAAAAACAATAAAAATCAGCGATTATACAATAAAATAATAATGTAAATCTCACATGTATCTCCACTCCTATATGTGAGGAAGAATCAACGATCTTTAGCTTCCTCATTGTTGATTAGATAAAAGTCACATTGAACTTAAAACTATTATATAAAACAATAGTTAAATTAAATATGTTAAGATCGATGTTCAATTAAGAGCAAGTCACTGTGATTTTTTAAAAGTTGTGTGCGTATGTGCCATGCGGACGCAAGGAACTTGCTGACCGCACAAATTTCAAATGAGGAACAATCTCTCATCATCAACCTTAAGGCATCTTTACACGTTCTCAACCCCATATTCCTGCAGGCGGGGCGGAGCCATTTCCGCAGAGCATGCCCATAAGCAGGACAAATAAATACAAAGTACACTACAGTTTCTGCAGAGCCGTTACAACTTGGGCATTTTTCGGTTAGCGAAGTGGAACACCATGGGCTAGTAAAAGACTTCAGGGGTAGACATCCATACCTGAACCGGACATACAAACTTTTGCTTAGTTGATCGGAAATTAAATCTAGAAAGGGTTTGAAGTGAGGATACCACTTGAAATCGAGAAATTGGTATGTCAACCTACCATATGAAGTGCATAACTGATAGTTGTTCCTAACATGGGACCAGTAAACTGATTTCATATGTTACTTGTGAGCCCTCCTTAAATTGTAGGGCTGGCTCCAAAAGTCCCAAAGTATGGAACCAATCCGAAATATACTTGAGCCAAGGGATAGAGAGTACATTCGGTCTATCCAGTAAATCTTGTAGAGATATAAATATAAGAGTCTATTTTCCCTTGCAACTTTTGCATCCAAGCCTTCTTGAAGTGCAAGGGAATCATGTTGAAGAGAAAAGTAAGTTTCGGAAGAATGGAAATTTTTATTAGATTGGTTCTTCCATACAAAGATAGCGGTAGATGACCCCAACTTAGGAGTAACCTATTAACATCTTTTGTGACACTGTTGAAATTTGCTTCAGTGGTTTCTTCCAGGGAATTGAAGATATTAATGCCCAGATACTTTAATTCTTTTTTAATTAAACTATGCACTTCCTAAATATTCCAAAGCGGGACGAAGGTTACTTGTATAAACCATTATGTCATTGGTGATTTTTCTTTTCCCAACCTACATAGGAAAAAGGCTTAATAGACAGGTCCCTCCTGATGTTCTCTGCAAGCAGCACGATATATAGATTAAACAGCAATGGGGAAAGTGGGCAGCCCTGTCTGGTCCCCCTGGTGATCTTAAAAACTGTGGTTAAATTCCCATTTAGCAGTATTCCAGCCGTAGGGGTTTTATAAATGTCCTTAAGGACCTTACGAAAGGCCTCCTCTAAGTTGTATGGCATCAAGATAAAGTTTAAATATTCTCAATTAACCCTGTCAAAGGCTTTGGTGGCGTCTAAAGTGATCATGGCAAGAGGGATTTTATTGACATTTGCCAGATCTATGGATCCAATTAGTTCATGAGATAGGTTGTGCATGTATCTCCCCTTTAGAAAATCCTTCTGATCTTCCACAATATATTTCCCAGCCAGATTGCCCAACCTTTTTGCCAGAATATTTGAGAATCATTATTTAACAGAGAGATTGGCCTGTACGATTCGAACGTTATGGGATCTTTACCTGGTTTTAATATCATGGTAATCACAGCCTCACCCCATGATTTTGGAAGGGAAACATCTCCTCTGAAAATGACATTGAATAATTGTGTTAAAACAGACTTCATATCTTCTTTAACACATTGATATAATTAATTTGGCAACCCAACTGGTCCTGCTGCCCTCCCCTTTTTGCCCTTGTTAATAGCCTGAGACACCTCCTCTGATGTTATTATCTCCTCTAGCTCTTCCTTCTCCCATTCTGTGAGTTTTTTAACCTGAAGTCCTTTCAACCGTTCAGATCTTTGAAGTTCTATTGTTGCTTGGTTTTCAGTGTATAGTGACCCAAAAAAATCTACGAAGGCCTTCTGTACCTCTGTGGTCTCCTTCAAAATGTTGACAGTGGTATTACATCTTATCTCCCGCACCTCATTCCTGATCAGATCTGTCTTGATTTTCCATGCCAAGAGGTTCCCTACATTTTCACTATATGCAAAGTATTCTAATTTGCTTACCTCCCATCTGGCCTTAACCCTTGCTGCTACAGTGACCTTTTGCGCCGTGATCTCTTCCAGCAGGGCTTCCCTCTCAGCTTCCTGCATTTGAATTCTACTAACTTCCCCTCTAAGGAGGAGATGGCATCCTCTGATTTCTGTAACATCTTCCTGTACTCCCTATTCTTTTGTGCTCAATGCATTATCAGAATGCCCCTTAAAAGGCCTTTGAAGGAATCCCACACCATGTGGAGTGCTGCAGAACTGATATTAATCTCAAAGAACTCACTAGTCTTCGCCTTTAAAACTTCTATCACTTCTTGATCTTTCAGGAGTGAATGATCTAAGGTCCATCTCCTTATTTGATTACCAGGATTACATTTCAACTTCAAGACAACTGCAGCAAGTTCAGACAGATGGGTGGCAATATGCCAAATGTCTATCACTTCTGCTTTAAGTGACCTATCTAGCAAAAAGTAATATATTCTTGATTGCTGTTTATATTTTTGTTACGAAATGTGTAACCTCGATCTAGGCCACGATTTTCTCGCCAAATATCCCAAACCACAAAATGTTTCATTATAGATCTAAAATATGCCTGTGATTTTGGCCAGCTTTAAGTTCCACTCTTGTTTGATTTATAAAGAGAGATATCTAGAAGTACATTAAAATCAACTCAAATTATTATTGGGTGTGGGGTATCCATTAATTCATGACATAATTCTTGAAGGCGCTCTGTATCATCTATGTTGGGCCCATAGAATCCTGCTAATGTACAAACCCTGTCGTAAATTTTAATGTTTGCTATGACCCACCTACCTTTCTTATCTGATTTATTGTTCACTATGGAGGCAGTTATCTGATTGTTAATCAGGATCAGAACCCCCCTCAAGTGTCTGGTGTGATCTGTACAGACCATCTGCTTTACCCATCTTTGGGATTTAAAAATGTCAGAGGATTCCTTACTTGTGAGGTGTGTCTCCTGTAGCACTATTATTTGAGCTGAGGCATCCCTTAGATATTGAAGGATATTATCTCTCTTAGACCTTACTCAAAGACCATTAACGTTCCAGGATAAGACTTGAAATTCTCTCCTACTATCTGCCATCTTTGTTTCCCTGGTTTTCTGTAAATTCTTGCATATTATGTCCTACACCAAATACAACTACAGCGTCTTGTGGATTCCAAAATATTCTGAGGCACACCATTTTTTTCCTTTTTCTCCTAATGCTCTTCACCCAGTGCTCTCATCCACCTCCTTTTACCCAAACGTCCCCCCTGCCCTAAAGAACCCTACCCTGCTCCAGTTTGGCTTAATTAGCCATCTGGGCACTATCGGGCTTTCTAAACATGAATAAGAAGAAGAGCAAGCATTATTATTAAGTGCTTGGTCACATGGTATTTCCTACAGACCGGAGACCCTATGCTGCACTTCTACCCTGAAAAATATTTAAGACTTATTTCTTAATGTCTCTAGCAAATTGTCAGCTTCCTCCCAGTCCTTTATGTTATACATTTTGTTATTCAACATGACTTTTAAAGTAGCTGGGAATTTCAGCTGTGCTGTGCTGCCTAGTTTCTTGAACTCACCCAGCCTATTTCCTAATTTCCAGTTTGTTTAGGATGATATGGGAATTATCTGACCTTACTTCAAAGGTACAGTCTTTCCTACTAAGCGTTCCCTGTTTTAATGCTTTAGTCAGTATCTTCTCTTTAACAGAATAAGTGAGAAAGTTTACTAGGATCCTTCTGGGTTTATTCTTATTTACAGACTACCGAAATGGATCTCGGTGCACTTTCTGAATGTCTTTAAGCAACATGTCCTCCGGGCCCTCCCAGGCGCCACTCTGGATAAGTAACTCGAATACTAGTGTCTTAGGTGTTCATTATGAGCATGGCGGGAAACACCGTTGCCCACTGTGGCGACGGTGAAAAGAAGACCGCCATTGGCAGTGAACAGAAACTCACCATATAATGATACCAAAAACAGAAACCTCCAAAAATTCTGCTACCTCCAGCCACGGCCAGGGCCCTTGTTGGCAGAAAGGCTGCACACCCCAGCCTGCCACTGCCAAGCACGCAAATCCCCCGCCCTTCAAATAATGAAGCACAAATCACTGCAGCAGATAGTGGATGGTGAATGACCATTGGCGGTATGGACCGCCACGGCCAGCAATGGGACCCAAAAGCAAGAAATGCACACATTGGCAAGTTTGGAACCCACACACCTGACACACATCCACAACACTATAAAACACTTACATACACACCCCACAATCCTTTGCATCGCCAATAGGACAACTGAGATTAACAACATAACGCATATACACTGATCACAACATCACACAAGTCACACACCCAACCACACAACAGCTCCCTTACCAATACTCATACAACACACCACCCACAACACACACCATGGCACCCCCTACGCACTCACACTTCACAGATAGGGAGCTAAGAACAATGGTGGACAAAATACTCAAGGTCGAGCCACAAATCTTCCGGGCACAGGTCAAGCATACACCCATTGCCAGGAAGATGGAGTTATGGAAGACGATTGTAAACAAGATCAACACATTGAAAAACCATCCATGCATGAGGGACAACATCCGCAAGATTTGGAACGACCTGTGCGGGAAGGTGAGGTCCAGGGCATCGAAGCACAACATTGTCCAGAAGACCCACACCTACACCCCCTGACTACACCGACTGGGAGGAAAAGGTACTGGCCATCATGCACCCTGAGGGGCTCACTGGACTTACTGGAGGAATGGACTTGGGTAAGTCATCTACAATTACTCCATATCCACCACACCTGTAATGCATGCACCACCCCACCTCTCGAACTACCACCAGGACCACTAACCCTCAAAAGCCATTATAACTATCTCCAGTCACCCTGCATGCCCACAAACCCACCAACAAGCCCACATCCCTCCCCCTGTGCACAGCCACCTACCCCTGCAAGGAATCACAATGGCACTACACCACCCACAATGCACCCCCACTTCCCATTCAAAATGCAATGGCATCCCCACAATAGGTCCCTGCATGGCCCAACAGGGGAATAAACAGCCCAAGATAGGGCAGAGGTGTGCATCCGCATTCAAATTAGTACAAGTAACATACATGTCCATTCCCTGCACAGGCACCACCACCCTTGCCACCCTGCCAGAAAGGCCAAGGAGTGCCAGCACCACACATGGAGACAGAGGCCCCACTCAGGAGACTGAAGAGGGAAGTGTGGACAGTGAGGTTTACCCTGGTCCGTCACACAGTCCTGGACTGTCATCCTCCAGCAGCCCCACCCAGGACACCACAAACACACCTACCACCCAGCCAACAACAACAGCTCTGGCCAAACGACCCCACACCAGAGTCTCCAGGCCACAGACTGGTGGAACACAGGTACAGAGGTCAGAGTCTCCACCTACTAACAGGCAGGATGACAATGGCCCCAGTCCAAATGGGACTGCCAGACCTGTGCAGGGGACACAGGCACAGGGGGCTAGGCCCAGTGGGAGGGTATCAGTGGCCCAGGGGGAGGCCAAAGAATGGATGCTACAGTCCAGGAGGTGATCTCTGAGGTCCTGGGAGCAAGCCACCAAACACAAGACAGTATGGGCCAGATCCTTGCCACCCTGGAACAGAGTCAAAGGCTGCAGATAGCCCAACATCAAGAGAACTTGGAGCAGTGGAAACAAATAAATGCCACCATGGCCATTATTGCAGGGGTGGTGCAACACCACTACTTAACTCAGCCTGACACCCCCACAAACCTGGAAGCACCTACCACTGCTCAGGACACAGACGAGCCCTCAACATCAGCAGCAGCAACTAGACTGGTGGCACTGGCAGAGGACACACAGGAGACCAGCACCCGTACCCGTGCAGCCTAACACCAGACCCTCAAACTGACCCTCAGACTCAAATACGGCACAGGAACACCTGCCAAGACCAAGCCCCCCACTAAGAAGTGACTCTGACATGAACTGTCTCCCAAGTGTGCCACTGTGCTACCATCTTTGCCCGCCAATAGCAACATAACAACTTGCAAGGGACATATGGACCTATACCCACTGCCACCAATCGCTGAGCCCATATACCTAGTATGGACATCCACCTTCAGCCCACTCCCTATCTCTGTAAAGTGCACCAATACATTTATGACACCAAATAAAACACATGTACACCAATTCTTATGTGCCCTGTCATTATGTTGAATCAATTGTAAATGTGAATGCATATGCCAGTCAATTCTTTAATCAGACCATCATTGCAGGAATGGTACCCCATGTACAACATTGTCTGAAGGGAACATAAATGTACACCGTGTTTGTATCCATGCCACATGCCACCTTCAATCAATCAATCAATCAAAGAGATTTATAGAGCACGCTGCTCACCCATGAGGGTCTCAAGGCGCTGTGGGGGGGTGTGGGGGGGAAGGGGTATGGGGCTGGGTGGAACACTGTTCGAAAAGCCAGGTCTTGAGGCTCTTCCTGAAGAGTAGTAGGTTTTGGATCTTGCGGAGGTGGGTGGGGAGGGAGTTCCAGGCTTTGGGGGCCAGGTAGGAGAAGGATCTGCCTCCGGTGGTGCTGTGTTTGATGCGGGGGACCGAGGCGAGAGAGAGGTCGGTGGAGCGGAGGTGGCGTGTGGGCGTGTGGAAGGTCACTCTTTCGTTAAGGTAGGCAGGGCCGATGTTGTGGAGTGATTTGTGTGTGAGGATGAGGATCTTAAAGGTGATCCTTTTGTCTATGGGGAGCCAGTGGAGGGATCTGAGGTGTGGTGAGATGTGTTCGTGTCGGGGGAGGTCGAGGATGAGCCGTGCCGCTGAGTTCTGGATACATTGTTGTTTGCGCTTGAGTTTTAGTGTGGTGCCAGCATAGAGGGCGTTTCCATAATCAAGTCTGCTGCTGATGAGTGCGTGAGTGACTGTCTTTCTGGTCTCTGTGGGGATCCACTTGAATGTTTTTTTCAGTATGCGGAGAGTGTTGAAGCATGAAGAGGTGAGAGCGTTGATTTGTTGGGTCATCGAGAGGGAGGAGTCCAGGATGATGCAGAGGTTGCGTGCGTGGTTAGCGGGGGTGGGTGCGGGCCTAGCGTGGTGGGCCACCATGAGGGGTCCCAAGTGTTTTTGTGTGGGCCAAAGAGGATTATTTCGGTTTTGTTGGAGTTGAATTTTAGGTGGTTGGCTGTCATCCATGCGACGGTGTAGAGGAGTGCATTGCGTAGGTTGGATTTGGCGGTGTTGGGGTTGCGGGTGAGGGAGAGGATGAGTTGGGTGTCATCAGCGTATGAGAGGATGGTGATTCGATGGGGGTTGATGATGTTGGCTAGTGGGGTCATGTAGATGTTAAATAGTGTGGGGCTGAGGGAGGAGCCTTGGGGGACTCTGCAGGTGATTTTGGTGGCGGGAGATTGGAAGGTGGGGAGACAGACTTTTTGGGTTCTGTTGGTGAGGAAGGAGGTGAGCCAGTCCAGGGCTTTGTGTCTTATCCCTGCGTCGTGAAGGCGTGTGCTGAGTGTGTGGTAGCAGACAGTATCAAAGGCTGCGGAGAGATCCAGGAGTATGAGTGCTATGGTTTCGCCCATGTCGACTCTGGATCTAATTTAGTCGGTGCATGCTATGAGAGCGGTTTCTGTGCTGTGGTTCTTGCGGAACCCAGATTGGGAAGGGTCGAGTGTGTTGTTTGTCTCGAGGAAGTGGGATAGGCGGGAGTTGACTATTTTTTCCGTAACCTTGGCTGGGAATGGGAGGAGGGAGATGGGGCGGTATTTGGAGAGATCGTCTGGGTCGGCTTTGTTTTTTTTTAGGAACGCGTGACTTCCGCGTGTTTCCAAAGGTCTGGGAAGGTGGCGGTTTCGAAAGAGCTGTTGATTGTGGCTCGGAGTATGGGGGCGATGGCGGGGCTGGCTCTGTTGTATATACGGTGGGGGCATGGGTCGGAGGGGGAGCCAGAGTGAATGGAGTTTATAGTGGTTTCAGTTATTCACCTTATTCTCCAGGTAACAATGTCAATGACTACAGACCCCACATCCCCATAATGAATAGGTCAGACAGACATTATGCAGTGCATACAACATCATTGTGAACAGTACCTCATTGTCACTGGCAGTATAGTTGGATCAGCTGGCTCCTGGAGTGGACATCTTCCCCCTCGTTATCCTCACCATCACTCTGATCCCCTCTCAGAGAAAGCTGGTCTGGATGTACAGTGCCCTCCTCCTCTCGTAGGGGGATAGCTTTCCTCACAGCCGCGTTGTGCAGCATCCTGCTGGCCCCCACTATTCTACACACCTTCTCAGGGTCATAGCACAGGGATCCCCCAGACAGATGGAGGCAACTGAATCTAGCCTTCAGGAGACCTATAGTGTACTCTATCACCCTCCTAGTACATCCATGGGCCTCATTGTAATTTCTCACTGCTTCTGTCCTGGGATTCCACACAGGTGTCAGGATCCATTGTATGTTGGGGTAATCAGAGACACCTGCAAAAGTGGTTGAAACAGGACTGTAACAAACTGCCACTACTTGCAGACAGCCTGGCTGTCAGCTATGTACTGATCCATTGTCATATACAGTCACCTATCAGCCATCCTCTGTCCCCTTGTAGTTGTTCCATCATGTGTGGTACACTGCTGTTTCTCAGCACAAACGAATCATGGACTAATCCTGAAAACATGGCATTCATATGTGAAATGTACTGGTCTGCAGTACACACCAATTGTTTGTTCATTGAGTGGAAGTTCTTCCTGTTTCTGTACACCTGTCCATTTACTCTTGGGGGGATCAGAGCTATGTGGGTGCCATCGATGGCAACTATCACATGGGGAATGTTAGCAAAGGCTTAACATTCTGACTTGATGGCAGGGAGTTCAGCTCCTTGGGGAAACTTGACATATGTCTGCAGGTGTTGTACAAATGCATCCAGGAATTTGGACAGGAAATGTCTAAACATTGGCTGTGAGAATCCTGCACCCATGCCCACTGTCACCTGAAATGAGCCCATAGCCAAGAAATGGAGTACAGAGAGCACTTGCACCTCAGTAGGGATGGCATGCTGATTCCGATTCGCTGGTCTCAGGACAGGATTCAGTAATGCACTTAACTCATGGATTGTTGTACGATTGAGTCTGTAGGTGACAATGATGTGACGTTCCACCGTGAAATCCAGATCACCAAGCGGTCTGTACACATGGGTCTGTACCTAGGGGGAGGAGACAACACATATGAGGGACACACATACACATGCAAAACATGTTGAGTATGAATAACTGCTGTACAATATGTAGTTCACACACACAAGTGATGTATTATGTACAACTGTAGGGACATGTATGCAGTGATACGTCTGGACTGATGTGGGGGAACAAACACTCATGTGGGCATACGACTAAGGGCTGGAGTTCATAGGGCCTGAATGGGGACCATGACCAGGAAATATCTACGTTGTGCTAGCAATATGGCAGCCTCCTGCCACCCAGATATGTAGGAGTGGAAAGTGACCTCATTCTGCAGGCGATTGTTATCATGGCGTAAGGCGGTGTCCACCGCAGTGCACCCATTCATTGGTTAACATGGTTGTTCAATGGGAAACCTGGGCCTATCAAGATCTCAGCCAGCGTTGACGGTGCACACCGCTGCGGAGCGTACAACATTTTGTCACCCCAATTTCACTTGACTCCCGGATCCCGTGCATGGAAGTACTCCACTGAGTGTGCTGCTGTGCCCTGACTCTGGTTATTCAAATGGCACAAGTTACAGGGGAAAGGGCCAAGGCCTTCACCACTGAGGAGCTGGAGAAGCTGGTGGACGGCGTCCTTCCCCTGTATGCCAAGTTATATGGGCGACCAGAGGTGCAGGTGAGTAGGCGGATGACGTGCATGAATGTGTGTGATGGTGGCGGATGCCTGTATGGATGTGCGGTCAGTATGTACCTGCACAGACATAGATTGTGTGGCAAGTACTGTGAGTGAGGTGGTGAAATGATATTGTGAAGTGTTCATCCCATAGGGGACATATAGTCAGCGATATCACATGGCCATATCCTGAACTCTGTTTCTCTTTTCTGTGTGTCCCATACAGGTCAGCGCCCATCAGAAGAGGGCACTCTGGCAGGGCATCGCCAGGGAGGTGCGGACCCTGGGGGCTTACAAAATGCGGAGCACCCACTGCAGGAAGCGGTAGGAGGACCTGCGGCGCTGGGCCAGGAAGACCTGTGAGGCCCAGCTAGATAAGTCCTCCCAACGAAAAAGGGGCGCCCGTCGGACCCTGACCCCCCTCATGTGCTGCATTCTGGCGGTGGCATATCCAGATTTGGATGGGCGCTTGAAGGATGCACAGCAGACACAAGGGGGTGAGTACCAACACCATTTCATGCCTCTTTGATGAATGTCTGAGGGTGCTGTAGTAGGTATGCTGTCTAGTGCCTGGAACTCTGACAGGTGTCTACCAGCAGTCCTGCCCCCATGGGCACTGAGATGATTAGGCTCAGCTCTTACAGTTCATCAGGCCCTTGTGTCATGTGGGAGAAGAGTTGTATGCTAGGGTTGTGGCCACTAGTCAGGGGCAGAGGCATGTCTATAGGTGTAGGTACTGCGGGTAGGTGTGTAAGCAGGGTGGGAGTGTGTGTGTGCACCAAGTATGTACATCCATTCAGGTATTTACAGATATCTCTCATGCTTTGTCTCTCCACCCCTGTACTCTTGTGTTGTCTGTGTACATCAGCATCATCTGACGAGCGAGCAGTGGCACCAGCGAGTAGCGATGCAGCTGCCCGCTGTTCCAAGCAGGCTGAGTCGGTGGACACCAAGGGGACCAGTGGGTTGGAGGGGGAGGGGAGTAACTCAGGGGAGGATACTACCACTGGAGGTAGTGACTCTGATACCTCCTCTGATGGGAGCTCCCTGGTGGTGGCGGACCCCTTCTGTGTCGTCTTCCACCACCCCCATACCATCACCATCCTCCCAGTTGCTCCCCACTAGGAGGGAGGGCATCTCCTTCACCCAAGGCACCTCATCCCCTGCCCCAGTCAGCCCTGCTGCACTCACGGAGGAGGCTGTTGACCTCCTGAGGACCATCTCTGTAGGGCAGACAACCGTTGTGAATGCCATCCAGGGGCTGGCATCCCAGATGCAGCAATGTAATGCATACCTGGAAGGCATTCATAGTGCCATGTCTGGCCTACAGAGATCTTTTCTGGCTCTGGCCTCCTCTTTGAAGGCAGCCAGTGTCCCTGGTCTTTCCATTCCCCCCAACCACCTTTGCCCCTTCCAGCACCCCACTCCCTTCACCCATCCCAAGCACACATTCAGACAGTCAAGCATACACCTCAACACACAATAAGCACACACAGAAACACAAGCCCCACACTTCCCACCACAGGCATATATACAGCCAAAATACAAAGGCACACACAACAGCATCCACTTCCCAGAGTGTGTCCACCTCTCCCACCTGCCTGTCTGTCACCTCAACATGCACACCCACAAGCACTGCACCCTCAGTCACTGTTGCTGGCCCCATTCTTGCAGTCACCACAACATCAGACATCCAGTCATGCACACCAGACACCACACCTGCATTCACCACAACGACATTGACTCACACAAACAGCACACTCACCACACCTGCAGACACCCAGACAACATCCATTTACACTGGCTGCCTGTCTTGTCTCACTGTGTCCACCCCCTCCTCCCAAAAACCTCAAACGTTCCCAGACACCCACCCAACACACATCCACCACACCTCAGCATACGTCACAGGCACCTGCATTCACGTCCTGCACACCTACACCAGTTACTAGCACTCCCTCTACCTCCACTCCCACACCTTCCTCCATGTCCCCCCAACTGCCCCTAAAAAAATTTCCTTTCCCATTTTGACCTGTTCGAACCCACTTGCCCACTCCGTCTCATCCCTAAACGTGCCCACCTCCTTGCCCTCTCCACTCCTTCCACGTCTAAGTCCGCTCCAGTGCTCCTTTCCCATTTCCGTGCCCATTCCCCAGAGAGTAAGAAGCCTTGTGATGCCCGAGGTCCATCTGCCACCGCCCCGCCCAAGCCCACTTTCCCACCTTCCAAGAGCAATCCCAAGTCCCCTCCACCTCCGAAACATAAGCCCAAGCCCCTGCTCCCAGACGTAAGTCCCCACCCCGCCACCCCCAGCCCCCGAGGTGCCTGGCTTCCCCATAGATGTCCCTTTATGGTGGAGTACCATGTGCACATGTGGGAGTCAAGTTTGGGCCTTTTGGTCCCTTCAGCCTGTTACAGTGGGGCAGGCCAATGGCCTTCTTTGGACATTGCATTTTTTGTTCTTTTATTAAAGTTTTTGTGCCCAGTGTTGCTGTTGGTGCACTCTGGAGACGTGGTTCATTGTTTCATTATGAGGGTGTGGTGTGCACATGTGTGTACATTGTGCAGGTTGTATTGGCCTTGTGTCAGGTAAGTACCTCTTGTTCTGACGTGTATGGCTTGTGATGGTGTTAGGGTTGGGGGTGCTTTGCGGGGTGGGTGGGTTGGCTGGGGTGGCTAGGTGTGTAACTGTGCCCTTTCTTCCCTTGTTTAGTAGGTTGCAGTACTTACTGTTGTCATCTTCGTCAGCTGTCATGGTCGTGGAGGTATATGGCAAGGAGCAGCACTTGCATGATTTCCAATTCCCTCTCCATGTCTGTGTCGGTGTGTTGTGTGTGCCTACGGTGGATGTTTCCTTTTATTTGGTTTGTTTCCTCCACACTTTGCATCGCAGTGGTTCCCGCCCCGGAACTGATGGGGGTCTTGTGCTTCATTATTTGTTGGGCGAGTGGGGCCTTTCTGTCAGCCTCTTCCATTGATGTCAGAACTCCTATACTGGCGGTGTGTGGTTTTCACGCTGAATGTTTCTCATGTGCTTCATTATTTGATGTTCCGGAACGCCAGCCTGTTGGCTGTAATTACCGCCACCACCGTAGGTGCGGTGTTTACCGGCATGTTCATAATGAGGGCCCTAATGTCTTCTCCTTCTTTCCCTTCGGAACATTCATTAGTCTGATGTTGTTTCTCCCCACATTATTCTCCAGGGATTCAAGCCTGTCCAGGCTCTCTTTGTATTTTGCTTTCATTTGTCTACTTCTTGCCTGTCCTTGGAAGTGGTTTCTTTTAGTTCTTCACCCGAGACCTCCAGGGCCCATGTTCCTTGAGTCAATGAATCTAGCTTATCTAGCCCCTCACACACTTCCTGTACTTTTCAAACACTCACCCCCAGTCACAGATCTGGGTTTAATATCATAATTTTGCTTGCCATGTCACCCCAGTTCAGACCCAGCCATATGAAAATCAGTCTTGACCCCAATCAGGGAACAGTCGAGCCGGAACCTCCAAGCCAGGTCCTCCCCGGGACAAGGTTCAAGCATCCTGGGACTGGTTTCACGGTATCACCCTTCATCAGCCAGGCTAGCTTGAATCCAGTGCCGCAGCAAGCAAGGGACCCACATCTGGGCATACCCTAGCCACTTAGAGCGCACAATGCAAAATCACAAAATAAAATGATGGATTAAACACAGATCTTTGTGACTTGGGGTGACTGTTGTGGGGGTGAAAGTTGGGTATGCCAAGACGTGGGTCACTATGCCATTGGAATCAGGCTAACCCGGCTGATGATGGATGATACCCCAAAACCAGTCCCAAAATGCTTGTTTCCGGTTCAGGGAGAACCTGGCTTGGCAGTTCAGGTGGGACTGTTCCCATGAGAACAGCGTCAAGACAAATTTGCGTTTGGCTGGGTCTAAACTGGGGTGACATGGTGAGCAAAAAAACGATGGATTAAACCCAGATCATTGCGACTAGGTGTGAATGTTTGAATTGTTCAGCATTCCGTCCATCATCTGTTCTTTTTGCTTTGGTCGCCCTAAGTACGTCAGTTATGCCCAGACATGGGTCCCAGACTCACAATGCCACTGTAATCAAGCTAGCCTGGCTGATGAAGGGTTATATCCTGCAACCGGTCCCAGGAAGCTTGGTTCTGGTCCAGGGAGGACCTGCTTTGGCAGTTCTGGATGGGTTATTCCCATGAAGAACAGTGTCAAGACTGATTTGCGTATGGCTAGGTCCAAACTGGGGTGGCATGGTGAGCAAAAAAAACATGGGTAAACCCAGAGCTTTGTGACGGGGGGTAAATGTTTGCATTGTTCAGCGTCACCCTAAGTGCACCGGGTATGCCCAGACGTGGGCCTCTGGCTCACTATGCCACTGTAATCAAGCTAACCTGGCTGATGAATGGTGATACCCTGAAACTGGTCCCAAGATGCTTGTTTCCAGTCCAGGAAGGACCTGGCTTGGCAGTTTGGGATGGACTGTTCCCAAGAGGAGCAGGGCTAATACTGATTTGCATATGGCTGGGTCCAAACTGGGATGGCATGGTTAGCAAAAAAACAATGGATTCAACCCAATTCTTTTTAATATGGGGTGAATGTTTGCATTGTTCAGCATTCCGTCCATCATCTGTTCTTTTTGTTCTCTTTCCGATTAGTCTGGTATACGGTGAAGCCATTTCTGACCTTCTTCTCTAGGGACTGCAGTAACGGTTCCAGGGAACAGGCCTGTGGGCCCCCGGACCATCATCTCCATGTGAATACCCTGAAATTTCAATAATTTTTGGGGTTCGAGTCTCTTTTTCCACCTCCCCCTGGAGGCTCCTGATAGTAAGCTGGCCCGCAGGCTAGCAACACCTGTGCCTCTGTCCCGCTTGTCGTAGTTGAGTTTTCATCATTACATCCCCCCTCCCATTTCCACCAGACATTGGTATGGATTCGGGGATAGTGACGCTGGGCCCATCTTCAACCCATTATTATCGTCCTGCATGATTCTGACTGGGCTTTCCCTGAGATGTAAGTGGGATAGGGAAGAAGTAGATTTCTTAGAGAGGTCCCCCTGAGCTTTAAAAAAGGTCCTAAGGGAGGGGGTAATTTTCATTTGTTTCATACCATTTGCAAGGGTTACTTTTTTTTCCCTCGAGCCACTACATGTTCTCATGGTCTTTTTTTATTCGGGCAGCTCTCACTTTTTTAGGGATTTCCCCTATCTGAACACTCTGGCAAACTATCCCGCAAGCTTTTTCAAGAGATCCTTTTGCTCTGACTGAAGCCCTCAGTGAGTACTTTTCCATCCTCTATCTTTACTCTCTATGAGCCTGCTGCCCCCGGTCCTCCCGAGTCCTCTGTTACCATCAATATCTCCTCCAGGACCTTCTTTTAGCCCTTCTGGAGTGCCACCACTACGCTGAGAGCTGGCTGTTCATGAGGAGACACCAATGTCTCCTCACTGGTGCTGCCTCTGCTGCCCCTGCTCGTCCCCCTTAGCGCGCCCTGGTAGTAAGCCTATGCACCTTCCTCACTTCCAGGGCAGCCCAGCTCCAACGTGCTCTCCCATCTCGTGCTCCTCCTTCCACAGCATTCTCCTGCAGCGCGGCTTCCCCGGGGCCCGCTGCCATTCATGTGGGGGAAAACAATCCAGTTTCTTCCCCTTGCTACTCCGCTCGGCTCCCCCCCATTGAAAGCTCTTCTTCAGTATTAAAAGTAAGTAAAGCCTCTACGCGTCTGAGCCGCGCCACGATCAGTGACTAACTGACTGCCATGTTCGCCCCTCTAGCACAGATTTTGTCCTGGAATGATTCTTAATTGTTCTGTGCAAAACCCTGTCTACCATTTTCAGTAGATAGGACTTTGCATCAAGAACCCTGGAAGGATGCATGGGAATGCTCATTTATCACCCATGGGACACCCCTTGATGGAAAATTACTCAAAATAGCCCACATTGCAACTTTGTGTTTCTTTACGAGGTAATTTCTAGCACACATCAGGTAGCACATTGTTTACAAAGACTTTGTATCGGTTGGTGCCACTTTTTTGTGAATTTGCACCAGCTCAAATCTATGATAAGTCTGGCCTTTGGTTCTTTCAAGCTGCTAGACCAAACTCATCTTCAACAATGCCTTCCAGGCACAATATTGAAAGCATCACATTGAGCTTCTGAAGCCACTGCCTCCTCCTATTGTTACTATAAGCCCTGCAGCAGACAGTCACGTCACCCAACATTCAGCTTGGCTGACCTCATTCAGAAACGCTGCAGGCATCTCACCTTGAAATAACTTGCTGTTCCCAAGCCTGAACTACTGAGATGCAAAGAAAGGTAGAGTACAATTTTTAATTAAGAACACACAAACCTCATCAGTGATACCATAATCAGCATGAGGCAGGAATACTAAATATAACAGTATCTTAAATAAACTATACTATATAAATAAGACATTAAACTCAGTATATCTATATCATATAAAATTAATGAATTACATCTACCTATTAAGAAGGGCAAGCCGTAAGACATAATTCTGTTCAATGTGGCACATAAATGAAACAACTTCACATTCCTTCTGTAGCTGTCCAACAACTAAGTGGTCTCCATTTCATTTAAAATTGCTCTTGTCTAAATCACCCTTTAAAACCCTATATTGCAACCTGTAAATCATGCAGGATATAAATCTGATTTCTCCATTCAGCAACAGTAGGGGCAGAAGGGTTAATCCATTCTTGAGCAATACATAATCGAGCAATAGCCACAGCGTTGGAGACTCAGAAAGCAGTGTTACTCGACACCAGTTTGTAGATGTCGAGCATAATTGCTTGGGTAATCAATGTTCAACTATGCTGTAAAAGTCCAGCGATTGCTTCTGCGAGCCCAGACAAAATGTCATCAAGATGTATACATAAACAACCTCTCTGGGTTGCACACTAAGCTCAGCAGTTCTAATCAAATAATTTTAGTGGTGCCTCATATAACCTATTTGTATTCTTAAATTTGTGCATTTATAAATTAGCAGCTCAGAAAGTGCCATTTCCAAAAACTATTGCATCCAATCAAATGTTTTATTTACATTTGAGCCACATTTCCAGGTCCATTTAGTGATAAGTTATCTAAATCATCCTTTAATTTATTGATAAAGTTACAACTGTTAAATGCAGATATTATTTAGCAGTTTGCAGAATTCAATGATTTCTCTTTCATTTCCCGCAATATTTAACAATCTTATTTTTAACAATAAACAACCAATCTGTCAAAATATTTAAATAATCAGCACATAATAAACTAAAAGCAGTTTGAATATCAGTTGAACCTTTAAATATCCTTTTATTGTATACCTGCCCACCGGTGGTCAAGCGTAATTGATGCCTTGGTTGACCAACAACATCTTAAAAAACACTTGGCAAAGACGAGTTACCCATAAGAGAGGTATTGCAATTGATATAAGGATTTTTTAACTGTTTTTTCCATTGTATCAATATGTTTTTAGTCTTATTGATAACCTTGAAACGGACTATTTTAAAGGCTGCAATGTTCAGATATAAGACTTATTTGGAGCATCATAGAAAAGTGATCTTCGGGGTTTCAAAATCTGTGATAGCAATCTTGTCCCTAGTAAAGGTTATTTTTTTTAAAAAGCATAGAGCTCTCTGTACTCTATGATATTCTCATAAAACACCACATCTCACAGAGTCTAATTTCTGAAAAAAATAATTAGGAATGCATAGGGGATCAAGCAAAATAAATATACAAATTTAGGCAAGACACTTACCTTAATAATATTGTAACATCCAATCATAATAATGAGAAATCGATTCTAAATCAGTTACTGAAAAGAGACACATCTATGTCTTGATTCCGTAGGAACCTTATTATGAATATATGTATTATTTCAGGTAGGTCAATACAATTATAATTTGTCTTTGTAATTATGTTAAAACTTAAGAAACTGAGTGACGATAGATTCATAATCCATACACTCTCCTGTAGTTTTGTTGCCCTCTATAACTCCATTATTGTGGCATTGCATTTGTCTTTGGTTTTATACGCATAAAGATGCAGAAATATCCACAAATGCTCTGCAGACATGCAGACGAGTTGATTGTATAATTCCTTTACAGAAGATGATAGTTTATGAACAAATGTGGCATTTTGCAATTCTAAAGTACGTGGCCTGATTTATACTTTTTTCTGCCAAACTGCACAAATGCAGTTTTGCAGCAAAATATTTAGCGCCGGCTTGCAGCAAAATATATAGCGCCGGCTTGCGCCATTCTAAAGCACCAGCAGGAGGCCATATTAAGGAAATGGTGCAACCCGGTGCTAAACTTAGGCTACCTTCTTAAAAGAAGATGCTAGCTGGGTGGAGTTGGCAGTAGGGAAGCAGGGGTTGTGCGTCAAAAAATGATGCTAGCCTGGTTAGAGGCAAAAACAATGCCTTTAACCAGACTAGTGCCATTTTCTGGCACACAACAACCAAAAACATGACTCTGGTCTTAGGAAAGACAGGAGTCATGCCCACCACCCCAATGGCCAGCACACGGGACAAGTGTCCCCTGGACATGGCCATTGCACCCAAGTTAGGGCCCCCAATGGCAAAAAAATTAAAAACAAATACCCAGACTTACCTGGGATGGGTGTCCCCCACCTTCCTGTCCCTCCGGTGGGGGTGCCCCTAGTGCTTGGGGAGGGCACCTGTGGTCCCATTCCATGGTGTTTAACTATGGAAATGGGTCCACAAGTCCCCTAACACCTGGTCTGACCCAGGCATTAAATAATGGTGCAAAGCAAGCTTTGCACCATTATTTGGCAACCTCCTCCCACCCGTGTGTCATTTTAGCACAAGGGGTGAATATGGGGCTATGAGGATAGCACCATTTCTTAGATGGGAACACCTACCTTGCATCTCATTGACGCAAGGTAGGTGCGAGCATCCAAAAAATGGTGCAAACTCCTATATTTTGACATTAGACATGTCTAACATCAAAATATAAATATGGAGTTAGTTTTGTGCAGAATGTGCGTCAAAAAATGGTGCACATTTGGTGCAGAGTATAAATCTGCCCCATAATCTCTCCGAGTCCTTACTAACAAGATATCTTAGTCTTATTTTTACTACAGATATATTGACTAGTGAGACTCCAAACATAAGCTTTACGGGTATCCCAGACCACATGGGCAGGGACTGTATAATGATTGCAGTGCAAAAAATCCTGAATTGCACAGACCATACACTGATAAAACACGTTTTCATTAATTAGGGCCTAATCAAACGTCCATCTGAGGACTTTGTCCTTTTGATATTCAGTCACTAGTTGTATTAATACAGGTTTGTGATCTCAGGCAATCATAAGGCTCATTTCAATACTTTGGAGATGTCATTATACTCTGAGGTATAAATTCCAAGGGGCAGATTTATCCTGCAGAGTACATCAATAGCGTCATGAGAAATGACGCTATTTCCCCCTACCCTGCGTCAGCGCCACTTTCCCTGCACCCCCTAACATCCCCCTACTGCCACCTTGTGTATTTAAAATACGGTGCACCATGACACAGAGTGGGGGGCAATAGCATTGTTTCTTATGACGCTATTGATGTACTCTGCAAGAGTAGCGCCAAAATATTGGCGCTACTCCTGCAGAGTACGTAGGGCCCCATTGTAAAGAATGGAAGCCCCCTTTTAACACCTGTTCTTGAGCAGGCATTAAAAGTGCCATAACAAATGGCACAAGGAAATCTCATAAATGTCCTTACACCATTTTTCCGGCTCCTCTAGCAGGGGAATGCCCCCTTTGCATACATTCTGCCTGGCACATATTAAAGTAATGGCGAGGGCCGGCGCTAAACTTGGGCTAGCGCCTTTAAAGAAGATGCTGTCTGGGTGGGGGTGGGGGTAGAGAAGGAGGGGTTTGTGCATCAAAAAATGACACTAGCCTAGTTTGAGGCAAAAAAAATGCTTCTAACCAGACGAGCGCCATTTCCTGCCGCACAACCACCCAAAAAATTACTCTTGTCTTAGGAAAGACAGGAGTCATGCCCACCACCCCATGGCCATTGCACCCTGTGCCATGCAGGTCGCCCCAAGTTAGGGCCCCGATGGGAAAAAAAATATATATATATATACTTACCCAGACTTACCTGGGATGGGGTCTCCCATCCTCCGGTGGCCCTCGGGTGGGGCGTTCCTGGGTCTTGGGCAGGGCACCTGTGGATCCATTCCAGGGTGTTTAACCATGGAAATGGGTCCACAGGTCCCCTAATGCCTGGTCTGGCCCAGGCATTAGATAATGGTGGAAAGCAAGCTTTGCACCATTATTTGGCCCCTCCTCCCACCCATGCGTCATTTTAGTATGGCGGATAAATTTGGGGTCATGGGGATAGCACCATTTTTTAGATGTGAATGCCTACCTTGCATCTCATTGATGCAAGGTAGGTGCACGCATCCAAAAAATGGTGCAAACTCCTATATTTTGAGGTTAGACGGGTCTTATGTCAAAATATAAGTATATGGAGTTAGGTTTGCCCCAAATTTGCATCCAAAAATGACGCAAATTCAGTGCAGAGACAGCCCCTAACTGTCTAAAACTGAACTCTGACAGCACCAACATTGTGATCTTCTGGAAGAGCAGATCACAGTGGGATTACACCTAGTTGCCAACAGAGCTAAGCCAGTGCTTGTATTCACACATGATCAACTCCAGGATACACCCCCGGTGATAGTGCGCTCCACAAATCTGAATAACATAACATAACATAACTTGACATGACAAATGTCACAGAGACAGCTTCCTATTAGAATGGATGTGGTTATCCCTGAGGTGGCCTCTATTTTTTCTTCTCTGATAAGGAATTGGAATGGTATATATATATTCCTTGCTAAGTCCAACACTTTCCCAGCTTTTGCTTATTTTGTTGTGGGCATAGAGAATCTAAACGCTCCAAAGTCCACACACATTCCCAATTGTTGCTTAAATTGGAGTTGGAATAAAAAAAAATTAACCCCTCCAAACACTGACACTTGTCCTACTATTCCTTAGATTGGAGCAGATATAAAGTCTGACACTTTCCGTACACCTGCTTACATTTGAATGGCGGTAGTAATCCTAACCTCTCCAAAGTCCAACACTTTCCCTACTGTTTCTTAGATTAGAGTAGGAATTTAAAATCTAAGCCTTCCACAGTGTTAATTTTTTCCCTCATTTCGTTTTCATTTGAGTGGGAACAGTAAATAAAACCCCTCTAAAGTTCTGCACTTACCCTACTTATTGTTTAGATTGAAGTCTGTTTAAAAGATCTAGCCCCTCCAAACACTTTCTTACTGTTGCTGAGATCGGAGATGAAATAGTAAATCTAACCCCTCCGAAGTTCAACATTTTCCTTGCTTTTGCTTACATTTGAGTGAGGGTCGTAAATTTAACCCAAACAATGTTCCTACTTTTGCCTATATCAGAGTGGGAATAGTAATTCTAAGCCCTCCAATTTCCAATGCTTTCCTAACCTTTGCTTACATTAGAGTTAGAATAGTATACCTGATTCTTTTGAAGTCCAACATTTTTGCTAATGTGGTTTATTTTCAAATTGCTTTTTTAATTATTCTTTACTTTTTGCTGTCTCTTATTCTGCCGCTTTAGGGCCAGGACACTCTGAGAAATAGCTTTGTACTTTCTTAATCATTCATTCATTCATTCATTTGTTCATTCATTCATTTAATCTAATGTGTATATTATTTATATAAAATAATTAAATAATTATGTTTTATTTACATTTTATCTTTTATATTAATTGTATTTTGTTATTTAGGTGTGATAGATGGTTTTGTTCATATATACTGTGGGAAAGTCATCCTTTTTGTTCCTGATCACCCCCCAATTCTTTGGACTGATACTGGTGGTTACGGACTCTGACTTAGCCCAGGGCACTGCTAATCAGTACCAGGGCCAGTGCTCTGTGTAAAATGGTATATGCAAACTATACATAATTATAATTGGCTCTGGCAACCTACCTACAAGTCCCTAATATTTGGTAGGGCATGTAGGTTTAGGGACCCCATGACATAGTGCAGCCCAATGTGCACTGCTTTGGTCTCTGGTGTGGTGTAATGTTAAAGGCAGGCCTGCATTGGTGGCTGTTTTTAGGTTAAAGTTAACCCCAAATTCGACTTTGGAATTAGAAGTACTTCCAAAGCCTTAAACACCCTTATTTGTACATACATGTCACCACTAAGGTCTGCCCTAAGTGCTCCCAGGATTGGGTGCAGTGTAAATATAAGTAGGCACTTTATAAAACATGTTTTATAAGCCCTTGTGATGGAAAAACAGTCAAATTAGTTTTCTTTTTTGCAGTCAATGGCCCTGTAGGCTAACAAGGATAGACTTTTTTTAAATAATAAAGTCTTATTTTTAGTAGAGACAAGCTCAATGTAGAGAGTTTGGTACCAAATGAAATGTTATAAATGTTTCCAATAACTTGACAATGTTGAATTTTTTATAACTAGCACCGGGAAAGAGTTTTAGGACTCTTTCTGAAAGTTACCAGATTCAGCTCTGTAGTGCCCTTTCCTGATCGGTCAGCCTTTTGTAGAACTGCTACAGCAGATGGCAGAAGAGGGTGGGGGAAGAGTAGCCAAAATGGTCTTCAAATGAGGGAAAGCCACTTGGGACAGAAACTGGACCTCCCCTTTTTCCTGCAGCCCCAGATAGCTAGGAGCACCTTGATTAGATTTGGAGAGGGTATGTAAAGGGATGTGTTAAGGAACACTTGGCCATACCAATTTGGTGGACTCAGCCAGGTCTAAACTCTAATACGGCCTTTTTGCCATCGTGGAATTTTGAAGAATGTTGCTCCCTGGGAATGATTTTGCCACACTTCCCATGAAGTTGTCTCCCAATAGAGTGGTGGCATGCACCATATTGGACAGGAGCACCCCCTGTTTCCCACCCCCGGAGCAATGAGACATATGGCAGAGCTACTCCTCAATTCAGATCCCAGCAGGAAGAAGATACTGGAAGAAGAAGGAGTCCCCTGATGGACCCTTGGCCTGCAACTGGATCCTGCACTCAAAAGGACTGCACCAGTTGTGCATTTAGGGATTCATCAAGGCTCCATCAAGAAAATGACTTTGCATTGCTTCTGCAACTCCGGGAGTGGAGTCCCTGTAAGCAACAGGTGCAAAGGCTCTAAGCACAGTCCCTTGCATCAAGTCCTGCAAGTATAGCCCAGCTGATCAGTGTCCAGTGGCCATTTAAGAATTCGGACCTGTTGCATTTTCAAACTGAAGTCCCTACTTCCAAGGAGCAACTCAGAGCTTCTGAAACCTTGAAGCATGTTTGTGGACACTTTGCAGACCCAAAAGGCACTTCTGGAAGAAGATCCATAATTTTGGAGAAGTTTGGAGGAACTTTTGAAAAAAGCTCCATAAGTGGACGACCCGAGGTCGAGAGTCAAGCCAGCCACCTTTAACCGCGACCGGGCCTGAATTTGCTGAAAAGCTCTGAAGCCCCAGACTTCCAGGGTTTGACTGAGGGCTCGCGGAAAGGCAATCCGATGATGTTGAATCAAAATCGTCTTACTGAGGAGGGCTGTCTGACGTTGGTGAAGAAAAGCTCCAGAAACATTTCTAAGTGCGAAGGAAAAGGTTTGATCGAGGTCTACTGTGCAGTGTATCCAAGCAGGCCTCCATTGCAGTCAGCCTCAAATTTTGACTTTGCCTGTTCGAATGTGACCAGATGTCCCCTGTTGCTGCCTTTGGCGCTAGAAAACATTTTTTTCATTTGATCTTTAAAAATGAATATCTCCAGTTCCATGCATTGGATTTTTATTGTTTTGGTGTCATTTTGAAGAAAAAAAATTCTATTTCTATCAATTGGTGTTGGATTTTTATTGTGTGTTGTGTTTTTCTTATTCACTGTTTTGTTCATATTAAATGCTTTATAACCCTGTCTCCTAAATTAAGCCTAACTGCTCGCGCGCAAAGTTACCAAGGTTGAGCAAGGATTAATTTATTGAAAACTTGTCCTGACCAAGTGGAAGGGTGTGGCCGATTGCTAAGTGTCGGTACTTACCTGCACTTACAATAATCTTGTTTCCAACATATAGTTGTAAATTTTTCTCTTAAAGTTATTGCTAATATTTTTATTTTATTCTGTAAATTGTTTAAATATTGTTTTATGGTTTTTAAAAGTGTGTATAGTTTTGTATTGCATTCATATTATTAATTAAAAACTTGTATTTTATTTTTAAATAACACATTTTTGTGATATATGTTTCTTTGTTTTTACTTTTAGGTTTTTGTTAATATTTTTTAATGCAAAGTTTTTATTAAAAAATTGGATTATTGTTTTTATATATTTTGAGAATGCAAATATTT
This sequence comes from Pleurodeles waltl, assembly GCF_031143425.1. Classification (NCBI taxonomy): domain Eukaryota; kingdom Metazoa; phylum Chordata; class Amphibia; order Caudata; family Salamandridae; genus Pleurodeles; species Pleurodeles waltl. The sequence continues at coordinate 122,323,916 of NC_090439.1, forward strand.
AAAATGTTTATATCACTGATTAAGAGCATTTATTTTTAGTTATTAAATTTCTAAATAAATAACATAATTGTGTGTGTGGGTATATATGTGTATACATATCTATAGCTATATCTCTAGCTATACCTCTATCTATCTGTCTGTCTGTCTGTCTGTCTGTCTGTCTATCTATCTATCTATCTATCTATCTATCTATCTATCTATCTATCTATCTATCTATCTAGCTATCTACTCTTACTAAATAGCACAGGGTGCTTGCCTGTAGTGCAGGGGAATACAGTGATAGGTGAGTATGAAGGGATTTTGTTTATGGAAGACCACAGAACCTCCTTTAAAAATGCGTAACGAACATCATACTATGGGCCTCATTAAGAGTTTGGGGGCCGGACGAGCCAACCATCAAACTCTCGGGGAGGATGCCACTGTCATACCAGTGGCGTTCCCCCCCAAGGGTATTGCAATGTTCCCTCCAGGCTCTCCGGTGGAGACATTGTATTATTCGTTCCCACCAGGCAGACCATCGGAAACAGTGCTATGATATTGGCCTTGGCTCTTTTAAGGGAGCTGAGGCCAATACCGTAGCAAACCAGCACCATCGGAATGCACACTGTCTGCAATGCAATGGTGCTGGGCAGTGCAGGGGGCTTCTGTGGCCCCCAGCACTGGCTTTCCACCAGGCTTTCCATGGCAGGAAAGCTGAGTTGTAATAAGCCAGACAGAGCTAAATTCAGCACCGCCCTTGCTGAGTACAACTCTGACCATTGTCAACCTGTCAGGAACCATGTTCTTGTGTCAGGCTTGTAATGTGACGGTCAGAACACCACAGTTGCAGCGGTACGACCGTCACCACGAGGCTGTCTTTCCTACAGCTAGCAGCCTCGGAATGAGGCCATATCTCTTGAAAAGAGTAGGTTTCAGATGATTGTACCCATTTAATATTTTCAATATTACTTTGATTCAGTGGTTGTTTATCCCAGTGAATTTATTTGCAATGTCTACGCGACCCTCACTCAAGTTCATGGCTTAATATTTGGCCCTTATGGAAATGCACATGCTTGAGAGGTCCAGAACTCCTAATCCCATGATCAATTTGATGCTACCCATGTAAGGAAGACTGACAAATGAGAAAATGTTTCAAGTATTTCCCGCTCCCTGCTCTAATAGGGCCATAAAGACTGGACAGTCCATAATTTTTTGACAGAAGATTGGGGTCCGGAGTTTCTTAGTGTTCAGTCGAAAGACACCAATTGGACCGTGTGTCCTCTGGACCTTAACCACAGATTGCAGCTGCTCCAATGAAATACTCCTTCTCAAGCAAAAAAGGAAGAAAGGTTCTTCACACCCCCAGAGCAGTGCAACCACAGATTGAGAGACTTTTTGCACTGCTTCATGCAGTCCTTTACAGCCCCCACAAAGGCAGCCTATTCTAGGATGGTTTTGAAGCTGCATCCAATAGCAGTCTGTAAGAATGGAATCATTAATCCCAAAGTCTTGGAGGAAATTACTCAACCCATCCAAGGAAAAGGACAGTTTCGCTGCTTCAGGAATATCAGATAGAGACAGGTAAACTTTATGTGTGTGACTTGGAGACAGCTGAGGAACATGCATATATTCCAAGCTTTATGCATAAAAACACTTTGGAAGAAATAATATCATTTTCACCATACAAAGTCCATGTAAATCAAAGGCAAAACATATAGCAGCAGAAACTGCATTAAGCCTCTTTAAAAAAAGATTGCAATATTAGCTTTCCAGTGACCATACCCTCAATCCTTGCTCTCCTTCACAAGAAAAGGCAAATCAGACTATTTCTATTGGTACATTAGAGGAAATGTCAGCTAAAAATTCATGGTGACTACCTAAATATTCACTTACCCCCCAAGTCTATATCACCATACTAGAGATAATTTACAGCGATATTCTGAGCAGAATAATGTCTGAAAAATGTGAAATTAATATCCAGAAGAAAAAAACATGAATAGTTTAATATTGTCCCTAGGGGGGCATCTATATTTACAAAGCACATGTAGTGGGAAGTAGTGGGGATATAAATAGGATTCCTCAGAGAAACAAAGAGACAGGAGAGGAAGTATCCCTGCTGAGCACAAGTTTAGCAAATATTCCAAACTAGGAATATGCCACAAAGCTGGAAGAAGCAGCACAAGAGCAAAGGTTTAATTAGAGGTATTTAAATATATGTGAACCTAGTAAGAATAGGCAGTATTTTTCCTAGATGAATTGTTGACAAAACCAGTTATTTGTCATGGTACCGAAATCTCCTGTAGTTACTTACCATAATAAACTCATTTTCTTGTTTTTTAATACACTTTTAAGAGAGTCAACTGCAAGATGGCAAAACGTTATTTTTAAGAGGGAAGCACATGTAATAATGAAACCAGAATTTAACTATCAAATTGCCTAAAATGTTTTGCTGCTATTGGGGACTACTTTATTGAGAGATTTTCTGAAGTAATCCCAGCATGATCTACATAAGTAAAAAATGGTTGCACTTATCTGAGCATTGATGTGACCCCTATATTTAAGAAACTCTTTATCTATGACATATATCTAAAACATCATGAAGGAAGCACCACAGTATCATGACCCTAAAAATGATGTTTCCTGAAATAAAAAAGATATTTTAAAGAATTGCATTTAAAAATTTTACCCTTTTGTTTGTACTTTTATCTGCTAATATATTTAATTTTAAATAGTGGCCTTTTCAAAACGTTTAACACACTTGGAACTGTGAAAATGTACAGATAACATCTGACTCCAGAAAAACACTGTATTTTCAGACATAGGTCTTATTACAAGTTTAATAACTGGCCTGGGGTTTGTGCACCTCAGTATCCCAATTGTAGGAACACTGAATTGAGATTGGACTGTAAATGCAGCCAGGTCTGATTTTTGATTGTGTCCAGTCCACAAGCAAGGCATGGGGAATCATGAAATACTCCACTTTGTGAGGCCAAATCCTCTCCTTCCTTCTGCTGCCCGGCTCTCCTCCTCTTCCTTCAGTGCCCCCAAAAAGGGCCCTGTTCTCACTTTATCAGCTGCTCTGAGCAGATGGTAAATAGTTGGACTACTGACTGTGACCCAAGAAAACCCCTCAAGACAGGGCTTGCTGTTCGTCTTGTACGCAGGACATAAAAGTGAACTCCAAAGGTCATACAGCTGACTTGCTGTTTGGGCTGCAAAGGACACAAGAAGCTGTGAGAGGTCCTTTTCCTGAATTGCCATGGACCCTACTGCTGTCCTCTGCCTCATCAGTCTTGACCCCTCAAGTGCTGTCCCCAAGGTACTTGACCCTTGGCTGTTGTCCAAATGTTCTCTTCCTAACAAATCCTGAAACCTTGGATTTAAAAGCTTTTTACCAACTTTTGCCCTGAGACCCAGTGGGGAATCAGGGCCAGCCAACAGGCATGCATTGCAGCTGGGACAAAGATCCAGCTACGTTGATCTCCACAGCTGCAAATTTGATTCAGCTGGACCTTGTAGAAAAGGTGCCAGCTTGTGGAGCCACAACCTGCTGCCTTGCCCTATTGAGGATTTTTTTCTTTGATTCCAGAGACTAAGGGGGTCATTACAACCCTGGTGGACGGCGGTAATTTGGCAAAAGGTACTGCCAACAGGCTGGTGGTACCTTTCCCCAAATTATGACATTTGTGGTTTGGGTCAAGTCAAACCGCCAATGTATCACTCCGTCCACCAGGGTGGTAACAGCCGCAGGGCTGGAGACTTTAGTCTCCAGCAGGTGGCCATCATAATCCCACCCTCTGGATTATGACCTCGCCTACCGCTATGGTTTTCGTGACAATCATACCTCCACGAAAACCATGGTGTTCAGCACTATCAGTGCCAGGGAATTCTTTCCCTGGCACTGACAGGGGTCTTTCATGCCCCCTCCCCCTCCTCAGAGTCCTACCCAACCATGCCCCTCCCTCTCCAGACCCCCGACATCCACACACGCACACATACACACACATACACACACGCATACCCACATCCACCATTGTATGCACACATACATACCCACATACCTCAAAACACACTAACTTACATTGAACCACACACACATTCACAACACACAACATATACGTACACTCATATTCATTCATTCACACACACATTCCACGCGACTCACACCCGCATGCACGCATACAAAAACAGACACACACACCCCCACACACACACAGACACACACAAAACACCTCCCACCCCCCTCTCCTGTTGGAGAACCTGACTTACCTGCTTGCATGGGGTCCTCCGGCAGGAGACGAGACACAACACTGCTGCCAGCAGCAGCGTCGGCCAGCAAAACACCACCAGGCTGTATCATGGAACATGATATGGTGGGCAGTGTTTTGCTGGTGTGGTGCTGCTGCTGGCATCAGCGCCACCTTACCGCCATCTGCCGCAATGGCAGAAGGCTGGCGGAATTCCATCAACGGTCATAATGCAGTTGGCGGCTGGTAGCCACGGCGACGTAATGTTGAAGGCCGTCGCCGTGGCTGTAGGTGCCATTTACCACCAATGTCATAATGAGGCCCTAAGTTCCAAGGTAAGACTACTGAACAGGTTGAAAGTGGTTTCTGTAGCCAACCCATGACCCATCATGGTCCGCCCTAACTTGCGCACAGGAAATGGTCTACCACCACCTGATGACCCCAGAGTTGGCACTTAACTCTTTTTTTGCACCACTTAGATCTTTAATTTTTTTAATTCATAAAAAAGATGTTTGTCATTTTTGTGTCATTTTATTTATTAAAATTAATATCAAATTTGTCTAAAATGCCTTGGGATTTTTTTTTTTTTGTGTTTTTACTTTGTTCCAGTTTGACTACTGCATACATGTTTTACACATTGCCTCTAACTGAGGCCTGTCAGTTCTGTCTAATAGCTATCCGTGGCTTGAGCTCAGCTTGATTTAGTGACTTTGAGGGCTAACCCTGAAAGGGGCTGTGGTTACTATTTGAGGTAGATACTCACTTCCCTCAGCTAAAACTCAAGTGTAAAAGTTTCCTTCTTGTCCATCACTGTCAAAAAGCTGGTGGTAAGGGACAGGAACAAAACAATGATCCCATGCCCTAGGAGAAGCCTCCAAAGTTGTGGGGGGCATTATTTCCTGTTTTTGAATGCATAAACAATTTTGAAAAGTTTTATGGCAGCCGTCATAGCTGACGCTACCATCCAACAACATTTTTAGAGTGACAGTAACTGCTTTGGTGGTGGTTCTTGTCAATGTATAGAGTTTTCTCCAAACTTAGCAAGCAGAGGTCCCTCGGGAAAGTGAAGCTAATACCTTTTGCCATCTTGACTGAGTACCCTCCATCTGCCAAACACTTTGGCGGTCATTCTGACCCTGGCGGTCAAAGACCGCCAGGGCGGAGGACCGCGGGAGCACCGCCGACAGGCCGGCGGTGCTCCAATGGGGATTCCGACCGCGGCGGTAAAGCCGCGGTCGGACCGGCACCACTGGCGGGCTCCCGCCAGTGTACCGCCGCCCCATTGAATCCTCCACGGCGGCGCAGCTTGCTGCGCCGCCGAGGGGATTCCGACCCCCCCTACCGCCATCCAGATCCCGGCGGTCTGACCGCCGGGATCCGGATGGCGGTAGGGGGGGTCGCGGGGCCCCTGGGGGCCCCTGCAGTGCCCATGCCTCTGGCATGGGCATTGCAGGGGCCCCCGTAAGAGGGCCCCTAAATGTATTTCACTGTCTGCTGCGCAGACAGTGAAATACGCGACGGGTGCAACTGCACCCGTCGCACAGCTTCCACTCCGCCGGCTCGATTCCGAGCCGGCTTCATCGTGGAAGCCTCTTTCCCGCTGGGCTGGCGGGCGGCCTGAAGGCGACCGCCCGCCAGCGACCGCCCGCCAGCCCAGCGGGAAAGTCAGAATTACCGCCGCGGTCTTTCGACCGCGGAACGGTAAGCTGACGGCGGGACTTTGGCGGGCGGCCTCCGCCGCCCGCCAAGGTCAGAATGAGGGCCTTTATCAGGCCTTAAATGCCTAATTTAGAGTTTGGTAATTGGTTTACCCCATCATAAATGTGGCCGGTGCCATGTCCCACTTGAAACAAGGCCAGGTGGGCAGGGTATCTGTCATGTTTGTGAAGGAGCAACCAGTCTGCCAAAGTCTAAATCATCTCCCAAATAAACATCTGTTTAAAGAACTTTCCTTTAGCTATGCAGAAGTGTTAGAAATTGGGTTTTTGGTTGGCAGTCACGTTACCCTCTGTCCAAGCAAGAACCCTCACTCTAGTCAAGGTAAGTCACACACAGTCCAAATTATCCTGTGCCCACCCTCTGGTAGCTTGGCACGAGCAGTCAGGCTTAACTTAGAAGGCAATGTGTAAAGTATTTGTGCAATAAATCATACAATAACACAATATAGCACCACAAAAATACACCACACAGTGTTTAGAAAAATATATAATATTTATCTGGATAATTGCAGGTCAAAACGAATAAAGATGCAATATGAACATGTAGAGATATCACTGAAAAGTGATCTAAAGTGTCTTAAGTCTTAAAAAAGCAGACAAAGGGGGTCATTCTGACCCTGGCGGCCGGTGGCCGCCAGGGCCACCGCCAACAGGCTGGCGGTGCTCCCACGAGCATTCTGACCGCGGCGGTTCAGCCGCGGTCAGAAGCGGCAAGTCGGCGGGCTCCCGCCGACTTACCGCTGCTCGGGGGAATCCTTCATGGCGGCGGAGCGCGCTCCGCCGCCATGAGGATTCTGACCCCCCCTACCGCCATCCTGTTCATGGCGGGAAAGCCGCCATGAACAGGATGGCGGTAGGGGGGGTCGCGGGGCGCCTGGGGGCCCCTGCTGTGCCCATGCCAATGGCATGGGCACGGCAGGGGCCCCCGTAAGAGGGCCCCGCAAAGTATTTCAGTGTCTGCCTTGCAGACACTGAAATACGCGACGGGTGCCACTGCACCCGTCGCACCTTCCCACTCCATCGGCTCGATTACGAGCCGGCATCCTCGTGGGAAGGGAGTTTTTCACTGGGCTGGCGGGCGGTCTTTTGGAGACCGCCCGCCAGCCCAGGGAAAAACTCATAATACCCTCCGCGGTCTTCTGACCGCGGAGCGGTATAATGGGGGCGGAATCACCCCCAAAGTCTCTTTCAAGCACAAAGTACCTTGTTTAAAGTGGAAAATCTCCGCAAAGGGCCGCAGAGGAAGAGATATGTGAAAAAATGGTGTGTGCGTCGATTTCTCCCCTGCACACAAGGACTTGCGTCGTTATTTTTTATGTGGGGAAGTCGCGCGTCGTTTTCTGGCGTGCGGACAGTCTCCTTCTGTGGTTCGCGGGATTACAAGATGTCCCGAGGTCTGTGCGTGGAATCCTAGGCTTGTTTTCTGGCTGCGCGTCATTCCGGTGGGCTGTGCGTGGAATCTTCTCCATCACTGCAGGCGTCGTGTCGATTTCCTTTCTGAAGTCGGGTGGCGTTGTCCAGGCGAGGCCGTGCGTTGAAGTTCCATCGCACCGCAGGCATCGCGTCGAGCGGTGTCTTTCCGGATCGGCGTGCAGTGAATTTTTCACCGCGGAGCAAGCTGTGCATCGAATTTTTCAGCACACAAGGCGTCCAAATGAAAAAGAGAAGTCTTTTTGGTCCTGAGACTTCAGGGAACAGGAGGCAAGCTCTATCCAAGCCCTTTGAGAGCACTTCAGCAGTAAGGCAAGAGTTCAGCAAGGCAGCAGGGCAACAGCAAGGCAGCAGTCCTTTGTAGAAAGCAGACAGGTGAGTCCTTTGAGCAGCCAGGCAGTTCTTCTTGGCAGGATGTAGGTTGTGGTTCAGGTTTCTTCTCCAGCAAGTGTCTGAGGTGGTAGGGCAGAGGCCCTGTTTTATACTAAATTGTGCCTTTGAAGTGGGGGTGACTTCAAAGAGTGGCTAACAAATGCACCAGGTGCCCTTTCAGTTCAATCCTGTCTGCCAGGGTCCCAGTAGGGGGTGTGGCAGTCCTTTGTGTGAGGGAAGGCCCTCCACCCTCCCAGCCCAGGAAGACCCATTCAAAATGCAGATGTATGCAAGTGAGGCTGAGTACCCTGTGTTTGGGGTGTGTCTGAGTGAATGCACAAGGAGCTGTCAACTAAACCTAGCCAGACGTGGATTGTAAGGCACAGAAAGATTTAAGTGCAAAGAAATGCTCACTTTCTAAAAGTGGCATTTCTAGAATAGTAATATTAAGCCCGACTTCACCAGTCAGCAGGATTTTGTATTACCATTCTGGCCATACTAAATATGACCTTCCTGCTCCTTTCAGATCAGCAGCTGCCACTTTAACAATGTATGAGGGCAGCCCCAATGTTAGCCTATGAGGGGAGCAGGCCTCACAGTAGTGTAAAAACGAATTTAGGAATTTTACACTACCAGGACATATATACTACACAGGTACATGTCCTGCCTTTTACCCACACAGCACCCTGCTCTAGGTTACCTAGGGCACACATTAGGGGTGACTTATATGTAGAAAAAGGGGAGTTCTAGGCTTGGCAAGTACTTTTAAATGCCACGTCGAAGTGGCAGTGAAACTGCACACACAGGCCTTGCAAAGGCAGACCTGAGACAATGTTAAGGGGCTACTGAAGTGGGTGGCAAAACCAGTGCTGCAGGCCCACTAGTAGCATTTAATCTACAGGCCCTAGGCACATATAGTGCACTCTACTAGGGTCTTACAAGTAAATCAAATAGCCAATCATGGATAAACCAATCAACAGTACAAGTTACACAGAGAGCATATGCACTTTAGCACTGGTCAGCAGTGGTAAAGTGCAAAGAGTTCGAAAGCCAACAAGAACAGGTCAGAAAAATAGGAGGAAGGAGGCAAAAAGTTTGGGGTTGACCCTGTCAAAAAGCCAGGCCCAACAAGAAGTGATAGAGGTTATCAAAGATGAAAGCTGACTATAATTTTCAATTTCAGTTTTCAATTAATATTTGGCAGTCAACACAAGTTCATGCTGGGCAAAATGAAACTGTTCACACAGGTTACAAAGCATTTTTCATGACATGGAGAAGAACGTGGAATTGTGGGTCAAAGGTAGGCACATGGGAAGGGATAAAAAGAAAATTTTGTCTCAGGCCTTAACAGATTCCTTTGGTTTTGGAGACTGAATAGACTCCAAGATAGAGTATGGAAGACATCTTTCTCCTAGCTTTCACTATCTTCCAGAGCATTGCTTCCTTCAGCCGAGAAGTCTTATAACTGTATCTGTCATATGGGATACTGGCCTACTACTTACTTTGCTATCTCTACTAAGGCAATTTCTCTGTTCCTATATATATTTTACTCTGACTTCCTCATCTTTCTCTTGTGTGCAACGTGTTGTAGACAAAGATCACTACAGTCCTTTTGACTACATTATCGCAGTGTTCTCCGAGGTATGCCATCATTGTTTTATATATATATTTTTTGATGGAGTTTCCTTGTATCAAAGTGCACCATAAGCAAAATGTACATGACAGAGAAGCTATTTCATGTCCTATTCGCAAAGGGGGTGATGTTTCTGCACACGGGACAGAAATATGACGATCTTCCTTTGATCTGTAATCTTTCTACTTCTAGAGGATGATTAAGGGCCCTTTCATAATTCCAGGCCATTGATCCACTGTCTACCTCCAGCCCTTTGCTGCCACACCTGTATCCCACTCGTGTATCATTTTTCCCTACTCATGTGGCCAGCACAAAAGCAATTGTGGTGACAGTATTCATCTTTATGTTGGCTTTACTTCCTTCTTGATGTTCACCAGAGATTTTGGTTCTGGGACTGTTGATACATGTCATCTCCAGCAAATATCGTGGATTTCTTTCTAGCTTATATTGACCTTTTTCACTGAAAATTCTGAGGTGCATCACTTCCCTCTAACTGGCAGGGCTTAACAGGCTTTTTATTCCACCAGGCATTCCAGGGTGGGCTAGAGCACTTGTAGGCCAGTTTTGAAAGCCTAATGCCGCTCCCAATGCTTCTGTCACTTCCCCTGCTACCAGAAGTTAAAGGTAACAGACTTTGGGAGGAATCAAGAGGCAAAGAAAGAGGGGGTGGAGGGTAATGTAAACAGAATCAGAGTAGGAGAAGAGAGAAAGAAGGAATGAATTGATGGAAAATGAAAAATTGTGTAAGGAGTCAATGGGAGTGGGGCTGGCTTGAGCATTTTTGCATGTGCTGCTTTTGATTCCCCAATGAGACCTTGCCCCGTTCTGTGCAGTGTAACTGTCATACTCTTGCATGATTGCACAAAGGAACAATTAGTGAAGCTGTAGAAGTTTGCGGAAGCTGTAGAAGTTTGCCTCTAGAAGCCCCTCAGTGTATTCCCAATCTTCTTTACTTATTTGGGGGGTGCTCACAGTTCTGCTTCATATAGGCTTATGTTATCAAGCTTTCCCCTGGCTCCTGGTGTTGCTTTAAGACTAACAAATAAACGTGTCATGAAGCATTACTCTGCTAAATAAAACACATTATCGTTCCGTGTGAATAGTGCGCTATAAAATAAAAATAGACACTGACAATCAAATTAATATTAATTGTAATAAGCCAGTATAACAAAGTAGAAGAGAAGTCAGCAGTTATGTTCCCCTATGTAGAACTACTGTAAAGTGTCCCTGGCACTTGTGTGGCATTGTAGCACTCTCGCTGACTGGAAAAGGTGAAAGCCCTCCTCTATGTCTGGACGGAGGCGAGTGTGGTCTTAGCATAGCCTGTATATGAAGATTTTGACGTGTGATCTAGACATGTTTAAGTGAACTTGACACTGGAGGTATGTGTGCAAGTATTTATACAGGCATCGAACATAATTATTGCGCGTTACATAGAGCTCTCTCCTGTCTGAAGCAATTACAGGCAGACCATTATGCTTGCTTGGAGAGTTTTTTGTATCATTACAAGAGTGGGGCATGATAGAGCGTTCCGTCCTAATAAATTGCCTGTATTCGGACGCTCTTGGGTCGATGAATCTTTTGACCAAGTGGGGCTCTCTTCACCCGAGATTAGTCAATTTAATCAAATCAATAATCAATAACGAACATAAGCAATGCCCTGATCAACATAACACTTCACAATTAATCCAGAAAACATTTCGGCGAACCATGACCTTTCGGCCATGAATAACCACACCAGTTCATTCAAAGTTAATGAATTTATTTCCCTATATTAACAAAGCTAGCACAATATAAATGTGTCTCAACACCAAATGATATATGTAAATGAACATTAATAGCTGTCCATAACGGCGAAAAAGATGCAATCTATGCAGCATTTGAATAACAATGCATTCGATGATAGCAACGCAAACCACTAAAACTATAATCTGTAATGGGCTAATTGCATACATTAGTCAGCATAACAAGGTCTCAAATTGCATCGTGCAACAAATGAATCCTCATCTAACCTCAAATTAGCATCTGCATGTGGGATTTCATGCAAAAACAATTTAGCAACATTGATTTGGAAAACTCCTAACTAGGGCTCTTATCAAAAATCAGCAGTTGGTTACCTAAAAAGAAACACAATGCTATTGTACATTTTCCTTTCATATTTACCAAATTCAATCAGCATTCAAGGAAGTCTTCGTCTCACAGGTACCGGTTTCGATCAGCATGGGACGGGGGCAAAGGGGCAGGGTGGACGGGGCAATTGCCTCACAGCGGCAAGATAAAAGGACAAAACTACTACTTTATGCAAAGGGGCAAATCGAAGTTAAAGTCTCTAGGGCGAGAATTACTTAAAGTCTCTTTCTCTCAATTAGAGAAAGCATCAAAGTCTCATTCAAAATGGCGTTGAACATCAATTGGCATCGTAGAAGATGGCAAAATGACGAGGTCGGCAAGATGGGCCATAATGGCTGCAATGGGCAATAATGTCCTCAATGGGTGCAGTGGGTAAATGGCCGCTTTCTTCTTGTGCACCAGGTTTAAATAAACAACAGTTCAAATCCAGTAGGGTCTTCCATTGGAGGGTTCATAGGTTGGCTTCAAATTGTCCAATCAAAAACAACAATTCACAAGCTTCTACCTAGGCATACATTATCCTTGGAGTCGGGAACGTAAGTTGCAACATATTTTACCAATTAACTCACTTTCAGAGCTTCCATTGTCTGCACCTGCAGATTGACCTTGGAGCAAAGAAGAAGATGCCAGGCTGGCACGAAACCTTAAAGATAAGCATGTGAACCGATCTCAATGGAAAAGTACAGCTTCAAGCAAGAATACACGTTTTATTAGCACATTAGAAAAACACGAGCATCTAAACCGTGAGACAAGGCAACTAGGCCGAAGCCTCCACTAAAGTTATGCTAAGTTAAAACATTTCAAACAAGCAAATCATGGCACACGTTTACGGTTATGTCAGATTAGTACAATTCTAATACATCACGTTATATAAAGCACGCTTATAAATGTTGGCGAACTACTCTGAGGGCACATTTGTCCCCGTACAATCTTTATTAGTTCGGTTAAAGTCACACTTGATTATTGCGGCACTACGTTTATGCGCTAATAAATGTAAAACCTTCGTTTCTGCGTCATCAATCCCTCCTCTGATGACTATTTGTCATCACACAAAACCATTCCCACAAATTTTATTCCATTAAAATTCTGTCAGTTCTCTTTGCCTTTTAGTTCCCCTTGTTCTTGCCTTGTATTCTTCTGCCATTCTTCTCATTATTTTCTCTTCCTTCCTTCTTTTAATTCTTGCCATGATCATTAGTATTCCCCTCTTTATTCCCCAAATCCCAAAGATGCAAATTAGTATTATTAGTATTCCCTGTATTATTTTTAGTAATATTCCATTCCAAATGCCTCCAAGCCAATTTCCCACTGAAGCAACTCCCTTTCCAACCTTCTCCCAAATTCCTGGTTCTTTCAATTCCTTCAAGTCTGCACTCTCTTTTGTTAGATTTGCAAGCATTGTTTTAATTTTCACACTGTTGTCTGGTATATACGTGCAACAGTGACGCGCACCAAGCATTTTGCAAACGCCGCCATCCTTTGCTAAAAGAATGTCTAGGGCAAGCCTGTTTTGAAGAGTCATAGCTCTTTCTGCTGCAAGTTCAGCATCCATCAGGATTATAGCACCTGAAAACTTTGTCAACATGTTACCCACTATAGTAGACAACTTTCTTATTTTGATGGAATTCAACACAACTCCCAATGAAGGAATCATGGCTCCAAATATATCTCCTACCACAGCAGCTGCGGTCTCTCTTTTCTGGATACGATGAGATCCAGACGTCTTTGGAATCACCGATAGGTCATCCAGTTGATAAACCTTTGGGAACACTATACCCAAATAACATCTCCCCCACCATCCCTTTGGAAGACGATAATAGGCATTATGCCCACAAATGTAATATACACCAGGTATGACAGGGTCAAGTCCGTTCAGCATGAATGTCCATTTGGCCTTAAAGATAAACGTATGTTTACATTCACTCGCTCCCACGAAAATGTTATCATAATAAGATTCACCACGATATATACAAAATTTCCCTACATGCCAAGCGTCTAAAGCTATTTTTCCTTGTGTTTTTATTGCGGCAAAAGCATAATTATCTACTGAAGTCCTCTTACTTAGCTCTTTTTCTAATTTCGCATTCATTTGTGCCCTTCTATCATCTGTGCGATCTAAAAAGCTTATTTCTACTGTAGAGAGCGAGCAGGTAAGGTTTTCCCTATGAGCGTGAGCTGTTTCAAAAGGTTGCATTGGCTCGAAAAATTCCCTCATTATTTTAGCATCCCAATCTTTAGCAATCTGGCTTAGTTGCGTTATTATAGGAACATATGCAAAGGTAACATCATAATTTGAGTAAAAATATTGTATGTTAGTTTGACCATAAAATCTAGAAGTTACTAAACTACATGTAATCCCATATGTAAGAGGCATGTGGTGATAAGTCACCCCTTACGTTACCGATGTCGGTATCTGTGTACACACATAACAATCTTTCGCATCCATAGTCTCAACATATTCTGTTAGTAGGCGATAGAAAACATTATACGAAAGTTCCTTCTTATCATGCAAGTGTCTCTCATCTAATTCTAGTCTTTTCAATGCGGTTAGTTCAGTGACAGTAACAGGAGTAGAAGTAGAAGCATCAATTTTCTCATTCTCACCCTTACCACGCGTTGCAAGCACTATTGCCATTATTATTAGTACACAAGCAGTTATCAAGCCTATACACGCATATTTACAATATTTCACTCTACTGTTTTGTGTAGCGTACTTAGTCATGATCTGTATAGAATCAGAGAGCTAGAAGCACTTATAAAGAAACGATTTAGCAATTAGTTACAAAGCTGAACGAGTGCAATGTTCACACAGTTTTCTTCAGGAGCCCAGTCACTTATCGGTTAGCAGCATTTGTCTCAATTCGGCAATAACTCAGTCTTTTATCAGTTAGCAACGTTGTCTCAAATCGGGTTTAAGAGTCAATCAGGTTATCAAAGTCTTATCAAGTTAGCAAATGTCTCATCCGGTTTAGCAATGTCTCAGCTGGTTGTATCACGTTAGATTATAGCAAGCAATGTCATTTATCAGTTTTTCAGTCAATAGTGTCCATAAAACTTTTCTTTTCTATTGGTATCTCTTCTTCTTCGTTCTTGAGGCTAAGAGATACAAATTCGTCGGTCCAATCGTCATTGACTACATATGCCCATTCTGGACCGGAATATCTCCTGTTTGGTATCCTTTTCCTTTTCAATTTTGCATCTCTCTTTGATTCTGCCTCACTGGTACTTTCCTCTTTGGCCAAGCCTTTTTCTTCACTTGATGTTGGTATCACGACAGACACTTCCTTTCTTTTCTCTTTCACTCTTGGCCCTTCACCGTCGTTCAACGTTTCTCTAGTCCTTACTTTTACTGGTGATATACTTGGTCTTCTCTTTGCACTGTGTCCACTTGATGGACCTGCGATCTCTTCTGAAGAAGTTTGAACAGTTTCGTTCTGTTCTGCCTTGTCCCCTCCTTCTGGGGAGTCAATCAGGTTTTCCTTTTCTTTTTCTGTACCGTCTGCTTCTGGGAAAGCCCTCCTCTGATCAGGCTCTCCTGCTTCTTCACCTCTTTCGAGCCCTTTGTCACCGTTACTTTCTTCAGGCTCTTTGTCACTTTCAGCTGCTTCGTTGCTGTCTGAGGTTTCTCCTTGGTCTTCCCCAAGTGAATCGGTTGTTTCGTCCTCAGAGAATATTTCTCTCTCCTCTATTTCTGCCTGTTCGCTTCTAGTTCTGTTTTGCTCTGTCTCAGCGCTCGGCACTTTGTTATCAGGTACTGGCAGTTTCAGCGCTTCAACTTCCTCATCTGTGGGACACAACACTTTCTTTGTATGACTGGCGTGAATCCAGTTGGGAACTCCCGCACATTTCACAGTGGTAGTGGTCGTCAGGATCACTTGGAAAGGGCCTTTCCAACGGGGTTCCAGACACGACTTCCTCACGTGCTTCTTTATCACGACCCAGTCACCTGCTTTCAGTGTGTGTCCTGGACCTTGGATCTTTGACAAGGTGGTTGCTTCCACCTGGTGAGAGAAAGATCGAACCACGTCAGCCAGACCTTTGCAGTAGTCTAACACCATATCATCTGTAATATTCAAAAGCGCGTTTGCGGGAACTGCAGGAAGTCTCATGGCCCTGCCCATGAGAATTTCGTGCGGGGACAATCCAGTCTTTCTGTCAGGGGTGTTTCTCATTGACATTAACACCAAAGGCAATGCGTCAGGCCATTTCAAATTTGTCGATGCACATATTTTCGCCATTCTTGATTTCAGTGTACCATTCATTTGTTCCACCAGTCCTGAGGCTTCAGGGCGATAGCTACAATGCAGTTTTTGCTCAATGTTCAGCGCTGCGCAAAGTAACTTTATCACCTCGTTATTGAAGTGACTTCCTCTATCTGATTCTAAAGAGATCGGGAATCCGAAACGTGGTATCAACTCCCTCAACAATAGTTTTGCAACTGTAAGGCTGTCATTTCTACGTGTGGGGTATGCTTCAATCCAGTGACTAAAAATGCACACAATCACCAACACATACTTCAGACCTCCATGCACAGGCATCTCAATAAAGTCCATCTGCATTCTGCTGAACGGGCCACCTGCCCTGCCAATGTGGCTCACGTTCACAACCGTTCCCTTTCCTGGGTTCATCTGTTGACAAATGACACAACGATGGCAAACTGCTTCTGCAACTTGACGGAATCTGGGGTTAAACCAATCAGTTTTGAACAATCTTATCATGGCATCTCTCCCTAGGTGAGCCTGCCCATGATAGAACCGCGCTAGCTGCGATAAGAGACTATTTGGTAAAACAAATTTTCCCTCATTTGAAACCCATAACTCATCTGGTCTCCTTGTACATTGTGACTTAATCCAGGAAACTCTTTCATCCTCCCTGACGCTATTCTGTAATGCTTTTAGTTCATCCATTGTATCCACGACCTTCAAGGCAAATGCTTCAGCTGGTTCGAGCTCTGGCTCATTTATCAAATTCCATTCATCCCTGAGCAATATACAGTTCAAGGCACAAAATCTTGCGACCTGATCCGCATATGCATTTCCCAGGGAAACATAGTCCTGTCCTTTTGTATGAGCACTACACTTCACCACTGCAATTTCGGCTGGCATCTGAATGGCGTGTAACAATTCCCTTATTCTCTCCCAGTTTTTCACTGGGGACCCTGAAGAGGTCAGGAAACCTCTCTGTGACCATAGTTGCCCAAAGTCGTGCACAATTCCAAACCCGTACTGACTGTCAGTGTAAATGGTAACCTTCATCAATGTAGACAGTTGGCATGCTCTTGTAGGGGCTACAAGCTCTGCTACTTGTGCGGAATAGACTCCTTGAAGCCAGGACGCTTCCAAGACACCTGTTACAGTACATACAGCATATCCTGCTTTCAATATTCCCAATGCATCTCTTAAACATGACCCATCAACAAAAACAATTTGGTCATTTTCATCAAGCTTAGTATCCTTAATGTCAGGTCGGGGTTTTGTGCAAAATTCAGTCACCTGAAGGCAGTCGTGCTCGACGTCTTCAGCGTTCTCAATTTCAGCATTTTCACCGGGAAGCAAGGTTGCTGGATTCAACGTAGTGCACCTTTTCAGCTGCACATTCGGTGAGCCCAGAATTATTGTTTCATACCTTGTGAGTCTTGCTCCAGTCATGTGTTGCGTTCGGGAGCGGGTCAAAAGTATCTCAACTGAGTGAGGGACCATGACTGTTAATGGGTGTCCCATCACTATTCCTTCACTCTGAGTGAGGCTGATACCAACTGCTGCTACGGCGCACAAACACCCTGGCAGTGCTGCTGCGACCGGATCCAAAGTAGCTGAAAAATACACTACTGGTCTGTTTATGCCACCATGGGCTTGGGTCAAGACAGACAAAGAACATGCATCACGTTCATGACAAAACAATGTGAAAGGCTTTGTGTAATCAGGCATACCTAAAGCTGGAGCCCTGCACATGCATTCTTTCAATTCAATAAAAGCATCCATCTCATCTCCTTTCAGCTCAATTTCATCCAAGGCATCCTTCTGGGTCAGTTTCAGTAAAGGCTTTGCTAGAGTTGAGAAGCTGGGAATCCACTGGCGACAGTAGCTCACCATCCCCAAAAACTTCCTCACCTCCCTCCTCGTCTTTGGTGGACTCATTTGAAGTACACTTGTTATTCTTTCCTTCATTATTCTCCGTGACCCTTTCTCTATTTGATGACCCAAGTATTTTACTTTCTTCTGACAGAACTGCAACTTTGAAGGAGACACCTTGTGTCCATTTCTTCCCAAATGGTTCAGCAGAGCAATGGTGTCGGCTGTGCAGCCACTTTCTGTCTTAGATGCAATCAGTAAGTCATCAATGTACTGTACTAGGGTTGACTCGAATGGCAATTCTAACGCTTCCAAGTCTTTCTTTAGAATCTGATTGAAAATTGACGGTGACTCAGAAAACCCTTGAGGAATTCGACACCAACTGTAAACTCTGTCTAAGAATTTGAAACAAAAGAGAAATTGGCTGTCCTCATGAAGAGGCACCGAAAAGAATGCTTGTGACAAGTCGATGACTGAGAACCACTCGGCATCGCAAGGGACATGAAACATTATCACAGCTGGATTCGGTACTACAGGGCAGCATTTAATTATGATGTCATTTATTTTCCTCAAGTCCTGCACGATTCGGACCTTTCCACTCGGCTTTATTAGTCCCATGATTGGTGAATTACATGGACTGCTTAACACTTCTTTCAATACTCCCTGTTTTACAAACTCGTCAATGAGTTGGGCGACTTTCATGAGGGTGTCTTGTGCCATGTGGTATTGTGGGGTCTGGGGAAAGGTTACATTGGGTTTTACGGTCACTTTCACTGGTTCCACTCCTTTCACCAATCCCACCTCTTTTCCTGTCATATCCCACACTTCCTTTCCGACTGTTTCTCGTAATTCAGCTGGAATATCTGCTTCAGTTATCATCAGAAAAAGGTTAATCAGAGGATATTCTTCATCGACAGTTTCCATCTCATCCCCTTCTACACTGTCCTCTTCTTCCCCATCACTGCTCGTCTGAATTCTAATTCCATCGTTCGAACACATAATCGAACATCCCAATTTGCACAATAGGTCTCTCCCTAACAGTGCTATCGGGCTTGAGTCACATACCACAAAATTATGTAACCCTTGATAGTTACCAATTCTGACTTGTACTGAATCTGTGATTGGGTTCGTCAGGTGCCTGTTTGCTACTCCCACTACTTGAACTGTTCTCCCTGAGAGTGGCAAATTTGGTACTTCAATGCTCCTAACAGTTGAACGTGTGGCTCCTGTGTCAACCAAGAATGAAACACGATGACCCATAACTCTTCCCTCCACATATGGACCCTTTTGATCAACTTCCAAGGATGCTGCAAGCACACAATTTCCCTCCTCATCTGAACTTTCACTCTCCCATACATTGTTTATTCCATTCTCACTGTGTAGTGGGAACTGTTGTACTGTGCCATTTGTACTCATCACCTGAACCGAGACCTGTGGAGGAACCATCACTTGCTGCTGACTCACTGGTGCCAAGGGTATTTGCATTTGCTGATTAGGTACCATGGGAAACTGCTGTTGCATTGGCTGCATTTGCGTCATCTGCATACGGGGCATCTGCATCTGCTGCTGCTGCATGGGCTGTAATCTCTGCAGCTGATTTATGGTCTGAAAATTTGGGTTTGGACCTCTCATTTTCGGTCCCCTCATTGTCTGGAATGCATTGACATCATTGTTTTGCTGACCAACACCTGCACCTTCCTGCACCACCATCAGGCACTCGCGTTTCCAATGCCCGACGATTCCGCACACGTGACACGGCATCACCCTTTTCATTGCCTGCACACCATTCGGAATCGCAACAGTGTTCAAATCCGGACCATTACTCCCAAAGCCTCCTCTGCCTCTGCTTCTCGCCTGTGGCTGAAACACCATATTTCCCTGCGGCTGCGGCTGCGGTATCTGCTGTGGGAACCCTTGCAACCCTTGCAACCCTGTCTGAGCTGCTTTAAGTTGCATCACCATCACTTTCTCTTTCAACCTTTTCTGTTTCACTTCAATTTCGTCGCTACAGTATTTCGCATAATTCAACACCTCATCAATAGGTTTCGACTGCCAACAAATCAAATGCGTCTTTATCATCTGACTTATCTCTGGTCTCAGCCCTTCCACAAATCTAAACACAAAATGAAGCATGTCCTTCGCCTCTATTGTTTCCGTGCCACTGTAGTTCTTGAACGCCTTCAACAACCTCTCATAGTAACCATGAATCGACTCTTTAGCCTCTTGGGCAGTTCGATCAATCTTCTGCCAATCCACATTTTTTGCGGCAACCTTCGTCTTCAAATGCTCAATCACCTTATAGTACAAGCTCATTACCATAGGTGATGGTGCACCCGTATCCCTGTCTCTCTCTGGTTCACTTGTCGGCCAACCTACAGCCCTTTTGCAGTCTTCCCACAAATCTGCCGGAACCACAATCTCAAAGAGGGTGTTCAGGTCTTCCCAAAGACATTTTGCAAGCTTCACAAACCTATCAGTCTGTTGATACCATTCAATCGGTTTCTCTCTCAGTTTGGGAAAATCATCCGTAAAAGACTGAATGTCGCTTCTGTGCCACAGTACATGTATTAATTTTCCCCCTGCTGTCTCCCTCATTGGTAACATGGTTATTGCATCACTACTCTGTGATCTTTTCTCGTTGTGCTCTGGGACACTGTCTTTCCTCTTTTCCTTTTTCTTTGCCCATCTGCTTTTCCATTTGTCTAAGCACCTCCACACTTGTGCACTCTGCAGCAATTCTCTAAGGTGCGTTTTCATGCCTGCTGACCTCATGTGTTCAAAGTCTGTGGTCCCGAAATCCAATCTATAGCTCCTGCTCAAGTGTTTTGTCTTGTCTATCTCAACCCCGTTTTTGTCAGCTATTTCTTGCAACCTTCTATGTACCTTGTTCACTTCTCTCGTAATCCTGGGACATAGATACCTCAGCTCTTCTTCCGACGAGGACTCTAACCTATTCAAACCCATAGTCCCTTCCACCAATTCTTCTGCTTCCATGTTCAACCTTACCCTATTCAGATAGTCTTCTCCCTTCCCACCGGCTGAGCTTTGTGTGGAATTCAGACTGTTGAACCACTGTGTTAGCTGTTGCGCATTCAACCCCATCAATGTAGCATTCACATCGACTGCCATTGATGGTTGCAGCAACTTTTCAGTGTTCGATGATAGCGGTATCATCAGTGGGGGACTCGACCTCACCACTGTTGACTGAGCACATATGGTACTAAACTCCATCAAGGACCCAGATCCAGTTGGCTGAGCCGCTATCGGAGTTGTCTCTGGAGTGTTTTCTATGCACCTCCTTTCCGTCCCATTCTGCACCACTGCTCCTTCACCGCTCATACCTGAGTTAGGCTGAATGTACAAAGGTACCGGTGGACCTACAGTAATGGGTAGGGATATCGCATCTGGGTTCTGTCCATTCCCCAGGTTCTGAGGTATGTTCATTCCCACACTATGGGTCATCATTGCCGGCATGCCCGTCTGACTCCCCGTCATCTGAGCATGTGCGGTTCC
This sequence comes from Pleurodeles waltl, assembly GCF_031143425.1. Classification (NCBI taxonomy): domain Eukaryota; kingdom Metazoa; phylum Chordata; class Amphibia; order Caudata; family Salamandridae; genus Pleurodeles; species Pleurodeles waltl. The sequence continues at coordinate 122,345,010 of NC_090439.1, forward strand.
CCCCTGCATCTGCTTTTGAGGCATCAAAAACTGGGTTGATTCAGCTTGTGCCAATGTTGGGTTGCGACCATTCTGTACTCCCATTATGGTTGGATCTAGAATCATTCCCGTACTGTTGTCACTGCTGTAGTACCTTGGGACCTGCGGCTGATAATTTTCTGCTGTTTTCAATATAGGCACATCTGGATATATTCTCCTAACCTGCGGTATCTGCGGGGTGAACAGTAAACTCGGGTCCTTAGATCCCGATGGCGTTTCTGAATTCGGAGTTTCATTATTCTGTACTGGTGCCGGAGGGGCAGAACTGGTACTTGGACCTTGTTCACTCTCTACATAAGGTGGTGGACGGTCGTTCAGCAATTGCATGATGAACTCCTCATCCTCTGACTCGTCTTCTCTCCTTAACTTTTCCTCGTCCTCTCTATCTTTGGAACACCTCCTGTTTGTCTTACAGGTAGCTTCTTTGCCTGTCGCCTCTTCTTCCTTAGCAATTGCGGGAAACAATTTTATCCCCTGCAATATATCTGACCTCCACACCTTCTGTGCATTATCCCACCTAGCGTCCGCTAGTGTCTTTTCTACCTTTCTTATCCTGGTCTCGAACTTCTTTTGCTGTTGCTGTCTAGCCATTAGTTCCCAAATCGCTAGAGCCTCAAACTGTGCTGGCCTTGGAGGTACCTTCATATCGTACATCGCGAATCTCAAATTCTCTAGGATCCTTATATTGAATGTCCCATGGATCGGGAACGCTACGCTCCCATGTCTCTCTGTCAGCTTGTGCCATTGCTTTAGCCAAAGGCACGGAGCTACCCCCCTTTCCTCCATTACAATGTAAGCTGGTGTACCTTCGGGTGGCGTCTCCTCTCCTACGCTCGCTTTAATGTAAGACTCCCCCTTCATCGCACTCTTTAATGCTTTCAAAAATTTCATTTTCTCGTCTTTTATTTCACAAAATTTGTAATCAATAAGTGACTTTAATTCCCGGAATACTCTTCGCTTGCCTTTCCCCTTCCAATCGAGCCCCACGGACTGCGTCCAATCCGTGCGCGACCCTTCTCTGCAACCAACCTATCCCAGCGCGGCTCCTAGTGACGTCACACTCACACACTCTGCGGCTGACAAAGCCTCGCGGCTAGTCCTCCTTCACTCAGCTCCTCTCGTAACAACTTCTGGCATGTATCGCGAGCAACCAAATAATAATAAAACAGATCTGTCGGTTTACTACAGGAAGGGTAACGCAATCGCTTCAGGACCTTAGGGATTTTTCACTAGCCTCGGCAGTTATTCCATCTTTCTCGGTCCCCACTTTCGCAAGCAAATCCTGACCCGCAGACTCTGCTCTCAACTTGTCAATGATCTATTCTAGTGCACTTAGAATTTGTCAAAGCCCGAAGTCGAAGTTTTCTTCCACTCCCTTAACACACGTACCGACTCGTTGACCACGCCCGGTCAACCTATTAAACCGACCAGACCACAACATAAAACAAGTGTCTCATACACTTTTCAACATACTCCGGAGTCTCTTGACCTCGCAGGGCCCGTCTCAACAACAACAACCACGTGGACCTTTTTTCTGCACAAAGCGCCACATGCACATGAAGTTCGACGACTTCCCTACTCTCACACTCGGAGTCGCACCTCCGCTATTCTCTAAAATCCTCGCAACCTTTTCAAACAATCTGCGGCAATAAGCTGTGCAAGAGCAAAACCCTGACTTCACTCATACCGTCACTAGTACCGCCAACGCCGATTTCACACCTCCATTCTCTCCATTCGCAAGCTCCGAGATCCCGGGAAAGTCGCGGGGGACTTAGGGCATCATCATTCTCTCAATCTGTTTTACCCAAGAAAAATCTAATTCAACACCATATACCTCTCGAGTGGGGTCTCAAAGAGCGCAACCGTCAATTCAACACCATATACCTCTCGAGTGGGGTCCCAAAGGGCGAAACCGTTACCTCTCGAGTGGGGTCCCAAAGGGCGAAACCGTTACCTCTCGAGTGGGGTCCCAAAGGGCGTAACCGTCCTCTGCTACCATCTACTGATAGAGCGTTCCGTCCTAATAAATTGCATGTATTCGGACGCTCTTGGGTCGATGAATCTTTTGACCAAGTGGGGCTCTCTTCACCCGAGATTAGTCAATTTAATCAAATCAATAATCAATAACGAACATAAGCAATGCCCTGATCAACATAACACTTCACAATTAATCCAGAAAACATTTCGGCGAACCATGACCTTTCGGCCATGAATAACCACACCAGTTCATTCAAAGTTAATGAATTTATTTCCCTATATTAACAAAGCTAGCACGATATAAATGTGTCTCAACACCAAATGATATATGTAAATGAACATTAATAGCTGTCCATAACGGCGAAAAAGATGCAATCCATGCAGCATTTGAATAACAATGCATTCGATGATAGCAACGCAAACCACTAAAACTATAATCTGTAATGGGCTAATTGCATACATTAGTCAGCATAACAAGGTCTCAAATTGCATCGTGCAACAAATGAATCCTCATCTAACCTCAAGTTAGCATCTGCATGTGGGATTTCATGCAAAAACAATTTAGCAACATTGATTTGGAAAACTCCTAACTAGGGCTCTTATCAAAAATCAGCAGTTGGTTACCTAAAAAGAAACACAATGCTATTGTACATTTTCCTTTCATATTTACCAAATTCAATCAGCATTCAAGGAAGTCTTTGTCTCACAGGTACCGGTTTCGATCAGCATGGGACGGGGGCAAAGGGGCAGGGTGGACGGGGCAATTAAGATAAAAGGACAAAACTACTACTTTATGCAAAGGGGCAAATCGAAGTTAAAGTCTCTAGGGCGAGAATTACTTAAAGTCTCTTTCTCTCGATTAGAGAAAGCATCAAAGTCTCATTCAAAATGGCGTCGAACATCAATTGGCATCGTAGAAGATGGCAAATGACGAGGTCGGCAAGATGGGCCATAATGGCTGCAATGGGCAATAATGTCCTCAATGGGTGCAGTGGGTAAATGGCCGCTTTCTTCTTGTGCACCAGGTTTAAATAAACAACAGTTCAAATCCAGTAAGGTCTTCCATTGGAGGGTTCATAGGTTGGCTTCAAATTGTCCAATCAAAAACAACAATTCACAAGCTTCTACCTAGGCATACATTATCCTTGGAGTCGGAACGTAAGTTGCAACATATTTTACCAATTAACTCACTTTCAGAGCTTCCATTGTCTGCACCTGCAGATTGACCTTGGAGCAAAGAAGAAGATGCCAGGCTGGCACGAAACCTTAAAGATAAGCATGTGAACCGATCTCACTGGAAAAAGTACAGCTTCAAGCAAGAATACACGTTTTATTAGCACATTAGAAAAACACGAGCATCTAAACCGTGAGACAAGGCAGAAGCCTCCACTAAAGTTATGCTAAGTTAAAACATTTCAAACAAGCAAATCATGGCACACGTTTACGGTTATGTCAGATTAGTACAATTCTAATACATCTGAGGGCACATTTGTCCCCGTACAATCTTTATTAGTTCGGTTAAAGTCACACTTGATTATTGCGGCACTACGTTTCTGCGCTAATAAATGTAAAACCTTCGTTTCTGCGTCATCAGGCACCACAGTATCAGGCAGCAGTGTCCATATCGACAGGATCTTCTTCTTTCATATTTGCACTTACCTCTTTAGAGTTTTCATAATAATCAGATTCGTTCATGATGGTCATTTTTAGAGCACAGGGCAAAGAAGGCCGTATGTAATATAATTTTCCCGAAGTTTATGTCGCTTGTCGAAAAAGGCCTAGTAGCATTACATTATAAAGATAAATTACTTTGACATCACCACCATTTTGCGACGTATTTCGATCAGCATTAAAACTGCTTCTTACTGAGCAGTGGGTAAAAATCATTTCAACTCGTTTTTACCTGACAACCCTCTGTGTTTGTAACAAATTTTGCACTGCCTTCAAATCAAACTTCTGCGGACTCGCGAGAGAAGCAGATGCACATGAAAGCAGAACACTAGGGACAGAGAACAGAAAGACAAGTACCACACAACCCCGAATTTTCCATCTCAGTGCCTGCAAAGCTCATTGGTATACCATAGCATTTTGTCTCTGTCCCGGTTTCCACACATCCTGGTGAAACAGATAAAAGCTGTTATTATTGGAAGGGAAGCTGATAGTTTTCATATATCGCAACCACTGGACTGAAAGCCTAATTGCTACTTTTTTTGTTCATTATGCAGCGAATAGTAATTAGCCTTTGGCCTGTTGCGGTTTGTGAAATTCGCAATCACACACCTGCTTCTCCATGTCTAGTTAAAGCAAGTTAAATATTGCCTAGCGGGGAAAGATAATGCAGTTCATTTGTTTCATGCAGCTCGAGATTAATTCATGCATGAAACCAATGAAACAGACTAAGATTATAGTCTGTTCTTATGTTCATTACAGTTTGGTGGAATTTGAATGGGATTTAATTGAAACAAGATGAGCTTTGTTTAATTTAAGACGAAACGATACATTAGTATTATAGTCATACATGAATATATAATGGGTGAAGAAAATCCAATTACTGTGATCTTCTTGGCAGGTGCGCCTGGATACTACGAGGGTACATATGCATTCATCCGTTTCCTTACTTGTAAGACGCTGCTAGCCAGGATAGTAGTAGTCACGACAGAAACCTCTCACAACGTCCACATCTCGACGGAAACGCACACACATCATCGACGTACACAAACGATTTGTAGATTTAAGGCTTTCGAAAGGATGTTTGTGATCTAGGACTAAAGCACGCCACTGAAAGGTGTTAACGCGTCAGACCTTTTAAAGTAAACTTACAAGGGAGACCAGAATAGGCCGATGGACCTTGTGACTGCGCTTCGACTTTTTCTCACTATGTAACTCCCTCCAATACAAATCAATAACCATAAAACAATAAAGTTAAGCACATCTCTTCTCAGGAAGAATGGGCAAAATGAGGTGTCTCCTCCCAGTGCAGTCCGGCTAACTTAGGGCCAGATGTAGCAGAGGGTTTTTCCCATTCGGTGTCAATGGGAAAATGGGTTCCTACATATGGACCTTAGATTTCCTAAAACTACTTCCCGTGTCTCTATTGTTAAAGAATCATATGTTTGCATTAAGTCCAATGAAAACAAAATCCTAAATCTACACCTTTAATAAAACATGATTCACATGTCAATGATTAGTTCCTAGTCTCCTGTTCCCATTGCTTGGTTTTTCAGGTATCAATGTTGTTGCAGCTTATCATCCAGTCAGTGCATCCATTGTCTTCTCCTGGGAAGGTCAGTCTTACACACATTACATTAAACATTGTTTCACTAGCAAGTATATCATCTCCTAGCAAGCAGTTCTCATGAGAAAGACTTTCAGCTACAGCACTTGGTCAGCACAGTGGAAAATCACAATTTAACTCTATAAGCAGACATTTGATAAGTTGTTTAAGAAATGAAGCTTGACATGAGGCCGTGCAACTAGGCCAAGAACTCACTAAGTTGAGGCCTACAATTAATAAAGCTAATACATAATACTTAACCCTTAATATAACACATTATGTTATATTACTACATTAATATAACATAAGCTCAACATTTCATATTAGGAAGCTATTCATAAGTACACTTTGTGAACATTGGCAGCAACTCTGGTGGGTGCACCCTCAAATGCATGCATAATTTTCTCTATATTAATTCATTTTCTATGCAAATTCAACACTCAGAATACATGAATAATCATTATTAAGTTTGGCGTTAACAAAGGTAGCTTACGTTCCCTCCTTGTGCCAGTCCTTACTGGGTGGGATGAACAACATCTCCCCAGAAATGGTTCTACAAATCTAGAAGTCAATCCAAAAACTATACTAAAGATGTCCGACTTCCTCTTCCTGTCAAGGCTATATGCAAAGGAAGTCAGCATTCCAACACCATGACATAACCATGAAGAAAAAGAAATACAACAATTAACTTCTGGTTGCCTCTTTCTTATGGGTTGGAGGGAGGGCAAAACAGGACTGTGTCGAAGAAGTCTCAAGCCCAGTGTATTAAAGATTGCTGGTAGGTAACCGAGGCATTAGCTCTTTGTCAGTTTTCCTCGTCCCAGTCCTCACTGGGTGAGATAGTGCCCAAGCATACTTGAGGCAAACAGGAATAGACCATTGACATGGTTCCATTCTACAAAATACTGTTTATTAAACAAAACAAAGAAAATTAAGAATTTTGGGGAACAGCATCCAACACCCTCTCACCAAAACTAGTTGAAAAAAAAAAAACACTCCCACCTGTAAATGATAATGAGACATAAACATGTGAGGAGAAGCCCAAGTAGCTGCTATACATATATCCTTTATGGAAGCACATTTGAACATGGCCAATGACTCAGCCATACCTCTAGATGATCTTCCTTGCACAGGCTCTGGAAAAGAGGAGTCAGATTTCTCCTATGCCAATATAATGTAATTGTTCCACTATCTGCTCAAAGTAGCCAAAAAAGGCTGTAACCCCTGACCAGGTAAACCGATAGTTTCTGGCTTGGGGTGTCTATTGGAACCACTATCCATCTTCTGTCATCACTTTTTTCAGCCACTTGTCAAAGGATCATCAACCTATTTACAAGAAACTAAAGATGTCTTGAACTTGATTGAGAATATCAACAACCGAGAGGAGGTACAATGTTTGATTACCCTTGACGTTGAAGCTCTGTACACAAATATTCCAAAAGAAGCAACATTGCAAGTAGTAGAAACGGCTCTACAAGAAGCCCCTGGGAATTTTTCCTCCCCGGTTCCTTTCATTATGCAATGCGCAAGATTAGCCATGACGAAAAAAAAATTCCAATTCAAGGAACAACTCTTCCATCAAATCTGTGGTACTTCAATGGGAAGTACCTTTGCGCCGAGTCTTGCCTGCCTCTACATGTACAGTTTCGAGAAGCAATTCATTCTTACCACCTCTAATCCCTTCTTCAACTCCATTATACTCTGGCGGCGTTACATTGACGACATCCTGATTGTGTGGCAGGGCCTCTTATCTGAAGTACCCACATTCACTGAATGGATAAATTCACTCAACCCTTTTTTGAAGTTCACCTCGACGGTTTCATCTACCCAGGTAGCCGTTTTAGATCTCCTGATTAATATCAATCAGGGTAAACTTTCTACGAGCACCTATTATAAACCAACGGATCGCAGTAGTCTGCTTCTATTTGATAGTCATCACCCTAAATCTCTTCAGGAGAACCTTCCCTTTGGACAATTTCTACAACTAAGACGCAATGCGAGTTCATCCCACGTTTATGAGACACAAGCTGGAGACTTGGCGTTGAAACTACATGCACGCCATTATCCACCCCGCATCATCAGTCAAGCCCGTAAAAGGGCCAGAAACAATAAACGGGAGGCTCTCCTACAGCCCAACAATATGGCACAACAAAAGCGCTTGACCTCTGTTTCCACCTTCACCCCTTTATCTAATCAGATTAAAAAAATAATTACCTCTAGATGGTCAATCTTAAACAGCGGGGGAGAATCAATACCGAAACCACTTTTTGCCTTCAAAAGAACCCATAACATCAAAGATATGGTGGTACATACCCGTCCCTGCATTAACAATAGGGACAACACTCAGACAACCCTTTGGAACTTTCTACCGGTGAAAGTCCACTACCCTTGTGGACATTGTAGTGTTTGTTCTTTTACCAGGCATGTCAAATCTTTAGATCTACCTCCCTTTGGACAGTGGCATCTCTCCAAACATACTAATTGTAACACCAAAAACTGCATCTACATGATCACTTGCCCCTGCAATCTACAATATATTGGCATGACAACCAGACCGGTAAAGATAAGGATTAGTGAACACAGGAGTAATATTAGATGTGGGTGTTTGACAACTAAACTATGCGCTCACTATTTATCTGCACCACACACTCCAGATGATCTCATATGGATAGTTTTTGATGCTCCAAAGCTGGGAATCAATGGTGCGCCTTCTTTACATAGACTGGAACAACGCTGGGTTTTCAGACTTAAGACACATGTTGTTGGGCTGAATGACGATATTCCTTGGATTTCCCTTTCTCAATGACTCACCTCTTTGGTAATCCTATTAGCTACGCATCGGATCATATCCTCTAGTTACCTATCACCAGTGTTGCAATATGGATTTCCTTTACCAATGTTACCATGCTGGCTGAGAACCTTTTTTCATACTGTTTTAAGCATTAGACTATTCGGTGCTCTTATCTTTGCTTTGTTTTGTCAACATACTGGTTGGTTTACATTTCTTAATTTGATTTACTTCTCCCCCTTGTATTCTCTTGGGGTTTAGTTTTTCTCCTTTGTAGGCTAAAATTAGTTTTTGTGTAATTTCATTCACCTTTTCATTACTGGCTATCACATCCCGTATCTATTCTTCTCAGCTATTACAGCGTACGATGTACTTTAAATATGGCTTCCGACTGGACTCAGCTTTGGTCCCTTTTCTATTTCTATGCCTCTTCCCCAGGAAGTCGGTTCTAGTTGAGCCGTCTTCTGTTTTGGCACTCTTGCCGTACCTCACCCGGAAGAGAGTAGTTCCCGCGCCTGCCTGGGTTTAAATACTGATCCGGTACCCAGGCAGCCGTCAATGCGGGACGGACGGCCGGGGTAGGTGTTACCCACACGGACGGCGGCACTTGCTGGTAAGTCTGCTTTTGCCGGTTCCCAGCATGTACGTGGACTGGCTGACTTCCTCTTTGTTGCTATGGGACTCCCAGGGACTCGATCAACACCTGCTCTAACATGGTGGATACTCTGTTTGGGGGTTGTTTTAATTGAACCCTGTGACTTGACATGCCTTGTTTGAGAACGACCCCCGGCATATGATTTTTTCTGTTGTGGTGTACTATACATCTGCCATTTACTTAAATTTAAAAGTTATTTCGTCAATTTTAGGGAGTTTTTCTTCCCTTTATTATATACACATACCTTGAATATTGATTATTGATTGCCCTGACTCCTATTGCGATACAATTTTTCTCCTTGTATTGATATTTTTCTCCTTGTATTGATATTCTCAATGATTTTCTGGTTGCTATGTTGATTTCATTACTTATTTCGTGTTCTGTGATATTAGCAGCCCCAGTCTTAGGCCTCCTTTTCCCAGGGAACCATGTCCTTAATTCGGGATGGTAAGCCTTCTTTCTTTCGTATGTGCTTGATGGTCTCCACGTTCATGTGTGCACTTTTTAAACACGGGTTATGTTTGAATTTATAACACACCCTCCTCCTCATTTAACCATTTTGTTTACAGGGTGACCGTTTGTTTAACTGACCGGACGGACAATAGGCTTCAATGTAAGTTACTTGAAGGTTAACCTAACCTTTCTGTGTCCTTGTATAAAAACCTACAGGGTTGTTTTTCATTTTTTCTCAGGAGAAGGCCCTTTCTTTTTTGGTCCTGATGAAGCGTCATTGGATCCTCTTGGACCACTAGACGCGAAACATGTTGACCCTAGTCTAGAAGCCTAGTGATAATTCTGTCGCCCTGACTTATTTGAAGGAAGTGTTTGAGTATTATATTTCATATAGACACTTTCACACTGTTTTTAATCTTGGTCTAGATCCTAGATGTTTGCTAGTAAATTTCGTAAACATTGAGGTTTAGAACCAATTTTAATCTTCTCTCTCCTGTTGCCTGATGCAAGTCTGCTTAGACACCCTTTCTTGGCGACCTGTTCAAAAGATCTCCGGCAAAGAGCCCCCGTATTGGGGAGCCCGTCAGACATTGCAGCGCCGGTCTGACGAAGAGCATCTCCCAATGATGAAGCATGACACCCATTTGGGTGTGTGAGGGCTCTTGCTCCTAAACCTTTGGGTTCCCTGTTAATAAATAACCCCCTTGCCTTTTCTGGAACAGTGCACTTTACTTGTTATTGTTCAGGTAAACCAAATGTCAGCAACAAAGACTGAACTTTTCAGAGATAAGCTACTCTAGCCATAATAAACAGACAGGGTCCAGTTCAAGACCAGAGTGTGCAAACCTTTCTCTTCTGGAGATAAAATGAAATGTAGATATATATGGCATGGCTTCTCACCCGTGAGGGTCTCAAGCTGCTGTCCATGGACACAGGGAGATGAAGTGATTTGGCCAGAATCACAGTACATTGCACTGATGCTGACAGTCGAACCCGGATCTACAGCTCCGAGGCGGTCACTCTGACGGCTGCGCTGAGGGAGGAGGAAGTCATACAGTTTTGCAGGTTGAAGAGGGAGTCCATCATGGATGGACTTGCTGTACAAGAAAGGGCTAAGTCTCCAGACAGCAACTGCATGCACCCATACCATTCCACCACATATCAAATTGATGTCTGTGCTACATATCTTGGCCACTGGATCATTTCAAACACTAGCGGCGAAATTGGCAGGCATATCACAGGAAGTATTATCTGCTTTTTTCCCATTTGTGTTGGATGCATAAAAAATTTACCCCACAGTACCTGCTCTTCCCCAACACTTAATCAACATCGTTTGAATACCAAGCAAGGGTTCTACAATATTGTAGATTTCCCCATGTTTTTAGTGCCATATATTGAACAACCATGCAATCTGTGGCCCCTGCAGCTACTGCATACCTCTACCAAAAACGTAATTATTCAATAAATGTCCAGACAATAGTGGACCATCAGGGACTCTCCTGAAACTTTCGGGCTATATACCCTGGGAGTCCCCATGATGCCTCCATTTTCTGCCACAGTTTCATCAATTAGTGTTTTGAGTATATCGGTTTGGGAATTGCCTAATTATTGGTTAGAAAAGCAGAATTACCAATTCTTTGCCTATTCAGAAATATATGACTCAATGCCCATCTCTATGTATTGATCGTTTTTGATGTGCACCTAATTGTAGTATGTCACTGAAACAAGTAACCAATAATGCTCCAATGTGTGATTACCTGACAGATTTAGAAATGGAAGGATGAAACATATATAGTGCTAAGTGCTGTGACCTGCCATACTGTGTTAGCTGGCAGAATCACAAGTAGTGTAACTGTATTGACAGCAAATGACAAACCACGTGCCCAACAAATGTTTTGAAGTTAACATTAAAGGAACAACCTCAAAATGGGTTTGGTATGTGTGGGTAACGGTGTCTAAAGGTGGGAATCTATGTTTACTGACAGAAACTTTACTTTACAGGTCTATTGGACCAAGTCAGTCTTTCATACATAATTAGGCCTCATACAGAATAGGGACATATTTCTATTCCTTCATGTCAGTCTAAGCTCACTGAGACAACTTGCAATGGTGAAAAAAATGTCTGAAGGATGATTATACTAAAGTGAAATATCCATGTCAGATGTCAAACTATGTAAACTTTTCATAAGCAACTGGCCATGTAAATTCATACCTATGTAAGGATGTGGCATACCGTGTAGGCGACCAAGCACATCATAGTTAAAAATATGTCAAATTTATTTGTGAGTGTCAAACTCACAGTCACTCTTACAACCCATCGATCTCAATATGGCTGCAGGAGACTCTCATCTAAAGTTTCAGACATTATACCAACATAGTCCCCAATTTGCATTTAACTGATACAAATAGAAAAACGTTCCAGTCTTCTGTTTTTAGCTTGCCAATAAGCTTGGTGGTAAGCAGTGGACAGTAGACCAGGCACCAAAACCTGATGGCACCCTACAAGAGAGCGTAAACACTGAAAGCAGACAGCAGCTGCAATGAATACAATGCCGAAATGCACAAACCTTCTGCTCGGCGCCCGCTCAGCTCCACTCCCCCGCTTCTCTAACTGTGTGCCTCACAACAGCCTCTGCAACAGCCTCTGCGATGGCTCTTCCAATGCTCCTGCAATCCTAGAATGCTGAAGTGTCAATGCGCGATCTGCCGTCCGCTGCCTCTACATCTGCCGCACCGCCAGCTCCACACCGCTCTGCTCCGCCACTCTGCTGCTCCGCTCTGCCCACTGACGATCAGTTTCCAGTTCCGGTACCAGAACCTTATGACATCTTTAATGGGTAAAGGCATAGTCTCAGGTGTAAATGTTAAAATGTCATTTGTAATGAAAGCATTCTTACATGTATGGGGATCCACAAAACAGCACACATGGAACACCTTTCCAATGCAGATTGATGTAAATACTACGTTTGGCTACACTTGACACAATAAACATTTACCATGCTCTGCAGAGCAATGCAAGGAGACTCAAAGGCCCATAACAAAACATAATAAACTGCTAACGTAGCAATGCGTGGCATTTTTCAGAAAAGTAAGACAAGGGAGATGTTTGCCAGCCATCAAACCACATCAGCAAGACAGAGATGGGTAATGTATGACATGTGTATGTCAAATGGTTGTGAACATACACAATTTTATTAAATACATTGTGCTGGGTAGGACATTTCACCTGCAAGGTAACATTTGTGTACCCCTTGCCTGAATGCCAAACTTAATTGTTGAGTGGATCACTAATACTGGTATTCTCATAGGGAAACATGGAATATGCGTGTGTGCCATGACATAGGCCTTTGTCATGGATTGCAGTCTGGTTGGACCCGGAAGGCTACCCAAAGACCTACCCTCATAGTTGTTGTATGCTACTGCCTTCACCAGGAGTGAAACAGAGCAAACGTAGGGGTGACGCATACTGTATAGTGATCAGTAGTAGTGAATATGACCATTTACTGCAGTGAGGCCTAGTGGGTAACTTACCTCTTCTAAAGTTCTGCTGCTGTGTGTTTTACTCACCCCTGCCAAACATTAGGTTGAGCTGGAAGTGTGTGTGATAACATCATGTGCAGAATGCATGAGCATACGCAAGACATACACAACACATAGGTTGAAATGTGGAACAGTGTTCACATGGTAAATGTGTGTATGCTGGTTGTGTGTGTACAAAGTGGCACACTCTAGTATTGTACAAAAGGACAGTAGTGATGAACAGTTTGCACAGGCTGTGTGTTTGCTGCATGTCAGTATGCTGGTGGTAGCATGATACAAGGGAGTTACAGTACTGGTCACTTAGGGGGACATTCTGACCCTGGCGGTAAAAACCGCCAGGGCCAACGACCGCGGGAGCACCGCCAACAGGCTGGCGGTGCTCCCATGGGCATTCTGACCGCGGCGGTACAGCCGCGGTCAGAAACGGAAAACCGGCGGTGCACCGCCGGTTTCCCGCTGGCCTGGGGAATCCTCCATGGCGGCGCAGCTTGCTGCGCCGCCATGGGGATTCCGAGCCCCATACCGCCATCCTGTTCCTGGCGGTTTTGGCCGCCATGAAGAGAATGGCGGTATGGGGTGTCGTTGGGCCCCTGGGGGCCCCTGCAGTGCCCATGCCAGTGGCATGGGCACTGCAGGGGCCCCCGTAACAGGGCCCCACCAAGATTTTCAGTGTCTGCCATGCAGACACTGAAAATCGCGACGGGTGCAACTGCACCCGTCGCACCCCTTCCACTCCGCCGGCTCCATTCGGAGCCGGCATCCTCATGGAAGGGTGTTTCCCGCTGGGCTGGCGGGCGGCCTTCTGGCGGTCGCCCGCCAGCCCAGCGGGAAACCCAGAATAACCGTGGCGGTCTTTTGACCACGCAGCGGTATTCTGGCGGGCCCCGCCAGGCCGGCGGCTACCGCAGCCGGCCAGGGTCAGAATGAGGCCCTTAATGTGTTGTAACTGTACACTGAGTACAGAAGTGCTTGCCCCACTAGATAACATGGATACTCTTGGGCTTCTTTGTGGGTAGGACATGGCTGCCTGGGGAAAACATGAGGATTCCACCAGATGGAGTTTGATAGACCTGCAAAGCTGCAAGCTGGGAGGGACATGCACTAGAGTATGGGAGAGCCAGCCTCTCTCTGTGCTTCCCTAAGTGTGTGTTATAGTGAAAAATCACAAGGAAGGGACCTGGATACATCTCAGGAAGAGAGAGATTGGGTTGAATAGGAAATCTAAGAGAGTAGGGCAGAGGGCCCAGAGTCATACTAATTCTTATTTGACTGCAGCTGACATCTAGGTGTGCACTCTGGTAACTCATATGAAGATTGATGTGGGAATCAATCAGCTCTGGAGTTCTGCCTAGCTGTGCTGCCTTGCTGCCTGTTGTTCTCCTGGTTGGATAATAAGGACTGCACATGCATTACTTGAACCCAGAGTGACTCCAAGGGAAATCTGACTGGACTCCTTTTATGAATTCTCAGGGATATCAAAGACTTTCAACCACCCTGCTTCAGCACCTGAAATCTGCCGTCAGTGTGCCCTACCATGTGGTGCAACCCAACTCCTGTTCTCATGGAAGTGGGCCTAAGGTGTTTGCTCCAGCGGAAGCCAAGCTTCTTCTGTATAACTAGTGCACCACCTCTGTTGCATGCTTTGGAACGAGTGCACTACCCCTGTTGTGTGGGTCAGAACTGTGGCATTGCCCCTTTTGTGTGGCTCTAAACCGGTACATCGCTGCCATTGCATGGGCCTTAACATAGCTCTATAAGTGCTACTGCGCAGTGCCTCACGCAATGTACATTTGTATTATAAAAATTGATACAAATGTCAAAAATGTGCTGGGTACACCCAGGAAACATTGCAATGGGTGTTGCACGCTGCATTGTAGAAAGTGCGAAAGTTACTTTCACTTTCTGTTAATGCCTGTTGTTTGGAGTTGGTTGTTGTTGGAGTGGAGAGTTTTGCTGAGACTGTTGCTGACTTTGGTGTAGTCTGTATCTGGTCTGTTTCTGTTCCCTATATATTGTGTACTTTTTCTGTCTTTGTGCTGTATGTTGTAATTGTATATCTCTTTGTATTGTCAGGGTTTCTCCTTTTAGTTTTTTTTTGTAATTTTGGCATAGTTTGTTGTTTAACCCCTTCTGTGCCGCGGACGTAGTGGTTACGTCCCGCGGCACAGTGCTGCTGTGCCGAGGACGTAACCACTACGACCTCGGCACACAGCCCAGCTTCCCCCCCACCCCCCAAAGTCAGGGATGGAAGGGGAAGCCTTTCCCCTTCCACCCCGAACCCCCCACCCCCCCATATTGACGTCAGCGCGCGATCGCGCTCTGACTTCATTATGGGATTCTCGTCGCACAGGAAGCCATTTGCTTCCTGTGCGGCCACGAGTGAAGAGGTGAGTTCCTCTTCCCGGTGGGTGGGGGGTTGGGGCTAAAGAGGCACCGGGGAAAAGGAAAGGCTTTTCCTTTTCCCCGGTGTCTCTTTGAGCATTCCTGCTGCCCGATCGCATTGCGATCGGGCAGCAGAAAGGCCCACTAGACACCAGGGATTTGTTTTTTTTTGTTGTACTTTCTGTTTCTGGCTTGCGGGGAGCGGCCCCTGGGGCAAGGGTTGCTCCCCTTTAGGGGGCAATTACTTAGGCCATTTCTGCCCCCCTTGGGGGCAGATCTGGCTACTTTTTAGCCAGATGGCAGAAAACACTAGATCACTAGGGATTTATATTGTTGTGTGCATTTATGTGTGGGGGGGTGCCCCCTTGGGCAAGGGGCGCCCCCCCCAAGGGGGCAGAGAACTGTTGGCCTTTTCTTCCCCCCTTGGGGGCAGATCGGCCTATTTTTTTTAGGTCCATCTGCCCCCAAAGGGGGCAGAAGCCACTTAGGCACCAGGGATTGTTTGTGTAGTGGATGGGGGGGCGCCCCCTTGGGCAAGGGTCGCTCCCCTTTGGGGGGCATGTCTTTTAGGGCCATTTCCACCCCCCTTGAGGGCAGATTGGCTACTTTTTAGCCAGATCTTCCCCCAAGGGGGGCAGAAAACACTAGATCAACAGGGTTTTTTATTTTTATGTGTATTTATGGGGGGGGGGGTGCCCCCTTGGGCAAGGGGCGCCCCCCCCAAGGGGGCAGAGAACTGTTGGCCTTTTCTGCCCCCCTTGGGGGCAAATCGGCCTATTTTTTTTAGGTCCATCTGCCCCCAAGGGGGGCAGAAGCCACTTAGGCACCAGGGATTGTGTGTGTAGTGGATGGGGGGGGCACCCCCTTGGGCAAGGGTCGCTCCCCTTTGGGGGCATGTCTTTTAGGGCCATTTCTGCCCCCCTTGAGGGCAGATCAGCCTATTATTTTTACGCTGATCTGCCCCAAGGGGGGTAGAAACCACTAGAACGCCAGGGATTTTTTTTTATGTGTTTATTTTTGTGGGGGGGCGTCCCCTTGGGCACGGGGCACCCCCACAAGGGGGGCATTGACCTGCTGGCCATTTCTGCCCCCCCTGGGGGCAGATGGGCCTATTTTTGTAGGCCCACCTGTCCCCAAGGGGGGCAGAAGCCACTTAGACACCAGGGATAGTGTGTGTGTGTGTGTGTCAGGGGATGGGGGGGGGGCCTTGGGCAAGGGTCGCCCCCCACTTTGGGGGCACATGTACCCAGGCCATTTCTGCACCCCTTGGAGACAGATCAGCCTATTATTTTTAGGCTGGTCTGCCCCCAAGGTGGGCAGAAACCACTAGAACGCCAGGGTTTTTTTTGTATTTGTTTTTTTTGTGGGGGGGCGTCCCCTTGGTCACGGGGCGCCCCCCCAAGGGGGGCATTGACCTGTTGGCCATTTCTACACCCCCTGGGGGCAGATGGGCCTATTATGTTAGGCCCACCTGCCCCCAAGGGGGGCAGAAGCCACTTAGACACCAGGGATAGTGTGTATGTGTGTGTGTGTGTTAGTGGATGGGGGGGGCCTTGGGCAAGGGTCGCCCCCCACTTTGGGGGCACATGTACCCAGGCCATTTCTGCACCCCTTGGAGACAGATCAGCCTATTATTTTTAGGCTGGTCTGCCCCCAAGGGGGTCAGAAACCACTAGAACGCCAGGGATTTTTTTTTATTTGTTTATTTTTGTGGGGTGGCGTCCCCTTGGGCACGGGGCGCCCCCCCAAGGGGGGCATTGACCTGTTGCCCATTTCTACACCCCCTGGGGGCAGATGGGCCTATTTTGTAAGGCCCACCTGCCCCCAAGGGGGGCAGAAGTCACTTAGACACCAGGGATAGTGTGTGTGTGTGTGTGTGTGTGTTAGTGCATGGGGGGGGCCTTGGGCAAGGGTCGCCCCCCACTTTGGGGGCACATGTACCCAGGCCATTTCTGCACCCCTTGGAGACAGATCAGCCTATTATTTTTAGGCTGGTCTGCCCCCAAGGTGGGCAGAAACCACTAGAACGCCAGGGTTTTTTTTTATTTTTTATTTTTTTGTGGTGGGCGTCCCCTTGGTCACGGGGCGCCCCCCCAAGGGGGGCATTGACCTGTTGGCCATTTCTACACCCCCTGGGGGCAGATGGGCCTATTATGTTAGGCCCACCTGCCCCCAAGGGGGGCAGAAGCCACTTAGACACCAGGGATAGTGTGTGTGTGTGTTAGTGGATGGGGGGCCTTGGGCAAGGGTCGCCCCCCACTTTGGGGGCACATGTACCCAGGCAATTTCTGCACCCCTTGGAGACAGATCAGCCTATTATTTTTAGGCTGGTCTGCCCCCAAGGGGGGCAGAAACCACTAGAACGCCAGGGATTTTTTTAAATTTGTTTATTTTTGTGGGGGGGCGTCCCCTTGGTCACGGGCTGCCCCCCCAAGGGGGGCATTGACCTGTTGGCCATTTCTACACCCCCTGGGGGCAGATGGGCATATTTTGTTAGGCCCACCTGCCCCCAAGGGGGGCAGAAGCCACTTAGACACCAGGGATAGTGTGTGTGTGTGTTAGTGGATGGGGGGGTGCCTTGGGCAAGGGTCGCCCCCCACTTTGGGGGCACATGTACCCAGGCCCTTTCTGCACCCCTTGGAGACAGATCAGCCTATTATTTTTAGGCTGGTCTGCCTCCAAGGGGGGCAGAAACCACTAGAACGCCAGGGATTTTTTAAATTTGTTTATTTTTGTGGGGGGGGCATTGACCTGTTGGCCATTTCTACACCCCCTGGGGGCAGATGGGCCTATTTTGTTAGGCCCACCTGCCCCCAAGGGGGGCAGAAGCCACTTAGACACCAGGGATAGTGTGTGTGTGTGTGTGTGTGTTAGTGGATGGGGGGGCCTTGGGCAAGGGTCACCCCCCACTTTGGGGGCACATGTACCCAGGCCATTTCTGCACCCCTTGGAGACAGATCAGCCTATTATTTTTAGGCTGGTCTGCCCCCAAGGGGGGCAGAAACCACTAGAACGCCAGGGATTTTTTTTTATTTGTTTATTTTTGTGGGGGGGCGTTCCCTTGGGCACGGGCCCCCCCCCAAGGGGGGCATTGACCTGTTGGCCATTTCTACACCCCCTGGGGGCAGATGGGCCTATTTTCTTAGGCCCACCTGCCCCCAAGGGGGGCAGAAGCCACTTAGGCACCAGGGATAGTGTTGTGTGTGTTTTTTTGTTTTTTTGTTTGTTTGACAAAGGTCGCTCTCCATGGGGACACACTACTAAAGGTATTTTCTGGCTTCCTTGGGGCAGACAGGCCTATTCTTTTAGTAGGCCCATCTGCCCCTATGGCAGAATCCACTTAGGGACCAATTTCTAAATGTTTGATGGTGGGGTGTTTGTCAACTGAAGAAGTTTTTGCATTTGTGATAAAAAATGTTTTCCTCCTTTTTGTTCTAGTTCAAAGCTTTTGCTTTATTTGCTGTGGCTCCTTGCGGTTTTGGCGGTGGTTGACCTGCAGTTTGCACAGTTGCATGTTTTAGGTAAGTAAAAACAATTTACTCCAAAGGAGTATTGTTGCAATGCATGAATGACATGTTTGTAGGGGGTGTACTAAATGCAGGATTGTGTGTGAAATTGTCCTTAGGTTTGTGCACAATGATATTTGTTTTGTCTTATTTCTAATTTGCCTTTCTTTCTTTATTTTTAGTGGGATATCATTGGTGATTGCTGTGTAGTTGCTGGTGAATCAAGCTTTTTCAGGCAAGTGAGCGGTATAGTTTGTGAGTTTATAACTCTTACTAACAAAGCTACACTTTGTTACTTGTCTTACACAGTGCTGGTTGTTGGTGGTGAATTTGTCCAGTTAATTTTAGCAGGAGAGATTATGGCTAGCCGCAGGATGACCGCTCAGCAGGTGGTTGGTATGCTTTTTGAGTCACAGTCTGATCATGACTATGAGACGGACTCTGCATCTGAGGCAGAGGAGGAAGTCAGAGATTCTGGCAGTGATGTTTCTGTTGGAGGGGAATCCTCTGATGATGAAGCCACACTCAGTGCAGATGAAGAGCCTGTTTTAGAGGAGGACATTTATGTGCCAATAGTGCAGCAACCTGGGGCTGAAAGGTTTCCCGTTATAAGACCTGATGTCTGGGTTGCCCCAAACATGGAGCAGCCAGAGTTGCCTGCCTTTACTGGTCTTCCGGGGTGTAACGCCAATACAGAGAACTTTATGCCTATCAATTTCTTTGAGTTATTCATGGATGATATGTTTTTGGAAGAGATTGTTGAGCAGACTAATTTGTATGCGGAGCAGCATTTGAGGGACAACGCTGCTAGACTTAGTCCACACTCTAGAGCTGCCCAGTGGATTCCCACAAATTTGGAGGAGTTAAAAAAGTTTTGGGGTTTGACTTTTTTGATGGGGTTGATAAAGAAGCCGTCACTGGCTTCGTATTGGTCTACTAGTCCCTTGATGGCAACAGCTATATTTCCAGCGACCATGAGTCGTAATCGGTATTTGCTTCTTCTTAGGATGCTGCATTTTGTTGACAATGCATTAGCCTTGCCACGAGATCACCCAGATTCTGACCGTCTTTTTAAGATTAGGCCTGTACTTGATCATTTTGTAGATCGGTTTTCGGAGGTCTATGTTCCAGGCAAAGAGTTAAGTGTGGACGAGTCTTTGGTCCTCTTCAAGGGTCGTTTGGTTTTTAGACAGTGCATTCCTAGCAAAAGGGCACGATATGGAATTAAATTGTATATGCTGTCTGAAAGTAGGACAGGATATGTGTATAGTTTCCGTGTGTACACTGGTAGGGATTCCAATATTGACCCCCCTGGTTGTCCTCCCACTTTTGGAGTTACTGAGAAAATTGTGTGGGATCTTGGTAGACGACTGTTCAACAAAGGTCACCATTTGTATGTAGATAGCTTCTACACTGGTGTGCAATTGTTCAAGGAATTGTTTAGAGTGGACACAGTTGCTTGTGGCACAATCCGTTCTAACCGGAAAGGCTATCCAAGGGAGCTTGTCTGTAAAAAACTTGAGAGAGGACAGTGCTGTGCCTTGCGGAACGAGGAGCTGCTAGCTTTGAAATTTTCAGACAAGAGGGATGTCTACATGCTAAGTACCATCCATGATGAGAGTACTTCCCCTGTGACTGTTTGGGGCCAGGTTGCTGAAGTGCGCAAACCTGTGTGCATTTTAGATTATAATAAGCACATGGGAGGTGTAGATAGAGTTGACCAGAGGTTGGAACCTTATACTGCTATTCGTAAGTCTTACGTTTGGTATAAGAAGTTAGCACTTCACCTCTTCCACTTAGCAACCTTCAATGCTTTTATTGTGTTTAGGGATAGGTCTCCAGAGTCAAAGATGACATTTGTGAAATTTCAGGAGTCAGTGATAGAGAGCCTTATTGTGGTGGAACAGGCCAGAGTTCCTAGAGAAGCAGTGGTGGAGGATGTGGCTAGATTGAAAGATCGCCACTTTGCTGAGCACATTCCTCCCACACCCAAAAAAGACTTTCCAGCTAAGAAATGTAGAGTGTGTTTTCGAAGAGGTATCCGGAGGGAGACTCGAATGTACTGCCCAGATTGTCCTTCAAAGCCTGGGCTGTGTGTCGGTGCTTGTTTTAAGAATTACCACACCCAGAAGAATTTCTGGGAACAACCATGAGTGTAAACTCATGTCTGTTTTGTAGTTTCATGTGTTTAGTTTCATGGTTAGCATTTCTGTCATGTTCTTAGTTAGAGCTTTTGTGTTTGTAGTTTTGTAATTCTTTCTACTTAGTTAGGGGTGCCTCTGTTAAAAAAAAAAAAAAAAATTATGCCATTGTGTGTGGAGTGGGGCTTGGCTGAGAGTGTACATATTGACTTGCTGTTGGCTACTGCAACACACTGCCAGCCAAACACCAGTCCACACACTCCCATCAGCTGGTGTGATTGTTGTATCAGGCATGTGGGCGTATGTAAGTGATGGGCCCTTGAGTGGCGCTGTCTGTCGATGTGAGTGTTGTAATGTGCTGGGCCCGTGGCTGGCGGTGTGAATGGCCTTGTAAGTGTCATGTATGAAAGTTGTGTGAATGGACTGTAAAGCGGTTGGTGCCTTGTCGTGGCTTTACAGCTCACGAGCTGTGAGTCATTGGTTCAGTTTTTTGCCTTTCAGTTACTAACCGTGTATTTCATTTTTGTGAAAGCTCTTGTTAGTAAAATTTGATCCACTGAACCATCACTCACCCTCGTGCCAAATCCAACCAGTATGTGTGGTAAAAATGACAAAACCTGCTCCGCTGTAATCAGGCGTCGCAGCACACCTGTGACACGCTAGGTGCCTCAGGTGGGACCCCAATGATGAAGCATGCCACCAACTTGGTTGGTGGGTGAGGGGTCTTTTTCACATAACCTAAGTGTGTTTCTTTTCAAAATTTTAGTGTTTGGCACATCACGGCCGTATGTGGGCATCAAAACGATACATTATAAAACTACCTGTGTTTGGGGGGGAGAGGGCACCTATGTTTTTGGTCCTGTGTGCGGCCTTCATCTAGGGAAACCTACCAAACCCAGACATTTTTTAAAACTAGACACCCCAAGGAGTCCAGGGAGGTGCGGCTTGCGTGGATCCCCCAACATTTTCTTACCCAGACTCCTCTGTAAACCTCAAAATGTGCTTAAAAAAGCATATTTTCCTTACTTTTCTTCGTAAAATCACCACTCCAGCACAAAATTCCTACTACCCAGTGTTCCCCTCAGTCTCCCAAGTAAAATGACACCTCACTTATGTGGGTCCCCAAAGCAGAGTCAGTCTAAAGATGTATAAAAGAATATGTCCTTATAAACTTGCTGTGCTATCCCCTCTATCTCTACAAGTTTTGGGCCTTATTCTGTTGCAGGCACCTGGCCCACCCACACAAGTGAGGTATCATTTTCATCGGGAGACTTGGGGGAATGCTGGGTGGAAGGAAATTTGTGGCTCCACTCAGATTCCAGAACTTTCTGTCACCGAAATGTGTGGAAAATGTGTTTTTTTAGACAGAATTTGAGGTTTGCAAAGGATTCTGGGTAACAGAACCTGGTCAGAGCCCCGCAAGTCACCCCATCTTGGATTCCCCTAGGTCTCTAGGTTTCAAAAATGCACAGGTTTGGTAGGTTTCCCTAGGTGCCGGCTGAGCTAGAGGCCAAAATCTACAGGTAGGCACTGTTTTCAATGAAAAAATGTGATGTGTCCACGTTGCGTTTTGGGTTGTCTGCTGTCGCGGGCGCTAGGCCAACCCACGCAAGTGAGGTATCATTTTTATCGGGAGACGTGGGGGAACGCTGGGTGGAAGGAAATTCGTGGCTCCTCTCAGATTCCAGAACTTTCTGCCACAGAAATGTGAGGAACATGTGTTTTTTTAGCCAAATTTTGAGGTTTGCAAAGGATTCTGGGTAACAGAACCTGGTCCGAGCCACACAAGTCACCCCATCTTGGATTCCCCTAGGTCTCTAGTTTTCAGAAATGCACAGGTATGGTAGGTTTCCCTAGGTGGCGGCTGAGCTACAGGCCAAAATCTACAGGTAGGCACTTTGCAAAAAACACCTCTGTTTTCCTTCACAAATTTGGATGTGTCCACGTTGCGCTTTGGGGCGTTTCCTGTCGCGGGCGCTAGGCCTACCCACACAAGTGAGATATCATTTTTATCGGGAGAGGAGGGGGAACGCTGGGTGGAAGGAAATTTGTGGCTCCTCTCAGATTCCAGAACTTTCTGCCACAGAAATGTTAGGAACATGTGTTTATTTAGCCAAATTTTGAGGTTTGCAAAGGATTCTGGGTAACAGAACCTGGTCCGAGCCACACAAGTCACCCCATCTTGGATTCCCCTAGGTCTCTAGTTTTCAGAAATGCACAGGTTTGGTAGGTTTCCCTAGGTGGCGGCTGAGCTACAGGCCAAAATCTACAGGTAGGCACTTTGCAAAAAACACCTCTGTTTTCCTTCACAAATTTGGATGTGTCCACGTTGCGCTTTGGGGCGTTTCCTGTCGCGGGCGCTAGGCCTACCCACACAAGTGAGGTATCATTTTTATCGGGAGACGTGGGGGAACGCTGGGTGGAAGGAAATTCGTGGCTCCTCTCAGATTCCAGAACTTTCTGCCACAGAAATGTTAGGAACATGTGTTTTTTTAGCCAAATTTTGAGGTTTGCAAAGGATTCTGGGTAACAGAACCTGGTCCGAGCCACACAAGTCACCCCATCTTGGATTCCCCTTGGTCTCTAGTTTTCAGAAATGCACAGGTTTGGTAGGTTTCCCTAGGTGGCGGCTGAGCTACAAGCCAAAATCTACAGGTAGGCACTTTGCAAAAAACACCTCTGTTTTCCTTCACAAATTTGGATGTGTCCACGTTGCGCTTTGGGGCGTTTCCTGTCGCGGGCACTAGGCCTACCCACACAAGTGAGGAATCATTTTTATCGGGAGACGTGGGGGAACGCTGGGTGGAAGGAAATTCGTGGCTCCTCTCAGATTCCAGAACTTTCTGCCACAGAAATGTGAGGAACATGTGTTTTTTTAGCCAAATTTTGAGGTTTGCAAAGGATTCTGGGTAACAGAACCTGGTCCGAGCCACACAAGTCACCCCATCTTGGATTCCCCTAGGTCTCTAGTTTTCAGAAATGCACAGGTTTGGTAGGTTTCGCTAGGTGGCGGCTGAGCTACAAGCCAAAATCTACAGGCAGGCACTTTGCAAAAAACACCTCTGTTTTCCTTCACAAATTTGGATGTGTCCACGTTGCGCTTTGGGGTGTTTTCTGTCGCGGGCGCTAGGCCTACCCACACAAGTGAGGTATCATTTTTATCGGGAGACGTGGGGGAACGCTGGGTGGAAGGAAATTCGTGGCTCCTCTCAGATTCCAGAACTTTCTGCCACAGAAATGTGAGGAACATGTGTTTTTTTAGCCAAATTTTGAGGTTTGCAAAGGATTCTGGGTAACAGAACCTGGTCCGAGCCACACAAGTCACCCCATCTTGGATTCCCCTAGGTCTCTAGTTTTCAGAAATGCACAGGTTTGGTAGGTTTCCCTAGGTGGCGGCTGAGCTACAGGCCAAAATCTACAGGTAGGCACTTTGCAAAAAACACCTCTGTTTTCCTTCACAAATTTGGATGAGTCCACGTTGCGCTTTGGGGCGTTTCCTGTCGCGGGCGCTAGGCCTACCCTCACAAGTGAGGTATCATTTTTATCGGGAGACGTGGGGGAACGCTGGGTGGAATGAAATTTGTGGCTCCTCTCAGATTCCAGAACTTTCTGCCACAGAAATTTGAGGAACATGTGTTTTTTCAGCCAAATTGTGAGGTTTGCAAAGGATTCTGGGTAACAGAACCTGGTACGAGCCACACAAGCCACCCCATCTTGGATTCCCCTAGGTCTCTAGTTTACAGAAATGCACAGGTTTGGTAGGTTTCCCTAGGTGGCGGCTGAGCTACAGGCCAAAATCTACAGGTAGTCACTTTGCAAAAAACACCTCTGTTTTCCTTCACAAATTTGGATGTGTCCACGTTGCGCTTTGGGGCGTTTCCTGTCACGGGCGCTA
The DNA here is from genome assembly GCF_031143425.1 of Pleurodeles waltl. Lineage (NCBI taxonomy): Eukaryota > Metazoa > Chordata > Amphibia > Caudata > Salamandridae > Pleurodeles > Pleurodeles waltl. Next base: position 122,369,660 of record NC_090439.1, read on the forward strand.
GGCCTACCCACACAAGTGAGGTATCATTTTTATCGGGAGACGTGGGGGAACGCTGGGTGGAAGGAAATTCGTGGCTCCTCTCAGATTCCAGAACTTTCTGCCACCGAAATGTGAGGAACATGTGTTTTTTTAGCCAAATTTTGAGGTTTGCAAAGGATTCTGGGTAACAGAACCTGGTCCGAGCCACACAAGTCACTCCATCTTGGATTCCCCTAGGTCTCTAGTTTTCAGAAATGCACAGGTTTGGTAGGTTTCCCTAGGTGGCGGCTGAGCTACAAGCCAAAATCTACAGGTAGGCACTTTGCAAAAAACACCTCTGTTTTCCTTCACAAATTTGGATGTGTCCACGTTGCGCTTTGGGGCGTTTTCTGTCGCGGGCGCTAGGCCTACCCACACAAGTGAGGTATCATTTTTATCGGGAGACGTGGGGGAACGCTGGGTGGTAGGAAATTTGTGGCTCCTCTCAGATTCCAGAACTTTCTGCCACAGAAATGTGAGGAACATGTGTTTTTTTAGCCAAATTTTGAGATTTGCAAAGGATTCTGGGTAACAGAACCTGGTCCGAGCCACACAAGTCACCCCATCTTGGATTCCCCTAGGTCTCTAGTTTTCAGAAATGCACAGGTTTGGTAGGTTTCCCTAGGTGGCGGCTGAGCTACAGGCCAAAATCTACAGGTAGCCACTTTGCAAAAAACACCTCTGTTTTCCTTCACAAATTTGGATGTGTCCACGTTGCGCTTTGGGGCGTTTCCTGTCACGGGCGCTAGGCCTACCCACACAAGTGAGGTATCATTTTTATCGGGAGACGTGGGGGAACGCTGGGTGGAAGGAAATTTGTGGCTCCTCTCAGATTCCAGAACTTTCTGCCACAGAAATGTTAGGAACATGTGTTTTTTTAGCCAAATTTTGAGGTTTGCAAAGGATTCTGGGTAACAGAACCTGGTCCGAGCCACACAAGTCACCCCATTGTGGATTCCCCTAGGTCTCTAGTTTTCAGAAATGCACAGGTTTGGTAGGTTTCCCTAGGTGGCGGCTGATCTACAGGCCAAAATCTACAGGTAGTCACTTTGCAAAAAACCCCTCTGTTTGCCTTCACAAATTTGGATGTGTCCACGTTGCACTTTGGGGCGTTTCCTGTCGCGGGCGCTAGGCCTACCCACACAAGTGAGGTATCATTTTTATCGGGAGACGTGGGAGAACGCTGGGTGGAAGGAAATTCGTGGCTCCTCTCAGATTTCAGAACTTTCTGCCACAGAAATGTGAGGAACATGTGTTTTTTTAGCCAAATTTTGAGGTTTGCAAAGGATTCTGGGTAACAGAACCTGGTCCGAGCCACACAAGTCACCCCATCTTGGATTCCCCTAGGTCTCTAGTTTTCAGAAATGCACAGGTTTGGTAGGTTTCCCTAGGTGGCGGCTGAGCTACAAGCCAAAATCTACAGGTAGGCACTTTGCAAAAAACACCTCTGTTTTCCTTCACAAATTTGTATGTGTCCACGTTGCGCTTTGGGGCGTTTTCTGTCGCGGGCGCTAGGCCTACCCACACAAGTGAGGTATCATTTTTATCGGGAGACGTGGGGGAACGCTGGGTGGTAGGAAATTTGTGGCTCCTCTCAGATTCCAGAACTTTCTGCCACAGAAATGTGAGGAACATGTGTTTTTTTAGCCAAATTTTGAGATTTGCAAAGGATTCTGGGTAACAGAACCTGGTCCGAGCCACACAAGTCACCCCATCTTGGATTCCCCTAGGTCTCTAGTTTTCAGAAATGCACAGGTTTGGTAGGTTTCCCTAGGTGGCGGCTGAGCTACAGGCCAAAATCTACAGGTAGCCACTTTGCAAAAAACACCTCTGTTTTCCTTCACAAATTTGGATGTGTCCACGTTGCGCTTTGGGGCATTTCCTGTCACGGGCGCTAGGCCTACCCACACAAGTGAGGTATCATTTTTATCGGGAGACGTGGGGGAACGCTGGGTGGAAGGAAATTTGTGGCTCCTCTCAGATTCCAGAACTTTCTGCCACAGAAATGTTAGGAACATGTGTTTTTTTAGCCAAATTTTGAGGTTTGCAAAGGATTCTGGGTAACAGAACCTGGTCCGAGCCACACAAGTCACCCCATCTTGGATTCCCCTAGGTCTCTAGTTTTCAGAAATGCACAGGTTTGGTAGGTTTCCCTAGGTGGCGGCTGATCTACAGGCCAAAATCTACAGGTAGTCACTTTGCAAAAAACCCCTCTGTTTGCCTTCACAAATTTGGATGTGTCCACGTTGCACTTTGGGGCGTTTCCTGTCGCGGGCGCTAGGCCTACCCACACAAGTGAGGTATCATTTTTATCGGGAGACGTGGGAGAACGCTGGGTGGAAGGAAATTTGTGGCTCCTCTCAGATTCCAGAACTTTCTGCCACAGAAATGTTAGGAACATGTGTTTTTTTAGCCAAATTGTGAGGTTTGCAAAGGATTCTGGATAACAGAACCTGGTCCGAGCCACACAAGTCACCCCATCTTGGATTCCCCTAGGTCTCTAGTTTTCAGAAATGCACAGGTTTGGTAGGTTTCCCTAGGTGGCGGCTGAGCTACAGGCCAAAATCTACAGGTAGGCACTTAGCAAAAAACACCTCTGTTTTCCTTCACAAATTTGGATGTGTCCACGTTGCGCTTTGGGGCATTTCCTGTCACGGGCGCTAGGCCTACGCACACAAGTGAGGTATCATTTTTATCGGGAGATGTGGGGCAACACTGGGTGGAAGGAAATTCGTGGCTCCTCTCAGATTCCAGAACTTTCTGCCACAGAAATTTGAGGAACATGTGTTTTTTTAGCCAAATTTTGAGGTTTGCAAAGGATTCTGGGTAACAGAACCTGGTCCGAGCCACACAAGTCACCCCGTCTTGGATTCCCCTACGTCTCTAGTTTTCAGAAATGCACAGGTTTGGTAGGTTTCCCTAGGTGGCGGCTGAGCTACAGGCCAAAATCTACAGGTATGCACTTTGCAAAAAACACCTCTGTTTTCCTTAAAACATTTGGCTGTGTCCACGTTGCGCTTTGGGGCGTTTCCTGTCACGGGCGCTAAGCCTACGCACACAAGTGAGGTATCATTTTTATCGGGAGACGTGGGGGAATGCTGGGTGGAAGGAAATTCGTGGCTTCTCTGAGATTCCAGAACTTTCTGCCACAGAAATGTGAGGAGCATGTGTTTTTTTAGCCAAATTTTGAGATTTGCAAAGGATTCTGGGTAACAGAACCTGGTCCGAGCCACACAAGTCACCCCATCTTGGATTCCCCTAGGTCTCTAGTTTTCAGAAATGCACAGGTTTGGTAGGTTTGCCTAGGTGGCGGCTGAGCTACAGGCCAAAATCTACAGGTAGGCACTTTGCAAAAAACACCTCTGTTTTCCTTCACAAATTTGGCTGTGTCCACGTTGCGCTTTGGGGCGTTTCCTGTCGCGGGCGCTAGGCCTACCCACACAAGTGAGGTATCATTTTTATCGGGAGACATGGGGGAACGCGGGTGGTAGGAAATTTGTGGCTCCTCTCAGATTCCAGAACTTTCTGCCACAGAAATGTTAGGAACATGTGTTTTTTTAGCCAAATTTTGAGGTTTGCAAAGGATTCTGGGTAACAGAACCTGGTCCGAGCCACACAAGTCACCCCATCTTGGATTCCCCTAGGTCTCTAGTTTTCAGAAATGCACAGGTTTGGTAGGTTTCCCTATGTGGCGGCTGAGCTACAGGCCAAAATCTACAGGCAGGCACTTTGCAAAAAACACCTCTGTTTTCCTTCAAAAATTTGGCTGTGTCCACGTTTCGCTTTGGGGCATTTCCTGTCACGGGCACTAGGCCTACGCACACAAGTGAGGTATCATTTTTATCGGGAGACGTGGGGGAACGCTGGGTGGAAGGAAATTTGTGGCTCCTCTCAGATTCCAGAACTTTCTGCCACAGAAATGTGAGGAACATGTGTTTTTTTAGCCAAATTTTGAGGTTTGCAAAGGATTCTGGGTAACAGAACCTGGTCCAAGCCACACAAGTCACCCCATCTTGGATTCCCCTAGGTCTCTAGTTTTCAGAAATGCACAGGTTTGGTAGGTTTCCCTAGGTGGCGGCTGAGCTACAAGCCAAAATCTACAGGTAGGCACTTTGCAAAAAACACCTCTGTTTTCCGTCCCAAATTTGGATGTGTCCACGTTGCGCTTTGGGGCGTTTCCTGTCGCGGGCACTAGGCCTACCCACACAAGTGAGGTATCATTTTTATCGGGAGACGTGGGGGAACGCTGGGTGGAAGGAAATTCGTGGCTCCTCTCAGATTCCAGAACTTTCTGCCACAGAAATGTTAGGAACATGTGTTTTTTTAGCCAAATTTTGAGGTTTGCAAAGGATTCTGGTTAACAGAACCTGGTCCGAGCCACACAAGTCACCCCGTCTTGGATTCCCCTACATCTCTAGTTTTCAGAAATGCACAGGTTTGGTAGGTTTCCCTAGGTGGCGGCTGAGCTACAGGCCAAAATCTACAGGTAGGCACTTTGCAAAAAACACCTCTGTTTTCCTTAAAACATTTGGCTGTGTCCACGTTGCGCTTTGGGGCGTTTCCTGTCACGGGCGCTAGGCCTACGCACACAAGTGAGGTATCATTTTTATCGGGAGACGTGGGGGAATGCTGGGTGGAAGGAAATTCGTGGCTTCTCTGAGATTCCAGAACTTTCTGCCACAGAAATGTGAGGAGCATGTGTTTTTTTAGCCAAATTTTGAGGTTTGCAAAGGATTCTGGGTAACAGAACCTGGTCCGAGCCACACAAGTCACCCCATCTTGGATTCCCATAGGTCTCTAGTTTTCAGAAATGCACAGGTTTGGTAGGTTTCCCTATGTGGCGGGTGAGCTACAAGCCAAAATCTACAGGTAGGCACTTTGCAAAAAACACCTCTGTTTTCCATCCCAAATTTGGATGTGTACACGTTGCGCTTTGGGGCGTTTCCTGTCGCGGGCACTAGGCCTACCCACACAAGTGAGGTATCATTTTTATCGGGAGACGTGGGGGAACGCTGGGTGGAAGGAAATTCGTGGCTCCTCTCAGATTCCAGAACTTTCTGCCACAGAAATGTGAGGAGCATGTGTTTTTTTAGCCAAATTTTGAGATTTGCAAAGGATTCTGGGTAACAGAACCTGGTCCGAGCCACACAAGTCACCCCATCTTGGATTCCCCTAGGTCTCTAGTTTTCAGAAATGCACAGGTTTGGTAGGTTTGCCTAGGTGGCGGCTGAGCTACAGGCCAAAATCTACAGGTAGGCACTTTGCAAAAAACACCTCTGTTTTCCTTCACAAATTTGGCTGTGTCCACGTTGCGCTTTGGGGCGTTTCCTGTCGCGGGCGCTAGGCCTACCCACACAAGTGAGGTATCATTTTTATCGGGAGACATGGGGGAACGCGGGTGGTAGGAAATTTGTGGCTCCTCTCAGATTCCAGAACTTTCTGCCACAGAAATGTTAGGAACATGTGTTTTTTTAGCCAAATTTTGAGGTTTGCAAAGGATTCTGGGTAACAGAACCTGGTCCGAGCCACACAAGTCACCCCATCTTGGATTCCCCTAGGTCTCTAGTTTTCAGAAATGCACAGGTTTGGTAGGTTTCCCTATGTGGCGGCTGAGCTACAGGCCAAAATCTACAGGCAGGCACTTTGCAAAAAACACCTCTGTTTTCCTTCAAAAATTTGGCTGTGTCCACGTTTCGCTTTGGGGCATTTCCTGTCACGGGCACTAGGCCTACGCACACAAGTGAGGTATCATTTTTATCGGGAGACGTGGGGGAACGCTGGGTGGAAGGAAATTTGTGGCTCCTCTCAGATTCCAGAACTTTCTGCCACAGAAATGTGAGGAACATGTGTTTTTTTAGCCAAATTTTGAGGTTTGCAAAGGATTCTGGGTAACAGAACCTGGTCCAAGCCACACAAGTCACCCCATCTTGGATTCCCCTAGGTCTCTAGTTTTCAGAAATGCACAGGTTTGGTAGGTTTCCCTAGGTGGCGGCTGAGCTACAAGCCAAAATCTACAGGTAGGCACTTTGCAAAAAACACCTCTGTTTTCCGTCCCAAATTTGGATGTGTCCACGTTGCGCTTTGGGGCGTTTCCTGTCGCGGGCACTAGGCCTACCCACACAAGTGAGGTATCATTTTTATCGGGAGACGTGGGGGAACGCTGGGTGGAAGGAAATTCGTGGCTCCTCTCAGATTCCAGAACTTTCTGCCACAGAAATGTTAGGAACATGTGTTTTTTTAGCCAAATTTTGAGGTTTGCAAAGGATTCTGGTTAACAGAACCTGGTCCGAGCCACACAAGTCACCCCGTCTTGGATTCCCCTACATCTCTAGTTTTCAGAAATGCACAGGTTTGGTAGGTTTCCCTAGGTGGCGGCTGAGCTACAGGCCAAAATCTACAGGTAGGCACTTTGCAAAAAACACCTCTGTTTTCCTTAAAACATTTGGCTGTGTCCACGTTGCGCTTTGGGGCGTTTCCTGTCACGGGCGCTAGGCCTACGCACACAAGTGAGGTATCATTTTTATCGGGAGACGTGGGGGAATGCTGGGTGGAAGGAAATTCGTGGCTTCTCTGAGATTCCAGAACTTTCTGCCACAGAAATGTTAGGAACATGTGTTTTTTTAGCCAAATTTTGAGGTTTGCAAAGGATTCTGGGTAACAGAACCTGGTCCGAGCCACACAAGTCACCCCATCTTGGATTCCCCTAGGTCTCTAGTTTTCAGAAATGCACAGGTTTGGTAGGTTTCCCTATGTGGCGGCTGAGCTACAGGCCAAAATCTACAGGCAGGCACTTTGCAAAAAACACCTCTGTTTTCCTTCAAAAATTTGGCTGTGTCCACGTTTCGCTTTGGGGCATTTCCTGTCACGGGCACTAGGCCTACGCACACAAGTGAGGTATCATTTTTATCGGGAGACGTGGGGGAACGCTGGGTGGAAGGAAATTTGTGGCTCCTCTCAGATTCCAGAACTTTCTGCCACATAAATGTGAGGAACATGTGTTTTTTTAGCCAAATTTTGAGGTTTGCAAAGGATTCTGGGTAACAGAACCTGGTCCAAGCCACACAAGTCACCCCATCTTGGATTCCCCTAGGTCTCTAGTTTTCAGAAATGCACAGGTTTGGTAGGTTTCCCTAGGTGGCGGCTGAGCTACAAGCCAAAATCTACAGGTAGGCACTTTGCAAAAAACACCTCTGTTTTCCGTCCCAAATTTGGATGTGTCCACGTTGCGCTTTGGGGCGTTTCCTGTCGCGGGCACTAGGCCTACCCACACAAGTGAGGTATCATTTTTATCGGGAGACGTGGGGGAACGCTGGGTGGAAGGAAATTCGTGGCTCCTCTCAGATTCCAGAACTTTCTGCCACAGAAATGTTAGGAACATGTGTTTTTTTAGCCAAATTTTGAGGTTTGCAAAGGATTCTGGTTAACAGAACCTGGTCCGAGCCACACAAGTCACCCCGTCTTGGATTCCCCTACATCTCTAGTTTTCAGAAATGCACAGGTTTGGTAGGTTTCCCTAGGTGGCGGCTGAGCTACAGGCCAAAATCTACAGGTAGGCACTTTGCAAAAAACACCTCTGTTTTCCTTAAAACATTTGGCTGTGTCCACGTTGCGCTTTGGGGCGTTTCCTGTCACGGGCGCTAGGCCTACGCACACAAGTGAGGTATCATTTTTATCGGGAGACGTGGGGGAATGCTGGGTGGAAGGAAATTCGTGGCTTCTCTGAGATTCCAGAACTTTCTGCCACAGAAATGTGAGGAGCATGTGTTTTTTTAGCCAAATTTTGAGGTTTGCAAAGGATTCTGGGTAACAGAACCTGGTCCGAGCCACACAAGTCACCCCATCTTGGATTCCCATAGGTCTCTAGTTTTCAGAAATGCACAGGTTTGGTAGGTTTCCCTATGTGGCGGGTGAGCTACAATCCAAAATCTACAGGTAGGCACTTTGCAAAAAACACCTCTGTTTTCCATCCCAAATTTGGATGTGTACACGTTGCGCTTTGGGGCGTTTCCTGTCGCGGGCACTAGGCCTACCCACACAAGTGAGGTATCATTTTTATCGGGAGACGTGGGGGAACGCTGGGTGGAAGGAAATTCGTGGCTCCTCTCAGATTCCAGAACTTTCTGCCACAGAAATGTTAGGAACATGTGTTTTTTTAGCCAAATTTTGAGGTTTGCAAAGGATTCTGGGTAACAGAACCTGGTCCGAGCCACACAAGTCACCCCATCTTGGATTCCCCTAGGTCTCTAGTTTTCAGAAATGCACAGGTTTGGTAGGTTTCCCTATGTGGCGGCTGAGCTACAGGCCAAAATCTACAGGCAGGCACTTTGCAAAAAACACCTCTGTTTTCCTTCAAAAATTTGGCTGTGTCCACGTTTCGCTTTGGGGCATTTCCTGTCACGGGCACTAGGCCTACGCACACAAGTGAGGTATCATTTTTATCGGGAGACGTGGGGGAACGCTGGGTGGAAGGAAATTTGTGGCTCCTCTCAGATTCCAGAACTTTCTGCCACAGAAATGTGAGGAACATGTGTTTTTTAGCCAAATTTTGAGGTTTGCAAAGGATTCTGGGTAACAGAACCTGGTCCGAGCCACACAAGTCACCCCATCTTGGATTCCCATAGGTCTCTAGTTTTCAGAAATGCACAGGTTTGGTAGGTTTCCCTATGTGGCGGGTGAGCTACAAGCCAAAATCTACAGGTAGGCACATTGCAAAAAACACCTCTGTTTTCCTTCACAAATTTGGCTGTGTCCACGTTGCGCTTTGGGGCGTTTCCTGTCGCGGGCGCTAGGCCTACCCACACAAGTGAGGTATCATTTTTATCGGGAGACATGGGGGAACGCGGGTGGTAGGAAATTTGTGGCTCCTCTCAGATTCCAGAACTTTCTGCCACAGAAATGTTAGGAACATGTGTTTTTTTAGCCAAATTTTGAGGTTTGCAAAGGATTCTGGGTAACAGAACCTGGTCCGAGCCACACAAGTCACCCCATCTTGGATTCCCCTAGGTCTCTAGTTTTCAGAAATGCACAGGTTTGGTAGGTTTCCCTATGTGGCGGCTGAGCTACAGGCCAAAATCTACAGGAAGGCACTTTGCAAAAAACACCTCTGTTTTCCTTCAAAAATTTGGCTGTGTCCACGTTTCGCTTTGGGGCATTTCCTGTCACGGGCACTAGGCCTACGCACACAAGTGAGGTATCATTTTTATCGGGAGACGTGGGGGAACGCTGGGTGGAAGGAAATTCGTGGCTCCTCTCAGATTTCAGAACTTTCTGCCACAGAAATGTGAGGAACATGTGTTTTTTTAGCCAAATTTTGAGGTTTGCAAAGGATTCTGGGTAACAGAACCTGGTCCGAGCCACACAAGTCACCCCATCTTGGATTCCCCTAGGTCTCTAGTTTTCAGAAATGCACAGGTTTGGTAGGTTTCCCTAGGTGGCGGCTGAGCTACAAACCAAAATCTACAGGTAGGCACTTTGCAAAAAACACCTCTGTTTTCCTTCACAAATTTATATGTGTCCACGTTGCGCTTTGGGGCGTTTTCTGTCGCGGGCGCTAGGCCTACCCACACAAGTGAGGTATCATTTTTATCGGGAGACGTGGGGGAACGCTGGGTGGTAGGAAATTTGTGGCTCCTCTCAGATTCCAGAACTTTCTGCCACAGAAATGTGAGGAACATGTGTTTTTTTAGCCAAATTTTGAGATTTGCAAAGGATTCTGGGTAACAGAACCTGGTCCGAGCCACACAAGTCACCCCATCTTGGATTCCCCTAGGTCTCTAGTTTTCAGAAATGCACAGGTTTGGTAGGTTTCCCTAGGTGGCGGCTGAGCTACAGGCCAAAATCTACAGGTAGCCACTTTGCAAAAAACACCTCTGTTTTCCTTCACAAATTTGGATGTGTCCACGTTGCGCTTTGGGGCATTTCCTGTCACGGGCGCTAGGCCTACCCACACAAGTGAGGTATCATTTTTATCGGGAGACGTGGGGGAACGCTGGGTGGAAGGAAATTTGTGGCTCCTCTCAGATTCCAGAACTTTCTGCCACAGAAATGTTAGGAACATGTGTTTTTTTAGCCAAATTTTGAGGTTTGCAAAGGATTCTGGGTAACAGAACCTGGTCCGAGCCACACAAGTCACCCCATCTTGGATTCCCCTAGGTCTCTAGTTTTCAGAAATGCACAGGTTTGGTAGGTTTCCCTAGGTGGCGGCTGATCTACAGGCCAAAATCTACAGGTAGTCACTTTGCAAAAAACCCCTCTGTTTGCCTTCACAAATTTGGATGTGTCCACGTTGCACTTTGGGGCGTTTCCTGTCGCGGGCGCTAGGCCTACCCACACAAGTGAGGTATCATTTTTATCGGGAGACGTGGGAGAACGCTGGGTGGAAGGAAATTTGTGGCTCCTCTCAGATTCCAGAACTTTCTGCCACAGAAATGTTAGGAACATGTGTTTTTTTAGCCAAATTGTGAGGTTTGCAAAGGATTCTGGATAACAGAACCTGGTCCGAGCCACACAAGTCACCCCATCTTGGATTCCCCTAGGTCTCTAGTTTTCAGAAATGCACAGGTTTGGTAGGTTTCCCTAGGTGGCGGCTGAGCTACAGGCCAAAATCTACAGGTAGGCACTTAGCAAAAAACACCTCTGTTTTCCTTCACAAATTTGGATGTGTCCACGTTGCGCTTTGGGGCATTTCCTGTCACGGGCGCTAGGCCTACGCACACAAGTGAGGTATCATTTTTATCGGGAGATGTGGGGCAACACTGGGTGGAAGGAAATTCGTGGCTCCTCTCAGATTCCAGAACTTTCTGCCACAGAAATTTGAGGAACATGTGTTTTTTTAGCCAAATTTTGAGGTTTGCAAAGGATTCTGGGTAACAGAACCTGGTCCGAGCCACACAAGTCACCCCGTCTTGGATTCCCCTACGTCTCTAGTTTTCAGAAATGCACAGGTTTGGTAGGTTTCCCTAGGTGGCGGCTGAGCTACAGGCCAAAATCTACAGGTATGCACTTTGCAAAAAACACCTCTGTTTTCCTTAAAACATTTGGCTGTGTCCACGTTGCGCTTTGGGGCGTTTCCTGTCACGGGCGCTAAGCCTACGCACACAAGTGAGGTATCATTTTTATCGGGAGACGTGGGGGAATGCTGGGTGGAAGGAAATTCGTGGCTTCTCTGAGATTCCAGAACTTTCTGCCACAGAAATGTGAGGAGCATGTGTTTTTTTAGCCAAATTTTGAGATTTGCAAAGGATTCTGGGTAACAGAACCTGGTCCGAGCCACACAAGTCACCCCATCTTGGATTCCCCTAGGTCTCTAGTTTTCAGAAATGCACAGGTTTGGTAGGTTTGCCTAGGTGGCGGCTGAGCTACAGGCCAAAATCTACAGGTAGGCACTTTGCAAAAAACACCTCTGTTTTCCTTCACAAATTTGGCTGTGTCCACGTTGCGCTTTGGGGCGTTTCCTGTCGCGGGCGCTAGGCCTACCCACACAAGTGAGGTATCATTTTTATCGGGAGACATGGGGGAACGCGGGTGGTAGGAAATTTGTGGCTCCTCTCAGATTCCAGAACTTTCTGCCACAGAAATGTTAGGAACATGTGTTTTTTTAGCCAAATTTTGAGGTTTGCAAAGGATTCTGGGTAACAGAACCTGGTCCGAGCCACACAAGTCACCCCATCTTGGATTCCCCTAGGTCTCTAGTTTTCAGAAATGCACAGGTTTGGTAGGTTTCCCTATGTGGCGGCTGAGCTACAGGCCAAAATCTACAGGCAGGCACTTTGCAAAAAACACCTCTGTTTTCCTTCAAAAATTTGGCTGTGTCCACGTTTCGCTTTGGGGCATTTCCTGTCACGGGCACTAGGCCTACGCACACAAGTGAGGTATCATTTTTATCGGGAGACGTGGGGGAACGCTGGGTGGAAGGAAATTTGTGGCTCCTCTCAGATTCCAGAACTTTCTGCCACAGAAATGTGAGGAACATGTGTTTTTTTAGCCAAATTTTGAGGTTTGCAAAGGATTCTGGGTAACAGAACCTGGTCCAAGCCACACAAGTCACCCCATCTTGGATTCCCCTAGGTCTCTAGTTTTCAGAAATGCACAGGTTTGGTAGGTTTCCCTAGGTGGCGGCTGAGCTACAAGCCAAAATCTACAGGTAGGCACTTTGCAAAAAACACCTCTGTTTTCCGTCCCAAATTTGGATGTGTCCACGTTGCGCTTTGGGGCGTTTCCTGTCGCGGGCACTAGGCCTACCCACACAAGTGAGGTATCATTTTTATCGGGAGACGTGGGGGAACGCTGGGTGGAAGGAAATTCGTGGCTCCTCTCAGATTCCAGAACTTTCTGCCACAGAAATGTTAGGAACATGTGTTTTTTTAGCCAAATTTTGAGGTTTGCAAAGGATTCTGGTTAACAGAACCTGGTCCGAGCCACACAAGTCACCCCGTCTTGGATTCCCCTACATCTCTAGTTTTCAGAAATGCACAGGTTTGGTAGGTTTCCCTAGGTGGCGGCTGAGCTACAGGCCAAAATCTACAGGTAGGCACTTTGCAAAAAACACCTCTGTTTTCCTTAAAACATTTGGCTGTGTCCACGTTGCGCTTTGGGGCGTTTCCTGTCACGGGCGCTAGGCCTACGCACACAAGTGAGGTATCATTTTTATCGGGAGACGTGGGGGAATGCTGGGTGGAAGGAAATTCGTGGCTTCTCTGAGATTCCAGAACTTTCTGCCACAGAAATGTGAGGAGCATGTGTTTTTTTAGCCAAATTTTGAGGTTTGCAAAGGATTCTGGGTAACAGAACCTGGTCCGAGCCACACAAGTCACCCCATCTTGGATTCCCATAGGTCTCTAGTTTTCAGAAATGCACAGGTTTGGTAGGTTTCCCTATGTGGCGGGTGAGCTACAAGCCAAAATCTACAGGTAGGCACTTTGCAAAAAACACCTCTGTTTTCCATCCCAAATTTGGATGTGTACACGTTGCGCTTTGGGGCGTTTCCTGTCGCGGGCACTAGGCCTACCCACACAAGTGAGGTATCATTTTTATCGGGAGACGTGGGGGAACGCTGGGTGGAAGGAAATTCGTGGCTCCTCTCAGATTCCAGAACTTTCTGCCACAGAAATGTTAGGAACATGTGTTTTTTTAGCCAAATTTTGAGGTTTGCAAAGGATTCTGGTTAACAGAACCTGGTCCGAGCCACACAAGTCACCCCGTCTTGGATTCCCCTACATCTCTAGTTTTCAGAAATGCACAGGTTTGGTAGGTTTCCCTAGGTGGCGGCTGAGCTACAGGCCAAAATCTACAGGTAGGCACTTTGCAAAAAACACCTCTGTTTTCCTTAAAACATTTGGCTGTGTCCACGTTGCGCTTTGGGGCGTTTCCTGTCACGGGCGCTAGGCCTACGCACACAAGTGAGGTATCATTTTTATCGGGAGACGTGGGGGAATGCTGGGTGGAAGGAAATTCGTGGCTTCTCTGAGATTCCAGAACTTTCTGCCACAGAAATGTGAGGAGCATGTGTTTTTTTAGCCAAATTTTGAGGTTTGCAAAGGATTCTGGGTAACAGAACCTGGTCCGAGCCACACAAGTCACCCCATCTTGGATTCCCATAGGTCTCTAGTTTTCAGAAATGCACAGGTTTGGTAGGTTTCCCTATGTGGCGGGTGAGCTACAAGCCAAAATCTACAGGTAGGCACTTTGCAAAAAACACCTCTGTTTTCCATCCCAAATTTGGATGTGTACACGTTGCGCTTTGGGGCGTTTCCTGTCGCGGGCACTAGGCCTACCCACACAAGTGAGGTATCATTTTTATCGGGAGACGTGGGGGAACGCTGGGTGGAAGGAAATTCGTGGCTCCTCTCAGATTCCAGAACTTTCTGCCACAGAAATGTGAGGAGCATGTGTTTTTTTAGCCAAATTTTGAGATTTGCAAAGGATTCTGGGTAACAGAACCTGGTCCGAGCCACACAAGTCACCCCATCTTGGATTCCCCTAGGTCTCTAGTTTTCAGAAATGCACAGGTTTGGTAGGTTTGCCTAGGTGGCGGCTGAGCTACAGGCCAAAATCTACAGGTAGGCACTTTGCAAAAAACACCTCTGTTTTCCTTCACAAATTTGGCTGTGTCCACGTTGCGCTTTGGGGCGTTTCCTGTCGCGGGCGCTAGGCCTACCCACACAAGTGAGGTATCATTTTTATCGGGAGACATGGGGGAACGCGGGTGGTAGGAAATTTGTGGCTCCTCTCAGATTCCAGAACTTTCTGCCACAGAAATGTTAGGAACATGTGTTTTGTTAGCCAAATTTTGAGGTTTGCAAAGGATTCTGGGTAACAGAACCTGGTCCGAGCCACACAAGTCACCCCATCTTGGATTCCCCTAGGTCTCTAGTTTTCAGAAATGCACAGGTTTGGTAGGTTTCCCTATGTGGCGGCTGAGCTACAGGCCAAAATCTACAGGCAGGCACTTTGCAAAAAACACCTCTGTTTTCCTTCAAAAATTTGGCTGTGTCCACGTTTCGCTTTGGGGCATTTCCTGTCACGGGCACTAGGCCTACGCACACAAGTGAGGTATCATTTTTATCGGGAGACGTGGGGGAACGCTGGGTGGAAGGAAATTTGTGGCTCCTCTCAGATTCCAGAACTTTCTGCCACAGAAATGTGAGGAACATGTGTTTTTTTAGCCAAATTTTGAGGTTTGCAAAGGATTCTGGGTAACAGAACCTGGTCCAAGCCACACAAGTCACCCCATCTTGGATTCCCCTAGGTCTCTAGTTTTCAGAAATGCACAGGTTTGGTAGGTTTCCCTAGGTGGCGGCTGAGCTACAAGCCAAAATCTACAGGTAGGCACTTTGCAAAAAACACCTCTGTTTTCCGTCCCAAATTTGGATGTGTCCACGTTGCGCTTTGGGGCGTTTCCTGTCGCGGGCACTAGGCCTACCCACACAAGTGAGGTATCATTTTTATCGGGAGACGTGGGGGAACGCTGGGTGGAAGGAAATTCGTGGCTCCTCTCAGATTCCAGAACTTTCTGCCACAGAAATGTTAGGAACATGTGTTTTTTTAGCCAAATTTTGAGGTTTGCAAAGGATTCTGGTTAACAGAACCTGGTCCGAGCCACACAAGTCACCCCGTCTTGGATTCCCCTACATCTCTAGTTTTCAGAAATGCACAGGTTTGGTAGGTTTCCCTAGGTGGCGGCTGAGCTACAGGCCAAAATCTACAGGTAGGCACTTTGCAAAAAACACCTCTGTTTTCCTTAAAACATTTGGCTGTGTCCACGTTGCGCTTTGGGGCGTTTCCTGTCACGGGCGCTAGGCCTACGCACACAAGTGAGGTATCATTTTTATCGGGAGACGTGGGGGAATGCTGGGTGGAAGGAAATTCGTGGCTTCTCTGAGATTCCAGAACTTTCTGCCACAGAAATGTTAGGAACATGTGTTTTTTTAGCCAAATTTTGAGGTTTGCAAAGGATTCTGGGTAACAGAACCTGGTCCGAGCCACACAAGTCACCCCATCTTGGATTCCCCTAGGTCTCTAGTTTTCAGAAATGCACAGGTTTGGTAGGTTTCCCTATGTGGCGGCTGAGCTACAGGCCAAAATCTACAGGCAGGCACTTTGCAAAAAACACCTCTGTTTTCCTTCAAAAATTTGGCTGTGTCCACGTTTCGCTTTGGGGCATTTCCTGTCACGGGCACTAGGCCTACGCACACAAGTGAGGTATCATTTTTATCGGGAGACGTGGGGGAACGCTGGGTGGAAGGAAATTTGTGGCTCCTCTCAGATTCCAGAACTTTCTGCCACAGAAATGTGAGGAACATGTGTTTTTTTAGCCAAATTTTGAGGTTTGCAAAGGATTCTGGGTAACAGAACCTGGTCCAAGCCACACAAGTCACCCCATCTTGGATTCCCCTAGGTCTCTAGTTTTCAGAAATGCACAGGTTTGGTAGGTTTCCCTAGGTGGCGGCTGAGCTACAAGCCAAAATCTACAGGTAGGCACTTTGCAAAAAACACCTCTGTTTTCCGTCCCAAATTTGGATGTGTCCACGTTGCGCTTTGGGGCGTTTCCTGTCGCGGGCACTAGGCCTACCCACACAAGTGAGGTATCATTTTTATCGGGAGACGTGGGGGAACGCTGGGTGGAAGGAAATTCGTGGCTCCTCTCAGATTCCAGAACTTTCTGCCACAGAAATGTTAGGAACATGTGTTTTTTTAGCCAAATTTTGAGGTTTGCAAAGGATTCTGGTTAACAGAACCTGGTCCGAGCCACACAAGTCACCCCGTCTTGGATTCCCCTACATCTCTAGTTTTCAGAAATGCACAGGTTTGGTAGGTTTCCCTAGGTGGCGGCTGAGCTACAGGCCAAAATCTACAGGTAGGCACTTTGCAAAAAACACCTCTGTTTTCCTTAAAACATTTGGCTGTGTCCACGTTGCGCTTTGGGGCGTTTCCTGTCACGGGCGCTAGGCCTACGCACACAAGTGAGGTATCATTTTTATCGGGAGACGTGGGGGAATGCTGGGTGGAAGGAAATTCGTGGCTTCTCTGAGATTCCAGAACTTTCTGCCACAGAAATGTGAGGAGCATGTGTTTTTTTAGCCAAATTTTGAGGTTTGCAAAGGATTCTGGGTAACAGAACCTGGTCCGAGCCACACAAGTCACCCCATCTTGGATTCCCATAGGTCTCTAGTTTTCAGAAATGCACAGGTTTGGTAGGTTTCCCTATGTGGCGGGTGAGCTACAAGCCAAAATCTACAGGTAGGCACTTTGCAAAAAACACCTCTGTTTTCCATCCCAAATTTGGATGTGTACACGTTGCGCTTTGGGGCGTTTCCTGTCGCGGGCACTAGGCCTACCCACACAAGTGAGGTATCATTTTTATCGGGAGACGTGGGGGAACGCTGGGTGGAAGGAAATTCGTGGCTCCTCTCAGATTCCAGAACTTTCTGCCACAGAAATGTTAGGAACATGTGTTTTTTTAGCCAAATTTTGAGGTTTGCAAAGGATTCTGGGTAACAGAACCTGGTCCGAGCCACACAAGTCACCCCATCTTGGATTCCCCTAGGTCTCTAGTTTTCAGAAATGCACAGGTTTGGTAGGTTTCCCTATGTGGCGGCTGAGCTACAGGCCAAAATCTACAGGCAGGCACTTTGCAAAAAACACCTCTGTTTTCCTTCAAAAATTTGGCTGTGTCCACGTTTCGCTTTGGGGCATTTCCTGTCACGGGCACTAGGCCTACGCACACAAGTGAGGTATCATTTTTATCGGGAGACGTGGGGGAACGCTGGGTGGAAGGAAATTTGTGGCTCCTCTCAGATTCCAGAACTTTCTGCCACAGAAATGTGAGGAACATGTGTTTTTTAGCCAAATTTTGAGGTTTGCAAAGGATTCTGGGTAACAGAACCTGGTCCGAGCCACACAAGTCACCCCATCTTGGATTCCCATAGGTCTCTAGTTTTCAGAAATGCACAGGTTTGGTAGGTTTCCCTATGTGGCGGGTGAGCTACAAGCCAAAATCTACAGGTAGGCACATTGCAAAAAACACCTCTGTTTTCCTTCACAAATTTGGCTGTGTCCACGTTGCGCTTTGGGGCGTTTCCTGTCGCGGGCGCTAGGCCTACCCACACAAGTGAGGTATCATTTTTATCGGGAGACATGGGGGAACGCGGGTGGTAGGAAATTTGTGGCTCCTCTCAGATTCCAGAACTTTCTGCCACAGAAATGTGAGGAGCATGTGTTTTTTTAGCCAAATTTTGAGGTTTGCAAAGGATTCTGGGTAACAGAACCTGGTCCGAGCCACACAAGTCACCCCATCTTGGATTCCCATAGGTCTCTAGTTTTCAGAAATGCACAGGTTTGGTAGGTTTCCCTAGGTGGCGGCTGAGCTACAAGCCAAAATCTACAGGTAGGCACTTTGCAAAAAACACCTCTGTTTTCCGTCCCAAATTTGGATGTGTCCACGTTGCGCTTTGGGGCGTTTCCTGTCGCGGGCACTAGGCCTACCCACACAAGTGAGGTATCATTTTTATCGGGAGACGTGGGGGAACGCTGGGTGGAAGGAAATTCGTGGCTCCTCTCAGATTCCAGAACTTTCTGCCACAGAAATGTTAGGAACATGTGTTTTTTTAGCCAAATTTTGAGGTTTGCAAAGGATTCTGGGTAACAGAACCTGGTCCGAGCCACACAAGTCACCCCGTCTTGGATTCCCCTACATCTCTAGTTTTCAGAAATGCACAGGTTTGGTAGGTTTCCCTAGGTGGCGGCTGAGCTACAGGCCAAAATCTACAGGTAGGCACTTTGCAAAAAACACCTCTGTTTTCCTTAAAACATTTGGCTGTGTCCACGTTGCGCTTTGGGGCGTTTCCTGTCACGGGCGCTAGGCCTACGCACACAAGTGAGGTATCATTTTTATCGGGAGACGTGGGGGAATGCTGGGTGGAAGGAAATTCGTGGCTTCTCTGAGATTCCAGAACTTTCTGCCACAGAAATGTGAGGAGCATGTGTTTTTTTAGCCAAATTTTGAGATTTGCAAAGGATTCTGGGTAACAGAACCTGGTCCGAGCCACACAAGTCACCCCATCTTGGATTCCCCTAGGTCTCTAGTTTTCAGAAATGTACAGGTTTGGTAGGTTTCCCTAGGTGGCGGCTGAGCTACAGGCCAAAATCTACAGGTAGGCACTTTGCAAAAAACACCTCTGTTTTCCTTCACAAATTTGGCTGTGTCCACGTTGCGCTTTGGGGCGTTTCCTGTCGCGGGCGCTAGGCCTACCCACACAAGTGAGGTATCATTTTTATCGGGAGACATGGGGGAACGCTGGGTGGAAGGAAATTTGTGGCTCCTCTCAGATTCCAGAACTTTCTGCCACAGAAATGTTAGGAACATGTGTTTTTTTAGCCAAATTTTGAGGTTTGCAAAGGATTCTGGGTAACAGAACCTGGTCCGAGCCACACAAGTCACCCCATCTTGGATTCCCCTAGGTCTCTAGTTTTCAGAAATGCACAGGTTTGGTA
The DNA here is from genome assembly GCF_031143425.1 of Pleurodeles waltl. Taxonomy (NCBI): domain Eukaryota; kingdom Metazoa; phylum Chordata; class Amphibia; order Caudata; family Salamandridae; genus Pleurodeles; species Pleurodeles waltl. The sequence goes on from NC_090439.1 coordinate 122,388,668, forward strand.
GGTTTCCCTATGTGGCGGCTGAGCTACAGGCCAAAATCTACAGGCAGGCACTTTGCAAAAAACACCTCTGTTTTCCTTCAAAAATTTGGCTGTGTCCACGTTTCGCTTTGGGGCATTTCCTGTCACGGGCACTAGGCCTACGCACACAAGTGAGGTATCATTTTTATCGGGAGACGTGGGGGAACGCTGGGTGGAAGGAAATTCGTGGCTCCTCTCAGATTCCAGAACTTTCTGCCACAGAAATGTTAGGAACATGTGTTTTTTTAGCCAAATTTTGAGGTTTGCAAAGGATTCTGGGTAACAGAACCTGGTCCGAGCCACAAAAGTCACCCCGTCTTGGATTCCCCTACGTCTCTAGTTTTCAGAAATGCACAGGTTTGGTAGGTTTCCCTAGGTGGCGGCTGAGCTACAGGCCAAAATCTACAGGTATGCACTTTGCAAAAAACACCTCTGTTTTCCTTAAAACATTTGGCTGTGTCCACGTTGCGCTTTGGGGCGTTTCCTGTCACGGGCGCTAGGCCTACGCACACAAGTGAGGTATCATTTTTATCGGGAGACGTGGGGGAATGCTGGGTGGAAGGAAATTCGTGGCTTCTCTGAGATTCCAGAACTTTCTGCCACAGAAATGTGAGGAGCATGTGTTTTTTTAGCCAAATTTTGAGATTTGCAAAGGATTCTGGGTAACAGAACCTGGTCCGAGCCACACAAGTCACCCCATCTTGGATTCCCCTAGGTCTCTAGTTTTCAGAAATGCACAGGTTTGGTAGGTTTGCCTAGGTGGCGGCTGAGCTACAGGCCAAAATCTACAGGTAGGCACTTTGCAAAAAACACCTCTGTTTTCCTTCACAAATTTGGCTGTGTCCACGTTGCGCTTTGGGGCGTTTCCTGTCGCGGGCGCTAGGCCTACCCACACAAGTGAGGTATCATTTTTATCGGGAGACATGGGGGAACGCTGGGTGGTAGGAAATTTGTGGCTCCTCTCAGATTCCAGAACTTTCTGCCACAGAAATGTTAGGAACATGTGTTTTTTTAGCCAAATTATGAGGTTTGCAAAGGATTCTGGGTAACAGAACCTGGTCCGAGCCACACAAGTCACCCCATCTTGGATTCCCCTAGGTCTCTAGTTTTCAGAAATGCACAGGTTTGGTAGGTTTCCCTATGTGGCGGCTGAGCTACAGGCCAAAATCTACAGGCAGGCACTTTGCAAAAAACACCTCTGTTTTCCTTCAAAAATTTGGCTGTGTCCACGTTTCGCTTTGGGGCATTTCCTGTCACGGGCACTAGGCCTACGCACACAAGTGAGGTATCATTTTTATCGGGAGACGTGGGGGAACGCTGGGTGGAAGGAAATTTGTGGCTCCTCTCAGATTCCAGAACTTTCTGCCACAGAAATGTGAGGAACATGTGTTTTTTTAGCCAAATTTTGAGGTTTGCAAAGGATTCTGGGTAACAGAACCTGGTCCAAGCCACACAAGTCACCCCATCTTGGATTCCCCTATGTCTCTAGTTTTCAGAAATGCACAGGTTTGGTAGGTTTCCCTAGGTGGCGGCTGAGCTACAAGCCAAAATCTACAGGTAGGCACTTTGCAAAAAACACCTCTGTTTTCCGTCCCAAATTTGGATGTGTCCACGTTGCGCTTTGGGGCGTTTCCTGTCGCGGGCACTAGGCCTACCCACACAAGTGAGGTATCATTTTTATCGGGAGACGTGGGGGAACGCTGGGTGGAAGGAAATTCGTGGCTCCTCTCAGATTCCAGAACTTTCTGCCACAGAAATGTTAGGAACATGTGTTTTTTTAGCCAAATTTTGAGGTTTGCAAAGGATTCTGGGTAACAGAACCTGGTCCGAGCCACACAAGTCACCCCGTCTTGGATTCCCCTACATCTCTAGTTTTCAGAAATGCACAGGTTTGGTAGGTTTCCCTAGGTGGCGGCTGAGCTACAGGCCAAAATCTACAGGTAGGCACTTTGCAAAAAACACCTCTGTTTTCCTTAAAACATTTGGCTGTGTCCACGTTGCGCTTTGGGGCGTTTCCTGTCACGGGCGCTAGGCCTACGCACACAAGTGAGGTATCATTTTTATCGGGAGACGTGGGGGAATGCTGGGTGGAAGGAAATTCGTGGCTTCTCTGAGATTCCAGAACTTTCTGCCACAGAAATGTGAGGAGCATGTGTTTTTTTAGCCAAATTTTGAGATTTGCAAAGGATTCTGGGTAACAGAACCTGGTCCGAGCCACACAAGTCACCCCATCTTGGATTCCCCTAGGTCTCTAGTTTTCAGAAATGTACAGGTTTGGTAGGTTTCCCTAGGTGGCGGCTGAGCTACAGGCCAAAATCTACAGGTAGGCACTTTGCAAAAAACACCTCTGTTTTCCTTCACAAATTTGGCTGTGTCCACGTTGCGCTTTGGGGCGTTTCCTGTCGCGGGCGCTAGGCCTACCCACACAAGTGAGGTATCATTTTTATCGGGAGACATGGGGGAACGCTGGGTGGAAGGAAATTTGTGGCTCCTCTCAGATTCCAGAACTTTCTGCCACAGAAATGTTAGGAACATGTGTTTTTTTAGCCAAATTTTGAGGTTTGCAAAGGATTCTGGGTAACAGAACCTGGTCCGAGCCACACAAGTCACCCCATCTTGGATTCCCCTAGGTCTCTAGTTTTCAGAAATGCACAGGTTTGGTAGGTTTCCCTATGTGGCGGCTGAGCTACAGGCCAAAATCTACAGGCAGGCACTTTGCAAAAAACACCTCTGTTTTCCTTCAAAAATTTGGCTGTGTCCACGTTTCGCTTTGGGGCATTTCCTGTCACGGGCACTAGGCCTACGCACACAAGTGAGGTATCATTTTTATCGGGAGACGTGGGGGAACGCTGGGTGGAAGGAAATTTGCGGCTCCTCTCAGATTCCAGAACTTTCTGCCACAGGAATGTGAGGAACATGTGTTTTTTTAGCCAAATTTTGAGGTTTGCAAAGGATTCTGGGTAACAGAACCGGGTCCAAGCCACACAAGTCACCCCATCTTGGATTCCCCTAGGTCTCTAGTTTTCAGAAATGCACAGGTTTGGTAGGTTTCCCTAGGTGGCGGCTGAGCTACAAGCCAAAATCTACAGGTAGGCACTTTGCAAAAAACACCTCTGTTTTCTTTCACAAATTTGGATGTGTCCACGTTGCGCTTTGGGGCGTTTTCTGTCGCGGGCGCTAGGCCTAACCACACAAGTGAGGTATCATCTTTATCGGGAGACGTGGGGGAACGCTGGGTGGAAGGAAATTTGTGGCTCCTCTCAGATTCCAGAACTTTCTGCCACAGAAATATGAGGAACATGTGTTTTTTTAGCCAAATTTTGAGGTTTGCAAAGGATTCTGGGTAACAGAACCTGGTCCGAGCCACACAAGTCACCCCATCTTGCATTCCCCTAGGTCTCTAGTTTTCAGAAATGCACAGGCTTGGTAGGTTTGCCTAGGTGGCGGCTGAGCTAGAGGCCAAAATCTACAGGTAGGCACTTTGCTAAAAACAGCTCTGTTTTCTGTGATGTGTCCACGTTGTGTTTTGGGGCATATCCTGTCGCGGGCCCTAGGCCTACCCACACAAGTGAGGTATCATTTTTATCGGGAGACTTGGGGGAACATAGAATAGCAAAACAAGTGTTATTGCCCCTTGTCTTTCTCTACATTTTTTCCTTCCAAATGGAAGACAGTGTGTAAAAAAGACATCTATTTGAGAAATGCCCTGTAATTCACATGCTAGTATGGGCACCCCAGAATTCAGAGATGTGCAAATAACCACTGCTTCTCAACACCTTATCTTGTGCCCTTTTTGGAAATACAAAGGTTTTCTTGATAGCTATTTTTTACTCTTTATATTTCAGCAAATGAATTGCTGTATACCCGGCATAGATTGAAAACCCACTGCAGGGTGCAGGTGGCTCTGGGTACCTAGGCCCGTATTTATACTCCGTTTGTGCCGAATTAGCGTCGTTTTTTTCGACGCAAATTCGGCGCAAAACTAACGCCATATTTATACTTTGGCGTTAGACGGGTCTAGCGCCAAAGTATGGGCAAATAGCGTCATTTTTTTGCGTGAACGCCTTCCTTGCGTTAATGAGATGCAAGGAAGGCGTTCCCGTCTAAAAAAATGACGGCGACGCAAATGCGTCATATTTATACTCCCGGGCAAAAGTCACGCCCGGGAGGTGGCGGGTCAAAAAACCCCGCATTTGCGCCACTATTTAACGCCTGGGTCAGGGTAGGCGTTAAGGGGCCTGTGGGCTCAAAATGAGCCCACAGGTGCCCTCCCCTGCCCCCAGGGACCCCCCCTGCCACCCCTGCCCACCCCAGGAGGACACCCAAGGATGGAGGGACCCACCCCAGGGACATTCAGGTAAGTTCAGGTAAGTATAGGCCCGTATTTATACTCCGTTTGCGCCGAATTAGCGTTGTTTTTTTCGACGCAAATTCGGCGCAAAACTAACGCCATATTTATACTTTGGCGTTAGACGCGTCTAGCGCCAAAGTATGGGCAAATAGCGTCATTTTTTTGCGTGAACGCCTTCCTTGCGTTAATGAGATGCAAGGAAGGCGTTCCCGTCTAAAAAAATGACGGCGACGCAAATGCGTCGTATTTATACTCCCGGGCAAAAGTCACGCCCGGGAGGTGGCGGGTCAAAAAACCCCGCATTTGCGCCACTATTTAACGCCTGGGTCAGGGTAGGCGTTAAGGGGCCTGTGGGCTCAAAATGAGCCCACAGGTGCCCTCCCCTGCCCCCAGGGACCCCCCCCCTGCCACCCCTGCCCACCCCAGGAGGACACCAAAGGATGGAGGGACCCACCCCAGGGACATTCAGGTAAGTTCAGGTAAGTATAATTTGTTATATTTTTTAATTTTTTTTGGGTGGCAATGGGGGGCCTTATTTGTGCCCCCCTACATGCCACTATGCCCAATGACCATGCCCAGGGGACATAAGTCCCCTGGGCATGGCCATTGGGCAAGGGGGCATGACTCCTGTCTTTACTAAGACAGGAGTCATTTAAATGGCGTCTGGGCGTCGAAAATAATGGCGCAAATCGGGTTGAGGCGATTTTTTTGCCTCAACCTGACTTGCCCCATTTTAAGACGCCCTAACGCCATTTTCCCCCTACGCCGGCGCTGCCTGGTCTACGTGTTTTTTTTCCACGCACACCAGGCAGCGCCGGTCTGCTAGCGCCGGCTAACGCCATTCCATAAATATGGCGCCCGCATGGCGCTTCAGAATGGCGTTAGACGGCGCTAAATTTTTTGACGCTAAACTGCGTTAGCGCAGTTTAGCGTCAAAAAGTATAAATATGGGCCATAATTTTTTATATTTTTTAATTTTTTTTGGGTGGCATAGGGGGGCCTTATTTGTGCCCCCCTACATGCCACTATGCCCAATGACCATGCCCAGGGGACATAAGTCCCCTGGGCATGGCCATTGGGCAAGGGGGCATGACTCTTGTCTTTACTAAGACAGGAGTCATTTAAATGGCGTCTGGGCGTCGAAAATAATGGCGCAAATCGGGTTGAGGCGATTTTTTTGCCTCAACCTGACTTGCCCCATTTTAAGACGCCCTAACGCCATTTTCCCCCTACGCCGGCGCTGCCTGGTCTACGTGGTTTTTTTCCACGCACACCAGGCAGCGCCGGTCTGCTAGCGCCGGCTAACGCCATTCCATAACTACGGCGCCCGCATGGCGCTTCAGAATGGCGTTAGACGGTGCTAAATTTTTTGACGCTAAACTGCGTTAGCGCAGTTTAGCGTCAAAAAGTATAAATATGGGCCTATATATCCCAGCAACCAGAAGAGTCCAGCAGACGTAATGGTATATTGCTTTCGAAAATCTGACATTGCTGGAAAAAGTTACAGAGTAAAACGTAGAGAAAAATTGATGTTTTTTTCACCTCAATTTCAATATTTTTCTTTTTCAGTTGTTATTTTCTGTAGGAAACCCTTGTAGGATCTACACAAATTACCCCTTGCTGAATTTGGATTTTTGTCTACTTTTCAAAAATGTTGCGGTTTCTGAGATCCAGCGTTGGTTTCATGCCCATTTCTGTCACTGACTGGAAGGAGGCTGAAAGCACAAAAAATCGTAAAAATGGGGTATGTCCCGGTAAAATGCCAAAATTGTCTTGAAAAATTGGTTTTTCTGATTCAAGTCTGCCTGTTCCTGAAAGCTGGGAAGCTTGTGATTTTATCACCGCAAACCCTTTGTTGATGCCCTTTTCAGGGAAAAAACCACAAGCCTTCTTCAGCAGCCCATTTTTCCAATTTTTTTGAAAAAAACGAAATTTTCACTGTTTTTTGGCTAATTTCTTGGCCTCCTTCTGGGGAAGCCACAAAGTCTGGGTACCTCTAGAATCCCTAGGATGTTGGAAAAAAAGGACGCAAATTTGGCGTGGGTAGCTTATGTGAACAAAAAGTTATGAGGGCCTAAGCGCGAACTGCTCCAAATAGCCAAAAAAAGGCTCGGCACAGGAGGGGGAAAAGGCCTGGCAGAGAAGGGGTTAAGTGATGTTATTTTTTTGTTTAAAGTTTTAAGGAGAGATAGGGCCATTTCTGGGACGGGTAGAGGCAAAAACTTATGTGAAGGAGAGGTTGGTGGCTTGATATGTCTGGTGATGTACTACCTGCCACAGATGGTGGCTTCACCGGGTAGGGTGAGACACATCAACACCCTAAAAGATTAAAAGGGCAGATGGGAGAAGATGAGGTGGCACATGGCCCAGGTTTCAAATAAAGACTGGACTATTTCACATCTCAAACACCATTAGGCAGATATGATAACCTGTGTGGCAGATGTGGTAGACCTTCTTGGTTTGGATGTTGGAGGCCCCATAGGTGTGTATTCATGTACCATCAGCATGTAGTAATGGTGCTATATTATAACATTATAACTCAAAATGCAGCTGCAAAGTGTGAGTACCTTGTGGCACTTAATGCAAGAGGGAGTGACACCAAGTGGCAGAAGTATCAATGGGTCACACTAAGCAGTACACCTGTCTTAAAACCTGTCTTGCATTATATGGAGCAAGCACTCATGAGGCCAAGTAGCAGCAAGCAGACCTATTTCCATTTGAGGGTCACTATTGACCAATAATCTGCCCTGATGAATGCTTTGGCATGTCAACATAATGGTGTACATGATGTACTGCTGTTTTGGTTCACTCAGTTGATGCACACTATGCCTTTATGGCTGGATTCACATTACATATCACCATCCACAGTGCACATGATATAAGGTATGCCTGTGTGGCAAGACTAGCATGTATGTACAAAGTTTCATATTTATTATTATAGTGCACAGCACAGCATAGCACAGCACAGAAAGTCAGCTTGCTGCGCTGCACTAAAGTGAAAGGACAGGAATGCATCGCCTATAACCCTGAGGGTGTATTCCTGTCCTTTCCTATTGCAGGAACGCTTTTGTGTGCATAGGGCCAGTGGTTGCACCCTTGTGTCATGGTGCAACGGGGGCTGGGATGATGTAGCCAGAAGTACTTAAAACATCACAGCATGAAGCATGATTCAGACGCAACATGTGAGATATCTTACCTTTTACCTCCAGCCAGATTAACTATGCAAGATGGTCAGCTGCAGTCCATGTTCTGACAATGCATATATATGTGTATAAGGGTGCTAAAATGTGGTATTATACTGGGATGTCACAGTGTCTAATCTCTCATTTGAACTGTGTGGAGTTGCACCATTTGCAATACAATTTCTAAATTGGTGTCCTTTAGTTGGGCTTGTGTCTTTCACCCCAAGAAAATTGGACTGCTTTCGAGAACCTGACATAAAAAAGTGCAATGAGTACATGGTTTTAGCTCTGTGACGTCTGTGTGGGATTCATGATAGTTGTAACAGTTTTCTGTGTATGAGGATGTATTCATCACATGGCAAGAAATAAAAATCAGTGTGCTAACACAACAGTCCGGGTCCACAGAATCATTTGGAATTGATGATGGGGCATGTTTATATGAATGTAGTGTGAAAATAGGCACAACCACTGGAATTATTCAATTGTGCATCTTAGGCAATGTTTTCCTTATTTATAGATCTGACACACTTGAAATATAGTCCATCATATGGAAGAAAAACTGCATATTTAAAAACAAAAACACATGGGTTGGCATATCAATGCTAGCCTCATGGCCATTATATCCTCTATGTGGCATTTATGTGAAGCGTCCATACAATGCAAGCTGTGAAACCAAGTTGCTGCACTATGTAAAAGTTAAACTGCAGGAATTCACAGTGATATAATGATACAGTGCTTGACTGTGCTTTACTACTGGTGGTTTAATGTTGCCTGGCTAGCACCAACACAGGCCCCCTGCATTGTGGCGCCACGAGCCCTGCATTGTAAGAAACATTGGCCCTCATTAAGACATAGGCGGCAATGACCGCCTACCGCCACGGTGACGGGCGCCAAAACACCATCGCTGCTCCATTTTATGACCGTAGCCGGAATTCCGGCAGAACGATGGGTGAATTCCAGCTACGGTCATGGTGGTGGACGGTGGCAAGGTGGCACTGCTGCCAGCAGCAGCGCAATGCCAGTAGACCGCCGCAGACCGTATCCTGATCCATGATACAGCCTGGCGGTGTTCTGCTGGAGAACACTGTGCTGGCAGTAGCGCTGTGTCCCGTCTCCTGCCAGAGGACCCCCCTGCAAACAAGGAAAATTGGGTGCTCTGAAAGGGGAGGGGGTGAGGGGTGTTGTGTGTGTGTGTGGGTGTGTGTGTGTGTGTATGTGATTGTGTGCGTGCATGCAGGTGTGTGGCGTGTGGAATGCATGTGTGCATGAATGGGTGTGAGTGTGCGTGTATGTCGTGTGGTGTGAATGCATGTGTGCTAGAATGTATGTCAGTGTGTGTTCATGTGTGTGTGAATGAATGTATGCATTTGTGGGTGAATGTGGGTATGAGTGTGTGTATGCATGTGTCTGTTGGTGCGTGAATGTGAGTGTATGTCGGGGGAGTCAGGGGTGGGGGAGACCCCTATCATTGTCAGGGAAGGACTTCCGCCATGGGTTTCGTGGTGGTAAGATTGCCACAAAAACCATGGTGATAGGGTGGGACAGTGTCAGACCGAATTCTCCAGCCCAGCGGCAGTTCCCACCCTTGCGGACAGAGTGGTACATTGGTGGTTTGGCCTGAGCCAAACTGCCAATGTCATATTTTGGGGAAAGGTACCCAGTACCTTTTTCCAAAATACCGCTGTCCACCAGGGACGTAATGAGGGCCATAGTTCTTGGCCAGATGAGTACTCCTGCCTGTATACACACACTCCAGAGAGGGGTTTGGCATTTTCTTTGTGGACTGATTTGTGCACCACAAGGAGAATGAGTGTACAGAAGCGTCTACATCGAAAGTTTATTCTGGTGTTGGTACACAAGTATACATGCTGCATTAAATCACTTTTTCAGGTTCATATAAATGATGCTAAATTGGTGAAGTGTTCAAAATTAAAGTCTTTCAACAGTGAGATACCCAACCTCAATCTATGGACTGACTCCCTGAAGCAGACTTAGGCAAGCAAGCAATGTGTGCTGCCTTGTGTAACTACAGATCACATATAAAATGCAAAGTTACACAAGCTGGTCTAGCTTACCTTAACAACTCTCACATAAGTTTTGCCAAAATCTTGCCCCCACCTTGCATGATGCATGACCAACATCAAAAATGAACATATCTGTGCTCTGTCTAGAATTTCCCATTGACACATCCGAATGAGTGTGAATCACTGGTGTGAGTGATATGCATGTTAATATAATGTGACTAAATAGAAATATTGTACACAACAGACCTAATTCGGGTCAGTTTGGCATATTTTATCAGGCGATGTCATTGCACTGTAGCTATATTGTATCTATATCCATCTCAAGATTTGGTGTAGTCATGGACTGACATGATTGCATGTCAATGTCAGACGAAATTTGGCAAATGTCCTATACATTTTGCAACTTGAGATAATAAGTACTCACATTTACTCCTTAGATAACATTACTGCAAACATGGCCAAGAGCTCTGAGTTTCGATGGTCACACTATGACACTCGTAGGATTGCCCATGGCTATTGTAAAATGAGTCACATATACAAGCCGGCATAGGCGAGTGGCATATGGGTATCAAGAGCCTGATTCGGCCCACAGAAGACCTCTGCAGCAAAAATTCACAGGATGGCAAGCAGCAGCAGGGCAGCATGCACCCGACTCAGTACCCTCAAGTAAATCAAACCAGGCAACCACAGGAAAAAAGAGGGCCAGACGTTCAGCACCCTCCACTTTCAACTTCAAAATGATGCGCTTAATTGACAGATGATGTCTCACACTGAGAAAGAGCAGACAAGCATTCGAGAAACACTGTTGGCATGCCAGAAGGCACTTGAGCAGATTACAACACAGATCTGACTCTCTCTCTCAGATCATTTCCTCCCCAGTGTTTTTAATTGTTTTTTTATTTTTATTTTTAGTAGGCATAGTGAAAGTTAGGGTTTAGTGTAGGTGTAGTTTTTTTTTAGATAAGTTTTAAATATTTTAGAAGTTTTCAGGCAGTAGTTTTGAAGTGTGTCATTAGTACGGTAGCCTTGTAAGGAAATGGAGGACTTTTTTGTGTAGGAGAAGAAAAAAAGAATTAAAAAAAATGCCACCAAAAATATAGATTTGTTTAGGCTTCTATGTGTGTTCAGTATATGTTTAGGATGTTTGTACGTTTGTATTGTACTAAGCTATGTGTGGTAGGGGGATGGGGTTGATTTTTAACTTTGCATGTGTGATTTCTGGATACAATAGCCCTCATTACCACCCTGGCGGTTGGTGGTAAAGCGGTGGTAAAACCGCCAACAGGCCGGTGGTAAAAAAAATGGAATTATGACCATGGAGGAAAGCGTCAACATAGACAGCCACTTTAACACTCCGACCGTCACAGCGGTGCAAACAAACAGCATGGCGGTCACCGCCAACAGACAGGTGGAAGACAATGTACCGCCCACACTATTATGACAGGCCAATCCGCCACCTTTTCCGGGGCGGATTCAATGCGAACAAAAACACAGAGGAACCAGGACTTGGAAGGGAAAACACTCACCTCTACACACCCCACGAGGAACCAGGATGCCATGGAGCCTGAAATCCAAATACTCCCTGTGATTGTCTTCCTGCTCCTCTACCAGGAGCACGACAGACAGCAGCGACGACCACGGTCAGTACAGCACCTACGACACAGGGGAGGGGGGAGGAAAAAGAGAGTGACACACACATGCAACACTTAACACCCCCACCCCCACCCTCACCTACAACAACACACAGACCAATACATGCTGAAACATTACATTTATACCCCCCAGCCCCCCTGGAAGAATGCAAGGACAAAAGGAAATGATTGTAACCATTGTAATCAATAAACATCCATTAGTCAAAAATGTATATACACTATAAACAAATATGTACACCAAGAATTCAAGTCCAGGTACTGCACCTATATAGTCCGTGGACCACTGGGCCCAAAATGCATGGGGGAGGCCCACACAAGATACCCGATCGAAATGGAGAGAACACTACTGGGGCATCAGATCGAAATAAAACAGGCACCTCAGGGGGAAGCGAAGGGGGGCACCTCAGCCGGATGAGTGCACGACGCCAGCTCCACGAAGGGGCTCCATGCCCATTGATGTATCGTGGGGAGTGCAAAGCCTCAGTCTCTCAAATCTCTCCAGTGGGTGGGTTGCCCACTGCATTATCGTGGGGAGTGCAAAGCCACAGTCTCTCAAGTCTCTCAAGTGGTTGGGTTGCACACTGCTTTATCCTGGGGAGTGCAAAGCCACAGTCTCTCAAGTGGGTGGGTAGCCCACTGCTTTATCCTGGGGAGTGCAAAGCCACAGTCTCTCAAGTGGATAACAGTCTCCATTGGTTATGGAGGGGGCTTTCTGCCCAGAGTGCTTCATCCTGCCAAGGAATGAGGTAGTGGATTCCTTTCTCCACTGGTTCTGGAGGGGGCTTCGTGCCCAGAGTGCTTCATCCTGCCAAGGACTGAGTTAGTGGATGCCTTTCTCCACTGGTTCTGGAGGGGGCTTTCTGCCCACAGTGCTTCATCCTGCCATGGACTGAGGTAGTGGATGTGATACTCCACTGACAGTGGGGCAACATGGAAGCTGCCCAGGCCCCTGGAACTGACCACCAGCCACGCACAGATGACAACTGGGGATTTCCGCCATGTCTGCGGTGGCTCAGGTTGTCGCGGGGCCGCTGGCGGGGCTGGCGGCGGTGTCATTAGCAGTGGTGCTTGCGGCGGTCATTGTGGCGGCGGTGCTTGCGGCGGTCATTGTGGCGGTGGTGCTGGTGGCGGCCTCACTGACTGTGGTGCTGGAGGCTGGCTCACTGACTGCCATGCTGGTGGCTGGCTCACTGACTGCCATGCTGGCGGCGGTGTCAGTAATGGCGGTGCTGGCGGCGGTGTCAGTTGCAGCAGTGCTGGTGGCAGGCTCACTGACTGCGGTGCTGCTGAAGGGCTCTGTATCTGGGCTTCTGCCGGCGGTGTCCTGGCGGCGGTGCATGTGGCGGTGTTGGTGGCAGTGTTGTCCGCCATGCAGTTTGACGGCGATGTTGACTTGCCTTTCTGCTTCAGGCCCTTCCCCACCTTGGATGCTGGAGCAGCTGTCTTGCCACTCCCCACACTTGCTTTGGCTGAGCCCTTGGTGGCAGGTGTGTTGGCCTTCTCCCTCTGTTTTGGAGGTGGAGACATGTCCTTAGCCTCACACCTTGGGACACTGGCAGCCCTGTTTCTTGGCGCACTCCAAAAAACGGGTATTGTTGGCACCACTATGCCTGGTGATGTGGTAGCTGAGGTGCTGGGCTGGGACCTAGAAAGGGGATGGACGGGGGGGAGGTGTAGGGAAGAGGTCAACTTTTAAGAGGAAAAGTTTTGACACACTGGGACGGGTAGATGGATGGGGTTTGGGAGTGGGGGAAGAGGTAGTGGTTGTAGGAGATGTTCGTTTGCTGACTTTGGGTGAAGGTGCATGGGCTGGAGGCTGTCGTGAGGTGGATGGTTGTTGTGTGGGTATGTGACTACTTTGGGAGGAGGGCTCACAGACACACTGGGAGAGGACACTGGAGATGTGTGAATGGTAGTGGGGGTGGTGAGTGCACGTGAGCGGTGTGTGGTGATGGGTGTGCTGGTGATGGAGGTAGTGGCTGAAGATGTAGTGCATGCAGGTGTGAGAGGAGACGTGACAGGGAGGGAGGAAGGAGACGTGGAGGAGGGGGACACAGTGGAGGCAGTGGATGTTGGTATGTGTGCATGGGTATGATGCTTGTGTGAGTGCTTGTGGGATGTGTGGTGCTTATGTTTGCCAGAGCTACCCTTGTATGTTGAGGTGTGTGCATGCTGGTCTGATGGTGTGCTTGGGATAGGCTGAGGTACTGGGGATTGGGACTGGGTAGTGGAAGTTGGAGGGGGGAGGCTGGACACAGGGACAATGGCTGCCATCAGTACAGAGGCCAGAGCCTGAAATTCTCAGTGTTGGGCTGCCTGGCCAGAATGAATGCCCTTCAGGTATGCATTTGTCTGTTGCAACTGCCTCTCTACACCCTGGATGGCATTCACAATGGTAAACTGCCCAACAGTGAGGGATCTCAGGAGGTCAATAGCCTCCTCACTGAGGGCAGCAGGCCTAACTGGGGCAGGGCCTGTGGTGCCTGGGGCGAAGGAGATGCCCACCCTCCTGGGTGAGCGGCCACAGGACAGACGCTGAGGGGCTGCTGGGAGGGCGGTGCTGGTAGGGTTGGTGGTGGCTGTACCTGTAGATGCGGTGGGCACAGAGGGGCCCGCCACTGCAAGGGAGCTCCCATCAGATGAAGAGTCGGTGTCGCTAGTCTCAGCTCCTGTCCCAGCCGTGGAGCTTCCCTCGGCCTCCGTCCCACTGGTGAATTCAGACTCCGTTATCTGGCCCTCCAGGGCCATGTGGGATGCAGCTCCCTCCTGCTCCGGTGGCATAGCTCCTCCGCCTGATGATGCTAATGCACACAAGAACAGGGAGACCACAAAAAGGGTGGGAGAAAGAAGAAAGACATGTTCAGTGCATACAATACCACTACCATCGGCGGACACTACAGACACAGCAGCCCTCTGCACTACGCCATGCACTCGGAGTTCCCTAATTAATCACAGGGACATGGGGTACATGGCCTATGCCTGATTGCTGCATGGAAGTCACAGGAGCCTGACTAGATGTAGATGGCTCTTACCACTGGTGGGGGTGAGGTGCCACTTAGCCTGCCTCACAAAGCGTCCTTGCCTACAAAGCTCGCCCTACCCTAGGGGAACCCACTGCCCACCTCCCCCACCCAGACACCTCCAATGCGCGCAGTCAGCTGAATGTGAGTGTACTCAACCCCTTGTGGCTGCTGTGATGCCCTCTAGTGCCCATCCAACTCCGGATACACCACCACCAGGATCCCGAACATCAGGGGTGTCATGGTGCGACGGGTACCCCTCCCACGTTGGGAGGCCATCCTCAGCTGGGCCTCCGCCATCTTCTTGCTCCAGCGGCGAAGGTCCTCCCATCTTTTACGGAAGTGGGTGCTCCATCTGTGGTGGACCCCCAGGGTCCGGACGTCCTTGGCGATGGTACGCCAAATATCCTTCTTCTGGTGGGCGCTGACCTAGAGGAATAGTACAGGGGAAAATGTAACACTTTTCCCATACGGACCATCACAGTCATTGTCCCACGTCCCCACCCTTGCCCTGACACACATACACTCACCGTTCGATCATGCAGGCCTCATCCCACCCCCCCATATCTTCCATCGACACCACTCCAAACAGGCATTGCCCGTACAGCATGATCACAGTGTACTCACCTGTTTGTCTGGAGGACCATAGAGTAGCGTGTACTGGGGGAGGACCCAATCCACTAGTTTCTCCAACTCCTCCGATGTGAAGGCAGGGGCCCTTTCCCCAGACACATGAGCCATCGTCGCTTCCAGACTGAGGTCACAGCACCACTTGCAGTGTAGGTCCTCTCCTGTCGAAGATCAGGTATCAAGTGAGTGAACAGAGGGAAAATGGCGGTCACGTCCGCGGACGGGGCGTACCACCACCGCCGGCGTACATCGTCATTGGCTCCTGGGACCCATAGGGCCCAATGTTAACCAATGCAGGATTGCGCCGCGGTCTTCGACCGCCTACCGCGACGGTGTAGAACGCCAGCGCAGTTACCTCATACCCCCTTGTCCCACATTACAGGTCAGGCAGCCGCCATTTCAGGTCGCCACAGGGCATTATTTTTTAATGCGTCACACATATATAGGCCTTGCATATACACAGAGACAGGCACATAGCATATTGACAAATGTGTGCAATACTATTGTTTTTTTCCTACCTCAGTGTTGGCTGACTCTGTGCTCGCTGTTCTCATCCATAGTGCACGTCCGCTGGGGCAGATGAGGAGATGGCGGCATCCTCCAGTGTACAGACCGCTGGTGGACCTGTTGACAATGGAAGAGCAATATGTAATAGTCACCTACAGACTAGATCGTGCCACAATCCAGGAACTGTGTGCCCAGAGTGAGCCAGACCTGATGTCAGCTATCTGCCATCCCACAGGAATCCCCCCTCTAGTGCAGGTCCTGTCAGTACTCCATTTCCTGGCAAGTGGGTCTTTATCAAACAACAGTGGCCATTGAATCAGGGATGTCCCAGCCTATGTTCTCCAACGTGTTGTCCAGAGTGTTGTCTGCCCTGCTGAAACACATGCGCAGCTACATCGTGTTCCCTCAGGTGGAGGATTTGCCTCAGTGAAAGGTGACTTGTATGCCCTTGGACATATCCCCAACATCATAGGTGCCATTGATGGTACACATGTGGCCTTGGTACCCCCCGCAGGAGTGAACAGGTGTACGGAAACCGGAAGAGCTACCATTCTATGAATGTGCAGATGGTGTGTTTGACTGACCAGTACATCTCCCATGTGAACGCCAAGTTTCCTGGCTCAGTGCATGACACTTACATTCTGTGGAATAGCAGCATCCCTTATGTGATGGGGCAACTCCAGAGGCACAGTGTGTGGCTATTAGGTGAGGACAAGGACCCTAGACCGTGTGAATAGTTGTATGGGTCTGGGGTTGTCCCTAAGGGGTAGTCTGTGTCTAACAGTTGTCCCTCGACATTTGCAGGTGACTCTGGGTACCCCAACCTGTCATGGCTACTGACCCCGGTGAGAAATCCCAGGACAAGGGCAGAGGAACTCTACAATGAGGCACATGGGTGAACTAGGAGGATTATTGAGAGAACCTTCGGCCTCCTGAATGCCAGGTTCAGGTGCCTCCATATGACAGGTGGTTCTCTGTATTACTCACCAAAAAAGGTGTGAGAGATCATCGTGGCCTGCTGTATGCTGCACAACTTGGCTTTGCGATGACAGGTGCCTTTTCTGCAGAAGTATGGTCCAGAAGGAGGTCTTGTGGCAGCTGTGGAGCCTGTGGACAGTGAAGAAGAGGAGGCAGAAGAAGAGGACATAGACAACAGAAACACCGTGATCCAGCAATACTTCCAGTGAGACACAGGTAAGAAGACATCACTGCCTCCTACATCTGATAAAATTGTTAGACCTAACATCTGTCTGTCACTTTCACCCTGTATGTGGACCCTCATTTGTCACTTTGCCTTTCCATTTCACAGATGTGGGTCCCACTGTGTGACCTCTGCTATGTTACCTCATGGACTAGAGCTAGGTGACATAGGTATGTAGACATTAGAATGGACATTGGGTTTTTCCTCAGTTATTGCAAATACACAATTGTGAAATGACAGACTGACTCCAGCTTGTTTGTGATTCAAGGGTGTTTATTTGAGTGCAAAATAGTGGAGGGGGTTGTAAAATTGTAAGGGGTGATGGTGGAGGAATGTCCATGGCAGAGTCTAGTTATTAGTCTCACAGGTGCATTGTCCAAAGGGGCATAGGAAGTGGATCTAGGGCAGTTTAAGGATGGACAGGGTGACAAAGTGGGACAGAAGGATGACATTCAGGGTGGTCTCATTTCTTGGCGGGGGTCTTGGCATTGTTCTCTGTCTTTGTCCTGGATCTCAGGGACCGCTTGCGGAGTGGTTCTCCATCTGCAGGGGATGGGGTGCTGGTGTTGTGGTTCTGTGGCAGTGCCTCCTGTCCACCGGCGGAGGTGCTGGCCAGTTCATCGTCCAGGCTAGTGTCAGGGGCCCCTTGTTGTGCCACAGTGTCCCTCCTAGTGTTCACAAGGTCCTTCAGCACCCCTACAATGGTGCCCAGGGTGGTGTTGGTGGACTTGAGTTCCTCCCTGAACCCCAAATGCTGTTCCTCCTGCAGCCGCTGGGTCTCCTGAAACTTGGCCAGTACCATTGCCATCGTCTTCTGGGAATTATGGTACGCTCCCATGATGTTGGAGAGGGCCTCATGGAGAGTGGGTTCCCTGGGCCTGTCCTCCCCCTGTCGCACAGCAGACCGCCCAGTTCCCTGGTTTTCCTGGGCCTCTGTCCCCTGAACCGTGTGCCCACTGCCACTGCTCCCAGGTCCCTGCTGTTCTTGGGATGGTGGGTTTGCCTGGGGTCCCTGTAGTAGTGGACACACTGCTGCTTGACGTGTCCTGGGGACGGAGGTATGGGCCCGCTGGGTGGGTATTGTGGTGGTGTTTCCTGAGGGTGAGGCTCTGTGGTGGCCTGTGACTGTGTCACGGGAACCAACTGTCCCGAGGTCCCAGATGGGCTAGGCTGGTCATCTAGATCCAGTTGGACAGAGCTGCTGTCATCACTGTGGGCCTTTTCTGTGGGGGGAGTGGACATGTCTGGAACCTCCTGTCCGGTGACGTTGGGTAGGGGTCCTGCAGGGGTGTAAAGGCATGATTATTGCACCTGTATGTGCCATGGTGTGCAATGGGTGGGTGACCCTGTACCTCAGAGCTTACATTATTGTGTAGGACCTTGTGTGATATTTGGTTTGGGGATCTGTGTGGGCATGTGTAGTGGACATGCATCGGTGATGGGTGTCCATGCTCTGTTGTTGCATGCAGGGCTTGGTGTTGGGATGTGTGGTTTGTGATAGTGGGACATATGTGAGGAGTTGGAGTGATGGGGGTGAGGGTGGGGGTGGGGGTATGTGATAGCATGCAGGTAGGGTGAGTTATATGGTAGTTAGAGATTTGACTTACCAGAGTCCATTCCTCCTGCTACTCCTGCGAGGCCCTCAGGATGTAGTATAGCCAAGACCTGCTCCTCCCATGTTGTTAGTTGTGGGGGAGGAGGTGGGGGTCCGCCACCAGTCCTCTGAACCGCAATATGGTGTCTTGAGACCACGGAACGCACCTTCCCCCATAGGTCGTTCCACCTCTTCCTGATGTCATCCTGTGTTCTTTGGTGTTGTCCCACTGCGTTGACCCTGTCCACGATTCTGCGCCACAGGTCCATCTTCCTAGCTATGGAGGTGTGCTGCACCTGTGATCCGAATAGCTGTAGCTCTACCCGGATGATTTCCTCCACCATGACTCTGAGCTCCTCCTCAGAAAACCTGGGGTGTCTTTGCGGTGCCATGTGCTGGTGTGGGTGATGTGTGAGGTGGTGTGTGTTGTGATGTGTGGGGTGATGTTTAGGGGTGTGTGGTGATTTGTGCGTGGATGTGTATGAGTGATGGTGTTGTGTGCCTCTGTATGCTGGTGTGGTCTTTGCTTTTCTGTCTTTCTGCTTCTTCCACATTTTTCGTTGTAAGGGTTTGTGGGTAATGTGGGTGTGTGTTTTATATTGTATTGGGTGTGTGGGAGTGGTGTGTGTATTTGTTTCAGGTGTGTGTATTTCGGTTTGTCCAATGCGGTAGTGTTTTGTAAATGTGTGTGTGTTTTGAGCACAGCCGTGTGACCCGCCAATGGAATACCGCGGTTGAAAGACCGACGCGTGAATTCGTGGGTCGTGATAGTGTGGGCGTATTCCTGTTGGTGTGATGGTGGAGGTTTTGGTATCGCAAGTTTATCACTGACCTTTGGTGTGGTGGACTTTGTGTGGGTGTCTAGATTTTGGCAGATTCCGAGCTGTGGGTCGTAATAGCTGTGGCAGAATTCCGCGGCGGTGTGTTGGCGGTCTTCTGCGTGGCGGTAACCGGGATTTACCGCTAATGTTGTAATGAGGGCCAATATGTTAGGATTTATATATAGACTAATATTAAGGATACTGTAGGATAGGTAGGGTTAGTTAGCTTTTGTAGATAGTACTTTTTGAACATTGTTAGGTTTATTATTGTTCTCTAGTTGGATGTTATTCATTTGACTTAGTGCTATTATGTTAGATGAGTAAAGTACACGGTGGATAAATTATCCTGAGTTTATTGTTGGTATATGTTGTTTTGTCAGAGGCCTCTGGACAACTGCACATCTCCCTCAGATTTGAGTTCTGCAACAAACCTTTTCCATACCTTAGACACTGAAAATTGGTCTCAAAGTGAGATTACACAAAGCACAGCACAGGCGTCTCCTACTGTAGTACCCTGTGTGAAAGGGAATAGGTAGGTAATTGTTTAATTTGACTTTTCATTACAGAATGCTGCTATCTGTCTGCATTGTGACCTAAACTGCTGCATAGCACTAATGCGAACACACTTCCACCATTTTGTAGGAAGGTCTGCATTGTTGTGTGGATTTTAAATGTGAAGGAAGTAACACCTGCCTGGAAAACGTCCATCAGAATTCAAATTTACTTCTTGCTTAGTGTGCCACATCATGCAGCTCACTTAGAAAAGGCTGACAGCAAAAATATTTTCACATGTCTCCTATTTATCCCTCCACTGGGAGGGGTAGCATTAATACAGGTTCACTGGTCTTCCAACTATGCTAAACTTGTGGGTGCAAATGATTTGCTACAAGAATGCACTCACACTCAACACATGTGAGGCCTTTCTGTGGCAGAGTAACAGAAGTTGTTAATTTTAGCCTGTGTTGAATTACTCAGCACTTAACAGTATATATAGGGGGAGGCAAGGTGCACTTGCATGTCTGGTCACTGTCATTCACAGTAACGGATTACCTAGTCATCCTTCTGTGGCACAAGTACAATGCTAATCCATGAGGACTATGGGCATGGCTATCTGGCTAGTACTAGTACAACCACCCAGAGATTTGTTTTGTTGATTATGTTTTTTGTGAGCAGTGATGTCTTCACATTTGGAAATCATGTTTTAATCTTTACATTGCAACATTCATGTTGATATTTGTTACAGTGTTTTGACCTCACATGCCGCAAGCATCCCATTTATAGGTGTTAATTTTGTGTGTACTTTGTCAGAACCCTCTCACTTTGTATCTTTCAAGAACATGCATCTTGTTGATACACCCTGACATGAAATTGATAAGGTTCACATTGCTCATCATAACATTGTAATGGGTGTAATTGGTGTATGTGCCATTTCAATGGCAGCATGTACAATTAAGGTGAGCTCTCTCTTCTCCAGCTTAACAAAAATGACATTAGAGGTCATTGTTATAATATATTTATAGACCTTTGAGGAGCATCCATACAAATTTCAATATGTCTTCAAAAATTCATATTTATTTTCTTCCAGCGCTTTCTATCCTCACATTACAGCATGTGAATAAGTTTATTCTTAGAAAGTTTTACAAACACATATTTCAAATCAAATAGGTATTGTGTATGAAAATACATTAGTTTATACATGTTATAACACATTTACATGAATGTAGTGAGATCAATGAGGTTTAAAACATTGCCATTATCAGGTTTTCGCATAGGATTCAGGGCCACAAGTGAACAAATAAAGTACTGCACAAACAAAGAGTACTCTCCTGACTTAAAAAGAGGACATCTTGATGTCCTATACACGACAGGTACGAAAAATGGCCAGGGGCATTCACAATTGTTTATTGGGATGTACTTATTTATAACTCAGCAAGTCTAAATCTTGTTCCTCTGATGATGCTCTGACTCTACTGAAAGTTGTGGTGTCTGAATTGGAGGCTGCTGAGAGATGTTACTAGCCTTAGGCACACACATCAGAGGAAAAATATGTGACTCCTATGTTCCCAACAACATTTGTGAGTGCCAGTAAGGCAGTGTGATAGTCCCGGGCAAGGGTTTGCTGGTTAGCCAACAAAGCAACAATGTTGCTATTGAGGGTACTTGCTGTTGCTATGAAGGAGCCTATCTTGGCCTCCACAGAATAGATGGATGTATTAATGCCCCCCAACTGCCTGACAACTTCACTGGTGCCTGTCAGCTATAGAACGCTGGTGTTTTTTGTTCCTTTTTGCAGCATGTCATCAGCGATGTCATTTGGGAGCACATCGAACTCATGGAGATGAGAGTAGGTGTCTCTGATAGCCCTTGACAACCCCTTATTATTGTGGCTAAGACACCTACAGGGGGCGTGGTCTGGCCGCGCTGCATGATGGCCGCCTGATAGAGAAGCACCGCGTCTAGGAAGGCCCTGGACGGTGAAGGGGGCACCTTGGAAGCAATCGATGCCTTAAATGTAGGTCTGGGGCAGGGCGCTAGCGGTGTGTCCCAGCTGGTGGGCTGAACTGCTGCACATACACTGCTGAGGCCGGCTGCACACTGTGATTGGGGAAGTGGGCATCATGATGCAATGAAGCAGCAGCCTTGTGTTGGAACTCAGCCGGCAGCCGCAGCAGAGAGTCTGGGATCTGCGGGCCATACCGGCCTTGCTTTGCCTTGTTGGGGTGCATTAGGTAAGCACTTCCCTCCACCCCTGCTGCTGCATCAGGGAAATACCAGGGAGTCTTCTCTTTAGGGGAGTGCCTCCCCCCGTGTCCCTTTCATCTTCCATCCCCTCGTCCCCATAAGAAACACTCGAGGGGGAGGGAAAAAGCAGGGAGATACCACAGCATGGAGGGCTATACACCACAGGAAGAGGTGTGCCCCATTCCCTGGGAAGCGTCTCGCTGTCAGCAGGACATGACATCATCGATTGCACCGACCTGGAGGACTAGATATTATGAATATGGGACAATAAAGCTCCCCGTGGAACCGATGACTGGCTGTACGACAGCATGACATCCCATCCTGGCTGACCTCCCACTTTGTAACCCCTGCCACCGTATGGCCTCCTCTGAACCACGGAGGACTTCATAATATCCATGCAAGAATTAGAGCCCCCTCTAATACCAGTGGAGACAGGACACAGGGGATTGCCGTCCTCGCTGGCGGAGCTGGCAGTACTAACATGGTGGCTCCCTAGGAGAAGCGTGCTAGATTATCCTTGCATCAGACACCACTTACCAGTGGCACTGCACCAGCCCGAAGTATGAACAGGGGAAATGGACAAGAGTAAGTGGAACAGATATTGACGGAGTAACCTGGGTCGGGCCCATGACATTTTCCATCTCGCCCCCTTCTTCTCAGAGGATAGGGGTAATGGTCCATAGAAATACGACTCTTCACCTCCTGTCAAGATGGAGATTCTGGCTATTCATTCCAGGTCAGACTCCGCACAAAGTCATAACGTCTCAACCTTTAATCCCTCGACAGCACCTCGATTACCTCTGGGTACACGCCCTTAGCGGCTTGAACCTAGGGGGTACAGCCTGGAAATGCCCATCGGTAAATCATCCGGCAAAATGTCTGGCAAGCCAGCAAAGCAGCTCCTTTTTTTCCTAGCCCTTGGCATTTGCGTCCAGCGGCCTCAGCCCCAGATCATCAGGCGGCGGACAGGCCTACCATTGAAGTGGACACAGAGCAGGATAACACGATGGAGCGCATTCTGCAAGAAATCACAGCTGTGGGCCGGTGGCTGGAAGGGAGGGACTTCACCATCTCTATGTTATCTATTGAAACTAAATCCATTCATTCAGACAGTGCAAATTTTCAATCCAGAATGACAGAGTTGGAACAACGTGTAACAGCCGTAAAGGACCATTTGAACACCGTGCCGGATCGGAAGCAGGAACTCCTCTTTCTCTGTAGCAAACTCATTGATTTAGAGGATAGAAGCCATAGGGACAATGTCCGCTTCTTTGGTTTCTCAGAACGCATTGAGGGGCTGAACATCCAGGCCTGCCTCCAGTAGGTGCTCCTCACCCTAACAAGCATAACCTTTGATCCATCACTGGAATTCCAAAGAGCACACAGCCTGGAATTGAAAAGACCAATTGGAGCGTCTTGACCCCGGCCAATCATTGCTCGCCTCCTGCACCACACTCAGGTCCGACAGATACTCATGGAGGCCCGCGCCCATGGACCGTTATGTCACGATGATTATGAGATTTGCATCGCTGCAGACTTCTCAAAAGAGACCAACTACTGTTGCAAGTCATTTTTCACACTCCGGCCTCGTCTTCACCAACTGGAAGTTAAATATGGATTATTTGAACTGGCATGCATGTGGATCACCAAAAATGGGCAATCAAAAGCCTTTTATAATCCGGAAGACCTACGTCTCTTCTTGGATGGGCTGACGACCACAGCCATGGACATGACCCCATCAATACCATACTCCTCCGAGCTAGGTGAGGACTGTTCAGGCCCAGCACCGTTGTGTCAGAATTTGTGACTCATCTTTGGTCCTTGCGTCAGGGTGCACCATCCCATACACACGGCGCATCCATGGGCAAGGAAATATCCCAACATAGCACAGATTATTCTGATAGGTTACTGCTGCAGTGGATCATTGCATCAGAAGTCATAAATATGGGCCCTAGTATGTTGAAATTGTTTTTGGAAGTGTCAGGTTCTTGAAGGCCTATCAATGGGGTAGGGCAGGTGACAAGAGAGACAAACAAGTGTTCATTTGCTAGTAAGGCTGCCATTTGGTGATGGACGTGAGCAAAATTTGGCAGGCACTTTAAAGGACTTGTTTTCTGTTGATATGTCAAGATTTATGCCAATCCTTTAAACAGGATAAGCTAAAAAATGATGTCAATAACATTTTAATTTGCTTATTACTTTGGTACTGTTTATTGACTCAGCATCATATGTGTCAGGAGGTTGACAAGTTACACTCAGTGAAGGTATTTCAGGTTTCCTGAAGTCTATGAGCCTGATTCACAAAGGTAAAATTAGACCAAAAGTCTAAGTTTAGATAAAAAGTCTAAACTTAGACCAAAAGTCTAACTTTACAATGAGTGTTGGTCTATGTTAAGTGTTTTGGTCTAAGTTTAGTAAAGTTAGACTTTAGGTGTAAACTTAGACTTTGGGTCTAAGTTTACCTTTGTGAATCGGGCCCACAATATTGTGGATTGAGTTGAAAAGATGGGGTTGAAGAATTTTTAGCTACTAATAACTTTACCACCTCCTACGGGTCTGCACAAATTTTGACAAAAGCCTAGCCTGTTTAGCTGCCTCCTGGTGTTTTTAAGTCTGTGCAGATCCATTAAGGAAGGGCCCACTTATAAATTGGCAAGGTTTTACATGCTAATAGCATTGCCAATGTGTGACAAATCTGCACAAAATTTGGAAAATTAGTCTGATATTGTGCCAATCCATCAAAGGGGTGGTAGGGCAAATTTAAAAGGGGAGAATCATATTTTCATTAGCATAATGTGCTTTTGAATGAATCTGCATCAAATGTGGCAGGCAGTTAGCAAGTTACATTCAGTGTAGGCAAATCAGATTTAGTGTAGGTCAAATGGGAGCACAGAAACATGGGCATGAGAATTTTGGATTTATTAAAAATGTTGACACTTTTTAATGGATCTGGATTAGCATCTTGCAAATTAAGCATAGTGCAATACCAGGCAGGTCCTGCAACCAGCCTCTGGTGCTCACAGATCAAGCAGGTAGAGCATTGGGTCTGTCTGAAAGCCCTGCACAGTGCAGAATAGGTAAATGGCAATCAAAATGCAGTCCTTTGTGAAAAGACATGAAATGCACTGAACAAAACGTTACAGGTCAGTTATGGCCAGGGAACACAAATCCCAAAAAATCTTAAATTCATCATTTATGGTGTGCAGCACACAATGCATACCATAGCTCACATATCCCACCATGCTCAGTATATCCCTTAACTAGAGACACATAAAAAAAACAGAGGGGTTGTCTACAAAGAGCAAAACATGGTGGAGGCATTGGCTGTGGTGCGCATTGTGCATTGCAAACGAATAGCATGCTTTCCATGAGGAAATAGAGCAACACAATTGGGTTGTTGTAGGTTTTATGGGAAAAGACGTGTCAAAGGAGGTAAAGGTGATATCAAGTGTGAACATGGGATTAACTTTAACTGAAAAGGCTCAGTTCACGCCAGAATGAAGTAGTGGCTAATGATCAATCAGAAGAATTTCAACATTGCTGTTGGACATGGCCACCTCACTGCAGGGTCACTCCCATACTTTTTTCCCTTCACTTCTGTTTTCTAACCCCATTTTCATTAGCTTTTATTACTCTGTACACTTTACTACTGCTAAAACGTGCTAAAGTGGTCACGCTTTTGTCTCCTCTAAACATGGCACAATTGGCTTACATCCACTTTAAATATTTAATTTACGTGTAGGTCCCAGGGAGAGTAGTACTAAGTATACCCATGGCCTGCACATTACAAGCTAATAGTGGGCCTTCTCACTCATTGTGCTATCCACTGAAGTAGCCATTTAATGAATGTCTCAGGCCTTCATTGCAGCCTGAAGTGTCATTTTAAATTGCCATTTCAACCGGGCAAAATAAACCTTTTGACAGGCCTAAACCTTCCCTTTTAATATATGTAAGTCACCCTTGTAATAGGCCCTGCACAGCCCTTAGGGCTGAGTGCAGTGTATCTAAAATGTTGAGCATGTACCTTTAAGTTTTACATGTCCTGAAGTAAAAAAATCTTAAATTTGTTTTTCACTACTGAAAGTCCTACCTCTCCCATGGGATAATATTAGGTTGCCTTATTACATTTATTAAGTGATAACTTCTGTTTAGGAACAGGTAGAAATTTCATGATTATACTCAAATGAATTGCAATAAAAACTCTTATTGAATGGGAAAGTCAGATTTTAAGGCACAATTATGAAATGCACTTTTAGAAAGTTGCCTTTTTCTTGTCCTAACCGTGGCTGCAGCATGTATCCTGGGTCACATGACTAGGTTTACTAGGCAGTTGGCCTTTCTGTATTTCTCCCAGACATTGATACAAAAGTGAAGTTGATGTTGGCAGGATGAGTCATCCTCCTGGGGAGAGGAGCTCTTCACAGCCCAATGTACATTTCAAAGGAGCTGCCTCTGTACATTCACAAATGACTTCACATTAGCTTTCTTCACCCCAGACATCCTGGGCCCAGGGCAGGGAGGAAGCAAATTCCAGAACTATCTTTGAGGAAACTCCAGATGTTTCTTCCACTTCAAACCTGGCACCAAGTATACAAATTGGACCCACAGACCCAGTCTTCAGGTCAATCCTGGACCTGTGGATAGTATAGAAGAAGGACGGCCCTGATGCCAGAAGACTGCCCCACTGCCTGAGACCTGTCCTGCCCTACTGTCTGAGAAGGGTGACTGTACCTGCTCTCTTCATCCCAGTCAGAGTTACTCTAAGGTTCTGGTGGCTGGCCTCCTGTTCTGAGCTACAGGGACACAACAAGCTCCAGAGGCATCCCTACAATTAACCACCTGCCCTGCTGCACAGGATCTGCCTGGACCTATCTGAGCCCTCCGGGTCTCTGCTGGAGTGAGTTCTTGATGCCCAAGATGTGCCCCCCCCAGGTCCTGGAACGTTGTCAGACATCAATTGAGCTCCTCCTGTGAAGAAAAGGAGAAACCCAGGCATTTTGAGTTTTTTGTGATCATGAAAAGGCCCTTTCAGGTTATGATTTTGCCACCTGCGGAAACCACCAATGCAAATCTCCAGTGGAACCTACTCTTCACACTACAGTGACTGGCAGCTACAACTGGCAGCATAAAATCTGCACTTGGTGCTACATCATCAACAGCCTATAGTGACCGCTAACGTGAAGCTCCAATAACAAACGTCCACAATGCCAGACAGGATCTTCTCGTTACAATGATGTCCATCCTTGAAACCCAACCTGCATTTTGCACTACAGCGATGACCATCCATGACACTCTTCTGGATTCTCACAGCCTCCTCCACTGCAAACTGGACTCTGCACTAGACTTTGAAAAGGTATTTTTTCAGAGGTACTAACCTTGTCCTTGTATCCAGCCCACACTCCATTGTGCTTGACCTGAACTTGTGACTTTCCCCCGATTTAGCACAACCAGATAGCCGTGAGTGATGCTTTATGATTTTGGGTTCTATACTTACCTAAATATTTGAACTGCATATCTCCAGTTCTACTGATTGGACTTTTTGTCATTTTGATCTCCAACTATTTATTACATTTTACCATATTTCTTTAATTGGTGTGGATTCTTTTTTGGAGCCATGTTTTCACTTTATTACTGTTTGTATGCTGCATAAATACCTAACAAATTGCCTCTAAGTTAAGCCTGACTGCTTATGTTCCACGCTACCAGAGAGTCAAGCACAGGCTAGTTTAGTGACTTTTGTGGTTCACCCTAACAGGGATTGTAGTTGTTACTTAAGAAGGGTTTTCAGCCCCCTAAATCAAAAACCCAATGTCCTACAATTGCTAAGAAGTAAATACAAAGAAAGCCAAGGCAACTGATGCAAGGGCTGGGGCGCAGGTATAATCATAAAAGATATGGAAAAAAAGAAATCAAAATGATGACACATTTGAGCACATTGCAAACAAAGATGACTGAGTCGAGTAAATTAGATAAAGATTTTCAGCATCTCTTTCAGTGCTAAGTTAGAGGGTGAGGAAGTGTAGAGGAAAAAGATGTGAGAGGAACTGAATGAGACTACTTTTAAAAAACTGCCAGTCTTTAGTGTCAGATGTGGACTTGAGATATAAATAAGAAATTACTTAAGATTCATAAATGTTTTCTTACACATGCAGCAGGAGTTCAAAAGTTAAGTTTAGTTTAGGAAATTTATAAAGTGCATGGCTACCAGAAGGCTTCCCATTTCTAAAAGGCAAGTAACAACTCCAGGCAAAATCCAGAAAGAAAAAAAAACCTATGATTAAAATAAGGTCTTCAGTTTTTTGCGAAAAGGTAGTTCTAAATGTTTTTGTCGGAGTTCTAGAGGAAGGGAGTTCCAGAGGTGGGCAGCTTTAACTAAGAAAGAGTTACCTCCCCATGTAATTCTCTTGAATCGAGGAGTATGAACTAACAGGGCAGCAAACTATCTCAAAATCCTTACTGGGGCATAAAATAAAACATTTTCCCTGAGAAATTTGGAACCCTTAATATGGATGGCTTTGTGTGGCCTAGGGCCTTTAAATTGATGTATTGTTTTATAGGTAGCCCGTGAAGAGAGGCTAAAATAGGTTTAGCTGACATATGTCTAGGTGCCTTATTGAGTGGTCGTGCAGCCTCATTTTGCACTACCTGCAATCTCCTAATTACATATCTAGGGGAGCCCAGAAACAAGGAATTGCCATAATCCAGTTGTGACAGAATAGGTGCTTGGACAAGAAGTCTAGCAAGAGGAGGTAGGAGGTTAAGAATTTTCCTCACAGTTCTTAGGAGGCCAAGGCAGGATGAGGCGATCTTTTTAGATTGCTGGTACATCGTGAGACGATGGTCTAGCCAAAAGCCTAGGCTTTTTATATGATCTTTAGGGGATGGAAGATTTTTAAAGTCCTCTCTAAGAAGTGCAGGAGAGTTAAAGGGCATGCAGTTACCCACAATCATTACTTCTGACTTTTCATCATTGAGTTTTAGTTTGGTTTCGGTCATCCATCTGGTGACATCTGCCAGACAGGATGAGAGGTTTGGATGAGAGGTATCCTCAGAGTTAGAAAGTGACACTACTAACTGTGTGTCATCAGCATATGAGCACGGAGAGGCCATGAGGTTCCACGATTTTGGCTAGAGAAGAGAGATAAATATTCAAAAGTGTGGGGCTCAGCGAGGAGCCCTGAGGGACACTGCATTGTAAGGGGAAGAGTTTTGGACAAAAACAAACAATCAAGGACTTGAAAGGGTCTATCCCTCAGAAATGAAGAGAACCAGCCCTGTACTGTGCCTTTAATTCCTGTAGAGGAAAGTCTATGGAGGTAAATGTTATGATCCACAGTGTCAAATGCGGCGCTGAGATCTAGCAAGATAATAGCTGAATGGCTACTGTGGTCTAACAATTGGCAAGCACTTTCCATAACTACTAGTAGGGCTGATTCTGTGCTGTGCTGGGGCCTGAAACCCATTTGAGAGGGGTCAAGAGTTTGTGATCTTCTCGGAAGGATGTTAGCTGATTGTTGACATGCTTTTCCATTATCTTAGACAGAATCGGGAGCAGAGCAATGGGCCTATAGTTGCTCAATAGTGTGGGATCCAGCTTAGATTTTTTAAGTAGGGGTTTAACAACAGCATGTTGAAGAGACTGAGGTATCAATCCAGAGGCTAAGAAATAATTAAGAATTTTGGTCAATATCAGAGATATTATATTGGAAGCCAACGCTAAGATGGAAGGAGGAGCAGGGTCAAGCAGAGATCCAGATTTTATACTATGCAGATAGTTGGTGACCAGCAACTCCGTCAGAGGCTGAAAAACTGCAAATTAAACCGGTGAAGTCTGGGAGCTAATATGCAAATTACCATCTGTTTCTTGACCGAAAGTGACCGGGAAGGATAAATAGATATCAATTACCTTTTTCTGTAAGAAATCTGCCAGGTCATTACTGTGGGCTGTGCAGGCCTCGGTAGGAGGGTCATCAGAGGGGATGTGAGTAAATTCCTTAAAGATCTGAAAAATCTCTTTCTGGGAATTAGCAGACTGTTCTATTTTAGTACTGTAGAAAATAGATTGAGCTGATTTAATACCCTTGTGATAGATTCTGATAACTGGCCTATATAGTTTTTTTGAAGAAATGCTGTAATCTTTTCTCCACTTTCTCTCTAGCTTCTTGCATTCCTTTTTTTGTTCCAGCAATTGGGAGGTGAACCAGGGTTTGGCCTTATGGTTAGACCTTCTGATGGTTGTATTTACAGGGAGGAGGGTATCCAAGGAAGAAGAGATCCAATTATTAAAATGTCCTATGGAGTCAAAACTATGTTCAATATAGTTGAAGGGTGAAAAGTGAAGAGCGTCCTGCCAACCTCTAGGATCTAATTTTGACCTTTGCCAGGAGGTTGACTTTATAGGGAGTTGGTTGGATGAAGAAGCTCCACAAGGTGGTGTAAATGAAAGTAAATAGTGATCTGTCCAGATCAGAGTTAGAGGAGTATAAAAAAGAAGATTCGAAAGAAACTAAATCTATATTATGGCCCTTACTATGAGTAGGTCCTGTAGCAAGGTCATAGGGAGGAGCCCAAGTACAGTTGTGGCAAGCCCAATCAGGGGTGAAAACAGAGTGGGTTGTATCCAGGGAAGAATTGTTGTAGGCCAGCAGCTGTTGGTCTGAGTAAACTAACCTGTTGAGATTCTCTCTGGCAGAATATCTGGCTTCTGGTCTCTCCCAGGCACAGACAGGCACGTGGGGCCGTTTACATGGAGCATCTAAAATGAGATGCCAAACAACTAGACCGCTGACCAATATGGTGGGCGGAAAATGGAATTGCAGAGAGAGATAAAATGGCGGTCCGAATAATATGGGAAAGATAGAGGGTCTGGAGGGAAAGGGTTCTGAAAGCAGGTCAGCGAAAGTAGAAACGGACCTGAGGGCTGGTGCGAACAGATGCCAGAGGTAATTAGAATAAGTATAAAAAGTGAAAAAAAAGCTATGCTGCCGAATGCCACTAAACACGGGCACCGGCAGTAAAAGAAAAAGTTAAGAGCACAGTCCGGCAAGTTAAAACAGTTAAAAAGACTTTAAAATGCAAATTCAAAAGTTGCTAGGGCAGTCAAATACCAGATTTTTTTCCAGTGCTTCACCAGAATATGATGAATAACTCATGAACAAAGAGGTAAGACATATTAAAATGATAAAGAACGTATTTAGGAGCTTTACAAACATTGCAACGTCATGATAAATGTAGTAAATATCTTGTTCATATCGGTTAGTTAGTGGTCAGTAAACAAGTACATAACTTATAATTTCAATTTGCATTTTACTGTTTAGTTGATGTTACTTTTAGTATTTAACAAACATTTTTGATTGTTAAAGTTGACAAGCTATTTTGAAAATATAATTGAGATCTGATTTACTGATAAAGTTGAGGATACAGTAAATAAACTTTGACTTTTTAAATATATAAGTCAAAGTTATATTAAATCTATGAAGTAATTTGAAAGAATTAATGCCATCATTTTGAAACTGCTAAAGCCCCTTTATATTGGATGGCTTTGAAGGAAGACTGTCAGAAGGGAACATTTCTCAAACATAGGTAAGTTTTTTATGTTGTTCCAATGTGTATCTATAGCACAAAAAATCCAACAGGATGGATTTTGTTTCTAACCCTTCCCCAACAAAAGTTGACCACTTCCTGCAAGTAGTTTTCCAATCTTTAGAAAAATAGAATCATAATTATTTTAAATGCTTGCAGGCAATTACTCCTATAGAAGTACTACTCATCAATTCCATTCTTTCATGGTCATAGAATCATTGGTGTTATATGGACCTCTCACACCCGAGTTTGTTAACCCTGTTTTACCCATTTTAGTAAGGCTGCTTTTAGCAATGATTTTTACATATTTTTATCAGCTTGCTCTTATTTTAGGAAAACAGGAGCACATTGCCTGTGTAGTTAGCCTCTGCACAACATATAATCAATACTTTCTGTAAAAGGCAACAGAAAACTGTACATGATATGCTAGTCATGTTTCCCATCCAGGACACAGCCTCTAACACTAACACACATCATCGCATCAGAACTGTACTTCCAGCATAATATAGCTTATGTAAACGGTGCACTGGCCCAGAGAGGGCATTCCAGGCATGACTACCCTGGGATGCATGCTGTGAAAAATGCAGCTTGGCAGGGTCTGATCTATCAGCCTCCTGAGAGGATTGCCATCTGCATCACTGACTAACACCTGACACTATTTCCAGGTATGGGGTTGGGTCTTTTCCCTCATATTGGGCCAGGCAAAAAGGTACACCTGCTATGCTCTCAGCATAGGCATAGGGTTAGGTAGGAATCTCTAAACGATCTACAACAACATAGTTGGATTGTTTATTTTAACCATGTTTGTAATGCTGATTTGCTTAGTTTCTTCTGCCTAATTATTGCAGCTCACTTCTTATATGCCAAATTGACATTGTTTCAATAAATGTATTGATAACTCATCTCACATTGTTTGTGTTTTTATCTGGCATGCATGAATAATAATACGAAAGCTGTAAGGTCTGTTTCCAAGGCTTGCCCATCGAGTGAGAGTGTCATGTTCAGGTTGCCATAATCACCTTCCACCCCAGTTGGTTTGGTGCTTTGGTGAGGCACTGTCAGCTAGCCAGGAGTTAGGTCAGCAGTTACTAATGGTGTAGATGGAGTCAGTCTACTAGACTCTACCAGTCTGCTGTCCTAAACATGCAGTCATAATTTTATATAAGGAACCACATAAGGGATGGACACCATGGGCTGCTTCAGCACATACTGCAAAAGCATGGGGCCTTGTACCCCATTAAACAAGGACACACAAAGATACTGTGTTCTCCTGGACATGAAAGTGCATATCCTACAGTCACAAAGAGGCGGGCCTGCTGAAATCTCTCAGCATGTGTTTTTGGAGTGAAGTATGCAGATAAGTAAATGCTGCCCGGCATGGTTGCAACCAAAGTGACTAGATGTGTGAATGATCATATTAACCATGAACTGCTAGGAGGCAGTATGTGACTGCATTTCATGAGGTAGTATGCTCTATTCCCCATTTTCAGAGACACTTATTTCTAAGACATATATTCAGTACATCTTTCAGAATTTAGACAAAAAACTGGAACAGCGCAGTACTGTGCAAAATCAGCAGCTCTGTATCAGCTTTGAACCGCAGGCCTGCACCATATTTACAAGAATACGGCACAGCCCTGTGTTTCCTACTGTGCCAGTGCTAAATTAAGCTGCCTGCGCACACGTGGGCATCTTTGCACATAGTGCATTGAGGGGAGTGATTGTTAATGTGTAGGAAGGTATCACTTTCTACACATAAACCATCTATAATGGCTATTTGGCACTTCTATGTGTGCTGCATTCTGCAGAATATATAGCAGTACCATAGCATAATTTGTTAATGATTATTTATGTGCAGGAATGGCCACCTTCCTGCACATAAACAATCATCCTTGGTATTTTGCTTCTCCCATGTATGCTGCAAAATGCAGCACACATAGAAAAAGCAAAAAATGAGGAGGAATAAAAGCATTGCTCCTCTTTTTGCCATGCTAAGACCACTCCTGGGGCGGATGTTAGTTTTTCCTCTGCCACAGATTTCTCATAAATCTGAGGCAGCGTCAAAAGCAATGGGTGTTGTGATGGAACATCCACTTCAACACCCATTGCACACCCCGCTGATGCAGAAAACTGCAACGGAGGGGCTCATATTTACAAGGAAGCGTAAAGCCACAAAAAATTGTGTTACACCTTCTTATAAATATGGAGCAGTGGTTAGCGCCAACGGAGCATCGCAAAAGTGACGCTCTGGTGGTGATAGGACCTTGTAAATCTCACCCTTTGTTGGCAAAGAACACACTTCGATAATTGGAGCAATTATGTGACACAATAATTTCCCTCATGTGCATGAGGGTACCTCCTGTTAAAATGATGAAAGCCCCAGGACCCCCCATGCAAATATTAGACTCTTTTATGTTTCATGCCACTGAGGGAACAGTAGGACCTATTCTCAAACACATTTTGGATTACTAAAGTAGGCTTCTTGTATGTACTCTTAAATTTGTTTGTGGATTGACTCCAAACATTTAAAATGAGAACAAAATTGGAATAATGAGAGAATATTCAAATGTAAAGGAGTGTGCCCTCTTTGCTCTTTTACTAATAAGAAGTTGGCCATTTCGGGACCTATTCAGGAAGTTTTATAAGAGTGTAAAAAATATTCCTGCACTATTACTTC
Source organism: Pleurodeles waltl (assembly GCF_031143425.1). NCBI lineage: Eukaryota > Metazoa > Chordata > Amphibia > Caudata > Salamandridae > Pleurodeles > Pleurodeles waltl. The sequence continues at coordinate 122,422,669 of NC_090439.1, forward strand.
TGATAGCGCATCCAGTCCTTATAAATTATTTATACTTGGACACGCCGGACGTCGGTGGACCTTTTGACCGGGTTGAGTTCTCCTCATCCAAAGAATTGTCGAATCCCTTAAATCAATAACCTATACGCAATTAGTAATCAATCAACAAATCAGTTAAACAGAAAATCAGTAATTAGACACACCATGACCTTTCAGTCATGAATAACCACACCTGTTTATTAAAAGTTAATGAGTTTATTTCCCTATATTAACAAAGCTAACACAATGTAAGTAAGTCTCAAAATCAAATGACACATATACAAACATTACTAGCTGTCCATAGCGACGGAAGAAACGCAATCTACGCAAAATTTGGTTTACAATGCACTCAGTTATAGCAATGCAAATCACTAATAAGAGTAACTGAATTTGACTAATTGCATACATCGGTCAGCATAACAAGATTTCAATTCAGCACGGTGCATCAAGTGAATACCTCAACTAACCTCTGATTAGCATTGACATGTGGGGCTTCATGCAAAACAAATTTAATCAACACAAATTTAGAAAACTTCTAGCTTAGGCTCTGTCAAAATAAGCAGTTGGTACCTAAGAAGGAAAATACAATGAATAATACATTTATCCTTTCATAATTACCAAATACAATCAGCACTCAAGGTAAGTCTTTGTCCTTCAGGTACTGGTTTGAACAGCATTGGGCAGACTTCAAGGGGGCAAAGTTTAAGGCAAGTCTTCCTTGCAGCAGCAAGGAAATGGGGGAGAACAAAAGTTATTATATGGGCAAGGCAAGGTAAAGTTAAAGTCTCTAGGGTGAGAATTCTTTAAAATCTCTCTCTCTCTGGGATAGAGAAAAAGCATCAAAGTGTCACCAAAATGGCTTCTCAAAACTGGCTTCAAGATGGCATCAAAGAAAAATGGCTGACTTCTCTTAGTCCGGTGGGTTTAAGTAAGAAAACGTTTCAAATTCTTCAGGGTCTTCCATTGGAGGGTCTATGGGGTGGTTTCCCTTTAACCAATGAATAGTGTCTTTTCTCTTAATGCTCATCTACGCATAAGGTGTCCTTGGAGTTTTGGAACACAAGTAGCAACAAAGTTGCCAATTCATTCTGCATCAGTGTCCTCATTGTCTGCACCTGCAGAAACTGACCTTGCTTCAAAGGGGATGAAACTTGCCTAGCATACAACTTTTGAGATAAGTGTATTAGTCATTCTACTGGAAAAATACAGCTTTTTAAAGGTTTAAAACACGTCTTTGTTATATAAGTGAAAACTACGCAGTTAAAATTGAGACCAGGTGACTAGGTCAAAGCCTCTGCTAAATTTAAGCTAAGCATATAATAGTTTAACGAGAAAATCATAGAATATAGCTGCAATAACGTACTCATTCAATTTTTTCAATTTTCATAATTATTTAAGCTTGTTTATACTAATGGCGAACTACTTCGTGGGCACATTTTTCTCTGCATACCTTATTTTTCTTTGCTAAAATCACATTGTCTTATATGGTTTTGTTTACATGATATATAAATGTTTGTTAGTCTTTCTTTTTCTGCTTCATCAATCCCTCCTCTGATGACTAATTATGTCATCACATTAAATCTTCCACCACAAATTTTATTTTATTAAAATTCTGTTTCGGTAATTTGGCATTTCAGTCATCTCCCTTTTTCTCTTCACTCCCTTTGATTTTTCCCTGTATAATTTTACCATTTCCTTTTGTTCTTTCTTTTCAATTCTTCTCTTATTTCTTGATTTCCGTATTTTAATAGCTTTTCATATTCCCCAAATTCCTATTAAGCAAATCAATATTATTAATATCCCTTTTACTATTTTCATTAATATTCCGTTCCAAATGTTGCTGAACCAATTTCCCACGGAAGCAAATCCTTTTCCAACCTTTTCCCATACTCCTGGTTCTTTCAATTCTTTCAAATCTGTACTATCGTTAGTTAAATTTGCAAGCATATTTCTAATTTGTGTACTGTTGTCTGGTATATAAGAGCAACAGTGACGTGCACTAAGCATTTTGCAAACGCCTCCATTCTTTGCTAAAAGAATGTCTAAAGCAAGTCGGTTTTGAAGAGTCATAGCTCTTTCTGCAGCAAGTTTAGTATCCATCAGGATCATTGCTCCTGAAAATTTTGTCAGCATGTTATCCACAATTGTAGACAACTTTTGTATTTTGATTGAATTCAATATAACTCCTACTGAAGGAATTATTGCTCCAAGTATGTCTCCTACCACACCAGAAGCTGTCTCCCTCCTCTGAATACGATGTAATTCAGACAGCTTTGGAAATTTCTTTAAGTCGTCTAGTTGATAAATCTTTGGAAATACTATTCCCAAATAACATCTCCCATACCATCCTTTTGGATAACGATAATAGGCATTGAGTCCACAAATATAACATACTCCTGGAGTAGCTGGATCTAGGCCATTTAACATGAACATCCATTTATTCTGGAATAAAAACACGTGTTTACATTCACTCGTTCCTACAAAGATTGTGTCATAATATGATTTAGGTCTATATATACAAAGTTTCCCTATGTGTATTGCATCTAAAGCTAGTTTCCCTTGTGTCTTTATTGCAGCAAAAGCATAGTTATCTACAGATGTCATTTTATGTAATTCTTTTTCTAATTTTTCCTTTACCATTTTTCTTGTATCTTCATCTGATCTAAAAAGCTTTTCTCTACGGGTGAAAGCAAGCATGTAAGATTTTCTTTATGAGCGTTAACTGTGGAAAAAGGTGATAATGGTTCAAAGAAACCTCTAACTAATTTTATATAATAATCTCTTGCTACTTTACTCAAGTACTCAATTATGGGGATGTATGAAAATACGTCATCATGATTGGAATAGAAGTATTGAATACTCCTGGCCATACAATCTTGTCAGTAACAAACTACATGTTATTCCATACGTAAGTGGCATGCTATGATATGTCACTCCTTCTATTACTGAGGTAGGTATTTGTGAACATATATAACAATCTTTCATGTCCATTGTGTCAACATACTCATTCAGCAAGCGATAGAAGACATTAGATGAGAGTTTTTTCTTGTCATGTAAATAGTTTTCGTCTTGTTCGAGTTTCTTCAAAGGAGTTAATTCAGTAGTAGTTTTAAAAGCAGAAGCATCATTCGCGTCTCTTTCATTCTCTCCATGCATTCCAAGAATTATTGCCAAAATTATTAGTACACATGCAATTATTAGACCTATACACATGTATTTACAATATTTCATTTTATGTCCTTGTGTAGTGTTGTCTGTCATGATCTATAGAGAACCAGAAAGTTGAAGATAGTTTATCAAATCAAAATTGCAGATATATATATGTAGGATCAACAAGGTCAAAGTTCACATGGTTTTCTTTAGCAGGTTAGTCTCTTATCAGTTTAGCAGCTTTGTCTCAAAATCGGTTTCAAAAGTCAATCAGGTTATCAATGTCATATTCGGTAATGTTCATGAAATTCATTTTTCAAGTACCAAAGTGTCATTCTGCTTCTTCGTTTTCAAGACTAAGAGATAGAAATTTGCCTGACCAATCGTTAGTGGCTGTGTATGCCCATTCTGGACCCAAATATCTTCTGCTCGCTATTCTTTTCCTTTTCAATTTTGCATCTCCTTTCGATTCCCTTTCGCTCATGTCTTGTTCTTTGGCTGTGTCTTTTTCTTCATTCAATGTTGTTACGATAGACACCTCTTTTCTTTTCACCTTCAATTTTGGCCATTTGTTTTCAGGTAATGTCTCTTTAGTCGTTGATTTCACTGGTGATATGCTTTGTTTTCGTTTCGTGTTGTTTTCACCTGATGGACCTGCAACCGGTTCTGGAAGAATTTGAACAATTTGACTTTGTTCCGTCCCGTTTCCTTCACCTGGGAGGTCAGTCAGTTTTTCTCCTTGTTTTCCTGTATCGTCTGCTTCTGGGAGAGCCCTCCTCTTATTAGGCTCTCCTGCTTCTTCACCTGAGATAGGATCTCTATCACTTCCTGAGGCTTCTTCTCCGTTGTCCTCAAAAGGATCGACTACGTCTTCCTCAGAAAATATTTCTTCTGTCTCAATTTCTTCTTGTTCGCTTTCAGGCTCTCTTTGTTCTGTCTCAGTGCCTGGTACTTTCCTGTTATTTGTTAGTAATTTCAGTGCTTCTATTTCCTCTTCTGTGGGACACGTCACCCTTTTCGTGTGACTGGCGTGAATCCAGTTGGGAACTCCCGCACACTTCACAGCGGTGGTAGTTGTCAGAATCACTTGAAAGGGTCCTTTCCAACAGGGTTCCAAACACGACTTCCCCATGTGCTTCTTTATCACAACCCAGTCAACTGCTTTCAAGGTGTGTCCTGGACCTTGGATCGGTGGCAAGGTGATTGCCTCCACCTGGTGAGAAAAAGAGCGGACCACATCAGCCAGACCTTTGCAGTAGTCCAATACCATATCATCTGTAATATTTACAAGAGCATTCACAGGAACTGCTGGAAGTCTCATGGCTCTGCCCATGAGAATTTCATAAGGCGATAGTCCAGTTTTTCTATCAGGTGTATTTCTCATTGACATTAACACCAAAGGCAACGCGTCAGGCCATTTCAAGTTTGTGGATGCACATATTTTTGCCATTCTTGATTTCAGCGTGCCATTCATTTGCTCCACTAGTCCTGATGCTTCAGGGTGGTAGCTACAATGCAATTTTTGTTCAATGTTCAGTGCTGCACATAGTAATTTGATTACTTCGTATTGAAGTGACTTCCCCTATCTGATACTAAAGAGATCGAGAATCCGAAACATGGTATTAATTCTCTCAAGAGTAATTTAGCATCTGTGAGACTGTCATTTCTGCGTGTAGGGTATGCTTCAATCCAGTGACTAAAAATACACACAATCACCAACACATATTTCAAGCCTGCATGCATAGGCATCTCAATGAAATCCATTTGCATCCTGCTGAATGGCCAACCTTCTCTTCAAATGTGGCTCAAATTTACCACGGTTCCCTTCCCTGCGTTCATTTGTTGGCAAATGACGCAACAATGGCAAACTGCTTCAGCAACTTGGCGGAATTTGGGATTAAACCAATCAATTTTGAATAATCTAATCATGGCATCTCTTCCAATGTGTGCTTGTCCATGGTATAACCTAGCTATTTGTGTTAAAAGACTATCTGGCAAAACTAATCTCCCTTCACTTGAAACCCACAAATCATCTGTTTTTTTTACGCATTGTAATTTATTCCATGAAAGTTTTTCATCCATACTAACATTATTTTGTAGGCGTTTCAATTCTTCTATTGTGTCTACAACTTTTAGAGCAAAGGCTTCACTGGGTTCAAGTTCTGGCTCACTTATCAAATTCCATTTGTCTCTGAGCAATATACAGTTCAATGCGCAAAACCTTGCGACTTGATCTGCATATCCATTTCCCAAAGAAACGAAGTCTTGTGATTTCGAGTGTGCACTGCATTTTACCACTGCTACTTCTCCTGGCAACTGGATAGCATGTAACAACTCTCTTATTCTTTCACCATTTTTCACTGGTGATCCTGAAGAGGTCATAAAGCCTCTTTGTGACCACAATTGTCCAAAAGCATGCAGTATTCCAAATCCGTACTGACTGTCAGTGTAAATGGTGACTTTCATTAATGCGGAAAGTTGGCAAGCTCTAGTAAGGGCTACTACATCCGCTACTTGTGCAGAGTAAACTCCTTGAAGCCAAGATGCTTCTAGAACACCAGTTATTGTACATACAGCATATCCTTCTTTCAATATTCCTAGTGCATCTCTTAAACATGAACCATCAACAAAAATAATCTGATAATTTTCTTCCAATGGAGTATCTTTGATATCAGGTCTTGGTTTAGTACAAAATTCAGTCACTTGAAGACAATCATGCTCGATATCATCTGCGTTTTCAATTTCAACATTTTCACTGGGAAACAAAGTTGCTGGATTTAATGTAGTGCATCTTTTTAACTGCACATTAGGTGATCCCAAAATTATTATCTCGTACCTTGTAAGCCTAGCACCAGTCATGTGCTGTGTTCGTGAACGTGTCAAAAGTATTTTGACTGAGTGAGGGACCATATCTGTTAAAGGATGTCCCATCACTATTCCTTCACTTTGATTCAGGCTCATACCAACTGCTGCTACAGCATTCAAGCATCCTGGTAAGGCTGCTGCAACTGGATCCAAAGTAGCTGAAAAATATGCCACTGGTCTGTTTATGCCACCATGGGCTTGAGTCAAGACAGACAATAAACATGGATCACATTCATGACAAAACAATGTGAAAGGCTTTGTGTAATCAGGCACACCTAAAGCTGGAGCTCTGCACATGCATTCTTTTAATTCAATAAAGGCATCCATTTCATCTCTTTTCAACATTATTTCATCCTGCGCATCTTTCTGGGTCAGTTTCAGTAAAGGTTTGGCTACAGATGAGAAATTGGGAATCCATTGGCGACAATAGCCCACCATTCCCAAAAACTTTCTCACCTCTTTTCTTGTTTTGGGTGGACTCATTTGAAGTACACTCGTTATTCTTTCTTTCATGATTTTTCTCAACCCTTTTTCTATTTGGTGACCAAAATATTTCACTTTCTTTTGGCAGAATTGCAATTTTGAAGGAGACACTTTTGTGTCCATTCCTTCCCAAATGATTCAGTAGGGCAATGGTGCCAACTGTACAATCATTTTCTATTTTGGATGCGATCAGTAAATCGTCAATATACTGTACTAAGGTTGATTCAAAAGGTCATTCCAATGATTCCAAATTTTTCTTTAGAATCTGATTGAAAATTGATGGTGACTCCGAAAACCCTTGAGGAATTCGACACCAACTGTAGACTCTGTCCAGGAATTTGAAGCAAAAGAGAAATTGGCTGTCCTCATGAAGAGTCACAGAAAAGAATACTTGTGATAAATCGATGACTGAGAACCACTCTGCATCACAGGGAATTTGAAACATTATCACAGCTGGATTTGGTACTACAGGACAACATTTGACTATTATGTGATTTATTTTTCTCAAATCTTGAACAATTCGGACCTTTCCACTTGGTTTTATTAGTCCCATGATTGGTGAATTACATGGACTACTCAGGACTTCTTTCAGTACTCCCTGTTTCACAAATTCGTCAATGAGTTGGGCAACTTTCATTAGAGTATCTTGTGACATATGGTATTGTGGAGTCTGTGGAAAATTTGCATTAGGTTTTACAATCACTTTCACTGGTTCTACTCCTTTGATCAATCCTACTTCTTTCCCTGTCATATCCCACACTTCCTTCTCAACAGTTTCTTGTAAATCAGAAGGAATATCTGCTTCAGTGAGCATGGGATAAAGAGTAATCAGGGGATACTCTTCATCAACAGTTTCCATTTCTTCTTCTTCTAAACTGTCCTCTTCTTCCTCATCACTGTTCGTCTGAATTTTAATTCCATTATGTGAGCACATAATCGAGCATCCTAATTTGCATAATAGATCTCTTCCTAATAGGGATATTGGACTTGAGTCACACACCACAAATTTATGTAACCCTTGAAAGTTACCAATTTTGACTTGCACTGGATCTGTAATTTGGTTTGTTAGATACCTATTTGCTACTCCCACTACTTGAACTGTTCTCCATGAAAGTAGCAAATTTGGCACTTCGATGCTTCTTACTGTATAGCGTGTAGCTCCTGTGTCAACCAAAAATGAAACTCTGTGACCCATAACTCTTCCTTCCACATATGGTCCCTTTTGATCAACATCCAAAGATGCCACAAGCATACAATTTCCCTCCTCTTCAGAACTTTCACTCTCCCATTCATTGTTTATTCCATTCTCACTGTGTAACGGGAATTGGTGTACTGTGTTACTTTGATTCATTCCTTGACCTGTAACCTGTTGAGGAAGCATTACTTGTTGCTGATTCATTGGTGCTAAGGGTACTTGCATTTGCTGATTAGGTACCATAAGAACCTGCTGTTGCATTGGCTGTGATTGTACCATTTGTACACGGGGCATTTGCACCTGCTCTTGTTGCATCGGTTGTAGACCTTGCATCTGATTTACATTATTTTGGAAATTTGGGTTTGGACCTCTCAATTTTGGTCCTCTCATATTTTGAAATGTATTGACATCATTGTTTTGCTGACCTACACCTTCCTGCACCAACATTGGGCACTCCCGTTTCCAATGCCCGACGATTCCGCACGTGTGACATGGCATCACTTTCTTCCTTTCTTCATTGCCTGTATACCATTTGGAATCACAACAGTATTTAAATCAGGACCATTATTCAAAAATCCTCCTTGGCCTCTGCCTCTCATCTGTGGCTGAAACATAGCATTTCCCTGCTGTTGCTGCTGCGGCAACTGTTGTTGAAAACCTTGCAAACCTGTCTGAGCTGCTCTAATCTGCATTACCATCACTTTTTCTTTCAACCTTTTCTGCTTTGTCTCAATCTCATCACTGCAGTATTTTGCATAGTTCAACACTTCATCAATCGATTTTGACTGCCAACAAATCAAATGCAGTTTAATCATCTCGCTAATTTCCGGTCTCAATCCTTCCACAAATCTGAAAACAAAATGGAGCATGTCCTTTGCCTCGATCGTTTCCGTGCCACTGTAATTTTTAAATGCTTTCAACAATCTCTCATAGTATGCATGTATCGACTCCTTAACCTCCTGTGCTGTCCTGTCAATTTTCAGCCAATCTACATTTTTTGACGCAACTTTTGTTTTCAGATACTCAATCACCTTATGGTAGATGCTCATTACCCTAGGCGATGGTGCACCTGTGTCCCTATCTCTTTCCGGTTCACTTGTTGACCAATCTACAGCCCTTTTACAATCTTCCCACAAATCTGCTGGAACTACAATTTCAAATAAAGTATTCAGGTCTTCCCAAAGACATTTTGCGAGTTTCATAAATCTATCTGTTTGTTGATACCATTCAATCGGTTTCTCTCTTAACTTATGGTAATCATCTGTAAAAGATTGAATGTCACACCTGTGCCATGGTACATGGATAAGTTTTCCCCCTGCTGTTTCTCTCATTGGTAACATAGTTATAAGATCATCATTCTGTTGTACTTTATTATTCCGATCTGGGGTACTTTCTTTCTTCTTATCCTTTTTCTTAACCCACCTACTCTCCCACTTGTCTAAACATCTCCAAACCTGCGCGCTTTGCAATATTTCTTTAAGGTGTGTTTTCATTCCTGCAGACCTCATGTGTTCAAAATCTTTCGTCTCAAAGTCTAACCTGTAACTTCTGCTCAAATGCTTGGTTTTATTTATGTCTATTTTGTGTCTGTCTGCAATTTCTTGTAACCTCTTATGTATGCTGCTTACTTCTCTTGTAATTCTAGGGCAAATGTATCTCAGCTCTTCTTCTGTGTATGGTTCTAACCTGTTCAGGCCCATCGTTCCATCTACGAGTTCACCTGCTTCCATGCCCAATCTTATTTGATTCAAATATTCTTCTCCTTTCCCCTTGGGTGTACTCTGTGAGGAATTTAGGCTGTTCAACCATTGTGTTAACTGTTGTGCCTTTAGTCCCAATAATGTGGCATTCACGTCTACTGCTACTGATGGTTTCTGTAATGTTTCTGTTTTTGAAGTTAGCGGTACTAATAGTGGTGGACTTGACCTTACCACAGTTGACGGAGCACAAATTGGAATTGGACAAAATTCCAACAAAGACCCAGATCTATTTGACAGTGTTCCTACGGGAGAAGTTTCTTGAGTATTTTCTATGTATCTTCTTCCTGTCTCATTCTGTGTCATTACACCTTGATCGCATACATGTGGCTTTGCTTGTATATATAATGGTACTGGCGGACATACAGTGATAGGCAAAGATATTGCATCCGGATTCTGTCTGTTACCCAAATTCTGTGGCATGTTAATCCCCACATCATGGTTCATCATTGCTGGCATGTCTAACTGTGTTTCTGTTGTTTGAATGTACTTTGGCACTTCTTGCATCTGCTTTTGAGGAATCAACATTTGTGTTGGTTCGGTTTGAATCAATGTCGGTCTTTGGTAATTCTGTCCTTCCTGCACCATTAAATTAGAAGTCATTTCCAAGTTATGCTCATCATAATAGCGTCTTTGGACCTGTGGCTGAAAATCATTGACAGGTTTCAGTTTAGTCATGTCAGGATATATTCTCTGAACTTGTGGTATTTCTGGTGTAAAAGGCATATAGGGACTACTTTGCCTCTGCAATATTCTTAAATTTGGAGTTACAGTACCCTGTATTGGTTCAGGAGGGGCAGTACTAGTGCTTGGGCCATTTTCGTTTTCCACATATGGTGGTGGACGGTCATTTAGCAATTGCAGAATGAACTCCTCATCGTCTGATTCGTCTGACCTTTTCAAGTTTCTCTTGTTTTCTCTATCTCTGGACTGACTCCCATTTGTTTTATGGGTAGCTTTCTTTCCTTCCATCTCTGCTTCGTCAGTAATTGCAGGAAACAATTTAATTCCCTGCAATATATCTGATCTCCAAACTTTTTGGGTGCTATCCCATCTAACATCCGCTAGTGTTTTTACTACTTTTCTCACTCTTGGCTCAAATTTCTTTTGTAGTTGCCTTCTAGCCATTTGTTCCCAAATTGCTAATGCTTCAAACTGTGCTGGTCTTGGAGGTATTTTCATGTCATATAGCGCAAATCTCAAATTCTCCAATACTCTTAGATTAAACGTCCCATGGATAAGAAACGCTACACTTCCATGCATGCTTTTCTGTTAATTTACACCATTGTTTTAACCAAAGACATGGTGTGACACCCTTTTCTTCAATTACAATGTAAGCTGGTGTACCCTCAGGTGGTGTTTCTTCCCCCACATTTGCTTTAATATATACATCTCCCCTTAAGGCACTCTTAAATGCTTTGAAAAATGTCATCTTTGTCTTTTATTTTCTTAAAAGGTAATCAATAAGTGACTTTAATTCCCGGAATACTCTTCGCTTGCCTTTCCCCACCAATTGTGCTTCACGGACTGCGTCCAATCCGTGCGCGAACCTTCTCACCAACCAACCTATCCCAGCGCGGCTCCTAGTGATGTCACACTCACACACTGCGGCTGACAAAGTCTTGCGGCTTGTCCTCCTTCATTCAGCTTTACTCAAATCTAATTTCTGCAATATATCGCGAGCACTAATCAAAAGAAGAAAACAAATCTGTTGGTTTACTACAGGAAAGGTAATACAATCGCTTCAGAAACCTTAGGGATTTTTCACTAGCCTCAGCAGTTATTCCATCTTTCTCGGTTTCCCACTTTCGCAAGCAAAATTTGACCTGCAAACTTTACTCTCAACTGATCAATGAACTATTCTCGTGCACCTTAGAATTTGTCAAATCTCAAAGTCGAAATTTTTCTTTTATTCCTCAACATTCGTACTGACTTGTTGACCACGCCCGATCAACCTATTAAACCGAACAAATTACAACATCAATCAAGCGTCTTATACACTTTTCAACATACTCTGGAGTTTCTTGACCTCGCAGGGCCCGTCTCAACATCAACAACCACGTGGACAATTTTTCCTGCACAAAAGCACTACACACATATGAAGTTCGACGACTTCCCTACTTTCACACTTTGGAGTACCACTCCTCTAAATTTATTTTTTTTGATTGGAGTTCGTAACCCCCTAAAAAATCCTCACAAACTTCACAATTCATCTGCGGCATAAGCTATGCAAGCGCAAAAACCTAACTTCACTCATACCGTCACTAGAAACACCGAAAACATTCTCACACCTTCATTTCCTCCATTTGCAAGCTCCGATATTCCGGGGAAGTCATTGGGGATTTAGGGCATCATCATCTCTCCAACTTGTTTTGTTAAAGAAAATTCTAACTTGAATCCGTCTATTGTTCGGATGGGGTCCCAAAGGGCCAAACCATCAAACTCTGCTACCATCTACTGATAGCGCGTCCAGTCCTTATAAATTATTTATACGTGGACACGCCGGAGGTCGGTGGACCTTTTGATCGGGTTGAGTTCTCCTCATCCAAAGAATTGTCGGATCCCTTAAATCAATAACCTATACTCGATTAGTAATCAATCAACAAATCAGTTAAACAGAAAATCAGTAATTAGACACACCATGACCTTTCAGTCATGAATAACCACACCTGTTTATTAAAAGTTAATGAGTTTACTTCCCTATATTAACAAAGCTAACACAATGTAAGTAAGTCTCAAAATTAAATGATACACATGTAAGAACATTACTAGCTGTCTATAGCGACGGAAGAAACGCAATCTACGCAAAATTTGGATTATAATGCACTCAGTTATAGCAATGCAAATCACTAATAAGAGTAACTGAATTTGACTAATTGCATACATCGGTCAGCATAACAAGATTTCAATTCAGCACAGTGCATCAAGTGAATACCTCAGCTAACCTCTGATTAGCATTGGCATGTGGGGGCTTCATGCAAAATGAATTTAATCAACACAAATTTAGAAAACTTCTAGCTTAGGCTCTGTCAAAATAAGCATTTGGTACCTAAGAAGGAAAATACAATGAATAATACATTTATCCTTTCATAATTACCAAATACAATCAGCACTCAAGGTAAGTCTTCGTCCTTCAGGTACCTGTTCGATCAGCATGGGGCAGACTTCAAGGGGGCAAAGTTTAAGGCAAGTCTTCCTTGCAGCAGCAAGGAAATGGGGGAGAACAAAAGTTATTATATGGGAAAGGCAATGTAAAGTTAAAGTCTCTAGGGTGAGAATTCTTTAAAATCTCTCTCTCTCTGGGATAGAGAAAAAGCATCAAAGTGTCACCAAAATGGCTTCTCAAAACTGGCTTCAAGATGGCATCAAAGAAAAATGGCTGACTTCCCTTCATCCGGTGGGTTTAAGTAAGAAAACGTTCCAAATTCTTCAGGGTCTTCCACTGGAGGGTCCATGGGGTGGTTTCTCTTTAACCAATAAATAGTGTCTTTTCTCTTAATGCTCATCTACGCATAAGGTGTCCTTGGAGTTTTGGAACACAAGTAGCAACAAAGTTGCCAATTAATTTAATTCTGCATCAGTGTCCTCATTGTCTGCACCTGCAGAAACTGACCTTGCTTCAAAGGAGATGAAACTTGCCTAGCACACAACTTTGAAATAAGTGTATTAGTCATTCTACTGGAAAAATACAGCTTTTTAAAGGTTTAAAACACGTCTTTGTGATACCAGTGAAAACTACGCAGTTAAAATTGAGACCAGGCGACTAGGCCAAAGCCTCTGTTAAATTTAAGCTAAGCATATAACAGTTTAACGAGAAAATCATAGAATATAGCTGCAATTATCACGTACTCATACATTTGTCAATTTTCATAATTGATTAAGCTTGTTTATACTAATGGCAAACTACTTCGTGGGCACATTTTTCTCTACATACCTTATTTTTCTTTGCTAAAATCACATTTTCTTATATGGTTTTGTTTACATGATATATAAATGTTTGTTAGTCTTTCTTTTTCTGCTTTATCACTTCCTCTACTCATAAATTATTGTGTAAATCGGCTTGATTATCCTTTGAATGTGTGCCTGCTGCAAAAGCAGACCCACATTCAGTAGTGTATCATGCATGAGACACCAGTGTCCTCTGTATTGCAAACAACACATAGTATAGTTTGATGAAGTGGCCATTGTTGTGTAATTGCAAGCTGTCTGCAAATGCCAGGCTTCATTATCAACACCTCCTTCCTAATGCACTTCCCTTCCCGGTCTTTATTGTGCAAGCATGTAGACCTAGAAAAAGAGAACATACCATGTGGTTGTTTTGTCCGTTACAATCGTCTCTTTACAACCATAGAATACAAGGCTTTTTCATTAACTCTCTCACCCTGCCAGTTTTAGAGAGGCTTTGCAAAAGTTGAGAAAATATTTTCTTACATACATTTCCTTAACTTTCCTGTTTGTGTAATTGTATGTACTTATTTTGCAGTGGTGGCTCAATGATTAGATTACACAACCCGGAGCCTAACAGTATGCATTTAATCCTTTTAATGCCAGTCCTGGAGCAGTTAAAAATGGCATATAATATCATAATAACTTTAGCAATCCAGAATAGAACCCTCCCTTCCCAAACATATAAATACACCCCTCCTGGAATGTTCTTCCTCTTTAAAATGGTGCTCTGGGACTGATAATTAGCAATACTTTTGATCTTAGAATACGATAGAAGACTGATTGTAATACGTAATCAAACGATATTTGGAAGCCATTTTGGTTTGGGAAATTTTGTATGAAGCTCTATGACAATGTGAGAATGCGATTTCACCTTATGAGAAACTGTCACTTTGGGTACAGAGTGCTTTGTCAGTTCAGTGGATCAGGTGGAGAGTGTCTCTTTTTGGGGTTAGTAGCATATAAGGTGGTAAATACAGAGGATGGATAGATAATTTATAAAAAATACATGACATCAGAAAATAAAACAAAACTGTGGAAGAGGAGTCCTCTGAGGGAAAATTTAGTCATGAGACTATTAAGAGATTATTACAGAAAGAAATAAGGGGGTCACTACAACCTCAGCGGTCTTGCAAAAAGACCGCAGAGGCTGCGGGAGACAGAATACCGCCTTTGCCGGCGGTATTCCTGGCTCCCTATTATGACATTTCCGCTGGGCCAGCGGATGGTAACAGTGTTACCGTCCACTGGCCCAGCGGAAATGTCACATCAACATTGCTGCCGGCTCGTAATAGAGCCGGTGGCAATGCTGATGTGCAGCGGGTGCAGTAGCGCCCGTTGCGCATTTCACTGCCCGAAATTCGGGCAGTGAAATGCGCGACGGGGCTATGCCTGGGGGCCCCGGCACTGCCCATGCCAAGTGCATGGGCAGTGCAGGGGCCCCCAGGGGCACCCTAAGTCCCCTTACCGCCAGCCTTTCCATGGCAGTGTTTACCGCCACGGACAGGCTGGCGGTCGGGGACTCATAATCCCCAGGGCAGCGGTATGTTGGAGGGGCCTGCGGTATGGCCGTGGCTACTGCGCCACGTCATAATTGCTGGCGGAACACCGCCAGCCTGTTGGCGGTGTTACCGCCACCTTACCGCCGGCCGCCAGGGTCGTAATGACCCCCTAAGTCTTCTTTGAAAGAAGCAATTGAATCAGTAATAGAAAAAAGAAAGAGAGATCATGACTCAGATAATTATTATTGCACCCTCTCTGAGAGTGAAGTAAATATAAGTGAAAAAAGGGGAAAAAAGAAGAAAAAAACTAAGCACATTCAGGTATTGCAGGTAAGCCTTAAGGGTAAAGTTGGTTAAAGTACTGATGTGAAAAGAGGTGACAAACAGAGTACAAATATGGAGAAAGGTGTCCTTGGCGGAATACTGGGAAAGAGTATCCATAGCGGCAAACAAGGCTTAATGGATAAGGATATAGAGATGGAGGTTTTAGAAAATTAACATTTAAGAAGAGACAATCAGATTTTGGATGAGTCTGTGCTGGAATTATAGCAAGACAAGGATTTGAGGGAGTATTCCTTTTGTGAGGAGGTAGTTGCTTCGACTTCTAAAGAAAAGATAAGGAATCCACTGGTAGAAGAGATGTTTTCACCAAACAGTATAAGGCACCCTAGAAGTACAGACTGGTGGTCTTTAGAACATGTGAGTAATTCTATAAAGAAAATGTATCAGAAAGACTTAGAAGAAAGAAATTAGAAGTGTACTAAAGGCTGCATTTTCCAGAACTGTTATAGATGAAAAAGTCTGTTACGCTCCCTATCTTTATCCCAAATTGATAATTTTTCTCATCAAAATGGGGAGAGACCCATGCAAAGGGCTAGAAAGATCTTTGAATCAGTGCCAGGAAAAACTGCTGAATATATTAGGTTTGTCAGCAGGGATTATTGATATGGCAGTGGAAGCCTATCTTATTCCAGTGGATTTTGAATTATTTAAGGGATTAAGTCAGAGCGCTCCAGTATTTATAACCAAATGCTGGCCTAAATGTAGAAAGAAGAAAGGTGGCTCTGGGATATTTGGCAGGGATAGTGGCAAGTAAGAACCCTAGAGGGTTACTCTTTGAAGAGGATATGGTTAAAGGCCTGCGTAAATATGTGGCAACCTTCACTGCCTTGTATAAGGCTCAAAGTAATATGAGAAGAGTCTTTACTGGTAGTGTTCTTGGAAGGGCTGGTAAAAGGAGACTATTTGTTGACCTAGGATGTCAGAGGTCACAAAACTATTTCAGTCAAAGAGGCAGTAAAAGAGGATTCCATAGAGCTATACAAACATGACATCTAAAGCTTTGAGCTCATCATGGTGAGGGGGAAATATATTTGAACTAAAATACTTCATTGTGGAGTGATCACCGGAGTTTAGCTATACCTAGGTCTTGGTCGTAATTTGGATTGCTACTGCAGCATTATGGAAAAGGGGTCAGGCTTCAGTGCATTCCTTTCCATTCCTTTTTAATGTATTTTTTATGTTTTTAGCAGTAACCAACAATACATAGGGGGATGATACATGTGCACATGTTTTTAAAAGAGTAATGATTACATTTACTTAGCATGATGAGCTCAAAGCTTTAAATGTCATGTTTGTATGGCTCTATTATGTATTGGTATCATATCTTTTGATGCAGTAAATGAGAATTATGTCTACTTTATGTATGTTTCTTTTACATCCCAGAGGAAGTTCACAGGTGTTAAACGAAACGTGTTGGCTGTTGTCTGTTATATCGAAGAAAACAAAATATCCCATTGGAGCAACACATTTGGTTGATTACTTCCTATATGAACTTTGTCAGTGCCACTCCAATTGCAATTCACAAATATTAGACCATTATTGTTTGCACTCTGGGAGCAGCGGGTGCCTGGTTTGGGAGCACAACATAATGTAATATATGGGACAAGGGGGAGATGCGGTTTGAGTATTTGGCTCACTGCGCTGGTTGGACGATATCTGTTTTCCAGGTCTAGATTCCTTAGGAGATTCCTTGTTAGTAGATGTTTTCAAATCATGTAACTAATGTCAAAGTACTGTGAAATGAAACCTGCCTGAGAAGCTGATTAAGTCAGAACTTCAATAACATAGGGTGCCTACTTGTCTTTGTAAATTAATGCTCATATTTTTCTGTAGTTCGACGGGTAATGTCCACTTCTGCATCGACTGTCCTTCCAAAACTAGATGAAGTGTTTACTGAAAGGGCACTTCTGAATACTCTTAAGTCTGATAATGAGCCACCTCTCAACAGACTGGAATTTCATCCCTTTCAACATTATATGGATGTGAATCACAGGAGGAATTTACCCTTATGGCAACAAGTGAATGGCATGGCCAAGAGGTTTATGGCTACCATTGAGAAATGAGCCAAAATGTGATAGACCACAATGTGCCAATCAGTGTGTCAAGTGATGGGTGAATAATAAGCAACACCGTGCACATCAACAGGAAAGTCGCCATCTGGTTTAAAGTTTGGTCATGTAAGACAGACAAAGTTTTGACATATTCAATAAGCCAAGCACCAAAAGCATGAAGTGACTAGAGAAAATGAAATCAGCAAAAGATAGAATGTGATGTTGCTAAGCGCCATTCCAGAGTCAGCGGGAAACAAACACCACTAAAGAAATCAACACTTGATTTAGAACCATTCAGCTACAAGTAAGTTAAAGGAACTATGATTTCTACAACCTCCTCTCATGGTTCATAACATAGAATACTTTTTATTGGGGCTGAGTTTAAGAGAGTTTGAGGCAGATACTTAGTTGGTTGGGGAAGAAACAAGTCAAACAGTACAGAATCTACACAACACTAACTTGCATGATGATTGTGATTTGGACAGCACAAGAGGTTTACTAATGGGTATCCCACCAGGAGACAAGAGTGATGCACTTGTTTGCAGATCTGTGATAGCTGTTCAAAAGCCACAACTGTTAATTGAACACATTTGAACAAGACTTTTAGGGGCATATTTATACTCTGTTTGCGCCGGAATTGCGTCGTTTTTTTTGACACTCCCGGGCAAAATTCACGCGCGGGAGTGGGCGGGTAAAAAAAAATGACGTACGCCCGCTTTTGCGCAGTTTTTTAGCACCTGGACAAGGCAGGCGTTAAGGGACCTGTGGGCTCCGAAGGAGCCCAGAGGTGCCCTCCAATGCCCCCAGGGACACCCCCTGTCACCCTTGCCCACCCCAGGAGGACACCCAAGGCTGGAGGGACCCATCCCAGGGACATTAAGGTAAGTTCAGGTAAGTATTATATATTTTTTTTTTGGGTGGCATAGGGGGGCCTGATTTGTGCCCCCCTACATGCCACTATGCCCAATGACCATGCCCAGGGGACAGAAGTCCCCTGGGCATGGCCATTGGGCAAGGGGGCATGACTCCTGTCTTTGCTAAGACAGGAGTCATTTCTATGGGGGTTGGAAGTCGAAAAAAATGGCGCAAATCGGGTTGAGGCGAAAAATTTGCCTCAGCCTGACTTGCCCCATTTTTTGACGCCCAAGCTCCATATCCCCCTACGCCGGCGCTGCCTGGTGTACGTCGTTTTTTTCCACGCACACCAGGCAGCGCCGGCGGCTAACGGCGGCTAACGTCATTGATTAAATACAGCGCCATCATGGTGCTTCAGAATGGCGTTAGCCGGCGCAAATTTTTTTGACGCAAAACTGCGTTAGCGCAGTTTTGCATCAAAAAGTATAAATATGGCCCTAACTATATTTTCCCTTCCTTTGTTTCTTTTTCCTCCCTATCATATTTTGTCCTTCTCTGTTAGTTAAATAACTTTAAATGAAAGATGTACTGTTTATATTTATAAAATGGCAGGAATACTCTAAATCTATATGAGGCTTTGAGCCTGATTTAGAGTTCTTCGGATGGGTTTCTCCATTACAAAGGTGACAGATACCCCGTCCACCATATTACAAGTGCATTTTATCCAATGGCACTTGTAAAGCAGCAGATGGGATATCTGTCACTTTTTTGACAAAGTATCTCATCCACCACAGCCTAAATCTGGTCCTACATACTCAAAAGTTCTAAGAATTCTAGAAATGTCTTAGAATGGAAAATTCTAGGAGGTTGGTTGATGGTCTGATGGGTTAACTACATGGTGCTCCGAGTTAACATATGTACATTATGGAAAATACAACTAAATACTTGATTACACCTGTTTTTAGGTTATTGTTATTTACAGAGTCCAATTTAAGCTTATGACTACATAGTTGAACGATGTTCCTATCCTCTTTACAACCAAGACTCTAACAAGATACACCCTTCTCTCATCTCTGAGCTCTGTCCATCTTTACCTTCTCATAGTACCTAAACATACTTGTTCTCAATCCTGTTTTCATCCATCCCATCTACTTTTACCACATCACTAGAATGGGCTCACTCTATGTCTCAGGGACATAACTTCACTGCCAATGTCTAAGAACTCACTGAAACCTACCCGGCTGAGTTGAAGTCCTCAGTGCTTGCATGAACCTGATTTTGTCCCTTTCCAATCAATCTGCCCTTAGCAGCCAAAATCTTCAAGTGAAAATCACAAGCAGTCCATTTACCATGTTATTATCGTGAGTGAGACAGAAGTAGTGAGACTCACCCACAGTAAAATGTCCAAACGCTGGTGTAAAAATGCAAGACATCTGGGCATACTGAATGGCATAGCCCCTTACCAACACTACTTCTATGTTTGTGGAATGAGGCAGTTTTGGGTTTTCAAAATTTGACTACCCTACTGATGGGGCCAGTATCAGCATTTGTTTGTTATATTTGAAATCATAAGAATGTTGTAAAGGAGCCCCATGTGTTACTGTTTGGCCATTTTTACCTTAGCTGTCTGCACTTTTGGAGCTTTGGAAGCAAAATAGCTTTTATTGAAAGTTTTAATAATTCATGTTCTAAGTTTGGGAAATGTTTACTGTGTTCTATGTTGTTACTCAACAGGGCAGGTTGTTCCTCAGGAAACTGTTTTTTCTCAATGGTTTCTTTTGCCAGAAGCAATGTTTTAGGTCAGGCCCAAGGGGAGGATCATGCCTATAAGCAGACCTACAGAGTGGATGCTTTTAGCCTAAGACAAGTAACATTTTTACCTTAGCACTTTACACTTTGAGACTTTGAGGATTCAATTATTTTTAATTAAACATTTATTAATTCATGTCTTTATTTGGGCATTTTTTTTGTTTTCTGTGTTTTAAAATTGTTACTCAACCCAGCTGGCTGTTCCTTGGGGAGACTTTTTTTTCTTGACTGTCCCATTTACCAGAAGCCATTTTTTGAAGCAGTTGGTCTAATTGTTCTGGGTGTGGAAGGGCCTAAGGGGAGAATCATGTCTAATAGCTCTTAGTTTTGAGACAGCTTTTGTCCCTCTCCCCAGTCTCCAACTCACCTTATTGTGGCAATTGGGTGATTTCTCTCAGTGTGAAGCCAACGTGAACATAACAACTGTGGCTGACCAGTTTTCTTGCCAGAAATGGAAACGGGTCCTCAATTTTGAGGTAACAGTCTATAAAAGAGGCAAAGGCAAATTATGAATCAAAATCTCTTCATCCCAAATCTAGGAATAAAAAAACTTTTTGGTTGTGGGGTTATGAACATATGCTCTCTTCTCAAGTACACTTTCGAAATTACTGGCCTCGTAACAGAAAACAGACCTTGACTTTATGTTTAATTCTAAAATGTGGCTTATGGATTCTTACAATCCAGATATAGCCATTGCCATCCCATCTGAATATTCCATCCTCTATTGTGTTAGCAAGGATACCTGAGGAGATGCCCTTGCCATCATTTTTCGGCAACTTTTTCAATGTTCTATGTTTAATCTAGGTAATTTGAAGTGAGCAGAGTCTTGATTTTTGCTTCAAGATTAACCAACTTTGCTCTTTCTCTGGTGTGCTACTGTGCCATTGTCCTGAACTGAGCTCAAAGTTTCTTGACTAATTAGAAGATATCCTCACTTCTCCCTCACTTCAATGCTCTAGTTTTATGGTGTTGGGCGACCATAATTGCCACGTTGGTAATGTTAATAATTTGGGTGCCAGGTCATTTCTTGATAAAGTAGCCATCCTGAACCTATCCCAGCAGGTTTTAGGCCATACACACTCAGCAAGTCACAACTTGGATTTATTATTTATGAATTATCCATTGTTACAAATGGAGTTACCTGAAACTCAGGTTTGTTAGTTCCTTTTACATGGGTGGATGACTCTTCTAGAGTCTGCACTACTCTGGAAGGCAGTGTTGCCATCAGTTTCCGTCAGTGGAGGAAAGTCCTGGATACTAGTCTTTCCAACTATCTTGGCAACCCTCACCCACTCTAATTAGATAGTTAAGTAAAAATCTTGATAGTTTCAGTGAATGGATTGCAGAAGCCATAGCTGACTTAGCTCAGCTTAGACTAAAGGAAATAAAAATTTCTCCTTCAGCCCCTTGGTTTTCGTCTTTGGCTCTGAGTTTTGCTGGGCTTGTTACTTTGGGCACTTTACCACTGCTGACCATAGCAAAAGTGCAAGTGCTCCCTGGCTAAAATGTTTGTGGAATTGGCTTTTCCATCGTGGCACATTTGATTTACTAGTAAGTCCCTAGTAAAGTACACTAGAGGTACTCAGGGCCTGTAATCAAATGCCACTAGTGGGTCTTCAGCATTGATTGTGCCACCAACATGAGTAGCCTTGTAAGCATGGCTCAGGCTTGCCACTGTAGTGCTGTGTGTGCTGTTTTAAACTGCCAATTAGATCTACTGCTAAATTTGTTTTTCACTGTTGCAAAGCCTATCCCTCTCACATGGTAAAATGGGGGATGCCTTTAAATATGTTTTAAGTGCAGTTTCCCTTTCGGAGAAGATCGAGATCTGCAGTTTGGGGTCCCGGAGCTCACAATTTAAAAATACATAATTTGGTAAAGTTGTTTTTTAAATAGTCAGTTTGAAAATGCCACTTTTGGAACATTCTATTGCTTAAACCATTCTGTGACTTTGCCTGCTTGTTTTTTCCCTGTCTCGGTCAGACTGACATTTGGGCTGTTAGTGAATCTCTACTGGACACTGACACAAAGGGAACTGAGATGTAGCCTGCATATCCTGATGGGTCTTCTGGGCTAGAGTAGAGAGAAGAGTGGTAACTTACACCTAAAAGGGCTGTGCCTGCCCTCACACAATGCTGTCTCCAACCCCCTGGTGTGTGTCTAGAGGCAGGCCTGGGCAAGGCAGGATCTTGTGAACAACAGAGACTTCCGAATGAAGATTGCCAACTTCAAAGGCAGAAAGGGGTATTTGTAGAGGACCTAAAACCTCAGGACTACTTTTGGCACCAAGAGGAACCTCTGCCAAGGAGAAGAACTGAATAGTTGGAGGAGGAGTACTGCCCCTTTGCCTGTGACTGTGCTTTGCTGTGTTGGCCTGCAGTCGCTGCTTCTGCCTAACAGAGGATAAAGACTGGACTTTGTGGAATATTCCTGCTAGTGAAGTGTCTCCAAGGGCTTGAGCTGAGCTTGCCTCCTCTTTTGAAGCCTCAGGGCCATCAAAGACTTTTTCTACCAGCACTGGGACTCTAAACTGAGACTCCTGCCCAGCCAAGTGGTGCCTATTCAGTCCCTGGGCCCTTCAAAGGTGAAGCTGGTTGAACAAGGACGGAAATCGACGCACAGGAAGCCTTGCGGGGAAAAGTCTGATGCACCACCTGCAACACGGCTGTAAAAGCAATGTGCCACCCACCTCACGGCTGAAATTGACGCAACACCTGCATCGCGGCTAGAAAGTCAACACATTACCTGCATTGTAGCTGAAAAAACAATGCAACACCTGATTGCGTCTGCTGAAAACGACTCAAACCCATGCAGCACGGTTTTTCCATCACCCTGCGGCCAGATTTCACACACATCATTGCTGGGTGTAAACATCAATGTGAACTTTCACGAACCTGAGGTGCCCTGTCTGGAAATCAACGCATTGCTCCACTGCGGGAGATTAAAACAACACATCACTGATTTTTTCGAATCACCGTCATCCGTGTGGCTTTATTTTTTCTGCAAACCAGGTACATTTGTGTAGCAACAGTTGTTTTCTATGGAGTAAGAATCTATTATCTTAAAAATTCATAACTTTACTTGTGTATGTTGGATTTTTGTCATTTTGGTCTTGTTTGATTTAGGTAAACATTACCTATTTTTCTAAACTGGTGTGGTGGCCATTTCGTAATGTTTTCACTATATTACTGAGTTTGTTGGTACAAATACTTTACACATTGCCTTTGAGATAAGCCTGCCTGCTGTGCCAAGCTTCCAAGGGGGTCAGCAGTGGTTGCCTTAGGGGTGTATCTCACTTACCCTGACTAAAGTGAGGGTCCCTGCTTTGACAGAGTGCAAACTGACTTCCAACCAGAGACTACCATTTCTAACATTGGTAATCAGCAGTGAGGATAGAATTTGTATTTGTACTTGACATTTGTACTTGACATACAGTGATTAAGTGTAGAATACTGTTTTGAGTGCAGACCATTATGTGACCACATACTACTTGTTTTAGCTTTTTCTATTTTTTTGACTTTTTCTGCTTCCATTTGTTTTTGTGATTTTAAACTTCTCTTGGGAACGCTCAGTTCTTTTTGGAAATTTGCATATTTGAGTGACTCTCACCAACATGTGGCAATCTGAGGATGCACCAGCTGTGGCTACAAAGGCTGTTTTTGAGTTGGAGAAGCTGGATGAGTACACAGTGGCTCAACTGAAGAAATGTTGTAAGGATCTTGCCTGCCCAATAAAGAGTCCTGCCAGCAAGGAGGACCTGCAAAAAGGCATTAAGGGTCTTGGTGGCAGCCAAGGAGGCTGGGTGGCACACAGATGAGGAGGATGAGGGTGGGGAGGTGCAGAGTATTCAAAATGTAGGGGATGTACCTGTTCTGTCTAGAGGGAGGGTCTCCAGGGCAGGTAGCAGTGTATCTTCTAAGGGTCTGACTCCTGAGGACTTGCAGGACAAACAGGTAGAGGAGGGATGCCATTTGGACTTAGAGAAGCTTAAAATGGGGATGGAAGAGAAAAGGTTGGCCATAGAGGAGAAAAAGATGCTCTTGGCTTATGAGCTCAGTTTGAGGGAGCTGGAACAAAGGAGTCAGTTTAACAGAGATGGTGGCAGCAGTACCTCAGTGCAGCCTGAGAGAAGTGTGCACAAACACTATTAGGTAGAGGGGACACTCAGACTTCCTAAGGGGATCCTCGGGGACTCACTTACTCTATAATGAAGGGCACCCTACTCACAAGATATAGGCCCTCATTAAGACATGGGTGGTAAATGCCACTTACCGCCATGCTGACTGACGCCAACATACAGCCGCAGCGGCAGATATCCGTTAACCATGTCATGACACCCACACACCAATCAGCCACTATTCAGACACATCAGTGGTAAACTGGTGGTATCCAAACCCACACCGTTATGCCAACAGAACAACGCCCATCACATTATGACCCACGAATCACCACGGAGGATGTTCAACAGCGGTAAACCATTGGTGGTACATACCACTGCGCTCAAAATACACGCACACAAACAAAACAACATTACATTGGTCAATTTCAATAACACACACCTGCCACCCATACACACACCACACACACCTACTCACACCACTATAAAACACACACCCACATTACCCACAACCCTTTACGACTACACATAATTGCCACCAGAGAGAGACAGCAAGACCACTGACACAACCCGAGCCACATACCACTCACACCTATAAACCATTCATGCAACCCACATCACACACCTCAACTCATTACCCTACACAACCTCACCTACAAACCTTACACAACAACCATGGAACCACAAAGACACCCCCGATTTTCAGAGGAGGAGCTAAGGGTCATCAGTTGTACAAAATGGTGCATGCCACGATTATCTGGCAGACTTTCTTGGGTGAGTAGCACAGGGATCCACCTGTTAGATGGAGGCTCCTGAACCAGGCCTTCAGGAGGCCTAAGGTTCTTTTGATTATCCTTCTTGTTTGTCCATGTGCCTCATTGTAACGTTCTTCTGCCCTTGTCCTGGCATTCTTCACAGGGGTCAGTAGCCATAATAGGTTGGGGTAACCAGAGTCACCTGCAAACATTGAGGGAAAACATTTAGCCACACACTATCCCATATGGCCCACACCATACCCATACACCAACATGTACTGGGTGGGAACAAGGGCTCACCTATTAGCCACACCCTGTACCTCTGTAGTTGGGCCATCACATTTTGGATTCTGCTATTCCTCAGGATAAAGGTATTATGCACCGACCAAGGATACTTAGCATTGACAGGGGAGATGTACTGGTCCGCCAAGCACACCATCTGTACATTCATGGAGTGGTAACTCTTATGATTTCTAAACACCTGTTCACTCTGATGGGGGGGACAAATGCAATATCAATTCCATCAATCGCCCCAATTATGCTGTGACATTCCTGCTGCCAAGCCCACTGTCACTTGGAAAGAACTAGTTGCCAGGAAATGGAGCACAGATAGAACTTGCACAAGAGGGGGGATACCAATGGGGTAATGGAAAGCAGATATCAGGTCAGGCTCCAATTGGCCACACAGATCTGTGATTGTGGCCCTGTCAAGTCTATAAGAGAGGATGATGTGCCTGTCCTCCATTGTTGCCAAGTCCACCAGGGGTCTGTACATGGGGGCATGTCTCCATCTCCTATTCATCCACCACAGAAGCAATCTAAGGGACAAAAGAGTGAGGAGCCGGCCACAAACTTAACATTGGATCCACAACACTACGATGCATGATGTCAATTTGTAATGTGTAAGTGGGATTTGTCCTGTATGTCCAAATATTAGCTGTTACACAGTTATTATCCAGGGCCTGCCCCTCCTGAAATGGCGTCCGCCTGTCCTGTGTGCAGGGACAGGTGGAAGTGAGGTAATTCCGCTGATTTTGTGCACCATTGCAGGAGGCGGTTGGGAACCGCCGTGCAATTCCTCATTGGTTAACATTGGGCCCTATGGGTTACAATGGCCAATGGTGATCTACGCTGGCATGACAGTATGCACTGCCGAGGACGTGACCAACATTTTCTATCTGATCACTCACTTGCTACATGACCTTCAACAGGACTGGACCTACACTGCATGTGCTGCTGTGACCTGTGTATGGAACCTACCATGGCCCATGTGACTTGGGAAAGGACCACTACCTTCACCTCGGTGGAGTTGGAGCGACTGGTGGATGGGGTCCTACCTCAGTACTGAACGCTGTATGGGCCTCCAGACCAACAGGTGAGTACACTGTGGGCACGATGCAGGTGGCTTGACTGCATGTAGTGGTGTGTGTGAAGGCCTCCTGTACGGGGGGTGGGTGGATGTCCTCTGTGCAGCGTACTGGTCGTGTGCTGGGCCATGTGTGTGAAAATGGTGATGTGAAGGGTTATGGTGGGCCATAAGTGTAACAGGCAGGACTGTCTGACTGATACTATTTTCCTGTGTGTATTACCTCTGCAGTTCAGCGTCCATCAAAAGAAGGGTATATGGCGTGCCATCACCAAAGACAGGCAGAGAACCCATTGTCGGAAATGGTGGGAGGACCTGAGATACTGGGCACGGAAGACGGTGGTGGCCCAGCTGGGGCTGGCCTCCCAATGAGGAAGGGGTAGCCATCGAACCCTGACCCCCCTGATGGATGCATACTGGCGGTGGACTATGCAGAGCTGGATGGGCGCATGAGGGCCTCACAGCAGCCACAAGGAGGTGAGGACAGTGCCCATCATTACAACTTACGCATGGTAGGGTGGTATCTGGGTGTGGGATGTGTGTAGGAAAGTACCATCTTGCCTGGTACGTTACCCCCATTTTTACTTGTATGTCAGTTTGTTTTTGCCTGTCTCACTGGGATCCTGCTAGCCAGGACCCCAGTGCTCCTAGTTGTAGCCTGAATGTGTGTTCCCTGTGTAGTGCCTAACTGTGTCACTGAGGCTCTGCTAATCAGAACCTCAGTGCCTATGCTCTCTCTGCCTTTACAATTGTCACTGCAGGCTAGTGACTATTTTCACCAATTCTAATTGGCACACTGGAACACCTTTATAATTCCCTAGTATATGGTACCTAGGTACCCAGGGTATTGGGGGTCCAGGAGATCCCTATGGGCTGCAGCATTTCTTTTGCCACCCATAGGGAGCTCAGACCATTATTACACTGGAACGCCACTGCAGCCTGAGTGAAATAACGTCCACGTTATTTCACAGCCATTTTACACTACACTTAAGTAACTTATAAGTCACCTATATGTCTAACCCTCCCGTAGTGAAGGTTAGATGCAAAGTTACTAAGTGTGAGGGTACCCTGACACTAGCCAAGCTGCCCCCACATAGTTCAGGGCAATTTTCCCGGACTTTGTGAGTGCAGGGACACCATTACACGCGTGCACTGCATATAGGTCAATACCTATATGTAGCTTTACAATGGTAACTCTGAATATGGTTGTGTAACGTGTCTAAGATCATGGAATTGTCCCCCCCATGCCAAATCTGGTATTGGGGTGCCAATCCCATGCATCCCAGGGGCTCCAGCATGGACCCCAGGTACTGCCAAACCAGCTCTCTGGGGTTTTCACTGCAGCTACCGATGCTGTCAAACCACAAACAGGCTTCTGCCCTACTGGGGTCTGGGCAACCCAGTCCCAGGAAGGCAGAACAAAGGATTTCCTCTGAGAGAGGGTGCTAAACCCTCTCCCTTTGGAAATAGGTGTCAAGGGCTGGGAGGAGTAGCCTCCCCCAGCATCTGGTAATGCTTTGAAGGGCACAGATGGTTCCCTCCTTGCATTAGCCAGTCTACACCGGTTCAGGGATCCTCCAGCCCCTGCTCTGGTGTGAAACTGGACAAACAAAAGGGGAGTGACCACTCCCCTGTCCTTCACCACCCCAGGGGTGTTGCCCAGAGCTCCTTCAGTGTGTCTCAAACCTCTGCCATCTTGAATCCAGAGGTGTGAGGGCACAATGGAGGCCTCTGAGTGTCCAGTGCCAGCAGGCAACGTCAGAGACCCCTCCTGATAGGTGCTTACTTGAGTAGGTGGCCAATCCTCCTCTGAGGGCTATTTCGGGTCTCTTCCGTGGGCTTCTCTTCAGATAACGAATGCAAGAGCTCACCAGAGTTCCTCTGCATCTCCCTCTTTGACTTCTGCCAAGGATCAACCGCTGACTGCTCCAGGATGCCTGCAAAACTACAACAAAGTAGCAAGAAGACTACCAGCGACATTGTAGCGCCTAATCCTGCCGGCTTTCTTGACTGTTTCCTGGTGGTGCATGCTCTGGGGGCTGTCTGCCTTCACCCTGCACTGGAAGCCAAGAAGAAATCTCCCGTGGGTCAACTGAAACTTCCCCCTGCTAATGCAGGCACCAAACTTCTGCTTCACCGGTCCTCTGGGTCCCCTCTCATCGTGACGAACGTGGTCCCTGGAACACAGGAGCTGGATCCACGTGACCCCGACAGTCCAGTGGTCCATCTGTCCAAATTTGGCGGAGGTAAGTCCTTTCCTCCCCTTGCCAGACAGTAATACTGTGTACAGCAGGAACTGCAGATGTTAGGGCTTCTGTGCACTTTTGCAAGGAATCCTTTGTGCACAGCATAGACCAGGTCCCCAGCACTCCGTCCTTTATTGCTCAACTCGCTGACTTGACCACTGGCTTCGTGGGACCCTCCTTTGTAGTGTTGAGATGACCGTCATGCTCAGTTTTCTTGAATCCATGTTCAAGTACTTCTGCAGCTGCTGCCTTCTTCTGCATGGGCTCTCTGTGTTGCTGAGGGTCACCTCTGTCTCCTCTTCCAAGTGGCAACCTTCTGGTCCTTCCTGGGCCCAGGCACACCCATTTTCCTCAACTGCAACCTTTGCAGCCAGCAAAGCTTGTGTGCAGTCTTTCTGCATAGAAACAACTCTGCATCCTCCAGCATTTCGTGGGACATCTTCTGTGCAAAGGAGAAGTTCCGGGCATCTTCCATTGTTGCAGAATGTTCAGCTTCCTTGACACAGAGGCAGCCATTTTGCACCTTCATCTGGGGTTTAGTGGGCTCCTGCCCCCCCGGACACTTTCGTGACTCTTGGACTTGGTCCCCTTCTTTTACAGGTCCTCAGGTCCAGGAATCCGTCTTCAGTGCTTTGCAGTCAGTTGTGGTCTTTGTAGACTCTCCTATCACGACTTTAGTGTATTTTAGGGGGAAATAGGGTCACTTTACTTCTATTGTTCAGGGTCTTACGGTGGGGTATCCTGGACACCCTTAGGGCCGTATTTATACTTTTTTAGTGCTGCATTTGCGCCGCTTTTTGACGCAAAAGCGGTGCAAAGTTACAAAATACAATTGTATTTTGTGAGTTTGCACCGCTTTTGCGTTAAAACATGACACAAATGCGGTGCTAAAAAAGTATAAATACGGGCCTTAGTGTTTCCTAACACTCCCAGCAACCCTCTACAAACTGCACTTGTCCTGGGGTTCCTAAGTGGTTTACAATCCACTTTCTTAGTATACGGTTTGTGTTGCCCCTAGGCCTATTGCATCCTATTGTATTCTACAGTGTTGGCATTACTTTTTTAACTGTTTACATACCTGATTTTGGTTTATGTGTATATGTTGTGTATTTTACTTACCTCCTAAGGGAGTATATCCTCTGAGATATTTTTGGCACATTGTCACTAAAATAAAGTACCTTTATTTTTAGTAGCTCTGAGTATTGTGATGCTTATGATATAGTGCTATATGATATAAGTGTTATAGTAGGAGCTTTGCTTGTCTCCTAGTTCAGCCTAAGCTGCTCTGCTATTGCTACCTCTATCAACCTAAGCTGCTAGAACACTACTAATGTACTAATAAGGGATAACATGACCTGGCACAAGGTGTAAGTACCATCAGATACCCACTATAAGCCAGGCCAGCCTCCTACAATGTGTGTCAGTGGGTGCCCCTAACCCAGGCCTGACATTGCAGAGTAGGTCACCTGGTAGCAAGGGTCCTGAAGGGATATTCCTGCTACCTAACTAATAGGCATCCAAAACTGGTCAGGGCTGTGTGGGACTCAGGTGTGCTGCATTTGGAGGTGTGTGCCCCACCCCATGCCTTGGTGGCGAGCGAAATAACTGGTAGTGCAATGCAAAGTGCATAGAGCTGTTCGCTGTGTCTGAGAGTGGTGTGTACAACAACGGTGGTGTTTGTGCAGCCATTGACCAGGTTTATCCTTTGTCTCTCTCCCCCCTTTTTGTTTTGTCACCCTGTCCTTCTGTGCATAAGCATCATCTGGCGGAGGAGCAGAGGCACCTGCGACGGAGGGAGCTGCATCCTACAGGACCCAGGAGGCAGAGTCCACCGACGCTGACGGTACCAGTGGGGCGGAAGGCGAGGGGAGCACCATGACGGAGACTGGAGGGGACAGTTCAGACACAGATACCTCCTGAGAATGAAGCTCCCTAGTGGTGGCAGACACCTCTGTGACCACCCCAGCTACAGGTACATCTGCCACACCTATAGCAGCACTGCCCTCCCAGCAGCCCCTCATCGAGTTGCCTGTGCCTGCTCACCCAGGACGGTGGGCATCTCCTTCGCCCCAGGCACCTCAGGTCCTGCCCCAGTGAGCCCTGCTTCCCTGAGTGAGGAGAATACTGACCTCCTGAGATCCATCACTGTAGGGCAGTCAACCATTGTGAATGCCATCCAGGGGCTGGCAGCCCAGATGCAACAAACTAATGCATATTTGGAGGGCATTTACACTGGCTTGGCGGCCCAACAGAGATCGATCCAGGCTCTGGCCTCCTCTCTGATGGCAGCCATTGTCCCTGTTTCCACCCTCCAACTTCCTCTTCCCAATCCCTTTCCCCTCAACCCCAGGCTATCCCAAGCACACAGGCAGACGAGCATTCACACAAGACAACACAGAAGAGTGGCACTCAAAAACACAAGCACCACACATCATCCCAGAGGCACTCACACAAACACCATCCAGATGCAGACATACCAACACCCACTATTTCCACTGTCTCCCCCTCCTCCTCCTCCGCCTCGCTCCCAGTTCTGTCTACACTCACACCTGCATGCACTACATCCTCATCCACTATCAGCATCACCACCACACCTATCAGAACACACACCTCACTGGCAGACACCTCCACATCAGCCATGCACACATCCCCTGTGTCCTCTCCCATTGTGTCTGTCCACCCTCCCAAAGTACATAAACGCAAGCACTCAGACACCCAACAGCCATCCACCTCACAA
Organism: Pleurodeles waltl; assembly: GCF_031143425.1. Taxonomy (NCBI): domain Eukaryota; kingdom Metazoa; phylum Chordata; class Amphibia; order Caudata; family Salamandridae; genus Pleurodeles; species Pleurodeles waltl. The sequence continues at coordinate 122,453,862 of NC_090439.1, forward strand.
CCGCATCCAGCCCATGCACCTGCAACCAAAATCAGCAGACAGACACCTCCTACAACCACTCCGTCTTCTTCCACTCGAAACCTTCTCCCTCTTCCCTCCCTAATGTCCCTAAACAGCTTTTCCTCTCCACCATTGACCTCTTCCCTACCTCCTCCCCGTCCTTCACATCTGGCCATCGTAGCTAAAATCCAGGCAAGCACCTCAGCCAACCAGTCCACGAGCCCAGTAGTCTCCACACCCACTCGTGGTGGGAAAGGATTCTGGGCACTTGTGCAGAGGGTGAAGGAGCCAGCCACAGCTGCTGCCAGGAAGGGCAAGGAGCCAGCCCCAGCTGCTGCCAACAAGGGCAAGGAGCCAGCCCCAGCTGCTGCTAGGAAGGGCAAGGAGCCAGCACCAGCAGGCAGTAAGGACAAAGGGCCTGGGGCAGGGGCTCAGACAGAGCCCCCCCACCAACCATTGTTGTGCAGCCATCTAAGGCTGCAGGGATGGGCTGGAGCCTCCCACCACCAGCAGCACCACCACTACCAGTGGGCAGCCATCTGAGGCTGCAGGGGATGGGCTGGAGCCTCTTCCTACCAGCAGCACCACCACCACAACCACTGAGCAGCCGTCACCGAAGGCGGATGGTATGTAACCCTGCATCCATTGCCTGCTGTGAGGCCTGTCCCCTCCAGAACCAGTGGGTAAGACACCCACCAACCTTAGCCTCCCCAGGATCAAGAGCACAGGGCACGATGCCCCATCCAAAACCAGTGAGTGAGACACCCACCAAACCCAGCCTTCCCAGGATCAAGAGCACAGGGCATGATGCTCCATCCAGAACCAGTGGGTAAGACACCCACCTACCCCAGACTCCCCAGGATCAAGAGCACAGGACACAATGCCCCCTCCAGATCCTGTGGGTGAGACACCCACCAACTACAGCCTCCCCAGGATCAAGAGCCCAGGGTACAATGCCCCCTCCAGAACCAGTGGGTAAGACACCCACCTACCCCAGACTCCTCAGGATCAAGAGCACAGGGCACAATGCCCCCCTCCAGAACCAGTGGTTAAGACACCCACCAACCTCAACCTCCCTAGGATCAAGAGCACAGGGCACAATGCCCCCTCCAGAGCAAGTGGAAAGTTATCCACTTGAGAGACTGGGGCCTTGCACTCCCCAAGACCAAGTACAGGGCATGTTGCCCGCTCCAGAGCAAGTGGGCAAGTCACCCACTCGAGAGACTGTGGCCTTGTACTCCCCAGGACAGAGCACAGGGTTTGTTGCCCCCTCCAGAACCAGTGGTGTTGTCCCATCTGCTGGCTGAAGTGCCCCTGTTCCTTCTCCCCCTGAGGTGCCTGCTTATTTACCAACTGATGCCCCTGCAGTGTTCTCTTCGTGTTGATGCAGGTGACAAGTGGGGCCTTGGACTTTGGCCTGTGGACCTGATGCACACACACACTGAGGACTGGGCAGTGTCCCTTGAACTGTACATTTGTATATTCCAGTTACATTGCATATATCTCATTTATACTGTGTTGATCTTATTACACTCACTTTAATATATTCCTGTTGTCCTTGCATTATTCATCTGAGGTACAGGGATATATGTTTTATTACTGCAGCTGATTGTGTGTATGGTGTTGGGGGGGGTCTGTGGTGCGTGTGTTTGTCACTCTCTTTTTCCTCCCCCCTCCCTTGTGTGCTAGGCGGCTGTACTCACCGTCATCGTCTTCGCCGCCACTGGTGTTCGTCGTGGAGCAGCACATAGAACATAATTGGAAAGACATGCAGCTCGTGCATCTCCAATGTTGAGTCCTTTCCCTTCTGTGCAGTGTTTCCACCAGGGTTTTGATGTCGTTGGTGCCGACCCGGAAAAGGTGGCAGATTGCAGGGTCTTAATACGGTGGGTGGGACATTGCCTTCTGCCTGGCAGTAGGTGGCTACCGCTGTGGTGGCTGTTGTTTCCGCCCTTGCGGTCAGTGTGGTAAAGGAATCCTAAACTTGATTCGAATATGTAGGCTATTTTTGTAGTACAATGAATGGTTGGGTGAGGGGCAGTAAAGTAACAACTTATGAGGGGTTTTACAACCTAATTGCTTGGGAGCACTTGTACAGTCTTTGTTTTCCAGAGCTGCACCAGCACCTAATCGACAGCAAGCTGACTGGCCCCAGAAAGCTTGCACAGGAAGCGGACCGGTGGGAAAGCACCAAGGTCCAAAAGTGGTATGAGGGAGACCCCCCCAATGGTATGCAAGGTCCCCATCAAAAGAAGTGGGGGGTAAAGGTAAACAGGGGGGCTCTTTAAAGGGCCCCAACCTAGTTCCCAGGATAAGGATTCCCAGCCCCCCAGTGAAAATAAGCCATGGGTCTCCACAGGGAAACCTGCAGAGAGGGGTCCTTGAAAGGGTTATTATGCATGTGATCAGGTGGGTCACATGAGGGGGTACCCAAATGTCACAAGTGGACACATGCTCAATCACAGGGTTTGGCCAGTGTAGATCTTGGGGAGGAGTTGGTTCCAGGTGGTTGAGAGCCAGCTGAGATGACCCTTGTCTCACTAGGGGACAGTGAGATGATCCAGGGGACTGTTATGCCTGAGAACAGTAAGAAGTGCAGGCAGTAGGTGACCATCAATGGACGGAGGGTACAGGCTCTGAGAGACACAGGACTACTGTGAGAAGTCACCTGGTACCTGAGGAGCAGGTAGTTCCCCATGCACGTCACCAAGCGGTTGCGGTAGACAACTCAGAGCACCTGTGCAGAGTGGTGCAGGTTCCCTTTGAATAGGGGTGGTCTCAGGTACCTTGAGAGTAGCTGTAAGTCCAACCATGCCTGTATACTGTCTGCGTGGGAAAGACCTGGAGGATTCCCCTTGGAAGGAGGTGGAACACAGGTTTCAGTTGAATATGTTGGGTCTGCCTGGGTTTGCCCAGTCAATGGCAGCCCATCAGGGTTATCAGTAGGCCCTGGAGCCTGAAAGAGTGGCCCAGCTGTCTACCAGAAGGAGGAAAGGCAATGTGTGCAGGATATCGGCCCCAGTAGTTCCCATGGTCCGGGAGGAGGCTGAACCTGAGGGGTATGCATCGGAGCCTACAGAGGAACAGGTGGCTGAACTGGGGGAGGTCCCTGAGCTGACTCAGTGGCAGCAGGAAGGGGAACCCACCATGGAAGCATTCTGTGAGACACAGAGAGTATGCCCTACTATGGAGGGTTTGCAGCAGAAGGCTGCAGACCAGGTGTCTGACAAAGTGTCTGGATCACACTTGATCTACTGGGAGGTCGGCCTCCTATATATTGAGCGTAAGGTTGCAGAGCCTGGTGCAGCCTGTCTGCTGGTGGTACCCCAAAGTTTCAGAGCCTACCTTCTGGGTCTGGCTCATGATGTGCCTTTAGCTGGACATTTGGAGCAGGACCAGACTTTTGAATGGTTTGTCACCCACTTTTACTGGCCCCAAATGCAAAGGCACTCTGATGCACACTGTAGGTCTTGTCAAACTTGTCAGGCAAGTGGTAAGAGTGGGGGAAAGGTAAAGCTCCTCTCCAACCTTTTCCTGTTGTCAGCACCCCTTTTGAAAGGGTTGGAATTGAAATTTTGTGGCCTCTTGATCCCAAGGCAGCCATGGGAAACAGGTTTATCCTAGTCTTGGTGGATCATGCCACCAGGTACACAGAAGCCATTCCTTTGAGATCAGTCACTGCACCGGTGATGGGTCGTGCATTGATGGGGGTTTTTACCCCAAGGAGGTGGTATCTGATAGGAGTACCAACTTCATATATGTGTAAGGAGTGTGGGGTAACCTACAAGTTTACTACCCCATACCATCCCCAAAGAAATAGTCTGGTTGAGAGATTCAAAAGCACCTTGAAAGGCATGATTATGGGACTGTCACAGCCCTGAGGCGTAAGTTGGATGTCCTCCTTCCTTGCGTTGTGTTTGTCTACAGAGAGGTGCCAGAGAAGGAACTTGGCTTTAGACCCTTTGAGTTGTATAGCCACCCTTTGAGGGGACGTCTGAGTCTGATGAAGGAAGGTTTGGAGAAAGCTCCAGTAAGTGCCCCCAGAAAGTATTCGGCTACTAGCTGGCTTTTAGCAACCAGGCAGCTCACTTCCGGAAGCTCGCTCAAGAGAAACTGAAAGCAAGCCAGGAAGATATGAAATGGTGGTATGACCAGAATGCCACTCTAGTTGAGTTTCATCCTGGACAGAAAGTGTGGGTGATGGCCCCAGTGGAGCATTGGGCTCTCCAGGACAAGTGGGCTGGGCCTTTTGAGGTAGTGGAGCGCAAGAGTGATGTCACCTATCTGGTGAACTTGCGGACTCAAAGGAACCCTTTAAGGGTCCTGCATATGAACCGCCTCAAGCCTCACTTTGAGAGATCTGAGTTGACCATGCTCCTAGCAACAGATGATGGGGTGGAAGAAGAGAGTGAGCCTCTTTCTGACCTCGTGTCTGCCCCGGAGAAGAATGAGGCTGTGGAAGATATGAACCTCTCCCGCTCACTGACCCTAGAGCAACAGAGGGACTGTCGCCAGTTGTTGGGACAATTTGCCTCCTTGTTCTCCTGGACCCCAGGTGTCACCATCTGTATACACATGATGTGGACACTGGGGACAGTCCACCTGTAAAGCACAACATTTACAGAGTGACTGACAAGGTCAGGGCTAGCATCAAGGATGAGGTGTCCAAGATGTTAGCATTAGGGATTATTGAGTTTTCCAGTAGTAGTAGTAGTAATAGTAGTAGTAGTAGTAGCAGTAGTTCTGTGTGGACTACCGTGGACTTAATGCCGCATGAAGACCGACACACACCCTAACCCCTGAGCGGATGAGCTGATTGATCCGTTAGGGGCTGCCACATATCACAGCACATTTCATTTATCACCTGTATATTGACAGATTGCTCTGACTGAGGGGGCCAAGGAGAGGTCTGCATTTTCTACCCCAGATGGGTACTACCAGTGTAGGATGATGCCCTTTGGGATGAAAAATGTCACTGCCACCTTTCAGAGGTTGGTTAACCATGTTTTGGCTGGATTGGAGGACTTCAGTGCAGCCTACCCAGATGAGATTGCTGTGTTCAACTCCAGCTGGGAGGAAAACCTGATGCACCTCTGCAAAGTGTTGGAGGCTCTCCAGAAGGCAGGCCTCACTATTAAGGTGAGTAAGTGCCATATAGAGCATGGTTATGTGGTGTACCTGGGACACCAGCTGAGGAGTGGATAGGCAGCACCCCTCCAGCCAAAGATTGACATAATTTTCGCTTAGGAACCCTCTAAGATCCAGACTGACGTGAGAGCCTTTCAGGTCTCACAGGATACCATAGGAGGTTTGTCAATGGGTATAGCAGTATTGTTGCTCCCTTGATTCAGTTAACTGCCAAAAAGCAACCCAAAAAGGTGATCTGAACTGAAACTTGCCAGACACCTTTTGATGCCCTGAAGGCAGCCATGTGCGCATTGACCATGCTGAAGGTGGCTGAGTTCTCCAAGAAGTTTGTTGTGCAGAATGATGCTTTAGAGCATGATGTGGGGGCGGTACTAGCACAGATAAATGAAAAGGGCCTAGACCATCCTCTAGCCTTCATCAGTAGGAGGTTACTTCCCCTGGAACATAGGTGGAGTGCAATTAAGCAAGAATCTTTTGCTGTGGTCTGGGCCCTGAAGAAGGTAAGACCCTACTTATTTGAGCCTCACTTCAGGGTTCAGACAGACCACTGGCCCCTCAGATGGTTAATGCAGATGAAGTGTGAGAATCCAAAACTGTTGAGGTGGTCTATCTCCCTGCAGGGAATGGACTTTATGGTGGAACACCGCCCTGGAACAGAACACATCAGTGCTAAAGGTTTGTGCAGATTCTTCAGCCTTAGCGATGAGAACTCCCTTGAGGATGGGTAGTTCTCCCTACTTTCAGCTGTGGGGGACATGTGTTAGATCTGGCATCTTTGGCACGGTCTCCCCTAGTTTTTTTCGCCTCTGCTTCCTATGTTTTAACTGTGTGCTGGACTTTGTTTTTGCTGGTTTTGGTACTCTGGGCACTTTATCACTGCTGACCATTGCTAAAGTGCATGTCCTCCCTGGGTAAAATGTGTATGTAATTGACTTTTCCATAATTGGCACATTTGATGTACTAATAAGTCCCTAGAAAAGTGAACTAGAGGTACCCAGGGCCTGTAAATCAAATGCTACTCGTTGGCCTGCAGCACTTAGGGTGCCACCCACATGAGTAGACCTGTAAACATGGCTCAGGTGTGGCACTGTAGGGTCTGTGTGTGCAATTGTAAACTGCCAATTCGACCTGGAAAGTGTACCCACATGCCAGGCCCAAACCTTTCCTTTTTATATATGTAAGGCACTCCTAAGGTAGGCTCTAGGTAGCCCCATGCTCTGGGTGCAGTGTATGTTAAAGGTAGGACATATACTAATGTGTTTTACATGTTCTGACAGTGAAATACTGCCAAACGTGGTGTTCACTGCTGCAAGGCCTATCTCTCTCACAGGTTAACATGGGGACTTCCTTTAAATATCTTTGAAGTACAGTTTCCCTTTGGGAGCAGATAGAAGTCTGGAGTTTGGGGTCTCTGAACTCACAATTAAAAAATACACCTTTTGGTAAAGTTGGTTTTTAAATTGTCAGTTTAAAAATACCACTTTTGGAAAGTGGGCATTTTCTTACTTAAACCATTCTGTAACTGTGCCTGCTTGTGTTTTCCCTGTCTGGGTCAGACTGACAGTTGGGCTGTTTGTGAATCTCTACTAGACAGTGAAACAAAGGGAGCTAGGGTGTAGCCTGCATATGCTGATGGGCCATCGGGGCTTGAGTGGAGGGAGGAATGGTCACTTACACCTGAAAGGGCTGTGTCTGTCCTCACACAATGCAGTCTCTAATACCGGTGTATGTCTGGAGCCAGCCCTGGGCAAGGCATGGTCTTGTGAACAACAGAGACTTTCCTTTGAAGTTTGCCAACTTCAAAGGCAGAAAGGGGTATAAGTATCGGACCCCATACCCCAGATTTTTTTATTACATCTGGAACCTGTCAAGGGGAACAGCTGAAGAGCTGGAGGAAGAGTACAGCACCTTTGCCTGTGACTGTGCTTTGCTGTATTGCCCTGCAGTTGTGGCTTCTGCCTGAAAGAGGACAAAGACTGGACTTTGTGGTATATTCCTGATTGTGAAGTGTCTCCAAGGACTTCGATTGTGCTTGCCTCCTGCTTTAAAGTCTCAGGGCCTTCAAAGACTTCTTCTGCCAGCACTTGGACTCGCTGCTGAGACTCCTGTCCTGCCAAGTGGTGCCCTATCCAGTCCTTGGCCCTTGAAAGGTGAAGCTGGTAGAACAAGAACTGAAATCCATGTACAGGAAGTCATGCGGGCAAAATTTTGATGCACTACAAGCAACGCTGCTGTAAAAGCAATACGTCACCCACCTCACAGCTGAAATCGATGCACCACCTGCATCGCAGCTGGAAAATCTATGTAACACCTGCATCGCAGATAGAAAAACTATGCAACACCCACTTGCGACTGCTGACAATGACGCAAACCCCATGCAGCGCAGTTTTTCTGTCACTGTGTTGCCGGATTTCACACACATCATCACTGGCCATCAAATTCAATGTGCACCTGGGTGAACCCTAGATGCCCCATTTGGAAATCGACACATCGCTTCCTTGCGGGAAAGAAAAACAATGCATCACTGGCTTTTTGATGTATGCTGGCCCAGGCGGCTTTATTTTTGAGCAAATCAGGTACTTTGTGTAACAACGTTTCTATTGTTTTCTATGGAGTAAGTATCTATTATTTTAAAAATTCATAACTTTACTTGTGTATGTTGGATTGTTGTTGTTTCGGTCTTGTTTGATTTAGATTAATATTACCTATTCTTCTAAACTGATGTGGTGTCCATTTTGCAATGTTTCCACTGTATTGCTCTGTATGTTGGTATAAATACTTTACAGATTGCCTATGAGATAAGCCTGACTTCTTAGTGACAAGCTACCAAGGGGGTGAGCGGGTTTTGTCGTAGGAGTGCAACTACCTTACCCTGACTAGACTGAGGGTCCCTACTTGGGCAGAGTGCAAACTGACTGGCAACCACAGACCATATTTGAAACACTACTGTAAAGGTAATCAGGGGAGGCAGGAACCCCTGACCCTCACTTTCAGCAACTGAAGTGGTGGGTGTGTACCACTACGGTGTGAGCAACATAAAACCTTCAAAAAGTTGTTTGTTGTTCCATTGACATTGATCATACTGGTCTCCAAAAAAATACACTCAAAACATTGTAAAAGACTAGCATGATGGAGCTGTGGAGTGGGGAAATACATGCAACAAAAAGAACCAAACAAATGACAGAAGATAAGTAAATATTTAGGGAAAGATGGAAGCAAAGAAGGATAGATGGAGAGATGGTGGAGAAAAGGATGAAGGAGCGAAGGAGATAAGGATGTTTTTATGAAGGGCAAGGGATGAGTGAGAAAAAAAGACGAATAATGATAAGTAAGAATGGTCTGAAAGAAAGATGGAAGGACAGGAGTATGGGTTGATGAGAGAAGGATGGAAGGATGGACAGAGAAGGGAAAGTTGGAAGGTTGGATGGAAAAAAGAATAGCTGGATAGAGGAGGGAAGAGTAGATAGAGAAAAGGATGAGTGAATGATTTGGAGGAAAGCACAGGAAAACCTATTGAGAAGTAAAGCATAAAGGAACCATTTGATCATATTGTGTTCAGAATTTCCTTGAGAAAAAAAAAGAAACCTAATGAGTGATGGACTTTCTCCCCTCACAAGCTAACTCAATGCTATCAAGGAGGTATTGGCTTTACCAGTTATCGGGCATTTCCCTGGGAGGCTGGAAGGATAAGGGGGCATTTTTATTACTGGAAAGGGTGGTTTTGAAGTAGTGCTGCAGTTTTAAAAGCACTGTAGAGTTGCTTATATATTCAACAGTTTTCAGATAACAATAAAAGTGCTAGCATAATTGTGGTGAGCACCTGCTGGTGAAAAATGTTTTGTTTAGTGTGGTTTTGCCGCATCTAAGGCAGCACGTAGGGTTAATATGCCTGACGCAAAGAACGCGTACTATGCGTATCACAGAACACTGCCTTATCTTTCAGTGTTCACTGAGTTACTGATTTTGTCACAGAGATCCCTTTGTTACTGTGCGGAGCATAAATTAGAATAATAATCTAGCACAGTGAGCTATGTATTGCCATCGAAGATCTGCAGGCAAAGTGCATGGTACAGGTTACAAGGTTAGGATTTTCAGCCAGTCTTTGACTATCCAATTTGTTCTAAAAAGGGTTTGTTTTGGTGAGAAATAATTGTTAACCCTAACCACTGTGCTCTGATCTGAATATTGCATTTATGCCTTCCCAGACGAAGCACCCTTAAAAATGCCTACCAGTATGACATGTGAATCCTGCACCTCCTAGTTCCCGTTGTCTTGTGCCACACTTTCTACACATTGATTTACACATGAATGATTGATTGCCTCTGTATGTGTGTGATGTAAAGTCCTCCAACACCCTCAGTTGGTAAGAGAGGCACTAGAAACAAATGAAATACATGTGAGAAATGGGGCTATGGAGGGACAAGAGGCACTGTTAGAAGGTGATGGTGAGGGAATCAATAAAGAGTCCCAATAAAGATTGCTGTATCCTGTTGCACACTATGGTCATCATTGACTATGCTTCAAAACTGAATACAATTAAATATATTTCGAAAAGTGTGTTGTAGAATACAGAGTTTTTTCAGTTTTTCTTAAATTTACTTGGGGGGTGCAAAACCCATTGTAGTGGCTAGGCTCATCTGCTATGCACCCTATGGGGGATGGGCAGACAAAATTTGCCAAGGCTGATTTGGGTTCCCAGTCCAGCCGTGAATACTATTTGGGATATGGTTCAAAGTGGGGGTATTTTATTTTTCTTAAACATAAGGGTATTGCATTGCCAATGTATATGTGTGTGTGTGTGTATGTATGTGCATACATAGGTAGGTTTGTATGTATGTGTGTGTGCACGCTGTGGATGAAACTGTAACTCTTCAGTATATGTGTGTATAGTGTGTATAGCCTGCACAGGTACTGCAAACATTGTGCCTGATATGTATAGGGCGCCACATTGACTTTTGAACTTTACACTTTTTAAAGCTTGGTTGTTAGTCTAATGATCATGTTCACTTCGTTTAAAGATTTTGCAATTGTTGAAGCACTCAATGATCTAAAATATCTGAGTCACTATATAAACATTATTATCAATGAAAATAGGGATATTCTTTTAGTTTATTGAAGATGTGTTAGTAGATGTAAATAGGGATATTCTATTAGTTTAATGAAGATGTGTTAGTAGATGTAAAACGAGTGTTAGCAAACTTCCACTTGTGAGTAAGCAATGTACAATACTGAAAAAGTATACTTTTTGTTTCTTTTTTGAATTTTACATAAAGTATTCTAAGTGTCACTGTGCTCTCCAGATGGTAAGTTAAAAATATAAAGAGCATAATTTTTCAGCAGTTAGTTGAAGCTCCGGAGTTCAAAATTTATTTTTAGCAGCTCATGGGGAATAGATTTTACATAAGGAGGCTGGGTTGTATGGAAGTGGAACGTGCGTTTGTGTGAAATATTGTGAAAAATTGTGTGACCTAAAGCGTCTTTCAAGATTTAAGGGAATATTTAAGAAATTGTGGCTCAATGCAGCAAGTCATCTAGTTAAGCTCTGCTGCATCACATGGAAAAGGTGGGAATGTGCTATATTTTAGATAATAAGCTCATTCCTGTCCTTTTCCCTGTGCTGGTGCACAATGGGATGCTTAGCGCCAACGCAAACACTCTTGCCCCATGGTGCAAGGGTGCCTGCGTTGGATAAAGGATTGGATATATAAAACAATCTCTAGAGGCACATTCCTCTTTAACTGTAATGCCTCCTTTAAGAAGGTGTATCTTTTTGGTGCATTCCCAGGTCTACCAGTTCTCGTAAATCTGGGACCATGAGAGTTGCATGGGAACACCCAAGCAATGCCCAATGAATGCCTTCTCAGGACACATTAAGGCAATGCAGAAATTTGCCCTGCATTGCCTTACTCCTGATTTATGGTGCCACTCAGGGCCTTCATAAATCTTACCTAAGGTTTGCATTGTGCATGTACCAAGTTACGTGGTGCAAACATAACGCAAGCTAGGTCATAAATTTTGCCCTTAGGGTTTTAACAGTTTCTTAAAAAGGTACTGGTTTTGAGCACACAATCTGGGGCAGAAGTGAGTCTTTCGGGCAAAGGTAGTGTGACTCTAAAAATAGCCGTAGTGGAATTACCTCTGTCTAATGGGCACCAGAATTATGGTTTTGTCTCACCTTGCATGTATAAATTTGCTGAGAAGATTCAGTTGTCAGAATAAAAGACATTTTACCCATGCTGGAGCCCCAGAAAATTCCCACTCTCCAGCTCTGGGCTCAACAACCACCAGCACTCGGGAGTAAGTGAACCCCCAATACCAATGTTTCACCCTCTGAGGTCAACTGAATCTTTGGACTTAGTAATGGAGATAGAAGTCAGAATCATACAATCCCAAATCATTAACACAAAACCCATAAACAATATTAAACACCATAAATAATTTAATTCCAAATCAGAATCCAAACTGAATAAAGTTTCAAAGCTTTACTACAACCCCAAAATCATCAAAATACAGTTCTTACAATTAATTTCAGAGCTGGGCCATTCCTAATACTAACCAAAATTGGACTTGCATATGTGGGAACGGGCTAACACATGAGGACGGAATGTAGACCAAATCAAACTTTCACCCCCAGTCACAGATCTAGGTTTAATCCATCATTTCTTTTGCTCACCATACCAACCCAGTTTGAACCCAGCCAGATGCAAATCAGTTTTGACCCTGTTCCCCATGGAAACAGTCCAGCCCGAACTGTCAGGCCAGGTTTTCCCTAGACCGGAAACAAGCATCCTGGGACCAGTTTCAGGGTATCACCCTTCATCAGGCAGACTAGCTTGAATCCAGAGACACAGTGAGCCAGGGACCCACATCTGGGCATACCCAGCTCACTTATGGCGACAAAAGCAAAGCAAACACAAATGATGGTCAGAATACAGAACCAATCAAACATTCACCCCAAGTCACAGATCTGGGTTTAATCCATCAATTCTTTTCCTCACCATGCCACCCCAGTTTGAACCCAGCCATATGCAAATCAGTCTTGACCATGTTCCCCATGGGAACAGTCCAGCCTGAACTGCCAGGCCAGGTTCTCCCTGGACCAGAAACAAGCATCCTGGGACCAGTTTCAGGGTATCACCCTTCATCTGCCAGACTATTTTGAATCCAGTGGCACCGTGAGCCCGGGACCTACGTCTGGGCATACCCAGCGCACTTATGGCAACAAAAGCAAAGCAAACACAAATGATGGACAGAATGCAGAACCAATCAAACATTCAGCCCCAGTCACAGATGTGGGTTTAATCCATCAATTATTTTGCTCACCATGCCACGCCAGTTTGAACCCAGCCATATGCAAATCAGTCTTGACCCTGTTCCCCAGGGGAACAGTCCAGCCCAAACTGCCAGGCCACGTTCTCCCCGGAATGGAAACAAGCATCCTGGGTCCTGTTTCAGAGTATCACCATTCATCAGCCAGACTAGCTTAAATCCAGTGGCACAGTGAGCCCGGGACCCACGTCTGGGCATACCTGGCACACTTATGGTGACAAAAGCAAAGCAAACACAAATAATGGACAGAATGCAGAACCAATCCAACATTCACCCCCAGTCACAGATGTGGGTTTAATCCATCAATTATTTTGCTCATCATGCCACCCCAGTTTGAACCCAGCCATATGCAAATCAGTCTTGACCCTGTTCCCCATGGAAGCAGTCCAGCCCGAACTGCGAGGCCAGGTTCTCCCTGGACCGGAAACAAGCATCCTGGGACCAGTTTCAGGGTATCACCCTTCATCAGCAAGACTAGCTTGAATCCAGTGGAACAGTGAATCCATGCTCACTATGCCACCAAATTCAAACTAGCCTGGCTGAAGAGGGGTGATACCCTGAAACCGGTCCCAGGATGCTTGTTTCTGGTCCAGGGAGGACTTGGCCTGACAGTTCAGGCTGGACTGTTCCCATGGGGAACAGGGCCAAGACTGATTTGCATATGGCTGGGTTCGAACTGGAACGTCATGGTGAGCAAAAAAACTAATGGACTAAATCCAGATCTGTGACTGGGGGTGAATGTTTGATTTGGTCTACATTCCGTCCATCAACTGTTTTTTTTTGCATTTGTTGCCCCAAGTGGGAAGGGTATGTTCAGATGTGGGTCCCATGCTCACTATGCCACCAGATTCAAGCTAGCCGGGCTGAAGAGGGGGAAAATCAAATCAAATCAAATATGCAAAGCAAATTCTCTGCCTAAAATATCATGTCAAAACTGTTTTTTAACATATAATTATTTTTCTGAACACGTAATTCATAATAATGAAATCCATTTAATTCAATATAATTGTGTTTAATTCTCATTCATTTAATACTTACAATACATTTTATTTCTACAGTTTTTCTTGGAAATAATACTTTTCATGTTAATATTTATTAAAAACTTGCTTAAAATACAAATGTTAAGCATGATGTCAAAATAGGACTGGTAGACACAAAAGTTAACCTCGATTTAAACGTGCACATTTTCATTTCCACATTATTTTCTCTGTTTAGCTTTTGAAATTACAAATTTACTAGTTGCCATATGCTACTTCCATGCCACCAATTTATTAATAAAACTTGGTCTCTCTCACTCGTGCATATATATTTGAAAAGAACATGGCATTTATTTAGCAACAAGTCATGGGATCTTAATGTTTGGTAGTGGTTATGGATTCAGGCAAATAGTAAATCTTGAAGAGAGAACAGTATAACTTCTTCATGAGTTATGAACAATTTATTTCTGACATTTCTGTATTTATGATATTCACCATCAATGGTGAGAGGTTGAGTGTGTTGGTTCCATGACGTGTAATTATTTCTTTTAACTTCAGCATGTCACTATCATAGCTCGTGGCAGTGGTAATCTGGTGTGAAAAAATACCAGCTGGCGTAATTGATTTTCCACTGAAATTAACGTAAGCTTCAGGTATCTGGAGAGAATACTGCAACCTTGTATAGGCACTCTGTAAGAGAAGTCAGCAGGATTCAGATCCTTTCCTGCATCATGCACAATTGTACAATCTTATTCTTGCAATCACAATCCCCATTATTCAATGCAAGGAGTCATCTTGGCTTTTGGATTGCCAAAGATGGTCAGTAAAGCTTGAGGATTAGTTACCAGCATAAAAGGCTTCCGTACAGGAATACATGGTAATGTTCACATATCACAGCTAAACTTTGTGTCTCAGACTGTGAGTAAGTACTTTCTATTCAGGAGAAACGTTTACTAGCATAGGCCAGAATAAGCTGTTTGAGCATTTGGGGGCCCACTATTCTCTGCAAGGATGGCGCCTAAGCCAACTGAGCTAGCATCAACAACAACCTCTGTATAAATTTAAGAGTGAAAAATCCCATTTCAGTAGCATCAGCATTTGACAGAGCTTCACATTGGCAGGCCTGAGTGTCATAACCGCATAAGAAAAGATATGGCTCAAGAACTTTAGTTTTGTCTTGTTGAACTCACACTTGTCTGTAATCAAAGTCAAACCTGCATCACAGAGTAAACAATATACTTGTGTGAGAGCGCTATTGTGCTCCTTCTGTGTAGCTCCAAAACCAAATATGAAATCGCTATAATTGAACTCATTCACAACAGGCTCTATGATAAGTTGAATGACATCTTGGAAAAGTTCTGAAGTTGATGACACACCATAACTAAGGGCCTCATTATGAGTTTGGAGGTCTTAAGACTGCTAAACTCGCAGTGGCGGTTGGATTGCTGCACTCCTGTTGATCTGACTGCTAGATTACAACTCTGGAGGTCAGACCGCCAGACGACCACTGGCATCGATCAAGTTGTGGCCAGCCACAGCAGTGCCCATAGCAGTACCGCCATGCTGATCATGAGTCCACTTTCTGGCAGCCTTTCCATGGTGGTTTCAGAGCCTTGGAAAGGCTGACAGAAAGCCAGTGGTGGTGGCTACAGTGGGTCCACTGCACTGCCCATGCCCATGACTTGGGCAGTACAGCCCCCAAACCCCGCCAGCACCCTCGAAATATGCACTCCTTGAGGGAGCTGAGGGCAATGCCATGGGGCTGATTCTGCCTGGCTGACTGGTGGAAACGTAGTAAAACAATGTTTTTGCTGGTCAGCCCAGTGGAAACATCATAATACAACAGAGGTGAGGCTGCCGGTATGACAGCAACCTCACTAACACGGGTTTTGTGGCCTGACGGTCAGACAGCCAAACTTGAAATGAGCACCTAAGTCTTTTGTATCATAGCAGGCCAACATTTGTAGAAAAGGTTGTAATGTATCTGAACATAACCTTTATTTAAATCAGGACCAGAGAAGACCTTTGCACCATTTAATTGTGTTATCATGTCAGCAATATGTGAACCTGAATGTCATTCTTGTTCAGTTGCCTTGTTTGCCTGATGCATGTTCATGCAGATGCGTACAGCTCCTTCACTGTCCTTTTTGGGCTCTACCACTATAAGAGAAAACCATGGCGTTGAACCAGTGGAAGGCTCAATAATGTCATGCTTAAGTAAAAATTCAAGGTTTTTTTCAACAGCTTCTTGTAAATGGAAGGCAATTTATCTATGTCTCTGAGCAACAGGACAGACATCCACATTATTATGTAGCTTTAATTTCATAGTCTGAAGCTTCCCTAAACCATGAAATAATGAAGGGAATTGACTTTCTATTTTGTAATGAGCATTCATGTTGTAATTCACAAAACTCCATCCAAAATCAGTGGGTGTGTTGAAACTGAGTAGACAGGCCCTTGACGCTGTACCTGGAAGCACATGGATAGGTGCTTGTACCTTCATTTTCTGGTGTTTCACTGTCCCTACCAATGAACATTGACTTTTTATGGGCCTAGATATAACCCACTGATACTTTTTGGTTTTTTAATGGCATAGGCTTCAGTAAGGGAGGTAGTTCACTGAATTTCTTTTAGGGCATTATGTCGATGCACCACTGTCAATAATGAAGGGTATCGAACAACCAATTTTTTCAATGTAATATTTGGGCAGTGTTTCTATGAGTTTGTTGTTTTGGCATGGCAACTTTTCTTTGACTGTCATTTTTATTCATATGCGGCTAGTTCCACTTGCTCACAATTACTCAGGTAAACATTAAAATAGTACAATCACCTTCTTCACTTTCACTTGATATTGAGGCAGAAGAATTGTTTGATGATGATTTAAATGATGATCAACTTCATTTAGTGTCAATGTGCCACAACTGATGTCGCTGCTTGGCCTTCTGGGCATGCGTCAAGCGTTTCTTTTGGGATGATCTGGCAGCCATTTTGTCATTGCGATGCACTTCCCCTTTCCTTCACTTTTGTACATTGTCACTAAATGGTTCTCTTTTCCACAGCCTTTTCACATCAGTCCAATGGTGGGACATTAACCGTCATGTGAAAATGAAAATCCACTTCTAAAACATAACTTCATTTTACGTGTAGACATCACTTTGTGACCTTCAGTTTTTTGCTTTAGCTTACTAATCACACTCTTGATTGCTTCTCTCTGGGTAACGCCGTGCTCCATGTCAGAAGCTTGCATTTTAGCATTCTCTTCAGCTCTGGCAGCCATTAGCACTTGCTTTAGAATAAGAGTTTCTCTTAGCATTCATTGTCTGAATTAATCTGATAAATATCCATCAATAACTCTAAGATGCATAGATTTGTTTATCTTTAGATTCATTAAACTTGAAGCACCCTCCTCGCACATCTCTTGTAATAAGCCCTCAGTGAAAACATCTACAGATCAGCGTCCAATAAAGCAAGCACTGTGTAGAAAGACAAACTCTCAGTGCATGTTCGAACGAGCACCAGAGGCACCGAAGCACGGACTGCACACAATACAAAACCGGTCTGAATGACAGAGACCAGTCACCGTCCAATTGCTCCAGGAGTGTTGCTCCAAAGTACTTCATCATGCCTTCACGACACAGCTGCGCAGATGGGAGCGCTTTCAGTCCTCATTGTTGGGGCGGGACAGCCATTGCACATAAAAAGTAGCAATGGCAAGATGCCACCTATTATAGCCAAAGTTATCGGAAATCCCCGGAAAATACTGTAAAATATTGAGTGGATGCCTGATGGTATTAAACCAAATGTAGAGGTGAAGGTGTGAACCAAACCAGAACCAACAGCCTTACAGAAATGTGCAATTCCAGTATTACTGGACGCATTAAATATTCATCCCATGAGCTCACCGAAGTGTATCAGAAAGTTAGTACTTAAAAGGGGCTTTATCTCTACTGACGACCTTGCCACCTGAAGTGCATAGGTCTTGCGTGCAGATGTGAGCACCACATGTTTTTGAAACAATAAAGCCTTGAGTCTGCTCAACTTGTCAAAATTCACATTTGAAGTAGCGATATGGGACCAAATCTCTGCTACCTTCCTCTGTCGTGTAGGAGTAAAAAGTACAGTCGCACAGCATGTAACAATCTTAGAGACCGAAACAACTATTCCGGCTCGCTTTCCACAGCAGTTTTCACTACTGAGGAGAACATAGCTGCCATTTGAGAGCACCTGGAATGCAAGTCTAATCAAGGGGACTGAAACTCCCTTCAGATAACAAGCCAAGTTTGCTGGGAGAAGATCAAATAAGCAAAGGAAAAGAAGTAGGAGATTTGGGAGGGCTTAGGAGAGTTAAAGACCTGGACTACACTGGGGGAAGGACTTACTGTAGCTAGGGTATTAGATGGGGAGAGAGGGAGGAAAATGAAAGGAGAAACTATTGGAGAAAGAAAACAAGACAAAATGAGAAGAAATGAGAGAGGAAGGAAGGGGACGTTGAAAAAAGGAGAGACAAATGTGGATTGTCTTTGATATATCTTCATATTAGTTGCTTTAAGATTTCTCATGAGGAGAGGAATGGCTTGTTATTTGAAGAGCAACGTTTCTGGTGCAAAGCTCAAAGAGGGCCAAACAGGGGAGTAGCCAAAGGAAATTACCTTTTACTCAAGCGACCTATCCATATGACCCCTGGGCAGTGGAACTCCCTGTGGATTGTGGTGAAAAGACTAGACCCTTGTTATATTAGTCACTTGATGCAGTGGGACAGTCTAGCAAAGAAGGGCATTATTACAATGCTGCAATGCTCAGCACAGGAAAGGTTCACCACAAAGTACTTTACCTAAAGAGCAGTGGTCACCAGTGTGTAAGAAGTTGCAGACATACCTCATGTAAGAACATGCTGTAGAAGCATAAATAATAACAATAAGAAAGCATTATTTTACATTTGCACAAGATAATTTAACCTGAAAATTATTTTTCCAAACAAAAATACAACAATTTTACATAAAAAAGCAGGTTTGACAGAAAAATGAAAGTTTGCCCGTCATTTCCAAGAAGACAATAGCAAAAAGATACATGCAGGGACATGCTGTAGCAGCAAAAATGTACAATTTTGCAGTATTTTATTGAACTTTTATAAATGAAAAAGAATGTAGACTTACAATCATTTTTCTAAAACAAAACTATTTTTTACACAGAAAATCTGATTCACTAGGAAAAGGGAAATATGGAATTTTCCATACAAGAATAAAATAGAATAGACATGCATATATAGCGTAAGGAATGGGGTGGTGGTGCTGAGGAAAGAGAGCAGAAAGAAACTTTAGAAACAGCTTCCTAGTCAGGGAGAAATGGTAGCAAAACAAGTCTGTGTTTCTACATGTGAACCAATGTGACAGCCTAGGCAATCACAGTACAGGATGGAGGGGCCATCTTACAACACTGCAACGCTCAGCCCAGGAACTGATCACCAGAAAGGTTATTACCCAAGCAACAGTGGTCATCTGTGTGTATCATGTTATAGGCATATCTAAATCACGGATATGTTGAGGCAGAAGAAATACATACTTTAAAAAGCAGATACTATAGGATTTACACAAGAAAATTGAGAGGATAGAGTACCCATGACAGATATTCTCCCCTAGAATGTAGGTTTTCATGATAAGACAGCATAGGTACTAAGGGCCATATGTACGAACACATTTTCCCATTGACACAGAATGGGGAAAACCCTTTGCTACATCTGGCCCTAAGATCTTTATCAACTTTCATGTCCCAGCACAACACACCCATCTCCCTATCCCTGACCAAGCCGTTGTAGGCACAAAACCCAAAAATGAGCAGGATGGAATCCTTTGTGCTTCTTCCACAGTTTTAGCCAATTTGGTTATGCCAGAACCAAGGCTTCATCAAAACCTCAAAGTAGGAATGTGTGCTGGATGTCCATCCCCTGACTCTGTGGACAGCTTTGGTAGAAGAGTGAGGCCAAGTAACCATTACCTGATTGGCTGATGGTCTGTGTGAATGCAATCATTAATACAAGTTGATAATGTGAAATGTCTGTAATCACCATGAAAAAGAGATTTTAAGACTATTATGGGATTTTTGTTTGTAGTAACCTGTATTCTGGTTTAACAAATATATGGTTGATTCAGGTTGTACTGCCCCAAAAATTCAAGTGTGGTGCCAATCGGACAGGGCTAATAGTGCCCCCTTACTTCAACTTCAATTGTCTGAGAATCATTATGCAACACAAATATCATAATGTTTAAGGTCTTGTTGTGCCTCATTCTGTGCTACATCAATACTTTATTTTGTATAAATATTAGATGTAAGATGTAATAAGTATGCAAACAGAACCCAAAACCAATAAAAAACAGGAACATGTTCTCTTTTTACTTCTATTATGCTCAGCCAAAGAAGTGGGAGACAGGTTTGCAGCATTCCTGTGAATGTTTACATGCAATATTATCATATGGAGAGGGCATATATTTTCAGCAAGTGGCTGTGTGTTCGAATTCTGAAGACTAGAGTGCATTGTTAACATAGTGTGGTTATCTTATTGTCACAGGTTTTTATTGGAAAGACTACAGTTCTCTGCTGAGATACACTTCAGTGTAACAATGTAGATTTTATATGCTACAGACCAAATGAATAATCTTTGTTGACATTGTTGCCTAGATGTGGTTAGTATTCAGAAATGCTTGATGGTGCTACTACGCTATGTCTCACTTCATTGGGGTGAGCTTTAAACAGTGGCATCATAAAAATATATTATAATCTTAACATACTTCATACTTGTCACATGTGTAAAACTACAAAATTTATCAGAAAAAGGAGTGATTATGCCATCCTAAGTAAACCTCAGTAAACAGAAAGGGATTAGACAGTAACAAGTCCCTATATTGGGTAAATTGCAAATAAAATGATTGATAGGGTTATATGTATATCATCTCATGGGTTACCTCACAGAACAGTCTGGCTTGCCAGAAATTGCTAAGTAATTCAGTCCTTGTAGATTTGTTTTTAGTTTAAGGATTCATCATTGTTCTTCACTTAAGAGTAAACTCTGCGGGAGCATGAAGAGGTCTAAGTAACTTAAGATACTCCATACCTCTTGGCCCCCAGAGGATATCTTGGGAGCAGGTATAGGTATAAGTAATCTGCAATTTCTCAATGACATCAAGTAGAAATAACCACTTCTAATTTGCCATAATTCGGAGTCAATAATGAGAGTTGGTTTCAGTTTCAAAGATTTATTTTTCTTATTCATTTTCAAGCTTTAATTTTAATGAAAATTTGCAGCACATTGCTAGAAGCAAGTCCCAAAATGTATCCCATTCTAATATACTAAATACATAAAAGAATATTTCTTAGCAGTCTATTCAGAATTATTATCAGCACTCATCTGGAACACTGGAACCGAAAGCAATTTAATGCATTCCGCTAAATCTGAAAGAGAGAGAGAAAAATAACAAGTCTCTGCTAGCCATCTCTATCTGGCTGAATGTCTGCAACTCACTCCTCTCCAAAATTCTCTTCTATGCACTTTCCCTGGGACTTGTTTTATATATCAGAGTGAATATTTAGAAACTTGCAACAATTATCTCAAATATTAGCTCATAACCAATCAGCCAAACGGTATACTTGTCTGTGTGTCATCTTTAGCTTGAGATAGCAGATGAACAATAGCTTCATACACTGGTTTACATATTTGTTACTTATCGAGTCTACTAAAGATACACCATGAAACATTCTGACTCACTTGACTCTCTAAAAAACAAGAAACTTGTAGAAATGTGTAATGCATTACAAGCTCATCACTTCCCTTCTCATGTTTTCACACTATAAGCTTATTTGTAAGTACCAAAGTTTTACATTTCAACAGAGGATTAGTTTGATGTCAAATAAGTAAAAGATATATCTCTCATGGTTTTAGTAGGAAATAAACACCACACAGCGACCATGCTAAGGTTATCATAGAAACATTTCACATATATTGAAGCATGCTGGAATTTGTTAACAATAGCAATTCAAACAAGTCAGTCCGTACATGGGTTATGCAAAGAAATGCTCTTAGAAATGTAGCTTCGGATTAGGCTTAGCTTTCACTCATATTAAATTATTGATTCACTGTAATTTAGCTTTAATAAATAACCCTACCACTTCACCCCTTTGATGATTTGGAACCATCACAACCCACTCACAAAATGTATTTTTCATAATTCACTCTCATGTTCTTCTTCGGTGTCATGTCTTTTCCTTTTCAAATTTTCTCTTTCTTTCAGTCTCTTGTATTCCTCATTCACCTGGTCACACAATTCCATGTCCTTTCCTCCTTCTTTCATTGTCTCTAGCTTTCTTTTTAACTAATATTAATTTTATCATCTTATATATTGCTAGAGTAGATGAGAAGCAAGCCTTTTTCTCCAGTGCCACTTTATAAGATGTCCATCAATTGGACCTCTTGACCTGTCAGAGATTTTTCACCCCTTTCTTCTTCTTGCTGTCTCTGATCACATTCTTTTTCTTGAGTTTCTTCTCATACAGCATATGGTGGCATGCACACCTGTGTTCTTGGTTCTGGCTCATAGAACACTATTTCTTCATATGGATCTGTTGTTCTCTAGGTCTGTGATGCATGCACCCAAGTTGGGATTCCAGCACATTTAACTGCTGTATTTATGATCAGATTAACTTGACAGGGGACTGCCATTGTTGCAATAAACATGACTTTCTCATGTGTTTCTTAATCAGGACCCAGTCACCAGGAACAAGGTCATAGCACTGCTTTTGGTTTGGATTTGCGTAAGTAGCTTCAACCTGTCATGAGACAGAATGCACCACATCAGACAATCCCTTACCATAATCAATTATCATGTCATATGTAATGTTCACAAGTGCATTTGCTGGAACTGCAAGTAGCCTCACTGCTCTCCCCATAAAGACCTAATGGGACAACAAACCGGTTTTCCTGTCAGGTTTACTTCGCAGACTCAGCAGAACTTAGGGTGAAGCATCAGGACAGTTTAAAGCTGTGGAGGCACACACCTTTGCCAATCTTGATTTGATAGTACCATTTAATTGCTGCACTGTTCCAGAAGCCTCTGGATGCTAAGTGCAATGAAGCTTCTGTTCAACTTGTAATGCTGCACACAACATTTTTATTATCTCACTATTGAAGTGAGTACCTCGATTAGATTCCAGGGAGACAGACATACCATCCCTTGAATAAGCTAACTAAACAGTAACTGTGCTACAGTGAGGCTATAATGTTTTCTGCTTGGATAAGCCATCACCCACCTTAAGAAAATACAGACAATTACAAAAACATATTTAAGCCGTTGTTATTAGGCATTTAGATGAAATCCATTTGCATCTGGTTAAAAGGTCCTCTTGAGCTTCCTACATGACTTAGTGTAACCTGTGTTTATTTGCCTAAGTCATCTGTTGACATGCCACACATCGATGACACAGTGCTTCTGCTTGTGCTCTGAATCCGGAATAAAACCAGACATTCTTGAAGGTACAAATCATAGCATCCTTTCGTAAATAAGTCTAGCCATGGAAATGTCTGGTCGTTGGAGGTAACAGGCTATCCGGTAATACTGCTCTTCCATCCATTGAAACCTAAACTTAATTTTTATACATTCCACATCCTGCTCTGATCTAGCTTTGCTTTTCCTATTCTGCAGCATTTTCTTGCATTCTTCTCAATTCGTCCCCATTGTCAGCCATTCTCAATGTCATGGAAAAGGCATTTTGACTTTGTTTTTCATTTGTGAACGAGTTGTTGAATGTGCAAGCTACAATTGCACAATAGTGTTCCACTTCATCAGCATACCTGTTACTGACTGTGTCACAAAACTCATGTCAATGCTGTGCATCTCACACTTCAAAACAGAAGTTTCAGTTGGGAGCTGTAAAGCCTCCCTGCTGACCATTTTGAATAGGCCATCCATATGAGGTCATGAAACCTCTCCAAGACCATAATTGCTCAAAATTGTGGACAACACAAAATCCATAAAGGGTATCTGTGAATATAGTCACTCTCATTTGTGTTGTCAAGCTCCAAACTCTGGCAAGGGCAGTTAATTATGCAGCTTTTGCTGATGTAACATCATGAAGCCTTGAAGCTTAAATCACATCTTGAGTTGTACAGACTGCACAGGCTGCTCCTAAGGAACCCTCATTTGCTCTTTTGCTTGAGCCATCTACAAATAGAATATAATCAGGACCAATTAAAGGCTCATCTTTTATATCTGGTGCGGGTTTGGTGCATAAGTCTATAACATCTGGGCAATCATGTTTAAATTGTTGAGATTCTTCTTCCTCGGGAATCAGCAACAGTGTGCTAGGATTGAATATATGATCTCTTTTTAGACTATATTGCTTCCTCCCAGAATGTCTGCTTATATATTGTCAATCTGGTGTTAGTCAGATGCTGGGTCTTAGTTTTAGTGAGCAATACTTCTACAGAGTAAGGGACCATTACAGTTAAGGGATATCCCATCACAATATGTTCACATTTCTCAAGACTCACACTAATTGCAGCCACCACTTTAAAATATTCAGGCAAAGCGGCACTATAGGATCAAGAGTCACTGGCAAGTAAGGCACATGTTTTTTGGCATCCCATGAGTTCGAGTTAGTGGATGAGAGAGCGCTGCTTTCCCTCTCACTACAGAACAGTATGAAATCCTTGGTGTAGTCAGGGATTCCCTGTGCCAGGGCAAGACAGAGACTTTCTCTCAGCTCTAGGAACACTTTCATGCATTTGTTGTCCCATGGAATTGAATCTGGTAGACCTTTCTGTTTCAGATTCAACAAGGGTTTTGCCAGCAGGGAAAAGTTAGGTATCCAATGTCTACAATAGCCAAACATGCCCCCCAAAAATCCTGACTTCTCCTTGTGTTATAGGTGGACTAACTTTCAAAATTGCTTCAACTCTTTCTCTTGATACTTTTCTCGTTCCTTTCTCAATTTCATGTCCCAAACTCCGGACTTCCTTTTGGCAACATTGCAATTTATTCAGTGACACGTTGACCTTTCTCTGCCAAATTATTTAATAATGCAATGGTGTCAACTGTGCAAAATTATTTTGTCCTTGATGCAATCAAAAAATCATCAATGCATAAGGCCAATACTGATCTTTGTGGTAGATTTAATCATTCCAAAGTCTTTTTCAAAATGTGGTTAAATATTGAGGGCCTCTCAGAGTACCCTTGTGGGACACAACACTATGCAAACACTTTTTCTCAGAACACGAAAGAGGACAGATACTGAGGGACAGATTTAAGAAACGTGTTGCTACACCTAGTGCAGCGCCACTTTCCTTGCGCCTCTCAGCACCCCCCTACCGCCACCTTGTGTGCACCTTATTTAAAATATGGTGCACCATGGCACAGAGTGGGGGAAATAGCTTATTTTTTTTCATGCTATTGATGTATTCTGCAGGAGTAGTGCCACAACTTGGGTGCTACTCCTACAAAGTTCATAGGTGCCCATTATAAACAATGGAAGACCTCTTTTAATGCCTGCTCTGAGCAGGCGTTAACAGTGCTGAAAAAATGGCACAAAGAAATCTCCTAGATTTCCTTGTGCCATTCTTTCAGCCCCCTTATTGGGGAAACGGTCCTGCGCATTCATTATGCCTGGCGCAGGCATAATGTGGTGCAAGGGTTTACAAAGTGGTGCAATGCGTTCATTGTGCCACCCTGTAAATATGGTGCAAGAAAATGCCACTTTAGCAACGCCTTAGAGGGGAAAAAATGACAATAGGGCAGTCCTACGTTTGTGCTAGGGGCTCTTAAATATGCCCCTGACTGTCTTGGTGCAATAGAATTGAGAAGAAAGCTTGACAAAGATGAAGAACTGAAAACAATTCAGTTGTACATGGAATCTGATATAGTATGGTGGCTGTACTCGGTACCACAGGACAGCATGGGATTAGGATGCCATTCACCTTTTTTAAAGCCTGCACTATTCTAAACTTGCCATTAGGCTACTGCAGTCCCATAATTGGTGAGTTGTATAGACTCCCAATTATTCTCTCAAGATGCCATTCTCTCACATATCATTGACAAGGGGTGTTATTCTGGTATCATGTGATAAGACAGGGTTGTGGGGATAACTGCACACATTCTGCTGAATATTCTGACAAATCTCAGGTCTCAATCCAAGCACAAACTACATAATGAAAAAAAACATATTTGTTGAATCAAGATGTGTTTGTCCTGTATGCTGCTGAAACACCTTCATCAACCTTTCATAATACTCATGCACTGCCTCTTTCACTTCCTGTTGCATTCGATTCAACCTCAAGTAAGTCAAATCCTTAGGTTAAGTTCTCCCTTTCAGGAATAAAATTGTCTCATTATATTTAGTGATACCACAGGCAATGGTGCATTAATGACAGGATCTCTCGCAGGCTGTGCATCTGGCCATTGAACAGCAATTTTGAATTCTGCCCACTAGCCTATTGGAACCACAATATCAACAAATGTATTCAAATCTTCCCATAGTACCTTTGAACTATTAACACATCTCTTCACTTGTGTATACCATTGCATTGGGCTTTTATTTGTAAATGCTACAATATCACCTCTACTCCACGGAACATGTACGTACCCTCCACCTGATATTTCCCAGTTGTCTCTTTGTTTTCTGACTGGACTGCTTGTTTCTTTGTATCTTCAGCCTCTTTAGCCTATTTCTTTTTATTTTTTTATTTTTGTACTCATTTGATTTAAAATATGTTTAACTCACTCCATTTACACACACATTTGATTAATTATAAACATGAATAAGCATTCTTGAAGAATGCATGTTCTCTTTTGCCACATCATTCGATTGCACTTGAAAACTTCTTTGAAGTGGTATGCTTTTTGAAATATCAACCTCATATTTATTTGCCAGTTAATCTGCCATGAACTGTTGCAGCTTTCCTTGTAATTCCTTGACATATATAGACCAATTGTTTTTCTTGGTAATGTTCTATGTAATCTATCTAAACAATCCCTAATTATTCTTCCAACTCAACTTTTAATTGGGGCATATTTAAAGATGTATCCTTTACACAGCTAAATTAATTATGTAATAAAAAAGCAAGACACTTGCATGAATTCATAAAGCATTCCAAGTTCATCACTTCCTTTTCCATATGTTTTCACACTATAAGCTTATTTATAAAGAAGCAAGTTCAACATCCCAATAGCAGATTTGTTTAATAGAAAGAAGTAAAAGATGTAACTCTCAATGTAATTCAGTGGCAAGTTAATATTACGATAGAAACATTTCACATCATTTGAGGCATGAGTATTAAATTATTGATTAATTGGATTTTATCTTTAATAAATCACTCTATCACTTCATTGGCTCTTGCTGACTAGTAGGAATGGACAGCTGAACCAACATGACCCATCCGAAGTGATTATCACTGTATGCTTGTATGAACACATAAGTTGTTAGTTTAGTATTAGTATCGGTCCATCCCATGTAACTTTTCTGTTTATTAATGCCCATTTTTGCTTTTTTCGTGGTCATCACAATGTACTAGAGATCACAGGGACGTCCAGTTAAATAAATCAGCATGTCACTGTTATAATTCATGTGTCTGTGACAGCCCAAGGTCGGTTGAAACTAATATTGGTTTATTTTGGTAGTACTTGTGAATTGGCAGACATTCAAATTACCACAGGGGTAATAGCAAGTAAATAGTGAAGAGCCAAGAGAGTACTGTGTTTTATATTTTGTGTGAGAGCTTTTGGTCTTGTGTGTACATAAGACTCACTGAGTAAAAATCACTTGCATATGTTAAATGTTAATTTGCTTTGTCTGATATGGCATACTCATTAGAGCAGGACTCCAACGAGTGATGAAAGCGTCTAAATGTACTTCTTAAAATGTTTTTGTCTTCATACAGGTATCAAATAGGGGTGTGCATAATTTGCTTTTGCATAATTACTTGACATTTTGCAAAAAATATGCAAAATAGTGCATATGTGTTCAAAAGACAAAAATGGTATGTGACACTACATTTTGGTGCAAAATGTGTCCTCCTATCCAGTTTTGACAGAAGGCATTCCTTCCAAAAAGCAGCTGTTTGCGTTGTGATTCATCCCATTGCTCCAGTGTACTCACACAAATTGTTTGCTATGAACAGCATGTGATTATGTGACATTGCATAATACCCATATTTTGTGATTTTTGAATAACAAGTGCAATGCAAATTACCAAAATTATGTCAGTCAAAATAACTTTATTTTGGCACAAGACGATAAAAGTACAATAAAATTAGATTGAAGTAAAAGAATGCATAAAAACAATAAAAATATCAAGGTGATACACCAGTACAACATTTCCAAGAAAGAAAATCATAATCAGCTGGAAACATCATAGGTACAATGGCCAGATTAATCTAGGGTGACGGACAATATCTAAAAATCTGTAAAACATAAAAATATTTAAAGCAACCAAGTAGAAGTCGAACAGCAATTAGCAGATAGACCATTAAAATCACTATACTGATAAAATGGCCCTAGGGAGAGGTCACAAGTCATGATGAGGGAGAAGACGTTTCCTTCTGATGAACCACATTAGGCCCAAGTATCTAACAACTACAAAAGCATGCAAAGGGCAAGAATTTGATCTTAAAATTCAAAGAACAGTACAATGCATGTGCCCAGTTGTCTACAAATATGTGCTAGCTAAGTGGATCATAGATGAGTGTAAACTAGACAGGCATACGGAAACATTGTAGGAAAGTACCATCTTTATTCTCATGTTACCCCCAATTTCTACCTGTATGTCGGTATGTTTTGCCTGTTTCGCTGCGATCCTGCTAGCCGGGGCCCCAGTGCTCATAATGAAAACTCTATGTGTCATTGTGTCTTGCCTGTCTCACTGCAATCCTGCTAACCAGGACCCCGGTGCTCATAGTTTGTGGCCTATGTGTGTGTTGTCAGTAGTGCTTAACTGTGTCACTGAAGTTCTGCTAATCAGAACTTCAGTGATTATGCTCTCTCTGCTTCCAAATTAGTCACTATAGTTTAGTGACTTCATATTCCATTTCCAATTGGCACACTGGACCCCGCTTATAAGTCCCTAGTATATGGTACCTAGGGAGAATTTCTTTTACCACCCATGAGGAGCTCAGACAAACCCTTTCACAGGACTGCCACTGCAGCCTGCGTGAAATAGTGCACATACTATTTCACAGCCATTTTCACTGCACTTAAGTAATTTATAAGTCACCTATATGTCTAACCTTCATTTACTGAATGCTAGGTGCAAAGTTACTAAGGGCCAGATGTAGGAAGCTAAATAATTGCGAGTCGGAAATTGCGAGTCGTTGCGACTCGCAATTTCCGACTCGCAAAATGGTATCCAACAAGAAAAAGCGACTTCATTTTGCAACTCGCAAATGAAGTCGCACCGCAGATTGCGAGTCCGCTGTTAGCGAGGTCGCTTTTTGCGACCTCGCTAAAAACTGACTCGCAAATTGCAAATGGGTGTCGCAAGTTGCGACTGTGCCGCAAATTGCATGCAGGTGCAGCAAAACAGTCTGGAAAACACTTCCTGGCTCTTGCTGATGACATCGCAGCCAGGAAGTTATCAAATACACCTGGCAGGAGGGAGGACCACACTCTTTTCTAACTGCTGAGCAACCACCTGGAGGAACAGCAGCAAGAATGGAAGACTCAGGCAGTGCAAGCAGGAAGAGAAAACTGAAGTTCTCTGAAAAGGAACTTGAGGTGCTGACAGAGGAATGCTGACAGCACCATGACCAGCTGTTTGGAAGGGCTGCCCTGAGTGTTCCAGACACGGAAAAGAGGAGGATCTGGCAAGACATCCAGGAGAGGGTCAATGCCATAGGGGTGAGCCACAGGAGTATAGAAGAAATAAAACAGAGGTGGTTTGACCTGCACTCCAGGACAAAGGAGAGGGTGGCAGAGCGCCTCAGGGAGATGAGGGGCACAGGAGGAGGCCCATCCACTGTTCCACCACCCACACCCGTGGAGGAACTGGTGGAATAGACCATTGAGCCTGAGGCAGTGGTAGGAATGGGAGTACTGGACACGTCAGCGCCAGGGACATCAAAAAGTGAGTACCATGAAACATGCATGTACACCCATAACTGCCATACCCCCACCCACCCAGTACACAGTAGCAGGCACAACCAAACTAGCTCCATTCCAGACTTGCAACCACCAGAATGGTGCATTATGGGCAATGTAGTACAGTAGTCAGCTTATAGGCAACTGTTTATTAGGAGGCATACAACAGATGTTAGATACTGACAGTGTGTTCACTATGTCCCACAGGTCTCCCTCAAGACACCCCCACCAGCCAGTCCGTCCAGGGTGCAGAAAGCTGCCCACAGGCTGCACAGGAGTCTGAATCAGCCACTACAGGGCCCAGCACCACACCACCACAGTTCCCTCTAGCTGAACCAATGGACATGGTGGAAATAGACACAGAACCTGGTCCCAGCCACAGTGTCAGACAGCAGGACCCTGAAGCACCACCGCATCGCAGACGCAGACTCCATGTCCAAGCAGTGTCCCAGGAGGATGGAGGTGACTCATCCATGTCCGCAGCGGAGGCAGCCCTCATATCTGGTCAGCGCCTGCAAACAAGGCAGATGATAATCATATCTGGGGCAATGCAACGGACGGAGCATAATTTCACCACTGGGCTGGAAGAAGTGAACACACAGTTCACACGTTTGAACGATAATGTCAGTGACCTTGCTCTCTCCATACTTCAACTGGTAACAGAACTAGTGTCAGAGAGACAGAGTGCAAGGCACCGCGAGTGGAAACTGGTACACAGATTGGACCGCATGGCTGCATCCATCGCCCTCCTCGCAGTCAACACCACAGGGCTGTGACGCCGTACTGTGAGTTTGCAGGTAGACTTGGGCCACTTTGCAGGGAATGTGGCTCGGGGACTGGGTCGCATTAGCCACGCTGTAGACATGCTGTAGGCTAGACAGGTGGCTAGGGGCACGGCAGAGACACCTCAGGATAGTGAGGAGGGGTCCACCGTCAGCAGCGCATCTGCCACAGACACACATGTCTTGAGGAGTGGCAGTGCACGTCAGGGGTCTGCTGACACACCGAGCACTAGCCATGCTGGGCGTCCCAGGCGGAGGTGTTAGGCCCATGCACTGCAAGACACATGAGGCACATGAAGTGAATGTGTCCTCATTGCAGGTGGACATTTACAGCCCCTTCACAAAAGTTCAGTTCTTCACTTATTAGGTTCACGTAATAAAACCTCTTGTTTGTTCCACTTCACAACTGGGCTCTTTGTGTGTGACATTAGTGTGTGTGGTGACAGTTACCACGTACCTTCCAAAGTATTGGTTTTCAATGTGGTCCCGTCTCTGTCTGACTTGATTTGCAATGCTTCTATCCCCGGGATGGCGATGAGGTAGCTCTTGCTCCTCATCCTCCGAATCTGGGTCTTCAGGGGTGATATGTAGCCCACGTCTGGTGGCAATGTTGTGCAGTATAGCGCATGCGCCAACTATCTTGAATGCTGTTATTGGGGCATACTGGAGTGCACCTCCACTTCTGTGGAGGCATCACAATCTTGCCTTTAACAGTCCAAAGGTCCTCTCTATGACATATCTGGTCCTCCTATGTGCACTGTTATATCACCTCTCATTCTCATTGCTGGGTGTTAGGTATGGGGTAAGTATCCATGGTCGTAGCGTATATGCACTGTCACCTGTTTGGCAAAAATGAACAATGTTAGCAGGGCATAGATGGTTTCTACAGTGACCTGTGTGTATGTTTTCAGGGTGTCTGCAGCAATACCTAATAGATATCTGTCTCCAAACTCCCCACGTTCTAGGTGTTGGTGTATCCCACTGTGCCTGAAAATGTACGAGTCATGTGCACTCCCTGGAAATTTGGCTACCATGTCAGTAATGACATAATGGGCGTCACATACCACTTGGATGTTCAGTGAGTGGGTACACTTCCCGTTGCGGAACAGATATTCCAGATTTGCAGGAGGGCATATTTGTATATGTGTCCCATCTACACACCCTATCACATGAGGGAAGTTGGCAATTCTGTAGAATTCCAACTTGGTGCTGTTGATTTCTGCCTCATTCCTGGGTAGGTATATGTATCTGGACATGTGTGTGTGAGTATGGCATCTAAGAAACATCTGAAGAACCGTGAGAGTGCACTTTGGGATACCCCACCTGCCACAGAAATGACACCCTGATAGCTACCGAGGCCAAGAGGTGCAGTGAGCATAGCACTTGCACATGTGTGGGGATGGCGCTGTCGCGCAGAGTCTGACGTTGAAGCTGCACATTGAGTAGATCTATTAATTCTAGTATTGCTGCACTGCTGAGTCTGTATTTATCATATATCTCCTCCTCTGTTTGTTGGAAAAGTGTCTGCCTGGTTCTGTATATCCTCTCCTGTCTCTGGCTCCTCCTCCTCCGATGCTGTGCGGCGTGGACTCTCCTCCTCCTTGCTATCACATATAGCTCAGCCATCTTGAGGAACCCAGAGGCCTTCTGGGTCTCCTTTTATACTTTGGTTATGGTTACCACCTGCTCTGAGTTAGTGGTAATTTGGGTGTGCAAAATGGGCTTTTTGCGACTAGTCACAATTTGCGAGTGGCTTTTTCATATGGTTTGCGTCTCGCAAATTGCGTCTCCCTATTTGCGGGTCGCACAATGGGGTCGCAGAATTTGCGAGTCGGTAATGGCTCGCGTCGCAATTTGCGATTCGGAAATGGGGTTCTTGCATCCCATTTCCAAATTTGCGGGTCGCAAATTGCGATTCGGGCCATTTGGGACTCGCAAATTTTGCTACATCTGGCCCCATGTGTGAGGGTACCCTTGCACTAGCAAAGGTGCCCCCATGCTGTCCAGGGCCAACTCCCAAGACTTTGTGAGTGCGGGACACCATTACACGTGTGCACTACATATAGGTCAATACCTATATGTAGCTTCACAATGGTAACTCCGAATATGGCCATGTAAGGTGTCTAAGATCATTGAATTGTCCCCTCATTCCAATTCTGGTATTGCGGGGGCAATCTCATGCATCCCATGGGGCTCTACCATGGATCCCCAGTACTGCCAAACCAGCTCTCTGAGGCTTGCACTACAGCTACAGCTGCTGCCACCTCACAGACAGGGTTCTGCCTTCCTGGGTTCTGAGCAGCTCAGTCCCAGGAAGGCAGAACAAAGTGTTTCCTTTTCAAGGAGGGTGTTACACCCTCTCCCTTTGGAAATAGGTGTTACAGAATTGGAAAGGGTAGCCTCCCAGAGCCTCTGGAAATGCTTTGAAGGGCACAAATGGTGCCCTCCTTGCATAAGCCAGTCTAAACCAGTTCAAGGACCCCAGTCCCTGCTCTGGCGCAAAACTGGACTAAGGAAAAGGGAGTGACCACTCCCCTGTCCGTCACCACCCCAGGGGTCGTGCTCAGAGCTCCTCCAGTGTGTCCCTGGCGTCAGCCATCTTGTTTTCCAAGGTGTGGGGACACTCTGGAGATCTCTGAGTGGCCAGTTCCTTGCAGGTGACATTAGAGACCTGTCCTGATAGGTGCATACCTGATTAGGTATCCAAACCCCCTCTCAGGGCTATTTAGGGTCTCTCCTGTGGGTTCCTCTTTAGATTCAGCTTGCAAGTTTCCACCAGGAATCCTCTGCAACTCCTGCTTCATCCTCTGACTTCGGATCAATCGCAGACTGCTCCAGGAATTGCTGTAACTGCAACACAGTATCCAGAAGGGCTACTTCTACTCTGCAACTTCAGCTCCAGCCAGCAACTGCAATAGTTTCCATGGTGTGCACGCTCTGGGGACTCCCTGTATTCACCCTGCACCAAAAGGACTGAAGAAATTTCCAATGGAGTGACAGAGTCACTTCCCTGCTCCAGCAGGCATTTTCTAAGACAACAACTGGTTCTCCCGGGCTCCTCTCCTGTTGACAAGCGTGCTTCTTGGTACACAGGTGGTGGTCATCTTCACCTCCCGAGGCCTCTGTGCACTATTTGCAAGAATCCTTCATGCACAGCCTGGCCCAGGTTCCCAGCACTCTATCCTGCCACGCTCAACTCACTGAGTTGTTCTCCGGTGGCATGGGACCTTCTTTTGTAGTGCTGCAGCAACTGCAATTCGCACATTCTTTGTCCCCATGTCCTGGGACCTCCGTGGGTGCTGCCTGGTCATCTGTGGGCTCATTCCTGTCCCTAGTTACTTGAGCTGAATGTTTTAGTTGTTTGCAGGGCAGGGCCTGACGTCAAGAGCCACTAGACTATCGGCCATGTTCCTGTCGCTAAAGGTTAGCTCAATCACATCACAGTGCAAATTACTTGTGAAGTATCTCCTAGCACTAATAAACTGAATAACCATAAATGACTGAGTGACAGCCCCTCATGTGTCTTATGTGTTGTATAACATTGTTTTTAATAAAGTCCTTGTCCTCGTAGATAGTGTAGGAGGGCAATTTGGGGGCATTCATCATAGCAATTGAGTTATTGGGGGGGTGCTTTTGAGATTATGATCAAAACTGGCTGATGGTTGCTTCCAAGTGATGGGTTAAGATTGTTATTTGGTCTACCACTTTTTAAATGGGCACTAGGTGGTTTTGACAGATGGAAATTGCTCTGAAATCTATTTGGCTTTAAAAGTCATGGATGGTGTGACCTCAGGTGAGTCTTCTCAGGATCTTTGAATTGCCTCTGGCCAGTATCAGGGGTTAGCCCTAGGTGAGCATGTGCCAAGATTGGTTTTACAGATTGTTCATAGGGCATAAGTATTTGGCTGTCTGGTGCTTCTTGAGTATCTGAAGTACTCTTGTACCTGAATATCAGGAGTTGGTCCATCTAACTAGTCAAACACACTGTCATAAGCTGTAGCCCTTTTATCCCTGGATACCCATTGCTATCACAATATTTTTGTCAATGTTATCTTTACATGGTGTCCTTACAAGCTTAAATGCCTTAGTATTTGGTTCTCTTGTACTATTCGAGAAACACTTTGCCATAATTTTGTTACGTTAAAATCTAAAATACAAACGTTATTCTCAACCTAATCCCTGCTATTTTTATCGTGGTGGGGAAGGTCCAACACTATTAAAATTATGATTGTGTCCACATTTTAAATTCTACTTCTGTTTTACCATTTAAAATTCCTAATTACTATTTCAAACAAGTTGTCTTTATTTGTCCACAATTTCAATGGAATAATAAAATTCTCTGCATTTCTCTCGCTAAGCTCAAATGACTTAACAGTGAGGGGAGGGTATATTCCCAGATTTTAAACAATATCATTCCTGTTTTTTATCAGACAGTTCAGTGCTTTGACTAATGAGTTCCAGGGCCAACCTAAATCTATGTGAATTATTTTTAAAGGTATTTACCCAATATTTTTTATTTAAATACACTATTTATGTTACACTGTACCCTTATATTTAAAAAAATCCCATTTTAAAATACTCACATCTTCTACTAAATAGACAATTCTTTGATAAATTTAGATTCCAGCAATGTTTTTGTACTCCTCCATTTGTATAATAAATATCTTAAGTTACATAATTGATTTTACTATTTTAAACATTGGAAGGAAAAAGGTATTACCTATGTACATCAGTTTGTGAAGGATGTTATTATTGCAACTTTTACATACTTACAAACTCAGTATATTTTACTTGACTCCTTTTTAGAGGAATATAAATGCATTTTCTTCGCTAGTCAATCTTTTTTCTCTAAGTACCATGTAACCCCTGATACTTTTTTACCAATACCTAGTGTTCCTCTTGATAAAGTTTTGCATGGCACCATTCCTAAACCTTCCCTCAGTTATAGCAGTCTACTTGCCCCACCGTGCATTAAAACAAAAGCTGTTTGGAACTGCCATGGGAAAAATATTTATCTATCTCATTCTCTCCCCAATTTTGGGACATATTATAGCTTAAATTATTCACAACCTCTATGTCCACTCATATTGCACAGTCACAATTTGTTATCTACCACAGACTTCTTGTTACTCTGAAACATGTTGATAAATTTTACTCATCTATTTCCACTCTATGCTGGTCTTCTTGTAAATATACTGGCTGTTTAATTCAGCTGTTGTAAAATTGTTGCCATTTCACAACTTCCTGGACTTGACTTTGGGCCATATGTACAAACACATTTTCCCATTGACACAGAATGGGAAGAACCCTTTGCTACATCTAGCCCTTTATTCCAAATGTTCAACAATGTTTCAATGTAATATTCTGTTTAGATTGCACAACGTTTTTCTAGGTTTGCCAGCACCTAATATGAATCTGCTATCTAGCATACCTCTACTACTAGATCTTCTTAGTGCACTTGCCTCAAAAAAGTAATTCTTTCTTGTTTGAAAGATTTTTCCAAGTTATCTATACTTACAAGGAGGAATTGTGTATGTGATGAGCATAGAATGCATGGTATATCATCCTCTACCTTACAACAAAAAATAAAATCTGATTTATATTGGCTACTCTTTTCTATTTTTCTTTAATTGCACTCATCAATTTCCTAATCTATATTTCTCTTGCTCTCCTCTTTCTCTTTCCCTCACCCTCTCCCTTCCCTTCTATTCTTTCTTTATTTTCCTTTTTCTATCTTTTCCTCTTTTAAAAAAAAAAGAATCAAAAAGTTTAGGTTTTTTTTCTCTACTTCTATTCACAAATGTTTTAATAGGCATCTCATTATTTTACTGTTATTTCTTAAGTATCACAATTGGTTTCTGTTAGTCCCAAAAAATATTTTTTTAGAAAAAGAAGCTTACTGGATATTTAGGGACACTGTTTACACCCTGAGACAGATTAAAAAACTAGATCACCCTACCACAAAGGAAATGTTTTTGGAGACATTGTTTTTGGCTTGTAGGATTACCTCATTCTTGTCACATTTTAGTGATGGGATATGCTGAAGAAAGAGGTGATGTTGTAGAGGTTCAAGATTAAGCTTTTATATTAAAGAATGTACAGAGGCCTGTCTTGGCTGATTGCTTGTGCAACAAGTATCAAAAATAGATGTAGTACTTTAATGAAGTGACCGGGGCTAGCGTTTACTCCTTGTGAGTGCCCTGGAAGGCCTGTGAAAAAATAATTCTTGCAGTAACAATTGGGTTGGCTGTGGAAGACTGTGGATCAAATTGGTTAGTGTGTATATTTTAGATGAAAGGGTTTTAAAGTGAATGGGGGCTGCAAATCAGAAAGTCCCCCAAAGCCCTTCCTTCAATAACTCAGGATAGGGCAGCTTTATTTAATATGGACTAATTTACATTATAGCATAATATCTAGTGGCGTACATGCTAATAGACAAAAGCTACAGAATGATCAAGAGTCTGGCCCTCATTTTAAGTACAGAAGGAGGAGATAATTTCTTCCCTAAACCCTGATGTAGGTCAACAGACCAGATGCAACCTAACAATATCGTTTTTAGATTGGCTACCACTGATTCTGAGAATTCAATTTTCACTTTTCTGGAATGCATTTTTGGTTTGTGGTATATCTATCCGTTATTTTACTGTCTAGCTGAAAGAAGTTGGCAAAACAGATTTTTCTAAGCCATAAATCTCTGCTATCATCACAGATGGTTTGATGTCAAATACTGTAGAGAAAAAAGGTCTTGCACATCTTTATGAACCAGACCCTTTTTTGTACAGAATCTCGCTAAATTGGTCCTATGCACAGTTAACAACAAAAAAAGAGTTCAATTTAGAGGGCTTTAAGCAATATGAAAAAAAACAGAAAAATCCTACAACTATAGAGATTTGTGGATGTTCGGGGCCTTGGAAAGACACGGGAAGGGGTAGTTTGTTCCCTATACTAGGGGCTATGATCTCTAGAAGTAGAAAGCATAAATTGCAACCTTAATCATTAAGAGGTCTCAACCCAGCTCCCTAAATCCATAGAAAGAGATTATAATCTACATTATGAGAAATTTATTTCTGAGTAGTTTCCCTGAAATATGTCAGAAGCCTCAACAGATGTTCCAAATTTGGCCCTACTCCAGTGTCAGCCTTGGTTGTCACACATAATACAGTATTAATAGGCCTCACAGAGCATGCTTTGCATCTCTTGCTGGATGTCTTGTCATAAAATTGCTAAGGAAAGATCATAATCATTAGTTAAATAAATTACAGTTAAAATTTGGGTCCCTAACTACACTCCAAAGTGGCATTTTAAGTTTAACAGTCAGAGACTGGATTTTTTTTTTTTTTATTTGACTTTGCCTCTGGCTGTTGGAAAGAGTAAATTGCCTTTGACTTGAACAGCTGGTGGTGTAGTAAACGTCTGACTGCAGCTTTGGTGGGGTCTTGTGTTTCTATTTCATCATTTGTGTATTAGGCTACTTCTATAGATGCTGCCTACTATGGAGCTGAACAGTGGGACCACAAGAAATGTGCCCAAGTGATCAGAACAGAAAATAGGTTTCTGAGAGTCATGCTTCTTTATAGGCAGGAAATTACAATAGTTGCTCCCAGGGGAAAATTATCACTGAGAAACATCAGCTAAATATCTGTCCACAAGCCTGTTCTACTCTTTGTAAGGCTATGCTCCAATCCAAAATATGGTACAGATTTTCATAGCATCAAACCAGTATTTATTATACCTTCATAACCCTTTTTACAATGCACTGTTGAAAAGTAGAAAACACACTCTCTTAAACTGTTATACAAATCATAAAG
The DNA here is from genome assembly GCF_031143425.1 of Pleurodeles waltl. NCBI lineage: Eukaryota > Metazoa > Chordata > Amphibia > Caudata > Salamandridae > Pleurodeles > Pleurodeles waltl. Next base: position 122,492,015 of record NC_090439.1, read on the forward strand.
CTTTGTATGCACTCAGAAGAAATCCTCCTTCTTTAAGGAATGCTTGTTCTGTCTTAGATTTGATATTTTGATGTTAATGATGTGTTAGATAATAACAGGTTAAGAAATGTTGTTATCCACAATTAACAAGGTGGTGGATAATGGCAAAATGACTCTAGTGTATTATTTATGGTACAAGTGTGGTGTGTTTACCGTGAATTATCCAGTGGGTAACGTGCTATTTTATGAAAAATGTATATGAAGATTTGTAGAAGGTGTAGATGTGGGTGAAGCAGGTAGAAGAAATAATCCCCTCTCATGGTGGTTCTATTACCTCACTTATGACTACATATTCTAGGTTCTATCCAGTGTGGATTGTTTAGGGGGATTTGCAAGGGGATTCAATTAGCCCCAATTTGTGCTGTGATGCTGTTTGTGCTGTGGTGAATAAAGCTCTTCTACAGCTACAGGCTTTGTGTGGTGATTGAACCCCTGATCCATCACATCTTGGTAATGAGTTGGCTACAACCCTTGATCCATGTGGTTGAAGGTCACATAGGAAGAGCAAATCAGATCAATGACTGATTTGAAGATTCAGTAATTGGTAGGTTAAGGAACTACTGTTGGTCATGCCAGTTTGTGCAGTGTTTGAAGTAAAAAGTTAACTTATGGGATTGTTGTTTTATTTGCTCATCGTTCCTTTCAAGATATTATTTCCAGCTCTGTTGTTTAAGTAACAACCTTGAGCACAATAAGCTCACAAGCATGTTATTCCTTGAGCAAGGTTCCCTTGGCAACTCGATTGCCATGTTATGCCCATGCTGCTTCGCAAGGAAGTGATCGACTGCTGTGGCTCAATACGGTACCCAGTCCTAGCATAATTTGTTTGTGTATATGTACAAACACACAGTACTGGAGGCCATTTTGAATTGGGATTCACCCGAGTCAAGAGGAAAAAAAGAATTCACCTGAGCATGCTGTACCTACAAAGCAAACAATCATATTACATTGGAAACTTGCCTGATTCCATGATTGTTAGGCACTTCTTCCGTTAATTACACTGTTGTGCATCAGGAAATCATTATTTGCTAACGTTTGGAATACAAGTGACCCAATGTGTCATGTCTTACACTGTGATATGCACACAATTCAAGCACTTGTCTGACAAAGTGGTCCATCGAGAGTGACAGCTGTTCTTGTACACTGTTATACACTTTTTAGATTTGCGTGTCAAGAATCATTCTGTGATATGCACAGACATAACTGCATGTTGCTCTGCATATCAAGGTTACACTTTGATATGCACACATTTGACTCACATGTGCGATGGAATGATCCATCCAGTGTTGGGCAGTTGTTCTTGTACACTGTGATACCACACATTTTTTAACTTTCCTGTCAGGTACCAATCTGTGAAAAGCACAGCTAGGTTGAAACTGATTTGACAGTAAAGAGTGGGAGTCTCTGTTTCTCCAGACACCGGGTAATCCACCCATACCATGGAAAACCCAGTTTAGGACATTAACCAAGTACATTGGTACTATTGGTAGAAATAAATACTTCCCTGAAACGAAAAGGTTCCTGTTAGGACATAACCTGGGTTTTGAAGGACAATCCACTTATGAACACCTACTGCTCTATGCATTGATGGAGGATGAAGAAGGCATAGACGAGTATCAATTAACAATAAGGAAGTTAGAAAAACAGTTTGATGTTTCACCTTGTTTAATTGTTAATAGACACTAATATTTCACAAGAGAACATCATCAGGATTAATCTATTGATTTTCATGTTGTGGTGATGCATGTTCTTGAAGCTGGTAGTGAATTTGAGAACTTTACACCTCAAATAATTTGTGATCAAATAAAGTGAGGTGTTTTGGGACAGGAAAGGTCAAGAAAAGCTACTTATGTTGAAGAATCTAAAGAAGAACATAGAGATTGCAAAGGGCATAGAACTAGCATAAAGATCTTGCAAGGTATTGACATATAGGGATCAAAGCGGAATTGCCCCAGTGAAAGACAGTTGGAATTACTAACAAAGGGGGCAAAATAAAAAATATGAGCCAAAATGTGGATTTTTTTAGGCAGAGGAATGTTTGTTTCAGATGTGGGTATCCCAGCCACATGCCTAATGGTTGTCATTTTCCTACAGATAATGTCAATTGCAGAGAGAGAGTGATCAGTGATAGGTCTGAAGATGAGTAAGACTATGAAAGAGAGGTAGTGCTAGTAGTTTAGGGTGGTGAATCTAACTCTGTTAACCACTATTAGGATATTGTAGTGGATAGGAGTAATTGACCAACGACAAAGAGAAAGTACCATCATCTCACATGCAAGGTAATGTCTGGATGTAATCTTATAAGTCTGTTTTGAAGGACTATTTGGGTAAGATCAAGGGGCTCAAACATAAGATTGAATTCCAAATAGGGGCAAGTCCAGTTAAACATAAATTAAGAAATGGGCTATTCAGTGTGAGGGAAGATTTAGTTGATGTCCTGAAGGAGATGTGTGATGGTGGTATAGTCAAGCCAGTGGACCCCTCGCTCTGGTTGTTTCCATTGGTAAGAGGGTGGAATCTCACCCTCTTCATTGAATTGATGACATTATCACCATGGTTGCGGGTGCTAGAGTATTTAACAAAATTGATCTGGCATCTGCGTGTCAGCAAGTCAACTCAAACGATTCTTTAAAATGTCTTATTGCTTTTGTTTCTTCAGTAGGTACTTTCCAATTTAAGGGGAAGCCTTTGGGATTGGCATTGTTTTCTTCCCTTTTCCAGTGCATTTTGGAAAGCAGTCTTCATGATATCAAGGATGTTTTTGTATTTCAGGTTTGCCTTTTGGTCGCAGAGGAAATTTTGGAGGAACATGACAAACTGATGAGCATTGTCCTGAAAACATTGGAGAATGCAGGGATTGTTGCCAACATGAACACAAGTGAATTTGGAAAGAGTACTATTGAGTACTTAGGATATATCATCTCAGAAAAAGAGGTACAGGTTTGGTTGAAGCTATCACAAAAACTCCTCTGCCAGGGAATAAGTTGCTTCCTTTTTAGGTGTTTGTGAGTTCTACGCTGAATTTATCAAAAAATGATCTGACAAAAATGTTTGTGAGGGATGATAAATGTCAAGATGAAAATTCATCTTTAAAGAATGACATTGTATCTGTTAAATAAAGTGTTAGCACTGAAAGATCTGACTAAATAATGTATCAGTAATGTGGATGTGGGCAATGATGGGTTGGGAGCTATGGTGGCTCAATCCATGCAAGGTGCTAAGAAGACGGTGGGTTTTGGAACCAGAGCTTTGAGAGACAGTGAAAAGATTTTCTCCATCATAGAGAAGGAACTTTTAGCATGTTGCGGTGCTGTTGAATGTTTTAAATGTCTTATCTGAGGAAAGAAATTTACATAAAAGACAGATCACAAGCCATTAGTGAACATCTTGAGTAGAACAACTATCAAGGACCATATGCCCAGAACAGCCGGATTGAGTTCCAACAATTTACATATTGAATACATTTCCGGAGGAGAAAAAGTAGAGTTGATTGTTTGTCACAAACACTTATTCCCAGTAATGAACATGGCATGTGTTTAGAGGAATAGGATGAAGAATGTTTGATAGCGATCATTGATGTGTGCAAAGAAAGTGGTTTTAATAAGTATGAATGATTTGCCATCATGCTGGAGGATGAAGACTAGTCAAGTGGTATGCTAAAGAGGAGTGACCAAGGAAGAAGTTATTGCCTGTGAGGTTGCAGTTCTTTGTGAAGATAGTGGATGAGTTTTTCTTTAGAGAGAAATGAAACTTTGATGTGAGGTGACAAGCTCAGACCTCCTAATTGTTTAAGAGAGATAATAATCATTGTCTGACCGTGAAGGAGATTTGGGACAGACTATCACACAGAGGAAGATAAGGGTCAGTTATTGGTTGTAGGTGATAAATACGGAGATAGCCACAATGGTCAAAGCATGCACAATATGTGATAAAGGGGTGAAAACTGAATCCATTCCATTGCAACCTAGTGAGCTACCTGATAGTCCTGGGTTGAAACGAGCAGTTGGTTTCATTGGACCTTTCAACTGATTCCACGGAGGTGTAGATTTGCCGTTGTAGCAGTAGATTATTATTACAAGGGGTGGGAAGTTGAGTTTGTGAAAGAATCTAATACTAGAGTTATTTATCAAATTTACCCCAAACATTTTTAAGAGTAGGTTGCCCTAGACAGACTTTGTTGGACTGTGTTGGAAATGGTGTAGAACTTGCTTCGAAATAAATGAGGGAGTTTTAAAAAAACAATTCCATCAGGCACATTTGTGAAAAAATGAATCGTACACTGGTGGAATGTGTACAATGGGCAGTTCAGAATGAAGTTAATTTGTTAGAGCGGTGGGAATTATGGTATGGTCTCATCATTCTTGTACGAATGGTTTTACGGGCCTGAGTCCCTTGCAGGTCATGAGGGGATAAGCACCAGCATGCAAGTAGTGTCCAGCTGGGCTGAGAAAACTCCAGCCTAAATCTGATTATGCACATGCAATAGATAACATAATTTGACCAATGGTGGAACAATCCCAGGTCAAAATGAAAGATAAAAGTTGAAATTGGTTGACAATCAAAGAACATGTCCATGTTATGGAAGGAAGGTCAATTTTTAGGTGTTCAGTGAGGGTAGAGGCTGTCTCTGGGAATGCTGTCCAAGGAAATGGACATGAATTGTGGAAGAAGAGTAGAGTGGTGGGAATTAGTGAAGAAAGTCACAGGTGTTCTGCTGCCTCTCCCGATCAAAGTGGTCACATGTCTCAACAAAATGTTGAAAATAACAGCAATGTGATGGAATGTAGGAGCAAACAAGTTATTAGGAAACCTGCAAGATTTTGTGATGTTTAGGTATGCCAATATATGAGGTCACTATTGTGACAACATTGTACACACAGACGCAAGGTTATTATTGTGACAACATTGTAGGAGTTTGCTTTATTCAGTTTTATCTGTAGGTATTTACTTATTTTAAATTGTTTCGTTTTGTGTATTGTGGTTAGTTTGGTTTTAGTTGGTAAGAGGGAGCTATTGGTAATGTATCTATTACATCACTTATGATTCTATGTTGTAGATTCTGTTCTGTGTGGAAAGCTTGGGGGTTTTGGCATAGGGATTCTATTTATGACAGTCTGTGTGCTAATGTTGTGTGGGCTGTGGCAAATTAAAATCTTCTACAGCTGCAGCTTTTGTGTGGTGATTGAGCACCTGATCCACCACATTCCACATGTGGAAAATGCATCAATCTCCCCAAAAATATTTTGATAAATGTGCCTGAGTGAGCAACTTATCTATGCCGGAGGCTGCACAGAGTCTAATGGGTATATGTGTGGCTCCCATGATCAAAGGGCTTATTCTGTATTTTTTAGGTTTACTTTCAGATACAGTCACAGAACACCCATTTGTGTACAAATCAAATACACCAAAAGAATATTTAAATAGGTTTTGTAGAATAATAGCTCATTGAGTGCAAAACATTCCTAAAAAAATTGAGTAAAGATAAAAAAATAAATGTTAGAAAAATACACTTATTAATTACCTTCAAATATTGCAAATCTTGAAAGTCTTTGTTTATACAATACTACTTTCTTCTCATATTATACCCATTATTATTTTCCTTGGAAATATATTCCCTTACTATGTACTTACATATCTATGTATTTATTACTCTAGTCCTACTGTACTAGAGAAAAAATTAAATAAATAAAAAGTTCTATAAATAAAATTAAAATTATGAATAAATCTAAAAATATTAATATATATATATATATTATTATATATATATATATATATATATATATACATATAAAATTATAAATACAAAATATTATATTTTTACTGCCTTGTAAGCTTTGCTTTGTCTACCCATCACCATATGTCATGTCTCTATCAATCTATCCTCCATTTCCACTCTGACCCATCCCAAATCCATTCTACTACTTTCATCTCCTAAATACCCCTGCCTAAGCTTTCCCTACTGTTCCACATCTAAGTCACCGAAACCTCAGTTTACTACCATGATCTCCCAAACAACCCTACTAAATTCTCCCTTATTTATCTCATCTTTAACTCATCCAAACCCCCTCCTGCTACTATGATCTCCCTAATCCTTTCCACAGACTCTCCCCACCTCCATCCCCCCTTTACTCATCCCAAGCCTAATCCCTATTACTATAAACTCCCAATTAAAACTTCTGGATTCTCCCCTCCTCTACCACTCCATTACTCCAGTCAATCCAACTAACAAACTCACATATCCGCGGCTCAAATTAACTCATGATAATACTGAAACTGTACTCATATTTCCCTATACTAATCCACCACTAATTCCTTTTGGGTTCCGGAGTAGCATGCAGGAGTACGCACTATATAAATACTATTACATACAGTACAATACAATACAATACCATCTTTCCCAAATGCTTTACCTGCTTTACCATCACAGTAAACTAGAAATTGCCAATAGGATTTCATCCCATGAAACTGAGGCCTCCAAAACTCACAGTCTGATATATCTAGAACAATTATGAGAATTTCCTCCAAGAAATCCTGAACTTCTCTATTCTCCCAATCCTATCCCTGTGAATACATTTTAAATTGACTTTTAATTTAAATTTTACATGCATATTCTTTGATTAAAACTATTTAATAGTTATATCTATTAAATACAGTTTTATTTAAATTAAATGTACTTTATATAATAAATAATTGATAGCGCTTTATTTGTTAACAAATGTACTTTAATTGGAATGGGATTAATAAATGTAGCCTCTTCAATATCCAACACCTTCCCTGACGTAGCTTAGATTGGAGTGGTATTATTACATTTATTCCCTTCAATGTCCAAACCTTCCTCAATGTACCTTAGTTTTAGGTGGGAGAAGTAAATCTAAATCTTTCAATGTCCAACACCTACCCAATGTAATTTAGATTGGAGCAGACATAGCAAATGTAAGCCTTTCAATGTCAAACATCATCCCCAAAGTAGCTTAGATTGAAGTGGGGATAGTAAGTTTTTGAAATGTGTTCCCCAAATAATGTGTGCATTGTAATGACAATTAATTTGCATTTAGTTATGTTGGGTGAAGTGTAATGCTTGTATGTTTCAGAAATATTATGTGCATATTCATTTTTAATGTTAATTTTAGATATCTAGAAAACGTTTGAAACACAGAGAATTACATTGTGCATTTTTAGCACATACTTTGTATTATGGACATTTGTTTCTCTTAAACATGTACACAATTGTTTTTAACTTGTTCCTACATGTTTTAGTTTTACCTTTTAACATAACTTTTACACATATAGGGGGTCATTTTGACCCTGGCGGTCCATGACCGCCATGGCGGAGGGCAGCGGAAGCACCGTCAACAGGCTGGCGGTGCTTCCTGGGCGATTCTGACCGCGGCGGTAAAGCCGTGGTCAGAAAAGGGGAGCCGCCGGTTTCCCGCCGGTTTCCCGCCGGTTTCCCGCCGGTTTCCCGCTGGCCCAGGGAATCCGCCATGGCGGCGCTGCTTGCAGCACCGCCATGGGGATTCCGACCCCGTTCCCGCCAGCCTGTTTCTGGCGGTGTCCACCGCCAGAACCAGGATGGCGGGAACGGGTGCTGTGGGGCTCCTGGGGGCCCCTGCACTGCCCATGCCACTGGCATGGGCAGTGCAGGGGCCCCCTAACAGGGCCCCACAAAGATTTTCACTGTCTGCTTTGCAGACAGTGAAAATCGCGACGGGTGCCACTGCACCCGTCGCACCCCTGCAACTCCACCGGCTCCATTCGGAGCCGGCTTCATTGTTGAAGGGGCTTTCCCGCTGGGCCGGCTGGTGGTCTTCTGGCGGTCGCCCGCCGGCCCAGCGGGAAAGCCGGAATGGCCGCCGCAGTCTTTAGGCGGGAACCGCTTGGCGGGCGGCGACCGCCGACCGCCGCGGTCAGAATGACCGCCATAATATATATATATGTCAATGGTATTTTTTCACATAGTTTTCAACAATATTTGATTTAAATGATATGCTATTTTTAACATTATACATAGAACTTTGTGAACACGTATAATATTATATATAAATAAGTGACATAAACTAATTACATTTTCTGTAGTATATATTAAAACATTTCTATTATTTAATTTTCTAAACACTTTATAATTTTTATCACAATGTTAGATATTTTTTAAACATTGTTATGGCATAAATAAGAACGTTTACATTTATTTTTTTATTAATCATTGCCTTTCATCATTGAATAATCTTTTCTATTTTTTATTGAACAGCCTTGTTGATTATAACTATCTTCATTTTTTAGTTGATTGTCATAATTGTGTGTCATTCCTGGCTCCTGATGATCACATCCCCTTGCTGCTGCTCCTTTAATTTTCTTTTTTGATACTAGGGGCAGGGTGAATGAAGTTTGAGTAAGTACAGTTAGATAAGTATAGAGTGTTGTTATTTTGTACTGAATGTTCCTTAGAATGTAGAGTTTCTTCTTGTCTGTTACAGTAGGATTTAAAGTATTATGTATAGCATAGTGCAGTGTACTAGTGAGTTGTGCTATGTGCTTGGTATTTGTAAAGAATGGTATTGTTTTTTAAATGTCTATAGGGTTTTTGTTTTATGTGGATGAGTAAATTCTATTTTTACAGTTGTTTCAGAGGAATCATGGATATTTCTATTTTTGACTGTGGTTTTTATGAAAAAAACAAGGTTGGTTACGTTTTAAACATTTATTTTTAATTTCGTTTAATTGTTTTTTAATGGAGCTTTTTTTAATTTTGATGTTTCTTGTATTTAATGGCTTTAAGGACAATGGGTTCTTTCTGTGGTTTTTCGCAAGTCTATGTTTTGCATTTTTGGGCTTATTATCTCATATTTTGTATAGTTATGTTTTTTGGTTTGTTGAAAATAATGGACTTCAGCTATAAAACAGTAAGCTATATTTATGTATTTTATTTTTAGTTGGTGAGAATAGTTTATTTATTTCACAATGATTCATTTATTTGCAATGTGTCATTTAGTTATGTGTATTTTTTGTATTGTTTGCTCATTGGTACTATGTGTTCACTTTTTATGTGATGGGGTATGTTGTTTCTGTGTATGTATTGATTTATTTGTTAATATAATTTAAAGTTATTAATAAAAGTATTTGTATTTACCATTGCATTTTGTCTTAAAGTTATATGTATTTTAGACTGATTACTAAATATGTTTAATTATTATATATAAATATGTGTTTGCTGTGTTTGTTGTTAGAGTAATTTTTTAGTTGATATATGGTTTATACTAGTGCTCTTGCTATTGATTCTAGGTAGGGTAGACCTTTGTTTTTTTTTTTCATATTTCTTTATTCGTTTTTCGCATTATAATGTCAAACAAAAAAATGACAGTGACATATAATTGCCTCCAAGACAGGCATATATAACAGAATGAGTGAATATTTCCTTGAGTAGATGCACTACCTGCGTGATAAGACAGCCAGTGTGACAATAATAGCCCTGTTGCTTTATAATGAGAGCAGCTCAACCTGATAGTTTGGGAATAAAGAGGTGTGTTTAAATTACACAATACTTGTAATCAGCATAATAGGCTGGGTACAAGAAGAGCACTTTCTGGTGCAACAATGTCAAATGAGGGGTGGGGCTCTCCAAATGTAGCCAACTGGGGAAGGCACAAAGGAAACACATGTAGTGCCATGCTGCAGTATGTCTTCTTCTGAACAGGTTACAATCTCCTGTCTAGAAATCTCGTGTGACCAAACACCTCCTCACAGAGATTGCATATCCAAATTAGCTTCCATTTTTTAATGAGAAAATTTCCATGTGTCACACATTCTTTCCCCTCTCCTGCAACCCCACATTCCTACTCTGCCTGCTATTTCTACCTTCTACCATTTCAATAGGTCGGTTTTCCACATTGTTAATGCAGGTGCTTTTGCGGACACCCAAGCCATGACAATCTTGTGCTTAACCAAACTACAGCCAGACTCACACATGTGTAGACATGTTAGTGTTGCTTGGACACAGGTTACAAGTTTATTCAAAACTGAATGGGGTCAAGGAAAAAGAGGCAATTGATTAGTTCCCCCAGGTATTAGAACATGTCCTCTCAATTCCAGAATATTACCAGGCACTGCCACACCATGTGAATTAAGCCTTGGACCGGTTTCACACAGCGTGGGCATGCAGTAGATGCCCCGAAAACAAATTGTCCCACCCTTTCCGATGTAAGAAATATGTGGTGTACTGTATTGAATTGCATTAAACATAGTTTGGCAGTCATTGATACCCTTTCCATTGAGTCCAGGCATCCCTTCCACATGGACAATGTAAATGACTGTCCCACTGTGTGTTCCCATCCCAGCATTCTATGAGTTGCTCTACCCAATATTGCATCCTTTGCCTTAGTTCCCCATAAATACATGTGAAAGCTTTTTCCTGGTGCCCATGCCTAGGTTTGGGTCAGGGGCATCCTGCGTGGCTCCCCATACTCGTCTCGCCACTGTGGTCAAGGTCTCATATAATAAGAATTGCCCCATGGCTAGCCCTTGTGTGTCTCGTACATTATTGAATGTCCTCACTCACCTGTTTTCCACTAGGTCTCTCTGCATCTCTACTCCTCCTTCAGTCCAGCTATTGGTCTGATGGGTGGCTTTCAAAGATCTGGTCTGGGGCAACACACAGATATTTTGTCAGTCCTACTCTGCATCTGCTCATTCCCCAGATTAAAGACATAAGCATCCCCTGTAGCTCTCTAAAAAATGAGGGACTCAGCACCACTGGTATGGAGGTAAAACAATCTGGGTAGTATCAACATTTTAGAAATCACAATCCTCCCCATAGGTGATAGTGACAGTTAAGGCCTTGTTGCTGCTAGGACCCTGTACAGATTTCCATCAATCAAGCCTTTCACTTCATAGTATATTTTGACACCTAGATATTTCAGCATGTGAAAATGCCAGGGGAGGTCGGTGGTTGGCAGTAATGACACCTGGTATCTTCATCTGGTATTTTCAGTAAGAAGAACATACAGGATTTGTCTCAGTTGATCTTGAGACCTGAAACATCTCTAAACTCATTGAAGACTTCAATCAACAATGTTTCATTGGTGTCATTTGCCCACAGATAAATCAGAGCATCACTGGCATATACTGATATGTTGTGAGGTTGTCATTCAATGGCAATCTACCAATCAGGGCTTTTATCTTGCAAGAGGCATGCTACAGGCTCCACTGTTAGTGCAAATAGTATCAGGGATAAGGGACATGCCTGCTGGATTCCTCTCTGAATTTCAATGAGGTCTGAAACTTTGGTACCTGTACCTACCTGTGCCAATTGGCCTGTATATAATACTGACACACATTTGCGTAATCTCAACCCCAGTCCAACTTTGGCGAGCTACACAAAAAGGCATGACCAGTACAAGGTATCAAAAACTTTTTTATATCAAATAATGCTTTCAAGTGTTGACCTTTGTGCCATGTGACCCAGTCTAAAATCCTAAACAAGCATTATAGTTTTAGAAACGTGTTCCTAACAGGTATGACGCTGTCTTAATTGGGGTGTATGAGGTGCTACATTATAAGGATAAGGTGGGTTGGCAGTACCTGCCCCAAAATTTTGTAGTCAAGATTTAGGAGTGACAACAGTTTGTATGATTTCACCTTGAGGAGGTCCCTACCTGGCTTGGATAGAACAACTACCAGCACTTCCCTCAAGCTGGGAACTACCTTTATCCGTGGCATCTGTGTACACCTGTAGCAAGCACTGCACTAAACAAAAGGTGTACGTATCATAAAATTCTACTTGGAATCCATCTGTTCTGAGCACTTTTTTCCTTGCCATCTGTTTGATGGTCAGCTGGATCTCTTAGATAGGAATGGGTGAAACATTCCACTCCACCAGCGGAGTTTGTGGAGTTCGGCCCACTCTGTGGTCCGCTTGGAACATGTTCAGGCAAAACTCCTCTAATTGCCACAGAGCTTTTTTCTCATGTGTGGCTCACTAATGTTACATTTGTGAGTGCAAGCGAGAATCTGTGTCCCCCAGCATGACTTTAGGGCACTTTAATACCTCCTGGCAAGGTTTCTTAATGTGAGTGGTTGCAGCAGGTTGCAACTGTTTGCGTTTAGAAAGTAGCGCTCAATGCAAAGCTATACTCAAGCTGCAGAAAGAAGCAGCACCCTCCGGTGCACTGCGTGGTGCTGTTAATGCTGATTTTACAGTACAGAAGAAGCTCCAGGGCTAAAACCAGCACGAGCATCGTGACACAACCGATTCTGCCAGTTTGTGGAACACCACAGAATCTCATAGGGTTTTTATGAAACTCCACGGAATTACATGGAGTGAAACTCCATGAGCTACCGTCCCTACTGTTGAATTGAGATCAGCGGTCTAACTCCTATCTCAGTGCACCATTAAGTGTCAGTAGTGCCAGGCAGTTCAGGTAGTGTTTCACTGTGTCTTGAGTGACCACTGGGAGAGCCTCATATTGATTTTTTTAATAAGTATGAGACTCCTTATTAATGTCTGGTTGTGTGTTGACTATCATACTATCGTGGGTACTAGTGTAATTTATGTGGGTCATGAGTGTCTCTACCTTGAGCAACCATGTGAGCATAGTCCCAGCCTTATCACCTAGTGCGTGTTGACACATGGTATATTCCTTATAGTCTAAATGACATAGGGGGTCATTATGAACACTGGCAGTCCGGACCGCCATATTATGTTCATGGCAGGACCGCCACAGGTGGAACTCCGCCACCTCCAGGCTACCGCAGCCAGGCAGCCTGGCGATGGTGGAGTTCCTTATCCAACAGGGCAGCGCTGTACCTTTTTCCCCCAGCCTTTCCCTGGCGGTCTACCCGATTAGGGAAAGGCTGGTGGAATGGGTGCCTTGGGACCCCCCTGGGGGCCCCTGCACTGTCCACGCTCATAGCATGGGCAGGGCATGGGCATGCTATGACAGCCCCGTTGCGCATGTCACTGCCCGATTTACGGGCAGTAATATGTGCTGCACCTGACGCCCTACTACTTCAATGTACAGGCCCTGCATTCCGCTGGGCCAGCTGATGGAAACACTGTTTCCACCCACCGGCCCAGCAGAATGTTGTTTATGTGGACGGTGGGGTCTTCAACGCGTTGGCTAACTCGACTGGTTTGTAATGACCCCCATAATCATGTTAGGGTTTCTTCATATTGCTTTCTAAGTTCCCCTAGTGCTATCTGTGGTGCATCATCTGTCACGCTTAGGATCTCTATATCCCTAATATGCATTTTTTCACATGTGTGATCCCTGCGAATAATCTCCTTCACTCCGATGCCTCCTTCTGTACATAGGTCCCTAAGGATAACTTTAAATGTGTCCTTTTCTATGGTGAGATCAATTGCTGTTCCAGTATTGTCAGTAAAATACTGATCGGTCGCCACCCCTATCTGGTCCTGAAACATCTTCCCACACAGAGCCTCTTCCCTCAAATGCCACATGGTTATCTCAGGGTTCAGGCTCCCCCATATGATGGTAATTTGTATGAGATTGTGATCAGACAGTGTGCGGGACAAAAAATATGTGTCGGTCATCTTAGTGCCTATATCTGCTGTGCCAAAGATCATGTCATTTTTAGAGTGCAATGTGTGGACCCCAGAGTAATGTGGTATTCTCACTTACTGGTGCAGAAAGCCCCCCATAGGTCTATTACTTGACCAACTGAGGTCCATTGCTGATGTGTTCGGGTATTAATGAGCTTGTGCGCCCAGTACTGGAGGGTTGTATCTGTCAAGGTCTATGTTTAGAATGCAGTTAAAATTGCCACACCACACAATTGGTATCTGTTGTGGTCAGGAGTGCAGGAAGGAGGGATGAGTAAAACAAGACCTGATTAGTATTCAGTGGATATATTGCTAATGGAGTGAGGTGAGTTTTGCATCATCTAGTTCACCCTCTACCACCACATAATGCCCCTCTGGGTCTCTGGGTGTGCGCTGCGTACCAGCTGGCACCCCGGGGGGGGTTATTAGCATCCGTCTGGCACAAGTCAAGTATGTAGTGTTGTATATTTTGTCTCTTCATCTTTAGTACAGCTTCTGTAGTTCCCCTATTAATGCAGGCCTTTTTCATGAACAAACATTTGTACTTTGCTTTGAAAAATGTTTTTACATTTCTTTGGTTTGTTTGGCTATTTTGGGTTTTTAGGTTTTAACTGGGTAATATATTGATCTGTTCTAAGTTGTTGGTAGCATTTCTCCTTTTTTAGGATTTCTAAGAATGGATAGAGGGTAGAGTGGCTTCAGCCTAGCATGACTTGGTAGACATTTTGCCATCCTTCCACTGTTATGCTTGTTTTGGCTTGTTAAGCCTTGGTGCTGTCATATACACACCATGCGGTATTTGATTCTTGTGTTGATACCTGTGACCAGAACAATGCAGGTTTCACAACACAAGTATGTTAAAGGAAGACCACTAGGGGATTAGTTTGTGTTCATGTGTTTGGTAGCATAGGGATTCTATGAGGGGGTTGTAGTGGGCTTTGGCAACAGGTACACATGCTAAAGCTATACATTTGTTTTATCTTGTGGTTAAATTGGATATTTGTAGAGTATTGTACAATTAGTGTAGATTTGTGGAGGTGTCTCCAGATACTGTGTTTGAAATTGCCCTGTACAGCTGTGTGTGGGTTGATTTTTAATATTGGGATTATCATTGCGTGCTCAAAATCAGTGATCATTTTCTCAGAGTAGTAGTTGTTAGTTTTTGTGCTGACTTGTGTCTGTAATTCATAGAAAGTAGTACGTTGGTTATAGGAAGTGGTTTGCAAACTAAGGGTGTGTTTGCATTATGCTGTTCACCATCTATGGTATACATGTACATTAATGGTGGAGAACACAATTTAAATGTTTCTGTGTTTGTCTTAGCAAGTTATTTTCTGGATCGTAAATTATCTGTCCATGGTTACTGTTATCATACATGAGGAAGGGTTTTCCCTATGTGTAGTAGTTAGATTAGACAGATTATTTATGTCTTGGAACCTTTTAGAAGCAGGGGGTGTTCTGTTGTATCTTTTCTGGTGTTTGCTACTAGACTTTTACATTTGTGATACCTGGCAGTTGCCCTGTGGTGTATTCAGGAGCTTTTGGTAAGATATTTTAAAATTGTCTCTGTACGATCTTGGGAGCTACTGCTGGCTTCTCTAACATCTTACAAAATAATTCCTAGTTCTATTTCCGTCACATTTGGTGGACTATTATGCTCTATAATATTAATTACTACATAATTTCTAGCAGTAGCCCTCCAATAAGAAGTATTAGCATAGTGTTTTGTGAAATGTTGGCATTTTTAGTGCAACTAAAGCCATTTCATGTTATCGCTCTCTCTCTGTATATATATATATATATATATATATATATATATATATATAAATATACATATATATATTCACTATTTACTGAAAAAACAAATCTCGAATGACATCATTGATGACATCACTACATGCTATGATAAGATTGCTGATTAACATGACACAGAGAAGGCACTGGATATATCTAGACATGGGGACAGCTCTTCACATTTTTTATACAAAACAAAAAATGAGATTTTGGATAGTCATAGCCAAGCTGCTATACTGCCTGGGCACCAATCATCTGCAACTCACTGAGCACTGCTGTGTAGCATTGGACCCCGTTGAGCCCCAGTGCTAGGTTGGTGACTGGTGAGTCAAATGACAGGCTAGGGAGCACTCAGTGATCTGGTAGAAGCATAGATCCCAGGCCACAGGGCCTCATTTGATGCTGGTACTGGCAGCATACTGAGCTCCGGGAGAGGGCAACGATGTGGCTGTTCGAGCCACCCCAGACACTTGTCAGGGTGGAGTGGGTGGTGGGTGCCAATTAGGGGCATCCCCCTGGCTTAGTTGGCCACCCACCAAGGAGCTGGACTCACCAAGTGGCTGCTTGTGCCCCTCCCCTGATTGTGAGGTTCTTCAAGTTGGGAGGTGCGGAATATGGACTTAAGGAAGTGGCTTGACGTTCTGGAGAAACAGGTGAGCGACAACATCCCCGGTGCCCACTTCAGGAGATCATGAGGGGGTTACTGGGTTGGACAGTGACTTACAACTAGGAAGCAACTTTGGGAGTAGCATAGAGAGGCCTCCTTGGCTCCACAGACTGCCCATGCTGAGGTCTCCAGCTGGAACTGAGACAGCTGATCTCCCCACTACAACTCTGCCCTTTGGTAGAAAAGCTGGGTGTTGCTGAGAGTCTTCAATAGGGCTGCATTTGGGTGTGTCAGAGGAGGATTGACACCTGAGAGACCAAGTTGGTTGCAGCTCTGAGAGGGGAAGAGCAGGGGGAGAGGGGTATAGTGTAGGAGATGGGCTAAGTGGCACGGGGTTCAGTGCCTTGGACCCAGCGACGGGGTGAGTGGATATATACGGGTCATCCCTGTCAGTCAGGTTCTTGGGGAAATTGGGGGTGAACCCCAGGGCTCATTGCATCAACCTCATCAGTGGGGTACTTATGTTCAGAATTACCCATGGGCTGTCACACCTTTTCATAGAGGGAAGTGTCACTAACAGATCTCACCATGGTGAAGGAAGGGTTGAGTGGCAGCCGCCTCCCAGGGGAAGATAGTTTGTTTCACAAAACAATGGTCACCAGAAGACGAAGCAGCAAAATGATGATCCAATATCCACGATACTACAGGCCATAAACGGCTCACATGAGGCCCTGGAGGGGAATATTGATGGGGTTGTGACATTGGTATCCCTTCTGAGACACAATCTCCATAAGGTTTCAGATAGATGATGGAGATGGAAAACGATAATCTCCTCAGCGGCAGATTAAGCAAGCACCTTTAGGTGGAACTTTGCGACAGTGTGGTAAGTGACACTGCAGCTTGAGAAACATGAGGAAAATACAGAAAAAATATCCAGGCTTAACAACTTACAACTGGTAGGTGTCCAAGAGGGAATAGAGGGCATGCACCCGAAACAGTACTTTGCACATTGGTTTAAATCCTGGATCTTGGTCCACAAACTCTCCTCCTGCTTTGTAATAGAAAGGGCCCACATAGACTTCAATCCCAGATGTCATGAGATTCCTATAAGGTTTCACAGTTATCTGTTTGGGTCATGATCTTCCTGGACTACTCTCTATGACTCTAGCAGCAACAGCACACATTCCTGGAGTTGAAAGTCAAACTCTGAGCAAACCAAATCATGGTCTATCTGGCATGATTGAAGGCCAGTCAAGGAAAGACTCACTTCTTTGACACCACAGAGGATGCCAGGCAATGGGTGGAGGAGAATCTGACACTGAGGCCCCTCAGAATGACCACCCCACATGGGAGCTAGGCACTTGGAGGATGGTTCCCCTGCCCAGACTTGTCCCTGAGGCAACATTGGTTCTAAACAGGACAGTTGCTGGCATGGAGTTCTCCCCATCTAAGACAGAGGAACCAGCAAACCATGCTCTAGCTCATTTGTCCAGAGGCAGCAATCTAAACTTGCCTGCTGCCTCACTGTCAGGGTAGCCCTGAGACTCTGGATATTGGCAGGGATGGGCTGCCTCCACTGGTGGCTGAGATGAGGGGGTCCTGAAACCATTTTCTTTCTGGAGCAAAGGGAGGTTGTTTGTAGCTGCCACCTTGAACGACCACTCCAGGGACAGTTCCATTACCTAATCAGAGTCCCCGACTCAAGGACAACACAGTACTGGGAAGGAGGGGTCTGAGAGCTGATGAAAGTCTTCCCCTAGTGTTTGATATGTTGCAGAGTAATGCAGTAAGGCAATAGATATTTCCTTTTATGAAGTGTTGGTTGTGGGAAGCAAGTTATGGGATGGCTGGCCGCCTCCCTCTGTTGGATAGTTTTCATTTGAAGTTAACAGGCCATTAGTTGATGCAAACTGCCCCACAAGTAGAGAGGGCGAAATTGGGGTGCATAATGGAGTGACAATGGAGTGACAAGCCCAGAACACACACTCTTATGTGGAGCCACACAAACAAGAAGGAACGTAAAGGAACATGACAGTGATACAACAGATTGTGGAGTGAAACACATTGACTGAGGGTTGTGTCATGGAATGTTAGTGGTCTCTGTTGGAGGTGGCACATTCTGGTTGGCTAAGGCAAGGCCCTACCTAGGCAGAACCTACCATTCCTGTCAGAGGTGTGTGATTACACTCACTATAACCAGCGCTCACCCTTGAGAAGCTTAGCACAGAGCATTCAGGCTTATCATAGGGGCAATATGTAAAGCATTGGTACAGCACTTCCACACAAAAAATACACTGAGCATCACAAAAGAGAATTCACATGAGGTGTATGTAAATAAAGTTAGTATTCAACACAATCATTTAGTTAACACAACATGAACATCAGGTAAATCTGGGCATAAATCACAATTAGAAATATCACTAGCAGTACTAGGCTCATTTGTGTTAAAACAACATTAGCAGTATGTACACATGAGAAAAATAATACTTTCCCTCCCAGCACCCTCATACAGTTTCAAAACGTTGTCAGCACGAGACCCACCATAGCAATAACTCCAGTTCAGCATCAAACCATTGTAGGTTGCACCCTAGTACACAACAATAGCAGCAGTGTGTACATGCAGAGAATTACAGCACATTTAAATAGCTCTGCAGCCTAGGCTGCACAATTAAAACCCAAAATCAACTGTGATAGTCCTCTGACAAAGAAATAATATGTATGGCAATACTGCTGTGCGATGTAGTCAATCAACAGTAATCATTTGCACTCACTCACTTCACACTGCTACGCACTGCCATGGATATCAGGCAGTCTAGTATATATACTTGCTCCCAGCACCCTAATGTGGTTCACTGATATCTGGCAGGTTAGTGGTCCCTTGCAGTCTGCCCTGGGTCCAAATGTTCCTCCACCCTCCAACCAGTACCTACTACCCCACCCTCCATGAGCTGGAGATGAGAGCACCCTTTCCCCGGATCCTAGGCTGCTTGTGGCCAGACATACACTTAACATAACGGCTGATCAGGCAACAGTCAACAAATGGAGGCTTGGCCACCACTCAGAGGTTTTGGTACTGTGCCTTCAAGAGCAGGCCCAGTCTGCCATGCACAGGGGGAGGTTCGCTTTGGGACACACATTGTTCACAGTGGTACCCAGCCAAACCAGGCACTCCAATACACAAATAGTAACCAATTCTGCACCTATCAGGTAGGAGGCACAATGACTTGAGTTGCTCCGAACAGTCTCAGTTGCGCAGAAAGAGTTACCAAATCCGCACCTCCCTGTATGGAGACACAACACATAGTGCATGATGACGTAAGTCACACCAGACAATTCTGATTACACATGAAGAGTTAACAATGCTGCGCCTTTCTGGAATGAGGCACATCTGGTGCACAATGACTTGAGTTGACACAGACAAATTCAGACACACATGAAGAGTTCCAATCCCCTAACTCGTTGGAAGGAGGCAAAACATCTGGTGTGCAATGATTTGAGCTGCTCCAGAGCAATCCTATCACACACACACAGACACAAGTTCAGTGATGCACAAGGTAAAATGTGACACTGCTAGGGTGAGCCCCCTCCTCCAAGAGATGCAACCAGTGAATCAGACACAGCACACATGCAGTTGGGTGTCACACAAGAGAAATGCAGCATGCTCAACAAAAGTGGGCAACATGGCATCCCGCAACTGGTGAATCTGCTCACTACCAACAAGATGCTTATGCGTGTCATGGCCAAACTATGACGCACCACCCTCCTTGAATGCTAGCAGTACCTTGAAGGTTCCACAGCAGGCAAATTAGTCTCCAGGCACAATACCTAGCTCCACGCTCACACCGCTGCTACCAGGTAGTGTCCAGCAGAAAATGTAGGCTCTTAAGAGGGCACCGTTCTCCAATAGACAAAGGCAGAAGGTGAAGGTCCATCGCTGGAGGTCTTTGATGTCCCTGAGACCTCCACAAGAGAACACGGGGCAAGCCAACAAGCCCTTGCAGAGGATACTTCAGGGTGCTACACAGCAGCAACCAGTTTGCCCAGACCAGCCACGATGCAGGAAGGGTGTGCGGTCTCTTCCTAGGGCATTAATTACTCCTTGCGCACAACTTATTCTTCTGGCAGTGTGCCCACACATAGTCCAGTGTCTCTGTTCCACATTTCTGCAGGGTATCTCTACTTTGTTGCAGTTTGGCACCAGCAGTAATACAGTAGTGTGACTTTGAAGTTGGGGAAGGTTCAGAGCGTTCTCCTTTGAACCTCAGATGTCTCCCCTGAATTTCAGTCCTGTCTGCCATGGGGCTGTGGAATGAAGATCTTAATCTATAGTGGGGCTCTGATCTGATTGAGGAAGGCAAAGTGTCAGATCCTCTCCCTCCAATCTCTCCAGCCAGGCCGAAACAAATGGCAGAGGTCTTCATTCCAGTTGTGTGCCCAAGTTTGATAGCTGTCACTGGGACATGCACAAATGTGCTCCTCCATCCCCCAGTGTGGACTTGAGTGGAATTAAAGGACAAACAAAGGAGCATATATACACAGAAGTAGCGCACTATAGCGCTGTGCCGAAATTGGTGGTGCGCCACTGCATTATTTCTGAAATGCAGGGATGCGCCACAATTTACACAAATGCGGCACACCCCTGTGTTTCCCCTAGCGCTGACTCTAAATTTAGCGGCCAGCACCAATGCAAGCATCCTTGCACCATAGTGCAAGTTTGTCTATGTTGAAGAGAATGATTGTTCATGTGCAGGAAAGTGCCCCTTCCTGCATATAAACAATCTACAATGGCAACTGGTTGCTTTTATGTGTGCTGCAGAATGAAGCACACATAGAAGTCGCAAATCATCATTATTGAATGATTGTTTATGTGAAGGAAAGAGGACCTGAGGCCACAAAGGGGGAATCAGCAAAAACTACTAGGAAAAGCTAAAAGGTTTGGGGAAATACCAGCTCAGCGTGTCCGGTCTAACATGTGTCCTTTCCAGCCAAAAGTGTGTGTGTGTGGGGGGGGTGGCTCTACACATCTTCTAGGTTGTCCTCCACACTATAGTCCATCCCCTGTGGGGAAATGGACCACCTCAACAGCTTTGGATTATCCCCCCTTATTTGCAACAGACCACCCTGAGAGGTCCATGGTCTGTTTGGACCAAGAAGTGAGTATCAAACAAATATGGCCTCAACTGCTTCAGGATCCAGACCACCACAAAACTTTCTCTTTTGACACAGCTCCACCTCTGGCAATCCCTCTGAAGACCACAATCACACCAGATGTGGCTAAGACCCAGATGGGGATCTTTACTTGAGTGGGATTCCCCAAAAAACTGGTGTCTGACAGGAGCACAAACTTAATTTTGGCTTACACGCAAGCCAATGGGAAGGAGTGCTGGATGACAAGTAAGTTCTCCACCACATACACACCCAAACCAATGGTCTTGTTGAGAGATTCAACAAGACCTTGAAAGGCATGTTCAGAGACCTGCCAGAGATCTTGAGGAAAAGTGGGATGTCCTTTTACCAGACCTGTTGTTTGCCTACTGGCATGTCCCTCAGAAGGGAGTGGGGTTCAGCCCCTTCAAGCTTCTATTTGGGCACTCAGTAAGGTGACCTCTGAGGTTGGTCAAGGAGGGCTGGTAGCAGGATCCAAAGAGAACTCCAAGGATGTAGTAAGCTACATGCTGGCCTTCCAGAGCCAAATGGCCAAGTTGTGGAAGCAAGCCTCCCACAAGTTAGAAGTCAGTCAAGATGTCAAGAAAGAGTGCTGCAGAATGCAACACACACAGAAAAAGCAAAAATGAGGAGAAATAAAAAGTATTTCTCCTTGTTGCGCCATGCTAATGCCACCTCTGGGGTGGCGATAGTTTTTTACACTGCCATAGATTTATGAATTTTTGTAAATCTTGAGCAGCGTCAAAAGGAATGGGTGTTGCGGTGGAACACCCGCAGCAACACCCATTGCATGCCTCTCTGCCGCAAAAAACTGTGTCAGAGATGCCCATATTTACAAGGGTACATTAAGCCACATTAAAGTGATAAATATGCCCCAAAGTGTTTAGGGCAGAGAAATGTCCAATTTCTAGAAGTGGCAATTCTGCATGATCATTGACGAAAACACCTTTACTATAGAAAGGAGTTTGTCAGGAATAATCCAATGATAGTAAACAATATGAGGCTGCTCTGCTGCAATCCACTGTTGCAGCTAGGAGTAATTGTACCACTTCCCCATGTTAACTTATGGGCAGAGCAGCTCTCCTGTGCAATGAAAGCACACATGGTTATTATTCGTCTGTGGGCATACATGCCCTTGCGCACATAGAAGCCTGCCTTTTCAGGCTGAACACGTAGTTAAAAGCACCATAGGTACTAGTGCGCACAGAGGCCTGCTAAGACAGGTGGGATACATGTTTAAAACACCCATGGTGATTATGTGCACACACATATCAGCGGCACTTCCTGACATATGTGGGAAGGTGCAAGTGCACTTTCACACTGTACTTACAGTGGGAAGGTGCTCAGGGCCCTAAGACCAATAAGGGCGAATCAGCAAAACCTACTAGAAAAAGATTTTTTTTTGGGGGGAAACACCACCTCAGCATGTCAGGTCTAACAGACTCCTTGAAAAGCTCAAATGCAGGGTGGTGGCTCAATACCGTGAAAGACAGATCCCAGACCAGATACTCATGCAACAGACACACCTAGCAAGAAACAGTGTCTTAATAGAGGGTAGTATAAATCATTGGCCCACTCAGAATCCCTCACGGGAACCGCAGGGGTATCAATCCTGGCAAAAATTAACCCCTCTTTCCAAGAGACATAGCCTGGAATGACCCATAGGGACAATTGTGTGGATCCAGGGCACAGGGAGATGCACCCAGATGTTTTCCTTAAGCATCTACAGGCCCTTGTACATCAACAGCATGTTTTAGAAGCAGTAGGGCCTCTCCTCTTAGAGATGGATGCAGACATGCATATAGTGGGTGGAGATTTCAATGAGGTAATGGAATAGAACCTGGGCCAATCAATGCTGGCATGACAGGCCTCTTAGACACCTGAAAAGTCAAACACCCAACAGACAGACAGTATGCCTTCTTCCTTCTTGTCGCCCTTAGTCTCCTTGTACGTGCAAAGACGATGCAGCACTATGATAAATACACCCTTTGGTTCATTACTCTCCATAAATGCTGCTTTGCTGGAATTCCAAGTGCCAGCCTCATTCCAATTTGAATACTTGCACTTCGTATTGCATTCAGAATTAGTTAATACACCAACACCGCAGTTCTTCTTATGCAAATTCCTACGAGTGTTAACCGAAGGTATTTGAGCAAGGAAATATTTTCCCCAATCTGAATTACACAGTGACAATGAAAAGCACATACAGTTTTCCCTCGTGTTAAAACCAAAACCACACATTATCACTCATTGCAATATGTTGCATGGAAAGGCAAATTCAAACAGGGGAAGAACTGCAAAGTGTGGTAACGCTGTTTTCCCCAGTGTGGCTTATGCCATTACGCTCAAAATATGGGCATACCTCTGCAAATTCCACAGATATCCTACACATGTTTACCTCACGTTATCTTGGATTACTGTGAACACATTTCAGTATACTTTTAATAACCTTACACCCAGATGCTTAATGCACTTAAAAAGATATGTTCGATGTGTTACATATTGATGGGACTGGCACCTTCTCATTGCTATTGTGATATGGTGACTCAATATTGCAGAATATGGAAATAATATATCACCTGCAATTTTGACAACTCATAGTGCTTGTTTATTAAGCATTTTCTTGGATGCAAATGCCCCAGTTTGGCACTTGGGACAGTCAAAACGCTTTTTGCTATGTACTATTCGCATTTTAGGAGGTGGAAAAATATTTCTGACTCCTAAAATGTGATTCGGAATGGAGACCAGTTTTGAATCTGGAAGGGACATGGTTTAGGTTTCAAAATACGTAATCGGTATCTTCTGTATTAATGTTTTGGGACCGCAATGCAGTCTCAAATCACAGAAAATGTACATACATCTCAAAGGAGGCGTTGATGCATTTGTGAACTAGGATGGGTCACCTTAAGACTCCTTCTATTTTTTTATGAAAAAAAATGTTGTTGATGAGTTAGCAGGGGTCCAAATCATCATTGCCAGCTCCTAAATAAAATTGAAAAAAATAAAAACCTTGTTGTAAATACAGCCCGGTTAACTTTAGGAAACATTTGCTGCATAGTTTAATAAACATGTTTGCATTGTTTAAAAGCAAACACAGACAACGTGGCCTGCTGGCTCCTGCAGGCCACCATCCCTATGATGGCGTCCAATCATAGTGAGTCACAATTTGTGTCCTTCCTTATTCATATTCATGAAATAGTTCAGATTACGATGTAGGAAGGTAGGCTCTTTCTAGCCTTGTTACCCCCACTTTTGGCTTGTTTGTGAGTATGTGTCAAGGTGTTTTTACTGTCTCAGTGGGATCCTGCTAGCCATCACCCCAGTGCTCATAGTGGAAACCCTATTTGTCAGTGTGTTTTATATGTCTCACTGGGACCATGCTAGCCAAGGCCCCAGTGCTCATAGGTTGTGGCCTAAATGTGTTCCCTGTGTGGTGCCTAACTGTGTCACTGAGACTCTGCTAACCAGAATCTCAGGGCGTATGCTCTCTCTGTCTTTAAAATTGTCACTGCAGGTTAGTGACCATTTTTACCAATTCTGATTGGCACACTGGAACACCCTTGTAATTCCCTAGTATATGGTACCTAGGTACCCAAGGTATTGGGGTTCCAAGAGATCCCTATGGGCTGCAGCATTTCTTTTGCCACCCAAAGGGAGCTCAGACAATTCTTACACAGGACTGCCACTGCACGTTATTTCACAGCCATTTTACAATACACTTAAGTAACTTATAAGTCACTTATATGTCTAACCCTCACTTGGTGAAGGTTAGGTGCAAAGTTACTAAGTGTGACGGCACCCTGGCACTAGCCAAGGTGCTCCCACATTGTTCAGGGCAATTTCCCCGGACTTTGTGGGTGCGGGGACACCATTAAACGCGTGCACTACATAGAGGTCAATACCTATATGTAGCTTCATAAGGGTAATTCTGAACATGGCCATGTAACATGTCTAAGGTCATGGAATTGTCCCCCCATGCCAAATCTGGTATTGGGGAGCCAATCCCATGCATCCACGGGGCTCCAGCATGGACCCCAGGTACTGCCAAACTAGCTCTCTGGGGTTTTTCACTGCAGCCACAGCTGCTGCCAACCCACAGACAGGCATCTGCCCTCCTGGGGTCTGGGCAGCCCAGTCCCAGGAAGGCAGAACAAATGATTTCCTCTGAGAGAGGGTGTTAAAACCTCTCCCTTTGGAAATAGGTGTAAAGGGCTGGGGAGGAGTAGCCTCCCCCAGCCTCTGGAAATGCTTTGAAGGGCACAGATGGTGCCCACCGTGCATAAGCCAGTCTACACCGGTTCAGGGATCCCCCAGCCCCTGCTCTGGAGCGAAACTGGACAAAGGAAAGGGGAGTGACCACTCCCCTGTCCATCACCACCCCAGGGGTGGTGCCCAGAGCTCCTCCAGTGTGTCCCAGACTTCTGCCATCTTGAATGCAGAGGTGTGAGGGCACAATGGAGGCCTCTGAGTGGCCAGTGCCAGCAGGTGACGTCAGAGACCCCTCCTGATAGGTGCTTTCCTGGTTAGGTGGCCAATCCTCCTCTGAGGGCTATTTAGGGTCTCTCCTGCGGGTTTCTATTCTGATAATGAATGCAAGAGTTCACCAAAGTTCCTCTGCATCTCCCTCTTCGCCTTCTGCCAAGGATCGACCGCTGACTGCTCCAGGACGCCTGCAAAACTGCAACAAAGTAGCAAGAAGAGTGCCAGCAACATTGTAGCACCTAATCCTGCCGGCTTTCTCAACTGTTTCCTGGTGGTGCATGCTCTGAGGGCTGTCTGCCTTCAAACTGAACTGGAAGCCAAGAAGAAATCTCCTGTGGGTCGACGGATTCTTCCCCATGCTAACGCAGGCACCAAACTTCTGCATCACCGGGCCTTTGGGTCCCCTCTCATCTTGACAAGCGTGGTCCCTGGAATACAGGAATTGTATTCAAGTGACCCCGACAGTCAGGTGGTCCTACTGTCGGAATTTGGTGGAGGTAAGTCCTTGCCTCCCCACGCCAGACAGTAATCCTGTGCACTGCCTGATCTGCAGCTGCTAGGGCTTCTGTGCATTTTTGCAAGGAATCCTTTGTGCGCAGCTTAACCCAGGTCCCCAACACTCGGTCCTACATTGCTCAACTTGCAGAGTTGACCACCAGCTTCGTGGGACCCTCCTTTGTAGTGTTCAGATGACCACCATGCTCAGATTTCTTGAACGCCTGTTCAAATACTTCTGCGGGTGCTGTCTGCTTTTGCGTGGGCTCTCTGTACTGCTGAGTGCCCTCTCTGTCTCCTCCTCCAAAGGGCGACCTCCTGGCCCTTCCTGGGCCTGGGCAGCACCCATTTCCTTCAACCACGACCTTTGCAGCTAGCAAGGCGTGTTTGCAATCTTTCTGTGGGAAAACAACTCTGCATCCTCCAGCATACCGGGGGACAACTTCTGTGCCAAGGAGAAGTTCCTGGCATCTTCCATTGTTGCAGAAACTTCAGCTTCTTCCACCTGGATGCAGCCCTTTTGCACCTTTATCTGGGGTTTAGTGGGCTCCTGCCCCCCTGGGCACTTGCGTGACTCTTGGACTTGGTCTCCTTCCTTTACAGGTCCTCGGATCCAGAAATCTGTCTTCAGTGCTTTGCAGTCAGTTGTTGTCTTTGCAGAATCTCCCATCACGACTTTAGTGTGTTTCTGGGGAAGTAGGGTAACTTTACTCCTACTTTTCAGGGTCTTGGGGTGGGGTATCTTGGACACCTTTAGTGTTTTCTTACACTCCCAGTGACCCTCTACTACACTATGCCTAGGATCCATTTGTGGTTAGCATTCCACTTTTAGAGTATATGGTTTGCGTTGCACCTAGATCTATTGCATCCTATTGTATTCTACAGTGTTTGCACTACTTTTCTAACTGTTTACTTACCTGATTTTGGTTTGTGTGTATATTTTGTGTATTTTACATACCTCCTAAGGGAGTATATCCTCTGAGATATTTTTGGCACTTTGTCACTAAAATAAAGTGCCTTTATTTTTAGTAACTCTGGGTACTTCGATTCTTATGATATAGTACTATATGATATAAGTGGTATAGTAGGAGCTTTGCATGTCTCCTAGTTTAGCCTAAGCCGCTCTTTTATAGCTACCTCTATCAGCCTAAGCTGCTAGAACACTACTAATCTACTAATAAGGGATAACTGGACCTGGCACAAGGTGTAAGTACCATCAAGTACCCACTATAAGCCAGGCCAGCCTCCTACATATGGCCTACTACAATTCAGAAAACTAAGAACTGACCTGCTTGTAAAATCGTTACTGGTAGCAAAAATATTGGTCACCATTTGAAACCAGTATTTCGCAACCATATTATTTGTACATCTGGTTCTAATAACGTCATCAGCTTCAGTATTGAAAACATGCTTAAACACATTATTGAACAAAGATAACAGTTTTGGAGAACTTGGGTGTAAGAGAAGCTGTCCTGACATGAAATCCCTCTGTGCCAAGTTTTTAGTATTTTTGATCCCCTGCTTTTTAGGTCGAGCATAGCAGTGCGCAAGCGCTGCTTTTCCAAAGTGTTGGTATGTATCTGGGCCTTTAACCACGCCCACTGAATGCTCATCACTATCACTCATTGATGGGCTTGCCTTTCAAAAATCCTTTGTCATCATTGGCAAATGCTTTAGGATTGTCCCTCCTTGGGGCGGTTTTGTTACCACCTTGTCCATCAACCCTGTTACATGGATAATTGCACTTTTGCGGATAACTTTATCTGCGAGCAAACTTCGTTTTCCTTTTGTGCCTCCTTTGAGCTCACACACATGGTGCCTGTGGCACATTGAATCGGCTCGCTTCTGTCAACTATTTTACTTTTATTTTCAGTTTGTGTGGCAAGAAAAGTCCAGTTAGTAATTTACAACGCTAATAGCTGTAACTCGAGCAAACATGTGACCCATTGCATTGCAAATGCTTGTTAGACTTTTGCTGCAAGTGATCCTGATATATGGAGCTTTTTCACCATAATCTTCTTTTAAACTGGACCTGAGATGCAAATGTGTCTATCTTTTAATATAAGTTTGTTGGAATTGGTCTTTCTGCAGGGTCACCCCCAAACCTTTTGCCTTCCTCCTCTTTTTCTGACCTCATTTGTGCTGGCTTTAGGACTCTCCACACTTTACCACTGCTAACCAGTGCTAAAGTGCAAATGCTCTCTCCTTAAAACATTGTGACATTGGCTCATACCCAATTGGCTTATTTAATTTACCTGGAAGTCCCTAGTCAGGTACACTACATGTGCCCGGGCCTGTAAATTAAATTAAGTAGCCCCCTAACCATGTCTCAGGCCTGCCTCTGCAGTGCCTGTGTGTGCAGTTTCACTGCCACTTCGACTTGACATTTTAAAGTACTTGCCAAGCATTAAACTCCCCTTTTTCTACATTTAAATCACCACTAAGGTAGGCCCCAGGTAGCTCATAGGGCAGGGTGCTATGTAGGTAAAAGGCAGGACATGAACATGTGTGTTCAATATGTCCTGGTAGTGTAAAACTCCTAAATTCGTTTTTACACTGCTGTGAGGCCGGCTCCTTTCATAGTATAGCATTGGGGCTATCCTCATATACTGTTTGAGTGGTAGATCCTGATCAGAAAGAAATAGCCAGGTCATATTTTGTATGGCCAGAATGGTGATACAAAATCCTGCTTAATGGTGAAGTTGGATTTTGTATTACTATTTTTGAAATGCTACTGTTAGAAAGTGAGCATTTCTCTACACTTAAATCCTTCTGTGCCTTCCAATCCATATCTGGTTAGGTTTAGTTGACAGCTCCCGAGTGTATTCACTCAGACGAACCCCAAACACAGGATGCTCAGTCACACTTGCATACATCTGCGTACTGAATGGGTCTTCCTGGGCTGGGAGGGTGGAGGGCCTGACACTTACATGTCAAAGGACAGTAGCCTGCTCCCACACAAAGGTCTGCCACACCCCCTTCTGGGACCCTGGCAGACAGGATGGGACTGAAAGGGGACCTTCTGCACTTCTAAACCACTCTTTGAAGTCTTCCCCACTTCAAAGACACATTTGGGTATTTAAGCAGGGTCTCTGACTCTACCAACTTAGACACTTCTGAGGTAGATACTCTACTTCATCAAGCCACTTCCTGGAGAAGAGAACCTGAACCAGAACCTGCATCCTACCAAGAAGAGCTGCCTTGCTGCCCAAAGGACTCACCTGACTTCTTTCTGTGAAGGACTGCTGCCTTGCTGTTGCCCTGCTGGCTTGATGCTCTCTCTCTGTGGTGAGAAGTGCTCTCCAAGGACTTGGATAAAGCTTGCCTCCTATTCCCTTAAGTCTCAGTACCAAAA
The DNA here is from genome assembly GCF_031143425.1 of Pleurodeles waltl. NCBI lineage: Eukaryota > Metazoa > Chordata > Amphibia > Caudata > Salamandridae > Pleurodeles > Pleurodeles waltl. The sequence goes on from NC_090439.1 coordinate 122,521,508, forward strand.
AGACTTCATCTCTACAAGAAGGACTCCTTGTGCAGTGAAAATTTACACAGCCTGCCAGAAACAATGCAGTCTGCATTGCAGTGAAAAATTAATCGCACGGCGAACCGGAACAACATAGCCTGACTTCGCAAGGAGAAGATCGTTTGCAGTGCAAGCGTAGCGACCAAACATTTGACGCACGGCCCACTAGATTGACGCACAGCTAAGTCGGAACAATGCAGCCCGACTTCCAGAGAGGAATCGACCCAGCGCCTGCCGTGTGGTGGAAATTTCCATGCAACGCCCACCGGACCGAAAACCCTGCAACCCGAAGAGGATCCACGACAGAGTGCCGGAAATCGATGCAAAGCCATCCCTGCATGAAAACTAAACAACACATCACAATGTGGGGCCCGAGAAATCAATGCACACCCCCCCCTGTTTTCCACACATCTCCGGTTCTTTATGGAGATTTTGAACGCAAACCAGGTACTTTGTGCTTGAAAGAGACATTTATTGCATTTAAAAGACTAAAGACACTTGATATCAATTCTACAGTGATAATTCCAACAAATACTTATTGCATCTTCATCGTTTTGACCTGCATTTTACCAGATAAATATTATATATTTTTCTAAACACAGTGTGGTGTATTTTTGTGGTGCTATACTGTGTTATTGGCTGATTTATTGCACAAATACTTTACACATTGCCTTCTAAGTTAAGTCTGACTGCTCAGTGCCAAGCTACCAGAGGGTGGGCACAGGATAATTTGGATTGTGTGTGACATTGAGGGTCCTTGCTTGGAAAGGGGGTAACCTGACTGCCAACCAAAGACTCCATTTCTAACAAAGTTCAACTGTGGTAAACAGCTAGGGTAAAGGGCTCTGAGCAGATTTGTATAATACAGCTACAAGTACTTGTAGAAGTCTATATAGGCATGGAGAAGTATTCTCAACTAAGCCTGCTATCTATGTACATGTAGGCCTGTCACAAATAGGATCAACATTACATAAGTTAAGGTTTGCAGAGTCCTTACATTTCAATTACCAAACCAGAAACAAATGTCCCTTTCTTTTTGCTGAATGGTAGAATATATAGTGCTAACGATAGTTACACTTTCGGTAAAAGGTGCGTAAATGTAAGTTGGAATTGGCTCAATGTACAAAAGAAATTAACATTACTTTTCCAAATGTTCCTAAATCCCAAATGCATATGCAATAACAGTTTAAAATTGGAAGAATTTCACGAGTAAGTTTTAATGAGATTCAAAATGTAAACAACATTGCTGGGCCACGTTAATTATTCTGATGGCTATTTGGGAGTTCAAAGGCTCACGTTGAACCATAAAGGCATTTGGAGGGATTACCCTTCTTCTTAGAATGGACTGGGCATGTTGTTTATACAGAGACTAAAAGGCATACCAGCTACATTAATCAAACCACTGTTGTAAAGAGAAACAGGTTTGGCTAGGATGAATCAGCAAAGAGAGCTGATTCTGCCATTTTGAATGTTCCTAGAATGCTGTGCACGGCCGTAGGAAAGCCTGTGGTCTGTTCCCAGCGGTGTAAAGGTGATGTGACATCTCAAAGATGGATAGAAACAGCCTCCTTCTAGAATTATCATCCTCCACTTTTAAATTCCTACACGGGGAGACATTTTAGAAGAATTGAACACTACAAGAAGTAGATGATGAAATAGTCTTTGGGTGAGCCCGTACTTGGTGTAGAGAGACACTCTGTTTTTGAATGCTTGGACGTTTTGGACTTTTTCTCCAGAGCCTGTGGCACTGGCTTTGCTGTCCCTCTGAGTGACACTAGAGGGTGGAATTGTGGTGTACCCTAAAATAAAATGGCTCCTTTGACTTCCATAGACTAGTTCTGGCTGCTGACACCCAAGGTGTGGGGATCACAGATTTTTGCTTAATGTACGGGCACCCTGCAAGTCGCAAAGATTGATCAGTGCCTGGGGAGTTCAGTGAGTGAGTGTAGCCTACCATGAAGACTACTTGGAGCTGCTGCAGAAAAACTGTGGGCCAGGAGACTACCAGGAGCTGGGATACGATGGCATGGAGTCTGTAAATACAGTCCTGGTGGTTGGAGCCTGCGATCAGGTGCAAGGAACCCCATGACATTTGGGGCCTTATTTATACTTTTTGGTGCAAAATTGCTCTAACGCAGTTTTGCACCAAAAAGGTTTGCACCGACTTGCACCATTTTTTTGTACCAACTGGGCACCATATTTATGGAATGGTGCAAGCCGGTGCAAAGGGTAGGCTAGCGTATTTTTTTTTACATTAGATAGGTTAGAATCAAAATAAATGACTCTAAACAGATTAGCGTCATTTTTTGATGCTAAGGGGCATATTTATACTCTGTTTACACTGAATTAGCGACATTTGTTTTTACTCTAATTTGGTGCAAAACTAACTCCATATTTATACTTTGGTGCTAGACCCGTCTTGCACCAAATTTATGGAGTTAAAGTCATTTTTTGGAAGTGGAAACCTACCTTGCCTTAATGAGATGCAATGTAGGCGTTCCCGTGCAAAAAATGACTCTATGGCCTTAACGCCATATTTATACTCCCATGCAAAAATGGTGCAAGGGAGGGAGAAGGAGTCAAAAAATGGGGCAAAGCTTGCTTTGGCCAATTTTTTAAAGCCTGGGTCAGGGAAGGCGTTAGGGGACCTTTGGGCCTATTTCCATAGTGGAACACCATGGAATAAGCCCACAGGTGCCCTTCCCAGGCCCCAGGGGCACCCCCACCCACACCAGAGGGACTGCGGAGGATGTGGGACCCCATCCCAGATAAGTACAGGTAAGATTGCATTTTATTTTTGAAAGTGCCATGGGGGCCCTAAAATGGGCCCCCATACATGGCACTGGGTGCAATGGCCATGCCCAGGGGACCCTTGTCCTCTGTGCTGGCCATTGGGGGGGTGGGCATGACTCCTGCCTTTTCTAAGGCAGGAGTCATGTAGCATGGTAGGTTTAGCACCATAAAATGACGCTAATCTGGTTAAAGTCATTTTTTGGTGCTAAACCCTCTTCTTCTATACTGCCAGCCCCACCTGACTAAAGTTTTTTTTTTTACTCTAGCCTACCCTTTGCACCGGCTTGCACCATTCCATAAATATGGTGCCCGGCTGGTGCACAGAAATGGTGCAAGCCGGTGCTAAACTTTTTGGTGCAAAACTAAATTAGTGCAGTTTTGCTGCAAAAAGTATAAATAAGGGGCAATGTTTTGTAAGTTTGCACCACTTTTGCGTCAAAAAATTATGTTAATACAGCGCAAAAAAAGTATAGATCAGGGCCTTGGTGCTAGACGGGTCTAGCACCAAAGTATAAATATGGAGTTAGTTTTGCACCGAATTAGAGTTAAAAAAATAACGCTAATTTGGTGCAAACAGAGTATAAATATGCTGCAGAGTATAAATATGCCCCTAAATATGGCGTTAAGGTCATAGAGTAATTTTTTGCACTGGAACGCCTACCTTGAATCTCATTAAGGCAAGGTAGGTCTCCACTTCCAAAAAATGACTTTAACTCCATAAATTTGGTTCTAGACAGGTCTAGCTCCAAAGTATAAATATGGAGTTCGTTTTTCACCAAATTAGAGTGAGAAAAAAATGACGCTAATTCGGTGCAAACAGAGTATAAATATGCCCCTTGGCTTATAACATTTGCTACAAGGTCCGTGGGAACTGGGGCACTTGCTTGAAAAAAGAAGACAGCCTCTTTTGAAAAAAGAGAAAAAAACAATTCCCAAGGCTGGTTGCAGCTTCATCAAAAGTTCTAGGTAGGAAATGGCTTGGGGCAGGAGATCGTCCCTATAAGTCCCAGTGAGCGCTCAGAGAATATGCATTCTTCACAGGTGGTGCCGTTTACAGGTGAGCACCAAAATAGATTTTTTGTCCTTAGAAAGTTGACAGGAGTGATGCATGCTGCCCACCAGAGCCTCGCAATGTTTTTGGATCCTGCCACCTTAAGGGCCATATTTATACTTTTTGACGCACAACTGCGCCAACGCAGTTGTTCGTCAAAAATTTTAACGCCGGCTAACGCCATTCCAAAGCGCCATGCGGGTGCCTTATTTATGGAATGACGTTAGCCGGCGCTGCGGACTGGTGTGCGTAAAAAAAAATTACCCACACCAGGCAGCGCCGGCGTAGGGGAAAATGGAGCTTGGGCGTCAAAAAATGGGGCAAGTCAGGTCTGAGGCAAAATATTGGCCTCAACCCGATTTGCGCCATTTTTTTTTACTCCCAACCCCCATTGAAATGACTCCTGTCTTAGCACAGACAGGAGTCATGCCCCCTTGCCCAATGGCCATGCCCAGGGGACTTATGTCCCCTGGGCATGGTCATTGGGCATAGTGGCATGTAGGGGGGCACAAATCAGGCCCCCTATGCCACCAATTTTTTTTTTTCAATTACTTACCTGAACTTACCTTAAGTTCCCTGGGATGGGTCCCTTCATCCTTGGGCGTCCTCCTGGGGTGGGCAAGGGTGGCAGGGGGTGTCCCTGGGGGCATGGGAGGGCACCTCTGGGCTCCTTCCGAGCCCACAGGTCCCTTAACGCCTGCCCTGACCAGGCGTTAAAAAATGACGCAAAATCGGCTGGACGTCATTTATTTGACCCGCCCCCTCACGTGCGTCATTTTTGCACGGGAGTTTAAATAAGGCGCACATGCCTTGGAGTCATTTTTTAGACGAGAACGCCTACCTTGCATATCATTAACGCAAGGTAGGTGTCCATGCTAAAAAATGACGCAAACTCCAAGATCTTTGGCGCTAGACGGGTCTAACGCCAAAGTATAAATATGGAGTTAGCTTTGCGTCGGATTTGCGTAAAAAAAAAACGACGCAATTCCGGCGCAAACAGAGTATAAATATGCCCCTAAGTCTCCTGGACAATTCCCAGTGCTGACACTTTAGGCTTAGAGGCTCGCAAGTGTATTTAACTTTGTTTGTCTTTGGTTTCTCTGCAACCTGCTAAAAGTTAAAATACCTTCCTTACTGAAATGTTCCCTGGTTGCTTTTTCACCAGTATAATGCCAGGGTTGGCAAGTTAATGGTGAATTTCAAAAAAGATCTTATAGTTCGCAGCTTCCTAAAACGTTTTATATTACTAAAGTTTTCTATTTGATTGAAAAGTAATTCGCATGACAAAGCCAGTAAACCTGACTTTTTATTAATGTTTAGCACATGCTTGTCTTGAGCATATATGAGTTTTTTTGTTATTAGGGTATATGTCAACTTCTTAACAGTGCCTCTGGCAAAAGGGTATAATCTACATTTAGGAGAGTGCTCAGTGACTGTGACCTTTCTTTGCTTTTCTCCACTTTTAATTTGTGAGGCCTTTTAGAGTGTGTCCCCATTAGTATTTCCACTTGACGTTTCGTACATGTTTGCAGTTTTGAGCATAACATTAGGGGCATATTTACAAGAAACTGGTGCATCAGTGCTGATGCATTAGTTTTCTTACGTCGCCCCTGCCCATCTAACAACACCATGGGTGCGTTGAATTGTAATTATGGCTTGCCAAGGCAGTCGTTAGGACAATGGCATCAGAATGTTTTATGCTATTGTGACGCTTTGCTGCTCTATCATCTAAAATGTTGAGGCTAGTGCAGAAAAGTGCAAGGAGGCCCATAGGTTTCTATGGGTGTGTCATTCTAACGCATGCTTTGAGCAGACATTAAAAATGACTCCAAAAACGGCACAGTGAAATCTTGTAGATTTTACTGTGCCATTTTTGTGGGCCTCCTAGTGCTGAAATGCCCCCCTTGCTCATGCATAATGTGGTGGAAGGGCGTGCACAGTGGTGCATTGCGCCATTTTGTAAATACGGCATGGCAAAAAAGCCTTCCTAACACCACATTAGAGTAAAAAACGTGATGTAGGACAGAGCTAAGTGCTTGTAAATATGGCCCTTAGTTTTGTGTGCATTAAACAATTTTTCCTGTGTTTCAGAAAAAGCACTGACTGGGCATTCTTTTTTATGAGATACACTGTTCAATTTTGAGCATCCACGGAGATAAGGTTGGTATGGCTAATGGTTGGATTTAAGAAATTTCGATCAAAATCTAAATTTACCATCAAATCTAAAATTCTAGTCATTGTTCTGAAATAGAAGGTGAAAAAGGTAATGTAGTTAAGTATACCTCTCATCTTTGGAAGTCAGCCAACCAATTAACAAAAATTAAAGACCTTGACGTTTCCAACAGAAGTCTTGAAGTAATTTAATAAACGTTATGGTGGCTGCAATTCATCTACAGATTTTATGATGTATAATACTAAATGTTTGAGCAATTGTTCATGTGGTGCTGGACTAGGTAGCCATACTGATTTGATTCAGACCCCACTGGAGAATGTTTGTTTTTTAAATGGATTTCCCTCCCAAATTTCACACCCACTTTCATAAGTCAAGATGAACCAGGGCTGGGTAATTTTATTCAACAAGAACAAGCATTGGGAATGTCAATAAGTCGGGTCGGTCTTTGGCCGCCAGCTTTTTGCAATTTTTTTTGTTTCGTCATGGTTTTTGCAAAACGTTATTATTTGAATATGTGCCAGGCCCTCACCAATCTAAAAAAAAAAAAAGGATTTACTACAGGCAAAAAAAGTTATTTTGGTTTAAAAAACACATACACATTACTATAGTACTTCCTTTCATTGAAGGGAGCTACTTAAAAAGCAATCAGTCTCACTTGGCCTCTTGCCTTCGAAAAAGAAAGAAATAGATAAAGAGAGAAAGAAAGAGAGAGAGAATTAGTCAAGGAAAGTGAAAGATCAAATGAAGAGGAAGAGAGAGGGAAAGAAAGATAAAGATAAGGTAAGAAAGAAAGAATGAAGGAAAGCAATAAAAATGAGAAGGAAAGAAAGAGAGAGAATGAAATAGAAAGAAGAGAAAAAAGGGAGAGAGAGGAGGAGGAAAGACAGAAAGAGAGAGAAGGAATGAGAGAGAAGGAAAACAGAAAGAGAAAGAGAAGGAAAGAGGGAAAGAGAAAGAAAGAAAAAAGATGGAATGAAAAAAGCAAAAGAAAGAAGGTAACAGAAGAAGAGAGAGACAAAAGGAAAAGAGAGAAGAGAGAAGGAAAGAGTGAAGCAAAGAAAGAAGAACGGAAAAATGAATGAGGAAGGAAAAGAAACAAGGAAAAAAGAATGAAACAAGACAAGAATGAAAGGAGGCAAGAATAAAAGGAGGCAAGAAAGCAACAAAGAGAGAAAGTGATGGAAAGAGGACGAGAGAATGAAAGAGAGAAAGATAAAAGAACAGAAGTAGGAAAGAAAGAAAGAAAGAAAGAAAGAAAGAAAGAAAGAAAGAAAGAAAGAAAGAAAGAAAGAAAGAAAGAAAGAAAGAAAGAAACAGGATAACTGAATACAGAACATTTTCATATGAACACAACCGCTTGCTGAGAAAAACAAAACAGTCTAAAAGGAATTTACAACATCATTGGCAGGAGATGAGATCTGAAAAATATGGAATGTACATCAGAAGCATCCTGCTGTCACATCTGACACAAAACACAAAGGCAACACTTAAGTAATTATAAAATAAAAAATATTGGCACTGAAAGGAACTAGCTTGTGTGTGGCTGTGCCCCTTGCGGGAGAGCAAAATGCAGTCACTCAAAGTGAAGTTAACCAGTGGCTTAAGTAGGCTGATCCACTCTCCCGTGCTATATGCTATAGTGTACAGAAGCAAAATGTGAATGACACAACAACAGACCAATGGATCAAGAAAGGTGGCTGAAAGCCCTTATGTGTAATTATATTATACATATTATACTACAATCAAAAGGTGATGACTGATGTCTGAAAATTACTGTTTTGGATTTGGTTACAGACCTGCTACTTCAAAGGATGTAGCGTTGGATTTAGAGAATGTCAATGGGATACTCCATCTCAAACAAGATGGAGATCATGCCCGTCATATTACAAGTGCTTTCATAATACGGCACACAGGATGTCCATCAGGTCTGTGATGGAGTATCCCATCTGGCAAACTCTAAATCAGGTGCTTAATTTTACAGAGACAGACTCTCGTTGCTACCTTGTTTTCATAATATAAAGAGCTCATGCCTAAGTCTTGACAGTTCTGAATTAGGGTTCTCCCTGAATTCCCTTCAGAGAATGCATGGCCCTACCATTTATAAAAAAAACATTACTCAAGTATAAAATTGTGGTCTAGACCAGACTTTCATTACAAATAAAAGTTAGTCATATGTACTAAATAAAGGAGTGAGGGTCTGTGAACAGTGGAGACTATTTACAAACTGCACTGTGTACTATATTTTGTAGTTCTACAATAGCACTAATAAAGTAATGCAATATACAGTTTAGTAACCTATGTGAAGAGGGCTATACCTTTTCATTTCCTGTCTTTTATCTGTGGAGATCTCCACCCAAATTGTGAGCTCTCCACACACCTAGGTGTACATTTTACTACTAAGTATGAAAGAGACATGGGGACTGGTTGGAAAATAGGGAATATTTATGACTAAATGGGTATAGAGAGAAATTAGGAGGGAGAAAGGAAGGACTACAGAGTGCTTTCGGAGTGCCAGGCACCCACTCACAAAATAGTAATTCCATTCCTATTCACAAATTGCACTTCTACAGTTATTGCTGTAAAAAAAAAAAAGAAATAATCATAAATGTACTCCGATGGGTTCAGCACCACACATGGCTAACCACTGATACTGCAACACCATCTGATAGAAAATAATGAAGGCTGGGTTTGAAAATAAAAGCCCTTGGAAACAAATGTTAAGTTAAAGAAATAGATTTATCTTTTTAACAATATAAACTAATTTAATTCAATCTTAAACCGTATAGATTAAATATAGTTTTTAGATTAATATAAAATATTCTAGTAACCTTTTTCACATTTAAAAATAATGTACATTTAATTTTTTTATAAAATACTATGATCACCTTGAATTAATTATGCACATAACTTTAAATATATTGCCCTACATAATAAATAAATCTAAGTGTTACACACAACGTGGGATTTTTTAAATTAAATCTTCAAGAAAAATGATTTTAATTTCATTTAATTTATTCAAAATAATTAAATATTTATTCAAAAATAAGTTAATAATACTGTGGTATTTTTTAAATTGAGTTCTACATTTTAAATGAATATTTTAAATCAGCTTACGTTACTATTGATTTTAAAAATGTTTTTACTTTTTTTATTGTAATACACTTTCCAAATGTTCGCTATGCTTTACCATATGAAGATCTCTGTCCTAGTCATTGGTTAATTTGTTTTGTTATTCATTAACTGTAATATACTAATATACTACTTAATATTTAATTCCAGTGAATTTCAAACATACATTTGTATTGTGATTACATGTGATGAACTACGGTAATGTTTCAAAGTATTGTTTGATTTCAAAATAAATAAATTAGTTTTCAATTAATTTTGGTTTATTTCTTTATCGGTTACTTGTTTCAGCTATATACTGTCTCTGTGTTATATTCTACTACAATAAAAAAAAAAATCTGAAATTAAGAAAAAATCTGAGACAAGATAGATCTCCGCTCTCATTACGCTGCATGCTGGGTTGTGAGTGGTGAAAGTAAACATTAACTGCCAGACCAGGTCCCCTCTAGATGGGAACACATGCAAATCCGCACTGGTTTATGTCTACATATCCTTCATTTGTGAAGTATAGCATTAGTCATGTGGCACAGTGAGCTTGGGTCCGACATCTGGGCGTACCAGGTATTATTGGGTCATCACACTGAGGAAAATAAATGATGATGAGTGCAATGGTTTTCTCAGTTCGGTGCACTGATCCTATTAGAGCAGATTAAAAACTAATTTGGGTTTGGCCGATCTATGTACAGAGTGGTATATGGGGCAAAAATAAGATGGACTGGAACCTAAAGTAAAGTATTTAACAGTGACTGAGAATAATTCAAGCATTTCATCAATCCGATTTTTCATTATCTTAAGTTTAATCATTTTACAGCCTATGTTTTGAAAGCGCATGTCCTTCTTTGGATAAGACCTTTAATGGAAGGTAATTTCATGACATGCTAATTTATAATGAGCCTTCGAGTATGTTATAGTCAGATATGAGGATACCCACAGATTAGGAGAGAGAAAATATGTATACAAATTATCTATCACCAGGGGACTCTGCGTGTCAGGAGAGGGATAATTGAATAATCCCCTGTGGTTGTCCATGTTTTAGTACTCATTGGTCTTTAGGTTTCAAAGTTTATCTTAATAACCAAGTGGTTTCATATTAAAGACTATGTAAACTCTGAGCCACAGAGGTGGCATGCTTCATTATTGGGGCCTTCTTTTCCAGTATATGAATGGTGCAGGGTAGGCCCATCCTGGGGTGCTAAAACGTTTAATGAAATATTGCGAAGGGTTGTGACTTGTCTGTAAGCTTGAGAAAAGCATAGACGAGAGGGCGACGTTTCAGAGCGACTCTAAGAACACCTCACAAGCGTCTACACCATATTGCACGGGCTAGGCCAGGCGCTCTGCCCTCCAATTACCTGCAGTATTAGCATAACAATAGTTAGGTTACTATAATAGGATTCCCACGTTGAAGGGTAGGTCACAGCCATTCCATTTTCTCACCTATTAGGAATTTCTAATGGAAGGTAGCTCTTCGAAAGGTTGTTTGGTCTTGATGGAAGCCTGGAGATACATTAGTACACCTTTAGGGGCTCAACAATGTTGACCCCTACAAGGTAGTGAGGGAGAAACCTGAAAATAGGTCCCACACCCACCATTCTTAGATCTTTAAACTTTGAATGGGAAAGGCTTAACATTAAATATACAGCATTTCAGATCATGCTGTCTCAATACAATTTTAATCTTATATTTCACGGCACTTCCAGACCATAAACGATTCTCCTTGTAAACAAAACAATGTATATAAAAGCTTGGAATGAGCCTCTTCTGCACCAAACAGGTGATAGTGAAGGAGGCCCCTATGATGAAGTACAGTAGTGTGGGTAAGGGTTTGCACCTTTTAAATAAGAATATATTGGTTAATTGAATTACATTTTGAAACAGCAAGGCAAATGAGTCTTAAATCACAATCAGATGATATAGGAGGACGGGATTGTTGAAATCTCACCGTTCTCTTGAGACACAGAGAAACCTCTGGTCTTACGGTCTGAATTCTTTATTCTTTTCACCACGTTGGCAATGCCATCATAGATTTCAACACCCTGTGGATGTTTTGCATAAAGTGGCAACTATATTCATCTTTTGATGTGTACATTGTGCATCATTCACCACAAACTGAATGTTGCACAATGTCTCTCCCAACCACCTGCAGCCATATAATAGGGCTTTTCGTTATGTCGAAATCCTTTTATTGACGTCTTGTGATTACAAACGTAATCAGCATCATATTTTTGCCTCACTATGTCTGTGACTTTCAGAATCAACATTGACAACAAAGTCATCAGTGGGAAGGCTCTGTCTTAAACATGCTAGTTATTAATCTTTTATAAGTATCGGTATTCATGCAATTTCAACCAAAATAAAACTGACTGCTTTTAAAAGGAGATTTTAGCAGGAAATCAATAAACAAGGGTAGCACCCACCTATCTATTAAGCATGTTTCCCCAAATGTCCCTAACTTTTGGACATTTCCTTTAATAAGGTGGTTAAGTAGCATACATATGACATACACCAAAACCTTGGACAAGGGTGCCAATAAGTGCCTGGGTTTCTCGTGAGAACAAAAAACCTTGAGAAGAGACAGCACAACAGAGATCTCAGGATTTGAGCTAGCTCTATTAACTATGATTATATTAATCATTTTATAGTGGCAGCATGGAAATGAGGTTGAGTTTGTAAAAGGCAAAAAACTCAAGCAAGTTAGTATAACATAGGCATACACCGCAGCCGCAGGTTACTCAACATGGTGGTTTAGTAAATGTGGAGGTATGGGGAATTCCTGTATTTTGCGATTGCATAGTAACATGATTTTTTGTGGAAAATATATGAAATTACTTGTAGTTACACAAAATGGCAAATCCATAATTTAGCACTATATTTACTGCAAAAGGTTTCCTTGTCCCAATTTTTCATACAAGGAAGAACCTTGTGCTAAACCATAGACGAAAAACAATCGGCGCGAACCACTGCTACTTGCATTCTGATTACTTGTGATGTTCCTTCCCTCCAATACTATAATTTTGCAAGAATGGGAGCTTAATTACGTGGCATTGCATAATAGCGTAGATTCAAGAATTTTGTGTAACAAGCGTAATGTAAAATTGCCATAATTGCAGTGGTGTAATTTAAATTTTGCTTGGGTCTAATTTCGATCATTAGAAAACAGCAAAGAGTTCACTATCATCTCCCTTTCTAAAACAAATCTAAAGCCATTAATCTATTCATTTCTATTTCAGTGTCATTAAATGTCTCAGATACTAGTTTATCATGATTGCTTTAACCATCTCCGCCGATTGTTAATGGACATGAATGAGCAGTGCTTTTAGCAGTTGGAAGAAAAAAATAGAGAACAAGGATAATTGTATGGAAATGGAAATGATCACCAATAGAATTAATGCTGCAAGGACTATTTCAAAATGGTTCATTCCCCCTTCCCTGAACATACTTTTCAAATTGACCAAATGGTGATTCTTTTAAGCTAAGTCCTCTGTTGACTTTATTCGTTTAGTTTATTTACTTAGTTTCGTAACACTATCTCCAATGTGGCTTATTTGTCCATGAATTGTGAGTGAGCTATTGGGGGTGAAGTTACACTATTCAGAGCCCACTGTGACACAAGCACCATCCTTGAAAGTGTGACAGATAGCTGAACCCAGAGAGGCTGAATAGCAAATCCTGGGCCAGTCCAGGTTAGCCATACAGATAAACTTGTTTAGTACAGATAAAATCTATCCCATACTCCATGTTAGGTTGGCTGCAGAAGTGCTGGTATCCTCTGGCAATATGAAAGTTAAAAGGGGGAACATAGGAATGATGTTGAGAACAGTGCCACATTCACTATGGCCCATAAAGAGCTTGCCAATATGGGTCTCATAGATCTGAAGTAGGACAGCAAAAGCATGGTGGATGTCAGCAAGAAAGATACTTTCATCTGAAATTTGCAGATATAATGCTCTATAAGTAACCCTGCAAGGTAGGAGATACACTCTTTCATGTGATGCCCATGAATATACAGATTAGGACTAGGCCCAGGTGAAAGTTTTGTAACGCAGGTATGTAATGTCACAGTTTTAGTAATTTCACAATATGCTTGTTAAGCTTAATTCTCGAAATTATGCTTTAACTATATTGCCTAATTATGCACCATTTGCTGTAAAAATGTAGTATGAGCACGCAGTAGCAAAGTAAATGATTAACATTTTAGCTGCTGGGCCTTTTCCCCCCCAGTGCTGAGCCCTTTTTTGGCTATTCGGGGTAGTTTGCACTTAGGCCTTCATAACTTTTTGTCCACATAAGCTATCCACGGCAAATTTGTGTCCTTTTTTTCCAACATCCTAGGGATCCTAAAGGTACCCAGAGTTTCTGGGTTCCCCTGGTGGAGACCAAGAAATTAGCCAAAATACACATAAAATTTAGTTTTTTTCAAAAAGATGGGAAAAAAGAGCTGCAGAAGAAGGCTTGTGGTCTTTTCCCCTGAAAATGGCATCAACAAAAGGTTTGTGGTGCTAAAATCACCAACTTCCCAGCTTTCAGGAACAGGCAGACTTGAATCAAAAAAACAAATTTTTCAACACTATTTTGGCATTTTACTGGGATATACCCCATTTTTACTATTTTTGGTGCTTTCAGCCTCCTTCCAATTAGCCACCTTGCAATGGGTTTTTATTCTATACCGGGTATACAGCAATTCATTTGCTGAAATATAAAGAGTGAAAAATAGGTATCAAGAAAACCTTTGTATTTCCAAAATGGGCATAAGATAAGGTATTGAGCAGCAGTGGTTATTTGCCCATCTCTGAATCCCGGTGTGCCCATACTAGCATGTGAATTACAAGCCATTTCTCAAATAGACGTCTTTTTTACACACTGTCTTACATTTGGAAGGAAAAAATGTAGAGAAAGACAAGGGCCAATAACACTTGTTGTGCTATTCTGTGATCCCCCAAGTGTCGCGATAAAAATGATAACACACTTGAGTGGGTAGGCCTAATGCACGCAACAGGAAAGGCAACATGGACACATCACATTTGTACAATTGAAATCTGTCCTATTTTTTGCAAAGTGCCTAGCTGTAGATTTTGGCCTCTAGCTCAGCCGGCACCTAAGGAAACCTACAAAACCTGCAAATATTTGAAAACTAGACACCTAGGGGAATCCAGGATGGGCTGACTTGTGGGGCTCTGATCAGGTTCTGTTACCCAGAATCCTTAGCAAACCTCAAAATGTGGCCAAAAAACACTTTTTCCTCACATTTCGGTGACAGAAAGTTCTGGAATCTGAGAGGAGCCACAAATGTCCTTCCACCTAGCATTCCCCCAAGTCTCCCGATAAAAATGATACCTCACTTGTGGGGGTAGGCCTAGTGCCCGTGACAGGAAATGCCCCAAAACACAACGTGGACACATCACATTTTGACAAAGAAAACAGAGCTGTTTTTTGCAAAGTGCCTAGCTGTGGATTTTGGCCTTTAACTCAGCAGGCCCCTCGGGAAACCTAGCAAAACTGCACAGTTTTGAAAACTAGACACCTAGGGGAATCCAAGATGGGGTGACTTGTGGGGCTCTGATCAGGTTCTGTTACCCAGAATCCTTTGCAAACCTCAAAATGTGGCCAAAATAACACTTTTTCCTCACATTTCGGTGACAGAAAGTTCTGGAATCTGAGAGGAGCCACAAATGTCCTTCCACCCAGCATTCCCCCAAGTCTCCCAAAAAAAAAGGGTACCTCACTTGTGTGGGTAGGCCTAGTGCCCGCGACAGGAATAGATCACACAACGGTCAATGTTGGTACTTACATGAGGCAACTGTTGACTCTGGGGTGATCCATTCCTCATGCAGGCACTAGGTATAGGCACTCAAGTGGGGTAGTGTTTTTATCACGACAGGTGAGGAATCACTGGGTGGTAGGAATTTTGTGGAACGCAGCATATTCCTGTAATTTGTGTGACAGAAATGCAAGAAAATTGAGTTTTTATTTAACATTTCAGCTTTGTAGGGTATTCTGGGTAAGAAAACTTTGGGGAATCCAGAAATGTTTGGGTTTAGTATGTTTTCCTATATAGCCGCCGAACCCAGGACCAAAAACACAGATGCCTACCTTACAAAACCAGTTTGTTTTGTGATAGATAATTTTGATGTCTCCACAATACAATTTGGGCAGTGGAATTTGGGGCTGAACTAAATTGGGGAGCTCCCAAGAGAGCACCCTAAATGTGCTTGCCCCCGCATTCACCTGCTCTCTGGGTTGGGCTAACCCACTATTGCCCTGTTGCACAGACTGTGCTTGCAAAGGGACAACAGGACTGTCCTCATCACCTCCCTCACTGGAAGGAGTTATCCAATGGGACTCCTCCAACTGAAAAATCACTCCCAGAGTCTGCGACATTGTCCTACTCTCAGATGCTCTCTCAGTATTTGCTGTCTCAGTCTCTGATCCTATGTCAGAGCTGTCCTCTATAACCAGAGTGACATCAGCACCAGTCATCCATCAAGATGCCATCTCAGCAATTGGCTAAACTGTTGCTCTAAAACACTAGCCTAAGTAGACAGTCACAAAATTGCTGGTGTGTGTGTGTGATACGTGCAACAGTAGAGGCCACCTTACCTGCGCTTCTTCCCTCAATCAGCACATTCTTTCAAGCCACTCAAACACCTTGTCACATACCATTCGTCACAGTCTTTAGCACCTCCTGCGCCCAGTCCAACAATCATTATTGGTGATCCCACTCCCATGTCCTCCTCCTCGAATTCCCTCATTACCACTAAGCAAACGTGCTCTTCATCTCTCCATAGCCACCCCGCACATACATTTCATTTGTATTATAGCGCAGGTAGTGGCTGACTTTACTAACATACTCAGCTATTTACTGAAAATACAGATTTGCTCCTTACAGTAGTCATATAAACCTTCTGCGCTTCTTTATGGCACTAAAACTGCCACTAGACAAAAGTCTGATCCTTTTGTAGCAGAAACATAATCACAAGACTTACTTGACTTCTTTATTGCTGCCTAAAAGCTACAGTTGAAATGCGTCAGTTGAAGTATGTGCACTGCTTTGAAGACGCAAGTTGCAACTACAAGACAACTGGTGGCAAATATATATATATATATATATATATATATATATATATATATATATATATATATATATATATAAGATATATATATATAGATCACTTTTATATGTGGGTCTGGTTTTCCTGGGGACCGATTGCAGCCCCCAGGGAAACCACACATGCATATATCTATATAGATATATCTATCTACATGGATATATCTATAGATATATATATACACATATATATAGAGATCTATATATATATATATATATATATATATATATATAGATCTGTCTATAGATATATCCATGTAGATAGACATACCTATCTACATGGATTGATATCT
Source organism: Pleurodeles waltl (assembly GCF_031143425.1). Classification (NCBI taxonomy): domain Eukaryota; kingdom Metazoa; phylum Chordata; class Amphibia; order Caudata; family Salamandridae; genus Pleurodeles; species Pleurodeles waltl. The sequence continues at coordinate 122,538,070 of NC_090439.1, forward strand.
CTCTCTCTCTCTCTCTCTCTATATATATATATATATATATATATATATATATATATATATATATCTGTATTTTTTTTTGGTAGTTGTAGGGTTTCCTTGGGGCCAAAATGTCCCCCAGGGAAACCCTACAACTACAAAAAAAATTGCCCCCCCAGGGGGTCGCCCTGCCTATGGGCAACCCCCTGTCAATGTAGTTTTTTTGTAAAAATATATATTTATTTTAATTAGCCCCTGGGGGTGGCGCGATCGTGCCCCCCCAGGGGGCCCCAACATCAAAATTAAAAAATATGGCCCCACAGGGGGTCCCCCTGCCTATGGGCGACCCCCTGTCAATGTCCTTATTTAAAAAAAAAAAATTGGCCCCTGGGGGTGGCGCGATTGCCCCAGGGGGCCCCAACATTAAATTTTAAAAATATGGCCCCGGGGGGTAGGGGGCCCGTTTTCCTAGGGGGGCCGACCCCCCCAAGTGAAATCCCTGGCGTCTAGTGGCGTTTCCTGGCCACCGATCGCAGCTGTGCTGCGATAGGGGGCCAGGAAAAGCGTTCAGGAAAGCCTCGTATGAAAGGGGAGAGTCTCCCCTTTCATACGAGGCCTTCCCGAACGTGGGGAAGGCCGTTTGGGGCCGTTTTTCCCATCAGAGCAGGAAGCGGCCCGATGGGGAAAACAACAGTGTGGGGAAAACAATGCTGATGTCACAAAGAGTTGGATGGGGGGGTGGGGGAGACACGGAAGCTCTTCCGTGTCTCCCAGGGCTGAAAAAAAAAGGAAAATCATCGGGTGCAACGCACCCGAGGATTTTTAAACCCCCTCCCCGGTGTCGGCCACTGGTAGTGACCCGCACCAGGGAGGTAGTGCGGACGTCGGACAGTGGCCTACACCCGCACTAAAGGGGTTAAGACAGGAGCCACTGTTGTTAGCTTTGCTTGTTTTTGGTGCTATTGTGTTAGGGTGAAGTGTCTCCTTGCATCTAAAATGGATATGAGGATGCACTAAAATATAGTGCCAAATTCTGCTTTATGCATTTTGCCGAATTATTCATAATGTTTCTGAAGTTTTGCATCCTTACACAAAAGCAAAATATGTAAATTTTGCACAAACCCTTAAATATGACATGTTTTTTCTTGGCCAAGGGGCATAGACATCATTACAAAGCCCCATTGAGCATCAGTGGACAAATTAATGCATGTCTAGCAGGAAGAAAGTTTCATGTGCTATCGGTACCCTTCCAGGAGGGGAAAATAGGAATTGTCCTGGTAGACAGACCATCGGACATGCAAGAGACCAACAGGCAGTGTGCAGCTGCTTTGGAAACACATGCTGCCCTTTACTTTACTGAGCCACCAACCGGAGTTACAGAAGGTAAGGCTTGCAGCAGAGATTGATGATCACAGTGTTGCAAGTCACTCATCTGAACTCCAGGTGGTTCAGATGGGGCAACGATAATCCCTGAATCCCAATGAGAACTGACAGGGCAGCAATGAAGAACACATTGCAATCCTAGAAGTTTCCAAAGGGAGCAGGGTTGGGATGAAAGAGAAAGAGAGAAATATCAGGACTTCTGCATATTCAAATTTCTCTACTCTGGGCACTGCTAGGCTCAATGATATCAGGATTCTAGTTCAGGATACTGGCACTCAGAATTATTCAGATACAAGGGTCTGGACTCAGATTTCCTTGTCATGAAACCATGCTTTGAAACAGGAACAACTACTCAGATCTTTTGTATTAACTACTCTCAAATCAACATACCAATAATTCACATTAGAAACACTCCTCAGTGTGATTCAAGAATTATTCAGGACATATCATGAACTGTGTTAGATCTGACAGCCTTAGGGTGATCACCCCTAACTTCTTGCCTGCATCCATTCAAGTCGTTGGATACTGGTTTTTGCTGGTTTTAGGACTCTGCACACTTTACCACTGCTAACCAGTGCTAAAGTGCATATGCTCTCTCCCTTAAAACATGTTGACATTGATTCATACCCAATTGGCTTATTTAATTTACTTGTAAGTCCCCAGTAAAGTGCACTACATGATGCCCAGGGCCTGTAGATTAAATGCTACTAGTGGGCCTGCAGCACTGATTGTGCCACCCACATAAATAGCCCCTTAACCATGCCTCAGGCCTGCTATTGCAAGGCCTGCATGTGCAGTTTCACTGCCACGTAGACCTGGCTTTTAAAAGTACTTGTCAAGCCTTAAACTCCCCTTTTTCTACATATAAGTCGCCCCTAAGTTAGGCCCTAGGTAACCCATGAGGTAAGGTGCTATGTAGGTAAAAGGCAGGACATATACCTCTGTAGTTTATATGTCCTGCTAGTTAGAACTCCTACATTCATTTTACACTGCTGTGAGGCCCGCTCCTTTCATAGGCTAACATTAGGGTTACCTTCATATACTGTTTGAGTGGTAGATTCTGATCTGAAAGGAGTAACAAGGTCATATTTAGTATGGTCAGAATGGTAATACAAAATCCTGCTGACTGGTGAAGTTGGATTTAATTTGAGAAATGCCACTTTTAGAAAGTGAGCATTTCTCTGTACTTAAATCCTTCTGTGCCTTACAATCCACGTCTGGCTGGACGTCTCCCTTGTGCATTTCACTCAGACAACCCCAAACGCAGGATGCTCAGTCACACCAGCACACATCTTCATACTGAATGGGTCTTCCTGGGCTGGGAGGGTGGAGGGCCTGACACATATCAAAGGACAGTGGCCTGCCCTCAAACAATGGACTGCCAAACCCCCTACTGGGAACCCAGCAGAGAGGATGGAACTGAAAGGGGACCTTGTGCACTTCTAAGCCACTCTTTGAAGGCACATTTGGGTACTTAAACAGGGCCTCTGACCCCACCAACTCAGACACATCTAGACAAGATACCACTGGTGAAGAAACTCTGAACCAGACCGTGGAACCTTCCAAGAGGAACTGCCTGGCTACCCAAAGGACTCACCTAACTGCTTTTCTGCAAAGGACTATGCCCTGCTGTTGCCCTGCTGCCTTGCTGCCCTCAGGCTCTTCTAAGAAGTGCTCTCCACGAGCTTGGATAGAGCTTGCCTCCTGTTCCCTGAAGTCTCAGGACCAAAAAGACTTCCTCCTGCAAAGAACTCCTTGTGCGGCAAAAATGCGACACCCAGCCTGCGATAAATGACGCACAGCCTGCATCGCGGTGAGAAAATCACCGCACACCACACCGGAATGATGCAGGTCGGCTCCCTGAGAGGAGATAGACGCAGCGCCAGCATTGCGACCGGAACTTTGGCGCACAGCCCACTGGATCGACGCATAGCTGAGCCGGAACAACGCAGCCCGACTTCCTGTGAGAAGAATCAACGCAGTGCCTCCCATGCAACAGAAATTTCCCTGCATCGCCCACCGGATCGACACAGCTCCTGTGTCTTCATCCTGCACGCAGTCCAAATTCCACGCAACCCGAAGAGGATCCAAGTCTGCATGCCAGAAATCAATGCATAGTCTTCCCTGTGTGGAAAATTATCAACGCTTCGTCTGTGTGCGCCCAGAGAAACTGACGCAAACCTCCCTATTTTCCACACATCTCCTCCTCTGCGGTCCCTTGCGGAGAATTTGAACGCAAACAAGGTACTTTGTGCTCGCAAGAGACACTTGTTGTTTTTTAAAGACTAAAGACTCATTTTATCATTCTCTAAAGTGATATTTTAATATGTACTTATCAAATCTTGATCGTTTTGACCTGCATTTAACCAGATAAATATTATATATTTTTCTAAACACTGTGTGGTGTATTCTTATGTTATACTGTGTTATTGCATGAGTTATTGCACAAATACTTTACACATTGCCTTCTAAGTTAAGCCTGCCTGCTCAGTGCCAAGCTTCCAGAGGGTGGGCACAAGATAAATTGGATTGTGTGTGACTTACCCTGACTAGAGTGAGAGGCCTTGCTTGGACAGGGGTAACATGACTGCCAACCACAGACCTCGTTTCTAACAAACTGGAATTATCATGTACAAGGATTTCCCTGAGAGAAAATAACTGGGTTAATCACAACAAAATTACTTCAAATTCTTGAGTAGTTCAAGAGCCTCAAGAGTTCAAGATTCATATGCAAATATGCAATGACAATCAGGTTATAGTTCTAAATTGTCCCAAAAGTCTTTAGAACACCAACATCAAATTCTGATCAAGAAAACACAAATTGAAGACAACTATGAGAGCAAGATCCTGGAAGGCGCAGCCATTACAAAAAATACAACTTTTCTCTAATGTCTTTTTAGTCACTAGATTGATACCAATATTATTTCTGGCTATAGATGAGTTTGATTAATCAGTGCTGATCAAAATCCCAAATTAAAGAGAGAAACTTGTGTTACCTTATTTGGAATGACTCGTGTCTTTTTGCCAGCGCAAGAAAGCATGATACAAGAGATGTACTGGAAGCTGTCCACCTTTTACAGGTACTATGGTAACTGCCAAAAAGATCGGAAATACAAGGTCGAAGTCAGGAAGCGCGTTGCTGAGAGGAGAAGCCTATCACTGTGAAGGTATCGAATCTGCTGCAAAGAGAAGACTGCCACTGCAAAAGGACGGCTGCCGAAGACTGGAGGCAGGTAAGCGTCACTTCCAAGTTTAATGAGGATAATGCCAGCTTTTATAGCCAGCCCAAACCAGGTACATGGAAACACATGGGAAAACCAAAGAACTCGTTAGTCATCATTGTAATTGCACATTTTTCAACTGTCTTTTTTCCATTAGAGCATCAAATAAAAACAAATTAGTCATTATTGCAACTGCACATTGTTTCTCAACTGTCTTTTTTCCATTAGGAGGATCAATTAAAGAACCAGCAGCTGTAGGCAGATGACATATGCATCCTGGATTACCTGGGTGAGGTCCAGGTGTTCAGAAGTTATCTTGATAACAAGCATTGGTCTAGATCTGCTTTAAACATTGATTTATGTTAATAACTGAGTTGCCAAGTTACCCACGATTTGAAAGGCATAACATGATTCAAACTGGTACTGTGTTTTTACAGAAAAAACAACATCTCTGATATCACTCATAAGATGGGAATAATGCATGACTAAGTCATGACTAGCCCTGCTAACAGCTGGGGCCATGACATTTGCCCCTCCCAAAGGCAGACCAACAGGCCGAGGTTTAGTAGGGTTTAGAGCATAGAAACATTGGATCAGACGAGGGGCATGGGCAGAAGAAGCTGATTCCCAAGAGTGTTCAGAAGGGTGGTAACCCTTCCAATCAATCAAAAACTAAATTTGTCCTCAAATGCTTTTTGCGTTTAGGATACATTGTACTTCATATTTGTTATGATCTCCTACTACAACTGGGGAAGAAGGCATATCCTTTTGTGTGTGTGGATGACTTGATTTGATAAGAAAGGTGTGAAACATTGGATGTATGGCATATTCATCCGGTAAGTGCAAACGTACTGTGACAGGTGTCAGAATATCACTAATCGGAAAATGACCTATGATTTGTGGTTGAAGTTTCCTTGGGCCTTCAAGTCTGATGTTGCGAGTGGATAACCACACCGTCTCCTTTCTTATATTTAGGTTCAGGAGTTCAATGTTTATCGGCTTGTGGTTTCATGATTAGTTTGTTTTGTGCTAAACATTTACAGGCTTGTTCTTGTGTGTCTTGTAATTTCAGCAAGCTTCCAGGGACTGTAGGTATTAGCTCTAGTGTGTTGGGTGACATCAACTGAAGGGACCGTGGATGATAACCAGTGAGTAAGAAGAAAGGAGAGCACCCCAAGGCAGTATGAACGCTATTATTATATGATAACTCAGCCAATGGTAGGGCCTGGTCCAATTGACTAGTAAGAGTTGAGGTCAAACACCTAAGGATCTGTTCTAAATATTGACTCTCTCATTGTGAGACTATGGGCCTGATTACAACTTTGGAGGACGGTGTTAATCCGTCCCAAATGTGGCGGATATACCACCTACCGTATTACGAGTTCCATAGGATATAATGGACTCGTAATACGGTAGGTGTTATATCCGTCACATTTGGGACAGATTAACACTGCCTCCAAAGTTGTAATCAGGCCCTATGTCACTAAACTCCACGGCTGAGGGTATCTTTCTGAAGGAGGATGAAGTGGGCCATTTTGGATAACATGACCGGAATGGTGGTCAATTTGTTAGATTCTGGAAAGTCAGTTACAAAACCTAAACTGATTGTATGCAAAGGAGCTCATGGAGTGGGTAATGTTTGTAAAAAAACCAAGGGTGCGAACTGTTGAGTCGTATCTTATTACGAACACATACAGGGCAAGAATTTATGTAAGTCTGAGCCTGTTTTCAAATATTTTCCCACCAGAAATTTCTCTAGGGCTTTCTGGATACCGGGGGGCCCAGCTAAGTCCTAGTCATGGCTCCATTCTATGATTAGGTGTCTCCTTGTGGTATAAACATATTTTGGTCATGAAAAAGGCAACCTTCTTTTATGCTGTGTTTTGGATTAAGTAACCAATCTTGAGTCTTAACTATTTGTAGTGCCTTCTCATCTTTAATATTGTCACTGCCACAATCTTTTCAGAGAACATAATACTAGGAGGGGGTGTGGAGTTCTCCTTGTCTTCTTTTTGCCCTAACCTAGACAAAATAGCTGATTGTAATTGCTTTGTTCCAGGACAATAAGTGATAAGGAAATCAAACTCACTAAAGAAGTGTAGCCAATGCATTTAATGAGGTGTGAGCTTTTATTGAAATAAAGAACTGTAAGTTCTTATAATCTGAGAAAATTGCAATGGTGTGTTTTTCCCTCCATAGGTGATGCATCTGCAAAAAACTCCTTGATGGCCAACACCTCTCTCTCTGCCAGTGTGTAGTTTTGTTCAGCAGGAAGTAGCTTTCGAGAATAATATGCTAAATGTGCAAATGATTGGTCTTGTGATTTCTCTGAGATAACACTCCACCAATAACTTTTTGTGAAGTGTCCTCCTCAACAAAGAAAGGCTTTTGACAGAATGGGAGCTGTTGTGGATTCCTGCTTTAAGGTGTGAAAGGCCTGTTCACCTGCTTCTGACCACAAGAATGTTTACCCTTTCTTTAATAACTGAATAATTGGTATCACAATATCTGAAAAACCTGCAATAAATCTCCGATACAAGTTGGCACAACCAAGAACATTCTGGACCTCTTTAACTGAAGTAGGTGACGGCCAAGAAAGAATAGCTTCTTCCTATTTTGGGGGCCGTTGTAATACCTTCCGTGGACAGATAGTAACCCAAAAATTCCACTGATCTGGAGTGAAATGTAGATTTATCTAATTTCCCATACAGAGAATGCTCTCTCAAAAGCTGGAGAATAGTTCTTACGTGCAGGACATGACCCTGCTCCGTCTTAGTGAACATCATAATATAGTCTATGTAGACAATTGCACAAATGTCCAAGAAGTCATGGAGAACTTTGTTGCTAAAATACTCAAATGCCTGTGGGGCATTACAAAAACCAAAAGGCATTACAGTATACTCAAATAGGCCAAATTTCATTCTGATAGCATTTTCCACACATCTCCATCTTTAAGATGTATGAGGTGGTAAGAACCACGCAGATCTAACTTTGTATAGATAGTGGAGCTACGTACTTGATCTAATACCACAGGTATGGGGTAATGATTTTTACTCGTGACCTTGTTAACTGTGTGAAAGTTAATGCAGGCCTATAATTCCCCATTCTGTTTTGGGATGAAAAAGAGGGACAAAGAAACAAGTGAGGTGTAATGCATTAAAAATCCTAGTTCTAGTATTTCATCCAAATATTTACGTAAATGTTGGTTTTCTGGCTCAGTAAGACCATAAATTTGATTGCATGGACGTACTGCCCGAGGTATGAGATTGATTCTACAATCATACGCCCTGTGAGGTGGTAACTGGGCAGAATTGATAGGTTCAAAGACGTGTAAAAACTCAAGATTTTCCTGTGGTAATGTGTTAGGGTGAGAGTGATGTGCAACCGCACAATGAATTGTTATCACTGGTTCCTGAGCTTCTTGATAATATGTTGTGCTACAAAAGGGGGAATCCAAGGTCATAGTTCTCAGAACCCAATCTATCTTTGAATTGTGATACTCTAATCAGGGGATGCATAGAATCACACTAAAAGTTGGTGTGTCAACAAGATCAAAGATTACGTGTTCTGTGCGAACGTTATCTCCAACCAAGGTCAGTGGTACGGTATTAAACCTTATCGGTCCAGAGGAAAGAGCTGAACCATCAACCGGTTCTGGTTTGGATTTTGTCACTCGGGAGATACCCAATTTTTCAGCCAGGGATAGATTAAGGAAATTTCCAGAGACCCTGGAGTCAATGACAAAAGAAAGATTATGGTAGTCATTATGACATTGGCGGTCAGCTGATCGCCACGCCGGGATGGCGGTAGGTCCGTTGCCATGCTCGCGGTGAATAACACCAAATTATGACTATGGCAGTGATCCCTCACATAGACAGCCAAAGTACCCCCTGAACCGTCAGTGAGGCCCGTCCACTTACCACGGCGGTTGCCATCTTCAGGCTGGCGGAACACCACTCCCCGCCCACCATTTTATGATATAGCAGACGGGCAGGATTTCCGGCATGGGACCACCACCACGAAAAGCCTGGCGGAAACAAATCATATAAAGGAGACACTCACCTCCAGGGACAGAGAGGAGTCTGTGGCCATCATGGAAAACAAACTGGAAGTCGTGCCAATGCTGTACCACATGATGGCAATCCAGGAGCATCAACGCCAGTGACGATGGTGAGTACAGCAGTCTGGCACACAAGGGAGGGAGGGGAGAGTGACACACCCACATGCACAACACACACCATACACACATACCACACACCGGGAACTCTATGCAGAGAAATTCAACAACAACATAAGCCAGGAGCAAAGAACGACACATATCTTTGGTCCAACCACTGTAATTAGGTGGGAACAGCGACCTCAATAAAATAAATGATATATATATACAGAAAGACCCATTGGCCAGTATAATGTTTGTGTAATCGCACAGGGCAACATCCAAGGCCCAACTTGACTCCTGACAGCTTGAGTCACTCCACTGGGCAGGGGCATAATGCTGATGATAGGCAGGTACCTTGCCGGCAGTGAGGAAGGTGGGGGAGGGTTTCTTGGTAAGAGGTCCTTGGACTTGGGTTTGGGAGGGGGCTGGTCTTGTCTGTTGTTTAGGGGGAGGAGATGTTGGCTTCATGCGGGAGGCTGGAGTGCCACTCTTGTGTCTCTTAGTGGCAGGAGTAGCTGCCGGGGGAGGGCCATGAGTGGACTGGGAGCTGGAAGTACTGGACTGGGGGAGAGGGAGATTCCTCTTAGGGGCAGGACGGGGGAGGAGGCGGGAAGAGGTCAAGGTGGGAAAGGAAAAGTGTTTGAGGTCCAATGGGGTGGGTTGTGGAAGGAGGTTTAGGAGTGGAGGTAGAGGTAGTGGTTGTCCTGGACTGGGTTGCAGGTGCATGTACAGTGTGCGTGTGTGAGGTGGATGGCTGTTGAGTGTCTGAGTGCGTGTGTGAGGTAGATGGCTGTTGAGTGTCTGAGTGCGAGCATTTGTATTTTCGAAGCGGGGGCAGATAGGGTGGGAGAGGACAAACAGGACATGTGTATGTACGTTGTGGTGGTGTCTGCAAGTGAGGTGGGTGTGCTGCATGAGGTTGTGATGGTGGTGGTGGTGACTGCACACGTGGTGAATGGGATGCTAGTCTGTGTGCCTGCTGTTGTGGTGACTGTGGGCAAGGCTGTACAGGTGGCAGGATCTGGGACTGAAGATGCTGTGCTTGCAGGTGTGAGTGTTGATGTGACTGTGAGAGAGGAGGATGAGGGAGAGACAGGGGAGGCAGTGGCTGCTGTATGTGCTTCTGTGTGTTGGCTGTGTGTGTGCTTGTGGAGTGACGTGTGGTGCCTGTCCTTGTAGGTGCGAGTCCTGTTTGGTGCCTTGGTTGCATGCTGGTCTGATTGTGAGCATGGGATGGGTGGTGGCAGAGGGCTTTGGGACTGGGAACAGGTAGGTGGAGGGGGGACGGAAGAACCAGGGACACTGGCTGCTATCAAAGAGGAGGCCAGTGCCTGAAATGATCTCCGTTGGGCAGCCAAGCCACAATGAATGCCCTCCAGGTAGGCATTGCATTGCTGCATCTGGGATGCCAGCCCCTGGATGGCATTCACTATGGTTGACTGCCCTGCAGATTTGGATGTCAGGAGGTCAATAGCCCCCTCAGTGAAGGCAGCAGGGCTGACTGGGGCAGGGCCTGAGGAGGCTGGGGTGAAGGAGACGTCCACCCTCCTGAGTGAGCGGGCACAGGCAACTGGGTGGGGAGCGACTGGGAGGATGGTGCTAGTACAGGAGTAGAAGAATATGTAACTGGTGTGGTCCTAGAGGGGTCCACCACTGCGATGGAGCTTCCATCGGAGGAGGAATCTGAGTCAGATGTCTTAGCTCCTGTCTCCCCCGTAGTGCTCCCCTCACCCTCAAACACACTGGTCCCCTCGATGTTGGTGGACTCCGCCTTTTGGGTCCCGTGGGCTCTTCCACTTGGCTGCACCCCTGCTCCTTCCTCAGATGATGCTAATGCACACAAGGACAGGATGAGAAAAGGAGAGAGGGCGAGGGAGAAAGCAAGGGAGCACAGGGTCAATCAAAGCAACAATAGCACATATGGCATACACATCACAATCATTCACTGGGACTAACACTATGCAGTATGAACCACAATGCCAAACCATTACCTGGGAACAAAAGCAGAAATGAACCCAAACGCTACCATCTGCACACCTACTGGGACACACTAAGCCATGTCCGCCATGGTATGCCAGCTACTTGCCAATACCAAATATACATATAACCCTACATTGCTAAGCAGGACGCCACAAGATTAGCTAAACCGGCATATTTGGGCATCCACTGACTAGAACCTTGCACTAAAACACCATGGCATGACAACAACAAAAAATACCACACAGTGTGTACTCACCCCCTTGTGGCTGCTGTGCTGCCCTCAAGCACCCATCCAAATCAGGATTGGCCGCTGCCAGGATGAGGGCTATTAGGGGGGTCAGGGTCCGACCGGCACTCGTCTCTCCTTGGGAGGCCCCAGCTGGGCCTAAGCGGTCTTCTGGGCCCAGCGTTTCAGGTCTTCCTACTGTTTCCTGCAGTGGGTGCTCCGCCGGCTATGGACCCCCAGGGTCTGCACGTCCTTGGCCATGGCACGCCACAACCCTTTCTTCTAATGGGCGCTGATCTGCATAGGGAACACAGGCGAATGGACACCATGAACTCAACACTCCATTCTGTAACAGAAATGGCTTACGTACTGCACAGGTCCCACATTAAGCCCACACGACCCGTATCGCTGCATCCATATTACATGCAGCAAACACACACTCCCCAAATTACACACTGCCAGCAGACACATACACCTTCATACAGCCATGTTGCATCCAACATACCCATAAGGTACTCACCTGTTGGTCTGGAGGCCCATACAACTGCCCATACAAGGGTAGGACCCCATCTACTAGCTTCTACAACTCCTCCAATGTGAAAGGTGGGCCCTTTCCTCTATAGCACGGGCCATCGCAGGTTCTAGGTCTGGATTCAAGTGAAGTGGGTCCGTGAAAATGGTGGTCATGTCCGGGGCGGGTGTTTACTGCCATGATTTACAACAGGTGAAAACTGGTGCAAAACATGAAAGCAAACCCCACACATATTCTATTTATGTACCTTGGAATTAGAAATACAATGCCCTGTTAGTGCATTCTTCCTCTTACTGAAGTGTCCAATCTCAAATTACATCTGATTTTTGTTATCCAATTGGGATCAAGCCCTTAACTAGATCCTTATAATAGGGTCTACAGTGATCAGGCACAGGTATATTTAATTGCTTTATGGTAGTCCGAAGAGCATTCAGTGTCATTGTTTGTATAAACAAGTTCAATGTAATATTTTGTCTCTGAGGGCTACGAAAAAGATAATTTGAAAATTGAGTGAGGTGTGCATTTTGGAGGTAAACTGGCTCTTGGCTACTTGAAAGGATTACACATGCTGAAATTACCTTCTTTAGAGCATCGTAAAACCTGTGAAACAGTAGAAACCAGTTTGTATCCAGAGTATTTCGCATTCCACTTTAAATAAAAGGTATTCTCACATTTGATTCAACATTGCAAGGAGAACCTGCATGAGACCAGTCACAGGGTCTGTGTGAATCCCAATAGGTGCCAGTTTCACAGTCAATTTGTTAGGTATTACAGAAAATAGAAATCCAATATTAACCTTGCATGTTCTACAAAAGCTGTGAGGACATCACTTTGAGTTCCAAGTACTTTCTTATGGTTTCGGAAAATTTCAGTTTTCCCATCCGAATGTTAAAATTTCAATATGTGATCTTCCGACATATCAAAGCCTCACACCCTTTTCCTGTATCTAGATTCTTCTTTCCCCTATGATTCACCAATACTGTCTGGCACATTTAAAGTCAAAGGGAAACTCTTAGAGTTTGCCAGAAAGGGAGAACTGCTGCCTAGCCACATTTAGGGGTGGAAGAGCTAAATAAAAGCTGGTTTCTACAGTGTCACAGGCTTCTCCGATGCTCTAAAGCAGCAAGCTCTAACAGCTTTGCTACTGTGAGACTATCATTTCTCCTGGTTGGGTAAGCTGCAACCCAAACAGAGAAAATGAGCATAATGACCAAAATATATCTCAGTCCATTGTTTGCAGGTAACTTGATAAAGTCTACCTGCATTTTGATAAAGAGCCCTCCTAATCTGCCCACAAGACTCAGTGTGACTACAGTGCATTTCCCTACACTCATCTACTGGCAAACAATACATCTGTGACACACAGCTTCTGTTATCAATCTGAATCTGGGGTTAAGCCACCTCTGCCTAAAAGTTCTAATCATCATGTCACAACTGATATGAGCTTGTCCATGATAATGTTGAGCCATAAGTAGTAACAAACTATTTGGCAACAAAGCTCTTCTAGCACTTGAATCCCAAATATCATCTTCATCTCTTTTGACACAACCTACTCTAACACAACTCTGCTATTCCTCTTCTGTCACTTCTTCCTGCAATCTCCTAACTTCTTCCCATGTATCAACAGCAGTTATCAGGACATTTTGACTTGTCTCATCACTTTATTCATTGTCTCACTCTCCATTAGAGGAAGTACAGCTTAGGGCGCAATACCTTGCCACTTTATCTACATACATATGTCTTAAAGTTGCATAATAAGTAGACTTTCTATGTGCAGCAAATTTCACAAAAGTAATTCTTGCAGGCAATTGTAATGCATTCAACAAATTACAGACTTTATCCCCGTTCCTAATTAGTGGGCAGAAAGGTCATAAAGCCTCTCTGGGACCATTTATGTCCAAAGTCATGAATGACACTTGAATTTACACTTTTGGCATGCTCTAGTAAGAACAACTAATTCAGCTACTTGGGTAGAAAAGTCTCCTCAAAGCCAGGAAGCTTTGATCACACCCGAGACTGTGCAAATTGCATATCCAGCTCCAAGTGTACCATCTTTATCTTTTAAACAGAAGCCATCAAAATATAACATAGTCATCTTCAGTTAAGAGAATATCTTGAATGTCAGTTCTTGGCCTGGTGCAGAGTTCAGTAACATGCTTAATCTCATCAGCACAATCATTGGCATTTTCAACAGGGGTAGGCAACAAGTTTGCAGGAGTTAACAGTGCATCTCTTCAATGTAATAGTAGGAGCGGCGAGGATGACTTGTTCACAACTGGTCAAAAGTGTACTAGTGAGATGTTAGGTCTTGGTTCAGGTTAACAATATTTTCACCGAATGGAGTGCAAAATCTTCCTGGCTGTGACCCATAACAAAGTTTTCCTATCATTCAATGCTGATGCTTATGCCTGCAACTGCCTTTAAACAACTAGGCAACGTTAAACCCACTGGATCAACAGTGGCAGAAAAATAAGCCACAGGCCTATTTGCACCTCTGTGTAAGTGAGTCAAAATTGAGAGAATACATCCCTCCCTCTCACAGCAATACAAAGAAAAACATTTGTTATAATCAGGCATTCCCAGAGCGGGGGCACCACAGAGATTTTCTCTCAGCTCTGTGAAGGCACATGTGCAGTTGTCATCCAATAGTACCAGATCAGTCACATCTTTGTGTGTCAGCCTCTGTAAAGGCTTGGCCAAAAGGGAAACATTTGGAAACCATTGAGGATAGTAGCCAACCATTTCCAAAAAACATTCTGACTTCTTTCTGAGTGGTGGGGGGATTCATTTAAAAAAATGCTAAGATTCTTTCTTGCAACACCTTCTGTGCACCTTTCTCATTGTGTTGATGAAGGTTCAGTACTACTTTGTGACAATACTGTAGTTTTGCTGGGTAAAAATGTATGTCCATTTTCTCCTAGATGGTTCAAAACTGCAATTGTATCTCATCTACAGGCTTCTTGCGTGTTTGATGCCACTAACAAGTCATCAATATACTGGATCAAGACTGAATGGTAGGGCATTTTAAGGGACTCCAGATTATTTTTCAAGGTCTGGTTAAAAATGGAAGGGTTCACAGTAGACCCTGGGGAAACTTGGCACTGTGTCAAAACATGACTGCCAAATCGAAACCCAAAGAGAAACTGTATCTCCCCAATCAACGGGAGAAAAATACTTGGCAAAGGGCAATCATGGTGAACCATTCTGCTTCAAATGGAATTTGGAACAAAATCACTGCTGGATTCGGTACAACGGAACAATACAGGATTACGATTTCATAATTATTTCCAAGATTGTGAACTATGCAATATTTTCCGTGGGGCTACCGCAGTCCCATAAAGGGAGAGTGACATGGACTTCCCATTATCTCCTTTAGAATTCCCTGTTTAATTAAACATTTTTTCAAGGGAGTAATTCCTGCTATTGTTTTGTTTATCATATTATACGTGGGAATTTGTACATAAACTGCATTTGCCCTCATTGTTATTTTTACAGGCTCAACTCCTTTAATGAGTCATTTCTCTTTTTCCTTAAAAATCCCAAACTTCTGGTCACAGAGGGCCTCATTTTGAGTTTTGCCACCCGCTAAACCCTTTTGGACGGAAAACCACCACTCTGGTTTTAAGCCCGCTGTCCCCGCGGTAAAACCGCCATGCATAAGCCAGTAGAGAGGGGATTTATAATCTTGAGTGCCCCAGCAGATGGCCAGCGGAGAGGGGATTTATAATCTGGAGTGCCTTGGCAGATTAAGACCATTGGCACTGCCAGGCTGTCGACAGGTGACAACCTGGTGGTGCCAGTGGTCGCACAATGGCGACTCCACCACGGTCATAATCTGGAGGCCAGACTGCTGCTTTGGTGGCAGTCCAACTGCCATCGCAAGTCTGGCAGTCCCAGGACCGCAGACTCATATTGAGGCCCAGAGTGTCTAACAGTCTCGGGTAAATCATTACATGTCAGCATTAGGTGCAATGTGACAGTCGAGTGCCATTTCACAATTTTAGATGGTATCTCTTCCTCATTTGTCTGAATTGCAATTCCTTCTGTGTGCAACTAATGAAACAGTTTGCTTACACAATAGATCATGACCTAAAAAGCCCACAGTACTTGAATAGCACACTACAAATTGATGTGCATCTTCAAAGGAACCTATTTTTACTAGAACGGATTCTGCTACTGGTTTGGACAATTGTTTATTTGCGACTCCTAAGACCTGCATTCTCCTTCCTGAAATGGCTAAATTAGGTACTTCTGCTGTTCTAACAGTGGATGGTGTAGCCCTAATGTGTCAATCAGAATAGACTCATGGGCCCTCATTATGACATTGGTGGTATATGCCGCTTACTGCCATGGTGATGGCCGCCTACATACTATCGCAGAGGCAAACATCTGTTTGCCATGTTATGACACACACACACTAAACCGACAGAATACTGCCACAAACACATATCCGCCAGTCCAAAGGTATGCAGTAAAGTGTTGGTACTACCACCTATACCATCACGCCAACAAAACAACGACCTCCACATTATGACCCACAAATCACTACAGAGGACATTCAATGGCGGTAAAACATTGGCAGTACACACCAGCGCGGTCAGAATGGCCACCCGAATACAAAACAACACAACATTGGCCAATACCAAAAACACACACTTGACACTAATACACACACCACACCCACCCACCAGCAGCACTATAAAACACTCACCCATATTACCCAGAACCTTTTCTGAACAAAAAAAATAGCCAAGAGATAGCCATGCAAATCACAGCAACAACTACACACCACTAACGCCCAGCCATCCATCACACACCCCACACCCCACCACGTTATTCAACAACCACTGCACAACACACACCACACAAAACCCATGTCCCCACATAGGCACCCCCTTTTCACAGATGAGGAGTTGGGGGTCATGGTGAAGGAAATAGTCAGGGTAGAGCCACAGCTGTGTGGAGCACAGGTACACCAAATATCCATTGCAAGGAAGATGGAGCTATGGTGGAGAATCATGGACAGGGTGAACGCCATGGGACAGCATCAAAAAACAAGGGATGACATCAGGAAGAG
The DNA here is from genome assembly GCF_031143425.1 of Pleurodeles waltl. Classification (NCBI taxonomy): domain Eukaryota; kingdom Metazoa; phylum Chordata; class Amphibia; order Caudata; family Salamandridae; genus Pleurodeles; species Pleurodeles waltl. The sequence goes on from NC_090439.1 coordinate 122,554,624, forward strand.
GTGGAATGGCAAACGTCCGTAAGGTACGTTCCATGGCAGCAAGGCACCAGCTCGCTATCCAGAGGACTGGCGGTGGACCCCTACCTTCTCCCTCACAACTGACAGCATGGGAGGAGCATGTCTTTCTTGGCAATACTGCATCCTGTGGGACTTACTGGAATTGCTGGAGGACTGGACACTGGTGAGTCAATATTTACTACCTATCACCCCCATACCTGCATGCCATCTCACCCCTTCACCCTGACTCCACTCCATCCCACACAGTGTACCTACAGATCTGACTAACCCCAATGCCAAGCCCTACATGCCATACCAATGCATGTACAACCCTCCCAGCCCTGCATGTACACCCACCACCAATGCATGCACAGCATGGAGAAGTAACATTCCCACAATACATCACTATACACAAACAAAGGTGGCAGGGCAACAGCAACCATTTAGGGGAAGCTAGGGGTGTAGAATATGTCACAGACATGAAGCATAATACATCACTTACATTCCCATAGGTGCCCCAGCCAATCCCAGTGGTGGGGAGGTGCCACGACTATCCAGTCCCCCAACAGAAGATGCCCCCAGTGTTGACAGTAACACTGGACTTCTGGATCTGGATGAGTTACCTCGCCCATCAGGGACCACAGGTCAGTCGGCCACCCCAGCCCACTCCCAGTCCACCACAGAGCCTCCCCCTTCTGTATCCAATACAACAGCAGCCACCCAACGTCCCCACACCTCTGTCCCCTGGTCATGTAAATCAGCAGTGTGCCTACCTGTACAGTGACCCCAGTCCATAACTCACAGCCAAGACAATCAGGGTTCTGGGGTCAGTGGCAGTGGGCACACCATTCAGGGGACAGGAGCACAGGGGGACAGGGACACTCGGAGGACAGCTGTGTGCTGGGGGAGGACAGGCCCAGGGAACCAACTGTCCAGGAGGCAGTCACTAATGTCCTGGGGGCTTACCAACAATCCCAGGACAAGATGGGCCAGATTCTTAACAACATGCAGGAGAACCAGCGGCTGCAGGAGGTACACCATCAGGAGATCAGGAAAGATTTGCAGGCCCTCAACACAACCATGGTCTCCATAGCAGGGGTGCTGGCTGATATGTATGACATCATGAGGGAATATACAGCACACCAGCGGGCCCCTTGGAAATAGCCAGTCAACTGAACAGCCCACCACATCTGCTGCAGCTAGTGGACAGGAGGCCCTTCCATAGGACCCTCAGGCCACCAGCATCCCTCCCCTGCAGAAGGTGAACTGCCCCACAAACGTTCCCTGGGACCCAGACAGATGCCAGAGACACTTGCCAAGACCAAGGTCACGGCCAGGAAATGAGCCCCTCCTGAATGTCCCCCGTGTGTTCCACTGTCTCACCTGTCCACTTTGAACTGCCATTTCTCCCAAACCTATGGCCCCTTGGACACTGGACCTGTGCTACAGACATACTGGACCAATACCCTGGACTTACCGCTACCATCACTCCATTCCATTGCACTATACCTTCTATAAATTTCACTACAATAAACACCCTTGAATAATACTTGAGTGATAGTGCTTTATGTAATGAAAATGTGCAATTATGTTAACAGTTACATCTTGTGCAATTAACCTGAACTTTGGGATAGCATACAAATAATGACCTGTAGCTGTCTGTTGTCATCACATAAGTACACAGGTGTAATAACATCAACATCAGCAAATTGAGAAGTGATAGGTGATAGTCAGTTTAGATGCACAGGAAGTGACTGCCTTCCTGCTACAGCCACACTGAAAAGATGAATAATTAAAGGAATGGTCAGTTCCACTGTCTTACCTGTGTGTCATTGGAAGTACTGCTGTATTACTGATGTTCTGTTGTACACATCCTCATCCTCTGCCTCCTCATCCTAACTGTCCTCAGTGTCTACTGCTGCCACAGGGACATTTCCAATCTCCTTCCCCTGCAGATAAGGCACTTGTCGTGTGAAGGCCAGGTTGTGCAACATGTAGCATATTACACCTATCTGACAGACCTTCTCAGGGTAGTAGCACAGGGATCCACCTGTCAGATGGGGGCATCTGAAGCTGGCCTTCGGGAAGACGAAGGTACATTCTATTATCCACCTGGTTCACCCATGTGCATCATTATACCGATTCTCAACCGCTGTCCTGGCATTCCTCACAGGGGTCAGGAGCCACAATAGGTTTGGGTAGCCAGTCACCTGCAAGAATTGAAGGACAAACATTAGCCTTACACAATGGTATGGAGGATGACTCCTGAAGGCATATACTGACATATATTGGGTGAGGACTCAGGGTCACCTATTAGCGACACCCTGTGCCTATGTAATTGTGCCATCACATTTGGGATACTGCTATTCCTCAGGATGAAGGTGTCACACACAGGCCCAGGATACTTGGCAGTGACGTGGGAGATGTACTGGTCCGCCAGGCACACCATTTGCAGAATAAGTGAGTGGAAACTCTTCACATTCCTGAACACCTGTTCATTGTGCCGGGGAGGTACAAATGCAACATGTGTTCCGTAAATAGCCCCAATAATATTAGGAATATGTCCCATTGCATAGAATCCAGCCTTCACAGTGGCCAAATCTTCCATTTGGGGGAAAGCTATGTAGCTGCACTGTGTTTGAGCAAGGCAGACAAAACCCTTGCCAGCACTATTGAGAACATTGGCTGTGACATTCCTGCTGCCAAGCCCACTGTCCTTTGGAAAGAAGCAGTTGCCAGGGGGCATCTTCTGGTGGGGGACTGTTTAGACGTGGCACCTCCTCACTGCTGAGATTGGCGGGGCACATGTGGGGATGTAAGTGGTGTGGGGTGCGTGACGGATGAATGGATGTTTGTGGTGTGTGCGTAGTTGTGTCTATGATTTGCGTGGCTATCTCTTGGATATTTCTTGTGTTAGGAAAGAATTGTGCGCAATGTGGGTGTGTGTTTTATACTGCTATTGGTGAGTGGGTGTAGTGTGTGTATCAGTGTCAGGTGTGTGTTTTTTGTATTGGCCAATGTTGTGTTGTTTTGTATTTGGGTGGCCATTCTGGCCCACAGGTGTCTACGCCAATGGTTTACCGCCATTGAATGTCCGCTGTGGTGATTCGTGGGTCATAATGTGGAGGACGTTGTTTTGTTGGCGTAACGGTATAAATGTTTGTACAGACAGTTTAACACTAACTTTTGGTCTGGCGGATATGTGTTTGTGGCAGTATTCTGTAGATTAAGTGTGTGTTTGTGTCATAATATGGCGAACAGATGTTCGCCTTTGCGACGGTATGTTGGCAGCCGTCACTACAGAGGTAAGCAGGATTTACCACCAATGTCATAATGAAGGCCATAATGTTCAAGTTGACCTTCTCATCTTTCAAAAGGGAAACACTAGGAGCTTTTGGCATTTTCAATACATCATCGACTATTCTCACTCAAAATAATCGCAAAGCCTAACAAAGAAACAAACAATCACCCAAACCCAGCATAGTTATGGCAAAGGTCAATGAATCACAGTACGACTTACATTGGCAACACATCAATCATAATGTGACTCTTGACGATGTCTTACCAATTCCAGCACAGCCATCAGTGTCAGTCAGCCAGTTGCAGCATGACTTTTCCTCAAGTAGAGATCAACACCGTACCTTACACTACCAAACACAGAAATAAATAAACACATTTTGCCTGCTCAACCTAATAAAAGAGAAAACTAGATGTAGATGAAAACATTCCTGCAACGGAGAGAAACTGAACCAATACCTCCGCTGCCCTTACTAATCACAAAATTCACACACAGGCAGATTTCAGTCCATATTCTATTCACCTCTGATTAGCGTGTTTGCTTCTTGGTACCTAACAAATTAACAAACACTTATTCAAACTTAAACACATCAACCTAACAGTTTAAAGATTCCAGTTAATACAAAGATCGAGAACTCTGTGTGTGTATGCATTGCCTTACAAAACACATTAATTTGCAGACAAGTTCATCAATGTATCTTGAGATCTTGGGCTATGAAGAATCAAATTACCACAACCAAACATGAGCCAAAATTCAACAGCTTCTTCAACCACACATGCAATTCAAATAATCAAAACACCAGGACAAACATCACAACATAACACAATTCCTAAATTCACAGATATAACACAGAGAAATAACAAGACCATCAAAATCACAGTATTTAGTTTGGACTTGCCATTCCTGGGGCCCTTGAGCAGATATCCTTCCTTGTAATATAGAGGCATTCACAGGCATAGTGTTAGCCCTCATAGCCAGTATCGGAATAGGTGAAACTGTCACGCTTTAGTTTCTTTATGTGTTATTTGGTCTTTCTCAATGTCACGGGTGGAGGGGTGGCATTTATGGGGCACCTCTGGAGTCCATGCACCAAACATTGCCATTTCCTGAGTAGTCATCCAGGGTCTTCTTTTGAGCTGCATTGTATTTTGACTATGCTTACCCTTTTAATGGGTGCTTGTGGGTGTGTAAATGTTGTCCTTCAAGATGGCTGATGTACAGATGTTAGACCTGTATTGCTATATTAATACTTTTGTTTTTTTAAAAGGCTTAATAAAATGTTTCTCAAAAACATCACAGTAATTATACTACTCAATTATATGCAAATTACTAATGCATAACCAAAAGACACATATAAAGTATAATTCTATAACATAACATAACATAACATGTGTATTTGTAAAGCACATGTTCACCTGTGGGCATCTTGGTGCTGAATAGCAGATGTTTATTTTTATCCAACTCAAACCTACTCATTTTCATGAACTCAGCAGGATTAAAGGCTGAATGAACCCGTCTGGATTTTAACCTGTGACCATAAAGTTAAACACAGGCACCAACAGTGGACGAATTAGTCCATTAAGTCACCAGATCAGGCATAATACAATTCAAATCTGCAGTCTTAGACTACAAGTCCCACAATGCACCAGTAACATACCAAACCCCTCTCAGTCACTCAAGATTCATTCTGTCCCACTAATACTCACACTCTTTTCACTCAGGAACAGCACTGGAACACTGCAAATAACTAATATTACAGATTCTTGGGAAACATACACAATATTTGGATCGGGGCAGAAACTAACCTCCCTTATCTTACCTTTGTATTCCACTTCTGACAACAAAACGGTGGTTGTGCTATCTCTTATGTAATTTGCATGAATGTGGCATGCCTGATTTGCAGGGGTTGGGGATGGCTTTAACCTCAAGAACTACTGTGTAATCTTTTCCTAGAGATAAGATTCAAAACAACATTTCATAATACAGTTAATAAGAAAGGACTGACTCAAAAATGGAGTGTGAGATCAGAATCTAGCGAAAAACTATGATGATGTATTAGAAAATTATGAAGTTTGGAGCTCCAATGAAAACATTGGAGTGTTCTAGACTTCTAATGGCTAGTAGAAGTCTGGTGCTCCAACATTCCAATGTTGCTGTTCACAGCTGTTGCTGTGAGCAAAGGCTTCATGGAGCTCGAGGGGATTTTCAACTTGATTGAAGGGGATTTCAACTTGACGGAAGCACTTGTTCCTATTTCATTACATCTTGGAACCTCACACAGCTCTACTATAAAATCATCCCTCTCCTGCAACTCCCACCTAATGTTCTACCATTACTGGGGTTGACAAAGCTACCCTACCCAAGTATTGCAATGCCAACCTTTTACCCAAAGACGAATACAATTATATTAATTTTGTCTTGTGTTTTTCTTGTTGGCTTACATGTGTAGAAGGAGCTTGAACCATCATTACTGTAAAGTGTACAACATAAAAATGCTTGAAATATGGTTTTAAACCCTTAATGCTAGCCTTACCAAGTGTCACATTTTGTGTTTTAGGATAACCTATTTAGGTGCATTTTCTTCATCAGAGTAATGTCTGAAAATGCCATGCATTTCAGTCATCTTAAGCTGGTTTCAGGATGACATTCTACTTGATGATGTATGCTGTGCTGTTTGGTCCGTGCTGAGGCTGCATGCAGATAGCCAAGAGATAAGCAGACACATCTTCTATCACCCCATTCTGGCCAGAAACACAACTTTGAGCACTGAATATCCAGTCTCCTTGATCACCATCACTTGCTGCACTTATCCAGTTGATCACAGTGAGACTGCAGCATTATGTTACTGGTTTGGCTGACCCACCATTGACCCTCATTGTGCAGGGAGGGTCAGGGTGTATGTTGGACCTGACTACCTTGGCATGGTATTCCCCAGAACCTTTTGCCTTAGCCCCTCCTGTTTTCCTGAATCCGTTTTTGTTGACATAAAGAATATTTACATTTTATCCCCACTAACCAGTGCTAAAAGCTTGTGCTCTCTCCCTAAAGCATGGCCAAATTGGCATACACCTGATTGGCACAGTTAAGGTCCTTGCAAGTTCTTAGTATTACATATACCTAGGGTCTGAAAATTAAAATCTACTAGTGGGCATACAACACTCAATGTGCCACTCAATCAAGTAGCACTTTACAAAATGTCTCAGAACAGCCATTACAGCATGTAGTGCAGTTTTAAACTGCCATTTCAACCTAGCAAAATAAAAAATTTTGCTTGGCCTAAAACATCATTTTTAATATTTATAAGGCACCCCTAAATTAGGCCCTAGAAGACCATAGGGCAGTGTGCAGAGTATTTAAAAAGTAGGACATGTGGGTTTAAGTTTTACAGGTTTGGTAGTGAAAAACGTCTAAAGTCATTCTTCAATTCTGTAAGGCCTCTCCCTCCCATTGGTCAGTACTGGGCTACCTTATTACATTTTAAAAGTGTTACCTTTTGATTAAGAGCAGTTAGAGAAATGCTGTTTGCACTCAAATGAACTGTAATTCAAAATCCTCTTTAATGGCAAAGTCATTTCTGTAAATGACACATTTGGAACATGAACAGTATCATATATTGGTCAATATAATGATCCAACAGCAAACAATCAGATAATTATGCAAATAATCAATTGACAGTGTATTGTTATAAGCAAAAATACATTTCTTTTTACATACAAAAGAAGTCAATATGACATTACAAGCCTTTTAGACAGACAGTCAGCATATAAAATGGTATATCCATATAGTAGAACTGGCAACCCCCCACAATCCCCATAGATATTTAATCCAGGGATCAGAGGACGTACACAATCCTCCTAACTACAGATATAGAATTTCACAGCCCTACACGATTGTCATCCTTATATTTAAAATGTTCAAAGAGAACTGAAGCAACATATGTAGTGATGAGTGATGTTAGAAAAGACACACTGTCAACGTTTCGGTCTCTCTTGGCCAAAAGGTCCACAAGACCATCCTCAGTTCTCAGGCCCTCATAAGAAGTTTGCGGTCTTTTTCGAAGACCACCGTATAAGCAGGCACCGGAAGACTGCCTGTGATGGTGGTCTGAAGACCACTGTATTACGAGTCACCTACACAACACTGCCAGAAAACAGACAAATTCCGGCACCTTCGGACAGGTCAACGGTGGGAGAGAGGCGGGCCCACAACCAGCACCGTCATACCGACACCATCCCGACCTCCAAATTACGACTCACAAATCAGCTCAGCGGTCTTTGCATGGTGGTAATCCATTGGCGGCCCATAGTGACGGGGTCATAAGCACACATCCACCTGAACACAGCACCACATTGGAAAATACAGCACTACATAATACCCCGCACAAATACCCAGAATTCTTTGCACCCAGAAAGTCTGACGTAGCAAGGCAAGACCACACTGACAGAAGGCACTGCACCTAGATATCAAGGCACCATCACACTGAACATGTATCACACAACATCAAGAGCAACACAACAGGCACATCACCATTGCACAGAAACAACACAAACCACATGCACACCATAGCACTCAACCTCACACCAATAAATAGCACACCCAGCACCACTGCATATCACATATCCCACCACCCGCAACACAACCACCATGGCACAATAAAAACATCCACGATTCACAGATGAGGAGTTGAGGGTCATGGTTGACCAAATCGTCACTGTGAAGCCACAACTGTTTGGAGCACAGATCCAGCAGACATCCATAGCCCAGAAAACAGAGTTATGGCAGAAGGTTGTCATCAAGGTGAACACAGTGGGAAACCATCCACGCACCAGGGACGATATCAGGAAGAGGTGGAATGACCTAAGGGGAAGGTACGGGCCATGACATCACAACATTAAATTGCCGTCATGAAAACTGGTGGTGAGCCCCCACCACATCCCCCACAGTTTAAATCGTGGGAGGAGGTCTTGGTCATCCTACACCCAGAGGGGCTGTCAGGAATACCAGGAGGACTGGACTCTGGTAAGCCAACAACACTTCCCTGTCACCATGTACCCCTGTACACCATGTACCCCCACCAACTTGTCACCCCCTCACACCACCCTCACGTGCACTAAATCACCATAGACCCAATACCCTCCCTTGCATGCCACAGTACCCTACTAACACCATTCCCTCATAGACACACCTAGTGCATGTATTTGCCACACTGCGAGGAGTGTTACAACTACCACAATGCAACACCGTTGAATGACTGCAAAACCTACTCCACATTTGAGTACCTGTACGTCTAACCTTGTCACCCCCCTCCACCAACAAAAAATTGGAATGCACATCAGTACATGACAATGACAGTAGGCAAGACCCAAACCAACTATACAGCCAAATTATACCATAGCAACTTTCAAATAATGCAAACACAAGCAGTTTGACAATAAATTGTCAGTGTGATTACTGCTCTGCAATTTCAGACAATGATGGCAAACAACCATGTGTACCAACAGTACAATACCATAATGTAACACAATCCCTCCTATTACTTAGGTATCCCAAGGACTGCCACACAGCAGAGGATGCCAGAGACAGAAAGCTCAGCTTTGGAAGTAGGTCCAATAGAGAAGGAATACCTTGTATGTCTGGATGAGGATGACTTACCTGGCCTATCAGGCATGACTGGTCAGTCCACTACCACCAGTTTCACCCTGTGTAAGAAAGTATTGGCACATGGCATTCCCCTTGCTGGACAACTTGGGCAAAGTAAGACATGGGACAGACTGGTCCCTCACTTTCACTGGCCTCACATGTTTGAAGATACCAAGGAGTTTTGTCGCTCCAGTGTCACTTGTCAAGCAAGTGGCAAGACAGGTCATACTCCAAAGGCGGCCCCATTAATCCCACTGCCAGTGGTTGGGGTACCCTTTGGAAGGGTAGGGGTTGATATTGTTGGCTCCCTTGACCCTCCCACAGCTTCTGGAAACAGGTTTATTCTGGTGGTGGTGGACCATGCCAACAGCTCCTGCAGAGGCCAAAGCCATACTTTTCCAGGATGGGTTTCCCAAAAGAGGTTGTATCAGACAGGGGTAGCAACTTCATGTCTGCATACTTAAAAGCAATGTGGAAAGAGTGTGGTGTAACATATAAATTCACTACACCGTACCATCCCCAGACAAATGGGTTGGTTGAGCGTATTAATAAAACACTCAAAGGCATGATTATGGAACTCTCTGAAAAACTCAGGAGGAAATGGGTTGTCCTGTTACCATGCCTCCTCTTTACCTACAGGGAGGTACCACAAAAAGGGGTGGGCTACAGCCCCTTTGACCTCCTCTTTGGTCACCCTGTTAGGGGCCCATTAGTTCTTGTGAATGAGGGTTGGGAACAACCCCTGAAGCCCCCTAAACAAGATATAGGGGTCATTTTGACCCTGGCGGTACGGGACCGACAGGGCTAAAACAACGGAAGCACCGCCAACAGGCTGACGGTGCTTCCAGGCGTATTACGACCGCGGCGGAAGCGCTGCGGTCGCACCGCCGGGGCCGGCGGTATTCCGTCACTTTTGCCCTGGCGGTGTTTGCAGCACTGTCCAGGGGATTACGAGGAAACCAGGTTTCCGCCTGCCGGCCCAGCAGGGATCTCCAAATGGCCGCGGCGGGGGTGCGCCCGCCAAGGTCGTAATGACCCCCATAGTGGAGTGTGTACTTGGCCTCCGATCCAGAATGGCTGAGTACATGAAGAAGGCCACTAAGAACCTTCAGGCTAGCCAAGAATTGTAAAAGCAATGGCATGACCTAAAGGATGTCCTAACAGTGTACCAACCAGGGCAGAAAGTATTGGTCCTGGAGCCTGTGGCACCTAGAGCACAAAAGGAGTGGACCGAACATCATATTGGAGAAAAAAGGTGAGGTCACTTATTTAGTTCACCTTGGCACTCCAAGAAGTCCTCTCAGAGTACTTCATGTGAATCGCCTAAAGCCCTATTATGACAGGGCTGACTTGACCTTGCTCATGGCCACTGATGAGGGACAGAAAGATGAGAGTGACCCTCTCCCTGACCTCTTTTCAAATTCTGCAGCAGATGGTTCAGTTGAGGGGCTAGTCTTAGCAGATTGCCTTACTCAGTCTCAAAAAGAAGACTGCAGAAATCTCCTAGGGTAGTTCTCAGAAATGTTTTCCCTTACACCTGGGAAAACCAGTCAAAATGGGGAGCACCCTGTCTTCCATTCCAGCATTTGTGACCCCAAGGCATCATGGTAAATGCAGTCATTAGCACAAATTTGAACAGAGTTTTGAACGTTTTTCACCATAAGTTGGTGCGGCGAGTGCCGTATCTTCGGACACGTGTTTCTGGCTATTTGGCCGTCATCAGCGAAGAGCAACGTGTAGCTGGCGGGGTTGCTTGAAATGCCGCCTTGAAAGTATTCACAGGTTTAAGTACCACTCAAGAAGGCGCACAGGTGCTTCACCCGAGCTCGTCAGCTCAGAGGCTCACGGGAGCCTTAATTACAACAGTCAAAATGGGGAGCACCCTGTCTTCCATTCCAGCATTTGTGACCCCAAGGCATCATGGTAAATGCAGTCATTAGCACAAATTTGAACAGAGTTTTGAAAGTTTTTCACCATAAGTTGGTGCGGCGAGTGCCGTATCTTCGGACACGTGTTTCTGGCTATTTGGCCGTCATCAGCGAAGAGCAACGTGTAGCTGGCGGGGTTGCTTGAAATGCCGCCTTGAAAGTATTCACAGGTTTAAGTACCACTCAAGAAGGCGCACAGGTGCTTCACCCGAGCTCGTCAGCTCAGAGGCTCACGGGAGCCTTAATTACAACCTGGGAAAACCACATGGTGTGAACACACCGTTGACACAGGAGACAGCCTGCCTGTCAAGAGTAAAATCTGCAGGCAACCTGATCATGTAAGGGATTGCATCAAAGCAGAAGTTCAGATGATGCTTGAACTAAGAGTGATTGAGCACTCTGACAGCCCAAGGGCAGCCCAGTAGTGCTGATACCGAAACCTCACTCACAAAATGGGAAAAAGGAGATGAGGTTCTGTGTAGATTATAGAGGGCTCAGCACAGTCACTTAGACTGATGCTCACCCTATAACCAGGTGTTTTGCTTTCACTAATGACCGAGCTGACAAAAATCTCTGGAATGTACTTCTTTGTTTAAAGAAGACATTTATTATTACTTTACCATGAGGTTCCTAAAAAGGGATTAGTACGTCGGAGGCAAACGTTTAAAAATAGTCACAGCAATGAAAGGAAAATATATCAAAGTGATTCTCAACTGCAATGTATACAGCAAATATATGTGAATATATTAAAGCATAAATGCAAAACAAAGGATAAAGTCCAAATTCATCAACGTAGGGCATGCCAAGGCTCTTCATGTTTCTCATGCCAGCAAGTTGATGACCCCTGTTCAATTGCGAGAAAAAAATATCGACCCTCACGGGACAAGTGTCTGTGTCAGGCATTTGATGTCCAATCCTGACCGAGGTCTCAGAAATTCCCATCGCTACTGACCAGTGCCACTTCTTTCATAGCTTAAACAATCATGGAAAAAGCCTTCTGAAAGGCCCTTTCCTCTCAGATGTAAATATTAAAAACATGCTGGCTACTGTAGGCCAGAGTTGGAAGAAAAAACATTGACAATTGGCCAACATTTCAAGGCTCCCTCTTCCAAGGCCAACCTTTTCCCTGCTTTGAAGAAAAACAAAAAATATTTGCTTTCATATCATGCTATCGTGTTCGGTAAGTGAAAAATACAAAGCACACAAGCTTAATTTACCATGTGGAAAAGCACAGCTCATCTGCAATGTCTCAACTGCAATGTCTAACGCCATGATAAAGCCAATAGGCAGCTAAACTGAATACAAAATGTAATGTCTAAAGCCACGATAAAGCCAATAGGCACTAAGCTGAATACAAAATGTAATCTGCAACTGGTGAACATTGAACAACTAATATGCACAGTAGTGAAACACAAAGTCAGTGGTCAAATCTACCTATTTTCACTACATCTCCACCCTTTGACTAATGAGGTTTGTTTACTTTTCTCTTATTTCTAAGAAAAAACAAAAATACAAAATCAGGTTTGCATTGTATACAGCCACATGCAATAATAAAAGCTATCACTGTAAAGCAATGGAAGAGGATTAACATAGTGATCTTATAAACTTTCAAATCAGACACACCTACAATGAAAAGACTGAAGCTTATATATATATTAATTGGGATAATAACTGATTGGATAGTGTATTTAAGATAGAAAGTTGGTGTAGAATTAGGTGGAAACATCATGAGTTCTAATCATGTAAAGGTACACGGTCCACCTGAAAGGTTTGCTGGAATGTAAGTGGAAGTCAGGTTTCCTCACAAAAAACAGCCAGGCAACTGGCAATTTTGCTTAATGAGACTGGCAGCAGATGAGTTAGTTCCAGTGGAAGAATGTAATCAAACAAGTTGACAGAACATACATGGTACTCTATATTGATCCCATGTAGAACTTGAATAAAGGACGCAATTTGTGCAAAATGGATCCCTAGGTTTTGTACTTTAAAAGCAGCAGGAGCATTGCACAGAGGTTTACAATCAGGTTCAGGTTGGGGGTGCGGTCCCTCCCCCGACCTCACACGCAAACACCCAAAAGGAGACCACACAGCACACTTATGGTCAGTGGCAAGTCATATTAGGATCTGCAAAAGAAACAAGTATGACTTTTCTTGCAAATAACATTTGTCATCTGAAATGTGCTCTCCTTTCCTTGTTTTATAATCAGCAGGACATTATTGGGGCACTTTGCTATAATTTCTGCAGGTTCTGGAGGGCCATTTGGGGATTCAAACCACACCTTAGCACTGAGGTTTATATCGACTGCACCGCAGATTCCGTTTCCCTGCACTGTCAGAAGGGCTGGGGCAGACTCCTCCCTTACCGAACCTCCATACACTGCACTTATGACAAGTTGGGCAGTTCTGTCTCAAATCTGTATGAATGAGTCAAATACACCACTAATTAACAGAATAACCTTGATTTCTCCTTGGTAATCTGCATCAGTCACTCCCCCTAAAACCTGAATGCCTTTAAGTGCTAACTCATACCTGGAAGCAATCAATCCAAAATGCTCTGGGGGAATCTGTATTCCAACACCTGTTTCACACAACATTATGTGTAGGGGTTTTAGTCTGTAAGCTTATAAAGCATCTAAGTCAAGACCTGCATAATCAGGTGTGGCTCTGTAGCTCCAGGTTTTATTTCCCAGTATGTGATGGTTTTGGTGGCAACATGTGGTTGTATTTGCAAAGCTGGAGTTAACATTTGCATCAAAGGTGTTTGTTAATGGTCTATTGTTCAGAATCTGGAGGGCTTCATTTAAATGCTCTTGCCAGTTTTTCAAAGTTCCATCAGGTAATTTTCGCAATTGAGCTTTCAGTAAACCATTCATTCTCTCAATCAGTCCTTAGGCCTGTGGATAATAAGTAATATGATATAGCCACTCAATATTGTGCTGAGAACAGTAGTCCTGTACCAATTTGCCTTTGAAGTGTGACCCAGTGTCACTCTGGGTCTGAAGTAGAACTCCATAGTATAACATTAACAAGTCCAGAGTTCTGATAGTATTGTGCTGAGTAGCACGTTTGCAAGGGACAGCAATCAAGTATCCAGAATAAGTGTCCACTACGGTGCAGGCGTATTGACACCCGCTACTAATTGGTAGTGGCCCAATGTAATCAATTTGCCATATCTGTCCTGGTAACTTTCCTCTCCCCAATTGATCTTTAACTGTTTGTGGGACAGATCTCTGTTGTGTGTGCTGACAAACAGGACATTGCAAAATCACAGTTTGTATCTAGGAGAATGTGCATCGCTCTAACCTCTGTCCACCTGGAAGTGGCTTTCTCTCCCAGGTGTCCACATTTCTGGTGCACCCACTTAGCCATCCCCACCAAGTCAGAATTCTGGGTTGACACTTCTGCCTCTGAACGTTTGTCTTTAACATCTGCAAGGGAATTGAACCAGAGTTCCAATGAGTCAATGGGACAATGAGCATCTATGACTTTACTCTGTTCTAACATTTCCCAAATTTCCTGCCACAACTCATTGCTCCACATCTCCTTTGAATGAATGAACGAGTTATGTGCAAGCCATGTGTAAAGCCAAATGGCTAATCCATTTGCAGTGAACCAAGAATCGCTGTAAAAATGACAAGTCTCAGGCAGCTCTTGCTTTAGAGTCTGGCACACAGAGTACAACTCTGCATATTGCCTACTTTTTCCTTCTCCTGTGGTAGACAATGACCTTTCAGTAACTGGATTGTATGACACTGCTTTCCATTGTCTTTTAGTGCCCACGTATTTAAATGAATCATTAGTAAAACAAACATGCTTTCTATCCTCAGGGGACAAGAATTCAAATGGTGCGCTCCATTTCACTGGTGACTCTTTTATCTGTGGGATCTCCTGCACTCTCTCCTCATCCTGTACAGGGCTTGTGACACCTATTCATGTAGGGCTGCAGTGCCTGTCGGTCCTACTCAAGCCCTGTCTTGTATGTACCAGATCCAGTGTATGATACTAGCCTCTTGTGCATGGCCTATACGATAAGATTTAGGTAAACTCATCACCCACTGAATGATTGATATTTCAGGTTTCAGAATTAGTTTATAACTTAATGTGGTTTGCTCAGTATTCACTAGAGCCCAATAGCAAGTCAAAAGCTGTTTTTTAAAAGGAGTATAGCACTCTATAAAGTCAAGTAGTTTTCTAGTCCAAATCCCCTGGGGCACCCTTGTCCTCCCGTTTCTGCCACATACTCAAGTTTGCATATTGTCCCAGAACAGTTACATGTAACTCAGTGTTCCCCTCTTGCACTGTGCACAAATCTAAAGTCTGTTGAATTATTTCATTTGCCAAATCAAAAGCACACAGCTGCTCCTCACTCCATTCAAACTCATGTTTTTTTTCTAGTTACTTTGTACCAAAGCGTTAACATTTTACTCAGATGAGGGCTATACTGTTTCCAAAAATCAAACAATTTCATGAAACTCTGGCCCTCATTACAACCCTGGCGGTCGGTGTTAAAGCGGCGGTAATACCGGCAACAGGCCAGAGGAAAAAAATTGAATCACGACCATGGCGGAAACCGCCAACACAGACAACCACTTTAACACTCCGACCGCCACGGCGGTACAAACAAACAGCTTGGCGGTCACCGCCAACAGACAGGCGGAAGACAATGTACCGCCCACACTATTATAAGAGGCTAATCCGCCACCTTTTCTGGGGAAGAACCAACGCGAACAAAAACACGGCGGAAACAGGACTTGGAAGGGAAAACACTCACCTCTCCACACCACACGAGGAACCAGGACGTCATGGAGCCAGAACTCCAAATACTCCCTGCGATGGTATTCCTGCTCCTCTATCAGGAGCAACAAAAATGGTGGCGACGACCATGGTGAGTACTACATGTACAACACAGAGGAGGGGGGAGGGAAAAGAGAGTGACACACACACACAACACCCCCACCCCCACCATCACCCTCACCCACAACACCATACACACAAATACATGCTGCAACTTTACATTTACACCCCACACCCCTCCCTTCAATAATGCAAGGACAAAAGGAAATGAGTTGAAGGATTGTAATCATGAAAAAAACAGTAGTCAAAACTCAAAATAAAGTACAATTATGTACACCATCTATACAAGTCCAGCTAGTGCACCAATTATTGTCTGTGAACCACTGGGCCCAAAATGCATGGGCGATGCCTACACTCGATACCAGACTTCAAACGGAGAGAACACTGCAAGGGCATCAGATCGAAATGAAACAGGCACCTCATCGGGAAGGGAAGGGGGGCACCTCAGCAGGATGATTGCACGACGCCACTGCCCCACAAGGGGGCTCCATGCCCATTGATGTATCCTGGGGAGTGCAAAGCCACAGTCTCTCAAGTCTTTTCACTGGGTGGGTTGCCCACTGCTTTATCCTGGGGAGTGTAAAGCCACAGTCTCTCAAGTCTCTCCAGTGGGTGGTTTGCCCACTGCTTTATTCTGGGGAGTTCAAAGCCACAGTCTCTCAAGTCCTTTCAGTGAGTGGTTTGCCCACTGCTTTATCCGGGGTAGTGCAAAGCCACAGTCTCTCAAGTCTCTCCAGTGGGTGGTTTGCCCACTGCTTTATCCTGGGGAGTGCAAAGCCACAGTCTCTCAAGTCTTTTCAGTGGGTGGTTTGACCACTGCTTTATCTTGGGGAGTGCAAAGCCACAGTCTCTCAGGTGGATGCCTTTCTCCACTGGTTCTGGAGGGGGCTTTGTGCCCAGAGTGCTTCATCCTGCCAAGGACAGAGGTAGTGGATATAATACTCCACTGGTTCTGGAGGGGGCTTTGTGCTCAGAGTGCTTATCCTGCCATGGAGAGAGGTAGTGGAGGTGATATCCACTGGTTCTGGAGGGGGCTTTGTGCCCATAGTGCTTCATCCTGCCAGGCTCTGTCCACTGACCAATTGGGATGGCAGCCATGTCTGCGGTGGTGCCACTGGCTCAGGATGTCGCGGGGCCGCTTGCGGTGCTTGCGGCGGTGTCAGTATTGGTGGTGCCGGTGGCAGGCTCTGTGGCATCGGGGCAGGCAGAGGGCGCTGTAGCAGCGGTGCTGGTGGCGGCCTCTCTGGCATCGGTGCTGGCAGTGGACTCTGTGGCAGCAGTGCTTGCGGCGGACTCTGTGGCATCAGTGCTGGCGGCGGAGTCTGTGGCGGCAGACTCTGTGGCAGCGGTGCTTGCGGCGGACTCTGTGGCATTGGTGCTGGTGGCAGACTCAGTGGCAGCGGTGCTGGTGGCGGACTCTGTGGCAGCGGTGCATGTGGCGGTGCAGGTGGCGGTCTTCTCTGCCGTACCGGTTGGTGTCGACGTGGACAGAAGGTGTGACACTGGTCCCATAGTCGGTGCCACCATGCCCTCTCCTGACCAGCCCTTGATTTTCTGGCCCTTCCCCACCTTGAATGGTGGCGCAGCTGTCTTGCCACCATCCCCTTTTGTTTTCCCTGAGCCCTTGGTGGCAGGTGTTTTCGCCTTCTCCCTCTGGGATGTGGGCAACTTTTTAACTTTTGCAGGTGGCAAAATGTCCTTGCCCTCGCTACGTGGCACACTGGCTGTCCTGGTGCTTGGCACACTCCAAAAGCCCACTGTTGCTGGGACCCCTGTGCCCGGTGATGTGGTGGCTGAGGTGCTGGGTTGGGACCTGGAAAGCCTGGCCCTAGGAGACGGACGGGGGGAGGTGTAGGGAAGAGGTCAGTGTTAGACAGGAAAAGTTTTTTAGACACACTGGGACGGGTAGATGGATGGGTTTTGGGAGTGGAGGAAGAGGTAGTGGTTGTAGGAGGTGTACGAATGCTGTATTTGGGTGAAGGTGCATAGGCTGGAGGCTGTTGTGAGGTGGATGGCTGTTGGGTGGGTGTGTGTCTGTGTTTGTGTACTTTCGGAGGTGGGCTCTCAGACACACTGGGAGAGGACACAGGGGATGTGTAAATGGTAGTGGGGTGGTGAGTGCACGGGAGTGATGTGTGCTGATGGGCGTGCTGGTGATAGAGGTAGTGGCTGAGGATGTAGTGCATGCAGGCGTGAGTGGAGATTTGACTTGGAGGGAGGAGGATGACGTGGAGGAGGGGGGCACAGTGGAGGCAGTTGATGTTGGTATGTCTGCATGGGAATGATGCTTGTGTGAGTGCCTGTGGGATGTGTGGTGCTTATGTTTGCCTGAGCCACCCTTGTGTGATGAGGTGTGTGCATGCTGGTCTGATGGTGTGCTTGGGATAGGCTGAGGTAAAGGGGATTGGGTCTGGGTGGAGGAAGTTGGAGGGGGGAGGCTGGACACAGGGACAATGGCTGCCATCAGTGCTGAGGCCAGAGCCTGAAATGCTCTCTGTTGGGCTGCCTTGCCAGAATGAATGCCCTCCAGGTATGCATTTGTTTGTTGCAAATGCTTCTCGACACACTGGATGTCATTCAGAATGGTAGATTGCCCAACAGTGAGGGATCTCAGGAGGTCAATAGCCTCCTCACTGAGGACAGCAGGGCTGACTGGGGCAGGGCCTGAGATGCCTGGGGCATAGGAGATAACCACCCTCTTGGGTGAGCGGCCACCGGACACAGGCTGAGGGGCTGCTGGGAGGGCGGTGCTGGTAAGGGGGGTGGCTGCTGTACATGTTGATGCGGGGGCACGGAGGGGCTCGCCACCGCAAGGGAGCTCCCATCAGAGGAGGAGTCGCTGTCGCTGAAATCACCTCCTGTCCCCCCCGTGGAGCTCCCCTTGCCCTCCGTCCCACTGGTGGCTTCAGACTCCGTTGTCTCACCCTCCAGGGCCAAGTGGGATGCAGCTCCCTCCTGCTCCGGTGCCACTGCTTCTCCGCCTGATGATGCTATTGCACACAAGAACAGGGAGACCACAAAAAGGGTGGGGGAAAGACAGAAGAAAGACATGTTCAGTGCATGCAATACGACTACCGTTGGCGGACACTACAAACACAGCAGCCCTCTGCACTACGCTGTACACTTAGAGTTCCTAGAGTAATCACATGCCCATGGAGTACAAGGCCTATGCCCGATTGCTGCACACATGGAAGTCAAAGGAGCCTGACTAGGTGTAGATGGCTCTTACCACTGGTGGGGTTGGGGTGCCACATAGCCTGCCTCACAAAGGGTCCTTGCCTACAAAGTTTGCCCTGGCCTAGGGTAACCCACTGCCCACCTCCCCCACCCAGACACCTCGTAATGCGCACAAAGTCAGATGGATGCGACGGTACTCACCCACTTGTGGCTGCTGTGATACCCTCAAGTGCCAATCCAACTACGGATATGCCACCGCCAGGATCCAGAACATCAGGAGGGTCATGGTGTGACGGGCACCCCTCCCACATTGGGAGGCCATCCCCAGCTGGGCCTCCGCCGTCTTCTTGCTCCAGCGGCGAAGGTCCTCCCATCTTTTACAGCAGTGGGTGCTCTGTCAGTGGTGGACCCCAAGGGTCCAGACGTCCTTGGCGATGGCACGCCAAATATCCTTCTTTTTGTGGGCTGTGACCTAGAGGAATAGTACAGGGGAAAAGGAAAATCTTTAACCATCCGGACCGTCACAGTCATTGGCCCACCTTCCCACCCTACACTCACCGTCCGCACATGCAGGTCTCAGTCCCCCCCCATGTATCTTCCATCCACACCACTCCAAACAGGCATTGCCCATGCAGCATGCTCACAGTGTACTCACCCGTTTGTCTGGAGGAACGTACAGTTGTGTGTACTGGGGGAGGACCCCATCCACTAACTTCTGCAACTCCTCCAAAGTTAAGGCAGGGGCCCTTTCCCCAGACACATGATCCATCGTCGCTTCCAGACTGAGGTCACAGCATCACTTGCAGTGTAGTCCTCTCCTGTCGAAGGTCAGATATCAAGTGAGTGAACAGACAGAATATAGTGGTCACATCTGCGGTGGTGCGTACCGTTACTGCCGGCGTACATCGTCATTGGCTCCTGGGACCCATAGGGTCCAATGTTAACCAATGCAGGATTGCACTGCAGTCTTCGACCGCCTACCACGACCGTGTAGAACGCCAGCGCAGTTACCTCATATCCCCTTGTCCCACCTTACAGGTCAGGCAGCCACCATTTCAGGGGGCCACATGGCATTAATAATAACGGTGTCACACCTATCTAGGCCTTGCATACACACAGTAACAGGCACATTGCGGATTTACAAATGTTTTCTACTGACATTTAGTTATACCTCAGTGTTGGCTGACTCTCTTCTCGCTGTTCTCCTCCATAGGGCACATCCACTGGGGTAGGTGGTGAGATGGCGGCATCCTCCGGTGTACAGACCGCTGGTGGACCTGTCGACAATGGAAGAGAGACACGTAATAGTCACCTACAGACTTGATTGTGCAACAATCCAGGAACTGTGGGGCATATTTATACTCCGTTTGTGCCGGAATTGCGTCGTTTTTTTTTATGCAATTTCGACGCAAAACTAACTCCATATTTATACTTTGCCGTTAGACGCGTCCAGCGCCAAAGTCCATGGAGTTAGCGTCATTTTTTAGCGTGGACACCTACTTTGCGTTAATTATATGCAAGGTAGGCGTTCCCGTCTAAAAAATCGACTCCGAGGCATGTGCGTCGGATTTATACTCGCGGGCAAAAATCACGCCCGGGAGTGGGCGGGTCAAAAAAAATGAGGTACGGCCGCTTTTGCGCCGTTTTTTAGCGCCTGCAAAAGGCAGGCGTTAAGGGACCTGTGGGCCACCCCCTGTCACCCTTGCCCACCCCAGCAGGACACCCAAGGCTGGAGGGACCCATCCCAGGGACATTTAGGTAAGTTCATTTTTTTTTTTTTTTTTTTTTTTTTGTGGCATGGGGGGCCTGATTTGTGCCCCCCTACATGCCACTATGCCCAATGACCATGCCCAGAAGTCCCCTGGGCATGGCCATTGGGCAAGGGGGCATGACTCCTGTCTTTGCTAAGACAGGAGTAATTTCTATGGGGGTTGGGAGTGAAAAAAAATGGTGCAAATCGGGTTGAGGCGAAAAAATTGCCTCAACCTGACTTGCCCCATTTCTTGACGCCCAAGCCCCATATCCCCCTACGCCGGCGCTGCCTGGTGTACGTTGTTTTTTTTAACGCACACCAGACGGCGACGGCGGCTAACGCCGGCTAACGTCATTCAATAAATACGGCGCCCGCATGGCGCTTCAGAATGGCGTTAGCCGGCGCTAATTTTTTTGACGCAAAACTGCGTTGGCGCAGTTTTGCGTCAAAAAGTATAAATATGGGCCTGTGTACCCAGTTGGAGCCAGACCTGATGTCAGCAATCCGCCATCCCACAGGAATCCCCCTTTAGTGCAGGTCCTGTCAGTACTCCATTTCCTAGCAAGTGGGTCTTTTCAAACAACAGTGGCCATTGCATCAGGGATGTCCCAACATATGTTCTCAAACGTGTTGTCCAGAGTGTTGTCTGCCCTGCTGAAACACATGCACATCTACATCGTTTCCCTTAGGTGGAGGATTTGCCAACAGTGAAAGGTGACTTCTATGCCCTGGGACATATCCCCAACATAATAGGTGCCATTGATGGGACACATGTGGCCTTGGTACCCCCCGCTGGAGTGAACAGGTGTACAGAAACCAGAAGAGCTACCATTCGATGACTGTGCAGATGGTGTGTTTGGCAGACCAGTACATCTCCCATGTGAATGTCAAGTTTCCTGGCTCAGTGCATGACGCTTACATTCTGAGGAATAGCAGCATCCCTTATGTGATGGGGCAACTCCAGAGGCACCGTGTGTGGCTAATACGTGAGGACAAGGACCCTATACCCTGTGAATAGTTGTCTGTGTCTGGTGTTATCCCTACGGGTTAGTGTGTGTCTAACAGTTGTCCCTCGACATTTGCAGGTGACTCTGGTTACCCCAACCTGTCATGGCTACTGACCCCAGTGAGAAATCCCAGGACAAGGGCAGAGGAATGCTACAATGAGGCACATGGGCGAACTAGGAGAGTGATCGAAAGGACCTTTGGCCTCCTGAAGTCCAGGTTCTGGTGCCTCCATATGACAGGTGGTTCTCTGTACTACTCACCAAAGAAGGTGTGCCAGATCATCGTGGCCTGCTGTATGCTGCACAACCTGGCTTTGCGACGACAGGTGCCTTTTCTGCAGGCGGATGGTCCAGAAGGAGGTCTTGTGGCAGCTGTGGAGCCTGTGGACATTGAAGAAGAGGAGGCAGAGGAAGAGGATATCGACAACAGAAACAACGTTATCCAGCAATACTTCCAGTGAGACACAGGTAAGAAGATGTCACTGACTAACACCTCTCATACAATTGTTAGACCTATCATATGTCAGTCACTTTCACCCAGTGTATGGACCTTGACTTGTCACTTTGCCTTTCCACCTCACAGATGTGGGTCCCACTGTGTGACCTCTGCTATATTAACATATGGACTAGAGCTGTGTTACATCGGTATGTTGACAATACAATCGACATTGCTATATTCCATAGTTATTGCAAATACACATTTGTGAAAGCATAGACTGACTCCAGCTTGTTTTGTGATTCAAGGGTGTTTATTTCAGTGCAAAATAGTGGAGGGGGTTGTAAAATGGGCAGGGGTGATGGTGGAGGAATGTCCATGGCAGAGTCCAGTCTATTTGTTTCCAAAGGGGCATAGGAAGTGGAGCTAGGGCAGTTGATGGATGGACAGGGTGATGAAGTGGGACAGAGGGATGACATTCAGGGGGGTCTCATTTCCTGGCGGGGGTCTTGCCATTGTTCTCTGTCTTTGTCCTGTATCTCAGGGACCGTTTGCGGGGTGTTTCTCCTTCTGCAGGGGGTGGGGTGCTGGTGTCGTGGCCCTGTGGCGGTGCCTCCTGTCCACTAGCGCCGGCGGAGGTGGGCTGTTCATCATCCAGGCTAGTGTCAGGGTCCCTTTGTTGTGCCACAGTGTCCCACCTGGTGTTCACAAGGTCCTTCAGCACCCCTACAATGGTGAGCAGGGTGGTGTTGATGGACCTAAGTTCCTCCCTGATGCCCACATAATGTTCCTCCTGCAGCCGCTGGGTCTCCTGAAACTTGACCAGTACCGTTGCCATCGTCTCCTGGGAATGATGGTACGCTCCCATGATGTTGGAGAGGGCCTCGTGGAGAGTGGGTTCCCTGGACCTGTCCTTCCCCTGTCACACAGCAGTCCTCCCAGTTCCCCTGTTTTACTGTGCCCCTGTCCCCTGAACTGTGTGCTTACTGCCACTGCCCCCAGGTCCCTGATTTTCTTGGGTTGGTGGGTTTGCCTGGGTTCCCTGTAGTGCTTGACGTGTCCTGGGGACAGAGGGATGGGCCCGCTGGGTGGGTGCTGTGCTGGTGTTTCCTGAGGGGGAGGCTCTGTGGTGGCTTGTGCCAGTGTGAGGGAAACCGACTGTCCTGAGGTCCCAGATGGGCTGGGCTGGTCATCTAGATCCAGTTGGACTGAGCTGCTGTCATCACTGTGGGCCTCTTCTGTGGGGGGAGTGGACATGTCTGGAACCTCCTGTCCGTTGACGTTGGGTAGGGGTCCTGCAGGGGTGTAAAGGCATGATTATTGCATCTGGGTGTGCCATTTTGTGCAATGGGTGGGTGACCCTGTACTCCAGTGCTTGCATTCTTGTGTAGGACCTTGTGTGATAATTGGTTTGGGGATGTATGTGGGTATCTGTAGTGGACATGCTTTGGTGATGGGTGTCCATGCTTTGGTGTTGCATACAAGGCTTGGTGTTGGGATGTGTAGGTTGTGATAGTGGGACATTTGTGAGGTGTTGGAGTGATGGGGGTGAAGGTGAGGGTGGGGTATGTGATAGCATGCAGGTAGGGTGGGGGATGTGATAGTTAAGATTTGACTTACCAGAGTTCATTCCTCCTGCTACTCCTGCGAGGCCTTCAGGATGCAGTATGGTCAAGACCTGCTCCTCCCATGTTGTTAGTTGTGGGGGAGGAGGTGGGGGTCCGCCACCAGTCCTCTGAACTGCAATCTGGTGTCTTGAGACCACGGAACGCACATTCCACGTAGGTCGTTCTACCTCCTTCTGATGTCATCCCTAGTTCTTGGATGCTGTCCCACTGCATTGACCCTGTCTATGATTCTGCGCCATAGCTCCATCTTCCTAGCAATGGAGGTGTGCTGCACCTGTGATCCAAATAGCTGTGGCTTTACCCGGACGATTTCCTCCACCATGACCCTGAGCTCCCCCTCAGAGAACCTGGGGTGTCTTTGTGGTGCCATGGTGTGGTGTGGGTGATGTGTAAGGTGGTGTGTGTTGTGATGTGTGAGGGGATGTGTTTGTGTATGTTGTCTGAGGTGTGTGGATGTTGTGTGAGTGATGGTGTTGTGTGACTGTGGATGCTAGTATTATTGATGGTGGTGTCTCTCTCTGGGCTTCTTTCTCAATTTCTGTCGTAGGGGTTTGTGGGTGATGTGGGTGTGTGTTTTATACTGTATTGAGTGTGTAGGAGTGGTGTGTGTATGTGTATCAGGCGTGTGTATTTCGAATTGTCCAATGTGGTTGTGTTTTGTAAATGTGTGTGTATTTTGAGCGCAGCAGTGTGTACCGCCAATGGAATACCGCAGATGAAAGACCGCCGCCTGGATTCGTGGGTCATGATGCTGTGGGCGTATTCCTGTTGGCGTGACAGTATTGCTTTTGTTATCGCCAGTTTATCACTGACCTTTGGTGTGGCGGACTTGTGTGGGTGTCTGGATTTTGGCGGATTCCGGCCTGTGGGTCGTAATAGCTGTAGCGGAATTCCGCCACTGAGCGGGGTGTTGCCGGTCTTCTGCACGCCGGTAGGTGGGATTTACCACCAATGTTGTAATGAGGGCCTCTGTGTCTCTTGCTTAGTGCAAATAGTAGCAAACTCCAAAATCTTTTGTTTTACCTGTAACAACATCTCTCTATGTTCTGGATTCCACTGAATTTCCAGAAACTGCACACTTTGTGACAGTACCTGTGTCTTGTCTGAATTAATTATACACATCGTACTTTGCAAAAGTGGTCTGAATATACCAGTAACATTGTCAACTTCTCGCTCACTGTAATATTTTGAAGAATGCATTTGAACTCCTGCCAAAACCTGTAGGCTGCTCTGCGCACGGAGAACTATGCTCTGCTCATGAGGCTCACACTGGCCCCCACCTTTTTTAAACTCCTCATTACTGGAATGTGAAAAGCCAGATCTTCCTGTAACAGCTTTGTAAATTTCAGTTTTATCTTGCAATAATTTGTTCTGGCTAATTTGCTCACGTAAATTCTTATTTTCATGTTCTAACTGTTTACATCTCTCATGTATTTTTCTGTAAGCAGACAAAAGTATCCAAACCCTCCTGTCAAGAACAAAAGGGGCATCATTCCTTTCAAAAAGCATCTTTTCTAAATATGAAAACACTTTTATTTTATCCATGCACTCATCCCAAAACTTAGAAAGTCCTGATGAACAAAAAAACATGTTTGTCACAACACCATAAGGCAGTTTAACTTCACATGCATTTTCAAACATGGTTTGTGGTGCTTCCTTTGATTCTTATATATATATATATATATATATATATATATATATATATATATATATTTACACTTTTAAATCGAGCACTTCCAATCTCCAACTCCTCTTTCAGACTGACGATCTATGCCAAAATGTTTTGGTTTCACTAATGACCGAGCTGACAAAAATCTCTGGAATGCTCTTCTTAGTTTAAAGAAGACATTGATTATTACTTCATCATGAGGTTCCTAAAAAGGGATTAGTAGATTAGTAGGTCGGAGGCACAAGTTTAAAAATAGTCACAGCAATTAAAGTAAAATATATCAAAGTGATTCTCAACTGCAATGTACACAGAAAATATATGTGATTAAATTATAGCATAAATGCAAAACAAAGGATAAAGTCAAAATTCATCAATGTAATGCCTGCCAAGGCTCTTCATCTTTCTCATTCCAGCAAGTTAATGACCCCTGTTCAACTGTGAGAAAAGATATCCACTGTCACGGGACAAGTGTCTGTGTCAGGCATTTGACGTCCAATCCTGACTGAGGTCTCGGAAATTCCACTAGCTACTGACCAGGGCCACTTCTTTTATAGCTTAAACAATCATGGAAAAAGCCTTCTGAAAGGCCCTTCTTTCTCAGATGTAAATATTCAAAACATGCTGGCTTCTGTAGGTCAGGGTTGGAAGAAAAAACTTTGAAAATTGGCCATCATTTCAAGGCTTCCTGTTTTAAGGCCAATCTGTTCCCTGCTCTGAAGAAAAACTAAAAATATGCGCTTCTTTATCATGCTATTGTGTTCGGTAACAGAAAATACGAAGAACACAAGCTTAGTTTACCATGTGGAAAAACACAGCTCATCTGCATTGTCTCAACTGCAATGTCTAAAGCCACGATAAAGCCAATAGGCAGCTGAACTGAATACAAAATGTAATCTGCAACTGGTGAACATTGAACAACTAATAAGCACAGTGGTGAAACACAAAGACAGTGATCAAACCTACCTATTTTCACTACACCAGGGCATATGAGCTAATAGATGTACTGGCATCTGCCAAGTATCTAAGCACCTTTGACTTGATGCAGGGTAGTGGCAGATCAAATTGTCACAGGATGCAAAACCAAAAACTGCATTCTCAACCATTGGACAGCATTCTCAATTTACTGTTATGCCCTTTAGTTTGAAAAAAAACACCTGCCACTTTTCAGAGGTTGGTGAATACAGTCCTCCAAGGTCTGGAAGCCTTCAGTGCAGCATATCTTGATGACATACCTGTCTTTAGCTCCACCTGGGATGAGCAACTGGTCCACCTATGGAACGTTTTGGAGGCTCTGAAAAAAGCAGGCATTACTATCAAGGCTTCAAAGTGCCTGTGGAGCAGAGGAAAGTGATTTATCTGGGAAACTTGGTAGGTGGGGAACAGATTCAGTGGCTACAGGGGAAGATCCAAATTATTTTAGATTTGACTCCAACTACCACACAAACACAGGTCGGAGCCTTTCTAGGTCTCACTGGGTATTACAGGAGGTTCAATAAGAACTATTGTTGCCCCTCTAAATGACCTCACCTCAAAGAAAATGCCTAAGAAGGTATTATGGACAGGCAGCTGTCAAAAAGATTTTGAGGAACTTAAACAGGCCATATGCTCTGCACCTGTTCTAAAAATACCAAATTACTCCAAGAAGTTCATAGTTCAGACTGATGCTTCAGAGGTAGGGGTGAGGGCAGTTATTTCACAGCTTAACATAGAGGGCCAGGATCAACCAGAGGCTTTTATCAGAAGAAGGATGACCCCCAGAGAAAAGCGTTGGTCAGCCATGAAGAGGGAGGCCTTTGCTGTGGTCGGGGCCTTGAAGAAGTTGAGACCATACCTCTTTGGTACTCACTTCATTGTTCAGATATACCACAAACCTCTCTTGTGGGTTAAGCAGATGAAAGAAGAAATCCTAAAATTGTTGAGGTGGTCCATTTCCCAACAGGGTATGGACTTTACAGTGGAACATAGTCCTGGGAGTAACCACTCCAAAGCAGATGGACTCTCAAGATATTTCCACTTAGACAAGGAAGACACATCTGGGCAAGGTTAGCCTTCTTGTCCCTCATTTGGGGGGGGTTATGTAGGAAAGTACCCTCTTTCTTGGAATGGTTACCCACCTTTTCTGCCTGATGTCAGTGTGCTTGACTTTGTCTACTGGGATCCTGCTAATCAGTACCCCAGTAGTTATGCCCTCTCCCTTAAAATGTGATTGTTGGTTACTATTAACACAGTATTTCACCCACAATTGGCATACTGGTGCCCCCTTATAAGTCCCTACAATATGATACCTAGGTACCCAGGGCATTGGGGTTCCAGAGGATCCCTATGGGCTGCAGCACATATTTTGCCACCCTTAGGGAGCCTATGCTAAGGCTCGTACAAGACTGCCATTGCAGCCTGCATGAAAAGCCTTCGACTGCCTTTTGCACTGCACCAGTCACTTAAAAGTCACCCATATAGCAGGCTCTTCAGCTCTGAGGGCAGGATACAAATTACCTGTGTGTGAGGGCCCCCCTGCACTAGCAGAGGTGCCCCCACAACCTCCAGGACCATTTTCCTGGACTACATGAGTGTGGGGACGCCATTTTACGGTTGTACTGAACATAGGTCACTACCTATGTCCAGCTACATAATGGTAACTCCAAACATAAGCAAATCATACCCCAAGGCTTTTCAAGCATTGGTTGGATGATTCCTTGCACTCTGGGGGCTCCTTAGGGGGCCCCCAGTATTGCTATTCCAGCCTTCTGAAGTTTTCCAGGCAGCCCCAGCTGCTGCCACCTCACAGACAGGTTTCTGCCCTCCTGTTGCTTGAAAATCTCGAGTCCAGGAAGGCAGAACAAAGGATTTCCTTTGGGAGAGGGGTGTTACTCCCTCTCCTTTGGAAATAGGTGTTACAGGCTTTGGGGGATAGCCTCCTTTGAAGGGCACATTTGGTTTCCTCCTTGCATAAACAAATCTACACTGGTTTAGGGACCCCCAGTCCCTGCTCTGGCATGAATCTGGACAAAGGAAAGGGGAGTGGCCACTCCCCTGTCCATCACCACCCCAGGGGTGTTGCACAGAGCTCCTCCAGGGGTCCCTGGTTTTTGCCATCTTGGATTCAAGTTTGGCAGGGAACTCTGGGAGCATCTGAGTGGCCAGTGCCAGCAAGTGACATCACAGCCCTCCCCTGATAGGTGCTTACCTGGTTAGGTGACCAATTCCCCTTTCTGGGCTATTTAGGGTCTCTTCTTTTGGTGGTTCCTCGGATTCAGATTGCAAGACTCCAGCAGGAATCCTCAGCATCCTCCACTCACAGAAGAAACTGGATCTGGACCCTCCAGGAATTCTACAAGCTGCAACAAAGAATCAAAACACCTTCTGCAACATTGTATCCCTGGCCCCTGCCAGCAACTGAAACTGTTTCCTGGTCGTGCATCCTGAGGACAGCCCGTCTTCAGCCTGCACCAGAAGAGAGAAGGAATCTCCCTTGGGTGAAGGAGTCACTCCCCTGCTTTAGCAGGCACTAACTGCAATGACGACCGGCTATGTGGATCCCCTCTCCTGCAGAGCTGTGTGATCCTGCATCACAGGTTGTGGACTGTAGTGGGTCCGATGGTCCTCTCTTCCAACTTTGCAACTTTGGTGGAGGTAAGAGCTTACCCCCGAACACCATGTGTTTTGTAGCTGCCAAGGCTTGCTGACATCCTTCCTTCAAGTCCTTTGTGCATCTTGTAACTCTGGCCGCTAGCACTCTATCCTGTGATGCACAGTTTCCTGAGTGGTTCTCCAGTGGCGTGGGAGCCTTTGTTGTATTGCTGCATGGACCTCTTTTGCAACTTCCTTGTCCCTATGCTGTGGGACTCCTATGTGCACTGCCTGGTCTTGTGTGGGTTCTCTGATTTGCTGAGGGCCCCTTTAATCCCGCTCCTGGGTAGAGTCCACCTGGTCCTTCCTGCTCCCGGGCAATGCCATTTTCCGCTATCTGAGAGTTTTGCGTGTGCCAAGGCTTGTTGGTGGACTCAGACGATGCAAACTCAACTGTAATCCTCCATCTGGCATGGGACATCACTTGCACACTCAAGGAACCCGACTTCGTCTTCTTGGGTACAGTCCTGACTTTTCTTCTTCACTGGTGGTTCTACTTTTGCACCTTGATCCGGGTTAGCAGGGGCTCCTGTTCTTCCTGGACTCTTCTGTGCTTCTTTGACTTGGTCCCCTTCTTCCACGGGTCTTCTTGTCCAGGATTCCACTGTTGGTGTCTTGCAGTCTCTTCTGGGTTTTGCATAATTCTTCTTCTTGTTTCTGTGTGTGTTCTAGGAAAATTACTGTGATTTACTCCTGCTTTCCTGGTCACTGGGGTGGGTTCTAGTACTTACCTTGGGGGTTTTCTAATACTCTCATCTCCCCTCTATACAGTACACTTGCCAAGGTGGGAGGCCGACTTTCGCATTCCACTGTCTTAGTATATGGTTTATGCTCTCCCTAGGCCCATTTCTAACTATTGTGATTTTCACTAATTGCACTGTTTTCTAACTTTGTATGCCTATTTCTTCATACTAATGTATATAATTTGTGTATAACTTACCTCCTAAGGGAGTATAGTCTCTATGGTATTTTTGGCATTTCTGGCCCCAAAATAAAGTACCTTTATAACACTAAGGGGCAGATTTACACTTTTTGACGCAAACCTGCGTTAGCGCAGGTTTGCTTCAAAAAGTATAGCGCCGGCTAGCGCCATTCCATGACACCGGCCAGGTGCCATATTTATGGAATGGCGCTAGCTGGCGCTAAGGCCCTGTTAGCGTCCTTGCAAAGGACGCTAACTGGGCCGAGGAGGCATGGGGGAAACAGGGCTTGTGAGCCAAATTATGGTGCTACACTGTTTAGGGGCAAACAAATTGCCTCTAAGCAGTGTAGTGCCATTTTCTGGCACACAAGCCACATGGACATGGCTTCTGTCTTAGTAAAGACAGGAGCCATGCCCACCACCCCAAGGGCCATGCCCAGTGGAGGAACATCCCCTGGGCATGGCCATTGGGGCCAGCACCATGCAAGGGGCCCCAAGACAGGGCGCCCGAGCGGTGTCAGAAAAAATAAAAATACTCACCCGGACCTACCTGGGATAGGTCCCCCATCCTTAGGTGACCTCCTGGTGTGTGTGGGGGTGGGTGGGGGTTGTCCCTGAGGACAGGGAAGGGCACCTGTGGAACATTTCCATGGTCCCCGACCATGGAAATATGCCTACATGTCCCCTTACACCTGCCCCGACCCAGGCGTTAAATAATGGCGCTAAGCAAGCTTAGCACCATTATTTAATGCCCCCATCCACCCATGCTGGATTTTAGCATGGGGGGATAATTATGCGCAAAGGCCATGTCGTCCTTTCTGGATGGGAACGCCTACCTTGCATCTCATTGATGCAAGGTAGGTTTTCCTCTCCGGAAAACGACGTAAACTCTATTACTTTGGCGCTAGACATGTCGAGCGCCAAAGTATATATATGGAGTTAGGTTTGCTCTGAATCAGCGTAAAAAAAAAAATTACGTTAATTCAGCTCAAACCAAGTATAGATATGGGCCTAAGTATTTTCTTTCATGTGTGTGAGTACTGTTTGACTACAGTGGTATTGCATGAGCTTTGCATGTCTCCTAGATAAGCCTTGGCTGCTCAGCCACAGCTACTTCTCGAGAGCCTGGCTTCTAGACATTTCACAAATGAGGGATAACTGGACTTGGTATAAGGTGTAAGTACCATAGGTACCCACTACACACCAGGCTAGCCACCTACACCCTGCCCACAACTGAATCCCCCTCCTCTGTGGCATCCATTGCTCAGCAGATCCCACCTTCCCAAACCTGTGTCCCAAGGACAGATAAAACATCAGTGTGCCCCCAGTACAGGGCCATGAGTCAACATTCCAAACCCAAGACAATGAAGGGCCTGGTGTCAGTGTAAGGGGGTACACTGCACCAGGGGCACAGGCACAGGGGGCAAGGGCCAGTGGGAGGGGAATCTTGGGCCAAGAGATGAGGCAGCAACAGAACACGACTGACCAGGAGGCCATCTCCAGAGTCCTGGGAGTCTACCAGGTCATCATGATGTGCCTCTCTTCAATGATTTTCAAGGTCTACTTGGGGCCAGTAAACTGATGCATTCCTCATCACTTCAATTTGATGATACCTAGACAGGGATACAAACAACATTTAGGACATATCTCACAATCTAGTATAACATATGACAATCAGGAAGTATTGGTAATGTAAGTTGTCTGTCATTTTGTTGAAAGTCACATTTCACCACACACAATTCCTACCCAGACATGATGGCTATACCTCATATTGCCATAGCTGTGGCAAGGGACGTGAAAAGGACTTGTAGTTATGTACAAAAATTTCCACATGTTTCATTATACGGAATGTCAATACAAACACATGTACATACAAATGTAGTAATGTCAACTGACATCCACTATATATGTGTACGTTGACATGTTGTAACCTATAATTGAGCTAATTGTAATGATATGCATGTGCTGACGCAGTGGGAACACAGGAAAATAATGAAAATATGTAAAATGGCAGCCGCCTGACCTGCATGCAGAGGACAGATGGAAGTGACCTCATTCTGCCGGTTGGAGTCATCATGGTGGAGGACGGTCAGGCCCGCTGTGCAACTCATCATTGGACAACATTGACGTCTACGGGAAACTGGGGCAAATGACGATCACCGCTGCTGGTGATGGTCATGACTCCAGCGGTCGTGACCACCATTTTGTTTAGGCCAGCTCACTTGACTCCTGGCACTTGGGCAAGAAACAACCTCCACTTCGTGTGCTGCTGTGTCCTTTACCGTGGAGCCATGATGGCACAAACTGCAGGGGATAGGGCCCCAGCCTTCACTGCTGAGGATCTGGATAAACTGGTGGAAGAGATCCTACACTTGTATGGGTGGTTGTGTGAGGTTCTAGAGCAACAGGTCAGTACAACGTTTATAAACTTGCATTTCAGGTGGGGTTTGACGGCGCAAGTGTGTGCACATTGACATGGGATATGTAACTTGAGGAATTGCATGCACATGATGAATGTGGTGCTTAGAGCATTGGCTATGTGCATGGGCCTTGTCTGTTAATTCTCGCAAATTGTTGCAGCTGTATAGGTATAACCTACATCAGTGGTTCCCAACCTGTGGTCCGGGGACCCCTGGGGGTCTGCAAAAAATCCTCAGGGGTCCGCGACTGCTTAGAATATTAAATAATATTAACAGATTAGGTCCCCAGCTTTTAGAAATTACTTAGCGGGGAGGTCCCTGGATTACAATAATGATTCAGTGTAGGTCCCCGGATTCCAGTAATGATAAAATGGAGTCCACAGAAGTCAAAAGGTTGGAAACCACAATGCCCTCCAATGTCCCAATGTTTCCCATGCACTTCAGCACCCACCAAAAGAAAGGGTCATGGAGAGCCATCGCCAAACAAGTGCAGTCCCTGGGGGTCCCCAGCTGGTGGACCACCCACTGCATGAACCAGTGGGAGAATCTGAGACACTGGGCACAGAAGACCGCAGAGGCTCAGCTGGGGACAGCCTCCCAACGTGGAAAGGGGTGCCCATCCGACCCTGACCCCACTAATGGCTCACATACTGGCAGTGGCCAGTGCAGACTGTTAGGTGACAACTGTATAGTTGATTACTGTGTCCCTTACTGGACTTTGGTATTGACGAGGTCTGATGGTATTTGGGGAGTATACAGTCCTCGTTATCACTCCAAATTTGATGTACTGTGGTACGTTAGCAATGTAAAGCCATGCAGGAAATGATGTGGTGGTACTGTGCCACATTTGCTACTGTAAATGTGAGTGAATCCAATGTTGAGGCATACAACTAACTTCATACTCTATCCCTGAGTCCACTGTACTCACCTAAAGTGATGTTGTTGGCACTGTATTTTAGTAATGACAAGTATGTGTGGTGTACATTGAAAGTGGTAGCATGTGACTATGACTGGACATCTCCTGTCATAACATTTGTGTACACAGTACTTCTGTAGTCAAACTTCTTCCATCCTGGCATGATTGACATGTAAGTGAGGATGTTCATGGATGAAATCTATAGGTGAGTTCTATAGTTGTCAGGCATGTAGCATGTTCAATCGTGTCTAGGCTAAAGAGCTGAGGTAATAGGTGATAAGTTTGGAAATAGCTTCCAGGATTCAACTGTCCATAACTGTATTATGGGCTCTACTTGTCACGACAGAGGCAAATAGGTTTCTTGTTAACATGTGTACTAGATGGGTAGGCATTTACCCTTTCCTCCCTTTCTTTCTTTCCCACCCACCCACCTTCTCTCTCCACCTCTGTCTATGTGTGCATCAACATCATTTGGTGAAGGAGGAAGGGCACCGGCAAGTGGGGAAGCTGCAGCCCACAGGACCCAGGAGGCTGGCACCACCAGAGCCAATAGGACCAGTGGAACGGAGGACGAGGGGAGCACCACAGCGGAGACTGGAGCTACCACAACAACTTTATCAGATTCCTCCTCAGATGGTGGCTCCCTCGCAGTGGTGGACCCATCTGGGACAACCGGAGCACTGTCCTTGTCCATCACCCCCCTTACCATCACCGCCCTCCCTATAGCTCCCCAACCAGTTGCCCGTGACTTCTCACTCAGGAGAGTGGGGGTCTCCTTCGCCGCAGATACCTCTGCCCCTGCCCCAGTCAGCCCTGCTGCCCTCAGTGAGCAGGCTATTGACCTCCTGAGGTCCATCTCTCTGAGGCAGACAACCATTGTGAATACCACCCAGGGACTGGCATCCCAGATGCAACAAAGTAATGCCTACCTGGAAGGCATTCACGGTGCCTTGTCTGGCCTACAGAGATCATTTCAGGATCTGGCCTCCTCGTTGACAGCAGCCAGTGTCCCTTCATTTACCACCCCCCTCCAGCTACCTTTTCCCAATCCACAACCTCTCTCCTTTCACCCCTCCAGAGTACACCTACAGACCAGCATATACCCACTACAGCAGACAAGGTGCGCAAATACAGACACAAGCACCACAACCGAACCCACAAGCATGCACACACAACAAACATCTGCATACTGCAACAGTCACTTCCCACACTGCTTCCCCACCACCTCCTCCCTTTAATTCACATCACCATTCACACCTGCTGTCACTGCATTGTCACACCCTGATCCTGCCCTAGTCCTGTCATACCTTCAGTCACCACAACAGCAGACTCACAGACACCCACTCCACACACCACATCCACACTCACCACGACCACCTTCACTTCCACCTGCAGCACATCCCACTCAATTGCACACACCACCCCAACATTCCCTCACACATATTCCATTCCCTCTCCCTGCATCTCTTCCCCCTCCTCTAAAGAGACACAAACTCACCCACCACCATACACTCACCACACAGGCACACATTGCAGACACCAGCACCCACGTACAGAACATCAACACATCACCCAAGCACTCCCTCTAACTCCACCCCATCCCTTTTTCATGTGACCACCTGTGTTCCTAAAAAAAGTCACCCTTGCATCCCTTGACCTGTTCTCTACTCCTGTCCCACCCCGTGTTGCCCCTAAACATCGTGTCCCCCTGCCGTTACCCGGCCCTTCTACCTCCCATTCTTCCACTGCCCCCCCTGGTGTTGCCCGTGCTCATCCACCCAGGAAGAAGTCCACCCCTCACAGACCCAAAGTCCCCCCTCCCAAGCCCAAACAGAAACACCCCCCTTCCAAGCACAAGCCCCCCCTCACTGTCCCCACCCTCACACCACTGAGGTGCCTGCCTGCCCAATTGATGCCCCTATGACGTGGAGGCCTATTTGCAGTCAGGAGTCAATTTGGGCCAATGGGATGGGCATTATGAGCCATGGGCACATTTGGACAGTGGACTGGCCTGTAGGCCCTGCTTGTCAATAGTTATTTATATTTATTTTTTATTTAATGCATCTGCCAACAGAAATGTGGTTGTTGAGGTGTAGTACTTGTCCTGGTTTCCTTCTACATGGTGGTGTGACATCTGTGTGGAATGGTGTGCAATGTTTGTGCATAGGTTGTGTCTATGTTGTTGCAGACACTGGGTAGATGACTTTTGCCATGTGCATGTTGTGATGTGTATGATGGCTTGTGGGATTGTATGGTGTGGTGTGTGGGTCCATGTGTATGGTGCTGCATCTGTGCATTCCTTTGTATGTTGCTTGTACGTTGAGTTTCACATGTCATTGTTTGGATGTCTGTTCGGTGATTTTGATTGTGTGTTGTAGCTGCATACAACATTTTGTTTGTGTGTTTGTGTGGTATGTCTTAACAAGCCTATCTATGACTGCATTGAAGTGTTTGTGCTGTAATTGATGTTGTGTGACTATGGTGTGTTGATTTTGGATGTGTATGTCTGTGTTGGTTGTGTTTGTGTGTGCTGGGCTATGTGTTTGGCATGTGTATGTTTGGCGTTGTGTGTGTATTGGGTGTTTGGCTTTTTTGAATTTTGTGTGTGTGTGTGTGTAGATGTGTGTGCTGGGACGGTACGTTTGTTTGCATGTTTGTGTGTGGCCTTCACTGTCCATGCATGTTGTGATGTGTATGATGGCTTGTGGGATTGTATGGTGTGGTGTGTGGGTCCATGTGTATGGTGCTGCATCTGTGCATTCCTTTGTATGTTGCTTGTACGTTGAGTTTCACATGTCATTGTTTGGATGTCTGTTCGGTGATTTTGATTGTGTGTTGTAGCTGCATACAACTTTTTGTTTGTGTGTTTGTGTGGTATGTCTTAACAAGCCTATCTATGACTGCATTGAAGTGTTTGTGCTGTAGTTGATGTTGCGTGACTATGGTGTGTTGATTTTGGATGTGTATGTCTGTGTTGGTTGTGTTTGTGTGTGCTGGGCTATGTGTTTGGCATGTGTATGTTTGGCGTTGTGTGTGTATTGGGTGTTTGGCTTTTTTGAATTTTGTGTGTGTGTGTGTAGATGTGTGTGCTGGGACGGTACGTTTGTTTGCATGTTTGTGTGTGGCCTTCACTGTCCATGCTGGTTGTGTGTGGGTGTGTATAACTGCCCTTCACTCCAGTTGTGCTAGACGGGGTACTTATAATTGTCGTCTTCATAATTGTCACTGGTCCAGAAGGTGTATTGTGAGATACAATGCTGGGAAGACTGCAGTTTGTTTGCCATTGCTGCTGCGAAAGCGTCTGTCTACCTCAAGGTGAGTGTCTGCTTTTATACCTTATGTTTCCCCCAGGCTTTTCGTGGCAGTCGGGCCCCAAAGGAAATCCTGGCAGTCTAGTGACTCATTATATCATGGGCGGTAAATTGGTTTCTGCCAGCCTGAAGATGGCTACCGCTGCTGCCAGCTGTCCGACCACAGTAGCGGTCCTGTGGTAAGTTGAATGTGTTGAGGTGGATTAATCTCTGTAGTCATAATACAGTGGTCTGTTCCGACAGCCTGGCAACGATCTCACCACTACCGCCGGCGTGACGGTCCTCTTTCTGCCAAATTTGTAATGCGCACTTCAGTGTCAAAAAGGAACAAAAACCTGGAAATGCTGGTACATACCATAAAACACTCATGAGACACAGAAAATATTAACACTAATAATACACCAGACATTTATGTGCACTGCTTGCCCACAATACACCAGTGAGTACCACAAAGATACCCCAATATGAAATGGAATGTCCACAACCAATGTGAATGCAACACACCAGGGTGTCATGCTAGTATGATGTCCGAAAAGACAAAGCATGCCTATGGAAAAATAATTGAAGATGACAAAAATACCTTGCCAAAGATCAATCTAATATAAGGCTCAAAAATACCTTTTGCATCTGTCAAACAATCTAAAACGAGGAAACAACAAATATGCGGCACTTAAAAATACATATACTTAGCAGTTAATCTGACTCCCTCTAGTTACAAATCTAGTCCCTTACCAAGAGGTAGATTTGTTCTAATGGGCAAGAAACCTAGGGCCAGATGTAGCAATATTCTGAATTGCGACCCGCAAATTGCGAGTCAGAGCGACTCACAATTTGCGAGTCGCAATTCAAAATGTTGGATGGTGTCCCTGGCACCTTCTGCGATTCGCAAGAGGGTCGCAAATGGCCACCTCATGAATAATCACGAGGTGGGTCTCAATTGGCGACCCCCTTGCGAATGGTGGCCCTCACAGGGATGGTGGCCTGCTGCGGACCGCAGACCACCATGTCTGTGACTGCTTTTTAATAAAACAGGTTTTTTTTTGTGATGCAGCCCATTTTCCTTAAAGGAAAACGAGATGCATTACAAAAACGAAAAATAAAACGTTTTCGTTTCATTTTTTCAGAGAAAAAATGTTTGCAGTACCATTCTCAACGCTTCCCTTTTGCGAATGTGTTACCACCCATTTCAAAAGGGTGCAAACTGCGATTGGTTTGCGAACGCGTTTGCGGTCACAAAGCAATCCTGCATTGCACTGCAACTCGCAATTAGGAAGGAAACATCCCTTCCTAATTGTGACTCGCAAACCCATTTTGTGATTGGGTAACCAGGTTACTGAATCGCAAAACGAGGTTTGTGCATTGCAAAGTGCTTTTTGCACATCCCAAATAGAGCGAAATTCACTGTTTTCAATGTGCAAAAAGCTTTGTACATCTGGCCCCTAGTGAGAAATTATTGTCTGTTAATGAAGAGCCATGAACAACAACTGAATAATAAAGGACACTGTAGGAGACTGGCCTGGTTTGTAGTGGGTACCTTGGGTACTTATATCTTACACCAGGTCCAGTTATCTCTTATTAGTGAAATGTAGTAGTGTTCCAGCAGCTTAGGCTAATAGAGGTAGCTATAGCAGAGCAGCTTAGGCTGAACTAGGAGGCATGCAAAGCTCCTACAATACCGCTTATAGTTACACAGTACTTATACACAAGTAAAGACAATACTCAGGGGGTCATTCTGACCTTGGCGGTAAAAGGGCCATACCGCCGGTCAGAACTCCACCATACTACCGTGGCGGCCGCGGTAAACCGCCACGGTCATTCTGACCACCAACTGTGAATCCGCCAAAAACCCGACATCCAAGGAAGGCCGCCTCATCAGCGTGCCGCAGAAAACTGGAGATGACCAAACCTCCACCGCCACGCCAACACAAACACGCCCATGCCATTCTGACCCACCAATCCACGCGGCGGTCTTTCAACCGCGGTATTCCATTGGCGGTACACACCGCCGCGCTCAAAATACACACACAGCTCCAAAACACTGCCACATTGGGCAATTTGAAATACACACACCTGACACACATACCAACAACACTCCCACACATCCATACAACTATAAAACACACACCCACATCACCCACAAACCCCTACGACCGAAGATCAGAGACGAAGGAGAGAGAGACACATCACAGAATAGAGAGCTACATCACACAGAGGCACACTACACCATCACACACACCACATAGAAGCACAAAGCACCACACACCAACACACTCATCACCATATACACCACCCCACACCTCATCCACACCACCCCATGGCACCCCAAAGGCACCCACGCTTTTTGGACCAAGAACTCCGCGTCATGGTGGAGGAAATCATAAGAGTTGAACCGCAGCTCTTCGGCTCACAGGTGCAGCACACCACTATAGCCAGGAAGGCGGAGCTATGGCAGCGGATCGTGGACAGGGTCAACGCGGTGGGACAGCATCCCAGAAATCGAGACGACATCCGCAAACGCTGGAACGACTTAAGGGGAAAGGTACGCTCGATGGTCTCGCGACACAACATCGCAGTGCAGAAGACTGGCGGGGGACCCCCACCCACTCCACCCGAATTCACAGCATGGGAGCAAGAGGTACTAAACATCCTGCATCCTGATGGCCTCGCTGGAGTACACAGAGGAATGGACTCTGGTAAGTACAATCTCAACTACTTCACCCCCCCCCAGCATGCTAACCCCCACCACCACCCTCACCCCCAACCCACCATCACACATCCTCCCTGAGAATGTCTCTCCAGCACAACCCACCCAACACCAACCCCTGCATGCCCCCACAAACTATGGACACCCATCACCCAAGCATGACCACTGCACATACCCCCCTCCCCCAAAACACCCCCACAACACCTCCCCCAAGGGAATGGCAGCACTGGGGGACAAGGGCACCAATCAATGGCATGCAATAGCACACACAGAAACAATAACCATACTCTCTTACCCCATGCAGGACCCGAACGCCAACACACCGGCCAGGAGGGTCCAGAAATGTCCATCCCCCCCCCGGAAGAGGCCCCCAGTGATGACAGCAGCTCTGTCGACCTGGAACCTGATGACCAGTCCGGACCATCGGGGACCTCTGGACAGTCGGTTCCCCACACACAGGCCACAGCAGACCCAACCCCCTCTGGGACCAACAGCACAGCTCCCACCCAGCGGGCCCATGCCTCTGTCTCTAGGACAGGTCAATCAGCGGTGTGTCTGCCACTACAGGGCACCCAGGCTAACCCACCACCCCAACAACAACAGGGACCTGGGGGCAGTGGTAGTGGGCACACCGTCCAGGGGACAGAGGCCAGGGGAAACAGGGCAACTCGGAGGGCTGCTGTGCGACAGAGGGGGGAGGAGAGGCCCAGGGAACCCACTCTCCAAGAGGCCCTCACCACCATCATGGCAGCCTACCACCACTCCCAGGAGACGATGGCGACGGTACTGGACAGGTTCCAGGAGATCCAGGCACAGCAGGAGGAACGCTACATGGGATTCACCAATCAACTCACCAACATCTCTACCGCTATGGGGAGCATAGTCCAGGCCCTCAACCGGATAGAAGACACGTTGCGGGACCGTGTGGCACCACACAGGGCCCCTGTCACTAGCCAGGAACAGCCTACCACCTCCGCCGGCGCTAGTGGACAGGAGGCCAGAACCCCACCTCCTGCTGAAGAACAACCACCCCGCAAGAGGAGCCTGAGATCAAAAAAATCGACAGAGTAGGATGTCAAGACCCCCGCCAGCATGAGACACCCCCTGAAGTCATCCCACTGTCCCACATTGCCACCCTGTCCAACCTTGAACTGCCCCTGCTCCATCCTTCCACAGGCATATGGACAATGCACCTGTGAGACTGAGAACTGGACTCTGCCATGGCCATTACTCCACCCCCACCCATCACCGTGTTTATATCATGTACCATTATCTAGCACAAAAAATAAATCACTCAATGCACTGAAATCAAACAGGAGTCAGGCTGTATTATTTACAAATGTATAACACATTACCGATCAATTATGTTCTGTTAACTTTGTGCTGAACACATACCGAGATCAATAAGCATTAGTCCATGGGCTAACCAAGCAGTAGTCACGGAGTGGGTCACACAGCACTGAAAAGGGAAGGGAAAATCAAACATCAGTTTAAAAGAACTGGGGGGTCATAGACAAAGTTGAGAAGCAGGAGGCTTGCAGGAAAAGTAAAATGGCGTGGTTGATTCTTACCTGTGTGCTACTGAAAATACTGTTGGATAACTCTGTCCCTGTTGTCTGTGTCGTCCTCTGAGTCTTCCTCCTCTTCACTCTCCGCAGGATCCACAGCTGCTTCAATACCACCATCTGGACCATCCTCCTACAGGAAAGGCACCTGACGTCGCAATGTCGGATTGTGAAGCATACAGCAGGCCACGATGATCTGGCACACCTTCTTTGGTGAGTACATCAGGGATCCCCCTGTCATATGCAGGCACCTAAATCTGGCCTTCAGGAGCCCAAAGGTCCTTTCTATGATCCTCCTAGTTCGCCCATGGGCCTCATTGTACCGTTCCTCAGCCCTGGTCCGGGGATTCCTCACTGGGGTCAATAGCCAAGGCAGGTTGGGGTAACCAGAGTCACCTATTAGCCACACACGTTGTCTCTGTAGCTGTTCCATCACATAAAGGATGCTGCTATTACGCATCACATACGCGTCATGCACTGACCCAGGGAACATGGCATTCACATGGGAGATGTACTGGTCAGCCAAACAGACCACCTGGACGTTCATAGAATGGTAACTTTTCCTGTTTCTGTACACCTGCTCATCGTCTTTTGGGGGGACTAAGGCTACATGGGTCCCATCAATGGCACCAATGATGTTGGGAATATGTCCAAGGGCATAAAAATCACCCTTCACAGTGGCCAAATCAACCTCCTCAGGGAATATAATGTAACTCTGCATGTGTTTCGTCAGGGCAGACAACACTCTAGACAAAACTTTGGAAAACATAGACTGAGACATTCCAGATGACATGGCCACTGTTGTCTGGAATGAGCCACTTGCAAGAAAATGGAGGACTGACAGAACCTGCACCAGAGGGGGAATTCCTGTGGGTTGGTGGATGGGGGACATCAGGGCTGGCTCCAGCTGGGCACACAGTTCATGGATAGTGGCACGGTCAAGTCGGTATCGTAGTATGATGTGGTGTTCTTCCATTGTCGACAGGTCCACCAGCGGTCGGTACACGCGAGGATTCATCCTTCTCCTCGCAAGTCCCAGCGGACGGTGCCTAGGAATGACAACATGGAGCACAGAGTCAAGCCAATCACTGGTACGTTCACCACAGCTTGCATAGCACACGGTTATCTATGTTTTGAAAGGCGTGTATGTGTGGCAATGCAAGGCCTAGGCCTGTGTGTTGCAGTAGAAATTATGCCATGTGGGCCCTTGAAATGGCGGCTGCCTGACCTGTGAAGTGGAACAATGGGATGTGAGGTCAATGCGCAGGCGGAGCACACCGTGGCGGTAGGCGGTCGAAGACCGCTACACGGAGCCGCATTGGTTAACATTGAATGCTATGGGTTTCAGGAGCCAATGACGATGTGCGCCGGCGGTAGCGGTACGCACCGCCGCGGTACGCACCGCCGCGGGTATGACCGCCATTTTCTATCTGCCTAATCACTCGAGACCTGATCATCCACAGGAGAGGACCTATACTGCAAGTGCTGCTGTGACCTCGGTCTGGAAGTGACAATAGCTGCTGCGACTGGGGAAAGGGCCCCTGCCTTCACGTCTGAAGAGTTGGAGAAGCTTGTGGATGGGGTCCTCCCCCAGTATGCGTTACTCTACGGTCCTCCAGACCAGCAGGTAAGTACACTGGGTGCACATGGAATGGGCGATGCCTGTGTGGAGTGGGGTGGATGTAAATTGGTGGGGTGGGGGGCGAATGAGGAGTGCAACACACGACAGATGAGAGCATGTGCCATATGGCAAGGTTGGGGAGGGGGGGCCAATCTCATCTAACATGCAGTAAGTTGATGAATGTTTCCTTCCCACCCTGTACATGTCACATAGGTCAGCGCCCATCAGAAAGTCGAGATTTGGCGTGCCATCGCCAAGGAAGTCCGGGCCCTGGGGGTCCACGTCAGACGGGGCACCCACTGCTGCAAGAGGTGGGAGGACATCCGCCGCGGAACCAGGAAGACCGCCGAGTCACTGCTGGGGATGGCCTCCCAACCTAGGAGGGGTGCCAGTCGTACCCTGACCCCCCTGATGTCCCGGATCCTGGCGGTGGCCTACCCTGATTTGGATGGGCGCTTGAGAGCATCACAGCAGATACAAGGGGGTGAGTATCAGCACATTCTGCTATCTTTCTGCGCAGTGGAGGCGTCTGGGTGGGGGAGGAGGGTTGTGGGTGACATTAGGCCAGGGCGCTTTCTGTAGTGTAGTCCTCTCCCTTAGGCATGGCCCTGTGCTCCCGGCCCCCACCTCTGTAGGGTGACAAGTGCAGCTATTGATGGTCCAGCCTCACACATCTGCGCGTTTGTCCTCTCTTGACCTGTTGTCTTAGTCAGAAGTACTGAGTAGTGTACCCCGAATGCGCGGCTTAGTGCATGAGGCTCCTGTGTCTGTCCTCTCCGCCAACGGTGTTGACATTGCATGCACTCAACCTGGTCTTCTTTTTTCTCCCCCCCCTTCTTCTTCATCTTCTTGTGCATGTGTGCATTAGCATCATCAGGCGGAGGAGATTTGGCATCGGAGCACGAGGGTGCAGCAAGTCACAAGGCCCCGGTAGGCCCAGGAACAGACACCGAGGGCACCAGTGATCCGGAGGGCGAGGGGAGCACCACAACGGGGACCGGTGGTGAGAGCAGTGACACAGACACGTCCTCGGATGGGTGCTCCCTAGCGGTGGCGGAAACATCCGGGACCCCCGCCTCTACAGGTACAGCCGCCACCCAGCGCACCAGCCCCGCCCTCCCTGCAGCCCCTCAGCCTACGCTCCGTGCCTGCTCGCCAAGGAAGGCGGGCGTCTCCTTCGCCCCAGGCACCTCAGCCCCTGCCCCTGTCACCCCTGCTGCCCTCAGTGCGGAGCTCATTGACCTTGTGAGGACGCTCATTGTTGGGCAGACTACCCTTTTGAATGCCATCCAGGGGGTAGAAAGGGAGGTGCATCGGAGCAATGCCTACCTGGAGGGCATTCATTCGGGTCAGGCTGCCCATCAACGATCGTTCACTGCTCTGGCCTCAGCACTGACGGCAGCCATTGTCCCTGTTTCCAGCCTCCCTCTTCTGACTGCCTCCAGCCTGTCTCTGTCTCCTGTTCCTCAGCCTATCCCATCCACACCATCTGACCAGCCTGCACACACCTCAACACCCAAGGGCAGCTCATCCAGACACAAGCACCACAGATCCCACAAACACTCACCCAAGCAACACCCAGATGCAGACATTCCAACAGTCACTGCCACCCCTGTGTCCCCCTCCTCCTCGTCTCCCTCCTCCCTCCCTGTGACGTCTACACTCACACCTGCATGCACACCCACATCAGCCAGTGCTTCCATCACCACCACACCCTCCTGTACAGTCCGCACGCGTGCAGTCACCACCCCCACTGCCATTTACACGTCCCCTGTGTCCTCTCCCACTGTGTCTGTCACCCCCTCTTCCAAGACACACAAACGCAGGCAGCCACCCACCCAACAGCCATCCACCTTACGACAGCCTACAGCACCAGCACCTTCACCCAATGACAGCACACCTGACTCTCCTACAACCACATCCTCTTCCTCCACTCCCATCACCACTTCTCCTACCCTTTACCTTGGCCCTAAAAAAGTTTTCCTGGCTAATCTTGACCTCTTTCCCTCCGATGACCTACCCCCTCCATCTGCAAAGAGTCCCAAGAGCACCACAGCCACCACCAGCCCAGCTTCGGGTGTCACTGTTGTGCATGGGTTCTGGAGTCCACCCTTTTCCAGCAGTGACACCTCAATCAGCAGCAAGGACACATCCAGCCCCCCCCCCCCCGGCAAGAGGACCAGGAAACACAAGGGCCGCCGTGCAAGGACTGACACGGCTGCCCCCAAGGAGCAAACTTCGCCCACTTCACCAGCCACATCATCTAGGGGAGGCAAGGGCCCGAGAGCCCCATCTAAGGAGCGTAAGGGCAGCAGGGCGGAGAAGTCAGGCAGCAGGAGCGCGGAGCAGGTGGGCCCCACATGCCACATCCCAGCTGGAAAGGAGGACACCAAA
The DNA here is from genome assembly GCF_031143425.1 of Pleurodeles waltl. Lineage (NCBI taxonomy): Eukaryota > Metazoa > Chordata > Amphibia > Caudata > Salamandridae > Pleurodeles > Pleurodeles waltl. The sequence continues at coordinate 122,599,491 of NC_090439.1, forward strand.
GGGCCCAGGACTCCGTCCCCGAAGGCTCCAGAAGCATCACGGTCGGAGGGCGACTGAGCAGGGAGTCCAAGCCAGGTCTGGCTCCCTTGACCTACTGGATGTGCACCGCTGAACAGGGCCCGCCGTGGAGAAGAGCACCGCTGAATAGGGCCCGCCGTGAAGATAGGCACCGCTGAACAGGGCCCGCCGTGGAGAAGAGCACCGCTGAACAGGGCCCGCCGTGAAGATAGGCACCGCTGAACAGGGCCCCGCCGTGCAGAAGAGCACCGCTGAACAGGGCCCGCCGTGAAGATAGGCACCGCTGAACAGGGCCCGCCGTGGAGAAGAGCACCGCTGAACAGGGCCCGCCGTGAAGATAGGCACTGCTGAACAGGGCCGGCCGTGAAGGTAGGCACCGCTGAACAGGGCCCCGCCGTGCAGAAGAGCACCGCTGAACAGGGCCCCGCCGTGCAGAAGAGCACCGCTGAACAGGGCCCGCCGTCTCAAGCACCGCTCCGCTGGGCCCCGCCGTCTCAAGCACCGCTCCGCTGGGCCCTTCCTCTCAAGCACCGCTCTGATGGGCCCCGCCGTTTCAAGCACCGCTCCGCTGGGCCCTTCCTGTCAAGCACCGCTCCGCTGGGCCCCGCCGTCTCAAGCACCGCTCCGCTGGGCCCTTCCTGTCAAGCACCGCTCCGCTGGGCCCCGCCGTCTCAAGCACCGCTCCGCTGGGCCCCGCCGTCTCAAGCACCGCTCCGCTGGGCCCTTCCTGTCAAGCACCGCTCCGCTGGGCCCCGCCGTCTCAAGCACCGCTCCGCTGGGCCCTTCCTGTCAAGCACCGCTCCGCTGGGCCCCGCCGTCTCAAGCACCGCTCCGCTGGGCCCCGCCGTCTCAAGCACTGCTCCGCTGGGCCCCGCCGTCTCAAGCACCGCTCCGCTGGGCCCTTCCTGTCAAGCACTGCTCCGCTGGGCCCCGCCGTCTCAAGCACCGCTCCGCTGGGCCCTTCCTGTCAAGCACCGCTCCGCTGGGCCCCGCCGTCTCAAGCACCGCTCCGCTGGGCCCCGCCGTCTCAAGCACCGCTCCGCTGGGCCCTTCCTGTCAAGCACCGCTCCGCTGGGCCCCGCCGTCTCAAGCACCGCTCCGCTGGGCCCTTCCTGTCAAGAACCACTCCGCTGGGCCCCGCCGTCTCAAGCACCGCTCCGCTGGGCCCTTCCTGTCAAGCACCGCTCCACTGGGCCCCGCCGTCTCAAGCACCGCTCCGCTGGGCCCTTCCTGTCAAGCACCGCTCCGCTGGGCCCTTCCTGTCAAGCACTGTTTATGGTTCACTGTGCCCACCATGCCTCCTCCTTGAGCAGTGGACACTGTCATCCACCAGATGGACTGTGGCTTTGCACTCCCCAGGATAGTGAAGTGGGCAACCCACCCACTGTAGAGACTTGAGAGACTGTGGCTTTGCACTCCCCAGGATGGTGAAGTGGGCAACCCACCCACTGTAGAGACTTGAGAGACTGTGGCTTTGCACTCCCCAGGATACATCAATGGGCATGGTGGCCCCTTCGTGGATCTGGCGTCGTGGACTCATGTGGCTGTGGTGCCTCCCCCTTCCCTTCCCCCTGAGGTGCCTGTAATTTTTTCATCAGATGCCCCTGCAGTGTTCTCTCCAAAGGACTCAGGTCTCCTGTGTGGGCTTTGCCCTTGTGTCGCTACACTGTAGCCCACGGACTGTTCCATTTAACTTTCATGTACAGGACTAATTGCCTCGGTTCTCCATGGCAGTGTATATAGTATCATTTTGTTATGGATATTTTGCGTAGTTGACCGCTCCATATCAGAGTCTATTTTTTATATAAATTTTTCGTCCCAATTTATTTCTGTCTTTGCATTCTTAAGGGGGGTTTGGGTGGTGTCACTGTGCATTGTTGCTCTGCATTAGTGTGTACATAGTTTGGGGGGGGGTCGCATATGTGTGTGCCGTAAGCTTCCCTCCTCCCCCCTCCCGTGTGTCGTAGGTGCAGTACTCACCGTTGTCGTCTGCGCCGGAGTTCGTACTCGTGGTAGATGAGAAGGTAGACGAGAGCAGGTAGGATGTTTAATTCGGGTTCCATGCTGTCCTCCTTCCTCGTGGAGTGTGTTTTGGTTCGCGTTTTCCCGTTCGTAGTCTGTTTCCGCCGTGTTTTTATCGGCGGGGCTCCCGCCCCGGAAAAGGTGGCGGATTGGTGAGTTGTGATAGTGTGGGCGGTACATTGTCTGCCGCCTGCCTGTTGGCGGTGACTGCCACACTGTTTGTCTGCACCGCCGCGGCGGTCGGAGTGTTAATGTGGCGGGCTGTGTTGGCGGTTCCCATCAGGGTCAGAATTCAATTTTTTCGACCGCGGGCCTGTTGGCGGGTTGGCCGCCGCTTTATCACCGACCGCCAGGGTTAGAATCACCCCCTCAGTGTCACAAAAAATAAAGGTAGTTTATTTGGGTGATACAAGGCCAAAAATATCTTAGAAGCAATACTCCTTCTGAAAGTAAGTATTATACATAATATATAAATAAACTAGACACCAAAATAAGGTAAGTAATTAGACAGAGGATAGTGCAAACAATAGGAAATGCTATAGAATGCAATGGGAGAAAATAGGTCAAGGGGCAACACAAACCATATACTAAGAAAGTGGAATGCAAATCACAAATTCCCCCCTAGACAAGTGTAGTTTGTGCAGAATTGCTGGGAGAGTAAGAATACAGAAAATGTAAGTAAATTACCCCACCCCAGAGCCCAGAAAAGCAGGGGTAAAGTACTGCAAGTTTCTTTAGGACACACTACAAGTCGTGATTAGAGTTATTGAAAGAACCAAGCATGACTGCAAACAACAAATGGTGTATTCCTGGACCTGAAGCCCTGCAAAGGAAGGAGACAAAGTCCAGAAGTCGAAACAAGTTCCAGGAAGGACAGGAGCACTTGCCAACCCAGAAGAGGGAGCAAAAGAAGAGTCCCTGGTTGGACGAAAACTGCAGAAAGGCACCCAAGGAAGATGTCAGCGGGTTCCTGCATGATGCACTGGATGTCACAAGGAGAGAAGTTGGATGCAGGTGAGTTTTGGTGCTGGATTCCTCCAACAAGCCTTAGTTCCGGCAAAGTCACATTTTGCGTCAAGTTGGCACTTTCTGGAGCCAGGGGGGACCTGGGGCCCTTAACTCTGTGTGAGGAGGAAGAGGAGGCTCTCAGCACTGTAGAAAGCCCTCAGAACGCCAGAGAGCACCCGAAGGAGTGCCAGGACACGGGGACAAAGGAGGTGCAAAATGTGGTTGGTGCAGCACTACAAAGGAAGGTCCCACACCGCCGGAGAACAACTCAGCGAGTTGAGCGTCACAGGATAGAGTGCTGGGGACCTGGGCCAGGCTGTGCTTGAAGAAAGTTTGCAAATAGTGCACAGAGGTCTCAGGAGGTAAAGAAGTCGCGGTGCACAGGGGTACTGTTGTTCTTGGGGAAGGCAAGGTCTTACCTCCTCCCAATTGGGAGAGCAGGAACTCAGGACAGTCTGTGTTGATGGGGTCCACCCTCTGTGTTCCAAGGGGCATGCTCATCACCAGAAGAGGAGTCCAAGAGAACTGGTCATCGACTTAGAAGGTGCCTGCATGAGAAGGGAAGTGACTCCATCACTTCACAGGAGATTTCTTCAGTCCTTCTGGTGCAGGGTGAAGGCAGGGAGTCCCCAGAGTGTGCACACCATAGAAACTGCTGCAGTTGCTGGACGGAGCTGAAGTTCCAGAGGAAAAGTAGCCCTTCTGGATTCTTTGTTGATGTTACAGAGGTTCCTGGAGCAGTCTGCGATTGATCTGAGGTCAGAGGATGAAGTAGTAGTTTCAGAGGATTCCTGCTGGAAACTTGCAAGTAGAATCAGAAGAGAACCCACAGGAGAGACCCTAAATAGCCCGGATAGGAGGATTGGTTACCTTATCAGGTATGGACCTATCAGGAAGGGTCTCTGACATCACCTGCTGGCACTGGCCAATCAGAGGCCTCCAGAGTGTCCCCACACCTTGAAAAGCAAGATGGCTGAAGTCTAGGATACACTGGAGGAGCTCTGGGCACCAGCCCTAGGGTGGTGATGCACAGGGGAATGGTCACTCCCCTTTCCTCTGTCCGGTTTCACACCAGATCAGGGACAAGGGCTCCCTGAACCGGTGCATACTGGCTTCTGCAAGGAGGGCACCATCTGAGCTCTTCAGAGCATTTCCAGAGGCTGGGGGAGGCTACCTCTCCCTAGCCTGTAACACCTATTTCCAAAGGGAGAGGGTGTAACACCCTGCTCCCAAAGGAAATGCTTTATTCTGCCTTCTTGGGACTGAGCTGCTCAGACGCCAGGAGGGCAGAACCATGTCTGTGAGGTGGCAGCAGCTGTAACTGCATATCAAGACTCAGAGATCTGGCTTGGCTGTACTGGGGGTCCATATTGGAGCGCCAGGATGCATGGAATTGGCTCCCCAGTACCAGATTTGGAATGGGGGGACAATAACATGATCTTAGACACCTTACATGGCCATATTCGGAGTTACCATTGTGAAGCTACATATAGGTATTGACCTATATGTAGTGCACGTGTGTAATGGCGTCCCCGCACTCACAAAGTCCTGGGATTTGGCCCTGAACTATGTCGGAGCACCTTTGCTAGTGCAAGGGTGCCCTCACATTTAGTAACTTGGCACCTATTCTTCAGTAAATGAAGGTTAGACGTATAGATGACTTATAAGTTACTTAAGTGCAGTGAAAATAGCTGTGAAATAATGTGTGCACTATTTCACGCAGGCTACAGTGGCAGGCCTGTGGATGGGTTTGTCTGAGCTCCTTATGGGTGGCAAAAGAAATGCTGCAGCCCATAAGGATCTCCTAGAACCCCAATACCCTGGGTACCTAGGTACCATATACCAGGGACTTATAAGGGGGTGCAGTGTGCCAACTGAAAATGGTAAATGAAGTCACTAGCCTATAGTGATACATTTAAAAGCAGAGAGAGCGTAAGCACTGAGGTTCTGATTAGCAGAGCCTCAGTGACACAGTTAAGCACAATACAGACACACACATTAGGCCATAAACCATGAGCACTGGGGTCTTGGCCAGCAGGATCCCAGTGAGACAGGCAAAACACACTGACATATAGAGTTGTATCTATGAGCACTGGGGTCCTGGCTAGCTGGATCCCAGTGACACAGTAAAAATACACTGACACACACTCACAAACAGGCCAAAAGTGCGGGTAACCATGCTAGAAAGAGGCTACTTTCTCACAAGCACACACAGGGCTCAGAACATCTTCCCCCCCTACAAAAACTCCAACAATGAACATAAAACCACAAAATGAAAAGAAAACGTAGTACAATTAGAAAAACATGACACAACCTAAAAATACAAACAAAGCGAATGTCAGATCTAAATTTTCTCTTTCAAAGATGACGATGTCAGGAATCCCCAAGGTGCCTCCTGCGTTATCTGTCAGCATTCCCAGGAATTAGGGTTAAATCATATCTCTGTTCTTGGTTAAACCTTCATGTTTCTAAGTAAACATAATGTGATGTGTTACACAATTGGTTTCATCAATGCTTGTTTTACCAATGCTTGTTTGCTAATGTGAGCAGGTGTAGACATGTGCTTCTAATTGGGGGTGGTGACTCCTCCTCATGTGGAAACTCAACTGCTTTCCTGATTGGCTATATATAGCAGATTGAAGAATGCCTCCCTGCTTGCTTTGTTTTGCTTCCCGATCTCAGCATCTGATTTGGCAGTCCAGCCCCTGCTGTCATCCTCGTATTCAGGACTTTTGAGGCAATTCTTTTCTTCGTTCATGTACCAGCTGACACCAGGCATTCCTCCAGCACTCCGGAAAAGACTGCAGCTAAGTGACTAGTATACCCCAGGGAGTTTGTTCTTTGAGCGCCGTGCTTTCCTAGAAAGAGCTAGTGTATTTCAGATCTTGTATTTTGGCAGAGTGCTTATCTTGAAGAGACAAATGTATTTCTGAACATTCTACATTATTATTGTAGTTACTTGCCTAAATGTGCTTCAGGAAATCCGCTTTAGCTCAAGTACTACAAAACGTGACAGTGCAATTTTAAAAGAGCATTTATGTGACTTTTCTTTCTCCAATAGCATAACTCTTGTATTTAAATTGTGTCATTGATGCCTGTGTTTCAGGTTTGAGGAATTAGCTTTTGAGGGATTTTTCACACACACACAGTGAAACCAAATCAAACTGTGCCAGCCTAACTGTTTAAACCCAGAGTGACATTTGTATTTCTTGGATTTTTTTTGTTCCTTTTAGTTTAACCCTATGCATGCAGGAAAGTTGTATGTGATATAATGAATGCCCTTGTTTGTCTTTCTTGTGCATGATAAGTGCAACAACAGTTCTAATTGTAGTATGCAACAGTGAATCTCTGTGAAGCCAGCCCTAGTGTTGCAGTACTTATTGTTATGGTACTCAGTTTGGGTTTTTGGTAATGCAGTGTTAGTAATTGTGCCAACAGTTATTATTATCCAAGGAAAGTTCTGGAGCATCCCAGTGTTCTTCTACCACTCCAGTGCCCATATCAGAAAGAGAGATTCAGTTTCAAGGAAGTTGAGTACACTAACTCTACTATCACTCTGTGAACAACGACCTGCCCCCAGAAGATACATGGTGCCTGGCTGGACCGGCAAGACGTGGCAGTATTTTGTCTCTTTCTCTTCAACTCCCCCTTTCCTTTTGGGACACCTGCTGGGGTTTCTGTGTCCAGCAGGAAGCGCCGAGAGGTGTTCCAGGAGATCAGGGGCATACCATCCCCCATGCAGACATCCTGCTTTTCAGGTGAGTGGCCCTGTCTCAACATAATCACTTCAACACAAAATCTTTCAAGTACTCACGTGGGTGTGCATGTCTTCTGTTCTCCCCTAAGGGAGCTGAATCCTCTGTCGCTCTATAAGGAAGACTTTCCTCACACTCTCTGACACCAACATCCTTAGACCTGTCTCCTGCCCCCAAGATTAACCATTGGCATCCATCCAATTGATCATGCCCATCACCCGTGGGCCCCTTCTTATCACCAAACCATCATACATTCGTATGAGCACACTCTCACCTGCTGACTACTCTTTCCTCCCCTTCCTTGCTGAATAAGACCACATTCCTTTTGTTCCACCACTTTACATTTTCCACTAATATTGCATGCTTAAATATCTTTTTAGTGTGTGTCCTATTCAAAAATTAGAATTTTTCTTCCTGACACCTACTGGCCTCTTTATTTTGAGCGCAATACCCACCTGAAAGTGCAGCTCTTTCATCTTCTTGTCTTTGTCATAACTCTGTTTGCTTTTGTGCTGAGCATGCTCCACTTTTTTTCACACCTCTCCCGAATCAGGCAATCTGCCCTTGTTCAATGTGTGCTCAAGGACCCAACTCAGACTCAACTCACAGCAACCATGTCTACCTCTCAAAAAAGCAAAGGAGAAATTCCAGTCAAGGAATGCAGGGTGTGGTGATATCCCCATAACCTCTCCTAAACAGGTTCTAACACATCCTCCCCCACTGTGACAGCCAACTGTATCGCTTCCTTGAACATTCTGTTCACTCTTTCCACCATGACCATACTTTGTGAACTGTACAATGCCACAGAAAGAGGTCTGATCTCAAATGACTTAAAAAAAGATCCCATGGCCTGAGGCTTGAATTGAACACCATTTTCTGTAACCAGGACCTTTGGAACTCCTTCCTTGCAAAACAGGTCCTTCAGCAAGTCAACTACTGCACATGTGGTAGTTTCTCTCAAAAACGTACAAACAACTCACTTAGGGTAATAATCTACATCCATCAAGGCATATCTCATCCCTGCAAACAGATTATGCATGGGACAAATAAAATCCATTCCCAACTTTTCCCCTGGACCATTGGAAAACTTCACTGGGTAGAGTAGAGTGTTTCACACACAGGTAGATTTGCCCGGGTCCTGACAACGTACACACCTACCTCCATGCGCCTCCACTTCAATATCCATTCATGGCCACCAACAGTACAAAGAAAGGGGCATATTTATACTCCGTTTGCGCCGAATTAGCGTCGTTTTTTTTTACGCAAATTCGGCGCAAAACTAACGCCATATTTATACTTTGGCGTTAGACGCGTCTAGCGCCAAAGTATGAGGAAAGAGCGTCATTTTTTTCACGCCTTCCTTGCGTTAATGAGATGCAAGGTAGGCGTTCCCGTCTAAAAAAATGACTGCGCCGCAAATGCGTCGTATTTATAATCCCGGGCAAAAATCACGCCCGGGAGTGGACGGGGCAAAAAACCCAGCATTTGCGCCGGATTTTAGCACCTGGGTCAGGGCAGGCGTTAAGGGACCTGTGGGCTCAAAATGAGCCCACAGCTGCCCTCCCATGCCCCCAGGGACCCCCCCTGCCACCCTTGCCCACCCCAGGAGGACACCCAAGGATGGAGGGACCCACCCCAGGGACATTCAGGTAAGTTCAGGTAAGTATATTTATTTATTTTTGTACTATTTTTTTTTGGCATAGGGGGGCCTGATTTGTGCTCAATGCCCAATGACCATGCCCAGGGGACATAAGTCCCCTGGGCATGGCCATTGGGCAAGGGGGCATGACTCCTGTCTTTACTAAGACAGGAGTCATGTAAATGGCGTCTGGGCGTCGTTAAATATGGCGCAAATCGGGTGGAGGCGATTTTTTGCGTCAACCTGACTTGCACCATTTTTAAGACGCCCTAGCGCCATTTTTCCCAACGCCGGCGCTGCCTGGTGTATGTGGTTTTTTCCCACGCACACCAGGCAGCGCCGGTCTGCTTGCGCCGGCTAACGCCATTCAATAAATACGGTGCCCGCATGGCGCTTCAGAATGGCGTTAGCCGGCGCTAAATTTTTTGACGCTAAATTGCGTTAGCGCAGTTTAGCGTCAAAAAGTATAAATACGGGCCAAACTCTTTTATTGGTACCAGACGTCCCAGCATGTCCTGATGAGCAAAGTCAAGCAGCCCAGACCTCAACTCCAACGATAGTACCAACAGATTTGCCACCAAAATTACTTTGATGGTCAGCTCATCCTTAACTTTGTGAAATAAACACCTCTGTTCTTTTCCACAGGCTTTCTCTTAACAATTAACTCCTTAGTTCCTTTTGGCACTCATCTCTCCCTGGCCATTGATTCCATTCCTCTCTGCTGATGGCTCTATCCAAATCAACAAAATCATCAATCAGCCTTCGACATATTCCGCCTCCTCTTCCCCCTGATTGCTTGACAGTCAGTTAATGGGACACCTGGAGAGATAATCAGAGTAGGAATTCTTTCCACCTGTAATGTGTTTGACAATGAAATTTAATTTATACATATTTGATAGCAATCTCATTAACCTTGGGCTGACCTTTTTGAGAGCATTCTCAGGCATCAAATAAACAAGAGGTTTACGGCTAGTCGCAAGGGCAAATTTCTTTCCCCACAAAAATGTTACAAAATGCTTAGCTGCCCAAATATAGGCTAAAGCCTCCCTTTCAATTGCATTGTAGTTGTGCTAGTATTTGGATAGGCATCTAGAAGCAAAATAAATGATGTGCTGTTTTCCCTCAACCAACTGAGTAAGGACAGCTCCTAAACCCACACCACTTGCATCTACAGTTACACAGACTCCACATCATTCCTGAAGGAGTGCACAGAGCATTCATAGTTAGATCCTATACGTTCTCAAAAGCAACCCTTTCCCAATCAAATTGCTCATGCTTCTGCAGTACTCTACTAAGAAGCTCTGTTTGAAGATCAAAATTGTTTTTAAAAAAACATGAGTAGTAATCACAGGGTCCGAAAAACATCTTAATTGACCCTTGTCCTTGGGTGCAGGACTGATTTTGATAGCATCTACCAAATCTGGTTTGGGTTCAATGTCGGCTCCAGAAATGTGGTGACTTAGGTAGTTTAAACTGTCCAATATGAATTTCATTTTTCTTTTTTTTTTTACAGTAAACCCATGCCTTTCCAAAACGCACAACACATCACTCAACATATTCAGGTGTTCTTTCCTTAGAAAAAAACAGGATGTCATCCTGACATACCAAGACATCCTTGCACTCCCCAAACAACTTGAAAATTAGTTTTTGAAAAACTGATACAGCAGAGGCCAGGCTGAAAGGCATCTGCAAAAACCTGAAAGCCCCAAAAGGTATGTTAAAAGCTGTCAAGAATCATGAATCCTCAACCAGCTCCACTTGATGATATGCTGCACTTAAATCTATACGTGAAAACATTTAGCAACCCACCCCAACTGAGCCACATCTTATGAACTTTGGGTAATGAAGAGGAATCAATCAAAATGTTCTTGTTGAGGGACCTCAGGTCAACACAAAGACTGATGTCTCCTGTTTTCTTCTTTGCCACCACTATATGCAACACCCATTGGGAGGATTCAATGGGCTCAATAACTTTGCCTTCCCACAGTTTCCCTATATGCTGCTTCAATTAGCTACAAACACTCAGGGGAACATTTCAAACTTTATGGGCACAGGAACAGAATTTTTCATGAGGATATTTTTTTTGTTCATAGCCCTGTACCATACCCAAAATATACTTGAACAAGGACTTGTGCTTTGCTAATAAGCATTGCAGTGACTCAGTCTGAGCAGGAATCTCCACCAAAGAAATGTGACATGAAGTACCCTGCCTTAAAATCATGCCAAATTCACCTTGATCTTTCCAACCCAAGAGGTTGTAGCCCATTTTTGACACATACGCCATTGTAAAAATGGACCTGTCCATCTGAGAGATGCTTTCAGAAAAGAATCCCATCATATCTCTTCCATGACAGCCAAAGGCTACATTATGGACATCAGGGGAAATCACTGAATGGAGTTCCATGCTTTGAAATGTGTCATCAGTCACAAAAGTAATAGAAGATCGTGAACCCACAGTGACTTGGACGTCTACATCACGTTTGCAGACTGTACAAACTGAGGGCACCATTGTGAGGATGGCGGTCTTAAGAACATCACACTCGGGGTGGCAGTCAGGATGACCACGTATGCGGTGGTCTGACCGTCACATTACAACCCTGGTGGTTAGCAAATAGCCAGCTCCGCCAGGATCCATTGCTGGTACCTCGTTCTCCGCCAGCCTTTTCATGGTGGTTTTACTGCCATGAAAATGCTGGCAGAGAACAGGTGCAGATTGCCAAAGGGGGGCCCCTGCACTGCCCATACACTTGGCATGGGAAGTGCTTGTCCCCCCTGCCCATCACCACTGCAATGTTCACTTTCTGCAAAGCAGAACATTGTAAGGGTGTTAGTGCACTCTGCTAGCTACAACATTGCCGCCAGCTCGATTCAGAACTGGAGACAATGCTGTCAGGTTTCCGTCTGCCGACCTAGCGGGAAATTCATAATGACTCCATGGGGAGGTCAGCACGTAGGCGGCGGCCACCATGTCGGGAGTTTGGCAGATAGGTTTCCCTGTCTGCCAATCTTGAAATTATTCCAGAGTCTCTGTTATCTTTCAATTTATGTGTTTCAGATTTTATAGACAAGACAAGACTACCTTGTTTAATCTCTGAGTAGAGTATGTTCTAGGATCAGAACTTCCACCACTATGGCTACTTTTTGAGTGTTTTTGCACACTTGTGTAAAGCCATCAACTTGTTTGCATTGTAAACAAGTTTTCCTCACATCTGGGCATCCCTTGGAATTAGCTAAATTGGTATTGGAACTGCACCTGAAACATCCAACCTCCGAAACTGTAGGGGCATGAGATTTGGGTTTTAAAGCAACAGCATTAACATGTTCTGAGTCAGAAATATTCTTAAATCTATTCAGTTCTTTAGAGGCTAAGACCAATCTTTCAATGCCCATGGAATTTCTAATGTTTTTTTAGGCTACGTTGTCTGCAGCATAAAAGTCTCTCTTGCATTCTCTTATCATAGCAGTTTACCACTAATTGATCCCTCAGATTCAAATCCATATGGCCATCAAATTCACAAGTGGATATAAAAATACGAAGTTCAGCAAAAAAAAAAAAAAAATGAACTTCTGTTGTCATTTGTGATGGGTGAAAAATCTGTGTGTTCTCAAAAATATGCTTGTATCGTCATTAAAAAGATTTTGTACTTACTCATATACTTGCCATTCAGTCTTTACAGATTGCGTTGCAGATGGTAAATGGGGGAGTCACCCTTCTAAGCCCAAAACAGTTATGGCAAGAGCTAATTTCCTAATAGTTTTAAACTTAGAGCTAGCAAGCTACATAATTTTCAAATGTCTTACACCACTGCTTCCACTTAAATTTTTCAACACCAGGTTCTGTCAGGCAGCTTACAGGGCAATACACATTCTGCATGTTGTGGTATGTTGAGAACCAGTTAAAATGCAATTATAAGTCCTCACTCTGGTAAATAAATATAAATGTAGACTAATGGTTAACTTTCTATGTTTCCATTTTGTGTTATTATAGGAGTGGGGGCAGGACTGATGGCAAAGCATTTGACTAATGGGTACTTTAAAGCGAGAGCCAATCATAAGTCTTGCAACAGCCAAACACAGTCTAATGCAAAAGGGTAATGGTAGCACATCAGAAAGACAAATATGAAGGATATCAGTGAACATTTTGTTAGTTTTGCTATGCTCTGAACTTATAATGCGCCCAGAGTGTGAAATGCCAGGTTGGAAACTTGTGGAAGCTTTTGGTATATGTATGGTGTCTCAAAGTATCTGAGCTGGTGGCCGAACAGCTGCTATTGAGAGGCGCACTAATATGCATGTCACCTGCCATGTCTAAAGGGCTCAAGGCAGCTGTCAGGATGGCGCTATAGATGTGACATTTAGTACTGCCAAAATATAGAAATAAAATACCTGCTCCAGATGCCATTTGTTTAGTTGCTGTCTTGAATGGCCCACTTGTCACCAAATTATGTATGAGTCTTCAGGAAATATGACATGAGCACCTCAAAGTCCAGCTGGGTCTTGAGCAAGGTTTATTTGCAGATTAAGATAAGACAGCACAACAAGGTTCCCTCCAGTGGCTCCAAACATGAGCACTCAACTGACCTGTCTGGAACCTTCATAAAAAAGCATCTGTGCCAAAGTACTACATTTCTACTCTTAAAGGGCACACACAAGACACAACAAAAATATTTTCCCAAAAACTGCTCTGGGAACTGACAGGACATCAAGACCTACCGGAAAACTGATCTCCGGAAGGTGCATCACCTGTGTGATTGACTTCATTGACTCTCCCGCTGTGTTCTTCTCAACAGCAGCAAATCTGCCTCAATGTGACCTCCCTGTAGTGCTATCTGGCCTTGTTGAGCCCTCTTTGGCTACAGCCTGCAACCTTGTCCTGCTAGGTGAATTTGAGCTCCAGTAAAGCATCCCTTCGAAGGTAGGTAGTAATTACAGGGCTCCACGATGACCAGAACCCCATTAATGATGATGAACTCCTCGGTATTTCCTAGAGGCTTTCCCTCAAGGCCAATTTATTCATTTCCAATTCTCTTTCAGTGAAGAAAGTGGAAATTCCATTAAAGTCTTTCATTACATTCATATGCAAGGACTTATTTCTCAGAGGATTAGCTTTGGTCTTTTTAAAGACTCTTGCAAAGACCAACCTCCCAGAGTGAAGCTTCTCGGCTGTCATAACAAGCTGTAGTCCAGTGGCTCACTTGAACCCTTTGGATGCCAATGACGTAATGATTGCGTCTAGTGGCACAGCGCTGAGGCCCCACGGATGCAACTATTATGTTCTGGTACAGGGCCTCAGGGAAAGTGATGGGCAGGGATGGAAGGGGAATCACTTCCCCTTCCACCCCACTCCCCCCAGTGATGTCTGATGACATCAGCACGCGATCGCACGCTGAACTCTTCAGAGATCGCCCCCATTGCGCTGGAATTAGGAAGAGAAATGCTTGTATTTCTCTGCTGATCGTGGTGGGGGCATGCAGAGAGACATGAAAGTAAAGGAAAGGTCTTTACTTTCCTTTCATGTCTTTCTGAGCATTTCCACAGCCAGATTGTAAAGCGATCGGTCTGCAGAAATGCCCACTAGACACCATGGTTTTTTTTTTTTTTTTTTTATAAATAAGAAAAGGGAGCAAGGACAAGGGTCGCTCCCGTGGTGGGCAATTTATTATTAGGCCTTTTCTGCCCCCCCCCCGGGGGCAGCTCGGCCTATTTTAATTATGCTGATCTGCCCGTGGGTGGGGGGGCAGAAGCCACTAGACACCAGGGTAACTTTTTTTTATTAGTTTTTTAGGCAAAGGTCGTTCCCCCGGGGGGCAAATTTATGCCATTTCTACCGCCCTGGGGAGTAGATCGGCCTATTTTATTTAGGCCGATCTGCCTCCAAGGTGCATAGAAACCACTAGGCACCAGGGATTTTTTTTAAATTATTTTTTTACAGCTGGGGCCCTTAGGCAAGGGTCGCTCCCCTGGGGTCAAATTTATTTTGGGCCATTTTTGCCCCCCTTGGGGGCGGAACTGCCTATTTCTATTAGAGTGATCTGTCCCTGGAGGGGGCAGAAACCACTTAGGCACCAGGAATTGGTATGTGTGTGTGTGTTTTGCTTGGGGGGGCAGCCCTTTGGGCAAGAGTCACTCCCCATGAGGGCACATTACTGTTGGCCATTTCTGCTCCTCTTGGGGCAGAGTGGCTTATTTTTGTAAGGCCAATCTGCCCCCAAGGGGGGCATAAAGCCCACCAGACACCAGGAAAGATTTTTTTTTTCAAAAAAAGAGGGGGTTGTATGGCCATACCCCCACCCCAAATAAATGGGGACAAAGTTGTTCTGCCCACTGGTGGGCAGGTGAGGCCATTAGCCCCGATCCACTCTCCGGGGGGACAGAAAGCCTACTGGATGCCAGGGAATTGAAATAAAAAATAGTGGAGTGGTGGCTACCAACCAGTATGCTCCCACCCCATGTGAAGGGGGTAACAGTCTTTCAGCTCTCTCTCCACACACTAAAAGATCTTATCCTAATGGCAAGCAAGAGGACATTTGATTATTTTGGGTTAAAATCGTCCCACTTGGAATGGTGAGGGCTGCACTTTTTGGACTTTGGGACGCTGCTATGTAGTAAAATCTACGAGACCTAGACACGTCTGAAAACTAAACATCTGGTGAGTCCAGGGTGGTGTGCGTCACATTTTCCCACATTTTTATGATGGAACCTTCCGGAATCTACAACATTTTCTACCACTCATCATTGTCGCATCTCTACCTATAAAAATTCTGCCCTACTTGTCAGTCTAAATGTTTTTTTCAACCTGCCCTTGTGGACCCGCTTTTATTCCCCCTCAATTTTGACATGTTTTTGGCTCTTCCCTGTCACAGGCACTTAGCCCATCTACACAAGTGAGGTATCATTTTTATCAGGAGACTGAGTGGAAGGTTTAGGGGTAGGAAATTTGGGCCAGTGCGGTGATCCCACACAGAAATGTGGGGAAAATGTGATTTTTAAGCAAAATTTGAGGTTTGCTGAGGATTCTGGGTAAGAAAACAGTAGGGGATCCAGCCAAGTCAAATCTCCCTGGACTCCCTTGGGTGTCTAGTTTTCAGAAATGTCTGGGTATGGTAGGTTTCCCTAGATGGCTGCTGAGCCCAGGACTAAAAACCAAGGTGTCCCCCGAAAAACAGGTAGTTTTGTAATCGATGATTTTGATGTGTCCACATAGTGTTTTGGGGCTTTTCTTTTTGCGGGCACTAGACCTACTCACACAAGTGAGGTACCATTTTTATTGGGAGACTTCAGGGCATGCTGGGTGGAAGGAAATTTGTGACTCATATCGGATTCCAGCACTTTCTATCACCGAAATGTGAGGAAAAAGTATTTTTTCCCCATTTTGAGGTTTGCAGAAGATTCTGGGTAACAGAACCTGGTGAGAGCCCTACAAGTCACCCCATCCTGGATTCCCCTAGGTATCTAGCCTTTAAAATGCATAGGTTTGATAGGTTTTCTTAGGTGCTGGTTGAGCTACAGGCCAAAATCCACAGCTAGACACTTTCCAAAAAACAAGTCAGATTTCAATGTAAAAATGTGATGTGTCCATGTTGCGTTTCCTGTCGCGGGCATAAGGCCTACCCACACAAGTGAGGGTACCATTTTTATTGGGAGGCATGGGGGAACAGAGAATAGAAGAACAAGTGTTATTGCCCCTTGTCTTTCTCTGCATTTTTTCCTTCCAAATATAAGACAGTGTGTAAAAAGACGTCTATTTGAGAAATGCCCTGTAATTCACTTGCTAGTATGGGGACCCCGAAATTCCGAGATGTGCTAATAACCACTGCTTCTCAACACCTTATCTTGTGCCCATTTTGGAAATATAAACGTTTCCTTGATACCTATTTTTCACTCTTTATATTTAACCAAATGAATTGCTGGATACCCGGTATACAATAAAAGGAAACTGAAGGGTGCAGCTCATTTATTGGCTCTGGATACCAGGGGTTCTTGATGAACCTACAAGCCCTATATATCACCACAACTAGAAGAATCCAGCTGACATAACAGTATATTGCTTTTAAAAATCTGCCGTAGCTGGAAACTGTTATAGAAGAAAATGTGGGGAGAAATGGCTCTTTTTTCACCTCAATTTCAATACTTTTTTCTTTTAGCTGTTACTTTCTGTAGGAAAACCTTGAAGGATCGACACGAATGACCCTGTGCTAAATTCAGAATTTTGTCTACTTTTCAGAAATATTTAGCTGTCTTGGATCCAGCATTGGTTTCACACCCAATTTCTGTCACTCACTGGAAGAAGGTTGAAAGCACAAAAAATAGTAAAAATGGGGCATGCCCCAGTGAAATGCCAAAATTGTGTTGAAAAATGTGGTTTCTGATTCAAGTCTGACTGTTCCTGAAAGCTGGGAAGATGGTGATTTTAGCACAGCAAACCCTTTGTTGATGCTATTTTCAGGGGAAAAAAAAACACATGCTTTCTTCCACAGCACTTTTTTCACTTTTTTTTTTTAAAACAACATTTTAATTGTATTTTGACTAATTTCTTGGTCTCCTCCAGGGGAACCCACAAGCTATGGGTACCTCTAAAATCCATAGGATATTGGGAAAGAAGGACAGAAATTTGGCGTGGGTAGCTTATGTGGACAAAACGTTATGAGGACCTAAGCAGGAACTACCCCTAATAGCCAAAAAAGACTTGGCACAGGAGGAGGAAAAGGCCTGGCAGAAAAGGGGTTAATATAACTCACTGTCAAAGGGCTTTCTTGCTGGGTCAACCAAGCCACAGGCCAAAGTGCCGACCAAGGGGGTTTCGCTGTTCCCTAACCTGGACCGTATGCCACCTTACTCAGCACCTACTTCTCACAACCTTCCCATTCCTCAATCCCCATTGAGAACTGAACACAGACCCCTCCCTCAACTTTACCAGAACACCTCGGAAGCCTGCACCTCCGACTCTGGGATAGCAGCTATAAAAAGAATAGGGCAGGGAACTATACCACCATGGGGGTGGAAGACAAACTGGGGGTTATTACAACTTTGGAGGAGGTGTTAATCCGTCCCAAAAGTGACAGTAAAGTGACGGATATACCACCAGCTGTATTACGAGTTCCATAGGATATAATGGACGCGTAATACGGCTGGTGGTATATCCGTCACTTTACCGTCACTTTTGGGACGGATTAACACCTCCTCCAAAGTTGTAATAACCCCCAGTGTACCTTCAGCGAAATGGAGCATTAGAGCTGGGATCATGCAGCACGAGCAACCGGGTCACTGAAGCAAATGCAAAGATTCAGGGCACAAGCTCTGAGGGTCCATGCAATAATCAAAATAGATTTGTCTGCTATTATTAGCAAAACTAGCAGTCAAAGAGTCAAAGAGTCGATAAGGGCTAGGAAGATGGAAAATAATGGTTCAGTAGATTCAGTCACTTTGTTTCACCTAATGATTGCTGAGGTCTTGCTAATCAAGGGTGTAGGCTTATAGTGAGCCCAAAACAAACAGTTAATTATGGCGTGAAGCCAATACTATGCAATTAACTTGCCCTCACTGCATGGAGAAGGCCTTTAAAATCCTGAGCCGATTGCTTTTGTTCATAAAGGCTCTTAATGCTCCTTGAGGGCCTTATGGCGCAGAATGCCAATTTGTTATTTCCTAAAACAAATGCCAGAAAGAATGTTCCCCACAAATGGCGCTGTGGGCCATGCTCCACATGCTCCACACCAGTTCCGTGCAGATCCCACCTGGGGTAGAGAGGCTGACTGAGGGAAGAGAAAACGAGCAGCAAGACCCGCTCTGGGAGTCATGGTATGGGAATAAAATCAAAATGAGACAAGGCTGAAGGGGGGTACAGACGCAGCGTGGGAGCAAGCTGCACCGGCTTACTGCCGCCCACCTCCACTCCTCAGAGCAGAACCCGCAGTTCTGAACCCTTCCTCCCTGCTGCCTCGCTCTCACCGCTCTCCTGGTGCTTCTTGCTGGTAAGCGGACCTCCAAATGTGGGCAACCCACCACAACTATGCCAGGTGGCTTCTCCAAAACTTAGTGCCCCAGCAGCAGCCGGAGTGACCCGCCTGGCTTTCTTATGTCCGAGGTGCTGGAAGAATTCTGCACTCATTACCCGCGCTCCTTTTAATAGCACGTGCCGTCAGACAATTGACCTTGAGCTAGCCCTGCCCAGCCTACTAAGGTAAAGTCAAATTTCAGAACCTATTCTAGCAGTGCTCATGTTTGGTGGACAGAAGTTGAAATTAAAGAATTTACCAAATGACTGGAATCAGGTACAGGTAAGCTGAGTGTTGTTTTAGAACTTGATGAGGGTCTGTGGTTTGCCATATTGACTCCAAACTTCATGCTGCACTTTGTTAGGTCAATGCCTCATTGAGAACTTGCCTTTTCATTCTCATAGTTGCAGATTTATTAACTTCAGCAATATAGGCTACAAAAAGCAGACACAATAACTGGATAACAGCTAGGTGAGGTATTCATGCATGTTCCAAGAGAATTGGAAACATGTAGTCAGTGTTCTATGCTTTGTGGATACTAATTATTAGGGGTGGGCATAACTAGTGTAACACTTTCCAGAGTAATTACTCATGATTACTACAAAATTACTTGTAAGTATGCATAATTATGCGAGAAGCACAATCCAGTATTTAGAACTGCTTTTGTAGTGAAAAATGCATCATCATGGGCAAAATGGGCCCAATGATGCATTTTGCGCTAAAACAATAACACTAAATGCTACAGGGCACGAACAGCAGTAACCAGTATCCACTCACTCTCTCTGAGTTCACTGTTCCTGTGCTCCTGCCGTAGCATTTTGGCTGTATCACAAGAGAAATGCATGAATACTGAAATCGCTCTAATTACTCAGGTGTAAAAGTTCATTCAAACCTACTAATTATCTCTTTGCAGCTTAGTGCAGAGAACCATGTTTGCCCTAGGCTGGTAATTAATCCAGGTCTGTTCTTTTGTTTGTGTTTTTTGCTCCTGAAAAGTTACAATAAAGCATGTGTTTGCTAAATGAAAGCTGAATGTTGGTCCTCAAGTGTTGTGGATCTGCCTCTCCTGTATCTTCTGTACAGTGAAGTAGCAGCAATGTTTTCATGACCTTACCCTAGCATTCCATGCTGCTTAGGAATTTCTGGATACTGATTTGGACCCTCGATTGAGTGCTAAAACTGAATGATATTTTAGGAGGGTTCAAAGCTGTGCATCAGAAAGGTGAGAGAATTTGCACAGGAGAGGTTTCACTCACTGACACTTTGGTATTTAATTAACTCAATTAGGCACTTGGTAAAATAAGCACTGCTCTGCAGCATTTAGTTTTCCCCAAGCTGCCCCTTAAGATGGCATTTCCGGATGCAGGAATACAGGAGTGTGTGAAGGCTGAGTGACAGCTGCAGACTCCAGGTCACCCTTGAGAGGGGGCAGGGATGTCTCTCACTATTGAGGAGGACCTTTCTTTCTTTCCCCTTTTCATTTCTTAAAAAACATCATTGACGCCTTCACAATACAGTGATCTGGTACAGCAGTAAAAACAATTAACCTGAAGCTGTGAGATCCTCACAACTTCTCACACTCTCAGTTGGAGTGTCACATCAAGCATTGCACTGCCACATGTAAGCACAATGAAAACATGAAAACTCATAAATAGATTCCCTCTGAATCACCATAACAACACACTGGGATAAAAGCAAAAACTAAAATACAGCTACTTAGTGTTACACTGCAAAGCTGTGACAACTCACAGGTTGCAAAAGTACTGCCTTCTGGAATGTTGGCAGTGGAGCTCAAAGGCAAGCCATAGACAATTCAGTGAAGCAATAAGATAATAAAGTTATTAATCTTGACTTTAGGTATCCACTTTTATCGATAGATGTGAGGGCCTACCAGGGTGCGAGTCAGTGTGGCAAAGTCAAATGTCTGTATCTTGCTCACCCCATTCCACTTTTCCTGAGCTCAGAGCTTAATTTTGGCTGGAGGTTGCAGGTGGGGCGCAATGGCACCCATTTCTGGAGAACAGCATTTATTTTTCCTTTTTAGACATTGATTCAGAGTAAGAGAAGGAAAAAGACAAAAGGAGGAAAGAAATGGGAAGAGAAAGAAGAAAAACAGTGACAATGGGATAAAACAGGGCTAAAAAAGAAGCTGCAAGAGTGAGATAAATAGACAAGGTGTATCAGGTGGTGGATTACGTAGCCTTGGTAGCCATCACACTGACCTTCGATAGTGCTGGTCGCTGGCTTCTGAGCAAAGATTTGTGCATCAGCACTTATTCTTCAAAATAAGCAATGCCTGGGTCTGTGATTAACCGACATATTGTAATTGTTTATGGTTGACTGTGGATAAGGAGAAGTCAGGAAAAGTTAATCACTGCCATTGTATCCAGAATTCAATGAACTGCATTCCGACATTCATCAAGCATGTTAGACCTGGCATCCTTGGCATGGTTTCCCCCAAATGTTTGCACTCTGACCTCTTGTTTTTTGACTCATTTTTGCTGACTTTTAAGATTCTGAGCACTTTACCATTGTTAAAGTGCAGATGCTTTATACCATAAACATGGTAACATTGGCTTCCCCTCAACTGGCATATTTAAGTTACTTATAAATCCATAGTAAAGGGCCTGTAAATTAAATGCTACTAGTGGGCCTGCAGCACTGATTGTGCCACCCACTACAGTAGCCTTTCGAACATGTCTTAGGCCTGCCACTGCAGAGTCAGTGAGTGCAGTTATAAACTACCATTTTGACCTGGCAAGTGCACACCCTTGCCAGACCCAAACTTTCCTCCTCCCTCTGTAGGTTCAGCCTCTCCCCTACACTGACCCTAGATAAACAGAGAGACTGCTGCTAGATGATGGGGCAGTTTGCCTCTTTATTTTCTGTTACCCGAGGGCTCACTGCATGGTGCTCCCATGATATTGACACTGGGGACAGTCCACCTTAAAGGATAACATTTACTAGTTGTCTGATAAAGTGAGTGCTAACATTATTGAAGAAGTCTCCAAGATGTTGTCACTTGGGGTTATTGAGCACTCCAACAGCCCTTGGGCCAGTCCAGTGGTGCTGGTCCCTAAGGCTGCCCCACCAGGTGTCACACCTAAACTCCCATTCCGTGTGGACTACTGTGGGCTCAATGCAGTCATCAGGACTGACGCACACCCCATCCCCAGTACTGATGAGCTCACAGATTGACTTTGAGCTGCAAAATTCCCCAGCATGTTTGATCTAACATCTGGGTACTGGCAGATTTCTTTGGCCGATGGGGGGAAAGAGAGGCCTGCAATCTCTACCCCAAAACTTCCTGTTCTGGGTCATGCCCTTTGGATTAAAGAAGGCCCCTGCCACTTTACAGCAGTTGGTAAATCAGGTTCTAGCTGGACTGGAGGACTTCATTGCCACCTATCTGGGTGACATTGCAGTCTTCAGTTCTAGCTGAGAGAACCACCTGTGCCACCCGAGAGAAGTGCTTCAGGCTCCTCAGAGTGCAGGCCTGACTATCAAGGCCAGCAAGTGCCAAATATGGAAGGGTTCGTGGTCTACTTGGGACACCAAGTAGGGGGTGGCAAGGTGCAGTCTTTGCAACCCAAGATTGACACCATTTTGACTTGGAAACCTCCTAAGACTCAGAGTGAAGTGAGAGACTTTCAAGGTCTCACTACATATTACAGAAGATCCATCAAGGGATATGGCACCGCTGTTGTCCCCTTGACAGAGCTGACTTCCAAGAAGCACCACATCAGGTGATCTGGACAGTAGAATGTCAGAAAGCTTGTGACACCTTAAAGGAAGCCACATGCACAACAAGAGTGCTCAAGGCACCCAATTTCTCCAAAGAATTTGGTGTTCAGATGGATGCCTCAGAGCATGGCATAGGGGTCGTAATCTCACAGTTAAATGAAGAGGGCCTGGATCAACCCATAGTTTTCATCAGTAGGAGGCTACTGCCAAGGAACAAAGGTGCAGCACGATTGAAACGCCAGCCTTTTCTGTAGTGTGAGCGCTAAAGAATCTAACGCCATACTTGTTTTGCACTCACTTCCCGGTTCAGACAGACCACAGGGCCCACAGATGGTTAATGCAGATGAGGGGTGAGAATCCCAAACTGTTGAGGTGGTCCATCTCCTTAGGTGGAACACCGTCCTGGAAGGGACCACACCAGTGCTGATGGTCTCCCCAGGTTCCTCCACCTCAGTGAAGAGAACTCCCACTGGTTTGGGTAGCTCTCCCCATTTTCACCTGGAGGGGGCACGTGTTAGACCTGGCATCCTTAGTGTGGTTCACCCAAACTTCTTGCCCTCTGATGTCCTGTTTTTTTGACTCATTTTAGTTGGCTTTTCAGATTCAGATTTTCAGATTTCTGCTGAGCAGTGTTAAAGTGCAGGTGCTTGCACTCTAAATATGCTAACATTGGCTTCTCCACAATTGGCATATTTAATTTACTTGTAAGTCCCGACCAAAGTGCTCTATATGTGAGTGAGACTTGTACATTAAATCCTACTAGTGGCTCTGCTGCACTGGTTGTGCCACCCAATATAGTAGCCTTTCAACCATGTCTCAGGCCTGCCACTGCAGAGCTTGTATGTGCAGTTTTAACCTGCCATTTAAACCTGGCAAATGCATCCACTTTCCAGGCCCAAACCTTCTTTTTTTTTACATGCAAGTCATCCAGAATATAGGCCCTAGTTAGTCCCAAGGGAAGGGTTCAGTGAATTTAAAAAGTTGGACACGTACTTTTAAGATTAACATGTCCAGTTGGTGAAAAAGTCTTCATTATTGCAAGGCCTATCTCTCCCAGAGGGTAGCCTTGGGATTACCCTGAATTATCTTGTAAGTGTAATTTACAATTGGGAAAAGACAGAAATATGGAGCTTGGTGTGTTTGGACTCACAATTTAAAATCACAACTTATTGTGAAGTTGGATTTTAAATTGTAAGTCTGAAAAAGCTGTTTAGAAAGTTGGCATTTTCTTACTTTAACCATTCTGTGCCTCTGCCTGTCTCTGAATATACGTATAGGATTGTTGACAGCTGAGCTGTATGCATTCCCTCTAGACAGTCACACACAAAGAGAGCTGGGTGTGACATTTGCATCCTGATGGCCCATCACCAGTCTGGTGGGTCTTCCTGGGCTAGATGGGTGGAAGGAGCTAACACTTACTTCTGAAAAGAGCTATACCTTTCCTCACACACAGGGCTGCATACCCCCCTTTAGAGGGCCTAGAGTCAGGGATTGACAGGGACCTTGTGATCTTCAAAGAACTCCTTTGACATCTCCTTCTCTTCAAAGGCACTTTTGGGTGTAAGTACTGGACCCCAAACCCGAAACCCAGCCAATCAGATCTCTAATTCAACCAAGGACACTCTGCTAGGAAGAAGGACTGCTGTCCTGCCAGGAGGTACTGCTACACTGCAACTGCATTACTATGTTGGCCTACTACTTTATATACTGTAGAAGGGACGGCCACTTTGCTACTACCTTTGCTGTGTTAACCTGCTGACTTCTCCTTCTTGCCAGCAGTGAGAAGGAATTAACTTGGTCTCTACATTCTTGAACCCAAGAAATCTCCAAGGGCTTGTTGGCTTGCCCCCTGTCCTTCTGCAGTCTCAGGGACATCAAAAACTGCATTCAGCTCTGCTGGTGCTGCTGGACTCTGCCATCTGTGATTCCTAACCTTGCCTGAGGTGCTCCCTCCAGTCCTGGTCCTCAGATGTGTGATCTGCAGTTAAAATCCACAAAAAGCAAAGCATCGCCCCCAGTGTGGAAGAAATTTGGTTCAATACATCGTCAATGGCAATTCAGCGGCTACCCGATAATGACAGATTCACAGACTGCGTGGCCCGATGGCGGCGCTAAGTGTGGCCCAACGACGCAGTGCCTAGAGTGTGATGAAAGTATTGACGCATTGTATCCATGCTGTTGACGTATTGCTCCATCAAAGGTACTGTTCAGAGGACCCTGCATGTGTTCTGTAGCCGGTCTGGATTTTGGATATGTACCACTCCTTCACAACCTCAAGTAACCTTTCGACAGCTAGTGACTTCTAGGCACTGTTTTCGCATTTAGAGCCTGATTTAGATTTCGTAGGATGAGTTACTCTGTCACAACGGTGACAGATATCCCGTCTGCTGAAATATAAATCCCATGAATTCCTGTTGTGGCGAAGTAATCTGTCTGCAGAAATCTAAATCAGGCCCTTATTCCCTCATTACGACCCTGCTGGTCCAATGACCGCCAGGATCACAGTGTAGTCGGACCGCAGACAATGTGGCTGTCTGACATCCACATTACGGCCGGAGCGGTAGCCCTGCCATCGGACCCCTAGCACCGCCAGATTACGACTGAATGTCAGTCTGGTGGTGCTGACAATCCTAACCGACAGGGCAGTGCTGCAAGCAGTGCTGCCCTGCGGATTACAACTCCCTTCTCTGCCAGTGGTTTCACGGAGATAGCACAGCCATAAAAACGGCTGGTGGAGACATGGTGGGGCCCCTGCACTGCCCATGCACTTGGCATGGGCAGTGCAGGGGCCCCCTTGGCCAGGCCCGTTGCAATTTGCAGACAGTGAACACTGCAATGGGTGCTGCTGCTCTCTACGCACTACAGCATTGCCGCCGGCTCTATTATGAGCCGGAGACAATGCTGTAGGCCTTTTCCCACTGGGCCAGCGGGAAACTCATAGTGGGCCCAGTGGGAAGGCTACCGCATTGGGTGTAACCTACCCGTCGGGACTTCAGCGGACGGGCTTATCCATCCCCCAAAGTCATAATGACCCCTATAATCTTTAAAATGTTATATCTGGACTTCTACTTATTGGATTTTTGTCATTTTGGTATTCTTTTAATCAGATAGATAGTATCTATTTGTTCTAAACTGTTGTTGAAACTTTTTGTGGTATGTTTCACTGCATTACTGTAATTTAATTGTAGTACAAATACTTTACACATTGCCTCTTAAAGTAAGCCTGACTTTGCTATGCCAAGCTACCAGAAGGTGAGTACAGGTTAATTTAGGGTGTGTATCTGAATTACCCTAACTAGGATTGCGGTCCCTATTTGAATAGGGTGCATACGTCTGCTAATTAAAGTCCCAATATCCAATAAAACTGATTCATTGGGGATATATCATAAATAATGTGCGCATTTGGTTTATACCAACAAATTATTACATGGTGCTTGAGTGCAATTTGCCATTTAGGGATATCGAGGTTTAATGTGATAGGGCAACCCTCTGACCATATGAGCTCTGTATAAAAAGAACAAATAGAGTGGATAATGTGCATTGACATAAGCACAAACTATTACGGCTTTTTTGTCTATGAAAATGTAATCCGTGCTCTTGCCACTTGCAATGCTATTGCCTTCTCCCTCGGTATCTTGCCAGGTCACCATGCTGGTGTTCTGAAGCCTGAGTCTGTGTAATAGCTTTGTTACCTCAGAAGTGGATGCATACATTTTTTATAATTTGAGGCATAGTTCTGCTGTCTGTCTCTCCTGTGTTTGATTTTGATACAGCTGGAGGTTTAGCTTCATTGTCAAAGTTGTTACGTACTGGTTCACCCTATTGTTACTTCTGATGTGTACAATCATAGCCAACAGGTTTTACAAAGTTGAGCTATACCTCCAACATGTAGTGGCTAATGTCTACAGTTCTCAGTAACCTGATAAATAGTTATTGTTACAAATAAAAAAAAACATGCCAGGAAGCCTAAAGTCCAACTGGTGTCTAATGCAAATTAGGAGGCAGAAAAGCAAAAGATTAAAAGACAATTGTCAACGCAACTCAGCAGGGCTCTCTCTAGAAAACTGTTGGTTGGAGCTAAGAGTTAAAAACATGTTAAAAAGATCTAGAATTTATACAATTTCTTTTGATCCAAGCCCATGTAACATGATTATTTGACAGAAACTTGTTATTCTCAGAGAAAACATATCTAATGTGCAGGTCTAAGGAAATTCCCCTCAAGGAATTGCAGGACAGCCTTGAAGTGGAGATATAATTCATAGACACAATATGAGTACCATTACTTTCACCAAACCAACCTTCCCTTACCAGGTCTGCTAAGCGTGGAACCTTATGACTTCTGGGCCTCCTAAGACCATGTGAGTTTTGCAATTAATAGACGGTCATGTAAAATTTCAAGCAAATAGAAGACAATATTCATAACTGATTACGAGTAGATAAATTAATGATTACATATATGGTTGCTAGTATTTCTCCTCATATTTGTATATGAACATAATTCAAACTGATTTTTAAGTATTAACAATCAATCAATCAATAAATCACCCGCAAGGGTCTCAAGGCGCTGAGGAAGGGGGGTAGGGGAGTTGCTACTGCTCGAACAGCCAGGTCTTGAGGTGTCTCCTGAAGGTCAGCAGGTCCTGGGTCTGCCGCAGGTTGATGGGGTGGGTGCTCCAGGTCTTGGTGGCAAGGTGGGAGAATAATCTGCTGCCGGCTGTTGTCCTGTGGATGCATGGAACGGTGACGAGGACGAGGTTGGCAGAGCAGAGCTGTCGGTTCGGGGTGTAGAAGGTGAGTCGTTTGTTGAGGTATGCTGGTCTGGCGTTGTGGAGTGCTTTGTGAGCGTGGGTGAGGAGCTTGAATGTGATCATCTTGTTGACGGGGAGCCAGTGCAGATCTCTCAGGTGGGCTGCGATGTGGCTGCTGCAGGGAATGTTGAGGATGAGGCGAGCAGGTGGCGTTCTGTATGCGTTCCAGTCCTTTCTGGAGATTGGCCGTGGTTCCCACATTGAGAGCATTGTAGTAGTCCAGTCTGCTGCTGACGAGGGTCTCAGTGAAAGTTCTTCTGGTATCAGTGGGGATTCACCTGTAGATCTTTTGGAGCATGCAGAGGGTGTTGAAGCAGGAGGATGAGACGGCGTTGACTTGCTGGGTCATGGAGAGCGATGAGTCCAGGATGAACCCCAGGTTGTGTGTGTGGTTAGTAGGCATCGGTGCAGCTCCCAGTGTGGACGGCCACCAGGAGTCATCCCAGGCGGACGGGGTGGAGCCGAGGATGATGACCTCCGTCTTGTCCGAGTTCAGTTTCAGGCGACTGTTCTCCATCCAGTCGGCGACGGCCTTCATTCCTTCGTGGAGGTTGGTTTTGGTGGTGGCGGGGTCCTTGGTGAAGGAGAGGATCATCTGGGTGTCGTCGGCATATGAGACGATGTTGAGGTTGTGAGATCGGACGATGTTGGCGAGCGGTGCCATGTAGACGTTGAGAAGGGTCGGGCTGAGGGAAAATCCTTTGGGTACTACACAGATGGTCTTGGTGGCTTCAGATCGGGAAGGAGGGAGGCAGACTCTCTAGGTTCTGCCAGTGAGGAAGGAGGTGATCCAGTCCAGGGCTTTGTCACGGATCCCTGTGTCATGGAGGCGTGTGCGTAGGGTACAGTGGCAGACAGTGTTGAAGGTGGCCGAGAGGTCCAGGAGGATGAGGACCGCAGTTTCACCTTTGTCCAGAAGGGTCCTGATTTCGTTGGTGGTGGCGATGAGGGCGGTCTCGGTACTGTGGTTGTTGCGGAAACCAGATTGGGATGGGTCCAGAGTGTTGTTTTCCTCAAGGAAGTGGGTCGGTTGCCTGTTGATGATCTTCTCGATGACGTTCGCCAGGAACGGATGCAGGGAGATGGGCCGGTAGTTTTTGAGGTCCGTTGGGTCCACCTTGGGTTTCTTGAGTGAGGCGTTGCTCTCGGTGTGCTTCCAGATTTCTGTGAAGGTGGCGGCCTCGAAGGAGCTGTTGTTGATCATCCGGAGTTGGGGAGTGATGATGGAGCTCGCTTTCTTGAAGACGTGATGAGGGCAGTGGTCAGATGGTGAACTGGAGTGAATGGTGTTCATGATTTTGATGGCATCATCATCGTTGAAGTGGGTCCAGGAGAGCAGGAGGTTAGTGTGGTTGGTGGGCGGTGAGTCTGAGGTATTGCAACTGTCTGGAGGGTCTTGGTGTTGAAGCTGTTGTGGATGTCTGCCATCTTGCGGTGAAAGAAGGTGGCTAGGGAGTCACAGAGGTCTGGTGAAAGTGGGATGTCGTTGGAGCTGGGGTTGGAGAGTTCCTTCACGATGTTGAAGAGCTCTATGCTGTGGTGTGCATTGTTGTTGATGCGTTCCTTGAAGGAGGATCTCTTGACGGTCCGGATGAGCTGGTGGTGCCTTATCACATTATGCAGCAGAGGATTGGCACTAGCAAGATCTGAATGGCCTGATGGGCCGTGGATTATGAGATCGTGGTCAGTGGAGTATTTGTTACCTGAGCAACAGATATATTCTGTGATCCCGAGTCCCGTAAATTTATGTCATAGGGACAAACTTCCTAAAGTCAAAGCCTTATGATCTGGAGAGCATAGGAGGTAATTCTGCTGTCTGGGCTATCCAGACTTCTAGATCTAGTTTGCTTGAGAAGGAGAATTTCTGTTTGAAACCTGAACCAGTAAGGTATATCTTTTAACTCAGGTCTGATCTGTAATGTTCAGGGTTGCTTAAGTGGTCCCTATGTCATTTGTAAGATGAACCTGTTAATATTGTGCAGCAAAAAACATAGAACCTCAATTATAACTTTTTGGAGTGGGGCAGTACCGCAAGCCTTCTTGTTGCTCCACCCTGCGTCAAAAAGAAAGGGCAAGAATGCGCAGTATTAATGAGAATGCGGGGAATTCCTATTCTTTATGCCCAAGCCAGTGCACAAATTGGTGCCTAGCGACAAAAGGCACCCTTGCACCATGGTGCAAGGGTGTCTGCATTGTTGGCACAATTGTTTTTGTGCAGGTAGGTACACCTTTCAGCACAAAAACAATCATTGAAAGTGTTTTCCTCTTTCTATGTGTGCGGTAGGATGCAGTACACATAGAAAGAGGAAAATTCAAAGAGGAATAAAGTTATTTCTCCTTGTTATGCTTCACCTAGTGAGGCGCACAGTTTTGACACCTTAAATTAATTAAAGGGAGCAGGCATATGTGTGCTCCTTTTCTCAAGCCATCCAATGGTCATGGGGACCCCATCTTCTGGGGTCTGTCTAAATGTGCAATTATTTTAGAAGAAGGGTATGACGCCTCTTCCCCAAGCCATATTAATTCGCCAAGGCCCCGCCCACTAGGAACCACACCATATTTATTTGGGTAGAGGGGCATGGTTCCCCACTCCCAAAGCTATGATATGACCCTGGGGACTCAATCCCCCAGGGCACTGAACATATTTTTTTAGGTAGTGCTCCCCTTCTCTGAGCTACATTGGGTCACTGGAACCCCATCTCCCAAGTACCTGACAGAAAACCATGTCCCAGGGGCTCCATCCCCTGGATAACCATTGTCCCCTGCTCCCACCCAGGGTGACAGAAAGGCCCCTGTCAAGTAGAAGCAAATAACTCTTATCAGCCAGGAGAAGAAGGAAATGCTGCTCTCAGCTGGATGGGAGCAAACAATGTAGCCAGCTCCTGCTGAGCCTCAGCATGGGTGCTGGCAGAGGAGCCAGAGGAACAACAAGGGCTATGAGCTTTCACCCGTGGCCTTCAATGATTATATATGTTTTGGGTGTCCGAGATGGGACTGTGGCACTCACTAAAATTACAAATTAAAAAATAACACATAGGCAGTGAGGGACTGGACTCCCTGTGCTCCCATTTAGACAATGGGTGCCCTGGGTGAGACCAGGGAACTCAATAAGTAAAATAAAAAAAAGAATTGCTAATCACTTCACTATTGAAGTGGCAAGGTCACTAATCAAATTTTCTTTGCACCCTCCTGGGAAGTGCCTTGTAATGACCTGCATGGGAGAGCAAGGGCAGAACCAACAACTTTCAAATGTATTGTGGGAGGCTGCAGCGAGCAAAGCAGCCCCCGAGGAGAGTTAAAACAAACTATAGGTCTCCTGGGTCATTAAATGCATGTACCCAGGAGAATTTACCATTATTTTTAAAACACTCTTAGCTAGAGCTGTATGCTCTTCAGCTGGAGTGTGGGGATCCATTGTGGTTGGTTCACTGACTGCATTTTGTGGCTGGAAAAGTGTTAAAGAAAGACCCAAATACATACGTATAGTTGTTTTATTTCCAGTATTTTTGTGACAATAACTATTATGCAATGCTGACTGTATTTATAAGGGTCAGTTTGGAATATGGTTATTAATAAATTATTCTGGTGACTTTTTGGCAAGGCCAACAGGTTGCTATTCTGACTCATTGATAAAGCCTGTATGCCAGCATTTTATATTTTGGTATTCTGATACATTGGCAAAAATAGTCTCTTTCAAATGTTACTTTACCTTATTAAAAAAAACAGAGAAATTTACTTAAAAAACAGAGGTCAAAGTATGTTATAGTTAGGTTTGATAATAGTATTGTACTGTATATTAAAAAGGTTAAAGTGATGTATGGGTAGGTGAACCTGTCAGTTTGAATATAACATTTGTAACGAATAAAACCATTGGGATACACCATTTATAGTTAACTGAATTAGCTACTGTACCCTTGCCATGCACTGCTTATGACCTAACAGATCACTGATGACATCTAAAAAACAACATTTATAACATGACTGCATGGTTAATTATAACTGGTGAATGTCATTGTTTTTTAAAAATTTAAATTGTTATGTTCAAACTGATGGTCCAAGTGCATTAGAGCACTTTACATAACCACTGGTTATATAACTCAAGGTCGGATGAATTTTCTTTAGACATGAGGAGATTAAGGCCCTCATTACGACCCTGGCGGTTGGTGATAAAGTGGGGGTAATACTGCCAACAGGCCAGCGGTAACTATTGCCAAATTATGACCATGGCAGAAAGATCTCCGATAGCCAGCCAATGTACCACACCGACTGCCAGGGCAGAAACAACAGCCACCACGGCGGTAGCCGTCTACAGCCAGGCAAAAGTTAATGTTCCACCCACTATATTAAGGCCCTGGAAACTGCGCACCTTTTCTAGGGTGGTACCAACAACATCAAAAGCCTGGTGGAAACTGAGGCCAGAAGGCATAAGGCTCACCATTGGAGACACAGGGAAGAACCACGTCGCCATGGAACCTGAACTGCATGTCTTTCTGATGATCTTCTATGTTCTGCTCCACCACGAACACCAACGCCGGCAAGGATGAAGACTGTGAGTACAGCTGCCTAGCACACAAGGGAGTGGGGAGGAAAACGAGAGTGATACAGACACGCACAACACACACCCCACATACACACACACACACACCATACATACAACCAGCTGCATTACAAAAACAATTTTATTCCGTGACTCAGCTGAATAATGCAAGGACAAAACGAGTTCGCAAAAGTGAATGTAATGAGATCAACACGGTATGAAAAATAAGATAGGCAAGATAATAGATCAAAACATATGTACAGAAAAAAGGGAAACAGACCAGTCCACAATTTGCGTAGGCCACATGGCCACAGGCCAAAGTCCAAGGCCACACATGTCACCTGCTTCAACATGGAGAGAACACTGCAGGGGCATCAGATGGTAAATAGGCAGGTACCTCAGGGGGGCGGGGGGCACCTCAGCCGGGAGATGTAACAAGACCACTGGTTCTGGAGGGGGTAACCTGCCCTGTGCTTGATCCTGGGGAGTGAAAGGCCACAGTTGGTTCCGGAGGGGGCAACCTGCCCTGTGCTTGATCCTGGGGAGTGCAAGGCCACAGCCTCTCAGGTGGGTGTCATACCCACTGGTTCTGGAGGGGGCAACCTGCCCTGTGCTTGATCCTGGGGAGTGATGGGCCACAGTCTCTCAGGTGGGTGTCATACCCACTGGTTCTGGAGGGGGCAACCTGCCCTGTGCTTGATCCTGGGGAGTGCAGGGCCATAGTCTCTCAGGTGGGTGTCATGTCCACTGGCTTAGGAGGGGGCAGGCCGCACAGCAACCCACAGAGACAGGATTACATACTGTCCGCCAGTGGTGACGGCTGCACAGTGGTGGTGCTGTTGGTCGGGGATGCTCCTGCCCATCCCCTGCAACCTCGGACGGCTGCACTGTGGTGGTGCTGCTGGTGGGGGGAGGCTCCTGCCCATCCCCTGCAACCTCGGACAGCTGCACACTGTTTGTGCTGCTGGTGGAGTGAGGCTCCTGCCCATCCCCTGCAACCTTGGACGGCTGCACAGTGGTGGTGCTGTTGGTGGGGGAGCCTCCTACCCATCCCCTGCAACCTCGGACAGCTGCACAACCTTGGTTGGTGGTGAGAGCTCTGTCAAAGTTTCTGGCCCAGGCCCCTTGGCCTTCCTGCCTGCTGGTGCAGTCTCCTTTCCCGTCTTGCCTGCTGAGGCAGGAACCTTGGTCGTCCTGTCTGCTGGTGCAGGCTCCTTTCCGGTTGGGTTGCCTGGTGCAGGCTCCTTCCCCCTCAGGACATGGGAACTGGATCCCTTTCCACCACAAGTGGGTGTGGTGAAGACTGGGCTCATGGACTGTGTGGCTAAGGTGCTTGGCTGGGTTCTTCTGACCCTGCCCATACGTGCAGGACAGGGGGGTAGGGAAGAGGTCTATGGTGGATAGGAACAATTTTTTAGGGACATTGGGGCGGGAAGAGGGAGAAGGAATGGGAGTGGAGGATGAGGGAGTGGTCGTTGGAGGTTTCTGTCTACTGCTTTTGGGTACAGGTGCATGGGCTGTATGTTGTCGTGAGGTGGATGTCTGAGTGCTTGAGTTTGTGTGTTTTGGGAGGTGGGACAGACACAGTGGGAGAGGACACAGGGGACGTGTGCAGGGCTGTTGCGGAGGTGTCTGCCAGTGAGGTGTGTGTTCTGCTTAGTGTGGTGATGCTAGTAGTGGATGATGATGTAGTGCATGCAGGTGTTTAGTGTGGACAGAACTGGGTGGGAGGTGGAGGAAGAGGAGGAGGGAGAGAGAGTGGAAATAGTGGATGTTGGTGTGTCTGCAACTGGATAGTGTTTGTGTGAGTGCCTGTGGGATGAAGTGTGGTGCTTGTGTTTGCCTGTGAAACTCGGGTGTTGTTTTGTGTGTATGCTCATCTGTATGTGTGCCTGGGATGGGTTGGGGTTGAAGGGAATGGGACTGGGAAGTGGAAATTGGAGGGGGATGGTAGAAACAGGGACAAGGCTGCCATCAGAGACGAGGCCAGAGCCTAAACTGATCTCTGTTAGGCTGCCAATCCAGTGTGAATGCCCTCCAGGAAAGCATTAGGTTGTTGCATCTGGGCTGTTAGTCCCTGGGTGGCATTCATAATGGTTGACTGCCTTACAGAGATGGATCGCTGGAGGTCAATAGCCTCCTCTCTCAGGGCATCAGGACTCACTGGGGCAGGGCCTGAGGTGCCTGGGGCAAAGGAGATGCCCACCCTCCTGGGTGAGCAGGCACGGGCAACTCAATGAGGGGCTGCTGGGAGGGCAGTGCTGGTACGGGGGCTGGCGGCTGTACCTGTAGCAGGGACGGTCACAGAAGTGTCCGCCACCACCAGGTAGCTTCCATCGGAGGAGGTATCTGTGTCAGAACTGTCCCCTCCAGTCTCCGCTGTGGTGCTCCCCTCACCCTCTGTCCCACTGGTGCCCTCACCGTCGGTGGACTCTGCCTCCAATGTCCTGTGGGATGCAGCTCCCTCCATCGCCGGTGCCTCTGCTCCTCCGCCAGATGATGCTTATGCTCATAAGGACAGAATGACAAAACAAAAACGGGGGAAAGAGACAAAGGATACACTTGGTCAATGGCTGCACCAACACCACCGCTGGCGTTCACAGCACCCTCACACAAGGAACAGCCCTACGCAATGTGCCATTGCACTACCAGAGAAATAGTTAGCAGCCAAGGCATGGGGAGGGGCACACACCACCAAATGCAGCACACCGGGGACCCACGCAGCCCTGACCAGGAGTGGATGCCTACGAGCTAGGTTGCAAGATTTTCCCTTCTGAACCATAGCCACTAGGGGACCTACGCTGCAATGTCAGGCCTGGCCTAGGAGCACCCACTGACACACATCCCCCACCTGGATACTACCCTACCATGCATAGGTTGTATTGATGGGCACTGTACTCACTCCCTTGTGGCTGCTGTGATACCCTCAAGCGCCCATCCACTTCAGGCTAGGACAACGTTAGTATGCAAGCCATCAGAGGGGGTCAGGGTTGGACGGGCACCCCTTCCTCGTTGGGAGGCTCTCCCCAGCTGGGCCTCCGCCGTCTTCCGTGCCCAGCATCTCAGGTCCTCCCTCCATTACCGACAGTGGGTGTTCCGCCTGCCATAGAACCCCAGGGTCCACACCTCCTTGGTGATGGCATGCCATATACCCTTCTTTTGATGGGCGCTGACCTGCATAGGCAATACACACAGGAAAATAGATTCAGACAAACAGTCCTGCCTGTTAAACATATGGCCCATCATACCCGTTTTTATCACCATTTACACACATGGCCCAGCACACAACCTGTACGCCACCCACGGGACATCCACCCACCCCCCTTACACGAGGCCTTCACACACATAACTCCATGCATTCATGCCACATGCATCGTGCCAACAGTGTACTCACCTGTTGGTCTTGAGGCCCATACAGCAGTCCGTACTGGGGTAGGACCCCATCCACCAGTCTCTCTAACTCCTCCGAAGTGAAGGCTGGGGCTCTTTTCCCGGTCACACGGGCCACGGTAGGTTCTAGACACAGGTCACAGTAGCACATGCAGTTTATGTCCTGTCCTATGGAAGGTCAGGTAGCAAATGAGGAATCAGATAGAAAATGTCAGTCACGTTCGTGGCGCTGCATATAGTCACCACCTGCATTGATCACCATTGGCCACTGTACCCCGTAGGGGCCAATTATAACCAATGAGGAGTTGCACGGCGGTTCTTGACTGCCACCCGCTACGGCGCACAACGTCAGCAGAATTACCTCACTTCCACCTATCCCTCCACACAGGACAGGCGGATGCCATTTCGGGGGAGGGGCAGGCCCTGCAATAATGCTGCATCACAGGAGATATTTGGACATATTGGACAAATCACAATGACCCATTACAAGTTTACAGGATGCAAAGTTCTGTTGTAGCTCCATTGTTCAGTTTGTGACCGGATTCTCACTCTTGTGTCCCTTAGATTGCTACCGCTGAGGATGAATATGAGAAAGAGACATACCCCCATGCAAAGTCTCCTGGTGGACTTGGCAACACTGGAGGACAGGCACATTATCCTCACCTATAGACTGGACAGAGCCACAATCACAGAGCTGTGTGCCCAATTGGAGCCTGACCTGTCATCTGCTATCCGTCACCCCACTGGGATCCCCCTTCTTGTGCAAGTGCTATCTGTACTCCATTTCCTGGCAACTGGTTCTTTCAAAATGACAGTGGGCTTGGCAGCAGGAATGTCACAACCAATGTTCTCAATAGTGTTGACAAGAGTGGTGTCTGCCCTGATTAAACACATGTGCAGCTACATTGTTTTCCCCGAGGTTGAAGATTTGGCCACAGTGAAGGCTGAGTTCTGTGCAATGGGACGTACCCCAAAATAATTGGGGCAATGGATGGAACGCATATTGCATCCCCCCCACCAGAATGGACAGGTGTTCAGGAATCGGAAGAGGTTCCATTCTATGAATGTACAGATTGTGCGCCTTGTGGACCAGTACATCTCCCACATCAATGCTAAGTATCCTGGGTTGGTGCATGATGCCTTTGTCCTGATGAATAGCAGAATCCCAAATGTGATGGGCCAACTACAGAGGCACAGGGTGTGGCTAATAGGTGAGCCCTGGTTCCCACCCAGTATATGTTGGTGTATGGTGAGGGCCATATGGGATAGTGTATGGCTAAATGTTGCCCCTCAATATTTCAGGTGACTCTGGTTAACCCAACCTATCATGGCTGCTGACCCCTGTGAGTAATGCCAGGACAAGGGAAGAAGAACATTATAATGAGGCACTTGGGTGAACCAGAAGGATAATTGAAAGGACCTTTGGCCTCCTGAAGGCCAGGTTCCAGTGCCTCCATTTGATAGGTGGATCCTTGTGCTACTCACCCAAGAAGGTCTACCATATAGTGGTGGCATGCTGCTTGTTGCACAGGCCCTTAGACGCTATGTCCCATTCCTGAAGGAGGTGGAGGCTGGAGATGTCCGTGTGCCAGATGTGGACCCTATGGACAGTGAGGATGAGGAGGCAGAGGATGAGGTTTAGGACAACAGACAGACAATACTTCCAATGACACACATGTAGGACAGTGTTACTTCACATTTCAATGACATTTGTTGGTATTTCTGTGGCAATGTTATGCTGATATTTTCCACCTCTATGCCCACTTAATGTTCCCTCTGGCAATTCATTTTACAGATGCTGGTGACATCACATATACTCCTGGTGTGATCACTGCAGCCAGCTACAGGTCAATAATCTATGTTCATTTTATGTACAGTTGATTTGCAAGCTTTGTACCTTTTTCAATGAATACATATTTGATACACATTACATACTAAAGCTTCTTTTTTTTATAAGGGTGTTTATTGAAGTACTAAAATATTGAGGGGCAAGTGCAATAGGATGGGGTAATGATGGAGGAAAGTCCATGGTATTGTTCCAGTCTGTTTGTAGCACACATGCATTGTCCAAGGGGCCATAGGAAGGGGCGCAATGGCAGTTCAAGGTGGACATGATGACAGGGTGGGACACAAGTGTGACAATCAGGAGAGTCTAATTTCTTGGCGGTAGTCTTGGCAAGTGTCTCTGGCTTCTGTCTGGATTGCAGGGAACGTTTGCAGGGTGGTTCTCCTTCTGCAGAGGGTGGGGTACTGGTGGCCTGTGAGAACTGTGGCGGGCCTCCTGGCCACTAGCGGCAGCGGAAGTGGAAGGTTGTTCAGATGTCTGGCTAGAGGCAGGGGCCCGCTGTTGTGAGACTGCCTCCCCCATAATATTGGCCATGTCTGCCAACACCCCTACTATGGAGATCAGGGTGTTATTGATGGCCTGCAAGTCCCTTCTGCAGCCTCCTGTTTTCCTGCACATTGTCCAGGATCTGGCCCATCGTGTCCTGGGAATGTTGATAGGCTTCCAGGATCTCTGCAAGTGCCTCCTGGAGAGTCGGTTCCCTGGGCCTGTCCTCCCCCTGGTGCACAGAACTCCTCCCAGTTTCCCTGTTGGCCTGGGCCTCTGTCTGCTGAACTGTGTGCCCACTGCCACTGACCCCAGGTCCCTGATTGTCTTGGGTATGAGGTGTGGCCTGGGGTCCCTGTAGAGGTGGACACACTGCTGATTGACATGTCCTGGGGACAGAGGTGTGGGTACGCTGGGTGGGTTTTCTGGTGGTGTTTTCTGATTGGGGAGGCTCTGTGGTGGTGTGTGACTGGGCCTGGGTAACCGGCTGTCCAGAGGTCCCTGATGCGCCAGGTAGGATATCCAGATCATGAAGACCAGAGTTGCTGTCATCATTGTGGGCCACTTCAGTTTAGGGACTGGATAGTGCTGGCACCTCCTGTCCGCTGACATTGGCTGGGGTACCTGTGAGGATGTAAATCATGTGTTATTCTTTCTGTGACTGACATATTGTGCATCTGTGGTTTGCCCTCTTTGGTTGGATTTGCCCTGGCAGCTTTCACTTGTGTACGTTGGTGTATGGTGGGATAGTTAGTTCTCTATAGTGTGCATGCTTTAGTGATGAGTGCCCATGCAGGGCTGTGAGTGGTGTCCATGCATTGGTACAACATGCAGGGGTTGGCATTGGGATGAGTGAGATGTGATGGTGGGGTGTGTGGGATGGAGTGGAGTGATGGGAGTGAGGGTGGGGGTATATGATGGCATGCAGATAGGGGGTAGTAGTAGTAGATAGTTGACTTACCAGAGTCCAGTCCTCCTCCTACTCCAGCCAGGCCCTCAGGATGCAGGATTGCTAAGACTTGCTCCTCCATGCTGTTTGTAGAGGAGGAGGTGGGTGTTCACTGCCAGTCCTCTGTACAGCGAGCTGGTGTCTTGCTGCAATAAAACGTACCTTCCCCCATAGGTCGTTCCACCTCTTCCTGATGTCATCCCTAGTTCTTGGGAGCTGTCCCATGGCATTGACCCTGTCTATGATTCTCCGCCATAGCTCCATCTTCCTAGTTATCGATATCTGCTGCACCTGTGCTCCAAATAACTGTTGCTCTGCCTTGATAATTTTCTCCACCATGACCCTTAGCTCCTCCTCTGTGAAACGGGGGTGTCTTTGTGGTGCCGTGGGTGTTCTGTGAGGTGTGTTGATGAGGTTGTGTTGGGTAATGTGTTGGGGTGTGTAATGTGGGGTGCATGAGTGGTGTATAGGTGTGAACAGTGTGTGGATCCAGTTGTGTCAGTGGTTTTGATGTCTCTAGGCTGCCAATGGAAAAGGGTTGTGGGTAATGTGTATGTTTGGTTTATAGTGGTGTAGGTGTGTGGGTGTGGTATGTGTATGGGTGTTAGGTGTGTGTTGTTTAAATTGTCCAATGTAGTGTTGTTTTGTTTGTGTGTGTCCATTTTGAGTGCAACAGTATGTACCGCCAATGGTTTACCGCCGTTGAATGTCCGTTGTGGTGATTTGTAGGTCATAATGTGGAGGGTGTTGTTTTGTTGGCGTAATCGTATGGGTGTTCGTACCAACAGTTTAACACGTACCTTTTGTCTGGCAGATTTGTTTTTTTGGCAGTATTCTGTCGGTTTGGTGTGTGTGTGTCATAATATGGTGGACGGATGTTCACCTCCGCGACAGTATGTTGAAGGCCATCACCGCAGCGGTAAGCAGGATTTACCGCCAATTTCATAATGATGGCCTTAAAGATACGGCTAAATTAGAAGCTGAACAAGGCACTCTCCTCTAGACCCCACTGGGGACACCGGGGAGGATATTGTATACATGGTTAAGAATGCAGAAGGCAACGACTGGAGAACTTAACAAGAAGCTGAATTTGTATGTGAGAAACAACTGAGGATACTCCACTTCTATATGCTACTGAAGGCGCCTAAGGGATCCCTTCCGCTCCCAAGAAGACCAACTGTCTTGGGAAATGGCTCAGTACTCGAGCCATTCTTACAGTTTGCAGACTCCCCATTAGACCTTTGGTCCTCAAGATGCCATCCTACGTTAGAGATGCAAAACATATATTGAACTTCCTTGAGGTAATATGCTATGACCCACACTCAAAGACACTGGTAACAATGGATCTAGAATTATTGTATATGAGCATCCCTCAAGAAGAGTCTTTGAAAGTAATTGAAACATGACTAAAAACAACAGCTTGGCATTCCATCATTACAATAGAGTTTTCTTCATTATACGCATATGGCGTTCACACAGAATTTTTTCAAGTTGGAAAATTGTTTTTACGTATACCTCCATGGGACATTAATGCGCAGTACTTTTAATGGGCAAGTTTGGTTTGCCTGTATGTCCATCACATCGAGACAAACCATACGTCCAATATAACCAATCCTTTCCAATCACAAATTATGATTTTGAAATGTTGTACAGATGAAATTTTTTATTAT
Source organism: Pleurodeles waltl (assembly GCF_031143425.1). Lineage (NCBI taxonomy): Eukaryota > Metazoa > Chordata > Amphibia > Caudata > Salamandridae > Pleurodeles > Pleurodeles waltl. Next base: position 122,639,358 of record NC_090439.1, read on the forward strand.
CATAAGAGGCTTGAGGAACAATAATTAGTCTTCACAGAATAGATCAATAGCACCAATCACAACCCTGAATTCACTGTCACCACAAACAGGAAAGATGTAGTCCACTTGGTCCTTCTGATAAAACCATAAGTAAATAAATTTAGCTTGTGAAATTTACAACACACTAACCATAAGGAAGAACCTTTTAAGATATGACACTGTTCATCCTAGGTCACCAAAATTCAACCTCCCAGTTGGACTGTATTATATAGTTAGAAGGAACCTCACCAATCTAGCTTATAAGAAACATTCTTCACAATTGACCAGCAGACTTTTTGAAAAGCAATACCTATGCAAGCTCATACAAAAGTCATATGAACATGCTAAGAATCACCCCAGAGCACAACTGCCCGAAAGGGACAAGAAACCAGAAATTGATCAGTTGACATACGTCTTCATGAATGAAATTCATTCTAATCAATTGAGGAACATCATTACCAAACGTAGGAGGATTCTCACTTCTGGATGGTTACAGTACAAAACACCCTTGTTCTCATTCAGACACAGTCATTCACTAAAGGACTGTCAAGTACACACACGCCCAATAAATACCATCCTGGAAACCTGTATCATAACCTTATGGAATCTTCCACAAGGGAGGGGCCACTACCCTTGTGGCCACAGTAATGTGTGTCACCTCACAGAAAAAAAGGAACACGTTTGAGGTGCAGCTGAAAAAAACATGGATTATCAAACAAAAACACACACATTCCAAAACATCAGATGTGGATTATATGATGATCTGCACCTGTATTCTAAAAAAACATAGGAATGACAACAAGGAAGGCAAAAAAGGGATTAACAAACACCTCAGCACCTTTGGGTGTAAAACAATTTTACTATAACTAATGAGACGTTTTGTGGAAAATCTGAGAATGATTTTAAGTGATGGGGATGGATTCACCGTTTCAGTACTAACATCCAAGGACTAAATGAAGAAGAATGTTGGAATCAGTTAGGTAATCAGTGAAAAGATACATTGTGACTGATCAATACATTGAATAAACTGTTTTCAGCTATTAATATCACAAGAGAGGTTTCAGACATGCAGCTAACAGTGGTTTTGAGTCCCTCCCTTGGCAGATTGCTGAAAACGAGTGACACTTGCTCAATTGTCTCCTCTGCAAGATATGTTTACGCAATGCATTTTATTCTGTCTCTGAGTCTCTCTGTCGTTAAATAGTATAAAATAGTTAAAGGACTCCACACTCTGGTCCCATGCTGCAAACAAAACACATATGTATTTTATCCAACAATATCCATGTTCCCTGATGCTGTTACATCAATAATGAAACATTTGGCAGTAGCACATATGAACCACAATCTTTAAAATATAAGTATTACACTACATTATCTAAGATTGTTCTGAGAAAACTGTGATACTATAGAAATGTTCATATATTTTGATAAACCACGTGTTTTAAAATATATGTTTTACCTTAAATATCCAGAACAAATGGCATACTGATTTAGCTTTTTTGTAAAAAAAAGTGCATTGTGTTTTTTAAAAAAAGAAAGGATGCACTCTTATACAAGGCCTAACTAGGAATTGTATCTGACTTTAAAACAACTACAGATCCCAGCGTTCAGTCGTGCTCTGCGATGTCACGCTCCTTGAGACAGCACACCACAGAGGTCAGATAAAAACACTTCTTCTTCACCTGTCTGTGTCATTGACAGTCAGATGAGGAATGAATACGTTCATATGTTGGCACCAACCCTTGATGGAATAGGACCCACCAGTGGGGGGCCTTTTTAAAAGCTTACATTTTACTATACCCTAAAAGATATACCTCACACTGCTAGATCTCTTTTCTGGATAAAGCATAACGATATTACTTACAGTAAAAGCACATTTGTAACCAGATGGAATCATGTTTTAGCATAGACTGAGTGTTATACAGACAAGGTTAGCATTTACAAAAGCCCTGATGAAGGCCGGTATACATGTAAAGACAAGGGTAAGGCTGAAACATGTTGGCTACATATGAGTGGATAGATTACACATTTTTTTCACCTGACATCCACAATTGATCTTATTTATCATACCCAGGTTACTGATTTTTAAACAAATTATTTTGAGAAGGATGTTTAGGAGCTCATATTAATCAGAAAGGTTCGGGATGAGATGGCAGGAGGAGAGATGGGAACCGCAGATTATTTTTTTGTTTTTTTATAGTAAAACGTAAATAATTTATATCTATCTGTCCGTTAATCTGTCTATTGTGTATATATAATATGAAAACATAAATGTGTGTGTATATATATATATATATATATATATATATATATATATATATATATAATCCACAAAACTTGCTTCCATCCAAACCCAAAACAAACATGGCAGGCCTTGGCTGGGTTGTGAATCCCATACATCAATCACTGGTCCTCTACCCAAAGACAGCAGAAGTCCTATAAGGAAGAAAACCTGTTTCGGCAACAATCATTTTGGGGTATTAATCTGGGAACAAACTATCCCCCCAACACATTTTGGAAATTGTTGTTTTCTTGTTCACGTGTATTCCACACCGTGAACAAGGAAACAACAATTACTGAAATGCGTTGGGTGAATATTTTTATATAAATATATATATATATATATATATATATTATCTACTGGTGCTATAGTTAGGACTGACCTAGTTTCCATAGAAAGAGCAATCATTTTTTGACTTGCCTATATGTGGCGCAGTTTGATAAATCTTCACAAAAGTTTTCAAATTGTTAAGCTGGGCTGTGTTGTGCATGGAAAGTTTTGGGACAATCCATCTAGTGGGGACCGAGGAAAAGAGGAGTGGTAAGTGTGTTTTCTATATTAATTCCAATAAACAGCTGGATGAAATTATACCAAATTTGTCAAAAAGGGAAAATACATTTGTGTATCTAGGGCAGTGGATCCAGGGAGATCTCCTGCTGAGATCTGAATGGCTGCCAACACTTCAAACAATAAGTATTGGCAGTCATTTTGGGACTGGGGTTCAGCCAAGTGCCATCAAAAAAAGAAAAAGAAAAGAAAAGGGTGCAGGGTATGTATACCCACTGGGTTCAATTATTCTTTTTTTTAATTAATGAAGAAATCCACATCTGGGTTCACAGATTCCTCAGTGAATTTAAAAAATGCAGTCCTCTGCATTCCTAAGATAGTGTGCCCCCAGGTGGACCAGGTCCCGGGGGCATTGCCACTGTATAAAGGGGGGACAGGGGGCCCCCTCCTAGAGCTTGTTAACCCCTGAGATGCCTAGGACTTAACAGTTACGTCCTGGGCAGCACCACTCGGGTGCCAAGCAGGCAACTGTTATGTCCTGCACCCAGCCCCCGGGGGAAGCGCTGGCCCTCCCCTCAAGTGCCTCTCTCCCACCCCCCTCGGGCAGGGCTGGAAGGGGAATTGCTTCCCCTTCCACTCCACTCTCGACCCCCAACCCCCATCTAAAGATGTCAGCGCGTGATCTCGCGATGACATCATTTGAGGCCGCCTGATGCGCTGGAAGCCATTTGCTTCCAGCGTGTCGTGAGAAGAGGGGATAAATTTCCCCTCCGGCTGGGGGGGATTGCTTCAAAAGAGGCATCGGGGGAAATGAAAGGGTTTTCCTTTCCGTCTATGCCTCTTTTAGCATTGATCGGGCAGCAGGAATGGCCACCAGGGATTATGTTTGTGTGCATGTGTTTTTTGTGTTGGGGGGCAGTCCCTTCGGCATGGGCCGCTCCTCCAGGGGGACATCATCTTTTATGCCGTTTTTACCCCCCGGGGGCAGATCGGCTCATTATTTCTAAGCTGATCTGCCCCCGGGGGGGTAGAAGCCACAATGGCACCAGGGATGTGTTGCTGTTTTTTTCTGTGTGAGGGGCGGCCCTTTGGGCAAGGGCCGGCCCCCTCAAAGGGGGAGAAACACATTTGGGTAGTACTGCCACCCTTGGGGGAAGATCAGCCTTGGTTTTTTTAAGGTCCATCTGCCCTGGAGACCAGGGAACAATTTTAACTGTTTGGGGGGGGGGGGGTTTCTCAACTGGCGAAGTATTTGCACTTGTGATTATAACAGTTTATTTCTCTTTTTTGTTCTAGTTTAGAGCTTTTGCTTCTTTTGCTATGGCTCATTTTGGTGGTGGTTGACCTGCGGTTTGTGTAGTTGCATGTTTTAGGTACGTAAATTTACTCCAAAGGAGTAATGTTACCATGTATGAATGACATGTTTGTAGGTGGTGTACTAAATGCAGGATTGTGTGTGAAATTGTCCTGAGATTCATGCACAATGATATTTGTGTTGTCTTATGTCTAATAAGCTTTTCTTTTTTCTTTTTAGTGGGATATTGTTAGAGATTGCTATGTCTGTGCAGATTAGTTTCTGGTGAGTCTAGCTTTTTCAGGCAAGTGAGTGGTATAGTTTTTTTTAGCACATATCTCTTTGTGATTAAAGCACACTTTGTTTATTTCTTATTTTAGACAGTGCTGGCTGTTATTGGCGCATTTATCACGTTACACTTCTTAGAAAGGATCATGGCTAGCTGCAGAGTGACCGCTCAGGAGGTTGTTGGCATGCTTTTTGAGTTGTCTTCTCACCATGATTATGAGACGGACTCTGCATCTGAGGCAGAGGAGGAAAAGAGAGATTCTGGCAGTGAGATTTCTGCCCCAAGAGGAGTCTTCTGATGAGGAAGCCACTCTCAGTGCAGATGAAGGACCTGTTTTGGAGGAGGACATTGATGTGCCAATGGTGCAGCAGCCAGTGGCTGAAAGGCTTCCCATTGGAAGACCTGACACCTTAGTTGCCCCAAACATGGAGCAGCCACAGTTGCCTGCCTTTACTAGTCTCCCAGGGTATAGAGTAAATATGGACAACGTTTTGCCTGTCAATTTCTTTGAGTTGTGTATTTTTGGAAGAGATTGTTGAGCAGACTAATTTGTATGTGGAGCAGTATTTGAGGGACAACACTGCCAGACTTAGGCCTCAGTCTAGAGCTACCCATTGGATTCCCACAAATTTGGAAGAGATAATTGTATTTGGCTTTTTTGATGGAGTTTATAAGGAAGCTGTCACTGGCTTCTTATTGGCATACTAGTCCCTTGATGGCAATGGCTATATTTCCTGCAACAATGACTCAGAATTGGTATTTGATTCTTCTTCGGATGCTGTATTTTGTTGACGATGCTTTAGCCTTGCCATGAGATCACCCCGATTGTGACTATCTTTTTAAGATAGGGCCTGTCTTTGATAATTTTGTAGATTGGTTTTCAGAGGTCTATGTGTCAGGCAAAAAAATAAGTGTGGAAGAATCTTTGGTCCTGTTTAAAGGTCGTTTGGTTTTTAGGCAGTACATTCCTAGCAAGAAGGCACGGTATGGAATTAAATTGTATATGCTGTCTGAAAGTAGTACAGGATATGTTTATAATTTCTGGGTCTACACTGGTAGGGATTCCAGTATTGACCCCCCTGGCTGTCCGCCCACTTTTGGAGTTAGCAAGAAAATTGTGTGGGAACTTGGTAGACAACTGTTTAATAAAGGTCACCATTTGGATGTAGATAACTTCTGCACTGGAGTTCAGTTGTTCAATGAGTTGTTCAGAGTGGACACTGTTGCTTGTGGCACAGTCCGCTCTAACCTGAAAGGCTATCCAAGGAGCTTGTCTGTAAAAAAACTTGAGAGGGGTCAATGCAGTGCCTTACGGAGTGATGAGCTGCTAGCTCTGAAATTTGTAGTCAGGAGGGATGTGTACATGCTAACTACCATCCATGATGAGAGTTCTCCACCTGTGGCTGTTTGGGGTCAAGTTGCTGAAGTGCGCAAACCTGTGTCCATTTTAGATTACAATAAGCACATGAGTGGTGTTGATAGAGTAGATCAGAAGTTGGAACCATACACTGTTGTTTGTAAGTCTAATGTGCGGTATAAAAAGTTGGCTATTCATTTGTTCAATCTAGAAACTTTTAATGCTTTTATTGTGTTTAAGGATTGTTCCCCTGAGTCAAGGATGCAATTTGTTACATTTCAGGAGTCAGTGATAGAGAGCCTTGTTATGGAGGATCATGCAAGAATTCCTAGAGTAGCAGTTTTGGAGGATGTAGCTAGATTGAAAGATGCCACTTTCCTGATCAGATTACTCGCACTCCCAAAAAATACTTTTCCACTAAGAAAAATAGAGTCTGTGCCCGCAGAGGTATCCAGAGGGAAGGCCGGATGTACTGCCCAGACTGTCCTTCAAAGCCTGGGCTGTGTGTAGCAGGCTGTTTCAGGAGTTCCCACACACAGAAGAATTAATGGGAACTACCGTGAGCGTAAACTGCCATTTTATATTTTCATATGTTCAGTTTCATTGTTGGCATTACTGTCATGTATTCATTTAGATTTTGTACTTATTTATAATTAGTTAGTGGTTTCTTTGTTGTTTAATAACAAAAAAAAAAGTGATGGTGGTGTGCGTCGAGTGGCGCTTGCCTGGCGGTGTGCATGGAGTGGCGATTGGCTGGCGCTGTGCGTAGAGTGGCACTTGGCTGGCGGTGTGAATAAAGTGGGGCTTGGCTGCGTGGAGTGGCGCTTGGCTGGCGGTGTGCGAGGAGTCGCGCTTGGCTGGTGGTATGCGTGGAGTGGCGCTTGGCTAGCAGCGGCAGCCAAACGCCAGTCCACACACTCCTATCAGCTGGTGTGATTGCTGTATCAGGCATGTGGGCATATGAAAGTAATGGGCCCTTGAGTGGCGCTGTCTGTCAATGCAAGTGTTGTAATGTGCTCGGCCTGTGGCTGGCGGTGTGAATGGTCTTGTGAATGTCATGTATGAAAGGTGTGTGAACGGACAGTAAAGCGGTTGGTGCCTTGTCTTGGCTTTACAGCTCAGGAGCTGTGAGTCATTGGTTCTGTTTTTTGGCCTTTTCTGTTATTAACAGTGCATTTCCTTTTTTGTGAAATCTCTTGTTAATAAAATATGATCTACTGAACCATCACTCACCCTCCATAGCTAGGCACATTGCACAAAAACAGCGCTGATTTCTTTGGAAAAATGTGATGTGTCCACGTTGTGTTTTGGGGCATTTCCTGTCATGGGCATTAGGCCTACCCACACAATTGAGGTACCATTTTCATCGGGAGACTTGGGAGAATACTAGGTAGGAGGAAATGTGTGGCTCTCTGATTCCAGAACTTTCTGTCACCGAAATGTGAGAAAAAAGTGTTTTTTTGCCATATTTTGAGGTATGCAAAGGATCCTGGGTAATGGAACTTGCTTTAGAGCCCCACAAGTCACCCCATCTTGGATTTCCCAAGGTGTCTAGGTTTAAAAACTACACAGGTTTGGTAGGTTTCTCTAGGTGCCGGCTGAGCTAGAGGCCAAAATCCACAGCTAGGCAATTTGCAAAAAACAGCTCTGATTTCTTTGGGAAAATGTCATGTGTCCACGTTGTGTTTTGAGGCATTTCCTGTTGCGGGCACTAGGCCTACCCACACAAGTGAGGCACAGTTTTTATCAGGATACTTAGTGGAACGCTGGGTAGGAGGAAATTTGTGGCTCCTCTCAGATTCCAGAACTTTCTGTCACTGAAATGTGAGGAAAAAGTGTTTTTTTGCCAAATTTTAAGGTTTGCAGAGGATTCTGGGTAAGAGAACCTGGTGACATCTCCACAAGTCACCCCATTATGAATTCCCCTAGGTGTCTAGTTTTAAAAAATGCACAGGTTTGGTAGGTTTCACTAGGTGGAGGCTGAGCTATAGGCCAAAATCCACAGCTAGGCACTTTCCAAAAAACACGTCAGTTTTCTTTGGGAAAATGTGATGTGTCCATGTAGTATTTCCTGTTGTGTGCATTAGGCCTAACCACCCAAGTGAGGTGCCATTTTTATCAGGAGACTTTGAGGAACACAGAATAGCAGAACAAGTGTTATAGTGGATACTGTTCTCCACGGGTTCTGGAGGGGGCTTTGTGCCCAGAGTGCTTTATCCTGCCAAGGACTGGGGTAGTGGATGTATCTCTCCACTGGTTCCCATTCCCTCACCTGGGTGTGTGTGCTACGAGATTTCCTGGAAACAGGTAGCATGACACTCCATGTAGTCAGAGACACACTCCACCCTGCAACTACTTTGTCTGCCAACTGCTGGTACTAACAGTGCTGGTTGTGGTGCCTCATTTAGTCTGTGCAGGGTCCAGGATGTCTCCTGCAGCCTCGGATGGCTGCCCACTGGGAATGTTGTCCATGTAGGCTGTGGTGGCACTGTCTGTGCACGTTGCGGGGCAGGTGGCGGAGGATGCGGCGGTGTCTGTGGTGGAGATGCTGCCAGTGGTGCATGTGTCAGCACCTGTGGAGGGAGACAGCAGGATGTTTCCTGCAGCCTCGACGGCTGCTCACTGGGGATGATGCTGGGGACTGTTGCTGAGGCAGCAGACGTGCAGGTGGCCGTGCAGGTGGCCGTGCAGGTGGCAGTGCAAGTGGCAGTGCAGGTGGCAGTGCAGTTGGCTGTGCAGGTGGCGGTGTCCACCACCGTACAGGTTGCTGTTCTTTTTGGCAGAAGGGGTGACACCAGTCCCTCACCTGGAGGCTCCGTGCCCTGAGCTGACTTTCCTTTAGCTTTTTGTCCCGTCCCCACCTTGGAAGTCGCTGCTGGGACCTTAGAACTGTTCTCTTTCGTCTTGGAGGAGGCCTTGCTGGGTGGTTGGTGCAGCTTTTCCCTAAGGCATGTGGGCCCCTTCTTCACCTTGGCAGGTGGTGGAATAGGGTGATCCTTGGCCTCGCTAGTTGGCACACTGGCAGCCATGATGGGTGCCGCCCGCGATGTTACTGGACTTGCAGGGACCACAGTGCTGGAGGATTTTGTGGCTGAGGTGCTGGGCTGGGATCTGGACACCCAAGAGGTCAATGTCAGCTAGGAAAAGTTTTTTAGACACACTGGGATGGGAAGATGGAGGGGGTTTTGGGAGTGGAGGAAGAGGTAGTGGTTGTAGGAGGTGTACTGCTGAGTTTGGGTGAGGGTGCATGGGCTGGAGGCTGTTGTGAGGTGGATGGCTGTTGAGTGGGTGTGTGCCTGCGTTTGTGTGGTTTGGGAGGTGGCCTCACAGACACACTGGGAGAGGACACATAGGACGTGTGAATGGTAGTGGGGGTGGTGATTGCACATGAGTGGTGTGTGATGATGGACGTGCTGGTGATGGAGGTAGTGGCTGAGGATGTAGTGCATACAGGTGTGAGTGGAGACGAGACTGGGAGGGAGAAGGAGGACGTGGAGCAGGGGGACACAGTGGAGGCAGTGGATGTTGGTGTGTCTGCATGGGGATGGTGCTTGTGTGAATGCCTGTGGGATGTGTGGTGCTTATGTTTGCAATGTACACTCTTGTGTGTTGATGAGTGTGCATGCTGGTCTGATCGTGTGCTTGGGATAGGCTGAGATACAGGGGATTGGGTTTGGGTTTGGGTAGTGGAAGTTGGAGGGGGGGAATCTGGACACAGGGACAATGTCTGCCATCAGTGCTGAGTCCATAGCCTGAAATGCTCTCTACTGGGCTGCCACGCCAGAATGAATGCTCTCCAGGTATGCATTTGTTTGCTGCAAATGCCTCTTGACACCCTGGATGGCATTCAAAATGGTTGATTGCCCAACAGTGAGGGATCTCAGGAGGGCAATAGCCTCCTCACTGAGGGCAGCAGGGCTGACTGGGGCAGGGTCTGAGGTGCCTGGGGCAAAGGAGATGCCCACCCTCCTGGGTGAGCGATCACAGGAAACACGCTGAGGGTCTGCTGGGAGGGCGGTGCTGGTGGGGGGGTGGTGGCTGTACCTGTTGATGTGGTGGGCACAGAGGTGCCCGCCACCGCAAGGGAGCTCCCTTCAGAGGAGGAGTCGCTGTCGCTGGTGTCTCCTCCTGTCCCCGTCGTGGAGCTCCCCTTGCCCTCCATGCCACTGGTGCCTTCAGACTCTGTAAATTCACCCTCCAGGGCCATGTGGGTTGCAGCTCCCTCCTGCACTGGTGCCAGTTCCCCTCTGCCAGATGATGCTAATGCACACAAGGACATGGTGACAAAAAAAAGGGGAGGAAAGACAGAAGAGACACATGGTCAATACCTGCAACACCACTACCGTTGGCGGACACAACACACAGGGAGCAGCCCTATGCACTAGCCCATGCACTAACAGTTCAGGGGAAAAGCACATGCCCATGGGGGACTCTACCTAGACCCATATGATGCACACCTGGAACCCACAGGAGCCTGACTAGGTGTAGAGGGCCACTACCACTTTTGGGTTTGGAGTGCCACTGAGCCTGCCAAACAATCTACCCTGGCGCGTTTGCCCTGGCCTAGGGGAACCCACAGCCCACTTCCCCCACCCAGAAACCTCATAAAGAGCACAGAGTCAGCTGAATGAGACTGTACTCACCACCTTGTGTCTGCTGTGATGCCCTCAAGCGCCCATCCAACTCAGGGTAGGCCACCGCCAGGATCCTGAACATCAGGGGGGTCATGGTGCGATGGGCACCACTCCCACGTTGGGAGGCCATCCGCAGCTGAGCCTCCGCCGTCTTCTGCTCCAGCGGCGAATGTCCTCCCCTCTTTTACGGCAGTGGGTGCTCCATCTCTAGTGGACCATCAGGGTCCGGACGTCCTTGGCGATGGCACGCCAAATATTCTTCTTCTGGTGGGCGCTGACCTACATGACATGTACAGGGGAAGAAGAGAAGTCATTACCAACTGCACCATCAAAGTGAGTGGCCCACATCCCTACCCTTGCCATGTGGCACATGCATTCACAGTCCTTCATGCACGCAGAACTGTGGCCCCTTCCTTCTTACAACCTGCCCTCTCCACACAGGCATAGCCCATAAAAATTGCTCCCTGTGTACTCACCTGTTGGTCTGGAGGACCGTAGAGTAGCGTGTACTGGGGGAGGACCCCGTCCAGGAGCTTCTCCAACTCCTGTGCAGTGAAGGCAGGGGCCCTTTCCCCAGATGCACGAGCCATTGTCTCTTCCAGACCGAGGTCACAGCAGCACTTGCAGTGTAGGTCCTATCCTGTCGAAGATCAGGTATCGAGTGATTCAACAGATAGAAAATGGTGGTGACGTCTGTGGCGGTGACGTCCGCGGCGTTGCGTATCATCACTGCCGGCGAACTTCGTCATTGGCTCCTGGGACCCATAGGGTCCAATGTTAACCAATGCAGCATTGCGCCGCGGTCTTCGGCCGCCTACCGCGATGGTGTACAACACCAGCGCAGTTACCTCACATCCCATTGTCCCAGTTTAGAGGTCAGGCAGCCGCCATTTCAGGGGCCCACATGGCTTCATTTTCAACTGCGTCACACATACCTAGGCCTGAACTCAACACACATACAGACAACTTTTTGAATTAATTTTCGTGTTCTGTGTAGACTGTGGGTACATACCTCTGAGTTGTTTGACTCTGTGGTCGCTGTTGTCGTTCCTAGGCACCGTCAGCTGGGACATGTGAGAAGATGGCAGAATACTCCGGTGTACCGACCGCTGGTGGACCTGTTAACAATGGAGGAGCTAAATTTAATCATCACCTACAGGTTTGACCGTGCCACAATCCAGGAACTATGTGCCCAGTTGGAGCCTGACCTGATGTCAGCTATCCGCCATCCCACAGGGATCCCCCCTAAAGTGCAGGTGCTATCAGTGCTTAATTTCCTTGCAAGTGGGTCTTTTCAAACAACAGTGGCCATGGCATCAGGGATGTCCCAACCTATGTTTTCCAACGTGTTGTCCAGAGTGTTGTCTTCCCTGCTGAAACACATGCAGAGCTACATCGTTTTGCGTCAAGTGGAGGATTTGGCTACAGTGAAAGGTGAATTCTATGCCCTAACATCATAGGTGCCATTGATGGGACCCATGTAGCTCTGGTCCCCCCCCACAGGAGTGAACAGGTCCGGAACCGGAAGAGTTATCATTCGATGAATGTACAGATGGTATGTTTGGCAGACCAGTACATCTCCCAGGTAAATGCTATGTTCCCTGGCTCAGTGCATGACGCCTACATCCTGCGGAATAGCAGCATCCCTTATGTGATGGGTCAACTCCAGAGGCACCGTGTGTGGCTATTAGGGGACTCTGGTTACCCCAACCTGTCATGGCTACTGACCCCAGTGAGGAATCCCATGACCAGGGCAGAGGAACGCTACACTGCGGCCCATGGGCTGACTAGGAGGGTGATCGAACGCACCTTCGGCCTCCTGAAGGCCAGGTTCAGGTGCCTCCATATGACAGGTGGTTCCCTATTCTACTCACCAAGTAAGGTGTGCCAGATCATCATCGCCTGCTGTATGCTTCACAATCTGGCTTTGCGACGCCAGGTGCCTTTTCTGCAGGAGGATGGTCCAGATGACGGTGTTGTGGCAGCTGTGAAGCCTGTGGAGCCTGTGGACAGTGATGAGGAGGAAGCAGAGGAAGCAGACATTGACAACAGGGACTCAGTTATCCAGCAATATTTCCAATGACACACAGGTGAGAACACCTTCCTGCCTACTATAAGTACTTTCCCACTTCTACCTCTATCCTGTCTGTCAATTTCAACCTGTATATGGTAACTGAGATGTACATTTCCCTTACGGTTTCACAGGTGTGGTTACCAACGTGTGTCATCTGCTTAGATTCCTCATGGAGTTGAGATGTGTGGCATAGGTATGTTGACATTACATTTGAGAACGGATTTTGTCACTGTCATTGCTAATACACATTTTCAAAATCGCAGACTGACTCCAGATTGTTTTGTGCTTCAAGGGTGTTTATTGCAGTGCTAAATATTGGAGGGGGTTGGTAAAATGGTGAGGGGTGATGGTGGAGGAATGTCCATGGCAGAGTCCAGTCTATTAGTCTCACAGGTGCACTGCCCATATGGGCATAGGAAGTGGAGCTGGGGCAGTTCCAATATGGACAGGGTTACAAAGTGAGACAGTGGGATGACAATCAGGGTGGTCTCATTTCTTGGTGGGGGTCTTGCCATTGTGCTTTGTCCTGTTCCTGGATCTCAGGGACCGCTTGCGGGGTGGTTCTCCGTCTGCAGGGGGTGGGGTGCTGGTGTGGTGGTCCTGTGGCGGGGCGTCCTGTCCACTAGCGCCGGCGGAGGTGGTGGGCAGTTCATCGTCCATGCTAGTGTCAGGGGCCCCTTGGAGTGCCACGGTATCCCTCCTAGTGTTCAGTATCTCCTTCAGCACCCCTACGATGGTGCCTAGGGCGGAGCTGATGGTTCTGAGTTCCTCCCTGAACCCCAAATACTGTTCCTCCTGCAGGCGCTGGGTCTCCTGAAACTTGGCCAGGACCGTAGCCATCGTCTCATGGGAGTGGTGGTATGCTCCCATGATGGAGGAGAGGGTCTCGTGGAGAGTGGGTTCCCTTGGCCTGTCTGCCCCCTGTCGCACAGCAGCCCTCCCAATTCCCCTGTGTTCCTGGTCCTCCGTCCCCTGGACCGTATGCCCACTACCGCTGCCCCCAGGTCCCTGTTGTTGTTGGGGTGGTGGGTTATCCTGGGTTCCCTGTAGTGGTGGACACACAGCTGATTGACGTGTCCTGGGGACGGAGGTATGGGCCCGCTGGGTGGGTGCTGTGCTGGTGTTACCAGAGGGTGGAAGGTCTGTGGTGGCCTGTGACTGGGTGTGGGGAACCGACTGTCCCGAGGCCCACGATGGTCCGGGCTGGTCATCTTGATCCAGTTGACCAGAGCTGCTGTCATCACTGTGGGCCACTTCTGTTGGTGGGGTGGAGATGTCTGGACCCTCCTGTCTGGTGACGTTGGGTAGTGGTCCTGCAGGGGTGTAAAAGGACGATTATTGCATCTGTGTGTGTCATGGTCTGCAATGGGTGGGTGACTGTGTACCCCAGTGGTAGCATTCCTATGTGGGGACTTGTGTGATGATGGTTGGGGGGGTGTTATGGGTATGTGCAGTGGGCATGCTTTAGTGATGGGTGTCCATGCTTTGTTGTGTCATGCAGGGCTTGATGTTGGGATGGGTGGTTTGTGTTAGTAGTACATATGTGAGGAGTTGGAGTGATAGGGGAGGGGGTGAGGGTGGGGGTCTGTGATACCATGCAGGTAGGGTGGGGGATATGATAGTTAAGATTTGACTTACCAGAGTTCATTCCTCCACCGACTCCTCCGAGGCCCTCAGGATGCATAATGGTCAAGACCTGCTCCTCCCATGTTGTTAGTTGTGGGGGAGAAGGTGGGGGTCCGCCGCCAGTCCGCTGTACCACGATGTTGTGCCTGGAGACCACGGAACGTACCTTCCCCCGTAGGTCGTTCCACCTCTTCCTGATGTCGTCACGATTTCTTGGGTGCTGTCCCACTGCGTTGATCCTGTCGACTATTCTTCGCCATAGCTCCATCTTCCTAGCTATGGAGGTGTGCTGCACCTGTGATCCAAATAGCTGTGGCTCTACCTGTACGATTTCCTCCACCATGACCCTGAGCTCCTCCTCCGAGAACCTGGGGTGTCTTTGCCGTGCCATGGGGTGGTGTAGGTGATGTGTGGGGTGGTGTATGTGGTGATAAGTGTGGTGATATGTAGTGGTGTGTGGTTTTTTGTGCGTGGATGTTGTGTGGGTGATGGTGTTGTGTGCCTCTGTGTGGTGGGGTTGTCTATGCTGTGCTGTCTCTCTAGCCTTCGTCAAAACATTTTTTTGGTAGTAGGGGTTTGTGGGTGATGTGGGTGTGTGTTTTATATTGTATTGATTGTGTGGGAGTGGTGTTTGTATGTGTATCAGGTGTGTGTATTTCGAATTGTCCAATGTGGCGGTGTTTTGGAGATGTGTGTGTATTTTGAGCGCGGTGGTGTGTACCGCCAATGGAATACCGCGGTTGAAAGACCGCTGTGTGGATTCGTGGATCGTGATAGCATGGGCGTGTTTCTGTTGGCGTGACGGGGGAGATTTTGTTTTCACCAGTTTATCACTGACCTTTGGTGTGGCGGACATGTGTGGGGGGCTGAATTTAGGCGGATTCCGAGATGTGGGTCATAATAGCTGTGGCGGATTTCCGCGGCCGTGGCGGTTTATCGGCGGTCTTCTGCACGGCGGTAAGCGGCTTTACCGCCAATGTTGTAATGACCCCCAAAGTGTTTTAGCGTGGTGGAGCATGAAATACTGGTGAGAGAGGTGAAAGAGCATCAAAATCAACTATTTGTCACCGCAAAAAAAAGGCCAATTGGAAGGAGAGAGGCAATTTGGCAGCAGATAGTAGACAAGATTAACAATGTGGCAGAGGTCAGGAGAACCGTAACAGAGTGCAAGAAACGCTGGCATGACAGCAAGCGAAGGACAAAGGAAAAAATGGCAAGGAACAGGAAGGCAGCACTGCAAACTGGAGGTGGGAGTCCAGTACCACAAGAGGATTTGGAATAGATGGAGGAGATGGTTGCAGCGGTCATCCTGGGGGAAATCATCACAGGAATCACAGGATAGGACAGCGCAGACTACCAGGAAACACCACAAATGCAGGGTAAGTTACATGGGGGAAATGAATGCTAAAATGTCAAGTGCAAGAAAATGGAGGCACATAGGACTCACACAATGCATATCAAAGGAGCGCAGAGGGACACATTGCACATGAAGCAAGTTGCACCATGCTGACATAAGCTACACATGTACCTACACTTTCGTAGTGCCATGCACCATAACACATACACAACCTGGACATGTGTTGATCACCAGGCCTAAATACCTACTTGTAAATATGCAACACATTGGATGGATGGCATGTATTATCACTGTCCCTCTTGTTGTGTCATCACAACACCCCTTGTATATAGTTGTATGAACCCTACCAACATGACCAAGACTTCAGAGACTAGGTAGTCAGTCAATACCATTCCTGGGGTAAAGTCATGGTGGTGTCCCTTGTAGTAATACCTTGCAACTGCCTGCCTCATTGCCAAAACACAATCTGTCTGCTCATTGTAGCTCTGTGGGGCACTTAGTACAACTTTGTTGATGGATCAATTAGAGTCAGTGCCAGTTTTGGGGTACAGTGGGTGTGACAGGACACACTGCACTCAGCCCTGCAAATCAGGCAGTGAAAAGGGCAAAGGGCAAGGGCCTGGGACCCACTGCATTGCACTGCCCATGCCAGGTGCAAGGGCTGTGCAGGGGCACCCAGGGGCACACCACACCACATCACCAGCAACCTTTGCTTAGGGGTTTCACCGCCATGCAAAGGCTGGGAGAAATGCAGAAAGAGACCTGGAGGGTAGCATTGAATGTAATACTGGTCTGGTGTCACAGGACAGCTGGAATTGTCAGTCTATAGAAGACACAAGAGTTAGTTGAGAACCCACTTAAGTCTTTTCTATGTGTGAATTAGTTGTTCAGTTATGAACAAGTGACAGTCCATCCAATTTTAGAAAAAAAATGTATTCAGGTGAAATGACTAATTCCAAATATAGCCATTGTCTTAAGAATGACAACAATGAACAGCCTTAATCAACAGCCATGAACAGCTGACACGTGTTTCGCCCCCTGTGGTGTGTTAACTTGGGGCTTTTTCAAGGCTGAAAATAATAAGAAATGATAGAATCAGATGAGGAGAAGATTTGTCAGTGAACATTAGCTAAAATGGTGATAAAAAAGCCATGCAAGAATATACCCATATGGTTTTTAAAATTATCAAGATTACATTATAAATAATTTATGTAAAGTCAAGGGATTACATGAAAAGATGCATTCCTGAAGATCCAAAGGTAAGCAAAGTCAAAATATAAGAGATAAGAGAAAACAATGGTGCTGACCCCATGTGCTAACATATATGGACCGAATAAGTGTTACATACTAGTCATGATAAAAAGTGCCAAAGAGATCCACCAAGATAGTTATAATCACAAAACAAGCATCCTACCATTAGGTTACTCATTGAGTTTGGGAGTACTCAAGATATGGGCGCATTCCATCAGTCGATGTTTATATGATGTAATTATATAGGTTTTCCAATTAAAAACTGTAAAAGACAGATTATCACTATGGGATACAATAAGGTGGTAAAGTCAATATCGATATACATTAATTCTGATTGTCCCAGATATCCTTACTTGAATCTCCGAGATGATGGTCCTGGGATTAATCCCTAAGCACAAGAACGCGGAGTTCTACATGGGTGCCATATTGGAAATCAAAAGTCCAAATGAAGTGCGGTACTGTCTATACGTACTGCGTGATAGTAAACGCCAAGTCCTTTTTTTATCTTGATGCAATACGTGGGAAGAAAGAGAGTCATGAGTCCTTTATCTCTTTTCATAACTAACACGGGTGGCAGACGAGAGTCTTACTCTTGGATGCTTACTCGTATTAGAAGAGTGTCGTTCAAGTGATAACAAAATGACGCAATCACATATATTTTGTATAAACAATAGTTCGATACCAGACCTAAAGAGAAAAATAGTTAATTTTAACATCTACCTTATTGAAGAAAGTCCCTTGTCCATGTTGGTTAATCCAAGAAAAAATATTGTGAAGAACGATGAAAGAACGGCAGCCATATTGTACTAGACGAATGTCAAGAATGATGAATGAATGAATTTTTTATAATAGGTACTTTAGGAATAAAATGGGGGGGGCATTCATTTTGTTATATACTAGAAAAGAAATCCCTTTGTGTATATTAGTAATAACAGGACTTATACTGAAATATGAAGTATGTTCAATACTAAACAGTATATTGAATCATGCCTAATGGTTACCTACAACTAAAATAAGTTGTAAAATTATAGAGAGGTATAATATTGAAAACCAGAGGGATATTCCTAGCTTTCAGAAAAAAATCTTGTAAAGAGTCTACAACAAACAAGTAGAAAAAACGAGAAAAAGAGGACAAACAAGAGAAAGACAAAATAGAAAAAGGAGAAAAAAGAAAGGAAACGAAACTGAAATAAAGTGAAATAAGTAAAATAAACAAAATACAACAACAGAATAAGAATGCACAGTAATATTGGAAGATAATACAATAACATGTAATCATAAACCACATTAAGACTTCACTAGGTTGTGTAGATAGGGCTCGTTATGCAAGCCAATAGTGGCATTCAAAATCCTTGTTCAGGCCATGTTGCACTGTATCGAAGCGGATAATAAGTCTGCTTTTGTATCGTCGTAGTTGAAGTTCTAGGTCACCTCACTGAGGATTTTGCTTTAATTGCATTAAGCCACTGAATGTAAAGGAGCGTGTGAGGGGTGGCATTTCACAAAATGTGGAAGCTTAGTGTTATCCTTTTGAATATTTCGATAATGTTCTTGTATCCGTATTTTGAGTGCTCGAGTTGTACTTCCTATGTAGTTTTATTGCAGGGGCAATTAATGAGATAGACTGCATTAGTGCTTTTGCAATTGATAACATCTCGTATCACAAATAGTTGATCATTGATTTTGATGGTTTTTGTTTAGGTTAGGCCTAGTTTACAACAAGAACATTTTGTGCAGGTGTAAAAATCTTTTGGAGGTTACATGAAACTCTGTGTAGATATAACACAGTCTATAACCTGCTGGAAACCTGCCAGTGCCAGGCCATAGGCCCATGGGGCATTCCACATTGATAACAGTTGCCTCTACCACCTGTGCTGTTGGGAGTGGTCAAATAGACAATGACAGTCAGGAGCCCCTATGACTTACGCACTTGAAATGAGGAACCAGTATGACTACCTGCAGAATCACCATCAAACTATCTTCAGGCCCTGACCTAAGTACAACTCCTGTTAACTGGCTATGTCCATAGACTCATTTACCATCAAGCCCTGTCACATACATAATGATGTACACAGCAGAAATTCCATACCCATGCTGTCCATCCCTGGGTCTAACCCTGTGCCTGTGTCAAATTAGCGACACTGTCACCATGCTGAACTCATGTATCATAGTGCAAGGAGGGCTGCATTGAGGGGGAGGACATAGGTGTGTAAGAAGGCAAACCCACCTGCACACAGAGAAGAGGAAATTGAAATCTGCTAGGTCCATGAGTGCTGTGCAATGTAGCACACGTACATCAACATGAGGAGCTATCAATGGTAACAAGAGCATAGTGTCCTGGCAATGCCATCCCTGGAGTGGTGCAAGGTCTCAGCACCGCATGGGTGTATGTGAAACATGTAAGACTGGGACAGGGGAAAATTGCCATGTGTGGTGCTGTGGTAGGAGCACAGCAACACCCATTGGAAGGCCTCACCATGCAAATGGATGCATAGGGAGGGTTGAAAACGACAAGATGGTGTCAACCCACAAAACAGAATATACATCACACCTAGAAGATATGATGCAGTCAATTGTGCCAACTGGGCATCCCTTCATGTGACACGCAGGGGGACATAGGGCTGATAAACAGCAACCATGATGTACAGGAACAATGTTTGGGAACTAAGATGACAATGAGGCTCCAATAGCAAGTCAGTAATGTGACATATGAACTGCCACAACACATACAGACTGATTTTACACCATCTCATTTCAGAGGATGATGGCTCTTCTGCGGACCTGCCTGTCCTGGATTACCCTGATGACCTAGACGACCAGCTGACAACCATCAGCCAAGAGACCCTACAAGAAGCTCTCATGTCCCCCAAGACACCACCTCCAGTCGCAAGGAGGAGTATTAATGTAGCAGCCTTCCCAGATGCCCCACCCAACACCCCAATCGTACTACCTGCCCGCACTGACACAGCTGAGGACTCCAAGGATCCAGGGACCCGCTTTGAGAGTACAGTGGTAGGAGTCCAGCGGGAGCTGGCCAAGGAGGTGCGGTGGGGAGGCAAACTATGGCAACCAGCCTAGAGGGTATGCACAAGTGCATTGTTACGACCACTGAAACAGACTGCAGCCAAACGAGGCACACACTCCCTAATACATGGAGTCCAGCACTGGGAAGTGGCCTCCCTCAGGGCAGACAAGGCTGCCTACCACAGGCATGTTGCTGCTATCCTCAAAAATCACCAGCTCCTCCTTACTGCAGTGATGCCATATGGAGTTCCACAGATGGCAGCTGTATAGATTTCACTAATGGGGTCACATACGTCGACCATGTAAATATTGCACTAAGACACTTGTAAATAAACACCACCTACACAACCAGCATGTCTTTGTGTATTGTGACACATCTCCAACCCGTAAGAATTGTGATGTGTGTAACATATCTTTAGTCACATAGGTGGTCATTACAACCCTGGCGGTCGGTGTTAAAGTGGAGGTAAAACCGCTGGCGGTACAAACAAACACCGCGGCGGTAACCGCCAACAGACAGGCGGAGGACAATGTACCGCCCATAGAATTACAACAAGCTAATCCGCCACCTTTTCTGGGGCGGATTCACCGCGAGCAAAAACGCGGCAGAAAGAGGACTTGGAAGGGGAAACGCTCACCTCTACACATCCCACGAGGAACCAGGACACCATGGACACCATGGAACCGGAACTTCAGATTCTTCCAGCCTTTAGCTTCCTGCAGGAGCACGAACCCGGGCGGCGAAGACGGTGAGTACCAACTGCACCTACGACACAGGGGAGGGGGGGAAGGAAAAAACAGTGACACACACATGCAACTCTCCCACCCCCACCCTCACCCACGACAACACACACACTAATACATCATGATACATTACAGTTACATCCCCTAACCCTCCCTGGAAGAATGCAAGGACAAAAGGAAACGGGTCGAATGATTGTAAAATATCCAAAGACAGTAATCAAAAATATATACATATATAAAGATATTCACACTATAAACAAATATATACAGCAAGAATACAAGTCCAAGGTATTCCACTATCATAGTCCGTGTACCACTGGGCCCAAAAGGCATGGGCGAGGCCCACACTCAATACCCGAACAAGACAGAGAGAACACTGCTGGGGCATCAGATAGAAATAAAACAGGCACCTCAGGTGGAAGGGAAGGGGGCGGCACCTCAGCCGGATGATTGCACCACGCCAGATCCACGAGGGGGCTCAATGCCCACTGTTCAATCCTGGGGAGTGCAAAGCCACAGTCTCTCAAGTCTCTCAAGTCTCCCCAGTGGGTGGTTTGCCCACTGTTCAATCCTGGGGAGTGCAAAGCCACAGTCTCTCAAGTCTCTACAGTGGGTGGTTTGCCCACTGTTCAATCCTGGGGAGTGCAAAGCCACAGTCTCTCAAGTCTCTACAGTGGGTGGTTTGCCCACTGTTCAATCCAGGGGAGTGCAAAGCCACAGTCTCTCAAGTCTCTACAGTGGGTGGTTTGCCCACTGCTGTATCCTGGGGAGTGCAAGGCCACAGTCTCTCAAGTGGATAACATTCTCCATTGGTTTCTGGAGGGGGATTTGTGCCCAGAGTGCTTCATCCTGCAAAGGACTGTGTGAGTGGATGTGATACTCCACTGGTTCTGGAGGGGGCTTTGTGCCCAGAGTGCTTCATCCTGCCAAGGACTGAGGTAGTGGATGTCTTTCTCCACTGGTTCTGGAGGGGGCTTTGTGCCCAGAGTGCTTCATCCTGCCAAGGACTGAGGTAGTGGATGTCTTTCTCCACTGGTTCTGGAGGGGCTTTGTGACCAGCGTGTTTCATCCTGCCAAGGACTGAGGTAGTGGATGTCTTTCTCCACTGGTTCTGGAGGGGGCTTCGTGCCCAGAGTGCTTCATCCTGCCAAGGACAGAGGTAGTGGATGTCAATCTCCACTGGTTCTGGAGGGGGCTCTGTGCCCAGAGTGCTTCATCCTGCCCGTGGTGGCTCAGTAGCGTCAGAATCAATGGCGCTCACTGGCCTGCGGTGCTGCTGGCGGCGGTGACCTGGGCAGCAGTGCTGCTGGCGGCGGTGACCTGGGGAGCGGTTCTGCTGGTCGGCGGTGTCCTGGGCAGCGGGGCTGGTGGCGGCGGTGTCCTTGGGCAGCGGGGCTGGTGGCGGCCTTGTCTGCCGTGCAGATCTTCCGAGACTTGCCGGTTTTACTGTGCCCCTTCCCCACCTTGGATGGTGGCGCAGCTGTCTCCACACTCCCAACTGTACCCCTGGGAGCGGCTTTGGTGGCAAATTTCTTTCCCCTCTCCCGCCGGGCACTGGCCAACTTTTTATGCTTTACAGGTGGGGGACTGTCCGTGCTCTGGCTCCTTGCCACACTGGCTGCCCTGCTGCCTGGCGCACACCAGAAGCCGGTTACTACTGGCACCACTGGTCCCCTCCGATGTTGTGGCTGAGGTGCTGGGTTGGGACCTGGAGAGTTGGGCCATAGGAGACTGAAGGGGTGGGGGAGGTGAGGGAAAGAGGTCAAGGTTGGACAGGAAAAGTTTCTTAGGAACACTGGGATGGGTAGCTGGAGGGGGTTTGGGAGTGGAGGAAGAGGTAATGGTTGTAGGAGGTGTACGTTTGGTGACTTTGGGTGAAGGTGCATGGGCTGGAGGCTGTCGTGAGGTGGATGGCTGTTGGGTGGATGTGTGGCTGCGTTTGTGTACCTTAGGAGGTGGCCTCACAGACACACTGGAAGAAGACACATGGGACGTGTGAATGGTAGTGGGGGTGGTGACTGCAGGTGAGCGGGGTGTGGTGGTGGGTGTGCTGGTGATGGACGTAGTGGCTGAGGATGTTGTGCATGCAGGTGTGAGTGGAGACGAGACAGGGAGCGAGGAGGGAGATGAGGAGGATGGGGACACAGTGGAGGCAGTGGATGTTGGTGTGTCTGCATGTGTCTGATGCTTGCGTGAGTGCCTGTGGGATGTGTGGTGCTTATGTTTGCCAGAGCTTCCCTTGTGTGTTGAAGTGTGTGCATGCTGGTCTGATGGTGTGCTTGGGATAGGCTGAGGTACAGGGGTTTGGGTCTGGGTGGAGGAAGTTGGAGGGGGGAGGGTAGAGACAGGGACAATGGCTGCCATCATTGCTGAGGCCAAATCTGAAAAGCTCGCTGTTGGGCTGTCTGACCAGAGTGAATGCCCTCCAGGTATGCATTGGTTTGTTGCAACTGCCTCTCTACACCCTGGATGGCATTCGAAATGGTAGACTGCCCAACAGTGAGGGACCTGAGGAGGTCAATGGCCTCCTCACTGAGGGCAGCAGGGGTAACAGGGGCAGGGTCTGAGGTGCCTGGGTCGAAGGAGATGCCCACCCTCCTGGGTGAGAGGGCACGGGACACACGCTGAGGGGCTGCTGGGAGGGCGGTGCTGGTAGGGGGTGTGGCGGCTGTACCTGTAGATGCGGGGGACACAGATGGGCCCGCCACCGAAAGGGAGCTCACATCAGAGGAGGAGTCCGTATCGCTGGTGTCAGCTCCTGTCCCCGCCGTGGAGCTCCCTTCTCCCTCCGTCCCACTGGTGAATTCAGACTCTGTAGTGTTGCCGTCCAGGGCCATGTGGGATGCTGCTCCCTCCTGCTCCGCTGCCACTGCTCCTCCGCCTGATGATGCTAATGCACATAAGAACAGGGAGACCACAAAAAGGGGGGGGGAGACAGAAGAAAGACATGTTGAGTGCATGCAATACCACTACTGTTGGCAAACACTACAGACACAGAAGCTCCCTGCACTCCGCCGCACAGTTGGAGTTCCCTATTCAATCCCAGGGACATGGATTACAAGGCTATGCCCCATTGCTGCACACATGGATGTCACAGGAGCCTGACTAGGTGTAGTTGGCACTGTACACAGGTTGGGTGGGGTGAACACAGAGCCTGCCTTAAGAAGGGTCCTTGCTTACTAAACTTGTCCTGGCCTAGGGGAACCCACAGCCCACCTCCCCCACCCAGACACCTACAATGCGCGCTGAATCAGCAGAATGAGAGTGTACTCACCCCCTTGTGGCTGCTGTGATGCCCTCAAGCGCCCATCCAGCTCCGGGTACGCCACTGCCAGGATCCTGAACATCAGGGGGGTCATGGTGCGACGGGCACCCCTCCCACGTTGGGAGGCCATCCCCAGCTGGGCCTCCGCCGTCTTCTTGCTCCAGCGGCGAATGTCCTCCCATCTTTTCTGGCAGTGGGAGCTCTGTCTGTGGAAGACGCCCAGGGTCCAGACTTCCTTGGCGATGGCACGCCAAATGTCCTTCTTCTGGTGGGCGCTGACCTACATGAATAGTACAGGGGAAAAATCGAAGTTATTACCGTCCGCACCGTCACAGTCATTGGCCCGCATCCCTACCCTTGCCATGACGCACATGCACTCACCGCCGTTTCATGCACGCCTCATTCTCACCCCCCCACTTATCTTTCATGCACACCACTCCACACAGGCATTGCCCATACAGCATGCTCACAGTGTACTTACCTGTTTGTCTAGAGGACCGTAGAGTAGCGTGTACTGGGGGGAGACCCCATCCACGAGTTTCTCCAACTCCTCCGTGCTGAAGGCAGGGGCCCTTTCCCCAGATACACGAGCCATTGTATCTTCCAGACCGAGGTCACAGCAGCACTTGCAGTGTAGGTCCTCTCCTGTGGAAGATCAGCTATCAAGTGATTGAACAGAGAGAAAATGCCGGTCACGTCCACGGCGGTGTGTACCATCACCTCCGGCGTACATCGTCATTGGCTCCTGGGACCCATAGGGTCCAATGTTAACCAATTCATGATTGCGCCGCAGTCTTCGACCGCCTACCGCAATGGTGTACAACGCCAGCGCAGTTACCTCATATCCCCTTGTCCCACTTTACAGGTCATGGGTCCACATGGCATTATTTTGGACTGCATCACACAAATTTAGGCCTTGCCTAAACACTTATACAGGCATATGTCGTTTTGCTAATATTTTCAGAGTAAGCTGTGTTTACGTACCTCAGAGTTGGTTGACTCTCTGCTCGCTGTTCTCCTCCATAGGCACCGTCCGCTGGGGCATGTGAGGAGATGGCGGCATGCTCTGGTGTACAGACCGCTGGTGGACCTGTCGACAATGGAGGAGCAACATGTGATCATCACCTACAGACTTGATCGTGCCACAATCCGGGAACTGTGTGCCCAGTTGGAGCCAGACCTGATGTCAGTTATCCGCCATCCCAAAGGAATCCCCCCTCAAGTGCAGGTGCTGTCAGTACTCCATTTCCTAGCAAGTGGGTCATTTCAAACTACAGTGGCCGTAGCATCAGGGATGTCCCAGCCTATGTTTTCCCATGTGTTGTCCAGAGTGTTGCCTGCCCTGCTGAAACACATGTGGAGCTACATCGTTTTCCCTCAGGTGGAGGATTTGCCGACAGTGAAAGGTGATTTCTATGCCCTGGGACATATCCCCAACATCATAGGTGCCATTGATGGGAAACATGTGGCCTTGGTCCCCCCCCGCAGGAGTGAACAGGTGTACAGAAACCGGAAGAGTTACCATTCGATGAATGTGCAGATGGTGTGTTTGACAGACCAGTACATCTCCCATGTGAATGCAAACTTCCCTGGCTCAGTGCATGACGCTTACATTCTGAGGAATAGCAGCATCCCTTATGTGATGGGGAAACTCCAGAGGCACCGTGTGTGGCTATTAGGTGAGGACATGGACCCAATACAGTGTGAATAGTTGTCTGGTTCTGTCCCTATGAGTTAGTGTGTGTCTAACAGTTGTCCCTCAACATTTGCAGGTGACTCTGGTTACCCCAACCTGTCATGGCTACTGACCCCAGTGAGGAATCCCAGGACAAGGGCAGAGGAATGCTACAATGAGGCCCATGGGTGAACTAGGAGGATTATAGAGAGGAACTTCGGCCTCCTGATGCCAGGTTCTGGTGCCTCCATATGACAGGTGGTTCCCTATTCTACTCACCAAAGAAGGTATGCCAGATCATCGTGGCCTGCTGTATGCTTCACAACTTGGCTTTGCGACGACAGGTTCCTTTTCTGCAGGAGGATGGTCAAGATGGAGGTGTTGTGGCAGCTGTGGAGCCTGTGAACAGTGAAGACGAGGAAGCAGAAGAAGAGGACATAGACAACAGGAACACAGTGATCCTGCAATACTTCCAGTGAGACATAGGTAAGAAGACAACCCTGCCTGCTACATCTGATTTAATTCTACTACCTCTCATCTGTCTGTCATTTTCACCCAGTGTATGGTCACTGAGTTGTCACTTTCCCTTACGATTTCACAGATGTGGGTCCCACTGTGTGACATCTGCTTTGTTTCCGCATGGACTAGAGCTGTGTGACATAGGTATGTTGACATTACATTTGATATAGCATTTGCCACTGTAATTGCTAGTACACAATTTCGAAATCACAGACAGACTCCTGATTGTTTTGTGATTTAAGGGTGTTTATTTAAGTGCTCAATATTGGAGGGTGTTGTAAAATGGTCAGGGGTGATGGTGGAGGAATGTCCATGGCAGAGTCCAGTCTATCAGTCTCACAGGTGCATTGTCCAAAGGGGCATAGGAAGTGGAGCTGGGGCAGTTTAAGGATGGACAGGGTGACACAGTGGAACAGAACAATGACATTCAGGGTGGTCTCATTTCTTGGTGTGGGTCTTGGCATTGTTCTCTGTCTTTGTCCTGGATCTCAGGGACCGCTTGTGGGGTGGTTCTCCATCTGCAGGGGGTGGGGTGCTGCTGTGGTGGTCCTGTGGCGGTGCCTCCTGTCCACTAGTGCTGGCAGAGGTGGTAGGCAGTTCATCGTCCATGCTAGTGTCAGGGGCCCCTTGTTGTGCCACGGTGTCCCTCCTAGTGTTCACGAGTTCCTTCAGCACCCTACAATGGTGCCCAGGGTTGAATTGATGGATTTGAGTTCCTCCCTGAACCCCAAATACTGTTCCTCCTGCAGCCGCTGGGTCTCCTGAAACTTGGCCAGTACCGTTGCCATTGTCTCCTGGGAATGGTGTTAGGCTCCCATGATGTTGGAGAGGGCCTCGTGGAGAGTGGGTTCCCTGGGCCTGTCCTCCCCCTATCGCACAGCAGCCCTCCCAGTTCCCCTGTGTTCCTGTGCCTCTGTCCCCTGAACCGTGTGCCCACTACCACTGCCACAGGTCCCTGGTGTTGTTGGGGTGGTGGGTTAGCCTGGGTTCTCTATAGTGGTGGACACACTGCTGATTGACGTGTCCTGGGGACAGAGGTATGGGCCCGCTGGGTGGGTGCTGTGCTGGTGTTTCCAGAGGGGGGAAGCTCTGTAGTGGCCCGTGCCAGTGTGAGAGGAACGGACTATCCCGAGGTCCCAGATGGGCCGGGGGTCCAGACTTCCTTGGCGATGGCACGCCAAATGTCCTTCTTCTGGTGGGCGCTGACCTACATGAATAGTACAGAGGAAAAATAGAAGTTATTACCGTCCGCACCGTCAAAGTCATTGGCCCGCATCCCTACCCTTGCTATGACCCACATGCACTCACCGCCGTTTCATGCACGGCTCATTCTCAGCCCCCACCTATCTTTCATGCACACCACTCCACACAGGCATTGCCCATACAGCATGCTCACAGTGTACTTACCTGTTTGTCTAGAGGACCGTAGAGTAGTGTGTACTGGGGGAGGACCCCATCCACGAGTTTCTCCAACTCCTCCGTGCTGAAGGCAGGGGCCCTTTCCCCAGACACACGAGGCATTGTATCTTCCAGACTGAGGTCACAGCAGCACTTGCAGTGTAGGTCCTCTCCTGTCGAAGATCAGCTATCAAGTGATTGAACAGAGAGAAAATGGCAGTCACGTCCACGGCGGTGCGTACCATCACCTCCGGCGTACATCGTCATTGGCTCCTGGGACCCATAAGGTCCAATGTTAACCAATGCAAGATTGCGCCGCAGTCTTCGAAGGCCTACCGCAATGGTGTACAACGCCAGCGCAGTTACCTCATATCCCCTTGTCCCACTTTACAGGTCATGGGTCCACATGGCATTATTTTGGACTGCATCACACATATCTAGGCCTTGCCTAAACACTCATACAGGCATATGTCGATTTGCTAATATTTTCAGAGTAAGCTGTGTTTACGTACCTCAGAGTTGGTTTACTCTCTGCCCGCTGTTCTCCTCCATAGGCACCGTCCGCTGAGGCATGTGAGGAGATGGCGGCATCCTCTGGTGTACAGGCCGCTGGTGGACCTGTCGACAATGGAGGAGCAACATATGATCATCACCTACAGACTTGATCGTGCCACAATCCGGGAACTGTGTGCCCAGTTGGAGCCAGACCTGATGTCAGTTATCCGCCATCCCAAAGGAATCCCCCCTCAAGTGCAGGTGCTGTCAGTACTCCATTTCCTAGCAAGTGGGTAATTTCAACTTCAGTGGCCGTAGCATCAGGGATGTTCCAGCCTATGTTTTCCAACGTGTTGTCCAGAGTGTTGCCTGCCCTGCTGAAACACATGTGGAGCTACATCGTTTTCCCTCAGGTGGAGGATTTGCCTACAGTGAAAGGTGATTTCTATGCCCTGGGACATATCCCCAACATCATAGGTGCCATTGATGGGACACATGTGGCCTTGGTCCCCCCCGCAGGAGTCAACAGGTGTACAGAAACCGGAAGAGTTACCATTCGATGAATGTGCAGATGGTGTGTTTGACAGACCAGTACATCTCCCATGTGAATGCCAACTTCCCTGGCTCAGTGCATGACGCTTACATTCTGAGGAATAGCAGCATCCCTTATGTGATGGGGAAACTCCAGAGGCACTGTGTGTGGCTATTAGGTGAGGACATGGACCCAATACAGTGTGAATAGGAATAGGAATAGGAATAGGAATAGGAATCCCAGGACAAGGGCAGAGGAATGCTACAATGAGGCCCATGGGCGAACTAGGAGGATTATAGAGAGGAACTTTGGCCTCCTGATGCCAGGTTCCGGTGCCTCCATATGACAGGTGGTTCCCTATTCTACTCACCAAAGAAGGTATGCCAGATCATCGTGGCCTGCTGTATGCTTCACAACTTGGCTTTGCGACAACAGGTTTCTTTTCTGCAGGAGGATGGAGGTGTTGTGGCAGCTGTGGAGCCTGTGGACAGTGAAGACGAGGAAGCAGAAGAAGAGGACATAGACAACAGGAACACAGTGATTCTGTAATACTTCCAGTGAGACACAGGTAAGAAGATAACACTGCCTGCTACATCTGATTTAATTCTACTACCTCTCATCTGTCTGTCATTTTCACCCAGTGTATGGTCACTGAGTTGTCACTTTCCCTTACGATTTCACAGATGTGGGTCCCACTGTGTGACATCTGCTTTGTTTCCGCATGGACTAGAGCTGTGTGACATAGGTATGTTGACATTTGATATAGCATTTGCCACTGTAATTGCTAGTACACAATTTCGAAATCACAGACAGACTCCTGATTGTTTTGTGATTTAAGGGTGTTTATTTAAGTGCTCAATATTGGAGGGTGTTGTAAAATGGTCAGGGGTGATGGTGGAGGAATGTCCATGGCAGAGTCCAGTCTATCAGTCTCACAGGTGCATTGTCCAAAGGGGCATAGGAAGTGGAGCTGGGGCAGTTTAAGGATGGACAGGGTGACACAGTGGGACAGAACAATGACATTCAGGGTGGTATCATTTCTTGGTGGGGGTCTTGGCATTGTTCTCTGTCTTTGTCCTGGATCTCAAGGACCGCTTGCGGGGTGGTTCTCCATCTGCAGGGGGTGGGGTGCTGCTGTGGTGGTCCTGTGGCGGTGCCTCCTGTCTACTAGTGCTGGTGGAGGTGGTAGGCAGTTCATCGTCCAGGCTAGTGTCAGGGGCCCCTTGTTGTGCCACAGTGTCCCTCCTAGTGTTCACAAGTTTCTTCAGCACCCCTACAATGGTGCCCAGGGTGGAATTGATGGATTTGAGTTCCTCCCTGAGCCCCAAATACTGTTCCTCCTGCAGCCGCTGGGTCTCCTCAAACTTGGCCAGTACCGTTGCCATCGTCTCCTGAGAATGGTGTTAGGCTCCCATGATGTTGGAGAGGGCCTCGTGGAGAGTGGGTTCCCTGGGCCTGTCCTCCCTCTATCGCACAGCAGCCCTCCCAGTTCCCCTGTGTTCCTGTGCCTCTGTCCCCTGAACCGTGTGCCCACTACCACTGCCCCAGGTCCCTGGTGTTGTTGGGGTGGTGGGTTAGCCTGGGTTCTCTGTAGTGGTGGACACACTGCTGATTGACGTGTCCTGGGGACAGAGGTATGGGCCCGCTGGGTGGGTGCTGTGCTGGTGTTTCCAGAGGGGGGAAGCTCTGTAGTGGCCCGTGCCAGTGTGAGGGGAACCGACTATCCCGAGGTCCCAGATTGGCCAGGCTGGTCATCTTGATCCAGTTGGACAGAGCTGCTGTCATCACTGTGGGCCTCTTCTGTGGGTGGAGTGGACATATCTGGACCCTCCTGTCCGGTGACGTTGGGTAGGGGTCCTGCAGGGGTGTAAAGGCATGATTATTGCATCTGTGTGTGCCATCATGTGCAATTGGTGGGTGACCGTGTACCCCAGTGCTTGCATTCCTGTGTAGGACCTTGTGTGATGATGGTTTAGGGGGGTGTATGGGTATGTGCAGTGGCCATGCTTTGGTGATGGGTGTCCATGCTTTGTTGTTGCATGCAGGGCTTGGGTTTGGGATGTGTGGTTTGTGATATTGGGACATCTGTGAGGAGTTGGAGTGAGGGGTGTGAGGGCGAGGATGGGGGCATGTGATGGCATGCAGGTGGGGGGGTGAAAGTAGTGAAGAGTGACTTACCAGAGTCCATTCCTCCACCTACTCCTGCGAGGCCCTCAGTATGCAATATAGCCAAGACCTGCTCCTCCCATGTTGTCAGTTGTGGGGGAGGAGGTGGGGGTCCGCCGCCAGTCCTCTGAACCACAATGTGATGTCTTGAGACCACGGAACGCACCTTCCCCCATAGGTCGTTTCACCTCTTCCTGATGTCATCCCTAGTTCTTGGGTGCTGTCCTACTGCGTTGACCCTGTCCATGATTCTTCGCCATAGCTCCATCTTTCTAGCTATGATGGTGTGCTGCACCTGTGATCCGAATAGCTGTGGCTCTACCCGGATGATTTCCTCCACCATGACTCCTCCTCAGAACCTAGGGTGTCTTTGCGGGGCCATGAGATGGTGTGGGTGATGTGTGGGGTGGCGTGTGTTGTGATTTGTCAGGTGATATTTAGAGGTGTGTTGTGTGAGGTGCTTGGATGTTGTGTGCGTGATGGTGTTGAGTGCCTGTGGATGCTAGTTTGTAGATGGTGGTGTCTCTCTCTGGCCTTCAGTCGCAATTCTGGTTTGTGGGTGATGTGGATGTGTATTTTATATTGTATTGGATGTGTGGGAGTGGTGTGTGTATGTGTATCAGGTGTGTGTATTTGGAATTGTCCAATGTGGATGTGTTTTGTAAATGTGTGTGTATTTTGAGCGCGGCGGTGTGTACCGCCAATGGAATACAGCGGTTGAAATACCGCTGCGTGGATTCGTGGGTCGTGATAGTGTGGACGTATTCCTGTTGGCGTGACGGTGGAGGTTTTGTTATCGCCAGTTCATCACTGACCTTTGGTGTGGCGGACTTGTGTGGGTGTCTGGATTTTGGCGGATTCCGGGCTTTGGGTCATAATGACCATGACGGAATTCCGCGGCCGCGGTGGTGTGTGCTTTTTGCTTTGCTGAAAAGGACAGCTGCCTTGCTGTTGCCATGCTGCCTTGCTGCCCTCTCCAAGGGCTTGGATTGAGCTTGCCTTTTGTTTCTGAAGTCTCAGGGTCAAAAAGACTTCATTTCTGTAAAGAACTCCTTGTGCGGCGAAAAATCGACGCACAGCCTGTCGGAATCGATGCACAGCCTGCACCGCGGTGAGAAAAACACTGCACACAGAACCGGAACGATGCAGCCCAGCTCCCTGAGTCGAGATTGACACAGCGCCAGCGTTGCGACTGGAAATTTGACGTACGGCCAACTGGATCGACAGATAGCTGAGCCGCAATGATACAGCCCGAATTCCTGTGAGAGGAATCAATGCAGTGCCTGCCGTGTGACAGAAATTTCCCCACATCGCCCACCAGATTGACACATCTCCTGTGACTTTGTCCTGCACGCCCAGGAATTTCTCTGCATTTTCCCTGGGGCATCCAAATACCCCGCAACCTGATGAGTATCCAAGTCAATGCGCCAGAAATCGACGCAAGGCCCTTGCTATGTGAAAAAATATCGATGCATCATCTGTCTGCGCCTGGAGTTTACACTGTGTTATTGCATTACTCATTGTTCAAATACTTTACACATTGCCTTCTAAGATAAGCCTGACTGGTCAGCACCAAGCTACCAGAGGGTGGGCACAGGATAATTTGGATTGTGTGTGACTCACCCTGACTAGAGAGAGGGTCCTTGCTTCGATAGGGGGTGTCACAGTGTCCTTTCCTCAGGATCTGCACAACGCCGAACAACAGGCCCACCTTCCGGTGTAACCAACTCAGAAAGCTATTATAGCACATAGTTATGGTGAAGCCAGTCGGAGGAAGGGAATTAGGGTAGGGAACAGCAGGGAGAGAGATCTGAAAAGGAAAAATGGTTAAGCATGTATGTATATACTTGTTCATAACAGCATTAACATTCAATTATATATTTAGACAAAGGTGTCTCCGTGAATGCAAATGTTGAGACCCTTATGGAATAAACAAAGGTGTCTTAGTGGATGCAAGATCTGAGACCCTTATGGAATAAACAAAGGCGTCTCCATGAATGCTAGAGTTGCGACCCTTATGGAATAGACAAAGGCGTCTCCGTGAATGCAAGTGTTGAGACCCTTATGGAATGGACAAAGGCGTCTCCATGTGTGCAAGAGTTGAGACCCTTATGGAATAGACAAAGGCATCTCTATAGATGCAAGTGTTGAGGCCCTTATGGAATAAACAAAGGCATCTCCGTGAATGCAAGAGTTGAGACCCTTATGGAATAGACAAAGGCGTCTCCGTGAATGCAAGTGTTGAGACCCTTATGGAATAGACAAAGGCATCTCCGTGTGTGCAAGAGTTGAGACCCTTATGGAATAGACAGAGGTGCCTCTGTGGATGCAAGTGTTGAGACCCTTATGGAATAGACAAAGGCATCTCCATGTGTGCAAGAGTTGAGACCCTTATGGAATAAACAAAGGCGTCTCCATGAATGCAAGAGTTGAGACCCTTATGGAATAGACAAAGGCGTTTCAGTGAATGCCAGAGTTGAGACTCTTATGGAATAGACAAAGGCGTCTCCATGAATGCAAGTGTTGAGACCCTTATGGAATAGACAAAGGCATCTCTGTGTGTGCAAGAGTTGAGACCCTTATGGAATAGACAAAGGCATCTCCGTGTGTGCAAGAGTTGAGACCCTTATGGAATAGACAAAGGCGTCTCCGTGGATGCAAGTGTAGAGACCCTTATGGAATAGACAAAGGCGTCTTCGTGAATGCAAGTGTTGGAACCCTTATGGAATGGACAAAGGCATCTCCGTGTGTGCAAGAGTTGAGACCCTTATGGAATAGACAAAGGCATCTCCGTGTGTGCAAGAGTTGAGACCCTTATGGAATAGACAAAGGCGTCTCAGAGGATGCAAGTGTTGAGACCCTTATGGAATAAACAAAGACGTCTCAGTGAATGCAAGAGTTGAGACTCTTATGGAATAGACTAAGGCATCTCCGTGAATGCAAGAGTTGAGACCCTTATGGAATAGACAAAGGCGTCTCCGTGGATGCAAGAGTTGGGACCCTTATGAAATAGACACAGGCGTCTCCATGGATGCAAGTGTTGAGACCCTTATGGAATAAACAAAGGCGTCTCCGTGAATGGAAGAATTGGTAGAATCATGATACTTCAAGATGTCGTGAGCATTAGACAAAACTGGGTGTGGCCCTTCTCTGAGTCATGGAACAAGAACAATTGGTAGAACCATGATACTTCAGGATGTCATGAGCGTTAAACAAAACTGGGCGTGGCCCGTCTCTGAATCATGGAAAAAGAACAATTAGTAAAACCATGATACTTCAGGATGTCGTGAGCATTAAACAAAACTGGGCGTGGCCCTTCTCTGAATCATGGAACAAGAACAATTAGTAAAACCATGATACTTCAGGATCTCGTAAGCATTAAACAAAACTGGGCGTGGCCCTTCTCTGAATCATGAAACAAGAACAATTAGTAAAACCATGATACTCCAGGATGTCGTGAGCATCAAACAAAACTGGGCGTGGCCCTTCTCTGAATCATGGAACAAGAACAATTAGTAAAACCATGATACTCCAGGATGTCGTGAGCATCAAACAAAACTGGGCGTGGATGTTGTGAGCATCAAACAAACTGGGCATGGCCCTTCTCTGAATCATTGAACAAGAGCAATTAGTAAAACCATGATACTTCAGCATGTCGTGAGCATCAAACAAAACTGGGCGTGGCCCTTCTCTGAATCATGGAACAAGAACAATTAGTAAAATCATGATACTTCAGGATGTCGAGAGCATTAAACAAAACTGGGCGTGGCCCTTCTCTGGATCATGAAACTAGAACAAACTGAGACCTCTGAACCTTGAAAAGGCAAGAGCTTGGACCATGGTCATACTCTGAACATCAATTATGCAACTACTATGCATTCATAAACATAAAATGTTTGGTCTCAGTCTAGAAATTCGCAAAGACCTAAATATGTATATCACACATCATCAAAGACTTAAATATGTCTCTCACATATTTTGCTTCCAAAAACAATGAAACTATGATTTGCTTATCTTTGAAATGTTTTCACATTTGCCACCTAGGCCTGAGAGCTTTACTCATGTAAACTGAAGCGCCTTGATTATTGGACCAAGGGTGCTTTACTCATGTGAACTGAAGTGCTTTGACCAAACGTGGTGCATAGACATTTTTCTCAGGTTCCCATGAGTCCTTTTCCGGTCCATATTCCTTCCAGGACACTAAGGGCCATATTTATACTTTTTGACGCAAAACTGCGCTAACGCAGTTTAGCGTCAAAAAATTTAGCGCCGTCTAACGCCATTCTGAAGCGCCATGCGGGCGCCGTATTTATTGAATGGCGTTAGCCGGCGCTACCAGACCGGCGCTGCCTGGTGTGCGTGGAAAAAAAACACGTACACCAGACAGCGCCGGCGTAGGGGGAAAATGGCGTATGGGCGTCTTAAAATGGGGCAAGTCAGGTTGAGGCAAAAAAATCGTCTTAACCCGACTTGCGCCATTTTTTAACGACGCCCATCCCCCATCAACATGACTCCTATCATTGTAAAGATAGGAGTCATGCCCCCTTGCCCAATGGCCATGCCCAGGGGACTTCTGTCCCCTGGGCATGGTCATTGGGCATAGTGGCATGTAGGGGGGCACAAATCAGGCCCCCTTATGCCACAAAAAAAAATAAAAAAATACTTACCTGAACTTACCTTAATGTCCATGGGATGGGTCCCTCCGTCCTTGGGTGTCCTCCTGGGGTGGGCAAGGGTGGCAGGGGGGGTCCCTGGGGGCAGGGGAGGGCACTCTGGGCTCATTTTGAGCCCACTTGTCCCTTAACGCCATGCCTGACCCAGGCGTTAAAAAGCGGCGCAAATGCGCCGTTTTTGGCCACGCCCACTCCCGGGCGTCATTTTTGCCCGGGAGTATAAATACCACGTAAAGGCCTGGGAGTCATTTTTTAAGACGGGAATGCCTCCCTTGCATATCATTAACGCAAGGAAGGGGTTCACGCTAAAAAATGACGCCCACTCCGGGCACTTTGGCGCCCGAAGCGTCTAACGCCATAGTATAAATATGGCGTTAGTTTGCGTTAGTTTAGCGTCGAATTTGCGTCGAAAAAAACGACGCAAATTCGGCGCAACCAGAGTATAAATACGGCCCTAAATACCCAAGGGAAGATCTACGATATCCAGAGTTTAGGATAGATCGTACCTCATACTCACAATGGCCTTGGCCTAATGGAGGATCATGTTTCGGAAGTGAAGTGTGAAACACTTGATGAATTTTTAAGGACGATGGCAACATTAGTTTGTATGTTGCAGGGTTCACCTGTCAAAGCCCTTCATAGGCCCTTATGAATTTTGGATGGAACATATTTTCATTCTTGACCACAATTTCTGGTGTGGTTTGGGCAGAAGCAGGCAGCCTGACAGGTAAAATGAGGGGATGGTGTCCACGTGAGCCATAGAAAGGAGTTGAGTCTATAGAAAAAAGGTGGGAGTTGTTGTGTGCCAGCTCTGCTACAGCTTGAATCTTTTTCTTAGTCATTAGCACGCCATTAGCTCTGGGCTCAAAAAACAACAGAGAAGCTGGTAGTGATCTTGATAATCTAATTAGTTTGTTGACTAAGCATTGATTGAGATATTCTCGTAAAACTTGGTTCTTTTTCTCATAGAAGACATCAGTATATTCTGAGCACTATTTTTGCAGGTGGCTGTGGCAACAGAATTTTGGGGATTTTCCTTTTTGTCTTCTCTTGGTAGAAGACACTTATCTAGGCAAGAAGATGAAGAAGGATGTAAAACCTGGTTGCGCCAGTCTATACTTGGATTGTGTAACACTAACCTCAGTATTCCTGTCATCTTTGCAAATTATTCTTATTCATGAGGTTTGCATAGTTACTGGGCCTCCTGCAAATTCACTACCATCAACTGCATGAATAATTTCAGGGACCTTTTTCTTTATACTGGGTATCTGTGAATTTAGTGCTGTTTGTTGACCCACAAAATTTTGATTGTTCCTGACTCTATTAAAACCTGTACAGTTTGTGGTTCTAGGATTCAGAAATATTTGGTATGGTGATTTGTGCAAGAACACACTGAAGGGATTGCAAATTTGCCCAAGAGATCCCCTTCGTTTTTTCTTGGGCTCTTTAGTGTTTCCTCTGGCCAAGTGGTTTCCACCACTAACTGATTGAAATGTGATAAACATGTTATCAAGTCTTTGTTTCCTTGACGTAATCTTAGTAACTCTTTGTTTTCACTAAAGGAACTGTCCAAATAGCGGCATCACTAGTCCGGTATGATAAGAAGAATACAATCCTAGATTATGGGTCCGGAAAAGCACAAGGACAACAAGTAAAATGCAATTCCACCTGTGTGAGGAAACACTGAACATTATCAACGAAATTGTCTAAAAAAAAAAGAAATGATTCAGTTAGATCACTTTGCACTTGATTAATTACCTGTATAAGAGTATTTTGAGGTGGCCATCTTGATCAGCTGATGTACAGACCGAGAGGGAAGTATAAACTCGTGGGCTCGCTATTTTGTCACAGTGTCCTTTCCTCGGGATCTGCACGCCGCCGAACAACAGGCCCACCTTCCGGCGTCACCAAATCAGAAAGCTATTATAGCACAGAGTTATGGTGAAGCCAGTCAGGGAGAAGGGAATTAGGGTAGGGAACAGCAGGGAGAGAGATCTGAAAAGCAAAAATGGTTAAGCATGTATGTATATACTTGTTCATAACAGCATTAACATTCAATTATACATTTAGACAAAGGCGTCTCCGTGAATGCAAGTGTTGAGACCCTTGTGGAATAAACAAAGGTGTCTTAGTGGATGCAAGTGTTGGGACCCTTATGGACCCTTATGTCTCTCACATATTATGCTTCCAAAAACAATGAAACTATGATTTGCTTATCTTTGAAATGTTTTCACATTTGCCACCTAGGTCTGAAAGTTTTACTTATGTAAACTGAAGCGCCTTGATTATTGGACCAAGGGCGCTTTACTCATGTGAACTGAAGCTCTTTGATTGCTTTGCCAAGGGTGCTTTACTCCTATGAACTAAAGCACTTTGAATGTTGTGCCAAGGGCGCTTTACTCCTGTGAACTGTAGCACTTTGAATGCTGTGCCAAGGTCGCTTTACTCCTGTGAACTGAAGCGCTTGATTGATGTGGCAAGGGCGCCTTACTCCTGTGAACTGAAGCGCTTAATTGCTGTGCCAAGGGCGCTTTACTCCTGTGAACTGAAGCGCTTTGAATGTTGTGCCAAGTGCGCTTTACTCCTGTGAACTTAAGCGCTTTGAATATCATGCCAAGAGCGCTTTACTCCTATGAACTGAAGCGCTTTGATTGCTGTACGAAGGGCGCTTTACTTCCTGTGAACTGAAGAGCTTTGAATGTTGTGGCAAGTGTGCTTTACTCCTATGAACTGAAGCGCTTTGAATGTCGTGCCAAGTGCGCTTTACTCCTGTGAACTGAAGCGCTTTGAATGCCATGCCAAGTGCGCTTTAATCCTGTGAACTGAAGCGCTTTAAATCTCAGGCCCCAGGTGCTTTACCGTTGTGGCCTGAAACACTTTGCTCGTTATGCTAAGGGGTGCTTTACATTTTGGAAGTAGCGACTTCCTTCAAACTTAGATTCAGCAAGGCCTTACCGCTACGAGTACGGCCTACTAGTTTTTGAATGCACCATGGAAACAAGGACACTTCGGATGGATGACACTCTGCCATTCAGGAACTCTGCTCTTCTCCAGAGAAACCCCCACGAGGTCTGGCTGCATCGAAGTCTTCAAAATAATGAGCAACATGCTTGGGTGTGGCTGGGCTTTATAGGCCTGCCACACCCCAAGATGGCTGCTGCCTCTAAAAACATGCAAATTATAATCCCTTCATGGAATAGCCCTGATAAGTGCATCTTGTCTACCAATGACCTGAACCTGCAGCTCTATGAGCTTTGCCACACGGCAGATGACGTTGATGGCCACCTTTGGAGCAAGAGGGGATGACAGGTGAATGCGCAGAAAGCGCCGCAGAGCTGCGCAGCGAAGTTTCAGCGGGACATGGCCCGCGATGGTTCTATTCCTGACAGGGGGTAACCTGACTGCCAACCAAAGACCCCATTTCTAACACCGTCCAATACAAATTTAACATAGTCACCTTGGGTGGTGGGTACACTGGATGGGAGATGCATAGACAAGTAGATGTGTTGTAGCTGCCAATGTGACAGCTCAGTTGTAAGCATGTGATGAACATGTCAAGAGAGGGATTTGGAGGCAGGACAAAATCTCTAGGCCAACACACAATTTTTTATGTACACTCATAGGAAGACCCTGAGACCCAAGCATATGGCACATAAAGTAAGGAAGTACCCAAATATTTTTAATAATAATGAAACTAAACTAACAAGAATGAAGAACACCTATCCTAATCTAACCTAACCTATCCTAACTATACTTAACCAACAACTGACCCTTACTAACTTATGCTAAACTTACCTAACACATTTAACAACACACTCTAAACATTGGCCTGCACCCATCTTATATTACGAGAGACATGCAGCACAACATTGACTAAACTACACATATACTACCTGTATCTAAACAAATATATATTTTTGGGATTTTTTTTTTCAACAACACATAAATGCCCCAACATTACCTCCACCCACCTACCCACAAAGTAGCATGTAAATAGTAGAAAACCACCCCCCAAACCCACTTATCCTAACTAAACTACTAACCTAATCTAACCTGACATTAACCCCATCAAACCCACTTTAAGACATTATAACAAATGAGGAGGGTGGGGACAGAACTAGGGGTGACAGTTACAAAGCTAATTACATCTTTGCCCTCTTGAAGGTTTTTTAAAAAAAACTTTAGTCTCTTCGTGTTTACTACCACCTCCTTCTCCAGATTCTCCAACTTTTTCACAACCAGTGTGTTATTCCTCTGTAGATATTTGATCATATTCATGTCCATGGCAGCAGATGGTGTGGGCTGTGGTACAGACATGGACGGTGTACCAGCTGGGGCAGTAGTGGTGGTGGCAGCTGTGCCCCCCTGCACAGCTGTGGAGCTTCGTCCTTTCTGTGTGGCCAGTGTGGGTCCCCCTTGGGTGAATGCCTGCCATTCCCCGGTGGCTCTCCCTCTGCGATATTGGAGTGCTATCCTCCGGAACCCAGATTCCACGTCCAGAATATGCCTATAGCGGCCTGCCCTCTTCTGAAACGCCAGCAGATCCTCATTGTTCATGTTGCCTGCTGTTAAATTGAGAAAGGCAACCATCAGTGCCAGCATTGTGTGGAGTATGTACAGATTATTAGCTTATACTCTACATCTATTTGTACAAGCACTCCAACTCACATTCCGAAAAAAAACAATGGCCGTGATAAATACAACGACAAAGGTGTCTTAGCATCATTTCAGTGACACCAAAGCGATGCACAACAAGATTAGGAACCAAACCTAATTAGGTGTGCATTGATTTTGTGCCATGTGTAACAATGTAAAGGCAGCATCAACTTCACATAGATCAGAGTCAAAATTAATTATCGGTGTGAATTTTCAACCATACATCACCAGTAACTTGAAGATGTTATTTGGAGTATGGTATGCAGCTGGTAACCATAAAGGGTCAGTGTTGATAGTTACACATACAAGCCTGATCAATATGACTGTCACCTACACTCTGAGCATCACGTCTACCTGTTCCTCTCCCACTGTGCCCCAGGGGGGATTGCCATGCAACCCATCATCTCAACCGTCATGGTCATACATCAAGGCATGCCCACTCATACATGGAGTCAGGGAGTTGACCATATGTTAGGAGGGCTGCCAACTAGGAAGCTGGAATCTATAGGTCTATCACATCTACATTCATTTGTCCAGGTGTAGACACTCATCAATATCTGATCTGCCAGTACTATTCTTTACACACCGATATCCATGCCAGCACACTCCTGGCATTGACCTGCATGCATGCCTATTACATTCCACATAAGTGTTACGTAAATGGAGTACAAAATATGGAACACCACGCTGGGGGACAATTGCCCACCCCGTCCAAAATATACATTACAATACAGGGATGCACCAAATTCTGTTCAAAATGGTGCATAACTGCTTGGTGAGAATGACGGTGTGACCCAGTGTCAATATTCCCACAGCGCTGCACTTCATAGTCACATATGGGCATACATGTGGCTTGTCGTCACCTTGTTTGCACGATGCCGCACATTGAGCACCACAAGCCTCAGAAGACATGACTCTCTGCTCGTGCATGGGGAACATTTATATGGGACACAATGTCACCATCTAGCCTACTTTGATATCTGATGATTTGACAGCTTATCACATCTACCATTGTGTGCAACACACATGACTCACTCACACCAAACCCTCAATTACTACACAGGACAGACATTATCACACTTACTGGTTACATCTAGGTCCTTGAATCTTGCCACCTCACTGATGGTGTAGGGGCAGGTCCACCTGTAAGATATGGATGGAAAGCCATGCTTAGTGTCATACCATTGTCACTACTAGTGGACAGCATATTACAGTGTGTACTATTTTAGAGGAGTGAGCAAGTTATCCTGGTGTAAAACAGTGCAACAGACATACCAATGCAAACTCACAATGAAACTGACACTCACGTGAGTGAGAGCTACACATCTGCACACTTACACTGGGCCTGAGACTTATGTAGTGCTACACCCTGCAACAACCATATGTGGCCAATCTATAAAAGATGGAACACCATGGTATGAGGGGTAGTTGGGTGACAAATACATGGCACTACCCTGGTGCTTTGCAAGACAATAGGCTCAGGTATGCAGGCTTGTCCTGCAAGGCACCCACTGGCCAGTTGTGATGGACATGCATCTCAATTATTAGTCTGCAATGATCATGCATTGAGTAATCCATGATTGATGTGGCAAAGTTGTCTGATGGTATCAAATGCCCCGTTTATAGTGCCCCCTAAGGCGGGTAAGCCCCCTTTGCTAACATGATGGCAGGGATCATGTGTAAAATGATGAAAATGTAGCACTATACATGCATTGTGTTACTTTGTTGACTCAATCCAGTTAAATATGGTAGGCTGGCGGTGGCTTGGCGTATCATACATGACACCATGCCGGGGCACAGGTGTCTCCATGGCCACTGAAATGTGTGAGTTAGTGATGGCTGTGCATGACTCACCAGACATCTGACATGCATTGGTAAACTGGTAGGACATGTGAACTCTATGTCTAGACTGGTGCAGTTACACTTCATTCTGGCTGCATGCAACCCGTCCACATGCATTGCATGCAGCACTCCAACATATCTGCTACTGTCGTTCAAGAGTGGTGAACAGTAAATAGTATGCCAACGGGAGACTCACCAAGAGGGCCACCATTCACCACACCAAGATGATCAAGCAGATCCTACTCCCTGGCCACCAGATCTGTCCAGCGATGCTTCAGCTGATACTCAGTCCTGGTACTGCTAAATACTCTCTTCGGGTGGTGGAGTACCTTGCCCCACTGCAGCTGCCTCGCCTCAGCCCGGTAACCTTCAATTACCCAACCCCCCATCTCCAACATCATTGGCAGGTAGTAGGCTACCAGCCACAAGAAGCCGCCCAACGCCTCCTCTCCCATCCTTGTCAACCTCCCCCTCCAGACATATTTTCCAGGTACAGGTTGACGACAACAAAAAATAAAATGAATATAAAGGAAACTTAAGGAACAAAAATGAATCCCAACTAACCCAACTTATCATCCATCCCGGACAGACACCCCACAGTACAAGTACAATTATGGACAAAAAAACACACACATTTACTGACAATGGGCCAAAGTACAGTCAAAAATAAAAAAAAAAACACGACAGGAGGGACACCACAAGATACAAAACGCAGGAAAATCAAACCACCAACTTCAGGACACAACCACACAGTCAAAAGAGGCATAGACTATAAAGAGAAAGTGAAAGTACACCCACTGTAACATGTCTGTAAACAGGATTTCCTATTACATCACTTCCTGTCCCTGTGCATCACGTTTTCTCCTAAGCGTGTATTAATTTGACGCATATGATATTTGCGTGAGTATTTTGGACGCGTGACCTACGTGTGTTGTTTTTATTGATGCATTACCTTTATGCGTCAAATTAACAGAAAATCAGCATTGAGAAAAGTGAGAAGGTAGAATTCACGCTACGGGCCCATGGGTCATATACTTTGCATTTGCAGATGTTTTCAATGCATTTGCAACAATTGTTTTGAATCTATTCCTGATTGTGTGATTTTGTTCCATTGTCTATGGATGCACCCTATATCAACATATAAATGAAATGGGCTGTGCTTCAGTGTGGCATATTGTGTATGGCCACATGTGGTAGTCCATGCGAAATGTGATTTGGGTGTGATTGGTCTGTTACACCAATGTGTGTGTTACAGAGTCAACAGCATGCAAATATTTGCACGTCGTGTATATGTATGCATGTGTGACAACAGTGTATTCACACATGTATGGCAGTCTGTACAATGCATTAGTTCAGGTTTGTCATTGTGAATTGTGTTTACTTATGTGATGTGTGTAGTTTTTCTACAAAGCATAATATTTAAGACGACATACACTGCTAAGGCATTGTTGATGATGGCTGATAAATGCTACCTAGGAAATGTTACCTGACAACTGTCTCCGTATGTAGATTTTGAGTTTATGGTGACTTGTGTGTGGACTACACATATGTCTGACATGTATACATATTTGGTACATACTGTGATTGACACACTTTGCCTACATTCCACCCATATTATGTTTTGTCCACAAATGTTTAATTAAACTCATTATATTTAGCAATGATTGTTGTTTTTGTGTGATGGACCTTCACCTGTAGCTGCATATGTTCTCATACATTCTGATGTGCGTTCCACAGATGTGTCCTTGCAAAGTGTGAGGTCATGTGTACCCTGTGTCAGGATTGGGCCCCATGGCAGTGGCAGGACTGATTACCATGGATGTGCTACGCAGTCCCAAATTATTCCATTGGTTGTCATACCTGGGCTAATCATGATGGCCATTGTTACCAATGATGTCCCCCCGGTCACACATGCTCCATGCAGCCATTTTAACTCTCACACTGAGTTGTAACAATGGTCTGTTCAAACATAACTGTGTTTCTAAATTTTGACATCCACTGTCTCATGTGTGGGGCCCTTGTTTACCTCCTATTTGGGCATGTTCTAATTGTGTGTGATGAGCTATTGTCGTACATGTTGGCAAAGTGGATGTAATTCATATGTTGTGGTCCATAGATTGTGTCCTTCAGTTGTCACATTCAAGTGATGAGGCTATTTGTGATGTGTGTGATGGTAGCAGTACAATCTTACGCATCACATGTGATGTTGCTACAGTACTTTTCAGATTAGTGTTTGTAATATGCTCCCTCATTTTCTTCACTACCATCATCCTCCTCCTCCTCAGGCAGGTCATCATCCTGCTCATAAAAGGGGACGTTGATCTGCACACATATGTTGTGCAGGATAGCACATGTCATTGTGATCTTATAAACAATGTCTGGGGCATATAGGAGGCTGCCTCCTGTGATGTCCAGCCACCTGAATCTTGACTTCAGGATGCCAAATGTTCTCTCCCCATAGTCTGTGTCCTCCGATGTCCCTCATTATATACATGCTCCGCTGTGGTGCTTGGATTGGGAAATGGGGTCATTATCCATGGCTGTATACCATAAGCCTGAACCGCT
The DNA here is from genome assembly GCF_031143425.1 of Pleurodeles waltl. Classification (NCBI taxonomy): domain Eukaryota; kingdom Metazoa; phylum Chordata; class Amphibia; order Caudata; family Salamandridae; genus Pleurodeles; species Pleurodeles waltl. Next base: position 122,683,600 of record NC_090439.1, read on the forward strand.
GCAAAAGATTAAAGGAGTAAGTTGTTGTTAAGGCTTGCAACAGGTTTGTCATCTAGCATGGCAGTTGATATTGTGGGTTGGTTGTGACTCACATGTATTTGTGGTATGGTGTGAGTTCCTTGCCTTGTGTAAGGTCTTCTAAGCACTGGGTTGTTGGACATGACAATCTTGTGTTTGGCTCAAGGCCCTGGGACATATGATTTGTATTCCTAACAGATGGTCAGTATGTATGTGCCATGCGTTGTGTAGTGCACCTTTGTATCAGTGCGCTATCACTAGAGAAGCCATGACACATCCTCACAACACAATGGGGTCAGATGTGGTGGCAACATGGCATCACTACAGAGCCTGGGCATCCCTTCCATTTTGACATGTGTCATTGCAGATGATGTGCGACACTTATGCCCTTTGAAAAGGGTAAGTGACAATGCACAACGCATCTCCAAACTTGCCAGCACTGTCCTGCAACATTTTGACTATGCAAGAATGCCCCATGTGAGACATGTTACTGAGCAACCCTTTTTTGTCCCCTGTGCCAGTTGCTCATATGCAGCTGTGCACCTACACTACCAAACTTGTACCAGGGTACTTAGCTAGCTGCTCTGTGGAGGTGGATGTATCTGTGCAGGAGAGGACACCGTCTCATACATATGTTGTTTTGATGGACAACTGGCTCTTTCTGTGTGTGCAGCAGTATGCAGCATGTGTTGGTGGCACAATCATATGAGTTCAAAGCACAGTCTACTTCCTTATTGCAACCTGCAAATAGCTCCCCTGGAGCGGTGTTTGATGTTGGCACTACCTCTGGTTTTAGGTGACACCTACATCTGAGGCAGCATCATCATGCTATGTATCTTGTGGGGACAGACCTGCAGCAACACACATTGCACACCCCTTCCACGCTACATACTGCATGGGATGGTGGCCGATTTACAATGTGGCTTCAGGTCATTAATAGATGGTCATCTGCCAAGTTGTACATACAGTGCAGGCGATGACAATGGCACTATGGGCTTTTATATTGGACCCTTGGTGATCCGGAGTGTGAGCTATGAAGTGTCCAAGTGTGTGTATCCCATTGTTTCAGAATGATCAACATGACTACCAGTGTCTCTCCTATCTTATAACACAGGGTTCAGCATTTATACTGTCAACACATGCACAGGGCAGGCTATGGGATGGAGCTCAGCTACTTAGCAAATGTGTCCCTTGGCACATTGCATGTGAAGTCAGTGATGTCCTGTATTCTCCTACAGGGTCCCACTATGGCATCCATGATCTGCACTGTCTGACAGTGACTCTGCCCCATGGTGTGCCATTTATTGTATCTGGCACAGATATGATGGCATTGAGGGTCAGTCAGTGGGGCATGTGAAGTGGCACTACAGTAGGTGTGGTGCCACTTATCTCACATCTGACACATGGTATGTGATGGGCATTGATCTTGTATTCCTATGTGTGTCAGCCAATGTGTCAGGCAGATGTCTGTACACACTACAGGTAAGTCAGGTATGTGTTGATGAGATGTAGTTGGTGTGGGCAGCAGTTGTCTGGCATTTGACGTTTGTTCTGGCAGCGACTTGCATAGCATGATTTGAGGGATCTGTGCCAATATGGAACTTGCATAACATGAGCATGGAGTATGCTATTGCACATTGCTGTGCTATTCTTTGTTTGATGTACTGTGTGTGAAGTGTACGTAGCAGGCAACCTGTGGGCACTTGCAGTGGTCTGTGTAGTCCTTCTGTTAGTAAAGGGTACATGTCTGCACCTGTCATTCACGTGGTGTGCCTGTCAAGTAGTGGGTGTGTTACGTACATGTGTGTGTATGTGTTTGTGGTGTGCACTGAAAGTGCTGTAATACAGCATGGTGCATATGTGTTGTTACATGCACATGTGTGTTACCCTGGATATGTGTTAATGTACTGGTGGATGTCTTGTGTATCCTACAGGGTTGTGTGTTGTGTGTATATTGCTAGGTTTGTTGACTTACCCACAAGTAGGCCATTTCCATATTGTCCATCTTGGAATTGTTCATTGATCCTGCTGTTCCAGAATACGAAGGCCTCATGGACACTTCCAGGACAGTGGGCCAAAATGTTTATGAATAGTCCCCGGTGGTCCACTGCACAATAATGGAATGCGTCTGCTTGCTATTCCGGTATAAGAGCTCGGTTGCTGCAGGTAATACGAGCCGCACATGGGTGCAGTCAATTGCACCCAGCCCATGCGGGAAGCTATGGATTTGGTAGAACCCCTGTTTTGTCTCCTGCTGCTTTTGCTGGGTGTTGAGGAAGCTGATGCGGCAGGACCTCAGGGAGATTATTGCATCTAACACCTTTGGCAGGAATGCAGAGAATGACGGCTGTGAGACACCAGCAACTATGGCACCCGTTGTTTGGAATGAGCTACTTGCCAGTATGTGCAGGACAGCTAGCAGCTTTGTCACAGGTGGTATGTTGTGTGGGGTCTGCAGGCTAGCTGTGATTTGTGGCTCAATGTGGTGTAGCAGGTGTAGTATGGCTTGCCGGTTCAGACTGTAGGTCTTTATGATGTCCTGCTCCCTGAGCCTAAGGAGGGTTGTCCTGGTTCTGAAGAGCCTCTCCTGCCTTCTGCGTTGCCTTTGTGGACCGCGTTGTGGTGGTGGTGATTGCTGTAGTTGTTGCTGTCCTCTGCGTCGTCTCGCAAGCTGGATCAGTATCACCTCCATCTTCTCCTGTGGGTTGGTAATGTTGCTTCTGTGTATTTTCCTTGAGTACTGATGAGTTTGCCTTATTTTAACACCTGCTGTGACCCAGGCGTTAAATTTTGACACACATCGGAGTTAACGTCATATTTTGGGTCTGCCTCCTGACCGTGTGTCTTTTTTGCCCGGGTGAATAAATATGCCGCTAGGTGAATAGAGTTATTTTTGGGACGGGAATGCCTACCTTGCATCTCATTGATTCAAGGAGGTTTCGCGCATCTGAAAAATTACGTTAACACCAATATTTTGACGCTAGACGGGTCTAGCGTCAAAATATAAATTTGGCATTGAGTTTGCACTGAATTAGCGTAAAAAAATGATGCTAATTCAGCACAGAGTATAAATATGCCCCTTACTACTTAATACTTACCTCTGAAACCCATTACAACAGATGTTAAACATGTTTTAATTAATTTTTCAAATATTATTTAACATATTTTTATTGAGTATATAGTAAATATTTGTATTTATTTTACACACAAATTTATTTTATACTTTACACATTTTTTACAATATTGTTTGACATGTTTAACATTTTTAATATTTTTTTCTATGGGGAGAGAATCTTTTTTAATTTGCATTTGGAGGACATTTTTCTTATTGCTGCCTTCTATGTTGCCATCTATTGCTGTTGTTTGGGGTCTTTTTTTCAGAAAATGAGTTAAAGTTAGGTGCTGCTGTTCATCAGAACAGTTAAGTCTTTCTTCAAGGATTTTTTAAGGGTTTTGAGGGTAGGGTGAGTCTAGGATGGATGTTTAAAAGTTCAGAATATTGTCATTTGGGAGTTTAAATTACATTTAGATGTGTTTTTATTAGTGTGTTTCACTGTTTTGTTGTATCACAAGTTTTTTTACATTGTATTGCTAATGTACGATATGTTCTGTTAAAATATGTAATTTCACTTATGTTTTGATGATTAAGTGTAATGAATGTGTATATTTGGGAATGTAATGCATTGCAAGGGTGGGTATTTTTTTTTTCTTTACATCAATGAACTTCTTCAATGGGAATTTGGAATTTACAATATACTTTTTTTAAAGAAATTAATACAGTATTAGTTTATTATAAACCAATTATGTTTACTAAGATTTCCTTCTTTCAAGTTTCTGGAGTGGATCCTTTTTTAAAACACCTTTTTCATGGTACCTATGCACTTTTAACTGCTTTGAGGGATTTCGATTCAATTGTTCACATTTTTGCATTTGTTATTGAGCTTTTTCTAATTCTTTTCTTCTCTTTTATGGATTATTATTATTTGTTACATGGAAGAGGAGAATAATCTACAGCTGCAAAATTATTGGGGAATCATTACATCACCTTTGCGTTGACGGACGGACTGCCGCAACTTTGGCAGTCCGACTGCCCAATCACAGTCCTGGCAGGCAGTTCCACCAGGGGGCCGCTGTCCCCAATTGGAACATGGTTCCTGAGAACATTACAGCAGTCGGACTTGTTACAAGCCAGGGAGGCGCTGAACTCAGCGCTGCCTGGCTGATACAACCCCTCTTTCTGCCAGTCTTTTCATGGAGGGGACCCCCCATGAAAAGGCTGCTGGAAAGCCAGTACCTGTGAGCCACAGGGGAGCCTTTGCACTGCCCATGCCTGTAGCATGGGCAGTGCAGACACCCCCCTGCCTGGCACCGTCAGAATGCACACTGTCTGCTTTGCAGACACTGTGCATTCCGAGGGTGCTGGAGGGTTAGGATATTTGTCTCGGCTCCCTTAATTTTGCAGAGACCAATATCCTAACACTGTTCCCACCAGTCAGCCTGGTGGGAACATTATAATACTCTTACGGGAACATTACCACTATGGCAGTTGAGTCCCCCTCGTGAGTTTGGTGGTCCCGTGGTGGCACTTCCTAACTCATAATGAGGCCCTGAGTCTTACATTGCTTTTCGGCTGTGGGTGGGAAATGTTATGTATATATTGTATATCTCGTAATTATTTTTGTCTGTGGGTGGGAAATGTTATATATATATTGTTTATGTTATGTTTATGTTGGAATTTTGTTGGGGAGTTTGGATTATATGTTGTACATATTTAATGTGATGTTTGAATTTGAGTTTGTTAGTTGCTTAGTAATGTATTTTTTTAATTGTCAATATAAATTATTATATCAGTATTTATTTAATTTCTGATTTTATACAAGCATTTCACTGATGTAATAGAATATTCATATAATTATTCTAAAATAATACATCTGGGTTATTGATTTGGAGTATGTTGTTGTTTTGGAGGTTTTTGGTAGGTTTAAGTGTGTTTTAGAGGATGGATTTGGGTATTACTTCCAGGTAGTCTAGTCTTTTGTTATATACAAAGATTCAGGTTTTGCATTGTAGCATTTCCTACATTTTATATTTTGCTTGGTAAGCCTAGGGCCAGTTTAGGTAACAGATTGTTCTGTTGTTAGCTCTTGACAGCTTTGTACTTTTTGTATTGCTTCGATACATTTGCATAGTGTAGGCTAAATTCTGCCTACTGTGGACTGGAAGAAATTGTGCCAGCCCTCCACTATGTTGTCTTTTTTTTAATTCATGTGCCTGGGTGCTGTCATGGACATTCCACAATGGTATGTCGGCTTTAGCTTGGTGTCTATGTCCTGACCGACACAGCCTGCCAACAGATGACTGTCTATTAGGGGGCTACGTTTGTTCTCATTTTGTTGGTAGAAAGGGCTTTCTATTAGTACATTATAGTGGTTGACTACCTCTGTGACAGAGACATAAGCTAGCACTATCTTTTTTTTGCCTTCTAAAGTGAATTGGCTGTTGGTGAAACATTCTATGCTAAGGGCCTGATTACGAGTGTGGGGGGTCCCTAGCAATGCTGCAGTCTGACTGACACACTACAACCCTGGCACTCAGACTGCCAGGAAACCATCATCTCCCCCAGGATCTCAGAATCCGGCGGTCTGGAAGTTGGTGGTAGTCCTAATCCACGAGGGCAGCGCGGATTACGACCCCTTTCTCCGCCAGTGTTTTCCATGAAAAAGCTGCCCGAGAATGGGTTCAGGGGGCCCCAGGGGAGCCCCTGATCTGCCCAGGCAATTGCAGGCCCCCTGCAATGGCCAGCACCATCATAATGTTCACTGTCTGCATTGCAGACAGTGAACTTTGTATGGGTGCTGGCGCACTCTGCAGGCTACAGCATTTCTGCTGGCTCGATTACGAGCCGCAGAAAGTGCTGTAGCCTGTTTTCTGTTAGGTCAGTGGGCAGAAACCCAGGTTTCCGCCCTCGGACCAACCAAAAAACTCTTAATAACACTGGCGGGGAGGTCGCCGCATAGGCGGCGGCCACCCTTTCTGGAGTTTGGTGAATTGGCTTTCCTATCTGCCAAACTCATAATGGGCCCTAAGTGTAGACTTTTGTAGATATTGACATATACTCTGATTAAAGTGATAACAACAGTCTTGAATGGCTGTGAGAGGATATATTTTTTTAAATCCTTTGAATCATAGCTTATTCAAAGTCTATATCTTTTCTTGGAGGTTATTTATTTGTTGTTTTTTATAGTTTAGCAGTTTATAGTAGGCACTGCTTTGTCTATTTGAGGTTAAAGCATACACGAAAGGGATGCTGGAGTGTTGATATCCCCCATGTACGGTGTATATCTGAATGAATGGTTTGGGATGCATCTTAAAAGTTCAGTTCATTACACCGGTTTAGCATTGAGTACATTTAATAGAGTTGTTTGCAGTAGAGAAGATAGGATCTGTATTTCATTATTTAGATTGTTAAGCAAAAGTAAGGGTTCTTTATTATGCGTAATTGTCAAATAGTCTGGTATTTTTATGTCTTGGTATCTAATCTAGGAGCAGGTATGGTATCTCTGGTGGCTTTTTTAGTTCACGCAATTAGACTTTTTAAAGTGGGGATAGATGGTAGCTGGCCTGTTAAATGTTCAGGGACTTTGGGAGTATGTGTTCAAGAATTTTGCTTGTGTGTTCCTGAGATACGGTGCTTGCCTCTCTTATATAGAATTTCTCTAACTTCTATTTCTGTCACATTTGGGGGGGCAGGAGGTGGTTGTGCTAACTTACACTAATTACAACATTTTCTTTTGTAGTTGCCCTTCCGAAGCATGCCTTAGAGTAATATTTAGTACATTAGTACAGTTCCCGTTTATAGTTTGTGTCAATGCACTTTCGTGGCTATAGGTGTAGCCCATAGAACTTAATGATTGCTTCCCTTTCTGTGAAGTTATACATTTGACGCCCTCTGTCATTATATCTGTAAGTAGTTTAATAATTGAAATATATATTATGGTTTAACTTTTGCATGCTAGTTTATATATTTTTAATATTTCAGTTACACTTACTTTATTTATATACTTGTATGTTTTGGGCAGTTTTGCAGCCTTTCTTTTACGTTCACTTTAACGTAGAACAGGTGTTTGTTTTATGTTGAAACTGCCAAAACATCAGCATCAATGAAAATGGTTTAGTTATTGTTGTTTTTAGGTTTACAGAGTTAGGCTCAATTTTGGTAGCTGTTTGTATACGTTTTTAATTAATTAATTTAGTATACTTAGGGGGTCATTCTGACCCTGGCGGTAAAAGGCACCTACCGCCGGTCAGAAGACCGCCATCATACCGCCACGGCCGCGGTAAACCGCCACGGTCATTCTGACCCACAACTGCCAAACCGCCAAAAACCCGACATCCACTGAAGCCCGCCTCATCAGCGGTCAGCGGTCAGCGATAAACTGGAGATGACCAAACCTCCACCGTCACGCCAACACAAACACGCCCATGCCATTACGACCCACGAATCCACCCGGCGGTCTTTCAACCGCGGTATTCCATTGGCGGTACACACCGCCGCGCTCAAAATAGACACACCTTTACAAAACACAGCCACATTGGACAATTCGAAATACACACACCTGATACACATACAAACACCACTCCCACACACCCATCACCATATAAAACACACACCCACATCACCCACAAACCCCCACAAAGGGAATTTCAGAGACAAGGCGCAATACACAGAGAGAGAGCACAGGGAACGCAAACCACAACACACACAGGAACCCAACATCATCACCCACACCACATCTACGCACCCCCATGGCACCCCAAAGACACCCCAGGTTCACGGACCAAGAACTCAGGGTCATGGTGGAGGAAATAATCAGGGTAGAGCCCCAGCTCTTCGGCACACAGGTGCAGCACACCACAATAGCCAGGAAGGCAAAGGATCGTCGACAGGGTCAACGCTGTGGGACAGCATCCCAGAAATTGGGAAGACATCCGAAAGCGCTAGAACGACCTACGGGGGAAGGTGCGGTCGATGGTGTCAAGATACAACATCGCTGTGCAGAAGACTGGCGGCGGACCCCCACCCACTCCATCCGAATTCACAGCATGGGAGCAAGAGGTCTTGAACATCCTGCATCCTGAGGGCCTCGCTGGAGTAGGCGGAGGAATGGACTCTGGTAAGTCTAATCTCAACTACTTCACCCCCCCAACCACCAGCATGCCAATCCACACCCCCACCCTCACCCCTAACCCCCCAGCACACATACTCCCTGTTAATGTCTCACCAGCACAACCCACCCAACCCAAACCCCTGAATGCCAACACAAACCATGGACACCCATCACCTAAGCATGACCACTGCACATACCCACCCCCCCCCACAAACCACCCTCACAACTCCTCCCACATGGGACTGCCAGCACTGGGGGACAAGGGCACCCACAAATCGCACGCCACGGCACACACAAAATCAATAACCATATCCTTTTACCCCTGCAGGGCCCGAACGCCAACACACCGGCCAGGAGTGTCCAGATTTGTCCATCCCACCCCCAGAACAGGCCCCCAGTGATGACAGCAGCTCTGTCGACCTAGAACCTGATGACCAGCCCGGACCATCGGGGACCTCTGGACAGTCGGTTACCCTCAGTCAGCCCCAGGCCACAGCAGACCTACCCCCCTCAGGAAATACCAGCACAGCACCCACCCAGTGGGCCCATGCTTCTGTCTCCAGGACAGGTCAAGCAGCGGTGTGTCTACCAGTACAGGGCACCCAGGGTAACCCACAACCCCAACAACAACAGGGACCTGGGGGCACTGGTAGTGGGCACACCGTCCAGGGGACAGAGGCCCAGGAACAAAGAGGCACTGGGAGGGCTGCTGTGCGACAGAGGGAGGACAGGCCTAGGGAACCCACTGTCCAAGAGGCCCTCACCACCATCATGGGAGCGTACCACCACTCCCAAGAGACGATGGTGACGGTCCTGGACAGGTTCCAGGAGATCCAGGCCATGCAGGAGGGCCAGTACATGGGGTTCCGGGAAGAACTGCGCACCATCAGTTCCGCAATGGGTACAATCGTGGTGGCACTCAACCAGATTGTCACCACATTGCGGGACCATGTGGCACACCAAAGGGCCCCTGCCACTAGCATGGAGGAAGAACAGCCCATCACCTCCGCCGGCGCTAGTGGTCAGGAGGCCCCGACACAACAGCAACGGCCCTCCTGGACCCCACCCCGTGCAGAACAAGAACCACCCCACAAGAAAGGCCTGAGATCGAGGAAGAAGACAGAGTAGGATGTCAAGACCACCGCCATGCACGGAAACCCCCGGATGTCATCCCACTGTCCCACTTGTTTGCCCTGTCCAACCTTGAACTGCCCCTGCTCCACCTTCCACAGGCATATGGACAATGGACCTGTAGGAACGACAGTCTGGACACTGCCATGGACATGCCTCCACCATCACCCTGTTTGAACTATACACCTATTTTAAAACTTCAATAAACACAATTATTGCACTTTAACCAACTGGATTCTGCTATCTATTTATTTATACCAAATGTATTCGATATAACCAACAAAACATTTCTAGTTACATTGTGATGACAACATACCAGTGTCACACAGCGGTAGTCCATGGGGAAAAAAACCAGAGGGCACTCCGTTGGGATCAGATCACTGAAATAGGAAGTGATATACACAACTAAGTTACCATACATTGGGGTGAAAGGTCAGACAGTAGAGAGCCACAACAGTTACAGATATAATACAATGCTGGAGTAGATTATTACCTGTGTGTCACTGGAAATACTGCAGCATCACTCTGTCCCTGTTGTCTGTGTCGTCCTCTTCGTCTTCCTCCTCTTCACTCTCCGCAGGCTCCACAGCGGCCACAACACCACCATCTGGACCATCTTCCTGCAGGAAAGGCACCTGGCGTCGCAAAGCCAGGTTGTGAAGCATGCAGCAGGCCACGATGATATGACACACCTTCCTTGGTGAGTACATTAGGGATTCACCAGTCATTTGCAGGCACCTAAACCTGGCCTTCAGGAGGCCGAAGGTCCGCTCAATCACCCTCCTAGTCCGCCCATGGGCCTCATTGTACCGTTCCTCTGCCCTGGTCCTGGGATTCCTCACTGGTGTCAATAGCCAAGGCAGGTTTGGGTAACCAGAGTCACCAATTAGCCACACACGGTGTCTCTGTAGCTGTTCCATCACATAAGGGATGCTGCTATTTCGCATGATGTACGCGTCATGCACTGACCCTGGGAACTTGGCATTTAAATGGGAGATGTACTGGTCAGCCAAACAGACCACCTGGACATTCATCGAATGATCATTTTTACGGTTCCTGTACACCTGCTCATCGTCTTTTGGGGGAACCAAAGCCACATGGGTACCATCAATGGCACCAATGATATTGGGAATGTGTCCAAGGGCATAGAAATCACCCTTCACTGTAGGCAAGTCACCCACCTCAGGGAAAATGATGTAGCTCCGCATGTATTTCATCAGGGCAGACAACACTCTGGACAACACCTTTGAAAACATAGGCTGAGACATCCCAGATGAAATGGCCACAGTAGTTTGAAATGATCCACTTGCCAAAAAATGTAGTACTGACAGCACCTGCACTAGAGGCGGAATCCCTGTGGGTTGCCGGATGGGTGACATCAGGTCTGGCTCCAGCTGGGCACACAGTTCCTGGATAGTGGCACGGTTGAGTCTGTAGGTGAGTATGACGTGTCTTTCTTCCATTGTCGACAGGTCCACCAGCGGTCTGTACACAGGAAGATTCCTCCGTCTCCTCGCAAGTCCCAGCGGACGATGCCTAGGAAGGACAACATGGAGCACAGAGTCAAGCAACCCACAGGTAAGTGCCCACAGCATGGCCAGTACACGAATCTCTCGGGATTGAATGGCTAGTATGATTGTCGGTGCAAGGCCTAGCCATGTGTGACGCAGTAGGAATTAAGCCATGTGGGCCCTTGAAATGGCGGCTGCCTGACCTGTGAAGTGTGACAATGTGAAGTGAGGTCATTGCGCAAGCGTGGCACACCATGGCGGTAGGCGGTCGCAGTCCGCGGCGCAAAGCCGCATTGGCCAACATTGAACCCTATGGGTTTCAGGAGCCAATGGCGGTGATCGCCGGCGGTCGCGATACGCACCGCCGCGGTAAGCACCGCCGCGGCACACACCGCCGCGGCCGTAACCGCCATTTTCTCTCTGCTTGATCACACGATACCTGAGCATCCACAGGAGAGGACCTATACTGCAAGTGCTGCTGTGACCTCGGTCTGGAAGTGACAATGGCTGCTGCGACTGGGGAAAGGGCCCCCGCCTTCAGTTCTGAGGAGTTGGAGAAGCTCGTGGACGGGGACCTCCCCCAGTATGCGCTACTCTACGGGCCTCCAGACCAACAGGTGAGTACACGGGGGCAAGTGGGGAGGATGTACGATGGAGGGGAGGGCAGCGAATGATGAATGCATGGCACGACAGATGAGAGCATGTGCCACATGGCAAGGTTGGGGAGGGGGGGCCACTCACATCGAGCATGCAGAAAAGTGATGATGTTTCTCTTCCCCCCTGTACATGTCACATAGCTCAGCGCCCATCAGAAGATTGACATTTGGTGTGCCATCGCCAAGGAAGTCTGGGCCCTGGGGGTCCACACCAGAAGGGGCACCCACTGCCGCAAGAGGTGGGAGGACATCCGCCGCGGGAGCAGGAAGACCGCGGAGGCTCTGCTGGGGATGGCCTCCCAACCTAGGAGGGGTGCCAGTCGTACCTTGACCCCCCTGATGTCCCGGATCCTGGCGGTGGCCTACCCCGATTTAGATGGGCGCTTGAGGACATCACAGCAGACACAAGGGGGTGAGTACCAGCACATTCAGCTATTTTGCGCGCAGTGGAGGTGCCTGGGTGGGGGAGGAGGGCGGTGGGTATCCCTAGGCCAAGGCGATTTCTGTAGGATAGGTCCGTCCGTGAAGTATGGTCCTGTACCCCTGCCCCCCACCTCTGTAGGGTGCCTAGTAACGCGATTCATGGACCAGTGTATACTGTGTGGGCAGTTGTCGCCCATAGGCTTGTAGGGAATGTCCCATTGAATGAGTGGTGTACCCCAAGTGCGCAGCGTAGTGCAGGGGGCTTCTGTGTCTGTCCTCTCCGCCAACGGTGTCCCCAATGCATGCACTCAACTTGTCTTTATGTTTTCCACCCCCCCCATTTTCTTTGTTTTTCTGTGAATGTGTGAATTAGCATCATCAGGCGGAGGAGAAGTGGCATCGGCGCAAGAGGGAGCTGCATCTCACATGGCCCCGGAGGGCCATGCAACGGACTCCGACATGACCAGTGAGACGGAGGGCGAGGGGGGCTCCACCACGGGGACCCGTGGAGACGGCAGCGACACCGACACGTCCTCGGAAGGGAGCTCCCTTGCGGTGGCGGCAACATCCGTGCCCACCGATCCTACAGGTACAGCCGCCACCCAGCGCACCAGCTCTGCCCTCCCAGCAGCCCCTCGGCCTTCGGCCCGTACCCGCAAGGCCAGGAAGCCGGCCATCTCCTTCGCCCCAGGCACCTCAGGCCCTGCCCCAGTCACCCCTGCTGCCCTCATTGAGGAGGTCATTGACCTCCTGAGGACCATCATTGTTGGGCAGTCTACCCGTTTGAATGCCATCCAGGGTGTGGAGAGGGAGGTGCATCAAAGCAATGCATACCTGGAGGGCCTTCATTCGGGTCAGGCTGCCCATCAACAATCGTTCAACGCTCTGGCCTCAGCACTGACGGCAGCGATTGTCCCTGTCTCCAGCCTCCCTCTTCTGACTCCCTCCACCCAGTCCCACTCCCCTGTTCCTCTGCCTATCCCATCCACACCTACAGACCAGCCTGCACACCTCAACACCCAAGGGCAGGTCATCCAGACATAAGCACCACAGGACACACAAGCATTCACCCAAGCAACATCCAGATGCAGACATGCCAACAGCCACTACCTCCTCTGTGTCCCCCACCTCCTCGTCTCCTTCCTCCCTCCCTGTGACGTCTCCACACACACCTGCAAGCACACCACCATCAGCCATTGCACCCATCACCAGCACACCCTCCACACCAGTCCGCACACGTGCAGTCACCACCCCCACTGCCATGTACACGTCCCCTGTGTCCTCTCCCAGTGTGTCTGTCACCCCCGCTTCCCAACCAAACAAACGCAGGCAGGCACCCAAACAACAGCCATCCACCTCACGTCAGCCCAAGCACCTGCACCCAAAGACAGCACACTTGACTCTCCTACAACCACATCCTCTTCCTCCACTCCCATACCCACTCCAGCCACCCTTCCCATGGCTCCAAAGAACATTTTTCTCTCAAAAGTGGACCTCTTTTCCTCACCTGACCCACCCCCTCCATCCTGTAAGAGTTCCACAAACACCTCAGCCACCACCAGCCCAGCAACTCCAAAGAACGTCGTGCCTGGTTTTTGGAGTCCGCCCTTTCCTTGGGCTGGGACATCGTCCAGCAGCAAAGGCACAGCCAGCCCCCCCCCCCTGGGAAGAGGACCAAAAAACTGAAGGGCAGGCGCGACAGGCCTGATACGCCTGCCCCCAAGGAGGGCAGCCTTCCACCGTCACCTGCCACATCGGGTAAGGGAGCCAAGGGCCACGGACAGTCTGCCAAGGAGGGCAAGGGCAGCAAGGAGCAAAAGGCAGGGAGCAGCCGACCTGGCCATGAGGGCCCCACCAGCCCCATTCCGGGGGTATCGAAGGAGAGCCAGGGCCCCAGGACTCCATCACAGGAGGGCCCCGCAACGGAAAGGTCCGATGCAGAGTGAGCGGCAAGTATTGGCCAGGTGTGGTTCACTGGAAACACAAGACAGGCACCGCTGAACAGGGCCCCGCCGTGAGGAGCACCGCTGAACAGGGCCCCGCCGTGAGGAGCACCGCTGAACAGGGCCCCGCCGTGAGGAGCACCGCTGAACAGGGCCCCGCCGTGACCAGAACCGCTGAACAGGGCCCCGCCGTGAGAAGCACCGCTGAACAGGGCCCCGCCGTGACCAGAACCGCTGAACAGGGCCCCGCCGTGACCAGAACCGCTGAACAGGGCCCCGCCGTGAGGAGCACGCTGAACAGGGCCCCGCCGTGACCAGAACCGCTGAACAGGGCCCCGCCGTGAGGAGCACCGCTGAACAGGGCCCGGCCGTGAGGAGCACCGCTGAACAGGGCCCTTCCTGTCAAGCACCGCTCCGCTAGGCCCTTCCTGTCAAGCACCGCTCCGCTGGGCCCTTCCTGTCAAGCACCGCTCCGCTGGGCCGTTCATGTCAAGCACCGCTCCGCTGGGCCCTTCCTGTCAAGCAGCGCTACGCTGGGCCCTTCATCTCAAGCACCGCTCCGCTGGGCCCTTCTTGTCAAGCACCACTCTGCTGGGCCCTTCCTGTCAAGCACCGCTCCGCTGGGCCCTTCATCTCAAGCACCGCTCCGCTGGGCCCTTCCTGTCAAGCACCGCTCCGCTGAGCCCTTCATCTCAAGCACCGCTCCGCTGGGCCCTTCCTGTCAAGCACCGCTCCGCTGGGCCCTTCCTGTCAAGCACTGCTCCGCTGGGCCCTTCCTGTCAAGCACCGCTCCGCTGGGCCCTTCATCTCAAGCACCGCTCCGCTGGGCCCTTCCTGTCAAGCACCGCTCCGCTGGGCCCTTCCTGTCAAGCACCGCTCCGCTGGGCCCTTCATCCCAAGCACCGCTCCGCTGGGCACTTCATCTCAAGCACCGCTCCGCTGGGCCCTTCCTGTCAAGCACCGCTCCGCTGGGCCCTTCATCTCAAGCACCGCTCCGCTGGGCCCTTCCTGTCAAGCACCGCTGGCCCATTGGCAGTCCCGGTTCTGTGTCGGGCAGGCCTTCACGACGCACTCTGCCCACCATGCCTCCTCCATGACCAGTGGTCTCTGTAATCCACCTGATGGACTGTGGCTTTGCACTCCCCAGGATGTAACAGTGGGCAATCCACCCACTGTAGAGACTTGTGAGACTGTGGCTTTGCACTCCCCAGGATGGCACAGTGGGCATGGAGGCCCTTCGTGGATCTGGCGTCGTGGACTCATGTGGCTGAGGTGCCCCCCCTTCCCTTCCCCCTGAGGTGCCTGTCTTTTTATTTTAGTGATGCACTAGCAGTGTTCTCTCCAATGGACTGGATCTCGTGTGTGGGCTTTGCCCATGTGTTGCGGCACATTGGCCCACGAACCTTTGGACTTTGATTGACTGGGCCGGACTTTTGCTGCTTGTATGGATAGAGTTCTAGATGTGTATTCATTCTTCATATATTGCTAAGGTCGCTATACTTTATTTTTGCAATTATATGGTTCTACTTTTACATTCATTGGCTTTTGTCTTTGTTTTTGGGGGGGGTTGGGGGTGTTACTCTGACTTTTTTATCTGCATAGGTGTGTAGGTATTTCGGTGGGGGTGAGGGTGGGGGTGGGTGTGTGGCATATGTGTGTGCCCGTAACCTTTCCTCCTCCCCCCTCCTCTGTGTCGTAGGTGCAGTACTCACCGTTGTCGTCTGCGGCGAGGTTCGTGATCCTGGAAGAAGAGCAGGAAGGCAATGGCTGGGAGGATGTGGAGTTCGGGTTCCATGCTGTTCCGATTCAGCGTGGAGTCTGTCGAGGTAAGCGTTTTCCATTGGAGATGTCTGTTTCCGCCGTGTTTTTATCGGCGGGGCTCCCGCCCCGGAAAAGGTGGCGGATTGGTGGGTCATGATAGGGTGGGCGGTACATTGTCTGCCGCCTGCCTGTTGGCGGTGACCGCTGCGCTGTTTGTTTGTACCGCCATGGCGGTCGGAGTGTTAAAGCGGCGGCCTGTGTTGGCGGTTCCTGAAAGGGTCAGAATTCATATTTTTCAGCCGCCAGCCTGTTTGCGGGTTGTCCGCCGCTTTAACACTAACCGCCAGGGTGAGGGCCTATGTTCTCTTAGGAGGTAAGTAATACGCACATTATATACACTAGTATGTAGAAGTAGCTGTAAAAGAAAACAGTGCAAATAGTGAAAATCACAATAGCTAGAAATGGGCGTAGTGGGACACAAAACATATACTAAGAAAGTGGAATGCGAAAGTCGTTTTCCCACTTGGGCAAGTGTTGTATGTAGATGGGCGCTGGGAGTATTAGAAAACACCAAAGGTAAGTAAACGTCCCACCCGAGAGCCCAGGAAAGTAGGAGTAAATCACAGTAACTTTCCTAGAACACACAAGAGCACGAGAAAGAAGATTATGCAAGAACCAAAAGAGACTGCAAGACATCAATGATGGATTCCTGAACCTGAAGGCCTGTGGCAGAAGGGGACCAAGTCCAAGAAGCACTGAAGAGTTCAAGTAGAACAAGAGCCCCTGCTAACCCAGAGGAAGGTGCAAAAGAAGAACCACTGGTGAAGAACAACAGTCAGTACTGTACCCAAGAAGACAGATGCTGGTTTCTGGTTGGTGCAGAAGATGTCCCACGCTGGATGGATGATTGCAGTCTGGTTTGTGTCACTGGAGTCTGCCAACAAGCCATGGCACACACAAAGCTCGTGGTCAGCAGAAAATGGAACTGCCCAGGACCAAGAGGGACCTGATGGATTCTACCTAGGAGGAGAAGTCATAGAGGGCTTTCAGCAACTCAGAGATGCGTCAGAAGACCAGGCAATGCACACAAGCATCCCACAGCACAGGGACAAACAAGGTGCAAAAGGAGACCCTTGCAACACTACAAAAAGGGGTCCCACACCACCAGAGAGCCACACAGGAAGCTCTGCATCATAGGATAGAGTGCTGGGGGCCGGAGCTGCACGGTGGATAAAGAATTTCACGGAAGGATGCCAACAAACCTTGGCAACTGCAAAACATGTGGTGCATGGAGTTACTGTCTTGCGTGGGGAGGCAAGCTCTTACCTTCACCAAAGTTGGACAGTAGGACGTCAGAACCAACAGGACCACTTCAGTCTACCACCTGTGATCCTGGATCCACACACTTCATCAGGAAAGGGGACCCAAGCCACCAGTCGTCCTTGTAGAGGGGTGCCTGCTGAAGCAATGAAGTGACTCCTTCACTTAAAGGGAGATTCCTTTGTTCTTCTGGTGTAGGCTGAAGACAGGCAGTCCTCAGAGAATGCACGACCTGGAAACAGTTGCAGTTGCTCTCAGGAGCTGAATATACAATGTTGCAGAAGTTGTCTTTGCTTCTTTGTTGCAGTTTGTAGAGCTCCTGCAGGGTCAGGATGCAGTTCCTTCGGTAAGAAGGTGAAATAAAGGATGCAGAGGATTCCTGTTGGAGTCTTGCAATCGAAATCTGGAGAACCACCCAAGAAAGAGACCCTAAAAAGCCCTGAAATGGGGATTGGTCAGCTACACAGGTAAGCACCTATCAGGGGAGGGATCTGACATCACCTGCTGGCATTGGCCACTCAGATGCTCCCAGAGTGCCCTGCCAACTTGGAATTCAAGATGGAAAAACCCAGGAACACTCTGGAGGAGCTCTGAGCACCACCCCTGGGGTGGTGTTTGACAGGGGAGTAGTCACTCCCCTTTCCTCTGTCCAATTTCACACCAGAGCAGGGACTGGGGGTCCCTGAACCGGTCCAGACTGGATTATGCAAGGAGGGCACCATCTGTGCCCTTGAAAGCATTTCCAGAGGCTCTGGGAGGCTACCTATTTCCTGTAACACCTATTTCCAAAGGGAGAGGGTGTAACACCCCTCTCCCAAAGGAAATGCTTTGTTCTGCCTTCCTGGACTTGAGCTGCTTGAACAATAGGAGGGCAGAAACGTGCCTGTGTGGTGGCAGCAGCTGGGGCTGCCTGGAAAACCTCAGAAAGCTGTAATGGCAGTACGGGGGGCCCTCAAAGGAGCTCCCAGAGTGCATGGAATCATACAACCAATGTTTCTAAAAGCCTTGCTGTATGATTCCAACATGTTTGATACCAAACATGGCCATATTCGGAGTTACCATTGTGAAGCTTGATATAGGTGGTGACCCATGTCCAGTGCACGAGTAAATTGGCGTCCCTGCACTCACAAAGTGTGGAAAAATGGTCCTGGAGGTCCTGGGGCACCTCTGCCAGTGCAGGGGTGCCCTCACACACAGGTACTGTGCACCCAGCCTTCAGGACTGGAAGGCCTGTCAGGGGTGACTTATAAGTGTCCTGGTGCAGTGTAAATGGCAGTGAAAGGGTGCATGCACCATTTCACACAGGCTGCAATGGCAGTTCAGAAGAAGCCTTTGAATGGGCTCCCTAGGGATGGCAAAAGAAATGCTGCAGCCCATAGGGATCCCCTGAAACCCCAATGCCCTGGGTACCTAGGTACCATATACCAGGGACTTATAATGGGGCACCAGTATGCCAATTATGACTCTAATACTGTGTTAACAGTATCCAACAACCAAATTTAGAGGGAGAGGGTATAACTACTGGGGTCCTGGTTAGCAGGATCCCAGTAGACACAGTCAGACACATTGACAAAAAGGCCAAAAATGGGGGTGACCATGATAGAAAGAGGCTACTTTCCTACAGTGGATAATCAGATTGAATGCCTCAGATGAAACAAGCATAGAAATACTGCTTAGACAAACAGTGCTGCATACAGCCATACAAAGGTATGGTTGGTTAGGGCGAGCAATTGTAATGAGGAGATAACAGAGTAAGGATTGGAAGGGGTTGTAACTGTAATTGTATTTACATAGCACTTACTAAGCCTGATGAGGCATGAAAGTGCTTTTCGTGAGTAGCACACTACTCTGGAACTCAACAAGGATTAATGGTGGCTTAATATAGGGAAAATGAGTTAATTTGAGCACTGTCTGTTAGTTGGATTGAATAAGCTGATGGAGGGATGGAAGAGGCTAGAAAGTGTTATTTGGGAGATCATAATAGTAAGACGAGGCTTGGGATGAATAAAAGGAAATATGGAGGAGAGATGAGCCCCTACAAATGGATTAGGGATATCATATTAGTAAAATGAGCTTAGAGAGCAGTCAAAGGAGAGATACATGACAGAAGAATTTAGAAAGGGTTGTTTGGGAGATCATAGTAGTAATATGAGGTTTGTGGTTATCCAAGGAGGGATAGAGGACGGAAGAGTCTAGAAAGGGTAATTTTGAACATCATAGTAGTAGAATGAGGCTTGGGATGCATCAGAGACTGGAGGGAGAAGATATATTGGGAGTGGAAGAGAGTGAGACATAGAGTAGTGTATGTATATATATATATGAACTCATTTTGAAATTAAAAGTATACGAACTTTCCTGGAGTCCCGCACAATCTTTGTTTGAAAAAAAACAATTATATATATATATATATTCCTCACCAAATGGCTGCGTCTCAGCCTGCGCTCTCTTGCTGTCGGTGAGTTAATGGCCAAACTCCAATCCATAATTAATCGAAAAACAAAATCATTGCACTCCAGGAAGCATGTTTGACAAGCTTGTTTGTTAAGCAAAAAGAGAGTGGCTCCACCACTCAATGCGTTTCAACCGCTAAGATCTTGATCACAGATAACCTTGTCCCTTTACCATGTTTAATTTACATTGTCATGTGACCAGAATTAATCTTAAGGCATTGTTGATGACGTAGTTTTTTCAGGACATTCTTTTGTTTTTTGTCTCATTTCACAATTTTTTTGATTTCATTATCAATATTCTGAGTGGAACATTTCCAAATTCATGCAGTTTCCAAAAGAGTAGCCTCTGTCCCTATGTATTTAAAGGAGCATGACACAGTCAGTCAGGGAAATAATGAATAAAAAATAAATTATTTTCACATTGAAACAACTATTTTGGCAACTAGAAAAACTCTTAAGGAAAGAAATTATGAAGAGTTAGGAAATCATCACATTGGAAAAACACATTGAAGTAGGCAGAACACCTTGAGGCCTCAGGATCTTCACTTTACCCAATCACCCAGATACAAAACCAGAAATGTTTCAAGAGTGGGGTGAAAATAGTATGCAATATTCCAAAAACATCTTAATAATCATTAAATATGCTAAATTAAGTATGTATGAACTGCATGAACAGATAAAGGATGTGGAGGACAAGATTAGTAAAATAGCAGCAGAAGAAGAAAGCATGAAATTAAGACAAGCAATGAAGAAAAGATTAGGTAAGCATGAAACAGAAGTAGAAGAAAGGAACTAATGTAAATGTGTTAGAGATGAACAAAATTACATTAATGGAACAATACTGACATTTCACAGGTGATTTGACAGTTTGAAAAAAAAAAATATGCTCCAGGGAAGCTATCAGCAGCAATGGCATCCAATGATACCATGAGTGAATCAGATGTAGAAGTTAATGAGAAGGAACAATCAATTATATAGAAAACAGGTAAAACATATTTTTTAGAGGAACTATAATTGCTATATATCGACCAACGAACCCTGAAAAACAGGGGATGAGGCAAAAGTTACATACAAAGACCAAACACAGGAAAAGGAGAAGAGGAAATAGGAAGAAAAAATTACCAGCTTTGAAAATGCCAGAAAAAAACAGGATAAAAACAGAAAGGAATGATCTGGTAGTAAATTTATCGAACTATGAACTGACTACAGATAAATTAAATGTACTAAACAAAGGTGAATCTTTTGTTATACAGAATTGAGAAATTATGTGAATACATTTGTCAGGAAATTGGAGTTAAAAAAATTATTTGCAAAGGAAGACATTAGAAACTTTAATGAGGATCAGAGAAAATGAAATCAAAACATTGTCCAATATTAGGTCCAGGCAACAAAGTGGATATTTTCCATGAATTAGTGGTGAATAAACCTGGACAATCTGAAGAACAACTATTCGGAAGGCAAAAGAGAAAACTTAACTTCTAATGAAGGAAAAGCTTTGAAACATCTAAGAATGGTTGATACAATAGAGATAAAAACAGATGATAAAGGAGGAAATATAGTAATTATGAATAAACAAGACTACAAATAAGAGGCATACAGATCAAAAACCTGAAAGAAACCCTATTGATTATCATTAAAAAATGTAGAGGATATTTTAAAGCAATGGCGTTAGGGACCTTTAATTAATGATAATGAATATTAGGACATGTTGAATGAATTCCCAGTAATACCAATGATATATCTCTTACCTAAAATACATAAGTCAGTAATAAATCCACCAGAAAGAGCGATCATTTCAAGTTGAGGTTCATTGCATGAGAATCTGTCATCTTATATTGACTACTTTCTGGCACTTCTAGATCCAACTTTGAGCTCCTTTGTAAAGGACACAGGTGATGTTTTAAGAATATTAGTAGGTGTCACATGGCAGACTGAATACCTATTAGTGACAATAGACATGGTGTCTTTATATACTTCTATTAAGCATGAACTT
The DNA here is from genome assembly GCF_031143425.1 of Pleurodeles waltl. Lineage (NCBI taxonomy): Eukaryota > Metazoa > Chordata > Amphibia > Caudata > Salamandridae > Pleurodeles > Pleurodeles waltl. The sequence continues at coordinate 122,704,974 of NC_090439.1, forward strand.
GGTCTCAAATCTATAGGGTATTTTTTAAGACAGCGCAATGTACAAGAATTGCAACACTCAAAAATGCTGCTGTCAATGATCGAGTTATGTCTCACCAACAATGATTTTATTTTCAATCATGAACTATTCTACAAACCCCAGGAACAACGATCGGAGTTTCCTTCTCTCCAAGCTATGCCAACCTCATCATGGGATGGTGGGAGAGGGAGTGGCTTGGAGAGAGATAAAAACCAGTACATGGAAAATGTGGTACTCTGGCTAAGATTCATCGACAATTTGGTTATCATTTGCAAGGGAACGGATTTGGAATTTCATGAATTTTTCAAAATTTTAAACACTAATGACATTGGTCTGAAGTTTACACATAAATCAAATAAAACAGAAATAGAATTTTCAGACATCAAAGTTTATGTGAAAGGTTCAAACTTTGGAAACATTATTGTATCACAAACCTACTACAACAAATAGTATTCTGCATGGAGAACTTTTTAGAGTAAGACAAAATATTTCAAACAATACAAAAATTATGAAACAATGTCAGGATGTTAAAAAAAGATTTGTACCACGAGGTTATCGAGACAATATATTAATCAAGGAATGATAAAGGCAGGAACAATACCTAGAAATCAAACTTTGAAACAGAAAGGGCATAACATTGGAAATGAAAATGAGGATCAAGCAAAAAGAATGATAATGACATACAACAAAGAACATAAAGACATTTTTAACATTTTGAGAAATCATTGGAATTTGTTGAGAAACAATCCTGATATAGGTTCCATGGTAGGGACAAAACCAATGATCACCTACAGAAAGACTCCATCTATTAAGGACCAACTGGTAGCAAGCCACTTCACTGGTGATATCTCTCATACCTGGTTAAAGTAAAGAAGCATTGGATTCACAAAGTGTCTGAAATGCAAGGCATGTAATATTGGTGAAAATAGAACAGAAGTAAAAGACACTTTAGGACAAATCTTTAAGATCAACCAGAAAATAACATGTTAAACAACTCTGTAGTATATGTATTAAAGTGTAAATGTAGCATGAAATATGTGGGCAGCACAACCTGTAAATTGAAAAAAACAAATATTGTAACACATAAGAGGAACCAAGATTCCTTTTGTTCTTAACACCGATGAAGAATTGGATATACATTTGTGAAAAAACTATTTTTGAGAGCATGTGTTACATAGGAATATTGGACCTTACTTTGCAGCAATACTTGAAAGGATCATTGATTTTAAAACACCTTGGTGATTTAGAGTAACCTTCTCCCTTGATTCCCTTTCTCCTATTAAAAAGATGACATCAAATAAAAACCCATACTTGAGAGAAGGGTTGATTTGAAATAACCTTAACTCTTGGTGAAAAGGGCGATGCGGAGAAACCTTTTTCTTATGTTATTATTATTTGTGTTCATGAAGTTATGATATTTAATAAGAATTCTTACTTAAAGAAAATATATAAATAATTAAAGTAATGAATATTCAAATATAAATGTATTATTGATATAACGCTGTGATGATGTAACTATGAATAATCACATAAGAAGAATTAGGTTATTTTCTACAACATTCAGTCATCCTGTTTAGGAACATGATCCTTTAAACATATAGGGACAGGATAATCTTTTGGAAATTGCATGAATTTGGAAATGTTTCACTCAGAAGTTCTTTAATGAGATAAAACAAATTGTGAAAGGAGACAAAAAAGAAAGAATGTTCTGAAAAAACGACGTTATCCACAATGCCTTAAGATTAATTGTGGTCACATGCCAATATAAATTAAACAGGGTAAAGGGACAAGGGTATCTGTGATGAAGACCTTATCGGTCGAAATGCATGGGTGGTGGGGACACTAACTTTTTGCTTAATAAACAAGCTTGGCAAACATGCTTCCTGGAGTGCAATGGTTTTGTTTTTCAATTAATTATTCATATATATATATATATAGATATATATATATATCTATATATATATATAGATATATATATATAGATATATATATATATATGTATATTTTTTTTAAACAAATGTTACAGGGTCGATATATTTAGCTCCTGAATTTACTTGCACAAAACCAGAAAAATTCAGATGTTATAGTTAGTAAGTACGTAAATATTACTCATGTCCTAAAGTAAATACAACTTGTGCCCCCACCATCCCACCATGTACAGTTTTTTCTTCAATAATTTGATTTCCGTTTCATTGATATTTTTTATTAACTTTACAAAAGTTGGCATGAGTGCTGCAATATCTGGGTAATTATCAGTGCATGGCGAGGGACCGAGTTATAGTTACCTTAGGCCATGAGCTATACGTACTTGAAATACCTCTAACTATAACTGCTGAATTTCTCTGTCTTTGTGTGATATAGATTACATATTTGGAAAAAGAGATACACATATCTGTATGCATACATATAAGCAAATTATGATAGTTTCTATTGTTCATATACACAAGGATATGCTGTACGTTAGTGTGGTTATGTAGGAAAGAGCCAATTCTTGAGTAGAATTCTGAAGATAAGATAGTTATCCTTGGATCTTAGGTTACTTGGTAATGAGTTCCATGGTTTGGCTGCTTGGAAGGAGAAAGATGTACCACCTATGTTCTTTTTTTGTATGGTGGGATTTTTGAGCAAGGTGCCAATCTGGAGCGGAGGTTCCTTTTTTTAATGTATTTGATGATTTTATTCCTGATGAAAAGTGGTCCTGTTCTATGTATTGCTTTGTGGGTGCCACAAAGCAGCTTGAAGGTTGACCTTCTGGCAACCTGTAACCAATATAGGGCCCTCAAGGCAGGGGAGATTTGGGGTTGTTTCTATATATGTAGGTCTAGACTAGCAGCAGAGTTCTGAATCTGCTGTAATCTTTTCATAGTTGATAAGGATGATCCATGGTAGAAGTCATTAGCGTAATTTGTCCACTTGGGCATTTATTGATAATTTGGAGTCAATGATAATTCAAAGGTTTCATTCTTCCTTAGATACTTCAGGAGGTGGCCCCACATTGTCAGGCCAAGTGCAGACTGGGCCATAATTTTTCTAATCACCACATGTTAGTATTTCAGTTTCAGAAGCTTTCAATTTGAGATGGCTCCATGTAATCCACTGATCAACAGCTCTGAATCAGCTGAAGATTTATGAGTTTCCAATGTCTTTGGGGCTTTCCAGTTTAAGGAGTATTAGTGTGTCATAAGCATATTTATAGCATGTGAGTTGAAATTCATTGATCATTGTGGGTAATGGCTCCACTTAGATTTTGAAAAGCACAGGTAAGGTGATAGAGTGTTGAGGAGCCCCTGCTTTTGTGACGTTTGGGTTGGATGAGAAACGGGGAGTATAAATTACATTTGTTTTGTTTTGAAAGTAGGATGTAATTCACTCAATAGCAGTCCCCTCTATTCTGTGCCTCTTCCTCAGAGGAATCCTGTCTGGTAGTCTAAAAGTATGGAGGTATCATCAATGAATTGTGATATCTAAGTGAATGTTGCTCTTTCTATCAGTTTGCCCAAGAAAGGCCCATTTGTAATAGGTCTGTATTTTTTTGAGTCAAGTAAGTCCAGGTTTGTTTTTTAATAATAGGCACCTATGTGCCTTTTTTAGTAAGGAATCCCACAGTTAAATAATTATTGATTCTTCTTCTTAGTGTTGTGGCAGCAGAGGTAGTTAGAATAATGTAGATTTGTGGTGGAGAGGGGTCAGAAGAGCAGCCGGCTGGCCTGCTTGCTTTGACCAGATCCAAACATGCACTTTGAGATATTAGTTTGGGCAATGCAGAGGCTGGGCTAGCCTACTCTTGGAGGGGAGTTTTGAAAATGGGCTGGGCCTAGAGGTTTTCCTTTCTTTCAAGTAGGAGTCCAACATGTCAGCTATGCTTGTGTAATGATTTGCCAGTTTGTCAGTGTCTTCTTGAATAATGTGATGAGTTTTTTCTGTGTATTTAGGTTTGCAAAACTCAGTGGGAATTTTATAAAATCCTTTATTTACATATTTATCATTTCGAATTCTGTCTGAATAGTACTTTTTTCAGCTTTTTCAATTGCTGACTTGCGTATTCTGTTAAGTTTCTGTAGGTGATGTTTGTCTTTTTTAATATTTGTTTTTATTTTTTATTGAGCAGGATAAATAACACCAAACAAGTACTTTACATATAAATTCCACAACCAGGCATCTTTCAAAATGTTGGTCGTCAAGACAAATGAGTACAGAAAAAACAAGCATATATTAAATACCTTAGTTCGCTAGTGGCCCCTTGACTAATATAACACTTATAAAAGAGTACATTTGTGTTGCACTAAACTCCTGCATACATGCCATTATTTGAAACAGAGACAAAAAATGTGAAAATACACAGTGAACTACCCCTATAACATATCCATTTGTCACAAAATAGCATTTCATATTTTATAATTCTACAGTACCTATGTTAATAAAGTGCTGGTAAAGTTCTTTCTCTTTAATGGTGATCTTTATAAAAATCCTATCTAAACAAAACAAAGCATTTCATAATTCAAATTGCCAGTGCTAATAAAATGCTTTCAAAATCATAGTTTCACCACAAAATATCATTTTATCACTCAGATGCATATCATATTATGTGATTCCAAAGTGCCTATGATAATAAAGTGCTAATAAAGTGCTTTCTTTTTAATAAAAACAGTTAGAAAAATGTTTGCAACATCTAATCTAGTCAAACACATTTCATAATTTAAAGTGCCTATACTAATAAAGTACTAATAGAATACTGATATGAAGATCCCATCTATCACTCAATGTTTGCTATACCACCTATCAAACAGGCATGCATGATAGCGGTGTTGAATAACCTGGTAGAGAAACTGCTATTATTAACTAAAATCTAATCCCTCCATATTGCCAGAAACATTGAAAGAGCCCTCATTCGTCTAGTACAAGCTTCCCCAAAAATGTTATTTCTCCCCATTTTTGCTTGCCATATCTCAAAGATAGGAAAATTATGTGATCCCCAGTTTTGCAATATTAAAAAACAAGCAACTGCTATAGCAATTGAAACATATCTTTGGGGATTCTTGCCAATACTTCTCAAAGCCAGTGAATAACCAAATAAGGCCAAAATGGGTGTGGGGGCAAGCTGTACCTGTAAGACTTTAGCAATTTCCTGGAAGATTTTAACCCAAAACTGGTGCCATTTAGGGCTTGGAAATAAATATGTCCCCTTTCCTATTGCATCACAATGAAAGCACTGGCTTGGGAGGTTTTGAAGCATTTTATGTAATCGTAATGGCGCATAATAAGCAAGTCACCTAGAAAGAAAAGCCATCCTCTTGTACTTAGCGGGCTGCAATGACTTATGTCCTATCTGGCAAATATCCTGCCATTGAGCCATTGAAACCATACAAACTGTCTCTTTAAATTATCTGGGTAGAAATTTCGATAACACTGTTTTACTAGAATTCTTTTGCAGATGTTTATACCCATTTCCTACTCCAGAAAATGTATTTTTGTTAAACAGTTGCATTGATAAATATTCAAAATTAAGTTTGTTCCTCAGTCAATAAGTGGATGCATGTAAGGTGGTACCTTGTTCTGGATCTTGGATGTGTTCAGTGAAGTGTATGGGTTTGTGCACGATCCGATAGAGGTTCATTGTGACAAAGCCAGTTATAATGGTTTTTGGGTGGGGCATATTGGGTTTGTCAAACCAAATGTTTAGGTCTCAAGAAAGCATAGGTTGGTTTGTAGTATTATAAGGTTTGAAGCTGTGTCTAGAAATGTGTCAGGGAATGCTACATTGCTAAATGGTGGTCTTTAAAGGAGAAGGAAGTTTCAGGAGGAATTTGGTGAAGGGTTGCATATGGTGCTAAGGGTCTTACAACCTTGTATGCAAATATTCTCATCTTTTGGAGAGATTTATTGTTTGCTTGAATGTAACAGCTAGTTCACCTCTTCTCTTGCCTATATGATTTTGTGTGATAGTTCGATAGTCGGAGGAACGGCTTAATGCAATATTGGGGCCATGTCATTTCCCAAACATGATCCATGTTATTAGGAGTAAGTCAGGTTGTGTGTCATTGAATAGGTTGTAAATATGGTACTTGTTTTTAGAGAGTAATCAAACATTTAAATCTAGGCAGACAGACTGTGTTTTGTGGAGGTTTGATGTTTAGTAGAACAGTCAGCAGTATTTTTTGAATTTGTAGCAGATGTGTCAAGAAGGCTGATGTTGGTTGTATGAGGATAGTAATAGTTTTGTTTTTCTTAATCATACTCCTCATCCAGCAAGCTTAGAGGCATTTTGAAGGATGGTGGAGATGGTGGTTGAGAGTGAGTTGGCGAGCTGTGTTGGTTTTGTTGAATAGCCTTGTTGTGTAATAGACATAGGGATGCAAAGTTGTGGGGAAAGTCACGTGTATAAGAAAAAGCAGTTTTAAAGTTTCAAGAATACACAGCACAAGTCTTTGTTCTTACCATCTTTTTTATTTTCCTTATTGGGTTGTTTAGAATACAGAGAAGCTGGGTTACAAAATGGAGGTGGCTGTATTGAGGTTCTCTCCACAAACTTTAAGGACCTGTGTATGTGTGAGAGGAGGGCTCAGGGTTGCTTAGGTGCTAGATGGCCAATCAGGAAAGCACAGAATCTCCTTGGATACAGATAGGCTCAATCCATACTTGTTTGTCATGGAGATGGGGACAAATGGTAATGATAATGGGTCAGTGGCATGGTCAATGCCTTACTAATTTATGCGTTCACTCATGGTTCTCTCATGGGAGTACCCCAGAGTAATCTAGGAAGGTGCCAAAATCTCTGCACTGTGAACCACTTGGTAGGATGCAAAGACTTCTAGAAGCACAATTATGCATACTATGACTGGATAGTACAAGACACTTATCCAATCAGCTGGTGGTGATGACCAGTACAACAGTAATCTCCACCTGACAGTAAAGACAGTTCCACTTGCACAAAGAGGATAGTAGAAGGGAAGATAGACTTAGGGCTCCAGCATACACAAATACGCAACTCAGGAGGTCTAAAAATGGCTATGGAAATAAGTCTAAGTGTATTATGATGTAAATCAATTGCCTTGGAAACAACACACTCCAAGAAAGGATATTTCTATTAACTTATTTGGCGGAATCAACAGTTATACCGAATAGCTGGGATTACCAAGGACTGGAAAGTCCATTTTGCCCAGCCATCTGTGTTAGTCTAATGCCTGTTTCCTCCTATGGGTTGCCAGTGCACTGCACGTTGTGTGATTGAAAATAATTACAAACAATCTGGACATTGTTAAAGTACAAAACATTCTAGAAGATATTGGGGGTCATTATTACCCTGGCGGAAGGCGGAGAACCGGTGGTAAGACCGCCAACAGGCTGGCGGTCTTACTTTGTGGAATTATGACCATGGCGGTTACTGCCATGGTCATCTGCCGGTTCTCCGTTCCGCCCGCTGGGCTGGTGATCCGGGTCTCCAGCCCAGCAGCCGTCACTAGACCGCCGGCGGTATTTGGACCCGGCTTACCGCCATGGATTTCCAGCGGTTTGAACCGCCATGAAATCCATGGCGGTAAGCACTATCAGTGCCAGGGAATTCCTTCCCTGGCACTGATAGGGGTCTCCCCCACCCCCACCCCGACTCCCTCCCCTACACCACCACCACCCCTGGCACCCCATAAAGGTGGCAGTGCCCCCCTCCCCACCCGACCCCCAACATCACATCACCCATACCCACACGACACACATGCAAGCACCACCTACACACTTACACGCACACACGCCGACATACATGCCTACATCCACACACACAGTCAGACACGCACACCCACATTCAAACATACATGCACACATCCATACAGACATACCCACAGACATACACGCACTCATTCCCATACACACAACACCTCCGCAAGCATACACGCACTCACACACCCCTTCTACATACACACACACACACCCCCATGCACCCACACAACACACAATACCCCCCCGCCCCCTCCCCTCACGGACAATCAACTTACCTGGTCCGACGATCCTCCGGGAGGGGACGGGAGCCATGGGGGCAGCTCTGCCAACACCACACCGCCAACAGAACACCGCCACGGTGAATCACAGGACGTGATTCACTGGGCGGTGTTCTGTTGTCGTGGCAGTGGAGGTGGAGCAACCTCCACTTCCCCACCTCCCACCAGTATGGCTGTTGGCGGCTCTCCGTCCGTAAAAGGACGGAGAGCTGCCAACGGTCATAATAGGCCGAGCGGAAAACTGCCACCACTGGCGGTCTTCCGCACGGCGGTCCCTCGGCGGTCTTCAAAAAATACCGCTGAGGTCAAAATGACCCCCAAAGTGTGCAAGATTTATTGCAGTGAATTGCAAAGTAAGTGCAGGACCCTATTATGTGCTTTTACATAATGATCACTGCATCCTGTCGCAGGAATCGTAGTGCAAAATTGCATTTAATGTCTGGCAACAATCCTTAAACTCCTAAAGGTTTGTCTGCAAGTTTGCATCACCAAAGGATTGTCTGCAAGGGGACATGCAGTTGTTGGAAAGAATTTACAAACTGATTTGGTGACGTTCAGACGTACACCACAAAGGAGGGCTGTTATTGCAACCTATAGAAATTATAGACGATGTCATTACAGAGATGCTAGTATTACTGGAATAATGATTGGCTAGAGCCCTAGCCACTGAATGCTTGAAGTTATTCTGCACTGTGTTTTGTGACAGCAAATTGTGAGCATTAAAATATATAAGTTATTTCAGTGAAAGTCTGTTTCTCAAAATAAGGTGGCTATACCAACCTTTGGTGGGAATCTAATCCTCCCCAATGGTGCTGGAAGTGTATTTGGTTTCCAATATCAGTTAATAAATCACAGATGTTATTGTCTGCAATATTTGGTTGTGGAGCATTAGAAAGAACATATACTCACTCGGTCTAGGTATAAATTGGGGTGAGACCTAAATTGCAGTAGAGAAGGTTTGCCATTACATCTTCTGCTGAGAAATAAACAAAACACTCTATTACAGAACCAAAGTTTGCCAGCTGTTAATGAGGGGTTCAGATATCTACATGTAGGTCATCAGGGCAAATTTTAGTCAAAAACTATTCTGTGTGAGGAGAGCCTGGAGCTAGGTTGTCAGATGCTAGCAAACTAGGCAAACTAGCCAGCAAGAGGACTAACCTCACAATGCAGAAACTTGTAGAGCAATGTGTTTCAGTTTCTTTATACATAGTTTGTAAAGATGATGTCTGAGAGACAGCTTTGCACCACATTGTGTGTTTTGCCTGATGTTTCGAGGGTCAGCTACCTGCTTAACTTTCAGGAAGCCTTACAGGAGGCTGAAGTATTTAGTTAACAAAAGGACCTAGAAAAGGTGGGGCCTTGGGGTTCTCAGTTATTGAGAGGTGCCTTCCTTGAGCCTTGGCAGAATTACAGGGTGATCTTATAGCTATAAACATCTACAAGGACCTCCAGGTGGTGGATCCTAGAGCAAAAAGTGAATTCCTCAGGTCAATGGGAGTCATTACGGTAGAGCCGCGTATGTTGTGGTGATGCACCTTACTCCCTTCAGGGACAGTTGAAATCCTGAGCATCTGTGGAGAGTGGACTGGGTCTCGCTCTGAACTGTAACAAATGAAAAGAGTAGGGAGGCAACCCACTTTAACTGATTAGCTGTAAAGAATTAAAACACATTGATGTTGATACAACTAACTGGGCAGCTATATCTTTCTTAGGATGGGTGTCAACTGACGTCATTATTGACACCTGGATTGCATGTAGGCTAACCCAACCTGTGTAATAAATAATCTTCCAACATTTTTTATCCAGGAATGAGTTGTCAGTGTCATTTAATGTGTTGCATACACAATAATATTTGCAGGAGTTCTCAGTTTTTCTAACATCTTCAAAGGGCTAGGATTAGCAATGATATGCATTTGGCCATGTCGCCTACAGGGCAACACAGAGGGGATAGCATTATAGTTTTCTTCCCTGCTAGATAGGTTGTCAGCTTTATGCAATGTAATCCACCATAGACTGAGAGGGTTACCCCTTTGTTTATGGCCCTGTTATATCAGGAGGGGAAGGGTGAGGTCAAACAGGGGTCTTTAAAGAGGTTGGTAGACACGGATGGGCCTCTTTGTGGTCAATATTAGCCACCCACCCAAATGGATACATGCGAGGTAAATTAACAAAAATGAATGTAAATGTTTCTCAGCATCGCAAGTTGAAATTTACATAATGATTCTAAGGCTTCAAACAACGACAAGGTCCTCCAGAAGGTGAATCTTTGAGCCAAAACAGAATATTGCGGGTCCTTTGATGTCATTATGGCAGGGCCTGGCATTATGTGACAGCACTCCTTAATCACTCAAGGCACAGTTGAAATACTGAGCAATTGTGGAGACTGGCCGGAGTCTAGCTCTGACTTGTCAGAAGCATGAAGTAAATGGAATGAGTAGAACTCACTGTTGACACCTTTATTGCCAGCAAGCTAATCCAACCTGTGTAATAAATAAACTTGCAACATATTTTAGCCGCAAATTAGATGTACATGCTATTTATTGTGTTGCATGCACGGTATTATTGTCATGACTTCTGTTTTGTTAACATCCACCAAAGACTAGGGGTGCCAATACTAGGTTAAAGTAATATTGTGCATGTATATATGGATGTGGTATGTGTATAGCACAAATCTGTAACCAAAAATCAGCTGAGAACTGTACATGGTCAAAGGCAATCTTAAACCCAAAAAGTAATAGGAGCGGTAGCTGTTAGTGATGGATAGTGCATTGTCATGTGGTATTCTTGAAAGAGATGACTCTTCAACTCTCTACTATTTTGAAGCAGCATTGGACCAATCTTAATGAATGAGAGGTTGTTCCAGATTCTGGTTGCATAAACGGAAAATGCCTTTTGCCTTTTTTTTATATTTCTTAATCTGATGTCTGATGGTGTGCTGTCTGTGGGTGTGCCACGAACCACCAGAGATGTGTGCCCTTGACGGCTGTGTAAATGATGCAGCTCGTTTTGAGGATGGTGCCAGCCGGCAATGGGAGCACATGGTGTTCCATCAGGATGGGCATGATGTGATCATATTTCTTCTAGCCCTACATTAGACGTAATGTGGTGCATAGGATGCCCAAAAAGAGAGCCAGCGTTGAGTCTGGGAGGCAATGTATTAAGGCATTACTACTACCCAAATGCAAGAGTGTAAGGCTTAAACAGCAATTCTGAAGTAACTTTCTAGAAGTAACAATTTAAAATTATAGTTAAGTATGGTAATGAGATTTTAGCTTAAGTTAAAAAAGCCTTAAACATTCACTGAAAAAAACAAAAGTTAAAGTGACGCTATAGTTATAGTTAGGTGTCAAAATAACATAGGAACGCACGTTTAAAAAACAAAACATATTAGATTCACCAGTTATAGTTTACTGTACTAACTATAACTTGTGCTTCTACTATACACCGCTCATCACTGCACATATTTTCTCGCTCATGACACGCTGAATTACATCACTGATGACATCACTGATTATCCCATAAGCAGATATTCCCCCAGCATCTCTATCAGGTAAACCAGGACTTAGAGGTGACTCTGCCATGAATGGCTGCAGATGTGACAATAAACAACCACTTTGAAGAACACTTGCAGTGGCTGGAGCAGGTGGTGGGATTGCTACCAGATTATTTTGCTATTTACATAGTTTGTACAGATTTCCCACCAAAACAGATCCTCCCAAATCAGAGATCTCTTTGGTGAATAAACCTCCTCTGCTACAGACGGGAACTCTAAAACTAGCACATTTTCTACTACTTGTGTGGTAAATATGCTAAATCCACCATCCTTCCTTCCTAGTGGATCCAAACATCTTTTTTCTGCCAAAGCAAGCATGCAAAGAGTGAGAAAAAATTCCACAGGCACTGTGGGAAAATCTTTGAGTGATTCTGCCAAGTTCCAGAATCTGTATGAATTTTTCATTGAAAAATCAGTGATGCAAAACTGGTCTGGCAATAATAGGTGACTACCAATAACAACAAAGGCTTAGTAAAAACTGGCCCCAATATGGTGGGATGCTAAGCTGTAAGGTGAATATGTGCCCCAAAGTAGATGAAGTGTATGCAGCGAGTACATCCTCTCTGTGTGCCCTTGGAGGGCCCAGTAAAGAGTATTATAGACAATTTCCTTTCTCAATAGCTTCACAAACTTGCCACATTATTACATTCTCACAGTACATTTTGTGTTGCTTTCTCTTAGGCAATGCTTGCTGTCTTTCCTATTTTAAAAACAGACATTAGAGATGTAGCAAACATACTGAGGGGGAAATGTAACCCCCAGGGTGCCTGGGGTGAGCTGGTCTTGTCCTGGCACATGGATCCCGTGTTCCCAGGACGGACTAGCACCTGTCCCACGGGTGCGCCGCTAGCGCTCCCCAGTGGGCCTCCCTCCCACACCCCCCAGTCAGGGATGGAAGGAGAATCGCTTCCCCTTCTACTCCCGACCCCCCCACACCCTCCCAGTGACGTCTGATTACGTAAGGTGCGCTATCCCGTAAGAGAAATGCAAAAGCATTTGTCTTCCGATCGGGAGGTGGGGCGGGAGAGGCATAAAAGGAAAGAAAAGACCTTTCCATTAATTTCATGTCTCTCTCAGCATTTCTGCTGCCCGATCGCGACATGATCACTAGACACCAGGGATATTATTATTTTTTTTGTTTATTTATTTTTTATGTGCGGGGAGCGACTTCTTAGGCAAGGGTCGCTCTCCGGGGGTCTCTGAGGGCAGAAACCACAAGACACCAGGGATTTTTTGATTTTTTTATACTTACGCATAAGGGGAGTGGTTCCTTGGGCAAGGGCCACTCCCCAGGTAGGCCAAAAAAAATGTTGGTCATTTCTGGCCCCCCTGAGGGCAGAAAAATTCTGGACACCAGGGATATATATATTTGTTTTTGTTTATTTATTTTTTTATATGTGGGAAGCAACCCCTTAGGCAAGAGTCACTCCCCGGGGGGCAAAATTATTTTTAGGCCATTTCTGCCCCCCGGGGGGGAGGGGGGGGCTGAAAACCCGTAGACAGCAGGGATAAAAAAAATGTGTTTAGATTTTTTTTTATGTGGGGAGCGATCACTTAGGCAAGGGTCGTTCGCCGGGGGGCAAATTATTTTTAGCCCATTTATGCCCCCCCAGGGCAGATTGCCATAATATAATTAGGCAGATCTGCCCCCAGGGGGGCAGAAACCTCTAGACACCAGGGATATATATTTTTTTTAATTTACTTTATGTTTTTATATATGGGGAGCGACCCTTAGACAAGGGTCGCTCTTCTGAGGGGCAAATTGTATGTAGGCCATTTTTGCTCCCCTTGGGGGCAGATCAACCTATTTTTGTTAGGTCAATCTGCCCCCAGGGGGGACAGAAACCACTAGACACCAGGGATTGGTGTGTGTGCATGTGTGCGTTTCGTTTGGGGTGGCAGCCCCTTGGGCAAGGGTCACTCCCCATTGGGGCACATTGCTGTTTCCATATCTGCCCCCCTTGGGGGCATATCGGCCTATTTTTGGAAGACCAATCTGCCCCCAAGGGGGGGGCAAAAAGCCCACTAGAGACCAGGGAAGATTTTTTTTTTCAAAATAAGAGGGAGGGGTTATGGCCATGCCCCCACCCCAAATAAATAGAGCCAAAGTTGTTCTGCCCACCAGTGGGCAGATTGGGCACTTTTCCCCGATCCACACCCCGGGGGCAGAAAGTCTACTAGATGCCAGGGAATTACAAAAAAGCAAAAAATAGTGGGGTGGTGGTTACCAACCAGTATGGGCCTGGTTATGCCGCCACCCCAACTGAAGGGGGTAACAGTCTTTCAGCTCTACCTGCACACTAAAACATCTTATCCCATGGCAAGCAAGAGGACATTTGATTAATTTGGGTTTTGGTTTTACCTTTGGGCCATGAGAGATTGTTAACTCTCAAAATCGTCCCACTTGGAATGGTGAGGGCTGCACTTTTAAAACTTTGTGACCCTGCCATGTAGAAAAATCCGCAGGACCTAGACACATCTGAAAACTAAACATCTGATTGATTCCAGGGTGGTGTGCTTCACATGCACCCGCACCATTTTCTTGCCCACAATGCCCTGCAAACCTCCACCTTTGCTGGAAATCACACATTTTTCCCATTTTTTTGTGATGGAACCTCCCGGAATCTGCAGGAATCCACAAAATTCCTATCACCCAACATTGTCTCATCTATACCGAAAAAAATTCTGCTGCACTTGTAAGCCCAAAAATGTTTTTTTTTCAAACTGCCCTTTTGGACCCGCTTTCCCTGTCACAGGCACTTGGCCCACCTACACAAGTGAGGTATCATTTTTACCGGGAGATGGAGGGGAATGTTGGGTGGTAGGGAATTTGTCCTGTGATTCAACACAGAAATGTGGGAAAAATATGTTTTTTTAGCTAAATTTGAGGTTTGCTGAGGATTCTGGGTAGGAGAACATTGGGGGATCCACGCAAGTCACACCTCCCTAGACTCCCTTAGGTGTCTAGTTTTCAGAAATGTCTGGGTTTGGTAGGTTTCCCTAGATGTCTGCTGAGCCCAAGACCAAAAACGCAGGTGCCTCCCCCCTACAAAAACAGGTAGTTTTGTAATTGATCATTTTGAAGTTTCCAGATAGTGTTTTGGGGCATTTCCTGTTGCGAGCACTAGGCCTACCCACACAAGTGAGGTACCATTTTTATCGGGTGACTTGGGGAAACGCTGGGTGGAAGGAAGTTTGTGGCTCCTCTCAGATTCCAGAACTTTCTGTCACTGGAATGTGAGGAAAAAGTGTTCTTTTGGCCAAATTTTGAGGTTTGCAAAAGATTCTGGGTAACAGAACCCGGTGAGAGCCCGACAAGTCACTCCATCTTGGATTCCCCTAGGAGCCTAGTTTTCATAAATGTGCAGGCTTGCTAGGTTTCCCTAGGTGCTGGCTGAGCTAGAGGCCAAAATACACAGCTAGGCACTTTGCAGAAAAAAGGTCTGTTTTCTTTGTGAAAATGTGATGTGTCCACATTGTGTTTTGGGGCATTTCCTGTTGCGGGAGCTAGGCCTACCCACACAAGTGGGGTACCATTTTTATCGGGAGACTTGGGGGAATGCTGGGTGGAAGGAAATTTGTGGCTCCTCTCAGATTCCAGAACATTCTGTCAACAAAATGTGAGGAAAAAGTGTTTTTTTTGGCCAACTTTTGAGGTTTGCAAAGGATTCTTGGTAACAGCAACTGGTGAGATCCCCACAAGTCACCCAATCTTCGATTTCCCTAGTTGTCTAGTTTTAAAAAATGTGCAGGTTTGGTAGGTTTCCATAGGTGCCGGCTGAGCTAGAGGACAAAATTCACAGCTAGGCACTTTGAAAAAAACAGTTCTGTTTTCTTTGGGAAAATGTGATGTGTCCACGTTGTGTTTTGGGGTATTTCCTGTCACGGGCACTAGGCATAGCCACACAAATGAGTTACCAATTTTATCCGGAGACTTGGGAGAAAGCTAGGTGGAAGGGAATTTGTGGCTCCTCTCAGATTCCAGAACTTTCTGTCACTGAAATGGAGGAAAAAGTGTTTTTGTGGCCACATTTTGAGGTTTGCAAATGATTCTGGGTAACAGAACCTGGTGAGAGCCCCACAAGTCACCCCATCTTGGAGCCCCTAGGTGTTTAGTATTCAAAAACGCACAGGTTTCCTTAGATGCCGGCTGAGCTAGAGGCCAAAATCTACAGCTAGGCACTTCGCAAAAAACACGTCAGATTTCAATGAAAAAATTTGATTTATCCCTGTTGTGTTTCCTGTCGCGAGCATTAGGCCTACCCATGCAAACGAGGTACCATTGTTATTGGGAGACTTGGGGGAACACAGAATAGCGAAACAAGTGTTATTGCTCCTTGTCTTTCTCTACATTGTTTCCTTCCAAATGTAGGACAGTGCGTAAAAAAAACGTCTATTTGAGAAATGCCCTGTAATTCACATGCTAGTATGGGCACCCCGGGATTCAGATATGTGCAAATAACCACTGCTTTTCAACACCTTATCTTGTGCCCATTTTGGAAATACAAAGGTTTTCTTGATACCTATTGTTCACTCTTTATATTTCAGCAAATCAATTGCTGTATATCAGGTATAGAATGAAAACGCATTGCAAGGTGCAGCTCATTTATTGGCTCTGGGTACCTAGGGTTCTTGATGAACCTACAAGCCCTATATATACCCGCAACCAGAACAGTCCAGCAGACGTAACAGTATATTGCTTTAAAAATCTAACATTGCAGGAAAAAATGTGGATAAGAATGGCTGTTTTTTTCACCTCAATTTCAATATTTGTTTATTTCAGCTGTTATTTTCTGTAGGAAACCCTTGTAGGATATACACAAATTACCCTTGCTGAATTAAGAAATTTATCTACTTTTCAGAAATGTTTAGCTTTCTGAGATCCAGCATTTTTTTCACACCCAGTTCTGTCACTAACTGGAAGGAGGCTGAAAGCACCAAAAATAGTAAAAATGGTATATGCCCCAGTAAAATGCTGGGAAGATGATGATTTTAGCACTGTAAACCCTTTGTTGATGCCATTTTCAGGGGAAAAACCACAAGCCTTCTTGTGCAGCCCTTTTTCCCACTTTATTTTTAAAAAAACGAAATAGTCGCTGTATGTTGGCTAATTTCTGGGTCTTCTTCAGGTGAACCCACAAAGTCTGGGTTCCTCTAGAATGCCTAGGATGTTGGAAAAAAGGGCTGCAAATTTGGCATGGGGAGCTTATGTGGACAAAACGTTATAAGGGCCTAAACGCAAACTGCCCCAAGTAGCCAAAAAAAGGCGTGGCACCTGAGGGGGAGAAGGCCTGGCAGCGAAGAGGTTAAGTAAAGTGGTGCTGCACTCAGTGCAGCACCACTTTCTTTGCATCCCTTAACGCCCCCCTACTGCCACCATGTGAGCGCCGTATTTAAAATACGACGCACCATGGGGCATGGTAAGGGACAATACAGTAATTTTTTTATGCTATTGATGTACTCTGCAGGAGTAGCGCAGAAAATGCAGAGTTCATAGGGCTCCATTATAAATAATGGCATGCCCCCTCTTAACACCTGCTCTCAGCAGGCATTAAAAGTGCCGGAATAAATGGCGCAAGGAAATCTTTTAGATTTCCTTGCAACATTTTTTGAGCTCCCCTAATAGGGGAACGCTCCCCTTGCATACATTGCCTGGCATAGGCATAATGTGGTGCACCTGTGCATTGCACCACTTTATAAATATGGCACGTGGGAAATGCCACCTTAACATCACATTTGCGTCAATTTAAATGCCTCAAATATGGCGCAAAGTGGCGCTAGGGGCTAATAAACATGCCCCTTGGTTTTCTGTTGAATGGTTATGAACAAGTAATGATATTGATTCATGCTACACTTATAAAATACGTTAGTAAAGTACCTTCAACAAACATTTGGGGGGTTCAATATTGTTTGATATGCAAGACTCCGATTACAGTATTACAGAATTAAGAATTTGTGAATCATGATCTGCCACTGTAAGAATGCTGTATGCCGAACTAGATGTTTTTTTTCTATTTAAGCTGGTTATTTCATATATTCACTATTCAAAACATGTTTAGATATCTAGTTGAATGAAATGGTGAGTGAACGGGGAATGGGAGGGATGAAGGTTTCTCAAAACAAATCCAGCTTTTAGATGCAATGTATTCTTTTTGCACTGATAAATGTTTGCAGTAAAAGTGAAGTGCAGGAAATTCAAATTAACAGGCTGAAGAGGTAGTGACTATGGGCCAGAAGTAGTTAGGTTTCATATCGCGACTTGCAATTTGCGAGTCATAGCGACTCACAAATTGCAACTCGCAATATGAAATGCAGAAAGGTGTCTCAGACACCTTCTGCGACTCGCTATGGGGTCGCAAAGACCCACCTCATGAATATTCATGAGGTGGGTCGCAGTTTGCGATCCCATAGCGAGTCTAGGCACTCACAGGGATGGTGGCCTGCTGGAGACAGAAGACCACCATGTCTGTGACTGCTTTTAAATAAAGCAGTTTTTTTTTTCTTTTTGCAGCCCGTTTTCCTTAAAGGAAAACGAGCTTCAAAAAGAAAAATACCGAAACCATTTAGTTTAGTTTTTTTCAGAGTAGGCAGTGGTCCATAGGACCACTGCCTGCTCTGAAAAATACTTTTTGTGGCATTCACAAAGGGTAAGGGGTCCCATGGGGACCCCTTCCCTTTTGCGAATGAGTTACCATCCACTTCAAGTGGATGGTAACTGCGAGTTGGTTTGCGACCGCTTTCGCGGTCACAAAGCAACTATACATCACGATGCGGTCGCAAATAGGAAGGGAACACCCCTTCCTATTTGCAAGTCGGAATCACATTTTGCGAGTCGGTACCAACTCGCAAAATGTGACTCTGCATCGTGTAAGGCCTTTTGCGCCTCGCAAACGGCATTTTTGGCCGTTTGCGAGGCGCAAAAGGCTTCCTACATCTGGCCCTAAGATATTAAATGTGTCATTACCTGTGGAAGGTGAATAGGAATTCAAATAGGAACATTTTTATACTGGTGTATCATTGTGTAGGAGGCTGGCCTGGTTTGTAGTGAGTACCAAGGGGTACTTACACTCTGCACCAGGTCCAGATATCCCTTATTAGTGTAGAAGAGGTGTCTAGCAGCTTTGGCTGATAGAAAAGGGTAGCTTAGCAGAGCAGCTTAGGCTGAACTAGGAGACATGCAAAGCTCCCACTATACCACTAGTGTCATATGCACAATATCATAAGAAAACACAATACACAGATATACTAAAAATAAAGGTACTTTATTTTTATAACAATATGCCAAAAGTATCTCAGTGAGTACCCTCAGTATGAGGATAGCAAATATACACAAGATATATGTACACAATACCAAAATTATGCAGTAATAGCAATAGAAAGCAATGCAAGCAATGTACAGTCACAATAGATTGCAATGAGAGCACATAGGTATAGGGTTAACACAAATCATATACTGTAGAAGTGGAATGCGAACCACGAATGGACCCCAAACCTATGTGAGCTTGTAGAGGGTCGCTGGGACTGTAAGAAAACAGTGAGGGTTAGAAAAATAGCCCACCCCAAGACCTTGAAAAGTAGGTGTAAAGTGCACCTAAGTTCCCTAGAGAGCACAGAAGTCATGATAGGGGAATTCTGCAAGGAAGACCAACACCAGCAATGCAACAACGATGGATTTCCAGATGAGAGTAGCCCATGGAACAAGGGGACCAAGTCCAAGAGTCACACTCAAGTCGGGAGTGGGCAGATGCCCAAGAAATGCCAGCTGAGGTTGCAAGGCAGCTGCCACCTGTTGGAAGAAGCTTGGTGTTCTGCAAGAATGAAGAGGACTAGGAACTTCCCCTTTGGAGGATGGATGTCCCACGTCGTGAAGAAGCTTGCAGAGGTGTTCCCGTGCAAAAAGACTGCAAACAAGCCTTGCTAGCTGTAAGGGTTGCGGTTAGGGTTTTTGGATGCTGCTGTGGCCCAGGAGGGACCAGGATGTCGCCAATTGCGTGAAGAGACAGAGGGGGTATCCAACAAGACAAAGAGCCCACTCAGAAGCAAGCAGTACCCGCAGAAGTGCCAGAACAGGCACTACGAAGAAGAGTGAACCGGAGCTCACCCAAAGTCACAAAAGAAGGTCCCACAACGCCAGAGGACAACTCAGGAGGTCGTGCACTGCAGGTTAGAGTGTCGGGGACCCAGGCTTAGCTGTGCACAAAGGAAATCCTGGAAGAGTGCACAGGAGCCGGAGCAGCTGCAAATCACACGGTACCCAGCAATGCAGTCTAGCGTAGGGAGGCAAGGACTTACCTCCACCAAACTTGGACTGAAGAGTCACTGGACTGTGGGAGTCACTTGGACAGAGTTGCTGAGTTCCAGGGATCACGCTCGTCGTGATGAGAGGGGACCCAGAGGACCAGTGATGCAGTCTTTTGGTGCCTGCGGTTGCAGGGGGAGGATTCCGTCGTCCCACGGGAGATTTCTTCAGAGCTTCTAGTGCAGAGAGGAGGCAGACTACCCCCACAGCATGCACCACCAGGAAAACAGTCGAGAAGGCCGCAGGATCAGCGATACAAGGTTGCAGTAGTCGTCTTTGCTACTTTGTTGCAGTTTTGCAGGCGTCCAGAGCAGTCAGCGGTTGATTCCTTGGCAGAAGGTGAAGAGAGAGATGCAGAGAAACTCTGACGAGCTCTTGCATTCGTTATCTAAAGAATTCCCCAAAGCAGAGACCCTAAATAGCCAGAAAAGGAGGTTTGTCTACTTAGGAAGAGGGATAGGCTAGCAACACAGGTAAGAGCCTATCAGAAGGAGTCTCTGACGTCAGAGCAGTCCAGTGTGCCAGCAGCACCTCTATTTCCACGATGGCAGAGGTCTGGAGCACACTGGAGGAGCTCTGGGCACCTCCCGGGGGAGGTGCAGGTCAGGGGCGTGGTCACTCCCCTTTCCTTTGTCCAGTTTCGCGCCAGAGCAGGGCTGGGGGATCCCTGAACCAGTGTAGACTGGCATATGCAGAGATGGGCACCATCTGTGCCCATCAAAGCATTTCCAGAGGCTGGGGGAGGCTACTCCTCCCCAGCCCTGACACCTTTTTCCAAAGGGAGAGGGTATAACACCCTCTCTCTGAGGAAGTCCTTTGTTCTGCCCTCCTGGCTGGACCCCAGGAGGGCAGAAACATGTCTGAGGGGTTGGCAGCAGCAGCAGCTGCAGTGAAACCCCGGGAAAGGTAGTTTGGCAGTACCCGGTTCTGTGCTAAAGACTCGGGGGATCATGGAATTGTCTCCCCAATGCCAGAATGGCATTGGGGTGACAATTCCATGATCTTAGACATGTTACATGGCCATGTGCGGAGTTACCATTGTGACGCTATACATATGTAGTGACATGTGTATAGTGCACGTGTGTAATGGTGTCCCCCCACTCACAAAGTCCGGGGAATTTGCCCTGAACAATGTGGGGGCACCTTGGCTAGTACCAGGGTACCCACACACTACGTAACTTAGCACCCAACCTTTACCAGGTAAAGGTTAGACATATAGGTGACTTATAAGTTACTTAAGTGCAGTGGTAAATGGCTGTGAAATAACGTGGACAGTATTTCACTCAGGCTGCAATGGCAGGCCTGTGTAAGAATTGTCAGAGCTCCCTATGGATGGCAAAAGAAATGCTGCAGCCCATAGGGATCTCCTGGAACCCCTCAGTACCATATACTAGGGAATTATAAGGGTGTTCCAGTATGCCAATGTAAATTTCACCAGCCTGTTAGTGACAATTTGGAAAGAAATGAGAGAGCATAATCACTGAGGTTCTGGTTAGCAGAGCCTCAGTGAGACAGTTAGTTATCACACAGGTAACACATACAGGGCACACTTATGAGCACTGGGGCCCTGGCTGGCATGGTCCCAGTGACACATACAGGGAGTGCAGAATTATTAGGCAAGTTGTATTTTTGAGGATTAATTTTATTATTGAACAACAACCATGTTCTCAATGAACCCAAAAAACTCATTAATATCAAAGCTGAATATTTTTGGAAGTAGTTTTTAGTTTGTTTTTAGTTTTAGCTATGTTAGGGGGATATCTGTGTGTGCAGGTGACTATTACTGTGCATAATTATTAGGCAACTTAACAAAAAAAAAATATATACCCATTTCAATTATTTATTATTACCAGTGAAACCAATATAACATCTCAACATTCACAAATATACATTTCTGACATTCAAAAACAAAACAAAAACAAATCAGTGACCAATATAGCCACCTTTCTTTGCAAGGACACTCAAAAGCCTGCCATCCATGGATTCTGTCAGTGTTTTGATCTGTTCACCATCAACATTGCGTGCAGCAGCAACCACAGCCTCCCAGACACTGTTCAGAGAGGTGTACTGTTTTCCCTCCTTGTAAATCTCACATTTGATGATGGACCACAGGTTCTCAATGGGGTTCAGATCAGGTGAACAAGGAGGCCATGTCATTAGATTTCCTTCTTTTATACCCTTTCTTGCCAGCCACGCTGTGGAGTACTTGGACACGTGTGATGGAGCATTGTCCTGCATGAAAATCATGTTTTTCTTGAAGGATGCAGACTTCTTCCTGTACCACTGCTTGAAGAAGGTGTCTTCCAGGAACTGGCAGTAGGACTGGGAGTTGAGCTTGACTCCATCCTCAACCCGAAAAGGCCCCACAAGCTCATCTTTGATGATACCAGCCCAAACCAGTACTCCACCTCCACCTTGCTGGCGTCTGAGTCGGACTGGAGCTCTCTGCCCTTTACCAATCCAGCCACGGGCCCATCCATCTGGTCCATCAAGACTCACTCTCATTTCATCAGTCCATAAAACCTTAGATAAATCAGTCTTGAGATATTTATTGGCCCAGTCTTGACGTTTCAGCTTGTGTGTCTTGTTCAGTGGTGGTCGTCTTTCAGCCTTTCTTACCTTGGCCATGTCTCTGAGTATTGCACACCTTGTGCTTTTGGGCACTCCAGTGATGTTGCAGCTCTGAAATATGGCCAAACTGGTGGCAAATGGCATCGTGGCAGCTGCACGCTTGACTTTTCTCAGTTCATGGGCAGTTATTTTGCGCCTTGGTTTTTCCACACGCTTCTTGCGACCCTGTTGACTATTTTGAATGAAACGCTTGATTGTTCGATGATCACGCTTCAGAAGCTTTGCAATTTTAAGAGTGCTGCATCCCTCTGCAAGATATCTCACTATTTTTGACTTTTCTGAGCCTGTCAAGTCCTTCTTTTGACCCATTTTGCCAAAGGAAAGGAAGTTGCCTAATAATTATGCACACCTGATATAGGGTGTTGATGTCATTAGACCACACCCCTTCTCATTACAGAGATGCACATCACCTAATATGCTTAATTGGTAGTAGGCTTTCGAGCCTATACAGCTTGGAGTAAGACAACATGCATAAAGAGGATGATGTGGTCAAAATACTCATTTGCCTAATAATTCTGCACTCCCTGTACAACTAAAACAACATATATACAGTGAAATATGGGGGTAACATGCCAGGCAAGATGGTACTTTCCTAAACAACCCCCCCAAACGAAGGACAATAAGACTAGCCATGACCTGATGAGTCTTCATTGTCTAAGTGGAAATATCTGGAGAGTCCATCTGCATTGGAGTGGGTACTCCCAGGTCTATGTTCCACTGTATAGTCCATTCCCTGTAGAGATATGGACCACCTCAACAATTTAGGGTTTTCACCTTTCATTTGTTTTAGCCAAAGTAGAGGTTTGTGGTCTGTCTGAACAATGAAGTGAGTGCCAAACAGGTATGGCCTCAACTTCTTCAGTGCACAGACCACAGCAAAGGCCTCCCTCTCTATGGCAGACCAATGTTTTTCTCTAGGGGTCAACCTCCTGCTGATAAAAGCAACAGGTTGATCCTGGCCCTCAGAATTAAGTTGTGATAAGACTGCCCCTACCCCTAATTCAGATGCAACAGTTTAGACAATTAATTATTTGGAGTAACAGGGGCTTTTTAGGACAGGTGCAGAGCACATGGCCTGTTTCAGCTCCTCAAAAGCTTTCTGACAGCTAGCTGTCCACAATACCTTTTTAGGCATTTTCTTTGAAGTGAGGTCATTAAGAGGGGCTGCAATGGAGCCATAGTTCTTTATGAACCTCCTGTAGTACCCAGTGAGGCCTAAGAAGGCTCTCACTTGAGTCTGAGTTGTAGGGGGAACCCAATCTATGATAGTTTGGATTTTCCCCTGAAGTGGTGCAATCTGTTCTCCACCTACAAGGTGTCCCAGATAAACCACTTTCCCCTGCCCTATCTGGCATTTTGAAGTCTTGATAGTGAGGCCTGCCTTTTTCAGGGCCTCCAAAACTTTCCACAGGTGGACCAGGTGATCATCCCAGGTGGAGCTAAAGACAACTATATCATCTAGATATGCTGCACTAAAAGCCTCCAACCCTTGCAGGACTGTATTCACCAACCTCTGAAAAGTGGTAGGTGCATTTTTCAAACCAAAGGGCATTACTGTGAATTGGTAGTGCCCTCCAATGGTGGAAAATGCAGTTTTTGCTTTAGCATCCTCTGATAACTTGATCTCCCAATACCCTGCAGTCAAATGAAAGGTGCTTAGATACTTGGCAGATGCCAGTGTATCTATTAGCTCATCTGCCCTGGGTATAGGGTGAGCATCAGTTTTAGTTACCTGGTTGAGACCTCTGTAGTCTACACAAAATCTCATTTCCCTTTTCCCATCTTTGGAATGAGGCTTTGGTACAAGTACCACAGGAGAGGCCCATGGACTTTCAGAGTGCTCACCACTCCCAGTTCAAGCATTTTCTGAACCTCTTGTTTTATGCAGTCTCTGACATGGTCAGGCTGCCTATAGATCTTACTTTTGACAGGCATGCTGTCTCCAGTATCTATAGTGTGCTCACACCAAGAAGTGGTACCTGGCACAGCCGAAAAGAGTTCAGAAAACATACCCAGGAGATTTATACAGTGGTCTTTCTGCTCAGCAGTAAGACAATCTGCCAGAACTACACCTTCCACTAGAGCATCTTGTTCTGTGGGAGAGAAGAGATCAGGGAGAGGGTCACTCTCTTCTTCCTGTCCTTCATCTGTTGCCATGAGCAGGGTGAGATCAGCCCTGTCATAGTAGGGTTTTAGGCGATTGACATGGAGCACCCTAAGGGGACTCCTGGCAGTGCCTAAGTCAACCAAGTAGGTGACTTCTCCCTTTTTCTCAACAATAATGTGGGGTCCACTCCATTTGTCTTGGAGTGCTCTTGTGGCCACAGGCTCCAAGACCCACACTTTCTGCATTGGTTGGTACTGAATCAGAACATCCTTCTGGTCATGCCATTGCTTTTGGAGCTCTTGGGTGGCCTGAAGGTTTTTGCTGGCCTTTTTCATGTACTCAGCCATTCTGGATCTTAGGCCAAGTACATAATCCACTATGTTTTGCTTAGGAGCTTTTAAAGGTTGTTCTCAACCCTCCTTCACAAGTGTTAGAGGACCTCTTACAGGGTGTCCAAATAGGAGTTCAAAGGGGCTGAAGCCCACTCCTTTTTGGGGTACCTCCCTGTAACCAAAAAGGAGGCAAGGTAACAGGACATCCCATCTCCTCCGGAGTTTTTCAGGGAGTCCCATTATCATTCCTTTGAGAGTTTTATTAAACCTCTCAACCAGTCCATTTGTTTGTGGATGATAGGGTGTAGTGAATTTGTATGTTACACCACATTCCTTCCACATGACAGAAAAAGTATTCCAATGCCACCAGAGAATCAAATGGTAGATCACTACCTCCACAGTTTTCGAAAAGAGGTTTTCAGACTATTCCCAAATTTTTACAACAAGGGAATAATTATGACTATGAGAGCGGTAGTAACTTTAAGTGCACATTTTCACTCACATTTCAACCAAGGCTGAAAGTGTTTCAAACTACATAAGCAAGACAAAGGGATAGTGAGATGACTGACTGTTTTTTATGTGCAGCTTCGAGAACGGTCAGCACTTGAACAGAAACTGAAGCTATCAAGAAAGTGAACGTGTAAATCACTTAGGGCTTGCATTTTCAATCCTTCAGAGATTGACTCTCCGAGAACCTATATTGACACTTGATGCAATGCTGATGCTGGCAATAGTCTCTTGTATCAGTGCTGAGTCAGAACCTGAGTTACAACATTTTATAAAGACCGAGTAATAAAAACTGTCAGGAGTAGGCAGTCACCTTGATCGGACAGCAGAACTTTCAACAAAAGCAAACCTTGCTGCAGCTGTTGTGGAGCACACCTGTATCTGCGGGCAATGTGCCCTCAAAAGGCAGGGGTTGCTCCAATTATGGAAAACCCAACTGATTCACACATCTCTGTAGAAGTGGGTCAAAAGGAAAAAGCCCTTTGGGACAACAATCATCCACCAAGCCTTTGCAATCTAACCTCCAAAAGCCTAAAAAACCACTTCAATCAGTATCTGGAGAAGGAGGCCTGGGAGAAACTTTGAATAAGTTGTCTCATCTCGCTAGTACATATAATAATGAGTAGGAGGGGTCCTATCCAAGTATGAGGTGCAGATCTAAAGCCTCTCGTCAACAACCCTCATCGACACAGGCACGTCCATAAATGTTGTGGATGAAGAACCCTTTTTGAAATCAAACCACTATAGAAGTCTAGCGCCATTACCCATCACTAGAATGTTCATTAACACCATCAGCCAGCAATTTAACCACACTAATGGAATAAGCTGTGTACCCGAAAAGGGGTCTTGTATGCTGCTCAGCTGCCCCATAGCCAAAGATCTCAAGTTAATCCAATTTGCCTGCAGTGTTAGTGAATGCAAGTTGATGACATCGTTTTAAACTCAAAGTAACTACTAAAAGGGCTTGGCAATGTCAGGCAAAACCAATCAAGTTTCACATTGCTCAAACCATCAAGCTGACTGAGCTAAGGCAAAGAAGAGTGTTTTTCCGCCGGAAGCATTTGGTGGTAAAATAGCCAAACATTTGAAAGCACATGGTGTGATCAAACAAACATCCAGACCTTATTATAGGATATTAACTATGGTGTTGGCTTCCAAACTGAAACAGCATAGAGCGGTCTGAATCTGAATAGACCTACCCAATAAAGCTAGGAGGGAGCATTGCAAAACACCCACTACTACTAATATTTTGCTGAACCTAATTGGCGTTCAATGATTTTTAAAGGTCAAGGTATTGATCTGTATTTTCAACAGTGGTAACACTGTTAACCCTAAGACAGCTCTAGATATCCACAATGACTTGACTTCCTACAACGCTCCAGAAGCCCACACCATCTTGGTCATGATAAACTATTATGGGAGAGGTATCTTAAGTTTGGCAACATTAACAAACTTTCCAAGTTCTCACCAAGACTCCTATAGTGTGGAGTGGTCAGCCTCTCAGTAAGCAGCCTTTCCAAGCATAAAAAGCACCTTAATTTGTGATGTTACAATGAAAGACCAAATTCTACAACTAAGCTAGTTGTTGATACAAGCCATTCCCAATTCTAAGCTAGTTGTTATGACAAGCCAGGTGTGTGATGGGCAGTACTGCTTCAACAGCACAGGTGAGATGTCTAGGCCCGTTAAATTTAGCAGGCAGTGCCATTTTATCTACTAAAACAAGATACTCACAAATTGAGAGAGGTGCTCCACCAACAAAATTTGTTTGCAACCGTTTTCATCTATACCTATTTTGGTCATGGCTTTAAAGTAATCGCAGACTACAAGCCGGTAGTCTACCTGTTGTTGTGCTCAACACCTCAGAGCCCTCCACTCACAAAAAATTGGGTGTTATGGCTGTAGAAGTGCCACTTTACATTATATACAGATAAGGAATTGATAACCCTATCAACCACTTGTCAATACGCCCCACAATTCAATTGCAATCACGGTGAACCAACCCAATGATGCTGATGAATATGTTCAAATGTAAGATCAAGCAGCAGGCATTGTAGAGATGACTATGGATGACACATAAAGGAGCACATGTGCACCCAATTCAGCTGTAGTCCAGAAGCAATAGTGCCAGGAACACTTTCCTATCTCAAGTGAATATTTGAGGTACATACAGCCAACACACTTTGATGGCACTCTGAAAGTTATGCTAGGAACTGGGTATCATCAATTAATGACTGTTGCAATGAAGCTGTAAATTAGTAGTTTGCAAGGCACTGCAAGCCAGGGTAATTAACCTTTCTCACCAGGGCCATCAAGAGATGGCCAAAAACAAAATAAGGCTACAGGACAATGTGAGGATCTCTCATATAGCTAAGTTGTTCAAACAATTATTGAGTGACTGTCAACCTAACCAAGTCATGAGAGGAGGATCTCACCCCAGCCCTGATAATTACAGAAGAAACTTGCACAAATCCCTGTTCTAAAGTCAATGCTGATTTCAGCATTCTCCCCAATGAGAGGTACCTGTTAGTTCTAATAGACACCTGTATCAATTATCCAGATGAAGTAATCATCCAGTCTGGAGCCTTGGACTATCTCTGACCCAAGCTAGGAAAATTCATTGTTGCATTTGCATCCCCACAGAAATTGAAGGCGGATATTAGACCCGACTTCCAAGAAAGAGTATTCCACGTGTGACTCAAAGAATAAGGCATGTAATCGCAAAAGCATTCCTGGGTAGTTGCAACCAATGGAGAAATCAAGATGTTTATGAAGAAACTCAATAAAATCCTGAAAAAGGAACACATCTAAATAGAGAATACACTATACGTAGGTTTCTAAGAGGCTGTTGCAATACCCTTCATTGCAAGACATATTGTGTTCCTGCAACTTTCTTGTTTGATTGGCCTGTAAATTACACTATTTCAACAGCTCCTCAGTGGATGCCAACAACTTCAGACAGTCACACAAGTGAGTGAAACCCAATTGCCAAGAAGATATGACAGAAGGCATGATGTCCAGTAATTAAGATGAGAGACCCACTCCTGGCTCAGGATTGTCATTGTGGATGGAAAATTAATACACCCTTTGAAACTGGCCAATGGAATGTCACTTCAACCAAAGATAGTAATTCTATTATGTGGCTATTATACAATATCAGTAAATTGTCGCTATTCCAAAAACTGAGAGCTCAGAGCAGAAGCAAGGAAGAAGACTGTTCACGTGGCATACAACTAGAATCTCAGAAAGATTATGCTGAGTTTGAGCAGAGTCTTCAACCAACTGTAACTTTGGTGTCTCCAGGCCACCATGACTTTGAAGGATATTAAGGATCCCAAGAAACCCATGGTGCTTGTCCAATGCCAGATATGATCAGTCTGCCTGGACGGAAAGCCCCTATTTATGTATTTGGGCAAGATATAAATTTAGGGTACCTTGGGGTAAGGATTGAAAATATATTTGAATTCCAGGTCTGTGATAAGGCAGAGGTCGCTCCTACCCTTAAGTTGGGCCTCCAACAGGTTGTGATAGTTTTCAGTGGATTGGCATCCAAGTTTTTCAGTAGTATCAGAAAGCTGTCTATCAATTTCATTAATGTAGTCCCCTTTATTCATGATGACAATATTGCTCTCTTTCTCCCCCTCTTTAATTATAATATCTGGGGCTGAGAGTAGTTGTTTAAGGGCAATCCTCTCTTCTTGGGTTGGATTGTCAAACTGGTGGTTGTCGTGTGGTCGGAGAGATTCCTCCCATGAGTAAAGATCATTTGTAACTAGTTTATAAAACATCGTAGTAGCATTGTCACCCTGTGTTGGTGTAAGAAAAATAGACCTCGGTTTAAGGCCACTATCAAGGTTCAAGTCAGGAGAAATGCCTAGATCTCCTAGAATGTCAGCCAAGAATGGGGACAGAGTCAAGAGATAGTAGATTCCGAGTGTCTTCAATGTCCTTAATAGTTTTATGGCAAGGACCTATTGTGGAGGGTGGAACTAGAGTAGCTTTAAACTGTTGTTTGGCAAAGTATTTTTCAAGTCTGAGTTTACGTATGAACTTATAGAGATCAATGTGCATATGTGTGAAGTCAGGTTTAGCCACAGGACAAAAATCCAGCTTTTAGAGAGTAGTTTAACTTGAGCAGAAGTGAGGTGGTAACCTGAGAGACTTGAGAATGTATTAGTCAATGAGCATGTTTCCTGCAACTCCTTCCCCTTCTGTTTTTTTGTGGATACTGGTGGATTGAGGCGATTTGCGCTGGTACCTTTGCAATACCGTTCTACTTCTTTTGAAAAAGTGGACCTGGGAATGTTATTAAGAGAGTCAGTGATGTTAGAGCTTGTACTGGGATTGTTGTCCAAGTCACTTCTAATACTGGAGACATCTGACTCGCTACTAGAGGTGACTCTGGACAGATGGCCTGTGTTCGGCCTGAAGGTGTTTGTGTCAATGCTTATGTTGTCAAATTTACTTGCATAGGTAAGGATCCTTCCCTTTCTATAATCATTGCTATCTCTAACCAATTTTTGTGACTTTTTGTCTTTCAGGTATAGTTGGTGATTAGTGAGGACTCCTTAAAGGATTTTATAGAGATACTAAGGATATACTTAACCTATGGACTTCACCTGGACTGAGGACTGTTGCTTTCTGACACTGGACACTGTATCACTCTACACCTCCTTTCCCAAATCCTGGGGCCCGACAGCAATACGGAATTTTTTATCCTCCCCGTCTAGAACATAATAACATGCCTATTGGTATGATCTCCCTGATACTTGACGGCAATGTTTTTTTACACAATGGCACTTGGTTCCATCAATGTCAAGGGGTGAACATGGGTGCTAAATTCTCTCCCTCATACGCTAACCTCTACATGGGCTGGATTGAAACGACATTCATTTGGTCCAAATGTCCACCACACTTAAGCTAACATGGGGTTGTTACATTGATGATATTCTGGTAATTTAGAGAGGTAATGTGACTTTACTATCTGAATTTGTTGACGTTCTCAACGGCAACCCACATAACATTTCCTTTATATACCATCAAGACCACATAGCTCATCTAGACTTGACCCTCCATAGTAAAGAAGACAAAGGCCCTCATTACGACCCTGGCGGTGGGTGATAAAGTGGCGGTAATACCACCAACAGGCTGGTGGTAATTACCGCCAAATTATGACCATGGTGATGATATCTCCCATAGACAGCCAATGTACCACACCAACCACCAGGGCGGAAACAATAGTCACCACGGGGTAGCCGTCAACAGCCAGGTGGAAGACAAAATTCCACCCACCACATTTTGACACAAGAAACTGCCACCTTTTTCTGGGCAGTATCAACGCCAATAAAGGCCTGGCAGAAACAGAGCTCAGGAATGAAAGGACTCCCCATTGGAGACAAGGGAAGAACCACACCACAATGGAGCCAGAACTGCAAGTTTTCCCGATGATCTTCTACGGTATGCTCCTCCTGGAACACCAACGCCAACAAAGACAACAACGGTGAGTACAGCCTCCTAGCACACAAGGGATGGTGGGGGGAAAAAGAGAGTGACACACACACGCACAACACACACCTGACACAAACACTCCATACACGCAACCAGCTGAACTACAAAAACTATTTGTCCCAGAAAATCGTCAGAATAATGCAAGGACACCAGGAAATGACGAATGGGATTGTAATCAGATCAACATCAAAATTAATAAGTTGATTTGGCAATGAAACAGATATGTACACATATACAAAAAATGGACTCTGCCCAGTCCAAAGTTCAAAGGGCCCACATGGCCACAGGGCACAGCCTAAGGCCCAACTCGAATCCTGAGCACATCTGGATAGAACACTGCAGTAGGATCAGTTTGCAAATAGGCAGGCACCTCAGGGTGAGGGGGAACTTCAGCCGGATGTGGGAACAAGCCCCCTGGTTCTGGAGGGGGCAACATGCCCATTGCTTTGTCCTGGAGTGCAAGACCACAGTATCTCAAGTGGGTGTCTTGCCTACTGGTTCTGGAGGGGGCAACATGCCCATTGTGTTGTACTTGGGAGTGCAGGGCCACAGTATCTCAAGTGGATGTCTTGCCCACTGGTTCTGGAGGGGACAACATGTCCATTGCTTTGTCCTGGAGAGTGCAAGGCCACAGTCTCTCGAGATGGCTTCTTGCCCACTGGTTCTGGAGGGAGCAGCCTGCACAGTAGCCCCTGGAGGGTGGACTACATAGCGTCAACCAGCGGTGATGGCTGCATGGCGGTAGTGGTTGGGGGAGGCTCCTGGGCAGCCCCTGCAATCAGTGATGGCTGTATGGTGGTTGGGGGAGGCCCCTGGAGAGCCCCTGCACTCACTGATGGATGCATGGTGGTGGTGGTTGGGGGAGGCTCCTGCGCAGCCTCTGCACTCACTGATGGCTGCACATCCACGGCTGGCGGTGGGGGCCCCGTGACAGCTGGTGGCGGTGACGGTGTTAGCCTGACAGCTTCCACTGGCGTAGAGTGCCTCTTCTCCTCCAGGTCATGGGTCAGGATCCCTTGCCCTTCCTGGCAGGGGTAGATGGGTGTCCCCTCTCTGACTGGTGGTGCAGGCTCCTTCCCCTTCTTCACAGCTGGTGCAGGCTCCTTTCCCTTCCTCACAGCTAGTGCAGGCTCCTTCCCCTTCCTTCCCCTGGTTCACGGCTAGTGCATGCTCCTTCCCCTTCTTCACAGCTGGTGCAGGCTCCTTCCCCTTTCTCACAGCTGGTTCATGACCCTTCCCTTTCATCCCAGGTGGTGCTGGCTCCTTCCCCTTCAGTGTTTTAGGTCTTGTATCCTTACCACCACAAGTAGGTGGTGCTACCACTGTCCCCATGGGCTGTTTGGCTGAGGTGCTGGGCTGTGTCCTTGATTCCCTTCCCATACTTGCAGTACGGGAGGTGGGATAGGGAAGAGGTCAATTTGGGAAAAGAAAATTTTCCCAATTTTCCCAATTTTTAGGGATGTTGGGGGCAGGAGGAGGGATGAATAATGGGAGTGGAGGATGAGGGAGTGGTTGTTGCAGGTGTATGTCTGCTGGATTTGGGTGCACGTGCATGGACTGTATGCTGTTGTGAGGTGGATGGCTGCTGGGTGTCTGAGTGCTTGTGTTTGTGTCCTTTAGGAGGTGGGACTGACACAGTGGGAGAGGACACAGGGGACGCATGCATGGATGTTGTGGAGGTTTCTGCCAGTGAGGTGTGTGTTCTGCTTGGTGTGGTGATGCTGGTAGTGGATATTGGTGTAGTGCATGCAGGTGTGAGTGTGGACGTAACTGGGAGGGATTTGGAGGAGGAGGATGAGGGGGAGACAGTGGAAGCAGTGGATGTTGTCATGTCTGCAAAGGTATAGTGTTTGTGTGAGTGCCTTTGGGTTGAAGTGTGGTGCTTGTGTTTGCCTGTGGCACTAATGGGTGTTGTCTTGTGTGCATGCTCGCCTGTTTGTGTGCTTGGGATGGGTTGGGGTTGAGGAGAATGGGACTGGGAAGAGTAAGTTGGAGGGGGGATGGTAGAAACAGGGACAATGGCTGCCATCAAAGAGGACGCCAGAGCCTGAATCGATCTCTGTTGTGCCGCCAATCCACCATGAATGCCTTCCAGAAATGCATTGCATTGCTGAATCTGGGATGCCAGCCCCTGGACGGGATTCACAATGGTTGACTGCCCTACAGAGATGGATCTCAGGATGTCAATAGCCTCCTCACTCGGGGCAGCAAGGCTCATTGGGGCAGGGCCTCAGGTGCCTGGGGTGAAGGAGATGCCCACCCTCCTGAGTGAGCGGGCACAGGCCACTCGCTGATGGGCTACTGGGAGGACGGTGCTGGTACGGGGTGGCAGGTGTTCCTGCAGCTGGGGTGGTCACAGAGGTGTCCGCCACCACCAGGGAGCTCACTGCAGAGGAGGTATCAGAGTCTGTGTTTTTCCCCTCCAGTCTCCGCTGTGGTTCTCCCCTCGCCCTCTGTCCCACTGGTTCCCTCAGCATCAGTGGACTCTGCCTCCAGGGTCCTGTGGGATGCAGCTCCCTCTGTCGCTGGTGCCTCTGCCAGATGATGCTAATGCACATAAGGAGAGGATGACAAAACAAGAAAGAGGGGGAGAGAGACAAAGGATACACTGGGTCAGTGACTGCACCAACATCACTGTTGGCGTACACAACACCCTCACACACAAGGAACAGGCCTACGCACTATGCAGTGCACTACCAGTGATATGGCTAGTAACCAAGGCATGAGGTGGAGCACACACCGCCAACTGCAGCACACCTCGGACCCATGCAGCCCTGCGTAGTAGTGAATACTAACAAGCTAGGATACCTGTATTTGCCATGCAACCCTTACCCTTCAGAGGAGCTACACTGCTATATCTGGCCTTAAAGGCACCCACTACCACACAATCACCACCCGGATTCCACCCCACCAGCCATAAGTTGTAATAATACCCACTGTACTCACCCCCTTGTGGCGGCTGTGATGCCCTCAAGTGCCCATTCAGCTCAGGGTAGGCCACCACCAGTATGAGGGCCATCAGGGGGTCAGGGTCCGACGGGCACCCCTTCCTGGTTGTGAGGCCATCCCCAGCTGGGATTCCACAGTCTTCCCTGCCCAGCATCTCAGGTCCTCCCGCCGTTTGCGACAGTGGGTGACCCACCTGCCATAGACCCCCAGGGTCTGCACCTCCTTGGCGATGGCACACCATAATCCCTTCTTTTGATGGGCGCTGACCTGCAGAGGTAATACATAAAGGAGAACTCCATTAAATGAACAGTCCAGCCTGTCACACTCATGGCCCACCATACACGATCACATCAACATTGCAAAACACATAGGCCAGCTCACATCCTGTACACCACCAAGAGGAAATCCACCAACCCTTACACGATGCCTTCACACACAATTCCATGCATTCATGCCACATGCATCATGCCCACAGTGTACTCACCTGTTGGTCTGGAGGCCCATACAGCTGTCCGTACTGGGGTAGGACCCCATCCACTAGTCGCTCCAACTCCTCAGAAGTAAAGGCTGGGGCCCTTTCACCAGCCACACGGGCAATGGTAGGTTCCAGACGCAGGTCACAGTGCACATGCAGTGTAGGTCCTCTCCTGTGGAAGTTCAGGAAACAAGTAAGGAATGTGAAATAAACTGGCGGTCACCTCTGAGGAGGTGTATACTGTCACCGCCGGCGTACATCCCCATTGGCCTCTGTACCCCATAGGGCCCAATATTAGCCAATGAGGAATTGCACGGCGGTTCACGACCGCCTACCGCTACGGCCACAGCATCGGTGGAATAACCTCACTTCCACCTGTCCCTCCACACAGGACAGGCGGTCCCATTTTGGGGTGGGTGAACAGGCCTATCAATAATTACTGCGTCACAGGACAAAAAGCACATTCTTTTAAATTCCACTGTCCCAAAACATGATTGCACAATGTGGACTACTGTTGTGGTATAGTTGTTCCAATTGTGACATCCTACTCACTCTTGTGTTCCTTAGATACCTACCACTGGGGATGAATAGAAGATGGAGACATACCCCTGTGTACAGACACTGGTGGACTTAGCTACACTGGAGGACAGGCACATAATACTCACCTATAGACTGGACAGGGCCATAATCACAGAGCTGTGTGCCCAGTTGGAGCCTGACCTGACATCAGCTATCCGTCATTCAACTGGGATACCCCCCTTGTTCAAGTTCTATCAGTGCTCTATTGCCTGGTAACTGGTTCTTTTCAAGTGACAGTAGGTTTGGCAGCAGGAATGTCACAGCCAATGTTCCCAATAATGCTGGCAAGAGTTTTGTCCGCCCTGATAAAACACATGTGCAGCTACATTGCTTTCCCCCAGGTAGATTTGGTCACTGTGAAGGCCGGGTTTCATGCAATGGGACATATCCCCAATATAATTGGGGTGATTGACAGAACACATATTGTGTTTGTCACCCCACCCAGCAAAAAGAACAAGTGTACAGGAATTGTAAGAGTTTCCACTCCATGAAGGTGCAGATGGTGTGCCAGGTGGACCAGTACATCTCCCACGTCAATGCTAAATATCCTGGGTCTGTGCATGATGCCTTTGTCTTAAGTAATAGCAGCATCCCAAATGTGATGGCTCAACTACAGAGGCACTGGGTGCGGCTTATAGGTGATCCTTGGTCCCCACCCAGTGTATGTTGGTTTATGCTTATGCTGTTGGCCACATAGGATAGTGCGTGGCTAAATGGTGTCCCTCAATATTTGCAGATGACTTTGGTTACCCAAACCTATCGTGGCTGCTGACCTCTGTGAGGAATGTCAGGACAAGGGCAGAAGAGCGTTATAATGAGGCACTTGGGTGAACCAGAAGGATAATTGAGAGAACCTTCGGTCTCCTGAAGGCCAGGTTCAGGTGCCTCCATCTGACAGATGGATCCCTGTGCTACTCACCCAAGAAAGTCTGCCAGATAGTAGTGGCATGCTGCATGTTGCACAACCTGTCCTCAGACACCATGTACCTTTTCTACAGGAGGAGGAGATTGGCAGCAGTGGACCCTAAAGACAGTGAGGATGAGGAGAGAGAGGATGAGGATGTGAACAACAGAACATTAGTGATCTGTCAGTACTTCCAATGACACACGGGTGAGACAGTGCAACTTCACATTTCTATGACTATTGTTGTATTATGTGTGTGGCATTGGCAATCTGGTATTACCCACTTGTTTCCCCTACTTACTGTTACCTATGGATTGTCATTTTACAGATGTTGGTGATATGACAACAATGTCCTGATATGATCACAACAGCAAGCTACAGGTCATTCATTCTATGTTCTCACTATGTACAGTTCATTTGCAAGGGTTGTGGCTGTTTCAATCAATACAAATTTGAAATACATGAAATACTAGTTGAAATCCTTTCAAGGAGAGGATGCAGGAACACATTTGTGCTATCCGAACGGGAAATGAGAGCTACCCACTTGCCATACACTTTGGAGCTCCACATAGGAATGGCAAACTTTCACATCTTAGATTTCATGCCATTGACGAGGTGCATGACCATCTGACAGGAGGAGACAAATTCCGGATGCTTAGGAAATTGGAAACAAGTGGGATCACAAAACTAAGAGCAGTGGACTATGGCCTTATTTTGGACCGGGAACTACATGTATTTCACAAAGACTCCTAAATACTTATGGCTCTTTGTAGGCACTATAAGGCCTTTTGCTTCCCCTTTTGCTCCTTAGGACTACCACTCCCATTGGAACCAGCAGGCTTACACTGTTTTTTTGTTGTTTTTTTGTTATATATTGTTTTGCATATTGTTTTTTCAATCTTTGCTACAACCATGAACTCAGTGTGAATGATATATACTTGATCTGGGCCATTCCCCGCCCTTCATCTCCACTTTTTGTTTAGCTACAACAGAGGTGCCTCATTACCATATACTCCATTGCAATTTTATGTTAACGTATTTCATTGTCTTGTGACTCATAATATGTTAGATTATCCTTTTTTGTTGCTTCAACACAATTTCTACAATTTTTGTGTTACTATTGGTTTCTTACATCAACTATATATGCATTTCCCAATGCAATTTTCATTGCTTTTTACCTATGTTTGACTCTCTTTCCTACATTGTTTTATATCTATGTATGAGTCTTGCTCACATGCACAGTTTTGCTTATTTCATAACTATCTCTATTTTAACAATCATGCTTATTGTCTTCAACCCTCTGCCTTTACTTTCTTTCACCGAAAGACTGGGCATTGCATATGTTTCTAAATTTCTCATGAGTTTGTTTCAAGTGTTTTTCTCTGGCCACGGCATGCTTAATACACAATTTTCTGATTGCACCATTGACTGCTGGCACTTCTATGTCTCAACATATAACGTGAGGTGCTCAGGACATGCACACTGTTACTGCTACATTCCCTCTCTTCTGTTCTGTTCTTCCTGCATGCACTTTTCAGACTATACATTCTTCTCTGTTGCTTTTCTTTTAATAATCTTAGTGCATGACTTTCCCTAAGGGGACCATTATAGTCTGCTTCATGTCCACATTAGTTTAGGCTTTATAACCTACCTCCAATATGGTGCCCACGTTTCCCGGCACTCCATCTATAACCGACCACACAGCAAACTTTTTCTAGTCAGCTTTCCTTGTATTTGATTTTTGAATTCTTCAACTTACAGTCGGGCAGGATCAAGTGAACTGCCACTCTCCGCACCGAATTCTTAACACATATAAGGTAGGCTCTTTCTGTTTTGTTTAACTCCCACCAAATCTGGCCATGCTGTAATGTGATCTCCCCTTGATGTACATAGGTTCTTGGGGTTTATCATGGCCTCTTTCGTGTCTTTGTGACACCATTCTTTTCACTTCAACTGAACCACGGCCCAGCGCACATACCATGGGCTTCCAGTCCCAGAGCACTTTTCTCCACAATACAGGTACTCATTTAGCTACTTCTAAATGGACTGCATCATTGTCCTTTATTCAATCTTTTTCTAAAAACATGCTCCCTTTTCAATGCAGAGGGTTCTGGGGGTACAACTTGGCTTCTCTCACATTTGTTTAACACGCTCGTTTCTAAATCATGCTATGGTGTTTTTGGTATTAGAAAGCCTTACTCTCCACCACCAGGTTTATAGTAATTGCACTTCCCAGTATTAGCACACGTATTTCATTATGACACTATTGATCTCACTACCACTGAACCACGGCCCAGCGCTAGTACTACTGGCTCCAGGCTCCAAGCACTTTTTTTATAATACAGGTATTGATTTAGTTCACTCTCCAGTAGACCGTATTATTGTTTTTTTTTATTCGAGTCTTTTTTAAATGTGTGCTCCCTTTTCCACTTACAGGTGTCTGGGGTCACAACTTGTTTTCTCTTGTGTTTGTTTGACACGCCCATTTCTAGCTCATGCTTCAGAGTTCTTGGCCTCAGAAGGCCTTATGTTCCACCACCAGTTTTAGTCTACGGTTTTCAGTATACTCCATCTGTCTTACTATGGTTTTTTTACAGTAATTTTTGTAATTACCTTTTTTCCCTGCCATTATTACAGTGTCTTTAAGACTAATACTGATAACGCGTCCAGCCCTTATAAATTACCTGTACCTGGACACGTTGGAGGTCGGTGAATCTTTTAACCGAGTCGGGCTCTCCTCATCCTCAATAGTCGAGTCACTCAAATCAATAATCAATAACTGTTGTAATCGGTAATCACTACTCAATTAATAGATCAATATAACACATCAGAAATCAATAACAGTTGATATTTCGGCGCACCATGACCTTTCAGTCATGAATAACCACACCAGTTTATTAAAAGTTAGTGAATTTATTTCCCTATATTAACAAAGCTAGCACGATATATATGTGTCTCAAAACCAATTGATATATGTATATGAACATTACTAGCTGTCCATAACGGCGGAAGAAACGCAATCTACGCAAAATCTGAATAATGATACACTCTGTTATAGCAATGCAAATCACCAATGTGACTAACTGTATTTGACTAATTGCATACATTCGGTCAGCATAACAAGATTTCAATTCTTCATGATACATTGAATGAAAAACCTCGACTAACCTCTAATTAGCATTGGCATGTGGGACTTCATGCAAAACGAATTTAGTCAACACAAATTTGGAAAACTTCTAGCTAGGATCCTATCAAATTAGCAGTTGGTACCTAAAAGGAAAAACACAATGCATAATACATTTATCCTTTCATAATCACCAAATACAATCAGCATTCAAGAAAAGTCTTCGTCTTTCAGGTACCGGTTGATCAGCATGGGACAAGTTTCAAAGGGGGCAAAGTTAAGAGCAAGTTTCCCTGCAGCGGCAAGGAGAATGGGGCAAAGTTACTACATGGGCAAGACGGGGGCAAATCAAAGTTAAGGTCTCTAGGGTGAGAATTCTCAAAGTCTCTTTCTCTCGGATAGAGAAAAGGGCATCAGGGTGTCGTTCAAAATGGAGTCTGGCATCAGGCTTCAAACTGGCATCGAGGAAAATGGCTGACTTCTCTTTGTCCGGTGGGTTTAAGTAAGAAACATTCCAAATTCTGTAGGGTCTTCCATTGGAGGGTTCATAGGTTGGCTTCAAATTGTCCAATCAAAAATTGTCTTTTACTAGCGCTCATTTATGCATACACTGTCCTTGGCGCCTTGGAACACAAATTGTATCATGGTTTGCCAATTATTTTACTATCTGTACCTTCATTGTCCGCACCTGCAGAGACTGACCTTGTATCAAAGGGGATGTAACCGGCCTAGCACGAAACCTTGGAGATAAGTGTACCAGCCAGTTTCTACTGGAAAAATACAACTTCAAGCAAGAATATATGTTTCATTAGTTCAAGGAAAAAAAGAATCACGCAGTTAGAATTTGAAACCAAGCAACTAGGCCAAAGCCTGTACTAAATTTAAGCTAAGCAAAACAGTTTTCAAACAAGAAATCATGGCATACATTTGCGATTATGACGGATTAGTACATTTTAATACTTCATGATTAATAAAGCTCGTTTATAATGATGGCGAACTACCCCGAGGGCACAATTTCCCTCGTACATTATTTCTTTTACTTCATTATATATGTCGGTTACACAGTGTACATGAATATATGTCGAACCCTCTTTTTCTGCGTCATCAATCCCTCCTCTGATGACTAATTATGTCATCACATCAAATCTACCCACAAATTTTATCCCATTAAAATTCTGTATAGTAATTTGGCACTTCAGTCAATTCCCTTTTTCTTTTAGTCCCTTTTGACTTCTCCCTATATATTTCCACCATTTTGTTCTCTATTTTCTCTTCTCTTTTTCTTTTGTTCCTTGCTTTGAACATTTTGAAAGCTTTCCATGTTCCCCAAGAGCCTAATAAACAAATTAATATTATCAATATTCCCTTTACTATTTTTAGTAACAATCCGTTCCAAACGTTGCTGAGCCAATTTCCCACGGAAGCAAATCCTTTTCCAACTTTCTCCCAAACTCCGGGTTCTTTCAATTCCTTTAAATCTACACTTTCTCTAGTTAAATTTGTAAGCATCGTTCTAATTTTTCCACTGTTGTCGGGTATATAGGTACAACAGTGACGCGTGCCAAGCATTTTGCAAACGCCGCCATCCTTTGCTAAAAGAATGTCTAAGGCAAGCCGATTTTGAAGAGTCATAGCTCTTTCTGCAGCGAGTTCAGCATCCATCAGGATTATAGCTCCTGAAAACTTTGTCAACATGTTATCCACAATAGTAGACAACTTTCGTATTTTGATTGAATTCAATATGACTCCTACTGAAGGAATCATAGCTCCAAATATATCTCCTACCACACCAGCAGCTGTCTCCCTTTTCTGAACACAATGTGATTCAGACAGCCTTGGAAATTTCTTTAAGTCATCTAGTTGGTAAATCTTTGGGAACAATATTCCCAAATAACACCTCCCATACCATCCTTTAGGAAGACGATAATAGGCGTTGAGTCCACAAATATAATATACTCCAGGAATAACTGGGTCTTGTCCATTCAGCATGAACGTCAACTTTTGTTGGAATGCATATGTGTGTTTACATTCACTCGTTCCCACGAAAACTGTGTCATAATATGATGGAAATCTATGTATACAAAATCTTCCCACATGCAATGTATCTAAAGCTATTTTCCCTTGTGACTTTATTGCGGCAAAAGCATAATTATCTACAGACGTCCTTTCGTGCAATTCCTTCTCTAATTTCTCCTTCATTTAATTCTTTCTGTCGTCAGTGCGGTCTAAAAATTCTATTTCTACTGGTGAAAGCAAGCATGTAAGGTTCTCCCTATGTGCGTGAGCTGTGTGGAAAGGGGACATCGGTTCAAAAAATTCCCTCATTAATTTGGCAGACCAATCTCTAGCTATCTTACTTAGGTGCCCTATTATGGGGACATATGCAAAAGTAACATCGTAATTAGTATAGAAATAATGAATGTCTTTTTGAGCATAAAATCTGGAAGCTACTATACTACATGTAATTCCATACGTAAGAGGCATGCTGTGATACGTTACCCCTTCCACTACTGAGGTAGGTATTTGTGTACACACATAACAATCTTTCGCATCCATGGTCTCAACATACTCACTCAGTAAGCGATAGAAAACGTTAGATGAAAGTTCCTTCTTATCATGCAAGTGTCTCTCGTCTTGCTCGAGTCTCTTCAGAGCTGTTAGTTCAGTAACGATAATAGGTTTAGAAGTAGAAGCATCATTCGTCTCATTCTCGCTTTTACCATGCATTCCAAGAACTATTGCTACAATTATTAGTACGCATGCGGTCAGTAAGCCTATACACATGTATTTACAATACTTCATTTTACGCCCCTGTGTAGTGAAGCTAGTCATGATCTGTATAGAATCAGAAAGCTGAAGACACTTTATCAAAGCGTTTTTTTTTTTTTCTAAGTTGCAGGTATTTACAAAGCTGAACGAGTTCAATGTTCACACAGTTTCTTTAGCAGCTTAGTCTCTTATCGGTTAGCAGCGTTGTCTCAAAGTCGGTTTCAAAGTCAATCAAGTTAGCAATGTCTTAGCCGGTTGAAAAGTCAATCAGGTTAGCAATGTCAAGTTAGCAATGTCTTAGCCGGTTGAAAAGTCAATCAAGTGATCAATGGTTTCAATCAACAGAGTCCATAAATTATTTATTTCCGAAATGAAGTTCTGCCTCTTCGTTCTCAAGGCTGAGGGATACGAATTCGTCTGACCAATCGTTATTGGCTACGTATGCCCACTCCGGACCGGAATACCTCCTGCTCGGTATCCTTTTTCTTTTCAGTTTTGCATCTCTCTTTGATTCTTTCTCACTGGTACTTTCCTCTTTGGCCAAGTCCTTTTCTTCACTTGGTGTTGGTACCACGACAGACACTTCCTTTCTTTTCTCTTTCACTCTTGGCCCTTCACTGTCGTTCAACGTTTCTCTAGTTCTTAGTTTTACTGGGGATATGCTCGGTCTTCTCTTTGCACTGTGTCCACTTGATGGACCTGCGATCTCTTCTGAAGAAGTTTGAGCAGTTTCGTTCTGTTCTGCCTTGTCCCCTCCTCCTGGGGAGTCAATCAGGTTTTCCTTTTCTTTTTCTGTATCGTCTGCTTCTGGGAAAGCCCTCCTCTGATCAGGCTCTCCTGCTTCTTCACCTCTTTCGAGCCCTTTGTCACCGTTACCTTCTTCAGGCTCTTTGTCACTTTCAGCTGCTTCAGGCTCTTTGTTACCTTCAGCTGCTTCGTCGCTGTCTGAGGCTCCTCCTTGGTCTTCCCCAAGTGAATCAGTTGCTTCGTCCTCAGAGAATATTTCTCCCTCCTCTATTTCTGCCTGTTCGCTTCTAGTTCTGTTTTGCTCTGCCTCAGCGCTCGGTACTTTGTTATCAGGTACTGGTAACTTCAGTGATTCAACTTCCTCATCTGTGGGACACAACACCCTCTTTGTGTGACTGGCGTGAATCCAGTTGGGAACTCCCGCACACTTCACAGCGGTGGTAGTCGTCAAAATCACTTGAAAAGGTCCTTTCCAACGGGGTTCCAAACACGACTTCCTCATGTGCTTCTTTATCACGACCCAGTCACCTGCTTTCAGGGTGTGTCCTGGACCTTGGATCGGTGGCAAGGTGGTTGCCTCCACCGGGTGAGAGAAAGATCGAACCACATCAGATAGACCTTTGCAGTAGTCTAACACCATATCATCTGTAATATTCAAAAGCGCATTTGCAGGAACTGCTGGAAGTCTCATAGCTCTGCCCATGAGAATCTCGTGTGGGGACAGTCCAGTCTTTCTGTCAGGGGTGTTTCTCATTGACATTAGTACCAAAGGCAATGCGTCAGGCCATTTCAAGTTTGTTGATGCACATATTTTCGCCATTCTCGATTTCAATGTGCCATTCATTTGCTCCACTAGACCTGATGCTTCAGGGCGGTAGCTACAATGCAGCTTTTGCTCAATGTTCAGTGCTGCACAAAGCAATTTTATTACTTCATTATTGAAGTGACTTCCCCTATCTGATTCTAAGGAGATCGGGAATCCGAAACGTGGTATTAACTCTCTCAAGAGTAGTTTTGCAACTGTGAGACTGTCATTTCTGCGTGTAGGGTATGCTTCAATCCAGTGACTAAAAATGCACACAACCACCAACACATACTTCAAGCCTCCATGCACAGGCATCT
Source organism: Pleurodeles waltl (assembly GCF_031143425.1). NCBI lineage: Eukaryota > Metazoa > Chordata > Amphibia > Caudata > Salamandridae > Pleurodeles > Pleurodeles waltl. The sequence goes on from NC_090439.1 coordinate 122,748,589, forward strand.
CAATGAAGTCCATTTGCATCCTGCTGAATGGACCCCCTGCTCTTCCAATGTGGCTCAAATTTACTACGGTTCCCTTCCCTGCGTTCATCTGTTAGCAAAAGACGCAACGGTGGCAAACTGCTTCAGCAACTTGACGAAATTTGGGGTTAAACCAATCAGTTTTGAACAACCTAATCATGGCATCCCTCCCAAGATGAGCTTGTCCATGGTAAAATCTGGCTATCTGTGTCAAAAGGCTATTTGGAAGAATGAATTTCCCTTCACTTGAAACCCATAATTCATCTAGTCTCTTTACACATTGTGATTTGGTCCAAGAAAGTTTCTCATCCTCGCTAACATCATTCTGTAGGGATTTCAATTCGTCCATCGTATCTATCACCTTTAGAGCAAATATTTCGCTTGGTTCGGGTTCTGGTTCACTTATCAAATTCCATTCATCCCTAAGCAATATACAGTTCAAGGCGCAAAACCTTGCGACTTGATCCGCATATCCATTTCCCAGAGAAACATAGTCCTGTCCCTACGAATGTGCACTGCATTTTACCACTGCTTCTTCTCCTGGTAGTTGAATGGCATGTAACAATTCTTTTATTCTTTCGCCATTTTTCACTGGCGACCCTGAAGAGGTCATGAAGCCTCTCTGTGACCACAATTGTCCGAAATCATGCACTATTCCAAACCCGTACTGGCTTTCAGTGTAAATGGTAACTTTCATCAATGCAGAAAGTTGGCAAGCTCCAGTAAGGGCTACCAATTCCGCTACCTGTGCAGAGTAAACTCCATGAAGCCAAGATGCTTCCAAAACACCTGTTACTGTGCATACAGCGTACCCTGCTTTCAATACACCCAGTGCATCTCTTAAACATGAACCATCAACAAAAATAATTTGATCATTTTCTTCCAATCGGGTATCTTTGATGTCAGGTCTTGGTTTGGTGCAAAATTCAGTCACCTGAAGACAGTCGTGCTCGATGTCTTCAGCGTTCTCAATTTCAGCATTTTCACTGGGAAACAAGTTTGCTGGATTCAACGTAGTGCACCTTTTCAGCTGCACATTAGGTGATCCCAGAATTATTGTTTCGTACCTTGTGAGTCTAGCACCAGTCATGTGCTGTGTTCGGGAACGTGTCAAAAGTATCTCAACTGAGTGAGGGACCATGACTGTTAAAGGGTGTCCCATCACTATTCCTTCACTCTGAGTGAGGCTGATACCAACTGCGGCTATGGCGCGCAAGCACCCTGGCAGTGCTGCTGCGACCGGATCCAAAGTAGCTGAAAAATATGCTACTGGTCTGTTTATGCCACCATGGGCTTGGGTCAAGACAGACAAGGAACATGCATCACGTTCATGACAAAACAATGTGAAAGGCTTTGTGTAGTCAGGCATACCTAAAGCTGGAGCCCTGCACATGCATTCTTTCAATTCAATAAAAGCATCCATCTCTTCTCCTTTCAGCTCAATTTCATCCAATGCATCCTTCTGGGCCAGTTTCAGCAAAGGTTTTGCTAGGGTTGAGAAGTTGGGAATCCATTGGCGACAGTAGCTTACCATTCCCAAAAACTTCCTCACCTCCCTCCTCGTCTTTGGGGGACTCATTTGAAGTACACTTGTTATTCTTTCCTTCATAATTTTTCGTGACCCTTTCTCTATTTGGTGACCCAAATATTTCACTTTCTTCTGACAGAACTGTAATTTTGAAGGAGACACTTTGTGTCCGTTCCTTCCCAAATGGTTCAATAGAGCAATGGTGTCGGCTGTGCAGTCACTTTCTGTCTTGGATGCAATCAATAAGTCGTCAATGTACTGTACTAGGGTTGACTCGAATGGCAATTCTAACGCTTCCAAGTCTTTCTTTAGAATCTGATTGAAAATTGACGGTGACTCCGAAAACCCTTGAGGAATTCGACACCAACTGTAGACTCTGTCTAAAAATTTGAAACAAAAGAGAAATTGGCTGTCCTCATGAAGAGGCACCGAAAAGAATGCTTGTGACAAGTCGATGACTGAGAACCACTCGGCATCGCAAGGGACTTGAAACATTATCACAGCTGGATTTGGTACTACAGGGCAGCATTTAATTATGATGTCATTTATTTTCCTCAAGTCCTGCACAATTCGGACCTTTCCACTTGGCTTTATTAGTCCCATGATTGGTGAATTACATGGACTGCTTAACACTTCTTTCAGTACTCCCTGTTTTACAAACTCGTCAATGAGTTGGGCGACTTTCATGAGGGTGTCTTGTGCCATATGGTACTGTGGGGTCTGGGGAAAGGTTACATTGGGTTTTACGGTCACTTTCACTGATTCCACTCCTTTCACCAATCCCACCTCTTTTCCTGTCATGTCCCACACTTCTTTTCCGACTGTTTCCTGTAACTCAGCTGGAATATCTGCTTCAGTGATCATCGGAAAAAGGGTAATCAGAGGATACTCTTCATCGACAGTTTCCATCTCATCCCCTTCTACACTGTCCTCTTCTTCCCCATCACTGCTCGTCTGAATTCTAATTCCATCGTTCGAACACATAATCGAACATCCCAATTTGCACAATAGGTCTCTCCCTAACAGTGATATCGGGCTTGAGTCACATACCACAAAATTATGTGACCCTTGATAATTACCAATTCTGACTTGTACTGGGTCTGTGATTGGGTTCGTCAGGTACCTGTTTGCTACTCCCACTACTTGAACTGTTCTCCCTGAAAGTGGCAGATTTGGTACTTCAATGCTCCTAACAGTGGAACGTGTAGCTCCTGTGTCAACCAAGAATGAAACGCGATGGCCCATAACTCTTCCCTCCACATACGGGCCCTTTTGATCAACTTCCAAGGATGCTGCAAGCACACAATTTCCCTCCTCATCTGAACTTTCACTCTCCCATGCATCGTTTATTCCATTCTCGCTGTGTAGTGGGAATTGGTGTACTGTGTCATTTTGACTCATTCCCTGACCCGTGACCTGTTGAGGAAGCATTGCTTGCTGCTGATTCATTGGTGCTAAGGGTATTTGCATTTGCTGATTAGGTACCATAGGAAACTGCTGTTGCATTGGCTGCAATTGTGTCATTTGCACACGAGGCATTTGCACCTGTTGCGGTTGCATGGGTTGTAGACCCTGCATCTGGTTCATATTGTTTTGAAAATTTGGGTTCGGACCTCTCAGTTTCGGTCCTCTCATAGTCTGAAATGCATTGACATCATTGTTTTGCTGACCTACACCTTCCTGCACCATCATTGGGCACTCCCGTTTCCAATGCCCGACAATTCCGCACGTGTGACATGGGATCACCTTCTTCATTGCCCGTATACCATTTGGAATCATAACGGTATTCAAATCAGGACCATTATTCACAAAACCTCCTCGACCTCTGCCTCTCATCTGCGGCTGAAACATAGCATTTCCCTGTTGCTGCTGCTGCGGCATCTGTTGTTGAAACCCTTGCAAACCTTGTAAACCTGTCTGAGCTGCTCTGAGCTGCATCACCCTCACCTTTTCTTTCAATCTTTTCTGCTTCGTCTCAATCTCATCACTGCAGTATTTTGCATAATTCAACACTTCATCGATCGACTTTGACTGCCAACAAATCAAATGCGATTTAATCATCTGGCTAATTTCGGGTCTCAGCCCTTCCACAAACCTGAACACAAAATGGAGCATGTCTTTTGGTTCAATCGTTTCCGTGCCACTGTAATTTTTAAACGCTTTCAACAACCTCTCATAATACGCGTGTATAGATTCTTTAACCTCTTGAGCGGTCCTGTCAATCCTTTGCCAATCCACATTTTTCGACGCAACCTTGGTTTTCAAGTGCTCGATCACCTTGTGGTACAAACTCATTACCATAGGTGATGGCGCACCTGTGTCCCTATCTCTCTCTGGTCCACTCGTCGGCCAACCTACAGCCCTTTTACAATCTTCCCACAAATCAGCCGGAACCACAATTTCAAATAAGGTATTCAGGTCTTCCCAGAGACACTTCGCGAGCTTCACAAATCTATCCGTTTGTTGATACCACTCAATCGGCTTCTCTCTCAATTTGGGAAAGTCATCCGTAAAGGATTGAATATCGCACCTGTGCCATGGTACATGCACAAGTTTTCCCCCTGCTGTCTCTCTCATTGGTAGCATGGTTATCAGATCGTCATTCTGTTGTTTTTTCTCACTTCGTTCTGAAGTATTTTCCTTCTTTTTATCCTTTTTCTTGACCCACCTGCTTTCCCACTTGTCTAAACATCTCCAAACCTGTGCACTCTGCAGTATCTCTTTAAGGTGTGTTTTCATCCCTGCGGATCTCATGTGTTCAAAATCTTTTGTCTCAAAGTCTAACCTGTAGCTTCTGCTTAGATGTTTGGTCTTACCTATATCGATCCCGTTTCTGTCTGCAATTTCTTGTAATTTCTTATGTATGTTGCTCACTTCTCTTGTAATCCTAGGGCACATGTATCTTAGTTCTTCCTCTGTGTATGATTCTAATCTGTTCAAACCCATTGTTCCTTCTACCAGTTCATCTGCCTCCATCCCCAACCTTATTTTATTCAGGTATTCTTCTCCCTTCCCGCTTGATGTACTCTGTGGGGAGTTCAGGCTGTTGAACCATTGTGTCAACTGTTGCTTGTTCAGTCCCATCAATGTAGCGGTTACATCAACTGCCATTGACGGTTTTGTAATGTTTCAGTCTGTGAGGTTAACGGTACTAATAGTGGTGGATGTGACCTTACCACGGTTGACGGAGCACAAATTGGAATTGGACTAAATTCCGACAAGGACCCAGATCCATTTGGCAGTGCCGCTATCGGAGTTGTCTCTGGAGTGGTTTCTATGCATCTTCTCCCTGTCCCATTCTGTATCATTAACCCTTGGTCGCTGGTACTTGAATTTGCCTGTATGTACAGTGGTACTGGTGGACCTACAGTGATAGGTAGAGATATTGCATCTGGATTCTGTCTGTTCCCCGAATTCTGTGGCATGTTAATCCCCACATTGTGGTTCATCATTGCTGGCATACCTAACTGGCTTTCTACCACTCGCACTTCTGGTGTCTGCTTTTGGGGCATCGAGAACTGTGTTGATTCAGCTTGAATCAATGTCGGTCTCTGATAGTTTTGTCCTCCCTGCGCCATTGAATCGGAAGTCATTCCCACATTATGCTCATCGCAATAGTGCCTTTGAACCTGTGGCAGATAGTTATCAGCAGGTTTCAATGTTGGCACGTCTGGGTACATTCTCTGAATCCGTGGTATTCGTGGTGAGAAAGGCATGTCAGAGCTGCTCGGTCTCTGAGATACCCTCAAATTTGGTGTTACATTATCCTGTATTGGCTCTGGAGGGGCAGTACTAATGCTCGAGCCTTTTTCGCTTTCCACATATGGTGGTGGGCGATCATTCAGCAATTGTATAATGAACTCCTCATCATCTGACTCGTCTCCCCTTTTCGAGTTTCTATTGCTCTCTCCCTCCCTGGACTGACTCCTGTTTGTTTTACAGGTGGCTTTCCTTCCTTCCGTCTCCGCTTCCTCGGTAATCGCTGGGAACAATTTAATTCCCTGTAATACGTCTGATCTCCAAACCTTTTGTGTGCTGTCCCATCTAGCATCCGCTAGTGTCTTTTCTACTTTTCTTATTCTTGTCTCAAATTTCTTTTGTTGTTGGTTTCTAGCTATTAGCTCCCAAATTGCTAATGCCTCAAACTGTGCTGGTCTTGGAGGTACTTTCATGTCGTATAGCGCAAATCTCAGGTTTTCTAAAACCCTTAGGTTAAACGACCCATGGATAGGGAACGCTACACATCCATGTTTTTCTGTTAATTTGCACCATTGTTTTAGCCAAAGACATGGCGCTACACCCTTCTCTTCAATGACGATGTAAGCTGGTGTACCCTCAGGCGGTGTTTCTTCTCCTACATTCGCTTTAATATAAACATCTCCCCTCATGGCACTCTTAAATGCTTTGAAAAATTTCATCTTTCCGTCTTTTGTTTTTCTAAAATATGTAATCAATAAGTGACTTTAATTCCCGGAATACCCTTCGCTTGCCTTTCCCTTCCCAATTGCGCTTCACGGACTGCGTCCAATCCGTACGCGACCCTTCTCACCAACATACCTATCCCAGCGCGGCTCCTAGTAACGTCACACTCACACACTGCGGCTGACAAAGTCCAGCGGCTTGTCCTCTTTTCATTCGGCTTCACTCATAAACTAATTTCTGCAATATAACGCGAGCACTTAACCAAAAGAATAAAACAGATCTGTCGGTTTACTACAGGAAAGGTAATACAATCGCTTCAGAAACCTCAGGGATTTTTCACTAGCCTCAGCAGTTATTCCATCTTTCTCGGTTTCCCACTTTCGCAAGCAAAATTTGACCCGCAAACTTTACTCTCAACTGATCAATGAACTATTCTAGTGCACTTTAGAATTCGTCAAATCTCAAAGTCGAAGTTTTCTTTCACTCTGCAACATTCATACCAACTTGTTGACCACGCCCGATCAACCTATTAAACCGACCAGATCACAACATCAAACAAGTGTCACATACACTTTTCAACATACTCTGGAGTCTCTTGACCTCGCAGGGCCTGTCTCAACATCAACAACCACGTGGACAATTTTTCTGCTCAAAGCGCCACACACACGTGAAGTTCGACGACTTCCCTACTCTCACACCTTTGGAGTAACACTCCTCTAATATCTTTTAACCCCCCTTAAAATCCTCACAAACTTCTCAATTAATCTGCGGCGATAAGCTGTGCAAGCGCGAAACCCTAACTTCACTCATACCGTCACTAGAAACGCTGAGACCGTTCTCATACCTGCATGTTCCTCATTCGCAAGCTGCGAGATCCCGGGAAAGTCATCGGGGACTTAGGGCATCATCATCTCTCCAACTTGTTTTATCAAAGAAAATTCTAACCTGACTCGGTCTATTGTTCGGATGGGGTCCCAAAGGGCTAAACCATCAATCTCTGCTACCATCTACTGATAACGCGTCCAGCCCTTACAAATTACCTGTACCTGGACACGTTGGAGGTCGGTGAATCTTTTAACCGAGTAGGGCTCTCCTAATCCTCAATAGTCGAGTCACTCAAATCAATAATCAATAACTGTTGTAATCGGTAATCACTACTCAATTAATGGATCAATATAACACATCAGAAATCAATAACAGTTGATATTTCGGCGCACCATGACCTTTCAGTCATGAATAACCACACCAGTTTATTAAAAGTTAGTGAATTTTTTTCCCTATATTAACAAAGCTAGCACGATATATATGTGTCTCAAAACCAATTGATATATGTATATGAACATTACTAGCTGTCCATAACGGCGGAAGAAACGCAATCTACGCAAAATCTGAATAATGATACACTCTGTTATAGCAATGCAAATCACCAATGTGACTAACTGTATTTGACTAATTGCATACATTCGGTCAGCATAACAAGATTTCAATTCTTCATGATACATTGAATGAAAAACCTCGACTAACCTCTAATTAGCATTGGCATGTGGGACTTCATGCAAAACGAATTTAGTCAACACAAATTTGGAAAACTTCTAGCTAGGATCCTATCAAATTAGCAGTTGGTACCTAAAAGGAAAAACACAATGCATAATACATTTATCCTTTCATAATCACCAAATACAATCAGCATTCAAGAAAAGTCTTCGTCCTTCAGGTACCGGTTGATCAGCATGGGACAAGTTTCAAAGGGGGCAAAGTTAAGGGCAAGTTTCCCTGCAGCGGCAAGGAGAATGGGGCAAAGTTACTGCATGGGCAAGACGGGGGCAAATCAAAGTTAAAGTCTCTAGGGTGAGAATTCTCAAAGTCTCTTTCTCTCGGATAGAGAAAAGGGCATCAGGGTGTCGTCCAAAATGGAGTCTGGCATCAGGCTTCAAACTGGCATCGAGGAAAATGTCTGACTTCTCTTTGTCCGGTGGGTTTAAGTAAGAAACATTCCAAATTCTGTAGGGTCTTCCATTGGAGGGTTCATAGGTTGGCTTCAAATTGTCCAATCAAAAATTGTCTTTTACTAGCGCTCATTTATGCATACACTGTCCTTGGCGCCTTGGAACACAAATTGTATCATGGTTTGCCAATTATTTTACTATCTGTACCTTCATTGTCCGCACCTGCAGAGACTGACCTTGTATCAAAGGGGATGTAACCGGCCTAGCACGAAACCTTGGAGATAAGTGTACCAGCCAGTTTCTACTGGAAAAATACAACTTCAAGCAAGAATATATGTTTCATTAGTTCAAGGAAAAAAAGAATCACACAGTTAGAATTTGAAACCAAGCAACTAGGCCAAAGCCTGTACTAAATTTAAGCTAAGCAAAACAGTTTTCAAACAAGAAATCATGTCATACATTTGCGTTTATGACGGATTAGTACATTTTAATACTTCATGATTAATAAAGCTCGTTTATAATGATGGCGAACTACCCCGAGGGCACAATTTCCCTCGTACATTATTTCTTTTACTTAAAATCACACTTCATTATATATGTCGGTTACACGGTGTACATGAATATATGTCGAACCCTCTTTTTCTGCGTCATCAATACTACACTTGTTCCTTTCACTGATCCTACTACTGATTTACACATGTTATATACAGGTGAATATCTCTAACTTTTCGGTATCCCAATGTCCTTTTTTGCTGATGCTCTTTTCGTTTCCCTTCTCTTTACGTTTCTCTACTTTCTCACGCATAATATGGTCATTGTCCGACTCGATTGCCAGTATATGTTTGTGTGATTTTTAGAATTCTGTTTCTGTTCTCTCTTTTCCTACTTGGGTCTATAACGGCCCGTCTTTCATTTCCACTTGGGTTGCTACCCGTTTGCATAGGTTTTCTTAGCAATCACTGGCTTGGGGTGTTCATGGTATCCTGCACATTTCGTGACAACACGCTATCTTTTGTTTTTGGAACTACACATGTTCACAGTGAGAGACTTGCCTTCTTTGGTCTTGTGATGTTAATCTTGCAGCATTGAAGAAGTTGTCTTAGGCGAAATACGTATTGGCTGCCTTGCTTTCATCTGGAATAAAAAGCATACTGAACCAATCGATATTGCACCTGTTTCGGATACCTTTATTGGCTTTGAAATATTCCTTAAAACGTTTGTTTCTTTGCTCCTGATGGCTTCTATTATACAAATTCTTAGTCAAACAGGGCCACAGTTTAGCAGACTTTGATGTGATTGGAAATATCTGTAGACCCAGTTGATCTCTACTTCTGACATGGAGAAATGTAATTTTACATTCTACCCTTGAATGTTACAGAACTCATATAAACATGAGACCGCCATCATATATTCTGTGCGCCTTAATGTAAAATTAAATACCAGAGTGTATTATTGAAGGTATATTCACTATTGAACACTAGAGATTCATACATGTGTGTATTTTAATGTTTACCCCGAACAACAAAATTTGCAGTTCTCCTTCACTTTCTTATATCACGTTAATGAGGTTTCCTTATATGCTTTTGCTTTCATTTATGACTGGTGTATTCATTTTGTAAGATGTACTTATAACTGTGTTTTCTGAATTTGTATTGACTGTTTCACTAAGTCAGCATGACTAAAAGACTTAAGCATTTGCTTTCTTTTGTTTGACCTTCAACAGATAGTTTTGCTTGCCCTGCAATGTTTTTTTCTTTGCAGGTGCAATCATGCAATCTCGCAGTGAAAGGCATGTGTTGTATTGGTAATAGCGAGGTCCAAATGGATACTTCGTTAAGATGAGATGCACTAACAAACTAAGAAGCTAAGACTCCTGTCCACGTTGTATCAGGAGCAGAGAGACTTTCAAAGTTGCTCTGATGTTCAAACCGTAGGATGGGAGATTAGAATGCCAATTTAAACTGTGAGAAGATGGAAAACTTCTGGTGTTGATGATGTGGATTTCTTGAATGTTCTGTTGGCATAATTGATATTCACGCTGCTAGCTGGAAGAGCCGATTCCTTTAGACTCTGAGGGGTACATACCTCTCTGCCCTTATTCGGTTTGTGTTGATATATGCTATACAACACTTTGATTGGAGAAGTTCTACTGACTTCTCCACTATGCTGACACCATCCTACTTCCCCAGAACTAACTAGGGCTTCCTGACTTTAGCTTAGTTTAGGATTACTTTAGGCTATTTTAGAATTATTCATGCACAGACAAGAGGGTTGGGAATTGTACATGGATCATCTGCTTCTATTTCTTATCTTTTGTATTGCTTCAGCTGCAATTCTTGAATGTCTTATCTATTGTGAACTAATCTTATTCAACGCTTTGGTTCACTTTAGCTGATTCTCTTCATTTGTAGCATGTTTTGAGATTTGTTTACATTGATTTGGCCCTTAATCTGTAATAAAGCCTATACAACATTATTTACCGTTTCTTGGTCCTTAATGTGTGACCAAATGGGTTACACTGATGATTGAATTGTGGATTGGACTAAATCTCATACTACAAATATTTAGCATGGAAGAAATGGTAAGAACAAAGCCCAACACTCCATCAGATGGTAGAAGAGTGAGGATGGTTAGTTACTGAATAAGGGGAGATGGGACATTCTACTCTTGATTAGTCAAGCCTTAGAGTCCACCCCCTCGAGCCTATATCTCTATTTGGAGGATTGGAGAAGTTCTAGTGATTTTTGAGAGAATTGTGATAGCAGAGGAGTGAGTGTTAACAGTCTCACATATTGCAGTGGCTTAGTGTAGCTTGCTATGTTTTGTGGAAATTGTATGGTGTTTCGCGGAGATGCTTTGAATGCTGTGTGGTTGCGGTATTTAGTACAGAGAAGCTGAAGTTGTTTTCGGGTCTGACATGACTTAAGATCCCAGGATGGTACTAAAAAGTGCAGAAGACACTATATTGTAATTGTCTGATAAGTTTGGTGGTGCCGTGAGATGTCGTTGATGGCACAATTAAGATAGGGACATTTATCTTTGTGTGAGTGTGAGGTGCTGTTGGTATAGCGGATCCTGGTGCACAGGGAGAAACGGTACCAATTCAGGGGATACCCTGCAGGTCGAGGTTTCATTTGAGTGCTCGGTTGCATTGACTCTTGTGTGATTGAATTCTGTTGGTTCCTTAGCAGATCAGACAAAGGTTATTTGCATTATGATTTGTTATGCATGTTTGATGCTGAGAAGAGTGAGTGCATGAAAACTGTAAAAGAGGGTAAGCTGCTATTAGAGGAGCAAGGTTGACGTAAGTGTATGGCACTGGTACTGAGTGTCTCATGTGGTGGTGCATTGGTATTTGTTGTCTACATCACAATGTATTACAATGCTATTGGGTGTTGTTGCTGAATGAGAACTGTGGGCAAAGAGTCCTTTCCTGGTCCAGAACAAAAATATACTTGTGATTATTGATATTTTGATAATGATTTTGTTTTGAAAATTAAAGGATTGTAGTCCGTACAAGATCTACCTAGAGGGGATGTGACTATACCTGTTAGAGAGGAAGAAGAGGAAGAAGAGGCACTGCCTGAAGATACCACAGGTCATTATATGTTGATAAATGTAGGGCTTCATACATGCATTTGGCTTAGTAAATGGCACAATATCACAGAGAAGGAAAAATATCAGGGAAGAGCCTGAAAGGTACTGCATACTTATGCTGTTGTTAGATGGGGTGCTGAACAAAGGAAATGGAGAAGTGACATCATAGAGGGACTTCGATTGTATCCATCCTTGAAGAGTAAGTCATTTAGGAGAGGGAAAAGGAGAAGAAAAGGGAAGAAGGGAAAGCAAAATAAGCCAGGCAATATGAGTGAGGTCAGTGATAGAGATTCTAGTGACAGCCATTTGCATGTGTTGCTGTCAGAATGCCCACCTCCATATAATGAGCCCAAGTGGAGCGAGAAAATGATGCCAGTGTTGGTGTGAACGTTGGAGTGGCTACTGCACCAGTAAATTCTGATCTAGTGGGAATCACCCCAGTGAGTGTGAACCAAAACTCGATGAGAGACAGTTCAGGGATTTGTGCCCATGTTAACTCCATAGCCCTTAATGCCACAGATACTCTTACTATCCCGGTCAGTACTGGTCCTGTGGTTACCATGAACAACACTTATAATCTAGCTGTCCCTGGTGTAATAAGTGACTTAGGTAATATTGCAGTAAGTCCGGATACAAGAGGATTTGTTCCTCTGATCTAATTAACACAAGCTTTCTGTGTGTTGCAAGTGCTGATCTGGCTTTGAATCAGATGGGATTTGGCCTCCCAGGAACACCCCAGAGGATGCCAGGTTCTGGTACACCTGTCTGGGAAACACCTCTGAACACTAATAGTTGTAGCCATACAGAAGGGAATGTACCTAATATTCCCGTAGTACAATGTAGTCTTGGCACTAAATAAATAGACGAGTGGGTGGAGGCGATTACTACTCCTTTGAGTGATACCGAAAGCTCTGAGCCAGGAATTGATTCAATCAAGAGTGAGAACAAATTTAGAGTATGTGGATACATTAAAATTACAATTGGATGAGATTGTTAGACCTGGCATCCTTGGCGTTGTTTCCCCTATCTTTTTGCCACTGCTTCCTGTGTTTTTGACTTTGTGCTGGATTTCGTTTTTGCTGGTTTTGGTACTCTGGGCACTGTACCACTGCTGACCAGTGCTAATTTGCAAGTGTTCTCTGTATAACCTGTATATTTAATTGGCTTTTCCATGACTTGCACATTTGATTTACTAGTACTTTCCTAGTAAAGTACACTACAGGTGCCCCAGGCCTGTAAATTTAATGCTACTAGTAGGCCTGAAACACTGATTGTGCCACCCACAAGAGTAGCCCTGTAAACACGGCTCAGACCTGCCACTGTAGTGTCTATGTGTGCAGTTTTAAACTGCAGATGTGACCTGGAAAGTGTACCCAGTTGCCAGGACCAAACATTCCCTTTTTGTTCATGTAAGGCACCCCTAAGGAAGGCGCTAGGTAGCCCCATGGGCAGTGTACAGAGTATGTCAAGTGTAGGACTTGTACGGATGTGTTTTACATGTCCTGATAGTGAAGATTGTCACATTCGGTTTTCACTATTGCAAGGCCTGTCCCTCTCATAGGTTAACATGAAGACTGCTTTAGGAATCTTTTAAATGCAGTTTCCCATTGGGAGCAGATAGAAACTTGGAGTTTGGGGTCTCTGAACTCACAATTTAAAATTACATCTTTTGGTAAAGTTGGTATTTAGATTGTCAGTTTGAAAATGCCACTTTTAGAAAGTAGGTATTTTCTTGCTCGACCATTCTGTGCCTCTGCCTGCTTGTGGAATCTACCTTTGGGTCAAACTGACAATCGGTCTGTTTGTGACTTTCCTCTAGACAGTGACACAAAGGGAGCAGAGGAGTATCCTGCATATCCTGATGAGTCTCCTGGGCTAGAGTGGGGAGGGAGGAGCTGACACACCTGAAAGGGCTGTGCCTGTCCTCACACAATGCAGTCTCCAATCCCCTGCCTGGGTCAAGGCCTGGGGAAGGCAGGATCTTGACAACAGCAGACACTTTCCTTTGAAGTTTGCCTACTTCAAAGACAGAAATGGGTGTAAGTAGTGGACCCAAAAACCCCAGACATTTAGATTACTTCTGAATCAAGAGGAACATCTGCCATGAGAAGAGCTAAAGAGCTGGAGGAGCAGTACTGCCCATTTGCCTGTGAGTGTGCTTTGCTGGTTTGGCCTGTAGTTGCTGCTTCTACCTGAGAGAGGACTAAGACTGGAATGTGTGGTGTATTCGTGGTTTGAAGTGTCCGCAAGGGCTTCAATTGAGCTTGCCCTCTGTTCTGAAATCTCAAGGCCATCAAAGTCTTCCTCTGCCAGCACCTGGACTCTCTTGCTGAGACTCCTACCCTGCCAAGGGGTGCCCTATCCAGTCCCAGGGCCCTTGAAAGGAGAAGCTGGTGGAACCAAGGCTATAATCCACACACCAGAGCTGAGCGGGAGAAGAATTGATTCAGCACTTCCCCGTGGCTGAAAAATCTATGCACCACCTGCATAGCAGCTGGAAAATTGACGCAGCACCCGCTTGCAGCTGCCGAAATTGACCCATCATCTACGCAGTGCGGCTCTTCACCACCGTGAGCAGATTTTTGCACGCATCGTCACTAGGTGTCAAAACCACAGTGAATCTGCACTGACCTGGGGTTGCCCGTTCAGAAATCGATGCATCGCTCTTCGGTGGGAAATTTTCACAGGAGGTTATGTCCATGTGCCGTGGAGTAGGGGTGATCTTGCATCATTTACTAAGGATTTCCTAAAATTGAGAGAGAAGCCAGTGGAACGGTAAAAACAAAAAGGTTGAGCCATTTGTGAATATTTCACAGGTTTTGTGAGTTGATTTGAATACTTTGTTTGATATTGTGGTTCCAAGTGACTTCTGGGCAGAATATAAAATAGCAATATAATGGCATGAGAAACAGTCAATGGTAAATTCTGTGACAAAAGGCATATCACCTTTGGTAATGAAAAAGTATCTGCAGGTCATGACTTTTCTTAAATCAGAGGTATCCCCCAAAGATATTGATTGGGTTAAGAATGATAGAACTATTCAAGAAAGCAAAGAGTCAATTCATACTCTTAGTAAGTGACTGTTGCAGGCATTCACACAGTACAGTGGAATAAAGATGCTTGAACCCAAGGATATAGGACATTTTGTGTCAAGCTTTGTAACAGGATTGAGACCTGAAATTAGCATGATGATCCAGCAGCATGTGATTTGTTGGTGGAATAAATTGGTTGATGGCATCTTGAGATGTGTGAAGTATTGCAGTGATAAAACAGAGATGAAGAGGAAGAAACTGAAGGGGAAGTTGGTGGTTGCATAGATGAAAGCTGCTCAGAGTGGCAGTCAGACTCAGGCCCTCATTCTGAGTTTGGCAGATGGCCAAACTGCAGGTAGACCGCCATTGAGGTCGGAACACTGCCCGCCCTAGAAAGAGTTAACCGCAGGACCTTAACATTGACGCCAATGTGGCAGTGCGTTGGGTGCAGCAGCCGTGCAGCTGCTCCCGTCGCGGTTTCCACTGCCCGTATTTCAGACAGTAGGAAGCGCGATGGGCTGTTTATGGAGACCCCTGCACTGCCCATTCCAGTTCAGGGTAGTGCAAGGATTCCCATGGGGCCCCCGGCACCCCTTTTCCACCATCCTTTGCATTGCGCGGCTACTGCCTTGCAAAGGCTGGCAGAAAGGGGACTCATAATCCTCAGGGCAGCGCACAAAGCAGTGCTGCCTTGGCGGATTGAGGCCTCAGAGACCGCCAGGCTAACGACTGGCAACAACCTGGCAGTATTGGCAGTCCGACTGTGGCGCCTCTGCATCCGTCGCAATGTCACGTTTGGATTTCCACTTTGGCGGCGGTCCGACTGAGAACGTGACCCTGGCTGTCTGGTGACTGCCCGGGTCATAATGAGGCCCTCAGCCTTTTGTAGGGAATGTCAGTCCTGTGGAAGGAATTTATCAAAAGGGAGCTTCTGTGTATGCGTTGAGGTGTCCCGATTGATCCTAGTACTAGAATGGATGTAGTCAGTTTGAAGAAGACCAACCCTTGTCACTGCTGCAATAAATTAGGATATTGGAAGCAAGAAAGTAATCTTAATCCAGCTAATTGGGTCCAAAATTCAGGGCTTGCAGAGCCTCAAAAACAATAACTTTGTACAGTCGAAGACTGTGCAGGGACAGAGAGTACAGAATTTCAGTGTGCCACAAGCTCCAGTGATGCATGTTCCAGAACACTCGATGCCACTGCAAAAGGTGAATAGCTCCAGACTGAACTCTAACCAAGTTCCAAACATGAATCAGAATACTTTCCAGGACAACAATCAATTCCAACAGTATCCTGTGTTTGAAACAGCCTATAGTTATGGCACTGATCTGTCAGCCTTACGATGCCTGAGAGGGGAGGAAGACTGTGTACTTGGCGCAGTATTGGAGGTAGACCAAAGTGGTCCATTCATGGAGGGTGAGGTGAACGACCATCCTGTGTCATTCTTGGTTGACACTGTTGCTACCCACTCTACTGTAAGAACAGTGGAAGTCCCGAGCCTACCCTCTTGAAAAAAATGTATCCAAGTTATAGGAGTTATGAATAAGCAAATTACAACCCCAATCACAGCAGAAGTACCTGAGAAAATCGGGTCCTTCAAAAAAAATCACCAAGTCGTGGTATGTAATTCCAGTACTGTGAGTCTTTTGGGAAGAGACCTCCTTGCAAGCTGAATTGTGTTATCTATTACATGCCAAAAGATGTGGAAATGCTAATTCATGATGAAGACATTGCCTTTAAACTGGCAAGTGATGGTCTTTACACTGTACTGTTCACTATGATGACCATTGATGGCCTGCCATCATACCTTAGAGCAGTGGTCTCCAAACTTTTTAATGCTGTGCCCCCCCAGTTGGAAAATAAAAATCAGTGGGCCCCCCTCAGAATTTTTCACAATTATTTCATAAAGATGGTAATGTTTGAACATGTCTAGGCCTATTTAAACATTGAAGTTAAGTACTGTCACCTTTTTAAAAATGCAATAACATGCTTCTGCTTAAAGCAAGGCCTGGTATGTGTATAATGCTTCTTTTGGCCAGAGTCTGGCGCCCCTCCTAGGATCAATTGGGGCCCCCCTAGGGGGGCCCACCACCCAGGTTGAAGACCTCTGCTTTAGAGAGATACTTATGTCTGAGGTTTGGGATTTTTCAGAAAAAGACATAGGTTTGATAAAAGTTGTTGAACCTATCTGTATCACAGTGAAACCAAACATTGATCATCCAAGAACACCACAGTATAATTTGACTCCTGAAACAATTGCTGAGATTAGTCCAGTAATTGAGTGCATGATAAGTAAGGCATTTTGAAGTAGATAACGGGGAGTCCATGTAATTCATTCATTAAGGGCTTGCAGAAGTGTAGCGGTAGATTCTGTATTGTCCAGGATTAGAGAAAGGTGAACAATATAATTGTTCCCTATTGACCATGGTACCAAATCCAGCTGTAATTGTATTCCAGATTCATCTGAGCATGAGTGGTTCACTGTCATTGATCTGTGCCATGCATTCTTTTCTATGCCACTGCATGAGGAAAGCCAGTTCTTCTTTGCATTTTGGTTCCAGAAATGTGTTTTGGCATGGTGTCGAGTCCCACAAGGGTATACGGAGAGTCCATTCATTTTCAACCAGATCCTCAAAAAGAATCTGGCCTTGTAGTTCAGTCCTGGAAGAGTACATAGACAACCTATTGGTGGCACCAAATACACAAGAATTGTGCAAGCAAGACATCATTGTAGCATGGACATAAAGTGACCCCAAGCAAGTTGCAATATCGTCACAAAGAGATTCAATACCTTGGATAGCACATTAAGAAGAGAGCAAGGAAGGTGTTACAAGAGAGAATTTCAGCAATTCTGAAAATTCATCCACCAACCACCTAGAGAGAAGCTAGGATGTTTCTGGGAATGATGGGTTACTGTTGACAGTGAATATCCAACTTTTCCCTACTAGCCAAGGCTTCACATAGGCTGAGACACAAGGATGTGTCAGATCTGGTACCCTGAGTTAACAATTGCTTGATTGCCTTTCTAGAGCTGAGAGAAAGTCTCTGTCACACCACATCACAGGGAACGCCTGATTACAATAAGTCATCTGTACTTTTATGAAGTGAGACAGTGGGCTGCGCTCTCTCACTGCTTACACAGTTACACGTGAATGACTGAAAGCCAGTGGCCTACATCTCTGCTACTCTTGACCCTGTAGCATCAGCAATGTCATGCTGTCTTAATGCAGTAGCCACGACCAGTGTCAGCATAGTGAGGTGTGAAAATATTGTTGGGCCACCCACTGATTGTCTTTGTTCCCCATTCTCTTGAACTGTTGTTGACAAGAACTAGAACACAGCACTTGACCAACAGCCACCTTCCCAAAGTATGAGCAAGTTATCCTTGCAGCTGAGAGTGTCACACTAAAGCAATGTGATGTTCTGAATCCAGCTACTTTGTAACTGACAACTGAAATTAAAAATGATGACTGTGAATTGGATCATTACTCTCTTGATGTCACTGAACTATGCACCAAGGCAAAGCCACATATATAAATGGGTGGCTCCTGTTTCTGGAATTTGAGAGCTGCCTACTCAGTCTTTACAGTTTCAGGCACTGTTGAGGCTTCCTGGGTTCCAGGAATACTTTCCGCACAAGTGGCTGAACTGATCAATCTTACCATAGTTTGCTGTGACTCAGACCAGCTGACGGTGACGATTTTCACTGATAGTCAGTATGGCTTCAGTGTTGTTCACAAGTTCAGACAGTTGAGATCTGAGAGAGGGTTTACAATTTCTTCAAGATCCCCTATCCGCAAGGGTGAGAAATTTCAAGAGAGCTCAAGTTGTGGTGGTAAATTGTTAAGCACACCGCAGCATAAACGACTATGTAACACTAGGCAGTAGGTATGCTGATGAAGTTGCAAAGTATTGTGCTCACCATGTCTGTACCTTTAATGGAGAGTGAGGAATGCGACCAATTACAATCTTCTATTAACAGCTGCAGATACATGGGAGGAGGCAAAGAGGCTTTAGAAAGAGGTGTCAGAGGAAGAACAACAGAATTGGGTCAGAGCAGGTTTTGGTAAGAGGGATGATGATATTTGGGTTTTGATGGATGGAAGACCTATATTGCCAAATAGCCTCCCGCCCACAATGGCTAGACATGTCCATGATCCTGCTCATGTAGAGAGAGACACCATGGTCCAACTGTTCAGGCAGACTTGGCTTAATCCCAGGTACTGATTGATGGCTGAAGCATTATGTAATAGATGTGTTGTGTGCCAGCAGAACAATGTCAGAAATAGAACTGCAGTAACACTGAATCACATGGGGAGATCATGAGGTCCCTTCAACAGGATGCAGCTGTTCTTCATCAGGGTGCCTGTCTATAACAGGCTTGATATTAGTGTTGTGTTCATCTTCTCGTGTTGGGTTAAGGCTTACCAGACCATGAGAAATTACAGTCTCACAGTAGCCAAACTGTTGCTGAGTGGAACTTATTCCTAGATTTCATTTTCTGGCTTCTCTAGAGTCAGACTGAGGGACCCACTTTAAACAATAAAGGGGGTCATTCTGACCCCGGCGGTCTCTCGTGGGAAGGTAGATTTGCCCTGGGCTAGCGGGCGGCCTTTTGGCGGCCGCCCGCCAGCCCAGGGCAAATCCCAAAATACCCTCAGCGGTCTTTCGACCGCGGAGCGGTATTTTGGTGGGGGAACATTGGCGGGCGGCCTCCGCCGCCCGCCAAAGTTAGAATCACCCCCAAAGTCCTGAAACTGTTGTGTGCTGCATTAAAAGTAGAGCAAAGATTGAATTGTAGCTATCGACCAGAAACATCGGACATTATGGACCAAATGAAGGAAACACTGAACTCCAGACTATCTAAAATGTGTGCTTTGACATCTTTGAAATGGCCTGATGCTTTTTCTCTTGTGCTGTTGAGTCTCCACAGTGTACCTGATTGGAGGACAGGACTGTCCCCACATGAGATAATCATGAACAGAGCAATGAGTCTACCAGCTATACCCACAAATGCACTTCTGAACATTATAGATGATATGATACTGCAAAGGACTGGCTGGCATGGTACATTCTGATGACTATGACTTGGTGAAGAAATATTTGAGGAAAACATGTTTAGAACCTCATTGGTGTTGGCCTTACCAGGTTTTCCTGGTGACGACAACAGCTGTTAAATTTGGAAGTCTCATCAACTGGATAATTGAGACAAGAAAGGGGAGAAATTGAGTTTTCCCAAGGAACCTGTCCCTCAGACCATCCCAGGGGATACTGAGAATTCTGGTCTCAATGAAAGTGAGGATGAAGGGCTTCCACCAAGTAGATCAAAAAGAACTAGAGTGCCCTTTCAGAGGTACACTTCACCTGAATTGACATACTTTGCTGCCTGCCAATGATGAGGAGAGAGAGTTTTGGCACCTGCATGAACTGAATATTTTGCTTGAATTTCACTTTGAATTTCCCTTGCTGTTGGACAGACTGAGACATTTCATCCTGGATGGGATTGTTAGTGAATTTGAACTGTGCCTTTATCAAATGCATTTGCATTGACTCTGTTAGGGAATTAGGAAGAGTACTGAGGCCTGAGTCTGCTGATGTAGCTAGGGCTGTCCCTTAGAAGAACACAGAGTAGAGCTAAGGAAGACTCATAAAGGTATTGCAAATAAAATTGCTGCATTCCATTGCATGGACTTTGTTTTGCAGTTTCCACAAGTGGAAATCAACAGAAAAGCTCTTCTGATGTATATTCAACACAACGGTCTGATTTTAGCGAAGTGATGGAAACTAGTTTTAATGATAGTGCAAATCACAATAGACATAGGTACAGAATAGTAGGTACACTTATTGTTGTAGTTATATTATCAGCTGGTCTCTTTATAGGATTATCCTTAACTATATGTTCCACAGTCATTAAACCACTGCCTAGTGATAGCCCTTTAGCCGTGAATCCTGCAGGTAATAGAACATACACACTAGATGAGAAAGAACTACAAGTATATGTTTCCAGAGGAGATTTTTCTTCAAATGCTCAATTTTCTTTGCTTTTTCAATACAGTGACAAAATGGAGGTGAGGCATTGCTATGTGTACACACAAATGCCAGCATCTGCTGCAGACGATATTACTTACCATCATATTCCTTTGATATATGGTGTCACTTGTAGTCTTTTGTTGAGTTTGTTTTATTGAACGGGGCATTTCCAGTATTATTTTTCAAGTTATGATTTGGTTCTTTCAGAGATCCTCACCTTTGAGCATTGGAATGCACACCCCACGTCCAAAGAATTAGGGATAATAATGTGGTTCTTGAAACCTATCACAACATTAGATACTGTCTATACATTAAAATAATCTGACCTGTACTTTGACAGAGGTTGAAAATAAATGTTTGAGTTTTGTTGAAGACAGAAGGAGAGATGTTGGGGTCCACTCAAAGGCAGACAAAGACCTTACTAGTCTGCAATAAATGGACCAAGGAAGAAATTGAGCATCAAATGGCAGGAAATCTTCCAGCATTGGGGCCTGATTTAGATATTGATGGAGGGGTTACTCCATCACATCGTTGACAGAGGTCCCATCCGCTGAAATCTAAATCCCATTATATCCAATGGGATTTAGATATTGGTGGACAAAGTTTCCATCACTGTTGTGATGGAGTAATCCCTCCACCAGTATTTAAATAAGGTCTTTGGTCTTAGATTGGAAGCATAAGGAGAGGCTATGCATATTCACAGGTACGTCTACAGTTGATACTATATTTGTGGGAAGGTGTGAATGTGATTACACACTTGAAGTTAGAGGGAACTGCAATCTAATTTTAGATAGAGGAGATCCTATTATTCCAGGAGTTTATCTTATTTGTGGAGGGCATGCATATTTCAGGTTGCCCAGGGGGTGGTATGGTGTATGCTATTTAGGGATAGTTTGCCCAAAAATATATTATGTTGACCATTTCAACAATCCTGATTGAGAGTCGAATTTTAGATCTAGACAAGGTGTTAGTGCTGGAGAAGTAGTAGGAGATATTTTTGATGCAATGACTCCATCTGTAGTGGTGATTTTAAATGATTTGAAGATTAGAATCTACTTTAGTAGAAAGACTTTCCACTAACACAACAGGAGTCTTATTGGTTGTAGATATTGATGGTGGTGATAATTTCTATGGCTTTGCAAAATCCTCCTGCACTAGACATTCTGCTCATCAAGGAGGGTGGATTCTGTTAGATATTTAAGGCTCAGCAGTTTTGTACTTTAATGCCCGATAAAAGTAAAGGTCTAAGGCATATATTAATAACATTTCTGGATTGAAGGAAGATTTGAAGGAGTTGGAAGCAACAGGCGCTTAGGAGGTAATTGGAAATGGGTTTGCTGCAGTTGGCAGATGGTTTGGAAAACTAGAATGTGGAATAGTGAGTTATGTCTTGAGGCCCTTATTGATAATTACCCTCTGTGCAATACCATTGGGTGTGGCATTTAAGGTATAGAAGGGAGTGAAAACCAAAGAGGGAATGAAAAGAAGGAGAGAAGACGCAGAATTAGAGGAAAATCAGTGTGGATTCATGATGACATGAAACAAATGAAAGAGTCTAGACGATAAATGATAAAAACCAGAAGGTTTTCACTGGTCCATCTGATAAGATCTTATCTTGATTGTGATGGCTTGATTCCTCAAAATAGGGGGATTGAAAACGCATAATTTTTGGTTCCAGCCTTGAACGTTACAGAAATCATATATTCTGTGTGCCTTTACATTGTTAATATAAAGTGAAACACCAAAGCACAATATTGAATGTGTATTTGCTGTAGAAGGTTAGAGATTCATATATGTGTGTGTTTTACTGTTTAACTTTAATAAGAAAATTTGTAGTTCTCATTTACATTTACACTTATGCATTTGAGTCATTTCCTCTTCTTGAAGTTTCATTATGCTTGAGTTTTCATTTATAATTGGTGCATTTGTTCTGTAATTGCAAGATGCACTTATAATCATGGATTCTGAATGTGCATTGACTGTTTTATTAAGTTAGCATAACCAAAGGCATTAAGCATTTGGATTTTTGTTTTTAACCTACAAGGTGAAGTTTTATTTGTGTTGCAATGATTTTTTCGTGCAGGTGTGATCTAACAGTGAGTGAAAGGCATGCTGTGTGTTAGAGATAGTGAAGTCTGGGAGGATACTTTAGCAAGGATGAGTGGTATTAACAAGCTAAAAAGAAAAGACTTCTGACCACGTTTTATCAGGACTCAGGAGCATGGAGACACTCAAGGTCCCCCTAATGTTCAAACCATGGGATGGGAGATTCAAATGATGTTGTCAATCTCAAATGTGAGACAATGGAAAATTACTGGTGTTGATGACATATATTTCTTGATTGTTCTGTGGGCTTAGCTGATATTCACACTGTTATTTGAGAGAGCAGATTCCTTTGGACTCAGAGGGGTACAGCCCTCTCTGCCCGTATTCCGATTTTATGGCTATATGAGTATATACCACCATTGGAGAACTACTATTGAGGTCTCCACTATGCTGACACCTTCCTACTTCTCCAGAACTAACTAGCGATTCCTGACCTTAGCTTAGTTTAGGATTAATTTAGACTATTTTAGATGTATTCATGCATAGATAAAAGGATCTAAGCTTGTGAACAGATCATCAGATTCTATTTCTCATCATTTTTAGTGCTTCAACTGAAATTCTTGTATGCCTTAATCTATTTCCGAATTAATCTAATCCGATGTTTCTGTCTACCTTTGATGATTCTGTGCTTCTATAGAATGTTTTTTGAGATTCATTTACATTAGTTTGGCCTTTAATCTGTAGTAAAACTCATATAACTTTATTTACTGTTTCTTGGTCCTTAATGTGTGGCCAAATAAGTTACACTGTTAATTGAATTGTGGATTGAAGTAAGTCTTCTTTCCACTCAGGCATACTACAAAGATCTATCACAAGAAAAATGGTAAGATCAGGGCCCAATGCTCTATCACATGGAAAGAGACTGGGGCCTAGATTTTCTGAAATGTTGTGTCTGGGTTGCGTCAATTTTGTGAAACAGTCCTGATGCAAAATCCTTTTGGAATTTACTAAGCCACTCAAAGACACTTTGTATGGTTTAGTAAGTAGAAAGAAACACAATGCAGCACATAATGGAGCCTTGCATTACTTTGCATTGGGTAGGCATTGCATGGGTGGAGCATGGTGTTCCCATGCATCAACCCATGTATTTTGACTAAACCTGGATTTAATGTTAGCGCCAAAACGGTGTGCCTACCCGACAAAGGCATAACAAGGAGAAATATCTTTAGTTCTTCTTGTTACTTTCTCTTTCCACATGTACACATAGAAAGAGCAATATGTCTCTTAGGATTCCTTTTGTACGGGAAGGTATCCCTTCCTGTGCTAAAATGGTCCTGTTCATATGCAGGCACCCTTGCACCATGGTGCAAGGGTGCCTCTGTTGTTGCTAGGCAGCAAACAGTGTACCAGTGCGGGGGGCAGCAGAGGTGTACCATATCTTAGTAGTTATAGCACATTTCTGTTCTCTACCTTGCAAACAAAGCAGCACAGCAAGGTGCTTTACTATGTAAATCTGGCCCTAGGTTTATTACTAGACACATAAGTAGCTTATCTTTGCATGTAGATATGGCCCTGATGGCTGTCCATGACTGAGGGGATAAATAATGGGCAAATGGCCACTTCAGGAATAAGTAAACAGCAATAGTATGGGAGCTTTTGCCAGTGTGTAAGTAGGACTTGATGCTACATTTGAAGGCCTGCTCATGCCACCACATGGTCGAAATCTGATAATGAAAAATAAGTTATGGTCTTCAGAAGTGAGTACAAGGGCCACAACTACAACCAACGGCAAGAAAATAAACACTAGGTGCACCCTCTGAATCTGTAAGCACTCAGTAAGCACTCAGTGAGTACATCAACTGCATGGTAATAAGAAGACTCAATTGGTTCTTAGGAGCGGTGACAGCCCCTTGCTGCTGGCCCACTGACTTTGGTGACAAAATAGGGTGTTATAGGGAGTTTCATCTCCAAGAGTCTGCTCTCATACAACTTTCACAAGATCATGGTCATATCTACCATCACTATATGTATAAATGTTTTCTTTTTCTTATTCATCTTCATAAATCTATCTACAAGTTACAAATGGTGTGGGGGGGGGGGGTGAATTTGAAGTCCCAGCAACACCAAGTGTAGATTAGCCTTTAAAAGAAGGCTTAATTTACAGAAACATTTTTTTAAATAAACACATATGAAGAACTGTGCGTGCGGGCCAAGTAAGGCTAAAAATCATACTGATTATATTTAACAACTGTCAAGGACTCTTTGAACGTCACCAATAACTTCGGACTAACCCCTAGTTCATGCATAGCATGGAGGCCAACATTTCCCTCCTGCACAACTGACTAAAGATGAGACCTTGCATGCCTTTTAGGGACTTTTCTTCATGCAAGGGAAACTATCCATAAGGTCTATCAAAAGACAATACATACTACACGGTGGTGCTGCATTTAAGAGCCCAACAGGGCTATTTTAGTGATGCTTTCAAAATAGCAAAATTAATGTTTTTTATTAAATTTAGGTTGGATTATATGTTTTTTCATACTGTTATCATGTATCTTACACTTTGTATTTATGACATTTTTGTTGTAATTGTAATTGACTTTATATAGCGCTTACTACCCCTGATGAGGTGTTGAAGTGCTTTTCGGCAGGTAATGTGCTCCACCAGAAACTAAAAGGATTAGTATTGGGAAATATGAGTATAGTATTACTATTAGTATACAGAAATATGAGTTGATTGGAACGATGAACATGCCAATTTGTTTGTATTATTGAATAGAAAAATGGAGGGATAGAAGAGGGAAGAATCCAGAAAGTGTTAATTGGGAGATCATTGTAGTAAAATGAGGTTTGCCATGATTAAATGAGAGACAGAGGAGGGAAGAGTCTGTAGAAAGAGATTAGGAAGATCATAGTAGTAAGATGAGGTTTGGGATGAGTCAAAGGAGAGAAGCATGAGGGAGAATTTAGCAGGGCTTAGAAAATAGTAGTAAAGTGAGGTTTGGGGTGAGTCAGGAGGGACAGAGGAGAGAAGATTCTAGGAAGGGTTATGTTAGAGAACATAGTAGTAGAATGAGGTTTGGGATAAGTCAAAGAGTAGAGATAGAGGATAGATTGATAGAGGTATCTGGTGAGAAAGAGTAGGGTATTAGAGTGATTTCTTTTAACCTCTCTTTCCTCTTGTACAGTAGGACTAAAGTAATACCTCTACAGATACATGATTTCATAGAAAGGGAAGATATTTATAAGGAAGATCATATATTGAGAAGTAAAGATGTATTTTATAAACACAGCATTTCAAGTGTTCCAGTATTTGAAGTTAATTTATTTGTCTACATTTTATAACATTATTTGTATCTTTTCCTCAATATTTCAATAGTGAAATCCTTGTAACTAAATAGATATATCTATGTATATGTGTGTGTGTGTGTATATATGTATATATATATATACTTTGTTAAGCAGGCCTAAAGAGTATGTATATATTATAGGAAAAAACATTGGTGGTCATTACAACCCTGGCGGATGGTGTTAAAGCTGTGGAAATACCGCAAACAGGCCGGCGGACAAAAAAAGGGAATTATGACCCTGGCGGTAACCACCAACAAAGACAGCCACTTAAACACTTCGTCCGCCACAGCGGTACAGACAAACAGCGCAGCGGTCACCGCCAACAGACAGGCGGAAGACAATGTACCGCCCACAGTATCACAACACACCAATCCGCCACCTTTTCCGGGGCGGATTCTCCGTGGATAAAAAAACGGCGGAAACAGCTTTTGCTATGGGAAAACGCTCACCTTAACACACTCCACGAGGAACGACGACTCCATGGAGCCGGAACTCCAAATCCTACCTGCCCTGGTCTTTCTGCTCCTCTACGAACAACAGCGACGTAGGCGCAGAACATACAGGTGAGTACTGCATCTACGACACAGGGGAGGGGGGAGGCAAAAGTTAGGGGGACACCCACCAAACATCCCCACCCTTGCATATCACAACATACACACCAATGCAGTAAAAAATATCACATTAACAACCCACAATTCCCCCGGAAGAATGCAAAGACAAAGCAAATTTTGGTCAAACATTGTAATGTGCCAATATACATTTCATACAAAAATATACTGATTTATATACAATTCAAGAAGTAGTGCTGATATGTACACAACAATGTCCGTGCACCAACAGTCCAAAAATGCATGGGCGAGGCCCACAATAGATACATGACCAAAATCGCAGTGAGCACTGCCGGGACAATGTCCGTGCACCAACAGTCCAAAAATGCATGGGCGAGGCCCACAATAGATACATGACCAAAATCGCAGTGAGCACTGCCGGGGCATCAAATAGAAACACTACAGGCACCTCAGGGGGAAGGGAAGTGGGGGCACCTCAGCCGGATGACTGCAAAGCCAGATCCACGACGGGGCTCCATGCCCATTGATGTATCCTGGGGAGTGCAAAGCCACAGTCTCACAAGTCTCTACAGTGGGTGGGTTGCCCACTGTACCATCCTGGGGAGTGAAAAGCCACAGTCTCTCAAGTCTTTACAGTGGGTGGTTTGCCCACTGCACCATCCTGGGGAGTGCAAAGCCACAGTCTCACAAGTCTTTACAGTGGGTGGTTTGCCCACTGTACCATCCTGGGGAGTGCAAAGCCACAGTCTCACAAGTCTTTACAGTGGGTGGTTTGCCCACTGTGCCATCCTGGGGAGTGCAAAGCCACATTATCGCAAGTAGATGCAGTTCTCAACCGGTACTGGGTGGGACTGGTGCCCAGACTGGATGAGTCTCCCCGTGAAAGTTCCTGTCCTGTCACTGTCCCAGCTGCACATGGGATAAGGATGCCTGATGTGGCGGCCTATTCATACCCACACAGTGTTTGCCCTGTTCAGCGGTCTTCACCATGGGAATCTTTGCCCTGTTCAGCGGTCTTCACCATGGCGGTCTTTGCCCTGTTCAGTGGTCTTCACCATGGCAGTCTTGGCCTTGTTCAGCGGTGCTTTGCCATGGCGGTCTATGGACTGTTCAGCGGTGCTCTGACATGGCGGTCTTTGCCCTGTTCAGCGGTCTTCACCATGGCGGTCTTTGCCCTGTTCAGTGGTCTTCACCATGGCAGTCTTGGCCTTGTTCAGCGGTGCTTTGCCATGGCGGTCTATGGACTGTTCAGCGGTGCTCTGACATGGCAGTCTTTGCCCTGTTCAGCGGTCTTCACCATGGCGGTCTTGGCCTTGTTCAGCGGTGCTTTGCCATGGCGGTCTTGGCCTTGTTCAGCGGTGCTTTGCCATGGCGGTCTTGGCCTTGTTCAGCGGTGCTCTGACATGGCGGTTCGGATACTGACATTGGTGTGTGGCATGACCAACTCCACACTGGACATTGGTGTGTGGCATAACAAACTCCACACTGGACATTGGTGTGTGGCATGACGAACTCCACACTGGACATTGGTGTGTGGCATGACTTTCCATCATCGCCCAGCGGGGCTGTGGGATCCTGGTCCCTCCTGGGCACTGACTCCGGCGGTGGTCTCCTGACCAGTAACAATACTTGGGCCCTCCTGGGCACTGACTCCGGCGGTGGTCTCCTGACCAGTAACGATACTTGGGCCCTCCTGGGCACTGACTCCGGCGGTGGTCTCCTGACCAGTAACGATACTT
Organism: Pleurodeles waltl; assembly: GCF_031143425.1. Classification (NCBI taxonomy): domain Eukaryota; kingdom Metazoa; phylum Chordata; class Amphibia; order Caudata; family Salamandridae; genus Pleurodeles; species Pleurodeles waltl. The sequence goes on from NC_090439.1 coordinate 122,776,870, forward strand.
GGGCCCTCCTGGGCTGTGACTCTGGCGGTGGTCTCCTGACCAGTAACGATACTTGGGCCCTCCTGGGCACTGACTCCGGCGGTGGTCTCCTGACCAGTAACGATACTTGGGCCCTCCTGGGCTGTGACTCTGGCGGTGGTCTCCTGACCAGTAACGATACTTGGGCCCTCCTGGGCACTGACTCCGGCGGTGGTCTCCTGACCAGTAACGATACTTGGGCCCTCCTAGGCTGTGACTCTGGCGGTGGTCTCCTGACCAGTAACGATACTTGGGCCCTCCTGGGCACTGACTCTGGCGGTGGTCTCTGGACCAGTGACAATACTTGGGCCCTCCTGGGCACTGACTCCGGCGGTGGTCTCCTGACCAGTAACGATACTTGGGCCCTCCTGGGCTGTGACTCCGGCGGTGGTCTCCTGACCAGTAACGATATTAGGGCCCTCCTGGGCTGTGACTCTGGCGGTGGTCTCCTGACCAGTAACAATACTTGGGCCCTCCTGGGCTGTGACTCTGGCGGTGGTCTCTGGACCAGTAACGATGGTGCTGGCGGTTGTGTCTGGACCGCCGGAAATTATGGCGCAGTTCTCCGCCGTGACACTCACAACAGGCTGGGGAGACTTCCTCGGGACCTTCCCCACCTTCTTTGGAGTTACAGCTGACTCACCAATCGCCTTCGATCCCATTTCACTTGTTGTCCCACCAGGAGTCTTGACACGATCCCGTCGTCCACTCTCCAATTTCAGAGCCTTTACAGGGGGTGGGCTGACAGTGCCTTGGCTCCGGGTCCTTCTGCCTGCCCTGGTCGACGGTGCACTCCAAAAACCTGGAACACGCACCACTGGTACTGGAGGCTTTTTGGCTGAGGCGCTATGACGGGACTGATGAATTGGAGGGGGGGGGTGGGGGCAAAAAGGTCAATTTGACAGAGGGACAGTTTCTGACGGACACTGGGATGGGTAGCTGGAGGGGGTCTGGGAGTGGAGGAAGAGGAGGTGGTTGTAGGAGGTGTCACTTTAGGTGTTTTGGGTGCAGGTGCAGGTACTGGAGGCTGTCGTGAGGTGGATGGATGTTGGGTGAGTGATTGCCGGCGTTTTTGTACTTTGGGATGGGGCGTCACAGACACACTTGGAGAGGACTCAGGGGACGTGTAAATGGCAGTGGAGGTGGTGAGTGCAGGTGAGCGGCTTGTGGTGCTGGGTGTCCTAGTGCGAGTCCTAGTGCCTGTAGATGTGGTGCATGCAGGTGTGTGTGTAGACGACACTGGGAGGGAGGAGGGAGAAGAGGAGGAGGGGGACACAGTGGAGGCAGTGGATGTTGCTGTTTCTGTATGGGTGTGAAGCTTGTGTGAGTGCCTGTGGTGTGTGTGGTGCCTATGTTTGCTTGAGCTACTTTTGGGTGTTGACTTGTGTGCATGCTGGTCTGTAGGTGTGCTTGGGATGGGCTGGGGTACAGGGGATTGGGTCTGGGAGGAGGAGGTTGGAGGGGGGAGGCTGGACACAGGGACAATGGCTGCCATCAGTGCTGAGGCCAGAGATTGCAGGGTTCGCTGAAGGGCAGCCTGACAAGAATGAATGCCCTCCAGAAATGCATTACCGTGTTGCAACTCTTGTTCTACACTCTGGATTGCATTCACAATGGTAGACTGCCCAACAGTGAGTGACCTGAGGAGGTCAATGGCCTCCTCACTGAGGGCAGCAGGGGTGACTGGGAAGGGCTTGAGGTGCCTGGGGCGAAGGTTATGCCCACCCTCCTGGGTGAGCGGGCACAGGGCGAACACTGAGGGGCTGCTGGCAGGGCGGTGCTGGTAGGGGGGGTGGCGGCTGTACCTGTAGAAGTGGGGCGCACAGATGGTGCCGCCACCACAAGGGATCTCCCATCGGCAGACGAGTCAGTGTCGCTGGTTGGTGATCCTGTGGCCGACGTGAAGCTCCCCTCGCCCTCCGTCCCACTGGTGTATTCAGAGTCTGTGGTATGGCCCTCCATGGCCATGTGGGATGCAGCTCCCTGGTGCTCCGGTGCCACTGTACCTCCGCCTGATGATGCTGATGTACAAAAGTACAGGGAGAGCAGGAAAAGGGGGGGAGACAGAAGAAAGAGAGTTTTAGTGCATGGCAAACCGCTACCGTTGGTCGGACAAGACAGACGCAGCAGCCCCATGCATTACGCCATGCTCCTGCCCTCTGCACATGCAATTTCTGGGATATGGCCTACATGGCAATGGTAGAAATCTGCGCACATGGATGGCAAAGGGGCAACTATACCTCAACTTGCCACTGTTCTGAGCTGGAGTAGAGTGAGACATGGCCTACATTACGGAGGGGCCTTGCCTACCTAACTCGTCCTGGCCTAGGGACACGCACAGCCCACCTCCCCCACCCAGACCCCTCTACTGCGCGCAAAGTCCCCAGAATGAGTGTGAGAAAACAGGGCTGATTGCAGAGGCCCCATAACTTTTTGCCCCCATTTTCCACTTTTTGCTGGTGTTTTCCTGACTTTAAAGGTGCCCTGGGTACTGCTAACCAGTCCCAGGGCCTGTGCTCTGTGTAAAATGGATATGCAAATTAGGCTAATTATAAGTGGCTAAGTTAACCTACCTATAAGTCCCTAGTATATGGTAGGGCATGTAGGTTTAGGGACCACAGCATAGGTGGTGCACACCTAGGTGCACTGCTGAGGTGCCCAGTGTCATTTTAAAAGCAAGCCTGCCTTGCTGGCTGCTTTTAAATTAAAGTTATATGCAAATTCGACTTTGGAATTAAAGGTATTTCCAAAGTCTTAAACTACCTTATTTTTACATATTAGTCACCCCTAAGGTGTGCCCTATGTGCCCCTAGGGCTGGGTGCCATGTAACTATAAGCAGGGACTTTATAAAAATAGATTTATAAGCCCTGGTGAGGTAAAAACAGCCAAATTTGTTTTTCCCTCATTGAAGTAAATGGCCTTCATAGGCTAGAATGGGCAGACTTTATTTTAAATTTTAAAGTCTCCTTAAATGTTGCATACCAAGAATTTGGTATCAAATTAATTGTTGTAATAAATCCTACAACTTCCAGTTGTTGGATTTAATATAACTAGTTCAGGTAAAAAGTTTAGACTTTACCTAAAAAGTTGCCAATTTCAGCTCTGCATTGTTTTTGCTGCTGTGCTCTGATTGGCCAGCCTGCAGCAGCTTCTGCCAGGCTGCCTTGATGAGGTGTGAAGTGGCCAGGCTTCACACAAAGGAATGTGCTTGGGGGAGAGAATCTCCCCTCAGCAGATGGTGAGGCAGGAAGGGGGAGGGCTGCCAAACTGGTCTTCAAAGGCAGAGAAGGACATTTGCAGCACCCAGCAACACCCCCACATCCTGCAACCCCAGACAGCTAGGTGCCCCCTTGATTAGATTAGGAGAGGGCAGGAGAGGGGTGTGTTTATGATTTTTAGCCACACCAGTGGGTGGGTTCAGCCAGATGTGACCTCCAAAAATCAGATTCATCCATGTTGGATTTTTAGAGACTGTTGCCTTCAGGGATGGATTTTTGCCACACTTCCCAGGAAGTGGTCATCACAGGGGGACGACCCTGTCCCTGATTGGAGAACCAGGGCCCCCCTGCTTTTCACCCAGGAGCAAGGATAAAACTGGCAGACCTGCACCCACACCTCAGATCCCCTCCAGAATTCAATAAGAAAGGAACTAAAGAAGAAGAAGGACTGCCCTGCTGGACCCCTGGCCTGCACCTGGACCCTGCACTCAGAAGGACTGCACCAGCTGCACACTTGGGCTTCACCACAAGAAGGACTTTGCCTGGCTTCAACTGGTTCAAGGAGGGACTCCCTGTTTGCTACAGGTGAAAAATTGCTAAACCAGAGTCCCCTGCACCAACTCCTGAAGAAAGCGACCAGCTGACCACTGTCCAGTGGCCAAAAAGGAGTTTGCGCCAGGTGCATTCTGGGAGTTGAAGTCCGCACCCCCCAAGGACCATCACAGAACTTCTGGACCCTTGGGGTGAGCTGTGGACCCCAAAAGAACCTTAAAAGAACATCTGGGTGAAGCCCCAGAAGTTTGGAAAAGATTGGAGAATTTTTGAAAAAAAGCTCCATAAAGTGACCGACCCGACGCGGAAATTCTAGCCGGCTTGCCTCAACCGCGACCCGGCCTGACTTCGTGGTTCGTCCCGGTAAAGAAAAACATCCAAAAAAGAGACTAAGGTGGTCATTCTGACCCTGGCGGTCTTTGACCGCCAGGGCGGAGGACCGCGGGAGCACCGCCGACAGGCCGGCGGTGCTCCAATGGGGATTCCGACCGCGGCGGTAAAGCCGCGGTCGGACCGGCACCACTGGCGGGGTCCCGCCAGTGTACCGCGGCCCCATTGAATCCTCCGCGGCGGCGCAGCTTGCTGCACCGCCGCGGGGATTCCGACCCCCCCTACCGCCATCCAGATCCCGGCGGTCAGACCGCCGAGATCCGGATGGCGGTAGGGGGGGGGTCGCGGGGCCCCTGGGGGCCCCTGCAGTGCCCATGCCACTGGCATGGGCATTGCAGGGGCCCCCGTAAGAGGGCCCCTACATGTATTTCACTGTCTGCTGTGCAGACAGTGAAATACGCGACGGGTGCAACTGCACCCGTCGCACAGCTTCCACTCCGCCGGCTCGATTCCGAGCCGGCTTCATCGTGGAAGCCTCTTTCCCGCTGGGCTGGCTGGCGGTCTGAAGGCGACCGCCCGCCAGCCCAGCGGGAAAGTCAGAATTACCGCCGCGGTCTTTCGACCGCGGAACGGTAACCTGACGGCGGGACTTTGGCGGGCGGCCTCCGCCGCCCGCCAAGGTCAGAATGAGGGCCTAAGTCCGAAGGTAAAAAGTTGACCCGGACCTCCCAGCCATCGTATCCGAGAAGGGCTCCATGGACGTCGGATCAAGATCCAGGTTTACCCCGGTCGAAGGATTTTCATCTCGAAAAAACGACTAAGTCCGAAGGTAAAAGTCTCCACCGAGGAAACCCACATCGCGTATGCGGACAAGGGCTCCAGGAGGTCGGATTCAACTGGCAGGTTCGTCCCGGTGAAGAAAAACTTCAAAATAAAGACTAAGTCAGAAGGTAACTTTTTAACCAAGGCCTCCCGCGACCTGTAGCCGAGCAGGGCTCCATCGCGGTCGGCCTGAAAGTTTGACTTTGCCCCGGTCGAGGTGCAACCAGATGACCCGATTGGCGCTTTTTGTTTCTAAGCGCTAGAAAAGTAATAATTCTTTAAAAATTCATATCTCCGGTTCCCCTGAACCGATTTTAATCGTTTTTTGTGTCATTTTAAAGATAAAAATATAAACTATTTTTATAAATTGGTTTTGGATTTTTAAACTGTTTCCTGTGTTTTATTTAATTACTGTTTTGTGATATTTGAATGCTTTACACTTTGTCTCCTAAGTTAAGCCTTGACGCTCGTTGCCAAGTTACCAAGGGTTGAGCTGGGATTAATTTACTGAGACCTAACTGTACCTATGTGGAGGTTAGTGGCTTGTTGCTAGGTGTAGGTACCTACCTGCCCTACCAATAACCCATTTTCCAACAATGAGGTTGTACTCACCCCCTTGTGTCTGCTGTGATGTCCTTAAGTGCCCATCCAACTCCGGATAGGCCACCACCAGGATCTGGAACATCAGGGGGGTCATGGTGAGACGGGCACCCTCCCACGTTGGGAGGCCATCCCCAGCTGAGCCTCCGCCGTCTTCTTGATGCAGCGGCGAATGTCCTCCCATCTCTTCCGGCAGTGGGTACCCCGTCTCTGGTGGGCCCCGAGGGTCCGGACTTCCTTGGCGATGGCACGCCAAATGTCCCTCTTCTGGTGGGCGCTGACCTACATGACATGCACAAGGAAAGAAGAACAGTCATTACCAACTGCACCGTCAATGTGAGTGTCCCCCTCCCAACTCTGCCCATGTGGCCCATTCATCCCCATGCATTTCTGTTCTTAGAACTCTGCCCCCTTCCCTCTCCCACCCAGCCCTGTCCACCCAGGCCTACCCCTTCCAACGTGCTCCCAGTGTACTGACCTGTTGGTCTGGAGGACCGTAGAGTAGCATGTACTGGGGGAGGACCCCATCCACAAGTTTCTCCAACTCCTGTGCAGTAAGGCAGGGGCCCTTTCCCCAGACGCAGCAGCCATCGTCGCTTCCAGACCGAGGTCACAGCAGCACTAGCAGTGTAGGTCCTCTCCTGTCGAAGGTCAGGTATCAAGTGATTGAACAGATAGAAAATGGCGGTGACGTCCGCGGCGGTGACATCCGCGACGGGGACCCTCATCACCGCCGGCGCACCTGTTCATTGGCTCCTGGGACCCATAGGGTCCAATGTTAACCAATGCAGCATTGCACCGCGGTCTACGACCGCCTACCGCGACGGTGTCTAATGCCAGCGTAGTTACCCCACAATTCCATTGTCCCAGTTTAGAGGTCAGGCAGCCGCCATTTCAGGGGCCCACATGGCTTCATTTACTACTGCGTCACACATACCGAGGCCTACACTCAAAACATATCCCGGAAGGGTTAATTGTCTGTTGTGGTCTTGTGTGTGACTGTGGGTACATACCTGGAGGAATGGTGACTGTTTCTTCGCTGTTGTCCTTCTTAGGCACCATCAGTTGGGACATATGGGAAGATGGCGGAATCCTCCGGTGTACCGACCGCTGGTTGACCTGTTGACAATGGAAGAGAGACATTTGATCGTGACCTACCGGTTTGACCGTGCCACAATCCAGGAACTATGTACCCAGTTGGAGCCAGACCTGATGTCATTAATCCGCCATCCGACTGGAATCCCCCCTGACGTTCAGGTGCTGTCAGTGCTCCATTTCCTTGCAAGTGGGTCATTTCAGACAACAGTGGCCATGGCATCAGGGATGTCCCAGCCTATGTTTTCCAATGTTTTGTCCAGAGTGTTGTTTGCCCTGCTGAAACACGTAAGGAGATACATCATTTTCCCTCAGGTGGAGGATTTGCCTACAGTGAAAGGTGACTTCTATGCCCTTGGACATATCCCCAACGTCATAGGTGCCATTGATGGGACCCATGTAGCTCTGGTCCCCCCCCGCAGGAGTGAACAGGTGTACAGGAACAGGAAGAGTTATCATTCGATGAATGTCCAGATGGTCTGTTTGGCAGACCAGTACATCTCGCAGGTAAATGCTATGTTCCCTGGCTCAGTGCATGACGCCTACATCCTGCGGAATAGCAGCATCCCTGATATGATGGGTCAACTCCAGAGGCACCGTTTATGGCTATTGGGGGACTCTGGTTACCCCAAACTTTCCTGGCTACTAACCCCAGTGAGGAATCCCAGGACCAGGGCAGAGGAGCGGTACAATGAGGCCCATGGGTGGACTAGGAGGGTGATCGAACGCACCTTCGGCCTCCTGAAGGCCAGGTTCAGGTGCCTCCATATGACAGGTGGTTCCCTATTCTACTCACCGAAGAAGGTGTGCAACATCATCATCGCCTGCTCCATGCTCCATAACTTGGGATTGCGACGCCAGGTGCCTTTTCTGCAGGAGGATGATCCAGATGACGGTGTTGTAGCAGCTGTGGAGCCTGTGGAGCCTGTGGACAGTGATGCGGATGAAGCTGAGGAAGAAGAAAACGACAACCGGGAGTCAGTCATACAGCAATATTTCCAGTGAGACACAGGTGAGTACATTTTCATGTTTAACATAACATTAACTTTCACACGTCTACCTCTATCCTGTACCTACATTTCACTCACTATTTGTTAACTGAGTTGTCCCCTTCCATTTCAGTTTCACAAATGTGGTAACCTATGTGTCAACAGCTTGCACCCTTGAAGGGCTTGTGATGTGTGACATTGGTATGTTGGCCTTCCAATGGGTAACCCTTTTGGACACTGTAATTGACAGTACAAATTTCAAAATCATAGACTGACTCCAGTTTTATTGGTGTTTCAAAGGTGTTTATTTAAGTGCTAAAAAATGAAGGGGGGTTGTGAAATGGTGATGGGTTATGGCGGAAGAATGTCCATTGCAGGGTCCAGTCTATTAGTCTCACAGGTACATTGCACATCTGGGCATTGGAAGTAGAGCTGGGGCAGTTCCAATCAGGACAGGGTAACAAAGTGGGGCAGTGGGAGGACAATCAGGGTGGTCGCATTTCCTGGCAGGGGTCTTGCCATCTTGCTCTGTCCTGTTCCTGGATCTCAGGGACCGCTTTCGTGGTGGTTGTCCATCTGCAGGGGGTGGGGTGCTGGTGTGTTGGTCCTGTGGCGGGGCGTCCTGTCCACTAGCGCCGGCGGAGGTGGTGGGCAGTTCATCGTCGTGGCTAGTGTCAGGGGCCCCTTGGAGTGCCACGGTGTCCCTCAAGGTCTTTCGGATGTTCATCAGCACCCCTACAATGGTACCCAGGGCGGAGCCTATGGTCCTAAGCTCCTCCCTGAACCACAAATACTGCTCCTCCTGCAGACGCAGGGTCTCCTGCAACTTCTCCAGGACCGTTGCCATCATCTCCTGGGAGTGGTGGTATGCTCCCATGATGGAGGAGAGGGCCTCATTGAGAGTAGGTTCCCTTGGCCTGTCCTCCCTCTGTCGCACAGCAGCCCTCCCAGTTCCCCTGTGTTCCTGTGCCTCCGTCCCCTGGACTGTGTGCCCACTACCACTGCCCCCAGGTCCCTGTTGTTGGAGGGGTGGTGGGTTAGCCTGGGTGCCCTGTAGTGGTGGACACACCGCTGATTGACCTGTCCTGGGTAGGGAGGTATGGGCCCGCTGGGTGGGTGCTGTGCTGGTGTTCCCAGAGGGTGGAAGGTCAGTGTTGGGCTGTGGCTGGGCCAGGGGAACCGACTGTCCTGAGGCCCACAATTGTCTGGGCTGGTCATCAAGATCCAGTAGGGCAGGGCTGCTGTCGTCACTGTGGGCCTCTTCTGGGGGTGGAGTGGTGTTGTCTGGACCCTCTGGTGTGGTGACGTTCCTTCTGGTTCCTGCGGCGGTATGAGTACATGATTATTGCATGTGTGTGTTTCATGGTGTGCAATGTTTGGGTGTGCGTGTACACCAGTGCAGGCATTCCTGTGTGGGGGCTTGTGTGCTGATGGTTGGGGGGTGTTCTGGGTCTGTGCTGTGGGCATGCTTTAGTGATGGGTATCCATGCTTAGTTATGTCATGCAGGTCTTGGGGTTGGGTTGGGTGGTTGGTGTCATGGGTAGATTAGTGAGGATTTGGGGTGATAGGGGAGGGTGTGAGGATGGGGGTGTGTGATAGCATGCAGGTAGGGTGGGGGATCTGATAGTTAAGATTTGACTTACCAGTGTCCGTTCCTCCAACGACTCCTGCGAGACCCTCAGGATGCAAGATGTACAAGACTTGCTCCTCCCATGTTGTTAGTTGTGGGGGAGGAGGTGGGGGTCCGCCGCCAGTCCGCTGTACCACGATGTGGTGCCTGGATACCGTGGAACGCACCTTCCCCCGTAGGTCGTTCCACCTCTTCCTGATGTCCTCCCTATTTCTTGGATGCTGTCCCACAGCGTTGACCCTGTCGACTATTCTTTGCCATAGCTCCATCTTCCTGGCTATGGATGTGTGCTGTACCTGTGAGCCAAATAGCTGTGGCTCTACCTGTAGGATTTCCTCCACCATGACCCTGAGCTCCTCCTCAGAGAAGCGGGGTGTCTTTGGCGTGACATGGGGTGGTGTGTGTGTGAGGTGTGGGGTGGTGTATGTGTTGATGAGTGTGGTGAGTGTAGTGGTATGTGGTGTTTTGTGCGTGGGTGTTGTGTGGGTGATGGTGTAGTGTGCCTCTGTGTGATGGGGTTCTCTATTCTGTGCTGTCTCTCTATGGCCTTCTCTCTAATTTTGGGTCGTAGGGGTTTGTGGGTGATGTGGGTGTGTGTTTTATATTGTGTTAGATGTGTGGGAGTGTTGTTTGTATGTGTATCAGGTGTGTGTATTTGGAATTGTCCAATATGGCGGTGTTTTGTATATGTGTGTGTATTTTGAGCGCGGCGGTGTGTACTGCCAATGGAATACCGCGGTTGAAATCACACATCTTCCATCTTAGGGTTAATGGGACAGTCTTACTGTTTCTTAACATGTCTTCGTATTTGGGCACCTTGGTATACACTGTTCTTAGGTTTCCTTTGAAACTTCCTAGCCATGTCCTTAGTTATATCACTTCGTTTGTCATTCATAATCATTTAATGTGATGATTTGTTACGCTTAATCAGATACACATGTATATGTTTATTTGCAGCCTTGAAAAAGTTACTGGTGTGACGAAACACGTGTTGGCTGTTTTTTGCTTTGGAAAAATTGTTCCCTGTTCTATGGAATACCACTTCGTTTAGAATAAATGAACTCTTCTTTGGAGACAAGATTTGAACACCGATGTGCTCGATTGTTTCATTCATTTCTACCCCACTATGACTATGATGATTTGACTCTTGTTTGTCCTACATTGCATACTGTGTGCTGTGATCTCTGTTTGCGTAATACCATTAGTAGCTCTGTAAACATGGTTCAGACCTGACCCTGCAGTGTCTGTGACTGCAGTTTTAACTGCCAATTCGACTTGGCAAGTGTACCCACTTGCCAGGCCTAAACCTTCCCTTTTCTTACATGTAAGACACCCCTAAGGTAAGGTAGGCACTATGTAGATCCATGGGCAGGGAGCAGTGTATGTTTAAGGTAGGAAATATACTAATGTGTTCTATGTATCCTGACAGTAAAATACTGCCAAATTCGCTTTTCACTGTTGCAAGGCCTATCTCTCTCATCGGTCAACACAGGGGCTGCCTTTAAATATGATTAAAGCATAGATTCCCTTTGGGTGCAGATACACATTTGAAGTTTGGGGTCTCTGAACTCACAATTTAAAAATACATCTTTTAGTAAAGTTGGTTTTGAGATTGTGTTTGAAAATGCCGCTTTTAAAAAGCAGGCATTTTCTTGCTTAAACCATTCTGTGACTCTGCCTGTTTGTGGATTCCCTGTCTATGTTAGTTTGGCAGTTGGGTTGTTTGCACCTCACTCTAGACAGGGGCACGAAGGGAGCTGGGATGTAGCCTGCATATCCTGATGAGCCATCTGTGCTAGGAGGGAGGGGAGGAGTGGTCATTCACACCTGAAAGGGCTGTACCTGCCCTCACACAATGCAGTCTCCAACCCCCTGGTGAGTGTCTGGGGCCTGGCCTGTGCAAGGCAGGATCCCACAAACAAGAGAGACTTTGCTTTGAAGTAGGTCTACTTCAAAGGTAGAAAGGGGTATAAGAAGATCACCCAAAACCCCTGAAAATTAGATCACATCTGGAATCAAGAGGAACCTCTGCCAAGGAGAAGAGCTGAAGAGCTGAGGAGAAGTGCTGCCCTGCCTGTGACTGTGCTTTGTGGAGCTATCCTGCAGTTGCTGCTTCTGACTGTGAAAGGGGACAAAAACTGGACTTTGTTGTACATTCCTGCTTGTAAAGAATCTCCAAGGGCTTGAACTGAGCTTGCCTCCTGTTTTTGAAGTCTGAGGGCCATCAAAGACTTCCCCTGCCAGCACCTGGACCCTCTGTAGAGACCCCTGCCCTGCCAAGTGGTGCCCTACTCAGTTCATGGGCCATTAAAAAGTGAAGCTGGCAGATAAAGACTAAAAATCTATGCACATACCGCCATGAGAGGAAATTTTCCACGCACCTCCCGTGACTCAGCTGATAAATGATGTGCCACCGGCTTCATGGCTGAAATCAAAGCTCCACCTGCATTGCAGCTGGGAGATAGATGCAAGACGACTGGGAAAATGATGCGCAACACCTGCTAACGGATGCTGATAACGATGCAAACCCCACGCAACGCAGTTTTGTGATACTGTGCAACCGGATTTTCAAAGCAACATTGTGGGGAAACAATACAAAGCCTGCCCAGACCTGAGGTACCTGTCCAGATCAGTGCATCGCTCTCTTGCAAGAGAAGAAACGATGCACGCTGACCCGACCGGAAGGGAAACAAAGCACGGTCTCGCTTCCGAGTGAGAAATCGACACATCACTGTCCTTTTTCGACACACACTCTCCTGTGCTGTGTTAGTTTGAAGCTACCCAGGTACTTTTGCATGCTAACAACGTTCTCACTGTTTTCTAAAGGATTTAAGACTCTTATTTGTTGAGAATTCATGCGGGTCTCTGTAGGTTTTCTTTAATTATAAGCATATGTGTGCCCTGTTAGAGTCTTCTGAAAAGATTTCCGTAGTTAAAGAATTATTAATGATTCTTCTTACTGGTTTGGGAGCAGGGGTAGAGAAAAGAATGGTATTGAAAATGTGTGGTGAACATGGGTCAGAAGGACAGCTGGAAGGCCTGCTTGCTTTGACCAGATCCATAAATTCATTTTGTCATATTTGTTTGAAGGAATGCAGAGGCTGGGTTGGCCTCTTTGAGGAGATATTTGAAATCGGAAAGTGCTGGTGGCTTTCTTTGCATTTAAATAGGAGTCCAATGTGTCTGTTTTGGTTGTGTAATGATTTGCCAATTTGTCTATGAGTTCTTGAGTAATGGGATAAGTTCCTTACATGCAATTTGGGTTACAACATTTGGGGACAGTTTTATAAAATTCTTTATTTGCAGATCTAGCACTTTAAATTCTGCCTCAACTGACCTTTTTTTAGCTTTTATGATTGTTGATTTGCATATTCTGTTACGTTTGCGGATGTGAAGTTTGTCTTAATTGCTGTTTGTTTTGAGCCAGGTTTGTTGTAGCTTTCTGATTTTTTGTTGTATCTTTTTTAGTTCTGCATTTCTCCAGGGTGCTTGTTTTATTTTGTCCTGTTTTGTTATTCTGAGTGGTATTACGATATTGAAAGCTTCCTGTACCCACTCATAAAGTTTTTTAACAGAATTTATTGTGTCTAGATCTGTATTGGCTGTTAGTTGTATTTCTAAGTATTCAGAATTGAGTTTCTTCCATGGTCGATAGGTGGATGCATGTAATGTGGTTTGGGGTTTGCTGGTTTACAGTGTTTTATTTTGGAAAACTACCAAATGGTTGTCTGGCCACATGACTGGAGTGATCCTTTGAAAGGTAACTAGTTCTGGATTTGCATAAATTACTTCTAGGATGTGTCCAGCAATGTGTGTGGGATTCTGTATGATCTGAAGAAGTTTCAGTGTGAGTAGGCACAGTGATGACAGCTTTTGGATGGGGCATATTGTGTTTGTAAAACCAAATGTTTAGGTCTACAAGATTGCATTAGTTCCATTATAGCGTTATAAGATTTGAAACTGTATCTAGAAATGTGCCTGGGAATGTTGTATTGCTAAGTGATGGTCTGTAAAGGAGGAGGAAGTTACAGGAGGAAGTTGGTGTAAGGTTGCATCTGCTCATGAGGGCATTACAACCTTATATGGAAATGGCATATGTTTTGCTGAGATTTATTGTTTGCTTAAATATAACAGCTAGTCCACCTCCTCTGCTGCCTATACGGTTTTGTGCTATAATTTGATAGCCTGGAGGAACGGTTTAATGCAACACTGGAGCCCTCTCATCTCCAAACCACTATTCCGTTATGAAGAGTAAGTCAGGTTGTGTTTCAATGAGTAGGTCGTAGATGTGGTGCTTGTCTTTTGAGAGTGGGCGAACATTTATTAGTAGGCAGTTTAGAGATTGTGTTTTAGTGTTGTTATGACTTTGTTTTATAGAAGAGTGAGCAGTATATTTTGAACTCATAGCAGGTGTGTCATTAGTGCTGGTATTAACTGTATAAGGGTCGCAATAGTGTTGTTTTTCTATATTGTGTTCCTTTCTAGCAGGCTTAAATGGCATTTTGTTGGGTTTGCATGTGTTGGTGGTGAGATGGTGAATGAGAGTGAGATGGTGAATAGTGTTATGTTTGTAGAGTAGCCGTGTTGTGCAATAGACATGGGTATGCAAAGTTACGAAGAGTGGCATGTTGTTTATTTTGCTTGCATCTGTTTAGGGGGGAAGATGTATGGGATAGGGGTGGTGGTGGAGCGTGCGGGTCATATTCTAAGGCTCTAGAATGTGCAAGGAATAAGAGGTGGGTGAATCTGAATTGTTGTGTTGGTGTATTTGTTGTTGGTGAAGGTAGAAAATTTGGTATTAAAGATGGATGAGGATTATGTTATTTGTGTAGTCATACAGAGGGAGTCGGTGTATATTTCTTTGATGGGAAGTATTATGAAAGTGTTTGTGATTTTCATGTGCTGTTGTGTGTTTTGTTTTTGTGGAGTAGTGAGAATAGATTTCGATGTGGTGGTTTTCTAAAAAGGATTTGTATGTGAAGTACTGTTGGTGTGTGGAAGTTGAATGGTAAAGGGGGTGATGATGTGCTTTGGAAAAGAGTGTATGTGGTGTGCAAGAGAGGATGGACAAGACTTATGAGTGTCTTAAATTTGATCACTGAAATATGTTATATGTGTGGTGGAGTGGCATGTAAGGATTGTTTGATTGTGTATTTTTGGAAAAAAAAGGAGGAGGGTGTTGTGGTTTGATATGATGGAAGGCTGAGTATAGGTTTTGTCAAGATAAAAAAGGGGTCTGTTAGGATTTAGTAGAGGATAGAGCTAGTGTTTAGTATAAATAGTGTTATGTTGGTGAAGTGCCGATTTGTTAGTGGTATAGGACACAGTTATGTTTTGTGCGAGACTAAAGGTGACATAATGTAGTTGGGATAGAAGGGCGTATATGTGTGGTTTGTGGGGTTTTGTAGTGGTTGTTGAGACATTACATTCGGTATGAGTTTTGTTTGTGGTACGTGAGTGGAATGCCTTTACTGATAATGTGTTTGGATGTTTTTGGATGTGGAAGGATTAAGGTGACTGCTGTAAAGAAATAATTGGGCAGCATTTCTGGACCTAGGCTGACCTGGCCCGAGCAGGCCCAAACAGACAACTGCCCTTGTCCTCTTCACCATTATGCCTCAAATTCTGGGCTGAGGCACCCTGATCCCTTGGATGAAATACCCCTATTGGCCAATAAAACCCTAACTCTAGCCAATCAGTAACCTAACCCTAAGCCCTAGAGCCAGTGTAAGACCTGACCCTATTACCCAAACACAGACCTAGTCCCATTAGCCAATCAAAACACAGAACCCTAAGCCCTAAGTCAAATAGGACCATAGAAAGCCTAGCCCTAGCAGGCAATCAGAACTTAAACCCTAAGCCCTTAGACCAGAAGAAAGCCTTGCCCAAACAGCCAATCAAAACTCAAACCCTAAGTCCTTAGTCCAATAGAAACCCTAGCCCTAACAACCAATCAGAAAACATGATGCAACAACCAGTAAAAACGTATGTAAGGGGCAAAAGACCTTAAGAACAGGCTGCTGGTCCATGGGCCAGGAAGGTGCTGCTCTATTCGGAGTCTCCTTGGCTACAGACAGGCTCAACCACATCTTCAATCGTCCTGATTCACCTCCTTAGTAAAAGACCAATTGAGAAGCCACTGAAATATTGCTTTTGACACACTTAAACTAATCACTTTTTCAAGCCAAAAACAAGTGCTACAAACACTTTCCAAAGACAGTTAAACCATATAGCAGATTAAGTAGTATCTTAAATACACTGTGGTTAGCCACTGAGGTATATTTTGCCTATTTACCTTTGGGGGGGGGGCTTGTACAGGATAGGGGAAACTCAGAGAGAAATTCAAGCAGTCACAAGCTGAAACAAAACAATAGTTTGAAAATACAAATTACACAGGAACCAGGAGGTAAATTTAGACAGTCACAGGTAGGGGAAAAAGCACTTTCTTACAAAACTAGAATACACAGAACGTCTGTGTTCTTACCACCTTCTTTGTGTCTTGATCACTGGTGTCTTCAGGACAAAGATTAGCTGGGATCACACAATTTCTTTGTCCTGGCCCTTGAAGAGGAGGGCAGGATGGCATGCTCTGAGAAATTATGACTACACGTTCCAAAACAATAGTTGTCAGACACACCTTTATCCTCTTGGTTACCATTCGGAGCTCTAGATTTATTGTGCTGGGATACACAGTTTCAGACATTGTATTAATGTGGAAGCCCGAGCCTCCTGCACAAGCCCTGTGCAGGAGGCTCGTGCCTAATCCATGTTTTTCAAATGTCACTTTATTACACAGCCGACATCAGCAGAATCTTGCAAAGATTTAGAAATATGCAGGTCTTTTGAGTGGGATGCAATAAGGGGGGGTATCTAAAATGGATGTGTCATATCTGATTGAAAGACGTAAATGACATTTCTGTGATCCCTAAAAAGTGCTATTTGACCAGGTACAAGATAATGTCAAACGTGAAATATAAACAGGAACTAACCCTCTGTTATGGATTACCTTATTTTTTATATTTATTACATGAAATTTTCAGAAATCGGTTGGTGCTAATGGCAGTAAATTGAAGGACATTAATCTATGGCCCAATACGAACCCGATCCACTTAAAGTTCTGGAAACACTCTCCTTTCAACACATCAAAAAACACAAACCAGCATTATGAACACCAAATTGATGCACCTGAATATGAATTAGCGTTACCCGAGGGGAACACCTGTCCCCTAGCCTTTTACACCTCTCTCACTACCACTGCTCATGGGGCGTTGTCTGGATAATAAAAATAATCTCCTATTTAATGCCACTTTTATCAAAATGATTCACACAGAGGTTTTTTTTATAACTACAGTTATTACTACAAAAACGAAATTGGAACTTGTTTACCATTCTCAAAATGATGAAAGGCGGAGTATACCCTGTCAAGATTGAAATCTGCAACCTGTAGATCTCACTAGTGGGCACTCGACTTGCTGAGCTGTTGTACCTTTCATGCACATAGTGGGAGGAGACAGGAAGCAAATAGGGCTCTAGGAAGTGTTTGTTCTCTTCTGTCCTTACTCGTTGCCCATCCCTGGTTTGTCAACAACCAGTGCTGGAAATGGAATTAATGTAATCGGAGAACCCATAAAATAGGGGTCAAGCTGTGGCAGCAGGCAGTTGGTGGGGTCACAAGGGGCAGAGTCATGAGGGGCAAAGTAATGAAAAGTGGAATATGACACTACATTTTTTTTTTTTAACTCTGCCACAAAGAAATTGGCACCAAGGACAAATGTGACAAACACTATGCTGGCTTCCTTAATTCGTGACAAAGTGGATGCATTTTAAACCAACTACTGGGAAATATTTTGAGGCTAATAATTTTCAAGGAATAATAACTTCTAGATAACTCTTGAAATAAATTCACTTTCTGGAGAGATCTTTGTTTTGTCTAGTCACGGTCTTAAATACTAAACTAGCATAGAGGGTCAATGTCCTTGCTACTATGCACACGGACTAACACGCTGATCACAGATTTATATTTTATGTAGCTATGTAAGTGAGTTACTGGCTTTGATGCAGAGATCATTTGGCTACTTGAAGTTCACAAGTTTCAGTCATTCTCTAATAGAGCAAAGTGAGTAATGCACCAGCATCTATAAGCAGTGTGCAAACTGCAAGGCATGGATCTAGATTTTTTTTCTCAATCTGTCATTAGTCTAATATTGCTAAAAACGTGCTCCTTTGGGTAGTAATAAAGTCATATTACTACAGACATCCACAACCGCTGCGTTATGTTTTAAATCCTGACTTTGTATTTCTCCCAACCATGCACTTAACATATAGGCGGTCATTCCTACCTTGGCGGGCGGCGGTCGCCGCCCGCCTGGCGGGAACCGCCAGAAGACCGTACCGCGGTCAAAAGACCGCAGCGGTCATTCTGTCTTTCCCGCTGGGCTGGCGGGCGACCGCCAAAAGGCCGCCCGCCCTCCCAGCGAGAAAGCACCAGCAACGAGGAAGCCGGCTCCGAATGGAGCCGGCGGAGTTGCTGGTGTGCGACGGGTGCAGTTGCACCCGTCGCGATTTTCAGTGTCTGCCAAGCAGACACTGAAAATCAATGTGGGGCCCTGTTAGGGGGCCTCTGCAGTGCCCATGCCAGTGGCATGGGCTCTGCAGGGGCCCCCAGGGGCCCTACGACACCCGTTCCCGCCAGCCAGGTTCTGGCGGTGAAAACCGCCAGAACCAGGCTGGCGGGATGGGGGTCGGAATCCCCATGGCGGCGCTGCTTGCAGCGCCGCCGTGGAGGATTCACAGGGGCAGCGGGAAGCCAGCGGGAAGCCGGCGGGAAACCGCCGGCTTCCCTTTTCTGACCGCGGCTTTACCGCCGCGGTCAGAATAGCCCCAGAAGCACCGCCAGCCTGTTGGCGGTGCTTCCTCCGTCCCCTACCCTGGCGGTCTCGGACCGTCAGGTTAGGAATGACCCCCATAATGCCTGCCTGTACCGGAGATATGTGACTCTGATACCTGGTAACCCTTGTTGCCTTATGAACATCTCCTGTACATTGATTTACGCATCTGTATGATTTATTGTCACTCCATAATCTATGTGTGTATAATGTAAAGCACCTTGACACGCTACAATGAGATGAGTGGCACTATAAAAGAAATACAATTTAAAAAAATGAGGATGCTCTAATAAATCATTATTGGTGTATTCGATCATGCAGGCAGATACTTCTGACATTCTTACAGTGCATGTTTATCTCCTACATACATGGTTGTACAAAATCAAACTCCTGCCTCCAAAACATGAACCCAAATTTAAGGATGGCCTTGGGCCAACTAACGCCAAATTAGCATTATTTTTCTGACACTAATGTGGCATTAGATAGCCAAAAACGCTCCGCCATATCTACAAACAGGTGCAATGCATGCATTGCGCCACTTTGCAACCATTTTGCGCCACATTATGCAAGTGCCATGCATTATGTAGGCAAAGGGGGCATTCTGTCGCAAGGAGGAATGCAAAAATGGCGCAATAAAGTATACAAGATTTCAATGCCCCATTTTTGGTGTCATCTAAAAGGACGCACACATTGGAATCATTAGGCATCCTTGCACTTTGCTCCACTAGCATCAGAATTTTTTTACATAAGTGGAGTAAAGCGCTACAATAGCGTAAAAAATGTTGACACTATTGTTCCTAATACCACAATGGTGCGACGGCACACACGTGGTGGCATTAGGGGGGCACAGGGGGCACAAAAAAAGTGGTGCTTCACGATGTGAAGTGCCACTTTTCTTAAATCTGGGCCTTAGCTTCTCTTAAGTACTTATGGAGTGATAATAAACTGTGAGCCTTTGTTTCCTACCATTGGAGAGGCATCTAGATGTTAGACTCCAGAGCGCACCCAGCAAGGTTGTTACGCGATCAAAAGGAAGGCAGATGGCCTTTTAAATCTCTTAAATCAGGCCGTTGTGTTGTGCCCAGAGGGTTTCGAAAACAAGAAAGCAACCTGACCCCTGCAGACTAGTGCTCCAAACATAAAGCCTATAAGATGCGGGTGCTGCTGCTTCATCCCAGTGTCGGCAAATTACACGAGGGGAAGTTCAGCACATTTCACCTAGTCTAGCCAGGATTCCACGTCCAGCTGAATAATAGATGCCAGCATTAAGAAATAAAGCGCCTTTGAGGGGCTAAGAGCGGAAGAAGCAGTAATCACTTGATGTCATCAAAGGTCGAACAGTATTATCGTGTCACTTTTGCTACCTCTAGCATTTTCGTGAAAAAAAGCCCCAGATTATGCCTACATTTCCTAGTGATAAAAATCCAGCTACACCTTTCATATTGCTAAGCTATGTCTCAAAGCTATTTGAGCACCCTTGCATACATATAGAATATATGAAGCCAATTTGTTCAGATAACTACAGTAAAATATGTTGGTATAATGTAGGAAGGTAAGGGAGTCTTTGAAAAGGATGATTTTTGGTTTACATCACATCTGAAGGTCACGCTCACCCTGATGAAGTCAACGGGAAATAGTCGTTTGTTATTTTAAACAGCCTGTCATAGCGCTATTATGAAGATGAATAGCGTTTTTTATTACCTAATAATAATCTCGTTGATTACAGAGGAAATACACTTGCTGCTGCTTGATGTGCAGTGCTTGGTATCAAGATTATTAATGCATTCTGATTACACATTGTAAACACAAATTACGGGGCTTGTTCTCCATGCTTAGGAAGTGACATGCAAGATTGTAAAGTGAGCCCGGCCTCGCAGGCGCTCGCCTCGGACGTGTTACTTTTTAAATTCTCCTGTGCACTGAAAGAACCCCGAAGTTCAATCCTTCATTAGCAAAGCAGTTGACCATTAGGAAGATGCCGCTATGTTCGGGTTTCTTTTTGGATGCGTGCCTTCGTGAGGAGAGTTAATGGAGCTGTAAGTTACCTGCGCGCCTCCATTTGGAGGCGAGCCTAATAGTATGGCGCCTGGCCACCTTCTGGAGGGTCCAAGCCTCGTTCCCAAAGCAGACGGAGCTACTCAGGAATGACTCCATTTGTTTTAATTTGTTACGCTGTCTTATGCAGTTCATCGAAAGAAAAACTTTGCTGCCTCTGACATCTGGTGGGATAATTGAAAAATAGTTCAAAGTCAGGAATGTGGAAAAAATTCTCTCCTTCTTTCTGTTTACAGGCCGCTAATGGCAAATCAGAAGGTCGATCAGTGAAGTGTCCTTCTTAGTGGTGTTGAAGAGAGTTCAATGGTAATTAAAAACCTCAAGATTAACGAGCCTCGCTTACTCAAACGAGTCAGAAAATTGATAGATTGATTCAGTGGAAAAGGGAAAAAAACTATTAAGCACTTGCGTCAGTCTCACTTTAAAAGCACATTTTGAGAAAGTAACAAGGTCTGATTTTTTAAAAATGTAAACTTATAGTATAGTTTTGGTTAATTTGCGGCCCTACTCCCAAGACCAGCCTTTTTTAGAAAAAAGTCTGTTATGTCACCGGGACTCAGAGTAGAAGTGTCGGGTTAGGATGACTATGGCTCCTGGGAAGAACTTAGGACCAGTCTACAAGAAAGTGACACAATGTTCCTGATGCACCACTTTGCAGGCTTTAAAAATGACAGAAAAAATGTTGCAGTGAAATCTTGTAGATTACGTTGTGCCACTTTGTAAATATAGAGAAGGAGACTGGCCTCCTTAACGCCACATTAGCGTTAAAAAAATGATGCCTGTGTGGCATTAAGATGCGCTAGAGTCGTGCAAATCTGGCCCTCAGACTAATACGTTTGGCAAAAGGAAGTTGGCAAAAGAACTAGTGGACCTTTAGCTTTGATGAGACCTGTCACCTTCATACCAGCCCCATCAGAATTATTAGATCTGTGGAAAAACTGTAGAGTGAGACCCTTCTACTTTTTTTTGTGCTCTGGATTTACTGGTATTCTTGGTGAAGGTAACTTCTAGGATGAGGAAGTGATGGCAATTTCTAGGGCACTTCATAACGAGGGCCTGAGTAGCATAGCAAAAAAAGATAATAATAATCTCATTAACCAGGACCATCTAGGGCCCTCTGCTTCTGTCCTTCGCCAGCTGAAGAGAAAAAGAAAATCTTCGCTTCCTGCATGTCACAAGTCCTCCTTTTGATAAAGTGGAGTCTGAGTATTTGAGTGTACTGTATGATATGGCTGTGTGGCCTTATTGTGCAGTACATTGGCAAAACCATCTTGGGTCAAAGCAGGCTTGGTTACTTAACCTCACGCTCAACCCTCAGTAGCCGTGGCTGTGAGCAGTAAGGCTTAACAAAGGAATTATTTGTAAAGCGTTAAGCAGCACCAAACAATGAAATAAGAACACAACACACAAAAGAAAGAAGACACCAATTTAGCAAAATATGTTATATTTTTATTAATTTGTAGAGACCTTGAAGAACACAACCCACTGAAGTGTTCTGGAGGTGCAGATTTTAGAAGATATTATCACTTTTCAATGCATTCGCAAACATGCATAGGTCAACAAAACTTTGGAAACTTTTGAAAAGTTTGAAACAGTTCTGCTACTCCAGCCCAGGTTGGGGAACCAATTCTGGCAAGACAGAGGTCTAGCGGACTAAAGTGGACACTTTGGACAATTACCTGCCCACCGAGTATTTTTAAGGCAGCATCCTGCCTTAAAGTTTACAGGACAACTGCCATAAACATTAGTAGGGTGGTCCTGATGCTGAGGGATTCAGGCATAGGATGCCCAAAACATGCTCTTATTGTGATGCGGTTGACAGAGGTGTCTGGCTACTGGTCAGTCTGCACTGTGGTTGGGGTGAAATCTTTAGCTGGGGGCTAGTGTCCTTTAGGTGTGATGAATCCCGACTTGGATAGCACTCCTGGGTCAGGCAGACTCGGGTGCAACTTTTGGCTTCCTTGGATTTCTCCTCAAGGGTGCGGGGTGAATGGTAGTGGCAAAAGCATCTGCACTGGCGGCCAACTTGTCGGTTTGGGCTATTTCAGTTCTTGGTTTCCTGGAGCTGGTTCCAGGAGATCAGGCAAGTGATCCTTGGAATCATTGTTGTCAGTTATCCCTTATTAGTGTAGAAGAGGTGTTTCTAGCAGCTTAGGCTGAGAGAAGGTAGCTATAGCAGAGCAGCTTAGACCGAAATAGGAGACATGCAAAGCTCCTACTATACCACTGGTGTCATATGCACAATATCGTAAGAAAACTCAATACCCAGATATACTAAAAATAAAGGTACTTTATTTTTATGACAATATGCCAAAAGTATCTCAGTGAGTACCCTCAGTATGAGGATGCCAAATATACACAAGATATATGTACACAATACCGAAAATATGCAGTAATAGCAAAAGGAAGTAATGCAAGCAATGTAAAGTTACAGTAGATTGCAATAGGAGCACATAGGTATAGGGGTAACACAAACCATATACTCCAAAAGTGGAATGCGAACCACGAATGGACCCCAAACCTATGTGAGCTTGTAGAGGGTCACTGGGGCTGTAAGAAAACAGTGAGGGTTAGAAAAATAGTCCACCCAAAGACCCTGAAAAGTAGGTGTAAAGGGCACCTATATTCCCCAGAGAGCACAGAAGTCATGATAGGGGAATTCTGCAAGGAAGATCAACACCAGCAATGCAGCCAAAGTGGATTTCCAGATGAGAGTACCTGTGGAACAAGGGGACCAAGTCTAAGAGTTGCAAAAAAGTCGAGAGTTGGCAGATGCCCAGGAAATGCCAGCTGAGGGTGCAAAGAAGCTGCCACTGGATGGTAGAAGCTGTGGATTCTGCAAGAACGAAAAGGGCTAGAAACTTCCCCTTTGCAGGATGGATGTCCCACGTCGGGTAGAAGCTTGCAGAGGTGTTCATAGCGCGCTTTATAAATCTAATGATTGATTGATTGATTGATTCCCACGCCGAAAGACTGCAAACAAGCCTTGCTAGCTGCAAGGGTCACGGTTAGGGTTTTTGGGTGCTGCTGTGGCCCAGGAGGGACCAGGATGTCGCCACTTGGATGAGGAGACAGAGGGGGCGCCCAGCAAGTCAGGGAGCCCTCACAGAAGCAGGCAGCACCCGCAAAAGTACCGGAAAAGGCACTTGGAAGAAGAGTGAACCGGATCTCTCCCGAAGACACAAAAGGGAGTCCCACGACGCCGGAGGACAACTCAGAAGGTTGTGCACTGCAGGTTGGAGTGTCAGGGACCCAGGCTTGGCTGTGCACGAAGGAAATCCTGGAAGAGTGCACAGGAGCCGGAGCAGCTGCAAATCATGCGGTACCCAGCAATGCAGTCTAGCGTGGGGAGGCAAGGAATTACCTCCACCAAACTTGGACTGAAGAGTCACTGGACTGTGGGAGTCACTTGGACAGAGTTGCTGAGTTCCAGGGACCACGCTCGTCATGCTGAGAGGGGACCCAGAGGACCGGTGATGCAGTCTTTTGTTGCCTGCGGTTGCAGGGGGAAGATTCCGTTGACCCACTGGAGATTTCTTCAGAGCTCCTAGTGCAGAGAGGAGGCAGGCTACCCCCAGAGCATGCACCACCAGGAAACAGGCGAGAAAGCGGCAGGGTCAGCGATACAAGGTTGCAGTAGTCGTCTTTGCTACTCTGTTGCGGTTTTGCAGGCATCCTGAGCAGTCAGCGGTCGATCCTTTGGCAGAAGGTGAAGAGAGAGAGATGCAGAGGAACTCTGATGAGCTCTTGCTTTCGTTATCTAAAGAATTCCCAAAGCAGAGACCCTAAATAGCCAGAAAAGGAGGTTTGGCTACCTAGGAAGGAGGATAGGCTAGCAACACAGGTAAGAGCCTATCAGAAGGAGTCTCTGACGTCACCTGCTGGCACTGGCCACTCAGAGCAGTCCAGTGTGCCAGCAGCACCTCTGTTTCCAAGATGGCAGAGGTCTAGAGCACACTGGAGGAGCTCTGGGCACCTCCCCTGGGAGGTGTGGGTCAGGGGAGTGGTCAATCCCCTTTCCTTTGTCCAGTTTCGCACCAGAGCAGGGCTGGGGGATCCCTGAACCGGTGTAGACTGGCTTATGCAGAGATGGGCACCATCTGTGCCCATCAAAGCATTTCCAGAGGCTGGGGGAGGCTACTCCTCCCCAGCCCTGACACCTTTTTCCAAAGGGAGAGGGTGTAACACCCTCTCTCTGAGGAAGTCCTTTGTTCTGCCTTCCTGGCCCAGGCCTGGCTGGACCCCTGGAGGGCAGAAACCTGTCTGAGGGGTTGGCAGCAGCTGCAGTGAAACCCCGGGAAAGGTAGTTTGGCAGTACCCGGGTCTGTGCTAGAGACTCGGGGGATCATGGAATTGTCACCCCAATGCCAGGATGGCATTGGGGTGACAATTCCATGATCTTAGACATGTTACATGGCCATGTTCGGAGTTATCATTGTGACGCTGTACATAGGTAGTGACCTATGTACAGTGCACGCATGTAATGGTGTCCCCGTACTCACAAAGTCCGGGGAATTTGCCCTGAACAATTTGGGGGCACCTTGGCTAGTGCCAGGTTGCCCACACGCTAAATAACTTAGCACCCAACCTTTACCAGGTAAAGGTTAGACATATAGGTGACTTATAAGTTACTTAAGTGCAGTGGTAAATGGCTGTGAAATAACGTGGACGTTATTTTACTCAGGCTGCAGTGGCAGGCCTGTGTAAGAATTGTCAGAGCTCCCTATGGGTGGCAAAAGAAATGCTGCAGCCCATAGGGATCTCCTGGAACCCCAATACCCTGGGTACCTCAGTACCATATACTAGGGAATTATAAGGGTGTTCCAGTATGCCAATGTGAATTGGTGAAATTGGTCACTAGCCTGTTAGTGACAATTTAGAAAGCAGAGAGAGCATAACCTTTGAGGTTCTGGTTAACAGAGCCTCAGTGAGACAGTTAGTCATCACACAGGGAACACATACGGGGTACACTTATGAGCACTGGGGCCCTGGCTGGCAGGGTCCCAGTGACACATACACTAAAACAACATATATACAGTGAAATATGGGGGTAACATGCCAGGCAAGATGGTACTTTCCTACACTCACCTTATGGCCTAACACCTTGAGTGGCCATCTTGGGAGAGGAGGTGACACCTTACTCTGTGCCAACTGCCTTTGTTACTGTGCTGGGGAGCTGCTGGGCTAGGTGGACTACAGAGTGGCAACTTTCTAAACATTGCTTAACTTTAATAGTGGTATTAAGGTCAACCTGTGCAAGAAACCGGGTTTAATGCCATGATTAATTTGATATCTTACATGACCAGTTAGGTTGTCCCATTCAGGAGTTAGCCAGTTTGGGGTCCCAGTGTTAGCCAATGGGGCTACTAACTTTATTCACAGCAAAAGGAAAATTTGGAAGTGTTGCCATTAAAACATATTAGCAGTGTATGTCTTACTTAACAAAATGAAGCTCTCTGCCACAGGTCTCTATAGGCCCTCCTTAGGGGAAACATATATATAGTTTTAAGGAATAGGATGGCTTTGCCATTGGTGTGAATGCCAAAGTCGAATTGGCATTGAAAACACTCATTCAAGTCTGCAATGGCAGGATACTATGTCACACAAATTGTGGCACAAATAGTGCTGCAACCCTGAGTGGACACTCTGCCTTCCATGCCCTGTGTCCCATATACTAGGGACATATAAGTAAGTCAGTCCTGGCTAAGTGGGTGTATCAAAATCAACATGAAATTTATATAGGGACAGAACACTGGCATTGAGGGCTGCTTAGCTCAGTGCACTGTCATAGTCAAAAAACCAGCAGCATCAATGCAAAAGTGTAGGGCGAACATGCAAAAAAGAGGCATTTCCTTACATGACCCTGCTGCAGATGAAAGGTGATGAACAACAAACTCTTATCCTGGTAATTCTCACCAGCTAAGTGGATGAACCTGGAAAGACCAACTGCCTTGGTATGGTCAGTACCAAGTCTGTCTTTCACTGTAAATTCCATCTCCTGTAGGGAAATGGACCACCTCAGCAACTTGTGGTTCTCTCCTACCATCTGCATTACCAGCTGAGAAGCCTGCGGCCAGTTTCACCTGTGAAGTGAGTCCCAAACAAGTAGGGTCATAGCTTCTCCAGGGACCAAACCACAGCAAAGGATTCCCTTCCAATGGCTCTCCAGCTCTGATCTCTGGGGAAGAATTGCCTACTGATAAAGGCAATTTGTTGATCTTGCCCATGATCCTTTAACTTTCACAGAACAGCACCACTTGGGAGGCAAGGGCATGACAATCTTTGCTCTGTTATGGTGCTGGGGCCTACTTTGAAGTGTCAGTGTGGAAAACAAACTTTTTACAAAGCCCACGCAGAGTTTGCATAGTTGCGCTATGTGGAACTCCGCAAAGTGACAAAATAACTCTGCTTCACTATGCAGAGTTCCACAAGCGGGCGGAGTTTCTTGTTACAGCCGTTCTTGTGAGGTTTTACGTCAATGACAACGTGAAGTGCGATCTCGTGCTGGAAGTCTTGTGCAAATGGTACATTGTGGTTCCCATAGGTGTGGCCATCTTTGCTCTGTTATCGTGCTGAGGCCTTTTTTGAATCTCTTTTATCCTATGCCTATAAAACCTATTTTCCCCTCATTTTTATTTATTATCTTACCTTTTGTCTTGGTGTTTGTGTATTTTAGGTTTAGGTCAGCATTTATAAAGCGCATATAACTCAAAGGGTATCTAAGCGCTGAGACGAGTAAGAACCAAGCTCCAGACCGGCATTTACAAGAGGACCAACCCCCACCGTCCTTAATCAGTCTTAAAAAGCCAGGTCTTGACAGCCTTCTGAATTGTAGCGGCAGCATATTTAACATCTTAGCAGCCGCTACTGAGAAGGGCCTTGCTCCTCATCTGGTCTTGTGAAATCTGGGGGTGCTTCCTACAGATCCAGGGCTCTTCCAGGCAGATGCGGGGAGAAAGCTGACCTTAGGTCCCCTGACCGCCTCGATGTAAAGCCTAATGTACCAGGCAAACTGTCTTAAAATGTGTTCTCTTCCTAACTGGAAGCCAGTGTAGGGATGTGAGACCTACCCTGAGTCCTTTTTTGGAAGTCCAAGGATAAGGCGGGCTGCCCCATTTTTGATAATTTGCAGCCTATTCAAGGAGTAATTGGGCGCGTTTAGGTATAGTATGTTACAGTAGTGCAGATGCTATTTTATTAACTACAGGACCGCCGACACCTTCAGCTCAATAGGGATAAACCTAAGGATTTTCCTGATAATTTTTAGATTCCAGTGGCAGGTCTTCACAGTTTTCCTCACCCGCCCTTCAAAAGTCAAACCAACACAAAGATAACCCCAAGATTTCTTGCTTCCTCAACAGGGGTAGGAATCGGACTGCACCTCTCAGGCCACCAACTGTTTTTCCAGATGTCACTGGTAGACCCAAAAAAGAGAATCCCTGTCTTGTCGCTGTTCAGTTTTAAGCAATTTTGTTCCATCCATCTGCTAATCTCCCCCACACAGATCTTAAATCTCTGTGCCACTACAGTCCAATCTTTGCTCAAATGCACCATAATCTGAGTGTCACTGGCATATGAAGCCACCTCAAAGCCAAAATACTTTATTAGGTTGATAATGCTGTCACATATAGAGTAAACAGGGAAGAGCCCTGAGGAACATCACACAGCAACTGGTAGGGGACCGCCCAAAAGTCCCCACAGATAACAATGTTACTACTGTCTCTGAGAGATGAATCAACCAGCTGCCATGCTCAACCTACTACACCAGCCTTACGCAGCCCATTCACCACTTATGATGTTGCAATGGTTTGGAATACTTCAAATTTAGCATAACTATTTTAAGTTTTTTCTAAACAAAAATTGTGTCTTTTGTGTGGCTTTTGTGTTTTATACATTTCTTTCTTTACTTTCCTATTTTTTCCCATACATTCTGCTTTTCATTATTAAGATTTTACTCTTGGAACTATTGATTTTCAAAAAATGTGACGATGTTAACTGTTGAAGGGATGACAATCTTTCCTTCAACCACTTTGGAGTTAAATCCATAATTATAATGTCATCTGCATACATCAGAACCGGTATGGGGTGACCACCTATTTTTGGAGAATGTCCACTGCTGGCTGCCATCCAGCATGGTAGATCTGACACATTCTGGAAAAAGATTAAAGGGGACAACAGGCACCCTTGCCTCAGTCCATTTTGTGTTGGAACCGCCTCAGATAAACCACGATCACCTCCAAGGAGCACCTGGCACCCTGTGGCTGAACTCAATGCAATTATTACAGACAAAAGGGTTTCAGGAATTCCTAATTTCTGCAGTGTTTTTCAAAGCAGTGGTCGATCCACCTGGTTGAAGTGTAGTGTGGTTAGTTTTACGTATTCTTTGCGCATTAGCTTCAGGCTTTAGGCCTGTGTGCACTTTGCCCTGAATGTATTTTATTTATTTGCTGACAGCTTAGAGCCTCTGTGCACTTTGCTCTAAATGCTTTTTATTAGGCTTCATACTGTTATTTTTCAAATAGCCAGTTCTACGGTGTTGTTTTTATTCATATCACACTGTTTTGCCTACTTCAGCACTGGAGTTCTCCATAACATATTCACTCTGTGCTTCAGTCAAGGATACAGTCTGGTACATTGCCGATAGACGTGGTAGGAGTTTAGATTTGGCATTCCTGCGTAGGGACATTTTGTGATCACGATGACATGTTAGTTATAAAATCACTTCCTTGTCCGAATACATGCAAGAGGGAGATTCCGACCAGAGACCCACAACTAGACGCTGACTGCCTCGTTGCAGATGCTGAACCAGATCACAGGCCTTTGCTCAGGTATGAGGGCTGATGTCTCCCCAGTGATTCAGAAAGGCAAGCTAGAAGCTTAACATGCTGTGCTCTAAATAGAACAAACAGAGGGAGAGTAGAAACTGTTAGGCACTATGAGAGCTTTGTTCTTATGTTTTACTCTCCTGGTGACTATTTCAATCCTACTATGTTGTATTGTTCTGGTTATTGCGGCTCACGCTTTATTATCTAAAATACAGTCGTTTTATTAAAACATTATATAAAACTTATACTGTCTTTGTCATTTGTATATGAGACCATATTGTAAATGAGATAGTTGGTTTGGATATGAGTGACCACGACTTCCCTGAGAAGTTCCAAAGATGTCATGCGCTCGGCTGCCTAATCATTTCTTCCCCATGGGAGAAATGAGGCACTGCTAGTTAGCCGGAGCAGAAACCGGATTTAGGGTGACAGAGTTCTTTACAAGTGGGTCAGACTCAGTCCCCCACACCGTTATCGATCCTGCTGCCTAGAAATCCAGTAGTCTCATTTAGGATAATGAGAGCCCACGCGACATGGCGCCGCCAACGATTGGTCTGGCTCTAATGTTAGGGTCCGACTGACTCTCTCAGTCTCATATATATTTTGACTCCTCGGTTCCGTACGCGGAGACGTCCGTGGGGCTGAGGGTTTCCGCCACCACGGGATAGGTACGTCCTATTGCTTAGTGGTTGGTTGTTCAAGCTTGAACTTTGAAAGGAAAAACCCCGATATTGGTGTGCCTTCTCTGACCTAGAGCTATTTGTTACAAATGGCGAATCCTAATGTAGTGAATATAGCAATCAATATGCGTCATCTGCTCACAGGACATCTGATAGCACATGGACTGACAGTCCAGGGGGGTCCAGTCACTTTTGTGGTGGACGCCCATGCAGCCTATAGGACAGAACTTTTTTATTCTTGGGTCGTATTTCCAGCGGTTGATGGGGGTACAAATACTTTTCACGAATACACTGTTGCGAATGTCCCTGGACAATACAGGGCTTACGCTTACTTAGAGATACCTCTATCTTATCAAGAACACTATAATTGGCTTGATGGCGCCCTCCCACATACAGTAGCACAAGTGAGGTTAGGTCCGTTGAGTAATGATGGTCCGACCTGGCCTTTATTGGCTACTTACACACCATATCCTGAGGTTGCAAATTTGGCAGTGGCTGATGTGCGTCGTTTATATATAGACTTAGCAACAACATACAGAAGACTGGTTCAGTTTGTAATGCAGACGTTAAATACTAATGCAGCGCGTGCTGCTCTGGCGCACCCACATGCAGTGGCTCCGGGAATCAATCCGGCCACTGTACACTCAGTTATGGGTAAGGTACCGGCTAAACGTGAGGAGACTCCATTTTGGCTGGCGCAAAAAATTAATACGCTGGAAGCAGTATTTCCCCATACGGGACCTCAGGATAAACATAGAATTTTGACGATGTGTTTGCCGTATGGGATGGTTCCTCCGGTGGACCTTTGTAATACCTGGGGCACGGTGTTTGCCGCGCTCTACACTACAGCACACGGTACACCGACTTTAGCTAATTTACCAGAAGTGCTTAAACAAATTCAAGATGAATATGGGGCTGCCCCTGCCTTAGATTTGGGCATGCAGTTAATGGGCAATTTTGCCGCGGTTTCTTCTATTATTTTGAGTAATCTCAAGGGAGAGGCAGTAGCACTAGCAGTGCAAATGCGTCTTAGGGATGTTCTGCAGATTGATCAAGAGCGGGAACTTCCGAGAATAATAGCTGAGACATATTCAAGTATTGGTCGCGATAGCCTAGGGGCTAGACCGCAGAAACCCCAATTGCAGGGTAAAAATAATAAAGATAATGCTAAGCAACAGCAACCTGAGGGTACAAAAAAGCGCAGGGAAAAGAAACAGCAAACACCTAAAAAAGATGGGGGACAGTCTCCGCAACCGGAGACCCCGCAGAATAGGTATAATCTCAGGAATAGGGATAATTTGAAGACGCCTGATAGATATCAATATACTGATACACGCCAATCTCGTTCCTTTCAGGATTCCTCAGAGAAGAGAAGTGAGAGAGGTGGGCGGTCAGAGCGGAGGACGGAGTACGTGAAACCGAGACAGGATTCACAACGCTCAGCGGAGGTTTCTGTTAAACAAGAAGAGAAACCGCTGCAACAAAAACAGCAATTTAAAAAGAAGAAAGTGGCAGCAGTCTCACTTAGACATGCCGCTCAAGAAGAGAGTTCTTTTGACGAACAAGACATGGGCGTTAGCACTGTTAGACAGCGCGGCAGAGGTCACAATAGTTCGCCGGAGTCTTCTAGAGCATCTGGAGGTGAAAGCAACTGATGACTTCATACAAGTCGAAACGGCGGACATGCGAGTCTCTGATCCTGATAGAGTATATCAAGTGACTCTACGATTAGAAGGGGACATTGACCGCATTGTACACGCCATCTTTTGGGACCATGTGGTAAAATCATATGATGTTCTGTTGGCCGAACAGGATTGGCCACCTGACTTTGTTTGCGACTGTCCGGTTGGGGAGGATGTTATAGTACCTTCCTTCTCACCACTTGTTCCGAGAGAGCTAGCGGAGTACTATGGTAAAACATGGGCTCTAGCACAGGCTCCCGCCCTATATAGAAATAACGTGGGGTGGGATAGACAATCACCTTATTATGTAACTCCAATAAAGGGCACACCTCAGCCACAGCCGCAGTATCCTATTAAATTTGAGGCAAGGGCATCGGTTAGGAAAATTCTTACACAATTGGAGTACCAGGGTGTAATTGAGCCCTGTGTCTCGCCGATGAATAATCCCTTATTTCCGGTTGCTAAACCGGACCATTCATATAGGATAGTGGTGGATTACAGACATTTGAATAGTCACACACGCACATATGCAATACAGAATTCACATAGCGCAGCGCTTATGAACAATATAGTGCGTAAGAAATACAAAACAACGTTGGATATCTCGAATGGATTTTTCTGCCAAAATATAGCGCCCAAAAGTCAGGACTATACCAGTTTCAGTGCGTTTGGCTCTCAGAATTTTTGTTGTTGTTTGCCTCAAGGGTATAAGAATAGCCCACGACTGTTTTCGGCTCGTGTGACTGAAATGCTGCACGAGTTGGACCCTGAAGCGTTATCATATGTTGATTACATATATTTGACAGACAATGAGATTCTGCAACATCTAAGGCGCGTATCGTGCATTGTTGTGAGGTTTGCTGATATTGGCTATAAGTTTAATTTTAAGAAATCAAAGATTGCCTTCCTCAGCGTCATTTTCCTGGGATATGAGTTGTCGAGTGAGGGCAAGAGCCTAGCGCCACATTTTTTGGAGAAATGTGCTTTATTGCATTCTCCTAATACGGTTCGGAAGCTCCAGTCATTGTTGGGGT
This sequence comes from Pleurodeles waltl, assembly GCF_031143425.1. Classification (NCBI taxonomy): domain Eukaryota; kingdom Metazoa; phylum Chordata; class Amphibia; order Caudata; family Salamandridae; genus Pleurodeles; species Pleurodeles waltl. Next base: position 122,809,287 of record NC_090439.1, read on the forward strand.
TTCTGAATTTTGGCAGAACTTACATTCCTGATTATGCTACGCGTATAAAACCCTTATACGAACTGATTCGCCCGAATTTTTCGAGTAGATTTTGGACGATTGAGCATACACACATACTGCGAGAGTTACAGACTGATCTCTTAGCAGTTAAACACTTTCACACACGGGACAATAAGACACATTTAGTCATCAAGGTGATACCTGGGGCTGTTGGGTTTACGTATGTCACCTTTAATGAGGGTGAGACAGTCCCGATTGCATACAAGTCCCACTTGTATTCTGCTGCAGAACAACGTTTTGCACAGACTGAGAAAATACTCACTGCAGTACAGATGGCTGTGATTAAAGAAAGACCGCTTGCCCAGGGCCAACGCATCATTGTCGATTCCCCGATTCTGGCCTTAGAGGCTGTTACAAAAGCGAGTGTTCCTAATTCGAAAGCTTTACACCCGTGATAGATACAATGGGCTACGTCTTTGACAGCCACTGATGTAGATTACATATTTGACCCTAAACTGCAGACTCAAGAATTTCTTCAATATGAAATAGAGTACCCAGTTCCTGCTGGAACATTGCCTATTGACCAATATCAGGTGGTCATGTATACCGATGGCTCTGCGCAACCAGCGGTTGGGACTAAACAACAGTATTCTGCTGCATGTGCGGTGGTGAGCGGCACTATGGAGGGGGAAGTGTTCTGCCCCGACATACTTATACTAAAACCTTGGGAGATTGCACGGCGCAGCTGGCTGAGCTCAAAGCTCTATTGTTAGCGTTGGAGCACGCGGATCCGGCGATTTTGACCTTGCTGGTCTGTGACTCCTACTACTGTGTTCAGTCTTTCTATGAATATCTGCACTATTGGAAGTTGAATGGGTTCAGAGATTCTAAAGGCAACACCATTAAACATAAATTGTTGTGGGGTAAGGTTGCGGATCTGAAAGAAACGCTTCCTAAGGTCCATGTTGTCCATACACTTGGACACCAGCGCGTTGGAATACACGTTGCTGGGAATACTTTGGCTGATGAAGCCGCAAAGTCGGCAGTGGCTGTCGCCACTGTGGCCGCAGTGACTCGTTCGAGTTCCAAACCAGACACAGAGATTTCGGCTGCCATAAAAGCTACGGCTGATGGCACGCCGTTTCCTAAAGGATTTCCTTCTAAATATGGTTACTGCTTGAGTAGTGCGCTAAATGCTGTTGTTAATATTCCAGGCATTGGTGTACGTGAACTACCCAATAGAATTGAGAGACCTCGATTAATTTCTGCAGCACATGAGGGGGTGGCATCTGCACATGCTGGTGTGGCTGCCACAATATCACTTTTACAGGCTCGTTACTGGTGGCCTGGTCTCTATAAAGAGACAAAGCAGTATGTCCTTTGTTGTGACGTCTGTCAACAAATTAAAGCTTCGTCGGCTAGACACCCGCAGCAGACGCCCCTTCTGATTTCAAACAAACCGTTACAGTGTGTGTACTTGGATCATTGTGGTCCGCTGACACCAGATAGTGCATACAAATATATATTGGTTGCTGTAGATTCGTGCTCCAGATTTGTGTGGGTATGGCCACAACGCTCGGCTGACACTCGGACTGTTATTAAAGATTTGCGCATCTTTGTCGATACATTTGCAGTTGCGGCTTTTCATTTGGACCAGGGCCCTGCTTTCGCCTCTAAGACATTCAGGGACACCATGGCTTCGTTGGGGGTCCAACTCCAATTCTCGTCTCCATTTCATCCCGAGGGAAATTCTGTCGTGGAGCGTTTAAATCGTGATTTAAAGCAATCCTTAACGGCCAGGGTTATAGGTACAGGTCGTAGTTGGCTAGCCCACCTATATGGAGTACAGAGAGCACTTAATAACTTGCCTAGACGGTCACTGGGGGGGTCGTACTTCATATGAGTGCCTGTTTGGAACACAAATGTATGTTCCTGATCTAGATGGTCCTGGTGTGGAGGCGGCAGTTACGCCCTTTGACATAAATGATTGTGTCACTGTTTTGCAGGATTTACAACAATTCTGTGAAGATAACTCTTCTGCAAGTGCTGCCTCCTCAGGAATTAAGGATGAGCCAGTAACACCTACTGGTTGGATACCCAGGATTTGGGATCTAGTGCGTGAAAAGGTCGCAGTAAAGAAAGAATTTGGTCCTTCTTATCGAGCACCTGTCCCTGTGTTAGGGGTGAGCGGCACGAGAACTGTGATTTTACCGCCGCTGCAAGGTGCCAAAGGAAATCGCTTTGTTTCCATTGATAATGTCAAGTTACAACATGTGGCCGATTCTGCACAGCAGACCAAGAGGGACACCCAGTAGTTCCGGCATCCCTCTCACTACTGGGGAAGAAGTCCCGCTGCAGGTGATTTACACCGACGCTGTTTCCTCTCCAAGCTTGGGGAGGGTGGAAGATGATCTTGCAATTGTTCCACAGACAACGATTAATATGGAATCTTTTGATCAAGTTGCTATACGTTCTACTGATGTTTCTGAATATGTGGTTTATAGCGTGCCTAGGGGAGAGCCTCCATCTGCTTCTTTGTTCACAATTGCACCTTTTGCAAGAACTGCCTCTGGCTGCTTCAACAACGCTGATGAAGCAGTGTCCAGCTCCTCGTCCTCGATGTCTTCTGTCCGAGGTCCATGTAAGCTGCTGAGTTGGCTTAAACGCACATATTTTGTTTTTCCTTGGAACTATTTGTGGCTTTTTATGGCTGTAATGACTCTTTTTTTATGGTTGGGATTTGTGGTTACTTTTTTTCTAGTAATACATGGTCATTTTCTTCCTGATCGATCTGACATTGAGCATGTGGAGACTGTGTTGAGACCACATTTTTCGTCTCATATGGTTCGAAGAGACTTGTCCACTGTGAACATTTCTGCAATACCGATTCTGGATGGGATTGTGTGGGATAAAGTAATGTTTGATATATATGGTCCCACTGAATTGATTCAAATACCGTATGTCCTCAAGTTATCAATGAATGATATTGTTATACCAGGCATTGTTTCTGATGATTGGGATGTGAAGACAGTAGATTCTATGCTAACAGATTTGACGATGAAGATGCTTACCAATTTAGAGATAATCATGGTGACATGTTTTGCTACAACTATTATGGACACCACTTTATTCATAAAGCTAGTAGCCCTAAGTCCATATTTAATTATGTGCAATGGGAACATTGCTCGACTCCTCCACAAGGGAGTTCGAAAACGTATTATGATAAATTTGCATATTTTTCTGGGCATGATCAGCGGAATGCTAAGTCTTACTATTTTAAAGTTGCACCGTATTCTAATAAGCAAATTTTATTGACCGATACTAAATTACTATATTCAAATTTGTTTGTATCTAAACTTTCGGTCGAGGGATATGAATACTGGTTAAAGACTGTTGACTTGAAAAGTGTTTGGGGTACGAAAAATTGGCAGATGCAAGGCAGGGATACATTATTTAGAGCATGTATTATCCCTGTGCAGATGATTTTCCTCAATGACACAGTACAACAGACTAGCTGTTTGGGCTTGGCGACAATTAGAGAGTTGAATTTGCCTAGTATACCTGTCCCTTCCAAATTAAACAACTTGCAGCACTATGTGAATGCTACTTTTAGTGAATTTACACATTGGGTCCAGAATGGTACGCTTAACACTTCATCGTTACATCCGGGCGGGTGGTTATTATGGCCTGTAGACGCTAATAAGTGTCATCAACGTTTTGTCACCTCTTCAGGGGGGTTCAGGACTAGTAGGGCAGACCCTCATTACATTTCACCAGAACATGCTGATATTATAACTACGTACAGCGTGGGGAAGCTTTGTCAACAATGGTTGAAGTCGTCCACGCTGGATGCAGTTCAGTCACATCTCAAGTTACTGTCTAATGGTACTGATTTACAAGATTTTGTGTCAGGTCCCAAGGTACCACGGAAGAAAAGGTTTTTATACAAAGTTTATAATGAGATTTGGAAACTTTCACAACAGGAGGCTACAGCCCGGTTGAGGCAGATTGATCAAGAAAATCTGCTGCAGACTTTGTCTGTTGTTGATAACGGCATGCATACCCTTTCTGGCCGTGTTTACACGATTGACAGCATTGTTTCCTCTGCTATTGACATTATTAAATCGGACATGTCTTCTTTATATCATGGGCAGAGTCAGACGCGGTCCATCATGCAGCTGGGTTGGACTCTTCAAACCTTGAAGGCAGGTCGCGTTCCATGGCAGCACATTCGTGCCAGAGAGATCTTTATCTCCTTCAATTTGACTCGTCAACAACAGTTGATGGCTAAAAAGGAAGCAACATATGTTATGTTGAATATTGAGAAATTGGAGAAACTGCCTTTCACGGTGGCTGAGATTCCGTCAGCTGAGTGGTTGATTCATGGGGTTATTAATTTGCCTATCTCCACTCTGCAATTTACTTCTTGTTTGAAGCACATTCCGGTGGGTAGATATGAACTATTGGGAGACAGTTACATACACGAGGTGTGGGAGCTTCCCTTTCAATACAGATGTGTTAATGGTTTGAGGGAGGTTTTTCTTAGCGGTAGCGAATGCGAAGCTTCTGTCAGCCATTCCATGGTTTGTAAACAGCTGTCCTTGCACAGAGAGTGTAACGCTTCGATTGCTAACTTAGCTTGTTATTTGAATGGTATTCCAGTCCCGGTTATTAAAAACACTTTTCAGGTGCTTTCTAACGGCAGTTACATTGTTCTTAACAGCGAACGCTGTTGTGGCATGCATGCCGGAATAGTTTACGTTGTCGTTGTCAACAAGGCCGTTACGTGCTGCGGGAATGTGTTGTTTCCCCCCACTCAAATTAGGGAGGTAGCGGACATCTGGCCTCATATTGCTACTTCCAAGGTTGATTTCGACAAGTTGAGTCGGCTGAAAGCTTTATTGTTTCAAAAGCATGTGGCCCTTACATCTGCTAGCGAGACCTACGCACTTCAGGTGGCAAGGTCATCGGCGGAGATACAGTCCCTTTTGAATACTAACTTTCCAAGTCACTTCGGTGAACTTGTGGGACGTATATTTAATGCATCCAGCACTGCTGGTATTGCTAATTTTTTCAAAGCCGTTGGTGTTGGTTTCGCTCACACCTTCTCTTCCATATTCGGTTTGATACCTTTGGCTATACACTCTATTTTTGGAAGCATTTTTGGGGGTGGCCCGATTACTTTGGCTTTATTGGCTGGAGTCTTGCTAATGTCGCTATTTTTTCGCAATGGCTGTCCCGCCACAACGAGATCCTATATTGCTGCTCCCGTCAGCGCAGCTGTGTCGTGAACGCATGATGCAGCATTTTGGAGCTACACTTCTGGGACATTTGGAGTGTGACTGGTCTCTGTCATTCAGACCGGTTTTGGATTGTGTGCAACCCGTGTTTCGGTGCCTTTGGTGCTTGTTTGAACATGCATTGGCTTTCTGTCTCTCACTGCAGCGCCCTCCAGTGGTCGATCCTGATCTGTTGATGTTCCCGATTAGGGCTCATTCCCAGACTTGTGCACTACGGTTGCGTTTGCTTCGTGAGGCGGTTTATGAGATTCCCTTCCTGGAGGAAGATGGTATTGTCTCTTTCATAGGCCCTGCACGGGGTACCGCCCTGAATGGTTTTGGGGCTTTGGAACACACCTGCTCCATGGTACTTTGTGGCGTGGATCTTCCGATATTAACATATATCGAAGTGGAGGAGCTCCTACGTTCTATTGCTTCTGTCTGACAATTGGATTTTTTTCTCCGGCAAAATTGACACTATATTGAATTTGGCTTTATCGTCACATGTTTCCTAAATTTATGACTTTGTTGTCTTCTTACCTTGTCGAAATATATTGTTTATATTTGGGGCATGCTTTTATATTATTGGAACCACTTGCTACCGACAAGGGGAGGGTGTAGTGTGGTTAGTTTTACGTATTCTTTGCGCATTAGCTTCAGCCTTTAGGCCTTTGTGCACTTTGCCCTGAATGTATTTTATTCATTTGCTGACAGCTTAGAGCCTCTGTGCACTTTGCTCTAAATGCTTTTTATTAGGCTTCGTACTGTTATTTTTCAAATAGCCAGTTCTACGGTGTTGTTTTTTATTCATATCACACTGTTTTGCCTACTTCAGCACTGGAGTTCTCCATAACATATTCACTCTGTGCTTCAGTCAAGGATACAGTCTGGTACATTGCCGATAGACGTGGTAGGAGTTTAGATTTGGCATTCCTGCGTAGGGACATTTTGTGATCACGGTGACATGTTAGTTATAAAATCACTTCCTTGTCCCAATACATGCAAGAGGGAGATTCCGACCAGGGACCCACAACTAGAAGCTGACTGCCTCGTTGCAGATGCTGAACCAGATCACAGGCCTTTGCTCAGGTATGATGGCTGATGTCTCTCCAGTGATTGAGAAAGGCAAGCTAGAAGCTTAACATGCTGTGCTCTAAATAGAACAAGCAGAGGGAGAGTAGAAACTGTTAGGCACTATGATAGCTTTGTTCTTATGTTTTACTCTCCTGGTGACTATTTCAATCCTACTATGTTGTATTGTTCTGGTTATTGCGGCTCACGCCTTATTATCTGAAATACAGTTGTTTTATTAAAACATTATATAAAACTTATACTGTCTTTGTCATTTGTATATGAGACCATATTGTAAATGAGAGAGTTGGTTTGGATCTGAGTGACCACGACTTCCCTGAGAAGTTCCAAAGATGTCATGCGCTCGGCTGCCTAATCATTTCTTCCCCATGGGAGAAATGAGGCACTGCTAGTTAGCCGGAGCAGAAACCGGATTTAGGGTGACAGAGTTCTTTACAAGTGGGTCAGACTCAGTCCCCCACACCATTATCGATCCTGCTGCCTAGAAATCCAGTAGTCTCATTTAGGATAATGAGAGCCCACGTGACAGAAGGAGGTAGAATACCACATAGACATTTATCCCCCTTATCACTGTGTACTTTTCTAAAATGAGTTTCAACATACGGATGTTATCTAAAGTACAATGCGTTACTCGAAAGTCCACTTGCTCCAAGGGTAGAATATTACATTCAACCACTCAATCTGTGAGATACCCCAATAAACTTCTAGTAAAGACTTTCCCCATTGCATCTAACAACACAATTTATTAATAGTTACCTGACATTAGTCTAGAGCCCTTTTTATAAAGGGGGATTAATATGCTACCTCACCAAGAAAGGGAAGTAACCTTATTCTGATAGTAATATGGAAAAATAGGTGATGAAAAGGAAGCACATAACACTGGCTCCTTTTTAAGGAGAGTATGTGGCATTTTTATCTGGGCTTATGGCACCTAAGGCTCTCATTCTCTTAATGAGCCTTACAATCTTATTCTCAGAGGGGCATAGCCACTAAGTGAAAAATGAGTGACTGCCAATAACGGAGGACTGCAGAATACAAGTCTTCAAGATACTCTCTCCTTATTTTTTCTTTTATAGGAACTGGCAGAGCACTAGTTCTGGTGCCACAACCCTTGGCAATATTTTCCCAATTTATTTTAGAATCCGTATTGGTGAAAGCCTCCTTTAACAAAACACAATTGCTACCTTCTTTTTCCTTTCATAGTGCATATTCAAGCCCATTTATTTTCTGTTGAAGGCGGGCTATGAATTTACTTTGCTCAAGGGATTTATCTATAAATTGTGCCCTTACTAATTTATTTATTTCTCTATTTAGACATCTCTCTGGATCCAAACATGGTCTAAGGTTAAAGGGTTGATTATTATTTTAAAATAAACAAGCATAGATTTTACACGCTCTCCATGTCTTAACAAGGGGTCCACATCAAGTTGCTGATTCTCCATTAGTGCCACAAGTGTGTCTTGCATTTTTACACATGCTTTGGCATTTCAATGCATTATGCTATTAGATCTTTTAAATTCTACCAATTCATTTTTATAATTACAGGGGCCTACCTCAGAGAAACCCACTTCTAACCTACCTAAAGTTAACCCGTGGTCACTTAAGTTATTCTCAAGCACTTCCATAGTAGACAATCTATTTAAATATTTAAAAAAGTAAAAGAAGTAATTACATAATCTATAATAGACCCATCAGTATGAGACAAATTTGTACTTTTGCTGGAGAGTCATTTTCACATATACCATTTACTACCAAAAGTTCGACTGACCTTAGGCCTTTGATCAAGAATAATCCTCTTATATCTACTCTACCTCTGACTGGAATCATGGCCGGCGGAATCTTAAAAGCATCTTATTTGGCTTAATTTGCAAAAATCTTCAACGTTTGATTGGAAACTTTAGCATTCAAATCGCCTACCAAAATCACATTTCTTTCATCTTCCTCTGCTGTAAAGGAAGAAATAAAATCAAACCTGACCTTCAGCAACTGGGAGTACTTAAAATCCGGCAGAATATAAACATTTACAACCGAAAAAGTATCCCTGCCAATCTGACCCCAAATTGGCTCTATTTTGACTGCCTGAAATAAATTGGAGGAGTGCGGAAAATAATTATAATCCCAACTAATGTTGGTAATAAGCAGGATTGCTATACCCAATTTTGCTTGACACCTCCTAACCTGACAAGCTGGCACACTTAACACAAGATAACCTTTTGGAGCCCAATTATTTACATACCACGTTTCTTGTATACAAGTATATCTGCCATAAAGCCTTTCAGAAATGTCAATTTATTATTATCAGACAATAGCCCCGCTGCATTCCAGGAGATTAATCTAAGGCCAACACTAGGAATGAATATTAGCCCTTAACCCTGTCAGCTGTTTCGAGTTAAGCACCTCTGCCACCCACCACCAACTCACAAGTTCTTTCTCTATGGATGAGAGAGGGCCTACCTCTATTCGAGTCCCAGGGAGCACAGAAACCCTTCTGCCATCTTTCCCATCAGAGACCAGCAATTTATTATCCCTTTCAGATAGTAGTTTCACTGGGGAACTAGTCGGAAAGTGGGAAATGACTTAGTTGGTGACCTAATTATGAAAAACTTCAGGTAGCTTTTCCTTCCTGTCTGGGAGAACATCACTAACAAGGCAACACAATTTGTCACCATTCAAAAGCACCATATTAGATGTTACTTTTGAATTAAAGCTAGCCCCTCTATAATGCCGCTGATTGATAATTTGAACCAGAGACAGGCCACTACTTTGTATCATTTTAAGGTCACGGATTTCAGCAAAACAACCCAGTAAAAAAGACCAATTCAGAGTTTCCTGATCAAAAATATTTTAAAATTCTAATGATCTGGTGATTGGTGCTTGATTGACAGGCGAGACATCACTAATTTGCCCCTTCTCACTTGTATCATAAATAACTTATTTTCCCACCTTAGAAACAAATAGGTCAGCTAGGGAATTCAGAAAATAAGAAGAGAGCATTGTTGTCTGACCAATAGCTAAAACAGATCAGCCATTTCTCCTTTCCATGTTTGGTGAGCCTCAAGAGGCAGTACCAGTGAAGGGGAACGTATCCTTTATAATGGCTTGACCCCCTCTGCTACTACTATGTTTTGAATCAGACCAGCTTTTGGGGGAGAGGTTGTAACAGAGTTCAGTTCAAAACAGAATTTTCTTGACTGTCGTTTAATAATACTGTGAGTTTCCTCCTCTTTGAAGATTTTTGCTTCTTCACACTCTTACTCTTCGCAGGTTTAACCATATTTTCTAATTTATCTGAATCCTTCTTATCTCGATGAATAGGAAAACGTTTTTCCCCCTCTACTTTATTTACAGGGGGCATAGTTATGGGCTGTAACATTTCTTCAACCATCTGAAAAAACGACTTCAATGAGTAAGATGGATCTAGCCCAAATACGTCCTGACTTCCTCTCTCCTGGGGGCCCTCACAGATCTGGCGTATTATACATCCCCAAGTTGACTAAATTACTTCCACTAGGTATATTTCTAAGCAGCTGTAACCTAGGAGGGAAATCCAATCAAGATCGCATCTTATTTCCTACTGCATCCTGTGCAGAACTAGCTGTTAAAGAGACAGGGAGGAACAAATTGGGCACCATGGCAAGATCAATATCCGAGAGCGTGAAATCTTGAACTAAAGGGACACTTTCCATTGCTGAAGGAATTATGTAATACTCGCTCCACTAAAAAAAACGGATGAGGTTACAAGCCCAGTATCGAGCTGGGGATTTGTAAGTTAATCCTCCTGACTTTCTCTCACGACCCCTTTATTTGCCCCTACTTCTCTTTTAAAAGAAAAAGTGGAGATCGCATTGAAACCTTTCACCACATTCAAATGCGCAGACATATTCCTTTGAGGATTAGCTCTTGTCTTTGTGCAGGCTTTTCAATAAAACAGCTTCCCCGATCAAAGCTTCTTAGCTGTCATACCTTAGCCTTTTGAGATAAGCCCCTCTTTTTCCATAACTTACTACAGTGAGCCTTATTACCAACCTCTTCACAGGCCCAGTTATTCACCAAGAAATCACCCTATCACCACAGCAAAAAAGGGCCCAGCAGCAAAGTTCCTGTTCACACCATTCCGACACAAGATGCAGGGTGCAGAATGTTGCTCACGGTGCACTATATACTGGCAGAACCACCACCTTCCTCCAAATGGCTCCTCTTTTCAATGCACCACGATCCGCTCAGAGAAGTAGGTTTTGTTGCAGCAGGGGTTATATTCTATCCTCACGTGACCTCCACACTCCTCCAAGGTGCTTTGCCACACCTGGCACCACAATGCACAAAGTAGAGATGAAGTTTAGGTGGCAGGCGTCTAAACACTGCAGGCCTTGGCTCCAGACAGACCCCAACGGATGTGACTGGCAAGGACGGGCTCTCCCGGGGAGCAAGCCACACTTGCCTAATGCCAGTCGCTTCCACCGCACCTAAGGTGACCAGAGGCTCTAAGCCTTACCTTGTCTCCTCCTACTCGAGCCTCAGTACCTCCTGCCACTCACACATATTTACTGGTCCAGGTGGCATTACAGGCCCCAAACAGCAGACTAGTGAGGCTTCGTGGCGAACAGTGAGGGGCGCGGCTACCTGCTTTCTGCCTAGCACTGCCTTATGCCACCTAGTGCCTCCTGAAGTTGCCTGGTGCCATCCTAATGCCGCACAAGTCCTCCCACCAGCCAGCCAACAGCTCTCAAGCTCCCCCACAATCAACAGAGCCAACAGAGGCAAAAATATAGCCATGTGCTTGTGGTTTGCAGCAGGCTTGCATTCAACTTACGGGGAATACAGGGCTCACAGGACTCGCGGTAAGGACGATCCCCACCTCCTCGCAATGTCTCCACTCAGCAGTACCTGTTCGACTCAAAGCCCTTCACTTGCAACTCACGGCACCCTGCTCATCAGGCTCTGCCGACTCCCACCAACCCTGCGGACTTTGTCTCCTGCTCCTCTACTGACAGCAGAACCAGAAGCGATCTCACATCTCAGCCAGTAATTGTTTGTACCGTGGGTCAAGAATTGTGGCACAGATGTAATGTTTGGATGACACAATGGCCCACATTATGAACTTGGCGGTAAACACCCCCGATCGCCGTGGCAACGTGGACCATAAGACCACCAGTGGTGGTAGACTGCACAATGCCAAATACTGATGCCAAAAAGTAAAACCTCCAAAGCTCCTGCAACCTCCACCCACCACTAGGGCCTATGAGGGCGGAATGCCAGTACACCCCACCCCGCCACCGCCATGCAGACAAATCCTCTGCCCACCAAATAATGGTACACAAATCAGCGTGGCGGATAGTGAATGCTGAAGGACCATTGGCGGTATGCACTGCCATGCCCAGCAATGGGACCCACCAACAACAAATGCACACATTGGCAACTTTGAAACCCACACACCTGACACACATCCACAATACTATAAAACACTCACACACATACCCCACAATCCTTTGTCATGCCAATAGCATGACTGAGACTGACAACACAATATGCATACACTGAACCCAACACCAAACACCATCACAAGCAACACACACAACCACACAACAGCACCCTCACCAATACACCCACAACAAACCACCCACAACACACACCATGGCACCCCCTAAGCACCCCCGCTTCACAGACAGGGAGCTAAGTACCATGGTGGATGAAATACTCAGGGTCGAGTCTCACCTTTTCAGGGCACAGGTGCAGCAGTCACTTATGGCCACAAAGATGGAGCTATGGCAGACGACTGTCAACACGGTCAATGCAGTGGAAAATCATCCATGCACAATGGACGACATTCGGAAGAGACGGAAAGACCTGCACGGGAAGGTTTGTTCAATGGCATCCAGGCACAACATCGCCGTACAGAAGACTGGTGGTGGTCCCCCACTTACACCCCCTAAATACACCGACTGGGAGGAGAAGGTCCTGGCTATCCTGCACCCGGATGGCCTCACCGGACTCACTTGAGGAATGGACAAGGGTAAGTCAACTACAATACCTTAACAGTCACCAACCTTTAATGCATGTATCACTCCATCCCTATCACTATCACCTGGACCCCACCCTCTACCCAGTCCACAACACCCACATACAGCTTCCCTGCATGCCCACAATCCCACATAAAGACCACCACCCAGCCCCCTGGGCACAGACACCTACTCCTCCATAGATTCCCAGTGGCACTACAGCACCCACAATACAACCCCAACCCCCATATAAAATGCAACAAAATGTACACAAAGGGACCTTGCATGCCACCACAGGGGAATATAAGCATCAAATAGTGCAGAGCTGTGCTGCAATTGCCGATAAAGTACCTGGCTCCCACCTGTCTACTCCCCCACACAGAGGCACCACCAACCATGCCACCTGGATGGAGACCTCAAGGAGCGCCAGTGCCCCACCTGAAGACAGAGGCCCCACTCAGGAGAGTGCAGAGGGATGCCTTGAAATAGAAGAACTCTCTGGCCCATCACACAGTCTCGGACTCCGAACCTTCCGCAGCCCCACCCAGGATACCACTGACACCCCTACCACCCAGCCACCATCATCATTTCTGACCAAACGACCCCAGGCCAGTGTCACCCGGCCACGGACTGGCAGCCCACATGTACAGAGGCCAGAGTCTCCACCCACCAACAGTCAGGATGACGAAGGGCCCAGTGCAAGTGAGACTGACAGATCTGTGCAGGGGACACAGGTACAGGGGGCTTGACCCAGTGGGAGGGCACCATTGGCATGGGGGGGAGGCAAAGGATGGATACAGCATCCCAGGAGGTGACATCTGAGGTCCTGAGAGCATACCACCATACCAGGACAGGATGGGCCAGATCCTGGCCACCTTGGAGCAGAATCAGAGGCTGCAAGTAGCAGACCACAAGGAGGCCATATAGCAATGGAAGCAGCTCAATGCCACCATGGCCACTATTACAGGGGTGCAGCAGCACCAGTACCACAGCCAGCCTGAGTCCTCCACCAACCTGCAAGCCCCGACCACTAGCCAGCGACCACTTGCCCTGCCTACTACATCTGCAGCAGCAACTGGACTGGTGGCACTGCCAGAGGACACACAGGAAACCAGCACCCCTGCCCCTGCAGCCCAGCTTCATTTTCACAAATGTGCCCTCAGACCCAGATATGCCACTGAAACACCAGCCAAGACCAAGACCAGCGCCAGGAAGTGACTCTGCCCTGAACTGTCTCCCTTGTGTGCCACTGAGCTCCCTTGTTGACATGCCACTGCCATCACACCATCTTCCAATGTCCACATGGACGAAAACCCAGTGCTACCAACGGCTGAGCATATGTACCTGAGTATGTATTTGCACCATGTGTCCAATCCCTTTCACTGTCCCACCACTTATGTATATTTTGCAATTCAATAAATACACCTATGCACTAAAATCGTATGTCCCTTGTCAATATGATATATGAGTTGTGAGTGTGTATGCATTAGATAGTTAATATCATAATCACACCTTTATTGCAGGAGGGGATCCAACAGACTTTAGCGTCTGAAGTATGTCACACTGTACACAATATTTGGTTTCCTGGCACATGCCACCTCAGTCAGCAGTTAGCATTGTCACTGACAATAGACACCACATTACTTATCACATGAGTCAGACTGAAACGATACAGTGAACAGATCAGCATCATTAAAGAGTACCTTATTGTCACTGGAAGTATAGCTGGATTAGCTTGGTCCTGGAGTTGATATCTTCTCCCTCTTCTTCCTCACCCTCAGTCTCATTCCCTCTCTGAGGTTGCAGGGCTGGTTGGAAGCACCCTCCTCTTCCAGAAGGGGGATTGCTTTCCTCTCAGCCAAGTTGTGCAGCATGCAGCAGGCCACCTCTATCTTACACACCTTATCAGGGACATAGCACATGGATCCCCCAGAGAGATGAAGGCAATGGAATCTAGCCTTCAGGAGACCTATAGTGCACTCAATCACCCTCCTAGTACGTCCATGAGCCTCATTATAATTCCTCTCTGCATCTGTCCTGGGATTCCTCACAGGTGTCAGGAGCCATTGCAAGTTGGGGTAGCCAGAATCACCTGCAAAAGTGGGGGAAAGAGGACTTTAACAAACTGCCTTTACTTGCATACAGCCTGTCTGTTAGCTATATACCGATCCAGTGTCATACACACTCACCTATGAGCCATCCTCTATCCACTTGTAGTTGTTCCATCATGTGTGGCACACTGCAGTTTCTCAGGACAAATGAATCATGGACTGAGCCTGGGAACCTGGCACTGACGTGTGATATGTACTGATCAGCAGTACATACCAATTGTACATTCATGGAGTGATAGTTCTTGTGATTCCTATACACCTGTTCGTTCATTCTTGGGGGTATGAGAGCTATGTGGGTTCCATCAATGGCACCTATCACATGGGAGATATTAGCAAAGGCCTAAAATCCAGATTTGATGGCGGGAAGTTCAGCCCTATGGGGAAACTGGACATATGTTTACAAGTGTTGAACGTAGGCACCCAGGAATTTGAACAGGATAAGGCTGAACATTGGCTGTGAGATCCCAGCACCCATGCCCCCTGTCACTTGAAATGAGCCCGTAGCCAAAAGACAGAGCACAGATAGCACTTGAACAGTTCTATGGATGGCATGCTGATTTCGATTTGCCGGTTTCAGAACAGGATCCATTAACGCACAGAGGTCATGGATATTAGCTCTATTGAGTCTGTATGTGATAATGATGTGACGTTCCTCCATAGTTTCCAGAGCTACTAGGGGTCTGTGTACAGATGGGGCCCTGCCTCGCCACATGGGTCTTTACCTATGCGGGAGGAAAAAAACAATTCTCAGTGTCAACTTACACTTGTATCCCGTGATGTCACTGTTTTTTAAAAAGTGCGATACGTAGGTAACACGCACAAATGGAAAGTATGAGGTACACCATGAGGCAAATGTGTGCTGAGTTAACTCTGTCATATTGGCATCACAGTGTGGACACACTTCCAATGATTAGAACATGTGAGGATTATAGAATCATGCCATCAAGCAACGAAGGAGAGAGCGATTGGGACCCTGGATGAGGGCACTGGCCAGGCTATGGTAACATGGTGGTAGCAAAATAGCAGCCTCCTGCCATCCAGGTATGATAGAGTGGAAGTGACTTAATTCCACTAGCGTTAGTCATCATGGCGGAAGGCAGTGTTCACCGCCGTGCACCTGATTATTAGATTACATGGTTGTCAATGGGGAACCTGGACCAATCATGATCGCCGCCGACAGTGACGGAACACACCGCAGCGGTACCTACACCATTTTGTCAGACCCTTGACACTTGACTCCTGATTCCCGTGAAGGGTAGTACTCCACTGCATGTGCTGCTGCTGTATCCTGAATCTTCTCCCTGAGATGGCAGGGGTTACAAGGGAATGGGGCCTAGCCTTCTCCGCGGAGGAGCTTGAGAAGCTGGTGGACGGGGTCCTACCCCTGGATGCAAAGTTGTATGGGTGACCAGAGGAGCAGGTGACTTTCCATCTGTGATGCTTAGATGTGTGTGATTGTGGCGTATGCCTGTATGCATGTGTGTCCGATGTGTGACTGCCTTGCCATAGATTGCCTGGCACATTCTGCCTGTGAGTTGACAACATGCCTGTCAACAATGACCGTTGCAAATGGAACGACATATCATTTGTATTCGGTGCACACATGCTGAAGTCTGTTTCTTTGCTCTGTTTGTGTTATGCAGGTCAGGGCCCATCAAAAGAAAGGCATGTGGCAAGCCATCGCCAAGCAGGTGTGGAAGTGTTGGGAGGCGCTGGGCCAGGAAGACAGGAGAGGCCCAGCTGGGAAAGGCCTGCCAACAAGGAAGGGGTGCCCGTTGGACCCTGTCCCTCCTAATGGCCCGCATTCTGCCGATGGCGTATCCAGATCTGGATGGGGGCCTAAGGGAAGCACAGCAGCCACAAAGGGGTGAGTACCAACACTGTTGTGATACCGCTTTGATGTATGTATGTTGGTGCTGTACTATGTATGCATTGTAGTGCCAGGCACCTGGAGAAGTGTGTTCCGGCAGTCCTGCCCCCTTGAAGTCCTTGGGATGGTGTGAGGCCTAGTTTGGGCAGTCTCTATGGGCCTATGAGGTGTCCCCTTTTCTGTCATCTTTTATTCATTGTTGCCTTCTGGACTTGTAAGTGCATTGGATGGGGATGGTCTCTCATGGGTGTACTCCACACTGTGTATCAAGTTCTTGTTTCATGAGGGTTATGTGGTTTATTCTGGGGTCATGCTCACTAGTCAGGAGCACAGTCATTACGTATGCTGTCTGTGCTGAGTGTACATGCGTGACCTGGATGGGAGTGTGTGTGAGCCAAAAATATACTTATTTCCAGGAATTGATATACTTATGTTGTGTTTTGTTTCCCCACCCCTGTGCTCTTGCGTCCCTGTGTACATTAGCATGATCTGGCGAGGGAGCTGAGGCACAGCGAGTGGGGATGTAGCAGCCTACAGTTCCAAGGAGGCAGAGTCAAGCGACGCTAAGGGGACCAGTGGGTTAGAGGGCGAGGGGAGTACCAAGGGGGAGGCAATTACCACTGGAGGTAGTGACTCTAATACCTCCTCTGATGGGAGCTCCCTGGTGGTGGCCAAAAAATTATTTGCCATCTTCCGCCACCCCCATACCATCACTGCCCTCCTAGTTGCTCCCCACTGAGTTGTCCGTGCCCGCTCACCCAGGAGGGTGGGTGTCTTGTTTGCCCCAGGAACCTCATCCCCTGCCCCAGTTAGCCCTGCTGCCCTCACAGAGGAGGTTATTGACCTCCTGAGGACCATCTCTGTAGGGCAGACAACCATCGTGAATGACATCCAGGGGCTTGCATCCCAGATGCAGCAATGCATACCTGGAACGCATTCACGGTGCCATGTCTGGCCTACAGAGATCTTTTCAGGCTCTAACCTCCTCTTGCATGGCAACCAGTGTCCCTGGTCTTTCCACCCGCCCTCCCACCACTTCTACCCCTTCCAGAACCCCCTCCCTTCACCCATCCCAAGCACACATACAGAGAGCCATACACACATATCAGCACACTGAAAAACACAAGCACCACGCTTCCCACCATAGGCATGCACACACAAAACATACCAAAGCACACACAACAACATCTACTTCCCCCAGTGTGTTGATCTCCCCTGCCAGTCTTTCTGTCACCTCACCATGCACACCCACACGCACTGCACCCTCAGTCACTGCTACTGGCCCCATTCATGTAGTCACCACAACATCTGACATCTAGACATGCACACCAGACACCACACCTGCACTCACCACAACTACATTGACAGACACTTGCAGCACACTCATCAGACCTGCAGACACCCAGACAACATCCATCTACACTGGCAGCCCGTCTTTTCCCACTGTGTCCACCCCTCCTCCTCCCAAAACACTCAAACATTTGCAGACTTCCACACCACACACATCCACCACACATAAGCATACTTTACAGGCACCTGCATCCACGTCCGGCACACCTACACCTGATGCAAGCACTCCCTCATCCTCCACTCCCAAACCTGCCTCCAAATCCCCTCCAACTGCACCTAAGAAGCTTTTCATCTCCTGTGTTGACCTGTTTGAACACACTGACCCACCCCATCTTGTCCCTAAATGTGCCCATGTCCTTGCTCAGTTCACTCATTCCTTGTCCAAGCCCACCCCAGTCAGCCCTTCCCGTTCCCGAGACCCTTCCTCAGGAAGGAAGAGGCCATGTGTTGCCCCATGTCCCTCTGCCACCACCCGGCCCAAGCCTACTCCCTCTCCTACCAAGGGCAATGGCAAACCCCCTCCACCTCCCAAACCTAAGCCCAAGTCCCCCCCTCCAGACGTAAGTCCCCATCCCAGCCACCCCCACCATGTTCTCTGAGGGGCCGGGCTGCCCCATTGATGCCCATTTGGAGTGGAGTACCCTTTGCACATGCGGGAGTCAAGTTCAGCCTATTTTGGCCCTTCTAGGATTCATGAATGGACTGGCCGATGGCTTTATTTGGACATTATGGTTCTTACTTGTATATAAATAAATTTCAGTCACCAGTAGTGCTGTTGGCACACTGTAGTGACGTTGTTCAGTGTTTCACTGTAGGGGTGTGGTGTGCACATGTATGTACTTTGGTGCAGGTCCTTGTAGGCTTTTGTCTGGTAAGTACATTGGGTTATGGTATGTTTGGCTTGGGATAGTGGGTGGTGTCGGGAGTGCGTTACAGGATGGGAAGGGTGGGTGTGTAACTGTGCTCTTCCTTCCCATGTGTACTTGGCAGCGGTACTTACCATCGTCGTCTTCGTCGTTGGTCACGGTCCTGGAGGAATATGGCAAGGAGCAGCCTTGGCATTATTTCCAACTCTCGAACCATGCCTGTGTGCCTCCGGTGAGTGTTTCCTATTATATTGTTGGTTTCCCCCACACTTTGCGTGGCAGTGGTTCCTGCCATGGAACTGCTGGGGGTCTGGTGTTTCAGTATTTGGTGGGCGTGTAGGTCCTTTCCGCCAGCCTGTGGGCGGCCTCCTCCATCCTCGTCGGGACTACAAAGATGGCAGTGTGTGGATGGACCGCTACTTGTTTTTCATATGCTTCATTAGTCGACGGTCAGGACTGCAAGCCTGTTGGCGGTAGTTACAGCCACTGCCGGCGGTGTTTACCGCCATGTTCATAATGACCACCAATGTCTCTTTGCAGCTATGTATTAACAGATAAATTAAGGATTAAGCTCTCCTCCAACTCCTGTGCATCTGTCTTTTTGTCCATATTTGTATATGTTTCTGACACCTTCTTTAGCTGTTTCTACAGCATGTGCAACAAAGGGATAGCTTGGCCCAAAGTACAGTCCTTCTTGCTGACTTCCTAGATGAAAACTTCAAAAGAAAGCAGCATCTCTGTCAGGCATTTGACCAGGCCCCATTGATCGGACACAATTATCATGCCTTTCACAGTTGCATCCCCCTTTGCATGACATACTCATTGATCAGTCCATACTGCTCAAACAAACGTTGCAACATGCAATACGTTGAATTCCAACAAGTTGGCCCCTCCTGTATGAGTGCTTTAACTAGCATTCTACTATCATGCTGGATAATCCTCAATAGCTTCCGGACTTTAAAAGAATGGCTGAAATTAGTGCTGATTCTTCTGCATGTGGACAATAAGTTACTAACTTGTGTTCTTCTTTGAGAAAGTCCTGTAGAAGTGATGTTGATGCAGTGCGCCAAACACAGGACCGTGAAATAGTCACCATCTGACATGGCCTTAACTATAATACTGCCATTGTCCATGGCAACAAATCCAATGTTAAGCCCTCTGGATCGCAGTCATTCAAAGACCTTGTGGTTAAAGTCATCCAAGATGTTTGCAACTGTATGGGATTTCTCCATTGCGAACACGCTGCCGTTGCATGCTTCTGAGCACCATTAAAAATGTCAGCAGTGTCAACACCTGCAGATATCATTTCTCTAACCCCCACAAAAGAGATCCAGTGTGCAGTGATGCATATGTAATCGGTGGCTTGGCAACTGGTCCACATGTCTGTCATCAGGTGGATTGTGTGGACAGCACTCTGCTGCAAAGCTTGTTTAACCAATTCCAGCACATTGTGATGTAGCGCTGGAACAGAAACTGGAAAAGTAGGTCTGGCTGGGAACCTTCAATTTCGGGAAGATGGCCGCCACAAATTCTAGATAACCCACCCCTTCCACAAAAGAAAAAGGGAGGAGGTCCAGCGATGATATTTTAGTCATCTTCCCATTGTACAAACGTACCATTGAGTGGTTGCATTTGTACTGCCACTCCTGTCTAAACATGCCAATAATAGTAGCCTGGATTTGTTTCTTTACTGGTGCCATTGATGGAGGTGACTTCTTGAAAGCAGAAGGTAGTAGTACGCTCAATGTGCATCTCAGCAGGACAACCACTATATGCTCTTACCTTGGTGTCTTGATCTGACTATGAGAACGACTCTGAGTCTTGTGCCATTGCAATGTTGTTAAGGTGGGTGATGAAATCACTGCACTGCTGGGGACATGGCTGTTTTGTTTAATGAAAATGTCACCCTCTTCTTCATCTTCCCCTTCCACCATGATCACATCAGATTCCCTGCTCTCACCACCGTAACCAACACCACTTGCAGTTTTTTGGCCTTCAAGCTGTGCCTCCCAGTGATTGAGTGTTGTTTTCTCAAATGGGTTGTTTGGCTTCCGGTACCACAGTTTGTACCAAGCTTACCCTAACTAACATATAGCAATGTTCAACTACTCTCATTAATCGCAAAGAAGTCCCAAACTGAGGAGATCAACTTTCAAACACTGGTGCCACTGCCGCCAATGTTGGAAGAAGTGGTGGTCCGTGGGCATTTTGATGATGTTTACCTCTCTGCAGTGCCTACTTCTACTGAGATGGATATGGATGTAGGTTGCAGCCGGGGATTGTAAATATGGAAGCTGGTGGTGGTGGTATCTGTGCTGCATCCATCAGAGCAGGTTGGGATTGGGTAATGTTGGACACCACTGGAGCAGGGCTAACACCCCTGTGACTGGCTTGTCGTCATCCTCCTCTTCATCATCCATAACTCTAAGGCTTTCATGAACCTTCATTATCCCTCCTTCCCTTTCCTTGATCATCAGAAGGGAAGCTTAAAGAAGAAGATTGCAGAGCTCTGGAAGACAGTGGATCATCAGCATGAAGCTCAATATCCTGGAGTGCTCCAATTTCAGGAAGAACTACTATTGCTGGCTGAGGCTGTTGTTGTCCAATGAGCTGAGTGTCCAGCAATAATTGGGTACAAATTTGAGAAAGAGAAGTCCAATTCATTGTCAATGCTTGTCAGTGTTGGGACTTGGGCCTAGTTTGGAGAGGTGCCGCTGATGTGGGAGTGCTGCTCTCAGCTTGCTCCCCAGATGCCGGTGGGCAGGCACATATTTTTCCCTGAAAAAGGTCTGGGTCGGCAATCCAGTGGTGGGAAGCTCCTTCTTGTCACTGGCTACTTTCTTGATAGCACCTTTTTTTGAGGCCATCTTGAAGCTGTCAGTTGGCAGTAACACCTAGCTTCACAAGCTGAAGAGATGTCTACGTCGTGAGTGTGGCCATGTGTCATGTCATGCACAGGCCTTCTGTCTGGCAGTACTGTGGGTGTTGTCTCATCCCTTGTGCACCTAAAAGCAAACAAGCAAGAAGAACATCAGTGAAACGTGGCAATTTTACAGTTGAAATAGTAGTGCAAACAAAATCATTTAGTGGTTATTTAAATTAGAAAGACTTAACAATACAGTGTCTCCATTTACAAAACTACACCACCATAAACTTTCATCTTCATGTACACTCAGGAAAGATAAGAAAGAACAACAACATTCATATGTAACTGATAGCTTTATGTGCATCAGGTTGGCATGTGGCACTCAAGGAGGTGCTGGTGACAATGGGATAATCCCTAGAAAATGAATGTTGTTGTGTGGCTGTGCGCCTATGGCTGATATGGGGCTGATGGGGAAATTGAAAAAAAATGAAAAAATATAAAAATTTACAAAAATGAAATACATTTCTTAAAATTATGTGTTAAAAGATAATGAAGATAAAAATGTTAGATTTTTTTTTTTTAAAAAAGAATTAAAATCTTGCAGGAGCTCGTGAGTGGCTAGAAAATCTCAATTGCGCTTGCGAGTAACTGGCAAGTCTCTTGTCGAGCTTCCCACACCCGTGCAATGACATCAGTAGAGCGCCAACACAAAATAAATTCTGCTCCATTGCAGAGTGCAGAGTTTATCGGTAACTCCACTTTCTCTGCGGAACGCTGAGTTGCCAAATTCTGCAAACTCCACAAGTGGAGTCGAGTTATGCCCGGGCCTACTTTTCATGCCCAGGCCTACTCTTCATGCCCAGGACAAGTGCTGAGCACAGAGCTTCCTTAAGGGTGTCAAAGGCTTTTTGACAGGAGTCAGGCCATTTGATTTTCCCTGGTTGCTATTTGGAAGTTAACTTTTTTAAAGGTGCTACTATGGTCCCATATCCTTTTACAAACCTCCTATGGTACCCAGTGTAGGAAAGTACCATCATTCTAGAAATGTTACCTCCATTTTTACCTGTGTGTCAGTGTGCTTTTGCCTGTCTCACTGGGATCCTGCTGGGCAGGACCCCAGTGCTCATACTTTATGGCCTAATGTGTGTGTTGTGTACAGTGTTTGACTCTGTCACTGAGGCTCTGCTAATCAGAAACTCAGTGCTTATGCTGTCTCTGCTTTTAAATGTGTTACTATAGGCTAGTGACTTTATTTACCAATTTCAATTGGCACACTGGACCCTCCTTATAAGTCCCTAGTATATGGTACCTAGGTACCCAGGGCATTGAGGTTCCAGGAGATCCTTATGGGTTGCAGTATTTCTTTCGCCACCCATAAGGAGCTCAGACAAACCCTTTCACAGGACTGCCACTGCAGACTGCGTGAAATAGTGCACACACTATTTCACAGCCATTTTCACTGCACTTAAGTAACTTATAAGTCACCTATGTGTCTAACCTTCATTTACTGAAGGCTAGGTTCAGAGTTACTAAGTGTGAGGGCACACTTGCACTAGAAAAGGTGCCCCCATGCAGTCCAGGGCCAATTCCCCGGACTGTGTAAGTGTAGGGACACCATTACATATGTGCAATACATATAGGCCAATCCCCATATGTAGCTTCACAATGGTAACCGCTGAGTATGGCCATGTAAGGTGTCTAAGGTCATAGAATTGTCCCCCATTCCAAATATGGTATTGGGGAGCCAATTCCATGCATCCTGGGGGCTCCACCATGGACCCCCAGTACTGCCAAACCAGCTCTCTGAGGCTTGCAATGCAGCTACAGCTACCGCCACCTCACAGACAGGGTTCTGCCCTCCTGGGGTCTGAGCACCTCAGTCCCAGGAAGGCAGAACAAAGCATTTTCTTTGGGAGCAGGGTGTTACACCCTCTCTCTTTGGAAATAGGTGTTACAGACTGGGGAGGGGTGGCCTCCCCCAGCCTCTGGAAACACTCTGAAGGGCACAGATGGTGGCCTTCTTGTATAAACCAGTCTACACTGGTTCAGGGACCCCCAGTCCCTGCTCTGGCACGCAATTGGACAACAGAAAGGAGAGTGACCACTCCCCTGTCAATCACTACCTCAGGGATGGTGCCCAGAGCTCTTCAGACTTCAGAGACCCCTCCTGATAGGTCCATACCTGATGAGGTAGCCAATCCCCGTCTCAGGCCTATTTAGGGTCTCTCCTGAGGGTTTCTCTTCAGAATCTGCTTGCAAGTTTCCATCAGGAATCCTCTGCAAGTACTACTTCATACTCTGACCTCGGATCGACCTCAGACTGCTCCAGGATCCGCAGTAACAGGAACAAGCTATCCACAAGGGCTACTTTTCCTCTGCAACTTCAGCTCCAGCCAGCAACTGTTTCCCCTGTGTGCATGCTCTGGGGACTCCTTGTCTTCACCCTGCACCGGAAGGAATCAAGAAATCTCCCGTGAAGTGACGGAGTCACTTCCCTGCTCACACAGGCGCATTCTAAGTCGGCGATCAGTTCTCTTGGACTCCTCTCCTGGCAACGAGTTTGTTTCTTGGAACACAGAGGGTGGACCCCATTAACACAGACTATCCTGAGGTGGAGGAGGTAAGACCTTGCGTTCCCCGAGAATGAAAGTACCCCTGTGCACCGCGTCTTCTTCACCTCCTGAGGCCTCTGTGCACTATTTGCAAAATTCCTGTGTGCACAGCCTGGCCCTTTTTCCCAGCACTCTATCCTGCTATGCTCAACTCGCTGAGTTGTTCTCCGGTGGCGTGGGACCTTCCTTTGTAGTGCTGCACCAACCACATTTTGCACCTCCTTTACCCCCATGTCCTGGGATGTCCGTGGGTGCTATTTGTTCTTCTAAGGGCTCTCTGAAGTGCTGAGAGCCCCTCTTGCTCCTCACACAGAGTTGAGGCCCCCACATCCCCCCTGGGTCCAGGTAGCACCACTATGACGCAAAACGCAACTTTGCCGGAACAAAGGCTTGTTGGAGGAATCCAGTGTCAAATCTCGCCTGCATTCAACTTCTCTTCGTGGGACATCTAGTGCATCATGCAGGAACCCGCTGACATTTTCCTTGGGTGCATTTCTGTAGTCTTCCTCCAACCGGGGACTCCTCTTTTGCCCCCTCTTCTGGGTTGATAGGGGCTCCGGTCCTTCCTGGAACTTCTTTCGACTTCTGGACTTGGTCTCTTTCCTTTGCAGTTCTTCAGGTCCAGGAATCCACCATTTGCAGTCTTGCTTGGTTTTAGCAATACCTCTAATCACAACTTGTAGTGTATCCTAAGGAAACTTGCAGTACTTTACTCCTGCTTTTCTAGGCTCTGGGGTGGGGTAATTTACTTACCTTTGCTGTATTCTTACTCATCCACTGATTCTCTACACACTACACTTGTCTATGGGGTAATTTGTGATTTGCATTCCACTTTCTTAGTATATGGTTTGTGTTGCCCCTAGACCTATTTTCTCCCATGGCATTCTATACATTTCCTATTGTTTGCACTATCCTATGTCTAATTACTTACCTTATTTTGGTGTCTAGTGTATATATTGTGTATAATTCTTACCACCAGAAGGAGTATTGCATCTAAGATATTTTTGGCCTTGTGTCACCCAAATAAATAAGTTTATTTTTGGTAACACTGAGTATTGTCTTTACTTGTGCATACGTACTGTGTAACTATAAGTAGTATTGCAGGAGCTTTGCATGTCTCCTAGTTCAGCCTAAGCTGCTCTGCTATAGCTACCTCTATCAGCCTAAGCTGTTAGAACACTACTACATTTCACTAATAAGGAACAACTGGGCCTGGTGTAAGGTGTAAGTACCCAAGGTACCCACTATAAACCAGGCCAGCCTCCTACACCCAGTCAGCCTTAAAAGGGTCTGACCTGAGTCTGAGTATTTAGAGCTTCCCAGGCCACTATTGTCTAAATGTTGGGCTTAAGAGGTTTTACATGGCCGCCACCTACTTGGTGGCCCAAGTACACTATAGACCCTTGCCCAATCTGGTACTTACTTGCCTTGCTCTAGAAGTGCTTAAAGCTCTTCCTTGAAGAGGACCAGGGGTTCCCCCCAGGTAGAGCTAAAGACAGCAATATCATCTAGATATGCTGCACTGAAGTTTTCTAGACCTGAAAGTTCTCTACTCACCAACCTCTGGAAGATGGCAGTGCATTTTACAATCCCAAGGGCATCACTTTAAATCAAAAGTGGCCTTCTCTGGTTGAAAAGGCAGACCTCTTCTTAGCTCCTAGGGTGAGAGCTATCTGCTGATAACCTTAGGTCAGATCAAATTTTGCAGCCCCCAACTTGTCTATGAGGTCATCAGTTCTGGATATGAGGTGAGCATCGTCTTGGTGAGTGCATTTAGAACTCTGTGGTCCACACAAAATCTCATTTCTGGTTTTCCACCTTTTGGATTGGGCTTGGGTACCAAGAACCACTGGGCTAGGCCGTGGACTATTAGAGGGCTCAATCGCCCAAACTCTAACATCTTAGCAACCACAGCTTTAATGATAGCCTTGACTTGGTCTGACAGTCTATACATTGTACTTTTGACAGATAAACTGTCATCTGTGTTCACATAATAGGTGCACCATGTTGTCACACCCGGGGTCAAAGAAGATGGTTCAGCAAACTGTCCAGACAAGTTGTAACAGTTTTTCTGTTGCTGGCTTGTGAAAGAGAGAACCACTCCCTCCACTGAATCTTTGACATTGGTTGAGATTAGGTGTGGGACAGGTGTGCTTTCTTCTTTTCCACCATCTGTCACCATGACCATTGTGATATCTGCTCTGTCATGATGTTACTTGAGCCTATTCACATGCTTCACACTATGAGGGTTCCTTGAGTTACCTAAGTCCACCATGTATGTGACTTCCCCTTCTTCTCCAAGATGGGGTAAAGTCCAGTCCATTTGTCTTGGAGGGATCTGGGTGCCACATGCTCTAATAAGCACACACATTTTCAAGATTGGTATCAACTATAGCCAACCTTTGGTCACACAAGTACTTCACACGCTCATGGCTCGCCTCAAAGCGTTTGCCTTCTTCATGTGTTCTGCCATTCTGAAGCGGAGGTCTAATGCATAATCTAGAATGTCCTGTTTGAGCTCCTTGAGAGGTCCTTCCCAACACGTAAGGGACCCCTGACAGGGTGTCCAGAGAGCAGCTCAAAAGCGCTGCAACCTAAGCCCTTCTGAGGAACCTCCCTGATGGCAAACAGTAGGAATTGGAGAAGAACATCCCATCTTCTCCTGATTTTCTCGAGTAAAGCCATAATCATGCCCTTTATGGTTTTGTTACACTTTTCAACAAGGTCATTCCCTTTGTGGATGGGATGGTGTAGTGAACTTATAAGTCATCCCACACTCATAGCACTTTATTTTCAGATAGACAGACATGAAAGTTGTGCCTCTATCTTCTTAGGGCAACCCAGTCTGGTAAAAAATACCCAGTAAGGCTCTAGCTACTGCAGGACCAGTAACTGTCCTCAGGGAAATTGCTTCAGGATATCTGGTGGCATGGTCCACAACAACCAGGATAAACCTATGCCCAGAGGCAGTAGCTGGGCCTAGGGGACCAACAATGTTGATGCCCACCCTGTCAAAGGGTGTCTCCACCACAGAAAGTGGTTTCCGGGGAGCCTTTGACTTGTCACTTGCCTTTCCACTAGCTTGGAAGGAGACACAGGAGCATCAACACTCCTTCAACTTCTCAGACATTTGGGGACAAAAAATTTGATGACCAATCTGTCCCAAGTTTTGATCTGTCTCAAATAGGGACCCCTTGCCTTATTGTACAGGTTTCCCTCCTTCCAGTACACCTTATGGGTACCACTGACATCTCCTTCCTCCTGTTAGACAGCTGACTGTCACAGTCCCTCAAGAGTGAGACAGCGCTTCTGTCCTTGGCTCAAGTACTCTCTGGAGGGACCACCTGCTCCTTTAAGTTCTGCCAAGTCAGATAAGTCTCTCAAGGCAGCACCCTCCTCTTCAGAAACCAGGCCCTCTCCCTGAGGGTTAGGTTTCTTCTAGTTCTGGGGACTCTTGGAAGAAGCCTCCACAGGCTTCCTGCCTTTCCTCTTGGTACTTGAGATAGGGTCTGCTTTTTCAGGATCCATTGTCCATTGTCTTTCCCTTGAGGCCTTCAGGGCTCTTGTTGAGATACAAACCCACTTAGAGAGACCCAGTATTGCTGCATGAGTCCTGCTCTCTACTTTTGTCCGGGCAGAGGTTTCAAGGGATGGTAGGGACACAGCTATTTTCTTAGGGCGGTAACCCCTTCCCACTTACAGTCACCCAGAGCTATGGGATAGGATTTTGTCACATTATCAGAGTTGATTATGTCATGCACCTCACCTGGCTTGGGGACATCAGCTTTGCCATTAAATTGTCTTTCAACTGGCCTTCATAGGAATTGACCTTGTTACCCATAATCCAGCCATCCAGTGACTTCATAGTGGTAGCTACAAAATCAACCCATGTCTGTGTTGCTTCCTTCTGTGTGCTTCTAAACTTTTGTCCATACTCTTCTGGGGTGAGACCAAAGAGCTCAATAAGTGCATCCTTCAAATAAGTTTAACACTCTGCCACCTCATCCTTAAGTGCCAGTAGCATATCTCTCCCTATAGTTAGAATGAGTTCCTATAATAAGGACCACCAGTTGTGTACACCCTAAGCGCTCTCTCATAGGATGCCAGCCACTTGTCAATTTCATCCCTCCTGCATATTTAGACACAATTCCCTTTGGCAACCTGGGATGATAAGCACCCTTTACAGTTACCTCTGCTTCTTTACTGCTGCCGCCATGTTCTTGGGGTTTGATCCCCAGCTTAACCCTTTTCTCCTCCAGGGCCAATGACCTCTCCTCCAGGGTCGGCTTCCTCTCCTGAATCTTCAAGATCTCCAAGAGGCCAAGCTGGACCTCCAGGTTCATTGGTCTTACACCCCGACAGGGAGTTGTTTTTTGATCTAACTGAGAGCACCACACTCTCAGGGTCCACCTTTGCTTCAGAGTGGATACTACCCTCATCTTCATAACCACTTGTATGGGGAATTGCTTCCTCCATTTCAGCCTGGTTCCTTCTGGCTTCCTCTCTGGCTCCCAGGGCTTTTTTCAGCTCCTTTTTTTAAGGCATAAAATGCTGTAAAAATGTTCTGCTTGCACAGTGCTCTTAGCTCATTGATCCTCAATGCAAACAAGGTGGTTAAGTGCACTCCCTGGTTCTCCATCTTTGGTGACTTTACTCAAAAACATTTAGCAGACTTTGTAACTTTTCTGCTTGTAAAGCAGGTACGGAACTTGGCAATATAAGAAAATAAGAAAAACTTTTACTCAATGTCAACTTGGATATTTTGTTTCAGTGGTCCCTGTATTATAAGCTGTATGCTGCAGCCAAACACACATTCTGGATCCCACCGCAAGGCACCAATGGGAATATTTGGGTGTCCCATGTGATAAGTCTGTGGAGCCTTATGGTACAGTACACTCACAAAGACCATCTTGGGTCCAGTCAGGCATATTTACTTAACCTCAAGGTCAACCTTGGGTAGCTTTGCCTGTGAGCAGCAAGGGTTAGCAAAGGAAATATGGGGCATATTAATACTCTGTTTGCGCCAAGTGTGTGTCAAAAGTTTTGACGCACAATCGGCGCAAACCATGCACCATATTTAAACTTTGACGCCCGAGTCTGCGAACGCCACAATTCCGCTGTGTGCCTCATTTTCTGTGTGCCTTATTTCTGCTACTGCGCAAAAATGACACACGGTCGGGAGGCGAAGTCGGATTTGCGTCAAAAAATAACACCTCGGTTAGGGCAGGCGTTAAAATGGGGCAAGCACACCTGTACTTAATTAAAACACACAGAAACAACAGCAGAGCTCCAAAAGGGAGACATGTAGGTGCTTTTCATCCAGCATGCACGCAGGTGCAGAGCACAGGACCAACAACAGCAGCTTCCACAACACCAGCAGGGACCCCAAAGGCAACACAGAAGGCAGGAGAGGATATTCTGCACCAGGACAACCCTTCTGGGACTCCGCCAACAAGACATCATTCAAAGGTACAGGCTCAACTGGCACGCCATTCAGCAGCTGCTGCGCAACATTGAGCCACAGTTGGCACCCAGCTTGCAGACACCCTGCACCATTCCACCAGAAACCAAGCTGCTAGCTGTACTACACATGTTGGCAAGTGGCTCCTTTCAAACCACTGGTGCCCGGGTTGCCGGGGTCTCACAGCTATCATTATCCGCCTTCCTACCCAAGGTACTGGATGCTATCATCTCCATCACACCCCACCACATCAGCTTCCCAAACACACAGCAGAAGCAGCAGGAGACAAAACAGGGGTTTTACCAAATTAACGGCTTCCCACACGTCCTTGGTGCCATTGACTGCACACATGTACGCATTGTGCCACCTGCTGGCACCGAACATCTATACCGCAACAGGAAGCACGCACACTCCATCAATGTGCAGGCCATTGTCGATCCCCGGGGTTTCATCACCAACATCGTGGCAAAGTATCCTGGGAGTGTACATGATTCATTCATCTTCCTTCACTGCACCATCAATCAACACTTTCAGGATGGACAATATGGAAATGGACTACTTGTTGGTAAGTACAGAAACCCAGTTATATACACACTGCACAGCAACCATCTAGGGCACACATCACATACACCATGCCATCGACACGTGGACAGGAAGACAGTGAGGTAGTGACACTGCTAGGCATGTTTGATATCCTCACCCAATGAGATACACACCTAGGGACAAATGACGGTTCCGAATAACAACTGATGCCACTCCAGAGCCACAAGGGGACAATTTAAAACAACACAATGACAAAGACATGGCCCCAACTGGCAGTACAATCTGGAAGATTAATCTTTCAATATCTCATCAATAACACTCAATCAAACACCCTTCTAAACAATGCGTACTGTGCAAGGGGTGTGTAATGTGCAGGTCAAACACCATGACACACATAGCATGATGATGACTACAGTGAAGGTCAAATGCAATCATTGAGGATGTACCAATATCTCACATCACTCCTGCTCTCATATTGCCCACTATCAATAAGCAAGTGGACTGTGCGAAGAAAACATCTTCATGGGACAATATTGAAAGTGCACATTCCTACACATATGAATTGCGACACATTAACACACACACAACAGATGTACAGTCATACGGACCTTCTGAAACTCAAAATGACAACCTCACAACCAAGTTAGTCATCTGAACTAGAACATGTTCAGTAGTATAGGTACACGTTACAACCTGAGTCGACTTGGCAAGGGCAGAGAAATAGGTCTGCAGTGAACTTGTCACACATGTGAAATTAGTGCATAGTCAATTGTTAACACGTCAGTGCTGACAACGTACGGAGATGTGTTGCACATTGTCACCTTGCCAAATCAAAGGGTCTCACTGATGGTTAAATAATTCTATTGCATATGTGAAATTGGATGGGATGTCCAGGGTATATAGATGCAACTGTGTTACCACCACTGTGGAATTGATTCTGTGAATGGAAGTATCATGTACTCCCCAATAAAGACACAGGGACACCTATTTCACATGACACAATGCAAGGGAGTACACACTGTACTGCAACTCTACAAAAATACCGCTGACATCTGGTCAACAGCCAAACACCCGTTCAGATAAGGAAACAACCCAATGCTGATGGTACATCCTAGAAGCCTAGGATTCCACACAATAACGCAAACACCAATGAGTCACAGACAACACAAGAAAACAACTGCCATGCAAAGTGATAATCATGTTGGAAGGTACATCAATATGCTCTCACTCATTTTCTCTTTCAGCTGATCAAGGGTATGGGATCCAGCCATGGATCATGACCCCATTTGCAAACCCAAGTACTGCAGCAGAGCGTGCCTATAATGAGGCACATAGGAGGACACACCATAGTCGAGAGGACCTTTGGCATCTTGAACTCAAGATTCAGGTGTCTCGGCATACCGGAGGCAGCCTCCTATATCCACCAGAAAGGGTGTGCAAAATAATTTTGACCTGTGGCATCCTGCAAAACATATGTGTAAGAAGGAACATTCCCCTATATGAACCCTACCCACAAATGCCTGAAGAGGAGGAAGAGGAGGATGCTGTCCATCAACATGAGGGGGACCATCCAAACACAGCTGCAGGATTGTGTCGGAGACAACATATTGTCCAAAATTTCTTTTAACTCTACTCATCCATCACCACTGTCTTAGCATATGTCAATAAACACCTTTACTAATCACTATATCATGGTCTGGGTAATCATTTTTGTATAACATTATCTCTAACTATAAGAATCAGAGTGTAGCTCCATGGAGCATTGCTGAAATACAGATTAGGACACAGAAAATTCAAAATCTATTTTGATGCATATGAATGTACAGCCACATTCACACACACTGTAAATGACATATATCCTGTACATTTCACATTTGAAGGGCAATAGCAGAGGACCACATGAATTTCACACATACATGTTGGCAACATGGTCCATCGCAGCATACGGCACACAACTAAGACACCATCAGTCAATAAAGGAAAAAAATGCCTCATACCTGAGGCAGTGGATGTGCTCTTGCATTGGTGACAAGAAGGTATAACCAGACCCCTGACAGCAGTAAGTGTTACATCACCTATTTTTGCAAGGACTATGTGTGACAAGATTTCCATATAAGCAGCAAATAGATAGCACAAGTGCCCCAGGTATGACTAGTATTGCTCACATGACATCCCCTGCACATGGCAGCCCATGTCCCAAGTCCAGCCACACCCATGTTCCCTGTCTCAGCCCACCCTTCTTCAGAGGTCCCTGGAATGGGAATATGTGTCCCCAGATAATCCTTCCTCTACACACACCCAGACTCACAATGTTAATCCAGTGTGCTTCCCTCTTTAGTATGGTATGTCATAGTCATTGTACTTCTGTCTGCATGGACGTCAGGTTAAACAATGCACTGGCTTGTAGTCTGTAGGACCTGTAATCACCTGTACATTAATTCCCATGTGAAAGGTACTGTTGCCCCTTTGAACTTGAATCTCACCTACAGGACTTGTGAGACAGATGCTGCACACAACTGTGAGTACCTCCATGGAGACCAGCCATTGGAACATCACTGCCCTTGAAGCTGCCTGGAACAGCATAGAAGCTGCCATTTTATCTATAACACTGTTATGCATTGCCGTAAAAATCAGCTGTGTAACAGAGCCCTTGGGTTAATGTGTTACGTTCCAACACACAGGAGAAACACAGTTGTCAGTTTCCACAGTGTTGTTCCACCTTTGACCAGCCTCAGTCTGACCACTGTGCATGTACCTTGTCAAATGTTGGGATCCTGATTGACCCTGCATCCTGTTAGCCTGACTGGCTCCTGTCTTTGCATTACCCTAAAGGTTCCTTGTGGCTACATTTGTATCATAGTTGCTTTCCCAACCCTCACATTCCTCCTGGGGTATTGTGTCAGGTGGGTCTACAATGCATACTCAAATACATAGTATAACATAATCAGTTTATTTATCCTACTATGGGGGGGAACTTGTCTTCAAATAGCTGAATGATGGCCTATCCCTTGTCTGGGTTTCATGTATGCATGAGTGACAAATAGTGACAGTGTACTATGGCTGTATGCCTAGATTGGGTATGGTGCCTCAAGCACAACAAACAATGTCAGATAATGTGCATGAAATGTTTACACATGTTAGGACCCTGACAGTCCACACACTGATTCACATTGCTCCCAGCATCTTGATGGGGCTTGTGTGGTGAATATCTGTGAGATTAATCAGCACAGAGGCACTGATGTTCCCAGATGGAGTGGGAATTTTAGAGGCCAACCTGTGTACAAATGTTGTGAGGACACCTGCTGGTATAAGAATCCTGAGACAGTACCTTTGTCAGCACACCAAGGTTGCCCTGTTGACAGTCTTATAACACGTCTGCAGTGACAGAGCTGGACCATCCCCATGTGTATTCTCAATTCCTCATTGGCTTTCCTTCTATTGATCTGCGTAGGATACTTTGTAGATACAGGAAATGGCCCCACAGATTCATGACTAGACCTGCACATAACTGTGACAACACAGACCCCAATAATGATGCAGACTAAACATTGGCCCACACACAGAACCAGACACCTCTGTGCATTTTACCACTGGAAATTTGTGAACAAATGCCGCTTGGTCTGCTGGTCCTCCACTGCCACAGGGGAGACATGGCTCAGTTATATGACTCCAACTGTGGAGTAACATTACAATTGTGTATTATATTTGGGACTTGGTGTCACAAACACGGTACCCACATAACATTGTGGGTACCGTGTGGGTAAACAAACAAGTGCCTAGGAAGTAGTGTCCAACATTCCAGGACATGTGATGGCTAAGGTTTGGAACCTTGCCATGAACAACCGTCTGCTATCTATCCTGTGCATGCTTTGTCATTGGTGGTGCTTATGTTCCAAAAAACCTAGGAAGTGCACACAGCAGTTGTTGCTACGTGTATGACTAACACATGTCCTCTCTCATTTCCACACTGACTAGCATCTGAGGGTTGGACACATTGACTCCACATGCACAAAAGCAGATTTGCAAAAATGCATTTTGTGATGGTCACCCAGTGGGACAACAACAATAGTAGTAGGCAAATCACACACATTGACCCATAGGCATTGAGTTACTGTATTGAGTTCCATCGCCTTGCTATCCTCTCTTGACGCAAAACATGCCCAAACTGGGTAATACCTAAATGTATCCCACACGTTTGGCCATCTATTGCGTCAGTGAAGAGTGCAAATCCGTTACAACAACTAGAGGATCATGGTCCGGAGTTGTATGATCTGTCACATGTGCCTATAGACTGTAATGCCCAATGTAGGTGCAATCAGCCCAACTCTGTATTGTCACAACTGTCATGTACTATTACAAATGACAAATGACCCAAACCCAGTTAAAGACAGACATTTTGACGCATATACATCAAAAAAAGATGCACATGCGTCAAAAAATGATGCCTATGCGTCGAAATATGATGCACATTGCAGGGAAACATCCACTGGCCCTGAGCGGTAATTCTCACACTGTACCCCCTGAAATTGGTTACGTATTAAACAGATTTCAAATTATGGATGTGGTGTTATTTCTAAGCACGTGCATCAAAAACAAATGACGCACAGATTGCAAGCGTCATAATATTTTGACACATAACAATAAAAATGCATCACATTTGAGGCAGGATGTGATGTAATAGGATATCCTGTTTACAGAATTGGTACAGTGGGTGTACTTTCACTTTCACTTTGCAGTCTGTGGTATTTCCTGACTGTGTGGCTGTGTTTTGACTTGTCTCTCTGTGCATTTTCTGATTTTATCTCCAGTGATGTCTTTAAATTATCTTTTTGTGTTTCATAACTGTCTGTGGTATCCTGTCTTAGTGTTTTTATTGGTCATTTGTAGTGTCAACATTTGTCTTTGTTGTGTTGGGAGTCTGTTGTGGGTAGTGGTAGTTTGGGTATAGTTGGGCTGTATTCTCAGTTATTTTGCATTTCCCTGTCCTACTTTCTTTCTATTCTCCTCTGTACCCCTTTATTTCCTTTTTTTGTGTGCACATGTTGGGTAGGCCTCGTCTGGGCAGGATGGGAGAGGAGGAGCTGGGTGGGTTTATTTGGCTGGTGTGCCACTTCCTACCCTTAATGATAGAGGCAGGTGGTTGTGTGATACAAGGCTATCACACAGAGGCAAGGAGGCTCCGGTGGGCAAAGGTGTTGTACCATCTCCAGAGAATCTACAACACACCACGCAATGACCACCAGCTGAAGCACCGCTGGGCTGACCTTGTTGCCAGGGAGAAAGACCTGCTGGACCACCTGGGGATTGTGATTGGTGGCCCTGATGGTGAGTACAAATCAGAGTAATGTGCACGTTTAAATGCTCTGTAGTGACAATAGCTGATTTTTTCATATGCTGCAGGCAATGTTTTTGAACATGTGGAATGCTAGTTAAACATACAGGGCCATAGTTCTACTTTGTTAGTACCGCAAATGCGACCTGTTTTGAAGCAAGAGCGGTGCAAACTTATGAAATACAATTGTATTTTGTAAGTTTGTGCCGCCTTTGGGCCAAAAAGCAGCACAAATGCGGTGCAAAATTTGTATACATATGGGCCACAGTTGCCTGTGAGGTATATAATATTTCCTATACATTACCGTCATTTGTTGAAGCAACAGCTAGACTAACTTTAAAAGCACAACAGGAGCCTGTAAATTAATGCTGGCTTCACGTCAATTGATGATGCCAATGTGGCTCTAACATATGTTTCATGTGAGTGTATCAGGAATCATATGTTTGAAATCCAGATTTTTTCAATAAATAATGTGTCCCTCAATTGTTTTCGGATACATGTCTGAACTGGATTCTGACACATACGTAACAAGTTATAGCTTACCTCAGGTAACATCTTAGACTGATATTTTGAGTTTGTAGTGCCTCATTTAAATTAGGGACGGATGGCAAAGGTATGCATATGGGTTCATATCTCTATGGTTGGTGCAACTTACCATAGCTGTGGCACATCAAATGAATAAAATGATACAAATTGAGGGCTAACAACTGTCCCTGGCCCTCTGTACATTGTACCTGTGTGTCTTAAATTGGTCTTAGTCACAGGGGGTGATTCTGACCCCGGCG
This sequence comes from Pleurodeles waltl, assembly GCF_031143425.1. Classification (NCBI taxonomy): domain Eukaryota; kingdom Metazoa; phylum Chordata; class Amphibia; order Caudata; family Salamandridae; genus Pleurodeles; species Pleurodeles waltl. Next base: position 122,845,450 of record NC_090439.1, read on the forward strand.
GTACTAGACCGCTGGGGCCAGGGTCTGCGGGAGCACCGCCAACAGGCTGGCGGTGCCCCGCAGGGCATTCTGACTGCGGCGGTTCAGCCGCGGTCAGAAGAGGAAAACCGGCGGTCTCCCGCCGGTTTTCCACTGCCCTTCTGAATCCTCCATGGCGGCGCAGCCCGCCAGGAACAGGATGGCGGTATGGGGTGTCGTGGGGCCCCTGGGGGCCCCTGGAGTGCCCATGCCAATGGCATGGGCACTGCAGGGGCCCCCGTAAGCGGGCCCCACTTTGAATTTCACTGTCTGCATTGCAGACAGTGAAATTCGCGACGGGTGCAACTGCACCCGTCGCACCTTCCCACTCCGCCGGCTCAATTCTGAGCCGGCGTCCTCGTGGGAAGGGTTTTTGCACTGGGCTGGCGGGCGGCCTTTTGGCGGTCGCCCGCCAGCCCAGTGCAAAAGCCAAAATACCCTCAGCGGTCTTGCGACCGTGGAGCGGTATTTTGGAGGGGGGAAGTCTGGCGGGCGGCCTCTGCCGCCCGCCAGACTTAGAATGACCCCCACAATGTCTGGGTGACTGGTATTGCAGTCCTCACAGAAAGTGGCTTTGCATGTCTCGCATGGATCTACATGATGAGAGGAATACACACCATGAACTTGTCTGCTAACTAATGAAGGAGCATGTTTGCCACCACCTGATAGTCAGGGCCACTACATGTATGCAGATATGTGTGTCTCACTCATTGGAGTCCTCGGGTCTGTACATGTTTGCGGTAGTATGTAGGATGCGTATCATCATGTCTGAGAGGCTTGACTCTCTGAGTTAATATTACACATAGTATTTGTATTTGGAAGTGTTGTAAAGTGCACAGACATTGATCACATTTCTCCCTTCCATGCCTTACAGGTGGACCTGCACCCTACACTATTGGAGAGGTGCCTCGATTTGCGGACCCAAACATCTCCAGTAAGTGTTGATATTTTTGTTCTGTGTTGTGTTTGCTGATGATGTGTGATTGACTCCTGTGTGTTGGACACATAGCAAGGTGTGATGCGCTGGTCATTGATCGGTTTTGTGCTTTGAGTGGAGTATAATTTTTCCCCATCTTTGAGTTGGCCAATCATTAGCGTATTGTCATAATCTGGTATTGTAGGTCAGTCCTGTAGGCACGGCAATGTGAATAGGGATGAGTTATGTGGCTAAAATTTGAAATCAGAAAATGTAGCAGTGGACCATATTAGTGATTTAGTCAGCAAGTCAGACCCTGATTCTCCCAGAATAGGGATGCTAAAGTCTTACCCACAGACTTCTGCTTCCCTATTCACTAATGAACATGTTTGACTGTGTGTTTAACTTCCTAGCAGCATGTAGCTCCACATGTTGTGCTATGAGTATTAGGTACTTGAGTACAATGGCCTAGGCAATGCGTTACCACCACATTCTGGATGTGGAGTCTGGGTTCCGCAACATAGCAAGGCGTTATCGCCATGAAAGAGCCTCCGGAGTGTAGACGGCATTTGCCCAAGGGGGCCCTTCGGTGTCCACCACAGCCACCACCACCAGCACCACCACTACCACCCAGGTAGCACCAACATTAGCAGGGAACTTTGCTGGCCCATCATCATCCACAGCTCCAGGACCTGTCACAGCACCACCGGCACCTCCTCCTACAGACACGGCACCGACAAGGGCCCGTACTTCCTCCACTGGCACACAGACCACCTCTGCTGCAGTCATAGACCCTGCAGCTTTTAACCAGATGCAACAGAACTTGGACCGTGTGTTGTGTAAAATGACCAGGCTGCAGCAGGAGGTGGCACAAGTGAATCGGAGGGTGCGGGCTATCAAAAAGACCTTGCGGAGGGCCAACTTGTAGGCTTATACTCAGCAATGATTCCCTCCCCTCCCTCCTCTTTCCTGGTTCTTTAATTTAGTGGATTTAGGGGCTTAGTGGTAGGTTAGTATAGGCTGTTAGTTTAGTTAGTAGTAGTGGGTGAGGGTATCATACTTTTTACAACTTATTTTGTATTATGTGTGTGGGTGGGTGGGTGTGAGACGATGTTGGGGTTTTGGTGTTTTAAAAATAAATATATAAATAAATAAAGATTTTTTTTTTTAATACAAAAAAATATATATTTGTTTAGTATAAGATAGTATGTATTTAGGTTAGTATATGTTGTCCTCAATGTGTCCCGTCTTATAAGGGGGTGGGGGGTTGATGTTTTGATCGTTTTGTTAAATGTGAAAAGTAAGTTTAGCTTAGGTTAGTTAGGGACAGCTGTGGGTAATTTGTAGTTAGAGTAGTTTAGGTTAGATAAGGTATTTCCCCTGGTTTTAGCTTCTGTTTTTACTGTTTCATAAATATCTAGGTTACCCTTTACAGTATGTGTCAAGTGCTTGCAAATCAGGGCCTTGGCATGAGTGAACAGTGTCTCTTTTGTCTTAGCTTTTGTGTTCCAATGCGGTAACCATATCCCAACTGAGCTGTTACATTGGAAGTTACACCAAAGCTACTTAGCTAAGATTGGGCCATCCATTGCACCCACCACTCACGGTTACTATGGATCCAAAAGTGTGGTTATTTTGTGATGTATGTTTTCAATGTCACATACTTTGCTAACAGATTTGATACTGAGGACACTGTGTTAAGTCTGCCTTTAGCCTGATGTCCAAGTGAATCCGTATAAGGTGAGTGGTAGTATGCTCTCATGTAGTATGGTATACATTGCTCACACCTATCATTTGTTACAATGTTAAGCCCGGTGACTTATTTCTATGGAAACTCATACACATCCATTCATGCTGTATGGTGTGTGTTAGATAAAAATTGGGGCAAATGTCACATACGTTGGTTTAGACTTTCAGAAATAATTTAAGGCACTATTTTCTGGCTTAGACATCCCTTGAGGAAGCATTATTCTGTCCAACACAGCATTATGGTATATAGTTTATATTTTCCTATGAAATGACCCTTAGGGAGGGCAGATGATGGTACAATCCAGGCCACTGTGCATAGTTATCAGCCAAGATTCGTTCAGGTCAGGTGTATTGACAATCAGTAATCATTGACCTAAGGTAAACATCACTGATGGTCATCACGGTTGATGTGTCACATTACACAGAGACAAAGTTGTTGTGTAAGTGCTATTTATTTAAAAGTGCTGTAGTGCTATATGTACATTGTCGAAGATTTGGAGTCCATTAGTGTGACATCTTCCTTTGTGAACCTACACAAGTGCAAAAGGACATGCCATTGGACATGCTGGGGTGAAGTGTCAGACAGTGCAGAGGGACAGGATTTGCCAATGAGGTAGTGAGAGACAATCGCAGGGAAGGGTGACAAGATAAACAGTGGGTTGAAGAACAGGCTTGAGTACAGTTGTTACAAGACTGGCATGTTACAAAGCACATGACCTTGGTAATAGGTGGCCATGTGGCAGGGACTAGTGCTACCGGGTACTCTTACGGGTGAAGGTGATCTGTTCCACGTCTTCATCTTCTGATGTGTCTGTAGTCTCATCTGCCCTTGGTGGTGGTGGTTGTGAAGGGGCAACACACACCTCAGTGTTTGAAGACGTGCAGTCAGACATCCCAGCAGCTGCCAACTGTGGGGATCTTCAGGGCAGTACTATAGCAAGGAGGAGCTTCTGGTTCTTAAGAATAGCAGCCACATCACAGTTGTAGGCAGCCAGGTCAGCCCTGAGGGGTTCAATATTGCATTGGTGCACGCGTTGACAGGATTGTTGTTGTAGGTGTTGGGTCAACTCTATTACAGCTGTGCTGATTTCCTTCAACCTTTTTTCAAGTTCCTGCAAGATTGTTGTTCGCCCTTGCATAGCTGCTGCCTGTTCTTCTGTTGACATCATGCATGAACACACCCCCTCTAGGCAGTCTGTCATATTTTGCATCCCCACCCGCACCTCCTTGGCCAGCTCTTGCTGTACTCCAACTACAGTTCGCTCAAAGCTGGTGCCAGGGTTGTCAGTGTCCTCAGTTGTGTTGGAGCTGGCAGGTCGTACAATTGGGGTGGTGGGTGGGTCCTCTGTGATGGCTGCTAGTTCTGTGCTCCTCCTTGTGACTGAAGGTGGGCTCTGGAGGGTTCCAAGGACATCTTGGAGGGTCTGCTGACTGATGTTTGTCAGCTCATCATCCATGTCATCAGGGTAGTCCTGGACAGGCATATCCGCAGGAGAGCCATCGTCCTCTGCAATGAGATATGGTACAATCAGTGTGTCTGTGTTGTGGGATTTGTAATGTGACATGCATGCGTTCCGATTATTTTCACATTGTGATCTTGGTTCCTGTTCATTGTTCCTGTCTTTCATATTAGCCTTCTCCCAGGCCTATGTCCCACCTGCATGTCACATGTATTGTGGTTAGTTTGTGGACTTGTCAGCATCACATCCTCTAGGTGTTGGTTCAGGCCAAATTGTGAATTGCCACCTTCTTGTCCTCAACCCTTCGTCTACTTCCATTCTCATGGTCAGGCCTTTCACTGGCTGTGGGTGTTCTGATGGCACTAGCACCACACTTAAGAATCTGGAACTGCCCCAGTCTGTGATCCTTCACATTCACCTATATGTTGTTGAGATCTAGCATATACTATGTGTAGCATTGTTATGGTACGATATGGATGTCAGCATTGGTAATGTGTACTGCTTATGTTGGGGAATGTGTGGTACATTGGATTGCACTGATTGTCCTCTCCTCTCTCCTCTGACTGTGCGGGTGTATTTCTGTAACCAGTTACATGTGTCCTCCCCCTCAATGCTGTTGTCTGAGCAGTATGACATTTGGGATGTTGCATGGTGTCATTGGAGCTATTGTGACCCAGAAATAGGGTGGACCCTGACATATGCAGCATGGGCATGACATTAGTGATGTGTACCTCCTAATGTTTCTGAAAATGGCTGATGTTTGTAGCAACTAAGGACAATCACATTTGACAAGATTGGGACATTTGTATTGATTTCAGGGAATTGATAACGTTGTCATCCTGAGCCCTCTAATTTTGATGTGTTTGATCCATGGGGATGTTACTGCCATTAGCTACTTGACCTGCACACACAGCAGAGGTGGTAGTGACAACTGTTGTCAATGAAGTCCACTTGCAGAATGGCAAGAGGTTGTTCATTGGGCCCTAGTTAATGCAGGGAGAATACTGGCTGATGTGTGACGGGCTGCCAGTTTAACATTGTACCCTGCCCTTCTGGCCTGGCTTTACATTTGCAACATCCTTGGCATGGCAGCATAACCCTATGCAAAGGTTGTTGGTGTAGTGTAGTATTGTGCCCCAGGTTTCCTCTGTACAGCCCATGCTCCGTGTCGTGCCCCTTTACCCATGCCACTCCCTGAATATCATGACTTATATGCATTGTGTAGTAGGTATGTCCACCCCCGCTTACAGTTAACATTTGTGCATTTTAATTCCCTCTGCAACTTACCGTGCATGTGTGTTGTCTCCTGGTAGTCTGAACTGTCCTGTCCTTGAATCCCTGTGACGATCTCCTCAGGGATGACAGCTGCGACCATCTCCTCCATGTGGTCCAGGGCCTCCTGTGGTGCTGGACTCCCACCTCTAGTCTGCAGTGCTGCCTTCCTGTTCCTGGCCATCTTTTCCTTGGTCCTGTGCTTGCAGTCATGCCAGTGTTTCTGGCACTCGATTACTTTTCTCTGTACTTCTGCCACACTGTTAATCTTGTCAACAATTTTTGCCATATTGCCTCTCTCCTACTGATTGGCAACTTTGAGGTGACAAACAGTTGATGCTGGTGTTCCGTCACCTCTTTCAAAAGAATTTCCTTCTCCTCTGCACTGAAGGGACACTTCCTTATCTTCTTCTCCCTGTCCTGGGACTTGTGTGGGTCCTCCTGGCTGGTTCCTGGTCTGTTGTCATCTTCCTGGGGTCTGTGCAAGCATCTGGGATCTATTTTGGCTCTCCTTAGCACATTTTGCAGTGTTTGCACTGCTTTTTCATGCAGTTGCATCAAAAAACGGTTCGTATCTGGTTTGTAACATTGTAAAACGGCTCACAGTCATTTTTGCCACGTTAACGCCGTTTTCCTTTACGACGTGACGCATTGGTTTGAGTAAAAAAAAATGACTCACACCTTTGGGTTGTGCCGCCGAGCATCAAAGTATAAATTTGACACCCGCACAGCACAAATAAATGGCGTTAGCCGGCGGTAATGTTTTTGATGCAAAACTGCGTTGCGCAGTTTTGCGTCAAAAAGTATAAATATGGACCTATGTGTAAAGCATTTAACAGCACCAAACGAAGAAATAAGAGAGCAACAACACACAAAAGAGAGAAGACACCAATTTATAAAAATAGGCTATTTTTTATGAATTTCTAGAGACCTCGATGAACAAAATCCAGCTGAGGGTTCCGGAGATACAGATTGTAGAAGATAGTATCACTTTTAAATGGAACCGCAAACAAGCATTGGTCAACAAATACTTTGGAAACTTCTTCAAAGTTTGAACCACTTTGTTCAGCCACATCGACCACAGTGGGTAACACATTCTTGCAGGACAGAGGCCTGGGGGCCAGAGTTGCCACTTTGGACAGTTACTTGCCCACCATATCGTTTTTAAGGCAAGATCTAAACTTTACAAGACAATCGCAATAGACATCAACGGAGTGGTCCTAAATCTGAAGGATGCAGGCAAAAGGATATTTCGGTTGGGGTGCAGTCGACCGGGATGTCTCTGTGGGTGCTCCTTGATCCACAGGTGATGTGGGGAAAACTTGGCCACAGAGATCAGGATCCCTCAAAGGTCTCTACCTTGCAGTAGAAGGCCAGCTGATGATGTGTTACTGGTCAGTCTGTGTAGGAAAGTACCATCTTGCCTGGCATGTTACCCCCATATTTCACTGTATATATGTTGCTTTAGTCTATGTGTCACTGGGACCCTGCCAGGCAGGGCTCCAGTGCTCATAAGTATGTGCCCTGTATGTGTTCCCTGTGTGATGCCTAACTGTCTCACTGAGGATCTGCTAACCAGAACCTCAGTGGTTATGCTCTCTCTGCTTTCCAAATTTGTCACTAACAGGCTAGTGACTAAATTTACCAATTCACATTGGCATACTGGTACACCCATATAATTCCCTAGTATATGGTACTAAGGTACCCGGGGTATTGGGGTTCCAGGAGATCCCTATGGGCTGCAGCATTTCTTTTGCCACCCACAGGGAGCTCTGACAATTCTTACACAGGCCTGCCACTGCAGCCTGTGTGAAATAACGTCCACGTTATTTCACAGCCATTTACCACTGCACTTAAGTAACTTATAAGTCACCTATATGTCTAACCTTCACCTGGTGAAGGTTGGGTGCTAAGTTACTTAGTGTGTGGGCACCCTGGCACTAGCCAAGGTGCCCCCACATCGTTCAGGGCAAATTCCCCGGACTTTGTGAGTGCGGGGACACCATTACACGTGTGCACTATACATAGGTCACTACCTATGTATAGCGTCACAATGGTAACTCTGAACATGGCCATGTAACATGTCTAAGATCATGGAATTGTAACCCCAATACCATTCTGGTATTGGGGGGACAATTCCATGATCCCCCGGGTCTCTAGCACAGAACCCGGGTACTCCCAAACTGCCTTTCTGGGGTCTCCACTGCAGCTGCTGCTGCTGCCAACCCCTCAGACATGTTTCTGCCCTCCTGGGGTCCAGGCAGCCCTGGCCCAGGAAGGCAGAACAAAGGACTTCCTCCGAGAGAGGGTGTAACACCCTCTCCCTTTGGAAATAGGTGTGAGGGCTGTGGAGGAGTAGCCTCCCCCAGCCTCTGGAAATGCTTTGATGGGCACAGATGGTGCCCATCTCTGCATAATCCAGTCTACACCTGTTCAGGGATCCCCCAGCCCTGCTCTGGTGCGAAACTGGACAAAGGAAACGGGAGTGACCACTCCCCTGACCTGCACCTCCCAGGTGAGGTGCCCAGAGCTCCTCCATTGTGTCCCAGACCTCTGCCATCTTGGAACCAGAGGTGTTGGGGGCACACTGGACTGCTCTGAGTGGCCGGTGCCAGCAGGTGACATCAGAGGCTCCTCTGATAGGCTCTTACCTGTCTTGGAAGCCAATCCTCCTTCCTAGGTAGCCAAAACTCCTTTTCTGGCTATTTAGAGGCTCTCCTTTGGGGAATTCTTCAGATAACGAATGCAAGAGCTCATCAGAGTTCCTCTGCATCTCCCTCTTCACCTTCTACCAAAGGATCGACCGCTGACTGCTCAGGATGCCTGCAAAACCGCAACAAAGTAGCAAGATGACTACTAGCAACATTGTAGCGCCTCATCCTGCCGGCTATCTCGACTGTTTCCAGGTGGTGCATGCTCTGGGGGTAGCCTGCCTTCACCCTGCACCAGAAGCTCTGAAGAAATCTCCTGTGGGTCGACGGAATCTTCCCCCTGCTAATGTAGGCACCAAAAGACTGCAACACTTGTCCTCTGGGTCCCCTCTCATCCTGACGAGCGTGGTCCCTGGAACTCAGCAACTCTGTCCAAGTGACTCACACAGTCCAGTGACTCTTCAGTCCACGTTTGGTGGAGGTAAGTCCTTGCCTCCCCACGCTAGACTGCATTGCTGGGTACCATGTGATTTGCAGCTGCTCCGGCTCCTGTGCACTCTTCCAGGATTTCCTTTGTGCACAGCCAAGCCTGGGTCCCTGACACTCTAACCTGCAGTGCACAACCTTCTGAGTTGTCCTCCGGCGTCGTGGAACTCCCTTTTGTGACTTTGTGTGGACTCCAGTTCACTTTCCTTCCAAGTGCCTGTTCAGGTACTTCTGCCGGTGCTGTCTGCTTGTGTGAGGGCTCCCTGAGTTGCTGGGCACCCCCTCTGTTTCCTCCTCCAAGTGGCACATCCCGGTCCCTCCTGGGCCACAGCAGCACCCAAAAACCTCTACTGCAACCCTTGCAGCTAGCAAGGCTTGTTTGTGGTCTATCTGCATGGGAGCACCTCTGCAAGCTTCATCGCGACGTGGGACATCCGTCTTCCAAAGGAGAAGTCCCTAGCTCTCTTCTTTCTTGCAGAACTCCAAGCTTCTTCCAACCGGTGGCAGCTTCCTTGCACCCTCAGCAGGCATTTCCTGGGCTCCTGCCCACTCTCTACACTGTTGTGACTATTAGACTTGGTCACCTTGTCTTACAGGTACTCAGGTCCAGAAATCCACTGTTGTTGCATTGCTGGTGTTTGTTCTTCATGCAGAATCCCCCTATGACGACTTCTGTGCTCTCTGGGGGTAGTAGGTGCACTTTACACCTACCTTTCCGGGTCTTGGGGTGGGCTATTTTTCTAACCCTCACTGTTTTCTTATAGTCCCAGCGACCCTCTACAAGCTCACATAGGTTTGGGGTCCATTCGTGGTTCGCATTCCACTTCTGGAATATATGGTTTGTGTTGCCCCTATACCTATGTGCTCCTATTGCAATCTATTGTGATTCTACACTGTTTGCATTACTTTTCTTGCTATTACTTACCTAATTTTGGTTTGTGTACATATATCTTGTGAATATAACTTATCCTCATACTGAGGGTACTCACTGATATACCTTTGGCATATTGTCATAAAAATAAAATACCTTTATTTTTAGTAATTCTGTGTATTGTGTTTTCTTATGATATTGTGCATATGACACCAAAGGTATAGTAGGAGCTTTACATGTCTCATAGATCAGCCTAAGCTGCTTTGCCATAGCTACCTTCTATCAGCCTAAGCTGCTAGAAACACCTCTTCTACACTAATAAGGGATAACTGGACCTGGCACAAGGTGTAAGTACCTCTGGTACCCACTACAAGCCAGGCCAGCCTCCTACATTGGTTGTGCAGCGGTGGGATAAGTACTTGTAACTACTTACCACTTTGTCATTCTGTACTTTTCATAAGAGAATAATATACAAAACAAGTTCAGTGTATCTACACCTAACCAAAACGTTTTGCTTTTCTCCTCTTAAACTTTTTACAAAGTTTTGAAAAGTTTCTTTAATCTTCTAAATGTTTTCTAAAAGTTAGAAAAAGTTTTTTCTCTGTTCTTTAGAAAGTTCTGAAACTTTTTCTTACTTCTCACTGTCTCTAAACCTTTTGCTATCATGTCTGTGGTAGATTCTACTCTTAAAATGGTCAATACTACTTATGACAATTTGAATTATAAGAGCCGAAGGAGTCTCTGCTTAGATGAGGTTTAATGATAGGAAAGAACCCCACAAAAGAGTTTCTATTTAACATGCTTATTGTGAATGATTAATCCCAAGCAGGCACTTCAAATGAGAAGTTAATAGAAGGTTCCCATTCTGACTCAGGGGATCTCCTTGAGGGAGGTGGGGTGGGGGGGGTTCTGAACCGGATCTGCCCCCTAGCAGGACACCCAGTAATGTTGGTAGTAATGGAGGTTCCCATCACAGTAGGTGTCTTTATTCCTAGAGGCCAAGTTGCTAGGGTCCAGTCAGTTAGGGACAGATCCCCCTCTGTTGTTTCCAATTTGTCTTCTGTGTCCAAGCATTCCCAACCCACCCACCCTGAGGATAACTTGTTAGAAAGGGAACTCAAAAGGTTGAGGCTTGAAGAGACCAGACTGAAGCTTAAACAGCAACAGCTAGCCTTAGATAGGGAATCCCTAAACCTGGAAAAGGAAAGACAGAGATTGGGGTTTTAACCCCATGGTGGCAGCAGCAGCATTCCTGATAGTAATCCTGTTAGAGAGCATTATTCCAGGAATCTGCACAAGGTAGTCCCCTCTTACAAGGAGGGGGATGACATCTACAAGTGGTTTGCTGCACTTGAGAGGGTCTGTATGGTACAGGGGGTCCCTCAAAGGCAGTGGCTGCTATATTGTGGCTATCTTTCATTGGAAAGGGTATGGATAGGCTCCTTACTATTAGAGAAAGTGATGCTAACAATTTGCAGTTTTGAAGGATGCACTCTTGGATGGATTTGGCTTAATCACTGAACAATACAGGATTAAGTTCAGAGACACCAGAAAAGAGTCCTCACAAGACTGGACAGACTTTGTTGACTGTTCAGTGAAGGCCTTGGAGGGGTGGTTACATGGCAGTGAAGTTTCTGACTATGAAAGCCTGTATAATCTTATTCTGAGAGAGCATATTATGAATAACTGTATGTCTGACTTGTTACACCAATATCTAGTGGACTCAGATCTGACCTCTCCCCAAGAATTAGGAAAGAAGGCAGACAAATGGGTCAGAACAAGAGTGAACAGAAAAGTTCATACAGGGGGTGACAAGGATGGCAAGAAGAAGGATGGTAAGTCTTCTGACAAGGGTGGGGACAAAAATAAAACTGAGTCTTCATCAGGCCCACAAAAAATCCTCTGGTGGGGGTGGTGGGTCCAAATCCTCTTCAAATCAACCTAAAAAGCCTTGGTGTTATTTTTGTAAAGTCAATGGCCATTGGACAACTGATGCCAGTTGTCCAAAGAAAAACACCAAACCTCACACTACCACAACCCCTGCTGCAAATTCTAGTGCCCCTAGTAATAGCAGTGGTGGTGGGAGCAAACCTGCAACTAGCCAATCCAAGGGAGTAGCTGGGCTCACTATTGGTAATGTAGTTGGGATTGGTCTTGTTAGGGAGACTACAGAGGCTGTGTTAGTCTCTGAGGGTGCCATTGATTTGGCCACCTTGGTTGCTTGTCCCCTTAATATGGATAAGTACAAGCAACTTCCCCTAATAAATGGTGTTGAGGTTCAGGCCTACAGGGACACAGGTGCCAGTGTTACCATGGTGATAGAGAAATTGGTGCACCCTGAACAACACCTACTTGGTCAGCAGTACCAAGTGACAGACGCTCATAACAACACTCTTAGCCACCCCATGGCTGTTGTGAATCTCAATTGGGGGGGTTACTGGTCAAAAGAAAGTTGTAGTTGCCTCAGATTTACCTGTAGACCGTCTACTAGGGAACGATTCAGAGACATCAGCTTGGGCAAAAGTGGAGTTGGAGGCTCATGCAGCAATGCTGGGCATTCCTGGGTATATTTTGGTTTGACAAAGGCTCAGGCCAAAAAACAAAAAAGACAGGGTAACTTGGACCCTCGAACAATGGACCAAGTGCTCCCTAAGGCTAGGGGTAGCAAGGGTAAATCCCTACCCACTATCCCTCCCTCTGTAGATGATTCTCCTTCTGAGGAAGAAGAATTTCCTCCCTGTGCAGAGCCTTCACCAGATGAGCTGGCAGCAGACACTGCTGAGCTTTTGGGTGGAGGGGCGCCTGCCAGGGAAGAGCTGAGTGAGGCACAGCAAACCTGTCCCACATTAGAGGGTCTCAGACAGCAAGCTGTCAAACAGCAAAATGGGGATGTCAGTGACTCACATAGAGTTTACTGGCAGGACAACTTCTTGTACACCGAGGCAAGGGACCCAAAACCTGGAGCAGCCAGGAGATTGGTCATTCCCCTGCAGTACAGAGAGTTCCTCCTGACTCTTGCACATGTCATTCCTTTGGCTGGGCATTTGGGCCAGATCAAATCATGGGAAAGGCTTGTCCCCCTGTTTCATTGGCCTAGGATGTCAGAGGACACTAAAGAATTCTGCAAGTCTTGTGACCTGCCAAACCAGTGGCATGACTGGTAGCACTACAAAGGCTCCCCTTATTCCACTACCTGTGGTTGGGATGCCCTTTGAAAGGGTAGGGGATGACATAGTTGGCCCCCTTGACCCTCCTACTGCTTCAGGCAATAGGTTTATCTTGGTGGTTGTGGACCATGCCATAAGATATCCTGAAGCAATTCCTCTAAAGACCACTACAGCTCCTGCAGTGGCAAAGGCCCTCCTGGGAATCGTTTCCAGGGTGGGTTTCCCTAAAGAGGTTGTATCAGACAGGGGTAGCAACTTCATGTCTGCATACTTAAAGGGAATGTGGAAGGAATGTGGTGTAACCTACAAATTCACCACTCATTATCATCCACAGACTAATGGACTGGTAGAGAGGTTTAATAAAACTCTCAAAGGTGTGATAATGGGACTCCCTGAAAAACTCAGGAGGAGATCGGATGTCCTGTTACCTTGCCTCCTTTTTGCTTACAGGGAGGTACCCCAGAAAGGAGTGGGCTTCAGCCCCTTTGAACTCCTCTTTGGACACCCTGTAAGAGGTCCACTAACACTTGTGAAGGAGGGTTGGGAACAACCTTTAAAAGCTCCCAAACAGGACATAGTGGACTATGTACTTGGCCTAAGATCCAGAATAACTGAGTACATGAAAAAGGCCAGTAAAAACCATCAGGCCAGCCAAGAGCTCCAGAAGCAATGGCATGACCAGAAGGCTGTTCTGATTCAGTACCAACCAGGACAGAAGGTGTGGGTATTGGAGCCTGTGGCCCCAAGAGCACTCCAGGACAAATGGAGTGGACCCCATCTCATTGTTGAAACGAAGGGTGAGGTTACCTATCTGGTAGACCTGGGCACTGCCAGGTGTCCCCTTAGGGTGATTCCTGTCAACCGCCTAAAATCCTACTATGACAGGGCTGATCTCACCCTGCTCATGGCAACAGATGAGGGATAGGAAGAAGAGAGTGACCCTCTCCCTGATCTCTTTTCCACCACTGAAAATGATGCTTTAGTGGAGGGAGTAGTTTTGGCAGATTGTCTGACTGCAGAACAGAAAGACAACTGCATAAATCTCCTTGGACAATTTTCTGAACTCTTCTCAATTGTGCCAGGCACCACATCCTGGTGTGAAAACACAATTGATACTGGAGACAGCATGCCTGTCAAAAGTAAAATCTATAGGCAGCCTGACCATGTCAGGGACTGCATAAAACAAGAGGTTCAGAAAATGCTTGATCTAGGAGTGGTTGAACCTTCTGAAAGCCCATGGGCGAGTCCTGTGGTGCTTGTACCAAAGCCTCACTCAAAAGATAGAAAAAGGGAGATTAGGTTTTGTGTAGACTACAGAGGTCTCAATCAGGTAACAAAAACTGATGCTCACCCTATACCCAGGGCAGATGAGCTCATAGATACTCTGGCATCTGCCAAGTATCTAAGCACCTTTGATTTGACTGCAGGGTATTGGCAGATCAAATTGGCTGGGGATGCTAAACCTAAAACTGCATTTTCAACTATAGGAGGGCACTGCCAATTTACAGTGATGCCCTTTGGTTTGAAAAATGCACCTGCCACTTTTCAGAGGTTGGTGAACACAGTCCTGCAAGTGTTGGAGGCATTTAGTGCAGCATATCTAGATGATATAGCTGTCTTTAGCTCCACCTGGGAAGAGCACCTGGTCCACCTTTGGAAAGTTTTGGAGGCCCTGAAAAAGGCAGGCCTCACTATCAAGGCCCCAAAGTGCCAGATAAGGCAGGGAAATGTGGTTTATCTGGGACACCTGGTAGGTGGAGAACAGATTGCACCACTTCAGGGGGAAATCCAGACAATCATGGATTGGGTTCCCCCTACAACTCAGACCCAGGTGAGAGCCTTCTTAGGACTCACAGGGTATTACAGGAGATTCATTAAAAACTATGGCTCCATAGCAGCCCCTCTTAATGATCTCACTAGTAAAAAGATGCCTAAAAAGGTATTGTGGACAGCTAGCTGTTAGAAAGCTTTTGAGGAGCTCAAACAGGCCATGTGCTCTGCACATGTCCTGAAAAGTCCATGTTACTCCAAGAAATTAATTGTTCAAACTGATGCATCTGAGTTAGGGGTAGGGGCAGTCTTATCACAACTGAATTCTGAGTGCCAGGATCAACCAGTTGCTTTTATCAGCAGAAGGTTGACCCCTAGAGAAAAGCGTTGGTCTGCCATAAAGAGGGAGGTCTTTGCTGTGGTCTGGGCACTGAAAAATTGAGGCCATACCTGTTTGGCACACACTTTATTGTTCAGACAGACCACAAACCTCTACTTTGGCTAAAACAAATGAAAGGTGAAAACCCTAAATTGTTGAGGTGGTCCATATCTCTACAGGGAATGGACTATACAGTGGAACATAGACCTGGGAGTACCCACTCCAATGCAGATGGACTCTCCAGATATTTCCACTTAGACAATGAAGACTCATCAGATCATGGCTAGTCTTAATGTCCTTCGTTTGGGGGGGGGGGTTCTGTAGGAAAGTATCACCTTGCCTGGCATGTTACCCCCATATTTCACTGTATATATGTTGTTTTAGTCTATGTGTCACTGGGACCCTGCCAGGCAGGGCCCCAGTGCTCATAAGTATGTGCCCTGTATGTGTTCCCTGTGTGATGCCTAACTGTCTCACTGAGGCTCTGCTAACCAGAACCTCAGTGGTTATGCTCTCTCTGCTTTCCAAATTTGTCACTAACAGGCTAGTGACTAAATTTACCAATTCACATTGGCATACTGGTACACCCATATAATTCCCTAGTATATGGTACTGAGGTACCGAGGTATTGGGGTTCCAGGAGATCCCTATGGGCTGCAGCATTTCTTTTGCCACCTATAGGGAGCTCTGACAATTCTTACACAGGCCTACCACTGCAGCCTCCGTGAAATAACATCCACGTTATTTCACAGCCATTTACCACTACACTTAAGTAACTTATAAGTCATCTATATGTCTAAACTTCACCTGGTGAAGGTTGGGTGCAAAGTTACTTAGTGTGTGGGCACCCTGGCACTAGCCAAGGTGCCCCCACATCGTTCAGGGCAAATTCCCCGGACCTTGTGAGTGCGGGGACACCATTACACGCGTGCACTATACATAGGTCACTACCTATGTATAGCGTCACAATGGTAACTCTGACCATGGCCATATAATATCTCTAAGATCATGGAATTGTCACCCCAATACCATTCTGGTATTGGGGTGACAATTCCATGATCTCCCGGGTCTCTAGCACAGAACCCGGGTACTCCCAAACTGCCTTTCTGGGGTCTCCACTGCAGCTGCTGCAGCTGCCGACCCCTCAAACAGGTGTCTGCCCTCCTGGGGTCCAGGCAGCCCTGGCCCAGGAAGGCAGAAAAAAGGACTTCCTCTGAGAGAGGGTGTAACACCCTCTCTCTTTGGAAATAGGTGTGAGGGCTGGGGAGGAGTAGCCTCCCCCTGCCTCTGGAAATGCTTTGATGGGCACAGATGGTGCCCATCTCTGCATAATCCAGTCTACACCGGTTCAGGGATCCCCCAGCCCTGCTCTGGCACGAAACTGGACAAAGGAAAGGGGAGTGACCACTCCCCTGACCTGCACCTCCCAGGGGAGGTGCCCAGAGCTCCTCCAGTGTGTCCCAGACCTCTGCCATCTTGGAAACAGAGGTGTTGGGGGCACACTGGGCTGCTCTGAGTGGCCAGTGCCACCAGGTGACGTCAGAGACTCCTTCTGATAAGCTCTTACCTCTCTTGGTAGCCAATCCTCCTTCCTAGGTAGCCAAACCTCCTTTTCTGGCTATTTAGGGTCTCTGCTTTGGGGAATTCTTCAGATAACAAATGCAAGAGCTCATCAGAGTTCCTCTGCATCTCCCTCTTCACCTTCTACCAAAGGATGGACCGCTGACTGCTCAGGATGCCTGCAAAACCACAACAAAGTAGCAAGACGAATACTAACAACATTGTAGCGCCTCATCCTGCCGGCTTTCCTGACTGTTTCCAGGTGGTGCATGCTCTGGGGGTAGCCTGCCTTCAACCTGCACCAGAAGCTCCGAAGAAATCTCCCGTGGGTCGACGGAATCTTCCCCCTGCTAACGCAGGCACAAAAAGACTGCAACACTGGTCCTCTGGGTCCCTCTCATCCTGAAGAGCATGGTCCCTGGAACTCAGCAACTCTGTCCAAGTCATTCCCACAGTCCAGTGACTCTTCAGTCCAAGTTTGGTGGAGGTACGTCCTTGCCTCCCTACGCTAGACTGCATTTCTTGGTACTGTGTGATTTGCAGCTTGTCTGGCTCCTGTGCACTCTTCCAGGATTTCCTTCGTGCACAGCCAAGCCTGGGTCCCCGACACACCTTCCTGCAGTGCACAACTCTCTGAGTTGTCCTCCGGCGTCGTGGGACTCCCTTTTATGACTTCACGTGGATTCTGGTTCACTTTACTTCCAAGTGCCTGTTCAGGTACTTCTGCAGGCGCTGTCTGCTTGTGTGAGGGCTCCCTGAGTTTCTGGGTGCCCCCTCTGTCTCCTCCTCCAAGTGGCAACATCCTGGTCCCTCCTGGGCCACAGCAGAACCCAAAAACCTCTACTGTGACCCTTGCAGCTAGCAAGGCTTGTTTGCGGACTTTCTGCATGGGAACACCTCTGCAAGCTTCATCACAACGTGGGACATCCGTCTTCCAAAGAAGACGTCCCTAGCTCTCTTCTTTCTTGTGAATCTCCAAGTGTCTTCCAACCGGTGGCTGCTTCCTTGCACCCTCCACTGGCATTTCCTTGGCTCCTGCCCACTCTCGACACTGTTGTGACTATTGGACTTGGTCCCCTTGTCTTACAGGTAGTCAGGTCTGGAAATCCACTGTTGTTGCATTGCTGGTGTTTGTTCTTCCTGCAGAATCCCCCTATCACGACTTCTGTGCTCTCTGGGGGTAGTAGTGCACTTTACACCTACCTTTCAGGGTCTTGGGGTGGGCTATTTTTCTAACCCTCACTGTTTTCTTACAGTCCCTGCGACCCTCTACAAGCTCACATAGGTTTGGGGTCCATTCGTGGTTCGCATTCCACTTTTGGAGTATATGGTTTGTGTTGCCCCTATACCTATGTGCTCCTATTGCAATCTATTGTAATTCTACACTGTTTGCATTACTTTTCTTGCTATTACTTACCTAATTTAGATTTGTGTACATATATCTTGTGTATATAACTTATTATCATACTGAGGGTACTCACTGATATACTTTTGGCATATTGTCATAAAAATAAAGTACCTTTATTTTTAGTATTTCTATGTATTGTGTTTTCTTATGATATTGCGCATATGACACCAGTGGTATAGTAGGAGCTTTACATGTCTCCTAGTTCAGCCTAAGCTGCTTTGCCATAGCTACCTTCTATCAGCCTAAGCTGCTAGAAACACCTCTTCTACAATAATGAGGGACAACTGGACGGGGCACAAGGTGTAAGTACCTCTGGTACCCACTACAAGCCAGGCCAGCCTCCTACAGTCTGCATCGCAGTTGGGGCAAAATCCTTAGGTGGGGGCTAGATTCCCTCGGGTGCATGAATACAGGACTCCCAGCTCTGGCAGACTGGGGTACAACATTTGGCTATCTCTGATATGTTCTCTTGGGTGCCTGGAGACTGGTTGCAGTAAAATGTCTGTGGTGGCTATCGACTCATCAGTTTGGGCAACTTCTGCTCTTATGTCCCTGGAGCTGGTTCCAGGAGATCAGCCGACTGATAAGGGAAGTCACTGCTGTAGGTTGGGGCTGGAAATCAACTTTTCCCTAGCCAGAAGTGACAGGCACTGTCCAAACGTTGCTAGCCCAAAGTGCAGCAAGCGCAGTCCTTCTGATGGTGCAGCCTATCTTTGTGTGGGTCTGAGGGGTTTAGAGTGCCATAGGTGTCATATTTTTCCTAGGATAGTGCCTTGAGGGAACCATGCGGTCACCAGCCATTGGGATTCTGGGTCCCCTCGTACCCAGTGACAAAGTTCCTGTGATGTGTAGCATCTGGCTGACCAGAGTGCCACATTCTTGCTTCTTTCAAGATAGCAGAGTCCTTCATCGGCCATTAGGAGCTTGGCAGCCCACTCTAGAGGTGTGGCTACCAGAGGGCTACACGGATGATTTAGCGATGAGTTTTCTCTCCTTGACCCTGTCTCCACTTTGTCTGTAGGAACAAAATGCATTCTGCACAGGGGTGTTGGAGCTACTTCCCTCATAAAGGTGACTTAACCTTTGAAGCTCGTCTTTTGGGTTAACACCCTGAGTGGCTATCCTGGGAGAGGAGATAACACTTTGCTTTGCGGCAAGTGCCTTTTTTCCTGTGCTGGCGAGTCATGTGCAGGTCTCCCCAGGTGGCAGAAAGCTGTCTGTGTGCCAGGGTCTTTGTGAGGCAGGTGGGTTAGCTAGAGGACAGAGTGGCAACTTTCAAATTGTAGCTTAACTTTAAAGGTGTTAATAAATGTGTCCTGGGCATCAAGTCAGGTTTAATGCCACAGCTAATTTTATCCCTTGCATGACTCAATTTGGTAGTTATTTCAGGAGCTAGCCGTGTTGGGATGGCAACCAGTAACCCTGTGTTAGCCAATAGGGCTACTAACTTTATCCATGGCAAAACAACAATTTAGAAGTGTTGCTGTTAAACATATTACAATATGGGTCTTAGTTAACAAAATATAGCTCTTTGTCATAGGGCTTTTTAGGCCTTCCTTAGGGGAGACTTATATGTAGTGCTAAGGGATGGGGGGCTTTGTCATTGGTGTGAATGGCAAAGTCGAACTGGCAGTGAAAATGCTGTCCTTCCAGTGGCAGGCTGGAGGCCATTTTGTATTTTGTGTTACGCAAAATGGCCCCCAGCCTACCACCGCACAATGGAAGGACAGTTTTTTCACTTCCAGGTCGACTTTGCCATTCACACACAAATATTGCACAAATAGTGCTGCAGCCCTAAGTGCACACTCTGCCTTACATGCCCTGGGTACCATATACTAGGAACTTATAAGTTAGTCATTACCAAATGGATGTATCCGTGTTGACATGCAATTTGTATATGGTCTAAACAATTGCACTGATGTCTGTTTAGCAGACCTCAGTGCACTCTCAAAGTCGAAAAACAAGCAGCATCAGTCCAAATGTGTGGACGTGAACATGTAAAAAGAGGCATTTCCTTACAGGGAAAAATGACGAGTTTTGAAATTCACATTATTTGCTTTTGTGTAATTGCTTGAACATACAACAAAATTACATGAAATTATGTGTAATTATGCAAATAAAAAATCATCATTTTTTACTACATGTCAGTGCAAAACGTGTTCTTGTCATATCAGTTTTTTGCAAGGTGATGCATTTAAACAAAAGCACCAAAAACAACAGCTTCTCACATTTCCCTGCTCCCAAATGTTCATGGTCTATTTTTAGTGGGAATTGCACATTCATGTTTACCGCAGATAGCGTGTAACCACACAAAGTCGCATAATGGTATAATTTTGAGAATGAACTGTAATGTAAATTTTCTGAAATTGCTCGAATGACACTGGCGTAAACAATTTTGCTCAAGCCTACACGAAACCCCACTGTGACTACTGATGCTTACCCTTGGTGTCCCAAGGCCTAAGCGTAGGAGGCTGGCCTGACTTATATTGGGTACCTTGTGGTACTTAACCTTGTGCCAGGTCCAGTTATCCCTTATTAGTAGTTTAGTAGTGTTCTAGCAGCTTAGGCTGATAGAGGTAGCTATAGCAGAGCAGCTTAGGCTGAACTAGGAGACATGTAAAGCTCCTACTATACCACTTATATCATATAGCACTATATCATAAGAAAACACAATGCTCAGAGTTACTAAAAATAAAGGTACTTTTTTTAGTGACAATATGCTAAAAGTATTTCAGAGGATATACTCCCTTAGGAGATAAGTACAATACGCAAAATATACACACAAACCAACATCAGGTAAGTAAAACGCTTGGAAAAGTAGTACAAACACTGTGGAACACAACAGAATGCAATAGGAGACAATAGGCCTAGGGGCAACACAAACCATATACTCCAAAAGTGGAAGGCGAACCACAAATGGACCCCAGGCCTAGTGTAGTGTGTAAGGGTCGCTGGGAGTGTAAGAAAACACTAAGGGTGTCCAAGATACCCCACCCCAAGACCCTGAAAAGTAGGAGTAAAGTTAGCCTACTACCCCAGAAAAACAGTAAAGACGAGATAGGAAATTCTGCAACAACTGACTGCAAAGCACTGAAGACGGATTCCTGGACCTGAGGACCTGTAAAGGAAGGGGACCAAGTCCAAGAGTCACGCAAGAGTCACGCAAGTGTCCGGGGGGGGCAGGAGCCCACTAAACTAAAGGGCTGCCTCCGGGTGGAAGAAGCTGAGGATTCTGCAATGACGGAAGGTGCCAGGAACTTCTCCTTTGGTCAGAAAATGTCCCACGGTGTGCTGGAGGATGCAGAGTTGTATCCACGCAGAAAGACCGCAAACAAGCCTTGCAAGCCACAAGAGTCACGGTTGAGGATTTTGGCTGCGGCCAGGGCCAAGGAAGGACCAAGAGGTCGCCCCTTGGCAGAGGAGACAGAGGGGCACCCAGCAATAGAGAGAGCCCATGCAGAAGCAGGCAGCCCTGCAGAAGTAACTGAACAGGCATTCAGAAGATCTGAGCACGGCGGTCATCTCAGCACAACAAAAGAGGGTCCACGGAGTCGGAGTCCAACTCAGCGAGTTGGGCAATGCAGGACAGAGTGCTGGGGACCTTGGCTGTGCTGTGCACAAAGGAAGTCTTGCAAAAGTTCACAGAAGCCCTAGCAGCTGCAGTTCATGCAGTACACAGGATTACTGTCTGGTGTGGGGAGGCAAGGACTTATCTCCACCAAATTTGGACAGAAGGGCCACTGGACTGCCGGGGACACTTGTATCCAGCTCCTGTGTTCCAGGGACCACGCTCATCAATGAGAAGGGACCCAGAGGACCGGTGATGCAGAAGTTTGGTGCCTGCGGTAGCAGGGGGAAGATTCCCTCGACCCACGGGAGATTTCTTCTTGGCTTCCAGTGCAGGTTGAAGGCAGACAGCCCTCAGAGAATGCACCACCAGGAAACCGTCGAGAAAGCCGGCAGGATGAGGCGCTACAATGTTGCTGGTAGTGACAATTCCATGATCCTAGACATGTTACATGGCCATGTTCGGAGTTACCATTGTGAACTACACATAGTTATTGACCTATATGTAGTTCACGCATGTAATGGTGTCCCCACACTCACAAAGTCCGGGGAATTTGCCCTTAAAAATGTGGGGCACCTTGGCTAGTGCCAGGGTGCCCTCACACTTAGGAGCTTTGCACCTAACCTTCACTAAGTGAGGGTTAGACATATAAGTGACTTATAATTTACTTAAGTGCAGTGTAAAATGGCTGTGAAATAACGTGGACGTTATTTCACTCAGGCTGCAGTGGCAGTCCTGTGTAAGAATTGTCTGAGCTCCCTATGGGTGTCAAAAGAAATGCTGCATCCCATAGGGATCTACTGGAACCCCATTTCCCTGGGTACCTAGGTACCATATACTAGGGAATTATAAGGGTGTTCCAGTGTGCCAATCAGAATTGGTAAAATTAGTCACTAGCCTGCAGTGACAATTTTAAAAGCAGAAAGAGCATAAACACTGAGGTTCTGGTTAGCAGAGCCTCAGTGATACAGTTAAGCACCACCCAGGGAACACATACAGGGCACACTATATGAGCACTGGGGTCCTAGTGATACAGGAAAAAACAAACATACATACAAGTAAAAACGGGGGTAACATGCCAGGCAAGATGGCACTTTCCTACACTAAGATAATAATTATTCTCAGCTCAATGAATAAATTATCCCCTTGCATATACTTTATTCTTCAAGGTAAGCCATAGCAAACAGTCAGTTTTATTGTTCATGACCTAACATAATGTTGCTATGTAAAATGTTAAATAAATATCTTGCTGCTTGCGCTTTTGGTTAATCTTTGTGTAGTAGGATTCTTATTTATCAATGTGTCCAATATAGGATTATTTTTCAAATATTCTAGGGCAAACCCCTAGTTTCATGTGTCAAGCCTCTTTTGGCAATAGTAAGTTACCATCTCCTGTATTATGCAGGAATTCCAAGAGTGTATTATAAGGACAATTACTTGGAAGGGGCCTTCAGGAGGCCTGGTAAAAAGTCTCTGAAAAAGATAGGCTTTATCATATATTGATATGTTTTAACAGGTGATGACTGAATATTTAGTGGACGGATATCCAATGAAGATAAATTATGATTTTCACAAGCAAGCACTTAAGCACAAATGTGAACAACATTTAATTATATTTGTAAAGGGTTTAATGAATTATATTAACTATATCATGATGAAATTATGTTCATGTAAATAATATTCATAATAGGCAAACTTATCTCTAGTTTCATGAGAAGGCTTTTCCTTGCTTACAAGAATTATAAGACAATTTCTATGTCTTTTAATATATTTCGGGTTTCATAATATGTCACACTTGGCACATTTTATTGCTGGTGCAATCAATTTCTCGTTGTGCACGTGAAGGTTTAATAGAGAAGGAGGTATTATGGTTTACGAATTGAAGCCAATAGCTAATCTTCAATACAATTGAAATTGAAGTGTGTTTTTGGTCAGATATGCCTTGATTTCAAATTATGAAAGGCCAATTAAATTGTGTTTTGATGTTTGATTCTGATTGTTTTGTAGGTTAAAGTAAATGGGTTGCCAAAATGTTGGTAATCCTAACATTATTATTTTATTCTCATTTAACATTTGCTACATTGAGCAAATCTCAGCTTAATCGAAGCATTTTGGATTTGATCTATTGGGTACTACATTTGTATAGGAGTTGATGCAGAGCAATTGCAAGTGCCCCCATCAATGATCGCTGAGGAATGAGTTGACGGAGCGCAGTCATGTATCGTTCCGTTCGGATTATGAGGCCATTTCATAAACCAGTCTCTCTTTCATAATAAATTAATAAATCAACAGCAGTCATTTCATCCTGCTATCCTTCTATTCACTGTGTGCTGTTGTAAAAGCACCATGAACAATACAATCAATACTTCTTCTTGACAACCTTGCCTAAACAGTATGTTCTCGTTTCTCTTCTCCTCTCTCTGCATCGTCTTTGTCTGTGGTCATCTAATCTCTGTTGCTGCTGTTTATTTTGTACCTTGAGGGAGCGTAGTTATGGCTGTGTCACTATGCCTCTCAAACATGATTGTGAAAGGGTGGCTATTTTTCTACATAACATGAAGGGACATCTTATTTAAATGATGCACTGCAATACAAACAAATAAAGTGCACAGTCAATGTAACGTTGTAAGCAGGCTACATATAACTATAGTGTTGATGTGTGTTATGTTATAATGTTTTGAAGTATTATTCTATTAAATCATTTTGTATTTCAATCATAGGGCAACGGATTCATTTAAACTGAAAGTACATTTGTTTTTCATTACCTTGACTAGAGTGAAGGCCACAATTATTTTTCTGTGCCTAACCTTTGCTTGTTTTTCTATGAACTTCTGGATCACTCAAGAGATAAGGAAATTTGTGAAAGGGCTACCAAATTGAAAGAAGTAACCTGGGATGATGGGCATACCATTTCTGAAATTTCTGAGAGTGCAAGGGTGTACAAGGTCAATGCAGAAGGCTTCGAAACCTTAATTGCCAATTCATTCAGATTTAGAGGCTTTGTGGATGTTGTAAAGACTCTGATGATGTTTTTGTAATGATGTAAGCCTCTTGAAGGGTTGAGATTAAGAGTGTTTTAGCTAGTGGAAGAGCCAGATTCCCCTTGTCCTTCACTGAGAGCTGCCCTTACTGGGATATATCCTTTAGGTTTAGATTCTCATGTGGCTTCATGCCACCACACCTCTGTTAACTAAAACTTCTACAGCAGTTCTGTTTGCTTACACTTTCCTTTAAACCTTTAGTATCAGAATAGTTAAGAACTCAGATTCAATGCTTCAGCAGGAGAATTTGATTTTAAAATTTAAACATCAGTCTTTGTTTTTGGTTTTCTGCATTATCACTATTGAGATACTTGTTTTTCGTACGCTTGTGAAGTTGAATAGTGTGCAACGCTTTAACTCACCTTTGGTGATTTTGTACATCTATACTACATTTTTGAGACTCATTTATGTAAGTTTGACTTAGAGTCTGTAATAAAGCCCTTTGAAAATTTAAGTTGGTCTCTGAGACTTAGGGACAGATATTTTAGAGCCCCTAGCACCTCCTTGCGCCACATTACCATCATTTTTGTTTATGCTCATGTGGCCCGACTAGGCCAAAATCGCTGTGCCAAATTTACAAAGTGGTGCAATATATACATTGAACTACTTTGTAATCCTTTGCATCATTTGTTTGATACTTAAAATGCCAGCTCAGAGCAGGCACTAAAAAGAGGCACACCATTGGTTACAATGGGCTTTGCAGGATTAGCGTCAACATGTTGACACTAGCTCCCTAACTACCACCATGGTAAGCAGTATCTTAGATACGGCGTACACAAGGTGGCATTAGGGGGCACTAAGGGGCGCAAGAAAAGTGGCTCTGCACTGGGTGCAGCACCACTTTTATCTGGATCTTATTGTGTGGCTCACTGAGTTATACTGTAACTGCTCTGATAAACTTGAAGCATGCTTTCCTCATCCTTCAGAACTGAGAAGAAAATATTTATCAGACCCCAGATTTAGAGACAGGGGCCAGTGCTGGCTCAACCTTATTCAGTGGAAGTTGCTAAATCTGTAGTTAACCTCCTCAAAGGTTTGTATTTCTTTCTTTCATTTATCTTTTTCATGCCTCCTTCCTCAAGCCTTGAATCTACCAACTCTTTTTTCCATCTCTTGCAGTTTTCCCTCTCTTTATCTCCCTCTCTCGCTCTCTCTTCTTTAGTAAGACATGCTGCTTCATATCTTGCTTCTGTCCATATGCCTCTCTCTTGTCCTGCCTGACTTTTCTCTCCCTTTACTGGTTGTCTGTCAGTCTCTCTATCTGTCTATATGTCTCTCTCTCTCTCTCTCTCTCTCTCTCTCTCTCTCTTTCTCTCTTTCTCTTTCTCTCAGGCCATCCTGCCACCAATCTCTTTCTCTGCATAGTGGCCAATATGATCCAACATGATTCTATTGCCCGCCTTTCAAAGTCCCTTTTTACTTTTCCTAAATCCAAATGTGTTTTTTGTTTACATTCTCAGGACTTCACTCTGCCCTCTTTCTATGTTCCCTATTTAGCCTTTTCTCCTGAATGCATTCACAGCTTAGCTCGGTCTCCTCTTCCTGTGACCCCAGTTTCTGTAATCTCCAGCTGCACTTTCTATCCTTTTCTGTCTCCAGGAAGAATTTGCAGTCATCTCTAAAAGATGGCAAAGAAGTGCCTTATGGAAAAATATAATAAGTAAATAAACATACATTAATACATGTGTCATCAGCAGTGCTATATCCACAAATTATTTCTATACTCCACCTCTCTATCTTACTCTGTATTTTCATCTTTCATACAGTAATCTTTATCCTTCTACCTTCTATAATTCTGAAAGCCTTAGTAATTCCCTCAATACATTCCCCATTTCCTCCCTTTCTGCCTCTCCAACTCTCTTTCTCTTTCTTATTCACGTTTTGTCCTTTGATCAGCAGGCTACTTTTCTCCCTCTCTCTGTTCATTGACGTTCTCAGATAAGCTTCTTTCTTTGCAGCCCCCGTCAGTAATTTTATGCTTCTCAGTCTCATCTGAGTTTCTGTTTATATTTTCTGACCTCTTCATCTCATTCTTTTTTTAACCCCCTTCTCTTTCCAGTCTATGCATCTTTTTCTTTTACTCTTCATATTCAGGGTAGTCCTGTTCCATCTTTACATAAAGAGTTTAGAACTGGCTTTCCTGTAGTCCAAATCTAACCCTCACCTATCTCTCAAATTTTAGTCCTCTACGTTTTTCTCTCTTTTTCTCTTTTTGTCTGCATTACCAGAGTTGAACTGTCTCAGCATTGGCTGTTGAAATCAGTCCTCTTTCATTCTCTTAACCTCTTCTTATCTCTCTCCTGCACTGTTTCTTTCACTCCTCTGTCTCTATGGACCAGGTTTATTTGTCATGTTTCATTTTTCAGTAGGATCTGTATATTATCTAGAGATAACTAAAATAATACCTGATAAAGGTGGTATCCTCTCATGGCACAATAATAAAGGAGAGAACTGGTGAACCCCACATAACATTTAATTTAGCTTGGTTTGTTGGCCTTCCTTACTCAAAAAAATGACACAAATCACTGTATACGACTGGTACCCCATAGAGTCATTTTTGATGCAGAGGACGAATAGATCATCCTGCTGGTACTTACAACCCTTGCTCTGTGCCAGGAATCAGAAAGGCAGCAGCTGTTCAATATTGGGCTCATTAGAGTGTAGATGGACAAGAAATCTAGGAAAGAAGGATAGAAATTTGGAGGATCTGGTGTCGACTATGGGAATGTGGGAGAGCAGGGCGTTGTGGTGCACTCTTTTTTAACTCCGTCCAAGATGGAATCCTCCTTTTGTAATTCAAATTCTGGGCATACAGCAATTCCAATGAAATATGGTGCCCACTAAAATAAATCTGCACATCTCCTTTATGTTGATGGTCATGATTAGCAGTGACAAACCAAGCCTGGTCCAGAAGCACACTGCTTGGCAAACTCTTTGGGTTAATGAGTTTTTGGTTCTTTTGTGCAATTCTCTACCCACTTCCTAACTTGCACACATTTGTTGTTTCCTTGCATATTTTCAGTTGGGTCAACGTGGCTCTGATTAGTCCTTGTTCTTTGGTGTTTGTGCTTTACTCCAGTTGCTATTTGTTTTCAGTGTACACCAATCTTCTTCACTTCCTCTGGGCCAGCAGGTTCCCATTTTTGTAGATTAGTAATATTGAAATGCCTTTTAATCTGGGATTATAGCTTTTTATTATTATTCAACTGGATCAACTTTATGTTGCCATCTCCTTGATGCTTTCCTAGGTCCTGGAGTGTCCTCTTTGGGGCTTTTGTAGTTTTCATTTCTTGTTGTGTTGTTTCCTTTGTCCCCCTGGCCATCTTTTTCTTAGTACATTGTTTATACCTACTGTAACCTTATGAAGTTATGGCTGCTTGCAAACTAGGGTTTATCCGCTGTGTACCCTTCCTCTCTCCCTAATTCCTGAAGCTTGGTCTGTCATGTTAAATACATAAAAAGAACAATCAGGACCAAGAGTCCCATGCGCTACAGCTGTTAGAATCCAGGATAGGTGTTTCATGCAGGAACTTTTGGTGCTCAATTGGTAATAATATTTTTCAGTATTTTAAGAATGATAAGCTGTCCTGCAATTCTTTTATAACTTCTGGTGCAAGCAGATTCCAGTTTGAATGAATTGAGAAGAGAAAAGATATATATCTGCATCAGAAGCCTTTGCATTAAACTGTCAGTCAGAAATATGCTAATAATGGGTGATGAAGTATGAGTGAAAAGTTCTGGGAACTGTTGAAAAAAACATTCAGGGGCAGTACACTAGTTTTAATAAGACACTTTTTGGTCCTGTGAAATACCCCCATCCCATCCCCCACAACTAACAACATAGGAGGAGCAGGTCTTGGTGATTTTGCATCCTGAGGGCCTCGCAGGAGTCGGTGGAGGAATGGACTCTGGTAAGTCAAAGCTTTACTAATATATCCCCCACCCTTCCTGCATGCCATAACATACTCCTACCCGTACCCTCACCCTCAGCACTCCACCAACTCACATATACCCCACTATCACAAACCACCCATCCCAACACCAAGCCCTGCATGCAACCCCAACTCATGGACACCCATCACTAAAGCATGCCCACTGCACATACCCATACAACCCCTTAAACCATCATCACCCAAGTCTCCACATAGGAATGCAAGCACAGGGGTACACCGGTCACCCACCCATTGCCGAATATGACACACACAGATGCAATAATTAAGCTTTTACACCCCTGCAGGACCACTACCCAACGTCACGAGACAGGAGGGTCCAGACATCTCCACCCCACCCACAGAAGAGGCCCACAGTGATGACAGCAGCTCTGTTCAACTGGATCCAGATGACCAGCCCGGACCATCGTGGGCCTCGGGACAGTCGGTTCCCCTCGCACAGGCACAGGCCAACACAGACCTTCCACCCTCTGGTAACACCAGCACAGCACCCACCCAGCGGGCCCATACCTCCGTACCCAGGACACGTCAATCAGCTGTGTGTCCACCACTACAGGGAACCCAGGATAACCCACCACCCCAATAACAACAGTGACCTGGGGGCAGTGGGCACACGGTCCAGGGGACGGAGGCCCAGGAACACAGGGGAACTGGGAGGGCTGCTGTGCGACAGGATGCAGACAGGCCAAGGGAACCAACTCTCCACGAGGCCCTCTCCTCCATCATGGGAGCATACCACCACTCCCAGGAAACGATGGCAACGGTCCTGGCCAAGTTTTAGGAGACCCAGCGCATGCAGGAGGAACAGTATCTGGGGTTCAGGGAGGAACTCAGAACCATCAGCTCCACCCTGGGCACCATCGTAGGGGTGCTGAAGGAAATATTAAACACCAGGAGGGACACTGGGGCACACCAAGGGGCCCCTGACACTAGCATGGACGATGAACTGCCCACCACCTCCGCCGGCGCTAGTGGACAGGAGGCACAGGACCACCACACCAGCACCCCACCCCCTGCAGATGGAGAACTACCCTGCAAGCGGTCCCTGAGATCCAGGAACAAGACAGAGCACGATGCCAGGACCCCCACCAAGAAATGAGACCACCCTGATTTTCAACTCACTGTCCCACTTTGTCACCCTGTCCATATTGGAACTGCCCCAGCTCCACTTCCTATGCCCATATGGGCAATGTACCTATGAGACAAATAGACTGGACTCTGCCAAGGACACTCCTCCGCCATCACCCCTCACCATTTAACTTCCCCCCTCCAATATTTTGCTTTAAAATAAACACACCTAAAGCACCAAGATCTGGAATCTGTCTGTGATTTTGAAATAGTGTATTTGCAATTACAGTGACAAAATGTCCAGGAATTAGTAATGTCAACATACCTATGTCACACAGCTCTAGTCCATGAGGAATCTAAGCAGATGACACACATTGGGACCCCCACCTGTGAAACCGTAAGGGAAAGTGACAACTCAGTGACCATACACTGGGTTAAATCGACAGACAGGATAGAGGTAGAAGTGTAAAAGTACATGTAGTAGGCACGAATGTATTCTCACCTGTGTTTCACTGGAAATATTGCTGGATGACTAAGTCCCTGTTGTCAATGCCTTCTTCCTCTGCTTCCTCCTCATCACTGTCCACAGGCTCCACAGCTGCCACAACACCGTCATCTGGACCATCCTCCTGCATAAAAGGCACCTGTCGTTGCAAAGCCAAATTATGAAGCATACAGCAGGCACGATGATCTGACACACCTTCTTTGGTGAGTAGAATAGGGATCCACCTGTCATATGGAGGCACCTGAACCTGGCCTTCAGGAGGCCTAAGGTGCGTTCGATCGCCCTCCCAGTCCGCCCATGGGCCTCATTGTAGCGTTCCTCTGCCCTGGTCCTGGGATTCCTCACTGGGGTCAGTAGCCATGACAGGTTGGGGTAACCAGAGTCCCCTAATAGCCACACCCGGTGCCTCTGTAGTAGACCCATCACATAAGGGATGCTGCTATTCCGCAGGATGTAGGCATCATGCACTGAGCCAGGGAACATGGCATTCACATGGGAGATGTACTGGTCTGCCAAACATACCATCTGTACATTCATGGAATGATAACTCTTTCGGTTTCTGTACACCTGTTCACTCCTGTGGGGGGGGGAACCAAAGCCACATGGGTCCCATCAATGGCACCTATGATGTTGGGGATATGTCCAAGGGCATAAAAGTCACCTTTCACTGTAGGCAAATCCTCCACCTTAGGGAAAACGATGTAGCTCCGCATGTGTTTCAGAAGGGCAGACAGCACTCTGGACAACACGTTGGAAAACATAGGCTGGGACATCCCTGATTCTATGGCCAATGTTGTTTGAAATGACCCACTTGCAAGGAAATGGAGCACTGACAGCACCTGCACTTGAGGGGGGATTCCTGTGGGATGGCGGATTGCTGACATCAGGTCTGGCTCCAACTGGCTACACAGTTCCTGGATTGTGGCACGGTCAAACCTGCAGGTGATGATCAAATGTCTTTCCTTCATTGTCGACAGGTCCACCAGCGGTCGGTACACCGGAGGATTCTGCCATCTCCTCACATGTCCCAGCGTGCGGTGCCTATGAAGGACAACAACGACCACAGAGTCAAACAACTCAGAGGTATGTACCCACAGACTACACAGAACACCAATCATACACAAAATGTGGCCTGTATGTGTGTTGAGAGTAGGCCTAGGTATGTGTGACGCAGTTGGTAACTATGCCATGTGGGCCCCTGAATTGGCGGCTGCCTCACCTCTAAAGCGGGACATTCGAATGTGAGGTAACTGCGCTGGCATTGTACACCGTCGCGGTAGGCGGTCCAAGACTGCGGCGCAATGCTGCATTGGTTAACATTGGACCCTATGGGTCCCAGGAGCCAATGACGATGTACGCTGGTGGTGATGGTACGCACCGCCGCGGACGTGACCACCATTTTCTAACTGTTTAATCACTCGATACCTGATCTTCGACAGGAGAGGACCTACACTGCGAGTGCTGCTGTGTCCTCGGTCTGGAAGAGACAATGGCTCGTGCGTCTCGGGAAAGGGCCCCTGCCTTCACTGCAGAGGAGTTGGAGAAGCTCGTCGAGGGGGTCCTCCCCCAGTACACGCTTCTCTACGGTCCTCCAGACCAACAGGTAAGTACACAGGGAGCATGTTGTATGGGCTATGGCTGTGTGGAGAGGGCTGGTTGTAAGAAGGAAGGGGGCAGAGTTCTGAGTGCATGAAAGACGGTGAATGCATGTGCCACATGGCAAGGGTAGGGATGGGGGCCACTCACTTTGACGGTGCAGTTGTTAATGACTTCTCTTCTTCCCCTGTACATTTCATGTAGGTCAGCTCCCACCAGAAGAAGGATATTTGGTGTGCTATCACCAAGGACGTCCGGACCCTGGGGGTCCACCACAGATGGAGCACCCACTGCCGGAAGAGATGAGAGGACATTCGCCGCTGGAGCAAGAAGACGGCGGAGGCTCAGCTGGGGATGGCCTCCCAACGTGGGAGGGGTGCCCGTCGAACCATGACCCCCGATGTTCCGGATCCTGGCGGTGGCCTAGCCTCAGTTGGATGGGCGCTTGAGGGCAACACAGCAGACACAAGGGGGTGAGTACACTATCATTCAGCTGACTTTGCGCGCAGTGAAGGTGTCTGGGTGGGGGAGGAGGGCTGTGGGTTCCCCTAGGCCAGGACGAGATCCGTAGGCTAAGCCCATTCGTGAGGCATGTCATCCATAGCCTTGTAGGCCATTTCCCAGGAATTGCACTGTAGAGGCCAACAGCGCGACGTAGTGCAGGGGGCTGCTGTGTCTGTATTGTCCGCCAACGGTAGCGGTAAGCCATGCACTCAACCTGTCTTTCCACTGTTCACCCCCCTTTTTTTGCGGTCTCCCTGTTCTTTTGTGCATTAGCATTATCAGGCGGAGGTAGAGTGGCACCGGAGCACTAGGGAGCTGCATCCCACATGGGCACGGAGGCCCACACTACGGACTCAGAATACACCAGTGGGACGGAGGGCGAGGGGAGCACCACGGCGGTCACAGGATCTGCAACCAGCGACACAGACTCGTCCTCCGATGGGAGCTCCCTTGTGGTGGTGGCAACATCTGTGCCCCCCACTACTACAGGTACAGCCACCACCCCCCCTACCAGCACCGCCCTCCCAGCAGCCCCTCAGCCTTCGGCCCGTGCCCGCTCACCCAGGAGGGTGGGCATCACCTTCGCCCCAGGCATCTCAGCCCCTGCCCCTGTCTCCTCTGCTGCCCTCAGTGAGGAGGCCATTGACCTCCTCAGGTACCTCACTGTTGGGCAGTCTACCATTTTGAAAGCCATCCAGGGTGTAGAAAGGGAGTTGCAACACACAAATGCATTCCTGGAGGGCATTCATTCTGGTCAGGCTGCCCTTCATCGAACCCTTCAAACTCTGGCCTCAGCACTGATGGCAGCCATTGTCCCTGTGTCTAGCCTCCCCCCACCAAATTCCTCCACCCAGACCCAATCCCCTGTACCTCTGCCTATCCCAAGCACACCATCAGACCAGCCTGCACACACCTCACCACACAAAGGAAGGTCGGGCAAACATAAGCACCACACATCCCACAGGCACTCACGCAAGCATCACACACATACAGACACACCAACATCCACTGCCTCCACTGTGTCCCCCTCCTCGTCGTCTCCCTCCTCCCTCCCAGTCTTGTCTACACACACACCTGCATGCACTACCACTACAGCCACTACGTCCCGCACCAGCACACCCACCACCACACCCCGCTCATGTGCACTCACCACTCCCACTACCATTTACATGTCCCCTGTGTCCTCTCCCAGTGTGTCTGTGACGCCCCCTTCGAAGATACACAAACGCAGGCACACAACCACCCAACAGCCATCCACGTCACGACAGCCTCCAGCGCATGCACCTGCACCCAAATCCACAAAACGTACACCTCCTACAACCACCACCTCTTCCTCCACTCCCAAACCCCCTCCAGCTACCCGTCCCAGTGTGTCCAAAAAACTTTTCCTGTCCACCCTTAACCTATTTCCCACCACCCCCCCTCCAACTCATAGGTCCCGTACTAGCACCTCAGCCAAAAAATCTCCAGGACCAGTGGTGCCTGTTGTTACAGGTATGTGGAGTGCACCGGCCACCAGGGCAGCCAGTGTGGCACGGAGCCACAGCACAGCCAGTTCCCCCCCTGTGAAGCAGCAGAAGTTGGACAGTGCCCGGTGGGAGAGGGGGAAGACTCCAGCCAGCCAAGCCGCTCACAGGGGTCCCGGGGGGAGTGTGGACTCAGCTGTGACTCCTCCCAAGGTGGGGAAGGGGCAGACGAAACCTTCAAAGTCTCGGAGGAGCAGCACAGCAGAGAAGACCGCCATCATCCCCGCCGGCCAAGAGGCCACCGCCAGCCCCATCGTCACTGCCCAGGAGGAGGCCACCGCCAGCCCCATCGTCACTGCCCAGGAGGAGGCCACCGCCAGCCCCATCGTCATTGCCCAGGAAGAGGCCACTGCCAGCCCCATGGTCACTGCCCAGGAAGAGACCACCGCCAGCCCCATCGTCACTGCCCAGGAAGAGGCCACCGCCAGCCCCATCGTCACCACCGAGGAGGGCCCCGCAAGCCACAGCCCAGCTGACCCTTGAAGGACCGCCAGCCACAGGCCAGCTGGGCAATGACGGACCGCCATGGCAAGCACCGCTGAACGGGGCAAGGACTGCTGAACAGGGCAAAGACTGCCATGGCAAGCACTGCTGAACAGGGCAAGCACCGCTGAACAGGGCAAGGACTGCTGAACAGGGCAAAGACCGCCATGGCAAGCACCGCTGAACAGGTCAGAAACTGCCAACTCATGCACCGCTGAACAGGGCAAGCACCGCTGAACGGGGCAAGGACTGCTGAACAGGGCAAAGACCGCCATGGCAAGCACCGCTGAACAGGGCAAGCACCGCTGAACAGGTCAGAAACTGCCAACTCAAGCACCGCTGAACAGGGCAAGCACCGCTGAACGGGGCAAGGACCGCTGAACAGGGCAAAGACCGCCATGGCAAGCACCGCTGAACAGGGCAAGCACCGCTGAACAGGTCAGAAACTGCCAACTCAAGCACCGCTGAACAGGGCAAGCACCGCTGAACGGGGCAAAGACCGCTGAACAGGGCAAAGACCGCCATGGCAAGCACCGCTGAACAGGGCAAGCACCGCTGAACAGGTCAGAAACTGCCAACTCAAGCACCGCTGAACAGGGCAAGCACCGCTGAACGGTGCAAGGACCGCTGAACAGGGCAAAGACCACCATGGCAAGCACCGCTGAACAGGGCAAGCACCGCTGAACAGGTCAGAAACTGCCAACTCAAGGACCGCTGAACAGGGCAAGCACCGCTGAACAGGGCAAGGACCGCTGAACGGGGCAAAGACCGCCATGGAAAACACCGCTAGCCCATTTGTGGCAGGGGCAGTGACGCAACTGGGACCGTCACGGATTGAGTGCGGCCCTCCGAACCAGTGGAGACATGCATCCACTCCATCTGTCCTGCACAGGATGAAGCACTCTGGGCACCAGTCCCCCTCCAGAACCAGTGGAGACATGCATCCACTCCGTCTGTCCTGCACAGGATGAAGCACTCTGGGCACCAGTCCCCCTCCAGAACCAGTGGAGACATGCATCCACTCCGTCTGTCCTACACAGGATGAAGCACTCTGGGCACCAGTCCCCCTCCAGAACCAGTGGAGACTGTCATCCACTTGAGAGACTGTGGCTTTGCACTCCCCAGGATGCAGCAGTGGGCAAACCACCCACTGTAGAGACTTGTGAGACTGTGGCTTTGTACTCCCCAGGATGGTACAGTGGGCAAACCAACCACTGTAGAGACTTGAGAGACTGTGGCTTTGCACTACCCAGGATTGTACAGTGGACAAACCAACCACTGTAGAGACTTGTCAGACTGTGGCTTTGCACTCCCCAGCAAACCAACCACTGTAGAGACTTGAGAGACTGTGGCTTTGCACTCCCCAGGATGGTACAGTGGGCAAACCACCCACTGTAGAGACTTGAGAGACTGTGGCTTTGCACACCCCAGGATTGATCAATGGACATGGAGCCCACTCGTGGATCTGGCGTTGTGCACTCATCCAGCTGAGGTGCCCCCCCTTCCCTTCCCCCTGAGGTGCCTTTTGTATTTCTATCTGATGCCCCAGCAGTGTTCTCTCCGTCATGTTCAGGTATCTTGTGTGGGCCTCGCCCATGCATTTTGGGCCCAGTGGTCTACGGACTATGAATGATGCAAAACCTGCACTAATAATCGTGGTGTGTATTTTGTTTATATATATATATATATATATATATAAATATATATATATATATATATATATATATATATTATTTTTTTTGCTTACTGATTTTTGATATATTACAATAGTTACACTAATTTCCTTTTGTCTTTGCATTCTTCCGGGGGGGTTGAGTGGTGTTACTGTAATGTATAGATAAGCATTTGTGTGTGTGTTGTAGTGGTTGAGGGTCGGGGTGGGGGTTGGGTTGTTGAGTGTGTGTGTCCCAGTTTTTTGCCTCCCCTATGTCATAGGTGCAGTACTCACCGTGCTCTTCGCCGCTGGCGTTGGTGATCCTCGTAGAAGAGCAGGAAGACTAGCGCTGGAAGAATTTGAAGTTCCAGCTACATGCTGTCCTCCTTCCTCGTGGAGTGAGTAGAGGTGAGCGTTTTTCATTCAAAATGCCTGTTTCCGCCGTGTTTTTATCCGCGTTGTATCCGCCCCGGAAAAGGTGGCGGATTGGCCTGTCATAATAGTGTGGGCGGTACATTGTCTCCCGCCTGTCTGTTGGCGGTGACCGCCAAGCTGTTGGTCTGTACCGCCATGGCGGTCTGAGTGTTAAAGTGGCTGTCTTTGTTGCCCGTTTCTGCCACGGTCGTAATAGCGAAATTTTCACCGCCGGCCTGTTGGCGGTCTTACCGCCACTTTATCACCGTCCACCAGGGTTGTAATGACCACCTTAGTGTTGTAGCATCAATTAGAGATATCAGCCTTGGCAATTGGTTGAATATACCTGCTGTATGGGGTATTTGAAATAGTGTTCCAGATCTTTTGTGATTGGGTAATTAGAGCTGACCTATATTGTGCCTTATTTTCTGTGCTTTTTACTTTATTGTGCCTTATTTCCTTTGCTTGTACTTCATCTGTGCTGTTTTTTGCCCCTTGTGCTCTGTGCCCCTTGTGCTCCTTTTTCGGCTCTCCTGAGCCGTTTCTGTCTCTCTGCCTCCCGCCGCTATGTCCCTGTGGCCCGCCCCCTCGTGCTCTCATTCGCTCTTCCCTCCCGCCTCCCAGCTGCTCCTCTGTCTCACCTCCCCTTCTTAGTGCCGGAGGCGCACCAGAGGCAAGCCCGTCTGTGCCTGTCCGTGCCTGGACCGCACCCAGCACCAGTCCCCCTGGGTCACTGGGCCCCCGCACCACCAGATGCCACTACACAGCCAGTGACCCCCACACCCACAATCCTGGACGCTCCTCCGTCTGCTTCCAGTAAACTCCGAAGCACACCAAGGGACCCTTCACCTGCAGAGCCTGCAGCTTCACCTGCACCCTAACTACAAGCACCGCAACAGACCCGCCTACAACCACCTCATCTGCATTCTTCTCAACACCCGCTCCGTGCACAAACATGCAATCAAACTCTGGGACCTACTGACCTCATCATCACCTGACGTTGCATTCCTCACCGAAACCTGGATGAACTTGGCCTCGGAACCCGACATAGCCATAGCCATCCCTGAAGGATACAAAATCACAAGAAGAGAATGCACTAACAAGCCAGGAGGAGGAATCGCCATTGTACACAAAAGCACCCTCAGAGTCTCAACCAGCACCCACGACACCCTAAACCCCGCCGAGCACCTCCATTTCATAATTCACGTCAATGCCAATACCACCCTCAGAGGAACACTGGACTACAGACCCCTGGGCCCCCGTCCTCACTTCTGCGACGCCATTGCTGACATCATCAGCGCCCAAGCCCTCGCCTCAGCAGACTACGTCCTCCTCGGCGAACCGAAATTTCACTTAGAAAACACCAATGATATCAACACAACCAACCTCGTCACCCACTCACACCGCAGGCCACACACTCGATCCCATCTTCTCAGCCAGCAGCCACATCTCCTTCAGCCACACCACCGAACTCCACTGGACCGACCATCGCTGCATCCATTTCTCCTTCCAGAAGCCAGTAATTCACCACCACCCTACACAACCCCCCCGCCGCTACTGGAGCAAAGTCTCAACAGAACAGCTGGTCTCCAGCCTCGCCCAGGCCCCACCTCCTGGGACCCCCGACACCAACACAGCCGCCGCCAACCTGCATCAATGGATGGATGACTGCGCCAACACCCTCTCGCTGCTCAAACAACCCTTAGACTCCCACTACAGCACCAAACCTAGCTGGTTCACCCCCGATCTACAGGCCTCCAAACTGGAATGCCAAAGAATGGAGAAAACCTGGTGCCTAGAACCTACCGAATCCAACCACATCACCCTCAGGATTGCCATCCGCAAACATCACCAGCTGATCCGCACCACCAAAACAACCTACTACCTAAGCCGCATAAACATCAATGCTCACAACAGCAAAGAGCTCTTCGGCATCATCTAATAGCTCTCCAACCCCAGACCCTGCTCCAATGACCCCCCGCCATCTCATGAGCTCTGCAACTCCCTCACCACCTATTTCCGTTGAAAGATCGAAGACATCCACAACAGTTTCAACCCCCAGACCTACCAGCCAACCACAGACACCCACGACCCCAATGCACCAAGCAACACCAACCTTCTATGCACCTGGACCCATGTCAACAATGAAGACACCGTCAACACAATGGTCTCCATCCACTCCGGCTCCCCCTCGGACATTTGCCCACACCATATCTTCAATAGAGCCAGCAATATCATCGCCCCCCACCTCTGTGCCATCATCAACAGCTCCTTTGAGACAGCCACCTTCCCGGGGAGCTGGAAACACGCGGATGTCAAAGCCCTGTTGAAGAAACCCAAGGCGGACCCAAATGACCCCAAGAATTACCGGCCCACCTCCCTCCTCCCCTTCCCAGCAAAGGTCATCGAGAAAATCGTGAGCAGCCAACTAACCCGCTTCCTGGAAGACAACAAGGCACTCAACACCTCCCAATCTGGATTCCGCAAAAACCACAGCACTGAGACCGCACTCATCGCTGCTATGGATGACATCAGGACCATGCTCGACGAAGGCGAAACGGCAGCGCTCATCCTCCTGGACCTCTCTGCAGCCTTCGACACCGTTTGTCACCACACCCTTCGTACATGCCTCCACAATGCTGGGATCCGTGGCAAGGCTCTCAACTGGATCTCTTCATTCCTCTCCGACAGAACCCAGAGAGTCTGCCTTCCGCCTGTTCTGTCGAAGCCTCCATGACCATCTGTGGCGTCCCCCAAGGATGCTCCCTCACGTCTTCAACGTCTTCATGGCCCCACCCACCAACATCGCATGAACCCACCACATCAACATAGTATCCTACGCAGATGACACCCAGCTGATCCTCTCCCTCACGAAAGACCCTACAACCGCTAAAAACAACCTCCACAATGGACTTCACACCATCGCCAACTGGATGGAATCAAGCCGCCTGAATTTAAACACTGACATATCAGAGATCCTCATCTTCGGCACTGACCTCTCAGCTTGGAACGACTCCTGGTGGCCTACCTCCCTAGGAACCGCACCCACACCCACCACTCAACCATGCAACCTAGGATTCATCCTGGACTCAGCACTCAGCATGACTCAGCAGGTCAACGCAATCTCCTCTTCCTGCCACAACACCCTTTGCATGTTCTGCAAGATTTTCAAATGGATTCCCGTTGAAACCAGAAAAACAGTCACTCATGCTCTTGTCAGCAGCCGACTACGGAAACGCACTCTACGTGGGAACTACGGCTAAACTCCAAATAAAAATGCAATGAATCCCAAACGCATCTGCCCGCCTAATTCTTGACGTCCCACGCTGCAACCACATCTCAGGCCACCTCAGAGACCTACACTGGCTACCCGTAACGAAGAGGATCACCTTCAAACTCCTCACCCATGTACACAAAGCCCTCCACTACACTGGTCCGACCTACCTCAACGACAGACTCACCTTCCACACTCCCACCCGCCATCTCCACTCTGTCAGCCTCGCCCTCGCCTCCATCCTCCGCATCTGCCACACCACTGCTGGAGAAAGATCCTTCTCTCACCTCGCCGCCAAGACCTGGAACTCCCTACCACTCCACCTATGCCAGACCCAGGACCTACTGACATTCAGGAAACACCTCAAAACATGGCTATTTGATCACTAGCTCCCCCCCTCCAGCGCCTTGAGACCCTGACGGGTGAGTAGCACGCTTTATAAATCTCTTGATTGATTGATTGGGTATTGAGCAAATAGTTGATAAAGTTACAGAGGCAAAGTATGCTGGTGGTGAGCAGGGACTTTAGTTAAATATTTGGTTCACAGAGTAACCTCACCAACTCAAATCAGAAGTCCCCGCTGTTAATTGAGCTAGTCCAGCAGAACTTTGCCATAAGTTAGAAATGATCAGCAGCTGCAAATCAAATCAAATAATTCATCACAGTTTCAATTTCAATCTTTTGGGAGTTAATCACAAGAGTTGGTGCAAGTTTCAAAGCATTATTTAGCCATTTTTAGTAAGTAAATCTTTATTGATTAGCAGCAAAATTGACCAGCGCCAAAAATAACCAATCAATTGATAATCAATATAAACAGTTAACATCAGAATATGTGCATAAAGTACATTCCATAAATAAAATGTCCCTATTCTAAGCTATGGAGAAGGAGATAGAAGAATTAGTCAGAACCCATAAAGAGCTCTAAATCAAGAGTAGGGCATGACACATTTAGCATGAAGGCCCATATTTATACTTTTTGACGCAAAACTGCGCTAACGCAGTTTTGCGTCAAAAAAATTAGCGACGGCTAACGCCATTCTGAAGCGCCATGCGGGTGCCGTATTTATTGAATGATGTTAGCCGGCATTAGCCGCCGTCGCCGTCTGGTGTGCGTTAAAAAAAACGACGTACACCAGGCAGCGCCTGCGTAGGGGGAAATGGGGCTTGGGCGTCAAGAAATGGGACAAGTCAGGTTGAGGCAATTTTTTCGCCTCAACCCGATTTGCGCCATTTTGTTTTCACTCCCAACCCCCATAGAAATGACTCCTGTCTTAGCAAAGACAGGAGTCATGCCCCCTTGCCCAATGGCCATGCCCAGGGGACTTCTGTCCCCTGGGCATGGTCATTGGGCATAGTGGCATGTAGAGGGGCACAAATCAGGCCCCCCTATGCAACAATTTTTTTTTTTTTTAATCTTACCTGAACTTACCTTAATGTCCCTGGGATGGGTCCCTCCAGCCTTGGGTGTCCTCCTGGGGTGGGCAAGGGTGACAGGGGGTGTCCCTGGGGGCATGGGAGGGCACCTCTGGGCTCCTTCAGAGCCCACAGGTCCTTTAATGCCTGCCTTTTGCAGGCGCTAAAAAACGGCGCAAAAGCGGCCGTACGTCATTTTTTTGGGCCCGCCCACTCCCGGGCGTGAATTTTGCCCGGGAGTATAAATCCGACGCACATGCCTCGGAGTCGATTTTTTAGACGGGAACGCCTACCTTGCATATAATTAACGCAAAGTAGGTGTCCACGCTAAAAAATGACGCTAACTCCATGGACTTTGGCGCTAGACGCGTCTAACGCCAAAGTATAAATATGGAGTTAGTTTTGCGTCGGAATTGCATCAAAAAAAACGACGCAATTCCGGCGCAAAACGGAGTATAAATATGCCCCCAAATCTCAATTATTAATCAAGGCAGAACTTCACATAGAGAGAGGTTCCAGACACTCGGTAGAGTCTCAGGGCAGCATACAGTAGATTCAGGCAGAGAAAATGAAAGGGTCTATCTGAATGAATTGAGAAGTGTAAACAAGGGCTCTGCAGAAAAGTCTTGAGCGTGTCGAGAGAGTCTGCCTATTCCAGAAACATGCATATATATATAGGGTTTCATATCAGTATTTGAAAAAAGTTGTTTCCATCTTTAGTCAGCTCATCTAATCAGCTTGTGATGTCTTCATGGGAACAGGAAAGCTTCTGTCCTCTAAGCAGTCAAAAGACAATAACGTACAGATATTAACATTCAAATGAAACATTATGTCAAACATTTAGTAGAAACCCAGGAGAGTTCCCACCATTAGCTTACCATAATATAAGTACAGTTCATGGTTAGGGCTTTATATTACACCATTAGATCATAAGTTTTTATTCTGTTCTAGCTAACATGACTATTATTTACACAGGAACATTCTGCGGAAATTAAAAGAAACATTTTCATATATTATCATTTTCTATGAAAAACAAGCCCATGGGAAAGTCAAAATCTAACAATTTCTATTCAGTATTTTTTTTCTCAGCACATTTGCATCATTGAAAGTTTAACATTTCACATTCCTGACCTAGGTCAGTTTCAGTAAAAAGACAAATGCAGCCTGCAGCTATTCAAACTAAATACATGTAAATGTGAAAGTCTGTGTTAGCCACTAATAAGGCTCCAGAGGTACAAGTTGCCAGCTTGTCCACTATGTTGAAGGTTTCTAGTCTTTTCATCATTTAATGTTACTCCTACTGCTGGAATAATTGCTCCAAATATGTCTCCCACTCATTGTGTTCCTTCACTAATGTTCCTTGTGTATCTGTTTACAGGTGTCATTATCAAAGTATCTAAACCTCGTATAATATATCTTTGAAAAACGCAAACCTAAAAAACAAATAACCTCCCAACCAGCAGGTAAATTAAATATGCACCCTGCCCACAGGTAAAGTAAACTCCAGGTATAGTTCGATTTACCAAGAACCTCCTAATAGTTCAAATGTGTGCTCACAATTACTACTCCCCACAGGTCTCTTTCTAAGTTGATTTCGTCTTCCAAATGTGCATACTTTCCCCTTATGTCTCCTCTCTAATTTTACATTTGAATGAAACATTTTTTTTCTGTGTTGACCTTCTTCCTTTTTCTAAACAATGTTCAAAAAATCCTCAATCTGATTGGTACTGTGTGCAAAGTGTGTTCTCCTTTCCTGATAAAAGTTTTCTCTAGTGGACTCGTCAAGCAAGTTAGATTTGTTTTATAATCCTTAACAATGTCTATAGGATTGAAAGGTCTAATAATCTTTATTCAATCTCACAACAGTGGATCATAAAAGATACAGCATTAAAAAAAACAGGGAATAAAAGTAAAACCACAAATTCATCCAAATATTTTAACAATTATAAATACAGCTTACAAACATTTAAAAAAATAAGGATTGAACCCTCTTGAACAACATTAAAAATACAGGTGCGCGTTTCCTCATTTTTAAATAAAAGCCATCATATAAAAGTATAAAAACCTTGTAAAAAAATATGAAGAGCACTAAAAGCATACCTATTAAAACCATATAGAAATAGGGGATCAAGGACATATTATGTCCCTAAAATATCAGAGATTTTCAAAGTCTGATTGCACTTTTCAAGAAGGAAACAACTGTGGCTCATGCATCAAAATCTGCTAGCTGCTGCACAAAAATCAGAGCTAATGTGTATTTGCTGAACTTTCTGTTCCATAGCAAGGGCAATAAAAATCGTCTGATGAGGGGGGGATAGTATGTACAAAAGAAAAACAAATGCAAAAGGTTCTCAGGGGACTGCTCATCACACCAGCAAACACAAATATCAGAAAGGGCAAATTGCCCTTGCAGGAAATATAATAACCATCTAATAGATCCTAATCTAAATTGAGTCAATCACATTTGTTCCCACCTGCCCTGAACTAAAACCTAGTAGCGAGCCACCCCCTCAGCCATCTGAAGCATACAATATTTTCTCACAGTTCGCTTCATCACTTCTTTTTCTTCCCTCTGAGCTTGCCAATGCAAAAGGAAACAATCTGTTATCCCAGCAATGACCTTTTTAAAAATGCTTTCTGTTTTTTCCAAATATGGGGCAGCCCAGAGCCCGTATTGTCTCTCTTATATATTGAAGCCAAGTCGAAGGTTGCGGGAGAGACAGTCAAGGATAATTGCCTGATTTAGGTCATCTTCTTTGTTCAACCATAGCGAACACGATAGTGACCGGGGAACAAGATTTTTACATCTTCCACTTGATCTAGGCCTAATTCTAGATGGGAGGCAAAATGTGAGGTGGTCAGAGGAACCCATAAAGTGTGCCTGCAAAATCTATTTTCCTCTACTTGGATACTACTTACATCTACCTTTTCTCCTATACAGAAAGCGATCTAGCCTAGTCCTGATAATGGATGTCCATGTTCATGCATCATCGAACACCAGCCCTAAGTAGAGGTAGTGACTTACTTTCTCAGCTATACTTCCCTCTATGTACAGAGTGCAGGTTTGGGTGAACTTCTGACCACACACCATGATAAACATTTTAGAAAATTAGTCTCCAGGTCAAGTTTTTTCATGAACCTCACAAAGTGGGTGATCACCCGCCTAAGGTCATTTGCTGTCCTAGCCAGAAGTAC
Organism: Pleurodeles waltl; assembly: GCF_031143425.1. Lineage (NCBI taxonomy): Eukaryota > Metazoa > Chordata > Amphibia > Caudata > Salamandridae > Pleurodeles > Pleurodeles waltl. The sequence continues at coordinate 122,889,348 of NC_090439.1, forward strand.
TAAATCATCCACATACAATTGAGCATGCATTGCTTTATTATCAATACGCAGACCATCTGCCCCAGCCTCAAGCAAAACCCTCTCTAGATCATAAATGTGCAAGAGGAATAATATCAGGGCTAACAAGTAGCCTTGCCGCACAACATGATTAACCTTAAATGAGTTTGTACACTCCCCCAGGGTATCAAACATTACTGAGGCTGAAAGGTCCTAGTGTAAGTGTCTTAAGAAGGAAACCAAGCTTGCCTCACAACCAAGGGAAAATAAAATGTCCCACAGTTTTGATCTATTAACACAATCGAAGGAACACGCTAATTGCATGATTGTCAAGTGGGCACAGCTGCCCTTTGTAAATTTAAACATAGTGACAAGGAGGTGTAAGTTTAGACAGTGATCTACAGTGCTGAGGCCCTTCCTAAACCCATAAACCCATAATGCGCTGGAGATGGAACACTGCTCTCAGTTATCCAAAAAAGGAGAGGATCAAAAATAAGTCTCTCGTCTGGTCCAGGAGCTTTCTGGTAGGGACTGTTGTGAATGGCTTTTGAAACCTCTTCAATAGAGAAATAAATGTTCAAAGGTAACGGGCAATATTCCAGCCCCACTTCAGGGTTTGCAGAATTGGAGAGGTACATTTTTGAGAAATGATCTATCCAGGCATAAGAACCAATTTGGATACTGACTGTACCAGGAGGGAACTGAGGTGCAAGACCAGCTCAGACAACCCTCAGAAATACCTGTGGATCTATATTTTGGCAAACATTTACAAAGTTTTCCTTTTTCTTATCCTTGAGTTCTCGCTTCCTTATTTTACCACTAGGTTGTTAGCTTTCCTACAGGCAGATATTACATCCTGATTCCTAGGGTTTAGCTTCAGGACCTTATGTAGCCTATCATTTGCTAATCTACAATCTTTAAGAAACCATAACTTGTTACAAGATTGATGTCTCCCAATGGGCCTAGTCAGCACATCTTTTATGCGGGATGCCAATTCACTAAAACTGCTTAATATAGCACTTGACCCTGCCACTTCTGTGAGACAGCTGTTTACTAAATCCTCACAATCATTAGGAATCTGGTTATTTACTGAATTAAGGCCAGCAGAATGCCACACCCACCAATGTTCTACATCTTTGGGAAATAGTACCTGACAACTTCTGCTATGACTCTCTGGGCCATTATGAGCAAAAATTGATTTGGAGGACTAGGGGTTGTGATCGCTATAAACAGTTGGAAGAACTCCCATCACTTGTTGGTGGGTACAAATTCTTTGAAATAAAAAGATAATCAGTAATTAAACCATAACCCCTGCCAATAGATGTTTTCAAGTGAGGGGCCTCAGATTGCACTTTCTAGAACATGAGATACCACAAATGTATGCAAAAGATACCCTCTAACATCCATGTCATCCTGACTTAATTTATCTGAACAGGGATCAAAAGTTAGGGGAAAAAATGGCATACTGCCTACTTTAAGATTAAAATTGCTAGATAAGAGAAGATTTAGCACTTTATCCAAACTTAGGGGGTCATTACAACATTGGCGGTATAAGGCACTTACCGCCGTGCAGAAGACCGCCAATACACCGTCGCGGCCGCGGTAGACCGCCACAGCTATTATGACACACATCACGGAATCCGCCGAAATTCAGACACCCACACAATACTGCCACACCAAAAGTCAGCGATAAACATGCGGAAACAAATCCTCCACCTCCATGCCAACAGAAACACGCCCATGCTATTACGACCCACGAATCCACGCAGCGGTCTTTCAACCGCGGTATTCCATTGGCGGTACACACCGCTGCGCTCAAAATACACACACAGCTCCAAAACACCGCCACATTGGACAATTCCAAATACACACACCTGATACACATACAAACAACACTCGCACACACCCAACACAATATAAAACACACACCCACATCACCCACAAACCCCTACGACCCAAAATTAGAGAGAAGGCCAGAGAGAGACAGCACAGAATAGAGAACCCCATCACACAGAGGCACACTACACCATCACCCACACAACATCCACGCACAAAACACCACATACCACTACACTCACCACACTCATCACCACATACACCACCTCACACATCACACACACCACCCCATGGCACGCCAAAGACACCCCGGCTTTTCCGGAGAGGAGCTCAGGGTCATGGTGGAGGAAATCCTACGGGTAGAGCCACAGCTATTTGGCTCAAAGGTACAGCACACATCCATAGCCAAGAAGATGGAGCTATGGCAAAGAATAGTCGACAGGGTCAACGCTGTGGGACAGCATCCAAGAAATAGGGAGGACATCAGGAAGAGGTGGAATGACCTACGGGGGAAGATGCGTTCCACGGTATCCAGGCACCACATCGCGGTTCAGCGGACTGGCAGCGGACCCCCACCTCCTCCCCCACAACTAACAACATGGGAGGAGCAAGTCTTGTCCATCTTGCATCCTGAGGGCCTCGCAGGAGTCGTTGGAGGAACGGACACTGGTAAGTCAAATCTTAACTATCATATCCCCCACCTTACCTGCATGCTATCACACACCCCCACCCTCACACCCTCCCCTATCACCCTAACTCCTCACTAATGTACCCATAACACCAACCACCCATCCCAACCCCAAGACCTGAATGACACAACTAAGCATGGATACCCATCACTAAAGCATGTCCACTGCACATACACAGAACACCCGCCAACCATCAGCACACAAGCCCCCACACAGGAATGCCTGCACTGGTGTACACGCACACCCAACCATTGCACACCATGAAACAAACACATGCAATAATCATGTACTTATACCCCCGCAGGAACCCGAAGGAACGTCACCACACCAGAGGGTCCAGACAACACCACTCCACCCCCAGAAGAGGCCCACAGTGACGAGAGCAGCTCTGCCCTACTGGATCTTGATGACCAGCCCGGACCATCGTGGGCTTCAGGACAGTCGGTTCCCCTTGCCCAGCCCAACATCGAACTTCCACCCTCTGGTAACACCAGCACAGCACCCACCCAGCGGGCCCATACCTCCCTACCCAGGACAGGTCAATCAGCGGTGTGTCCACCACTACAGGGCACCCAGGCTAACCCAACACCCCAACAACAACAGGGACCTGGGGGCAGTGGTAGTTGGTACATGGTCCAGGGGACGGAGGCACAGGAACACAGGGGAACTGGGAGGGCTGCTGTGCGACAGAGGGAGGACAGGCCAAGGGAACCTACTCTCAACGAGGCCCTCTCCTCCATCATGGGAGCATACCACCACTCCCAGGAGACGATGGCAACGGTCCTGGAGAAGTTGCAGGAGACCCTGCGTCTGCAGGAGGAGCAGTATTTGGGGTTCAGGGAGGAGCTCAGGACCATCGGCTCCGCCCTGGGCACCATTGTAGGGGTGCTGACGGACATTCAAAAGAACTTGAGGGACACCGTGGCACTCCAAGTGGCCCCTGACACTAGCCAGGACAATGAAATGCCCACCACCTCCGCCGGCGCTAGTGGACAGGACGCCCCGCCACAGGACCAACACACCAGCACCCCACCCCCTGCAGACGGACAACCACCACGAAAGCGGTCCCTGAGATCTAGGAACAGGACAGAGCAACATGGCAAGACCCCCGCCAGGAAATAAGACCACCCTGATTGTCCCCCCACTGTACCACTTTGTTACCCTGTCCAAATCGGAACTGCCCCAGCTCCACTTCCAATGGCCAGATGTGCAATGTACCTGTGAGACTAATCGACTGGACTTTGCCATGGACATTCTTCCACCATAACCCGTCCCCATTTCACAACCCCCCTTCATTGTTATGCACTTAAATAAACACCCTTGAAACACTAATAAAACTGGAGTCAGTCAATGATTTTGAACTTTGTATTGTCAATTACAGTGTAAAAAATGGTTACCCATTGGAAGGCCAACATACCAATGTCATACATCACAAGCCTTTCAAGGGTGCAAGCTGTTGACACGTAGGTTACCACATTTGTGAAACTGAAATGGAAGGGGACAACTCAGTTAACAAATAGTGAGTGAAATGTAGGTACAGGATAGAGGTAGATGTGTGAAAGTTAATGTTATGTTAAACCTGAAAATGTACTCACCTGTGTCTCACTGGAAATATTGCTGTATGACTGACTCCCTGTTGTCGTTTTCTTCTTCATCAGCTTCATCCTCATCACTGTCCACAGGCTCCACAGGCTCCACCGCTGCTACAACACCGTCATCTGGATCATCCTCCTGCAGAAAAGGCACCTGGTGTCGCAATGCCAAATTATGGAGCATGGAGCAGGCGATGATGATGTCGCACACCTTCTTCGGTGAGTAGAATAGGGACCCATCTGTCATATGGAGGCACCTGAACCTCGCCTTCAGGAGGCCGAAGGTGCGTTCAATCACCCTCCTAGTCCGCCCATGGGCATCATTGTACCGTTCCTCTGCCCTGGTCCTGGGATTCCTCACTGGGGTCAATAGCCAGGACAGGTTGGGGTAACCAGAGTCCCCCAATAGCCATACACGGTGCCTCTGGAGTTGACCCATCATATCAGGGATGCTGCTATTCCGCAGGATGTAGGCGTCATGCACTGAGCCAGGGAACATAGCATTTACCTGCAAGATATACTGGTCTGCCAAACAGACCATCTGGACATTCATCGAATGATAACTCTTCCTGTTCCTGTAGACCTGTTCACTCCTGCGGGGGGACCAGAGCTACATGGGTCCCATCAATGGCACCTATGACGTTGGGGATATGTCCAAGGGCATAGAAGTCACCTTTCACTGTAGGTAAATCCTCCACCTGAGGGAATATGATGTATCTCCTTACGTGTTTCAGCAGGGCAGACAACACTCTGGACAACACGTTGGAAAACATAGGCTGGGACATCCCTGATGCCATGGCCACAGTAGTCTGAAATGACCCACTTGCAATGAAATGGAGCACTGACAGCACCTGCACGTCAGGGGGGATTCCAGTCGGATGGCGGATCGGTGACATCAGGTCTGGCTCCAACTGGGTACATAGTTCCTGGATAGTGGCACGGTCAAACTGGTAGGTGACGATGACATGTCTTTCTTCCATTGTCAACAGGTCCACCAGCGGTGGGTACACTGGAGGATTCCGCCATCTTCTCATATGTCCCAGCTGACGGTGCCTACGAAGGACAACAGCGAAGAACCAGTCATTAATCCTCCAGGTATGTACCCACTGTTACACACAAGACTACACCAGACACAAAACCCTTCCTGTATGTGTGTTGAGTGTAGGCCTAGCTATGTGTGACGCAGTAGTAAATGAAGCCATGTGGGCCCCTGAAATGGCAGCTGCCTGACCTCTTAACTGGGACAATGGGATTGTGGGGTAACTGCGCTGGCGTTGTACACTGTCGCGGTAGGCGGTCGTAGACCGCGGAGCAATGCTGCATTGGTTAACATTGGACCCTATGGGTCCCAGGAGCCAATGAACAGGTGCCCTGGCGGTGATGATGCGCACCGCAGCGGACGTCACCGCCGCGGACGTCACCGCCATTTTCTATCTGTTCACTCACTAGATACCTGACCTTCGACAGGAGAGGACCTACACTGCTAGTGCTGCTGTGACCTCGGTCTGGAAGCGGCGATCGCTGCTGCATCTGGGGAAAGGGCCCCTGCCTTCACTGCACAGGAGTTGGAGAAACTTGTGGATGGGGTCCTCCCCCAGTACACGCTACTCTACGGTCCTCCAGACCAACAGGTTAGTACAGAGGGAGCACGTTGTATGGGCTAGGCATGGGTGGAGAGGGCTGGGTGGAAGAGGGAAGGGGGCAGAGAACATAGAACAGTTATGCATGGGAATGAATGGGCCACATGGCCAGAGTAGGGAGGGGTCCACTCACATTGAAGGTGCAGTTGGTAATGACTGTACCTCTTCCCTTGTGCATGTCATGTAGGTCATCGCCTACCAGAAGAGGGACATTTGGCGTGCCATCGCCAAGGAGGTCCGGATCATGGGGGCCCACCAGAGACAGGGCACCCACTGCCGTAAGAGATGGGAGGACTTTCGCAGCTGCAGCAAGAAGACGGCAGAGGCTCAGCTGGGGATGGCCTCCCAACGTGGGAGGGGTGCCCTTCGCACCATGACCCCCCTGATGTTCCGGATCCTGGCGGTGGCCTACCCGGAGTTGGATGGGTGCTTGAGGACATCACAGCAGACACAAGGGGGTGAGAACAACCTCATTCTGCGGACTTTGCGTACAGTGGAGGGGTCTGGGTGGGGGAGGTGGGCTGTGGGTGTCCCTAGGCCAGGGCGAATTCGGTAGGCAAGGCCCCCTCCGTAATGTAGGCTGTGTGGCACTCTACCCCACCTCACCAGAGTGCCAAGTTGAGGTATAGTTGCCCCTCTGGCATCCATGTGCACAGATGCCCACCATTGCCATGTAGGCCATATCCCAGAAATTGCATGTGCAGAGGGCAGGAGCACGGCGTAATGCAGGGGGCTGCTGCGTCTGTCTTGTCCGCCAACGGTAGCGGAATGCCATGCACTAAAACTCTCTTTCTTCTGTCTCCCCCCCTTTTCCAGCTCTCCCTGTCCTTTTGTACAACAGCATCATCAGGCGGAGGTACAGTGGCACCGGAGCACGAGGGAGCTGTATCCCACATGGCCATGGAGGGCCACACCACAGACTCTGAATGCACCAGTGGGACGGAGGGCAAGGGGAGATTCACGTCGGCCACCGGATCACCAACCAGTTCGCCGTTGGGAGCTCCCCTGTGGTGGCGGCACCATCTGTGTGCCCCACTTCTACAGGTACAGCAACCACCTCCCGTACCAGCACCGCCCTCCCAGCAGCCCCTCAGCGTTCGCCCCGTGCCCGCTCACCCAGGAGGGTGGGCATCACCTTCGCCCCAGGCACCTCAGGCCCTGCCCCAGTCACCCCTGATGCCCTCAGTGAGGAGGCCATTGACCTCCTCAGGTCTCTCACTGTTGGGCAGTCTACCATTGTGAATGCCATCCAGGGTGTAGAACGAGAGTTGCAACACGGTAATGCATTCCTGGAGGGCATTCATTCTGGTCAGGCTGTCCTTCAGCGAACCTTGCAATCTCTGGCCTCAGCACTGATGGCAGCCATTGTCCCTGTGTCCAGCCTCCCCCCTCCAACTTCCTCCACCCAGACACAATCTCCTGTACCCCAGCCTATCCCAAGCACACCTACAGACCAGCATGCACACAAGTCAACACACACAAGTAGCTCAAGCAAACATAGGCACCACACACACCACAGGCACTCATGCAAGCCTCGCCCACATACAGACACAGCAACATCCACTGTCTCCACTGTGTCCCCCTCCTCCTCTTCTCCCTCCTCCCTCCCAGTCTCGTCTACACACACACCTGCATGCACCACATCTAAAGGCACTAGGAGTCGCACCAGGACACCCAGCACCACAAGCCGCTCACCTGCACTCACCACCTCCACTGCCATTTACACGTCTCCTGTGTCCTCTCCCTGTGTGTCTGTGATGCCCCCTCCCAAAGTACACAAACGCCGGCAATCACTCACCCAACATCCATCCACATCAGGACAGCCTCCAGTACCTGCACCTGCACCCAAAACACCTAAAGTGACACCCCCTACAACCACCTCCTCTTCCTCCACTCCCAGACCCCCTCCAGCTACCCATCCCAGTGTTCGTCAGAAACTGTCCCTATGTCAAATTGACCTTTTTGCCCCCACCCCCCCCCTCCAATTCATCAGTCCCGTCGTAGCGCCTCAGCCAAAAAGCCTCCAATACCAGTGGTGCCTGTTCAAGGTTTGTGGAGTGCACCGGCCACCAGGGCAGGCAGTAGGACCCGGAGCCAAGGCACTGGCAGCCCACCCCCTGTAAAGGCTCTAAAATTGGAGAGTAGACGACGGGACCGTGTTAAGGCTCCTGGTGGGACAACAAGTGACATGGGTTAGAAGGGGATTGTTGAGTCAGATGTAACTCCAACAAAGGTGGGGAAGGTCCAGAGGAAGTCTGCCCAGCCTGTTGTGAGTGTCACAGCGGAGAAGTGCGCCATAATTTCCGGCGGTCCAGACACAACCGCCAGCACCGTCGTCACTGGTCCAGAGACCACCGCCACTGCCGGAGTCACAGCCCAGGAGGGCCCAAGTATCGTCACTGGTCCAGAGACCACCGCCAGAGTCACAGCCCAGGAGGGCCCAAGTATCGTCACTGGTCCGGAGACCACCGCCAGAGTACCAGCCCAGGAGGGCCCAAGTATCGTCACTGGTCCGAAGACAACCGCCTGAGTCACAGCCCAGGAGGGCCCAAGTATCGTCACTGGTCCGGAGACCATCGCCACCGCCGGAGTCACAGCCCAGGAGGGCCCAAGTATCGTCACTGGTCCAGAAACCACCGCCAGAGTCACAGCCCAGGAGGGCCCAAGTATTGTCACTGGTCCTGAAACCTCCGCCGGAGTCACAGCCCAGGTGGGGCCCAGATGCCACCCACCAATGCTCATTGTAGAGAACGTCATGCCACCCACCAATGCCCATTGGAGAGAACGTCATGCCACACACCAATGCCCACTGTAGAGATCGTCATGCCACACACCAATGTCCATATCAGAACCGCCATGGCAAAGCACTGCTGAACAGTCCATAGACCGCCATGGCAAAGCACCGCTGAACAGTCCAGAACCGCCATGGTAAAGCACCGCTGAACAGGGCAAAGCCCGCCATGGCAAAGCACCGCTGAACAGTCCAGAACCGCCAGGCAAAGCACCGCTGAACAGTCCATAGACCGCCATGGCAAAGCACCGCTGAACAGGGCAAAGACCGCCATGGCAAAGCACCGCTGAACAGTCCAGAACCACCATGGCAAAGCACCGCTGAACAGGGCAAATACCGCCATTTCAAAGCACTGCTGAACAGGGCAAAGACTGCCATGGCAAAGCACTGCTGAACAGTCCATAGACCGTCATGGCAAAGCACCGCTGAACAGGGCAAAGACCGCCATGGCAAAGCACCGCTGAACAGGGCAAAGACCGCCATGGCAAAGCAGCGCTGAACAGGGCAAAGACCGCCATGGCAAAGCACCGCTGAACAGGGCATGCATCATGTAGGAATGAAAAGGCCGCCACATCAGGCATCCTTCTCCCATGTGCAGCTGGGACTGTGACCGGACATGAACTTTCACGGGGAGACTCATCCAGTCTGGGCACCAGTCCCTCCCAGTACCAGTAGAGAACTGCATCTACTTGAGAGACTGTGGCTTTGCACTCCCCAGGATGGCACAGTGGGCAACCCACCCATTGTAGACTTGAGAGACTGTGGCCTTGCACTCCCCAGGATGGCACAGTGGGCAACCCACCCACTGTATAGGCTTGAGGGACTGTGGCCTTGCACTCCCCAGGATGGCACAGTGGGCAAACCACCCACTGTAGAGACTTGTGAGACTGTGGCTTTGCACTCCCCAGGATGGCACAGTGGGCAACCCACCCACTGTATAGACTTGAGAGACTGTGGCTTTGGACTCCCCAGGATACATCAATGGGCATGGAGCCCTGTCGTGGATCTGGCTTTGCATTCATCTGGCTGAGGTGCCCCCCCTTCCCTTCCCCCTGAGGTGTCTGTAGTGTTTCTATCTGATGCCCCGGCAGTGTTCTCTCCGATTTTGGTCAGGTATAGTTTGTGGGCCTCACCCATGCATTTTTGGACTGTTGGTGCACGGACATTGTTGTGTACATATCTGCACTACTTCTCGGATTGTATGTGTAAATAAGAGTGATTTTGAGATATATATAGCTGTATATTTTTGTATGACATGTATATTGGCACATTACAATGTTTGACCAAATTTCGCAGTGTCTTTTCATTCTTACGGGGGGATTGTGGGTTGTTACTGTGATTTTTGTGAATGTATTGGTGTGTATGTTGTAATATGCGAGGGTGGGGGTGGGGGTGTTTGGTGGGTGTCCCCCTAACTTTTGCCTCCCCCATGTTGTACATGCAGTACTCACCGGTGTCTTCGGCGCCTACGTAGCTGTTGGTCGTAGAGGAGCAGGAAGACAAGGGCAGGTAGGATTTGTAATTCGGCCTCCATGGTGTCCTCCTTCCTCGTGGAGTATGTTGAGGTGAGCGTTTTCCCATAGCAAAAGCTGTTTCCGCCGTGTTTTTATGCACAGTGAATCCGCCCCGGATTGGCGGGTTGTAATAGTGTGGGTGGTAAATTGTCTCCCGCCTGTCTGTTGGCGGTGACCGCCGCAATGCCTGTCTGTACCGCCGTGGCGGACGGTGTGTTAAAGTGGCTGTCTTTGTTGGCGGTTACCGCCAGGGTCATAATTCCCTTTTTTTGTCCGCCGCCCTGTTTGCGGGATTTCCGCAGCTTTAACACCGTCCGCCAGGGTTGTAATGACCACCTTTGGCCCTCATTACCACCCTGGCGGTCAGTGATAAAGCAGCAGTAATACTGCCAACAAGCCAGCGGTAAAAAAAATGGAATTATGACCATGGCGGTAACTGCCAGCACAGACAGCCACTTTAACACACCGACCGCAACGGCAGTAGCAACAAGCACTGTGGCGTTAACAGCCAACAGCCAAGCAGAAGGCAATGTACTGCCCACAGTATTACAACTGGCCTATCCACCACCTTTTTCGGGGCGGTACAAACGACATCAAATGCACGAAAGAAACAGAACACGGAAGGCAAAGGACTCACCTCTGGAGACTCAAGGAAGAACCACAATGCCATGGAGCCTGAACTGCAGATCTTCCCCATGGTGGTCTACCTCCTCCTACACCAGGAATACCAACACCGGCGATGACGACCACAGTGAGTAGTGCCGCCTAGCACACAGGGGAGGGAGGAGGCAAAAGAGAGTGACACACACACGCAACACCCCCACCCCCAACACCATCTCACACAGATGCAGTAACATTACATATTCACCCTGTACCTCTCAGGAATAATGGAAGGACAAAATGATTTGAAGAAAGTGAGTGTAATACAATAAAATACTAGAAATACGTCCTCAAAAATCAAAACAGTATTTACAGATATACAAATGGAGGGACACTGCCCAGTCCATAATGTCCGTGGGCCACAGGGCCATATCACATAGGCCAAGGCCCCACTTGACTCCTGCCTCAACACGGAGAGAACACTGCTGGGACATCAGGTCAAAAATACACAGGCACCTCGGGGGAAGGGGAAGGAGGGCACCTCAGCCAGAAGATGGTACAACACCACTGCTCCTGGAGGGGTCTACGTGCCCTCTGCGATGTACAGGGGAGTGCAAAGCCACAGTCTCTCAAGTGGGTGGTTTGCCCACTTGCTGGTCCTGGGAGTGTGAGGCCACAGTCTCTCAAGTGGGTGGTTTGCCCACTGCTTGGTCCTGGGGAGTGCAACGCCACAGTCTCTCAAGTGGGTGGTTTGCCCACTGCTTGCTCCTGGGGAGTGCAAGGCCACAGTCTCTAGTAGATGTCTTCTTCCACTGGTTCTGGAGGAGGCCTTGTGCCCAGTGTGCTTCATCCTGGCAAGGAGGGGGTGAGTGGATGCCTTCTGCCACTGGTTCTGGGGGGCCTTGTGCCCTGTGTGCTTCATCCTGGCAAGGAAGGGGTGACTGGATGCCTTCTTCCACTGGTTCTGGAGAGGGCCTTGTGCCCTATGTGCTTCATCCTGGCAAGGAGGGGGTGAGTGGATGCCTTCTTCCACTGGTTCTGGAGGGGGCCTGTGGTATTGTGTTAAGAATAAGTAAGGAAAAAATAACTTTCATGTATTTAAAATGTATCATATTACTTGTGTAATTGTAGTTCATTGTTTTACTCTTTGTTTATTTGTAACATGTTACTTGGTTTCTTCCGGCCGCCCCTGCTCCATCAATGGGACTGTTTAGAATGTTGGTCAGGACAGTTGGAGAAGGAGCAGAGCAGGAGTGGCTGGAGTTTCCTTTTCTGAGTGGAGAATTATTCTTCAATAAATACGGATTACTGTTTCCTGGTTTCCTGCATCCAAATTACTTCAATTTTGGCGACGAGGGTTAAGACTTTCAGTCTGGAGGACCACGTGTCAGATTTTATTCCACAACAGCTGCCATTGTAAGTAGAGAGCTATTAGAGACCGGTTTTGGCTGCCTGCCAACGTTCCACGCGTCAGATTTTATTTCACCGGTACATGGAAACTCCAGCACTGAACATTATTGATTTTATTCGGGCTCCGTGTGTGTCAATTACTTGTGCAAGGAAGGACTGCTTTGGCTGTCTGCCAACGTTTCCTCTCAGATCGACACTAACGTTGCTAGGCAACACTTCGTGTCTCTACTGGCTGCTTGCCAAAGCTTCTCCGACACAGAAAAGGATTGCTGTGTGTGTCAATTACTTGCGCAAAGAAGTGTGAGATAATTTGTTTACCAAGAGAGCTATTACTGGACTGCTTTGGCTGCTTGCCAACGTTTCCTCTCAGATCGACACTAACGTTGCTAGGCAACACTTCGTGTCTCTACTGGCTGCTTGCCAAAGCTTCTCCAGCACAGAAAAGGATTGCTGTGTGTGTCAATTACTTGTGCAAAGAAGTGTGAGATAATTTGTTTACCAAGAGAGCTATTACAGGACTGCTTTGGCTGCTTTGGCTGCCTGCCAACGTTTCCTCTCAGATCGACACTAAGGTTTCTAGGCAACACTTCGTGTCTCTACTGGCTGCTTGCCAAAGTTTCTCCGACACATTTTATTTGGCTGCTTGCCAAGGATTCTCCGGCACAGAAAGGATTGCTGTGTGTATTTTGTTTGGCTGCTTGCCAAGGCTTAGCTAAGAGCATATTTTTTAAGGATTGATTTTTATATACAATCTGCAGTTTCTTTTGCTTAATTGTTTATTTAAGCATTTTAAACATTTTGAAGAAAGGTTTTTTATTTTACTTTTTGTTCTATTTTTCTTTTTTTTGGGAGAATTATTGGTAAAGAGGCATACATGTTTGAAGGGATTGGAGTTTTTTTTAAATAAATTATATTATTGTTTGAAGAAGAAAGCATGCAGAACATTGCACCACCTCCATTTTTTTTGCCTTTGCCTGGTGAACCATCTATACCGTGGTGGAAGAAGGTCTTTCTAACATACATTCGTGTTTGTGGAAGCAATTTGTCTGCAGACCGGAAGACTTCTGTTCTTCAACACTGTCTTGGGGCAGAAGGACAGGAGATTTTGGAGAATTTACCTGTTATCAATTCGTCAGATGGTGGAGAAGGGGACACAAACTTGAATGAGTTTGAGTCAACATTACTCAGATTAGATAGGCACTTTTTACCAAAAGTGTCAATTATATTACAGAGATTTTACTTTGGAAAATGTAAACAGGGTGAAACTGAGACAGTAGAAGATTTCGTAACAATTCTTCGCAAATTGGCGGCCCAGTGTAAGTTTGGTGACACTGTAGAGGAACGTATTAGAGACCAATTTATGTTGGAGTGCAGAAGCGACAAGATAAGAGAGGCCTTGTGGTCCAAAGGTGATCCAAATTTGGAAGAGGTTTTAATGGTCGCAAAACAAATTGAACATTCAGAACTCTGCGTGGAAGATTTAAGAAAATCCAAGACTACGTTAAAGTCTGTTCAGATTGTTGAGACAAGGTTGCCAACTAAAAAACACCCTGGTCCGTCGAAAACTAAACTGTTATGTTATAGATGTAATTCATCATCACACTTAGCCAATAGCAAAGATTGCCCAGCCTTTAAGGTGTTATGTAAAAAATGTGGTAAAAAAGGGCACTTTGCTAGGTGTTGTAAGTCTGGAGATAAAGGGGTGGTGAAGTTGAATGAAGTTGGTGATGGGGGCAGTGATGATAATGATGAAGAAAGATCATTCATTTTACAAGTTGTAAATGATGTAAACTGTATTGCTAAGGTACGATGTGAATATCCTATTGATGTGGTTGATGTTAATGGGGTCAAGGTTTCCATGATGATGGATTCAGGTGCAAAATTGACTCTGATTTCACAGTCAGACTTTTTAAAACATTTTGAGAACAAGATTACTCTTCAACCTCCAGATATTTTGCCTTTTAGTTATGGGGGAAAACCTATTGAGTTGAGAGGATATTTTGAAGCTAAGATCATGTTCAAAGGGAATACCATTGAAGGGAAGATTTATGTTCCCATAGTAGGAAATACCATTTTGGGTTGGCCCCATCAGAAATTACTTAATATTGTATTGAACCCTAATGCAGTTCCACAAGTTCAGGTTCAAAAGGTCTGCTCTGGTAGTGATGATCTTATGAATGAATTTCCTGAAGTTTTTTCCGGTAAGATTGGGTGTGTAAAAGGATACAAGCACCGCATTGTGTTGAAAAAAGAAGCTATTCCTATAGCATGTAAGGTTAGGAACATACCTTTTAGTTTAAGAGACAAAGTTAAGGTGGAACTTCAGAGACTAGAATTGGAAAATATTATTGAGAAGGTGGAAGCTGCAGAATGGGTTGCCCCAATTGTAGTTGCTTCTAAAGCCAACGGAGATATTAGGCTTTGCATAGACTTGCGAAATTTGAATAAAGAAATAGTTGAGGACAGATTTCCCTTACCTAACATTACAGAAATGATAAGTTCTTTGGGCAATGCCCGTTTCTTCACTACTTTGGATCTCAGCTCAGCTTATCATCAGGTTTCACTGTGCGAAGAATCTAAATTGTTGACTTCATTTATCACTCCTTTTGGTGTTTTTAAATTCAACAGGATGCCCTTTGGGTTATGTTCGGCGGCATCCGTCTTTCAAAGACTGATGAATGGGTTATTAGGTGATTTGCCTTTTGTGAACTTTTTCAGGACGATGTTCTTGTTTTTTCAGATACTTTTGAACAGCATAGAACATCTGTCAGGAGTGTGCTTAACATTTTCCGAGACAAGGGGATAACTTTAAAAAAAGAGAAGTGTAAGTTTTTTAGAACAGAAATCTCCTATCTTGGTCACATAATTTCTGCGGAAGGAGTAAAGCCTAAAGAGGAGTTAGTTCATACCATTATAAAGCTAGCAGCACCTGAAAGTAAATCTGATGTACAGTCCTTTTTGGGTATGGTGGAATTTTATGCTAAGTTCATTCCTGATTTGGCTAAAAGAACTTGTGCTATTAGGAGTTTACTTAAGAACCGATCTGAATTTAACTGGGATTCTGAGTGTCAGAGGGAATTTGAAGATTTAAAGATGGGTTTGTCTTCAGCTCAATTTCTTAATAGTTTTCAACCAGGTCTACCTTGCTCAATTACCACGGATGCATCTGAGAAAGGATTAGGATGTGTTTTAAGACAGTTTAATGAGGACAAAGTTAATACAATTGCATTTGCGTCTCGTAGTTTACGTGGTGCGGAGTGTAAATATTCGACTATCGAAAAAGAGGCATTAGCAATTTTCTGGGCTGTAAGAAAATTTAAACAATTTCTGTGGGGAGTCAAGTTTGAAGTATGCACTGATCACAAACCTCTACGTGAGATCTTTGAGAAAAAGGGGTTGGATAATGTTTCGGGTCGAATTTGTAAGTGGATTGTTGGATTACAGGATTACCATTTTGAGGTGAGGTATGTTCCGGGGTGTGAAAACAAAGCAGCGGACTGTTTATCTAGAATGAAGAATGTTGATTGGGATGGTTATGACTCTGATGATTCCTGGTGGGTTGACGAGGATGTTAAGGTATGTGCTGTCACTGACGGGTGTGTTACAGAGGATGAATGGTTACAAGGAATGAAGGATGATGTAAATCTTTCCCGTGTCAGAGATTTACTTTTGGATGGACGGGCCTTAAAAAAAAATGAGAATATGAGTGAGAATTATAGTAAAATTTGGCATGAATTGTCCATTCAGAATGGGATAGTATTGAGAGGAGAAAGGTTAATTCCTCCGTGTAACTTGCGTGAGCGCATCATGGATTTTGCCCATAGTGGTCATCATGGGATTTGTAAAACTAAAGAAAGACTGAGAGGAGTATACTGGTGGCCGGGTATGGACGTAAATATTGAAAGAAAAGTACGTGATTGTGTGGAGTGTAATGTTGCAGATAAGTCGTTGAAAGTTAGAACTCAACCTATGATACTCAAGAAAGCTCCTAACGAAGTATGGGACTCAGTATCTATTGATATCTTAGGACCATTGAACTATAAATCACATTCAAAATTTGTTGTAGTTCTTATGGATGAGCTTTCTAGGTGGCCAGAGATCATGATCTCTTCAGAAGTGTCCTCTTTGACTGTGTTAGAATTTCTCACAGATGTTTTTAGTAAAGAAGGTAATCCCAGGTCCATTTTGACTGATAATGGGGTTCAATTCACATCTAAACTTATGCGTGAGTTTTTGAGTAAAAGAGGGATTTTGCATAGAAAGAGTGCCTTGTACCATCCTGAGACAAATGGGATGGTGGAACGTTTCAACAGGACATTAAAGGAGACCATTCAATTGGCAAATCAATTAGGGTGTGATTGGGAATTCATGATTAAGAAGAAGGTGGAGGAATATAGGTTTACTCCACACACTAGCACTGGCCAATCCCCTTTTGTCATGTTCAAGAAACGTATACCACATACTATGGTGTATCCTCCGTGGGTTAAAGTTTATACTAAGGAGCAACTCAATTATGAAGGTAGGAAAGATTCAGCAAGGAGCAAACATTTGTCGTGTCAGGAAAAAAGAAAACAAGTGTATGATTTGAGGAAATCTGTAAAAGAGTTACATTTTGAGGTGGGTGATTTTGTAAAGGTCAAGTTACCTGGGAAAATTACAGGAGGGCAATCTCACTTTAGTAGAGTTTTTAAGGTTGTTGAAGTTTACAGTGGTGCTGTTAAATTAGATAATGGTCGTGTGTGGAATCTCAATAGAATTGTCAAAGTCAAGTAATGTAGATGGATATATTTTTACTTTTCTGGAAGAGGAAGGTGGTGTGGTATTGTGTTAAGAATAAGTAAGGAAAAAATAACTTTCATGTATTTAAAATGTATCATATTACTTGTGTAATTGTAGTTCATTGTTTTACTCTTTGTTTATTTGTAACATGTTACTTGGTTTCTTCCGGCCGCCCCTGCTCCATCAATGGGACTGTTTAGAATGTTGGTCAGGACAGTTGGAGAAGGAGCAGAGCAGGAGTGGCTGGAGTTTCCTTTTCTGAGTGGAGAATTATTCTTCAATAAATACGGATTACTGTTTCCTGGTTTCCTGCATCCAAATTACTTCAGGGCCTTGTGCCCTGTGTGCTTCATCCTGGCAAGGAGGGGGTGAGTGGATGCCTTCTTCCACTGGTTCTGGAGGGGGCCTTGTGCCCTGTGTTCTTCATTCTGGCAAGGAGAGGGTAAGTAGGTGCCTTCTTCCACTGGTTCTGGAGGGGACCTTGTGCCCTGTGATGTAGCACTTGAGTGCAAGGTCACAGTCTCTCACCTGGGTGTCATACCCATGAGATTTGCAGTGGGCAGGATGCATGACACTCCAGGGAGACAGGACTACAGTCCATCTGCTGGCGGTGATGGCTGCACAGTGGTGGCAGTGCTGGTGGTGGTGCTGCCAGTGGTGGGGGGAGGCTCCAGCCCTTCCCCTGCAGCCTCGGATGGTTGCCCACTGGGGCTGCTGCTGCTGGCAGTGGTGCTGGTTGCGGTGCATGTGGCGGTGCTGGCAGCAGTGCTGGTGGCAGTGCTGCCAGTGGTGGGGGGATGCTCCAGCCCCTCCCTTGCAGCCTCCGGCGGCTTCCCACTGGGGCTGCTGGCAGTGGTGCTGGTGGTGGTGCTGCCAGTGGTGGGGGGTGGTTCCAGCCCTTCCCCTGCAGCCTCGGATGGCTGCCCACTGGGGCTGCTGCTGCTGGTGATGGTGCTGGTGGCGGTGCATGTGGCGGTGCAGGTGGCAGTGCTGCCAGTGGTGGGGGGAGGCTCCAGCTCTTCCCCTGCAGCCTCGGATGACTGAAGCGCCAGGGTTGCGGTGGGGGCTCAGATCCTGTCACAGCACCAGGCCACCTGTCCCTCCTGCCTGCAGGGGCAGGCCCTTTATCCTTGCCCTTGGCAGCTGGTGGTTCCTCCTTGCCCTTGGCAGCTGGTGGTGCCTTCTTGCCCTTGGCAGCTGGTGGTGCATCCTTGCCCTTGGCAGCTGGTGGTGCCTTCTTGCCCTTGGCAGCTAGTGGTGCCTCCTTGCCCTTGGCAGCTGGTGGTGCCTCCTTGCCCTTGGCAGCTGGTAGTTTTTCCTTGCCCTTGCCCTTGGCAGCTGGTGCAGGCACACTGCCAGTGCTGATGGGTGTCTCCTTGGAGCCTCTAACACCTGCAGTAGCTGCCGAAACTACAGTGCCCGTGGACTGGGTGGCTGAGGTGCTGGCCTGGGTTCCTGCCACCCTGGCCCGAAGTGAAGAATGGATAAGGGGTAGGGAAGAGGTCAAGGATGGAGAGGAAAAGCTTCTTAGGGACACTGGGGCGGGAAAAGGGTGAAGGTTTGGAAGTGGAGGAAGAGGGAGTGGTTGTAGGAGGTGTCTGTCTGCTGTGTTTGGGCCCAGGTGCATGGGCTGGATGCTGTTGTGAGGTGGATGGCTGTTGGGTGTCTGAGTGCTTGCGTTTGGGTACTTTGGGAGGAGGGGGCGCAGACACTGTGGGAGAGGACGTAGGGGACGTGTGTATGGATGGAGGGTGGTGACTGCCAGTGAGGGGCGTGTACTGATAGGCGTGATGGTGGTAGTGGATGAGGATGTAGTGCATGCAGGTGTGAGTGTAGACGTTACTGGGAGGGAGGTGGACGAGGAGGAGGACGGGGACACAGTGGAGGCAGTGGATGCTGGTATGTCTGCTTCTGGATGGTGTTTGTGTTAATGCCTGTGGGATGATATGTGGTGCTTGTGTTTGCCTGAGCCAGTCCTGTATGTTGTCTTGGGTGCATGCTGGTCTGAATGTGTGCTCTGGATAGGTTGCGGTTCAGGGGAATGGGACTGGGTAGAGGAAGTTGGAGGGGGGAGGCTAGAGACAGGGACAATGGCTGCCATCAGGGAGGAGGCCAGAACCTGGAATGATCTCAGTTGGACCGCTACGCCAGAGTGAATGCCCTCCAGGAATGAATTGGCATGTTGCAAATGCCCTGCCAGCCCCTGGATGGCATTCACAATGGTTGACTGCCCTACAGAGATGGATCTCAGAAGGTCAATAGCCTCCTCACTTAGGGCAGCAGGGCTAACTGGAGCATGGCATGAGGTGCCTGGGGTGGAGGAGATGCCCACCCTCCTGGGTGAGTGGGCACGGGATATATGCTGAGGGGCTGCTGGGAGGGCGGTACTGGTATGGGGGTGGTGGCTGTACTTGTAGTTGGGGTGGCCACAGAGGTGTCCGCCACCACCAAGGAGCTTCCATTGGAGGAGGTATCACTTTCAGAACTGTTTCCTCAAGTCTCCGCCATGGTGCTCCCCTTGCCCTCCGTCCCACTGGTGCCCTCACGGTCGGTGGATTCAGCCTCCAGTGCCATGTGGGATGCAGCTCCCTCTGTTGTCGGTGCCTATGATCCTCTGCCAGATGATGCTAATGCACAGAAGGACAAGGTGACAAAACAAAAAGGGGGGGAGACACAGAGGATACACTTGGTCAGTGCCAACAACAACACCACCGTTGGCGTACACAACACACAGGGGACAGCCCTACACACTAGGTGATGCACTACCAGTCACAATGCTAGTCACCAGGCCATGGACAGTAATACCTAACACCAGTTGCAGCATACCTGAGACCCACAGATCCCTGTCCAGTAGTAGATGCCCACTAGCATGTTTGGGGGTGGAGTGCATCAGCCCCTGCCCAACATGGAACCTACCCTGCACTGTCCGACCTGGCCTAGGGGCACCCACAGGTGCACATCCCCCACCCAGAGACCACACCTCCACATGCAGGTAGTATACTGTGAACTGTACTCACACCCTTGTGGCTGCTGTGATGCCCTCAAGGGCTCATCCAGCTCTGGATAGGCCACTGCCAGTATGCAGAACATCAGGGGGGTCAGGGTTCAAAGGGCACCCCTTCCTCGTTGGGAGGCCATCCCCTGCTGGGCCTCCGCCATCTTCCTTGCCCAGCATCTCAGGTCCTCTCACCTTTGCAACAGTGGGTGCTCCACCTGCCATAGACCCCTAGGGTTCGCACGTCCTTGGCAATGGCACGCCATATACCCTTTTTCTAATGGGTGCTGACCTGCAGAAAAATGAAAATAGAAAAAGGTATCAGTCATTCCATCCACCCTGTTACACTCATGGCCCACCATATCCCTCCCATCCCCTTACGCACATACATTGCCCACCATACAT
Source organism: Pleurodeles waltl (assembly GCF_031143425.1). NCBI lineage: Eukaryota > Metazoa > Chordata > Amphibia > Caudata > Salamandridae > Pleurodeles > Pleurodeles waltl. The sequence goes on from NC_090439.1 coordinate 122,909,596, forward strand.
GCAGCACGCTGCCCAGGACCCCTCAACCACCCCCCCATTACACGAGGCCTTCACTCAAAGCACTCCATGCATTGATGCCCCAATGCATCGTGCACACAGTGTACTCACCTGTTGGTCTGGATGCCCATAAACCAATCGGTACTGGGGTAGGACCCCATCCACAAGTCTCTCCAACTCCACAGCGGTGAAGGCAGGAGCCCTTTCCCCAGTGACTCAAGCCATGGTCGCTTCCAGACACAGGTCACAGCAGCACTTGCAGATAGCAAGTGAGTGAACAGATAGAAAATGGCGGTCACGTCCGGGCAGAGAGTACCGTCTCCACCAGCATACATCACCATTGGCTACTGTAACCCATAGGGCCCAATGATAACCAATGAGGAGTTGCACGGCGGTATTCGACCACCTCCCGCAACGGCGCACAGCGTCAGCGGCATTACATCATTTTCATCTGTCCCTCCACACAGGACAGGCGTCCGCCATTTCAGGGGGGGCAGGCCATGGCACCTAACTGCATCACAGCAGACATAAGCACATTTTGGGACTAAACATCAACAAACTCTTTCTAACACAATATGCAATGCATTGTACATTGAGGAAATGTTGAAAACTGACCAGATGCTCATTGTTTTGCCCCCTAGATTACAACCGCTGAGGATGATTAGGAGACGGAGCCATCCCCCGTGTACAGGCACGTGGTGGACTTGGCAACAATGGAGGACAGGCACATTATCCTCACCTACAGACTTGACAGGGCCACAATCCAAGAGCTGTGTCCCCAATTGGAGCCAGACCTGATCTCAGCTATCCGTCAGCCCACTTGGATCCCCCCTCTTGTGCAAGTCTTAACTGTGCTCCATTTCTTGGCAAGTGGCTCCTTCCAATTGACAGTGGCCATGGAAGCAGGAATGTCCCAGCCAATGTTCTCAAACGTGCTGACCAGAGTGTTGTCTGTATTGATGAAACACATGTGCAGCTACATCGTATTCCCCCAGGAGGAGGATTTGGTCACGGTGAAAGCTGACTTCTATGCAATGGGACATATCCCCAACATTGCTGGGGCAATTGATGGTACACATATTGCATGTGTCCCCCCCCACCAGAGAAATTAACAGGGGTTCAGAAATCGAAAGAATGTTCACATAGTTTGCCTGGCGGATCAGTACATCTCCCATGTCAATGCAAAGTATCCTGGGTCTGTGCATGATGCCTATATCCTGAGGAATAGCAGCATCCATATGTGATTGCTCAACTCCAGAAGCACAAGGTGTGGCTAATAGGTGAGCCCATGGTCCCCACCCAGTGTATGTTGGTATATGGGTGTGGGGTTGGCCCTAACGGTGAGTGTTTGGCTAACAGGTATCCCTCAATATTTGAAGGTGACTGGTTACCCCAACCTCTCATGGCTACTGACCCCAGTGAGGACAAGGGCAGAGGAACGTTACAATGAGGCACATGGGCGAACAAGACGAATTATAGAGCGAATCTTTGGCCTCCTGAAGGCTAGGTTTTGGTGTCTCCATCTAAAAGGGTGGTTCCCTGTGCTACTCACCCAAGAAGGTCTACCAGATCATCGTGGCATGTTGCATGTTGCACAACCTTGCCTAGAGATGCCAGGTGCCTTTTCTGCAGGAGGATGAGGGTGGAGATGGGTGTGTGGCAGCGGTGGAGCCTGTGGACAGGAATGAAGAGGAGGCAGAGGATGCGGATGTGGACAACAGAACATCTATTATTCAACAGTACTTCCAATGACACACAGGTAAGACACTGTAACTTCATATTCCATTGCAGTTTTGTGTTCTAAATCTTCACTGGCAGGCTGCTGTTCCCATTACTATAGCCACTTACTGTACCCTTTGACGTGTCTCTTCACAGATATTTGTGCCCTACTCTGGCTCCTGGTGTATTGACTGCAGCACAATACAGGTCATACCTAGGTATACATTTCTGTTCAGTCTACTTGCAATGTCTACAGATTGTTAAAGGAATACATACTTAAATCATTTGACGTGCTACATACTTGTATTTTTTTAAGGGATGTTTATTTAATTGCTGAAAATTTAAAGGGAATGTACAGTGGGCTTGGGTGATGGTGGAGGAGAGTCCAGGATAGAGTCGAGTCTCTTTGTATCACAGGTGCATTATCCAAGGGGGCATAGGAAGTGGAGCAATGGCAGTTCAAGGTGGACAGGGTGACAGAGTAGGACACAAGGGTGACAATCAGGAGAGTCTTATTTCCTTGAGGGGGTCTTGGTAATGTTCTCTGGCTTCTGCCTGGATCGCAGGGACCGTTTACGTGATGGTTCTCATTCTGCAAGGGGACGGGTGCTGGTGGCCTGTTGTTCCTGTGGCGGGGCCTCTTATCCACTAGTGTAAGCGGAGGTGGATGGCTGTTCATCGGTGTGGCAATGTCAGGGGCCCGTTGGTGTGCCACTGCCTCCCTCACGGTGTTGGCCATGTCTGCCAGCTCCCCTGCAATGGTGACCAGGGTGGTGTGGATGTACTTCGGGTCCTCCCTGATCCCCAGGTACTGTCCCTCCTGCAGCCGCTGGGTCTCCTGCAAATTGGATAGCATCTATCCCATGGTCTCCTGCGAATGGTGGTATGCCCCCAGGACCCCTGCAAGTGCCTTGTGCAGTCGGTTCCCTGGGCCAGTCCTCCTCATGTCGCACAGCAGTCCTCCCAGTTTCCCTGTTGTCCTGTGCCTCTGTCCTCTGAACCGTGTGCCCACTGCCACTGACCCCAAGTCTCTGATCGTCCTGTGTTTGTGGGGTGGCCCAGGGTCCCTGTAGTGGTGGACACACTGCTGATTGACGTGTCCTGGGGTGGGTGCTGTGCTGGTGTTTCCTGAGGGGGGAGGCTCTGTGGTGGTATGGGACTGTGGCTGGGTAACCGACTGTACGGAGGTCCCTGATAGGCCAAGTTGCTCATCCAGATCCAGGTGAGCAGAGCTGCTGTCATGACTGTGGACCTCTTCAGAGGGGGGACTGGTTGTTGCTGGCACCTCCTCTCCGGTGACGTTGGGGGTGGGACCTGTGGGGATGTTAATGCAGTGTTAATGTTTCTGGGTGTGACATCTCGTGCATGGGTGTGTTGCCCTGTATGGTTGTGAGTGCCCTGTCAGCTTTGCCTTGTGTGAGTAATTATTTTGTGGGCTAGGTGGCTCTCTCCAGTGTTCATGCTGTGGTGATGGGTGTCCATGCAGGGCTGTGAGTGATGTCCATGCATTGATGGTGCATGCAGTACTGGGTACTGGGATGGGTGGGTTGTAATGTTGGGGTGTATGTGAGGTGATGGGGGTGAGGGTAAAGGTGGGGGTAGGTGATGGCATGCAGGTGGGGGGGTGAAAGTAGTAAAGAGTTGACTTACCGGAGTCCAGTCCTCCTGCTAGTTCTGCCAGGCCCTCAAGATGCCGTATTGCCAAGACTTGCTCCTCCCATGTTGTAGGGGAGGAGGTAGGGGGTCCACCGCCAGTCCACTGTACAGCTATCTGGTGTCTTGCAACCACGGAACACACCTTCCCCCGCAGGTCGTTCCACCGCTTCCTGATGTCATCCCTTGTTCTGGGGTGCTGCCCCTCGGCGTTGGCCTTGTCCACAATTCTCCGCCATAGCTCTATCTTCCTTGCAATGGATGTCTGCTGCAGCTGGGATCCAAATAGCTGTGGCTCTACCCAGATGATTTCCTCCACCATGACCCTTAGCTCCTCGTCTGAGAACCCGGGGTGTCTTTGTGGTGCCATGGGTGTAATGTGTGTGGTGTGTGTGAGGGTGTGTGGGGTGATGTGTTGGGGTGTGCTGTGAGGTGCGTGGATGGTGTATGGGTGATGATGTTCTGTGGCTCTGGTTCTGTGGGTGCTCTTGGTGTGTCTCTTTCTCAGTTGTCAATTTCTTTGTGTCGTAAAGGGTTCTGGGTAATGTGGGTGTGTGTCTTATGGTGGTGTGGGGGTGTGGGTGTGGTGTGTGTATGTGTATCAGGTGTGTGTTGTTTGAATTGTCCAATGTGGTGTTGCTTTAAATGTGTGTGTGTATTTTGAGGGTGCCGGTATGTACCGCCAATGGTTTACTGCAGTTGAATGTCCGCGGCAGTGATCCGAAGGTCATAATGCTGTGGGCATAGTTCTGTTGGCGTAACGGTGCGGGTTTTGGTACCACCATTTTATCACTGACCTTTGGGCTAGGGGACTTGTGTTTGTGTCGGTATAGTGACGGATTGCTGTGTGGGTCATAATATGGATAGCGGTGTACCGCCGAGGTCGCGGTATGCTGGCGGCATTCGGAATGGCAGTAAGCGGGACTTACCGCCAATGTCATAATGAGGGCCTTTGTGTATGATCTGGTGCCTTGGACTTGGACATTTCATAGTTATTGATCAACAAAATGTATACAAACTATTGTACTATTAACTGAAGACAAACACTAAGGGGGTCATTACGACCTCAGCGGTGTTTTTGCAAGACCGCAGAGGGACCGCCGTGCGGAAGACCGTCTGTGCAGGCGGTTTGCCGCTCTGCGTATTATGACTGTTGGCTGCTCTCCGTTGTTATTCCGACGGAGAGCCGCCAACAGCCATACTTGCGGGCGGCGGGGAAGTGGAGGTTGCTCCACCTCCACCGCCACGCCAACAGAACACTGCCCAGCGAATCACTATTCATTCGCGGTGTGGTGTCAGCAGAGCTGCCCCCATGGCTCCCGTCCCCTCCCGGAGGATCGACGAACCAGGTAAGTCGATCGTCCGTTAGGGGAGGGGGGGTGGGGGGGTGTTGTGTGTTGTGTGCGTGCATGGGGTGTACGTGTGTGTATGTAGAGGGGGTGTGTGGGTGTGTGTATGCTTGCGGGGGTGTTGTGTGTATGGGAATGAGTGTGTGTATGGCTGTGGGTATGGCTGTATGGATATGTGGGTGTATGTTTGAATGTGGGTGTGCATGTCTGACTGTGTGTGTGGATGTAGGCATGTATGTCGGGGTGTGTGCCTGTGTGTGTTGGTGGTGTCTGCATGCGTGTCGGGTGTGTGTGAGTAATGTTATGTTGGGGGTCGGGTGGGGAGGGGGCGCTGCCACCTTTTGGGGGTGGCAGGGGCGGTTGGGGGTGTAGGGGAGGGAGTCAGGTGGGGGTGGGGAGACCCCTATTAGTGCCAGGGAAGGAATTCCCTGGCACTGGTAGTGCTTAATGCCATGGATTTCATGGCGATTGAAACCGCTGGAAATCCACGGCGGTAAGCTGGGTCCAAATACCGCTGGCGGTATACTGATGGCCGCCGGGCTGGAGACCCAGGTCTCCAGCCCGGCGGGCGGGACGGAGAACCGGCGGATGACCATGGCGGTAACCGCCATGGTCTAATTCACCAAGGTAAGACCGTCAGCCTGTTGGCGGTCTTACTGCCAGTTCTCCGCCATCCGCCAAGGTTGTAATGACCCCCTAAATTACTACAGAGTGTGCCTCTATCTATGCAGCTATGAAGATGTCTCAACTATCACTTCTGTTTGAGTTCTTGCTTTCTCTCCTTCTACACCAAGAGTTCAAAAGCCACTCTATGAGCTATCCGAAAACTGGATTTGTTAAACTGTCTGCAGCTCTTCACCCCTTTCTTCTTGTTGTTCTTGCTGTTGTGCCACTTGCGATGTTGCTCCTTGTACCTGTGCGACTTGCACAGATTTCAGTGATACAATCACCAGTGCTCTTGGTTCTTGCACATAGAGAACTATTTCTTCATACAGATTTTTTCTTCTCTAGGTTTGTGAGGTGTGCACCCAGTTTGGTATTTTGGAACATGTTCATGATTAAAATCACCTGGTAGGGGCCTATCCACCTCGGCTCCAGCGAGGACTTTCTCACATTCTTTCTGATCAGCACCCATTCACCAGGGCTGATGTTGTAGCACTGCTCTTTATGCCGATTTGCAGTGACAGCTTCAACCTGCCAAGCAACAGAATACACCACAGAAGCCAATCCTTTGCAGTAATCGAAAGCCATGTCATCTGTTATGTTCATAAGTGCAGTTGCAGGTACTCGAAGGCAACCTCATGGCTCGTCCCATCCGTATTTTGTGGTTAGATAAACCTCTCTTCCTTTCAGGTTTACTTTGAAGGCTCATCAACACCTCATTGCAAAGTATCAGGCCATTGCAGTGAAGTCAATTGCCAATCAGTAATTCATTGTTCGATTGAGTTGCTTGATTATTCCAGAAGCCTCTGATGGATAGCTACAAATCAACTTCTGCTCCAGTTATAATGCTGCACACAGCTCCTTAAGAATCTGTTGTTAGAGTGAGTCCCTTGATCTGACTACATAGAAACCGGCAGTCCATACTTTTGTACTAGCAATTTAGGTTCAGTGATACTATCAGGATTCCACCTATTGAGAGAAAATGCAGATTATAAACAGGATGTATCTCAGACCATTGCAAACAGGCATTGTGATAAAGTCCATTTACAACCTATTGAAGAGACCACCTGAGCTCCCTACGTGCCTCAGTGCAATAGGTAGTTCTTCCCTACATTCATCTGTTGGCATGTTACACAATAGTGACACAAATCTTCTGTATGCATCCTGAATCTCCGGTTAAACCAGTTCTCTTTAAAGTGTCTGACCACTGCATGCCAACCTAAATGTGTAGGGCATGTAAGTATCATGTCACGGGAGATAACAAACTGTCTGGCAAAATTGGTCTCTCATCTGCAGAAATGCAAATGTCATTTGCACTCTTTTCACATCCTGCTCTAATCCGACCTTGCTGTTCTGCTTCTGTGGAATTTTCCTGCATACTTTTGAGTTCTTCCCATTTGCCAGCTATAGACATCAACATTGAAAAGACAGTGTCCTCTTAAGATTCATCTGTGAATGTTCCACTAAATGTGCAGGTCGGAATTGCACAATAACGTGCAACTTCATTGGCGCACTTATTAGCTACTGTGACATAACCTTTGTCACTCTTGTGAACTGCACTTTTAATTACAGCAATTTCAGTTGGGAGATGCAAAGCATCTCCTCACACGTTTCCTGTTTCTTATGGGTGAACCAGATGATATCATGAAACCTCTTTGTAACCGTAACTGCCTAAAATCATGGACCACACCAAAGCCATACTATCTGTAAATATAGTCACTCTCATTTGGGCTCTTAAAGTGCAAGTTCCAGTAAGGGCAATTAGTTGTGCAACCTGTGTTGAGGTAATATCTTGAAACAAGGAAGCTTCTACAATGTCTTGCATTGTGTAAACAACGTCAGCTGCATGAGCCATCAACAAAAGTACATGATCCGGTCTAATTAAAGGCTAATCCTTTATGCCAAGCCTTGGCTTGGTTCATAGATCTGCAATATCAAGACAGTCATGTGCAAAAGTATCCGATGCATTACTTTAGGTAACAACAGTAAAGTGCTGGAATTTAAAACCTGGCAACGGATTAATGTCATATATTCAGTTGCGAGAATCTGCTGCTCATACTTGACTAACACAGGAATTGGTCATATATTGGGTCTTGGTTCTGGTTAGTAATATATCTATGGAGTGAGGGACCATAGCAACTAAGGGATGTCCCATCACTATACCTTCACACGTCTCAAGACCAGTACTCATGGCTTCCACTATTTCAGACAACCGGGCAACGCTGCAGCAATGAGGTCAAGGGTAGTGAAAAATAGGCCACTGGCCTCCTTGCCTCACCATGCATCAGAGCAAGCACTGAGAGAGTGCATCCCTCTCTTTCATTGCAAAACAAGAAAAAACATCTTATTATTATGTGGCATACCTAGTGCTGGCGTGCATCAGAGACTTTTGCTCAGCTCTAAGAAAGTTTTCATGCATGTGCTGTGATGCCGCGAAGACCAGCGGTGCACCACTTGCGGGCCGCGGTCAGATCGGTAGTCCGCGTCTGGGACAGCCGTTTCTGCCACGGGCCGCTTTTCGGGTCACAACCTGTTTTTTGGGCCACAGCGCGACCTGAAACTTTCCCTTTGGGCTCTGTTTCATGCTGACCCCACTTTTTGCCCCCTCCTAGTTTTACTTACCTATTTTTTGCAGTTTTTTTCTTTTCTTCTTTTTTCTCTTTTTCTTTTTGTTTCTATTTTGGCCATATCTTCTCTTTCCCAAGAGTCTGTGTTTCCTTCCCTGCATGCTTTGCTGTCTACTTTTTATACTATGGCTCTTTTTCCATTTACTTTGATGTGGCTTTTCCCTAACAAAGATGGTGTCTTCATTTCTTCCTGGATGTCACTTCCTGTTTGTCATTATGTAAGCACAGTTTTTCTTCTGTTACTTGCATTGCAAACACTTCCGTTCCAGTTGTACTCCTCGCTCCTGTATCTTGTGATTTTGGACTTCACCTGCTTTCCCTGTCTGCAACTTTTATTCCAGACTTTTTTTGCCTCACTTTTTCTTTTCTTTATATTTTTTTCAGTAGTTCCTTCATCTGAGGTTTTTCCCAAGTTTGGGTTTTTTCCTCTGGGACTCCTTCTGGAGGTTATGGCCTGATTGGTGTTCTATTATCAGCAGCACCGTGGCTACTGGAAAGGGTCATCCCTACCTTGGTCAATCCAGCACAAGCAAGAAACCTGGTGGTGTCCAGAGACTGGCAGATTACAGAGGTAAGAAGCGTTCAGGCTGTGACATGTTTTGTCCTGTGGAAGCAGGTCAGGCACATCTTTGTGTGTCAGTGTCAGTAAAGGCTTAGCAACTAAGGAAATGTTTGAAATCTACTGTCTACAGTAACCAACCATTCCCAGAAACATTCTGACTTCTCTTTGCATTTTTGGAGGACCCATCCATAAAATAGCCTTCACTGTCTTTTGTGACACTTTTCTTGTTCCTTTCTCAATGATATGTCCCAAACATTGGACTTCGTTATGACAGTATAGAAGTTTACTGGGGACACTTTGGGGCATATTTATACTCTGTTTGCACCGGAATTGCGTCGTTTTTTTTTACGCAATTCCGACGCAAAACTAACTCCATATTTATACTTTTGCCTTAGACGCGTCTAGCGCCAAAGTCCATGGAGTTTGCGTCATTTTTTTGCGTGGACACCTACTTTGCGTTAATGATATGCAAGGTAGGCGTTCCCGTCTAAAAAAGTGACTCCGAGGCATGTGCGCCGTATTTACACTCCCGGGCAAAAATCACGCCCGGGAGTGGGCGGGTCAAAAAAAATGACGTCCAGCCGCTTTTGCGTCATTTTTTAGTGCCTGGTCAGGGCAGGCGTTAAGGGACCTGTGGGCTCGGAAGGAGCCCAGAGGTGCCCTCCCATGCCCCCCGGGACCCCCCCTGTCACCCTTGCCCACCCCAGGAGGACGCCTAAGGATGGAGGGACCCATCCCAGGGAACATAAGGTAAGTTCAGGTAAGTATATATATATTTTTTTGTGGCATAGGGGGGCCTGATTTGTGCCCCCCTACATGCCACTATGCCCAATGACCATGCCCAGGGGACAGAAGTCCCCTGGGCATGGCCATTGGGCAAGGGGGCATGACTCCTGTCTTTGCTAATGGGGGTTGGGAGTCGAAAAAAATGGCGCAAATCGGGTTGAGGCGATAATTTTGCCTCAGCCTGACTTGCTCCATTTTTTGGCGCCCAAGCTCCATATTCCCCTACGCCGGCGCTGCCTGGTGTACGTCATTTTTTTTTTACGCACACCAGGCTGCGCCGCCGGCTAACGCCGGCTAACGTCATTGAATAAATACGGCGCCCGCATGGCGCTGCAGAATGGCGTTAGCCGGCGTTAGATTTTTTGACGCACAACTGCGTTGGCGCAGTTGTGCGTCGAAAAGTATAAATATGGCCCTTTATGCCCATCATTATTAACTGGTTTAGGAGTGCAATGGTATCCTGTTTACAAGCTTCTTTAATGCTCAGTGCCACAGGCATCCACAAGGACTGACTAACAAGGCATTTTCAATGTCTCAAGATTTTTCTGCAGAATCTGATTAAAAATTGAAGGACTTATGTATACTCTGGTGGGACTCTGCACAATGCAAAAACTCTCTCTTGAAACTCAAACGGGAATAGGAACAGGTTGTCCTCATGCAATGGGGTCGAACAGAAGACCTAACAAAAATCCATGACAGTGAACCATGCTCCTATGCACAGAATTTGATAAAGTATGATGGGTGGATAACATACCACAGGACAACACGGGAAGACTATTTAATTTTTCTTTTGTAAATTCTGGATTATTATGAATTTCCACTGGGCTTCTGTACAACCTTAATCGGTAAGTTACAAAGACGCCCTACTATTTCTCTCCAGATTAAATTCTTCAACACATCCTCAGTTATTGGTGTTATTCCTGCCACTGTCTCTGGGATCAAATGATATTGTGGTGTTCTCAGGAAAACAGCATTTGGCTTTACTGTGATACAGACTGGTTCTACACCTTTAATTAGTCCACTGTCTTTCCCCTTGAAATCCCATATTTTTGTATTCAAAGGGTTACACACATTCGTACATGGTGTCCCCAGTGGTGCAAGATCACTGAGAAAGAGGGTCCATTGTGCTTTCCTAGATGGGGTACATTTAATTTGCAATTTATAGAGAGACTAAGAGAAACACTTTGTGACATGAGGCTTCCTCCTAAACCTACGCAATATGAAGCACTAAGTGCTTGGGAGAAGATGGCTCACAATAGGGATAGAGAGAAATACCAAACATGAACAAAGAGAGCCATGAGAAATTACACAGTGCAATATGAGATAAGCAACAACAGAGGTGGAGAAAGAATAGAGTGGAGGAAACTAGATTATATCCTGTCATTACTAATGACAAATCTGAGGAACAGAAAAAAGCCCAAAATTAAAAAGGATGAAGGTGAAAAAGGTAATGAAAAAAAATTTGAATCTGATAGTGATTTAGGAGATAAGATATTGGACGAATTATCGGCTGCACGTCCACAACCTTATGTGGTTTCTGAGGCAAGTATTGAGGATAATTTTTCTAATAATGTGATAGTGATCCAAATGCTTTCGAAATTGAAAGAGCATTACAGATGATACAGCCTATTGTGAAACAGCATGTTGATCAACCTGCTATTACCAAATATTGTGCCTGCCCAAGTTGAGATTGTACATGAAGTAATGCCTGTAGGTGTTTTTGTTTCCATTGTGACAATACAACCACCTGTTTTAGGACTATCACATCACAGCCAGTAGAGATGTGCACACCAAATGCTCTGTTAATATCCTCCCAAATGCAGTAGCTCAAGGAGCCGTGGAAGGAGCACCTGCTTCAGGGTTTATCCCAACTTCACTGAATTTACAGATTGTTGTATGGACACCACAACAGATTTTTCAATTATTAAGGGAAGGGTGAATTGTCTTTATGACACAGGCAACACAAGGTGAGACAAATTTGATTGAAGATGGTTTTTTTTCCCTGATGGTTTGAGGAAGCTGCCAGGAAAAATACAAAAACAGAGAAACATAAATCCCACCAACTAGTCAAAGTGCAGAGAGAGACCACTAAGGCCTTCATTCGGACCTTGGCGGGCGGCGGAGGCCGCCCGCCAAAGTCCCGCCGTCAAAATACCGTACCGCGGTCGCAAGACCGCGGCGGGTATTTTGACTTTTCCCCTGGGCTGGCGGGCAGCCGCCGAAAGGCCGCCCGCCAGCCCAGGGGAAAACGACCTTCCCACCATGAAGCCGGCTCGTAATCGAGCCGGCTGAGTGGTAAGGTGTGACGGGTGCTACTGCACCCGTCGCGTATTTCACTGTCTGCTATGCAGACAGTGAAATACTAGCGGGGCCCTCTTACGGGGGCCCCTGCAGTGCCCATGCCATTTGCATGGGCACTGCAGGGGCCCCCAGGGGCCCCGCGACACCCCCTACCGCCATCCTGTTCCTGGCGGGCGAACCGCCAGGAACAGGATGGCGGTAGGGGGTGTCAGAATCCCCCATGGCGGCGCAGCGAGCTGCGCCGCCATGGGGGATTCAAATGGGCAACGGAAAACCGGCGGGAGACCGCCGGTTTTCCATTTCTGACCGCGGCCAAAGCGCCGCGGTCAGAATGCCCAAGGGAGGACCGCCGGCCTGTCGGCGGTGCTCCCGCCCCCGTTGGCCCTGGCGGTGCAACACCGCCAGGGTCATAATGAGGGCCTAAATGTCCTGAGATGATTTGAAATAGAATTGGAAGAAATTATTAGAGGTTGTTTGTATCTTGAACATGTGAATCAATACCAAGAAAAATAACTGATTTATCTGTGCAAAGAAATTACTAGGTGAGCTGCAACTGTACATGACAAAGTGACAGAATTAATAAATTATTATGATGTTGATCTCTCAAAAAGCATACAAATTGCGGAAAACGTTTCAGGGTATATTTAAATGATTAATCAGATGAGACACTGTGTTCTTCAGGAATTGTGATTGCACATTATTGAATTTATTAAATGTGTCAGCAGATATAGTGACCTTGAGAAATTAGAAGGCAAATGGGCATGAAAAGAGAGAATACACCTACTCTAGGAGCATGCACATATATAAGGTTTCATATTAGTATTTGAAACAAGTTGTTTCTATTTGCAGTCAGGTCATCCAATCAGCTTGTTGTGCCTTCATGGGAACAGAAAAGTTTTCACTGTCTAAGCAGTCAAAAGAAAGATATTAACATTCAAAATAAATCATTATGTGAAACATTTGGTAGGCACTCAGAATAGTTCCCAATTGTTACTATACAACAACAACAGTTCATGATTAGGCCTCTGCATTACACCATTAGATCATAGGTTTCTCATCCATTCTAACTAGCAAGACTATTGTTCTTACAGAAACGTTCTGTGGAAACTAAACTAAACATTTGAATATTTTATTGTATTATATGAAAACCCAGCCTATGGAAAGCTCAAAATCAAACATTTTCTATGAAATCATTCTCTTCTCAGGACATTTGCATCATTAAAAGTTTAACATTTCACATTCCAGACCTAGGGCAGGTTTGGCAAAAAGAAAATGCATTCTGCAGCTATTCAAACTTAATACATGTAAATGTGTAAGCCCAATGCTCAATTGCTTATAAAATACGGCTTGTAATTCAACCCCTTCGCAGCCAGGCCTTTTCCCCCTCAGGTGCCAAGCCATTTTTTGGCTATTTGGGGCAGGGCGCGCTTAGGCCCTCATAACTTTTTGGCCACATAAGCTACCCACGCCAAATTTTCATCCTTTTTTCCAACATCCTAGGGATTCTAGAGCTACCCAGACTTTGTGGGTTTACCCTGAAGGAGACCAAGAAATTAGCCAAAAAATACAGTGAAAATGTAAAAAAATTGGAAAAAAGGGCTGCAGAAGAAGGCTTGTGGTTTTATCCCTGAAATTGGCATCAACAAAGGGTTTGCAGTGCTAAAATCACCAACTCCTCAGCTTCCAGGAACAGGCAGACCTGAATCAGAAAACCCAACTTTTCAACACAATTGTAGCATTTAACTGGGACATTCCCCATTTTTATAATTTTTTGTGCTTTCAGCCTCCTTCCAGTCAGTGACAGAAATGGGTGTGAAACCAATGCTGGATCCCAGAAACCTAAAGATTTCTAAAAAGTAAAGAACATTCTGAATTCAGCAATCGGTGATTTGTGTAGATCCTACAAGGGTTTTCTACAGAAAATAACAACTGAAATATAAAAATATTGAAATTGAGGTGAATAAAAACGGCCATTTTTCTCTACGTTTTACTCTATAACATTTGCCTGCAATGTCAGATTTTTTCCGTTATGTCTACTAGACCCTTCTGGTTGCGGGGATATATAGGGCTTGTAGGTTCATCAAGAACCGTAGGTACCCAGAGCCAATGAATGAGCTGCACCTTGCAGTGGGTTTCCATTTCATACCGAGTATACAGCAATTCATTTGCTGAAATATAAAGAGTGAAAAATAGGTATCAAGAAAACCTTTGTATTTCCAAAATGGGCACAAGATAAGGTGTTGAGTAGCAGTGGTTATTTGCACATCTCTGAATTCTGGGGTGCCCATACTAGCATGTGAATTACAGGGCATTTCTCAAATAGACATCATTTTTACACACTGTCTTATAATTGGAAGGACAACATGTAGAGAAAGGCAAGGGGCAATAACACTTGTTTTGGTATTCTATGTTCCCCCGAGTCTCCTGATAAAAATGGTACCTCACTTGTGTGGGTAGGCCTAGCGCCCGCAACAGGAAATGCCGAAAAAAAAACAAAGTGGACACATCACATTTTCCCAAAGAAAAACAGAGGAGTTTTTTGCAAAGTGCCTACCTGTGGATTTTGGCCTCTAGCTCAGCCGGCACCTAGGGTAACCTACCAAAGCTGTGCATTTTTAAAAACTAGAGATCTAGGGAAATTCAAGATGGTGTGACTTGTGGGGCTCTCACCAGCTTCTGTTACCCAGAATCCTTTGCAAACCTCAAAATTTGGTTAAAAAACACTTTTTCTTCACATTTCGGTGACAGAAAGTTCTGGAAACTGAGAGGGGCCACAAAGTTCCTTCCACCCAGTGTTAACCCAAGTCTCCCAATAAAAATAGTACCACACTTGTGTGGGTAGGCCTAGTGCCCGCGACAGGAAATGCCCCAAAACACAACGTGGACACATCACATTTTTCCACAAAAAACAGAGGTGTTTTTTGCAAAATGCTTACCTGTGGTTTTTTGCCTCTAGCTGAGCCAGCACCTAGGGAAACCTACCAAACCTGTGTAGTTCTGAAAACTAGAGACTTGAGGAATCCAAGATGGAGTGACTTGTGGGGCTCTCACCAGGTTCTGTTACCCAGAATCCTTTGTAAACCTCAAAATTTGGCAAACAATACACATTTTTACCTCACATTTCGGTGACAGAAAGTTCTGGAAACTGAGAGGGGCCACAAAGTTCCATCCACCCAGTGTTCCCCCAAGTCTCCCAATAAAAATAGTACCACACTTGTGTGGGTAGGCCTAGTGCCCGCGACAGGAAATGCCCCAAAACACAACGTGGACACATCACATTTTTCCACAAAAAACAGAGGTGTTTTTTGCAAAATGCTTACCTGTGGTTTTTTGCCTCTAGCTGAGCCAGCACCTAGGGAAACCTACCAAACCTGTGTAGTTCTGAAAACTAGAGACTTGGGGAATCCAAGATAGAGTGACTTGTGGGGCTCTCACCAGGTTCTGTTACCCAGAATCCTTTGTAAACCTCAAAATTTGGCAAACAATACACATTTTTACCTCACATTTCGGTGACAGAAAGTTCTGGAATCTGAGAGGAGCCACAAAGTTCCTTCCACCCAGTGTTCCCCCAAGTATCGCAATAAAAATGGTACCTCACTTGTGTGGGTAGGTCTAGTGCCCGTGACTGGAAATGACCCAAAACACAAAGTGGATATATCACATTTTTCCACAAAAAACAGAGTTTTTTTTTACAAAGTGCTTACCTGTGGATTTTAGCCTCTAGCTCAGCCGGCACCTAGGGAAACCTACCAAACCTGTGCATTTTTTAAAGCTAGAGACCTAGGGGAATCCAATATGTGGTGACTTGTGGGGATCTCACCAGGTTCTGTTACCCAGTATCCTTTGCAAACCTCAAAATTTGGCTAAAAAAACACTTTTTCCTCACATTTCGTTGACAGAAAGTTCTGGAATCTGAGAGGAGCCACAGATTTCCTTCCACCCAGAGTTTCGCCAAGTCGCCCGATAAAAATGATACCTCACTTGAGTGGGTAGGCCTAATGCCCGCGACAGGAAATGCCCCAAAACACAACATGGACACATCACATTTTTCCACAGAAAACAGAGGTGTTTTTTGCAAAATGCCTATCTGTGGATTTTGGCCTCTAGCTCATCCGGCACCTAGGGAAACCTACCAAACCTGTGCATTTTTCAAAACTAGAGACCTAGGGGAATCCAAGATGGGGTGACTTGTGGGGCTCTCACCAGGTTCTGTTACCCAGAATCCTTTGCAAACCTCAAAATGTGGCAAAAAAAATCACTTTTTCCTCACATTTCGGTGACAGAAAGTTCTGGAATCTGAGAGGAGCCACAAAGGTCCTTCCACCCAGTGTTCCCCCAAGTTTCCAGAACTTTCTGTCACCGAAATGTGAGGAAAAAGTGTTTTTTCAACCAAATTGTGAGGTTTGCAAAGGATTCTGGGTAACAGAACCTGGTCAGAGCCCCACAAGTCACCCCATCTTGAATTTCCCTAGATCTCTAGTTTTTAATAATGCACAGCTTTCGTAGGTTTCCCTAGGTGCCGGCTGAGCTAGAGGCCAAAATCCACAGGTAGGCACTTTGCAAAAAACTCCTCTGTTTTTCTTTGGGAAAATGTGATGTGTCCACTGTGTGTTTTGGGGCATTTCCTGTTGTGGGCACAAATCACCCATTGCTGAATTCAGAATGTTCTTTACTTTTTAGAAATCTTTAGGTTTCTGGGATCCAGGATTGGTTTCACACCCATTTCTGTCACTGACTGGAAGGAGGCTGAAAGCACAAAAAATTGTAAAAATGGGGACTGTCCCATTAAATCTAAAATTGTGTTGAAAAGTTGGGTTTTCTGATTCAGGTCTGCCTGTTCCTGGAAGATGAGAAGTTGGTGATTTTAGCACTGCACACCCTTTGTTGATGCCAATTTCAGTGATAAAACCACAAGCCTTCTTCTGCAGCCCTTTTTTCCCTTTTTAAAAAGAATATATATATTCTCACTGTATTTTTTGGCTAATTTCTTGGTCTCCTTCAGGGTAAACCTACAAAGTCTGGGTAGCTCTAGAATCCCTAGGATGTTGGAAAAAATGATGCAAATTTGGCGTGGGTAGCTTATGTGGACAAAATGTCATGAGGGCCTAAGCTGGCCCTGCCCCAAATAGCCCAGAAATGGCCTGGCACCTGAGGGGGAAAAGGCCTGGCTGCAAAGGGGTTAAATTACAAGCCGTATTTTATAAGCAATTGAGCATTGGGATTACACATTTACATGTATTAAGTTTGAATAGCTGCAGAATGCATTTTCTTTTTGCCAAACCTGCCCTAGGTCTGGAATGTGAAATGTTAAACGTTTAATGATGCAAATGTCCTGAGAAGAGAATGATTTCATAGAAAATGTTTGATTTTGAGCTTTCCGTAGGCTGGGTTTTCATATAATACAATAATGTATTCAAATGTTAAGTTTAGTTTCCACAGAACGTTTCTGTAAGAACAATAGTCTTGCTAGTTAGAATGGATGAGAAACCTATGATCTAATGGTATAATGCAGAGGCCTAACCATGAACTGTTGTTGTTGTATAGTAATCTAACAATGGGAACTATTCTGAGTGCCTACCAAATGTTTCACATATTGATTCATTTGAATGTTAATATCTGTCTTTTGACTGCTTAGACAGTGAAAACTTTTCTGTTCTCATGAAGGCACAACAAGCTGATTGGATGAGGTGACTGCAAATAGAAACAACTTGTTTCAAATACTAATATGAAACCTTATATATGTGCATGCTCCTAGAGTAGGTGGATTCTCTCTTTTCATGCCCATTTGCCTTCTAATTTCTCAAGATCACTCTATCTGCTGACACATTTGATAAATTCAATAATGTGCAATCACAATTCCTGAAGAACACAGTGTCTCATCTGATTAATCATTTAAATATACCCTGAAACGTTTTCCGCAATTTGTGTTTTTTTTGAGAGATCAACATCATAATTCTTTATTAAATCTGTCACTTTGTCATGTACAGTTGCAGCTCACCTAGTAATTTCTGTGCACAGATAAATCTGTTATTTTTCTTGGTATTGATTCACATGTTCAAGATACAAACAACCTCTAATTATTTCTTCCAATTCTATTTCAAATCATCTCAGGACATTTAGTGGTCTCTCTCTGCATTTTGAATAGTAGGTGGGATTCGTGTTTCTCTGTTTTTTGAATTTCCCCTGGCAGCTTCCTCAAACCATCAGGGAAAAAACCTATCTTCAATCAAATTTGTCTCACCTTGTGTTGCCTGTGTCATAAAGACAACTCACCCTTCCCTTAGTAATTGAATAATCTTTTGTGGTGTCCATACAACAATCTGTAAATTCAGTGAAGTTGGGATAAACCCTGTAGCTCCTTTAGATACTGCATTTGGGAGAATATTAACAGGAGCATTTGGTGTGCACATCTCTACTGGCTGTGATGTGATAACCCTAAAACAGGTGGTTGTATTGTCACAATGGAAACAAAAACACCTACAGGCATTACTTCATGTACAATCTCAACTTAGGCAGGCACAATATTTGGTAATAGCAGGTTGTCCAACATGCTGTTTCACAATAGGCTGTATCATCTGTAATGCTCTTTCAATTTCGAAAGCATTTGCATCACTATCACATTATTAAAAAAATTATCCTCAATACTTGCCTCAGAAGCCACATAAGATTGTGGACGTGCAGCTGATAATTCGGCCAATATCTTATCTCCTGAATCACTATCAGATTCAAATTTATTTTCATTACTTTTTTCATCTTCATCCTTTTTAATTTTGGGCTTTTTTCTGTTCCTCAGATTTGTCATTAGTAATGACAAGATATAGGCCCTCATTCTGACCCTGGCGGTCCTAAACTGCCAGGGCCACGGGCAACGGAAGCACCGCCAACAGGCTAGCGGTGCTTCAGTGCCCATTCTGACAGAAAAGGGGATCCGGTGGTTTCCCGCCGGATTTCCCCTGGGCCAGAGAATCCTCCATGGCGGCGCTGCTTGCAGCGCCGCCATGGGGATTCCGACCCCCTTCCTGCCATCCTGTTCCTGGCGGTAAAACCCGCCAGGAACAGGATGGCGGGAACGGGTGTCGTGGGGCCCCTGGGGGCCCCTGCACTGCCCATGCCACTGGCATGGGCAGCGCAGGGGCCCCCTAACAGGGCCACACAAAGATTTTCACTGTCTGCTATGCAGACAGTGAAAATCGCGACGGGTGCAACTGCACCCGTTGCACCCCTGCAACTCCGCCGGCTCCATTCGGAGCCGGCTTCCTCGTTGCAGGGGCTTTCCCGCTGGGCCGGCGGGCGATCTTCTGGCGATCGCCCGCCGGCCCAGCTGGAAAGTCAAAATGACCCCTGCGGTCTATAGACCGCGGTGCGGTCTTTCGGCGGTTTCCGCCCGGCGGGCGGTGCCCGCCGCCCGCCGGGCTCAGAATGAGCCCCATAATCTAGTTTCCTCCACTCTATTCTTTCTCCACCTCTGTTGTTGCTTATCTCATATTGCACTGCGTAATTTCTCATGGCACTCTTTGTTCATGTTTGGTATTTCTCTCTATCCCTATTGTGAGCCATGTTCTCCCAAGCACTTAGTGCTTCATATTGCATATGTTTAGGAGGAAGCCTCATGTCACAAAGGGCCATATTTATACTTTTTGACGCAAAACTGCGCTAACGCAGTTTTGCGTCAAAAAAAATTAGCGCCGGCTAACGCCATTCTGAAGCGCCATGCGGGCGCCGTATTTAATCAATGACGTTAGCCGGCGTTAGCCGCCGGCGCTGCCTGGTGTGCTTGGAAAAAAACGACGTACACCAGGCAGCGCCGGCGTAGGGGGATATGGAGCTTGGGCGTAAAAAAATGGGGCAAGTCAGGCTGAGGCAAATTTTTCGCCTCAACCTGATTTGCGCCATTTTTTTCGACTCCCAACCCCCATAGAAAGGACTCCTGTCTTAGCAAAGACAGGAGTCATGCCCCCTTGCCCAATGGCCATGCCCAGGGGACTTCTGTCCCCTGGGCATGGTCATTGGGCATAGTGGCATGTAGGGGGGCACAAATCAGGCCCCCCTATGCCACCCCAAAAAATAAAAAAAAATACTTACCTGAACTCACCTTAATGTCCCTGGGATGGGTCCCTCCAGCCTTGGGTGTCCTCCTGGGGTGGGCAAGGGTGACAGGGGGTGTCCCTGGGGGCATGGGAGGGCACCTCTGGGCTCCTTCCGAGCCCACAGGTCCCTTAAAGCCTGCCTTGTCCAGGAGCTAAAAAACGGCGCAAAAGCGGCCGTACGTCATTTTTTTTGACCCGCCCATTCCCGGGCGTGAATTTTGCCCGGGAGTGTAAATACGGCGCACATGCCTCGGAGTCAATTTTTTAGACGGGAACGCCTACCTTGCATCTCATTAACGCAAAGTAGGTGTCTACACTAAAAAATAATGCAAACTCCATGGACTTTGGCGCTAGACGCGTTTAACGCCAAAGTATAAATATGGAGTTAGTTTTGCGTCGGAATTGCGTAAAAAAAAACGACGCAATTCTGGCGCAAACAGAGTATAAATATGCCCCAAAGTGTTTCTCTTAGTCTCTCTATAAATTGCAAATTAAATGTACCCCATCTAGGAAAGCTTAATGGACCCTCTTTCCCAGTGATCTTGCACCACTGGGGACGCCATGTACGAATGTGTGTAACCCTTTGAATACAGAAATATGGGATTTCAAGGGGAAAGACAGCAGTCTAATTAAAGGTGTAGAACCAGTCCGTATCACAGTAAAGCCAAATGCTGTTTTCCTGAGAACACCACAATATCATTTGATCCCAGAGACAGTGGCAGGAATAACACCAATAAATGAGGATGTGTTGAAGAAAGGAATCTGGAGAGAAATAGTAGGGAGTCTTTGTAACTCACCGATTAAGGGGTTACAGAAGCCCAATGGGAAATTCATACTAATCCAGAATTTACAAAAGAAAAATTAAATAGTCTCCCAGTGTTGTCCTGTGGTACATTACCCACCCATCATACTTTATCAAATTCTGTGCATAGGAGCATGGTTCACTGTCATGGATTTTTGTCAGGTCTTCTGTTCGACTCCATTGCATGAGGACAACCTGTTCCTATTCCCGTTTGAGTTTCAAGAGAGAGTTTTTGCATGGTGCAGAGTCCCACCAGAGTATACATAAAGTCCTTAAATTTTTAATCAGACTCTGCAGAAAAATCTTGAGACATTGAAAATGCCTTGTTAGTCAGTCCTTGTGGATGCCTGTGGCACTGAGCATTAAAGAAGCTTGTAAACAGGATACCACAGGTTCAAGACTGATCTGCATATGGCTGGGTCTAAACTGGGGTGACGTTGTGAGCAAAATAACAATTAATTAAACCCAGATCTATGACTGGGGGTGAGTGTTTGAAAAGTTTGAACACTGTCCATCATTTTATTTTATTTTGTTTTGTGATGTCGCTTTGGGCGCCCTAAGTGGCAGGTGTATGCCCAGATGTGGGTCCCTTGCTCGCTGCACCACTGGAATCAAGCTAGTTGGGCTGATGAAGGGTGATACCTTGAAACCTGTTCCAGGATGCTTGTTTCCTGTTCAGAGAGGATCTGGCTGAGTAGTTTGGGCTGGAGTGTTCCTATGGGGAACAGGATCAATACTGATTGGCATATGGCTGAGTCTAAACTGGGGTGATGTGGCAAGCAAAATAACAATGTATTAAATCTGTGATTGGGGGTTAGTGTTTGAAAAGTTTCAACACTCCGTCCATCATTTTATTTTATTTTGTTTTGCGATTTTGTTTTGTGCGCCCTAAGTGGCAGAGGTGTGTCCAGATGTAGGTCCCTTGCTCGCTGCGCCACTGGATTCTTGGCTGATGAAGGGTGATACCCTGAAACCGGTCCGAGGATGCTTGTTTCCTGTCCAGGGAGGACCTGGCCTAGCAGTTCATGCTGGACTGTTCCCATGGGGAACAGGGTCAAAACTGATTTGCATATGGCTAGGTCTAAACTGGGGTGACATGGCGAACAAAATAACCAGGCATTAAACCGAGATCTGTGACTGGGTGGTGAGTGTTTGAAAAGTTTCAACACTCCATCCATCATTTTATTTTATTTTTTATTTTGTTTTCTGAAGTTGCTTCGTGCACCCTAAGTGGCAGGGGTATGCCCAGAAATGGGTCCCTTGCTCACTGTGCCACTGCATTCAAGCTAGTCTGGTTGATGAAGGGTGATACCTTGAAACTAGTCCAAGGATGCTTGTTTCCTGTCCAGGGAGGACTTGACTTAGCAGTTTGGGATGGACTGTTTCCATAGCAAACAGGGTCAAGACTGATTTGCATACGGCTGGGTCTAAACTGGGGTGATGTGGCGAGCAAACTAACAATAGATTAAACCCAGATCTGTGACTGGGGTGAGTGTTTGAAAAGTTTTAACACTCCATCATTTTATTTTATTTTGTGATGTTGCAGGTTTCTCTATACCAGCCATTCATTATATTAATATGTTGTGTACCACAATAGTCTCTTCTAAACTGTAGTGTAGGTGCACAGGGGGGCAGGGGATTGGGGCAAATCATGCCCCTCCTTCATTATACATCTTCAGTCTTCTCATAATGCATTTTTGGTACATGTGGCTCATGTTCATTCTAGGTCAACTAAACTACAAATCTCTGAGGTTTCAGGGTAGGGTCTTTCTTTCAGCCTTAACTTCCTGAACTTGAAATTCTCAGTCCTCTGTGTTTTAACTCTCTTTCTTCTTCTCTCTCTTTCTCTCTCCCTCCCCCTCTGTCTCTCTATCTTTCTCTATCTATCTATCTCTAAATCAGGACAACTCCTCTCTAAATCAGACCAACCACCTACGACTCGCCCAGAGGCGGGACAACCTCTCCAGTTTGTTCTTCTAGCCAAAGAAGTACCCCCAGCCTTAAAAGTATCAGCAGCAGGGAGAGCTGTTTCTACCACATCATGTCATCCTAATGATTTCGTAGAGCACATAGCAATGACAAGGGGTCAAGGTATTATGGGATACTGAGATGCACAAATAAAAAGCCAAGGAACAACCTCTAGTTATGCCACTGTCAAATACAAGCCCCACAATCAACTGAAGGAAGTATGGAATATCAATTGGTCAAGGAGATATGAATTAGGAAATCACAGGTATAGCACATGACTTATAATATTTACTGATGAACAGATAAGGACCCTGGTCTTTTAAGGCAGCCCAACTTATATTAACAAAGTGGTGTCTCAGGGCAGATCTACTGAATAAAGCTCAGAAAAGGAGTTTAACCATTAGGTGCCATTCAAGGTGACGGAAGAAAAGCCAGAAAAGTTGCAACCATAAAGCAAGGAATTTTCACATAGTGTTGTGTGTGTTCTGTCCTAGAAGGCAGCACTATATACCAAGCAAATTATGGTCATCCATAACATATGTTGCATATTGAGGGAGAAATTATAGACATTGGGTTTAGAACAGTGACCCAATTTTAACAAGAGTCAGTGCACAGCTCTCTCAGGTAAAAATCCATTTGTGTGCTTCATTAATTGGCTGCTAATAACTAACAACTTTCAGTCTGTCCACAGCCTGGTGAGATGTCATTAACCACCCTCCTCTATTAGCACTTTGAATGCACCACCTGTTCAACTGCACTTTTTGCTCTACTCGGGAAGCAATGGTGATGAAAACAAAATGGAGCTCATTCAGTGGATGGAGTGTACACGTCAAGATCTCGGGGGTGAAACTCTGGGTCATCCAAAACAGTCAAAAGATAGCTCAGCTCAGAAAAATGAGGAAGGACTTTCATCAAGCAGAAAGTATTGTAGAATAAGTGAAAGACCTGTGCACAACAATATGTGAGTCTCATTCTTAAAGCATGATATTCCCATCTACCTCTTGGAAACATTTGCCGATTTTACTTGAAACAGAATCAAAACTCTTTACATTGTGCTGCTTGATACATTTGTGGGATGAGTGATACTCTGCCTTAGAGCTATGCACTCCCCAACCACAGCATGACCAAGAAAATCTCAAACCATTACCAGCAACCATCACAAGTTGTGATTAAATAGGATGTGCCATAATGATATCTGACAGGAGACCCATGATATTATAAAATATTTTCTTCAAGTACGCCCCCAAGCTACACCCAAAAGTAACGGTTTGGCACTAACAAATATGAGTTCTCAGAATTTGACTAGTTCTAAGGTGTTTTTAAATAATAAAAATTACTGCAATTAACATATAACCATAACATGTAGGCCTTAACCCCTAGGGTACCCCGGACGAGACCAGCTTATCCTGCTATGGGCCCCCGGGGGGGAGCGCTAGCGCTCCCCCAGATGGCCGAGTACCCCCCTCCCCTGGGCAGAGATGGAAGGGGAATCGCTTCCCCTTCCACCCCCGCCCCCGGTGCTGAAAGCTCAGCTTCCAGCGCAGATCAAAGGAGAAATGCAAAAGCATTTCTCCTCCGATCACGTGGAGGGGGCAGAGAGGCATGAAAGGAGAGGAAAGGCATTTCCTCTCCTTCCATGTCTCTAAGGGGCGTTTCTGCTACCCGATCACAATGCGATTGGGCAGCAGAACTGCCCACTAGACACCAGGGATTTTTTTTTTGCTATATGAAATAAGGGGAGCGGCCCCTTGGGCAAGGGCCTCTCCTTGGAGGGCAAAATATTTCTAGGCCATTTCTATCTGCCCCGGGGGGGGGGGCATAAATCTACTAGACACTAGGGATACATTTTTTTAATCTTTTTTATGTTTCTGGAGTGACCCCTTGGGCAAGGGTCGCTCCGGGGTGGGGGGCGGGGTGACAAATTATTATTAGGCCATTTCGGCAGATCGGTCTTGCAATCTTCCCCGGAGGGGCAGAAACCACTAGACACCAGGGATTATTGTTCTTTTTTTTTGTACTTGCGAATAAGGGTAAGCCAATGGGGCAGAAAACCACTAGACACCAGGGATCATTTTTTTTTTTTTTTTTTTGTTATGTATGGGGAGCGACCCCTTAGCCAAGGGTCGCTCCCAGGGGGACAAATTATTATTAGGCCATTTCTCCCCCCCCACCCCCTCCCCGGTGGCAGATCGGCCCTGCAATCTCCCCCCGGGGGCAGAAACCACTAGAAACCAGGGATTTTTTTTTTTTCATACTTGCGCATAAGGGGAGTGGCCCCTTGGGCAAGGGCCGCTGCCCAGTGGGGCAAATTATTTTTAGGCCATTTCTGCCCCCCCGGGGGCAGATTGGCCTAATATTATTAGGCTGATCTGCCCCCGGGGGGGCAGAAAACCACTAGACACCAGGGATAATTATTGTTGTTGTTTATTTTAATTTTTTAATGTTTGGGGAGCGACCCTTTAGGCAAGGGTCTCTCCTGGGAGGCCAAATTATTTTTAGGCCATTTGTACCCCTGGGGGCCAGATCAGCCTAATATAATTAGGCCGATCTGAAACCAGGGTTTTTTTTTTTTTTATACTAACGCATAAGGGGAGCGGCCCCTTTGGCAAGGGCCACTCTCCAGGGGGGCAAAATATTTTTAGGCCTTTTCATCCCCCCCGGATGCAGATAGGCCTAATATAATTAGGCGGATCTGCCCCCAGGGGCGACAGAAACCTCTAGACACCAGGGATATATACATTTTTTTTAATTAACTTTATGTTTTTATGTATGGGGAGCCACCCCATAGACAAGGGTTGCTCCCCTGGGTGGCAAATTGTATTTACGACATTTCTGCCCCCCTTGGGGGCAGATCAGCCTATTTTTGTTAGGCCAATCTGCCCCAAAGGGGGAAGAAACCTCTGGACACCATGGATTGGTATGTGTATGTGTGTGTTTTGTTTGGGGGGGGCAGCCCCTTGGGCAAGGGTCGTTTCCCGTGGGGACACATTACTGCTGGCCATAACTGCCCCCCTTGGGGCAGATTGGCCTATTTTTGGAAGGCCCATCTGCCACCAAGCGGGGTAGAAAGCTCACCAGGGACTAGGGAAGATTGTTTTTTCCAAAATAAGAGGTATGGCCATACCCCCACCCCAAATAAATGGGGCCAAAGTTGTTCTCCCCACCAGTGGGCAGATTGGGCAATTGCCCCCGATCCACACCCAGGGGGGACAGAAAGTCTACTAGATGCCAGGGAATTAAAAAAATAAAAGAAAATAATGGGGTGGTGGTTACCAACCAGTATGGGCCTGGTTATGCCCCCACCCAAACTGAAGGGGCTAACAGTCTTTCAGCTCTCCCCCGCACACTAAAACATCTTATCCCATGGCAAGCAAGAGGAAATTTGATTATTTTTGTTTTTTGTTTTACATTGGGGCCATGAGAGCTGGGTAACTCTCAAAAGCGTCCCACTTGGAATGGTGAGAGCTGCACTTTTTTAAACTTAATTTTCCACAGAAAACAGAGGTGTTTTTTGCAAAGTACCTACCTGTGGATTTTGGCCTCTAGCTCAGCCAGCATCTAGGGAAACCTACCAAACCTGTGTAGTTTTGAAAACTAGAGACCTAGGGGAATCCAAGTCGGAGTGACTTGTGGGGCTCTCACCGGGTTTTGTTACCCAGAATCCTTTGCAAACCTCAAAATTTGGTTAAAAAAACACTTTTTCTTCACATTTCGGTGACAGAAAATTCTGGAAACTGAGAGGGGCCACAAAGTTCCTTCCACCCAGTGTTCCCCCAAGTCTCCCAATGAAAATAGTACCACACTTGTGTGGGTAGGCCTAGTACCCGCGACTGGAAATGCCCCAAAACACAAAGTGGATACATCACATTTTTCCACAAAAAACAGAGATGTTTTTTGCAAAGTGCTTACCTGTGGATTTTAGCCTCTAGCTGAGCCAGCACCTAGGGAAACCTACCAAACCTGTGCATTTTTGAAAACTAGAGACCTAGCGGAATCCAGTACGTGGTGACTTGTGGGGCTCTCACCAGGTTCTGTTACCCAGAATCCATTGCAAACCTCAAAATTTGGCTAAAGAAAACACTTTTTCCTCACATTTCGGTGACAGAAAGTTCTGGAATCTGAGAGGAGCCACAAATTTCCTTCCACCCAGAGTTTCCCCAAGTCTCCCAATAAAAATAGTTCCACAGTTGTGTGGGTAGGCCTAGTGCCCCAAAACACAACGTGGACACATCACATTTTTCCACAGAAAACAGTGGTGTTTTTTGCAAAGTGCCTACCTGTGGATTTTGGCCTCTAGCTCAGCCGGCACCTAGGGAAACCTACCAAACCTGTGCATTTATTAAAACTAGAGACCTAGGGGAATCCAAGATGTGGTGACTTGTCGGGCTCTCACCAGATCCTGTTACCCAGAATCCTTTGTAAACCTCAAAATTTGGCTAAAAAAAAACTTTTTCCTCACATTTGGGTGACAGAAAGTTCTGGAATCTGAGAGGAGCCACAAGTTCCTTCCACCCACCGTTCCCCCAAATCTCGCAATAAAAATTGTACCTCACTTGTGTGGGTAGGTCTAGTGCCCGTGACTGGAAATGCCCCAAAACACAAAGTGGATACATCACATTTTTCCACAAAAAACAGAGGTGTTTTTTTCAAAGTGCCTACCTGTGGATTTTACCCTCTAGTTCAGCCGGCACCTAGGGAAACCTACCAAACCTGTGCATTTTTGAAAGCTAGAGACCTAGGGGAATCCAAGATGTGATGACTTGTGGGGCTCTCACCAGGTTCTGTTACCCAGAATCCTTTGTAAACCTCAAAATTTGGCTAAAAAAACACTTTTTCCTCACATTTCGGTGACAGAAAGTTCTGGAATCTCAGAGGAGCCACAAATTTCCTTCCACCCAGAGTTCCCCAAAGTCTTGCAATAAAAATGGTACCTCACTTGTGTGGGTAGGCCTAGCGCCCGCAACAGGAAATGCCCCAAAACACACAGTGGACACATCACATTTTCCCAAAGAAAAACAGAGGAGTTTTTTGCAAAGTGCCTATCTGTGGATTTTGGCCTCTAGCTCAGCCGGCACCTAGGGAAACCTACCAAAGCTGTGCATTATTAAAAACTAGAGATCTAGGGAAATTCAAGATGGGATGACTTGTGGGGCTCTGACCAGGTTCTGTTACCCAGAATCCTTTGCAAACCTCACAATTTGGTTGAAAAAACACTTTTTCCTCACATTTTGGTGACAGAAAGTTCTGGAAACTGAGAGGGGCCACAAAGTTCTTTCCACCCAGTGTTCCCCCACCTCTCCCAATAAAGATGGTACCACACTTGTGTGGGTAGACCTAGTGCCCGTGACTGGAAATGCTCCAACCACACAAAGTAGACACATCACAATTTTCCACAGAAAACAGAGGTGTTTTTTGCTAAGTACCTAACTGTGGATTTTGGCCTCTAGCTCAGCCGGCACCTAGGGAAACCTACCAAGCCTGTGTAGTTTTGAAAACTAGAGACCTAGGGGAATCCAAGTCGGAGTGACTTGTGGGGCTCTCACTGGGTTCTGTTACCCAGAATCCTTTGCAAACCTCAAAATTTGGTTAAAAAAACACTTTTTCTTCACATTTCGGTGACAGAAAGTTCTGGAAACTGAGAGGGGCCACAAAGTTCCTTCCACCCAGTGCTCCCCCAAGTCTCCCAATGAAAATAGTACCACACTTGTGTGGGTAGGCCTAGTACCCGCGACTGGAAATGCCCCAAAACACAAAGTGGATACATCACATTTTTCCACAAAAAACTGAGATGTTTTTTGCAAAGTGCTTACCTGTGGATTTTAGCCTCTAGCTGAGCCAGCACCTAGGGAAACCTACCAAACCTCTGCATTTTTGAAAACTAGAGACCTAGGGGAATCCAGGACGTGGTGACTTGTGGGGCTCTCACCAGGTTCTGTTACCCAGAATCCATTGCAAACCTCAAAATTTGGCTAAAGAAAACACTTTTTCCTCACATTTCGGTGACAGAAAGTTCTGGAATCTGAGAGGAGCCACAAATTTCCTTACACCCAGAGTTTCCCCAAGTCTCCCAATAAAAATAGTTCCACACTTGTGTGGGTAGGCCTAGTGCCCCAAAACACAACGTGGACACATCACATTTTTTCCACAGAAAACAGTGGTGTTTTTTGCAAAGTGCCTACCTGTGGATTTTGGCCTCTAGCTCAGCCGGCACCTAGGGAAACCTACCAAACCTGTGCATTTATTAAAACTAGAGACCTAGGGGAATCCAAGATGTGGTGACTTGTCGGGCTCTCACCAGATCCTGTTACCCAGAATCCTTTGTAAACCTCAAAATTTGGCTAAAAAAACACTTTTTCCTCACATTTGGGTGACAGAAAGTTCTGGAATCTGAGAGGAGCCACAAAGTTCCTTCCACCCAGCGTTCCCCCAAATCTCGCAATAAAAATGGTACCTCACTTGTGTGGGTAGGTCTAGTGCCCGTGACTGGAAATGCCCCAAAACACAAAGTGGATACATCACATTTTTCCACAAAAAACAGAGGTGTTTTTTGCAAAGTGCCTACCTGTGGATTTTAGTCTCTAGCTCAGCCGGAACCTAGGGAAACCTACCAAACCTGTGCATTTTTTAAAGCTAGAGACCTAGGGGAATCCAATATGTGGTGACTTGTGGGGCTCTCACCAGGTTCTGTTACCCAGAATCCTTTGCAAACCTCAAAATTTGGTTAAAAAAACACTTTTTCCTCACATTTCGTTGACAGAAAGTTCTGGAATCTGAGAGGAGGCACAAATTTCCTTCCACCCAGTGTTCCCCCAAGTCTCCCAATGAAAATAGTACCACACTTGTGTGGGTAGGCCTAGTACCCGCGACTGGAAATGGCCCAAAACACAAAGTGGATACATCACATTTTTCAACAAAAAACTGAGATGTTTTTTGCAAAGTGCTTACCTGTGGATTTTGGCCTCTAGCTCAGCCGGCACCTAGGGAAACCTACAAAACCTATGCATTTTTGAAAACTAGAGACCTAGGGGAATCCAGGACGTGGTGACTTGTGGGGCTCTCACCAGGTTCTGTTACCCAGAATCCATTGCAAACCTCACAATTTGGCTAAAAAAACACTTTTTCCTCACATTTCGGTGACAGAAACTTCTGGAATCTGAGAGGAGCCACGAATTTCCTTCCACCCAGAGTTTCCCCAAGTCGCCCCCTAAAAATGATACCTCACTTGTGTGGGTAGACCTAGTGCCCGTGACTGGAAATGCTCCAACCACACAAAGTAGACACATCACAATTTTCCACAGAAAACAGAGGTGTTTTTTGCTAAGTACCTAACTGTGGATTTTGGCCTCTAGCTCAGCCGGCACCTAGGGAAACCTACCAAGCCTGTGTAGTTTTGAAAACTAGAGACCTAGGGGAATCCAAGTCGGAGTGACTTGTGGGGCTCTCACTGGGTTCTGTTACCCAGAATCCTTTGCAAACCTCAAAATTTGGTTAAAAAAACACTTTTTCTTCACATTTCGGTGACAGAAAGTTCTGGAAACTGAGAGGGGCCACAAAGTTCCTTCCACCCAGTGTTCCCCCAAGTCTCCCAATGAAAATAGTACCACACTTGTGTGGGTAGGCCTAGTACCCGCGACTGGAAATGCCCCAAAACACAAAGTGGATACATCACATTTTTCCACAAAAAACTGAGATGTTTTTTGCAAAGTGCTTACCTGTGGATTTTAGCCTCTAGCTGAGCCAGCACCTAGGGAAACCTACCAAACCTGTGCATTTTTGAAAACTAGAGACCTAGGGGAATCCAGGACGTGGTGACTTGTGGGGCTCTCACCAGGTTCTGTTACCCAGAATCCATTGCAAACCTCAAAATTTGGCTAAAGAAAACACTTTTTCCTCACATTTCGGTGACAGAAAGTTCTGGAATCTGAGAGGAGCCACAAATTTCCTTCCACCCAGAGTTTCCCCAAGTCTCCCAATAAAAATAGTTCCACACTTGTGTGGGCAGGCCTAGTGCCCCAAAACACAACGTGGACACATCACATTTTTCCACAGAAAACAGTGGTGTTTTTTGCAAAGTGCCTACCTGTGGATTTTGGCCTCTAGCTCAGCCGGCACCTAGGGAAACCTACCAAACCTGTGCATTTATTAAAACTAGAGACCTAGGGGAATCCAAGATGTGGTGACTTGTCGGGCTCTCACCAGATCCTGTTACCCAGAATCCTTTGTAAACCTCAAAATTTGGCTAAAAAAACACTTTTTCCTCACATTTGGGTGACAGAAAGTTCTGGAATCTGAGAGGAGCCACAAAGTTCCTTCCACCCAGCGTTCCCCCAAATCTCGCAATAAAAATGGTACCTCACTTGTGTGGGTAGGTCTAGTGCCCGTGACTGGAAATGCCCCAAAACACAAAGTGGATACATCACATTTTTCCACAAAAAACAGAGGTGTTTTTTGCAAAGTGCCTACCTGTGGATTTTAGTCTCTAGCTCAGCCGGAACCTAGGGAAACCTACAAAACCTATGCATTTTTGAAAACTAGAGACCTAGGGGAATCCAGGACGTGGTGACTTGTGGGGCTCTCACCAGGTTCTGTTACCCAGAATCCATTGCAAACCTCACAATTTGGCTAAAAAAACACTTTTTCCTCACATTTCGGTGACAGAAACTTCTGGAATCTGAGAGGAGCCACGAATTTCCTTCCACCCAGAGTTTCCCCAAGTCGCCCCCTAAAAATGATACCTCACTTGTGTGGGTAGACCTAGTGCCCGTGACTGGAAATGCTCCAACCACACAAAGTAGACACATCACAATTTTCCACAGAAAACAGAGGTGTTTTTTGCTAAGTACCTAACTGTGGATTTTGGCCTCTAGCTCAGCCGGCACCTAGGGAAACCTACCAAGCCTGTGTAGTTTTGAAAACTAGAGACCTAGGGGAATCCAAGTCGGAGTGACTTGTGGGGCTCTCACTGGGTTCTGTTACCCAGAATCCTTTGCAAACCTCAAAATTTGGTTAAAAAAACACTTTTTCTTCACATTTCGGTGACAGAAAGTTCTGGAAACTGAGAGGGGCCACAAAGTTCCTTCCACCCAGTGTTCCCCCAAGTCTCCCAATGAAAATAGTACCACACTTGTGTGGGTAGGCCTAGTACCCGCGACTGGAAATGCCCCAAAACACAAAGTGGATACATCACATTTTTCCACAAAAAACTGAGATGTTTTTTGCAAAGTGCTTACCTGTGGATTTTAGCCTCTAGCTGAGCCAGCACCTAGGGAAACCTACCAAACCTGTGCATTTTTGAAAACTAGAGACCTAGGGGAATCCAGGACGTGGTGACTTGTGGGGCTCTCACCAGGTTCTGTTACCCAGAATCCATTGCAAACCTCAAAATTTGGCTAAAGAAAACACGTTTTCCTCACATTTCGGTGACAGAAAGTTCTGGAATCTGAGAGGAGCCACAAATTTCCTTCCACCCAGAGTTTCCCCAAGTCTCCCAATAAAAATAGTTCCACACTTGTGTGGGCAGGCCTAGTGCCCCAAAACACAACGTGGACACATCACATTTTTCCACAGAAAACAGTGGTGTTTTTTGCAAAGTGCCTACCTGTGGATTTTGGCCTCTAGCTCAGCCGGCACCTAGGGAAACCTACCAAACCTGTGCATTTATTAAAACTAGAGACCTAGGGGAATCCAAGATGTGGTGACTTGTCGGGCTCTCACCAGATCCTGTTACCCAGAATCCTTTGTAAACCTCAAAATTTGGCTAAAAAAACACTTTTTCTTCACATTTGGGTGACAGAAAGTTCTGGAATCTGAGAGGAGCCACAAAGTTCCTTCCACCCAGCGTTCCCCCAAATCTCGCAATAAAAATGGTACCTCACTTGTGTGGGTAGGTCTAGTGCCCGTGACTGGAAAAGCCCCAAAACACAAAGTGGATACATCACATTTTTCCACAAAAAACAGAGGTGTTTTTTGCAAAGTGCCTACCTGTGGATTTTAGTCTCTAGCTCAGCCGGAACCTAGGGAAACCTACCAAACCTGTGCATTTTTTAAAGCTAGAGACCTAGGGGAATCCAATATGTGGTGACTTGTGGGGCTCTCACCAGGTTCTGTTACCCAGAATCCTTTGCAAACCTCAAAATTTGGTTAAAAAAACACTTTTTCCTCACATTTCGTTGACAGAAAGTTCTGGAATCTGAGAGGAGGCACAAATTTCCTATCACCCAGAAGTTCCCCAGGTCGCCCGATAAAAATGATACCTCACTTGTGTGGGTAGGCCTAGTGCCCGCGACAGGAAATGCCCCAAAACACAACGTGGACACATCACATTTTTCAACAGAAAACAGAGGTGTTTTTTGCAAAATGCCTATCTGTGGATTTTGGCCTCTAGCTCAGCCGGCACCTAGGGAAACCTACAAAACCTATGCATTTTTGAAAACTAGAGACCTAGGGGAATCCAGGACGTGGTGACTTGTGGGGCTCTCACCAGGTTCTGTTACCCAGAATCCATTGCAAACCTCACAATTTGGCTAAAAAAACACTTTTTCCTCACATTTCGGTGA
Source organism: Pleurodeles waltl (assembly GCF_031143425.1). Classification (NCBI taxonomy): domain Eukaryota; kingdom Metazoa; phylum Chordata; class Amphibia; order Caudata; family Salamandridae; genus Pleurodeles; species Pleurodeles waltl. The sequence continues at coordinate 122,942,666 of NC_090439.1, forward strand.
CAGAAACTTCTGGAATCTGAGAGGAGCCACGAATTTCCTTCCACCCAGAGTTTCCCCAAGTCGCCCCCTAAAAATGATACCTCACTTGTGTGGGTAGACCTAGTGCCCGTGACTGGAAATGCTCCAACCACACAAAGTAGACACATCACAATTTTCCACAGAAAACAGAGGTGTTTTTTGCTAAGTACCTAACTGTGGATTTTGGCCTCTAGCTCAGCCGGCACCTAGGGAAACCTACCAAGCCTGTGTAGTTTTGAAAACTAGAGACCTAGGGGAATCCAAGTCGGAGTGACTTGTGGGGCTCTCACTGGGTTCTGTTACCCAGAATCCTTTGCAAACCTCAAAATTTGGTTAAAAAAACACTTTTTCTTCACATTTCGGTGACAGAAAGTTCTGGAAACTGAGAGGGGCCACAAAGTTCCTTCCACCCAGTGTTCCCCCAAGTCTCCCAATGAAAATAGTACCACACTTGTGTGGGTAGGCCTAGTACCCGCAACTGGAAATGCCCCAAAACACAAAGTGGATACATCACATTTTTCCACAAAAAACTGAGATGTTTTTTGCAAAGTGCTTACCTGTGGATTTTAGCCTCTAGCTGAGCCAGCACCTAGGGAAACCTACCAAACCTGTGCATTTTTGAAAACTAGAGACCTAGGGGAATCCAGGACGTGGTGACTTGTGGGGCTCTCACCAGGTTCTGTTACCCAGAATCCATTGCAAACCTCAAAATTTGGCTAAAGAAAACACTTTTTCCTCACATTTCGGTGACAGAAAGTTCTGGAATCTGAGAGGAGCCACAAATTTCCTTCCACCCAGAGTTTCCCCAAGTCTCCCAATAAAAATAGTTCCACACTTGTGTGGGTAGGCCTAGTGCCCCAAAACACAACGTGGACACATCACATTTTTCCACAGAAAACAGTGGTGTTTTTTGCAAAGTGCCTACCTGTGGATTTTGGCCTCTAGCTCAGCCGGCACCTAGGGAAACCTACCAAACCTGTGCATTTATTAAAACTAGAGACCTAGGGGAATCCAAGATGTGGTGACTTGTCGGGCTCTCACCAGATCCTGTTACCCAGAAACCTTTGTAAACCTCAAAATTTGGCTAAAAAAACACTTTTTCCTCACATTTGGGTGACAGAAAGTTCTGGAATCTGAGAGGAGCCACAAAGTTCCTTCCACCCAGCGTTCCCCCAAATCTCGCAATAAAAATGGTACCTCACTTGTGTGGGTAGGTCTAGTGCCCGTGACTGGAAATGCCCCAAAACACAAAGTGGATACATCACATTTTTCCACAAAAAACAGAGGTGTTTTTTGCAAAGTGCCTACCTGTGGATTTTAGTCTCTAGCTCAGCCGGAACCTAGGGAAACCTACCAAACCTGTGCATTTTTTAAAGCTAGAGACCTAGGGGAATCCAATATGTGGTGACTTGTGGGGCTCTCACCAGGTTCTGTTACCCAGAATCCTTTGCAAACCTCAAAATTTGGTTAAAAAAACACTTTTTCCTCACATTTCGTTGACAGAAAGTTCTGGAATCTGGGAGGAGGCACAAATTTCCTATCACCCAGAGGTTCCCCAGGTCGCCTGATAAAAATGATACCTCACTTGTGTGGGTAGGCCTAGTGCCCGCGACAGGAAATGCCCCAAAACACAACGTGGACACATCACATTTTTCAACAGAAAACAGAGGTGTTTTTTGCAAAATGCCTATCTGTGGATTTTGGCCTCTAGCTCAGCCGGCACCTAGGGAAACCTACAAAACCTATGCATTTTTGAAAACTAGAGACCTAGGGGAATCCAGGACGTGGTGACTTGTGGGGCTCTCACCAGGTTCTGTTACCCAGAATCCATTGCAAACCTCACAATTTGGCTAAAAAAACACTTTTTCCTCACATTTCGGTGACAGAAACTTCTGGAATCTGAGAGGAGCCACGAATTTCCTTCCACCCAGAGTTTCCCCAAGTCGCCCCCTAAAAATGATACCTCACTTGTGTGGGTAGACCTAGTGCCCGTGACTGGAAATGCTCCAACCACACAAAGTAGACACATCACAATTTTCCACAGAAAACAGAGGTGTTTTTTGCTAAGTACCTAACTGTGGATTTTGGCCTCTAGCTCAGCCGGCACCTAGGGAAACCTACCAAGCCTGTGTAGTTTTGAAAACTAGAGACCTAGGGGAATCCAAGTCGGAGTGACTTGTGGGGCTCTCACTGGGTTCTGTTACCCAGAATCCTTTGCAAACCTCAAAATTTGGTTAAAAAAACACTTTTTCTTCACATTTCGGTGACAGAAAGTTCTGGAAACTGAGAGGGGCCACAAAGTTCCTTCCACCCAGTGTTCCCCCAAGTCTCCCAATGAAAATAGTACCACACTTGTGTGGGTAGGCCTAGTACCCGCGACTGGAAATGCCCCAAAACACAAAGTGGATACATCACATTTTTCCACAAAAAACTGAGATGTTTTTTGCAAAGTGCTTACCTGTGGATTTTAGCCTCTAGCTGAGCCAGCACCTAGGGAAACCTACCAAACCTGTGCATTTTTGAAAACTAGAGACCTAGGGGAATCCAGGACGTGGTGACTTGTGGGGCTCTCACCAGGTTCTGTTACCCAGAATCCATTGCAAACCTCAAAATTTGGCTAAAGAAAACACTTTTTCCTCACATTTCGGTGACAGAAAGTTCTGGAATCTGAGAGGAGCCACAAATTTCCTTCCACCCAGAGTTTCCCCAAGTCTCCCAATAAAAATAGTTCCACACTTGTGTGGGTAGGCCTAGTGCCCCAAAACACAACGTGGACACATCACATTTTTCCACAGAAAACAGTGGTGTTTTTTGCAAAGTGCCTACCTGTGGATTTTGGCCTCTAGCTCAGCCGGCACCTAGGGAAACCTACCAAACCTGTGCATTTATTAAAACTAGAGACCTAGGGGAATCCAAGATGTGGTGACTTGTCGGGCTCTCACCAGATCCTGTTACCCAGAATCCTTTGTAAACCTCAAAATTTGGCTAAAAAAACACTTTTTCCTCACATTTGGGTGACAGAAAGTTCTGGAATCTGAGAGGAGCCACAAAGTTCCTTCCACCCAGCGTTCCCCCAAATCTCTCAATAAAAATGGTACCTCACTTGTGTGGGTAGGTCTAGTGCCCGTGACTGGAAATGCCCCAAAACACAAAGTGGATACATCACATTTTTCCACAAAAAACAGAGGTGTTTTTTGCAAAGTGCCTACCTGTGGATTTTAGTCTCTAGCTCAGCCGGAACCTAGGGAAACCTACCAAACCTGTGCATTTTTTAAAGCTAGAGACCTAGGGGAATCCAATATGTGGTGACTTGTGGGGCTCTCACCAGGTTCTGTTACCCAGAATCCTTTGCAAACCTCAAAATTTGGTTAAAAAAACACTTTTTCCTCACATTTCGTTGACAGAAAGTTCTGGAATCTGAGAGGAGGCACAAATTTCCTATCACCCAGAGGTTCCCCAGGTCTCCCGATAAAAATGATACCTCACTTGTGTGGGTAGGCCTAGTGCCCGCGACAGGAAATGCCCCAAAACACAACGTGGACACATCACATTTTTCAACAGAAAACAGAGGTGTTTTTTGCAAAATGCCTATCTGTGGATTTTGGCCTCTAGCTCAGCCGGCACCTAGGGAAACCTACAAAACCTATGCATTTTTGAAAACTAGAGACCTAGGGGAATCCAGGACGTGGTGACTTGTGGGGCTCTCACCAGGTTCTGTTACCCAGAATCCATTGCAAACCTCACAATTTGGCTCAAAAAACACTTTTTCCTCACATTTCGGTGACAGAAACTTCTGGAATCTGAGAGGAGCCACGAATTTCCTTCCACCCAGAGTTTCCCCAAGTCGCCCCCTAAAAATGATACCTCACTTGTGTGGGTAGACCTAGTGCCCGTGACTGGAAATGCTCCAACCACACAAAGTAGACACATCACAATTTTCCACAGAAAACAGAGGTGTTTTTTGCTAAGTACCTAACTGTGGATTTTGGCCTCTAGCTCAGCCGGCACCTAGGGAAACCTACCAAGCCTGTGTAGTTTTGAAAACTAGAGACCTAGGGGAATCCAAGTCGGAGTGACTTGTGGGGCTCTCACTGGGTTCTGTTACCCAGAATCCTTTGCAAACCTCAAAATTTGGTTAAAAAAACACTTTTTCTTCACATTTCGGTGACAGAAAGTTCTGGAAACTGAGAGGAGCCACAAAGTTCCTTCCACCCAGTGTTCCCCCAAGTCTCCCAATGAAAATAGTACCACACTTGTGTGGGTAGGCCTAGTACCCGCGACTGGAAATGCCCCAAAACACAAAGTGGATACATCACATTTTTCCACAAAAAACTGAGATGTTTTTTGCAAAGTGCTTACCTGTGGATTTTAGCCTCTAGCTGAGCCAGCACCTAGGGAAACCTACCAAACCTGTGCATTTTTGAAAACTAGAGACCTAGGGGAATCCAGGACGTGGTGACTTGTGGGGCTCTCACCAGGTTCTGTTACCCAGAATCCATTGCAAACCTCAAAATTTGGCTAAAGAAAACACTTTTTCCTCACATTTCGGTGACAGAAAGTTCTGGAATCTGAGAGGAGCCACAAATTTCCTTCCACCCAGAGTTTCCCCAAGTCTCCCAATAAAAATAGTTCCACACTTGTGTGGGTAGGCCTAGTGCCCCAAAACACAACGTGGACACATCACATTTTTCCACAGAAAACAGTGGTGTTTTTTGCAAAGTGCCTACCTGTGGATTTTGGCCTCTAGCTCAGCCGGCACCTAGGGAAACCTACCAAACCTGTGCATTTATTAAAACTAGAGACCTAGGGGAATCCAAGATGTGGTGACTTGTCGGGCTCTCACCAGATCCTGTTACCCAGAATCCTTTGTAAACCTCAAAATTTGGCTAAAAAAACACTTTTTCCTCACATTTGGGTGACAGAAAGTTCTGGAATCTGAGAGGAGCCACAAAGTTCCTTCCACCCAGCGTTCCCCCAAATCTCGCAATAAAAATGGTACCTCACTTGTGTGGGTAGGTCTAGTGCCCGTGACTGGAAATGCCCCAAAACACAAAGTGGATACATCACATTTTTCCACAAAAAACAGGTGTTTTTTGCAAAGTGCCTACCTGTGGATTTTAGTCTCTAGCTCAGCCGGAACCTAGGGAAACCTACCAAACCTGTGCATTTTTTAAAGCTAGAGACCTAGGGGAATCCAATATGTGGTGACTTGTGGGGCTCTCACCAGGTTCTGTTACCCAGAATCCTTTGCAAACCTCAAAATTTGGTTAAAAAAACACTTTTTCCTCACATTTCGTTGACAGAAAGTTCTGGAATCTGAGAGGAGGCACAAATTTCCTATCACCCAGAGGTTCACCAGGTCGCCCGATAAAAATGATACCTCACTTGTGTGGGTAGGCCTAGTGCCCGCGACAGGAAATGCCCCAAAACACAACGTGGACACATCACATTTTTCAACAGAAAACAGAGGTGTTTTTTGCAAAATGCCTATCTGTGGATTTTGGCCTCTAGCTCAGCCGGCACCTAGGGAAACCTACAAAACCTATGCATTTTTGAAAACTAGAGACCTAGGGGAATCCAGGACGTGGTGACTTGTGGGGCTCTCACCAGGTTCTGTTACCCAGAATCCATTGCAAACCTCACAATTTGGCTAAAAAAACACTTTTTCCTCACATTTCGGTGACAGAAACTTCTGGAATCTGAGAGGAGCCACGAATTTCCTTCCACCCAGAGTTTCCCCAAGTCGCCCCCTAAAAATGATACCTCACTTGTGTGGGTAGACCTAGTGCCCGTGACTGGAAATGCTCCAACCACACAAAGTAGACACATCACAATTTTCCACAGAAAACAGAGGTGTTTTTTGCTAAGTACCTAACTGTGGATTTTGGCCTCTAGCTCAGCCGGCACCTAGGGAAACCTACCAAGCCTGTGTAGTTTTGAAAACTAGAGACCTAGGGGAATCCAAGTCGGAGTGACTTGTGGGGCTCTCACTGGGTTCTGTTACCCAGAATCCTTTGCAAACCTCAAAATTTGGTTAAAAAAACACTTTTTCTTCACATTTCGGTGACAGAAAGTTCTGGAAACTGAGAGGGGCCACAAAGTTCCTTCCACCCAGTGTTCCCCCAAGTCTCCCAATGAAAATAGTACAACACTTGTGTGGGTAGGCCTAGTACCCGCGACTGGAAATGCCCCAAAACACAAAGTGGATACATCACATTTTTCCACAAAAAACTGAGATGTTTTTTGCAAAGTGCTTACCTGTGGATTTTAGCCTCTAGCTGAGCCAGCACCTAGGGAAACCTACCAAACCTGTGCATTTTTGAAAACTAGAGACCTAGGGGAATCCAGGACGTGGTGACTTGTGGGGCTCTCACCAGGTTCTGTTACCCAGAATCCATTGCAAACCTCAAAATGTGGCTAAAGAAAACACTTTTTCCTCACATTTCGGTGACAGAAAGTTCTGGAATCTGAGAGGAGCCACAAATTTCCTTCCACCCAGAGTTTCCCCAAGTCTCCCAATAAAAATAGTTCCACACTTATGTGGGTAGGCCTAGTGCCCCAAAACACAACGTGGACACATCACATTTTTCCACAGAAAACAGTGGTGTTTTTTGCAAAGTGCCTACCTGTGGATTTTGGCCTCTAGCTCAGCCGGCACCTAGGGAAACCTACCAAACCTGTGCATTTATTAAAATTAGAGACCTAGGGGAATCCAAGATGTGGTGACTTGTCGGGCTCTCACCAGATCCTGTTACCCAGAATCCTTTGTAAACCTCAAAATTTGGCTAAAAAAACACTTTTTCCTCACATTTGGGTGACAGAAAGTTCTGGAATCTGAGAGGAGCCACAAAGTTCCTTCCACCCAGCGTTCCCCCAAATCTCGCAATAAAAATGGTACCTCACTTGTGTGGGTAGGTCTAGTGCCCGTGACTGGAAATGCCCCAAAACACAAAGTGGATACATCACATTTTTCCACAAAAAACAGGTGTTTTTTGCAAAGTGCCTACCTGTGGATTTTAGTCTCTAGCTCAGCCGGAACCTAGTGAAACCTACCAAACCTGTGCATTTTTTAAAGCTAGAGACCTAGGGGAATCCAATATGTGGTGACTTGTGGGGCTCTCACCAGGTTCTGTTACCCAGAATCCTTTGCAAACCTCAAAATGTGGTTAAAAAAACACTTTTTCCTCACATTTCGTTGACAGAAAGTTCTGGAATTTGAGAGGAGGCACAAATTTCCTATCACCCAGAGGTTCCCCAGGTCGCCCGATAAAAATGATACCTCACTTGTGTGGGTAGGCCTAGTGCCCGCGACAGGAAATGCCCCAAAACACAACGTGGACACATCACATTTTTCAACAGAAAACAGAGGTGTTTTTTGCAAAATGCCTATCTGTGGATTTTGGCCTCTAGCTCAGCCGGCACCTAGGGAAACCTACAAAACCTATGCATTTTTGAAAACTAGAGACCTAGGGGAATCCAGGACGTGGTGACTTGTGGGGCTCTCACCAGGTTCTGTTACCCAGAATCCATTGCAAACCTCACAATTTGGCTAAAAAAACACTTTTTCCTCACATTTCGGTGACAGAAACTTCTGGAATCTGAGAGGAGCCACAAATTTCCTTCCACCCAGAGTTTCCCCAAGTCGCCCCCTAAAAATGATACCTCACTTGTGTGGGTAGGCCTAATGCCCGCGACAGGAAATGCCCCAAAACACAACGTGGACACATCACATTTTTCCACAGAAAACAGAGGTGTTTTTTGCAAAATGCCTATCTGTGGATTTTGGCCTCTAGCTCAGCCGGCACCTAGGGAAACCTACAAAACCTATGCATTTTTGAAAACTAGAGACCTAGGGGAATCCAGGACGTGGTGACTTGTGGGGCTCTCACCAGGTTCTGTTACCCAGAATCCATTGCAAACCTCACAATTTGGCTAAAAAAACACTTTTTCCTCACATTTCGGTGACAGAAACTTCTGGAATCTGAGAGGAGCCACAAATTTCCTTCCACCCAGAGTTTCCCCAAGTCGCCCCCTAAAAATGATACCTCACTTGTGTGGGTAGGCCTAATGCCCGCGACAGGAAATGCCCCAAAACACAACGTGGACACATCACATTTTTCCACAGAAAACAGAGGTGTTTTTTGCAAAATGCCTATCTGTGGATTTTGGCCTCTAGCTCAGCCGGCACCTAGGGAAACCTACAAAACCTATGCATTTTTGAAAACTAGAGACCTAGGGGAATCCAGGACGTGGTGACTTGTGGGGCTCTCACCAGGTTCTGTTATCCAGAATCCTTTGCAAACCTCAAAATTTGGTTAAAAAACTCTTTTTCCTCACATTTCGGTGACAGAAAGTTCTGGAACCTGAGAGAGGCCACAAAGTTCCTTCCACCCAGTGTTTCCCCAAGTCTCCCAATAAAAATAGTACCACACTTGTGTGGGTAGGCCTAGTGCCCGCGACAGGAAATGCCCCAAAACACAAAGTGGAAACATCACATTTTCTCAAAGAAAACAGAGGTGTTTTTTGCAAAGTGCCTACCTGTGGATTTTGGCATGTAGCTCAGCCGGCACCTAGGGAAACCTACCAAACCTGTGTAGTTTGAAAAACTAGAGACCCAGGGGAATCCAAGACGGGGTGACTTGTGTGGCTCTCACCAGATTCTGTTACCCAAAATCCATTGCAAACCTCAAAAGTTGGCTAAAAACACTTTTTCCTCACATTTCGGTGACAGAAAGTTCTGAAATCTGAGAGGAGCCACAAAGTTCCTTCCACCCAGCGTTCCCCCAAGTCTCGCAATAAAAATGGTACCTCACTTGTGTGGGTAGGCCTAGTGCCCGTGACTGGAAATGCCCCAAAACACAAAGTGGACACGTCACATTTTTCCACAGAAAACAGAGGTGTTTTTTGCAAAGTGCCTACCGGTGGATTTTGGCATGTAGCTCAGCCGGCACCTAGGGAAACCTACCAAGCCTGTGCATTTTTGAAAACTAGATACCTAGGGGAATCCAGGACGTGGTGACTTGTGGGGCTCTCACCAGGTTCTGTTACCCAGAATCCATTGCAAACCTCAACATTTGGCTAAAGAAAACACTTTTTCCTCACATTTCGGTGACAGAAAGTTCTGGAATCTGAGAGGAGCCACAAATTTCCTTCCACCCAGAGTTTCCCCAAGTCTCCCAATAAAAATAGTTCCACACTTGTGTGGGTAGGCCTAGTGCCCCAAAACACAACGTGGACACATCACATTTTTCCACAGAAAACAGTGGTGTTTTTTGCAAAGTGCCTACCTGTGGATTTTGGCCTCTAGCTCAGCCGGCACCTAGGGAAACCTACCAAACCTGTGCATTTATTAAAACTAGAGACCTAGGGGAATCCAAGATGTGGTGACTTGTCGGGCTCTCACCAGATCCTGTTACCCAGAATCCTTTGTAAACCTCAAAATTTGGCTAAAAAAACACTTTTTCCTCACATTTGGGTGACAGAAAGTTCTGGAATCTGAGAGGAGCCACAAAGTTCCTTCCACCCAGCGTTCCCCCAAATCTCGCAATAAAAATGGTACCTCACTTGTGTGGGTAGGTCTAGTGCCTGTGACTGGAAATGCCCCAAAACACAAAGTGGATACATCACATTTTTCCACAAAAAACAGAGGTGTTTTTTGCAAAGTGCATACCTGTGGATTTTAGTCTCTAGCTCAGCCGGCACCTAGGGAAACCTACCAAACCTGTGCATTTTTTAAAGCTAGAGACCTAGGGGAATCCAATATGTGGTGACTTGTGGGGCTCTCACCAGGTTCTGTTACCCAGAATCCTTTGCAAACCTCAAAATTTGGTTAAAAAAACACTTTTTCCTCACATTTCATTGACAGAAAGTTCTGGAATCTGAGAGGAGGCACAAATTTCCTTCCACCCAGAGGTTCCCCAGGTCGCTCGATAAAAATGATACCTCACTTGTGTAGGTAGGCCTAGTGCCCGCGACAGGAAATGCCCCAAAACACAACGTGGACACATCTCATTTTTCCACAGAAAACAGAGGTGTTTTTTGCAAAATGCCTATCTGTGGATTTTGGCCTCTAGCTCAGCCGGCACCTAGGGAAACCTACAAAACCTATGCATTTTTGAAAACTAGAGACCTAGGGGAATCCAGGACGTGGTGACTTGTGGGGCTCTCACCAGGTTCTGTTACCCAGAATCCATTGCAAACCTCAAAATTTGGCTAAAAAAACACTTTTTTAACACATTTCGGTGACAGAAACTTCTGGAATCTGAGAGGAGCCACAGATTTCCTTCCACCCAGAGTTTCCCCAAGTCGCCCCCTAAAAATGATACCTCACTTGTGTGGGTAGGCCGAATGCCCGCGACAGGAAATGCCCCAAAACACAACGTGGACACATCACATTTTTCCACAGAAAACAGAGGTGTTTTTTGCAAAATGCCTACCTGTGGATTTTGGCCTCTAGCTCAGCCGGCACCTAAGAAAACCTGCCAAAGCTGTGCATTGTTGAAAACTAGAGACCTAGGGGAATCCAAGACGTGGTGACTTGTGGGGCTCTCACCAGGTTGTGTTACCCAGAATCCTTTGCAAATCTCTTCATTTGGCTAAAAAACACTTTCTCCTCACATTTCGGTGACAGAAGGTTCTGGAATCTGAAAGGAGCCACAAATTTCCTTCCACCCAGTGTTCCCCCAAGTCTCCCGTTAAAAATTGTAACTCACTTGTGTGGGTAGGACTAGTGCCTGCGACAGGAATTGCCTCCAAACACAAAGTGGACACATCACATTTTCTCAAAGAAAACAGAGGTGTTTTTTGCAAAGTGCCTACCTGTGGATTTTGTCCTTTAGCTCTGCTGGCACCTACGGAAACCTACCAAACCTGTGTATTTTTTAAAACTAGAGACCTAGGGAAATCTAAGACGTGGTGGCTTGTGGGGCTCTCACCAGGTTCTGTTACCCAGAATCCATTGCAAACCTCAACATTTGGCTAAAAAACACTTTTTCCTCACATTTCGTTGACAGAAAGTTCTGGAATCTGAGAGGAGCCACAAATTTCCTTCACCCAGCGTTCCCCCAAGTCTCGTAATAAAAATGGTACCTCAGTTGTGTCGGTAGGCCTAGTGCCCGTGACTGGAAATGCCCCAAAACACAAAGTGGACACATCACATTTTTCCACAGAATACAGCTGTTTTTTGCAAAGTGCCTACCTGTGGATTTTGGCCTCTAGCTCAGCCGGCACCTAGGGAAACCTACCAAACCTGTGCATTTTTTTAAACTAGATACCTAGGGGAATCCAAGAGGGGGTGACTTGTGGGGCTCTCACCAGGTTCTGTTACCCAGAATCCATTGCAAACCTCAAAATTTGGCTAAAAAAACACCTTTTCCTCACATTTCGGTGACAGAAAGTTCTGGAATCTGAGAGGAGCCACAAAGTTCCTTCCACACAGCATTCCCACAAGTCTCCCGATGAAAATGATACATCACTCGTGTGGGTAGGCCTAGTGCCCGTGACTGGAAATGCCCCAAAACACAAAGTGGACACATCACATTTTTCCACAGAAAACAGAGGTGTTTTTTGCAAAGTGCCTACCTGTGGATTTTGGCCTCTAGCTCAGCCGGCACCTAGGGAAACCTACCAAACCTGTGTAGTTTGGAAAACTAGAGACCTAGGGGAATCCAAGACGGAGTGACTTGTGGGGCTCTCACCAGGTTCTGTTACCCAGAATCCTTTGGAAACCTCAAAATTTGGTTAAAAAAACACTTTTTCTTTACATTTCGGTGACAGAAAGTTCTGGAAACTGAGAGGGGCCACAAAGTTCCTTCCACCCAGTGGTCCCCCAAGTCTCCCAATAAAAATGATAACACACTTGTGTGGGTAGGCCTAGTGCCCGCAACAGGAAATGCCCCAAAACACAAAGTGGAAACATCACATTTTCTCAAAGAAAACAGAGGTGTTTTTTGCAAAGTGCCTACCTGTGGATTTTGGCCTCTAGCTCAGCCGTCACCTAGGAAAACCTACCAAATTTGTGCATTGTTGAAAACTAGAGACCTAGGGGAATCCAAGACGGGGTGACTTGTGGGGCTCTCACCAGATTCTGTTTCCCAGAATCCTTTGTAAACCTAAAAATTTGGCTAAAAAAACACTTTTTCCTCACATTTCGGTGACAGAAAGTTCTGGAATCTCAGAGGAGCCCCAAATTTTCTTCACCCAGAGTTTCTCCAAGTCACCCGATAAAATTGATACCTCACTTGTGTGGGTAGGCCTAATGCCAGTGACAGGAAATGCCCCAAAACACAACGTGGACACATCACATTTTTTCACAGAAAACAGAGGGGGGTCATTCCTACCCTGGCGGTCTGAGACTGCCAGGGTAGGGGACGGAGGAAGCACCGCCAACAGGCTGGCGGTGCTTCTGGGGCTATTCTGACCGCGGCGGTAAAGCCACGGTCAGAAAAGGGAAGCCGGCGGTTTCCCGCCGGCTTCCCGCTGCCCCTGTGAATCCTCCACGGCAGCGCTGCAAGCAGCACCGCCATGGGGATTCCGACCCCCTTCACGCCAGCCTGGTTCTGGCGGTTTTCACTGCCAGAACCTGGCTGGCGGGAACGGGTGTCGTGGGGCCCCTGGGGGCCCCTGCAGTGCCCATGCCAGTGGCATGGGCACTGCAGGGGCCCCCTAACAGGGCCCCACATTGATTTTCAGTGTCTGCTTGGCAGACACTGAAAATCGCGTCGGGTGCAACTGCACCTGTCGCACACCAGCAACTCCGCCGGCTCCATTTGGAGCCGGCTTCCTCGTTGCTGGTGCTTTCCCGCTGGGCGGGCTGGCGGCCTTTTGGCAGTCGCCCGCCAGCCCAGCGGGAAAGACAGAATGACCGCCGCGGTCTTTTGACCGCGGTACGGTCTTCTGGCAGTTCCCGCCAGGCGGGCGGCGACCGCCGCCCGCCAAAGTAGGAATGACCGCCAGAGGTGTTTTTTGCAAAGTGCCTACCTGTGGATTTTGGCCTCTAGCTAAGCCGGCACCTAGGGAAACCTACCAAACCTGTGCATTTTTTAAAACTAGAGACCTAGGGAAATCCAAGATGGGGTGACTTGTGGGGCTCTCACCAGGTTCTGTTACCCAGAATCCTTTGCAAACCTCAACATTTGGCTAAAAAAACACTTTCTCCTCACATTTCGGTGACAGGAAGTTCTGGAATCTGAGAGGAGCCACAAATTTCCTTCCACCCAGTGTTCCCCCACGTCTCTCGTTAAAAATGGTACCTCACTTGTGTGGGTAGGACTAGTGCCCGCGACAGGAATTGCCCCAAAACACAAAGTTGACACATAACATTTTCTCAAAGAAAACAGAGGTGTTTTTTGCAAAGTGCCTACCTGTGGATTTTGGCCTTTAGCTCAGCCGGCACCTAGGGAAACCTACCAAACCTTTGCATTTTTTAAAACTAGAGACCTAGGGGAATCTAAGACGTGGTGGCTTGTGGGGATCTCACCAGGTTCTGTTACCCAGCATCCATTGCAAACCTCAAAATTGGTTTAAAAAACACTTTTTCCTCACATTTCGGTGACAGAAATTTCTGGAATCTGAGGGGAGCCACAAAGTTCCTTCCACGCAGCGTTCCCACATGTCTCCTGATAAAAATGATACCTCACTTGTGTGGGTAGGCCTAATGCCTGCGACAGGAAATGCACCAAAACACAACATGGACACATTACATTTTTCCACAGAAAACAGGTGTTTTTTGCAAAGTGCCTACCTGTGGATTTTGGCCTCTAGTTCTGCCAGCACCTAGGGAAACCTCCCAAACCTGTGCATTTTTGAAAACTGGAGACCTAGGGGAATCCAATATGGGGTGACTTGTGGGTCTCTCTATCCAGGTTCTGTTACCCAGCGTTCCCCCAAGTCTCCCAATAAAAATGTTACCTCAATTGTGTGGGTAGGCCTTGTTATCGCAACAGGAAATGCCCCCAAAACACTATCTGGACACATCAAAATTATCAAATAGAAAACTACATGCGTTTTTGGTCCTGGGCTCAGCAGCCACCTGGGGAAACTTACCAAACCCAGACATTTCTGAAAACTAGACACCCGAGGAAGTCAAGGGAGGTGTGACTTGCGTGGATCTCCTAATGTTTTCTTACCCAGAATCCTCTGCAAACCTCAAATTTAGCAAAAAAATCACATTTTCCCACATTTCTCTGTAGGATCACTGCACCAGGACAAATTTCCTACCTCCCAACATTCCCATCAGTCTCCCGGTAAAAATGATACCTCACTTGTGTAGGTGGGCCAAGTGTTTGTGCCAAAAACATGTAGAAATTAAGGGGGGGGGAACTAAAGTGGGTCCAAAAGTGCAGTTTGAAAAAAACACATTATTAGGCTGACAAGTGCAGCAGAAATGTTTTTGGTATAGATGAGACAATTCTGGATTCCTGCTGATTCCGGAAGGTTCCATCGCAAAAATGTTGGAAAAATCTGTGCTTTCCAGCAAAGTTGCAGGTTTGCAGGGCATTGTGGGTAAGGAAATGGTGTGGGGTGCATGTGAAGCACACCACCCTGGAATCAACTAGATGTTTAGTTTTCAGATATGTATAGGTCTTGTGGATTTTTCTACATGGCAGCGTCCCAAAGTAAAAAAAAAGTGCAGCTCTCACCATTCCAAGTGGGACAATTTTGAGAGATACCAAGCTCTCATGGCCCAAATGTAAAAGAAAAACCAAAAATAATCAAATTTCCTCTTGCTTGCCATGGGATAAGATGTTTTAGTGTGCGGGGGAGAGCTGAAAGACTGTTAGCCCCTTCAGTTTGGGTGGGGGCATAACCAGGCCCATTCTGGTTGGTAACCACCACCCCACTATTTTCTTTTATTTTTTTAATTCCCTGGTATCTAGTAGACTTTCTGTCCCCCCTGGGTGTGGATCGGGGGTAATTGCCCAATCTGCCCTCTGGTGGGGAGAACAACTTTGGCCCCATTTATTTGGGGTGGGGGTATGGCCATACCCCCAACCTCTTATTTTGAAAAAACAATCTTCCCTGGTCTCTGGTGAGCTTTCTGCCCCACTTGGGGGCAGGTGGGCCTTCCAAAAATAGGCAAATCTGCCCCAAGGGGGGCAGTTATGGCCAGTAGTAATGTGTCCCCATGGGGAGCGACCCTTGCCCAAGGGGCTGCCCCCCCAGACAAAACACACACATACACACACCAATCCATGGTGTCCAGAGGTTTCTTCCCCCTTTGGGGGCAGATTGGCCTAACAAAAATGGGCTGATCTGCCCCCAAGGGGGGCAGAAATGGCCTAAATACAATTTGCCACCCAGGGGAGCGACCCTTGTCTATGGGGTGGCTCCCCATACATAAAAACATAAAGTAAATAAACAAATATATATATCCCTGGTGTCTAGAGGTTTCTGTCGCCCCTGGGGGCAGATCCGCCTAATTATATTAGGCCTATCTGCATCCGCGGGGGCAGAAAAGGCCTAAAAATATTTTGCCCCCCTGGAGAGTGGCCCTTGCCAAAGGGGCCGCTCCCCTTATGCGTTAGTATAAAAAAATAAAAATTCCCTGGTTTCAGATTGGCCTAATTATATTAGTCTGATCTGCCCCCCGGGGGTAGAAATAGCCTAAAAATAATTTGGCCTCCCGGGAGAGACCCTTGCCTAAAGGGTCGCTCCCCAAACATACAAAAATTAAAATAAACAATAAAAAAAAAATTGCCCTGATGTCTAGTGGTTTTCTGCCCCCCAGGGGCAGATCAGCCTAATAATATTAGGCCGATCTGCCCCCGGGGGTGGCAGAAATGGCCTAAAAATAATTTTGCCCCCCTGGGGAGCGGCTCTTGCCCAAGGGGCCGCTCCCCTTGTGCGCAAGTATGAAAAAAAAAAAATCCCTGGTTTTTAGAGGTTTCTGCCGCCCAGGGGGAGATCGCAGGGGGGGGGGCAGAAATGGCCTAATAATAATTTCCCCCCCTGGTAGCGACCCTTGGTTAAGGGGTCGGTCCCCATACATAAAAAAAATAAACAATTTTTTTTTTATCCCTGGTGTCTAGTGGTTTTCTGCCCCTAATAATTTTAGGCCGATCTGCCCACGGGGGTCAGAAATGGCCTAAAAATCAGTTGTCCCCCTGGGGAGGGGCCCTTGCCCAAGGGGCTCCTCCCCTTATGCGCAAGTACAAAAAAAAGAACAATAATCCCTGGTGTCTAGTGGGCATTTCTGCTGCCAAGTCGCATTGCGATCGGGTAGCAGAAATGCTCCGAGGGACATGGAAGGAGAGGAAAGGCCTTTCCTCTCCTTTCATGCTTCTCTGCCCCCTCCACGTGATCGGAGGAGAAATGCTTTTGCATTTCTCCTTCGATCAGCCCTTGAAGCTGAGCTTTCAGTGCCGGGGGACGGGGTGGAAGGGGAAGCGATTCCCCTTCCATCTGTGCTCAGGGGAGGGGGTACTCAGCCATCTGGGGGAGCACTAGCGCTCCCCCTGGGGACCCATAGCAGGATGAGCTGGTCTTGTGATCGCCACCGGGCAACCGGTGCCGAGGGCGAGACCAGCTCGTCCGGGGTACCCTAGGGGTTAAGGCCTACATGTTATTATTTTAAAACACCTTAGAACTGGTCAAATTCTGAGAACTCATATCTGATAGTGCCAAACCGTTACTTTTGGGTGTAGCTTGGGGGCGTACTTGAAGAAAATATTTTATAATATCATGGGTCTCCTGTCAGATATCATTATGGCACATCAAATTTAATCACAACGTTTGATGGTTGCTGGTAATGGTTTGAGATTTTCTTGGTCATGCTGTGGTTCGGGAGTGCATAGCTCTAAGGCAGAGTATCACTCATCCCACAAATGTATCAAGCAGCACAATGTAAAGAGTTTTGATTCTGTTTCAAGTAAAATCGGCAAATATTTCCAAGAGGCAGATGGGAATATCATGCTTTAAGAATGAGACTCACATATTGTTGTGCACAGGTCTTTCACTTATTTTACGATACTTTCTGCTTGATGAAAGTCCTTCCTCGTTTTCTGAGCTGAGCTATCTTTTGACTGTTTTGGATGATCCAGAGTTTCCCCCCGAGATCTTAACGTGTACACTCCATCCATTGAATGTGCTCCATTTTGTTTTCATCACCATTGCTTCCCGAGTAGAGCAAAAAGTGCAGTTGAACAGGTGGTGCATTCAAAGACCTAATAGAGGAGGGTGGTTAATGACATCTCACCAGGCTGTGGACAGACTGAAAGTTGTTAGTTGTTAGCAGCCAATTAATGAAGCACACAAATGGATTTTTACCTGTTTCCCTGAGAGAGCTGTGCACTGACTCTTGTTAAAATTGGTTCACTGTTCTAAATCCAATGTCCATAATTTCTCCCTCAATATGCGACATATGTTATGGATGAACCTAATGTGCTTGGCATATAGTGCTGCCTTCTAGGGCAGAACACACACAGCACTATGTGAAAATTCCTTGCTTTATGGTTGCAACTTTTCTGGCTTTACTTCCATCACCTTGAATGGCACCTACTGGTTAAACTCCTTTTCTGAGCTTTAGTCAGTAGATCTGCCCTGAGACATCACTTTGTTAATATAAGTTGGGCTGCCTAAAAAGACCAGGGTCTTTATCTGTTCATCAGTAAATATTATAATTCATGTGCTATGCCTGTGATTTCCTAATTCATATTTCCTTGACCAATTGATATTCCATACTTCCTTCAGCTGATTGTGGGGCTTGTATTTGACAGTGGCATAACTAGAGGTTGTTCCTTGGCTTTTTATCTGTGCATCTCAGTATCCCATAATACCTTAACCCCTTGTCATTACTATGTGCTCTACAGAATCATTAGGATGAGATAATGTGGTAGAAACAGCTCTCCCTGCTGCTGATGCTTTCAAGGCTGGGAGCACTTCTTTGGCTAGAAGAACAAACTGGAGAGGTTGTCCCTCCTTTGGGCGAGTCGTAGGTGGTTGGTCTGATTTAGAGAGGAGTTGTCCTGATTTAGAGATAGATAGATTGATAAAGATAGAGAGACAGAGGGGGAGGGAGAGAGAAAGAGAGAGAAGAAGAAAGAGAGTTAGAACACAGAGGCCTGAGAATTTCAAGTTCAGGGAGTTAAGGCTGAAAGACAGACCCTACCCTGAAACGTCAGAGATTTGTAGTTTAGTTGACCTAGAATGAACATGAGCCACATGTACCAAAAATGCATTATGAGAAGACTGAAGATGTATAATGAAGGAGGGGCATGATTTGCCCCAATCCCCCTCCCCCCCTGTGCACCTACTCTACAGTTTAGAAGAGAGACTATTGTGGTCCACACCATATTAATATAATGAATAGCTGGTCTAGAGAAACTTGCAACATCACAAAATAAAATAAAATGATGGACGGAGTGTTGAAACTTTTCAAGCACTCACCCCAGTCACAGACCTGGGTTTAATCCATTTAGTTTGCTTGCCACATCACCCCAGTTTAGACCCAGCCATATGCAAATCAGTCTTGACCCTGTTCCCCATGGGAACAGTCCAACCCAAACTGCTAAGCCAGGTCCTCCCTGGACAGGAAACAAGCCTCCTTAGACCGGTTTCAAGGTATCACCCTTCATCAACCAGACTAGCTTGAACGCAGTGGTGCAGTGAGCAAGGGACCCATGTCTGGGCATACCCCTGCCACTTAGGGTGCACGAAGCAACTTCAGAAAACAAAATAAAAAATAAAATAAAACGATGGATGGAGTGTTGAAACTTTTCAAACACTCACCACCCAGTCACAAATCTGGGTTTAATGCCTTGTTATTTTGTTCACCGTGTCACCCCAGTTTCGACCCAGCCATATGCAAATCAGTTAGACCCTGTTCCCTAGGGGAACAGTCCAACCCAAATTGCTAAGCCAGGTCCTCCCTGGACAGGAAACAAGCATCCTTGGACCGGTTTCTAGGTATCACCCTTCATCAACCAGAGTAGCGTGAATGCAGTGGTGCAGTGAGCAAGGGACCCGTGTCTGGGCATACCCCTGCCACTTAGGGTGCAACTTCAGGAAAAAAAAATAAATGATGGATGCAGAGTTGAAACTTTTCAAACACTCACCACCCAGTCACAGATCTGTGTTTAATGCCTCGTTATTTTGTTCGCCATGTCACCCCAGTTTAGACCCAGCCATATGCTAATCAGTCTTGACCCTGTTCCCCATGGGAACAGTCCCGCCCGAACTGCCAGGCCAGGTCCTCGCTAGACCGGAAACAAGCATTCTGGGACCGGTTTCAGGGTAAGACCCTTCCTCAGCCACGCTAGCTTAAATCCAGTGGCAGAGTGAGCAAGGGACCCACGTCTGGGCATACCCTTCCCACTGATGAAGTTGGTACAGATAGGATAGAGGAGATGTCTGGAAGCATGAGTGGAGTACTTCACTGGATGAGTCTGAGTGTGGTCAAGTCCCCCCAGAAAGTTGTTGGTGTTTAGGTCTGTGAGGTCTTCCAGATGCAGGGCCCGGTTCTTGTACAGGGAAGTGGTATTCTAGATTCAGGTAGGGGAGGGCTGCAGCACATTAGTGTCTCAGACTGTGATGGGTGGTTGGAAGACAGGGCCTCCTGTGCTGGGCGCAGAGTAGAATGACAGGCTTGCTTTTGGTGCACCAGCTGTGCAACCATGCTGCAACCACCATTAAGAAGGGTCTGGGGGAGATGCCAGGGATGGTAAATAGGGCTGAGCAGGATTGGGTGGGTAGCAGGAGAATGGGAGAGGCAGCAGGCATGAGAATAAAGGAGAAAGGAGCAGGTGCAGGTACAAAAAAAGTAGCAATAAGGCAGTTTGAGATTGAAAGAGGAAAAAAGGAGAACCAAAATGACAAGAGAGACTCTAGAAAAGTAGAAAAAGAGGCACAGTGCAAATTTAAATAGTGGAAACAGTGAGGTGAGAGTGTAAGTAATAACATTGCCTATTCAGAGAGTGAAGAAAAAGAGAGGCAAGGGGTGAAATAAAGAGGCAAAAAGGAAAATGAAATGGCAAAAACATGGCCACATAATGACAGAAAAACAAAAGGGGCAAAAGTGGAACGGTGACAAAATATATAGGGGCATATTTATACTCAGTCATTTTTTTTTTTTTACTCTAATTCGGTGCAAAACTAACTCCATATTTATACTTTGGTGCTAGACCCGTCTAGCACCAAATTGATGGAGTTAAAGTAATCTTTTGGAAGAGGAGACCTACCTTGCCTTAATGAGATGCAAGGTAGGCGTTCCCATGCAAAAAATGCCTCTATGGTCTTAACACCATATTTAGGGGCATATTTATACGCTGCAACATATTTATACTCTGTTTGCACCAAATTAGCGTCATTTATGTTTTACTCTAATTCGGTGCAAAACTAGCTCCATATTTATGACCTCCTGCACGCCCCCGCCCCCCAGCTCCCATTCGCCCCCAGCTGACCCCTCCCCCCCCTCCTACCTCATATGGCGGCCGCTGCGCGACAGTGGTAGCGACCCTTGACCCAAGGGTAGGTTGCTCCCCCTGCCGCTGCAGCGCCTCCAGCTCCTCCAGGTTCCTGAGTTCCTGAGACCCACCTCACAGTAAGTACCTCCCAGCCCCTCGCTCCGCCCCGCGCTACTCACCCTCTCTCTTGCTCCTGCTTCTTTTCTTCTTTTCTTCTTCTCTGTTCTTCCTCCTCACTCCTCGTCTGTAATCTTCTTCTGTACTCTTCTTTTCCCCGTCTTCTCTCTTCTTCTCTCTTCTTCTGTGTGCTTCTCAGCCTCTCCTGTCGCCTCTCTTCTTCCTCATCTTCTTTTGTGGTCTTCTGCCCTCTGTTCTTCGTTTTCTGTATCTTCTTCTGTGTTCTTCTGTGTTCTTCTGTGTTCTTCTGTGTTCTTCTGTGTTCTTCCGGTCTTCCTTTCTTCTGTTCTTCTGTTCTTCTATTCTTCTGTTCTTCTGTTCTTCTGGTCTTCTGGTCTTCTGTTCTTCTGTTCTTCTGTTCTTCTGTTCTTCCGTTCTTCTGTTCTTCTGTTCTTCCGTTCTTCTGTTCTTCCGGTCTTCTGTCTTCTGTCTTCTATCTTCTGCCTTCGGCTCTTCTGCCTCCTCAGTCTTCTTCTCCCCACGCCTGCCCTCCTGCTCCTGCCTCATCCCCCTCCCTCACTCGCATCCCCCTCTCTATCTCCCCTATCTAACCCGTTCACTATCTACCTCCCTCACTCCTCCTATCTACCTATCTCTCTATCTCTCTATCCCACTATCTAACTCCCTCACTCTCCACCTCCTCCTATCTTCCTATCTCTCTATCTATTTCTCTATCTATCGATTTCTCTATCTATCTATTTTCTCTATCTATTTCTCTATCTCTCCCCCCCTCCCGCCACCCCCTCTATTACCTATCTTCCTATCCTCTCACTCAACCTCTCACCCTCACCCACCTCTACAATCCCCCCTCCCCTATCTTCACAACCCTACTCCTATCTTTCTCCCTAATCTCCTAAACCTCCTAACACTCACCCCCCTCCACCCTTAAACCCCCCTCCCCCAGCTCTTCTCACTCTACCTGTCCCCCCTCCCTCGCGCTTTCCCGCCGCGACCTCCTGCACGCCCCCGCCCCCCAGCTCCCATTCGCCCCCAGCTGACCCCTCCCCCCCTCCTACCTCATATGGCGCCCGTCCGCACCTGGCCCGCGCCCAGCGCCACGACCCCTGGTCCCCAGCTCTCCCAAGCCCCGCTGATCCGCTACGAGCCCACCACCCTCCACGCCCTCAACCCAGGACGCTCCAACACTTGCTTCCAAGCTCACCCCAAACGCACCCATGGACCCTTTGCCTGCAACTCCTGCAAACGCATCTTCCACCACGCAACTACCACGACCACAAGCCCACGCGCCATCAACCACCTCAAGTGCATCCTAGTCAACGCTCGCTCCGTCCACAAACACGCCGTTGAACTATGGGACCTCCTGGACTCCACAGCACCGGACGTCGCCTTCATCACGGAGACCTGGATGAACGCCTCCTCTGCTCCAGACATCGCCACCGCCATCCCCGAAGGCTACAAGATCTCCAGGAAAGACCGCACCAACCAAGCAGGAGGAGGTATCGCCATCGTCTTCAAAGACTCCATCAGCGTCACCACCTCCACCGAAGACACCCCTCTCGCCGCTGAACATCTGCATTTTCAGATTCGCACCGACCCGAGGACCACCTTCAGAGGATCCCTCGTCTACTGTCCTCCCGGACCACGCGCCCCTTTCAGCGACGCCATCGCCGACTTCATCTCCCCGCATGCCCTCGCCTCACCGGACTACATCCTCCTAGGTGACCTCAACTTCCATCTGGAACAAAACAACGACCCCAACACCACCACCCTGCTCGACAACCTCGCCAACCTCGGCCTCAAACAACTGGTGAACACCGCCACCCACATCGCCGGACACACGCTCGACCCTATCTTCTCCGCCAGCAAACACATCTTCTTCAGCCACACCTCCGCCCTACACTGGAACGACCACAGCTGCGTCCACTTCACATTCCGACGCGAGACCCACCACATCCGCACTCAACCCATCTCTCGTCGACAGTGGAACAAGATCCCTGAAGAGCAACTCCTCTCCGCACTCGCCGCCAACCAACCCACCCTCACCACCGACCCCAACGACGCAGCCCTCAACCTCACAAACTGGATCTCCAACTGCGCAGACAACCTTGCTCCCCTCAAACGCACGCATCGACAGACCAACACCAAAAAACCTCTCTGGTTCTCTGACACCCTCAAAGAATCTAAGAAAACTTGTCGCGCCCTTGAGAAAGCCTGGCGCAAGGACCACACCGCTGACAACATGACCGCCCTCAAGAACGCTACCCGCGAACACAACCACCTGATCCGCGCTGCCAAAAGGAACTTTTTCACCGACAGACTGGACAAAAACAGCCACAACAACAGAGAACTCTTCAGCATCGTCAAGGAGTTCTCCAACCCCAGCGCCAACGCCAACGCCGTCACGCCCTCACAGAATTTGTGCGAATCCCTCGCCACTTTCTTCCATCGCAAGATCAGCGACCTCCACGACAGCTTCGGACACCAGACCCAACCAAACACCACCGAACCCGCATCCCCGGCCATCACCCTCAACAACTGGACCCACATCAACACGGAAGAAACCAAATCCATCATGAACTCTATCCACTCCGGCGCCCCTTCGGACCCCTGCCAGCACTTCATCTTTAACAAAGCCGACGACATCATCGCCCCGCACCTCCAGTCCGTCATCAACTCTTCTTTTTCTTCTGCTACCTTCCCCGAATGCTGGAAACACGCCGAAGTCAACGCCCTACTAAAGAAACCTACGGCTGACCCTAGCGACCTGAAAAACTTCCGCCCCATCTCTCTTCTGCCTTTCCCAGCCAAAGTAATAGAGAAGACTGTCAACAAACAGCTG
Organism: Pleurodeles waltl; assembly: GCF_031143425.1. Lineage (NCBI taxonomy): Eukaryota > Metazoa > Chordata > Amphibia > Caudata > Salamandridae > Pleurodeles > Pleurodeles waltl. The sequence continues at coordinate 122,966,060 of NC_090439.1, forward strand.
ACCACCTTCCTGGAAGACAACAACCTGCTCGACCCCTCACAAACCGGATTCCGAACCAACCACAGCACTGAAACCGCCCTCATCTCAGTCACAGACGACATCAGAACCCTGATGGACAACGGTGAAACAGTCGCCCTCATTCTTCTCGACCTCTCGGCTGCTTTTGACACCGTCTGTCACCGCACCCTAATCACCCGCCTCCGCTCCACCGGGATCCAAGGCCAGGCCCTGGACTGGATCGCCTCCTTCCTCGCAAACCGTTCCCAAAGAGTTTACCTCCCTCCGTTTCGCTCAGAACCCACCGAGATCATCTGCGGCGTACCTCAAGGCTCATCGCTCAGCCCGACACTCTTCAATGTCTACATGAGCCCCCTCGCCAACATCGTACGCAAGCACGACATCATCATCACCTCCTACGCCGACGACACCCAACTTATACTCTCCCTCACCAAGGACCCCGCAAGCGCCAAGACCAACCTACAAGAGGGTATGAAGGACGTCGCAGATTGGATGAGGCTCAGCCGCCTAAAGCTGAACTCTGAAAAAACGGAAGTCCTCATCCTCTGCAACACCCCGTCCGCCTGGGACGACTCCTGGTGGCCCACGGCCCTCGGCACCGCACCGACCCCCACAGACCACGCCCGCAACCTCGGCTTCATCTTGGACCCTCTTCTCACCATGACCAAGCAAGTCAACGCCGTGTCCTCTGCCTGCTTCCTCACCCTCCGCATGCTCCGCAAGATCTTCCGCTGGATCCCCGCCGACACCAGAAAAACCGTGACCCACGCCCTCGTCACGAGCCGCCTGGACTACGGCAACACCCTCTACGCCGGGACCACAGCCAAACTCCAAAATCGCCTGTAACGCATTCAAAACGCCTCAGCCCGCCTCATCCTCGACGTACCCCGCAGCAGCCACATCTCCGCACACCTGAGACACCTGCATTGGCTCCCAGTCAGCAAAAGGATCACCTTCCGACTTCTCACCCACGCACACAAAGCCCTCCACGACAAGGGACCGGAATACCTCAACAGACGCCTCAACTTCTACGTCCCCACCTGCCTCCTCCGCTCCTCTGGCCTCGCACTCGCTGCTGTCCCTCGCATCCGCCGCTCCACGGCGGGTGGGAGATCCTTCTCCTTCCTGGCAGCCAAGACCTGGAACTCCCTCCCCGCCAGCCTCAGGACCACCCAGGACCACTCCGCTTTCCGGAGACTTCTAAAAACCTGGCTGTTCGAGCAGCGATAACCCCCCTTTTTCCCCTAGCGCCTTGAGACCCGCACGGGTGAGTAGCGCGCTTTATAAATGTTAATGATTTGATTTGATTTGATTTAGTGCTAGACCCGTCTAGCACCAAGGCCCTGATTTATACTTTTTTTGCGCTGCATTAACTTCATTTTTTGACAAAAAAGTGGTGCAAACTTAGAAAATATTGGCTCTTATTTATACTTTTTGCTGCAAAACTGCACTAACTCAGTTTTGCACCAAAAAGTTTAGCACCAGCTTGCACCATTTCTGTGCACCAGCCGGGCACCATATTTCTGGAATGGTGCAAGCCGGTGAAAAGGGTAGGCTAGAGTTAAAAAAAATGACTTTAGTCGGGTGGGGCTAGCAGTATAGAAGAAGAGGGTTTAGCACCAAAAATGACTTTAGGCACGTTAGAGTAAAAAAAATGACTCTAAGCAGATTAGCGTCATTTTATGGTGCTAAACCTACCATGCCACATGACTCCTGAAGTCATGCCCACTACCCCAATGGCCAGCACAGAGGACAAGGGTCCCCTGGGCTTGGCCATTGCACCCTGCGCCATGTATGGGGGCCCATTTCAGGGCCCCCTATGGCACTTTCAAAAATAAAATGCAATCTTACCTGTGCTTACCTGGGATGGGGTCCCCCATCCTCTGCAGTCCCTCTGGTGAAGGTGGGGATGCCCCTGTGGCCTGGGGAGGGCACCTGTGGGCTTATTCCATGGTATTCCACCATGGAAATAGGCCCACAGGTCCCCTAACGCCTGCCCTGACCCAGGCTTTAAAAAATGGGGCAAAGGAAGCTTTGCCCTATTTGTTGACCCCTCCTCCCTCCTTTGCACCATTTTTACATGGGAGTATAAATATGGCGTTAAGGCCATAGAGTAATTTTTTGCACGGGAACGCCTAGCTTGCATCTCATTAAGGCAAGGTAGGTTTCCACTACCGATAAATGACTTTAACTCCATAAATCTGGCGGTAGACTGGTCTAGCACCAAAGTATAAATATGGAGTTAGTTTTGCACCAAATTAGAGTAAAAAAATTATGCTAATTCAGTGCAAACAGAGTATAAATATGCCCCTTAGCGTAAACAAAATACGCTAATCTGGTTAGAGTCATTTATTTTGACTCAAACCTGCCTAATGAAATCTTTTTTTACGCTAGCCTAACATTTGCACCGGCTTGCACCATTCCATAAATATGGTGCCCAGCTGGTGCTAAAAAATGGTGCAAGCCGGTGCAAAACTTTTTGGTGCAAAACTGCGTTAGTGCAGTTTTGCACCAAAAAGTATAAATAAGGCCCATAGTATATTGGTCAACACAAGCCAGGTCAGAGATGCACATAAAGACTCCTGAATTTCCTGAACCCTTTTGGGTGTCCCCTGGGAGTTGCCATTCTTTTTCCCAGTATTCCTTGGCAGTGTGAATTTCAGGGAGACCAGGTTGAGTCATAAATGTGACCTATGTATGGTAACACCCAATTACTCCCTAGCAGTGTGAATGTCAAATTGTACTGAGCACAACACTGGCTAGAGACTTGGTCCAATATCCTTGTGATAAACAGTAAACACTGTCTTGTGGATATGCACTCCAAATTAAATATGGGTAGTTGGGTTAGCATTATAGTATTTGGTCTGGCATACTGAGCTAGAGCCCAAAATCCACAAACTGTTGAGAACCTAATATAAGGCACAAGCACAATATATCTTGTAATAAGTTGTTAACACCTTTACTGAGAGAAATATCCACAGACCAGAGAGCATCACTGAAACCCATAGCACAATGAAGGAATCTAAATTCGCCCACAGTCTTTGCAGTCCCTACAAATAACATAAGCTTACCCATATACTCCAAAGTCAATTGGACTATAATATCTAATCTCTAGGATAATGGTTGGAAATTTCAATGCCAGCAAGTGGTAGAAAGTATGGGCTCCTTTGGAGGGAAGAATGTTACATAGTATACAATTTCTCAATGCAAAACTTTTCAAAAGAAAAAAGTTTATAGCCTTGGTGAGCATTGATGTTACTGTGCATGACACTGCTGCATTTGAGCCCCACATCGGTCACAAACATATGGAGAAAGCCTTAAGAGCACTCCTATGCTAGTTTTCAAGAGTCTAGAATGATATTGTATTCATAGGAAATGATACTACTTTGACCCATCAACAAATATCCTGCATTGGTCTTCCTCCTCTCAAGATTTTACTAATTCACCACATAGTTGTCTTTGTACCTATCCAGTCCTATGGAACTCACTTTATGAAAATCCGAACTACCCTAAAGTCACCTTTAATTGTACATTTATGTTAATAAATCAGTGATTCTTTGTCAATGTAATGCATTCTTTAGTGTATATCCACTGGTCTCAGGTTTAAAATACCATCTCAGGTTTAAAATACAACTACTAGATGTTCTCTACAACTTATAAATGGAAGCTCCTGGGCTAACTTCAGTTGTGTTTAATATATGGGCGTATTGAACTTACCGCTTTAAATATTGATACTACCTGAGGCAAATTCACATATTTTAGGGTCTCCAATATAGAGGTCACAACAAAAAGCAATGTAGAGTGATTATTTACTATGTTTCACATAATTTATATCATCAGGTATTAAAATTTGAAGGGAAGGAGGCTCCATAATGGCAATTGCTGCACTTACCTCTTAGAGCCAATGGATTTTGCACACTTTGATCAGATGGGTAAAGCTAATTAATTTCATTTACTCTCACACTTGTCTTAGAATTATGATGAAGGATGACTGAAATTTTGTTTTACCATAGTGATTCGTTAAAGTGATTAGAAGTAGCTCCTGAAGAAGGGCATTTGGTGTTCAGGGAAGTTATTGAGGTCAACTTTCAAGTTGCAAATTATGCAAAAAGTAATATTTTTATATAATAATAGATGTAAATCTTATTTGAAATAAAAAGTGGAGTGATTTCTAATGCAAGAACTAGTAAAGGCTTGAACAATAAGAAGTTTAAACATTGTTTTCAAGATTTGTTAACTAACAGTTAAACATACTAATGAAGATTTTTCAGCAATGAATGGCGTGACTTTGGATAAATACCTCAGCCACTCTGCAGGAACTCACTTTAGATATCATCTAAGACTTTACAGCACCTGACCTACAAGACAAGAGGGTCTTAAGAAGAAAATATGAAAACAGGAGAATCCTAGGAGGGGTTGGGCCAAGAGATCTAGCTTTCATGCAACTGTTAAGGAGTTGCACACCATTTTCTTATAGGTACTGCTATGTACAGGCTGCAGCAAAGCAATATTTTTGGAATTGTGCTGAACCATTGACATATTGGGTTATTTCACAGATTTCTCTATATATCTACCTGTAAAACACATAGGGCTTTTGACTGCCAGGGTTAATGTGGCGGTATCACCGAAAAATAGACTGGCGGTGTGTACCGCCACATTATGAGTGTAGCTGGATAGCCTCAGCCAACCCCCCACATACCGACCCGACGGTCCACACATGACCACTAGCGGTATAATGAGCTGGTCTACTGCCATGGTTTTCACAGAGGTAACACTGCCACGAAAACCATGGCAGGAGGGCTACCAGTGACAGGGAATTCCCTGTCACCCGTAGAAGGCTCCCTCACCCCCCCAGCAATCACCAAACCTCCAACCCCTCTAGAATTACAGCACACCCAAACCCCTTTCCCCACCCCCTTATAATTACAGCACCCCCTACCCCCTGCCCCTCAGCCTCCCAGTCCCAACCCCCCTTAGAATTACACCGCCACCCCACCTCTACCTCCCCGCAATCATGCACACACACACACACACACAGCCAAATGCACGATGCATGCACCCATGCACCACAACTTCCATACACGTATTCACTCACACATACTCACACACATACACACATGCAGACACACACTCACTGTAACATTCATACACGCATTCACTCACATGCATACAACCATGCATATACCACAACACTCAGAGACGCATACACACATGCGCGCACTCATTCATACACACACTCAGACACCACACACTCACACACCACAACCCCCACTCTCCACCCACTTCCCCTGGCGGATGCCTGAGTCACCTTGTCTGGCGAGGAGGTAGTTCAGCAAGGAATGGCAAGGGGTGCTGTTCCCGCCAGCAGTGCTCCGCCACCAGGACACCACCAGGCCATATGAATGACCATAATATGGCTGGCGGTGTCCTTCTGGTGGGACGGTGCAGGTGGTAGCATCACCCAGGCATCTCTCCCGCCAGCATGGCTACTGCAGGATTTCGCCCTAATTGTGGCGGAAATCCAGCAGTGTCCACATTATTGCGACTGGACGACTGACAGCACTAGTGGTCTTCAGGTGCCCGTGGCATCGGCGGTCTTGGGAAAAGATCGCTGATGTCATAATGAGGGCCAAAAACATTTAGCTAATATGTTTGAAAGGTGGTTCTGTCCACGGAATTGAAAGGCACCCTAAAGTAAAAACATTTTCTTGCCCTAACACATACAGGGCCACATTATTCCTCCCACACAAATTGTTGGTTAAAATTGTCGGTTACATTATAAAGCTCGGTGATCTGTCCTGGAATTTAAAATCAAGAACACACCTGAAAATGATTTTCTGATTAATTAATTGATGATCATGCTATCAAGTGCTTCTAATCACTACGACTCATGACTTATGATTTTAGCTGCCTGCCCCATGGAAAAATATGCTTTACAGTCACTAAGGACCTTATTTCTACTTTTTGGTGCAAAACTGCACTAAAGCAGTTTTGTACCAAAAAGTTTAGCACTGGCCTGCACAATTTCTGTGCGCCAGCCGGGCACCATATTTATGGAATGGTGCAAGACGGTGCAAAAGGTAGGCTACAGTAAAAAAATAAATGACTTTAGTCGGGTGGGGCTGGCGGTATAGAAGAAGGGGGTTTAGCACCAAAAAATGACTTTAGGCAGGTTAGAGTAAAAAAAATGACCCTAACCAGATTAGTGTCATTTTATGGTGCTAAACCTACCATGCCACATGACTCCTGCCTTAAAGTAGGCAGGAGTCATGCCCACCACCTCAATAGCCAGTTCAGGGGACAAGGGTCCCCTGGGTTTGACCATTGCACCCTGTGTCATTTATGGGGGCCCATCACAGGGCCCCCTATGGCACTTTAAAAAATAAAATGCAATATTTACCTGTACTTATCTGTACTTACCTGGGATGAGGTCCCCCATCCTCTGCAGTTCCTCTGGTGTGGGTGGGGGTGCCCCTGCGGAGGACACCTGCAGGCTTATTTCATGGTGTTCCACCATGGAAATAGGCCCACAGGTCCCCTAACGCCTGCCCTGACCCAGGAGTTAAAAAACGGGGCAAAGCAAGCTTTGCACCATTTTTTGACACCTCCTCCCTCCCGTGCACCATTTTTGCACAGGAGTATAAATATGGCGTTAAGGCCATAGAGTCATTTGTTTGCACAGGAATGCCTACCTTGCATCCCATTAAGGCAAGGTAGGTTTCTACTTCCAAAAAATGACTTTAACTCCATAAATTTGGTCATAGGCGGGTCTAGCACCAAAGAATAAATATGGAGATAGTTTTGCACCCAATTAGAGTAAACAAAATGACTCTAATTTGTTGCAAACAGAGTATAAATATGCCCCTAAGTTGTCATGTTATTAAATAATGCTCATGTTCTGAAAGTCTTACAGTCCCTGATATTTTTTAAATGTCTGCATGAATGATGTGTAAACAAAATATATTAACCCTTACCTTGTTTATTCAGTATTTATCCTAATTTAGAAGTGATGAACATTAGCTTATATTCTGTTTAGAATCTGATAAAATTGACCCACTATTTGCTCTTCACCCCCTCCTTATATTGTGAACAAACTGACACACAGTTTTCTCATTGCTTCATGCACATCCTGTGATCAGCTTCAGAAATAATAGGTATTTTCTCTAAGGTGACATTGCAAACCACCCCCGGTTTTAGCTGTTAGGAAATTTGTGCGAATCCCTCGCCACTTTCTTCCATCGCAAGATCAGCGACCTCCACGACAGCTTCCGACACCAGACCCAACCAAACACCACCGAACCCGCATCCCCGGCCATCACCCTCAACAACTGGACCCACATCAACACGGAAGAAACCAAATCCATCATGAACTCTATCCACTCCGGCGCCCCTTCGGACCCCTGCCCGCACTTCATCTTTAACAAAGCCGACGACATCATCGCCCCGCACCTCCAGTCCGTCATCAACTCTTCTTTTTCTTCTGCTACCTTCCCCGAATGCTGGAAACACGCCGAAGTCAACGCCCTACTAAAGAAACCTACGGCTGACCCTAGCGACCTGAAAAACTTCCGCCCCATCTCTCTTCTGCCTTTCCCAGCCAAAGTAATAGAGAAGACTGTCAACAAACAGCTGACCACCTTCCTGGAAGACAACAACCTGCTCGACCCCTCACAAACCGGATTCCGAACCAACCACAGCACTGAAACCGCCCTCATCTCAGTCACAGACGACATCAGAACCCTGATGGACAACGGTGAAACAGTCGCCCTCATTCTTCTCGACCTCTCGGCTGCTTTTGACACCGTCTGTCACCGCACCCTAATCACCCGCCTCCGCTCCACCGGGATCCAAGGCCAGGCCCTGGACTGGATCGCCTCCTTCCTCGCAAACCGTTCCCAAAGAGTTTACCTCCCTCCGTTTCGCTCAGAACCCACCGAGATCATCTGCGGCGTACCTCAAGGCTCATCGCTCAGCCCGACACTCTTCAATGTCTACATGAGCCCCCTCGCCAACATCGTACGCAAGCACGACATCATCATCACCTCCTACGCCGACGACACCCAACTTATACTCTCCCTCACCAAGGACCCCGCAAGCGCCAAGACCAACCTACAAGAGGGTATGAAGGACGTCGCAGATTGGATGAGGCTCAGCCGCCTAAAGCTGAACTCTGAAAAAACGGAAGTCCTCATCCTCTGCAACACCCCGTCCACCTGGGACGACTCCTGGTGGCCCACGGCCCTCGGCACCGCACCGACCCCCACAGACCACGCCCGCAACCTCGGCTTCATCTTGGACCCTCTTCTCACCATGACCAAGCAAGTCAACGCCGTGTCCTCCGCCTGCTTCCTCACCCTCCGCATGCTCCGCAAGATCTTCCGCTGGATCCCCGCCGACACCAGAAAAACCGTGACCCACGCCCTCGTCACGAGCCGCCTGGACTACGGCAACACCCTCTACGCCGGGACCACAGCCAAACTCCAAAATCGCCTGTAACGCATTCAAAACGCCTCAGCCCGCCTCATCCTCGACGTACCCCGCAGCAGCCACATCTCCGCACACCTGAGACACCTGCATTGGCTCCCAGTCAGCAAAAGGATCACCTTCCGACTTCTCACCCACGCACACAAAGCCCTCCACGACAAGGGACCGGAATACCTCAACAGACGCCTCAACTTCTACGTCCCCACCCGCCTCCTCCGCTCCTCTGGCCTCGCACTCGCTGCTGTCCGTCGCATCCGCCGCTCCACGGCGGGTGGGAGATCCTTCTCCTTCCTGGCAGCCAAGACCTGGAACTCCCTCCCCGCCAGCCTCAGGACCACCCAGGACCACTCCGCTTTCCGGAGACTTCTAAAAACCTGGCTGTTCGAGCAGCGATAACCCCCCTTTTTCCCCTAGCGCCTTGAGACCCGCACGGGTGAGTAGCGCGCTTTATAAATGTTAATGATTTGATTTGATTTGATTTAGTGCTAGACCCGTCTAGCACCAAGGCCCTGATTTATACTTTTTTTGCACTGCATTAACTTCATTTTTTGACAAAAAAGTGGTGCAAACTTAGAAAATATTGGCTCTTATTTATACTTTTTGCTGCAAAACTGCACTAACTCAGTTTTGCACCAAAAAGTTTAGCACCAGCTCGCACCATTTCTGTGCACCAGCCGGGAACCATATTTCTGGAATGGTGCAAGCCGGTAAAAAGGGTAGGCTAGAGTTAAAAAAAATGACTTTAGTCGGGTGGGGCTAGCAGTATAGAAGAAGAGGGTTTAGCACCAAAAATGACTTTAGGCACGTTAGAGTAAAAAAAATGACTCTAAGCAGATTGGCGTCATTTTATGGTGCTAAACCTACCATGCCACATGACTCCTGGAGTCATGCCCACTACCCCAATGGCCAGCACAGAGGACAAGGGTCCCCTGGGCTTGGCCATTGCACCCTGCGCCATGTATGGGGGCCCATTACAGGGCCCCCTATGGCACTTTCAAAAATAAAATGCAATCTTACCTGTGCTTACCTGGGATGGGGTCCCCCATCCTCTGCAGTCCCTCTGGTGAAGGTGGGGATGCCCCTGGGGCCTGGGGAGGGCACCTGTGGGCTTATTCCATGGTATTCCACCATGGAAATAGGCCCACAGATCCCCTAACGCCTGCCCTGACCCAGGCTTTAAAAAATGGGGCAAAGGAAGCTTTGCCCTATTTGTTGACCCCTCCTCCCTCCTTTGCACCATTTTTACATGGGAGTATAAATATGGCGTTAAGGCCATAGAGTAATTTTTTGCACGGGAACGCCTAGCTTGCATCTCATTAAGGCAAGGTAGGTTTCCACTACCGATAAATGACTTTAACTCCATAAATCTGGCGGTAGACTGGTCTAGCACCAAAGTATAAATATGGAGTTAGTTTTGCACCAAATTAGAGTAAAAAAATTATGCTAATTCAGTGCAAACAGAGTATAAATATGCCCCTTAGCGTAAACAAAATACGCTAATCTGGTTAGAGTCATTTATTTTGACTCAAACCTGCCTAATGAAATCTTTTTTTACGCTAGCCTAACATTTGCACCGGCTTGCACCATTTCATAAATATGGTGCCCAGCTGGTGCTAAAAAATGGTGCAAGCCGGTGCAAAACTTTTTGGTGCAAAACTGCGTTAGTGCAGTTTTGCACCAAAAAGTATAAATAAGGCCCATAGTATATTGGTCAACACAAGCCAGGTCAGAGATGCACATAAAGACTCCTGAATTTCCTGAACCCTTTTGGGTGTCCCCTGGGAGTTGCCATTCTTTTTCCCAGTATTCCTTGGCAGTGTGAATTTCAGGGAGACCAGGTTGAGTCATAAATGTGACCTATGTATGGTAACACCCAATTACTCCCAAGCAGTGTGAATGTCAAATTGTACTGAGCACAACACTGGCTAGAGACTTGGTCCAATATCCTTGTGATAAACAGTAAACACTGTCTTGTGGATATGCACTCCAAATTAAATATGGGTAGTTGGGTTAGCATTATAGTATTTGGTCTGGCATACTGAGCTAGAGCCCAAAATCCACAAACTGTTGAGAACCTAATATAAGGCACAAGCACAATATATCTTGTAATACGTTGTTAACACCTGTACTGAGAGAAATATCCACAGACCAGAGAGCATCACTGAAACCCATAGCACAATGAAGGAATCTAAATTCGCCCACAGTCTTTGCAGTCCCTACAAATAACATAAGCTTACCCATATACTCCAAAGTCAATTGGACTATAATATCTAATCTCTAGGATAATGGTTGGAAATTTCAATGCCAGCAAGTGGTAGAAAGTATGGGCTCCTTTGGAGGGAAGAATGTTACATAGTATACAATTTCTCAATGCAAAACTTTTCAAAAGAAAAAAGTTTATAGCCTTGGTGAGCATTGATGTTACTGTGCATGACACTGCTGCATTTGAGCCCCACATCGGTCACAAACATATGGAGAAAGCCTTAAGAGCACTCCTATGCTAGTTTTCAAGAGTCTAGAATGATATTGTATTCATAGGAAATGATACTACTTTGACCCATCAACAAATATCCTGCATTGGTCTTCCTCCTCTCAAGATTTTACTAATTCACCACATAGTTGTCTTTGTACCTATCCAGTCCTATGGAACTCACTTTATGAAAATCCGAACTACCCTAAAGTCACCTTTAATTGTACATTTATGTTAATAAATCAGTGATTCTTTGTCAATGTAATGCATTCTTTAGTGTATATCCACTGGTCTCAGGTTTAAAATACCATCTCAGGTTTAAAATACAACTACTAGATGTTCTCTACAACTTATAAATGGAAGCTCCTGGGCTAACTTCAGTTGTGTTTAATATATGGGCGTATTGAACTTACCGCTTTAAATATTGATACTACATGAGGCAAATTCACATATTTTAGGGTCTCCAATATAGAGGTCACAACAAAAAGCAATGTAGAGTGATTATTTACTATGTTTCACATAATTTATATCATCAGGTATTAAAATTTGAAGGGAAGGAGGCTCCATAATGGCAATTGCTGCACTTACCTCTTAGAGCCAATGGATTTTGCACACTTTGATCAGATGGGTAAAGCTAATTAATTTCATTTACTCTCACACTTGTCTTAGAATTATGATGAAGGATGACTGAAATTTTGTTTTACCATAGTGATTCGTTAAAGTGATTAGAAGTAGCTCCTGAAGAAGGGCATTTGGTGTTCAGGGAAGTTATTGAGGTCAACTTTCAAGTTGCAAATTATGCAAAAAGTAATATTTTTATATAATAATAGATGTAAATCTTATTTGAAATAAAAAGTGGAGTGATTTCTAATGCAAGAACTAGTAAAGGCTTGAACAATAAGAAGTTTAAACATTGTTTTCAAGATTTGTTAACTAACAGTTAAACATACTAATGAAGATTTTTCAGCAATGAATGGCGTGACTTTGGATAAATACCTCAGCCACTCTGCAGGAACTCACTTTAGATATCATCTAAGACTTTACAGCACCTGACCTACAAGACAAGAGGGTCTTAAGAAGAAAATATGAAAACAGGAGAATCCTAGGAGGCGTTGGGCCAAGAGATCTAGCTTTCATGCAACTGTTAAGGAGTTGCACACCATTTTCTTATAGGTACTGCTATGTACAGGCTGCAGCAAAGCAATATTTTTGGAATTGTGCTGAACCATTGACATATTGGGTTATTTCACAGATTTCTCTATATATCTACCTGTAAAACACATAGGGCTTTTGACTGCCAGGGTTAATGTGGCGGTATCACCGAAAAATAGACTGGCGGTGTGTACCGCCACATTATGAGTGTAGCTGGATAGCCTCAGCCAACCCCCCACATACCGACCCGACGGTCCACACAAGACCACTAGCGGTATAATGAGCTGGTCTACTGCCATGGTTTTCACAGAGGTAGCACTGCCACGAAAACCATGGCAGGAGGGCTACCAGTGACAGGGAATTCCCTGTCACCCGTAGAAGGCTCCCTCACCCCCCCAGCAATCACCAAACCCCCATCCCCCAACCCCTCTAGAATTACAGCACACCCAAACCCCTTTCCCCACCCCCTTATAATTACAGCACCCCCTACCCCCTGCCCCTCAGCCTCCCAGTCCCAACCCCCCTTAGAATTACACCGCCACCCCACCTCTACCTCCCCGCAATCATGCACACACACACACACAGCCAAATGCACGATGCATGCACCCATGCACCACAACTTCCATACACGTATTCACTCACACATACTCACACACATACACACATGCAGACACACTCTCACTGTAACATTCATACACGCATTCACTCACATGCATACAACCATGCATATACCACAACACTCAGAGACGCATACACACATGCGCGCACTCATTCATACACACACCCAGACACCACACACTCACACACAACAACCCCCACTCTCCACCCACTTCCCCTGGCGGATGCCTGACTCACCTTGTCTGGCGAGGAGGTAGTTCAGCAAGGAATGGCAAGGGGTGCTGTTCCCGCCAGCAGTGCTCCGCCACCAGGACACCACCAGGCCATATGAATGACCATAATATGGCTGGCGGTGTCCTTCTGGTGGGACGGTGCAGGTGGTAGCATCACCCAGGCATCTCTCCCGCCAGCATGGCTACTGCAGGATTTCGCCCTAATTGTGGCGGAAATCCAGCAGTGTCCACATTATTGCGACTGGACGACTGACAGCACTAGTGGTCTTCAGGTGCCCGTGGCATCGGCGGTCTTGGGAAAAGATCGCTGATGTCATAATGAGGGCCAAAAACATTTAGCTAATATGTTTGAAAGGTGGTTCTGTCCACGGAATTGAAAGGCACCTTAATGTAAAAACATTTTCTTGCCCTAACACATACAGGGCCACATTATTCCTCCCACACAAATTGTTGGTTAAAATTGTCGGTTACATTATAAAGCTCGGTGATCTGTCCTGGAATTTAAAATCAAGAACACACCTGAAAATGATTTTCTGATTAATTAATTGATGATCATGCTATCAAGTGCTTCTAATCACTACGACTCATGACTTATGATTTTAGCTGCCTGCCCCATGGAAAAATATGCTTTACAGTCACTAAGGCCCTTATTTCTACTTTTTGGTGCAAAACTGCACTAAAGCAGTTTTGTACCAAAAAGTTTAGCACTGGCCTGCACAATTTCTGTGCCCCAGCCGGGCACCATATTTATGGAATTGTGCAAGACGGTGCAAAAGGTAGGCTACAGTAAAAAAATAAATGACTTTAGTCGGGTGGGGCTGGCGGTATAGAAGAAGGGGGTTTAGCACCAAAAAATGACTTTAGGCAGGTTAGAGTAAAAAAAATGACCCTAAACAGATTAGTGTCATTTTATGGTGCTAAACCTACCATGCCACATGACTCCTGCCTTAAAGTAGGCAGGAGTCATGCCCACCACCTCAATAGCCAGTTCAGGGGACAAGGGTCCCCTGGGTTTGACCATTGCACCCTGTGTCATTTATGGGGGCCCATCACAGGGCCCCCTATGGCACTTTAAAAAATAAAATGCAATATTTACCTGTACTTATCTGTACTTACCTGGGATGAGGTCCCCCATCCTCTGCAGTTCCTCTGGTGTGGGTGGGGGTGCCCCTGCGGAGGACACCTGCAGCCTTATTTCATGGTGTTCCACCATGGAAATAGGCCCACAGGTCCCCTAACGCCTGCCCTGACCCAGGAGTTAAAAAACGGGGCAAAGCAAGCTTTGCACCATTTTTTGACACCTCCTCCCTCCCGTGCACCATTTTTGCACAGGAGTATAAATATGGCGTTAAGGCTATAGAGTCATTTGTTTGCACAGGAATGCCTACCTTGCATCCCATTAAGGCAAGGTAGGTTTCTACTTCCAAAAAATGACTTTAACTCCATAAATTTGGTCGTAGGCGGGTCTAGCACCAAAGAATAAATATGGAGATAGTTTTGCACCCAATTAGAGTAAACAAAATGACTCTAATTTGTTGCAAACAGAGTATAAATATGCCCCTAAGTTGTCATGTTATTAAATAATGCTCATGTTCTGAAAGTCTTACAGTCCCTGATATTTTTTAAATGTCTGCATGAATGATGTGTAAACAAAATATATTAACCCTTACCTTGTTTATTCAGTATTTATCCTAATTTAGAAGTGATGAACATTAGCTTATATTCTGTTTAGAATCTGATAAAATTGACCCACTATTTGCTCTTCACCCCCTCCTTATATTGTGAACAAACTGAAACACAGTTTTCTCATTGCTTCATGGACATCCTGTGATCAGCTTCAGAAATAATAGGTATTTTCTCTAAGGTGACATTGCAAACCACCCCCGGTTTTAGCTGTTAGGCAAGATAAGGCTTCGGCTTTAATGGACAATACAACAGACTGAAGAGCAACTTGCCCATGAATTTTAACTATTGCGTATGCGAAAGATGCACTTGCTTCTGTGAAGGGATGTTTTTTATGGAGTTGGGGTACACTTCTAGAGATCGTTCTAATAATCGCAAATGTTTTAATTGTTATCACCACAAGTGCTTGTCATATATTACACACTAGATTACTGTAAAATAAGTATGTCCAACTATATAATTGTTCTGTTCTTTAACTTCTCAGAGCCAAAGTAAGGGGACCATATGTGTAAATTGTACTGCAAGAGCTTCTGGCCCAGCTGTGCAGGGCAGAAGGTATTCACATGAGACATGCAGAATGTAATCAGGAGGTCAAAATCACACTTTGCTTGTGGCAGCATCCCTGCAATAATAAAGTGTTAGACACAAAAGGAAACCTGGAAAAATGCAATGCTTTTGGCCTACACAACCTATTTCTAATACCATTTTTGTAGGGGCTACAAATGTCTTTGACTCAAGCTTGGACCCTAAAAACCATCGGGTCTTAGGCAGGCATCAGATATCATACTGTAAAAAAAGAAACCAAAACGACATTGAGCCATGGGGCACTGGGAGGTGGAGCTTGAGGTTGGGGAGGTGAGGCAGTTGAAGTCTGACCAAAAATTGCTTTTCAGACACATCATTTTAACATGGTTAAATTAATTGAGGGTGATAAATGCCGCAAAGGTGTGGTTATGGATTTGTCGTACTTTAGCCTGCTGAATTTTTTCTTGGTTCTGTTAAACACACATGGTTTGTTTTGATTTATTTATTGTGCAATTGTTTCCTCATTCATGGAGAAGTTGCACTGTTACTGGTTAGTCAGCCTAGGAGCTATATAGAGTTGTGTTGTCAGTGCTTCATTGCTGACAGAGTCTTGCTGTGATTGGTTGACCTTTGGCATAGCCATGCTGGGATTGGGTATTGCTTGCTAGTTTATTTCACACAGTTTTCAGATTATTTTGAATAAAGAAATTATGGGTGAGGTGTTGAAAAAGCGCCTAGTGTACCTCCTACTGAGGGTCAGAAATTGCCTGTTGAGGGAACGTCTTCATATGAGATGATGACAAGGTTTTAGACGTGCACCTGGTTTTCTGGATGGCATGACTGTAAATCTTCTGACAAAGTCTTGCAGTTTCCTTTAGACAGTACCTTTAACATTAGAATGCTAGATTTTCTGAGACAAACTATGAATAATAAAAAAACATTACCTAGACCCACCCAGTTCAGGGCATTGAATAAATGGGATTGGATAGCTACAGAGAAAGAAAGTTGAAGAAGGTGAAAGGTTTTTTAGATAATGGTTTGAAGGCAAGTGGGATCAACAGGAGAGATGTTGGAAAGAGGATATGATGAAGGGAGTAATTGTCATGGGCATGAAAGACAAAAAGAAAACTGATGAGGAAGATGGATAGAAACAAAATCAAGCCTCAGGTGGGGAGGATAACCTTTTAAACAATCTTATGAATTCAAGACCCCTTCTATGTACAGATGGAGTACAGAAGCAATGATCTGGTCCTATAATGTCAGATATGCATGCAGCTGGAGATAATATGGGTGTGCAAGGACAGGAAACAACACCACCTACAGTTGTGAATACATTAGCAAGTGCCCTAACTGAGATTGCAATGATGACTTTGCTGATTACTAGGAGAAATACTATAGTTGTCACTTCAATTTTAAATGACATGCCTCTTACCACTGCCACTATTGAATCCTAAAGAGAGAGTTATTAATATTGGCCTTTTAAATTTGAATTTAGGGAAATTATACAAGGGGAACTTCACCTGAACAGATTATTGTCACTCTATTTGTATGAAATGAGATACTTGATCAAAGAATCAGCAAGATGTGCAAAGGAACCTTATGACAAACTGAACGAATAGGCTCACCAATGTGAGGCAGACATCAATAAAATGAACAATGTCAGGAGAAATTACAAAATTGATCAGACAAATGATGAAACAAAACAACTAGTTTTAATAAACCAAAGAGCTATACTCAAGGATCTGGTTGAAAAGAGAAAGGTGGAAGAAAGGGGATATTCATTAAAAAAAACCTATGGAAACAAGGATGAAAGCGAAGGAGTCAACTAGTGATTCAGAAGTGTGGATAATTTCAGAAGTTTCCCTACGAAAAACACATGGAGAAAACTATGTGCATATGCCTTGAATGAGAGGTACTCTTTATGCTTTTATGACAAACTTTCCAAACTTCAGGAGTGCTGCAGAAATGTTCATAGGTTGACAAACAAATTTAAAATGCTTCTGTCTGATTTAAATGTCTTACTTGAGATTGTAGTCACTAGTTCTTTGTGGACTGAGCGTAAGGCAGTTGTTGGTTGTCCAAAGACAGACCCAGCCAGGGTTGCGCTTAATAATGCTCCTCCTGAAGGGGTTGATGACAAATATAAGGAAGTGATTGAGCATTTTTTTTTAAAAGATGCTAGAGAAAGAGATGAAAAAGTCAATGCATGCCTATTATGAGAGTAACATGAAGATTTTTCTGAAGCACAGTGGAGTGGAAGATCTTGAGGATAATTGTGCTAGTGGTTTAATTTCTACCTTTGTTATGGGTTTGCATCTTAAGCTTTCTTCTTATATTCAGCAGAGTGTGATGTGCTAACAAAGGGCATGTTTATGACTGGGGTTGCATCTCTCTTGCACTACACAATGTGGTGCATGTGTGACGCAAGCCCAAAATGTGACACACATAAGACCATATAAGGCTACCTTGCATGGCCGTGAATGGCTTTGTAAATCCAGAGTAATGCAACACAGCGCAAATCACTATACTGCACTACTCTGCCTCAGGTAGGCATTCCATGGGTGTTGTGTGGGTGTTCCAACCCAAAACCCATTGATTGTGACGCATTTCCAGATTTGAAAAAGTGTTAAACCTAGGAATGCGCCAAAATGCTATGCCTCCTCAAGTGAGGCATAACAAGGAGAAATATCTTTATTTCTTCTCGTTACTTCCTCTTTCAATATGTGCTGCATTCTGCAGCACACATAGAAACAGGAAAATGTTTCAGGGGATTGTTTTTGTGTAGGAAGGCGCCCCTTCCTGCACAAAAACAATCCTCTTTACAACGGTGGCACCCTTGCACCATAGTGCAAGGGTGCCTACATTGGCGCCAGACATCCAAAATGGCATCAGCACAGGAAGAAATGCAGAAACACACAGCATTCTTTTAAATATAGCACATTCCTGCCATAAATATGGTCCAAAGAGTATACATGAAATCTTGAATTTGCCAAGTACAGTAGTCTTGAATGGACTAAGATTGGCGTGTGTCAATATGTTGATATCTGTCAGGCGTTTTTCTGCCATCCCGATTTCTAAGATTATACCCATTTTGAGGGGGCCTCCAAATGTGGAGATTCTCCCCTTTCTTTTTTAGATGTTTGTTGTTTTTTATCCCAGTGTTTTCTAGGTCCTTCAGGTGCTTGCTTGATAGAATCTTTATTAGATTTACCCTGTAATTGTTGTTTGATGGGTCTGGCCCCCAGATGATCTCGACCAATACTAGAGTAGATCTCAGGATAAGCTTTGGCAGCTCACGTTCATGATCCTTTGCAGGAACATCCCAGAGCCGCATACGCCCTGCTAGTACAACTGCGTCCGCTTTGAGATCACTCAATATTATTGAGGACACTGTTGCAAAATTTCCCATTAATTGCATCCCCAAATCCAGGCCCGGGGCAGCCTGGTATTCATCCTGAATTTGTTGTAACACCTCTGGAAGATTAGCAAGTGTTGGTGTACAGTGTGCTGTACTATACAGTGTGGCAAAGACTGTACCCCAAGTGTTACAGTTATCTACTGTGGGAACAAAACTGCTTTCAGTGCATTAATTTTTTGAGCTAACCGAAATGGAATTTCCTCCTGCTTGGTGGGTATTTTACCCATGATCAAATGTACAGTCACAGGATTAATGTCTGGCGTAACTGCATGTGGTTGTGCTGTTGCAGCACATGCTGGGTTAGTATTTAATCTTTACATTACAAACTGTACTAACAGTCTGTATATTGCCATGAGCTCTGTATATAAGCGCGAACATCAGCTACCGCCAAGTTTGCTGCTCCATGGTGTATTCTGTATGTGATTAATAAAGGCCATGTAGGGCCACTATTGCTCAGAGGACCTAACCTAACTGTAATATTGTATGTGGTAGGGTGCCATCAAGCCAATTATTATGATATTGATAAGATAGAAGTATATCTAAGTATGCATAAGCTCTGTATTGTGCATGTATGTTAGCAGGTGTGTAGTGATGAAATGCGTAATGTGTCAGTGTTCTTTTCAACTGCTGGAAAAGTGACCCAAGAATAAAATATTTCTGTTCTGTATTCCAGGTGAGCCTCAACAACAAATGTGACTTGACCCCCCTGGCCTGTGAGGCCATTTGCCAATAAATGTGCTATGAGGGGTTCTCACATGTTTACTACAATTGCTACCCGTTGCAGGTTCACCATGGTAATGGTAAAGATATTTGCTCAGAGATAACAACACCAAAAGGGGACTGATCCTTTTAAGGTTCAAGCTTGAACAACCTACAGTGTTAGTGAGGTACTACCTACTTAGCTGAGGAGGAAACCCTCAACACCACAAATGCCTCAGTATATATTATTGAGGTGCCTTTAGCCCATAGTGAGACAGAGATACTTAGGAGGATCTGAAATTAGTGCCTGACCAAACTTTGGCGGCGCCATGTCACGTAGGTTCTCACTATCCTAATGAGACTACTGGATTTGGGCATGAGATTCAGCTGAATCGTGGGATACTAAGTATAATCCCACACCATGTGACACCTGTTGGCCTAATCTGGGTTTTCCAGCTATCTAGCAGTGCCTCATCTCCACCCAAGAGCAGGAATAGTTGTGGCAACCAGGCACATTACAGAGAGGACTCATCAGGGGAATTGTGGTCGATCAGATCTCATCCCTTTCTCTCAGTTACATTAGCCTCACACAGGCAAAGATGAACAGAAGCAGAGTATAACTCAAAAAGGTTTATTGAAGTAACTGCATCTTAGATAAAATGGTACGTATTACAATAACTAGGATGATAAAAACACACTAGAAGCATAATTGTGACGAGGAGAGTGAAACACAAAAACAGTCTCACCATACTGTCATAAGGAATAATATATATATTTCCTACCTAAGCTATGTTAGAGCACAGCGTGATAAGCCCTAACCTACCCTTCAGGTTTACCCCTGGGAAGACATCCTTCTGAGCAGAGAAGACTGTTGCCTAGAAAGACACCATCCCCATATAGGTCAGGGATTCGGTAGTCTAAGCAAGCAGCTGTAGCAAAGAAACTCAGCAGTCAGCATGCAGTTGTGGTCATCTGGTTGGAATCTCCCTCTAATGTGTATGGGAAAGAGAAGTGTTTTATAATAAGGCAACTGATTTTCTAAAAAAAAAAAGGCCCCCAAGTAGGCATCTGTATGTTTCTGTGAATGTCGGCGACACAGCATACCACTTTTTCGGGCAGCCCTATCTGGCTGCAGCGTTGAGGAACTCAGAAAGTGCAATGCTAAGAACATGATACTTTCCTAGTCAAAAGAACAACTAGATAGAGAAAATTTTAAAATACCGCAAATGTGGCAAGTGCTAGAAAAATAAAATGATGCTGAATAAAATGTAACTGGGCTGAAGTGCACAATGGTATGGCCTAGTTTTCTAAAATAACGTGTCTAAAACATAGCTAAAATAACTATACTATATTATGCAAAGCAAAATTAGAGGAAAGAGAAGCTGATGGTTGCCCAGACAAATCAGTTTGAGAGAAAGGGCAGGAATCAGTTGATGGGATCTGACTTGGGGCTTATATGCCATCTGACAATTTTGAAGTTAATGTGATGTCTTGATGCGAAGTTGGACAATGGGATTGTGCAGATGCAAGGTCATGAAGAGCAATTGTAAATAATTCTGGAATTAATGCAGATATTGACATGCTAATAAATGCTTCCCATTTCTGAGTTAAAATTGGGAACTGGAAATGAGAATGACAACAAATTCCAGATCAAATCCAGAATGATTTTATTCCCCAGATGCAGAGGAATGTGAATCAAAGTCAGGCACAGTCATTAGCTCTAGCCCACCAGCTCCTGTGCAGAATATGCAAGTTCACAGAATATTCTGAATGAATATACCAATAGCCCCAGTTTCCCAGTTTTGAAGCAGGATATGAAAAACAAAACATCTTATAACCCAGAATAACAAGCAATCCATTGATTTTCAGCAAAGACTTTACTCAGTTTACCCCAGAAATAATTCTTACTTGAAGCAATTAAAAGGTAAGCCAGAGTGGCCCATGCATTGACAGTGATATCAAAGACCTTCCAATCTTTTTTCTTGATAGATATTAGGGCCTCCACTCTACAGTTCTTTGTGAGGAGTTAGACATTACAGTAAACAGATTGTTACAGCAGATGTCCCAGTTAAAATAGAATCAATGGAAAATAGTCATCAGTTACTTCAGTGTGAGTCGAACCCTGTAAACCTGTTGGGCAGAGGCTTGCTTTGCAAGATTAAATGTGCAATTTATTGTACACTGAATGGTGACAGAAATCAAACTCAAGTTAAAGGTTCTGTTTTTAAAATTAAATCACAAGACTCAAAAGTTCAATTGTTCATAGTCCTGACCAAAGATAATATAACTTTGGATTTGCAAACTGTCAAATAAGTGGAATGGGATTTCTCTGCCAAAGAGAAAGGATTAATAAAAAGCAGAAAGACTGTTAAAATAAATATTAAACCAAATGCGTTTTTTCCTAGGATTAAACAATACAAAGATTTGAGAGAAGCAAAAGGATAGATGCCTAAAATAAACCACATAGGGCAGGAAGCATATTATTGCAGTAATAGAGTATCCCTCTAACATAAACCAAAATACAGAAACGCTATACCTAAAGATAATCAACAGTAATCATCAGAGCTTCTACAGATTTCAGCAGCACATAGAAACAAAAGGCAATAAATATTGAAACGCATATAGATCACATTTAGTCAACTCAGAAGATGTATACAAAGTGTTGTTTTCATTTATAAACAACAAATTATGTATACAGTATACAAAGACTAAACAATTATGTTTTTAAATTAAATCAAATTGACCAGGAAAATAGGTACAGGAATACCCATCTGAAAAAAGACCTGGAAGAGAAATTAAATGAGATAGTCCCAAGAATAAACACATATTTTTAGTGGCAGAATGTTGATCTTCAATGAGGGCAGGAGACAGTAAATCAAGACTTCACTTCTCGTAAAGCCAAGCCAATATGGATGATGAAGACATTGACGCACATTTCGATGAGTTACAAAGGATCGCCAATCCACCTTCATCAGATTAAAACTTTATGACTTGGAATGATATTAACCATTCCAAATAAGTGACATTTTCTGGGGACTGGAAGAGTAAAAAGGATAGATAACACCAAGAATGTAATTAATTAAAAATCATCAGAATCTGAAAACAAATCAAAATATAACTGCTAAAACATTCACATAACTAATGTTAGTGACTAATACTGGAAAACATATTTTTTTAAAACAAGGTAATAATATTTCTTCTTCAAGGCTTCACATTATAAACACTCCAATTAAGAAACTCCATATAAAATGTATGATCAGTTGTTGGATATAAATGCATCTTAACATTGGAAAATGCATCTTGAATGTATTAATACAATGAAATTATTTGATAAACAAAACCTTATCTGAAGGTAATACTAGTCAGAAATAACCATATTTACTTACGTCCTGGAGAAAGGTGTTGAAACATTTGCTACATATGGAGGTCTGCTTTAAAACAAATTTCATGGCTAAAACACCCATAATGTGAAAGCAACAACAATTTGGTACTAAAAAATGCAAAAGAGACTATCCAATGAGCTAATGAAGGGACAATTGAAATGTAAAAAGTCAACCAAAGATGCTGTAACTACAATGTAATTTGTGACTAAACAGCTTATAAATACAAGGACCAATGAATATAAATTAAAAATAAAAACTCCTACCAAGATACCTTAGTTCACAGCAGTGAAGAAGGTCTATATATGGTGAGATCAGTAATAGCCATGGAGGGTCATACCTAGAGACGGCATTATGCCCCTGTTGGTGATGTGTCCCTGTGTATCTGTGTTTCTGTTTTTTGTAGCCCTGCTTTCTCTTGTTCCTTCTATGTACATTGTATTCAGTTGGCACTGGACCATGCTTTACTCATACAGATCGTCTCTTTTGGTATTCCTTTGCTTATGCTTTTGCCACATATTAAAATCTTCTTTTGCAGACACTTGCTGTATATGCATCCTCGGAGGGAGGCAGGTGTAGTGGACATTATAAGGAAGAGTAAACTTGGACTAGCACAACCTCCAGTCTTTGACACCTATGTCCTTAAGTTCATCCCTTAAATCTTTCCCAGGTTTCTAATATGTGATTCATTGGTGAACCAAACAGACTTTTAGAAAAGAGAGTCCTTTGGTGACATTAAACACCGCCCGCTGTCTTATACACCAGAATTTGCAAACAAATATACCTAATAACAAACTAGTATCCCTAATCTGATTTTTAAAACACCCCAAAAATCCAAACATGTCTCATATTTAGGCTATATTTGGAACACAAACAAATCTTCTTAAGGTTTTAAATGGAATGTTTTCCACACGTCAGCAGAAGATGATCCATGTTGGAGTTGGGGTTTGCTTCCACTGGCTGATGAAGTAGATGAAATGCATCAAATTGCTGCTGATGGGCAATCCGCAGCACTGCATGATGACAGGATGATTGACCAACAAAAGTAAAGACATAGACCCACATCATGACACTGCCACTAAATCCTGCTTACCACTGCGGTGATGGCCTCCAACATACCATCATGGTGGTGAACATTCGTTTGCCATATTATGACACACACACACACCAAACCAACAGAATACTCCAACATACACAAATCCGCCAGACCAAAGGTCAGTGTTAAAGTGCTGGTACGAACACCCATACCATTATGACAACAATACAATGCCCACCACATTATGACCCACGAATCACCACAGCGGACATTCAGTGGCGGTAAACCATTGGCGGTACACACCGTCACACTCAGAATGGCCACCTAAATACAAAACAATACAATATTGGCCTAAATGAAAATCACACACCTGACACTGATACACACACCACACCCACCCACCAATAGCTCTATAAAACACACACCCACATTACCTACAACGCTTTAAGAACACCTATTATTGTCACAAGACTGACACAAAGACCGCTGAGACAACTATACACACACCACAAACACCCATTCATCTGTCATACACCCCACATCCCACACCCTACCACATTACTCAACTCCCTCTGCACAACACACACCACACAACACCCATGTCCCCACTAAGGCACCCAGTTTCACTGATGAGGATTTGCGGGTCATGGTGGAGGAAATAGTCAGGGTAAAGCAACAGCTCTTTCGAGCACAGGTACAGCAGATCTCCATTGCCAGGAAGATGGAGCTATGGTGGAGAATCGTGGACAGGGTGAATGCAGTGGGACAGCATCCAAGAAAAAGGGACGACATCAGGAAGAGATGGAACGACCTACGGGGAAGGTATGTTCCGTGGCAGCAAGGTACCAGCTCGCCATCCAGAGGCCTGGCCGGTGGACACTTACTTCCTCCCTCACAGCTCCCCCACAGCTCACAGCATGGGAGGAGCAAGTCTTGGCAATACTGCATCCTGACGGATAACTGGAGTAGCCGGAGGACTAGACACTGGTGAGCCAAGATTTACTACTTATCACCCCCCCATACCTGCATGCCATCTCACCCCTTCACCCTGACTCCCATCACTCCACTCCATCCCACACAGTGCACCTACACTTGTGACCAACCCCAAAGCTAAGCACTGCATTCTATACCAATGCATAGACAGCGCTCCCACACCTGCATGTACACCCATCACAAAAGCATGCACCGCATGGAGAACTAACAATCCCACAATACATCACCATACACAAACAAAGGAGGCAGGGCAACAGCAACGATAGAGGGGAAGCTAGAGATTTACAATTTGTCACAGACATGAAGCATAATACATCACTTACATCCCCACAGGTGTCCCAGCCAATGTCAGTGGCGAGGAGGTACCACGACTATCCAGTCTCCCAACAGAAGATGCCTCCAGTGATGACAGTAACTCTGGACTTCAGGATCTGGAAGAACTACCTGTCCCATCTGGGACCACTGGTCAGTCGGCTACCCCAGCCCACTCACAGTCCACCACAGAGCCTCCCCCATCAGTATCCAACACCACAGCACTGACCCAACGTCACCACACCTCTGACCCCAGGACATGTCAATCAGCAGTGTGCCTACCTGTGCAGGGACCCCAGTCCACAACTTACCCCTAAGACAATCAGGAGTCAGTGGTAGTGGGCACAATGTTCAGGGGACACATGCACAGGGGAACAGGGACACTGGGAGGTCCACTGTGTGCCAGGGGAAGGACAGGTCCAGGGAACCGACTCTCCAGGAGGTACTCACTAATGTCCAGGGGGCTTAGCAACAATCCCAGGACAAGGTGGGCCAGATCCTTACTAACATGCAGGAGAACATGCAGCTGCAGGAGGAACACCATCAGGAGATCAGGGAGGATTTGCAGGCCCTCGACACCACCATGGTCTCCATAGCAGGGGTGCTGGCAGATAGCCAGCATCATAAGGGAATGGGCAGCATACCAGTGGGCCCTTACCACTAGCCAGTCTACTGACCAGCCCTCCACTTCCACTGCAGCTAGTGGACAGGAGGCCCTGTCACAGGACCTGTAGGCCACCAGCACCCCTCCCCCTGCAGAAGGTGAACCACCCCGCAAACGACCCAAACAGAAGCCAGAGATACTTGCCAAGACCGAGACCACTGCCAGGAAATGAGACCCTCCTGATTGTCCACCTTGTGCTCCACCCTGTCACCTTGTCCATTTAGAACTGCCTTTGCTCCTCTTCCATTGGCCCCTTGAACACTGGACCTGTGCTACAAGCAGACTAGATTAATACCCTGGCTTTCCTCTACCATCAGCCCCATTCCATTGAACTTATCTGTCAATTATTTGCACTACAATAAGCACTCTTGAACACAACTTGACTAATAGTGTTTTATGTGGTAAAAATGTGCAATTATGGAAACAATCACATCATGTGAAAATGAGCTGAACACTGTGATAGCACACAATTAATGACTTGGAGCTATATGTAGTCATCATATCAGTACACTGTTGTTATGTCACCAACATCTGCAAAAAGAGTAGCCATAGGTGACAGTAAGTTGAGATGCAGAGGAAGCGAATGCCATCCTGCTACAGCCACACAGAAAACATCAGTATTCAGAGGAATTGTATTGTAATTGTAATAGTATTTATATAGCACTTACTACCCCTGACGAGGCGTTGAATTTCTTTTCGGCGAGTAGCACGCTACTCCAGAAGCCAACAAGAATTAGTGATGGATTAGTATAGGGAAATATGAGTACAGTTTTAGTATTATTATGAGTTAGTTTGAGCCGCGGATATGAGAGTTTGTTAGTTAGATTGACTGGAGTAATGGAGGGGTGGAGGAGGAAAGAAATCTAGAAGTATTAATTGGGAGTATATCCCTCATTTACTCATCCCAAAGGCTTGGGATGAGTAAAGGGGGATGGAGGAGGGAAAGAGTCTGTGGAATGGTTAGGGAGATCATAGTAGCAGGGTGAGATAAATGAGGGAGAATTTAGTAGGGTTGTTTGGGAGGTCATGGTAGTAGAGTGAGGTTTGGTGAGTTAGATGTGGATTGGAGGGAAGAGATTAGGCAGAGTTATTTAGGAGATGAAAGTAGTAGAATGGATTTGGGATGAGTCAGAGTAGGAATGGAGGATAGATTGATAGACACATGACATATGATGATGGGTAGATAAGTGTGATAAGATGAGAGCAGGGATTCATAGATATCTAGTACAACAACCCGCCCAGGAGCCATGCAATGACCCACAAACATGCTAAGCACAGAACAACATACCCACATAAATACATATTAATATATATATATATATATATATATATATATATACATATATATATATATATATATATACACACATACACACATATATACACACACACACATACATACACACATGAATACACACACATATGCACACATATATGTACATACAATACATAATTCGAATCATGGGTAAATATACTTAGTCAAACAGGGTTAAAGAGTGTGTGTGTATTTTATTGTTATGACATAGTAGCAATACATATTTTCTAAAGAACTATACATAACTAGAATGGTCAGTTCCACTGTCTCACCTGTGTGTCATTGGAAGTACTGACCTATAACTGATGTTCTGTTGTCCACATCCTCATCCTCTACCTCATCCTCACTGTCCTGAGGGTTCACTGCTGCCACAGGGGCATTTCCAGTCTCCTCCTCCTGCAGATAATGCACATGCCATCTGAGGGCCAGGGTGTGCAACATGCAGCATGCCAATACTATCTGGTAGACCTTTTTGGGTGAGTAGCACAGGGATCCACCTGTCAGATGAAGGCATCTGAACCTGGCCTTCAGGAGGCTGATGGTCCTTTCAATTATTCTCCTGGTTCTCCCATGTGCATCTTTATAATGATTCTCAGCCCCTGTCCTGCATTCCTCACAGGGGTCAGGAGTCGCAATAGGTCTGGGTAGCCGGAGTCATATGCAAGTCTTGAGGGACAAACATTAGGTTTACACAATGGCATGGGGTTAACACCAGAAGGAATACACCTATCACCTATCAGCCACACCCTGTGCCTCCGTAGTTGGGCCATCAAATTTGGGATGCTGCTCTTCCTCAAAACAAAGGCGTCATTCACTGACCCAGGATACATGGCAGTGACGTGGGAGATGTACTGGTCCACCAGGCACACCATTTGCACATTGAGTGAGTGGAAACTCTTCCTATTCCTGAACACCTGTTCATTGTGGTGGGGGGACAAACAAAATATGTGTACCATCAATTGCCCCAATAATATTTGGTATATGTCCCATTGCATAGAATCCAGCCTTTACAGTGGCCAAATCTTCCACCTGGGGGAAAGCAATGTAGCTGCACATGTGTTTGACCAAGGCAGACAAAACCCTTGCCAGCACGATTGAGAACATTGGCTGTGACATTCCTGCTGCCAAGCCCACTGTCACTTGGAAATCACCAGTTGCCAGGAAATGGAGCACTGATAGAACCTGCACAAGATGGGGGATTCCAGTGGGATGACGGATAGCTGATATCAGATCAGGCTCAAATTGGGCACACAGCTCTGTGATTGTGGCCCTCTCCAGTATATAGGTGAGTGTTAGGTGCTATCCTCCAGTGTAGCCTAGTCCACAAGGGGTCTATACAGGTGGGCTTGTCTCCTTCTCATATTCATCCGCAGTGGTAGGTATCTAAGGGAAACAAGAGTTAGTAGGCTGTAACAATTTGAACATTGGAACCACCACATCAGTGCACATGGAGCATTAATATGATGGGACAGGGGAAATGGCAATGTATGTGCAATTTGCAGCAATGATGCAGTTATGGATTATCTGAATGTTGTTCACCACCATTAAATGGCGACCGCGTATCCTGTTACTAGTGACAGATGGAAATAAGGTAACTCCGCCGACGTTGGGAGTCATAACGGAAGGCGGTCTTGCAGCACAGTGCAATTCCTCAATGGCTAATGTGGGGATCTATGGAGTACAGTGGCCAATGGGGATCAGCGGCAGCGGTGACGGTGTACACTGCCGTGGACGTGACCGCCATTTTTAATCTAAATACTCACTTGATTCCTGACTTTCCACAGGACACCACCTACACTGCGTGTCCTACCATGGCCCATGTGACAGGGGAAAGGGCCCCTGCCTTCACTTTGGAGGAGTTGGAGCGCTTGGCGGATGGGGTCCTACCCTAGTCTGGACAGCTGTATGGGCCTCCAGACCAACAGGTGAGTACACCTTGGGCACGATGCATGTGGCAAGGTTGCATGGAGATGTGTGTGAAAGCATTGTGTCATTTGGGTGGTGGTATGTCTGATGGTAGTGTACATGGTGGGCGATGTGTGTGCCAATGAAGATGGAAAAGGGATTTGTGGGCCATATGTGTGACAGGCTGAATTGTGTGTGTAATATGTCCTCCTGTCTGTATTACCTCTGCAGGTCAGCACCCATCAGAAGAAGGGATTGTTGTGTGCCATCGCCAAGGACGTGCGGACCCTAGGGGTCTACAGCAGGCGGAGCACTCACTGTAGGAAAAGGTGAAAGGGCCTGAGATTCTGGGCCCGGAATACCACAGAGGCCCAGCAGGGGATGGCTTCCCAACGAGGAAGGGATGCTCGTCGGAACCTGACCCCCCTGATGGCCCGCATACTGGCAGTGGCATACCCAGAGCTAGATGGGCACTTGAGAGCAGTCACAAGTGGGTGAGTACAGTGGGCTTTTCTGCAATAATTGGTTGGCGCCATGGGATCCAGGTGATGGGTGTGAGTTAGTGGGTGCCCCTTAATGCCAGGTCAGACATTGCAATGTGACCCAGCTCAAGTGTAATGGGTGTATAGCAAAATCAGGTAACCTAGCTAGGTTGCATTCCATGTCAGACAGGGCTTAGTGGGTCCCAGGAGGGGTTCAGTTGGCAGTGGTAGGCCCTCATATTGCTGTGGCACCTAGCCAATTGAATGCCAGTGTGGTGCATAGTGCTCAATCCTGATCCCTGAGTGTGATGATGATGTGTATGCCAACTGTGGTGTTGGTGCTGTAATTGTCCCAGTGCTCCCTTTCTCTCTATCCCCCCTTTTTTCTTCTGCCATCCTGCCAATGTGTGCATTAGCATCATCTGTCAGAGGAGCAGGGGCACTGGCGGCAGTGGGAGATGCATCCCACTGCATCCAGGAGGCACAGTCCACTGACGCCAAGGGGACCAGTGGGACAGAGGGGAGCACCATGGCAGAGACAGGTGGTGACAACACTGACTCTGATACCTCTTCTGATGGAAGCTCCCTGGTGATGGAAGACACCTCTGGGACCACCCCAGCTCCACGTGCAGCTGCCACCCCTGTACCAGCACCGCCCTCACAGTAGCCCCTCACTGAGTTGCCCGTGCACGCTCACCCAGGAGGGTGGACATATCCTTCGCCCCAGGCACCTCGGGCACTGCCCAAGTCAGCCCTGCAGCTCTGTTGCCCTGCTGCCCTGCTGCCCTGAGTGAGGAGGCTATTGACCTCCTGAGATCCATCTCTGTAGGGAAGTCAACCATTGTGAATGCCATCCAGGGGCTGGCATCCCAGATGCAGCAATGCAATGCCTTCCTGGAGGGTATCCATGGTGGATTGGTGGCCCAACAAAGATTTTTTCAGGCTGTGGTCTCCTCTCTGATGGCAGCCATTGTCCCTGTTCCTACTGTCCCCTCCAACTACCACTTCTGAGTCCCGGTCTGCTCAACTCCAACCCATCCCATGAGACAAAGAAGCTGTCACCTACATCAGAGGCTGCCATGGAGACACCTCCACCAGCATAGGCAAAGCAGCCCTCACCTCCAGCTGATACAAAGCAGCCCTCACCTACATCAGAAGTTGTCAAGGAGACACCTCCACCAGCAGAGGCAAAGCAGCACTCACCTCCAGCTGAGACACAGCAGCCCTCACCTCCAGCTGAGACAAAGCAGCCCTCGCCTCTAGCAGGTGGCATATAGGCCACCCTTCAGGGGCTGTTATACAAGGAGCCAGCTCCAGAACCAGTGGGCAAGTTCCCCACCTCAGAGACTGCAACCTTGCACTCCCCTGCATTAAGATACAGGCATAGAGCCCCCTCCAGAACCAGTGGGCAAGTTCCCCTCTTCAGCTGAGGTGCCCCCCCATTCACCCTGAGGTGCCTGTCCACTTCCAAAATGATGCCCCTGCACAGTTTAATGCAGACTGTGCCCTATGGCTATGTGAGCCGTTTGTACTTTGGACTGGCCATTGGCCCTTTCTGGACATTTGTTCATAAATATTTTTTATCATATTGGAACATATGGTGGCTGTTGGCATACAATTACAATATCACTACTGCCTAACTGTTGTCTTTGCATTATTATGAAGTGGGTCCTGTGAGATTGGTTTTCCTCTGCAGCTGGTTGTGTGTGTGGTGTGGGTGAATGGTGTTTGTTGTGGGTGTGTGTGTGACTCTCCTTTTCCTCCCTTCCTCCTTCCCTTTTGTGCTAGGTGGCTGTACTCCCTGTCGACGTCCACGTTGGTGTTCCAGGTGGAGCATGGCATAGAAGAGCATCGGGAAAACTTGAAGTTCCAGTTCCAGGGCAGTGTTAATCTTCTCTGTGTCTCTGATGGTGAGTCTTTCATCTTCTGTGTTCTGTTTCTGTGGCTTTTGATGGTGTTGGTACCAGCCCGGAAATCGTGGCGGTTTCCTTTGTCATAATATGGTGGGCGGTACCTTGTCATCCACCTGGCTGTTGATGGCTACTGCTGTGGTGTGTTGTGTTAGCACCCTGGCGGTTGGTGTGGTATATTGGCTGTCTATGGGAGGTTTCACCGGCATGGTCATAATTTGGCGGTAATTACCACCAGCCTGTTGGCAGTATTACTGCCACTTTAACAGTCACCGCCAATGTCCAAATGACCACCATAGTCAGATACACAAAAAAGAGTATCATTATAAGTTGGTGGATTAAACCACTGATTTAATTATGGCTCTTTCTGGGATTCATAGATATCCAACAACCTATGCAGAGAAATCTATTCATTAAATGGTCATCCTCAGTTCAATTCTTACACATCTGGATTCTCTGCTAATGTGGTGTAAGGTGCAAATGCAATCCGTTTTTTTCCTCCATATCAAAAGTAATTTTTATATAGGAGAGCCCCTTTCCTAATACCCTGAAAAATCTAATGGTAATGTAAATTTCATTTAATTTTTATGCACTTAGACTCCATCATTTTGTGTCTCTAATATCAAGTGTGGAACTGAGAAATGCTTTGCCAATACCAAAACATATGTGACTATATGGGTGCTCTTAACATTTCAAATTTCTATTATTGCTCATGATCAGCTGTCCTGGATAAGAGCCCAATTTTGATCCTTAAGCATAAACAAAGACATGTCCTGGTTATTATGGATCTATAATCAACACTTGCAGATTGCTTTTTATGCTACTAAAGGAAATTTAGTTACCAAAATGTTTTGGAAATTGAACCCTAATAGGAATAAGCTTATGAAAAATCAGCAGATATTAGCCTACAATTGCCAGCACAAGAGAAACCTGAAAAGTGTACTGGAAGAAACCTTTCTATTTCACATCACAACTACAAGAAGTAAGTTTTTGCATTTTAGGAATTTGTCTTATGTTGAATTCATGGGCAGAACCATTACGAGCCAAATATTATCACATATCTTGCCATTAATGGTGAACATATTGACATATTGCACTCAATATTTGTTTTATGGGGCCTCCTTCATCTGTTGACATATTTTGCTTCAGAAACTGCAGACAGCGGCTTGAGACATTGTCAGTTCCATCTTGGATGGCAGCATAGGATAATTTTAGTCATTGTTTTTCTATTGCTGTTTTGGTGTGTCTGAGTATTATTGCACAAGGCACTGCTTTACATTGAAATCAGGCAGCACACCAGCACTAGAGACAGTACCTTAGCCTGTGTGCCATGGGATTTAATACAAGGAAGGAAATGGGCCACTTGGCTGCTGTTTGAATTTTAAAATACAGCAATAATCCGGGTTCAATGGACCCTGGTGCCACCACACCTGCTTCACTATGGAAGCTACACCCCTAACTGGAGACAACACTAATAAAAGCATTGAAACAATGGATGCTACAGAAAATAAACACCATATTTTTTAGTAGTTTCTATTTTTCAGATACTTTTCTCCCCACTTTAGTGTAATAGAATTGATGTATATGTGGCATCTGCACACCATACAAATATCAATCCTGTTAGCTTTGCTGAAGCATCATTCTTTAGTATTCAAATGGTGGTCAATCACTGATATAATTTTTAACCACACCCATATTTAATTTTTCTATTTCAGGTATAGGGTGGACTAAGGGGCAAGAAGACACTGAGGTGGAGATATAATGAGATCCAGACACACTGGGAGAAGGGTTGAGCAGGCACAATATGAATGGAATAACTTCTGAAGTAAATGGCAAAAAAGGGTTTTGAGCATTAGGCACAGAATAAAATATCCATGACATGCACTTTATCAAGGCCTTTAATATTATCTCTAGTTGCCATGACCTTAACATGCTAGGGTGGCAGAATCATGCTCTCTTTGAAACTTTGTAGCACTGTAATTTTTGTTTAGGCATAATTTATTCCATTTCTCCATTAGTAATAGTAGCTGCTGAGGCGGCGCTAATAGGTCTATAATTACTATTCTTATTATTATGTTTATTAATAGGCTTGCAATATATAGTGGTGATAGAAATGTGTTCAAGCGGGGTGGCTTCTCCGTAGGGGCCAAAAGAGCGATGACTTCACACAATCACGTCTCAGTCGTATCTTATTTCTCAAAATATTACAGCTTTTATATGTAATGAAAGAATCTGAACAAACATTTGTTTAGATGTAAAAGCTGCAATATCACTTTGCACCAGACGAGGGCTCCCCTGGGCTGTTCTGTGCATGTGTCAGGTGTGGGTTGCTACAAAAAACACAAAAAGGTATGGGGTTCGCTTATAAGGAGGAGCTGTATCCAAAGGAGATTTTCCTGGAGCTCCTTGACCTCACTGGGTATATGAATGAAGTGTAAGTGGTGTGAAGTGG
This sequence comes from Pleurodeles waltl, assembly GCF_031143425.1. Taxonomy (NCBI): domain Eukaryota; kingdom Metazoa; phylum Chordata; class Amphibia; order Caudata; family Salamandridae; genus Pleurodeles; species Pleurodeles waltl. Next base: position 122,999,809 of record NC_090439.1, read on the forward strand.
TAATGGGGGGGTGTTTCCTTTACGGACTAGGTGTCTCACACACTATATAGTGTCAGGCTTCATCATTTGACCACCTAGCCCCACCCAGGTAGGGCAATGCCACCTGGGCGGACTCAACCTCACCATTAAAAGAACGGGAGGGAGTGCATAAATTATTATTTTCTAGAATTAGTGGGATCCAGCTAAGCTAAGGAAAGATATAAAAACACCTAAGCAGTTACCAGTGTGCAATCTACACTTTTAATAATGGTGTCTGCTGGTGTGTTTAACAACAAGGATGGGACACCTAAGTGAGAACAAGGACTCACTGGGTCACCGATCAAAAAATGGCCGACATGTTTCTGCCCTCTACAAAGAGCCAATGAAGGTCGGGGGCATTGTTCAGGGCCTAGGATCCCTTAACGTCATACATTGCAGAGACAGACATCCCACACTCAGTAAGAGAGTGGGTACAATAAAGTGAGAAATGATGCGGCCTACCTGAAGCGAGGAACTACCTAGGGTAGGCCCCAAGTCTAAAGGCTACTTGCCCCCAGACTCCAGGAGGGGGAGCATCCCCTTATAGTCACACTTGCGTCAAAGGAGGCGCTCACTATGCGCCTAATCCGTCCCCTCACTGGACTGCTTGAGTGTTGTTACAGCCCATCCTTTTACAGATGCAATAGATATCTGACATGCAGCACTAGCATCGGGCAATGCAGCATGTCAGGTTATGGTGAATTGGAACCAGTCAGTCATGTAACCTAATTCGAGGCCACAATAAAGGAAAAAGAACAGCTTTCCTTCTTATCTAAACTTCTGATTGGGCATATGAGTGTGAGCCTCAATCTGGCTCCTTGTTTGCTCAATCTAATGGTTTTCAATTCACACAGAGAGGAACATGCCCTGAGGACTACTCCAGGCAAGTTTCCATATTGTGTGTGAGTGAGAAGATGCTTATGTTTTTATGTGCCTGTCTGCAGGCATGTGTCAGTGTGTGTGTATGTAAGCATGTGTTTGTATGTGTCCTTGCTGCTGTTTTATTATGGTTAGAAATATTCAGTTGCGGCTAGCCATGGTTACAGGTTGCAGGGTGGTGCGTGGGCGATGGGGGGTATTTTTATAAACATTAAAAAAGAAAACGTACCTCCGCTCCGATTCTCCTGAACCGCCTCTATTCAATCTTGCAGTGCAGGTACAGGCTCCCAGCCTGCCCTGCGGCCAGTCCTGACGCTGCTCAGAGCAGCTTCAGGATTGGCTGGGAGCACCCTGGCTGGGCACTCCAAGGCAGACTGGGAGCCTGTGCCTGCTTGTTCCAGCCCGGCAAAACAGTGCTGGGCTGGAGATAGCACACTGTGCACGTGTGTTTGGCCAGCCCAAGACAGCTAGCCAAACACAGAGGCACTCTGAAGGGAGTGCACAGTGCACTCCCATTGGTGCTCGTCACTCCATGGCCCCGTCCCTTTCACAACGAAGGGATAATGAACATAGTTTATTATCCCTCCTTTGTGAAAGCTTTGCAGCTTCTGCTGCTCTTGGGGGGTCATCACTGCCACTGGAAGTGTTGCAAGTGTATTTTAGCAAAATGACCTTTAGTTTGATAGCCCGCTGCTTTATAAATTGATCAGCCGCCACAGTGTACAAGTAAATAATATTGCTGCCACAGAAGAAATTGTTTATATTTCTAAGCAAGGGCTCGGGATGTATTAACTGCTTGAGCAGACTGATGTCATGATTAGTAAGCAAAGCATGCAGGGGGCTTACTATTTTAGCAATATTGATGCTCTAAAATCACAAACTGTTGCTAGCTTCCTGACATTAATTTGAAAACAAATATACGTTTTGCGACATTTATCACAAGCAAGCAGTTGACTAATGGGGTTTGGTTCTTCAGGGAAATGCTTTGGAGCCTATTTACAACCTGTATTTCATAGTACGTTTAGGAATTCTGCCATAGTTCTACTAATAATCTACAAAATGCTATTCATATACCTGCATGCAGATATCTATGCCTCTGCTTCTCTTATCTTCTCTGTGTGGCCATCTCCATCCTTACCGTGGAGTCCCTGAACACAATAGTGTGTGCTTTGTAGTAAATATAGAATGGTCAGAGTGGAGTGGCTGGAAAACGGCTAGGAAATGAAAAATACTTACACTAAATAAGCGGGGTTAAAGGAGGAGTAAGGAGTGGTTTGGTCTCTAATTATTTGTAATTTAGAGCCATCTTTAATCGCAAAATTGGATTTTAATTCACAATTCTGAAAATGACACTTTTAGAAAGTTGCTAATTTCTTGTCCTTACCATTTTGTTTCTGCATCCTGAGTCACATGAACAGGTGCAGTTGGCAGTTGGTCTTTGTTCATTACTCCCAAACAGTGAGACATAAGGGGAACATATGCTGTCAGGGTGGGCCATCTCTGTCAGGATGAAAGAGAGGAACTGTCACCTTCAATACATACACATCACAAAGACCCAGGGGCATATTTATGAGAGCTTTGTTGCAGCAGCATTGTGTCAGAAAAAATTGCACTGTTGTGCATCATTTCCTTTCCCCAAGGATGTGCTGAATGCATGGCACGGCACAACAAGGGGCAAGGACCATAGATGCATCAAACATTTTGACACATCAGTGTGAAGGATGGCGCAAAGTGTTGTAATGCAACTGTTGCCTAAATGAAGCAGAGCTTTTTTGTGTGTTGTGAGGCACATTTATGTGCTGAAAATCAACTTTGAATCACGCAGGTATGCACTGCATGCATTGCATAGCAAGAAGCTTAAAAAAAAAACATTTTAAGACTCAGAACCTCTGAGCACCAATAGCTGCAAAAAAATGGAGGGAGCACCGTCTACCAGCCAGGAGGGCAACATTCCAACCACCGCCAAGATGACCAGACAGTAGGCCAGGGAAGAAGAAGAGAAAGTGCAATTTCAGTGAGTAGGAGAACAAAATACTAATCGCTGAGGTGACAAGGAATGAACATTTTCTCTTCGTCACTTCCAAATTGCCATTAGGGAAAAAAGATGCCATTTGGCAACACATACTGGACAAGTTAAACAGTTTAGGTGAAACAAAAAAAATACAGAAGAGCAAGAATAAATGGCACAACTGTAAGTGCAGGACTAAAAAAAAACTGACCAGAAACTGTAAGGCAGCAGTGAAGACCTGATGTCTAAGAGGAATTAGATCCACTGGGGGAGCAGGAAGCATCATTCATTCCAACAGAGTTGGTGGCAGGTTGGAAGGCCAGGACAGAGCTGCATTGAAGGACCAGCACAAATTACAGGGTAAGTGAAAACAAGGAACCATGGGGCATATTAATGGGATTTGTATTGCAATGCAGCACAGCAAGTCAACTTGCTGCCCTGCTTTACGTAATCCCAGATTTATTGAGCCACTCAGCCCCAACAATGTGGCCTTGTGTGGGTTCATAAATCTCAATTAGGAAATGTGTTGCTCTTGCGCCACCTCGAGTGGTGCATGAGCAACACAACTTTGCTTGTGACGCTGCCTCTATATGTTGCAGACTGTCGTGCAGTGCAGGAAGGCACTTTGATCCTCTGCGCTATGCATTGTGCAAGAGAAAGGGCAGGAATGTCTGACGTGTTAACTTACTCATCACACAGCTGTTATTTAATTGCTCATTCACAATTTATTCTGTCCAGTCCAGCCCTGGCAGATTACTGTGTTCCTTGAGTGATGTCTTACCCTAGTCCTGGTTGACCTTTGAACCCTGGGTCTTGAAGTGTAATCAATAACATTATTGACCAGGACTACAAGTCTCACAATATAAAAATAAAAAAACCTGTTCTGGAGCAGCCCATCATGCATGACCTTGAATACTTAGCAGATATGTCTGTTCTAATTCAGGTCCCCTTGCACTATGATGCATGGATGCTCGTCTTTGGGCTAGGCAGCCAAAAGTGTAATATAATGTAATGTAAATTAATGTGGTTTCGGAGAGGGTCTATTTGCATCTTGAGAGGATATCCAAGTGATGAGTATGAGCACGCCCTCCAAGTAGGATCACTTGATCAACCAGCTATACAGTCACTACCACAAATCCATTTTGAATGCAGCAGTCCAGATGTGCTTGGTGAACCTTTTAAGGTACCACCCTAACACCTGTCTGACTCATAAGGATATTGGGTGTGGCAAAGTGATGCAGAGGGGATGGCCTTGATTGTTTAGTGGAAGCGTAGATGTTGTGTGAGCTAGCTGAGTCCCTGGTAGTGTAGTGCCTTGTATGTGGGGCTCAGCATCTTGAAATGCGAGTGTGTCTGAATGGGGAAGCATTGTATTTTGATGAGGTGTGATGTGTGTGCTGCGAGGTAGGCTGACTAATAGTCTGGCAGTGGTGTTTTGGTTACTTTGTCTCTGGTGTAGCAGATGTGCAGACGTGCAGTGGCAGAGGGGATTGGTGTACTACAGTATACATATGATGAGGGCCTGGATGATGGTCTCACAGGTGTCAGGAGGGGGCCAGTCGATACAAGGATAATAAAGTTACATGGTGAGGTAGTTGCCCAGGATGAAGGACAGGGTTCAGGCATAGTTGGAGTTTGAGAGGTTTGGGCCCAGTCATATGGGCCACCTTAGTTAGTTCATATTGCTAAATATCAGCACCACCATCTTATGAGGTTGAGTATAAGCTGAACCATTACTCTCACATAAGGTCAGCTATGTTGGATCAATAGCACAATGCAACAACTGTTGGTGGTGTTGATGTCTACTAAGAGTCATTGTGTGATCAAGGGTATCTTAAGTGTAAGAGCTGATGTAATAGATTCAGGGTCAGAATTATGAGTGATAGAGGAGTCACATACAATTCAAGAGAAGGGGGATGAGTGAAGAGATTTGCCTGACTCTGCAGATAAGCACCTTGGGCTCTGAGGAAATGAAGTGATCCTCAGCTGTTGCATACTTCCAAGTTTGATGGTGACTATTCCCATTCAGAGATGGTTCTCAGAGTCTAGTGTTGTTGTCTGGAGATGACTATGTGAGTGCTAGAAAACTGTAGGAGTCCCTTGACAAATGTCAAATCACAGCATATACATGCCAATCCCCTTTACTGCAGTGGAGTAAGTTTGCTTGCTGTGTAGATTTGTGTGGATGTGTGCAAATAAGATACCCAGGGCACAATACTGCACACATTACATTCACAACAGCACAGCAAGGCACAATGCTGTGTTGTGCTGTGGGAAAGGCTGTGTGCTGGTTTGTGAGAGTGATAACAAAGTTTGACATTTTCTGGTTGGTGCTGGGCTGCACATTGATGGCTAGAGCAAGTGAAGGCACTCTTGTATCATGGTCCAATGATCTCAGCAGTGGTGTTAAGAAGTAAATGTTTTATAAGTGTAGTAAGAAAACAGAAATTCATCACAATATGTTAAATGTGGCCTGTTCCTGCACCAACTCTTTTTCAGGCAGGGTACCCCAGCAAACTACCTAGCTGCATTGTGTTATGTGGGATGACACAAATAGGCTCACATGTCAATATCGAGGTTCGGTGAACAATGTATAAGCATAACCATGTGAAAATCAACAATACTGGAACATGGGCTTATTTACTTGTAGAAATGTATGTTCCACATGTCACTGTATGATAGGAAGTGATTGTAAAAACTATCTTAATGATACAGTACTCACTGATGTCAAATTGCATCATGGCTCATATGTAGCATATTCGTATCTCTTACCAGAGGAAGCAACAAAAATTCCTGTAGATGAGCCTGTCCATGATGCCCAACTTATTGTTGATAGAATCGTGCACCCCATGGATGAATACACCTTCAAACAACTCCTGGAGTCTTTCAAAAACTCTCCTCCGCCCTCTCCAAGGAAAGACAACATTGCAGGGTCTCCAGAAGAACCGTCACCCACTGGACATGGTCCATCTGCCTGTTCCATCGAAGCTGAGTACTCAGAGGACCCTCCAAGTTGTCTTTCAATGGGGAGTGGTAGGAGTCTAGCAGCAAATGGTAAATCAGGTGCATGCTAGGATAGACAACATATCGGGCACCCTAGAAGGAGTCCTAGCCCTAATAAGGATATAATAGAGGTCATTGCTCTTGACTCCATTGGATGGATGAGCCTTTAGCTGACTTCACTGGTGTCATGATGCAGAGGAACCATAAATAGTCCTCTACACTTGATACCAGTGAAGTTCACACGCAGCTGGGGGCCATCCGTATCATCATGGAATCCCTGGAGTGCAAGTTGGGTTCCTACAAGACAGAAGTGGGTGCCTTCAATTGCAATATTGTTGCCTTAGCAAGCCATCAAACCCTTGCCAGGGATTTCCAGCCTGCCTTACTGGCACAGACAAATGGTGGTGGGAACAGGGGAGCTACATTATCCACCTCTGCTGTGTGTATGCTCAGATACTTCCCATAGAAACACCACCAACTGAGGAGGATGCACAAAACCCATCAGATGAGGAAGATGTGGAGTTACCCAATTCCCTCTGGTGACCTGCCAGATAAAATGTGTCAGTGCCTCCTGACCAGTTTTCTAGTGGTCCCGTGTTTGCCATCTTGACACCTGTCGAGACAGGGTCACTCATCTGAAAAGCAGGATATCTGCAGGGGCGATGGTATGCCACCGACCCCCTGGAACACCTCTCGGCACTTCCTGGTGGACACAGAAACCCCGGCAGGAATCCCAAAAGGAAAGGGGGAGTGGAAGAGAAAGAGACAAAACACTGCCACATCTTCGCGGTCCAGCCAGGCACCCTGTATCTTCGGAGGGCAGGTCGTTGTTGACAGAGTGATAGTAGAGTTAGTGCAATCAAATTCCTTTAAGCTGAATCTCTCTTTCTGATATGGGCAAGGGAGTGGTAGAAGAACACCGGGATGCTCCAGCACTTTTCTTGGATAATAATAACTGTTGGCACAATTACTAAAACTGCATTACCAAAAACCCAAACTGAGCACCATAACAATAAGTACTGTGACACTAGGGCTTGCTTCACAGAGATTCACTCTTGCTCACTACAATTAAAACTGTGGTTGCACTTATCATGCACAAGAAAGACAAACAAGGGCATTAATTATATCACATATATCTTTCCTGCATGCATTGGGTTAAACTAAAAGGAACAAAAACAATCCAAGAAATACAAATGTCCACTCTGGGTTTAAACAGTTAGGGTGGCACAGTTTGGTTTGTTTTCACTGTGTGTGTGAAAAGCCCTTCGAAAGCAAATTCCTCAAACCTGAAACACAGACATGAATGACACAAGTTAAATCCAAGAGTTATGCTATTAGAGAAAGAAAAGTCACATAAATGCTCTTTTAAAATTGCACAGTCACTTTTTGTAATACTTGAGCTCAAGCAGATTTCCTGAAGCACATTTAGGCAAGTAGCTACAATAATAATGTAGAATGTTCAGAAATGCATTTGTCTCTTCAAGTTAAGCACTCTGCCAAAATACGAGGTCTGTAATAAACCATCTGTTCTAGGAAAACCACGGCGCTCAAAGAACAAACTCCCTGGGGAATACTAGTCACTTAACTGCAGTCTTTTCCAGAGTGCTGGAGGAATGCCTGGTGTCAGCTGATATAGGAACGAAGAAAAGAATTGCCTCAAAAGTCCTGAATACGAGGATGACAGCAGGGGCTGGATTGCCATATCAGATGCTGAGATCGGGAAACAAAACAAAGCCAAGCAGGGAGGCATGCTTCACTCTGCTATTTGTAGCCAATCAGGAAAGCAGTTGAGTTTCCACATGTGGATGAGTCACCATACCCAACTAGAAGCACATGTCTACACCTGCTCACATTAGCAAACAAGCATTGGTAAAACATGCATTTATAAAACCAATTGTGTAGCACAGCACATTATGTTTACTTAGAAACATGAAGGTTTAACCAAAATAGGATTTAACCCTAATCCCTGGGGATGTTGACAGATAACGTAGGAGGCACCTTGTGGATTCCTGACACCACCTCCTTTGTCATCCAGTATGGTACTTTCTGTTTGTGCACCTGTTTATCTAATCAACTTGTGGACCTTTAAATAAGACTACCTACCCTAATGGTAATTTGTACCTCCTCATTGAAATATCCATCACCTCCACTTGTTGTATGACATGTCTCCCCAATGGGCTCTGTCTGCCCATCATTAGCTTCCACGAACTGTTGCTTTTGTTGCCCAGACATCTACAATTAGGCTTACAAGTAACATTGTGAGTGACCTTTAATCTGAAAAAACAAAGAGTATTGTATGTGTTTTGCTGAAAGGACTACATATACCATTGTGTAAGTCTAAAATGCTAATCCTCTTGTTTGTATCTGAAGACGAGCGAGCTAGAGTCAATTGCACATGATGTCTTTGCGTATGCACCAACACCAAGAACTTCTACTGCAACGGTATGATGAGCAATGTGTTGTCTTCCAACAGTGTATCAACAAGCTGCATTTACTTGACTGACACGGTGAAAACCTGCTTCCAATCACACAAATATTTACCGACTATACGTGAGATGTGGGAGGCATGTGAGACCATAAACTGTTCCATTCATCCAAAGATACGTCACTCAGTGAACATGACAACTTGATCATCCCAATATGATAACCTCATTGCTCATCCGGAAGAGGTTCTACATTATATAAATTTGCATGGTTGTTCTAATGATAACCAGCTACTCAGGCCCACATTCCTAATTAATTAGCATAATACCTGTGCCACACAAGGATGCACAAAATTCTATTCCAATACCTTAATTGTCAGTAACCAAGAAATGCAAGGACTCCACATTTGGCCCTGTGTCAACAGATACATTGTGAATAATGCTACACTTGGATAAATCGGGTAAATGTGTACCTCTGCCTGTGAAAGGCCTCATATGTGTTGAGTGTGAGTGCAATCACATGTTACATCTATTGTACATTATATATAAATTTTTTCCACAAGTGCCAGACCACAGAACCAGGAACAATGCAACACCTTCCTACGGGAAGAGGAAATTAGATATATAAATGCATGAAATTTTGAAAGTAGTTTACCAAAATGAGCTGCATTATGTGCCACACTTAGCAGGCAGTCAATGCCAATGATGATGGAATTTCTACATTCAGGTGTGACTACATTCACAATTACTAAGCAGCCAAAAACAATTGCCCTCTTGCACAATGGTGTGAGGAAGTCTGTGGCAGTGCAGGGCATCAGTGTGTTTGCCAGTGCAGCCCTGACCAGCAATTTATCCAGACAAAGCCATCCAACTACACCTGCCCTATCACTTTCACACAGGGTACTATATTAGGAACTACTTGTGTTGTCTTTTGTGTAAAATCACACACTGAGCCATACTTACAGTGTCTGAAAGTATGAAAAAGGGTATATACATGACTCAAGTTTGAGGTAGACTATAAGTTGTCCATATTCCTCTGAAAAAGCTACTTAGACTTTCAGAGACTGCAGGTCAATTGATATATCATGTACTCAACTCAACGTATGCAGTGGTACTAACTTTTAAATATTAAATGATAAGGAACTAGTGAACATACAAAATAAATGATGTACAAAATGTAGCAAAGTGCCTCTTCTGACATGATCTCAGCCTCTACCTTTTGCCTGGTTTCTGGTGCAATTTCAACTAAAAGTGCCCTGGGTCCCTGCTAAACAGGTCCCCAGTGCCTGATCTCTTCCCTAAAACTACACAGTTGTTTTTCCAATTGGCAAATCTTTAGTTGCCACTGTAGGTCCCTAGTAAATGGTATCCCTGGTACCTAGGGCAAGGGGTACTAAAGGAAGGCCCCGGAGGGCTGCAGCACAGATTTTGCCACCCTCTGGGACTCTCTCACCTAAGTGTATACAATGTTACCTTTGCAGGCTGCGTATCTTGGTGCAGATCTAAAATGAAAACAAGACATGGCACACATGCCCTGTCCCCTGCACACTGCATGCAATATATGTAAGTCACCCCTCTGGCAGGCCTTCCAGCCTGGAAAGCAGGATGCATTATATTACATGTGAGGGCATACCTGCATGAACAGGTATGCCCCTGCTATGTCTTTGTCAATTCTCAGACATAGTGAGGGAACAGTGCAGCCGTTTTAACTACATGTGCTGGACACTGATCATTGCGAGTTCTCCAGCTATGTGATGGTTTCACTGACAATAGGGATGTTTGGTATCAAACACTGTGAGAAAGTAGCCTCTTTCTTGCAGGATTACCCCCATTTTTGGCCTGTTTGTCAACGTGTTTGACAGTGTCACTGGGACCCTGCTAACCAGGACCCCAGTGCTTATGCTCTCTCCCCTTTAAATTTGGTTGTTGGGTACTGCTAACACAGTATTCCACTCATAATTGGCAGACTGGTGCCTCCTTATAAGTCCCTAGATGGTACCGAGGTACCCAGGGCATTGGTGTTCCAGGGGATCCCTATGGGCTGTAGCATTTCTTTTGCCACCCATAGGGAGCCCATGCAAAGGCTTCTACAGGTCTGCCATTGCAGCCTGTGTGAAATGATGCATGCGCCATTTCACTGTCCTATACACTGAACCAGGTCAGTTATAAGTCACCCATATGTCAGACCTTTCAACCCTGAAGGCTGGGTGCAGCGAACCGTTGTGTGAGTGCACACCTGCACTAACAGAGGTGCCCCCACGTCATCCAGGACCAGTTTCCCTGACCTCATGGCTTCAGCAATGCCATTTTACGCGTGCACTGGACATCAAATCAAATCAAATCATTAACATTTATAAAGCGCGCAACTCACCCGTGCGGGTCTCAAGGCGCTAGGGGGAAGGGGGGGGTTACTGCTGCTCGAAAAGCCAGGTTTTGAGGAGTCTCCGGAATGCGGAGTGGTCCTGGGTGGTCCTGAGGCTGGTGGGGAGGGTGTTCCAGGTCTTGGCTGCCAGGAAGGAGAAGGACCTCCCACCCGCCGTGGAGCGGCGGATGCGAGGGACAGCAGCGAGCGCGAGGCCAGAGGAACGGAGGAGACGGGTGGGGGCATAGAAACTGAGGCGACGGTTGAGGTATTCCGGTCCCTTGTTGTGGAGGGCTTTGTGTGCGTGGGTGAGAAGTCGGAAGGTGATCCTTTTGCTGACTGGGAGCCAATGCAGGTGTCTCAGGTGTGCAGAGATGTGGCTGTTGTGGGGTACGTCGAGGATGAGGCGGGCCGAGGCGTTTTGAATACGTTGCAGGCGTTTTTGGAGTTTAGCGGTGGTCCCAACATAGAGGGTGTTGCCTTAGTCCAGGCGGCTCGTGACGAGGGCGTGGGTCACGGTTTTTCTAGTGTCGGCGGGGATCCAGCGGAAGATCTTGCGGAGCATGCCGAGGGTGAGGAAGCAGGCGGAGGACACGGCGTTGACTTGCTTGGTCATGGTGAGAAGAGGGTCCAATATGAAGCCGAGGTTGCAGGCGTGGTCTGAGGGGGTCGGTGCGGTGCCGAGGGCCGGGGGCCACCAGGAGTCGTCCCAAGCGGATGGGGTGTTGCCGAGGATGAGGACTTCCGTTTTGTCAGAGTTCAGCTTTAGGCGGCTGAGCCTCATCCAATCTGCGATGTCCTTCATGCCCTCTTGTAGGTTGGTCTTGGCGCTGGCGGGGTCCTTGGTGAGGGAGAGTGTCAGTTGGGTGTCGTTGGCGTAGGAGGTGATGATGATGTCGTGCTTGCGTACGATGTCAGAGATGGGGGCTCATGTAGACATTGAAGAGTGTCGGGCTGAGCGATGAGCCTTGAGGTAAGCCGCAGATGATCTCGGTGGGGTCTGAGCGAAACGGTGGGAGGTAAACTCTTTGAGATCGGTTTGAGAGGAAGGAGGCAATCCAGTCCAGGGGCTGGCCTTGGATCCCGGTGGAGCGGAGGCGGGTTATTAGGGTGCGGTGACAGACGGTGTCGAAGGCAGCCAAGAGGTCGAGGAGGATGAGGGCGACTGTTTCACCGTTGTCCATCAGGGTTCTGATGTCGTCTGTGACTGAGATAAGGGCGGTTTCAGTGCTGTGGTTGGTTCGGAATCCGGTTTGTGAAGGGTCGAGCAGGTTGTTGTCTTCCAGGAAGGTGGTAAGCTGTTTGTTGACGGTCTTCTCTATTACCTTAGCAGGGAAGGGGAGGAGCGAGATGGGGCGGAAGTTTTTCAGGTCGCTAGGGTCAGCCGTAGGTTTCTTTAGTAGGGCGTTGACTTCGGCGTGTTTCCAGCTTTCGGGGAAGGTAGTAGAAGAAAAAGAAGAGTTGATGACGGCCTGGAGGTGCGGGGCGATGATGTCGTCGGCTTTATTGAAGATGAAGTGAGGGCAGGGGTCCGATGGGGCGCCAGAGTGGATAGAGTTCATGGTGGTTTTGGTTTCTTCAGTGTTGATGTGTGGCCAGTCGTTGAGGGTGATGGCCGGGGGTGTGGGTTCGGTGATGCTTGGTTGGGTCTGGTGTCCGAAGCTGTCGTGGAGGTCGCTGATCTTGCGATGGAAGAAGGTGGCGAGGGAGTTGCACAAGTCTTGTGAGTGAGTGACGGCGTTGGCGTTGGAGAACTCTTTGACGATGCTGAAAAGTTCTCTGCTGTTGTGGCTGTTTTTGTCCAGTCTGTCGGTGAAAAAGTTCCTTTTGGCTGCGCGGATCAGGTGGTGGTGTTCGCGGGTTGCGTTTTTGAGGGCGGTCATGTTGTCGGAGGTGTGGTCCTTGCGCCAGGCCTTCTCGAGGGCGCGACATGTTTTCTTCGATTCTTTGAGGGTGTCAGAGAACCAGAGAGGTTTTTTGGTGGTGGCCTGTTGATGCGTGCGTCTGAGGGGAGCAAGGTTGTCTGCGCAGTTGGAGATCCAGTTCGAGAGGCTGAGGGCTGTGTCGTTGGGGTCGGTGGTGAGGGTAGGTTGGTTGACGGCGAGTGCGGAGAAGAGTTGCTCTTCGGGGATTTTGTTCCACTGTCGACGAGGGATGGGTTGAGTGCGAAGGTGGCGGGTCTCGTGTCGGAATGTGAAATGTACACAGCTGTGGTCGGTCCAGTGTAGAGCGGAGGTGTGGCTGAAGAAGACATGTTTGCTGGCGGAGAAGATAGGGTCAAGCGTGTGTCCGGCGATGTGGGTGGCGGTGTTCACCAGTTGCTTGAGGCCGAGATTGGCGAGGTTGTCGAGCAGGGTGGTGGTGTTGGGGTCGTTGTTTTGTTCCAGATGGAAGTTGAGGTCGCCTAGGAGGATGTAGTCCGGTGAGGCGAGGGCGTGCGGGGAGACGAAGTCATGTGTACAGCCTCACAATGGTAACTCTGAATATGGCCATGTTTGGTATCAAACATGTTGGAATGATACCCCAAGGCTTTTGCAAGCATTAGTTGTATGATTCCATGCACTATTGGGCCCCTTAGAGGACCCCCAGTACTGCCATCACAGCCTTCTGAGGTTTTCCTGGTATCCCCAGCTGCTGCCACTTCACAGGCATGTTTCTGCCCTCCTGTTGCTTAGCAGCTCAAGCCCAGGGATGCAGAACAAAGCATTTCCTTTGGGAGAGGGATGTCACACCCTCTCCCTTTGGAAATAGGTGTTACAGGCATTGGATGGGTAGCCTTCCAGAGCCTCTGGAAATGCTTTGAAGGGCACAGATGGTGCAATCCTTGCACAATCCAGTCTACACTGGTTCAGGGACCCCCAGTCTCTGCTCTGGCATGAAACTGGACAAAAGAAAGGGTAGTGTCTACTCCCCTGTGCATCACCACCCCAGGGATAGTGCTCAAAGCTCCTCCAGTGTGTCCTTGGGTTTTTCCATCTTGGATGTCAAGATGGCAGGGAACTCTGGGAGCATCTGAGAGACCAGCGCCAGCAGGTGAACGCTGAGCCATCCCCTGATAGGTGCTTACCAGTGTAGCTGACCAATCTCTCTTCCAGGGCTATTTAGGGTCTCTCTCTTGGGTGGTTCTTCAGATTCAGATTGAAAGAATCCAGCAGGAATCCTCTGCATCCTTTACATCACCTTCTTACCGAGGGAACTGCATCTGGACCCTCCAGGAACTCTACAAACTGCAACAAAGAAGCAAAGACGACTTCTGCAACATTGTAACTTCAGCTACTGCCAGAAACTGCAACTGTTTCAAGGTCGTGCATCCTCTGAGGACTGTCTGTTTTCAGCCTGCACCAGAAGAACAAAGGAATCTCCCTTGAAGTGAAGGAGTCACTTACCTGCTTCAGCAGGCACCCCTCTGCAGCGGTGACTGGTGGCTTGGGTGGATCCAGCAACACAGGTGGTAGACTGAAGTGGTCCAGACGTCCAACTGTCCAACTTTGGTGGCAGTAAGGACTTGCCACCCCTTACAAGACAGTACCCCTTGCACCATGTGTTTTGTAATTGCTAAGGCTTGTTGGCATCCTTCCACAAAGTTCTTTATGCACCCTGATGCTCAGGCCCCCAGCACTCTCTGCTACCATGCACAGCTTCCTGCATGGTTCTTCGGCGGCGTGGGATCCCTTTGTGTAGTGCTGCGTGGACCTCCTTTTGCACCTTCTTTGTCCCTCTGCTGTGGGAATCCTGTGCTTGCTACCTGGTCTTCTGAGGGCTCTCTAAATTGCTGAGAGGTCAATTCTAGTCCCGGGCAGTGCCATTTTCTGCTAAACACGGGCTTAACATGTGCCAAGGCTTGTTGGCGGTTTCCAGCAATGCAAACCAGATTGCAATCATCCATCCGGCTTGGTACATATTCTGCACCAACCAGGAACCTGCATCTGCCTTCTTGGGTGCAGTACTGACTGTTGTTCTTCACCGGTGGTTCTTCTTTTGCACATTCATCTGGGTTAGCAGGGGCTCCTGTTGTCCCTCGACCCTTCAGTGCTTCTTGGACCTGGTCTCCTTCTTCCACAGGTCTTCAGGTCCAGGAATCCTCTGTTGATGTCTTGCAGTTTCTTCTGGTTCTTGTATAATCTTTTTCATGTGTTTGTGTGTTCTAGGAAGTTACTTTGATTTACTCCTGCTTTCCTGGGCTCTGGGGTGGGTTCTATTACTTACCTTTGGTGTTTCCTAATACTCCCAGTGCCCCTCTATACACTACACTTGTCTAAGGGGGAAACCAACTTTCACATTCCACTATTTTAGTACATGTTTTGTGTTCCCCAGGCCAATTTCATAAATATTATGATTTTCACTATTTCCACTGTTTTCTAACTGTATTTACAACTATTTCTGCATACTAGTGTATATACTGTGTATATTACTTACCTCCTAAGGGAGTATAGTCTCTAAGCTATTTTTGGCATTTGTGTCACCAAAATAAAGTACCTTTATTTTTGTAACACTGAGGCCTCTATTTATACTTTTTTAGCGACACATTTGCGTCACTTTTTGACGCAAAAGTGGCTCAAACTTACAAAATATAATTGACTTTTGTAAGTTTGCGTCGCTTTTGCGTCACAAAATGACACAAATGTGGCGCTAAAAAAGGATAAATCAGGCCCTGAGTATTTTCTTTCATGTGTGTGGGTACTGCGTGACAACAGTGGTATTGCATGAGCTTGATTACCTCCTAGTTAGGCCTTGGCGGCTCACCCACACTATCCCTAGAGAGCCTGGTTTCTAGACACTGACTAAATTTCACTAATAAGGGGATACCGGGACCTGGTATAAGGTGTAAGTACCCATTACAAACGAGGCCAGCCTCCTATAAAGATCTTGTATTAATAAACCCTCACTGAATCCAGTGATGGATTTATTAATACATTCACTCAGAGGGCAACTTAGATGTGGTGACCCCTTGAAATCTACGAACTCCTAGAGTGGGCACTGACTGGTCAGAACCAGTACAGCCACAGTGAGAGCTAGAGCACCTTAGGGCTTAGAACAAAGGCCTGATCTGGGCCGGGGTGTGACCTCCTCTCCCAGGCAGGATAGACATTCCAGGGCGAGGAGCTTCAAATGCCCTGCCACCTTGGAAATGCGACACAGTCATCCTCAAATTGTGGAAGATGCCGACCCCCAGTTCCTGCCCCATTTTTGGCAGCCAGACTGGTGGGAAATGTAGGTATATTAGGAGGAGTGGCCACTCCATGCCAGTCACACCCATAGGGTAGATGAGCTGAGTTGAAAATACCTCCATCTTGTGTAGAATACTTAGGGAAATAGTGTTAGGGCTATGCCCACCTCCCAAAGGAAGTAGTCATGGGAAGGATGTAGTCACCCTAAAGGTGAGTAATCCATTGCTTCCGTCTGGCTCTCCCTGTAACACCCCTAAATTCAGTATTTAGGAAGCACTCCTAAACCCTAGAAACAGTTTCCTGTTGACCTAAGTAGAACTGGACAAAACAGAAGTTGCCTGGCACAGAAGACTGAAGACACCATCTGACTTGGCCCCAGCCCTACCGGCCTGTCTGCAGCCTTCAAAGGAACCTGCACCTAGAAGATGATTATCCTGCAGCCTAGTGACCTCCAAAGCTTTGGGAGGACTATCTCCCTTTAATAAAGAACTCCTGTGGTCAGCAGACCTCCCTAAAAGAAACATCTCTAAATAAGAAAGAAGTCTGTCTGAGGAACTGCAAAACCACTGCCTGGAACCACCTCAGCACCCTATGCCAACTGGCTGACTCCAAGTGGCCCACAAGTCCAGTTAATGTTCCCCAGTGGTTCTGGCACAGAGTCCATCGTGGGCTGACTCCTGCAGTACTCCACAGCAATCCTGCAGCCTAAATCTGAGGGCTCCCCCTGACCGCAACCTGCCCAGTAAGCTGTTTCCGATGCCAAAAGTCAACCCACACCCGGAGCCCCTGGGCCTCGGGGAGCTAGACAATTGGTGTACCTACACCCCTGGCATCTTATCTTAACTGGGCAGCTGTGGGTTGACTGTTCCTAGTCCCCTGGCCAGAACCTGCAGTCCATTTCTGAAAGTGATTGCCTGCATTGACTGACATTGGGAGCTGAACGCTGTGTTTGCACTCTGCAACCGGCTGCCCCTGTGCCACTGAGGGTGTAAGATTGTTGCTTCTTTTTGTCCCTCCTTATCCTTGCTATAACCCCAGGAGATCCACCCCTGACCGTGCTCTACTCACCTGTAAGCAGCACACCAGCAGATAGCCCCTTTCTCCATTGGATAGCATTGGGCGGCCAATGCTGTGTTGGCACACTGCACCTGGATGCCCCTGTGCTTCTGAGGCTCTCAGTTTATTGCTGCCTTGTGGTCCCCCCGGTGCCTGCCTCAACCCCCAAGACCAACCTGTGATACCGCTGATACTTACCTGGGAGCAGTCGCCCCAGTCTCCATGATTAACATTGGGCACTGACTCCAACTTTGACCTTGGCACCTAGCCACCCCCCATGCCGTTGGGGGTGCACACTTGGTACCAACCGAAACCTTGTCTGGTACTTACCTGAAACTCTGAAGACTGGGGTTGTTCGTTCTGTAGTTACCAGAGAATCTGCATTCTTATCTTCATTTCATAGGCTATCAATCAATAAGTTTTTGTAAAGCGCAGCAACTCACCCGTGAGAGTCTCAAGGTGCTGGGGGGATGGGAGGGACCTCATCCCAAGAGCCAGGTCTTGAGGTTCTTCCTAAAGATGGTGAGTGATGGACTTTGTCTGAGGTGCAAGTGGAGGTTGTTCCAGCTCTTTGCTGCAATGTAGGTGAAGGATCATCCTCCGGCGGTGGTTTTACGAATGGAAGGGATGGTGGCCAGGGCCATCTGGGCAGAGCGGAGGAATCTCGGTGGGATGTGGAAGGAGACTTTGTGGTTCAGGTAGGCTGGTCGTGCGTTGTGTATGGCCTTGTACGTGTGGGTGAGTAGCTTGAAGGTGATTTGTTTCTTGACCGGGAGCCAGTGGCGGGTCCTCAGGTGTTTGGAGATGTGTTCTCGGTCCAGGATGAGTCTGGCGGTGGCGTTCTGGATGAGTTGTAGTTTTTAAATGTTTTTAGTCGAGGTGCCGGAATAGAGGACGTTGCCATAGTCGATCTTGCTTGTGACTAAGGTGTGGGTGACTATCCTGCGGCAGTTAGCTGGGATCCATCTGAAGAACTTCCAAAGTTTGCGGAGTGTGTGCCAGCAGGAGGAGGTGACTGCATTTTCCTGGCGAGTCATGAATATGGAGGAGTTGAGGATGATGCCTAGGTTGCAGGCGTGCTCAGTCGGTGTAGGGCGGGTGCTGAGGGATGTGGCCCACCAGGAGTCGTCCCAAGTTGAGGTGGCTTTTCTGAAGAAGATGAGCTTTGTCTTGTCAGAGTTGAGCTTGAGGCAGCTTTCTCTCATACAGGTGACAACTACTTCCATTCCTGAGTGGAAGTTCCTTTTGACGGTGTCAGGGTCTGGGGTGAGGGAAATGATGAGTTGTGTGTCATCGGCATATGAGGAGATGTTCATACTGTGGCTTCTGATGATGGCTGCAAGAGGGGCCATGTATATGTTGAACACTGTGGGACTCAGTGAGGATCCTTGTGGGAGTGCGTAGTTGACTCCTGTGGGTCTTGATGTGTAGGGCGGGAGGCTGACCCTATGCGTCCTCCCGGAGAGAAAGGAGTGGATCCATTCCAGGGCTCTTCCGCAAATTCCTATGTTGTGGAGTCTGGTGCGTAGAGTACTGTGGGAGACCATGTCAAAGGCTGCTGTGAGGTCGAGGAGTGTGATCGCTGAGATGTGGTCGCAGTCTAGGAGTAATTGTATGTCGTCTGTGGCTGCAAGCAGGGCTGTCTCCATGCTGTGGTTGCTGCGGAAGCTGGACTGGGAGCTGTCCAGGGAGGTATTGGCTTCGATGAAATTCTATAGTTGCCTGTTGATTGCTTTCTCCAGTACTTTGGGGGGGGTACAGTAGCAGCAAGATGGGCCTGACATTCTTTAGTTCTGAAGGTTTCTTTAGGAGAGGGTGTATTTCAGAGTGTTTTCAGTCCTCAGGGGAGGTGCCAGTGTTGATGGAACAGTTCATATGGTGTTTCAGGTTTCGGGGGAGATGGACGCTGGCTCTGATGTTTTTGTGGTGTGGCCAGGGGTCTGTGGGGGCTCCAGAGTGGGTGCTGTTCATGATGCTGACTGTTTCCCCTGTAGTGAGCGTGGATCAGCTGTGGATGGTCTGGGTGGGTTCTGGGGTGGTGGGTCAGTCACAGGTTCTGGTGCGAGGAGTTTCTGGGAGGAAGCTATCATAGATGTCCTGGATCTCGCGGTGGAAAAAGGTGGTGAGTTTGCCACAGAGGTCCTGTGACGGAGGACGCTGGTGGCTTTGAAGGGGGTATTTGTGAACTTGTTGATAACTGAGAATAGTTCCTTAGAGTTGTATCTGGAGGAGTTGATGCACTCCCAGCGTGCGTCCTTCCTTGCATTTCAGATTTTTTGGCTGTGGGTGGAGGTTGCAGCTCTGAAGGAGGCGAGGTCTTTGCTGGTTTGGCTGTTCCTCCATTTTTTCTCTAGACGTCTGTGGGTACGCTTTGATTGTTGGAGTTTATGTTTTTTTATGTTTTTATTCCTACAAAGCTATGTGCCCTCATGCAAGGACCAACATTGACCATTGCGTGATCTATTCCTGCTGAGGGAACTAGGCCTACCCAAATAAGTGAGGTACTGTTTTTATAGGGAGACTTGGGGGAATGCTGGGTGGAAGGAGATTTGTGGCTCCTTCAGATTCCAGAACTTTCTATTACAGAAATGTGAGGGAAAAGTGTTTCTTTTGCCAAATATTGAGATTTGCAAAGGATTCTGTGTAATAGAACCTGGTGAGTGCCCCACAAGCCACCCCATCTTGGATTCCCCTAGGTGTCTAGTTTTCAAAAATGTGTAGGTTTGGTAGGTTTCCCTAGGTGCCAGCTGAGCTAGAGCCCAAAATCCATAGCTAGGCACTTTGCAAAAAACAGGTCTGTTTTCTTTAGGAAAATGACAGGTGTCCTAGTTGTGTTTTGGGGCATTTCTTGTTGCGGTACTAGGCCTACCCACACAAGTGAGGTACCATTTTTATTGGGACACTTGGGGAAACACTGGGTGGAAGGAAATGTGTGGCTCCTCTCAGATTCCAGAACTTTCTGTCACCAAAATTTGAGGAAAAACTGTTTTTTGGGCCAAATGTTGAGGTTTGCAAAGGATTCTGGGTAACAGAACCTGGTGAGAGCCCCACAAGGCACCCCATCTTGGATTCCGCTAGGTATTAAGTTTTAAAAAATGCACAGGTTTGGTAGGTTTCCTTATGCGTTGCCTGAGCTAGAGGCCAAAATCCACAGCTAGGCACTTTCCCAAAAAACAGCTCTGTTCTCTTTGGAAAAATGTGATGTGTCCATGTTGTGTTTTGGGGCATTTCCTGTCGTGGGCACCAGGCGTACCTACACAAGTGACGTACCATTTTTATCGGGAGACTTGAGGGAATGCTGGGTAGAAGGAAATTCTGGGTACTCTCAGATTCCAGAACTTTCTGTCACTGAAATGTGCGGAAAATGTGATTTGTTGTCAACTATTGAGGTTTGCAAAGTATTCTGGGTAACAGAACCTGGTGAGAGCCCCACAAGTCACCCCATCTTGGATTCCACTACGTGTCTAATTTTCAAAAATGCACAGGTTTGGTAGGTTTTCTTAGGTGCCGGCTGAGCTAGAGGCCAAAATGCACAGCAAGGCACTTTCCAAAAAGCACATCATTTTTCAATGTAAAAATATGATGTGTCCATGTTGCATTTCCTGTCGCGGGCGTTAGGCCTACCCATGCAAGTGAGGTACCATTTGTGTCGGGAGACTTGGGGGAAACACAGAATAGCAGAACAAGTGTTATTGCCCATTGTCTTTCTCTAAATTTTTTCCTTCCAAATGTAAGCCAGTGTGCAAAAAAGACGTCTATTTGAGAAATGCCCTGTAATTCACATCCTAGTATGGGCACCCGAGAATTCAGAGATGTGCAAATAACTACTGCTTCTCAACACCTTATCTTATGCCCATTTTGGAAATACAAAGGTTTTCTTGATACCTATGTTTCACTCTTTATATTTCAGCAAATGAATTGCTGTATACCCGGTATAGAATGAAATCCCAGTGCAGGGTGCAGCTCATTTATTGGCTCTAGGTACCTAGGGATCTTGATGAACCTACAAGTCCTATATATCCCAGCAACCAAAAGAGTCCAGCAGATGTAACAGAATATTACTTTCAAAAATCTGACATTGCAGTAAAAAGTTACAGAGTAAAACATGGAGAAAAATTGGCTGTTTTTTTCAGCTCAATTTCAATATTTTTTTATTTCAGCTGTTATTTTCTGTAGAAAAACCTTGTAGGATCTACACAAATGACCCCTTGCTAAATTCAGAATATTGTTTACTTTTCGGAAATGTTTAGCTCTCCAGGATCCAGCTTTGGTTTCACACCCATTACTGTCACTAACTGGAAGAAGGCTGAAAGCACAAAAATAGTAAAAATGGGGTATGTGCAAGTAAAATGACAAAATTGTGTTGAAAATTGGGTTTTCTGATTCACGTCTGCCTGTTCCTGAAAGCTGGGAAGACAACATTTTTGCTGAATTTTGGCTAACTTCTTGGTCTCTCCAGGGGAACCCACAAACTCTGGGTACCTTTAGAATCCCTAGGATGTTGGAAAAAAGGACACAAATTTGGCATGGATAGCTTATGTGGACAAAAAGTTATGAAGGCCTAAGTGCAAACTACCCCAAATAGCCAAAAAAAGGCTTAGTACTGAGGGGGAAAAGGCCCAGCAGCTAAGGGGTTAATACACATAGCTGTGTAGGAATAAAACATACACCATGCTATACATATAATATCTACAAGTTTAATCTTAAACAAATGTATATTTTTAGTTATTTTTGTTTTTTTATGTATTTTTTTAATTACTAAGGGGCATATTTATACTCTGTTTGCACCGAATTAGTGCCATTTTTTAAAACTCTAATTCAGTGCAAAACTATCTCCATATTTATACTTTGGTGCTAGACCCCTCTAGCGCCAGATTTATGGAGTTAAAGTCATTCTTTGAAAGTGGAGACCTACCTTGCCTTAATGAGATGCAAGGTAGGCGTTCCCATGCAAAAAATTACTCTATGGCCTTAAAGCTATATTTAGGGGCATATTTATACTCCGCGGCATATTTATACTCTGATTGCACCGAATTAGCGTCATTTTTTTTTACTCTAATTCGGTGCAAATGTAACTCCATATTTATACTTTGGTGCTAGACCCGTCTAGCACCAAGGTCCTTATTTATACTTTTTTTGCGCCACATTAACGTCATTTTTTGATGCAAAAGTGACGCAAACTTACAAAATATTGGCCCTTATTTATACTTTTTGCTGCAAAACTGCACTAACTCAGTTTTCCACCAGAAAGTTTTGCAAGCCGGTGCAAAGGGTAGGCTAGAGTAAAAAAAAAAAAATGACTTTAGTCGGGTGGGGCTGGCAGTAAAGAAGAAGAGGGTTTAGCACCAAAAAATGACCTTAGGCAGGTTAGAGTAAAATAAAATGAGTCTAACCAGATTAGTGTCATTTTATGGTGCTAAACCTACCATGCCACATGACTCCTGCCTTAGAAAAGGCAGGAGTCATGCCCACCACCCCAATGGCCGGCACAGAGGACAGGGGTCCCCTGGGAATGGCCATTGCACCCTGTGCCATGTATGGGGGCCCATTTCAGGGCCCCCTGTGGCACTTAAAAAAAATAAAAAAACGAAATGCAGTCTTCTCTGTACTTACCTGGGATGGGGTCCCCCATCCTCTGCAGTCCCACTGGTGTGGGTTGGGGTGCCCCTAGGGCCTGGGGAGGGCACCTGTGGGCTATTTCCATGGTGTTCCACCATGGAAATAGGCCCACAGGTCCCCTAACGCCTGCCCTGACCCAGGCTTTAAAAAATGGGGCAAAGCAAGCTTTGCCCCATTTTTTGACCCCTCCTCCCTCCCTTGCACCATTTTTGCATGGGAGTATAAATATGGGGTTAATGCCATAGAGTCATTTTTTGCACAGGAACGCCTAACTTGCATCTCATTAAGGCAAGGTAGGTTTCCAGTTCCAAAAAATGACTTTAACTCCATAAATGTGCCGCTAGATGGGTCTAGCACCAAAGTATAAATATGGAGTTAGTTTTGCACTGAATTAGAGTTTAAAAAAATTGACGCAGAGTATAAATATGCCCCTTTGCGTAAAAAAATGATACTAATCTGGTCAGAATAATTTATTTTGACTCAAACCTGCCTAATGTCATTTTTTTTTTTTAAGCTAGCCTACCTTTGCACCGGCTTGCACCATTCCATAAATATGGTGCCCAGTTGGTGCTAAAAAATGGTGCAAGCTGGTGCAAAACTTTTTTGTGCAAAACTGCGTAAGTGCAGTTTTGCACCAAAAAGTATAAATATGGCCCTAAACATCAACCTCCCAGCTACTTAAACATACTTAAACAGCACTTACAAATGCAAGCTAAAAAAGACACTATTAACTTAACACTTACTTACCTAAACTTACACCTATACTAAACCCTAACTACTTAAACATACTTAAACAGCACTTACAAATGCAAGCTAAAAAAGACACTATTAACTTAACACTTACTTACCTAAACTTACACCTATACTAAACCCTAACTAATACTATGCCTAATAATAACAACAATTATTCAACATAATAACAACTGGGAAAGGGACTGTCCTGAGGAAGAGCCTCAAATTTGTGCAGCAATCCTTTCCATGGACTCCTGCAATGTCAACATTATTTCTCAGTGACTGGTCTTCTACTTTTCAATGGCATGCATCCCTCTGTTAAGCTTCTGTATTTGTTTGACCATCATATAGTTGAAATGATATGTTCTGTATTTGAACTGGGGTTACCAGTTGTCAGAGTATGCACCCTGTACAAGCAGGAACCACCACTTTTAGTCGGAGTAAGCTAGATACACACTTTAACATAACCCATGCTCACCCTTAGGTAGCCTGACGTAGAGCAGGCAGGCTTAACCTAAGACGCATTGTGTAAAGTACTGTCACAAACACGCACATACACACACACCTACACACAAACAGTAACACAGCAAATATGCCACAAAGGCACTCCACACAGGTTTAGACAAAAAGAGAATATTTATCTGAGTACAATGAGACCAAAACAACAAAAATACAATCAGTAGAAGTTGAAAACCAAAAATAGTGCTTAAAAGTCAATCGTACTTTAAGGATAATTGCCTTAGATCAGGGTAAATCAAAAGTTTGGGCAAACCACGATGGAGGGCAGGCTGGCTACAGGACTCACACAGAAAGAGTTCCTTGGGCAGAGCAAAGCATTGACGTCAAGCAGCAATTCAAAGGCGAGACGTCAGGTTTTGATCTACGGAGTCAGATAAATGCGTTGGTGTCGAGCCTCGGGTCCCACGTCATCATCAATTTCCATTGAGGTGAAGGCAATGCGCAGCCATAGCGCTGTACAGAGTGTTGTTGTTGAACCACTGTCATCGATCACCCTCTGCGTTGGTGTCAATGAACGATGCGTGAGTTCTGATCGGCGCGAAGGTGATGATGCATTGGTTTTGTAGAAAAACATCTGCAAAACTCACTTCTGAGGCCCAGGATTGGAGGGAGCACTTCAGGCAAGGCTAGGGCTTACAGATAGCAGCGTCAAGCAGTCAAAAAGTCAAAACAGAGTTGCAGGAAGTTTGTGATGTCCCCGAGACTGCAGGAGAATCGGGGCAAGCTAGCAAGCCCTTGGAGTCATTCTGGGTCAGACGTATCCAGACATTTGATTCACCAGTGGACACTGCAGGTACACTGCCACAGTTTCCAATGCTAAACCCTATTTCCAGGTCTCTTATGTCCAACTCTATCAAACTGAGCTCATGGGCCAATTTCCTCTCCTCAAAAACCAACTTCCTTTCCTCTAGAGCCTGCTCTTTTTAAATTTTAGCAAGCACCAGCCTGAGTTTTCTTTCCTCCCTCCTCTTCGCTAGTTCCTCTTGGGACAGGTACTTGGGGGAGACACTGTTCCCTCTCCTCCAGGTGCCCCCAAGCCACCAGTGCCCTGGCAAGCTGTTGGACCTCTCCACAGACAGTTCTAAAGCCATCCCTGACTCCAGATTCAGGTCATCCTCCTATAGAATTTCCTGTTCCTCTTCTGGGATGTCATCCCATGTAACCTGGGCCTTCGTTCAGGCCCTCAAAGCCTTCTGCAGTTCTACCTTCCTGGTGAAACCCTTGTAGACACTTGAAAGTCCTTTCAGAAATCTTTCAGTTCCTACCTGGCTAGCTCAAACTCCGTTGCTGTAAGTGCAAGTGCTGCTTCTCCAGAGTGAGACTCAGGGAGAATTGAAATAACGGAATTAACACAAACAGCACAAACACAATTAAGTCACATCCTCACCCCTGATTTCCAAATGTGTAAAATGAGACCAAAACGACTAAAACCTGATCAGTAGAAGTCGAGATGTGATTTTTCAAAGAATAAATAAAAAATAGTGCTTAGAAGTCAACTGCGCTAAAATATTACTTGAGGTCACACTAGACTGGGGTAAATCCAAAGTTTAGGCCTACCACAATGGAGGGCAAGTGAGCTACAGGACTCACACAGAGCTTGCTGAAAAACTACCTTGGATAGAGCAAAGCAATGACGTCGAGGAGCAATGCGTAGGCGATGCTCTGGACAGCAAGTCCTCCTGTCCTATGTGGTTGTCAGCTGTGATGCAGGTGATGGCCCTGTATGACCTCTGTCTAGACCTCCTGCTGCTGCTGTTAGACACCCTCCACATGCTTTGGCCCACCAGATTGTGTGCTGTCCGTCAGCCTTCCACATTTCCATGTTCTCAACGCCTTTGCTCTTTCGTACAGCACACCCATATTCCTGTAGGCCTTAGCAATGTGGTGAATGTGCTGGAAACACATATTAGCTCAAGTTGTAAATGTGCATTGTGTTTCCTAAAATAGGCTGCCATTGTCATACAATCATACGTGGCAGTCCAGGCCTACAACAAAATTTGAGACAGAGATATGAACAATATACCTTCTGTATTGTCTTTTCCTAATAGACCTAGGCAAACTAAGATAAGCGAGGTCAGTGTAAGTGTACAATATGAAAATGAAGTCACAATATGATTACAACCATATCACTCATAACAGTGAATCACACTTATGATGATGTGTCAATAGAAAATTGTCACATGGTCCAGATAGGGACATGTTTGGTGTTGGTATTGCATCATGGAAGTGAGGAGAAACTTGGTCACAAACATACGTAAAATTTGATATGGTAAGCAAGTCCAGCTAGTGTGTTTCTGTATTGCATGACTCATCTGGAGTTACAAAAGGCAACACACATTGCTGTATTTGATTACTCAGTGTCAGGTAGCCAATACTTAGATGGAGGGTGGTTGGCTCCCTCCTGCAAGACTTTACTGTAATACACTTTACCAAATTACTCTCAGACAAACACACTGAAATCTGACATAAAGCTTCTGGTATACCATTATAGCAAAACTATGATGACGTTTACATAAACAATTTTCTGTACACTCATTCCCCCAGGGCTGCATTCATGAGTGCACAATTTAAAAAAAAGAAAATGCTTCTCAGGAGTGTGTGTATGCATGCTGGAGTGCTCATCTGTGTAGGAACTTTGGGACAGATTTAAGAGCTCCTAGTGCCTCCGTGTGCCACATTAGCATTATTTCTTTAACGCTAATGTGGCCAAAATCGCTGCACCAAATTTACAAAGTGGTGCAATGCATTGCACCACTTTGTAACCCTTTGCGCTACATTATGCATGCACCAGGCATAATTTATGCACAGGGGGCGTTCCCTCATTAGGTGGACAGAAAAAATGGGGAAAGAAATCTAAAAGATTTCTTTGCTTCATTTTTTTGGCACTTTTAACACCTCAGAGCAGCCGTTAAAAGGAGGAACACCATTGTTTACAATGGACCTCAATGGGCTTTGCAGTATTAGGGTCAACATTTTTTATGCTAATCCTGTAAAGCTCCAAACTAGTATAAAAAATTCTGACGCTAGTTCCCTAACCACCACCATGGTGTGCCGTATCTTAGATACGCTCACATGGTGGCATTAGGGGGGCACTAAGGGACACAAGAAAAGTGGTGCTGCACTGGGTGCAGCACCACTTTTCTTAAATCAGCCCCTTTATTGTGTATAATGCAGGCTCCCATGATGCAAGTGTGCCTGCATTGGTGCTACCAGGTCTAACCTATACCACCATTAGGTGAGCAGTGTAATGCACTGCATGCTGCTAACACTGTGCATTCCTGCATGTGAACATTTAGACAGTGCTGCAACATAACTTTGTACCTTTCATTGTATGAGTGCCTGCCCAGAATGGCACCTGGGGGATATACAGGGCATGAGCCTAGCATTTCAATGCCAATCAATATGAAAACCAGTGCATTTGTCCAGCTGGCCATACCATGCCACTGGCACTATATTCATTCAATAATGCTTACTGGCACTGCATAGGTTTCCACCAATGATATTTGCACAATATGCTCCAAAATGTACACATTGCACTGAGAATGACATCCAGTTTAGGCTTTCAAATCCATGTGAACAGAGCCCTAACCTGTAAACATCTACACTTGCAATGTGCATCAGTCAGGCAGTGTGGCAATGGTTTGTAAAACACCATAGTTCAATAGAGTAGCAGGCCTATCACCATCTCCCTACAGTCTCCAGGGCATCAGTGTAATCGTTCCTCTGTCACTCCATTTCACATATGTATGACAGGGACTACTCTGAGGGAGGCTCAAGCACCCCTGAGGAAGGATTACAACAGCCAAACCTCAGGTTAGGTAGATTATGATTTATCCATACTTATCAATATGTACTAACACCATTACAGAAACACATGTTGAGATGTCATTTGTTCTCTGTCATGGGTCAAAATCATGATTTGGAAAAACTTAGTCCAGTCACTACAACATTCACAGCATCCATCATAGGAAAAATAATTTGATTGTGATGGCTACCCTGCTGACACTGCCCTGCATAATTTACCAATGTTAGGCTTTTAAATTAGCCCACAGCTACAGCGACACTAAATATTTTAAGTGTTTATCAGTAGGAGTCTTTACCCACACCTTTAGTCAGTCACACTAAAACTATGTTGCAGGAGAAGTTAAATGTGTGCAGCATGTATGAACATGGTATGTTGCAGGATGAAGCAATATATGCAGCATATTGCCACCTTTTCTAATAATCTGATTTCATACCTACATGTTTACACTTGGTAACACTGTCTGGGTGATTATTTGCAGCTCATCGGCACCAGTTTCATACTCAGATATGGACATAGGCAACAAGACTGTGCCCAGACAAACTTAGCAAAACTAATTCCACTTCACTGCTACATCTGTTGAAGCTTTGTTTGTTAAGTTTGTGCCATTTGCAGTACAACCAAATTTAATTGTGTAGAACATCTGCAGATGTATCACCACATGATGGTTCATGTGCCAAATGTGACAAAACTGTAGATATGCAAACATTACCACAGTGGCAAAAATGCATGAATCCTGTGGGCCTGCATCCACTGCACCTACATTCACATTGACATGCCTCCCTGTCTATTCAACATTATTCTGTGGCCAAGTTCAGTTGTGTTGACACACTGACTGTAATTTGATTGCAGCTGATTGATATCTTATCATACACATCACAGTATTATGACTATCATGGATCACACACAGAGCTGCAACCATGTACTCATTACACTTACTGGTTGCATTAGGATCCAGGAAGGCTTCAATTTCTGCGGGTTGAATGGAACATGTCCAACTATAAGACAAAGATTTAAACATTGCATACCAGCAAAGTGCTCTCCCCCTGAAAGCTAGTCCATATGTGATACACACATCTAGCCCTCGTTGATTATTCCCTAGATGACAACCCAAGTGCCTCCTCGCTAGCTCCCGTCGATGGCTGCATCGACTCAGCCACTGCACGATGCAGCCTAACGACAGATCTCACAGTCCGAGCAGTTTAAAGCAAGGAATCCACATCTCAATGCCTAGGTCACAAGGTTTTTTGTCAGCTGATGGAACTTAGGGCCAGATGTAGCAAGGGTTTTGCGAGTCGCAAACGGCGAAAATCGCCGTTTGCGAGTCGCAAAAGCCACCTTGCCATGTAGAAATGCATTTTGCGAATGCATTTCCGACTCGCAAATAGGAAGGGGTGTTCCCTTCCTATTTGCGACTCGCAATGCTATGCATTTTCAGTTGCGACCACGATTGTGGTCGCAAACGAAAGCGCAGTTACCATCCACTTGAAGTGGATGGTAGCCCAGGCACAAACGGGAAGGGGTCCCCTTGGGACCCTTTCCCCTTTGTGTCTGGAAAAATAAAATATAAATCAGGGCAGGCAGTGGTCCAGTGGACCACTACCTGCCCTGAAAAATACCGAAACTAAAGGTTTCGTTTTTTTTTTCAAAGTGCAGCTAGTTTTCCTTTAAGGAAAACGGGTTGCACTTTGAAAAAAAAAACTGCTCTATTGAAAAGCAGTCACGGACATGGTGGTCTGCTGTCTCCAGCAGGCCACAATCCCCGTGAGTGCCCAGACTCTCTATGGGGTCGCAAATTGCGACCCACCTAATTAATATTAATGAGGTCAGTCTTTGCGACCCCATAGCGAGTCGCAGACGGTGTCTGAGACACCGTCCTGCATAGCAAATTGCGAGTTGCAATTTGCGAGTCGGAAGGACTCGCAAATTGCAACTCGCAATTTGCCTTCTTGCTGCATCTGGCCCATAGTCCTGTAAGCGACCTACGATCCATCAAGGTCTGCCTGAACTTGTGATGTGTACCTGGTCCGCCATGACCAGATATCCGCAGTTGGCACTTTTTGTTTCTTAGCCCTTGATTTCTTCAAAACCTTTAAAATTGTATCTCTTTGTATCTACTGTTTGGATGTTTGCCATTGTGGTGTCAAATGATTTAATATTTTATTCTATTTTCTAGACTGCTGTGGAATTTTTCCTGTGTTGTGTTTTCACCTTGTTACTGCTTGTGTTCTTCATAAAGATTATACACATTGTCCCTAAGTTAGCCAAACTGCTTTTGTGCATATCTTGTAGTGGGTTACACACATGTTAACTCCTTGGTCACCAAGGACCTAATAGTTACATATGGTGGCACGGCGCTGAGGCACCAAGGATGTAACCATTATGTCCTGGGACCGGTTTCACCCAAGGGCCTCCCCCTACCAGGGAAGGGCCAGAAGGGGAATCGATTCCCTTTCCACCCTCGACCCCCTCCACCCCCCTCAGTGATATCTAATGTTGTTGGTGCGTGATCGTGCGCTGACCTTGTGATCCGAGGTGAAACTAAAGTTTCTCCTCAGTACGGGGCTGGGGAAGTCAGAGAGGCATGAAAAGGAAAGGAAAGGCTTTCCCATTCCTTTTCATGTCTCTCTGAGCATTCCTGCAGCACAATCGCATAGCGATTGTGCTGCAGGAATGCCACTAGACACCAGGGAGGTGTTTTTTGTGTATCACATATAAGGGGAGCGACCCCTTAGGCAAGGGTCACTCCCCCAGGGGGTGCATTTTTTCTAAGGCCATTTAATTAGGCCGATCTGCCCCCAAGGAGGGCAGAAACCACCAGGCACCAGGGATTTTTGTTTGTTTGGGGTTGCTCCCTTGGGGGCAATTTTATTTTAGGCCATTTCTGCCCCCCTTATGGGCAGATCAACCTATTTTTCTTAGGCCAATCTGCCCCCAAGAGGGGAAAAAACAACTAGACACAAAGGACATTTTTGGAGCCAATTTCATGCAAGGGGAGTGACCCCTTAGGCAAGGGTTTCTCCCTTGGGGAGAAATTTTATTTTATGCCATTTTTGTCTCCCTTAGGGGCAAATCGGCCTATCTTTGTAAGGCTCATCTGCCCCCCAAGGGGGGCAGAAAGACCACCAGAGATCAGGTACGTTTTTTTTTCTCCAAAAAAAGAGAGTGGGGTATGGCCATACCCCCACCCCAAAAAAATGAGCACAAGGTAGTTCTGCCACTGGTGGGTCAATTACCGCTGATCCACAACCCAGGGGGGCTTGAAGCCTATTAGATGTCAGGGAATTAAAAAGAAAAGTAGGGTGGTGGCTACCAACCAGTATGGGCATGGTTATGTCCCCACCCCAACTGAAGGGGGTAACAGTCTTTCAGCTCCCCCCCCGTACACTAAATCATCTTATCCCATGGCAAGCAAGAGGGCATTTGATTATTTTGGTTTTTTGGTTATACATTTAGGCCATGAGAGCTTGTCTAACTCTCAAAATCGTCCCACTTGGTATGGTGAGGGCTGCACTTTTTTTACTTTGGGACACTGCTATCTAGAAAAATCTATGAGATCTAGACACATCTGAAAACTAAACATCTGTGTGAGTCCAGGGTGGTGGGCTTCACATGCACCCGCACCATTTTCTTACCCACAATGCCCTGCAAACCTCCAACTTTGCTTGTAATCACACATTTTTCCCACATTTTTGTGATGGACCCTCCGGGAATCTGCAGGAATCCACAAAATTCCTACCACCCAGCATTGTTGCATCTATACCAATAAAATTTCTGCCCCACTTGCCAACCTAAAAACTTTTTTTTTCAAACTGCCCTTTTGGACACACTTTGGTTCCCCCTCATTTTTGGCCTGTTTTAAGATCTTCCCTGTCACAGGCACTTGGCCCACCCACACAAGTGACCTATCACATCTCAGGGAATGCTGAGTAGAAGGAAATGTATGGCTCCTCTCAGATTCCAGAACTTTCCTTTACTGAAATGTGAGGAAAAAGTGTTTTTTTTTTGGCAAGTTTTGAGGTTTGCAAAGGATTCTGGTTAACTGAACCTGGTGAGAGCCCCTCAAGTCACCCCATTCTGAATTACCCTAGGTGTCTAGTTTTCAAAAATGTATAGGTTTGCTAGTTTCCCTGGGTTCCAGCTGATCTAAGGGCCAAAATCCACAGCTAGGCACTTTCCAAAAAACAGCTCTGTTTTCTGTGGGAAAAATTTCAATGTAAAAATGTGATTTGTCCATGTTGCATTTCCTGACGCGAGCATTAAGCCTACCCACGAGGTACCATTTCTACAAGGAGACTTGGGGGAACACAGAATAGAGAACAAGTGTTATTGCCCCTTGTCTTTCTCTACATTTTTACTTCCAAATGTAAGATAGTGTGTAAAAAAACACAACTATTTGAGAAATGCCCTGTAATTCACATGCTAGTATGGGGGCCCCAGAATTTGGAGATGTGCAAATAACCACTGCTTCCCCACACCTTATATTGGGCCAGATGTGTCAAAGATCCGTTTTGCGATCCTCAAATAGCGATTTTTAAGAAATCGCTATTTAAGAAATGCGAAATGGTATGTATCATATTTGCGATTCGGTAATAGCGATTTCTCAAAAATCGCAAATGCTATTACCGAATCGCAAATAACGATTCTTACCCCATTCGCACCTATGGGCCTGTAGGCCCATATTTGCGAATTTTTTGCATTTCCCAAATTGCAAATTCCAGTTAGGAATTCGCAAATTAGGAAATGCAAACCCCAGGGAGCTGGGGGTCTAAGGCCCTCTCTGCTGCACCCCCAAAAAATATTGTAGGACATGTAAGATGCACACATGCCACAGGGGTATGTGTGCGTTACATGTCAATTTAAAAAATGCATTTATAATGCATTTTTTAAATTTGCACATGGTTACCACCAAATTGAATTTGGTGGTAATTGCGATTCCTTAATGCACAATTTCTTAAGGAAAAGCTTGATACATGTGCTTCAGAAATCGCAAATAAGGATTCCTTATTTACGATTTCTTATTTAGAGAATCACAATTTGCGTTTCTCTAACCGGCGTCGCAATTTTAAGGAATCGCTATTTTAGCGATTCCTTAAAAATGCACAGAGAATGCCTTTCACATATCATGAAAGGCATTTTTGCATTCACAAACGGCCGAATTTTGCGATTCGCACCATCTGCGAATGCAAATTCACTTGATACATCTGGCCCCTTTTGCCCATTTCGGAAATACAAAGGTTTCCTTGGTACCTATTTTTCACTCTTCATATTTCAGCAAATGAATTGCTGAATACCCAGTATAGAATAAAAACCCACTGCAAGGTACAGCTCCTTTATTGGCTCTGGGTACCTAGGAGTCTTGATGAACCTACAAGCCCTATATATTGCCGCAACCAGAAGGGTCCAGCAGAGGTGTAAGCATATTGCTTTTGAAAATCTGACATCGAAGGAAAGAGTTATGAAGTGAAATGTGGAGAGATATTGCTGTTTTTTCACCTCCATTTTAATATTTGTTTATTTCAGCTGTTATTTTCTGTAGGAAAACCTTATGGGATCTACACAAATGACCCTTTGCGGAATTCAGAATTTTGTCTACTTTTCAGAAATGTTTAGCTGTCCAGGATTCAGCATTGGTTTCATACCCATTTCTGTCAAAAACTGGAAGGAGGCTGAAATCACACAAAATAGCAAAAAAGGGGTATGTCTCAGTAAAATGCCAAAATTGTGTTGAAAAATTTGGTTTTCTGATTCCAGTATGCCTGTTCCTAAAAGCTGGGAAGATGGTGATTTTAGCACCGCAAACCCTTTGTTGATGCCATTTTCAGCGAAAAACCACAGTCCTTCTTCTTCAGCCCCTTTTTGTAAAAAACATGGATTTTTTGCTGTATTTTGGCTAATTTCTTGGTCTCCTCTAGGGGGAACCCACAAACCCTCGGTACCTCTGGAATCCCAAGGAAGTTGGGAAATAAAGGACGCAAATTTGGCGTGGGTAGCTTATGTAGACAAAAAGTTATGAGGGCCTAAGCGTGAACTGCCCTAAATAGCCAAAAAAAGGCCTGGCATCTGAGGGAAAAAAGGCCTTGCAGCGAAGGGGTTAATTTAGTGACATTTTTGTAGGTGACCATGACATGGATTGTGGCTGTAGTTTGGGAAGGGCTTCATCCCCCCTCAACCAAAAACCCAGTTTCTTACAATTAGCAATCCAGTAATTACGTCTATGGATTGTCTAAGATACTGCTTATTATATGATGGAAGGAGACGGTAAAAATTTGATTTAAAAAAAAATCCGAGTACAGATCCATATGATCTTCATATACTTATAAGTTTATTTCTGCGAACCTGTTTACCTGAACAGACAAGTGAACAAAGATAATATAATTTTTATCTTCAAAGCCTGAACCAGAACTGTCATATTTCCATCCAAACATCGGCATGAAGCAAAAAGGGCATGAATTTAACGTAAAGGGAAACGCATGAAGCACCCCAGACTAAAAGCAAGAATGACTGTAAAAAACGGTAAAAGAAAACAAAATCCACGCTGTAACTATTGTTCAATACATATATTGCAATACAAGAACAAAGTTGAACAATAACTGACTATAAGTAAACTACTGAAAGTTGTTAATGTGAATCTTCTGTTCATTTTTTATGTATACTTTTTGTAGTTCAGAATGTGCAGACAGATTCAGAGTATTACATTTCTCTTGATTTAACTGTCTAACCGGAAGCCCGTGTGATGAATAACAAGAAGAAGCGATCCCTCTTCCTTTAGAGAAAACTTTAAACATACCGAATTAACTGTGAGGTACCTGGTGACTCATGTAGTTGTGCATTCATTGGAAAAAAATGTCAGGCGAGATGTTACTGGGGAATCTTTTTCCCTTTTCCCTTGCTGAGTCTCATTATGATTTAATACATTTGAGATGTGTAAACTTGCCATTGATTGGTCGTGTCTTTTGTTTGCACTCATTATTAAGCTTTTCTTTGTCTTCCATCTCTTTCTTTTAAAATAAAAAAATGATGTGTGTTCCCTTTGCTCACCTTGCATCTGTGAAAGTGTGCCATATGACTAGGGGTGGTCGTATCTCCCATAATTCCGTGTAGTGTAATCACATGGAATTATCTACGAATTCTGTGAAATTACCCTTGGATTACATGAAAAGAGCAATTCTGAATTTAGCGCTGTCAGCTCGATTTCTTGGCACAAAATGGATGTGAGGATGTATTCTGAATGTATTTCGAATGCAGCAGAACACGAAGAGTGAGCATGAGTGGGCGCTCATGCTTGCTAAATGTACTCTAGCACTAGGATTTTTCCCCTAAATTACTCTTTTTTATTCAAATAGGAGTAATTGCGTAATTATTTTTAATTTTATGTCAAAGAGTAATGCAGAATTAACAAAATCACTTGATTACTCACTCCGGCTATTCAAAATTCTGCCCTGGCCTTCTTATGACATGCATTGTATTCTAGACTACCAAAAATGCCAATCGGCTTTCAAAGCCTAAAATAGGTTAGTTTTTTATTGGAAGCAACTTTGACAAAATACTTTAAGTAAGGCCTCATTTCACATTCTGTAAAGCAGTATCGCCAATCACTGTACTGCAGTTTAACACAATTACTAGTTCTTTCGGTGCGTAAATGCATTTGGTAAAACCAATTGTGTTTCCAAGCACATTTTCCCCCTTCTCAAAGTGACAGGAAAATCTTAGCTTAATTGAGTTGCAATCAGGAACCACATGCAATGGTGCATGCTAGTTCGTCACTATATTGTATGTGAGTTACCGCTATATAATCAGGGTAAATAGATGAGGAGTTGAGAATAGTACATCTTCATATTTAAATACTTAACCTGAAAATACAGTAGTGGGAGGTATTTTTTAAGGTCGATTTTGTTGGCTATGATATTTGTTTCATACAACTAGTGTAACAAGTGTTGAATCCTGGTCCATCTCAGGCCTGTAAGCTCAGAATGATTGGTAATTGGTGTGGATATACCACCCATAACTGGTTATCTCCTGGATCGGTATCATCACTTCCAGTTGTTGGCCAGTTTGAAATGGGGGAGCCTTAGATGTGCTTAAAAATAGGTCCTCTTTCAAAGGTCACTACTTCCAAAACCACAGTTCTTTCATAGTCCGATACATTTGCACGTGTCTCCGCACAATAGCACCCTGAATCTGATATTTAAAAGGCTCTTTATCCTCACTGAGGTATCTTTTAGAAATGCGAATTCAATTGTTCATATTCACAAGTCGAGTACTCCAATTTAATGTATCTTCTGTCAATGTTTTTGGTGATGGCATGATAGCCTAAGTTTCATGCTTCTTGGTTAATTAACATAGAAATTCAACAGAAAAGAATGTGACATCCAGTGAGTTTGTTTTTGATAAAATGCCACTTCATTCATTCTAACTCTGTCTTGCACTTTGTTACCCCTGGCACTCACATTGCCTTCCTTGTTCTTAGGAGTGATGAAGTCATCTTTAGAACGAGAAAGACAACACCAAGAACCATCTTCATTGTTTGTATTGTCCACTCCTGTTTGTCCCCTTACCACACAGCAGTAAACAGAATGCCATTGAGGGCTAAAGGAAAGACAAGGTGCCAACCCAGTTTAATGATCTTAAATGGAAACATGATGTAATTTCCTCACAATCTAGAAGTTTGGTGATTTAGGACCTGAGTACGATCTGGATGGATACTCTCTCACAAACGTGACAGATATCCCGTCTGCCGTATTATGATTAAATTGGATATAATGGAATTATAATACATCGGACGGAATATCCATCACACTTGTGATGGAGTAACCTCATCCACCAAGATCGTAATCAGGCCCTTATTCTCCATGATACTAGATTGTAATGTAAAGTCAAACTCGGTTGTCCAAGTAACAATTGCTGTTTCTGCGACCTTTCTTCACCAAACCCTACTGAAATGTATGAATTATTTGCTAATTTGTTCAACCTTTTTCTTTTAAAAATACTGTAATACATGCGTTTAGGCATCTGCAGAAATTTGCAAAAAACAGACTCATCCTAATACTGCAGCTATCCAAAGAGAAATTCTTGGTGAAGCCAACCTGTCATAAAACTGTTACTGATACAAGGGATTCTTCACAACTTGAAATACCTTTTTAGCCTTTCTTCAAATGCAAACCGCTCATTTCTGCCAATTTTGCAAGTCAAGGTTCGAATTGGTACAGGCTAAACAGCAAACCTTAATAAAAACTATCTATGAATTTTTAAAATGATTAATTCATTTTAATTTCTTTAATCCACAGGGGGACTGTCCTCTTAAACAAATAAACAAAGAAAATAAACTTTTCTTTTTAATTTTAAACACCTCCCCAATTCCTTTAACTAAAATGGGATTCGTTAAAAAAAGTTTATTTTTCGAAAAAGCAATCCCTGTGATGAAAGTGAATCATAGTGGAGTGCAATTTGCCACCTCCCTGAATAATAGTCATGAGGTAGGTCGAATTGCAGCCCATATGATTTGTTTCTTTGTGAACTAACTATCAAAACATAGCTCGGTTCATAAAAGACAACACTAGTTGCAAATTGCCATCAGGATTTTGTGACCATTGCTTAGTACATATAGCCCTTACGCCTTAAAACTATCCGTTGCAACAGTATCATGCATCATTTATCACACAAATGCCCTTAGCACACATGCCTTTACCATGCATATGCCTTTATTCCGCATGCCTTTACAACAAAAAGTAAGAACAGTTGAGGTATCAATCATATTTATACAGTGATACGGTTATGCCAACATTGTGTTTTAGAGGTGGCATAGATATGGCAAGTTATAATAGTTTGACTGTGTCAGTGTTGCATATATGTAATGTTCAAATATGGACCGTAGTATCAAATGTATGAGCAAAGCTTAAAAAATTCAAACTATAACTATGGTATTTCTAATGTTTGTGTAGTTTAAATGTGTTAGGGTTGTAATTTAATCAACCATAACCTCTAGCTGTAACTAGGTAACTAGGTTTTA
Source organism: Pleurodeles waltl (assembly GCF_031143425.1). Lineage (NCBI taxonomy): Eukaryota > Metazoa > Chordata > Amphibia > Caudata > Salamandridae > Pleurodeles > Pleurodeles waltl. Next base: position 123,037,407 of record NC_090439.1, read on the forward strand.
TACACGTTTCCATTGAAAAAGCTTTTTTGACTTGCTCATATCTTTGGCACCGTTTGATGAATATTCACAAAATGTTCCCATAAAAGTGTACCAAAAATCTTGTTGTGCATGGGATGTTTTGGGGTGATCGATCAAGTGGAGCTCGAGAAATAAGGGGGATAAAAAAATTGCATTTCCATTGTTAATTCCCATTGGAGCTTTGAAAACTACTACAGCCCAAACCACTGGACAGAATTACACAAATTTGACAGAAAGGTAGGTTTCGATATGCAGATTAAGCTTTTTGTTATTTGGTGTAAATCCATTCAGTAATTTAAGGGAAACCAAGTATATATATATTTATATTGAGAGGCTCAATGGCATTATTAAACTTCACAATCTCTAGCTGAGATGTGATTGGCTGCCAGCACTTCAACCAAGACTTGTTGGCAGCCATCCTTGGACTCTGCTCCAGCAAAATCCCAGAAAAAAAGATTTAAAAAAAAGAAAAGGGGCTATGCTAGGGACAACCTGGCCCCTTAGCTCTGGCGATGGGGTCCCTGAGTAACACCTCCAGGGGAAAAAGTACTTTAAAAAATATATTTGGGGCAAGTTTGTGATAGAGTTGCAAATTTGCAGTTAAAACTTTTTTTTTTTTAAACTAGCACTGTCTTCTGTGCTTGTTTTAAAAAAGCCCACAGGAGGGCCATATCCTGAGGGCATACAAAAAGTAAAGGAGGGGGGCACACGAGGCCCCTTCCTAGGGCTTTTTTATGCCCAAGTGACCCTCACCTTCCCGGGGCTTATATTGATTAGTGTGCCTCATGTCCCCACCACGTTACAGGGACCACCACCACTGGGGGCAATTAATTGCTAATAAGGTGGGGGCTGTACAGCCCCTCATCGCACCCCAGGGACCACCACCTCCCCAGGTCTGAAATAAAATGATTTAGAGGGCCCCTGACCCTGGGAACCACCACCACCTCAGGGCAAGTTATTCCAAATAAGGGGGGACAGTGTGGTCCCCCCGCAGCCCCGGGGACTGCCACCTCCTCGGGCTAAAATAAGATGATGAAGGGAGTCCTTTGCAGAGCCCCAGGCCCAGGGATCATCTCCTCTCTGGGACAATGTTAAATGTTGGAGAGGGTCTTGTGGCCCCCTCAAAGAGCCAATAATGGCCCTGGGTACTGCCACCCATAGGGCCAGCTCCTGCTATGTCCCAGGCTGCCCCCCCAGGCATAGATGTTTCCTCCAACTTGGGTCAAACAGCTCTCACTTGCTGGGAGCAGAGGAAACAATGGCTCTCACAGACAGAAAGCTGCATGTTTAGAAGCTCTCTTTCTGTGACAGCAATGCCAGCTTCCACAGGAGACATGAAAGCAGCTGGGACCGCAGGGGGCTTAAAGCTCTCCCCAGACTCCCACTGCACACTGGGTGCCCTGCAGAGCACCCAAGTGTCAGGCCCAGCAACACTTCCTCGGGGTCTGCATGAAACTCAACAGGGCCCACCTCCAGATACCTCCAAATCTGAATGCTTTTATAGTGCAGATTCTTGGAGTGATCTGCTGAGGGGAAGGGTGTGGGATGGGGTCAGCAGGGAAGGAGACTTGTAAGAATACATAATCGTACAACTCTGAATATACTTGCTATTCATTCATAGCAATTCTAGAAGACTTGTATATGTAAATATCCCAGCGCTAGATTAATTTACCAATTTTCATAAACTTTGTTTCCTCTGGGCAAATATGAGTTGTCCTCATCAAAGAAACCAAACTCTCATAACCTCTGCTGTAGATTCTGCTTCAATCACATGATTTGCGCCGCAATTTCCAAATGAGTTAACCCTCACTCACATTCATACATATTGTACCATCATTCACACTTCTGACCTCAATATGAATCAAAGATTCGTAAACCAATATACAATCCACAGCAATGCCAAAATATCAAGCAGCTCAAGAAATGGTGTATTAATTGATAGTAACTATTCGCTCTGTAATAATCTGAAAAAACGCCAAGTGAAATGAACCTTGTGCGTATGTTAGTTTGGGTTTAAACACTAACATACCATGTGCCTTAGCGATAGATGGCCTTACCATACAGAACACGACCTGTTCTGTAATTGCGCATAATGGGAAACAACTTCCTCATTCCCGCACGCGCTCTGCCGAAGAGGATACGCCCAGGAAGTCAGAAGTCGATTTATCGCAACCGCGATTAAACTGGAGGCGTAGAGAAGAAGGCTCTTCTAAGCTGGAACCTCTCAGAGAAGGACGAAATCAGCACAGGGATCCAGCTGACCTTCAGGAGGAATCTGGAAAAGGATAGTGAGCATTGGTTGCCGGGCTGGGCCAGTTTTATACTAGGTGCTACACCCAAGATGGTGGCTGTACAGCCTCCTGGGAATTATAGTCTTCTACAGACTACTACAAAATGATAGAGAATGAAGCAGCACAACTCTAGCACACAGCTACATGAATCAACAAACATTTGTCTAAAAATACAAGACATGCCATGTAATACCATAAGATATATCATACAGTAACAAAACAGTTTAATAAGAAAAAGAGCAACAAGACCACCAGTTGGCTTTGCAGGCGGCTTCATGAGCTTTCCCACAAGATGGTTTGGCACACAATGGTAATAATGAGCACGCTGGTAACTTAGCTGGGGCGGGCCCTAGATCGCGCACCAGCCGTGTTCTGACACCAAGACAGATGGCCGGGCCCTGGAGGATGGGGTCTTTGGGGCTGCGATTGGCACAAGGAGGGGGACTGCACAGTCCCCTCCTCCATTTAATAGAGATTGGCCCCAGGGGATGGGGTCCCAGGGGCTGAAACAAGCCCCCCTCTTCCATTTATTACCACCATCCCCCATTGAATAGAGTAAGCCATGGGGGATGGGGTCCCCAGGGTTGAAACCAGATGGGCCCCCCTCCTGCACACTGGCCATTCACCCAATGAGGTAGCACGTACTAACTAACCAGTAGAAAGTGCTCCACTTGCATAGACATTTTATGCAAAACTGTGGACTCTTGTTGGATAAATGAGCAGGTGGAATTCTGTTCTGGCCATGATGCTCATTTCACAGAAATTAAACCTCAACAGGAAGCACTTACAAATAGAAGATAGCAGGTGCCCTGGTTGAAGATACACTTCTAGAAAGGACAAATGATCCTAACTCCTGGGCTTGGCCAAGGCAAACCAAGTGTGTTTACTTCACGATTCCATATTTAAAAACGATCAGAAAACCTTTGTGGAGGTGAATGCATCTTTCATCTAATGGAGTGCAATAGAACACTCTCACACCCACTCTCACACCTAGACAGACACTCTCACAGCCACTCACACACCAAGAGACATCCTCTCACTCTTATTCTTATACCCAGAGAAGCAGGCTCTGCGGCCAACTCCCGCTGCACACGACCAAAGCTGTGTGCAGCTTGGAATTGAGTGGTTAGAGGGTTGGCCACAAGTACTGGCTGCAGGCCAGGTCCATTAGTGCATGATAGTTGTTGGATTAACATATAGTAATGAAAATTAGTTTCTGTAAAAACAAACTGTAGAAATTCGCTAAAAAGACAAAGGTTACAAGGATGTTATATTTTGGAAATAGAATTTAAATAAACATAGAAATTCACTTGAAAAGACCAAAGGTTGCAGATAGGTTATAGTTAGATTCTGAATTTACTCACACAAAACCAGAGACATTTAACAGTTAGAGTTATTTCAAGTAAATATAACTCACTGCCTAAGGTAACCATAACTCATGCCTTCGCCAAGCACTGCTAATTACCCTAGGTATTGCAACACTCATGACAACTTTAATAATGGCAATAAAAATATCAATGAAACATTAACAGTGAATTTATTGAAGAACAAATTGTGCTAGGCAGGGGTATGAGTTACAGTTACCTTGGGCTGCAAGTAATAGTAACTATAACTACTGATTTTCTCTGGTTTTGTGCAAGTAAATTCAGAACCTAACTATAATGTCCCTGTGTTCTTTATTTTTTGAAGTGAAAAAAAATATACATATATATATAGTATATATATATATATATATAAGCTATAGGGAGGGACATTTTAAATGTTATTACGTTTCATTCTCAAACCCAACTTAAACTAGACAATCATTTGAAAATGTAAAGTTATAGTTGCACACTCAGGAGTATATTTAATGAGGTGGTATGCGTGGTGTTAGCACCACACAATGTCGTACATGCATGACTCAAACACCAAATGTAATTTATGAAGCCACGCAAGCCCACTTTGCATGGTCCTGAGACGCTTCATAAATCTTGCGTAATGAAATGCAGAGAAAATCACTGCATTGCATTACTCTCCCCTGGGAAGGCGTTCCATGGGCATTGCGTGAGGGTTACCAAGCAACACCCATGGATTTTAATGCATTTCTAGATTTATGAGAAGTGGTAGACCATGGGAACGCACCGAAATGTTATGCCTTCCCAAGGAAGGCATAAAAAGGAGAACTATCTTTATTTGTCCTCGTTACTTCCTCTTTCTATGTGTGCAGCATTCTGCAGCACACATAGATAGAGGAGTATGCCTCAGGAGATTGTTTTGTCTGCAGGAAGGTGTCCCTTCCTGCACAAAAACAATCCTGTATTCAACAGAAGCACCCTGGCACCATGGTGCAAAGGTGCCTGCGTTGGTGCTAGGCATCCAAAAGGGTGCAAGTGCAGGGCAAAAACAGGAATGTGCCGTATTGACATGATTCCAGGATTTCTCAATGTTAGAACTTTTTTTTAACTGTTGCCATTTCTGCCTTTGACCTATATTAGTATATATAAAGGCGGTTTTTGGAAAAAAAGACATCTGTTGTAAACACGTCTCCTTCATTTGGATTTCAAGCGCAACACCTGTGATTGTGCCTAGGTCATTTCCATCACAGTGGCACTATTATCAGATCTGGGTGCTCACAATTTAAAATGCTCTCAACCAGTGGCAAACAGTTTTACCCACTTCACACCTCAATAACCAATCCAACGTATGTCCAAGTTAGGAAATAAAAGAAACTTGTCAATGCCACAGTTAATGGCATGTTCTTTAGTCCAGTGGATGAAGCTGTGTCCTAAATTCCAGAGGCTAACCATGGTCATGTATGGAGATTTCAGTCATAAGAGGAATGCTCAGCAGAATGAGTAAGCTTGTATGTAATGTATTTAATAGGTTTTTGGTAGTTAATAGATTGTGACTCAAAGCTGTTTGTATGGTACACAGTTACTTGATAAACACTATGGTGCATATTTATGAGAGGGTTGCACAACCCTTGCGCCAAATGTTTTGACACAACTTTGGCGCAATCTTTACTCTGTATCGATGAACAGTGCATTTTCCCAAATGCATCATTATTTTTAAGGTCTGTGTAAGGGAAAAGCTGCGCCTAATCCAGTTACAGCATGGAAATCGTAAACTGTGCCAGGCAGGTGTTCCCCCTGTAAAACATAATGCAGTAGTAATGCAGTGGTGTCTATGAGTTTGACAATGTGTGATGCATCTTTTGGATGCATCTTGCTAAGATTGGAATAAATTGAAAACCCTGTGCATTGGTAACCCAGGTGTAGGAAATGACACAGTGGCTGTTGTACAGAAATCTGACCAGCTAAAATCACTTAAAACATTGTAATCAGCAATTAAATAAGATCCCCTCAACTGGGAGTAGGCCTGCACATGTATCAAATATGTTGTCAGACCCCTTTTGCAACAGGGGGCCATGGCTTCTAATATATAATCATCCACTACAAAAATGCAATGTATTTCAGTGTGATGCATGTAAATGACAGGCCAAGCTTGCCATAAATCCATCCAGGTATGGCTCCCCAAGTCCATCCAAATCTACTGCAAACCAAAAAAGGTAGGTGTACACATAAGGTAGGTAACATTGGAAATGTCATATTAAATTACATCAATTACTTGTATCCACTCACAATAAAGTGTCACTCAATACTTCACACCTACTTAGGTAAATTGGTACACATAGGCAGACTATGGCCACTGTGATGCCACACATAGGCATACTTTAGATTTGTCTGCTATTCATTCAGGACCGATGAAGGTATGTCTAAGGTGTGAATTCCTCTATTTCACACTTTTGTACATTAGTCCCCACACATTAGGCCAGTTGCACAGTCAGAACTCATACATCTCCTCTGTTGCATGGTGCATTTCTGAAGTTGCCCTTCTTGTAAGCCCAAACTCACCATGCATCATTTTTGGGGCAGATGCGTTGTGCCATGTAGGGCCATCCTTCCCATAGGTCTATCAGAATGTCTGGCGCACATTTGGAGCTTGTGCCATGGTGTGCCATACCACAGATATGGCTCATCCATGATGCTGTATTCTGTCATAGCGCAGCACAACGTTTTCTGATGTATCACAGCCGCAATGCATCAGTTCTCATAAGTCTGTCCTTTCACACTTTTTTTATTGACTGACTTTCAATTTTGTAACGCTCCTGCAAGAGGATTATGAGAGCAAACCAGGAAGCACTACCCCCTTGGACTGAAAGCCAGAGATTGCCTCCCTAGCTCTTGGATTCTTAGGAGAGATCTTCAGAAGGGGGAAAAAAGGAAAACAGTGAAAATAACAGATGATAAAAACTGGAGAGTACCTCTAAAGAGAGTTGTTTTTGTTAGCAGTTTTCAACAACTAAAAAAAAAATCTTTAAACATGTTTTACAAATATTTTCTTTAAAGGCTACAATAACAAACACAAACAACCCATTGTGCTGCACAAAAACCAGCAGCATCTCCTTGAAAACAAAAAGGAGAAACAAATGATAAAAAACCCTACTGCCTAGGTGTGCACTTGTTCACTTGAGCAGGCATAACCTGCGGAGACCTGTTTATCTCTGAAGAAATATTGATCTGCTTGCACAAGCAACATGTTGGAAAGTGGATTATTGGTAAGGGCAGGGAAGTACCTACACTTAGCAACAGGCCACTAACCTCCACTTAGGTCCAGTTAGGTCTCAATGAATTAAACCCAGATCAACCCTTGGCAGCTTGGCAATGAGCGACAAGGCTGAACTTAGGAGACAGGTATGTAAAGCATTTAAAAATCACAAAACTGTAAATAAGTAAAACACAAAATATTTAAAATGACACCAAAATTAATAAAACCAGATAAGTGAAAAAAATTATGTTTTCTAGTGCATAGAAGCAACTAGCGCTCAAAGGGTTTAAAGCCACCCATGAGGAAAACTGTCACACTTACTTTCAGAAGTGTTTCTTGATTCAGGAAAGTGGTCCACAGCACCAGCCAAAGGTTCAGAGGCTGGGCTGTGGTTTGCCTCTTGGGGTCTGGGACTACAACTACCACAGTGCACCTCTTCAACTTATGGAGTTACTCCACGCATCTCCAAACTTCTGGATCTTTCTCCAGAAGTCTGTTTGTGTCATTGAAGTGTCCACAACTTGATCCAAGGTTCCAGAGTCAGTGAGTTGCAACATTGGAGTTGGGACTACAATTCCCAGAATGCACCTGGTCAGAACCCTCAAATGGTCACTGGAAGCTGGTCAGCTGGGCTCTTCTTGTATGATTTGATGCATGGGACGCTGGTCAACTCCTTTGTACCTGTAGCAAACATGGACTCCCTTCCCAAAGCAGTAGAAGACAGGCAAAGTCCTTTTATTGGTGAAGCCCAAGTGCGCAGATGGGGTAGTCCTTCAGATTGCAGTGTCCAGGTACAGATCAGGGGTCCGGCAGGGCAGTCCTTCTTCTTCTTTGCTTTGTCCCTTGTAGCGATCTGGTTGGGATTTGAGGTGTAGGTGCAGCACTGCCATATTTATCCTTGCTCCTGGGTGAAAAACAGTGGGGTCCTGGTTCTCCAATCAGATGCAGGGTCCTTACCCCTGTGATGACCACTTCCTGGGAAGTGTGGCAAAAATCAATCCCAGGGAGCAACATTCTTCAAAAATCCATCATGGCTGAAACTGATTTTTGGAGGTTACATCTGGCTGACCCACCCACTGGTGTGGCTAAAAATCCTAAACACACCTCTCTCCTGCCCTCTCTTAATCTAATCAAGAGGGCACCTTATTGTCTGATGTTGCAGGATGTGAGGGAGGTGCTGGGTTGTTCTAAATGTCCTTCCCTGCCTTTGGAGACCAATTTGGCAGCCCTCACCCCTTCCTGCTTCCCCATCTGCTGGGGCAGTTCTCCTCCCCCAGGCACATCTTTTGTTTTCAGCCCAGGCCACTTCACAGCTCATCAAGGCAGGCTGGCCAGGCTGCTAGAGGATGGCCAATCAGAGAAGGGTACTACAGAGCTGAAGTTGGCAACTTTTCAGGTAAAGTTTAAAACTCTTTACCTGAACCGGTTATATTAAATCCAACAATTGTAAGTTGTAGGATTTATTATAACAATTAATTTAACACTAAACTTGAGGTATGTGACACTTAAGGGGTCTTTGTTAATTAAATAAAGTCTCCCCATTTTAGCCTATAGAGGCCATTCACTACAGTGAGGAAAAAACTAATTTGGATATTTTACCTCACCAGGGCTTCTAAAACTATTTTTTATAAGGTCCTTGCTTTTAGTTACATGACACCCAACCCTGGGGGCACATAAGGCACACCTTAGGGGAGACTTATATGTAAAAATAAGGTAGTTTAAGACTTTAATTCCAAAGTCAAGTTTGCATATTACATTAGTTTAAAAGCAGCCAGCAAAGCAGGCCTGCCTTTAAAATGACCCTGGGCACCTCAGGAGTGCACCTTTGGGTGCACTGCCTATGCTGGGGTCCCTAAATCTATGTGCCCTACCATATACTAGGGACTTATAGGTAGGTTGACGTAGCCAATTATAATTAACCTAATTTGCATACTTATTTTATATAGAGCACAGGCCCTGGGACTGGTTAGCAGTACCCAAGGCACCATCAGAGTCAGGAAAACACCAGCAAAAAGTGAAAAATGGGGGCAAAGAGTTAGAGGGCCTCTGCAATCAGCCCTGTTTTCTCACCAACACATTAGAGCTTTACTTATACAAGCAGGGTCATTGTACCCCTGTGCACTTAGAACCTATACATGCGCAGTATCTCCTCGAGCAAATTATGTTTAAACCCCTATGGAGTTGGCAAGCTCTGCAGCACGAGCCAGCTCTCCCCATGCAAGCCTTTGAAAAATGCATAGACCACATGTGTTACCACATCCCTACTGCACTCATACTATATTGCTTATTTTTGCACTTCTAGCTAAACTCTGCAAAGTTTATGGGTAACATACTTGGCTGAAACAGCCTTGGCACCTGCCTTCATTTTCAAAGAATTTCCACAGCAAGAGATCATTGGGTGGCTGAGGTGGCTCAGCTAGTGCAGAAGCCACTGGCTGTTCAGCTGAATCAGATGAAGAAATGTTTCTCTGTAAAGTCTAATGGGAAAGGAGAGAAAGTCAAATATGTGTACTCTCACAAAAGTCCAATAGTGAAATGAAGCAAAAAGGATGGAATCTTCTAGATAAAGTCATCCATATCAACCAATTAGAATCCTTACTTATGTTGTGATTTCCCTCCCGGGCCTCTCGCTTGTGTCTAGCGGGCATCTCAAGAGACCATAAGAACACAATACACTCTATATATCCTCTAGAGAACAAATCATTTTTGTACCTTAAACAACATGTTGAATGTTGTTTTTTGTTGAAAATGACACTAAACACTGTAATTAACTTAATTCTAAATATCAGATCTCACAAATTGGTCGCAAGAGCCAAACATGAAGTACAGCCCCCTCGGAGTCCACGCAGGGGTTTGTTTGTCTGGCTCCTCCAAGCCTTTCGCAAGTGTCAAGCTTTATAAAAATATATATAAAGAAAAATACAACTACCTTTCAATCAGTACACTAGTATACATTAGCATTAAAAAGTAGCAGAAAACCTGATAAAGAACCATACACAATAGATGACAATAACACTTAGAAGTTTATGATCTCATGAGTGTCCCGCAAGCTGCTCGCAATACTCTCACAAGAGCATTGGCACATGAAAAAACAATTGCTGGTGACATCTCTTGTTATTAAAGTTACAACTGAGCAAATAAATAACTTAAATTAAATATTTATCTGTTTAATACTCACACACATTTTTAAATTAATTTTGCAAACTGTCAACCATACACTATTTTGTTATAATATCATAAAGTCATTCTATCATTTATACACTCACAAAAATAATTCATTTACTTTCTAAGAAACCTAGAAATTCACTGAAAAAAATAGGTTAAAGTAACTTTACAGTTAGGTGTAATAAAAATATCTGATTTCATTAAAAAAATGTATAAATTCACAGAAAAATACAAAGGTTAAAGTAACATAGTTTGGTGAATTTCTCAGTGACAACGTTAACATTTTGAACAATTAGCAGCACTAATTATAGCTTGCACCCCCGTCATGCACTGCTTATGACCTCACATATGACATCACCCATGACTTGTTATGACATCATTTATGACAACACTGATGACATCTCAAATGATATCATTTATCTATATATATATATATATAAATATATATATATATATATATATATATATATATATATATATATATATATATATTATATATATATATATATATATATATATATTATATCATTTGAGATGTTATTTGATACAAATCCATTCAGTAGTTTTTGAAATATTAAAGAAAAAACAAATTTGTACACATAGGGATGTGAAGGTTGTACGAACCCTCCCGATTTCGTGCTGTTATCTGATTGGCTGCCAGTCATCTTGGGACTCAGGTCAGCACCCCATGACATATCTGTTTGCTGTGGCTTAGCGGCAGCTTTGAAGCTGTAGCCAAGCCACAGCAAACACTTCGGTTTTTGACAGCAGAACCTGCCAAACTGGTCCCACTGTCACAAATCAGAGCTTTCATCTCTCTCCCCTGCACTCGTCCAGGGAACAGAGACGAAATGCTTCCGCAAGCACAGAGCCTCTGTTAAAGCAGCTCGGTGCTTGCTAAAGAAATGGCACAGCAAGGGAAGCCTTAAGGCTTCCACTGCAGTGTGAGATCATATGCAAAGGGCATTTTGTTCAAATTATAAAGGGCTGAAAAACAAAAGCAATAGCTCAGTTGCAGACCTTCACACTGAGCATTAAGGGTTTGAGTCCAAGTGCTCTCATTTCTCTCTTTCTTTTAAACATAAAGTACAAATTATTATTTATTTTTAAAATGACAGATAAATTTTTTATTTGAAATTGTACACAAATATGTCATTCCAAGTATATCAGATTTCAAAGCCTGAAAAACTCTGGGGCATATTTATACTCTGTTTGTGCCGGATTTGCATAATTTTTTGCAAATCCGGCGCAAACTGAATGCCATATTTATACTTTGGCGCTAGACCCGTCTAGCGCCAAAAATATGTTGTTTGCGTTATTTCTTGGATGCATAAAACCGCCATGTGCTAATGAGATGCAAGGTAGGCGTTCCCTTCCAAAAAATGACTCAAACACCTGTGCGCCATCTTTATCCATCTGTGTGAAAATGGCGCACAGGAGGGAAATGGAGCAAAAAAATGACTCAAAACCCGCTTTTCGTCAAATTGTAATGCCTGGGTCAGGGCAGGCATTAAAATGAGGCAAAAACACCACTACTAAAAGAAAACTCACACAAGCAACATCATTGACCAAGTAGGAGGACATGGAGGTGATATTCATGCAGTATGCCAGAAGACACCGAGTACAGGACCAACAGCAGAAGCCACCATACCAACGTGGACCCAAAAGGCAACGCAAAAGGCAGGACAGGATATTCTGGACCAGGACAACCCTCATGGGCCTCAGGGAACGCGAGATCATCCAGAAGTACAGACTAAACCGGCAAGCCATACAACAGCTGCTGCACAACATTGAGCCACAGTTGGCACCCAGCTTGCAGACACCCCACTTCATTCCACCTGAGACCAAGCTGCTTGCTGTTCTGCACATGTTGGCAAGTGGCTCATTTCAAACCACTGGTGCCCTGGTTGCTAGGATCTCACAGCCCTCATTCTCACCTTCCTTACCAAGGTAATGGATGACATCATCTTCCTCACACCCCACCACATCTACTTCACCAACACACAGCAGAAGCAGCAGGAGACCAAACAGGGCTTCTATCAGATTAATGGCTTCCCGCACGTACTTTGTGACATAGACTGCACACATGTCCGGATTGTGCCACCTGCTGCAACGAGCACCTATACCGCAATAGGAAGCACACACACTCCATCAATGTGCAGGCCTTTGTGGATCACCAGGGATTGTTCACAAACATCATGGCAAAGTATCCCGGGAGTGTCCATGACTCATTCATCTTCCACCACAGCACCATCAACCGCCACTTCCAGGATGGACGATATGGCAATGGCCTCCTTGTTGGTAAGTACAGAAACCTAATAACTTACACACAGCACAGCAACCCTGTGCGACACACAACACATACACCACTACATTGACATGTGGCCAGGAACACACTGAGGTGTGATGCTGCTAGTCATCTGTGATATCCTGACCCATTGGGACACACACACCTATGGACAAATGATGGATGCAAATAACAATCGATGCCACACGGGACCAATCTCAAACCACACTGTGACAATGACATGGCCTTAACTGGCAGTACAACTTGGAATATGAACCTTTCAATATCACATACGGCTACAGTCAATCCACACACTTACAAGCAATACGTCCTGTGTGAGGGCTGTGTAATGTGTGTTGCTGCAGCTCAAACACCATGACACACATAGCATGATGACATTGACTCAAATGAAGGTGACATGGAATGATGCAGGCAGTAACAACATCTCACATCACTCCTGGGTTGACATTGCCAGCTAGCAATAAGGGAGTGGACTGTGCCATTAAAATATGTGGATCTGAAACTAATGCAAAGTGCACACTGCTACGCATACTGATTGCGACAATTACCCATACACATAACAGATGTACAGGGAGATGGACCTCCTAACACTGAAACCATCACCCCCACAACCAAATGAGCCAGTTCACCTGGAGCAAGTTCAGGAGTGTAGGTGCACGGTTGCACATGAGCCAACTGGCTGAGGGTACTAAAATAGCTTTGCAGAGAACTTGTCTACCATGGGATAGTTGTGCATTATGAACAGTGAACACTTCTGTGCTGCCAACGTAAGGAGATGTGTCCTGCATTGTCACCTAGCCAAATCACAGGGCCTCACTGTTGCATTCCACCAGCAATTATATATGTCCAATTGGATGGGATGTCCAGGCTATATGGTGCAACCATATCACCACCACAGTGGAACCTATTGTGTGTCTGGAAGTATCATGTCACCTCCAGTGAAAGCACACGGACACATCTTCCTCACTACACAACGGATGGGAGAAACACACTGAATAGAAAGTTTACAAATATAACACGGATACTAGCCCAATCTGCCAAACTCCAGTTTTGCTAGTCAAACAACCCAACGCAGAAAGCACATCACAGAAGCCTAGGATCCCTCACAATACCACAAACACATATGAGTCACAGACTACACAATATAACAACTGCCATGTGACCTGACAATCACCATGCAAACAACAAAAAACATACTTACACACTGTTTCTCTTTCAGCTGATCAGAGTTACGGGATACAGCCATGGATCATGACCCCATTTGCCAACCCAAGCACAGCAGCAGAGGGGCCTATAATAAGGCACAGCGGAGGACCCGCACCATTGTTGAGCGGGCCTTTGGCATCCTGAAGTCCAGATTCAGGTGCCTGGACATCACTGGAGGCAGCCTCCTATATTCCCCAGAATTGGTCTGCAAAAGCTTTCTGACCTGTGCCATCCAGCACTACATTTGTGTGAGGAGGAACATACCCCTCAAATGCCTGATTAGGGGGAGGAGGAGGATGCTGGTTGGGAACATGAGGGGGACCAGCCCAACACAGCTGCAGGAATGTGGCACAGACAACAGATTTTACAGAACTTCTTTGAACTCTGATCACCATCACCACTTTGTCATTGTATGTAATTAAACACCTTACTCCATCACTAAATCATTCTCTGGGGATTTTTGATGCATCACATGATCTCTAGGAATCAGAATATCACCTCATGGACCATTGCAGGAATACAAATTTGCATACTCCAGGTGCCACTTTACATTTGAGGGGTATGGATGTACAGCAAACATCATACACAGCTTAAATGACATACATCCTGTCCATATCACATTTGAACGGCAACATCATAGGTACACAGCTATGAGGCACTTCCTTGTTGCCAACATGGTCCATTGCAGCATATGACACACAACTAAGACACCATCAATCCTAAGGTAGAAAAGTGCATCATACAAGTGCAATAGCATTGGCAACATGAATGTATGACCAGACCCTTGACAACAGTAAGTGTGACGTCAGCTATCTATGCAAGGAACATGTGTGACAACAAGTGCATCAAACATGGAAATGGTTAGCACAAGTGCCCCAGGTATGACAAGCATTGCTCACAACACATGCCCTGCACAGACCATCCCAGGTAATAACCCCGGCCACTGGCATGTATTAAGTCCCTGACCACTCTTCTCTAGGGTGCGCTGCAAATGGACTATCTGGACTCTCCGAATCATCCTCTACACTCACCCAGACTCCCATTCTCACTCCTGTGTGCGCACCTCTTCAGTATGGCATGGTATAGTTAGAGCACATAAGTCTGCATGGACTTCAGGTCTGAGAATGCACTGCCTGGTAGTCGGTAAAACTGTAATCTGCTGTCCATTGCTTCCCATGTGAAAGGTCCGGTTTGTCCATTGAACTGGATGATCAACTCCAGGACTTCCGAGAGAATGAAGCTACACACATATGTGAGCACTCTCATGTAGCCCAGCCATTAGACACTGCCCTGCCCATGTTGATGCCTGAACTGCTCAGAGGCTGCCATTTCATGAATCTCATTGTTGTGCATTGCCCTACAAATCATTTCTGTACCAGAGTCCTTGGGGGATTGCGTAACAGTGCAGAGTACTATACAAACTGAACTCAGTACCCACAGTGTTGTTCCTGCTTGTCCCAGTCAGACTCTGCTTACTGTGTATTTGCCTTCTCATGTTCCTACCTGACAGAGGCTGCATCCTGTTAGCCAGGCTGCTCCCAGTCTTTGCATGAACCAGAGACATTTCCTGTGGGTACATTTGCCTCATAGTTGCATACTATGCCCGTTGTTTCCTCTTGGGGTATTGAGTCTGGTAGGTCTGCAATGATCCCACAAATGTATAGTACAGTTAAATTAGTTAGCTAATTGTATCATGTTCTGGGACATGTATTCAAATAGGCTAATCCTGCCCCATCCCTTGTCTGGTTTAGCATGTTTTCATGAGTGCCAAACAGTGACAGTGTGCAATGGCTGTAAGCATGGATTTGGTACTGTGCCTCCAGCCCAACAAACAAGGAATGCCAATATGTATGTAAGGACAAAACATGTTTGTGCCCTGCAATCCAGACACAGATTCACTTCTGCTGCAACCTTTTGATGGCGCGTGCGTGGTGACTAGCTGTGAGATCAATCAGCACAGAGGCATTAATGTTCCCTGGTGTAGTGGGAATATCAGAGGCCAACCTGTGCACAAATGTAGGGATGGAATCTGCATGATACGCCATTACTGATCACTAATGTATCTGAACACACCAAGGTTTCCCTTTCCTCAGCCTCATGAAGTTTCTGCTGTGCCATAGGTGGCCTATTCCCATGTATGCTTTCCGCTGATCTTTGGCCTTTGGTCATATCTGCTTTGAAGGAAACTATGTTGATTCAAGGTTTGGCTCCACGGGCTCATGACTAGACCTGCACGTAACTGTGACACCATGGAGGCCAATACTGACACAGGGTACACATGGCCACACCCTTGAACTGGTCACCTTTGTGCAATGAACCATTGCAAATATGGGAACGCATGCAGCATGGTCTGCTGGTGCTCCACACCCAGCGGACAAACATTGGTCAGTTACATGAGTCAAACTGTGGTGTACATAACAACTATAGGATTGGCTTTGTGACTCTGTGTCACAAACACTGTACCTAGGTATCATGGTCAAATGCCTGACTCATGATCAGTAGACACACAAGTGACCATGAAGTGGTAGTCAACATTTCATTACATGTGTGGGCTAACATATCTGACATGGCCATAATCAACCGTCTCTGTAAAGTCAGTCATGGGAACTAATATGTCCATGATATCCAGCAAGTACACACAGCATAAGAGGCAACAGAACTTACAAAACCAGATTCTGACTGTAGACCTCATTGAATGCCATCTGATGTTTATACCCATTTGTAACACATACATACCTGCACATTACGCCAAATGTCCAGTATGCCGGTCACACCGAGTGACAACAACAATTTGAACAGAAAATACACACACATAAACACACAGGCCATGAGTCTATCTCATTAGCAGCGTAGCCTTGCTATCCTCTATTGATGCAACACCTACTCAACCTTCAAAATTCTTTTACATTTTGAAAGTTTTAGCTGCTATTGCGTCACTGAAGAGAGCCCATCCTGCCCAACAACATGAGTATCATGGGCCGCAGTAGTGAGGTCTGCCACATGTGCCCAAACACTAGAACACACACTGCAGGTCAGACCATCATAATCATGTATAGTAATAGGCCACATGCATGTTAAGAAAATAGTAAATACACTCAAACACAGTGTAAATCAGAAAATGTGATGCAAACGCATCAAAAATAGACGCATATGCGTCACATTTTGACACATATAAGTTAAAACTGACGCTCACTCACATTTACCACCAATTGGTCCCTAGAGTGATTTCCACAAGCACACATCAGGCATGTGGTCAACCATTGCTAATCTATTGAACCTTGAATGCGTGTGGATTTTCACGCATATGCGTCAGAATTTATTGACGCGAACCCCGCTAGCGTCATTACATTTTGACACAATACAAAAAAACTGATGCAAATGAGACAGGGAATGATGTAATAGGATATCCTGTTTCCTGAAATGGTACAGTTGGTGTACTTTCACTTTCACTTTGCAGTCTCAGATTATTCTAGACTGTGTGGCTGTATTTTGAGTTGTCTCTGTGTGGAAATTGTGAATTTGTCTCCTGTGTGCCCTCTATGTTGCATTTTTGTCTTTTTGTAAGTGTCTCTGGTAATCTGTATAAATGTATATCTATAATTTATTGTATTTGTATATGTCTTTGCACTGTTGGGAGTTTGTTTGTGGGTAGCATTAGTTGGGGTAGTGTTAGGCTGTCTGGGTGTTATTTAAGTTTCCTTTTACAATCCTTCTTTCCCTGTATCTCCCTCTTTCATCTGTCCTTTTAGTGTTAGAAATGTTGCGTAGGCCACGTCTGGGAAGAAAGGGTGAGGAGGAGCTGGGTGGTTTCATTTGGCTAATGTGCCACTTCCTCCCCCTGATGTTAGAGGCTGGTGGCAGGGTGTTACAGGGGTATCACACAGAGGCGAGGAAGCTCAGGTGGTCCAAGGTGCTGCATCACCTGAAGCTTGTCTACAACACCCAGCACAATGACCACCAGATCAAGCATCGCTAGACTGACCTTGTTGCCAGGGAGCAAGACCTGCTGGACTACCTGGGTGTGATGATTGGTGGCCCTGTTGGTGAGTACAATGTAGACTAAGGTGCACATTTAAATGCTCTGTACTGACAGTGGCAGATTTGTTGACATGCAGCATGCAATGTTTGGGGACGTGGAATGCAAGTAAAACATTTAGCCCCTGATTCATAATTATTTTTGCACTGCATTACCATCATTGGTTGACACAAAAGTTGCAAACTGACAAAACACAACTTGATTTTGTCAACTAGTGCTGCTGTGACATCAATTGATGATGGTAATGCTTCTCAAAGTAATGGTTTCTTCATGGTCTGTGAGTGCACCAGGAATGAGATGTGTTTCACATGCCATACCAAGTAATGAATGTAGTCCACAATATTTCAAATACATGTCAGAACTGTATTCATGGA
Source organism: Pleurodeles waltl (assembly GCF_031143425.1). Lineage (NCBI taxonomy): Eukaryota > Metazoa > Chordata > Amphibia > Caudata > Salamandridae > Pleurodeles > Pleurodeles waltl. Next base: position 123,055,392 of record NC_090439.1, read on the forward strand.
CATACTTACAAAGTTCTCCCTATCATCTGGTAAAATCCCAGGCAGATACCTCTACTTGGTCTGTGCAGCATCTACATGATAATTTGATGGCAAAGGAATGCACACAGGCAAAAAGCTAAATGTTTGCTGCTACTTTCCATAGCTGTAGTGCATAACGTGAATCAAATGCTACACATTGAAGGATAAAATATAAGTACTAGGCCTCTGTTCACTGTTTGTGTGTGTTCAAATTTGCATTCAGCACAATTGTTGGGACAGAGCTGATGCATTTACCATCTGTGTAACTTAATAGCCATGAAATTCTCATGAGTCTATGGGTCATCATGGGATACCTAAACTTTGTGAATGCATAGTCAGAATTTCTTACTTGCATGATGTTGTGCAAGTGACCCCTGCCACTTTCATCATACATATTAAGTGAGGAAATAGTTTGCTAGGTTACGTTTGGTACACCCCTGCTGAACTAGTGCAGCATATGTACAATGGTAAACTTCACAGTATGCAGGGTATCACAGACATGGGTGTATGCTAAGGTCTGCAGGCCAGCATTCCTGATACTGCAGGACATAAAAATAGAGACCTCCCTGATCAAGATTCCCGTTGTAGGACATTTGCTAAACCATGTTTCAATTATGGGACAGTGTCAGTTACTTGTATACCCACAGATCACCCAACTTGGCAAATGTGAGATGATGGATGTGGCTAACTGTGATTTGCCATTCCTGATTTAGGTACACAGGGCAATGAGTAAAACGTTTCTGGTGCAATGATTACACCTGTGCCCCTGCATTCTGTAACGGATGATACACATAGGCACTGTCAGCATATAATTCTATGTCATCTAGATGCATATAATTGGCCAATCCATGTCTAGCTTAAGATTGCCATCATGTAACACACAGGATCCCTGCCATCATGGTGTCACAGGGGATATACGGCTCTGGGTACACTGGCAATGTCACCATCTAAATGCAACCCACATGAGCAAGACACAGTAACTGATTGCCCCTTGAGGCACAAGCCACAAACCCTGAGTGACTGGTACAGCAGTGCACCAGGAATGTGGCTTTGCATGTCTCCCATGACAACAAATGGAGAAATGGAGTACCCTCTATCAATGATTCTGCACCCAATGGAGTCATCATGTTTGCCGCCACATGATGGTTAGGCCCACTACATGCGTGCTTATGTGTGTATATCACTCACTGGAGTGACAGAGCTAATACATGTCTGCAGTGGTATGTGTGTTGGGGTGTGTACATGGCTGAGGTGCAGCTCTACCATGTACAATGTCACACACAGTGAGTTTTTTCCCATGTGTTGTACAGTGCGCAGACATTGATCATATTTAGGGCCAGATGTAAGAAAAATCCAAATTGTGACTTGCAATTTGTGAGTCCCTGCGACTCGCAAATTGCAAGTCGCAATTTGGAATGCAGAAAGGTGTCTCAGACACTTTCTGCAACTCGCAATGGGGTCGCAAAGACCCACCTCATTAATATTAATGAGGTGGGTCGCAATTTGCGACCCCATTGCGAGTTTGGGCACTCACGGGGATGGTGGCCTGCAGGAGACAGCAGACCACCATGTCCGTGACTGCTTTTAAATAAAGCAGTTTTTTTTTTTTCAAAGTGCAACCCGTTTTCCTTAAAGGAAAACGAGCTGCACTTTGAAAAAATAACCGAAACCTTTAGTTTCTGATTTTTTCAGGGCAGGTAGTGGTCCATTGGACCACTGCCTGCTCTGAAAAAATATTTTTGTTTCCAGTCACAAAGGGGAAGGGGTCCCATGGGGACCCTTTCCCGTTTGCGACTGGGTTACCATCCACTTTAAGTGGATGGTAACTGCGATTCCATAATGGAATTGCATTGCATTGCGAGTTGCAAATAGGAAGGGAACACCCCTTCCTATTTGCGAGTCGGAAATGCATTTTGCGAGTCGGATCCGACTCGCAAAATGCATTTCTGCATTCCGGTGAGGCTTTTGCGACTCGCAAACGGCGTTTTTCGCCATCTGCGAATCACAAAACCCTTGCTACATCTGGCCCGTAATCCTTCCATGTTTTACAGGTAGACCAGCTCCCTACACTGCCGGAGAAGTGGCTCGATTTGCGGACCCAGACACATACAGTAAGTGTTGATATGTTAGTTCTGTGTTGTGTTTGCAGCTGTTGTGTGATTGACTCCTGTGTGTCGGACACATAGCAAGGTATGATGTGCTGGGACATGATCTGATTTGTGACTTGACTGGAGTGTGACTTGTTTTTCCATATGTGATTTGGCAATCTGTGGTGTGGAGTCATATTTTGGGAATCTAGTGCTGCGCTGTAGGCATTGGCAGGTGAACAGGGTGATATTTGTTGCTACATCTCTGCCAAAATAAGTTTTGAAGCTAGCCATTTTAATGTTTCTATCATCAAGTCATACCCTGAGTGACACAGACCAGTGACGCTGAAGTATTACCCACAGACTTGGCCCTCAGTGTTTACTGATGAACATGTAGGACTGTATGTTTGACTTCCTATCAGCACCTCGCTTCACATGTGGTGCTACATTTGAGTATAATCTCATAGGTATCTATGCAGCTCAAACCCAGATGGGTGCTTGCATCTATGTGCTTGTGTTTTTGAAAGGTATTATGATATCCAATGATGTGGACAATTGTCCGTAACTGGGAACATAACTGTGGATGTGATTGTCCAATTTTTGTGCCTATCCTAGTTGGTAGCCCTCCTTACCTGTGGTGGACTGACTAAACGCATGGACAGCTGTCCACAGATCCATGGCTGTCCTTGATGTTTGAAAGTATGTTTTGCATGTCCATCACCCCCTGAAGCACAGGGTTAGGCTTATGAAATATGTGTACCTAGGTATGAGGATCCCAGTGTAGGAGACAGACATATAATCCAAACAATCATTTCTTCCAACCTAGGATACCCCCTCATGCTTGGCAAATGCATACCATCCTGCCAATTCCATATAGCAGTCACAGATGATGTGGCCTTTGATTGTCATCCATAAGTCAGTAATTAGATGGCCTGTCACATGTGGACTACTTGCTACATTTGTTGTGTGACTAATAGGCCGAACAATGATGCCTAGATCATTTATGTGGATACACACCTTTTAGAGCATTGCTGTGCTGTTAGATAGGAGATGTATAGGCTGCGTTGGCATGTAATTCCTTAGGAGCAATCTATGCTCTGTACTGTGATTTGTACAGTTTAAAGGGGTTTGAGGAAGTGTTTGAAGGTCATCAGTATATGTATCACACAATGATGGAACTAATGTTTGCCTTCCTCTCTTCTTTACAGCTGCCAACATGGATGCTACACAGATTGCCCAATTCCAGATGAGGGCAATGCGTTACAGCCACATTCTGGAGGTTCAGTCTTGGTTCTGCTGCCACCACCAGCACCACCACCACCACCCAAGTGGCACCAAGGATGGCAACCAGCATTGCAGGTCCCTCAGCCTTGTCTGCTCCTAGCCCACTGACAGCAACTCCTGCACCTCCACCTCTAGCAATGGCACCAGCACAACCAGCCACTAGTGGCACACAGACCACTCCTGCTGCAGTCATTGACAATGGGGATTGGCAGGACATGCACCGTGACATACAACGGATGTTGCGCAGGATGGACAGGCTGCAGCAGGAGGTGGCCCAAAATAGCAGGCGACTGCGTGCAATCAAGAGGACCCTGCGGAGGGCCAATCTGTGACTCTTGGCCCTCAGCCATGATTCCCGCCCCTCCCTCCTCTTTCCTGGTTTTCACATTTTGTGGATTTAGGGGGCATAGTGTTAGGTTAGTATAGGCTGTTAGTTTAGTTAGTATAAGTGGGTTGGGAGTAGAATATCCTTAGATGTGTAGTTTTTTGTGGGTGGGGGATGATGTTGGGGGTTTTGTGTTTAAAACCAAAAAATATATAAAAATATAAAAAAAGAAAATATCAAAAAAATATAGATGTGTTTAGGATAAGATAGTATGTGTTTAGGTTAGTTTATCCTCCATGTCCTCCATGTGTCCCGTCATATAAGGGGGGTGGGGGTTTGATGTTCAGAGTGTTTAGTTAAATGTGATAAGTAAGTTTAGCTTAGTTTAGTTAGGGCCAGTTATGGGTAATGTGTAGTTAGGATAGGTTAAGTTAGTTAAGGTGTTTCCCCTAGTTATTTTATCCTTTTTATTGTTAAATAAATATTTAGGTACTCCTTTGCAGTATGTGTCATCTGCTTAGGGGTCAGGGCCTTGGCATGGGTGAACAGTGTTAATTTAGTATTAGCATTTGTGTTCCATCCTGCATCCAAATCCCGCGATTGACATAGTTATTCCCAATTCCAATTGAGCTGTCATATTCGCAGCTACACCAAAGCAACTTCTCTTTACTTCTGCCATCCATTGCAGCCACCACTCAAGGTTACTAGGGTTACCACTGTAATGTTTAGTTTGGATGTGTGTTTTCAATCTGTCATCGTTGGAGACCTGATTTGGAATCTTGGGCAATGTGGTATGTCTGTCTGCAGCCTGATGTTCATGTGAACCCTGATAAGGTGAGTGATGGTATAATTTTATGTAGTATTGTATACATTACTCACACCTATCATATCTAACATTGAATTTCCAGGACAAATTTTTATCCATACACTCATACACATCCATTCCTGCTGTATGGTGTGTGTGTGATGAAAGTGTATAGTCAGATGTCACATACATAAAGATTGTTTTGAAGGGATTTTGGAACACATTGATTTTCACCTTGAACATCCCTTGAAGCCGAGTGTTTCTGACCAACACAGCATTATACAGTTAGATTCCTATTTACCACAGAAATGACCCTCATGAAGCTCAGATGATGATACCATCCAGACCCCAGTGCTTAGTTATCAGCCCACATTGTTTCAACACTGTTGTATTAACATTCTATAGCCCTTGACATGTGACATACATCACTCATCTCCCACACAGTTGATGTGTCACATTACACAGAGACAAAGTGGTTGTGTAAGTGCTATTTATTGTAAAGTGCTGTAGTGCAATATTTACAAAGTCCAGGATTGTGAATCCATTAGTGTGACGCATTTGATTGTGATAGTGCAATGGTGCAATGGGACATATCATTGGACATGGTGGGGTAAAGTATCATACAGTGCAGAGGAACAAAAATTGCCAATGAGCTAGTGAGAGACAATCACAGAGCATAGTGTCAAGGTAAACAGTGGGCTGGAGAACAGTGCATGTGAGCAGCTGTTGCAAGACTGGCATGTTAACAAGCACAGGACCTAGATTGCAATTAGCCATTTGGCATGGAGTTCCGCTACCAGGTACTCTTACGGGTGAATGTGATCTGTTCCACGTCTTCTTCTTCTGATGTGTGTGTTGTCTCCTCTGCCCTTGGTGGTGGTGGGTTTGAAGGGGCGACACCCACTTCAGTGTTTGAAGACGTGGAGTCAGGAATCCCGGTAGCTGCCAATTGTGGAACAATGTGGGGCATTACTGCAGCAAGGAGGAGCTGCTGGTTCTTGAGACTAGTAGCCACATCACTGTGGTAGGCAGCCAGGTCGGCCCTGAGGGGCTCAATATTACATTTGTGCATGCGTTTAGAAGTATGTTGTTGGAGGTGGTGTGTCAACTCTCTTACACCTGTGCTGATTTCCTTCACACTTTTGTCAAGTCATGCATGATTGTAGTTAGCCCTTGCATGGCTGCTGCCTGTTCTGCAGTTGACATCATGCATGAACGCACCCCCTCTAGGCTGGCTGCCATATTTTGCATACCCACCCGCACCTCCCTGGCCAGCTCCTGCTGTACTCCAACTACACTCCTCTCAAAGCTGGTGCCAGTGTCCTCAGAGTCCACATCTGGGTTGGAGCTGGCAGGTTGTACAATTGGGATGATGGGTGGGTCCTCTGTGATGGCTGCTACTTCTGTGCTCCTCCTTGTGACTGAAGGTGGGGTCAGGAGGGTTCCAAGGACATCATGGAGGGGCTGCTGACTGATGTTTGTCAGCTCGTCATTCATGTCATCAGGGAGGTCCAGGACAGGCATATCCCCTGGAGAGCCAGCGTCCTCTGAAATGTGATAGGGTACAATTAGTGTGTCTGTGTTGTGGCATTTGTAATGTGACATGCCTGAGCTCCTATTAGTTTCACATTGTGATCTTGGTTCCTGTTCATTGTTCCTGTCATTAAGATTAGCAGTCTCCCAGTCCTATGCCCCACCTGCATGTCACATGTAGTGTGGGCAGTTTGATGAAATGTGTGCCTCTAGGTGTGGCCAAGTTGTAGGTTGCCACCTGTTGTCCTACTCAACCCTCTGTCTGCTTCCATTATGGTGTGGCCTTGAAATGGCTGTGGGTGTTCTGATGGCACTTCCACCACACTTCACAATCTGGAAGTGACCCAGTCTCTGATATTTCACATCCACCGATATGTTGCTGAGACCTAGCATGTACTGTGTATAGCATTGGCACGGCACAAAATAAGTGTCAGCATTGGTAGTGTGTACTGCTGATGTTGGGCAACGTGTGCTACATTGGATTGCACTGATGGTCCTAGCAGTGTTCCATTTGCTCTTCTGACTGTGCGGTGTGTTTCACTTGCTACACACATATTTCCTCCCACTCAATGCTGTTGTCTTGGAAGTGTGAGAGTTGAGATGTTGAAAGGTAAAATTGCAGCTATTGTGACGCAGGCATGGGGTGGACCCTGGAATGGGCAGCATTGGTGTGACATTACTGCTGTGTACTTCATCATGTCAGTGGCAATACCTGATGTTTCTTGCACCTATGGACATGTGTATTTGACAGGAGCTACACTTGGTTAGGAATGGAAGGGGATTGATCAGATAATCATCCTGATACCTCATTTTGAGTGTGTTTGTTCCATTGGCACCTAACTGTTTTTCAAAATTGACCTGCACACACAGCACAAGGGGCATGGGCAGTGCAGGGCGAGTCAGGGGCACAGCACACCACTACACCTACAACCTTAGCATGGGGGTACACTGTCATGCCAAGGCTGCTGGTGATACGGTAGCAAACCAGGAGGGTAGGGTGGAAGATACAAATAGGCTGCCATCACAGGACTGCATGTATTGTGAGGATGTGAACATGGGGACAGTGCCCAGGATCAGGCCATTGCCTCAAGCAGCAGTCACAGGCAAATGTTGTGAATGGTGGATGGTGCTCGAGGCGAAGGCCTGGTCCCGGGCATTGTCCCTGTGTTCACATCCTGACAATGCCAGCTGTCCTGTGACGGCAGCCCAGTTGTACGTTGTACCCTACCCTCCTGGTCTGCTACCGCATCTCCAGTAGCCTTGGCATGGCAGTGTACCCCATGCAAAGGTTGTTGGTGTTGTGCTGTGCCCCTGAATGTCCCTGCACAGCCCATGCACCAGTGCCGTGCCCCTTTGCCCTTTCCAGTGGCTGATTTCCATGGCTGACATGCATTGTGTAGTAGGTATGTACCTCCCCCTGCTTGCAATTACATTTAGACATTTTTGTCCCCCATGCAACTTACCCGGCATCTGTGTAGCTTCCTGGAAGTCTGCGCTGTACACTCCGCAATCCCTGTGACAATCTCTTCTGGGATGACGGCTGCAACCATCTTCTCCATGTCATCCAGGTCCTCCTGAGGGGCTGGGCTCCCACCTCTAGTCTGCAGTGCTGTGGCCCTGTTCCTGGCTATTTTCTCTTTGGTCCTGCGCTTGCAGTCATGCCAGTGTTTCTTCAGGTCAGTGACTGTTCTCCTGACCTCTGCCACACTGTTTACCTTGTCGGCAATTTGTTGCCAAATTGCCTCTATCCTCCCAATTGGCAATTTAGAGGTGACAAAGAGTTGATGCTGATGCTCCGTCACCTCCCTGACAAGTATCTCCTGCTCCTCTGCACTGAAGCGACACTTCCTTTTTTTCTTCTGACCCCCCTGAGTGTTGTTTGGGTCCTCGTGGCTTGGTCCTGCAAAGTTGGGGTCTCCCTGGGGTGTCTCCTGTGTTCTGGTATCCATTTTGGTGCTCCTTGGTCATTTTTGCCAAAATTGCGCCGCTTTTTGACGCTATTGCGTGAAAAAACGGCGCATATCCGGTTTACGACGTTTTTTCTGTCTTAAACCGGATTTGAGTCATTTTTCCCCACGTTAACGTTGTTTTGCGTTACGACGTGGCACAATGTTTAGAGCCAGAAAAAATTACTCTAACAGATCCTTAGCACCACAGTCCATCAAAGTATAAATTTGACGCACAAGTGGCGCAGAGAAATGACGTTAAGCTGCGCTAAAAGTTTTGATGCGAAACTGCGCTAGCGCAGATTTGCTTCAAAAAGTATAAATATGGGCCTCTATCTCTCTCTCCCTCTCACTTTCTTTCTCTCTCTCTCTGTCTCTCTTTCAATCAATTTCTCCTACTCAGACATCCACTCAGACACTTATGCACCCACTCACAGACCCACTCAGACGCTCACGCACCCACTCCCAGTCCCATTCAGACACTCATGCACTCACTAACAGTCTGAGTCAGACCCTTACACACCCACTCACAGACCCACTCAGACAGTTAAGCACCCACTCACACAGCCACTCAGACTGTCACACACCCTCTCACAGACCCACTGACACCCTCATGCACCCACTGGCAGACCTGCACCCATACTGACACACCCACTAAAACACTGATGTACACACTCTCTCACCCAGACACTCTGACAGACACTCTCACCTCCAGATAGAGCCTTTCCCACTTCTTCTGACACCCAAGCGGCTGTGGCTAACTTCCACCATGTGTTCCCAAAGAGCCATGCACAGCATGTGGCTGGGTGGTTAGGGGATTTGGTCACAGGGAGTGGCTGTAGGCCAGCCATTGTGGGAAATCCCGACTGCGCACAGGCAAAGGCCCTGCTCGTGCATGGTTGGGTACTTATATGGGGTTGGCCTCCGGGCCTGGCCACAGGCCAAGCACCATAGCCAACCGCTGCTGTGCATGGCCAAAGGCCGTGTGGGGCGGTGGTTAGATTAACATATGTAATAAAAATTACCATACATTAAAAAGAAAATATAGAAATTCACTAAATAAAAACAAATATTTACAGGGTCATTATAGTTAGATTCAAAATTTACTCGTACAACACCACAGAAATTCAATAGTTATAGTTAGAGTTCTTAGAAGTAATTATAACTTGTGCCCTAAGGTAACTATAACTTGGGCCTTTGCCACGCACAGCTAAGTACTCCACATATTATATCACTCATGACATCTTCTATGTCATCTTTCATATTCTCACTGCAACATTTGCAATAAAATTATTGATGAGTCAACTTGCTCCCTGCCATGCACAGTTCTTTCTCCAAAAATTTGACTGCTAATGGTTCATTTAAATTTTTTGTGATTTTATAGAAGTTGTCGTGAGTGCTGCAATATCTGGGAAATTAGCAGTGCGTGGTGAGAGTGCAAGTTATAGTTACCTTACTACGAGAGTTATAGTTACTTGAAATAACTCTAACAATAACTGCTGAATCTCTATGGTTTTGTACGAGTACATTCAGAACCTAACTATAATGTCCCTGTCACCTTTGATTTTTCAGCGAAAATATATATATATATATATATATATATCTATATATATATATATATATATATATATAGTTTTGGGGTTTTTTGCTGAAAAAACTAAGGTGACAGGGACGTTAGAGTTAGGAAACAGAATTAATAACACCCATAGAAATTCACTTAAAAAAACAAATGTTACAGGGACATTATAGTTAGGCTCCCATTTCAAATGTACCAAACCATAGAAATTCACCAGTTATAGTTAGAGTTTTCTCAAGTAGGTGTAACTCATGCCCTAAGGTCATGCATAGTTTTTTCGTCCAAAATGGTAATGCAAATATTACACTGATATTATCATTGATGTTATCAAAGATGTCATGAGTGCTGTAATTTGTTGGGTAATTAGCAGTGTATGGTGAGGGCACGAGTTACCATTCTTCATGAATTTGTGACAATCACAATTGAGTCAGGAATGTGGACAAAAGGACCACCATATTGGACTTCCTTCAAAAAGTGTATGAAAGGGTAAATACATACTAATCATTCAGATGTGGACTTTAACATTAAAATATGATAGGTATGTTTTTATTTGCTGGCTTCCACAGTATCAGACAGTGCAAAGTTGAAAAGGTTGCCATTTATGATTGCTATGTGTGAGAGTGCTGAGCCATTCTTATACTTAGTTTTCAATATTTCTCAGAGTATTGAATCTATCTAATAAGAGCAAAATAATGATTTCATCAACAAACTCAATCTTCAGGTATGTGGTTTATATTAAATGTTGAGAAAAAATATAAAATGCATATGCGTATGTGACATTCTTAAAAAAAAGTATTAAATATATAGTAAAGTACTGGAACTACCTGAGATGATATATGAGTGGGTGGGTTAGTGCTTTTATATATTTATTAATTGCTGACTGATATGTAGTTTTTCTGAGGTGCAGAGTAGCTGTGTGAGAAGTTATTTCGCAATGTGTTGCCATTGAGCTGCATCTTCTAAATGTGCTGTTTTACTGCTCTAATTAATAAAAAAAACTTCAGACTAATGATTAAACATATAATTAAGAATGTATTAGAAGATGTGAAAGTTGTATATGTGTATCCATGATGTGCTGCTCACAAACAATGTTTATCTTAACATTTTGGGACTTGTAGTAAACTTATTCCATTGTAAAGGAGGACTACAATGCTCTGAATAAAAGAGAACAATATGTACTACAGTTGTATGTGAAGTATTAATTTGTGAAAGTTGACAGGTATATATTAGATACCCTTTGCGTGGGTGTTGGTGAATTATACGGGAGGTTTGGATATGCTTAGATGGTAAAATATGTTCGTTAAGGTAATACTGAGTCTGATGTGTAGTACAAGAGTGCTGGGCATGACTAAACTTTTTGGGCCTGATTCACAAGTGTAAACTTAAACCAAAAGTCTAAGTTTAGACCATAACTTGTAATAAAGTTAGATTTTTGGTCTAAGTTTAAACTTTTTGTGTTAGTTTAGACACAAAGGGGGTGATTCAGACCTTGGCGGACGGCGGAGGCCGTCCGCCAAGGTTCCGCCGCCGAATGACCGCACCGCGGTCAAAAGACCGCGGCGGCCATTCAGACATTTACGCTGGGCCGGCGGGCGCTCTCCAAAAGAGCGCCCGCCGGCCCAGCAGAAATGCCCCTGCAACGAGGACGCCGGCTCAGAATTGAGCCGGCGTAGTTGCAGGGGTGCGACGGGTGCAGTTGCACCCGTCGCGTATTTCAGTGTCTGCAAAGCAGACACTGAAATACTTTGCGGGGCCCTCTTACGGGGGCCCCTGCAGTGCCCATGCCATTGGCATGGGCACTGCAGGGGCCCCCAGGGGCCCCGCGGCACCCCCTACCGCCATCCTGTTCATGGCGGGTTTCCCGCCATGAACAGGATGGCGGTAGGGGGTGTCTGAATCCCCATGGCGGCGGAGCGCGCTCCGCCGCCATGGAGGATTCATTGGGGCAGCGGTAAACCGGCGGGAGACCGCCGGTTTACCCTTTCTGACCGCGGCTGAACCGCCGCGGTCAGAATGCCCTCGGGAGCACCGCCAGCCTGTTGGAGGTGTTCCCGTGGTCGGTGACCCTGGCGGTCACCGGCCGCCAGGGTCAGAATGACCCCCAAAGTGTAAAGTTAGACTTTTGGTCTAAGGTTAAACGTTTGGTCTAAACACAGCCCAAAAGTCTAAGCTTAGACCAAAAGTCTAACTTTATGTGTAGTAAAGTTAAACTTTTGGTCTAAGTTTGGACTTTTGGTCTAAACTTAGACTTTTGGTCTACGTTTTATTTTCTGAATCGGGCCTGCACTGTTTAAACATGGGTCAGGTCTCCAAGTGCAGACCCTGTCTATGGTCTCACACTGCCAGCTTCTCATGGCACGTACAAGCTATTTTTGAAGTAGGAAACCCATATTTTAGTAGATATTACTCATCTCTGAAATATGCTGTAGGTATGTCATAAAGTATGGTGCTTTGTGGTTAAATAATTAGATATCTGCTTATGAGATAAATGAGTTATTCACACACTTACAGATCTCTATGTGAAACACTACATAGAGTATGCCACCCAGAAAGTAAGAGACAAACATGTTCACAAAAAGGTAGAGTCTCTATTATAGGCAGTCAGACAGGTACAGGAAGACTTACACATTCAGGCACATACTCAGAGAGTGCTTATGTATGCAGTAGTATCAAAGACTGTTTGAGACATACATATGTTCTCCTCTGTTCCCCAACACAGGCACTAATATATTTCTTTAGCTACTTACATACATGTTTAGAGACCCTAGCGGTACTAAAACAGGCACTCACATACCGGAAGATGCATTAAAACATCTCATGGCACTGTATCAGGTGGACACCTAAATTCACTCAGATGTATAGGCAAGTACTGACACAATCTCGTCATGTATCCAAACAAATACTGCTTTGATCATGGGTGAGCAATACTAGTGCAGAGCCTGTGCGTGGTTTGTCACTGCCTTACTCAAGTAGGCCTGTCAAACTCCTTTGTCAAGTCTTAAACCCACGTTTTAGTACAAATAACTCACCTCTATGATATGCTGTAGGTATGCCATCAAGCATGGTGCAATGTGCTTAAGTGATTAAGAAATGTACTTTTCAGTTTTAGGAACTTACTCATGCACTTGTAGATCACTAAACCAAGCAATCATAGAATATGTCACTCAACAAGGAACTGACATTCATGTTTCCAAAGCTTGGATCCTGTGTCTCAGTCAGTGACAGAGCGATAGAGAGTCTTCCACATTCTCTCACATACTCAGAAAGTACTTAAATATGCAGCACTATCAAAGGAAATTGCAGACACACTTACATACCCCTGTATTCCCTAACATAGGCCCTGAGGTATATGTTCAGTAACTTACGTTCACATTTACAGAGCCATACAGCTACTAAGACAGGCACTCAAATACCAGCAGATGTACTAAAACATATCCTGCTACTACTACAGGTGGACACCTACATTCATATATAGGCAAGTACTGACACAATCTTGTCATGTATCAAAACAAACACTGCTTTGATCTTGGGTGAGGCCTACTAGTGCAGAGCCTGTGTGTGCTCTGTCACTGCCTAACTCAAGGTGGTCTGTACAACTCTTTTATCAAGTCTTAAACCCACTTTTTAGTATAAACAACTCACCTCTGTGATATGTTGTAAGTATGCCAACAAGCATAGTGCAATGTGATTAAGTGATTAAGAAATTTACTTTTCAGTGTTAGGAACTTAGTCATGCACTTGTAGACTACTAAGCTAAGCACTACATAGATTATAACACTCACCAAGGAACTGACATTCATGTTTTCAAAGCTTCAATTCTGTGTCTCAGCCAGTGACAGAGTGACAGAGAGATTTCTGCATTTTCTCATATACTCAGATAGTACCCATATATACAGCACTTTCAAAGGCAATTGTAGACACACTCACATACCCCTGTATTCCCTAACTCAGGAACTGAGGTATTTGTTCAGTCATTTATGTTTACTTTTACAGAGCCATGCAGGTACTAAAACAGACACTCACATACTGGCAGATGTAATAAAACATCTCATGGTACTACTACAGGTGGACAGCAACATTTACTCAGAGATATTGGCAAGTACTGACACAACCTTGTAATGCATCCAGACAAATAATGCTTTGATCAGTGTAGAGCCTGTGTGTGCTCAGTCACTGCCTAACTCAACTTGGCCTCTGAAAGTCCTTTGTCAATAGAATCAGACAGAAATATAATCTTCATAATAATTATAACAATGTTATTGATATTATAATAAAACAGCTGTTTACTTTGGTACTCGTGTAATTAAAATGTTTATTGTGAAAGTATACAATTAAAACAAAAAATTACCTTTTGGTTTGTTTTCAGATATCAATTTCTTCTTAACTATACAAATCTACAAAGCTGCTTAAAAGTCAGAGAAGAAAATACAGAGACAACAATACTATCTCCTCACAAAGGAGAAACAAAAGGGGCAAAACGCATAAAAAGTAGTAAAAAAAAGAAGAGCTGCTGGTAAGAGAACAAAGACATTTCTTTAAATAGTATGTGGTCAACTCGAAAGACAACAAAATGAAGTACATAAGAAACAAAGTTTGACATCAAATAGAAAGGAGTAAAAGTACATGATAATCAAAGTAAAGAATCCTACAATGAAACACAGAATATAACTACAAGAGAGCATCAGTTCAGGGAAATATTAATTTGAGTGTTCTGAAGCAGAGTAATCCAGAATCTAAATCTAATGACAAGTATGAAGAAGTATAAGAGAAGGAGGGAAGCTGTCAACAAAAGGATTGTGTTGAGGGTATAGTTCATAAGGGCTTTTCTCTGAAAAGGAAGCTATTTATTTTGATACCAAACAGGATGAAAACACTAAATAAAATAGTGTTGAGTATGAGGAGAAAAAGCCAAAAGAAAAGACTTATAAACAGAACTGACGTTTTCAAAGTTTTTATTGGTGAATAAAGACATACCTTTTAGTACTGAGCCTTTCCTGAAGAAAGTTACTTGCAAGAGAATAGACTAGTGCATGCAGTAGATGAATCTGGATGATGTTATGAGGTGAAAGATGGAAAATGAGCAATTGGAATCTGCTGGTGTAGTAGTACAAGAGATAGGTATTACTGTTGATAACTTTCATGAAGAGATTATAAAGTTAAAAAGAGTCTGTTCAGAGAAACCAGACTGTGTTTCTATATCTTGTTGATGCACCCACTACAAAAGTCAAACTTGTTATGTTATTGTTCCTTCAAAAACTGTCAAACAAAACAGAGATAAGTGGCGAAAATTTGCAGCTTATTTATTTGTAGAGGAACACTTTGATTTTTCAGTGCAACATGTATTTATTGTTGTAATAAATTAGAGGAAAATAAAATGTCAGCTAGAGCAGTGTACAATAAGCCAGAACTACTTTGTATTCCACAAGAACTTTAATATTTGAATGTTAATGAATCTATACTTATACAATGTATACATCTATTTAAAGCTATCATCTGTATGGAGCCAAAGACAGGAAAGTCACCTTCAACTGAGCTCCAGAAGGGTCTAAAAGGTAGAGTACTTACCATTAGAATTTAAGAATGTTGAAACTTTAGGTGTGAGAAGAGATTTGGAAGAAGGACGTGTAATTCTAGTCAATGGTATGCCTATGAAGAGTAAAAAGATATGGCAAGAGTTAGTTGATGTTACTAAAGTAAAAAAAAAAAAAAACATTATATCAGGCCAAAAAAACATTTACTATAGAATTGCAGATGTTCTTCAAGATATTGCACATATGGAGGATGACCTATTAACATCAAAAGATCAGATTAAAAAGGTGAATTGATGCAGTATCGAAGAAATTTACAAACACTATAGTATTCATCCTCTACATTCTAAAGAGAATAATGGAGATACTATTGATCTATTTCAAATGAAAGAAGCAAAAGGAGCTCCAAGTTGTATGAGAGAAAAGCTTAGAAGCTTGATGTTTTTCATATCTGTTTCCTACTAGTGTAGGCGGTAGGTATGATGATCGGCCAGTACCAATAACAACAGCTAAATACAAATCAATTAGATGTTATTCAGAGGACTCTAGATTTTGTCAGTGTATTCCTTATATACTCCTTATATATTCCTTATATATTTCACCTACTATATAAGAGCGACTTGTCTGGATTATTTTATGCAGTAAATCACATTGTCAAAACAGGGTTAAATCTGCAGAATCTGCAGCAAGAGGATTTGTTGACAAAGTACATGGAAAAGACGAAAACCTGGAATACAACTTGATTAATCTGTTGGCATGTCAAAGTGGTACAAACAAATATTGGTATTGTAGTCATGGTGAGTTGATATGTATGTTGAAAAATCGAAGATCACTTACCTGGTTTCGAACAGTTGTGCTGAGTAGATATGGGGTGACCTGCTACAATTCTTATGAGAAGCAAAATCCACCATAAAAGATATTAATCTCAAGACACTAGGAAAACTCTGTGTATTGGACCCTGCAGGAATTTGAACCACAGGTTTCAAGCAAATATGGCTTTCATCCGCAACAAAAATAATCCCCCTCTTGGCAAAGTGACTGATTTCTTTTGGCGGAAAGAGTACCAAGCTAGAAGTGCTCCACATATTCACATGCTGTTATAGGTAAAAGATGCCCCAACGTTTGGAACAGAAACTGATGAGTCTGTCTTGTCTTTCATTGAACAGTATGTTACATGCGCCATCCCAAAGGAAACGTCTGACAAGGGATTGAGACAACAAGTTCTACAATTTCAAAATCATAGGTCTGGTAAATACTGTCATCGAAACCACAGGTCAAAAGCAACATTTTACACCACATGTCTTTTTGGATTCCCACAATCTGTGATCTCAGAAGGAAGCATGAACAGTTTTTTGTCTGCAGTAAGACACATCCTAAAATCACCCAAAAATATATATAACCTCAGAAGAATAAGATTCAAAATATATTAATGACAAAAAACCTGTAATTCTGAAGATCTGAAATGCAAATATGGATACAAAATTTGTTGCAGATAACTCCTTCACTGTAGCTCGCTATGTGACTTCTTATATAACAAAGTCAGAGAAGACAGAGATGAATGAGATGTGGGAGGAGAATTGGCTATCATCTTTCATGAAGGAGTTAATACAACCTCTGGACACTACACTGTATATTTATAAAATGGAACTGTAAGGACAGAATACAATGATATCAACCTGAACTACAAGCCAAACTTGTTGTTTTTGGGACTCTGAAACCAACACTTGCCCGGGGCGGGACCACATCCCCCAGGCTCCTTTGTTCCACCTTACGATTATAAGTGCTATTTCATCCACTCAGCGTGGGACGCGCTTGTTGTTTTTGGGACTCTGAAACCGACACTTGCCTGGGAGGGAACACATCACCCAGGCTCCATTGTTCCACCTCGTGCTTATAAGCACTATTTCATCTACTCAGCGCAGGATGCACCCAGGCATGTGCCCGGGCGAAGACAGGGCCAAGGCGGGCCCGTCTTAACCCGTCATCGCCCGATAGCGGCCAGGTTGGGTGCACCCCTCTGATCTTTGTGAAGTAAGTCTTCCCCTTTCTTTTGAAAGTGAACACAGGTTTTATTTATTGTTTTAATTATATCATTTTGCCGCTAGAGATGGGAAAGCGTAAAGCTGTGGATGTGCCTGCCCACTCCATTGGGAAAAAAAATGTTTAAAAACGGTCAGATAAACAAACGAGTTTGTCTATTAAAGGGAATAATCCCTTAGAAGAGATTAATATTCTACTTGAAGAGGTGGAGGCTATTCTGAGCAATAACTCTAACTTACCATCTATAAAATGCGGTGCTTCTGCTAAAATAATTCCAGATATATTTAAGAGGAAGTTGCAGCCACACAACTCCTCTGTGGAGATTGGTTCAAATGTGGCACCCCAAGTTCTTAGACCCAACTCATCTAGTCCGATAACTTCCACTCTGCACAGTGACTTGGATGTTGCATCCTGTGACACAGACGGTTTTCCTGCAGGGAAAAAGGTCCCCCATTTACCCCTCAGCCCTGAGATCCTGGTGATTCCAAATATTCTGTGCTCTAATCAGTATGGGCCTCTGGCAGAGAATGGGAGGCCCCATGATTGTGCTACACATCTATAACCTGACATCTGCGTTGATGATATCACCGTGGTCAAAGTGCCTCCAAATATGGTAGATTGCCTCCGTTTTGTGGGGATTCTGATTTGGCCTCTATTCATCAGAAACTGGATGAAGTCAAGAGCTTGGTGCAGCTGTTAATGAACCAATTGATGGGGATTTGGCACAGAAGTGTGTGTGTAATTGCTTGAGGTGCGGGGTTTGGCCTGCTCTTGGGGGTTTGCCCACTGTTACTAATATGCCTGAAGCTAGACCTCGAGTTGGCAATCATCCTCGAGGTCTTCTACAATGTCTCTTCCAGAGAGCTCCCCTGTACCCCTTGTTGAGGGATCTTTGATTGCACCTGTGACTGTAAGGTGGGAGTGTAACACTGTTATAAACGACAGGAGTATTATTGGGTCAGAGAATATATTAAGGGTCCCTGGGGGGCTGTTGGCACTCAGGTGCATGCTGGGGTAGCTACTCACACACGGCATTATTCCCTGTTATAAGATGATGCTGTGCACCAGGCTGACATGAGTCAGTCAGTCCTCGAGGAATCGGGCCGAGGCCTGCAGAGCAAGGAAGGCACCATCTATATGGTTGAGGTGTCTAAATTGCCCCCTGGTTCTCAGGAATCCCTTGAGGCTGCTGGTGGACAAACTAATTAATTTCAAATTACGTACTTGCTATCTTATGAATTCCCGAGGGGATGGTATTAGGCTTAAACCTTTTCCCCCTACTGGTACCCCATGTACACCATATGGCGATCTAGCTGGAGGGAAGTCTGATTCAATCCATGAGGGTGCCCTGATTCCGGTACTATACTTCTCTCAGACATTACCTAAGTCTCATTGACTGCATATTGATTCCCATCAGATAATTTTAGCTCAGATCCCTGATGCTAAATTAAGAGTGTCAGATGAAACTAAAACCTATAGTGAAGTTCAGTGCCCCAGGCATAGAGTACTTACAACTAGTTCTGAACTCTCCATTATGTCATGGAATTTGGCTGGGTTAGGCAGGAAGTTGGGGGATTCCAGGTGGGTCAATTATATAAACAAACAGGACATATGTTTATTCCAAGAAACATGGGAGGAGGGCACAGTTTTCCTGGATGGGTTTTTATCATACTACGCCACAGCCCAGCCTGCACAGAGGGGCACTGGACATGCCAAAGGGGGCCTATTGACACTGATAACCAAGAAATTACAGTGCAACCATTTTGCACTAGAAATAGATTCCCCTGACTTATTGGGTGTCTAGCTTATATTTGATAGAGATTTTAAGATGACTATAATTAATGTATATGCCAGGTCTGTTCCACGGGGCTTAGAGTCACAGATTTTAGCTCAACTGTCCGAATATAAGGATACCTTGCATTTTTCGACCAAATTAGTGGTTGCAGGGGATATGAATTGTACATTAGAACACTCTTGTTTAAGTAGTGATCTAACGATTGAAGAGGATGAACTTTGGTGTATCCCTGAATTGATGAATGGGTGATTATGTACTCGCTCTCGTGCTGCCTTACAGCTGTCAACCTTGTGTCTTAAAGACGGACTCAGTACCTGTAATGGCTGTACCCGCTCTGACTTGTGCACTGCATTCACCTTTAAGCGAGGTCAGTACTCAAGTGTTATTAATTACTTTCTAGTGGATGTCAGACTATGGCCATGTTTAAACTACATGAAGGTAGACTTTCGTCACAAGAGCGATCATAATCCCCTGCTTCTCATTCTACATAATAGTGTATTTAGGAGACTGCAGAACATTCATCTTATTGAGGTCCCGGAGCCTCTTTTGGATAGTATTCATATTTGCGTCAGCTGGCCTAAAGTAATGTCCAACCCTTACTTGATTAAGGGTATTTACCAACTGTTTGCTAATGCTATGGCTGATTACGAGGAGTTCAAAATCCGCAGTATTCCAATTCTAAGCATCCACAAAGAAATGATGAGGGAATTGTAAAATATTTTTTATAAGAAGACTACCACTAAGCGCCTTGAAGATATCCATAAAACTACGAAGTGGTTTAATAAGGACTGCTCCGAGGCCAAATTAGAATTAAAACCAGCTATTATGTCCCGTTCACAGGGGGCGATAAAAGCAGGCAGATTTATCTATAATAAGACCATAACACAGGCAAAAGAAAACTGGGAAGATAAAACCTGGCAGAACCTCCTTGATGCAATTAAGTATAATGATAATGCAACATTTTTGAAGTTATTGTGTTATAGACAAAGAGGAGGCAAGAGTGCAATCCTTACTCATATGTAACCTGCGAGCTGGGTGGATCACTTTTCTAAACTATATGCACCACCTAGCAACCTCTTAATCAACAAACCCTCCCACCAGCAGATGATTAAAACATGTAATCTCCCTGGCGGTCAAGGGAAGGACATTTCTAATCTTGTCGAACCAATTGTTTTTTACGATGGGGGAAACTATTGCCACAATCAATTCTCTAAAATCTGCTAAAGCACCAGGTCCAGATAAGATACCGGGGATCTTTATAAATCTGAACCAGTAATATGGACCTGGTACATAAACACGATCTCAAGCACTATAGCAACACCTAGTTCCTGGAATGGGGCTGAAATAATTCCTATCGATAAGAAGGGTGACATAAGTTCCCCTTCTAATTATAGACCTATTAGTCTCATTGACAACTTCCAGAAAATCTTTGCCAAGCAGCTTTTGGACAAGCCATCTGATCAGGCTCAAGATAATCAGGTGCTTTCTCCACTCCAGGTGGGCTTCCGCACGAAAATTAGTATGTTGGACCAGGTTTTCAGGTTGATGCTTTTATACTGGAAATATGTAGTCCTTGCTGAGCAAAATTTATATGATAGTTTTGTGGACCTTCGGAACGCTTTTGATGCGGTCCCTTGGGATGTATAGAATGGGCACTCCTGCCAATATAATTACTTACTACAACGGTTACATGAGAACACATATGCTCAGGTGAGATGGGGTAATCAGGGAGAAATAACAGATCATATTCCTAATATACGAGGGGTACACCAAGGATGTGTCCTGGCACAACCTTTATTTACTCTATTTATAAATGAGGTGGTACAAGCTGTGTCTCTCTGTCAAAATGATGCCCCGTCTCTGAATGGACAGAAAAATTCCTATTCTACTTTTTGCAGATGACTCACACCTCATTTCTAAGACCCCTATGGGTCTTCAGATTCTTATTAACAGGTTTAAATCCTTTTGTGTAGATCATGGATTGGAACTAAGGGCCAGATGTATCAAGATTCCAGTTAGCGATCCTCAATTAGTGATTTTTAAGAAATTGCTATTTAAGAAATGCAAACAGCGATGTATCAAAATTGTAAATTGCTAATAGCGATTTCTTAAAATTCATAAATGCAATTTGCAAGATGCAAATACCGAATCGCAAAAAAAATTGCGATTCGGTAATTGAAAATTGCACATAGCGAAAACGGCAAACTGGAACAGCCTGATGACATCACAACCAGGAAGTGAGTCATCCCATGCTGTTTCGAGGAGCCACATCCACAGGAGCAGGGAGAGAAACACAGCCCAGCACCAGGGAGCCAGCATTGTGCCCAAGCCAGGACCAAACAGCAACATGGCCAATGCTGGAAATGGGAAGGTGAAGGGAGACAGGAAGAGGAAGCTCAAATTCAGTGAGCAAGAATTGAAGGTGCTCATTGAGGAGGTTGTCATGAACCATGACAGACTATTTGGCAAGAACTCATTCCAAGTACCTGAGAGTGAGAAGCGGAAACTCTGGTCTGACATACAGACAAAAATATGCGCAGTGGGTGTTGCGCAGTGCTCTGTGGAGGAGATACGCAAGCGATGGTATGACTTGTGTTCCCGTGCCAAAGAGAGGGTGGCCAGCAGGCTAAAGGAGCCAAGGAGCACCAGAGGCGGACCATCCACCCAGACACCGTCCACCCCCATGGAAGACCTGGTGGAGTCCACATTGCTTCCAGAAGCTGTCAGTGGCGTTACTGACATTGACACCTCAGGGACACCCAGCACCAGCAAAGGTAAGGCCAGTAATTATGTGTATCCACTTATGTGCATGTACAAATGGCCCTTAGGAAATAGCTATTAGCTTGATGCACAGTGAAAAGTAGTCCATGTAACATCTTACATACAACACAATTATGCCTTATGGGAGTCGTAGTACACAAACCTAAGGTGAATACACTACATAAATAGCAAGATAGTGGTCAGCCGCATAGAGAAACACCACAAACGACTTATAGTGACATGATTTAATTGTACATTTAAAGGAACAATGCAAAAGTCTGTGACAAAATACAAAAACTGACATGCTGCACATTGTCCTGCAGATGCCCCAGTCCCTGCTGCTGCAGGATCTGAAAAAGTGGGGGAACCAGAAACACAGCCACTGTCTGACTCAAATACCAGTGAGTCCTACAGTATTGCGCCTACTAGACACAGGGCAAGGGTGTTACCCCACCCAGAGTATAACCTGGACTCAGATGAGATGCCACAAGATGAACCCACACCACCACCAGAGACTAGTCCAACAGGAAGACAGCAGTCCCTGCCCCAGTGCCAGCAACAGTCAACTCCCCTCAGGAGGTGCCACAATGCAGGCAGACAGTTCACAGATGAAGGAGAGGGCCCATCAATCTTTGGCGGCCTTGAACCTTCCATGCTGAAGGTGCAGCACCTGCAATGCAAACACATGAGGTCACTGCACAGACAGTTTGGGGCATATTTATACTCCGTTTGCGCCGAATGTGCGTCGTTTTTTTCTACGCAAATTCGGCGCAAAACTAACGCCATATTTATACTTTGGCGTTAGACGTGTCTAGCGCCAAAGTATGGGCAAATAGCGTCATTTTTTTGCGTGAACGCCTTCCTTGCGTTAATGAGATGCAAGGAAGGTGTTCCCGTCTAAAAAAATGACGGCGACGCAAATGCGTCGTATTTATACTCCCGGGCAAAAATCACGCCCGGGAGTGGTCGGGTCAAAAAACCCCGCATTTGCGCCACTTTTTAACGCCTGGGTCAGGGTAGGCGTTAAGGGGCCTGTGGGCTCAAAATGAGCCCACAGGTGCCCTCCCATGCCCCCAGGGACCCCCCCTGCCACCCTTGCCCACCCCAGGAGGACACCCAAGGCTGGAGGGACCCACCCCAGGGACATTCAGGTAAGTTCAGGTAAGTATATATTTATTTTTTTTATATATTTTTTTTGGCATAGGGGGGCCTGATTTGTGCCCCCCTACATGCCTCAATGCCCAATGACCATGCCCAGGGGACATAAGTCCCCTGGGCATGGCCATTGGGCAAGGGGGCATGACTCCTGTCTTTACTAAGACAGGAGTCATGTAAATGGCGTCTGGGCGTCGTTTCAAATGGCGCAAATCGGGTTAAGATGATTTTTTAGCGTCAACCTGACTTGCGCCATTTTAAGATGCCCTAAAGCCATTTTTCCCAACGCCGGCGCTGCCTGGTGTACGTGGTTTTTTTCCACGCACACCAGGCAGCGCTGGTCTGCTTGCGCCGGCTAACGCCATTCAATAAATACGGCGCCCGCATGGCGCTTCAGAATGGCATTAGCCGGCGCAAAATTTTTTGCCGCTAAACTGCGTTAGCGCAGTTTAGCGTCAAAAAGTATAAATACGGGCCTTTGTGTCTCACAATTACTATATGGGATTTCTACACATGCAGTTGGAGACTCTGATTGAGGGACAGCAAACAGAAGCTGAAAACACCAAGGAGTTGACTCACGTTTGGGGAACTCTGCACTGAGATACGGCAGGAGCGCGTCAGCCAGCGCAGGCACCATCACTAATTCTTGAGAAGGTTTGATAGCTTCTGTAGATCCGTCAATCAGCTTGCAAGTTCAACAGTCTTGATATCACGGAGTGCCGTGGCCACACAGGTGGAGATGGCACATTGCAGTCGGGATGTTGCACAAGGATTGGTGCAAATAACCAATGTACTGGATGCAATGCAAACAGCACGCAGTGCCACAACCAGAGAACAGGGTGTTGGGGATAGTGAGGAGTCCTCTAACCTCAGCAGTCTGACAGTCCCTGTGATTAATCCGAGGCATTGCAGTGCCAGACACAGTGCTGCATGTGAACCTGCTACAAGAGGTGCCAGCGAGGGCACTGAGCACTCAAGTGGAGTGCGTGGATGAAAGAAGTGATGTTGAGGGCTATAGGGGACAAACTAAACATGTAGCATTACTGTTATACTATGATGCTAATAGTGTGACACTGTTAATCATTCATGGCTGCCTATTGTGCATAGCTATGTCCTATTGACACACTTGTTACCTTAAGTCAAGGTAATAAAGATGCTAACTACAGAAATACATATTATTGAAGTGGAGTTGTCATTAATTACATCAAAAATGGTCGTGCGTGATGTCAGCACGTCTTTGCCTACCCTCTGCTGCACTGCTCCTGTCTGCTGGTTGAAGGGGTGTTAAGGGATCATCATCCTCATTTGAATCCGGCTCAGTGAGTTCCACTGGTATGCCCCTGGTGGTTGTTATGTTGTGCAAGATAGCACATGTGGCCACAGTTTTGCATGTCGTCTCTGGGCTGTACTGTAGTGCGCCTCCACTCTTATGGATGCACCTGAAGCGGCTCTTCATCAGCCCAAAAGTGCGCTCCACCACATTGCAGGTTGCCCTATGTGCAGCATTGTACCTCCACTCTGCTAGAGTTTCAGGGCTCAGGTAGGGCGTCAGCATATAGGTGAGCACAGCGTAGGCACTGTCTCCTGAATGCAAGGAGAGTAAAATGAGTACTTGTGATATCTGACGTCACACTTACATCAATGCAACATCGTAAAACTATCAAATTACCTATTTGATATCCCACACCATACTCCCCAGCTAGCAGTCTTGTGTGAAGCTCGCTGTGGCGAAAGACGTACGAGTCATGTGTGCTACCTGGGTATCTGGTCACAAGATCGGTAATGATATGGGAGGCATTGCATATCACCTGTATGTTCATAGAATGATTGTTTTTATGGTTGCAATACAGATACTTGCTTGCCGATGGTGGACAGATTGCTACATGTGTCCCATCGATTGCATGGGACACATGGATATGTGGGAACTGTGTTATCTGGTAGAAATTAATTTTATTTTGTTATAATGCCTGTGGGGTTGTTGGTGAATCTTATGTACAGTTGTAATCTGCTCAGCATGGCATTGAGGAATGCATTGAAAAATCTAGAGAGGGCACTCTGTGATACACCTCCAGCTGCTGCTATGACCTCTTGATAGCTCTCTTAGGCTAGTTGGTGCAGGGAGCATGTTACCTGCACATGGGTGGGTATGCTATTGGTCCTGTGTGTTGTGCACTGCAGCATGGGTTGTAGCTCAGCTATGAGGTCAAGTATCATGGCTGAGCTTAACCTGTACTTCTCATAAATGTCCTCCTTAGTCTGGTCAAAAAAGGTTATGCGCACTCTGAAAATGCGCTCCTGTCTCCTCCTCCCTCTCCTCAAACCTGCCAAGATCGTCATTCTCCTCGCCATGATGTAGAGTGCAACCATTGTGGAAGAGCAGCTGAGGCATTCTGGGCCACTTTATATAGGTTGCTCCTGGTTACCACCTGGTTTCAATTCGTGGTAAATTGCATGTGCAAACGGCCATTCTGCAAAAAATCGCAATTTGTGATTTTTTGATGCATCGCATTGCGATTCGTTTTTTTCGTGTCGCAATCAGTGTATCGCAAACAACGTCCCAATTTAGCGGATCGCTATTTGCGATTCGCTAATAGTTGTTACATTTTGCGTTTCGCACTTAGCGATTTGGAAATTCATATCACTATTTGCGTACGCTGTTTGTGACACGCGAAATCATGTCACATTCGCGAAAAAACGCTATTTTTGCGATTCCGTATTTTCACACTGCGAATGCCTTTCATACATCGCAAACAGCATTTATGTAGTAGCAAACGGCCGATTTTTGCGATTTGCACTGTTTGCGAATGCAAAAAGCTTTGATACATCTGGTCCCAAATGTTAGCAAAACCAAACTAATGGTGTTTAGTTCAGGACCAGTAAGAAGATTTACTATCATTTTAGATGGGGCCCCCCTCAGTAAAGTCAGTTCAATAGATTATTTGGGAGTGATGAGAACCTTCATTAGGAAAATCAGATTAGCAAAAGTGTGACACTTCTTCTACATAGGTCAGGTGTTATCCTGCGCTTCTATAAAATTATTGCCACAAAAGCATTCTCTCCAGCTATTAAGATCTATCTGGCAAAAGCACAGTGTGCTGCTGCCTATGGTGCTGAGGTGTGGGGATTTTGTAATACTAATAAATTGTCTGTGGGTGAAAATTGCTTTGCTAGAGCAATACTTGCGTGCCCGCGTAGCACTCCCCTGATTCTGTTTTTTTTGGACCTTGGGTTTCACCGCATTTCGGATCTGATAGCTCTGAGACCCCAACTCTTCCGGGTAAGGATCTGGACTACTCCAGAGCTTGCCATCTACAGGGACTCCCTTCTTGATATCCTAAAGAGACCTAATGCAGTCTCTATTCCATGGCTTAGGCATGTGTCAAAATGGTTCTGCACTTTGGGATTTGAGAGTTATTGGGAGAACCCACAGAATTTAGGAAAGGCCCAGAAACAATCTTTGAAATCCGCCTACTGGTCTCATGTAAGAAATAATCACCTCCTTTGTACATCATATGGTCGATTGACCAATCAATTTCTTGAATTTAAGTGGTATCCCCAGTTTGAATTTTATTTAGATTTTATTCCTGATTTATTGGGCAAAAATTTGTACGCCCGTTTTCGTTTTGGATGCCTACAATTATTGTCCTTAACTGGCAGTTGGAGATTATCATCAACATCTGATTTATGTCCTGATTGTAATGATACTTTTGAATCTGTTGAACATTTTATGTTTTTTGTCCAATGTATGCCGGTCCCGACGTAAGTGGATTTGTTCAGTTTGTCGGAAATTGGGCATAAGACAATGTGGTATTGCCTTAAGGATCTTGAAGAGTGATACTTCGACTCCTATAATTTATGCAGTTAGCAAGTTCCTTGTGGCTGCTTGGTATATACGCACTTGTCTTTTAAATATTTAGAAATCTGTAAATATGTGTATTATAGGATAAGAAATTAATGGTCTTAACTTATTGTAAATGTACACCCATTATTTTAACTTTTTCTCTTAAGGTTTTTTTAAAACTTTGGATCAATGTGCTTTTGTATTGCTTTGATGGTTATTTATGACCGAATAAAGCTTGTGTGATGTCGACCACAAACCAAAACGTCCCTTCAAGCTACCAACTCATACCTTCTCTTTCTTCAACCAAAGTTCTAAGGAAACATTATAGGTAAAAAAGTGGTGTGCAGTGTTTCCTCCATGTGGTTAATGGGTTTTATAGATATTATATGACCTATTAAGGTTAATGTCTTTTAAAAAGATCCTCAAATGTCAAGAGCCCTATTAATGTTCCAGAAAGGAGTTAATGTATCAAGTCAATACATCGCTCTCTCATTAAAGTCTGAAACCGGAAGAAAATACTCCAATTACATCAGCCCAAAACTGAAATAATTAAATTCCTTCAAAACAAAAAAAAACACCTCTTTTATTTCTCCAACCAAACCTTTAAATCCTAACTGAGGGGAAAAAGCTACTGTGTGGGATTTTCAATAAATGGATTATCAACAGTTTAGACATCATTTGGCATCCCAAGGATGATGTTTATCTGAAATATCTCTACAATTGGAAAGAGCCTCACATTTATTTCTGAGAGTGTACCAGATATAATTATTAAAGAAAAAAAAAACTTCTTGTTTATATTACTGTAGTAACTAAAGAGAAAGCCACTAATTAATGAACTGTAGTGGGTGCAAAGCATAATATCACTTATTTGTAGTGATCTGCTGTGCATGTTTTTTTTTTAACAATCCATCAATTGTTTTTTCCCTACTGTTCGAAGATGATGCTTTAAACAGACCATTGTTTTTGATGAAGAGGTTTAAAAGCTGAGAACAGTAAAAAATGTAAATGATATTTTTGCTACATTGTAATTGTCTTGCAGTATAACTCGTCTGTGTTGTTATGTTTGTACATCTTTCGTGATTAAGTACTAATGTATCTTTATCTTCTTTTTATTTTTCAGTAGTGGCTGGAGATCAACATTGTTAGGTGTCTCAAAAGACTTCTTCAACCACAAAAAAAATAGTTAGAGATATCTATTGACAGTGTTTTTAATCATTAGGTGGTCTTACCATAGTTTACTATTAATCTCCTATGCTTATTTTGAACTTATATTTTGAGAGTAACACACACTTTTTAAGGTAGTCACACAATAACTTATTCAATCATTCAGGTACTTATTTATGCAGTCAGTCACACAAATAATCAGTTATCTCTGCAACCTCTCATAGAAGCAGTCACTCTCGGATACAGACACTCATATACATGCTATTTAACTCATAGACTAGATCACAATACTACTCATTTACGGAATGAACCACTGACAAACCTATTAGCTCACCTATAAATCACCAACAAACTCTCTCAGTCACTGATACAGGCCCTCACTCATATAGTCACTCACATATACACTCACTCTAACACTCAATCACTCACCCATACACCCAATGACACACCCAGTAATTCACCAAGTACAGCAAATTACGCAGACGATTAATGGCTATAGGAAAGTCCTCCTTTTTGCCTGACCACCCCCAAACATTTTGGACACATACTGGTGGTTACTTACTTCTGGGTGTGCCCTATGTACTGTTTACCAGTAGAGTGGATATATGTGCCCAGTGTCATTTTGAAAACAGGTGTTCCTTGCTGGCTGCTTTTAAATGAAAGTTAACCTCAAATTCTACTTTGGAATTCAAAGTAGTTTAAAAGTCTTAAACAGCCTTATTTCTACAGTTCGGTGACCCCTATGGTGTGTCCTAAGTGCCCCTAGGGCTGGGTGCTATGTAAACATAAGCAGGAACTTCATAAAATATGTTTATAAGCCCTGGTGATGAACAAATAGCCAAATTAGTTGTCCCTCGCTGTTATGAATGGGCTCCATAGGCTAACATGGGGAGACTTTATTTTTAATTAATAAAGTCTCTAAAGGAGCTAAGCATTTGAAGTCTGGTATCAAACTGATTGATATAATAAATCCAACATCTTGCCATTGTTGAATTTAATATGACGCTCTCAGGGAAACAGTTTTAGAACTCTACCTGAAAGTTGCCAACTTCAGCCCTGTAGTGTCCTTCTCTGATTGGCCAACCTTTGGCACCCTGGACAGGGTGCCTTGATGAGTTAAGAATTGGCCTGGGCTGAGGACAAAGAAAGTACCTGGGTGAGGAGATCTACCTCAACAGATGGTGAAACAGGACAGGGGATAGCAGCAACACTAGACTCCAAAGGAGGGAAGAACATTTGCTCTGTACCTCCTCCATTTCCTGCAAAACCAGACAACCAGGCACCCCCAAAATTAGGAGAGGGCAGGAAAGAGATATGCTAAGGAGGTTTAGCTATACCAGTGGGAGGGCTCAGCAAGATCTAACCTCTGAGATTGAATTTATTCCATTTAGGATTTTTGGAGAATGGTGCTCCCTGGGAATTATTTTTGTCACAATTCCCAGGAAGTGGACATCTAAGAGGGTGATGGCCTGCCTGTGATTGGACAGTTGCTCCTCTCCCCCACTTAGCACTTGAGGCGCAAGGTTAAATATGGCAGATATGCATCCACACTTCAGATCCCTACAAATAGCAAAGACAATAACAAAAGGGACTGCCCTGCTGGACCCCTGACCTGCCATTGGACACTGCACTTTGAAGGACTGTACCAGTTGCACACTTGGGCTTCACAATAAAAATGACTTTGCTTGTCTTCAACTGGTTCAAGAAGAGACTCCCTGTTTGCTACAGGTAGAAAAGAGCTGAACAGAGTCCCCTGCATCAAAACCTGAAGAAATGGACCAGCTGACCACTGTCATCATTTTTGGATCTGAGCCAGGTTCATTCTGGGAGTTGGAGTCCTAACCCTTCTGGATCTTGGGGTGAGTTGTGGACTCCTAAAGGACCGTCACAGACCTTCTGGATGAAGACCAAGATGTTTGGAGAGGATTGGAGAACATTTGGAAAAGAAAGCTCCTTAAAGGGACTGACCTGATGTCAAGAGTTAAGCTGGGTTACGTCAACCGTGATCCGGCCTGACTTGCAGCCTCATCCCGCCGAAAAGCTCCGGAGCCCCAGACTTCCAGGATTTTACTGGAGGCTCCTGGAAAGGCAATCCGACAATGACAAATCAAAATCGCCTTGCTGTGGAGGGTCATCTGACATCAGAGAGAAAAAAGCTCCAAAAGCTCAAAAAAAGTGAGAAAGTCTTGACATAAAAAGTTGACTAAGACTCTTGCGCAAAGTATAAGAGGAGGGCTCCAGAGGGGTCAGCATTTATTTTGACTTTCCCGACAAAGAATTTCATCAAGAAAAAGAGACTAAGGGGCATATTTATAAGCCCCTAGTGCCACCTTGCGCCTCATTAGCATAATTGTTTTTTACTCTAATGTGGCCCAATAAGGCCAATATCCTTGCACCATATATACAAAGTGTTGCAATGCATGCATTGCACCATTTCATGCATTGCACCACTTTGTCACCCTTTGCGCTACGTTGTGCCTGCGCCAGGCATAATGTATTCAAAGGGGGCATGAAAAAATGGCGCAAGGACATCTAACAGATTGCCTTGTGCATTTTTTACAGCAATTTTAAAGCCTACTCAGAACAGGCATTAAGAGGGGGCTTCCATTATTTATAATGGGCCCCTATGTGCTCTGCCGGAGTTGTGCCAATATTTGGTGCTACTCCTGCAGATTACATTAATAGCATCAATAAAAATGATGGTATTGCCCCTACCCTGTACCATGGTGCGCCGTATCCTAGATACAGCGCACACATGGTGGTGATAGGGGGGGCGCTTAGGGGCGCAAGGAAAGTGGTGCTGCACTGACTGCAGCGCCACTTTCCTTAAATATACCCCTAAGTCCAAATGTAGAATCTTCACCAAGGCCTCATGTGCAGCATATCCGACGAGGGCTCTAGGGAGGTCGGCTTCAATTCTGACTTGGTACCGGACAAAAAGTTCCGATACGAAAAAGTGACTAAGGCCCTCATTATGACCTTGGCGGTATACTGCCGCGCTGACTGCAACCAGCATACTGCAGAGGACACATACATACAAACAAAACACACAGAAATACAAAACCGACAGAAAACAGCCACAACCACAAATCTGCCAGACCCACTGAATGTGATAAGCTGTTGATACTACCACCCATACTGTTACTCCACCAATACTGCACCCTCCAAATACTGACCCACAGCAGACATTCAATGGCAGAAAACCATTGGCAGTGAACACCGCTGAACGGAAATGGCCGTCCAAATACAAAACAAGACAACATTGTCCAGAACAAAAAACCCACACCTGACACAAATACACACACCACACATACCCACTGACAGCACTATAAAACACACACCCACATCACCCACAGTCCTTTGCTAACATGAGAAGACAACTACACTTTGCAATGCTTATCCAAAAGATAACTGCACACACATATTATAACTACAAAAATTAATCCGACACGCACCACACACCCCAAAACCTCACACATCACCCTTTGCACAATGTACACACACCACACAACACCCATATCCCTACAAAGACCCCCCAGTTTTACAGATGAGAAGTTGCGGGTTATGGTTGAGGAAATAGTCATTGTAGAGCCACAGCTGTTTGTAGCACATGTCCAGCAGATATCCATTGCCAGAAATATGGTACATCGGAGGATCATGGGCAGGGTGAAACTGTGGGACTACATCCACACACAAAGGACAACATAAGGAAGAGGTGCAAAGACCTACGGGGGAAGGTGCGTTCCATTGCAACAAGGCAACAGCTTGCCATCCAGAGGCCTGGCAGTGGCCCCCGCCTGTTCCCCCACAGCTGACAGGATGGGAGGAGCACGTCTTGGCAAGCCTGCATCCTGAGAGACTCACTGGAGTAGATGGAGTACTGGACACTGGTGAGTCAAATTTTACTACTTATCACACCCCATGCCTGCATACCCTCTCGACCCCTCACCCTGACTCCCATCAACAAACCTAAATCCCAAGCCCTGCATGCCATATCCACTGCATGCACATCCCTCCCAGCTCTTCATGCACACCCACCACCAATGCATGCACAGCATGAAGAACTAACAATCCCTCAATCTCTCACCATGCACAACCAAGGTTGGGAGGACAACAGCAATCACATAGGGAAAGCTAGTAATGCTAACTATGTCACTGACATGTACCATAACACATCACTTACATCCCCACAGGTGCACCAGCCAATGTCATCGGCAAGGAGGTGCCACGGCTACCCAGTCCCCCACCAGAAAATGTCCCCAGTGATGACAGCAGCTCAGGTGCTCTGGATCTGGATGAACTCCCTGGCCCATCTCGGACCACTGGTCAGTCAGCTACCCCATCCCACAGTCAGTCTACCACAGGACCTCCCCTCTGAATCTAACACGACAGCAGCCAACCAATGCCCCACACCTCTGACCGCAGGACATGTCAATCAGTAGTGTGCCCATACCACACTGGCACGCCAATGAGGGTCCTGGTATCAGTGGGAGAGGGCACACCTTTCGGGGGACACAAGCACAAGGGACCAGGGACTCTTGGAGAGGAGCTGTGCGCCAGGGGGAAGACAGGCCCTGGGAACGGACTGCCCAGGAGGCACTTACAAATGTCCTGGGGGCATATCAACAATCCCAGGATAGGATGGGTCAGGTCATTACCATCATGCAGGAGAACCAGCAGCTGCAGAGGGTACGCCAACAGGAGGTCATGAAGCAGTTGCAGGGCATAAATGCCACGTGGCCTCCATTGTAGGGGTGGTGGGTGACATGGCCAAAACCATGTGGGATGACAGAGCACAGCAGTGGGCCACTTCCACTAGCCACTCCATCCAGCAGCTCTCCACATCTGCCATCTGCTATAGCTAGTGGACAAGAGGCCCTGCCACAGGACCCACAGGCCACCAGTACCCCTCCACCTGCAGAAGATGAACCACCCCTGCAACCCAGACAGACACCAGAGACATTGCCAAGACCTAGACCACTGCCAGGAAATAAGCCCCTCCTGAATGTCACCCTTGTGTACCACTGTGTCACCTGGTCCACTTTGAATTGCCATTGCTCTCCTTCCTATGTCTACTTGGACACTAGACCTGTGCTACAAACAGACTGACCCACTACACTGGACTATTCCCAACCATCACCCCATTCCACTGTACTTTGCATAGTTTACCAAATTTTCAAATAAACACCATTGGACACAACTTGAGTAATAGTGCTTTATCTGAGGAAATGTACAATGTATTGTACTACATTGAACTGCATGATCCTGAGCAAATCACCAGTGATATATTGATCCATGCTACATATGTGTCTCAGCAGCCTGTACACGTCACAGCATTACACTGTTGAAACCACATCAACGACTGCAATGAGGGAAGGCATAGGTGTCAGTCAGGTGGAATGCAAAGTTAGTAACTGGCATTATGCTACAGCCACAAAGCACAAAACTTAAAGGTCTAATATATAGTTCAACAGTCTTACCTGAGTGTCAGTGAAAGTATTGCAGTATCATTTGTGTCCTCTTGTCCACATCCTCCTCCTCTTCCTCCTCCTCACTGTCCTCAGTGTCCACTGTTGCCACAGGAGCATTGTCACCCCTTCCTCCTGCATATAGGGCACATGGCTGCTGAGGGCCAAATTGTGCATGATACAGCACACAACAACAAACTTGTAGACCTTCTCAGGGGAGTAGCATGGGAATCTACCTGTCAGATGGAAGCACCTGATCCTGGCCTTCAGGAGACCAAAGGTCCTTTCAAAAATCCTCGTGGTACGCCCATGAGCATCATTGTACCTATCCTCAGCCCCTGTTCTAGGATTCCTTACAGGGGTCAAGAGCCAGAACAGGCTTGGGTAGGCAGAGTCACCTGGAATAAGTGAGGGACACACATTAGCCTTGTACAATGGCATGGGGTGTGACTCCTGAAGGCATACATTGACATACATTGGGTGGGGACTCACCTATAAGCCGATCCCTGTGCCGACCCAAGATACTTGGCAGTGATAAGGGAGATGTACTGGTCAGCAAGGCACACCATCTAGACATTGAGTGAGTGGAAGCTCTTCCCGTTCCTGTACACCTGTTCTGTGGCCCGGGGGGTGGGAGAGGTGACTAAGGAAATATGGGTCCCGTCAATGGACCCAATCACATGTGGTATCTATCCCATTGCATAGAAACCAGCCTTCACAGTGGACAATTCATCTACCTGGGGGAATGTGATGTACATGTGTTTGAGAAAGGCAGCCAAAACCTTCCAAGCACAATAGAGAGCATTGGCTGTGGCATTCCAGCAGCCAGGCCCATTGTCACCTTGAAAGAACCAGTTGCCAGGAAATGGAGCACTGATAGTACCTGTACAAGAGGGGTGATTACTGTGGTGCAACGTATAGCAGGTAGCAGATCAGGCTCAAATTGCGCACACAGCTCTGTGATTGTGGCCCTGTCCAGACGATAGGTGAGTATGATGTGCATGTCCTCCAGTGTAGCCAAGTCCACAAGGGGTCTGTACACGGGTGCTTGCCTCCTCCACCTATTCCTCTGCAGTGGTTGGTACCTAAGGGAGCCAAAAGTAAGAAGTGAGTGACAACAGGAACTATGGACACACTACATCAGCGTACACAGAGCATATTTTTATGTTGGACACTGGAATTGTCTAGGTATGTACTTTCAACAACAGTGATGCACTTTTAAATCAGTTCATGTGTACTAGCAGTAGAAAATGGCAACCGCTTGTCCTGTATGCAGGGACAGGTGGAAGTGTCCTCACTCTGCTGGCATTAGGCATCATGGCAGAAGGCGGTCTGCACCACCATGCAATTCTTTATTGGTTAACATTGGCCTCTGTGGAGTATAGAAACCAATGATGATTAAAGCCGGCGGTGACGGTGTTCACCCCGTGGCCGTGACTACCATTTTATTTCTACCACTTCACTTGATTCCTGACTTTCCACAGGACGACATCTCCACTGCGTGTGCTGCTGTGACCTGTGTCTGGAACCTTCCATGGCCCGTGCAACAGGGGAAAGGTTCCCAGCCTTCATGTTGGAGGAGTTCGAAAGGCTTGTGGATGGGGTCCTACTCCTGTATGGGCCTCCAGACCAACAGGTGAGTACACCGCTGCAACATGGCTGCACGGAGATGAGTGTGTGTGCTGGCAGTGTGTCAATTGGCAGGGTATGGCCGATGGCAGTGTTAATGCAGAGGTATGGGTCATGTGTGTGCCTGATGAGGGTCAAATGCAGTTTGTAGGCAATATGTGTGTGACAGGCTGGATTGTCTGGTTCATGGCGTTTCTCTGTTTGTGTTTTGTCTGCAGTTTAGCTCCCATCAGAAGAAGGGGTTGTGGCGGTGCCATTGCCAAGGACCTGCGGACCCTACGGAGCACCCACTATAGGAAACGGAGGGAGGCCCTGAGACGCTGGCCCCAGAAGACCATGGAGGCCCAGCTGGGGACAGCCTCTCAATGGGGTAGAGGTGCCTGTTGGAACCTGAGCCCCCTGATGGCCTGCATACTGGTGGTGGCCTACCCAGAGCTGGGTGGGCGCTTGAGGGCATCACAGCAGCCACAAGGGTGTGAATACAATATGTTTGACAACTATCTCTGTTGCCTGGCATGGGATTTGGGTGCAGGGTACTTGACAGTGGATGCCCCAATATGCCAGTTTAGACATTACTGCGTGGTGCAGCTTAGGTTAATTGGGTGAAATACATGTTTTTCATAGCTAGGTAGCTTGCTTCCCATGGCAGACAGGGCTTAGGTGGTCCCAGTTGGTATGCAGATGGCAGTATTTGGCTCCTACCAGCTGTGGCACTTAGCCAATGGTGTGCCAGTATGGTCCATACTGCCCATTCTCAGTCTCAGTGTGTGACAGTGATGTGTATGCCATCTCTGCTATTGGTGCTGTGATTGACTCAGTGCTCCCTTTCTTTCTCCCCCCCTCCTTTTGTCATCCTGTCTATGTGTGCATTAGCATCATCTGGTGAAGGAGCAGGGGCACCGCAAGTGAGGGAGCTGCAGCCCAAGGGACCCAGGAGGCAGAGTCCACCGATGTCGAGGGGACCAGTGGGACGGAGGGCGAGGGGAGCACCACGCTGACATCACTGACTCTGATTCCTCCTCCGATGGGAGCTCCCTGGTGGTGGCGGACCCCTTTGGGACCACCCCAGCTACAGGTTCAACCGCCATCTCTTCCAGCACCGCCCTCCCATTTTCCTCCCTCTGAGTTGCCTGTGTCCGATCACCTAGGAGGGTGGGCTTCTCCTTTGCCCCAGGCACTTCAGGCCCTGTCGCAGTCAGCCCAGCTGCCCTCAGTGAGGAGGTTATTGACCTCCTGAGATCAATCTCTGTAGGGCATCCAACCATGTGAAATGCCATCCAGGGGCTGGCATTCCAGATGCAGCAATGCAATGCCTTCGTGGAGGGCATTCACTGTGGTCTGGTGGCCCTACAGAGATCGTTTCAGGCCCTGACCTCTTCACTGATGGCCGCCAGTGTCCCTGTTCCTTCCATCCCTCTTCCATCTACCACTTCCCAATCCCAGTCTCCTCACCCCCAACCCATCCCACGCACACATTCTGACAAGCATGCACAGAAAACATCAGACAAGACTCGCACAGACAAACACAAGCAGCACACTTCAGTCCACAAGCACTCATCCAGCCAACAAACAGATGCACACACAACATCATCCACTGTCTCCCCCTACTCCTCCTTCCTCACAGTCATATCCGCATACACACCTGCATGCACTGCATCAACAGTCCCTAAACCTGCCACCTGCACAGCCTTGCCCACATCACCACAACAGCACACCCACAGACATGCACCCCACACACAACATGCGCAATTTACCACCACCACCACCTCATACAGCACACCAACCTCATTTGCAGACACCACCACAATATCCATGCACATGTCCTGTTTGACCTCCCCCACCCTGTTTGCCCCCTCCAAAGACACACAAACGCTCGCATTCAGACCCCCAACAGCCGTCCACCTCACACAAGGACACTGTCCATGCACCTGTACCCAAGTCTAACACACCTCCTCCTCCTACAACCACTCCTGTTACCTCCACTCCCATCCCTCCTGCCACATCCCACCCCATTCGCCCTAAGAAGCTTTTCCTTTCCCGCCTTGACCTATTCCCTCCCCCTCCACATGTCCTGCCCATAAGAGGAAGGTGCCACCCCCCAGCCCAGTATCTCCAGCACCCAATCTGACACTGTTCCACCCCCAAAGTCTTCAGCTGCCACTAAGGTGCACATGAGTGGGACGCTGGCCCCCCACCCAAAGGACATTCCTCCCCCAAAACGGAAGGCTAAAGTGCCACCCCTCACAAACAAAAAGCAAAAATCAAAGAGCAAGGAGCCACCTCCAAAACCAAAGGCTAAGGAGCCACCTTCAAAACCAAAGGCTAAGGCGCCACCTCCAAAACCAAAGACCAAGGAGCCACCTCCCAAAACAAAGGCCAAGGAGACACCTCCCATAACTAAGGCCAAGGAAACCCCTCCCAAAACTAAGGCCAAGGAGGCCCCTCCCAAAACTAAGCCCAAGGAGCCCCCTTCCGAACCAGAGGTAAGTGAGAATAAAACCCACACCCACTCCACCCCCTGAGATGCGTGCCCATTTCCAACATGATGCCCCTGAGCAGTGGAGTCCCGATGTTGTCAGGAGTCAAGTTGGGGCTTGGACTTTGCCCTGTAGGCATTGCAGACTTTGAACTGCCCATTGGGCCTGCGTGTAAATATGCAGCTCTGTATTTTTTGATTTGGGCCCTTCATCCAACAGGATTACAGTGGTTGGAACAGAGGTATGTGTCCTGGATTTCTTTGCTCCTGGGACCTGTTTAAGTCAATTTACTCTGCAGCTGGTTCTGGGTGTGTGTGTATGGTGTGTGTTGTGCATGTGTGTGTGTGTCACTCTCCCCTCCCTCCCTTCCTTGTGTGCTAGGCGGCTGCTTTCACCGTCTTCGTCGGCGTTGGTGCTCCAGGACAGCCATGGCGTGGTACAGCATTGGGAAGACGTGCAGTTCAGGTTGCATGGTGGCCGCGGACTCCTCTGTTTCCCTGAAGGTGAGTGTCTCCTTTTATATAGTGTGTTTCCGCCAGGCTTTTGTTGGCATTGCACCAGCCCCAGAAATCCCCACGTTGTGCTAT
This sequence comes from Pleurodeles waltl, assembly GCF_031143425.1. Classification (NCBI taxonomy): domain Eukaryota; kingdom Metazoa; phylum Chordata; class Amphibia; order Caudata; family Salamandridae; genus Pleurodeles; species Pleurodeles waltl. The sequence continues at coordinate 123,093,410 of NC_090439.1, forward strand.
GTCATAATATGGTAGGTGGATCCTTATCTTCTGCCTTTCTGTTGGTGGCTACCTCCATGTTCTGTGGTCATACCACACTGGCGATTGGTATGGTACATTGGCTGTCTATCGGAGGGATCACCGCCATGGTAATAATTTGACAGTAATCACCGCCAGCCTGGCAACGGTACTACCGTCATCTCCAGCGTGGCAGCCAGCTGACTGCCAATGTCATAATGACCACAAAAGTCCGAGCAAAAGATTCTTCACTTAGGCCTCCTGCAACACGGATCTAAGGAAGGGCTCCAGGGAAGTCGGCTTCATCTGTCCCTTCATCCCAGTGAGAGAGAAGACTGTGAAAAAAGACTAAGAGGGCCATTACGACTTTGGACGAAAATCCCGTCCGAAGAAGTCCCAACGGGGAGGTTGCTGACAGTGGAAACAGTTTCTTGTTTTTTATTCAATTATTGTTTTTGTGAATGCTTCACACACTTTCACACCCATGGCAGCGCCACTTTTCTTGAGCCCCATAGCACCACCGTAACGCCACCATTTGTGCTCTGTATCTAAAATACGGCACACCACTGTGCCAGTTAGGGAACTATCATCAACATTTTTGACGCTAGTTCGGAGCTTTGCAGGATTAACATAAAAAATGATGACACTATTCCTGCAAAGCTCACTGAGGCCCATTGTAAACAATGGTGTGCCTTATTTTAACGCCTGCTCTGAGCAGGTGTTTAAAGTGCCAAAAAAAATGACTCAAAGAAATCTATTAGATTTCTTTGCGACATTTTTTGCCACCTGTAACGGGGAAACGACCCCCTTGCATACATTATGCCTGGTGCAAGTAGAATGTGATGCAAGAGGTTGCAAAGTGGTGCAATGCATGCAGTGTATATTTGGCGCAGCAATTTCAGCCTTGTTGGAACACATTAGTGTAAAACATCTGCCCCTAAGTTAAACCTTGATGCTCATTGCCAAGCTGGCAAGGGTTGAGCCAGTGTTAATTTATTGAGACCCTGACTGGACCTAAATGAGGGAGTTGTGTACTCTCGCTGGTACCCACCTGCCCGTACCAGTAATCCACTTTCCAACAATAGCTAATTCATCCACTGATACATTCACTCACAAGCCCATGCAGCCACTTATACATCCAATAATTAATTCATACAGCAAGTTGTATTACCCACTCACTCACCCATACATCCACTCACACTAGTATTCACTCACCTATCTACTCAAGTACACAGGCACTCACTGCCTCACTCACATATTGTCTCATGCACTCATTCAGTTAAGCATACACAGTCCATACACCCATTTACTAACCCATATATAGCCTCATACACTCAGTCAATCACCATTATACCACTCATGCACTCAATTACCCATACATGCACTCATGCACTCACTCATTCATCCATACACCATTCATGGATTTACTGACTCACTCATACATGCACTTCTGTACTTCATGTATTTCTATTAATAAACCAAACACCACACTTGCACTCAGTCAATCACCCATATACCACTCATTCACTCATTTAATCACCCATACACCACTCATGCACTTAATCAGTCACCAATGCATGCACTTATCCACACAATCACTCTTACTTATACTGATGAAGTCAGTCAATCATGCATACACTACTATTCCAGTCGCTCCCACACCCATACATGCACTCATACACACAGTCAGCAACACATATACAACTCATGCACCCAATGAGTCACCTATACCCACATTATCCACTCATTTTCTCACACATATGTGCTCTTTTGTACTCATATGGCTGTACATCATTCATACACTCACTCACTCATATATGGACTCATGTATTTACTCACTCACCTATACATGAACTTACCCACTCACCTATGCATGCACTAATACACTCATTCATTTATCCATGCACCACTGATATACTTAGTCACTCACCCATAAACACACTCATATACTCACTGAATAACCCATAGAGTACTCATGCACTCAGTCAATCATCCATAGATGGAGTCATACAGTCACTCACTCACTCACTCACTCACCCTAACATGAACTTATCAACTCAATCACCCATACACCACTCATGCAATCAGTTACTCACCCACAAATGCACTGATACTCTTAATCACCCATACACAACTATTGCACCCACTAAATAACCCATACACCACCTATCCACTCACTCATTTACCCATACCCACTCTCTTGCACTCAGACAATCACACATACACCACGCATGCAGTCACTCAATCACCCGATCACTACTGATGCACTCAGTCAGACACTCATTCAAGCACTCATTCACTCAGTCACTCAACCATACTTACACTCATGCAATCATTTACCCATAGACCACTGATGCACTCACTCACTCACTCACCCATTCATGTACTCACTCACTCCCCTATTCATGCACTAATACTCCATTCAGTCACCAATGCACCACTTATGCACTCACTCACACATGCATGCACACGTGCAATCACTCACTCACCCACACTTGCACTCTCTCACCTGTGCATGCATAATACACTCATTCAGTCACCCATGCAGCAATGATGCACTCACTTTCTCATCAATACTTTCACTCGTTCAATCACCCATAGATTACTCATGCATGCAGCCAATCAACCATAAGCATAGTCATGCATTCACTCACTCACCTACACATGCACATATCAACTCAATTATCCGTACACCACTTAAGCACTCACCCATAATTACACCCAAACACCCACTCAATCACCCACACGTAGTTATGAAATCAATCACTGACTCACTGACTCATATACTCAGTTTATCAGACACCCAGACTTTCACAGTCAGACAAACCTCCTTTCTTAAACACACACACATATAGCTCATACCTTTTTAACCAAGAAAGGTGGTTCTAAAAGAACAGTTTTTTTTCTGGAGCTTGTTGGATCAATTTTTTCATCAGTGATGTAACTGACCATGTCATGAGTGATGTGTTATTTGAGATCATAAGCAGTGCATTGTGGGGGCATAAGTTGTAGTTAGCTCAGGTAACTATAACTGCTGAATTTTAATGGTTTTGTAACAGTTAAATCTGATAGCACCCCTTTAAGCTTTGGTTTTTCCAGTGAATTTCTCTATTTAAAAAAAATCATATTTCCTAACTGTAACGTTCATTTAAATTCAGAAGTTATAGCTAAAGTTACTTCAAGTATCTATAACTCGCGGAGGGTACATCACTCATGACAACTTTTATAATGTCAATAAAAACATGAATGAAACATTAAAAATCAAATTATCGAAGAAACAATTGTGCATGGTAGGGGCGCCAGTAATATTTACCATAGGCCGTGAGTTGTAGTTACTTGCAGTAACTCTAATTATAACTGAGGACTTTCTCTGGATTTGTGCGAGTAATTTTAGATCCTAACTATGATATCCCCATAGCCGTTAAATTTTTAAGTGAATGCATTTATATATATCTATATCTATAGATAACCATTATTAACTCAGTTATTTAAAGTAACTATAACTCGTGACCTAAGCTAACTATAACTCATGCCCTCACAAATTTTTATCATCAATAATTTTACTGCAAATGTTCCAGCAATAAAATCAATGATGTTACAGAAGATGCACTGAGTGATGTAATATCTGGGGTAATTAGTAGTGCATGGCAAGGGCCCAAGTTATAGTTACCTTGGGGCACGAGTTATAGTTATTTCAAATACCTCTAACTTTAACATCTGAATTTCCATGGTTTTGGTCATGCAAAATTAACCTAACTATAACGTCCCTGTAACCTTTCTTTTTTAGTGAATTTCTAAGGTTTTTTAATTCTATTTCCTAACAATAACATCCCTGTAACATTTGATTTTTTTAGTAAACTTCTAGGGATTGTTTAATGTTAAGTAAAATGCCCATTGTAATGCATGGTGGGGAGGGGGTTTGAATGCAGGGTCTGGACTGATATTGTGCTGCCCCCACCCAAGCTAGCTGCTCCTTTCCCTCTTATCCTTGCCATGCATTGTCAAAGTCCATGCCCCTGCTCCCTTATTACAGCCCTTTGTGGCCATTGCTCTGCCACTGCCCTTTCTGTATACCCTGAACATTCAGCTTGATGCCTTATCTACCTCCTCCCTACCTTCCGTTGTCTGAGTCTATGGCTTAGCCCCCTCCCTCTTGCCCTGCATAGTTCTATGTGCTGCCACTGCCCTCCATTTAGCTTGTTATCCCTGCCCACATTTCCTGCCCTCAGTTGCCCAATTCCATGCCCCATCATTAGCCTCTGTGCTTAGCTTGGTGACCCTACCCTCCCTCAACCTGCCCTCTGATCTCTGTGTGCATGTCCCTGCTTCTTCTTTTTTGCCCACCATGTTTAATTGACCTGACACTGCCCTCCTATCTACTCTGAGTGTTCTGTTGAGCTGTTACTGCCCAACCCACCTTCCTAACATGGACAGATGACTGTTGCCTATCCCTAGTACCTCCACCCTGTCTTTTGAGCTCCTTGCTCCTATCCTCTTCTGTCCTCTCTGGCTCATTTTGTTGCCACTCCCTTCTGCTCTCAATGCTCTGTTGTGTTGCAACTGCTCCTCCTGCTTACCCCTTGTGATGTTGTAGAGCTTTTTCCCTGCCCTATCTTGCCTGTGTTCAGCCCCTAACTATCCCTTCTGTCCTCCATGGTCCTTTGCATACCCCTACTCTTCCCTCTTGCCCACCAAGGCCTGTGTGCTGCCACTAACCCTACTGATTGCCAAACATGGCCTTCTGTGCTGCCACAGTACCTCCCACCTGCCCTCTGTGCCCAGCTTGCTGCCCCTCACCCCCTCTCACCTTCTCTCCGTTGTCTGCAAATTCCATCATAGTCACACTGTTGCCCTCCATTGTGTGTTGTGGTTCTAGTGCCCATCCTGTCTGCCCTCCATGGTCAGCTTGCTGCTTCAGCCATGCCCCTTGCACTCCTTTTTCTATGTGTAGGGCCTGATTCCCTCCCTCCTGTTTTGTCTGATCCATTGCTTTACCCCTGTCCCTCCCTACCCTTCATGGTCTCTTATGCTACAACTGTCCCTCCTGTATGGTCAGCTTGCTGCCTTTCCCCTCTGCTCTCTATTGTCCATGTAAATGGCCCTGTCCCCTCTCTATTCCTTTCCAAGATCTGTTGTGCTGCACCACCGTCCCACTTGCCTTGTGTGGTGTATTGTGCTGCTGCATCCCCTGATGCCTGCTCTGTAATGTCAGTTTGGTGCTCCAGCCCATCCCCCTCCTGCCCTCTGTTCACTGAGTCCATGTCCCTGCCCCATTCCTCCTGGCCTCAGTGATCCAATGTACTGTACTTGCCAACATTTTGAAAACCTGGGGAATAGATTGTCCCTATTGACTTACAAAGAAAAAGAGGAGATTTTAGGCAGGAGACAGATAAAATAAAGCCTGTTCTGTCTGAAAAAGATCAGAAGTCTCCTGCCTGAATCAGATCTGTTGGCATGTATAGTTGTACTGCCACACCTTCTTTCTTCTGCCCTCAATAGTCTTTTATATTGCCACAGCCTCTCTTGCTTGTCCTGCATTAGGGTTTGTTGTAGCTGCTCCCCTTTCATCTGCCCTCCATGACCCCTTGTGGTATCAATGCCAATCTTGCCTGGCAAAGTGGCCAACTTGTTGCCTCTGCACCCTCCTCCATTATGTGAAACTGTGCCCTTGGTCTTTGCCTCCCTCAGTATTCTAATGAACAACTAGATTGCTATCATTCTATATTTGTTACAAAAGTGTGGTATGCCTGACGTCATCTTAATGAAATCAAAACAGTAATACCTAAAGCATTTCCTTTACAAATTATAATAATGTGAGGGCCTTATTCCCATAGAGATGATGATTAATGCTCTAAAAACTAAAACAAGGACATATTTTCTGAGTTCTCAAATAGCGACAATGCACTTTTAATTATTTGCTATCTTGATTTTTTTATTCTAGTTTATCACGTGATTATATGTTACACTCAGGGGAGAGAAGGTGTTGCAGACTTTGCAACTGGGGAACCAGGTTTGAGTTTCAGCATCAGCTCGACATCATTTGATTCCGGCAAATCACTTAATTTCCCCATGCTTAAAGCCCAACATGCATGTGTTCTTGTATATTATAACTGATACCCATGTAAAGTACTCCAACACCTTCAGGTCAAGTCTCTGCTGTATAAAACTACAAAAAAATGAAAGAATTTAGTCCCTCACTATGACCCTGGTGGTCCGAAGAGTGCCAGGGTCACGGTCTCACCACTGACAGGCTGGTGGTGAAAACTGCCACATTATTAGTGTGGTGGTTTGGTCTGTACCAAACCGCCACATCCCCGCTGGTATCGCCAGGGTGGTGGGACAGCCAGGCCGGAGATCAGCATCTCTGACCCGGCAGCATCACAAGCCCCCTTTCTGCCAGGGATTTTGTGGCGGTATCACTGCTGTGAAATCCCTGGCAGAATGGCTACCAGTGATAGGAATTTGCATTCCTGTCGCCGGTACACAAATTCCCCACCCCCTATCTACCCAAGAGCTCCCCCACCCCCTTCCCTTACAACATTCCTATCCCCACCTACCTAAACCCCCAGTATGCCCCCCACCCACCTGTACAACAGTAGTGACCCCCCACCCCTGCATACACGTACTCAATCCCCATCCCCTGATCTGTGTATATACATGCACCCACAAGCACCCACAGACACGCACACCCTGACACTCAGTCACTCACACTCACAACACCCTTAAACTCACGTGCACACACACATACACGCAACAACCCCCAAATCCATACACACATACATACACATACCAGTGCTTAATTTGTAAATAAAGAGGTGCCGGTGCCCAAAGCCCTCCTCTTAAACATGCGGCTGCTGCAATTAAATGTGTGAAAACAGGAATACTGAGGCAGCGTAATCCTGAAGCCATCTCGGGCTTCTTTAATCAATATAATGCCACTCCCTGCCCCTTCAGCTCACTCTTGCAGCTGTTTTCTCCCTAAGTGACGCTTTTTCATTTTTCCCTTCTTCCTTCTTTCCCATGTGTGTCTTTTGCTTGCAGCAAATGGTTGAGGCAGAAGAGCAAGCCCCAGCCCTCAAAAATAAGTGCTGGTGCTCAGCACCGGAAACAACAAGCACAAATTAAGCACTGATGCACACATGCACAACACCCCCACTCACACACGCACTCACTACATTCATCCCCATTGACACGTATAAACATTCGTTCCCCTCTCCTTTCCTCAACATACATACACACACAACCCCCACCCCTGTCTACATGCATGCACACATGCACCCCAACACAGCATTCACAATCACACACAAATGCATCCTCATCACCACATTTACAGACAGAAACACATGCACGCATGCACAAACATTTCCCCTCCCTCTCCCATTGATGACATGAATGCACACACTCACACACATCCATTCACACATCCAGGCCCCCTCCCCTTGCGAAGGACACTTACCTCATGCAATGAAGTTCTCCTCCCTGAGGGGACGGGACCCAGCGCTCCCCGTGCCGGCAGCACCAGACATCAGGACACCGCCAGGCCCTATTACAGATTGTAATACATCCGGCGGAGTTCTTTTGGCAGGGTGGGGTCAGCAGTGGAACCCTCTCTGCGTCTCCGGCCACCAGCACGGCTACTGAAGGATTTCTGCCTAAATTGTGGCGGAATCCTTCAGCACTCGTAATATGGTGGTAAATAGACCACCAGCACTGGTGATCTTCTGTCACCTGTGGCTTCGGCGGTCTTAGGAAAAGACCACCAAAGTCATAATGAGGGCTTAAGTGTTTTGCACACTTCTGTCATTGGGCTATACTTGGGCTACATTTGGGTGATATGTGTGCTACATTTGGGCTCATTTCTTTCTGTTGGCCATCTTGGGAGATTCCTTTGTTATGAAGCTCTCAAATCTCATAATTTACTGCAGTATTCTCAGTAGAAAAAGCTTTCAGTTTTCCACTTCGATTGCATCAACATTGTGGTCAGATGTGCCACACTTTTGGCATAAATTCAAAATTAGCATGTTTCAGTCTACAAGTCTGAACGTTTCAATGAAAAAGAAGAGAAAGATTTTTGAGAACTCACTTAAAATGTCTCCTATTTTTCTTTCCACAGCACTAACCATAATTTCTAAGACAAAACAAAACCCCTAATTTTGTTGCTTTCTAAATGAAATGTTTTAAGTTTTACCAGTGTGATTCAATCAAGATGGTATCAGGTGCCCCACACTTTTGTCATAAGTAAGACTGTTAGCACTCTAGTTATAGTTAGAAAATAGAATTAAAAGAAGCATAGAATATCCCTATAAAAACAAAAGTTACAAGGACGTTATAGTTAGGTTCTGAATTTACTCACCAAAACCGTAGGAATTCAGCACTTAGAGTTATTTCAAGTGACTATAACTTGCTCTCTAAGGTAACTATAACTCGCACCCCTGTCATGCACATTGTTTCAACAATAATTTCACTGTTAATGTTTCATTGATATTTTTATTGACGTTATAAAAGTTGGCATGAGTGCTGCAATATCTGGGTAATTGATAGTGTATGGGGTGGGCCAAGGTATAGTTACTTGAAGTAACTTTAAAAATTCACCAGTTATAATTAGATTTACCTCAAATAACTATACGTTGTGCCCTAAGATAGCTATACCTTGTGCCCTTGCCATGCACTGCTAATTACCCCACAAATTACAGCACATATGGCATCTTTGATAACATCATTGATAAAGTCACTGTAACATCTGCAGTAAAATTATTGATCATATATCTGTGCATTGCCAGGCTGAGAGTTATAGTTACCTTAGGGTACGAGTTATAGTTACTTGAGGTAACTCTAACTATTACTGGTGAATATACAATTGTGTGTGGGAGGCCAGGTAGCCCGCGCCACAGACCCCAGTGACCACCACCTCTATGAGGCAAATAAAATTGTGGCCACAGATGGCCCTCGGACCACCACTCCCCAGGGCCAACTCCTGCAACGTCCTGCGGTGCCCACACCCAGAACATAGTTGTTTGCTGTGACTTAGGGCAGCTTTTGACAGCTGCTGCCAAGTCACAGCAAACACTCTGCTAGTAGCGAGGGAGAGCTCTTCCTCGATGTGAGTGGAGGTTTCCTCTCTTTCCCTGCCCACAGGGAGGCATTCAGGGAGACAGAGGAAACATTGCTCTCACAGAGAGGGAGCTTCCCATAGGAGGTGGAGAGCCAGCTGGGATTATGGGGGCCTTCAGGCTCCCTCCGCAGTCCCCAACATTGTGACTGGATGCCATGGGGGGTACCCAGGTGACATTGCTGGGCCCTGGGGATTGGGTCCTCGGGGACGAGATCAGCCCAGAGGGGGGGCAATGCAGCCCCCTCCCCCAAAAAATAAATTTTAGAAGGTCAGGCCCCAGAGGATGTGGTCCCCAGGGCCAAAACTGACTGGGGAGATGCACAGCTGAAGAACATTCACAGCATGGGGTTGGGTGGTTATAGGGTTGGCTACAGGGCCTGGCAACAGACCAGGCCCTTCTGCCCACTCCCACTTTGCACAGCTGAAGGCCATGCACAAGGTGGAGTTGGGTGGTTATAGAGTGGCTGTAGGGGTTGGCCGCAGGGTCTGGCCAATGGACAGGACCTGTGGCCATTCACACTGTACATGGCCAAAGGCAATGCATGGTGCAAGGTTGGGTGTTTATAGGGGCATGCCCACAGGGCCTGGCCGCAGACCAGGCTCTGTGGTAAACCGCCACCATGCAGGGCCAAAGGCCGTGCATGGGGGAGGTTGGATTAACTAACAGTAATGAAAATTACTTTACTTTAAAAAACATAGAAATTCACTGAAAAAAACAAATGTTATAGGGATGTTATAGTTAGGAAATAGAATAAAAAATAAAATAGAAATTGACTTAAAAAAACAAAGGTTACAGGGACGTACTAGTTAGACTTACCTTTTCAAAGTACAAAACCATAGAATTTCACCTGTTATATTTAGAGTTATCTCAAGTAACTGTACCTCATGCCCTAAGGTAACTGTAACTCGCCCCCACACCATGCACTGCTAACTACCCCACAAATTACGGCACACGTGACATCTTTGATAGCATCATTGATAATATCAATAAATAGTTGCAAAAAATATGTTGATGAAAAAACAGTGCATGGTGGGGGCCTGAATTATAGTTACGTTAGATCATGAGTTATAGTTGCTTGAGCTGACTCTAACAGGTGAATATATATATATTCTTTTTTTTTCACTGAAAAAAACAAAGTTTACAGGGATGTTAGGTTTGGAATTTCCACATACGAAACCATAGAAATTCTGGAATTATAGTTAACTCGTGCACTAAGGTAACTATGACTCGCAACCCCACCATCTGTTTGTGCCTTTATAACCATCCCAGGACGATTGTTTCTGACACTTTAAGGCCCATATTTATACTGGCTTGTTTGCGTCAAAAAATTTACCACCGGCTAACGTCATTCCTACGCATCATGGGGACGCCATATTTAAGGATTGACGTTAGCCGGCACTGCGGGCTGGTCAGAGTAAAAACAAATTACTCAAATCAGGCAGCGCCGGCGTAGGGGAAAATGGGGGTTGTGGGTCAAAAAATGGTGCAAGTCAGGTTTGAGTAAAAAATCATGGCTCTAACCTGACTTGCGCCATTTTTTGCCACACAACCCCCATTGAAATGATTCCTGTCTTAGCGAAGACAGGAGTCATGCCCCCTTTCCAATGGCCATGCCCAGGGGACTTCTGTCCCCTGGGCATGGCCATTGGGCACAGTGGCATGTAGGGGGGGGCAAATTAGGGTGGGCGAGGATGGCAGGGGGTGTCCCTGGGGGCAGGGAAGGGCACCCGTGGGCTGCTTTCATGCTTAGAGACCATGGAAGTGAGCCCACAGGTCCCTTAACGCCTGCCCTGACCCAGGAGTTAAAAAATGACTCTAAGTAGGTTTAGAGTCATTTTTTACGGCCCTCCCTCTCCTGTGCACCATTTTCACCCAGATGGATAAATATGGCACATGGGTGTTTGATTCATTTTTTGGACGGGAACGCCTACCTTGCATCTCATTAGCACAAGGTAGTTTACCGCATCCAAAAAATGACTCTAACTCCATATTTCGGGTCTAGCACTAAAGTATAAACATGGAGTTAAGTTTACGCCAGATTTGCGCCCAAAAAAATAGCACAAACAGAGTATAAATATGCCCCTAAATGCCTTTGTTGAAGTGTTATTCAGTGAGTCTCTTGTGCAGTGAAATGAGAGCCAGGCAGACAGTTAAACAAACCTTCCTGCCAGGGTGCCTGTTTGCCTGAAAGAAATGCAAGTATGCAACAGGTTAATCTGCAAATGTAAAGGATGCTTTGAAGCTGGTACTTGATTTAATTGACCTAATCATTTGGATTTTTGTGATCACAAACATTTAGGCCCTCATTAAAACCCTGACGGTCGGTGTTAAAGCGACGGTAATACCGCCAACAGGACAGCGGAATAAAAAATGGGATTACGACCGCGGCGGAAACCGCCAACATAGACAGCCACTTTAACACTTCGACCGCCACGGCGGTACAAACAAACAGCGCGGCGGACACCACCAACAGACAGGCGGGAGACAATGTACTGCCCACCCTATCACAACACGCCTATCCACCACCTTTTCAGAACCAACGCAAATAAAAACACTGGGGAAACAGTACACAGTAGGGAAAACACTCACCTCTCCACACCCCACGACGAACCAGGACGCCATGGAGCCCGAACTGCAGATACTGCCGGCCATGGTCTTCCTGCTCCTCTATCAGGAGCTCCAACGATGGCGGCGATGACCACGTGAGTACTGCACCTGCACACAGGGGAGGAGGGAGGGAAAAGAGAGTAGTGACACACACGCAACACGCAATACTCCAACCCCCACCATCACCCACAACACCATACACACAAACACATGCTGCAACATCACATATAAACCCCCCAACCCCCTGGAAGAACGCAAGGACAAAGGGAAATGATTTGAATGACTGAAATATCATTATCAAAATGCAAAATCCAGTATATACTATTATGTACACCAAATACACAAGTCCGGATAGTGCACCAATCATTGTCCGTGGACCACTGGGCCCAAAATGAATGGGCGAGTCCCACACTAGATACCTGACTCCAAATGGAGAGAACACTTGAGGGGCCTCACATAGAAAATATATAGGGGTAGGGGGCGCACCTCAGCCTGATGAATGCATGTCGCCACTGCTTCACGAGGGGGCTCCATACCCACACTTTGGTCCTGGGGAGTGCAAAGCCACAGTCTCTCAAGTCTTTCCAGTGGGTGGTTTGCCCACTGCTTTATCCTGGGGAGTGCAAAGCCACAGTTTCTCAAGTCTTTCCAGTGGGTGGGTTGCCCACTGCTTTATCCTGGGGAGTGCAAAGCCGCAGTCTCTCAAGTCTTTCCAGTGGGTGAGTTGCCCACTGCTTTATCCTGGGGAGTGCAAAGCCACAGTCTCTCTAGTGGATAACAGTCTCCACTGGTTCTGGAGGGGGCTTTGTGCCCAGAGTGCTTCATCCTGCCAAGGACTGAGGTAGTGGATGTAGCGCTAAACTGGTTCTGGAGGGGGCATGGTGCCCAGAGTGCTTCATCCTGCCAAGGACTGAGTTAGTGGATGCATCTCTCCACTGGTTCTGAAGGGGCTTGGTACCCAGAGTGCTCCACGTGCAGTGTGGCCGGAACAATACACTCGCCTGGATGTGTGTGCCATGAGATTGCCGAGGTACAGGTAGCATGATACGGCATGGAGGCAGAGACATACCCCACACTGCTGCGGCTTTGCATTCCATATGCAGGTGACAACTGTGATGACAGTGATGCTTCATGGAAGCTGCACAGGGTCCTGGAACTCACCACCAGCCTCGGACGACTGACCACTGGGGATGGTAGCCATGTCAATGGTGGTGCCACTGTCTGAGGACGTCGCGGGCCGCTGGTGGTGCTGCGGCGGTGTCAGTCGCGGCGGTCCTTGCAGCGGGGTCTGTGGCTGCGGTGCTGGCTGCGGGGTCTGTAGCAGCGGTGCTGGTGGTGGGGTCTGTGGCGGCGGTGCTGGCGGCGGGGTCTGTGGCAGTGTAGGTGGCGGTGCAGGTGGCGCTGTTCTCCGCTGTACAGGTTGGCGTCGATGTGGACAGAAGGTGTGACACTGGTACCTCAGTCGGTACCACCATGCCCTCTCCTGACCTGCCCTTCAGTTTTTGGCCCTTCCCACCTTTGATGGTGGCACAGCTGTCTTGCCACTATCCCCTTTTGTTTTCCCTGACTCCTTGGTGGCAGGTGTTTTCGGCTTCTCCCTCCGGGATGTGGGTGCCCTTTTCACCTTGGCAGGTGGCAGAATGTCCTTGCCCTCGCTCCGTGGCACACTGGCAGCCCTGATGGTTGGCGCACTCCATAACCCCGCAGTTGCTGGCACCACTGTGCCTGGGGATGTGGTGGCTGAGGTGCTGTGCTGGGACCTGGAAAACCTGGCCCCAGCGGAAGGACGTATCGCTCCACTGGTTCTGGAGGTGGCATGGTGCCCAGAGTGGTTCATCCTGCCAAGGACTGAGTTAGTGGATGCATCTCTCCACTGGTTCTGAAGGGGGCTTGGTACCCAGAGTGCTCTACGTGCAGTGTGGCCGGAACAATACACTCGCCTGGATGTGTGTGCCATGAGATTGCCGACGTACAGGTAGCATGATACGCCATGGAGGCAGAGACATACCCCACACTGCTGCAGCTTCGCATTCCATATGCAGGTGACAACTGTGATGACAGTGATACTTCATGGAAGCTGCCCAGGGTCCTGGAACTCACCACCAGCCTCGGACGACTGACCACTGGGGATGGTAGCCATGTCAGTGGTGGTGCCACTGTCTGAGGACGCCGCGGGCTGCTGGTGGTGCTGCGGCGGTGTCAGTCGCGGCGGTCCTTGCGGCGGGGTCTGTGGCTGCGGTGCTGGCTGCGGGGTCTGTAGCAGCGGTGCTGGCGGCGGGGTCAGTGGTGGCGGTGTTCTCCGCTGTACAGGATGGCGTCGATGTGGACAGAAGGTGTGACACTGGTACCTCAGTCAGTGCCACCATGCCCTTTCCTGACCTGCCCTTCAGTTTTTTGCCCTTCCCACCTTTGATGGTGGCACAGCTGTCTTGCCACTATCCCCTTTCGTTTTCCCTGACTCCTTGGTGGCAGGTGTTTTCGGCTTCGTCCTCCGGGATGTGGGTGCCCTTTTCACCTTGGCAGGTGGCAGAATGTCCTTGCCCTCGCTCCGTGGCACACTGGCAGCCCTGATGGTTGGCGCACCACGCAGTTGCTGGCACCACTGTGCCTGGGGATGTGGTGGCTGAGGTGCTGGTCTGGGACCTGGAAAGCCTGGCCCCAGCAGAAGGACGGGGGGGCGTAGGGAAGAGGTCAATGTTAGCCAGGAAACATTTTTTAGACACACTGGAATGGGTAGATGGAGGGAGTTTGGGAGTGGAGGTAGAGGTAGTGGTTGTAGGAGGTGTACATCTGCTGAATTTGGGTGAAGGTGCATGGGCTGGAGGCTGTTGTGAGGTGGATGGCTGTTGGGTGGGTGTGTGCCTGTGTTTGTGTACTTTGGGAGGAGGGCTCACAGACACACTGGGAGAGGACACTTGGGATGTGTGAATGGTAGTGGGGGTGGTGAGTGCACGTGAGCGGTGTGTGGTGATGGGCGTGCTAGTGATGGAGGTACTGGCTGAGGATGTAGTGCATGCAGGTGTGAGTGGAGACGAGACAGGCAGGGTGGAGGGAGACGTGGAGGAGGGGGACACAGTGGAGGCAGTGGATGTTGGTATGTGTGCATGGGTATGATGCTTGTGTGAGAGCCTGTGAGATGTGTGGTGCTTATGTTTGCCTGAGCCACTCTTGTGTGTTTGGGTCTGGGTGGAGGAAGTTGGAGGGGGGAGGCTGGACACAGGGACAATGGCTGCCATCAGTGCTGAGGCCAGAGCCTGAAATGCTCTCTGTTGGGCTGCCTGGCCAGAATGAATACCCTCCAGGTATGCATTTGTTTGTTGCAAATGCCTCTCAACACCCTGGATGGCATTCAGAATGGTAGACTGCCGAACAGTGAGGGATCTCAGGAGGTCAATAGCCTCCTTGCTGAGGGCAGCAGGGCTGACTGGGGCAGGGCCTGAGGTGCCTGGGGTGAAGGAGATGCCCACTCTCCTGGGTGAGCGGGCACGGGACACACACTGAGGGGCTGGTGGGAGGGTGGTGCTGGTGGGGGGTTGCGGCTGTACCTGTTGAAGCGGTGGGCACAGAGGTGCCCGCCATCGCAAGGGAGCTCCCATCAGAGGAGGAGTCGCTGTCACTGGTCTCTGCTCCTGTCCCCGCCATGGAGCTCCCCTCGTCCTCCGTCCCACTGGTGGCTTCAGACTCCATTGTTTCTCCCCCCAGGGCCAAGTGGGATGCAGCTCCCTCCTGCTCCAGTGCCAATGATTGTCCACCTGATGATGCAATTGCACACAAGAACAGGGAGACCACAGGAAGGGGGGGGAGACAGGAGAAAGACATGTTCAGTGCATGCAACACCACTACCGTTGGCGGATATAACAGACACAGCAGCCCTCTGCACTACACCATGCACTTATAGTTACTAGATTAATCACATACCCATGGGGTACAAGGCCTAAGCCCGATTGCTGCACACCTGGAAGTGACAGGAGCCTGACTAGGTGTAGATAGCACTAACCACTAGTGGGGTTGGGGTGCCACAGAGCCTGCCTCACTAGGGACCTTGCATACCAAGATCCCCTGGCCTAGGGGAACCCACTGACCACCCCCCGCACCCAGACACCTCGTAATGCACACAGAGTCAGCTGGATGAGAGTGTACTCACCCCCTTGTGGCTGCTGTGATGCCCTCAAGCGCCCATCCAACTCCAGATACGCCACCGCCAGGATCCAGAACATCAGGGGGTTCATGGTGCGACGGACACCCCTTCCACGTCGGGAGGCCATCCCCAGTTGGGCCTCTGCCGTCCTCTTGCTCCAGCGGCTCAGGTCCTCCCATCTTTTCCGGCAGTGGGTGCTCCGTCTGTGGTGGACCCCCAGGGTCCAGACGTCCTTGGCGATGGCACACCCAATAGCCTTCTTCTGGTGGACGCTGACCTAGAGGAATAGTACAGGGGGAAAGGAAAATCATTACCCGACCTGAACGTCATGCAAATTGACCCACATTCCCACCCTTGCCCTGACGCACATACACTCACCGTCTACACATGCAGGCCTCAGCCCCCCATTTATCTTTCATCCACACCACTTCAAACAGGCATTGCCCCTGCAGCATGCTCACAGTGTACTGACTTGTTTGTCTGGAGTTCCGTACAGTTGTGTGTACTGGGGGAGGACCCCATCCACTAGTTTTTCCAACTCCTCCGAAGTGAAGGTAGGGGCCCTTTCCTCAGACACATGAGCCATTGTTGCTTCCAGACACAGGTCTCAGCAGCACTTGCAGTGTAGGTCCTCTCCTGTTAAAGGTCAGATATCAAGTGAGTGAACAGACAGAAAATGGCGGTCACGTCAGCAGCGGTGTGTACCGTCACCGCCAGCGTACATCATCATTGGCTCCTCGGGCCCATAGGGTCCCATGTTAACCAAAGCTGGATTGCGCAGAGGTCTTGGACCGCCCACCGCAACGGTGTACAACGCCAGCGCAGTTACCTCATATCCCTTTGTCCCACCTTACAGGTCAGGAAGCCGCCATTCCAGGGGGCCACATGGCATTAATATTAACAGTGTCACACCAATGTAGGCCTTGAATACACACAGTTACAGGCACATTGTGAATTAATAAATGTGTGAAAATGACATTTTGTGATACCTCAGAGTTGGATGACTCTCTGCTCGCTGTTCTCGCCCATAGGGCACGTCTGCTGGGGCAGGTGATGAGATGACGGCATCCTCCGGTGTACAGACCGCTGGTGGACCGGTCGACAATGGAAGAGAGGCACATAATAGTCACCTACAGACTTGATTGTGCAACAATCCATGAACTGTGTGCCCAGCTGGTGCCAGACCTGATGTCACCTATCCGCCATCCCACAGGAATCCCCCCTTTAGTTCAGGTCCTGCCAGTACTCCATTTCCTGGCAAGTGGTTCATTTAAAACAACAGTGGCCATTGCATCAGGGATGTCCCAGCCAATGTTCTCTAACTTGTTGTCCAGAGTGTTGTCTGCCCTGCTGAAACACATGCGCAGCTACATCGTGTTCCCTCAGGTGGAGGATTTGCCCACAGTGAAAGGTGACTTCTATGGCCTGTGACATATCCCCAACATCAGTGATGCATTGATGGTACACATGTGGCCTTGGTACCCCCCGCAGGAGTGAACAGGTGTACAGAAACCAGAAGAGCTACCATTCTATGAATGTGCAGATGGTGTGTTTGGCAGACCAGTACATCTCCCATGTAAATGCCAAATTTCCTGGCTCAGTGCATGACGCTTACATTTTGAGGAAGAGCAGCATCCCTTATGTGATGGGGCAACTCCAGAGGCACTGTGTGTGGCTAATAGGTGAGGACAAGGACCCTATACTGTGTGACTAGGTGTCTGGGTATGGCGTTGTCCCTACGGGTTAGGGTGTGTCTAACAGTTGTCCCTCCATATTTGCAGGTGATTCTGGTTACCCCAACCTGTCATGGCTACTGACCCCAGTGAGAAATCCCAGGACAAGGGCAGAGGAACGCTATAATGAGGCACATATGCAAACTAGGAGGGTGATTGAAGGCCAAATTCCGGTGCCTCCATATGACAGGTGGTGCTCTCTACTACTCACCAAAGAAGGTGTGCCAGATCATCGTGGCCTGCTGTATGCTGCACAACCTGGCTTTGCAACGCCAGGTGCCTTTTCTGCAGGAGGATGGGCCAGCTGGTGGTCTTGTGGCAGCTGTGGAGCCTGTGGACAGTGAAGAAGAGGAGGCAGAAGAAGAGGATATCGACAACAAGAACAACAAAATCATACAATACTTCCAGTGAGACACAGGTAAGAAGATGTCACTGCCTCCCATATCTCATACTATTATTGGAGCTAGCATAAGTCTGTCATTTTCACTCAGTGTATGGACCCTGACTTGTCACTTTGCCTTTCCATTTCACAGATGTGGGTCCCACTTTGTGCCCTCTGCTATATTTCCTCCTGGCCTACAGCTGTGTTACATCGGTATGTGCACAAGTAAATTGGCATTGCTATATTCCATGGTTATTGCAATTACATGTTTGTGAAAGCACAGACTGACTCCAGATTGTATTGTAATTGAACTGTGTTTATTTCTGTGCAAATAAGTGGAGGGGGTTGTAAAATGGGCAGGAGGGATGGTAGAGGAATGTCCATGGCAGAGTCCAGTCTATTTGTCTCACGGATGCATTGTCTAAAGGGGCATAGGAAGTGGAGCAATGACTGTTGAAGGATGGACAGGGTGACAAAGTGGAACAGAAGGGTGATATTCAGGAGGTCTCATTTCCTGGCGGGGGTCTTGGCAATGTTCTCTGTCCTGTTCCTGGATCTCAGGGACCGTTTGCAGGGTGGTTCTCCATCTGCAGGGGGTGGGGTGCTGGTGTCGTGTTCCTGTGGTGGTGCCTCCTGTCCACTAGCGCCGGCAGAGGTGGTGGGCTGTTCATCGTCCAGGCTAGTGTCAGGGGCCCCTTGTTGTGCCACAGTGTCCCTCCTGGTGTTGACAAGGTCTTGCAGCACGCCTGCAATGGTGACCAGGGTGCTGTTTATGGACTTCAGGTCCTCCCTGATCCACAGATAGTATTCCTCCTGCAGCCGCTGGGTCTCCTGAAACTTGGCCAGTACGGTTGCCATCATCTCCTGGGAATGATGGTAAGCTTCCATGATGTTGGAGAGGAACTTGTGGAGAGTGGGTTCCCTGGGCCTGGGCCTGTGCTCGCCCTGTCACACAGCAGTACTCCCAGCTTCCCTGATTTCCTGAGCCTCTGTCCCCTGAACCATGTGCCCACTGCCACTGACCCCAGGTCCCTGATTTTCTTGGGTTGGTGGGTTTGCCAGGGTTCCCTGTAGTGGTGGACACACTGCTGATTGATGTGGCCTGGGGACAGAGGGATGGGCCCGCTGGGTGGGTGCTGTGCTGGTGTTTCCTGAGGGGGGAGGCTCTGTGGTGGCTTGTGACGTTGTCAGGGGAACCAACTGTCCCGAGGTCCCTGATGGGCAGGGCTGGTCATCTTGATCCAGTTGTGCAGAGCTGCTGTCATCACTGTGGATCTCTTCTGTGGGGGGACTAGATATGTCTGGTACCTCTTGTCCGGTGAAGTTGGGTTGGGGTCTTGCAGGGGTGTAAAGGCATGATTATTGCATCTGTATGTGCCATCATGTGCAATGGGTGAGTGACCCTGCACTCCAGTGCTTGCATTCTTGGCTTGGTTCTTGTGTGATATTTGGTTTGGGGTCTGTGTGGGTATCTGTAGTGGACATGCTTTGGTGATGGGTGTCCATGTGTTGGTGTTGCATGCAGGGCTTGGTTTTGGGATGGGTGGGTTGTGATAGTGGGGGCATATGTGAGGTGTTGGAGTTATGGGGTGAGGATGAGGGTGGGAGTATGTGATGGAATGCAGGTAGGGGGGGATTTAGTAGTAAAGATTTGACTTACCAGAGTCCACTCCTCCTGCTATTCCTGCGAGGCCCTCAGGATCCAGTATTGCCAAGACCTGCTCCTCCCATGTTGTTAGTTGTGGGGAAGGAGGTGAGGGTCCACCGCCAGTCCTCTGTACAGCAATCTGGTGTCTGGAGACCACGGAACGCACCTTCCCCCATAGGTCGTTCCACCTCTTCCTGATGTCATCCCGTGTTCTTGGATGCTATCCCACTGCGTTGACCCTGTCGACAATTCTGCACCATAGCTCCATCTTCCTTGCAATGGAGGTGTGCTGCACCTGTGATCCGAATAGCTGTGGCTCTACCCGGACGATTTCCTCCACCATGACCCTGAGCTCCTCCTCAGAGAACCTGGGGTGTCGTTGAGGTGCCATGATGTGGTGTGGGTGATGTGTGAGGTGCTGTCTGTTGTGATGTGTGGGGGAATGTGTTGGTGTGTGTTGTTTGAGGTGTGTGGATGTTGTGTAAGTGATGGTGTTGTGTGTCTGTGGATGCTGGTGTTGTTTATGGTGGTGTTTCTCTCTGGCGTGCTTTGAGAAATCTAGTAGTAATGGTTTGTGGGTGATGTGGGTGTGTGCTTGATATTGGATTGGGTGTGTGGTGTGTGTGTATGTGTGTCAGGTGTGTGTATTTTGAATTGTCCAATGTGGTTGTGTTTTGTAAATGTGTGTGTATTTTGAGTGCGGTGTTGTGTACCGCCAATGGAATACCGCGGTTGAAAGACCGCGAATGGATTCGTGGGTCGTGATAGTGTGGGCGTATTCCTGTTGGCGTGACAGTGGAGGTTTTGTTATCGCCAGTTTATCACTGACCTTTGGTGTGGTGGACTTGTGTGGGTGTCTGGATTATGGCGGATTCCGAGCTGTGGGTCGTAATAGCTGTAGAGGAATTCCGCGGCCACAGCGGTATGTTGGCGGTCTTCTGCACAGAGGTAAGCGGCATTTACCGCCAGGGTTGTAATGAGGGCCCTATTCTTTTGCATGGTAGTGCAAAGAGTTAACAACGGGTCTGTGAAGTGCCAGCTTGGTGACTTTGAAAGAGCTCTGACATTGTGGGGGGCATTATGTGCACCCTAAAACAATTTGCCACTAAATAACTCTTAGCATTGCCTTATGTCAGAGTGTTAATTAAAGGTGGGAGTGGGAGTGGGAGTGGGACTGATCATGACCATGACCTGAGTATTATGTCAGGTGAGTAGTGGCTTTATGAATGATCTGGCCATTAAATCTGGACATTATCTATTGCTGTGAGGTTGTCTGGGCTTTATCAAGCATATGAGATCATGGCACTCTTACCTCTGGGCTGTGAAGTAGGTGCTTTCAATTGTAATGTTATGTGTATATGACTTATTACACCTGTAAGTGTTTAAGGGACAGTAATATGCATTACGACGTACACTCCGGGTATTACTAAAATATATATTTTGGAAGCATCATTCTATCTTAAACATTTTGAGCATTTTGTAGCAGTTTATCTTACACTGTGTGTAATTCAAGTTTAAAATAACAAATTACATACTCACAGTGCTTTATGTCACAGACTGTGACCTCATGGCACTAAAAATACACAAGTCTAATTTTTCCACTGAACTAACAAAGACTATGAGCCAGATGTATCAAGATTCAAGTTAACGATTCTCGAATTGTGATTGTGCACTGCAAACAATTGAAGTCACTGCACAGACAGTTTGTGTACTACAATAGCAATATGGGGGTACTACACCAGCAGTTGGAGAATCTGATTGAGGGACAGCAAACAGCTGCTGAAAACACCAAGGAGTTGACACAGGCCATTGGGGAACTCTGCTCTGAGATAGGGCAGGAGCGCGTCAGCCAGCGCCGGCGCCATCACCAATATTTGGGGAGGTTTTATAGCTTCTGTAGATCTGTCAATCGGCTAGCAAGTTCTACAGCCCTGATATCACGGCGTGCCGTTGCCAAACAGGTGGAGATGGCACATTGCAATCGGGACATTGCACAGGGCTTGGTGCAAATTACCAACGTACTGGATGCCATGCAAACAGCACGCAGTGCCACAACCAGCGAACTGGATGTTGGGGACAGTGAGGTGTCCTCTAGCCTCAGCAGTCTGACAGTCCCCGTGATTGATCCGAGGCGTTTCAGTGCCAGACACAGTACTGCATGTGAACCTGTAACTCGAGGTGCCAGCATGGGCGCAGAGCACTCAAGCGGAGTGCGTGGACTTAAAAAGTGATGTTGAGGGCTACAGGGAACCACCTACACATGTACAAATACAGTCATGCTATGATGCTAATAGTGTGACACTGTGAATTGTTCATGTCTGCCTATTGTGAATAGCTATGTCCTAATGACACATTGTTTACCTGAAGTCAAGGTAATAAAGATGGTAACTACAGAAATACATTTCATTTAAGTGTTTTTTTCATTATTTACATGAAAAATGGTTGTGCGTGATGTCAGCACGTCTTTGCCTGCCCTCTGCTGCACTGGTCCTGCCTGCTGGTAGAAGGGGTGGTAATGGATCATCATCCTCATCTGAGTCAGGCTCTGTGAGTTCCACTGGTATGCCCCTGGTGGTTGCTATGTTGTGCAAGATAGCATAAGTGGCCACAATTTTGCATGGCATCTCTGCGCTGTACTGTGGTGCACCTCCATTCTTATGTATGCACCTGAAGCGGCTCTTCAGGAGCCCAAAGGTGCGCTCCACCACATTGTGGGTTGCCCTATGTGCAGCATTGTACCTCCTCTCTGCTGGAGTTGCAGGACTCAGGTAGGGAATTAGCATATAGGTGCACACAGCATAGGTACTGTCTCCTGAATGCACAGAGAGTAAAATGAGTACATGTGCTGTCTGACGTCACGCTACATCAATGCTTTATTCTGGACTATCAAATTACCTAGTAGGTATCCTTCCCCAAACTCCCCAGCTAACATTCTTGTGTGTATCCCGCTGTGGCGAAAGATGTAGGAGTCATGTGTGCTCCCTGGGTATTTGGCCATGAGATTGGTAATGATGTCTGAGGCATTGCATATCCCGTAAATGTTCAGAGAATGATGGTGTTTTCGCTTGCAATACACATACTCTCTGGCCGATGGTGGACAGATGTCTACATGTGTCCCATCGATGGCACCTAGGACATGTGGGAACTGTGCTATCTGGTAGAAATGAACTTTAGTTTGTTGTAAGGCCTGTGGGGTGTTTGGGAATCTTATGTACAGTTGTATTCTGCTCAGAATAGCATTGAGAAATGCATTGAAAAAACCTGAGAGGGCACTCTGTGAGACCCCTCCAGCTGCTGCTATGACCCCCTGATAGATCCCTGAGGCTAGAAGGTGCAGGGAGCATAATACCTGCACATGGGTGGGTATGCTATTGGTCCTGTGTGTTGTGTGCTGCAGCATGGGTTGCAGCTCAACTATCAGGTCTAGTATCATAGCTGAGTTTAACCTGTTCTTCTCATAAATTTCCTCCTGAAAATGCGCTCCTGTCTCCTCTATCTCCTCAAACCTGCCAAGATCCTCATTCTACTCGCCATGGTGTTGAGTGCAGCCATTGTGGAAGAGGAGCTGAGGCATTCTGGGCCTGTTTATATAGGTTGCACCTGGTTACCACCTGGTTTCAGTTCGTGGTAAATTGCATGTGCAAAAGGCCACTCTGCGAATAATCGAAAACTGCGATTTTTTGCTGCATTGCATTGCGAATCTGTTTTTGCGTATCGCTATCTGCGTATCGCAAATAGCATCACAATTTTGCAGAACCCTATCTGTCAATCACTAATCTTTATTGCAATTAGCGTTTCGCAATTTGAGATTCATTAAATCATATCGCTATTTGCGATACACTGTTTTTGACCCGCTAATTCATGTCTCATTTGCAAAAAATTGCTATTTTAGCGATTTCTTATTTTTGCCCTACGAATGCCTTTCATATGTCGGAATTGGCATTTTTGCATTCACAAACGGACATTCGCACTGTTTGCGAATGCAAAAACGCTTCATACATATGGCCTTTAATTCTGTGGCTGTCTGGTACACAAAGACCTCTGCCATGAATTAACTAACAGAGGTTTCATAATATATGTTAGAAATTGAGTTTTCGGTTGGCAGTCGGGTTACCCCTTACCCAAGTAAGGACACTCACTCTAGTCAGGGTAAGGGAGAATCACACTCAGTTAACCCCCACTCACCCCCTTGGAAGCTTGGCACGAGCAGACAGGCTGAACTTCAGAGATAATGTAATTATTTGTACCATCAAACACAGTAATACAGTGAACCACTACAAAATGACACAACACCAGTTTAGAAAAAATAGTTATTATTTTATTTAAATAGACAACAATAAAAACAATAAAATAAATCCACAATACACAGTTAAAAATATGAATTTAGCACATAAATGCACAACAATAGTGCCTTGAGGCACAAATGCTGCAAGTTGGTGTTAAGCCGCATTGGGGCGCAATCATTTCCTACAATGCAACGCCAATGGAGCTGTTTACAGAGTTGTTCGACCCCTAGGTACAGTACTTGAGCAAACAAGTAGAAAAAAGGCTGGTGCATGGATTCGGACAGCGAGGCGTCGCTGGATCAGATGCAATTTCAGAGGACCGCAGGTCCTGCAACGGTGTTGGATGTTATGGACGTCGGACTTACGACCCCCTTAAGTCAGCAAAGTTAGGTGGGATCAGCGGCTGCAGAGACGCGATGCTTACAGGGTCATTGGGGTCTTAGCACTTCTGTGAGGTTCATGGCCTCGGGGCTAGTGGCATTGCGGTTCTGGGCATCAGCATCCTTTGCGAAGTTTCACTGCATCATCTGGCGTCGTTAGACATGTTTTTCTCTAGAAGTTCACATCCAGGGGCCGGAACTGGAATGGCAACCTCCAGCTAGCTAGAGTCCACAGCAGGCGGACTCAGAACTGGGTAGCGAAGCCTTTGCTGTCCCTGAGGCTTCGAAACAGGAATCAAGCTCTACCCCAAGCCTTTGGAGATACCTCTCAAGCAGGAGTGCAAAACAAAGTCCAGTCTCTGTCCCCTTGCACATGCAGAAGCAGCAACTGCAGGATAGCCCAACACAGCACAGTCACAGGCTAGGGTAGCACTTCTCCCCTGCTCTTCAGCTCTTCTCCAGTCAGAGGTTCCTCTTGAATCCTTGAAGTAATCTGATTTGCAGGGGTTTTAGGTCCAATACTTATACCCATTTCTTAAGTGTTTATAAAATCCTTCCTTGTCCAAGCCAGGCCCCAGCCACACATCAGGTGGGTGGAGACTGCATTGTGTGAGGGCAGGCATAGCCCTTTCAGGTGTGAGTGACCACCCCTCCCTCCCCTCCTAGCACGGATGGCTCATCTGGATATGCAGGCTACACCACAGTTCCCTTTGTGTCACTGTCTCGAGGAGAGGTGCAAACTGTCCATCTGTCAAACTGACCCAGACAGGGAACCCAGAAACAGGCACAGTCACAGAATGGTTTAAGCAAAAAATGGCTACTTTCTAAACGTGGTATTTTCAAACTCACAATCTAACAACCAACTTTACGAAAAGATGCATTTTTAAATTGTGAGACCAGAGACCCTATACTCCATATTTCTATCTGCTATCAAAGGGAATCTACACATTAATACTATTTAAAGGCAGCCCCCATGTTAACCTATGACAGAGATATGCCTTGGATCAGTGAAAACAGAATTTGGCAGTATTTCACTGTCAGAACATGTAAAACACATAAGTACATGTCCCACCTTTAACATACACTGCACCCTGCCCATGGGCTACCTAGGGCCTATCTTAGGGTGCTTTACATGTATAAAAAGGGAAGATTTAGGCCTGCTAAGTAGGTACACGTTCTAAGTCAAATTGACAGTTTAAAACTGCACACACAGACATTGCAGTGGCAGTTCTGAACCATGTTTACAGGGCTGCTAAGGTGGGTGGCACAACCAGTGCTGCAGGCCTACTTGTAGCATTTTAATTACAGGTCCTGCGCACCTTTATTGCACTCTACTAGGGACTTACTAGTAAGTCAAATATGTCAATCATGGATAGCCAATTATTTATACATTTTACACAAGAGAACCTGCACTTTAGCACTGGCTAGCAGTGGTAAAGTGACCAGAGAATCAAAAACAGTAAAAACAGAGCTCAGTACGCATCAACAACCTGGGAAACAGAGGCAAAACATAAGGGGAGACCACGCCAAGGGTGCCAAGTCTAACAATGTACTATAGTGTATTTCTCATTCAGTAACACCTTTCCTAATATATTTTTCATTTAATCTCTAAGTTATCTTGAATGCAGCTACCTAACGGTGCAAAACAAAAAAAAGTACAGAATATTTCATTTTCATTTTTTTAGCCACTCTTTTGAACCCCTCCCCAAGCTAACTGTTTCGACCCTCTCTACAAGCAGCATCAGAGTTCCAATACTTTTTTCAATGCCCTTCCAGCACTGAGTTAAATGCCCTTTTGGGCTATCTGGGAAGGTGGGGGGAGCGTCAAGTAGCTGCGGGAGCCAGGCAGAAAGAGGAAACCTATGCTCCAATGAAAGAAGAGCTGTTTAACAGCACTCCCATCATTGGAGTACAGTGTTTGCTGTGACATGGTGGCAGCTTCAAAGGTGCCACCAAGCCACAGCAAACAGCTATGTCCAGGGAGTGGGTACCCCGAGACATAGCAGGAACCGGCCCTGGGGGATGGTAGTGCCAGTCTAAACATCCCATGGGAATTACCATGTGAATCACAATTTTCTTGACCCCTCTTTTTTTTGGCCCCCGCTTGACGGATCACCTGAAACTTTCCATGCACAACAAGAGTCACTGGGACACTTTTTTTTGGAAACTTTTGTAAAGATTAATCAAACTGTGTCAAAGATATAGGCAAGTCAAAAAAACACTTTTTCCATGGAAACATGGTCCTAACTGCAACTGCCTAGTGGCAACCGCCACTATGTAAGATATATATAGATATATCTTCTATATCTATAGATATGTATATATATAGTCTATATATAGAGATATATACATATATATGTATATATATATATATATATATCTATAAATATATATATATGTGTGTGTATATATATATATATATATATATATATATATATATATATATATATATATATATATGTAGACAGAGAGACATATCCAGCTGTAATGCGTAGCTGTGGTTACATTCACCTGATTGGGTCGGTGCCGAGCAATGGACAGGGTGGGAACTGTCAATCAAAAAAGATGTGTTACACATTTCCTGGCACAAAGGCTCACACTCCAGGATGTGTTTCAACAAGAGTTTATTTTCAAAGAGTTTCAACCTGGGCCGTCTTCCTTACATCCAATAACAAACATAAAGAGCACCATCACCATTAAATACAATCCAAAAAACATAAGCATAGAAAACATGTGCAAATGATCCTGTCCTCCTTTGTGTAAGTAATTTTTAAGAGAGGTGATTAGAAAAGAGGAAATGGGTGCATTGTATAACACAAGGATGTTAATTGGTATATACATTTTTCAACAAGAATCTCTAATTGCTATCGGACAATTAATCAGCCTCATCACAAAGAGGCTCAGTAACCAGTAAGCAGGACACTCTCTAATGCAAGTACAATAATCCATCATAAATGTGTCAATTGATTTACTAATTTTCTGTTCTAAAAATACATAGGCCCTCATTACAACCCTGGCGGTCGGTGTTAAAGTGGCGGTAATACTGTCAAAAGGCTGGCAGTAAAAAAATTGAATCACGACCACGGCAGAAACCACCAACACAGACAGCCACTTTAACACCCCGACAGGCCATGGCGGTGGCAACAAACACTACGGCGGTAACCGCCAACAGCCAGGTGGAATACAATGTACCACCCACCCCATTACAACCAGCCCATCCGTCAGATTTTCCAGGGCGGTACCAACACCATCAAAAGCACAGCGGAAACAGTACACAGAAGGGAAACCACTCACCTCTCGACACCCAAGGAAGAACCAGGAAGGCATGAAGCCCGAACTACAGGTGTTACCCATGTTGGTGTATCTTCTCATCTACCAGGAGTACGAATGGTGGCGGCGGTGACAACCACAGTGAGTACTGCACCTAGCACCCAGGGGAGGGGGGAGGAAAAAGATTACATATACACCCCGTAACCCTTTGGAAGAATACAAGGACAAAAGGAATGGAGTCAATTGAGTGTCATATTAAAAATAGTCAGATATACGTTATAAATTCAAAAACAGTATTTACAATATATACAATATGTACATAAGGTCCATTCAAAACGTCTGTGGGCCACTGGGCCAAAACTCATAGGCCAAGCCCATGCTTGACTCCTGCCTCAATATCGTGAGAACACTGCAGGGGCATCAGGTCGAAAACACACAGGCACCTCAGGGGGACGGGGAAGAGGGGGGGCACCTCAGGCAGAAGATGGGACAACGCCACTGCTCCTGAAGGGGGTGCCATGCCCACAGCGATGTCCTATGGTGTGAAAGGCCAGTCTCTCAAGTCTCTCAAGTGTGTGGTTTGCCCACTGCTTGGTCCTGGGGAGTACAAAGCCCCAGTCTCTCAAGTCTCTCAAGTGGGTGGTTTGCTCACTGCCTGGTCCTGGGGAGTGCATGGCCACAGTCTCTCAAGTGGGTGGTTTGCCCACTGCTTGGTCCTGGGGAGTGCAGGGCCACAGTCTCTCAAGTGGGTGGTTTACCCACTGCTTGGTCCTGGGAAGTGCAAAGCCACAGTCTCTCAAGTGGGTGCTTTGCCCACTGCTTGATCATGGGGAGTGCAAAGCCACAGTCTCCCAAGTCTCTCAAGTGGGTGCTTTGCCCACTGCTTGGTCCTAGGGAGTGTAAAGCCACAATCTCTCAAGTGGATGCCTTTCTCCACTGGTTCTGGAGGGGGCTTTGTGCCCAGTGTGGTTCATCCTGCCAAGGATAGGGTGAGTGGATGCCTTCTTCCACTGGTTCTGAAGGGGGATCTGTGCCCAGTGTGCTTCATCCTGCCAAGGATAGGGTGAGTGGATGCCTTTCTCCACTGGTTCTGGAGGGGGCTCTGTGCCCAGTGATGCAACACTTTGGGGGTGGCAGTTCACAGTCCCTCACCTGGGTGTCTGAGCAGTGACCAGGATGCATGATAGTCCATGGAGGCTGGAATAGAGTCCATCTGGCGGTGGCTACGGCTGCACAGTGGTGGTAGTGCGGTGCTGGTAGGGGTGCTGCCAGTGGTGGAGGGAGGCTCCAGCCCCTCTCCTGCAGCCTTGGACGATGCCCACTGGGGCTGCTGCTGCTGGCAGTGGTGCTACTGTCAGCGGTGCAGGTGCCGGTGCTTGCGGTGGTGCTTGTGGTGGTGCTTGCGGCAGTGCAGGTGGCAGTGCTGGCCACGGTGCAGGTGCCGGTAATGCCAGTGGTGGGGGAGGCTCTTCTCCTGCAGCCTCGGATGGCTGCCACTGGGGCTGCTGCTGCTGCTGACAGTAGTGGTGGTTGCGGTGGTGCAGGTGGCGGTGCAGGTGTCAGTGTTTGCAGTGGTGCTAGCGTCCGGGATGCTGGCAGTGCTGCCTGTGGTGCAGGTGGTGGTGCTGGCAGTTGTGCTGGTAGCCATGAGGCCTTCACCTGCAGCCTCGGACAGCTGAAGTGCTTTGCCTGGGGTTTTGTGCCCCTCTCTGACCTTGGCAGATGATGGTGTCACCTTGGGTCTGGCATCTGGAGTCTTTGAGGTGGCCTTGTTGGGTGGTTGTGGCTCCTTCCCCTTGCTGGATGCTGTTCCCTTCTTCACCTTGACAGGTGGCGGAATGGTTTTTGCCTTGGCAGGGGTTGGTGGCACACTGGCTGGACTTACGGGTGCCCCTTTTGAGCCTCTGACAGCTGCAGGAACCACAGCGGATGTGGACTTGGTGGCTGAGGTGCTGAGTTGGGTTTTGGCCACCCTGGCCCGAGGGGAAGGACGGGGGAGGGGTAGAGAAGAGGTCAATGTTTGCCAGGAAAAGATTCTTAGGGACACTGGGGTGGGAAGAGGGAGAAGGTTTGGGAGTGAAGGAAGAGGGAGTGGTTGTAGGAGGTGTCTGTCTGCTGAGTTTGGGTGCAAGTGCTTGGGCTGGATGCTGTTGTGAGGTGGATGGCTGTTGGGTGGGTGGGTGCTTGTGTTTGTGTACTTTGGGAGGAGGGGTCACAGATGCAGTGGGAGAGGACACAGGGGATGTGTGCATGAATGTGTGGGTGGTGACTGCCAGTGAGGGGTGTGTAGTGATGGGTGTGCTGGGGGTGGTGGATGAGGATGTAGTGCAGGCAGGTGTGAGTGGAGATGCTACTGGGAGGGAGGTGGACGATGAGGAGGAGGGGGACACAGTGGAGGCAGAGGATGTTGATGTGTCTGCATGGGGATGGTGCTTGTGTGAGTGCCTGTGAGATGAAGTGTGGTGCTTATGCTTGCCTGAGTCACTTCTGTGTGTTGATTTGGGTGAATGCTGGTCTGAAGGTGTGCTTGGATAGGCTGGGGTTGAGGGGATTGGGACTGGGTAGAGGAAGTTGGAGGGGGGAGACTAGAGACAGGGGCAATGGCTGCCATCAGTGCGGAGGCCAGAGCCTGAAATGCTTTGTTGGGCTGCCACGCCAGAGTGAATGCCCTCCAGGTATGCATTTGTTTGTTGCAAATGCCTCTCGACATAACTGCCCAACAATGAGGGATCTCAGGAGGTCAATAGCCTCCTCACTGAGGGCAGCAGGGCTGACTGGGGCAGGGCCTGATGTGCCTGGGGCGAAGGAGATGCCCACCCTCCTGGGTGAGCGGGCACAGGAAACACGCTGAGGGCCTGATGGGAGGGCGGTGCTGGTACGGGGGTGGCGGCTGTACCTGTTGTTGGGGTGGGCACAGAGGTGTCCGCCACCGCTAGGGAGCTTCCATCGGAGGAGGAGTCGCTGTCTGTGGTGTCCCCGCCTGTCCCCGTCGTGGTGCTCCCCTCGCCCTCTGTCCCACTGGTGCCCTCACCGGCGGTGGATTCGGCCGCCAGGCCCATGTGGGATGCAGCTCCTTCCGTCACCGGTGCCTCTGCTCCTCCGCCAGATGATGCTAATGCACACAAGGACAGGGTGATAAAACAAAAAGGGGGGGAGAGACAGAGAATACACTTGGTCAATGCCAGCAACAACACTACCATTGGCGTACACAGCTCACAGGGAACAGCCCTATGCAGTATTCCGTGCACTACCAGTTACAATGCTAGTCACCAGCCCTTGGGGTACAATGCATAACACCATCAGCTTCACACCTGAAACAAACAGAGCCCTGGCCAGTAGTAGATGCCCACTAACACTATTGGGGTTGGAGTGCTTCAGAGCCTGCCCAACAAAGGACCTACCATGCCTTGTTCGCCCTGGCCTAGGGGCACCCACAGTCCACATCCCCACCCAGGTAAAATCTTAACGCGTGCGAAATAATGAATCTGAATTTGCACTCACCCCCTCGTTGCTGCTGTGATGCCCTCAAGTGCCCATCGAACTCCGGATAGGCCACCGCCAGGATGCGGAACATCAGGGTACGACGGGCACCCCTTCCTCATTGGGAGGCAAGTCGCAGCTGGGCCTCTGCCGTCTTCCTTTCCCAGCGGTGCAGGTCCTCCCACCGTTTATGGCAGTGGGTGCTCTGCCTGTCAAAGACCCCCAGGGTCCGCACCTCCTTGGCAATGGCACGCCAAATACCCTTTTTCTGATGGGCGCTGGCCTGCAGAAAAAAGACAGCAGAAAAGGGAATTAGTTAACCGTCCGGACCGTCACACTTATGGCCCACCATATCCCTCACATCCCCTGACGCACATACATTGACCACCATACATGCAGCATTCTGGCCAGGATGCCTCAGCCCCCCCTACATGTGCCTTACACACACAGCACTCCATACATTCATGGTCCACGCATTATACTCACAGTCTACTCACATGTTTGTCTGGAGGATCGTGGAGTAAAGTGTACTGGGGTAGGACCCCATCCACCAGTTTGTCCAACTCCTCCGCAGTGAAGGCAGGGGCCCTTTCCCCAGACACATGTGCCATTGTTGCTTCCAGACACAGGCCACAGCAGCACTTGCAGTGTAGGTCCTCTCCTGTTGAAGGTCAGGTATCAAGTGAGGGAACTGATAGAAAATGGCAGTCACGTCTGCGGTGGTGCGTACCGTTACCACCGGTGTACATCGTCATTGGCTCCTGGAACCCCTAGGACCCAATGATAACCAATGCTGAATTGCACCACGGTCTTCGACCGCCTACCACGACGGTGTTACCTTATTTCCCCTTGTCCCACCTTACATTTCGGGCAGCCGCCATTTCAGGGGGCCACAAGGCAGGCCAAATAACTGCGTCACACCTATTTAGGCCAGGAATACGGACAGACAAAGGCACATAGAGAAAATTTAACGTTTGTGCTAAACAGTCTTGTGAAACCTATGTGTTATATGACCCTCTCCTCACTGTTCTCCTCCATAGGGCACGTCCGCTGGGTCAGGTGATGAGATGGCGGCATCCTCCAATGTATAGACCCCTGGTGGACCTGTCGACAATTGAAGACAGACACATAATTATCACTTACAGACTTGATCGTGCAACAATCCAGGAACTGTGTGCCCAGTTGGAGCCTGACTTGATATCAGCTATCCGCCATCCCACAGGAATACCCCCTCTAGTGCAGGTCCTGTCAGTACTCCATTTCCTGGCCAGGGGTCTTTTCAAACAACAGTTGTCATGGCATCAGGGATGTCCCAGCCAATGTTCTCTAACGTGTTGTCCAGGGTGTTATCTGCCCTGCTGAAACACATGCACAGCTACACAGTGGTGTGTGTATGTGTATCAGGTGTGTGTATTTTGAATTGTCCAATGTGGTTGTGTTTTGTAAATGTGTGTGTATTTTGAGCGCAGCGGTGTGTACCGCCATGGATTACCGCGTTGATTCGTGGGTTGTGATAGTGTGGTCGTATTCTTGTTGGCGTGACGGTGTAGGTTTTGGTTTCGCCAGTTTATCACTGACCTTTGGTGTGGCGGACTTGTGTGGGTGTAATAGCTGTAATGGTCCGCTGCCGCAACGGTATATTGGCAGTCTTCAGCATGGCAGAAAGCGGGATTTACCGCCAGGGTTGTAATGAGGGCCTATATGTCTTGTAATTGAAAATATTTTACAAAATAAAGTATAAATGTAAAGCATTGATAGCAGATGTTTTAATGCTTTTGTGGACTGCTGTGCGGATCCACCGCAGACCACAAAGGTCCTGCTCTGAGTGCTGCAGTGGATTGTGGGGCAGCACAAAAACCTACAGAATGGGGCTTCTTTACATGAAACATGGAAAGGATTAACAAATAGTGATTATTTAAAAGTGATATCATGAAAATAAAAGGTGAAATGAAGTCTGTGATTTGCTAAATATAGCAGTATGAGTGAGAGCACAGTGGGAAAGGTAGTCATTAGTGGTACTTTTTTACTGAGAGTGAAGGAGGATTGCCATATTTCTGACTTCAGATTTTGAAATGGAAAAATTATGTTAGGAGATATTAACATATAGGTTTCACAACAGCAAATATATATTTACAGTTATGTGATTTAAGATGTACTATAAAAAGTATATTTAAAAATACCTAAGAGTGTATTTAGGCTGAAAGAACATTTGTTGCTTCCAGACACTATAGTTAAAGACAAAGCAGAAGGGAGCTTAAATGGAAACATTAAGGGGGTCATTACGACCCTCGCGGTCGGAGACCGCCAGGGGTAATGTGGCATCCGTACCGCCAACAGGCTGGCGGTACGGAGACCCGTATTACGACTGCAGCGGTAGCGCCGCGGTCGCAACTCCGGGGCCGGCGGTTTCCCGACATTTTAGCCCCGGCAGTGATAATCCGCCAGGGCAGCGCTGCCCTGGGGATTATGACCGCCAGCCTGTTTCTGGTGGTTTGCACTGGCGTAGGCAGTGCAGGGGCCCCCTAAGAGGGCCCCGTGCAGCTTTTCACTGTCTGCATAGCAGACAGTGAAAAGCACGACGGGTGCAACTGCACCCGTCGCACGGCCGCAACACCGCCAGCTCCATTAGGAGCTGGCTCCTATGTTGCGGCCGCATCCCTGCTGCGCCGGCGGGCGTAAACTATGTTTGCGCACGCCGGCCCAGCGGGGATGTTGTAATGGGCACCGCAGGAATGCGGCTGCATTGGCGGCTGCATTGGCGGCCGCATGGCGGTTACAGCTTGCCAGGCGGCGGAAGCCGCCCATCAATGTTGTAATGACCCCCTAAGTGAAAAAATAGTGAGCAGCAAAGGAGGAAGAGTAATTGTTAGACTGAAAAAATTGTTGATTTTTTAAGCCAGTGTGAATGTACATGTTTGAAATTAGATGTGGGTGCATGCTTATGTATGTAATTTAATAGTATGTAATTTTCACCCACTCACACAGTCAGGAAGGCACTTACACCCAGTTGCACTCTTACAAAAACACTAAAGTACCCACTAGTCATATAGACAGATACCCACTGACACACTCAGTCATAAAATAATTTACACACCCATTTACTTACCTATATATCCACTTACATAGTCATTCACATACTCATGCAGGCACTGTCACACCCACGCACACACCTATGCAACCATTCATGTACCCAGCACTCAGATAGTCAGTTACACATGCACTTAGACACCCATAAACCCAGTAATACACCCAGGCACCCACCCATACAGCTACTCACATCCTATTTACAAAAGCATTGAGCTACTCACACACCCAGTCAGACAGGGACAGAGGCACTTATACATCCACTCACATGCCAACAATGTAATTATGTATCCACTACAAAAACATTAACCTGCACGAATGGTTATACACTCAAACACCCACTAAGCAAGCCAGTTAACAATCCATACCCATACCCATTAGCCACCCATACAGTCAGTAATACACTGTTGTTGATCCACACAGCTACTTATACATACAGTGACACACCAATATGTCCACTCATCAACTCACACACCCAATCACCCTCTCATACAGCCACTTATATGCCCATTTACACATCCATACTCAGACACCTATGCAGCCTGTTAAACACTGACATACCCACTTATGTGTCTACTCACATGCATATGGTATATATTGTAATAGTCTGCAAAGTACAGATACATGTATTCTGTATTTGCTTTTCAGATATCTGCTTGTGCTTAAAGAGGATTAGAAGATGGAATGGTGAGGTGAAAAAAAAGACAAATTATGCTTGTTGACAGCATCCATAAACTGGCCAACAGATTACATTTTAGTGCAATTGACATGTAGCATTTGCAACACTGAGTGACCATTTCTTCCAATGTTCATGAAACAACAGTGATGGTAACCATTTGGTCAAGAGGTAAGAGTTCCACATATGGTCCAGCTACTGATGATGATAAACCACCTTCCCTCTCCCTTAGCATGTTGTGATATGTCCTATGTATAGTTTTCAGGAGCTTTCAAATAGAGGATATGCCATGTGATTAGTTTGTCGCCATACCTCTTAGCAGTTTTGTGCTGCATATATTGCAGATTTATGAAGAACTTTCTTTTCTCCTGAATGGATGGAGAAATATCTTCAAACATCTGAGGAATTCTGTGGAGGTCGTAAGGCTTCTTCTTCTTCATCCCGCTCTTCCCCTACACTTCTATCTTCAGCAGAGGACATCCTATTATTGAAACTTTCTTCTTTTGAAGGAAAGCCAGAAAAACAATGGGACTGGTGTTTTGAGTCTGTTTACAGAAAGATGTGAAATCCAAATGAGTGATTTAGGGTACAGTTTGCAATGTGAATTGGTAGAGACTTAGGGTCTTGTTACGAGTCTGGTGGTCACTAGACTCCCAGACTCGTGGATGGTGGTTGGCCCACTGCCAATGCGGCGGTCTGACCGCCACATTACAACCCTGGTGGTTGGGCTGCCAGGAAACCACAGCTCTACCGGGTTCTGAGATCCCAGCAGTCTGGTGGTGGCGGCGGTCCTTATCCGACAGGGCAGCACTGCAAGTAGCTCTGCCCTGGGGATTATGACCCCCTTCTCCACCAGTGGTTTCATGGCGGTACCAGCCCCATGAAAATGCTGCCAAAGAACAGGTGCATGGGGGCCCCAGGGGACCCCTGCACTGCCAATGCACTTGTCATTGACAGTCAGGCCCTCATTATGAACTTGGCGACAATCACCGCTGACTGCTGACCGCCATGATGACGGTGAACAAAAGACCGCCAGTGGTGGTGACCTGCATAACCCCGTATAATGATACCAAAAAAACAAACCTCCAAAAATCTGGTGACCTCCACGTACCGCCAGGGCCAATGACAGCAGGAAGGCAGTACACCCCACCCCGCCACCACCATGCAGACAAATCGCCCGCCAACCAAATAATGATGTACAAATCAGCTCGGCGGACAGTGAATGTCGAATGACCATTGGTGGTACTGACCGACACAGCTAGCAGTGGGACCCGCCAACAACAAATGCACACATTGGCAAGTTCGAAAACCACACACCTGACACACATTAACTACACTTTAAAACACACACATATACACCCCATAATCCTTTGCATCGCCAATAGCATGACTGAGATTGACAACACTTCACACGTACACTGAACCCAATATCACACAAGTCACACACACAAATACAACACCAAAACACATACATACCCTAAACACCATCACAAGCCACAAACACACAAAAGCACCCTCACCAATACACCCACAACAAACCACCCACAATACACACCATGGCACCGCCTAAACACCCCCGCTTCAAAGACAGGGAGCTAAGGACCATGCTGGACAAAATACTCAGGGTCGAGCCACAACTATTCGGGGCACTGCTGCAGAAGACACCCGTGGCCAGGAAGATGGAGTTATGGCAGCGGATAGTCAACAAGGTCAATGCAGTGGAAAATTATCCACGCACAAGGGACAACATCAGGAAGAGATGGAACGACCTGTGGGGGAATGTTCGATCAATGGCATCAAGGCACAACATCGCCGTACAGAAGTCTGGTGGTGGTCCACCACCTACTCCCCCGAATACACCGACTGGGAGGAGAAAGTCCTGGCCATCCTGCACCCAGAGGGCCTCATCAGACTCACTGGAGGACTGGACTTGGGTAAGTCAACTACAATTCCTTAACAGTCACCACACCTGTAATGCATGTGTCACCCCATCCCTCACTACCACCAGGACCCCATTTCCTACCCACTCCACAATACCTACCCCTGCATGGAATCTCAGTAGCGCTACATCACCCACAATCCACCTCTATCCCCCGCATAAAATGCAACTACATGTACACAGAGGGACCTAGCATGCCACAACAGGGCAATATAACCATCAAATAGTGCAGATCAGTACCTGACACCCACTTGTCTACTCCCCCACATACAGGCACCACCACCCACGTCACCCGGACAGAGACGTCAACGAGTGTCAGCCCTCCACCTGAAGACAGAGGGCCCACTCAGGAGAGTGCAGAGGGATGTCTGGAAATAGAGGAACTCCCTGGCCCATCCCACAGTCCTGGACTGTCACCTACCAGAAGCCCCACCAAGGACACCACTGACACTCCTACCACCCACCCACCATCATCAGCTCTGGCCAAAAGACCCCACACCAGTGTCTCCCAGCCACGGACTGGCAGACCACATATACAGAGGCCAGAGTCTCCACTCCCCAACAGGCAGGATGATGAAGGGCCAACTGAAAGTGGGACTGACAGACCTGTGCAGGGGGCACAGGAACAGGGGGCTAGGGCCAGTGGGAGGGCATCAGTGGCCCAGGGGGGTGGCCAAAGGAAGGATGCTGCAGCCTAGTAGGTGATATCTGAGGTCCTGGGAGCATACCACCATACCCAAATAGGATGGGCCAGATCCTGGCCACCCTGGAGCAGAATCAGAGGCTGCAGATAGCACACCACCAGGAGGCCATGGATCAATGGAAAAAACTCAATGCCACTATGGCCTTCATTGCAGAGGTGCTGCAACACCATTACCACAGCCAGCCTGAGACCTCCACCCTCCCACATGCAGGCCCCTACCACTATCCAGGACACTGCCCTGCCATCTACATCTGCAACATCCACTGGACTGGTGGCACTGCCAGAGGACTCACAGGACACCAGCACCCCTACCCCTGCATCCCAGCTGCACCTTCACAAACGTGCCTTCAGACACAGACATCCCACTGAAACACCAGCCAAGACCAAGCCCAGCGCCAGGAATTGACTCTGCCCTGAACTTTCTCCCTTCTGTGCCACTGAGCTACCTAGTTGACATGCCACTGCCAACTCACCATCTTCCAATGGCCCCATGGATGATAATCCTGTGTAATCAACAGCTGAGCATTTGTACGAGAGTATGTTGTTCACCATGTGCCCACTCCCTTCCACTGTCCTAACACTCATGTATGTTATGACTTTGAATAAATATACCTGTGCACTCAAAATATCTGTCTGTAATCAATATGAGAGATCAATTGTGAATGTGAATACTTTAGCCAGTTTTATTGCAGGAGGGGATCCATCACACTGTAGTGCCTGAAGTATGTCACACTGTACATCCCATTGCATGCACTGGCATCTGCCGCTTCAGTCATGATTTTGCATTTTCACTGGTAAAGGACACCACAGTACTTATTACGTGAGTCAGACTGAAACAATGCAGTGAAGCCATCAGCATCATAGTACAGTACCTGAGAGTCACTGGAAGCATAGGCAGATTAGCTGAGTCCTGGAGTTGATATCTTCCCCCTCTTCTTCACCATCACTCTCATTCCTCCTCTGAGGTGGCAGGGCTGGTTGGGCAGCATCCTCCTCTTCCAGAAGTGGGATCGTTTTTCTCACAGCCAAGTTGTGCAACATGCAGCAGGCCACCACTATCTTACACATCTTGTCAGGGACATAGCACAGGGATCCTCTAGAGAGATGGAGGCAACAAAATCATGCTTTCAGGAGTCCTATGGTGCGCTCAATCACCCTCCTAGTATGACCATGGACCTCATTATAATTTCTCTCTGCATCTGTCCTGGGATTACTCACAGGTGTCAGGAGCCATTGCATGTTGGGGTAGCCGGAATCCCTTGCAAAAGTGGTCAAAAGAGGGTTGAAACATACACATGTTACTTACATATAGCCTGGCTGTCAGCTATGTAACTGATCCAGTGTCATACGCACTCACCTATGAGCCAAGCCCTGCCCCCCCTGTAGCTGTCCCATCATGTGTGACTGTTTCGCAGGACAAATTAATCATGGGCTGATCCTGGGAACCTTGCTTTGACATGAAATGTACCAATCAGAAGTACACACCAATTGTACATTCCTTGAGTGATAGTTCTTACGATTCCGACACATCCTGTTCATTCACTCTTGGGGGTATGAGGGCTATGTGGGTTCCATCAATGGCCCCTATCACATGGGGGATATTAGCAAAGGCATAGAATCCTGATTTGATGGTAGTGAGATCAGCCCTTTGGGGAAACTGGACATAACTTTGTAAGTGTTGAACTAATGCATCCAGGAAATTGGACGGATGTGGCTGAACATTGGCTGAGATACCCCTGCAGCCATGCCCACTGTTATTTGAAATGAGCCTATGGCCAAAAACGGAGCACCGATAGCACCTACACAGTTGTAGGTATGACATGCTGATTCTGATTGCCCGGCTTCAGAACAGGATCCATTACTGCACAGAGGTCAAGGTTTGTAGCTCAGTTAAGTCGGTAAGTTATGATGATGTGACGTTCCTCCATGGTGGCCAGGTCTACTAGGGGTCTGGGAACAGATGGGGTTTTCCCTACCCACATGTGTCTGTACCTATGGGTGATGAAGGAACACATTTTGAGTTTGGACATATACTTGCATCACATGGTGTCACAATACATTTCTACAATGCGACACATAGGTAACGCACACACACACAAAGAATGAGGTAGTCTGTCAGGCTAGTGTGTGGTGAGGTGTCTCAGTCATAATGGCATCACAGTGTAGACACACTTCCAAACATGATTACATATGGGGGTCCAGTACTAATATCAGTACTCGACGAAGGGGAGAGAGAATGGGACCATGGATGAGGGCACCAGCCAGGCTATGGAGAAGTGGTGAAAGCAAAATGGCAGCCTCCTGCCATCCAGGTATTGTAGTGTGGAAGTAACTTAATTCTGGTGGTGTCAGCCGTCATGATGGGAGGCGGTGTTCACTGCCGTGCACCTGATCATTGGATCACATGGTTGTCAATGGGGAACCTGGGCAAATCATGATCGCCGCAGGCGGTGACGGTGCACACCGCCGTGGTATCTACCGCTATTTTGATAGCCCCTTGACTCCTGCATTATGTGAAGGGAAGAACCCCACTGCATGTGCTGCTGTGTCCTGACTCTGGTCCCTTAGATGGCGCGTGTGACAGGGGAACGGGCCCCATCCTTCACCACGGAGGAGCTGAGAATCTGGTGGACTGGGTCCTACCCCTGTATGCCAAGTTGTATGGTCAACAAGAGGAGCAGGTGAGTTGCTATCTGTCCTCCTTAGATGTGTGTGAATGTGGCAGATGCGTTTGTTTTCGTTGTGTGAATGCTCACCCGTAGTGTGTCTGGCAGTTTCAGCTTGTTATTTATTCATATGCATGTCTCCATGGGCCATGTCAGTATGGCATGGCATTTGTGTAAGGGGCACTCACACTGACGTCCGTTTCTTTACTCTGTGTGTCCCATGCAGGTCAGCACTCATCAGAAGAGAGGACTATGGCAAGCCATCGCCAAGGACATGCGGACCCTGGGGGTCTACAACCGGCAGCGCACCCACTGCAGGAAGTGTTGGGAGGACCTGAGGTGCTGTGCGAGGAAGGCCCAGTTAGGGAAGGCTTCCCAACGAGGGACGGGTGCCCTTTGCACCCTGAGCCCCCTAATGGCCCTCATTCTGCCAGTGGCCTATCTGGATTTGGATGGGCGCATGAAGGCAGCACAGCAGCCGCAAGGGGATGAGTGTTAACACTGTTGTGATGCCACTATGATAAGTTTAGTTAGATGCTAAGGGGTGCATTCATAATAGTGCCAGGCACATAGACAGTTGTGTCCCTGCAGTCCTGCCGTCCTCCATGTTCATGGGATAGTGTCATAGCTAGTCTTTGCAGGGTCTGTAGGCCTGTGAGGGGTCCCATTTTTGTAATATTGTATTCAATGTAGCCTCATGAACTTGCAGATGTGTTGGCTTGGCATCGTCTCTCATGGGTTTACTTCACAAAGTGTGTCAAAGTAGTTGTTCAGGTAGGGAACGTAGTGTATTCTGGGCTCATGCCTACTTGTCAGGGGCACATTCATAACATGTGCTGTGTTTGCTGAAGGTTTGTGTTTGAGCTGGGTGGGAGTGTATGTGTCCCAGCATGTACGTATTTCCTGGAACTGGCATACTTCTGTCTTGTTTTGTTTCCCCACCCCTGTGCTCTTGTTTCCCCGTGTACATTAGCATCATCTGGCAAGGGAGCTGAGGCACCATTGAGTGGGGATGCAGCAGCCCACGGGTCCAAGGAGGCAGAGTCGACCGACGCCAAGGGGACCAGTGTGTTGGAGGATGAGGGGAGTACCATGGGGGAGGCAACTACCACTGGAGGTAGTGACTCTGATACCTCCTCCAATGGCATCTCCCTGGTGGTGGCGGACCCTATTGGGCCCACTCATTCTTTGTCATCTTCTGCCATCCACCATACCGTCACTGCCCTCCCAGTTACTCCCCACCGATTTGCCAGTGCCCGCTCACCCAGGAGGGTGGGTGTCTCCTTTGTCCCTGGCACCTCATCCCCTACCCCACTCAGCCCTGCTGCCCTCACGAGGAGGCTATTGACCTCCTGAGAACCATCTCTGTAGGGCAGACAACCATTGTGAATGCGATCCAGGGGCTAGCATCCCAGATGCAGCAATGCAATGCATACCAGAAAGGCACTCACAGTGCCATGGCTGGCCTACAGAGATCTTTTCAGGCTCTGGCCTCCTCTTTGACCGCAGCCAGTGTCCCTGGTCTTTCCGTTCCCCCTCCCACCACCTCTACCCTTTCCAGCACCCCACTTCCTTCACCCATCCCAGGCACACATACAGACAGCCATGCACACAGATCAACACACAAGAAGCACACAGAGAAACACAAGCACCACACCTCCCACCACAGGCAGGCACACATCCAACATACCAAAGCACACACAAAAACATCCACCTCCCCCTCTGTGTCAGCTTCCCCCTCCTCCCTGTCGGTCACCTAACCATGCACACCCACATGCACTGCACCCTCAGTCACTGCTGCTGCCCCCATTCTTGCAGTCACCACTACAGCTGACATCCAGTGATGCACCCCAGACACCAGACCTGCACTCACCACAACTAAATTCACATACACTTTCAGCACACTTACCAGAACTCCAGACTCCCACACAACATCCATCTATACTGGCAGCCTGTCTTCACCCACTGTGTCCACCCCCTCCCAAAACACTCAAACTTTCACACTCATCCACACCACACACATTCACCATACATAAGCATACTAAACAGGGACCTGCATCCACATCCAGCACACCTACACCTCGTACCACCACTCCCTCAACCTCCACTCCCAGACCTGGCTTCAAATCCCCTCGAACTGCACCTAAGAACATTTTCCTCTCCTGGGTTGACCTGTTTGAACCCACTGGCCCACCCTGTCTTGTTCCTAAATGTTCCCATGCCCTAGCCCAGTCTACTCCTTCCTCATCTGAGTCTGCCCAGTCTGCCCTTCCCATTCCTGTGCCCCTTCCCCAGGGAGGAAGAAGCCCTGTGTTGCCCCAGGTCCGTCTGCCCCCCTGTCGAGGCCCACTCCCCCTCCTTCCAAGTGCAAGCCGAAACCCTCTCCACCTCCTAAATCGAAACCCAAATCCCCCCTTCAAGTCCTGAGTCGCTACCCGCAACCCCCTGCCCCTGTTCCCTGAGGTGCCTGGCTGCCCCATTGATGCCCCTTCTCAGTGGAGTTTCCTTTACCATCGTAGGGGTCAAGTGTGGGCTATATTAGCCCTTCCTGGACTGTGAAATGGACTGGTCAATGGCCTTATATGGACATTAATTTTACCTTGTTGAAATTAAATTTGAGTGCCAACCAGAGCTGTTGGCACAATATAGAAACGTTGTGCAGCATTTCTCCGTGGGGTGTGGTGTGCACAGGTGTGTGCATTGGTGCAGGTATTTGTTGGCTTGAGTCTGGTAAGTACATCTTGTGATGGTATGTATTGCTTGTAATGGTGGGTGGGGTTGGGAGTGCGTTGCGGTGTGGTTGGGGTGGGTGTGTAACTGTGCACTTTCTTCTCATGTGTACTAGGCTGCAGTACTTACTGTCATTGTTTCCGTCGTCGGTCACGGTCCTGTAAGAATATGGCAAGGAGAAGCACTGGGATTATTTCCAACTCTCGCTACATGTCTGCATTGGTGTGTTCTGTGTGCCTCTGGTGAGTGTTTCCCTTAATATGGGTCTTTTCTGCCATGCTTTGCCTGGCTGTGGTTCCCGCCCCGGAACTGTTGCGGTGTGGTGTTTCATTATTTGGTGGGCGGGTAGGGCATTTCCGCTGGCCTTAGGGCAGCCTCCTCCGTCGTTGGCAGGACTACAAAAGTGGCGGTGGGTGGATGGCCCGCTACTTGTTTCTCATTGGCTTCATTATTTGGCTGACTGGACCACCAGCCTGTTGGCGGTAGTTATCGCCACCGCTGGCAGCGCGGTGTTTCCCGCCATGTTCATAATGTTCACCATAGTGTGCTTTTGCCATAGGCCTGCATGTGTTCTTTGTTTTGGCCAAGCCTCCCTGCTTTTTGTTGTTGGTTGACCATGTGGCCATTTTCTGCAGCCAGTGTGTAAATACTTTTTTCCACTTTTCAAAGCCATTTTCTATGGAGTTTGATAGGAGAGGGCTATACCTTTTTGTTCATTTTTTTTTTACCTTTGACTGATATCAGTTTAATATGCATGAGGTTCATTTTTTCCCTGTACCTCCTTGTCTCCCACTGGATTTTCCATAGTCCCCTACTACAATGGCAATTATTTTTAATTAGTTATATTTTTACTTTTTATTTCTTTTTTTTACATTTTTCCTCCATCCACCCCCGCCAGCCATAGGTGTATGCTACACACTAGCATTCATTTTTTCAAGATTGTCATTACTTCTTTTCCCCTAGACCCCCCGCCTGCCCTCGACACATACACAGCAACATTTATTTTTTAAGGGTTGTTCCATTTTCTACTAGAACCCCTTGCCTCCCGTAGGCAAATAGCAGCATTTATTTTGTTAAAGATGATTCCATTTTCCCCTGGCCCCATGCCTGCCATAGGCAGGATTATTCAATTTTTCCCTGGACCCCCACATGCCATAGGCACACACTATCATTAATTTTTTAAGGATTGTTCCATTTTTCACCGGACCTCCCTTCCTCCCACTGGTGTCTCCTCTTTGATTCAATCACACAAAGCAAACAGTTAAATCTGTATGCTGTTATCACAATTGAAAATTAAATATAAAATTATGGTGGTGTGGTTTGACTTTGGAATGGATACACTTTGTTGATAAGTATTTAGGAAAATAAGTTACCACACTAAATTTGATTACTTGTCATATGAATAATTCAAACTTCAAAAATACTATGTCTCCCTAAATGTGCTCCTTGCTTGTTTGCTTTTCGTTGTACAGGAGACATCACCCACAGTACTGCCAGACAGAAGCCCTGCTCAAAGTGTTGTGACTACAACATATATTATCTGTGCAATGAATAATTCAAACTGCAAAAATGCCATGTTTCAATAAATGTTTTTCTTGCTTTTTTGCTTTTAGGTGCACAAGAGACATCACCCATAGTACTACCAGACAGAAGGCTGGCACAAAGTGAGGGTCCCAAAACACCGACATCCTCCAGTCTACTTCACATGTGCAGCTAAGTGCCACTGCCAACAGATAGAGCTGCAAGGTGGTCCCAAAGAAAGGTGCTGCCAAGAAAGTGGTCAGTGAAGAAGATAAGAAAAATAAGATTTCAACCACTGGTGTGGTGCCTCAAATCCTTTTAAGAAGCCTTTGCATGCTGCACCATCCTCTGGACAGCAAGCTGGGAGCATCAATCCTGCATCAACGCCACCACTCCAAC
Source organism: Pleurodeles waltl (assembly GCF_031143425.1). NCBI lineage: Eukaryota > Metazoa > Chordata > Amphibia > Caudata > Salamandridae > Pleurodeles > Pleurodeles waltl. The sequence goes on from NC_090439.1 coordinate 123,138,162, forward strand.
TTATACCCAAGACAGCAAGGCAGCCACTGCAATCATGGCGCTGATCAGTGAGTCTAAATAGGATTTACCTTAGCTGCAAACTAGTACCCAATCATTGCAGTAAACTGAGCAAGGAAGACAACAGGAGCGACAGACAGAAATTGTTTTTCCTGAAATATAAGCAGAACAGGAGGTTTAGCTTCCTGCTAAGCGTGATGTACCTCTTCTTGAACTATTGGCTTTCCAATCATGAAGAAGAAAAATAAAGAGTACTCCTCCATCCTATCCAAGCCCCTATTCTGATAATCTGGACATTGATTGGACCCCAGCTGAGTATGAGAATTACCACAAGAGACAAAGAAAAGGAAAGCTCCTGAAAGCCTTACTTTTATGGAAGGGGATGAGGAGGACAAACCAGTAATGGCCATGGAAGCTGGCTCAGAATAGTCCGATCTTACCCTTCCTATTCTACCTGTTCTGAGGCATGTGGCACTGGTACCACCGCCAACCTCTATATTTGTAAGGTCCACGCTAAGACCTGCATCCACCACTACCAAAGTTAAATTATGCACTGTAGAGAGCCAATCGTTGACACACGCACCTACCTCCAGATTTTTGAAGCTACTCAAATTGGCTTTGCATAGCTTTAAAACTCTGACTTAGAGGTTTGTGTCAGGCATGTACCACATTGTGTGATGCAAACCTGACACAACCCTGTCATACATTTGCCCCAAAGAGTTTTACAGTAGGTTGTTGAAGGCAATATAGGCATAGGTATAACCCCCTAATGGTAAATATAGTTACAGAGGGTAGTAGGACAAGGGTATAACTAACTGCCAGCAACTGGAAGCAGTTGCACTCGCAGTGCGCATGCAGCTTTGTGACGTTCCGCAACAAGTTCAGGAGCGACAGCTGCCTAAAATAATAGCGGAAACTTATTAAAGTATCTTTCGAGATAGCCTAGGGGCTAGACCACAAAAACCTCAAATTCAGAGTAAAATTAATAAAGATAATACTAAACAGCTACCTGAGGGTACTAAGAAATGCTGGGAGAAAAAAAAAAAACACCTAAAAAAGAAAGGGGAGAATCTCCACGAGTAAGAGACCCCACAGAATAGATATAATCTCAGGAATAGAGAGAATATAAAAACGCCTGATAGATATCAATATACTGATACACGCCAATCTCGTTCCTTTCAGGACTCATCAGAAAAGAGAAATGAGGGAGGTGGGCGATCAGAGCGGAGAACAGAGTACGTGAAACCGAGACAGGAATCATAACGCTCTTCGGAGGTTTCTGTTAAAAAGGAAGAGAAATCTGTACAGCAAAAACAACAATTTAAAAAGAAAAAAGTGGCAGCAGTCTCAGTTCGACAGGCCACTCAGGAAGAGGGTTCTCTTGAAGAACAAGAACTGGGCTCTAGCACTGCTAGACAGCGCGACAGAGGTCACAATAGTTCGCCGGAATCTTCCAGAGCATCTGTAGGTGAAAGCAACTTAAGACTTTATACAAGTAGAAACAGCGGACATGCGTGTCTCCGAACCCGATAGGGTGTATAAAGTAACACTACAACTGGAAGGAGACATTGCACGCACGATACACGCAATCTTTTGGGACCGTGTAGTCGAAGTATATGACATCTTGTTGGCCGAACAAGATTGGCCGCCTGATTTTGTCTGCACCTGCCCATATGGAGAAGAGGTTATTAAACCTTCCTGCTCACCCCTTGTTCCAGAGGAACTCGCTGAGTCCTATTCTATATTATAGTACAAGCACCTGAGTTACATAGAAATCACGTAGGGTGGATAGGGACTCTACATACCATGTCATTCCCATTAAAAGTGATCCTCAGCCACAACCCCAGTATCCCATAAAACATGAAGCAAGGGCACCGGTGAGAGAGATACTCACGCATTTAGAATACCAGGGTGTGATTGAACACTGTGGGGGTGATTCTGACTGCGGCGGACGGCGGTCGCCGCCCGCCAAGCGGTTCCCGCCGAAAGACCACTCCGCGGTCAAAAGACCGCAGCGGTCATTCTGGCTTTCCCACTGGGCCGGCGGGCGACCGCCGAAAGTCCGCCCGCCAGCCCAGCGGGAAACACCCTTCCCACGAGGACGCCGGCTCAGAATGGAGCCGGCGGAGTGGGAAGGTGCGACGGGTGCAGTTGCACCCGTCGCGAATTTCAGTGTCTGCAAAGCAGACACTGAAATTCTTCGTGGGGCCCTCTTACGGGGGCCCCTGCGGCACCCCCTACCGCCATCCTGTTCCTGGCGGGAGACCCGCCAGGAACCGGATGGCGGTAGGGGGTGTCAGAATCCCCATGGTGGCGGAGCGTGCTCCGCCGCCATGGAGGATTCTCAAGGGCAGCGGGAAGTCGGCGGTACACCGCCGACTTTCCGTTTCTGGCCGCGGCTGAACCGCCGCGGTCAGAATGCCCAGCGGTGCACTGCCAGCCTGTTGGCGGTGCCACCGCCGACCTCCGCCATGGCGGTAATTACCGCCAGGGTCAGAATGACCCCCTGTGTCTCACCGATGAATAACCCCTTATTCCCTGTAGCTAAGCCGGACCATTCATACAGAATAGTCTTAGACTACAGACATTTAAATGGATATACACGTACATATGCTATACAAAACTCACATAGCACTGCACTAATGAGCAACATACTGCGGAAAAAATATAAAACAACTTTAGATATCTCAAATGGGTTCTTCTGCCAGAATATAGCACCTGAAAGCAGGGATTTAACAAGCTTTAGCACATTAGGCTCCCAGAAAAAATTCTGTTGTTTGCACCAGGGGTATAAGAACAGCCCAGGACTGTTTGCGGCTTGTGTGACTGCTATTTTACACGAGAGAGACCCTGAAGCATTGTCATATGTGGACGATATATATCTCACGGATGACGAGTTACTACAACATTTAAGATGAGTAGCCCGCATTGTTGTAGGGTTTGCCGAACTCGGCTACAAATTTAACTTTAAAAAGTCACAAAATTGCCTTCCTCAGCATCCTGTTTCTGGGATATAAGCTGTCAAGTGAAGGGAAGAGCCTAGTGCCACAATTTTTAGAAAAATGTGCACAATTGCAACCACCAAATACGGGACGATGCGTGGAAAATCCAGTCGCACAGTGTTAGAAAACAGCACTGTGTGGGGTTTGCGTCGTTATCAGCCTCCATAAGCAGGTGCTGTGCATCATTTCTACAGCTGCAATGTGACGATCTCCCAGCCGCGATGCGGGTGGTATGCCGTTTTCAGCCACGAAGCCAGCGGCATGTCATTTATCAGCCGCGTTGCGGAAGGTGTGTCGGAAATTTCCCCGTGCACTGTTCTGTGGGTGGATTTTCAGTTCTTGTCTGTCAACTTAACCTTTCAAGGACCCCGTGATGGGATAGGGAACCATTTGGCTGGACAGGTGTCTCAGCAGAGAGTCCAGCTGCTGGCAGGGGAAGTCTTTGAAGGCCCAGAGACTTCAACAAGAGGAGACAAGCCACGCAGGCGACACCCAGCTCGTCATCTCCCTCACCAGGAACCCCACCACCACCAAGACCAACCTCCACGCCGGATTCCTGGCCCAGCCAAATGGATGACAGCAAGCCCCCTCAAACTAAACTCCAACGAACCGAAATCATCATCTTCGGCCCCAACAAAACAATATGGGACAACTCCTGGTGGCCCACCACCGTAGGACCACCGCCAACACCCGCCATCCATGCACGCAATCTCGGCGTCATCTTAGATTCTTCTCTCTCCATGACCCAGCAAATCAACTCGATTACCACCTCCTTCTTGAACACCCTCCACATGCTGCAAAAAACCTTCAAATGGATACCCATAGAAACCAGAAAGACCGTCACCCATGCACTCATCAGCAGCAGGCTAGACTACGGAAACGGCCTCTACGCTGGCACCACAGTAAAGCTTCAGAAGAAACTCCAGAGGATCCAAAATGCAACCGTACTCCTCATCCTGAAACTCCCACGCCATGAACACATCACCGCCCACCTCAGATCCCTCCACTGGCTTCCTATCGACAAAAGGGTCATCTTCAAAGTCCTCATCCATGCACTCAAATCCCTCCACAACACCGGACCAGCCAACAAAAGAGTAAACTTTCACATTCCCTCCGCTCCGTCGCCACAGTTCCTCGCATCCAACGCACCACCTCCGGAGGCAGGTCCTTCTCCTACCTCAGCCCCAAAACCTGGAAATCCCTCCCCACCAACCTCCTCAAGACCCAGGACCTCCTGTCTTTCAGAAAATACCTCAAGACATGGCTTTTCGAACAGTAAAACGTCAGCCCACCCCCCCAATCTCCTTCCACCCCTCAGCGCCTTGAGACCCTTACGGGTGAGTAGCGCGCTCTATAAATTTTTTGATTGATTGATTGATTGAGCTCAGTTAAAGCCCTAGGAGATTCTTCTCAAGTAGGAATGCACAACAAAGTCCAGTCTTTGTCTCATTTCACAGGCAGAAGCAGCAACTGGAGGATAGTCCAACAAAGCACATTCACTGGCAGGAGCGGCACTTTTTCTCTGCTCTTCAGCTCTTCTCCTTGGCAGAGGATCCCCTTAAATCCAGGAGTGATCTGATTTTCAGGAGTTTTGGGTCCACTACTTATACCCATTTCTGCCTTTGAAGTAGGCAAACTTCAAAGGAAAGTCTCTCTTGTTTGTAAGATCCGGCCTTGCCCAGGCTCCAGACACACACCAAGGGGTTGAAGGCTGTATTGTGTGAGGGCAGGTACAGCCCTTTCAGTTGTGAGTGTTCACTCCTCCAGTCCCTCCCAGGACAGAGGGATCATCAGGATATGCAGGCTATCCCCAGCTCCCTTTGTGTCACTGTCTAGAGGAGAGGTGCAAACAGCCCAACTGTCAAACTGACCCAGACAGGGAATCCACAAACAGGCATAGTCACAGAATGGTTTAAGCAAGAAAATGTCTACTTTCTAAAAGTGGCATTTTCAAACTCACAATCTAAAAAAAAGACTTTACTAAGAGATGTATTTTTACATTGTGATTTCTGAGACCCAGATATTGCTATGTGCTCCCAAACGGAATCACACTTTAATAATATTTAAAGGCAGCCACCATTTTAACCAAAGAGTGAGATAGGCCTTGCACAGTTCAAAACGTATTTGGCAGTATTTCACTGTCAGAACATGTAAAACACATTAATATATATCCTACCTTAAACATACACTGCACCCTGCCCATGAGGCTACCCAGGGCCTACCTTAGGGGTGCCTTACATGTATGAAAAGGAAAAGCTAAGGCCTGGCAAGTGGGTACATTTGCCAGGTCGATTTGGCAGTTTCAAACTGCACACACAGACACTGCAGTGGCAGATCTGAGCCATGTTTACAGGGCTACTCATGTGGGTGGCACAACTAGTGCTGCAGGCCCACTAGTAGCATTTGATTTACAGGCCTTGGACACCTCTAGTTGTAGGAAGTTGGCTCTGTATGCACTATTTCAAAGTAAGGAATAGTATGCACAGAGTCCAAGGGTTCCCCTTAGAGGTAAGATAGTGGCAAAAAGAGATAATACTAATGCTCTATTTTGTGGTAGTGTGGTCGAGCAGTAGGCTTATCAAAGGAGTAGTGTTAAGCATTTGTTGTACATACACACAGGCAATAAATGAGGAACACACACTCAGAGACAATTCCAGGCCAATAGGTTTTTGTATAGAAAAATATATTTTCTTAGTTTATTTTAAGAACCACAGGTTCAAATTCTACATGTAATACTTTGCATGAAAGGTATTGCAGGTATATACTTTAGGAACTTTGAATAATCACAATAGCATATATACTTTTCAAATAAAACACATATAGCTATTTTAAAACTAGACAGTGCAATTTTCACAGTTCCTAGGGGAGGTAAGTAATTGTTAGTTCTTGTAGGTAAGTAAACCACCTACGGGTTCAAGTTTGGGTCCAAGGTAGTCCACCGTTGGGGGTTCAGAGCAACCCCAAAGTTACCACACCAGCAGCTCAGGGCCGGTCAGGTGCAGAGTTCAAAGTGGTACCAAAACACATAGGCTTCAATGGAGAAGGGGGTGCCCCGGTTCCAGTCTGCCAGCAGGTAAGTACCCGCGTCTTCGGAGGGCAGACCAGAGGGGTTTTGTAGGGCACCGGGGGAGACACAAGTTAGCACAGAAAGTACACCCTCAGCAGCACGGGGGCGGCCGGGTGCAGTGTGCAAACACACGTCAGGTTTGTAATTGAAATCAATGGGAGACCAAGGGGTCCCTTCAGGGATGCAGGCAAGCAAGGGGGGGGCTCCTCGGGGTAGCCACCACCTGGGCAAGGGAGAGGGCCTCCTGGGGGTCACTCCTGCACTGGAGTTCCGATCCTTCAGGTCCTGGGGGCTGCGGGTGCAGGGTCTTTTCCAGGCATCGGGATCTGAGAGTCAGGCAGTCGCAGTCAGGGGGAGCTTCGGGATTCCCTCTGCAGGCGTCGCTGTGGGGGCTCAAGGGGGACAACTTTGATTACTCACAGTCTCGGAGTCGCCGGGGAGTCCTCCCTGAAGTGTTGTTTCTCCACAAGTCGAGCCGGGGGCGTCGGGTGTAGAGTTGCAAGTCTCACGCTTCTGGCGGGAAACGCAATCGTTTTAAAGTTGCTCCTTTGGAAACAAAGTTGCAGTCTTGGTTGAACAGGGCCGCTGTTCTCTGGAGTTTCTTGGTCCTTCTAGAGCAGGGCAGTCCTCTGAGGATTCAGAGGTCGCTGGTCCTGGGGAAAGCGTCGCTGGAGCAGTTTTCTTCCGAAGGGGGGAGACAGGCCGGTAGAGCTGGGGCCAAAGCAGTTGGTGTCTCTGTCTTCTCTGCAGGGTTTTTCAGCTTAGCAGTCCTCTTCTTCTTAGGTTGCAGGAATCTGAGTTCCTAGGTTCTGGGGAGCCCCTAGATACAGAATTTAGGGGTGTGTTTAGGTCTGGGGGGTTAGTAGCCAATGGATACTGTCCTTGAGGGCGGCTACACCCTCTTTGTGCCTCCTTCCTGAGGGGAGGGGGGCACATCCCTATTCCTATTGGGGGAATCCTCCTTCTACAAGATGGAGGATTTCTAAAAGTCAGAGTCACCTCAGCTCAGGACACCTTAGGGGCTGTCCTGACTGGCCAGTGACTCCTCCTTGTTTTTCTCATTATCTCTCCTGGACTTGCCGCCAAAAGTGGGGGCTGTGTCCAGGGGGCGGGCATCTCCACTAGCTGGAGTGCCCTGGGGCATTGTAACACGAAGCCTGAGCCTTTGAGGCTCACTGCTAGGTGTTACAGTTCCTGCAGGGGGGAGGTGTGAAGCACCTCCACCCAGAGCAGGCTTTGTTCCTGTCCTCAGAGAGCACAAAGGCTCTCACCACATGGGGTCAGAAACTCGTCTCTCAGCAGCAGGCTGGTACAGACCAGTCAGTCCTGCACTGAACAATTGGGTAAAATACAGGGGGCATCTCTAAGATGCACTCTGTATGTGTGCATTTTTTAATAAATCTAACACTGGCATCAGTGTGGGTTTATTATTCTGAGACGTTTGGTACCAATCTTTCCAGTATTCAGTGTAGCCATTATGGAGCTGTGGAGTTCGTTTTTGACAGACTTCCAGACCATATTCTCTTATGGCTACCCTGCACTTACAATGTCTAAGGTTTTGCTTAGACACTGTAGGGGCATAGTGCTCATGCACCTATGCCCTCACCTGTGGTATAGTGCACCCTGCCTTAGGGCTGTAAGGCCTGCTAGAGGGGTGACTTGCCTATGCCACAGGCAGTGTGAGGTTGGCATGGCACCCTGAGGGGAGTGCCATGTCAACTTAGTCATTTTCTCCCCACCAGCACACACAAGCTGGCAAGCAGTGTGTCTGCTGAGTGAGGGGTCCCTAGGGTGGCATAAGACATGCTGCAGCTCTTAGAGACCTTCCTTGGCATCAGGGCCGTTGGAACCGGAGGTACCAGTTACAAGGGACTTACCTGGGTGCCAGGGTTGTGCCAATTGTGGAGACAACGGTACATTTTAGGTGAAAGAACACTGGTGCTGGGGCCTGGTTAGCAGGGTCCCGGCACACTTCTCAGTCAAGTCAGCATCAGTATCAGGCAAAAAGTGGGGGGTAACTGCAACAGGGAGCCATTTCTTTACACTAGTGCACTGTACTAGGGACTTACTAGTAAATCAAATATGCCAATCATGGAAAGCCAATGACATATACGTTTCACATAGGAGCACTTTTTAGGGGAGACCACACCAAGGATGCATTTTTAGAAAACAAAAGTAAATAATTACTCACCAAGCCCCACAGCCTCAACACCCAGCAGGTGGAGCAGGTCCTGTTTGGGTCTAGCAGGTCCACCCAGGGGTGCGTCAGTTGCATTCCATGCGATGCACCCCAGTGCTGATGCTCCTGCAGTGTGTACCGTCTCCTAGGCCTGCCACCTGCTGTCAGCATGGAGGTGAGGTGGCATTGCACAAAAAAAATAAGCTCAGTAATCTCCACATCTGAAGAAATGGTGAAGAGCTGCATCCCTTTGTGGCAACCGCAAAGTGTGCAGCTTGTTGCAACAGCACTGGCACCACCACTTGCTGCCTGTTCAGGCATGCCCAAGGGGTGAATAAAATGAAGAAAATTAAAACAACAAAGTAGAAAGAAAGGGAGAACTAAAGAAAGTAGAACACATGGAAAAAAGGTGAAACAAAAAAAGTATAAAAAGTCAAAAACAAAATAAAAACAAAAGGCGAAAATGTGAAATACGCACACATAAAGACACAAACTGATTTAAAAAGGTAAGTAAGGGGTGAATGAGTGGATACAGGGAGGATTGGAAGAGATTAAACTAGATTGAAAAAGAAGGCCAAGTACCATGCACAGAACAGAAAGCAGGTAAAACAAAATGGCCATGCCCATGCAGATCGCGTGTTGCCATTTGCACAGATTTGTTAATGGAGAATGCGCTACTGGTCTAAAAATTACAGCGTGAACAGACTGATGAGCATTCTTCGGCCCGTTAGTGGAACTCAGAATGTCGCAAATTTTTTGTGGAGCTCCGCGGAATTCCGCTGAGCAAAACTATGTGAGCTCTGCCCATGCCTAGTGAAAATGTATATCACCTAATAGAATGTATGGGTGAAATTGTTGTACAACTTATATTTAAAAAACTGTGAAATTCACTGAAAAAAACGAAGATTACACAAATGATTTAGTTAGGAAATAGAGTTTAAAAAAAAACTTACAAATTCACTGAAAAGACCAAAGGTTACAAGAACGTTATAGTTAGGAAATAAAATTTAAAAACCATGGAGATTCACTGAGAATTTTTAAAAAACCTTAGACATTCACCGAAAAAAACAAAGGTCACAGGGACGTTGTACATGACATCTAAAATGACATCACTGATCACATCATCCAGAGACTTAAAGATATAAGCTAATTTACTGCTAAAGCTAAATTAGTATTCTTTCTGAACTAACAGGTTTCTGGAATGAAGATGGCATTTAGCTTATTCGTGCTGATGAGCTCTGATGGGGCTGTTACATGCACTGCTACTAGATGTGCATGGTACTGGTGCAGAAGTTTGGAAAACAATTGTTCGCAATTACGAGAAATGCAGTTTTGGCACTCAGTAGAATGTTTTTGCGTGAACTGCATCCTTCTGTCCATTTTGAACAAGTGGACACAGTTCATGCTAAAAACTGCTGCAAAACACAACCTCCCGCGTTCTGGTCATTCTCATTATTCCAGTGTTTCCCGCTCCCATGTGTTGTGGCTTAATTTCCTGGAACAAGCATAATGAGAAATACCCAAACTTATACCCCAAATTCTGTGAATTATGCCTGCGTAATAGAAACTCCCCCCCATCCCCCCCCCCCTCTCCACCTCCCTACGTTTAACTGGCTCTAATTGCCCAAACAGATATTTCTGTTTTCCTTATTTGCTCTTATCCTAGGACATTTGGGCAGTGGAATACCCTGGGAGGGAATAGGTGTGTGTAGAGCACAACAGTCATTTTTAGGATGAGAGGCACAACAGGCTAGAGGTAAAAAAAAAAGAGGATTCCTCACCTTGTGTCTGGGGTGCCACTACTACTTCCAGCGGTTTAATGCAACATGATGTGGATCCCCTGCAGAATGTGAGGAGAATATCACAAAGATATGTATTGGCCTTGGGCCCAATGGAGTCCCTCTGAAGGGTTGGCGGCCCTCTGAATGGTCACTTTACGCCACTGACTGCTTCACATGTCAATGTTGTTCTTTCATTATTTCTGAGTCTTTCAATTCTTGATCAACAGATCATAGTCTGAATGTGGGTAAAATAGCCAAAATCATGGTCCCCGCAATATTTTGCAAACTTATGAGGTTGTTTTCAGATATACGTATTTTTCAGATGCAGAGCTAATGTCAGTGTCTTGCTATTCTCGTTAGTCAGACTGATGCCTGCTGATTGTGGGTTCCTCTGTAGTGGAATCTCTAGCGTGTCATGCCTGGAGACGATGTCCCAAACTTTGTGAATGAAAACAGTCGTCCTCTGTTTCTGTATATATATGCAGGTCTTACGTCACTGCCCATTGGGCACATTATTTCCTATCTGCTCCAGAGATGGTGTCTGGGTCTCAATGGCCTAGCATACATGTCTTTTACTCCATTGTCAGTGTTTCCCCGTTACTAAGATACTATATCTCAGTAAATGCCTTTATGTTCCCATCCATGGAACCATTTCCATTTAATGGGATTTTGGTTCAATAGGGAATAGGCAGTTTGGCCTTCTAGAGAATCAGGCATGCTGGAGGAGGATGTGAGGAGAGGCACTTTCAGAGTGGAGGGTGCATTACTAGCTTTAGATGGACCACGGTGGAGGAAGATAGCAAGAGAATAATAATTTCAGCAGTGACAGAATTAAAGGACAGAGGTGAGCAGAGCTGGGTGAGGGTTTAAAGCAAGAAGCTAGACTTGTTTTTTCTAATGAACAGAAGGTGCATTAATGTGCATCTCTGGGGATTTTCTAAAGGGTAACCCAGAAAGAAAAGTTGTTCTTTACTATGGGAAAGTTGGATTTGAAGGGATGCGTCTTATGGGGACAGCTTCATCCCGGATTCATTGTTCCTCTAGAAACCACACAGGTTTTCTCATTTATCAGGAACAGGGGAGCTTCTTTAAGTTGCCTGAAGAGAAAACCTTTCACTTTGTCTGTTGAGTCAGACACAGACATTATGACATTACAAGACGGCTTTACTCGGTTATTACATTGGAATAACTATATCATATTCTTATTGCAAGCTAGAAGGCAAAATGAAATATAAACATCATATTATACGCGTATTGCATGTTTCCATAGATGTTGCATAAAGTATGTACTTAAATAAATGACACTCCTGTAACAACCTGTCATATATTCATATATTTTTTTAGGTCATTTGTGAAATCACTACTATAACGTTAACAGAACAGTATCAACGTAAAATAAAAAAAGAACATCATTTCCCTCACTTCATGTATTCCCCTCCTCGGCTTGATGCGCCTCTCCACTCTTCTCTCGGGTATACCTACTGGAGGTGGATCTATTCAATGACCCCTGAGTCAGAGTTCAGCTGAGCAAATAGAAGTAGAGTACAAGCATTCATATGAGTACTCACACCAGTGGCAGCTGTCCCTTGCCCTCCTTGTTTTCTATCTAATCTTTATTATATCAGGAGTGAAATATATTATATTATTAAATCTTGATATAATAAAAAAGCACTAACCTACTCAAGGTCCATCAACAGCCTGGAGCAGATAGTGGTGCTCTCTGATGGCTGGTGCAGGCGCATAGAGTGCCTACACCAGTGGTCAGAGAGATTGTTAGGGCTGGAAAAATCCCAGCCCTGCTCAATGGCTCTAGCACACCTCAGTGCCTCCCCATCTGTCCGTGCAAAAGTGACACTCCTAAAGGTAGCAATGAGGGTTGCAGGCTTATGCCCCATAATGCCCTTGGCTTTACAACAGTCAGCGTATCTCCCCACCCCCACCACAACTTGTCACTGCATTAGGAAGTGGTGTGGGAAAAGAGCAGGGACTCAAACCTGGAGTCTCTGATTCCAGACGTTCGAGGTTTCATTTTCATGCTCCAATAGTGGTTGAAGTAAGAAGGAGCTTTTTGGCTACCCAGAGGATTAATGGACTAGCAGGAGTCCAAATGGAACCACAGGCAGCAAGGTAAGTAAAGAAAGGCTTATTAGGTTGTCTACATATGGGGAATAGTGTGTGTCTGTAAGTGAGAGCGTGTGTATGTGAGAGTGTCAATCATAAGTGAGAATGAGGAATAGGAAAAGTGAGTATTAGTGAGCATGAATGTGCATGAGTGAGAGAGACTAGCAGTGAGTGTAAATGCATTCTACTTTGTGTGAGATTGAGTCAAGGTGGGTATAAGTGAGTCAGTCTGAGTAAGACTGAGTAAGAATCAGTGAGACTGACTGAGTGTAACTGAGTCAAAGTGAAACTGACTGAGTCAGAGTGATTTGGAATGAGTGGGACTGATAAAACTGAGTTAGAATACATGAGACTAATTGAGACTAGGTGAGTCAGAATTAAATTGGCTGAATGATAATTAAAAAGACTGAGACTTAGCGGGGCTGAATGAGAATGAGCGAGATTGGATTGAGGCTAGTTGAACCAGAGTGAGAATGATTAAATGAGAATGAGTGGGACTGAATAAGAATGAGTGACAATGATTGTGCTTGAGGGGGAATGAGTGAGATTGAATGGGTGAGCATCATAGCCACAAAAAACCCACCAGAAAGCATGGCATTTGCTGGATTTCCATACAGCCTCGAAACTGGCTTTGTTCCCAGTCTGGTCCAGTAAAATGCAGGCATGGGGAAGGCATTCCACTAAAGCCATCTAGTCACCAGTATGCTCACACATATGTCACAGTGCAACCCATCTCATCATATCCACTCAAATACATGCACAACTGTAAATATCTATCCAGCAGTTTGTGTGGATGTTACTAGGGCCCAAATCTGTAAAGGTACATGCATCCGCTGTAGGCCTTCATGTGCCATAAGGAGCATGACTTAGCCCTATGCATGATTTAGCCCTTCCCCCAATACTTTCACATGGTGCATGATTTAGCCCTTCCTCCATCAACTTAAAGTCTTTGTATGACTCAGTGCTGTGTATGACTCAGCCCTTTCTCCAGAGTCTGTGTGAAGCAACACAACGAGGTACCTCTTGTGGGAAGCAACAGAAACTAGTCTCTCTTGTTGTATCTCATTCCCATTACCCCCTTATCCTTGGCGCCATCTTTTGGAAAGCGTATATTCTGCTCACTCTTGAGAGCACTAGGGAGCAGAGGGGGCAAAACCATGTGCACCAATCCTGCTGGGCTAATGGAAAACAGGTTAGACTTTTCCTTTTACTTACTTGCTTTATGTACACTTGGTAGTGAGTGAGTGAGACAAAGTGAGACAGACTGAGTAAGACAGTGAGACTGAGTGAGTTAGAGTGAGACTGAGTGTGACTAAGTGAGAATGAGTGAGAATGAGTGGGACTGAGTAAGTATGAGTGAGACTGTATGAGTATGAGTTAGAGTGAGACTAAGTGGATCAGAATGAGTGAGAATGAGTGGGACCAAGTAAGCCAGAGTCAATCAGAGTGAGACTGAGTGAGTGACAATCAGAATTAGTGGGAATGAGTGAAACTGACTGAGACAGAGTATACCTGGCTGAATGAATGCGTGAGACGAGTGAATCAGTGAGACTAAGTGAGTCAGAATGACTCTGAGGGAGACTGAGTAAGTCAGAATGAGTGAGATGAGTGGGACTGAGTGAGAAAGTCTTTAATAAAATTAAGACTTTCCTTCATGAATTACTAGGAAAATCTACATTTTATATCAAAACGGGTGGCTCCAATTATGCTTGTTTAAAGCAAATTAATCACAGTTGAAGAAACGTTGTCAACAGGTTTGCAATAAAATAATCGAAACACATTGTCATTTCACCACTCATCCGATCTGCGAATGTCCCCCAAATGGGAACCCGTGCAAAAGGCCTTATAAGCTATAGCTTCTTTGGGAGAATGGGCATCAAAGATCGAAGTATCAATATCCGCTAAGAACATGATCCATTTAACCCAATGGGTAAGTGTAGGGGAAGACACTGATTTATAAGGTTTTCTAAAGGAAATAAGGAGTTGTGATGCCGAGGATGTTCTTAGATTGACAGTTCTCTGTTTGTAAATCTTTACACATTGTCCAACACAAAGTTTGGGATGGTCAGAAAAATAAAGGTAAAACACTGATGTGAGATTAGTTTTAGTACGTCTAAGAACTGTGAACAAAACACCTGCTGAAGTAAGTTGATGAGAAGAAATGTCTAATGCTCTAACATTGGAAAGTCATTTAATAGAAATGAGGCGTAACAGCATTGTTAAATAACATCTTTAGAGAGAGAAGAAGATTATAAGGCCATGACAAAAACATATTTAAAACAACATTTACATCCTATAGTGTACTGTATTTAGGAACAGGGGATTAGAAAATGTTACTCCCTTTAAGAGATGGCAAATGAGTGAGTTTTCTCCCACTCGTTTTCCATTGATGTAAGGATGGTTGGAAAAAATCGCTGACCTATACACATTGATTGTATAAGTTTTCCCTTTGCTAGCTTCTGCCATGAGAAAGTGAATAATGAATGTTACATTTGCTGAAAAGGGATCAATGTCTTTTCCCATACACTAGCTCTGCCATAAAGACTAAGCTGACTTGCAAGCCTTCGTAGTTCCTGAAGCCCAGAATTGTTTGATAGAGTTTGATGCTTCTGTTGAAATGAGTGGGAAGGATTAGGAATTCCTGAAATCTTCCAAACTGAAAGCTTAAGAAGTTTGTATATGACTAGGTTGTGAGAACGATTTAGGGGATCCAACAACAGGTTCAGAAACGAAGGGAGAAGGATGGGGAAATCCATGGACAGTTCCAGAAGCGTTGGGAACCACACCTGGGATTGTAAGAAGGGAGTTATGAGCACCAGAACAGCTTGTTGTTGTCTTACCTGCGCGAGTAACCTGCTGATCATGAGAAAAGGAGGGAAGGCGATTTTGGAGAAGGTCACCAATCCTGTAAAAACGCAACAGTGGCTAACGCTAATGGATCTGGCCGCCAGCTGTAAAATTGAGGACGTTGGGAGCTGAGATGAAAAGCGAAGAGCAGGCATTAAAAGGGAGCATGCCATTGAATACAGTGGGCCCCTATGTACTCTGCAGGAGTGGTGCCACAATTCTGGTGCTATTCCTTCAGAGTACATAAATAGCGTCAGAAATTCTGAAACTATTGCCCCCTACCCTGCACCATGGTGTGCCATATTTTAAATATGTTGCACACATGGTGGTGGTAGGGGGCACAAGGGGCATAAGGAAAGTGGCACTGCACTGGGTGCAGCACCACCTTTCTTAAATCAGCCCCAGAATAAAAAATAAAATGAAAAATACAAATTTTCCATGGAGGCAGAGACTGCCAGTTGTACGCAGGCTTCAATAAAGTCATTTAAATCATCTCTTACTGCATGTTCCTCATCAGTAACATCCTGCAGCAAAGGAGAGCTGTCAATCTCCATAATTATCAATAAAATGAATTGAAAAATACAGGAATAGAGGAAAACCAGAAAGGAAGGGGTAAAAGTCTGTAGGTGTGGATTATAGGGACCAAACTCAGCCTGTGGGTGGTAAAATAAGGCCGAGGGACGTGAATAAAGATGGGGCCGTACAAGACCTCTTTGCGAAAACAAAAGCGAATGAGGCTTTAGTAAAGCGGAAAGAGAATCGGCTTATTGGAACTAAAGAATACATATTTGGAAGACACCTGCACCATACGGTGAGTACGAAGCATGACACTCAGAAGTGGCAGATATTGGCGACTGCTATCTGAAGAATGTGTTTGTAACAGATCGCGAGGTACACAGCGCTAGTGAACTGTGCAGAAACATGCTGACTGCAGGGAAATGAATGTAATGATGCCAGCATGCATAAATATTAATCTAAAACCAATAACAATCACAATAGGCCAAACAATGAATGAAAGAAAAATATTAAGTACTTAACTTGACTGCGAGCAGCAAAAAAAGAGGACTGTTCGCAGTCAACTGACGTCATGATAGTGTATATGTCAATCTGATTGGTTGTCCACTGTGTACTACGATATACTCCCCATTAGCTTGTGACCTTCGCCACACGGGTTTTGTAGTTTATTTATTTATTTCTTGACTGCTGCTATTAAATTCTAGCAAGAAAATAAAAGCATAATAGGAGCCTCTGGTCTTGATATAAAATTCCCAAGCTAGGTAGCAATACTATTATTATGAACCTATGTACCTTGCTTAAGCGTGGAGATCTGTCTACTGGCTACTGGTCATCGTTGCCACATTGTCCTTAGTTATTAATTACAATAATGTCTTGTAGGTGGTAGTCATTCTGTCACACACTTTGTTGGACACTAGAAAATCTGGTGTGTTTTCTGCGCTCTATAAATAGCTTAGTTTCTTCCTAAACCCTGTAGTTTCCTCATAAACCTGTTCACATTTGTATTATCGAAGATGGAAAATGCTGAATTAATAGGCACTTCAACTATCAGATAACAAATAATAATATTATGGGATTTCAAGTGAGGACCTTTTTTCACCTGCAAATAACTTAGTGCCACTGCAATCCACAATATCCTAAACAACAAAACACCTATATGTCTACCCAGTTGTGCTAGAAGCTCACCCACTTTAATTATTTTTGTATTCTGATACTTGTATTTCTTTTTTTCCACATTACAAATTCCGAACGAAAAGTACTAGAAATGTGAGAGATCTGCTGTATAGTCTTAAGAAAATAAAATATCTTCCTTGACTGACCTTTCCAAGACCTTTTCTTTCCAATACCTTTCTTGGAACCATTGAAATTATGAATAAGGATTGCCATCCTAAGGAGACATAAGAATATGCCAATGGGAGGACATTTCTACTCCACTTCATTGACCTTAGGGTACAAAAGGGATCTTTATTGGAAGCAAGCTGGGCAACCTAAATCTTTCAACTGAACTGTTTATGCTAATTGAAGCATTCTCCCAAGCCTTTGGAGCATGCAAATGATCATGCCACATATGGAGCTCTGCAATAGATGTCTTTATTCATCAGCATCTAATCAGTGCTTTAAATGGGCTGGTGCTAACTGGTAACACTACTTTTTAGGTTTCTTCCCTTGAATACCAGAACTGCCCCTTAGCCAAGGAGAGTACCATTACTCACGGGGTGCAGTTGGGCAGGACACTCCAGATGGCATTGGGACTGTGCAGCTACACAGAAAATGCTCTGCTTAACTGCTGCTAAAATAAAGACAGCTGTCAGAATGGAGGGAGGAGACCCGTGTACACCTCTAAACTGAGCCACTGGTGAGCAATTCAGCAGTGCCTTATTTGCATCACATAGGGCTGTTTGAGGTTTGGATGCCCTGCAGCTGTCTGTGATTGAAAGTACAGAGTCCAATCAGACCCTGCCCAGTCAATCACACTGCAGATGTGTGACACAGGGCAAACCCCCTGCCATCTCTTTGGGAAAAAGAAATCTAATTTACTTTCAACGTGACACCGAGATGAGACTGCACCTCTCAGCACCAGTTTGCAGACAGCCGAGGCAGGGGGTAGTGTATCACTCGTTGCATTGAATTGGCTGATCATCATTAAGCTGGGTAGTCCCCTGTAGGACAAGCAGGTAATCCATCAGCATGCACCATACTGTCTCTACCCATACCAGCCCACCTGTGTCCATTTGAAAGTTTCATGTAGTCATCCAAATTGCAGTATTTATCTGGTTAGGTGACATGCATGCACCACTTATTATACTGACTTTTCAAGGGGCAGAGTGTGCTGAGCCATTGGTTCTTAACCTGTGGTCCAAAGACCCCTGGGGGCTGCAAAGTCTGCTCAGGGGTTCTGTGACTGCTTAGCAAATTGTTGCAATGTAATTAGGTTTTATACATTGAATGACATCTCCCATGGCATCCAATTAGTTTGATGTTCTATGCAAATATGTTGATTGTAGGTGCGCTTCATTTGCCGTCACTTGCCTGCTGACTGGCGAAGGGTGGCACCACGTTTCTGAGTTTAAGCCTTATGTAATAAAGGCCTTCTATATAAGAGTCGCGAATGGTCATCAATCACTTAATTATGGAGATGAGGTATTAGTTGGTCAGGTGTTGAAGGGACTCCCAGGACACATGGATGTCAGTAATCCACTGCTTCAAGTAAGGAGAGCAGCTTCATTATAGAATACTTAGCACACGGTTCCACTCCCAGTGCAACCTTTTCCAAGCCTATAGATGAAACTTTGCAAATTCAAAGTTGTGCGGTGTAACCCTACAGTGTGTGTGCCGGGCAAGGCATGAATTTTGGTGTGGAGAATTGTCGCTCCCGTATCTGCCAGCTTATTAGACTTTGTGTGCTACTGGAAGATTTTGGGTATGTGGTTATGGCGTTACTATCCAAATTGTGTTTAAGAGTTTGTTTGACACATGAGGATCGTGTAACGGAAGCAGTATCAAGTGAGATGTGAACTCTTCAAGTGAACTCTTTTTCAGGGTTTGCATTCGCGGATGCAGTGATTATTGCCAAGGTAACTCGCATAAAAAGCATGTTGCGTGGCCATCTTTAAACATTGGGATCATTTCCCTTGAGGATCATTCTCATTGCGGTATTTATGTGCAGACATACACGTTGATGGGCTCACCTCATACTTCGGATCAGCACTCATCAACACTCCTGTTACCATGGTGATACGCATACAGTTTCAGGTCTACTGTACTCCTGTGAACAAAAAGTCAAGAAGAACACTCAACTCTGCTTCATCTTGCTGTTAAGTTTTTAACAGGTCTAGGTCTGAGTAATTAACAGATTTAGGTGCTCATTCCGAGTTTGGCGGTCATTACCAAAGACCGCTGTGCAAACGGCAGCGATACACTGCCAGCAATGGGCAAGTGAAGCCTGCCGCATTACGAGTGATCCACACAACACCACCAAAATTAGACTGAAAAAACAACACTGTCGGCCCAAACGATGGTATGAAGGAGGCGGCTGCATCACCACCACCACCATGCCGAGAAAATGCCACCTGCCAAATTCCGAGTCACAAATCAGCATCGTGGAAACCAACACAGTGATAATCCATTGGCGGTCCAAACTGCTGCAGGAAAAAAAGTAGCCACCACCGCAGCAACACTGCACTAGATGGGATAACACCAATAGCAACACCTGAACCACATACACACCGTAGTCCACAGTGCTACAAAACACACCCCAACACATACCCAGATCCCTTTGCAACTGGAAACTCCGACAAAGTGAAAGAAGAGCACGCTGAAAGGAGGCACTGCACCTAGATACCACAGGCCCCATCATACTAAGCACGCATCACACTACACACCACTGCACAGAAACACACCACAGAGCACATGCACATACCATTACACATATTAACAACTACCAACAGCACACACAGAATCCCTGCACACCATACACCCCCACCTACAACACAACCATCATGGCACCACAAAAAAATCCCAGATTCACAGAAGAGGAGCTCAGGGTAACGGTTGAAGAAATAGTCAAAGTGGAGCTGCGACTGTTTGGAGCACTGGTCCAGCAGACATCCATAACCGGAAGAACGACTTATGGCAGAGGATAGTCAACAGGGTGAAAGCAGTGGGGAACCATCCACGCACAAGAGACGACATTAGGAAGAGATGGAACGACCTTTAGGGGAAGGCACGGGCCATGGCTTCCAGTCACCAAGTGGCCGTCATGAGGACTGGTGGAGGACTCCCACCACCTCCCCCAGAAATGGCACCGTGGGAGGAGATGGTCCTGGCCATACTACACCCGGAAGGGCTGATGGAAATTGCTACTGGACTGGACAATGGTAAGTCCACTGTACTCACTGGCCACAGTGTCCCTGTGCACAGCATGTATCCCCACCACCTTCTCACCCCCTTAAACCACCTGAGCGTGCACAATCCCATCATTGGCCCTATACCCACCCCTGCATGCCACATCTCCCCATTTACACCATTCCCTCACAGCCCAATCTAGTGCATGTATGCCTCACACAGCAGAAAGTACCACAACTACCACTATTCAACACTCCCTACCCTTGCCTTACTGCTACGTCCATATCACATCTCTGCAATTGCATATTAAACCATGTCACTCCCCATCACTAGTATGTGGTAGGAATGCACATCAATACATGGCATTTACAGTAGCAAGACAAATGTAAACTGTACTCCAAATTAGGGCCATTGCAACCTTCCACTGATGGGAACACAAGCAGTGGACTGGAAACTATCAATGCCATTACTGCCCTGCAAATACAGTGAATGAGGGAATACAACCATGTGTGTCACGCAAGAATACCATCATCTGACACAATGCCTCTCATCTCACAGGTCTCCCAAGTACTGACACACAGCAGAGGAGCCTAGTGACAGGAAGCCCAGGCCTGGATGCAGCACAACAGGGGAGCATTCACATGCAAGTCTGGATTTGGACAATTAATCTGGCCATCAGGCATGAGTGTTCATTCCACCACCACCAGCCTCACCCTGCCCACAACTCAAACCACTTCACCTGTGGCAGCCAGTGCACAGCAGAGCCCACGCTCCCATACCTGTGCCCCAAGGTCACATCAATCATTAGTGTGCTCCACAGGACAGGGACAGAAGTCAACAGTGCAAACCCAAGACAATGTCGGTCCTGGTGTCAGTTGGAGGAGGCACACTGCACCAGGGTCACAGGCACAAGGGGCAAGGGCCAGTGGAAGGCCAATCATGTCACAAGGGATGAGGCAGGTACAGGGCACAACTGGCCAGGAGGCCGTCTTCAGGGTCCTAGGAGCCTACCAGCAAACCCAGGGCCAGTTGGACCAGATACTCAACATCTTGCAAAACACACAAAGGAGGCCAGGCAGCAGTGGCAGACACACAATGCCACCATGGCCTCCATGTTAGGGGAGTTCAAGGAACTCAACTGCATCCTGCGGACATTCTCCACCCAACAACAAGCCCCATCCAGTAGCCAGTCAACACCACTGCCCTCAACATCAGCACCTGCTACTGGAATGGAGGCACAGCAGGAGGACCCACAGGACAACAGCACCCCTACCCCTGCAGCTGAGGAACCCCCGTAAAAGAGGTCACCCATCCAGACATCCTGCAGAACCTCAGGCCAAGACCAATACCCCCATCAGGAAGTGATCCCTCTTCTGAAATGTTACTCTTGTGTACCAATGTTACACCCTGTTGGCTGTCCAATACCAAGGTCACATCATTCTGAGGCAAATGGACACAGGATCTATGAACCTAACAGCTGGACCACCCACTCTCTCCATCACCTAGAGCACTACCCCACTCCTCTGGACTGTGAAATTCAACACTAAATAAACACCTATTATCACAAGTCATGATGCATGTCTCTTTATTGTTAGTATTGCCAAATATGTTAAGGAACAACAAAAGAATACACATGTCTACACAACTAAAATGTCCAAGTTAAATATGTAGTGGGATATTCCAGCAGGTGTGTAAGTACATCTACATTGTTTTAACATCAACTGTCAACTACGCCAACAGAAAAATCAGCAAGCAGACTGCAAACAGAGATATCACCGGAAGCAGGATAAATACATGGAATGAGGTACAAGGTTGTAAGGAATAAAATCCACAGTCATACATCAATAGCAGTTGAAGACAAACACAGAGTGAGTGTCCCAGCAGCTTGTTACATCATATGTAAGGGTCTGCATTAACATTCACACACGTGTGGGACAGAAAGATGAAACATAGGTAACATCCTCAATTGTACAACTCCCTGAGTAGTCAAAAACAGGTACTTGACACACAGCAGATGACAATCCATGGCTTGCCTACACAGCAGAACAAGACTGATAAGTCCCCCTAACAAATCCCCAAACAGGCAGCCTGAGGACCCTAAACCTTCAGTACAACTAAAAGGCTGTCCTGCAATGGCACCAGCATTCCACAAATGAACTTAGCAGCTGTGCATTTCCACTACCTCTCATGGTGAGTCACCTACCCTTCAAGGTCGTTAACCAATATGTGAGGGTCCAGTCCCCACACATACCTTGATGCATGCAAATACTGGCTACAGATTGGCGTCAGCAATTCATCTCCCATGCCCAGATGATATGTAATGCAGACATACCTGTATATCAAGGAAAGTAGTGACAAATCATGTAAGTCCTGTTGTCATGTGCCGCATCCTCGTCAGCCCCACCCTCAGCATCAGAATCACCGGCCACAAACACTGCTCCAGCCTTAACGTCCCCCTCCTCCAAAAGTGGGATGTGCCTTCTGAGGGCCAGATTATGGAGCATGCAGCATGCAACAATGATATTGCAGACTTTCCCTGGATTGTACTGTAGAGCACCACCAGACACATAAAAACAACAAAATCTGGCTTTCAAGAGACCAAAAGTACGTTCAATCACACGCCTCATCCAGCCATGTGCCTCATTGTACCTGTTCTCCCCTAATGTAGTTGGATGTCTCATAGGTGTCAGGAGCCAGGGAAGGTTTGCTATCTGGAGTCACCTGTGTGGAAAAGGAAACATGGCCATAGGTAACATTGCTAGGCGGAGTGCTGACTGTGTCATGAGGGGTAAAGTCATCTGACATGGAGAGCAGTACACATAGCTATGAGCCAGGCCCTTTCTCCCTGTAGCTGTGAAATCATTGCAGGGACACTGCTGTTCTTCAGGATGTAGGAATCATGTACTGATCCAGGGAATTTAACGTTCACATTGTAATTTATTGGTCTGCAAGACACACCACTTGTACATTGAGTGAATATGTACTTTTCCTGTTTCTGTTGACCTGTTCATTGATCCTTTGAGAGGTTGTAGAAGGCTGCTTTCACAGTGGGAGAATCTGGAGGTAGTGGGAACCTAATGTACATGTGCACATTCTTGAGTAGGGCATCCAGCACATCCTGCAACACCTTATAGAACTTGGGCTGCGAAAACCCTGCAGCCAGTCCCACTGTGACCTGAAAAGAGCCATTCGCCAGGAAATGCAGGACTGACAACACCTGGATTTTTGGAGGGATGGCATGGGGATTTCTCAAACCTTGCAGGAGGTCTGGCTTCAACTGGGCGACCAGTTTCTTGATGCACAAACGGTTTAGCCGATAGGTCATGATGATGTGGTGCTCGTCAATGGTTTCAAGATCTACGAGTGGCCAGTAAATTGGTGCATTCCTCATCACTCCATAGTGGCCAAATCTGTACGGGGACACAAACAACAATCAGGGTATCTGTCACAATGTATGCTATTCAGAATTACACATGACAGTCATTATGTAATAGTCATGCAAGGTGACTGTAATGTGGGACTACACATTACTCTACCCTCCGTACCTAACCAGACAATGGCAAATAATTCCTGTGTCAATGGAAGTATACAGGACATGTGCACCTATACCTTCCCTGTGTTCCACTATGCTGATCAAATATGCTGACAATTAATGTGACAAGTTTGTAAGTGTCACTAGACACGCACTACATGTGTCTATATCACCATGTCAGACCTGAAGTATGTATTTGTGAAGACATGCAGGTAGTTACGCTGTGTAAACTCAGGACAGTAATGTCATAGACTAAATTGGCATCCGCGTGTCCGACATGCATTGGACTGCTGGAAGTGACCTTGTGGAAGTCGTCATGGTGGAGTTCGGTCAGAACCGCTATGCAACTCCTCATTGGTTAACATTGATGTCAATGGGAGACTTTGACCAATGACGATCACCGCCGGCGGTGACGGTCATGACTGCTGCGGTCGTAACCGCTATTTTGTGTGGGACAGCTCACTTGACTCCTGGCATTCGGGCTAGACAGACCTCCACTTTGTGTGCTGCTGTGTCCTGTCTCTTGGAGCAACGATGGCACACACTGCAGGGGAAAGGGCCCCAGCCTTCTCAACAGAGGAGCTGGAAAAAATTGTGGAAGGGGTCCTACTCCTGTAGGGGTGGTTGTACGGAGCTCCAGGTCAACAGGTCAGTACAACGTCCTTTGTCCCACAAGTTTGGAGGTATTTGACGATGTATGTGTGTGCACATTGACATGTAATGACTGATCAGGTGTGTAGCATGCACATGATATGTGTGGGATATTGTCAGTGTGCATGAACAGTGTTCGTTGTGTGTCGCCAAAGCTTACTGCTGGATTGGTATAATTTACATCATGTCCCCCCTTTTTTCACTGTTTCCCAATCAGGTCAGTGCCCACCAGAGAAAAGGGTTGTGGTGAGCCATCGCCAAGGAAGTGCTAACCTTGGGGTCCATTGCCTGCTGAGCACCCACTGAAGAAAGCGGTGGGAGGACCTGCAACACTGGGCCCGGAAGACCGCAGAGGCACAGCTGAGTTCGGCCTCACAATGTGGGATGGGTGCACGTCGGACCCTGACCCCCCTAATGGCCCGCATACTGGCGATGGCGTACCTTGAGTTGGATGGGCGCTTGAAGGCAGAACAGCAGCCACAAGGGGTAAGTGTTGACTGTCAGGTCACTACTACATGGTTGTGCTCTGTCATCCTCCTTCGACTTGGAATGAACATAGTCAGATGTGATTTAGGGAATGTACGAAATGGTCATGATGGCACTGTATATGGGTAATGACAGGCATGTTACATGAAGGCTGCAGGTGCATCACTTCCTACATCAATGGATCCTCTGACCACATGTACTCCTCACATTCCCATCAGTTAGTTAGTGACCTGAGTCCCTCTCTGCTTAGATTAGATTAATCCTGTAATGGATGACATGTGGTTGGGTATAGTCCTTTGCTTGATTCTAGGAGTTGTCATTTTGGCACTAATGGGCATGTAGTTGTCTTCATGCAGGAGTTTGGTCTGCAGGGTTAAGATGGGTTTGGACATGGCTTGCTTGACTCTATTTGGGAATGACTGCTACTTGGTCTAGTGTTTTGCAGGCAGGGACTGTTATTGTTTGTATGTGAAGTGGATGTGTGGGTTCGAATATTTTCCTCACTTTCTGTTTCTTACACCCTTCTTTTCTCTCTCCTCCTCTGTCTATGTGTGCATTAGCATCATCTGGCAAGGGTGGAACGGCACCGGTGAGTGGGGATGTTGCAGCCCACGGTACCCAGAAGGATGCCAGCAGTGAAGCCGAGGGGACCAGTGGGATGGAGGGTGAGGGGAGCACCACGGGGGAGACTGGGTCTACCACAACATCTGATTCAGATACCTCCTCCGATGGCGGCTCCCTGGCAGTGGCAGACCCTTCTGGTACCACACTAACATCATCATTGTCCACCACCCCCCTTACCAACACTGCCCTCCCTTTAGCACCCCACCCAATTGCCTGTGCCTGCTCACCCAGGGGGGTGGGTGTCACCTTTGCCACAGGCAGCTCTGCCCCTGCCCCAGTCAGCCCTGCTGCCCTCAATGAGGAGGCTATTAACCTTCTGAGGTCCATCTCTGTGGGGCAGACCAGATGCACACTGGTCTGCTGCATCCCAGATGCAGCAGACCAGTGCGTTCCTGGAAGGCATTCACAGTGCCTTATCTGGCCTCCAAAGATCATTTCAGACTCTGGCCTCCCCATTGACGGCAGCCAGTGTCCCTTCATCTTCCGTCCCCCCTCCAGCTACCTGTTCCCAATCCACAAGCCCTCTCCCTACGCCCGTCCATGGCACACAAACACACACGCATACACCCACTACAACAGACAAGGTGTGCAAAAACAGACATGGGCATCACAAACTTTCACACAGGCATGCACACACACAACACACATCTGCAGACACAACAACAGACACTTCTCCCACCACCTCCTCCCGTACAGTCACATCTCCACTCATTCCTGCCAGCACAGCATCATCACACACTGGTCCTGCTGTCATTCGTGTCATCCCCTCAATCACCACAACAGCAGACTCACAGTCACACACCCTACACACCACATCTACACTCACCACGACTACCGTCTCTGCCACCAGCAGCACATCCACCTCACTTGCACAAACCACTACAACATTCACTCAAACATCACCCATTCCCTCTCTCTGCATCTCTGTCCCCTCCCAAGAAATGCATCCGTAACCACTCACCCACCCAACATTCAGCCACCACACACAGCCAGACACTGCACACACTAGGATCCACGTACAGCACACAGACACGTCAGAGGAGCACTCCCTCTACCTCCACTCCCAACCCTCAATCATGTGAATGCCTGCATCTACCTAAGAGAGTTTTCCTTGCCGCCCTTGACCTCTTCCCTACTCCTCTCCCACCCCATCTTCCCCGTAAACAGTGTGTCCCTCTGCCCCTCCTAGGCCCTTCCACCTCCCATTTCTTGGGTACCCCCTCAGGTATTTCCCCTGCTCCTCCACCCAGCAAAAATGCCTCCCCTCCCAGTGCCAAGATCACCCCTCCCAAACCCAAGTAGAAACTTGCCAATTCCACGTGCAAGCCTCCCCCACCACCCTCACACCCCTGAGGTGCCTGCCTGTCCCATTGCTGCTCCTAAGAAGTGGAGGCCTATTTTCAATCAGGAGTCAAGTTGGGCCCATTTTGATAGACAAAGTGTCCTGCTGAATTGGACGTTTGGACTTGCCATTGGCACATTTTGTATATAGTTAATTCATTGTTTGAATACATCTGCCCACATTGCTGTGGTTGGCAAAATAAGATACTTGTCTTGGTTTCCTTCTACATGGTGGTATTACATCTGTGTGCAAAGGTGTGTGAGGTCTGTGTGTGGATTGTGTCTGTTTTGTTGCATGCGCTTGGTAGATGGTTTGGGCCATGGGGATGTAGTGATGTGTGTGTCTGCTTGCTTGCTTGTGTGTTTGTATGGGGTTTGTATGCATCTGTATGTCTAGTTCTGCATGTGTGTATTTCCTTGATTGTTTGTTGTACATGTTGTGTCACCTGTATGATTGTCTGGATGTGTGTTCACAGCTATTGATTATGTCATTGCTACATGGAGTTCATGGTGTGTGTGTATGTGTGATGTCGCACAACATGCCTGTCTTTGCCATCGTTGAGGTGTTTGTGGGGTAGTTGTCATTGTGTGGTTATGGGGTGTGTTGGTGTTGTTGTTGTGCATTGTGCTGTATGCTTGGCACATATCTGCATGGCTTTGTGTGTGTATTGGATATTTGTCATTGATGTATGTTGTGTGTGCGTGTGTGTGGCCTTCACTGTGTTTGTGGGGTATGTGTGTTCTGTGTGGGAGTGTATCACTGCCATTTCCCTCCCTCTGTGCTAGGTATACTTACGGTTGTCATCTTCGTTGTCGTCGGTGGTCCTGCTGGGAAGACTAGCAGTTTATTTGTCATGGCGGCCGCGGCGGTGTCTCTGTGCCTGGAGGTGGGTGTTTACTTTTATACTCTCTGTTTCCACCAGGTGTTTCATGGCAGTAAGGCCCAACCGGATATCCTGGCAGAGTGGTTACTTGTAATATGGAGAGCGGGTCATTGGCTGCCTCCTGCCTGAAGTTGTCTTCCGCCGGTGGATGCTGCTCGTCGGCGGTGGCGGTGCTGGCGGTAAGTTGTCCGTATTGGGTTGGGTTCACCACCTTACTTGTTATTTGGCAGTCTGCACCGCCACCCTGCCGGCAGTCTCAAGACCGCCATCGGCGTGGTGGTTCGGTTACCGCCAAACTCGGAATGAGCACCTCAGTGTTGTAGTTGTTGTGCGGATTGTCCTTACTACAACACTTATAGTAACTATTGTTTTTCAATGTTATACTTACAATTTCTTTTAATTTAACTCTTCCCTTACTTCTAGGATACACATAGCACCAGTTGAGGAGTTATCAGCTTTTTCCCCACCACTTTTATTACTTTTTCAGCCTGGAGCTTGATTCATAGAATAAGAGGAATGGGTGGATATCTTTGACAACTACCTAGAAGAACTTGATGGTCTAGAATGTACCTCTAGTAGAAAAAGAGCGATCTTGTTGAGCACTCAGGGGAAAGAAGGACAGCTCTTATTTCAATACTTACCTGTAGCTGTTAATCAGGATAGTAGTGCTTTTGAAAATATATATGAAGAAGCAAGAAAAAGGTTCGAGTTGAGGGTTCATGAGGAGTTCGAATATAGTGATGAAGGCGTGTAAATTTTATACTCAACTGCAGAGGGATGGGGTGACTATAGATGAATGTGAAATGCGCTGAAAGGAATTATCAGTCAAATGCAAGTTTGGGGCCGTGCCTAATGAGATGAATAGAGACCAGCTCATTGTCTAGTGCAGGAGTAGGAAGATAAAGGAGATACTTTGGGCTGCAAACCATCCCTCTTTAAAAGATGCTATAAAAATAGTGAAGGATGAATTAGAGTACTGCATAAAGGAAATGGAACAAAAAGAGGTGATGGGATCAGAAGTATCTGTGTTGGAAGGTGACATTGCTGTAATGTCCAAATGGGCTTCCAAAGGTACACACAAACCCAACAGTGGCAGTAAGTACTCTAAAAAAAAATACAACTGATGAGGCAGTTGTTATCACACAACTGATGCCAAAAACTGCTATGCTGTTAGTAAGGAGAGTAGGAAGTGTGAGCAGAAAGGTAATTTCGCCATCAGCTATTGTCTTTATCTTCAGGAAAATAGAAATGGTAATGGAAGAACCGGCTGGAGTAACTATAAGTGCTCCCTTGGCCAGAATTTTGTGTGTTCATTTTGTGCTCCTACCCCCATTCACTGTTAAAATTGATACCACACTGCACTCAAATCATGTCATAACCATTAATCACCACACTTTTAGCACCTCCAGCAAGTTTCTCTATTGAGTCTGCTTACAGCCACTTAGAAAAGCCACGGTCCTAGAACACAGAGGCCCTCATTATGACCCTGGCAGTCGGTGATAAAGTGGCGGTAATACCGCCAACAGGCTGGTGGTAACTACTGCCAAATTATGACCATGGGAGAAAGATCTCCGAAAGACAGCCAATGTACCACATCGACCACCAGGGCGGAAACAACAGCCACCATTGCGATAGCCGCCTACAGCCAGGCGGAAGTCAATATTCCGCTCGCCATATTTTGACATGCCAAACCGCCACCTTTTCCGGGGTGGTACCAACGACGTCAAAAGCCTGGCAGAAATAGAACTCAGAAGGGAAAGGATTCACCATTGGAGACACAGGGAACAGTCCACAATGTTTGTAGGCCATATGGCCACAGGCAAAAGTCCAAGGCCACACATTTCTCCTGCTTCAACATGGAGAGAACACTGCAGGGGCATCAGTTGGTAAATAGGCAGGCACCTCAAGGGGACGGGGAATGGGGGGCACCTCAGTTGGGAGATGTTACAAGACCACTGGTTCTGGAGGGGACAACATGCCCTGTGCTTGATCCTGGGGAGTGGTGGGCCAGAGTCTCTCAGGTGGGGGTCTTACCCTCTGGGTTTGGAGGGTGCAACATGACCTGTGCTTGATCCTGAGGAGTGATGGACCACAGTCTCTCAGGTGGGTGTCTTACCCACTGGTTCTGGAGGGGGCAACATGCCCTGTGCTTGATCCTGAGGAGTGATGGGCCACAGTCTCTCAGGTGGGTGTCATACCCACTGGCATTGGAGAGGGCAGGCCGCACAGCGCCCATGGAGGCAGGATTACATACCTTCCGCCGGCAGTGAGGGCTGCACAGTGGTGGTGCTGTTGGTGGGGGGAGGCTCCTGCCCATCCCCTGCAACCTCAGACAGCTGCACAGTGGTGGTGGTGCTGCTGGTGCGGGGAGGCTCCTGCCCATCCCCTGCAACCTCGGACGGCTGCACAACCATGGTCCTGGCCCAGGCCCCTTGGTCTTCCTGCCTGCTGGTGCAGGCTCCTTGGTCTTACGGACTGCTGGGGCAGGCTCCTTTCCCTTCTTTCCTGCTGGTACAGGCTCCCTGGTCTTCCTGGCTGCTGGGGGCAGGCTCCTTTCCTTTTTTGACTGCTGGTGCAGGCTCCTTGGTCTGCCTGGCTGCTGGTGCAGGCTCCTTTCCCTTCTTGCCTGCTGGTGCAGGCTCCTTGGTCTTCCTGCCTGCTGGGACAGGCTCCCTTCCCTTGAGGCTGCCTGGTGCAGGCTCCTTCATCTTCAGGACATGTGGCCTGAATCCATTTCCACCACAAGTGGATATGGTGACGACTGGGCCCGTGGACTGTGTGGCTGAGGTGTTTGGCTGGGTTCTTCCTACCCTGCCCATACGTGCTGGACGGGGGGTAGGGAAGAGGTCAATGGTGGAAAGGAAAAGCCTTTTAGGGACATTGGGGCGGGAAGAGTGAGGAGCAATGGAAGTTGAGGGTGAGGGAGTGGTTGTTGGCGGTGTCTGTCTGCTGCTTTTGGGTGCACGTGCATGGGCTGTATGCTGTTGTGAGGTGGATGGCTGTTGGGTGTCTGAGTGTTTGCGTTCGTGTATTCTAGGGGGGACAGACACAGTGGGAGAGGATACAGGGGACATGTGCATGGCTGTTGTGGAGGTGTCTACCAGTGAGGTGTGTGTTCTGCTTGGTGTGGTGATGCTGGTAGTGGATGATGATGTAGTGCATGCAGGTGTGAGTGTGGACGGAACTGTGTGGGAAGTGGTGGAGGAGGAGGAAGGGGAGACAGTTGAAATAGTGGATGTTGATGTGTCTGCAACTGGATGGTGTTTGTGTGAGTGCCTGTGGGATGAAGTGTGATGCTTGTGTTTACCTGTGACACTCTTGTCTGTTGTCTTGTGTGCATGCTTGTCTGCCTGTGGGCTTGGGATGGGTTGGGGTTGAGGAGAATGGGACTAGGCAGTGGAAGTTGGAGGGGGGAGGGTGGAAACAGGGACAATAGCTGCCATCAGAGAGGAGGCCAGGGCCTGAAGCAATCTCTGTTGGGCCGCCAATTCAGTGTGAATGCCCTACAGGAATGCATTAGATTGTTGCATCTGGGCTGCCAGCCCCTTGATGGCATTCACAATTGTTGATCGCCCTATAGAGATGGACCTCAGGAGGTCAATAGCCTCCTCACTCAGGGCAGTAGGGCTGACTGGGGCAGGGTCTGATGTGCCTGTGGTGAAGGAGATGCCCACCCTCCTGGGTGAGCGGGCACGGGCAACTTGCTTAGGGGCTACTGGGAGGGTGGTGCTGGTATGGGGGTGGCGGATGTACCTGTAGCTGGAGTGGTGACAGAAGTGTCCACCACCACCAGAGAGTTTCCATTGGAGGATGTGTCTGTGTCAGAACTGTCCCCTCCAGTCTACGCCATGGTGCTCCTCTCGCCCTCCGTCCTACTGGTGCAATCACCATCAGTGGACTCTGCCTCCTGGGTACTGTGGAATGCAGCTCCCTCAGGCGCCGGAGCCTCTGCTCCTCTGCCTGATAATGCGAATGCACATTAGGACAGGATGACAAAACAAAAACGGGGGGAAGAGACAAAGAATATACTTGGTCAATGGCTGCACCAACACCACAGTTGGCGTAAACAGCATCCTCACACACAGGGAACAGGCATACGCAATATGCCATAGCACTACCAGAGAAATAGTTAGCGGCCAAGGCATGGGGAGGGGCACACACCGCCAAATGCAGCACACCTGGGACCCACGCATCCCTGACCAGTAGTGGATGCCTACGAGTTAGGTAGCAAGATTTTCCCTTCTGACCCCTAGCCACCAGGGGACCTATGCTGCAATGTCAGGCCTGGCCTAGGGGCACCCACTGACATTCATTCCCTACCTGGATACCACCTTACCATGCATAAGTTGTAATGATGGGCACTGTGCTCACCCCCTTGTGGATGCTGTGATGCCCGCAAGCTCCCATCCAGCTCTGGATAGGCCACCGCCAGTATGCGGGCCATCAAGGGGGGTCAGGGTTCAACAGGCACCCTTCCTCGGCGGAGACCATCCCCAGCTGGGCCTCCGCCGTCTTCCGTGCCCAGGTCCTCCCACCGTTTGCAACAGTGGGTGCTCCGCCTGCCATAGACACCCAGGGTCCACGCCTCCTTGGCGATTGCATGCCATAATCCCTTCTTTTGATGGATGATGACCTGCAGAGGCAATACACACAGGAAAATGGATTTAGACAAACAGTCCTGCCGGTTAAACATGGCCCACCAAACCCATTTCCATCACCATTTATACACACATAGCCCAGCACACAAACTGTGTGCCGCCCGGAGGACTTCCACCCACCCCCCTTACATGAGGCATTCACACACACCACTCCATGCATTCATGTCACATGCATCGTGCTCACAGTGTACTCACCTGTTGGTCTGAGGCCCATACAGCAGTCTGTACTGGGGTAGGACCCCATCCAACAGTATCTCCAACTCCTCCGATGTGAAGGCAGGGGCCCTTTTCCCGGTCGCAAAAGCCATGGTAGGTTCCAGACACAGGTCACAGCAGCAAATGCAGTGTAGGTCCCCTCTTGTGGAAGTTCAGGTAGCAAGTGAGG
This sequence comes from Pleurodeles waltl, assembly GCF_031143425.1. Lineage (NCBI taxonomy): Eukaryota > Metazoa > Chordata > Amphibia > Caudata > Salamandridae > Pleurodeles > Pleurodeles waltl. The sequence continues at coordinate 123,170,577 of NC_090439.1, forward strand.
AATCAAATAGAAAATGGCGGTCATGTCCGCGGCAGTGCATACCGTCACCGCCGGCGTAGATCACCATTGGCCACTGTAATCATTGGGCCCAATTATGACCAATGAGGTGTTGCACAGCGGTTCCCGACCTCCTCCCGCAATGGCGCACAACGTCAGCGGAATTACCTCACTTCCACCTGTCCCTCCACACAGGACAGGAGGACGCCATTTCAGGGGGGGCAGGCCCTGAAAAATTGCTGCATCACTGGTGATATTAAGGCATACTGGACAAATCACACTGACCCATTACAAGTAAATAGGACACCAAGTTCTGTTGTAGCTACATTGTTCAGTTTGTGACTGGCTCCTCACTCTTTTGTCCCTTAGATTCCTACCGCTATGGATGAATAGGAGATGGAGACATACCCCCGTGTACAGACCCCTGATGGACTTGGAAACACTGCAGGACAGGCACATTATCCTCACCTATAGACTTGACAGGGTCACAATCACAGAGCTGTGTGCCCAATTGGAGCCTGACCTGATATCTGTTATCGGTCACCCCACTGGGATCCCCCCCTCTTGTGCAAGTGCTACCAGTGCTCAATTTCCTGGCAACTGGTTCGTTCCAACTGACAGTGGGCTTGGCAGCAGGAGTGTCACAGCCAATGTTCTCAAACGTGCTGACAAGAGTGTTGCCTGCCCTGATAAAACACATGTGCAGCTGCATTGTTTTCCCCTAGGTTGAAGATTTGGCCACAGTGAAGGCCGAGTTCTTTGCAATGGGACATATCCCCAGCATAATTGGGATGACTGATGGAACACATATTGCATTTGTCTCCCCCCGCCAGAACGAACAGGTGTTCAGAAATCGTAAGAGTTTCCACTCCATGAATATACAGATGGTGTGCATTGCGGACCAGCACATCTCCCACGTCAATGCTAAGTATCCTGGGTCGGTGCATGATGCCTTTGTGCTGAGGAATAGCAGCATCCCAAATGTGATGGCCTAACTACAGAGGCACATGGTGTGGCTAATAGGTGAGCCCTGGGTCCCACCCAGTAGATGTTGGTGTATGGGTATGGTGTGGGCCATATAGGATAAATGGCTAAATGTTGTCCCTCAATATCTCAGGTGCCTCTGGTTACCCCAACCTATCATGGCTGCTGACCCCTGTGAGGAATGCCAGGACAAGGGCAGAAGAAAATTATAATGAGGCCCATGGGTGAATCAGAAGGATAATTGAAAGGACCTTTGGCCTCCTGAAGGCCAGGTTCTGGTGCCTCCATCTGACAGGTGGATCCCTATGCTACTCACACAAGAAGGTCTGCCAGATAGTGGTGGCATGCTGCATGTTACATAACCTGGCCCTCAGATGCCATGTCCCATTCCTGAAGGAGAAGGCTGGAGATGCCCGTGTGCCACCAGTAGACCCTGTGGACAGTGAGGATGAAGAGGCAGAGGATGAGGATAAGGACAAGAGAACATCTGTGATTAGACAATACTTCCAATGACACACAGGTAGGAGAGTGTTACATCACATTTCAATGACATTTGTTTGAATTTCTGTGGCACTGGCATGCTGATATTTCCCAATTCTAGGCCCACCTACTTTTCCCTCTGGCATTTCATTTTGCAGATGTTGGTGACCTCACATATACTCTTGGTGTGATCACTGCAGTCAGCTCCTTTTCATTAACATATGCTCATTTTCTGTACAGTTGAATTGCAATGTTTATACCTGTTTCAGTGAATACATAATTGATATACATGACATACTCCAAACTATTGAAGTGTTAAAATATAGAGGGGCAAGTGCAATGGGTTGGGGTGATGATGGAGGAAAGTCCAAGGTATTGTTCGGCCTGTTCTCATGTACATTGTTCAGGATCTGACCCATTGTGTACTGGGAATGTTAATAGGCTCCCAGGATCTCTGCAAGTGCCTCCTGGAGAGTTGATTCCCTGGGCCTGTCCTCCCCCTGGCGCACAGCAGTCCTCCCAGTTTCCCTGTTGGCCTGTGCCTCTTTCTCCTGAACCATGTGCCCACTGCAACTGACCCCAGTCCCTGATTGTCTTGGGTATGAGTTGTGACGTGGGGTCCCTGTAGAGGTGGACACACTGCAGATTGACGTATCCTGGGGTCAGAAGTGTGGGTACGCTGGGTGGGTACTGTGGTGTTGAATACTGATGCGGAAGGCTCTGTGGTAGTGTGTGACTGGGCCTGGGTAACTGGCTGTCCAGAGGTCCCTGATGGGCCAGGTAGGTCATCCAGATCCTAAAGACCAGAGTTGCTATTGTCACTGTGGGCCTCTTCGGTTGGGGGACTGGATCTTGCTGGCACCTACTCTCCACTGACATTGGCTAGGGTACCTGTGGGGAGGTAAATGATGTGTTATGGTTTCTGTATCTGACATATTGTACATCCATAGCTTGCCCTCTTTGGTTGTATTTGCCCTGGCAGCTTTCACTTGTGTACAATGGTGTATGGTGGTATGATTAGTTCTTCATAGTGTGCATGCTTTAGTGATGAGTGCCTATGCAGTGCTGTGAGTGGTATCCATACATTGATAGGGCATGCAGGGCTTGGCAGTGGGATGAGTGAGATGTGATGGTGGGATGTGTGGGATGGGGTGGAGTAGGTAGGGTGGTAGTAGTAGTAGAGAGTTGACTTACCACTGCCCAGTCACCCTCCTACTCCGGCCAGGCCCTCAGGATGCAGGATTGCCAAGACTTGCTCCTCCCATGCTGTTCATTGTGTGGGAGGAGGTGGGGTCCACCGCCAGTCCTCTGGACAGCGAGCTGGTGTCTTGCTGCAATGGAATGTACCTTCTCCCGTAGGTCGTTCCACTTCTGCCTGCTGCTATCCCTAGTTCTTGGGTGCTGTCCCACGGCCTTGACCATGTCCACGATTCTCCGCCATAGCTCAATCTTCCTAGCTAACGCTATCTGCTGCACCTGTGCTCCAAATAACTGTGGCTGTATCCTGATAATTTCCTCCACCATGACCCTTAGCTCCTCCTCTATGAAACGGGAGTGTCTTTGTGGTGCCACAGGTGTTGTGTGAGGTGTGTAGGTGAGGGTGTGTTGGGTAATGTGTTGGGGTGTGTAATGTGGGGTGCGTGAGTGGTGTATTGTGTGAATAGTGTGTGGCTCTAGTTGTGTCAGTGGTCTTGGTGTCACTCTCCTGGCAGTAATTGTTGTTTGTAAAGGGTTATGGGTAATGTGGGTGTGTGTTTTATAGTGGTGTGGGTGTGGTGTGTGTATGGGTGTCAGGTGTGTGATGTTTGAATTGTCCAATGTAGTGTTGTTTTGTTTGTGTGTGTCCATTTTGAGCGCAGCGGAATGTATCGCCAATGGTTTACCGCTGTTGAATGTCCGCCGTGGTGATTCGTGGGTCATAATGTGATGGGCGCAGTTCTGTTGGCATAGCAGTGTGAATTTTGATACCGCCAGTTTATCACTGACCTTTGGGCTGGCGGATATGTGTATGTGGCTGAATACCAACGGATTGGTCTGTGTGTGTCATAATATGGTGAACGAATATCCGCCGTGGCGGCGGGAAGTTTGGCAGTCAGCGTGGCGGTAAGTGGGATTTACCGCCAATGTCATAATGGGGGCCATAGTCTCATGAAAATATGCAACCCCCCTCTTAAAATAAAAAAGTATAAACAACAGTTATACTATATATCTTCAATAAGTCATCGAGGCTCGGCCTGATCGATTGGCATGTGGTAATTGAGATGCACTTTGGTTGTGCACCAATGGCAGCTGAGATACACTGTGGTTCTGCACTGATGGCACCACTTCTGATGCTTGATTTGGACTGTCAGCTGGGATCACCTCATACACGATTGCAGGAGCTGATGAACATCGAGGCAGGTGCTTGAAATGTGAAGAGGCTCTTGTTTCCAGGATGATGCACCGTCAACATGTGTCATTTGTGCATCACCATTCTCAGAGGATCGACAGCAAACTGAATGTTTGTTTTCCACTTTCATTTCTGTTTGACTGGGACCTAGTCACCTTCATCGAAGACTATTTCTTGAGCTCACTGATGCTGGTTAGCATGTTTTCATTTTACACTTTTGAAAAGTGTCTGTGATACAATTCATAACAGCATTCAAACCTCAGTCCACTGTCATTGTGGCAGGTTGGTTCCAATGGCTCTCCCAAATATCGAGGTGACAGGACTCTCACCAATTGTGAAGTGAGAAGTTAAACAATTAGTACAGAGGGCCTGACTCAGGGCCTGGTTTAATTTTATTCCCTCTATTGATGCTCGTTGAATTACCCTTTTAAGGGAATCCATGAATCGTTCCACAACACCATTGACTTGTGGCAACAGAGGTGTACTCTTTTGATGCTTGACATTTTGTCTGATTAGAAACTCCTTGAATGGTGGACCATTGTCAGATTTAAGAATGGTGGGAATAGCCTTTGCTACAAACCTGTCATCTAGCCACTCGAAGACCTTGTCAAGCATGAATACTCATCAATAACTACCATGAGATGATGTCCATTTCTTAAGAGCCTATACAAATCCACAGCAACTCTCTCCCAAACCTGTGTAGGAAGGCCAGACATTGTCAATGGATGCTGCGTCACTTTGGAGGACAGGCAGCTGCACAGATGGCATTCTTAGTTTCTTCTCAACTTGCTTGTCGAAGAACGAGAACCACACTTGGGGCCTCATTTATGAAAAGTCAGCACAACCTTAAAGTCATTTTTTGATGCAAAAGAGGTGCAAACTTACAAAATATAATGATATTCCATGCTCATGGACAGCTGATCCTGTACATTTTTGAATTTTTTTAATTCAACATCATCAGCAAATAGGTTGATTGCTCCTTTTCCACAATTGAGTTGAAATGATGTCTTTGAGGAAAAGCATGTTCTTATCAGCATTAGTAGCAGTAATAATCTGTTCTGTGGACAGGGCTGCTGGCGTGCTGAACTTCATAATAAAGTGAATGTACTCTTCCAATGTTTTGAATGTTGCACCTTGACTTTGGTAGTCGTGAAAAGTAATCAGTAAGGTTGTGATCTTTACCTGGCTTGCGTACAATTACATAGTCGACCTCACCTCTCAGCGCAAGGGGGCATCCTGGCTTTCAGGTTTCCAAAGATAGTGAGCCTCAATTGGTGATCAGTAGTGATAATAAAACGCATTCCACACAGAAACACATGAAAAAGTTTGCAGGCCCTCACTAGAGCCACACACTACTTCTCTGGTTGAGAATAGGCAAGTTCTGTGTCAGACAGGCTTCAACTGGCATAAGGCACAATTTGTCCCTGAGCATTCAGGTGACATTTATGTTGGCAAGAATTGCCTCTAGCCCACCAGGCTTGCTTCTACAGTGATCTCAGTTTGTAAATTGGGTTCAAAATAGGCTGTCTCTGCTGAATTCTCAATCACATGTTTTATTCTTTTGAAGCTTTGATCACATTCAGCAGATCACTGGAAAGGGACATTTTGTTTTGCCAAGTCTCTTAATGGGGCACTCACTGTAGCAAAGTCACCAATGTACCTTGAGCAATATTTGGCCATGCCTAAGAAAGATCTCAGCATGGTGACATCTTGTGGACGGCAGGTAGCTGACAATGCTTGCACTTTATCCAGGTCAGGAGTCATTCTCCCATCAGAGAATATATGCCCAAAGAATTTGTTTTGGGTCCAGTGAAACTGACACTTTGCTGCGTTCAGAGTGAGACCTGCATCAGCAATTTAACTGGCACACCTGTCTAAGAGGCTTGCTCCTCTTTCATTGCTCTAAATACTAGTATGTCATCACTAATTAAAAGCATGTATGACAGACTGAATTATTCAATGTATAACATGCTGAAAAATTTCAGCAGCTGATGACACTCCAAAACTCAACATTTTGTAGTTAAACAAACCAACATGAGTCGAAAAGGTAGTGATGTACCTGCAGTTCTCTTCCAGCTCAAGTTGATGGTTACCCTTGTTCAGGTCAAGATAAGGAAAGACCACCATTCGTTTGCATGATCATGTCTGCTATGCGTGGACCAGGGTGCATTTCTCTCTTGATCGCTTTGTCAGCCTGGCGTACATTAACACAGATGCACAGTGCACCACCACTGTCCTTTTTTGGCACCTCCATGATGGGTGAAGACCATGGAGTAGGACCAGTGGAACACTCATTGATGTCTACTTAAACAGCATTTCTAATTCTTTCTCAAGAGCTTCTTGCCAGTGAAAAGTAGCTCATTAGTGCTGCTGGGCAACAGGGCAAATGTCATTATTAATGCAAAGTCACACTTTCATTGTCTTGCAACTTCTTAGGCCATGAAGCAATAAAGGAAACTGACTTACAATTGCAGATTGAGTGTGAAGGTTTTAATTGAGAGATATCAGTCACATGTCAGCAGCAGTGGAAAAACTGAGTATGCTTGCACTAGACAAAGTTCCTTTAAGACCTTGGACTGGCGCTTGCACTGATACTGCTTTTTGTCACATTGTCGCTATAAATAACCCTAGACTCTGCTACAATTTAGAAGCAGCCCATGTGCATAACTTTGTGTTTGACAGGTTGGGGCATGGCACAGGGGACAGGCACTCAACTTCTCAACTGGCATGATACAAATCGATGCAATGCTGTCTACGATAAAGGTTATGGGGCAAATGTTGACTTTTATTGTAACCTTGGGGCCGTGTCCAAATGAATTCAGTTGTTTCATTTGATGGTTTGCCTTTGTCTTTTTTATTCTTGCAAGCAGCCAAACCAACATGCACATGTTATTCCATGGTCGACGTCATCGTTGCACATCCATCTTCTTCATCGGCATTTGCTAATGACATTGAAGAGCATTGCAGGATGAGCCTGACGAAGATCAACTTCGTCTGGTTTCTGTTTGTCGTAACTGGTGCTGCTGTTTGGCCTTGTGGGCATGGCTAGAATGATTCTAGAACCTTCTGGCATATATTCCCTCTTTTGCTGTGACATTTTTGGTTTAGCTTTTGCTTTGCAAACCATTATGAAGGGGCTTTCGTTCCCACAACTTCTGCATGTCTGTCCTATGGATTGACATCTACTGTCATGGGAAATAAAAACCCACATCAGAAACACAACTTTTTCTTCTTTGAAGATGTGGACTGGTATTCATCTACATTGATTTTGTGTTGTTTTTTCATTACCAACACTGATTCATTTTTCACTGTTTCAGCCTCCATATCAGCATCTTGTTGATCTACTCTTTCAATGGCTCTTGCAGCCATTAATATTTTCTCTAGATTGAGCATCTGTCTCTCATCATGTGTCTTCTGTAAGAGTCTGAAAGACAACCATCAATGATTCTGAGGCATATGGCTTACTCATCAATATATTCACTAAATTTGCAGTGCTAGATAAGATTGTCAAGTCTTTCAACAAACTGATCCATTGTTTCACCAGCTTGCTGTCGTGCTTGACTGAAAATTTACCTTTCATATTCGACATTCGGCATTGGGTTAAATTTGAAACCCAATGCTTCTTTGAATTGATGGTACAGTATTGCATCAGTCTGTGAGATTTTCTTCAGCACTTCCTTGCTCCATCATCAGCATGGTTCTTTAAACTCTGAATTATTTGTTTGTCATCTACTTTTTCTAGGGCACCTACAAAGTCATTGAATGGCTCGATTAATGGGGTCCATCTAGTACCAATATGTTGCTTTTTGGCGGTGTCGAATGGTGGTTTCAGAAACATTGCTTCGTCTTACTTCACACTCTTTTCTTCCACCGCTGAGAGCATATGTTGTTCAGATGACAGCCGCTGTTCACCTGGACCGATAACCTCTGCAGGCACAGATCATCATCTTCTTTCTTGTCAGTGAGTAACAGTTCTTTTTCTCTCACTTAATCATAGTTGCATTTAGCTTTTTGCATCATACCTGGTTGTCACTGCCATTAGCATTTCACTTTATATCGATAATGGCTCTGTGTTATGGTGGGTTGCAGTATTTCTTCTTTCAGCCTCACAAATGGATTCTGGTGGGCTTTAGGAACGTGCTCTTTCACAGTGCCTTCTACTTCTTTGAGGACCATATCTGTGGTAGAGCAGGGCTTTGACTTTACACAGGGCAAATTCAAATTGTTTCTTATTGATTTGGGTGCACGTGGCAAACACACGCATTGTGCTGTGCCATTGCAATCTCTCAGGGAGAGCTGTCTCTGTTCTTTGGGGCATGTATCCCCTAGTCGTCCCCTGTTGTAGTATCATCATCAGCCTGGGAGCATGCAAAAGACCGCGCCACGCACAAAGCTCTGCAACAGCTGTCTTTATTCCTCAGCATAGGATAGCACACTGCACTCAGATCACATCATAACCATTAATCATAAAATCTTAACACCACCCAGCATGGTATGTATTCCCTTTATTGAGTCTGCCTAGAATCACAAGTGGCCTAGCACACATAGGGGGTGATTATGACACCGGCGGTCAGCGTTATTATGGAGGAAAGTACTGCCAAGAGGCTGGCGGTACTTTTCTCCATATTATGACATTGACTTCACTCTCCAGCCCAGTGGCCGTCACTTGCCCACCTGCGGGATTATGACCCTGCATACCGCCATGGTTTTCGTGGCATCCTTACCGCCACAAAAACCATGGTGGTAGGTAGTATCAGTAACAGGGAATCCCTGCCCTGTCACTGATAGGGGTCCTCCCCGCCCCCTTCCCCTCCACAGTTTTCCATCCCACCCCTCTTCCTCTCCAGACCCCCCATACATGCCCCTCACTTCACACATGCACACATGCATACACACACCAATTCCAACATACATCCATGCATGCATACATCCATTCACACACATACCTGCACACACTTACATACATACACGCACACACACATTCACACTACTCATCATACATGAACTTACGCATCCATACATGCAGACACACACAACACACAACACATACCCGCCTACACACATGCACAGACATACACACTTCCAAACACACACATAACACCCCCACCCACTCCCCTGTTAGAGCACCCAACTTATCTGTCATCAGGGGGGCCTCTGGAAGGAGACAGGACGGGGCGCTGCTGACAGCAGCAGCGTCCACCAGCAGAACGCCGCCAGGCCATATTATTATCATAATATGGCCGGTGGCGGTCTACTGGCGTGGCCAGAGCAGGATTTTCCATCCTTCTGGCGGAAATACGGCTGTGGGTATAATCTGGCGGACGGCTGCTAGCCGCGGCGACGGTCTTTTGGCCGCCATGATCCTAATGAGGGCCATAGTCTCAAAACACTACACTAATTGCTGGAATTACTTGCTGACATCTAATATCTTGATACTAACCCATCCCTTTGCCCCTAAAAACTCCCTCCCCAACTTCCCCTCACTTCACGTAACCCTTACGACAACCCCAACATCATATTTTAAGTTATACATGAGTCCTCGTTTTCTTAATTTGTTAATGCATTCCAATTCTTGTGATGCCTGCTTGCACTTGAACAAGGTCTCCCTCCTTGACTCCTCTTTACTCTCTCCTATTCATTCCTAAATCTCTTTGTCCTGCTTAACCAACACTCTGAATTTTCCCTCGCACCCCCCACCAGAAATAGTCCTTCCCAGAGGCATTATTTATGTTTTTCCCAACCTACAAATCTTATCTTCCCATTCCTCCACCTTCACTGTGAGTCCAAACACAATTTGTTTCCCATGGTTGACAGGTACACTCCATCATGCAGGAACATTTATGGGAATTCACAAACACTTTTTCTGTTCTCTTACCCCCTAGTCCTTTTTGCTCTGCAAAACCCAGACATCTCCAGCTTTACTTCTCTCTTCCCCAATTTACTACTACTTGCTTCCATGCTCCTCTTCATACACTCCTGGGAAGTAAATGCATACAGCAAAACAATACCCCCTCTCATGTTTCCATCAGGAGCATTAAATCTTTCTTCACTTCCAGGCCTCTCAATTGCACCAGGTGATATATCCCAGGTATATCACTACTATCTGCAAACCTTTTTCTTAAATTCCCACATGGCAGGCACCAGCTGGCCCCATCTCATGCCACATATGCCATGCCAACAAGTTCAACTTCCTCTTCTCCAGATCCAGCTGTGCTCCATTGAATTGTGTTCCATATTTCATCCCAGCCCACATCAAAATATAATGTCAACAGCTCTGTACTTCTGTTATTTTAAAAGACACTTCCAGCAACACACCTGCACGATACAATCACATGTGTTAAGTCGTCTCACTTCCTATTTATCCCCTGCCAAACGTCTCTCCACATTCAATCACTTTTTTCTCTTCCCTAACAACTCAACCTCTTGTCACTCATTCCCAGTCTAATGCCCTCCATTGCTGCCACAATTTTTAGGGAGTGTGTCTCAAAATCCATCTTCTAGCCTCTTTGTTTTATGCATTTCTTCATGAACCCTAATACCTGCCTGGCCAAACACTCTAGACCCATATTCATGTTGAACCACTGGCCCCACCTTGCTTCCCGGTACTTTAAAAAATCCTTCCAGCCAATAAACCTGAAAACTCAGCTCGTCTGGCTTTCTCAGCCAAACAAAAACCTCTCTCTCCCTTTGTGAGCCGTCTCAGTCCTGTGCAACCGTAGCTCCACCCCATTGAACAATACATATTATGTCCCTCATCCCAAAGCCTCTACCACCTTTAGACTTTACCAGCTCAAACACCTGAAATTCCCTACCAGGTAGATGAGCATGCAACTCTCACCTAGCCCACAAAGCATCTCAATACCTCAGTCATTACCAGTAACATCTTCTTCCCCATCAACCTTTTTTCTTTGACCCATTCTCCCTCACAATTCTTCTCCTCAAGGGTCATAACCCCATGCATCATCCAGAAAAGGCAGACCCCTCCAACCTTCCACGTATTGTCACTGCTGTCAGACCCATCTCATTTGCCCCGGTAAAAAATTGAGTATGTCATTATCCATTGCTACCTCCAAGTCTCATAACTGATTGTAAAAATATTCTCCAGTCACTTCTTATGTCCTTCTCATCAATTTCTCTGAGTTTACCATGTGGTGACATTTCTTCACATCCTGATTTTCTACAGATCCCTTCTTCACTACTCCCGGGGCCAAACCAAGGAACCTCACCTACTGCAATGAGAATAGCACATCAACCACCCCATTTTCTAGTCCTGCAAAGTGCCTAGCCCTGAACAGAATATTGCACATTATGCTCTCACAATATTCACAGCACGTACTCATCTTTCATAGTCATCCGATTAACCACATGTACCACTGCCTGGTAGTCAGCTACAAATGTCGCCTTCTTATTCCTTAATTCATCCTCCCACCATCATACTGCCAGCAGTACTTGGGGAAATTCAATGAATACATTGCTGTGGTGTTTCTCCTTCCATTCCTGTGACTATTTCGGGGTGTTTTATTGCTTTCCCAGTTTACTTCAATCCTCCACTCATGACACATCTAAAAATATGTCTGCTGTCCATGTCATTGGGTCAGTCCGAAGCCACATTGTAAATCATATCTGTTTAAAAATTGCAACCACATCCGTAAATCTTCAGTCACTCTCTGTCATACATATCCTGTGGAGGGCCTTTGAATTCCTCAGCATTGAAACTTAATTTGCCTGCAAACCATTCTCCCAAGAGCCACTACTTTTCAGGCAAACTTCAAGTGTACTAGCACTTGTTGCATCACTTACAGCTCATATCGTCTCATCTTTGTCACCGCCCCAAAGAGATGTCTCAAGTTGGTCATTTTGTCCAAGGGCACTCTTGACACAATTTCCCCAGTCTAATTCAAAGCCCAGGAAGGTCAATCTGATGGTTTGCCTTTCTGATTTTTCTGCCACCAACGGCATCCCTAAAACACCAGGCTATGGACTCCAACGTCCCCATTAGCCTTGCACATTCACTTGTAACTAACACCCTACTCTAGGGTGACAACCTGGCATTGAGGCAAATTCTGGACAGGACTGTAAAAAATTCAGGACAAAGGGTCAAAATTCAGGACAAAAATTCAGGACAAAGGGTCAAAATTCAGGACAAAAATTCAAGAACAAACTTCAGTTCTACAGACTCACACAAGAGAGGCCATGCCTCACTATGTTGCCAGTGCATTTATTCACTCTTTTTTAACATAGTACTATTTATTCACTGTGATATTCTTGTGATCGCCTCCTGGTATGCTACATTCAGGTGTCACTTTATGTCCTTGTTCAGTAGTAAATTGATGCCCTTCAGTACTGCGGCAAGGCCATCACCCCTACCCAAATGTATCCAATCTTTCTTGGAGAGAAAGTAACAGCAACATTTTGATTATGTTTCTGAACATTTTAAAACCCCTGGCAAACAGTTTGGGAAACATTAAGGTAATTAACCTTATGCTAGTTTAAACAAATTTAACAAAGACATCTGGCTTACCCCAATCGCCCATGGACTTTCACCCTAATTTTTTTTTTAAAGAGGCAGGGCAGATGGTGTGGGTGACAGTCCCAGACCTAATGTCAGGATGTGAGGTACCCACTACTTGTCTGTAGTCTCACAGCACTAGAGTGTATGTCTGGGACTCTACATTCATCTCAGAACTGGGAGCCTGGACTACCAATCAAAGATAATAAAAGAGGAGTATGAAGTCGAGATCAAATGGGAGATCCATGGCAAGTGATTCAAAGGGTTTTTGCTAAGAACTGGATAAATAAGGAAGAGAAGAACAAGGTGGGACAGTTCTTAAAATCAAATAAGATGGGTCCACCAAGAATAACGGAAGGTATTGGGTACCTGGGGAGTTGTCTCTGCACACAGGAGAGAAACCGAAGAGGCACTGTAAAGTGGGTGATCAAACAACACCCATCCACCTTGGCAAACTCCCCTGGTACAATGGTCCGCAGTTCGTGCTTGTGAAGGATGAGCAGGGGTCAGACCCCTTGCAAGGTTGTGCAAGGCAATTACCCATTTTGTCCATGTCTTTGAATGGTTTTGAAATTGAGCAAAAGCTAAACTAGTGATCTGGGATATCCTTAAGTGTCAAGTACACATGGATTCTTCAAAATATTTGGGATGTATATTGAACGTACAAAATGTAAGAATTTTAAAATGTAATTAGTGTTTCTTTAACATATGGCACTGTTTTTCCCTTTATATACAATTAGATCTCAGATTGAACTGGGAACCAGTTACCTTTTGATACCTAGTGATTAATATCTACCATTCTCCCACTGATTTGCAGGATGGAAATCTCAGCAGAGCGTCACTGTCCCTCTAAGCCCATTTTTCTTTTTGGTCTTCTGCTTCCTGTAGTGGGCCACATGGCACTAGTGAAGAGCGTGTGCTACCCCAATGATAGTATTATTTTGCAAACCTTCCCCTGCTCATTCTTCATTCCTTCTTCAAACATGCCACACATCTGATTTGGTCACTGTGGTGACGTCGGGTAGCTTTTTCCACTCTAAAGCTACCCGTGACTGCGGGTAGATTAGGTCTTCTGGACTTAGAATGCTATTATTCAGCTGCACATGTCCAATTGGTGGCTCTCTGGCTTTCTGCCCACCTCCCTGCACGAAATGGGGTTTACTAGTAAAAACTTTTAAGGAAAGCTTAATGCACTGCTCATTGTTTCCTACTGACCATTCTATGGATCACCATCCTGGGTTATCATGCACAGCTTTCTTTTGCCTTGCTAGAACCTGTAAACTCACTGACATGAAGAAACCCTATGCTCCTGCAATACCTTTGCTAAGCCTTCCCACTCGCACATGACGGCTGTGGTCAGAGCAACTCCAAAAGTGGCATGCTGCAGGTATCTTAAACTTGGGGATTTGTTTCTGGATGGCGAGCTACTAAATTTCCAATCCCTTGTGGCAGAGTACCATCTTCACCCCAGTCAACTCCTTACTTACAACCACCTTAAATAATCATTAAATGCCCTATTTCATGTCTGCCACCTAGCACTAACCCTACAAAAGGTGTGCCAGAAGCTCTACACCATAGGAACTGGTGGCAAACTAATAGAATGGGTGTATAGACCTTTCCTGCAACATGGAAAACACTCCAGGTCTTCTCGTCATACTACCTGGGTGATTAATGCGGCCAAACCTTTGCAAGATAGGGACTGGACTAAAATACCGGATTTTCCCCACAAAGTATCCCACAGCTGTCACTTTAAGCACATTCATAGTGCTTCCTTGTAAATGCATTCCACGCGTTGCTTGCCATTGGCCTTGTCGTTTGTAACTCACATTTTGTTGCTTTCAATTTGCTGGCTTTATTTGTTTTAGGCCATGCAGCTTGAGTTTGTCTCTTCCCTTGCCAAAACCTTATTTACAGTATCCTTCTGAGTGCTCCCTTTCTGTAAACAGGTCTGTAAATCTTGTTCTTATCTCATCACATTTGCTGTGCATTAAAAGAACAAAGTCAAAGGTCAGGCTCTGTCTTCGTTGGGAACTTAGGCCCTCATTACAACGTCATTAGTAAAAACTGCCTACTGCCGTGGTGACGGTCGCCAAAAGACCATCGCTACGGCTACCATCCGTCCGCCATAATATGACCACAGCCGGATTTCCACTACAAGGATGGCGGAAAACCGGCTGTGGCCATACTGGTGTATGGCGGTAAGGTGGCGCTGCTACCACCAGCAGTGCCACGCCAGTAGACCTCCGCCAACCGTATTTTGACAAATAATACGGCCTAATGGTGTTCTGCTGTCAGGCGCTGCTGGCGGTGGCAGTGCCCCATCCTGTCTCCTGCCGTAAGACCCCCTGGATCTAGGTAAGTTGGGTCTCCAACAGGGGAGGGGGTGGGGGTGTTGTGTGTGTGTGTAGGGGTGTGTGAATGTATGTATGTGCATGTATGCGGCTATGTATTGAGTGTTGAATGTGTGTGTGCATGTACGGATGTGTGAGTGCATGTATGTTGTAAAATGTGATGTGTCTGTGATTGGATGTATGCATGCGTGTAGGCTTGTGTGAATGAGTGAGTGTATGCATGTGTGTGAAGGGGGCATGGATGTAGGGGGTGGAGGGTTTCGAGAAGTAGGGGGTGGGGGGTATCTGGAGAGGTGGGGGGAAGACCCCCATCAGTGACAGGGAAGGAATTCCCTGTCACTGATATGGCCTACCACCATGGTTTTCGTGGTGTTACGAATGCCAAGAAAACCATGGCGGTAGGCGGGGTTATAATCCCTCAGGCGGCACAATGGCACTCCACGCCACTCAATGCCACTGTACTCTAAACCACTGTACTATGCCAATGCACTCTAAACAACTGCACTGTACCCCACTGCGCTGTACTCTGCACCACTGGGCTCTACGCCACTGGTCCTATGCCACTCTACTCCACTCCACGCCACTATGCCACTAACTTTTAGCCATGCTGAACAGCAGCCACTCTGGTGTATAACATGGCTAAAACACATTGGCAAACCAATAACTCTTGCGTAGACTAGACCTATTGGCTTTGCCAGTGTTTGTTAGTACTATGAGGTACCAAGGTCCCTGAAAAAACTGTGAATATGTAAGTCCTTATTTTAAACATGCATTCAACGCCTCGTCAGGGGTAGTAAGCACTATGTAAATGGATGGATATCTCCAGCCCAGTGGCTGTTACCACCATGGCGGTTGGAGTGGTTCATTAGCCAACCTGACAATGTCATAATGTGGCGGTAAGTACCGCCAGCCTGTTGGCGGTACTACCGCCGCATTATCATTGGCCGCCGGGGTCGTATTGACCCCCTTAGTGTTAACTTTTCTTTCTCTGACTTCAAAGTGAGAGGATTTATGGGACAATCTTGCTGGATACTGGGGTTAGGAAAGAGTTTTTTCTATCACATGACAACATTTAAATAAACTTCAGAATATCTCAGAATTAGGAGTACAAATGTAGTACATTTTTGTTAATTCTGAACTGTGCTGGAAACAAATACCTTTATATGATTAAAACAAATTGTTGTATTAGGTGATGCAAATTCCACACATTATCGTCTGTGCACAGTATAGTTTGATTTGAAAAACTGTATATCTGTGTAAATGTAATGGTCATTTCAATCAAAAATGTGTTGTCTATAATGGCAGTGTGTTACCACACCATGCATACTCCACTCCACTCTGCTCTGCACCACTCCACACCACTGCATCCTATTCTGTATCACTCCACTTTAAGCCTCTCCATGCCACAGCACTGCACTTTTCTCCATTCTGAACCACTCCACATTATGCCACTGCACTCTATGCTACTTCATGCTATGCCTCTCTACTCTACTCTGTACCACTATACTCTATGCCAATGCACTTTACACCTCTCTACACCTCTGCGCTCTGCTCCTCTGCATGCTAAACCACTCCACTCTAGGCAACACCAATCTAGTCTGCACAACTCCACTCTATGCCACTCTGCAACACTGCACTGTACGCCACTGCACTCTAAACTAATACACTCTATGCTCGTGCACTTTACTCTGTAACACTCAACTCTATGTCACTGCACTCTACATCAATACACTGTATGTCACTATAATCTACTCTGCACCTCTGCACTCTATGCCATGGCACTTTACACCACTTTACTCTATGCCATCACACTCTATGCCACTCTATGCAACTCCACTTTACCCTGCACCTCTCCACTCTAAGCCACTTCACTCTACTGTAAAACAATCTACTTTATGCCACTGCCCTCTGTGCCACTGCATTCTATGCCACTACACTCTATCCTGCATGTCTCCACTCTATGCAACTACACTCTACTCTGAAACAATCTATTCTACACCACTGAACCCTATGCCACTCTGACCACTGCACTCTAGTTCAATGCACTCTATACCACTACACCCCGACACTCTACTTTGCAACACTGCACTGGCCGCCACTATACTTTACACCACTCTACTCTGTAATACTACATTCTGCATCAGTACACTCTATTCAACTGCACTCCATTCCACTCTACTCTGCCCCATGCCACTCTATGCCACTGCACTCTACCCCAATGCACTCTAAACAACTGCACTGTATGCCACTGCACTTTACTCTGCACCACTGTACTCTATGCCACTATACTCTGTACCACTCTACACCACTGCACTGACACTCTACTCTGCAACACTGCACTCTACACCACCCTACTCTGTACTACTGCATTCGATTCCACTGCACTCTATGCCACTGCACTCTGCGCCACTGCACTCTAGGCCCTATACTCTACTCTGCACTGCACCACTCTACAATACTCCACTCTGCACCACTCTATATCACTGCACTCTATGCCACGAGTCTACTCTGCACTCTATGACACTGCACCACTCTTCATTACTGCACACTCTGCCACTCTAGTGTATGCCACTCTACTCCACTGCACTCTATGCCATTCTACTCTGTCCCATGCCACTCCATGCCACTGCACTCCAAACCACTGCACTATGCCAATGCACCCTAAAGAACAGCACTGAACTGCACTGCACCCCACTGCACTGTACTCTGCCAATGTTTGTTAGTACTATGAGGTACCGAGGTCCCTGAAAGAACTGTGAATATGCATTCGACGCCTTGTCAGGGGTAGTAAGTGCTATATAAATACAATTTCATCAAAATATAGGCTGCTACAAAATGCGCAAATACATTTTGGTTAAATAAAAAAAGTGCTTCTCAAATACAGATTTGAATAATATACAATTTATACCTAATACTAACAATTTTTATAACACCACAGCTCACCTTGGAACACCATTACAGTACCTCTCTAAAGGAAAATATCTTTGCCATCAGAAAGCTTCAAGTTACTCCTTTGGTTAAAGTCAATGCAGGTTTCCAAGCCCCTCTGCATTTGCAGATTTACAAGTTGCTCACATTTGCATTTCTTTAGGGAAGGAGATACCCTGCCCCTCCCTCCCTCATAGCACAGGAAACTCCCTGCCTTTCAATCCAGCGGGGGAAACTAATATGCCCATAATTTTGCCCTGCCGTCCATTGTCCTTTTGGTGAAAGGCTAAAATTACGGACAAATGCCGTCCGTTAAGCCTTTCATCATGGACAATGGACTGCAGGGTGAAATTACGGGCAGTTCGTGAAATTTACGGACGGGTGGTCACCCTACCCTACTCACCATCAAAAAGTCATCCAGGTAATTTAACACTCAATTTACATTTACATTTGTAGAGCACATTCCAGCCATAGCATCGAAGCATTAGCAAGTGAAAAGAACAGAGTCAAATCAACAGAACAAGAAAGAACAGATGATTGGGAAAAAAGCCAGGTTTTGAGATGTTTACAAAAAGATATATACGGGGTGATTCTAAGCTTGGTGGGCGGCGGTAGCCGCCCGCCAAGCGGGAATCGCCAGAAGACCGTACCGCGGTCAAAAGACCGCGGCGGTCATTCTGGGTTTCCCACTGGGCTGGCGGGCGACCGCCGAAAGTCCGCCCGCCAGCCCAGTGGGAAACACCCTTCCCATGACGACGCCGGCTCAGAATGGAGCCGGCGGAGTGGGAAGGTGCGGCGGGTGCAGTTGCAACCGTCACGAATTTCTGTGTCTGCAAAGCAAACACTGAAATTCTTTGTGGGGCCCTCTTACGGGGGCCCCTGCAGTGCCCATGCCATTGGCATGGGCATGGGCACTGCAGGGGCCCCCAGGGGCCCCACGGCACCCCATACCGCCATCCTCTTCCCGGTGGGCGAACCACCAGGAACAGGATGGCGGTATGCGGTGTCAGAATCCCCATGGCGGCGCCAGATTCCCATGGGCAGCGGAAAGTCGGCGGTACACCGCCGGCTTTCCGCTTCTGGCCGCGGCTGTACCGCCGCGGTCAGAATGCCCGGCGGTGCACCGCCAGCCTGTTGGCGGTGCTACCGCCAACCTCCGCCCTGGCGGTAATTACCGCCAGGGTCAGAATGACCCCCATAATCTTCCAGCTTTCTAATATATATCTGAAGGGAATTGCAAAGCCTAGCTGCAGCAGCAGAAAATGCCCTGTATCCCCATTTGACTTTCTTGCAGCGGGAAACAGGGGCCTTGTAAAGGCTTGCTGATGTTAAAAGGTGGCTAGGAGTATACCACTTTAAAGTGGATTGGAGATATTCAGATCCCTGGGAATGGAGACCCTTCAATGTAAGCCATAAAGCATTGAAGGAAATACACTTTCTGCTAGGCAGCCAATGTAGCTGGCTGAGACTCTCACATGCTCAGGCCAACCTTGGGAGACCCAAGACTAAGCACACTGCAATATTCTGTATTAGCTGCAGCTTATGTACGGAGCCTTGATTAATGTTCGGTAATAACGTGTTGCAATGGTCCAGTCTGGACATGACCAAAGCAAGTATGACAGAAATTCTAAGCTCGTCAGGGAGAAAAGGTAAAACTTTTTAAAACATTTTAATCATCCAAACACAGACTTTGGTGGTTTGATTATCTTGTAGATCAAAAGTCAGAGAGCTATCAAGCACAATACCTGGGTTTTTACCTACTGGTATTGGAGATGGTGGCGCCCCACAGGATTCGGGCCACCAGCTGGTGCCCCAAATAGGCCTGTCTGTTCCGAAGACCTGGATCTCGGTCTTCTCTCTGTTCATTTTTAGCCAGTTCTGGCTCATCCCCTTGCTCACCTCTCTGATACAATTATGGAACCTGTCAGCAACCTCTTCCCAGTTCCTACTAATGGTGACAATAAGCTGCATATCATCCGCATATAAAAAGGGACCTGGAAACTGTTTTAGCTGACCAGTTTTGCCAAAGGAGACACATACAAATTAAACAGAGTAGGGCTAAGTGATGATCCCTGGGGAACACCATTAGGAAGTTGAAACGGTGTGGCTCTAAAGTCCCCACAACTCACAACAGTGGATCTCCAGCTCAGAAAGGACTCCAATATACCAAGTACTGCATCTCTCACCCCGCCTGTTGCAAACGTTGCACCATCAACTGTGGAGAAACAGTGTCAGGCGCAGAGAGATCTAATAACACCAAGATAGCTGTTCCTCCCTTGTCCACTTGCCTACATATGGAGTCAGAGGTGGCAATTAAGGCAGACTCTGTAGTAGGGAACTTCCGGTACCCAAGCTGGAAAGGATCAAGGCACCCTTTTTCCAGAAGAAAATGTGCAAACTCAGAATTAAGATACTTTTCAAGGGCATGTGCTCTGTATACAATAAGTATGCCAAGGAAGAACATACGGAGAAGAAGGACTGCCCTGCTGGACCCCTGACCTGCACCAGGACACTGCATTCTGAAGGACTGCACCAGCTACACACTTGGGCTTCACCACAGAAAGGACTTTGCCTGGCTTCAACTGGTTCAAGGAGTGACTCCCTGTTTGCTACAGGTGAAAAATTAACTATAGTTCCCTGCCTCAGATGCCTGACCAGCTGACCACTGTCCAGTGGCAGTTTTAGAGTTTGAGACTGGTGCATTCTGGGAGTTGTAGCCCGCACCCTCAAGGAGCAACTCAGAGCTTATAGAAACTTGGGGTGAGCTATGGACTCCTAAAAGACATTAAAAGACCTTCTGGAAGAAGATCCAGAAGTTTGTAGAAGATTAGAGAACTTTTTTGAAAAAGCTCCACAGAGGGACCGACCTGCTGCGGCAACTCTAGCCGGCTTGCCTCAACTGCGACCCGGCCTGACTTGCAGGTTCGTCCCACTGAAGAAAATCCCTGAAAAAGTGACTAAGTCTGAACGTAGAAAGTTGACCGGGACCTCCCATGCTGTGTATCCGAAGAGGGCTCCAGGGACGTCGGATCAAGAATCAAGTTCGGCCCGGTCAGAGGATTTTCATCTTGAAAAATCACCTAAGTCCGAACATAGAAATCTTCACCGAGGGCTCCCGCGACGCGTATATGAGAAAGGGCTCCAGGGAGGTCAGATCGGACTGGCGACTTCGTCCCGCTGAAGGCCTTAAACTTTGACTTTGTCCTGGTCGAGGTGCGACCAGATGACCATATTGGCGCTTTTTCTTTCTAGGCACTAAATAAACAAATTATTTTAAATTTCATATCTCCGGTTCCATTTATCCAATTTTATTTGTTTTGGTGTCATTTTAAAGATAAAAATATAGGCCTTCATTACAACCCTGGCGGTCAGTGTTAAAGCGGCGGTAATACCGCCAACAGGCCGGCTGTAAAAAAATTGGATCACGACCAAGGCGGAAACCACCAACACAGCCAGCCAGTTTAACACTCCGACCGCCAAGGCGGTAGCAACAAACACCGCAGCGGTCACCGCCAACAGCCAGGCGGAGGAGAATGTACCGCCCACCACATCCCAACCAGCCTATCTGCCAGCTTTTCCGGGACGGTACCAATGCCATCAAAAGCACAGCAGAAACAGGACTTAAAGGGAAACACTCAACTCTCAACACTCAATCAAGAACCAGGACGCCATGGAGCCTGAGCTACAGGTCCTGCCCATACTGGTCTACCTCCTCATACACCAGGAATACGAAAGGCGGCGGCGACAACCACGGTGAGTGCTGCACCTTGCACATAGGGGATGGGAGGAAAAAGAGAGTGACACACATACGCAACACCCTACCCTCACCCCCAACACCATACACACAAACACATGCATCAACATTACATTTATACCCCGTAACCCCGTGGAAGTACGCAAGGACAAAAGGAATTGAGTTAAATCATTGATATTATAGAAATAGGCAGATATACGTAACATTTTGAGAAACAGTATTTACAAAAATATACAATATGTACATAAAGCCGTGCATTGTCCATGCAAAATGTCCGTGGGCCACTGGGCCAAAAATCATGCACCAAGTCCACACTTGACTCCTGCCTTAATACGGAGAGAACACTGCAGGGGCATTAGGTTGTAAACACACATGCACCTCAGGGGGACGGGGAAGGGGGGGCACCTCAGCAGGAAGATGGAATAATGCCACTGCTCCTGGAGGGGGCTCCATGCCCACAGCGATGTCCTGGGGAGTGCATAGCCACAGTCTTTCAATTCACTCCAGAGGGTGGTTTGCCCTCTGTTTGGTCCTGGGGAGTGCAAAGCCACAGTCTCTCAAGTGGGTGGTTTGCCCACTGCTTGGTCCTGGGGAGCACAAAGCCACAGTCTCTCAACGCTCTCTAGTGGGTGGTTTGCCCACTGCTTGGTCCTAGGGAGTGCAAAGCCACAGTCTCTCAAGTCTCTCTAGTAGTTGGTTTGCCCACTGCTTGGTCCTGGGGAGGTCAAAGTCACAGTCTCTCTAGTGGATGCCTTTTCCACTTGTCTGGAGGGGGCTTTGTGCCCAGTGTGCTTCATTCTGCCAAGGATAGGGTGAGTGGATGCCTTTCTGCACTGGTTCTAGAGGGGGCTTTGTGCCCCTTGTGCTTCATCCTGCCAAGGATTGGGTGAATGGATGCCTTACTCCACTGGTTCTAGAGAGGGCTTTATGCCCAGTGTGCTTCATCCTGCCAAGGATTGGGTGAGTGGATGCCTTTCTCCACTGGTTCTGGAGAGGGCTTTGTGCCCAGTGTGCTTCTTCTTACCAAGGATTGGGTGAGTGGATACCTTTCTCCACTGGTTCTGGAGGGGACATTGTGCCCAGTGAAGAAACACTTGGGGTGTGGCAGTTTACATTCCCTCACCTGGGTGTCTGCGGCACGAGATTTGCACGGGACAGGTGGCATGATAGTCCTTGGAAGCAGGGCTAGACTCCATCCTTGGGAGGCTAAGGCTGCAAACTGGTGTTAGTGCCGGTGCTGGTGGGGGTGCTACCAGTGGTGGTGGGAGGCACCAGCCCTTCTCCTGCAGCCTCGGATGGCTGCCCACTGGAGCTGATGCTGATGGTAGTGGTCCTACTGTCATCGGTGCAGGTGGCGGTGCTTGCGGCGGGGCCTGTGGCGATGCTGACAGCAGTGCATATGGCGGTGCTGGCCGTGGTGCAGGTGCCGGTGCTGCCAGTGGTGGAGGGAGGCTCCAGGCCTTCTCCTGCAGCCTCAGACAGCTGCCCACTGGGGCTGCTGCTGCTGACAGTCGTTGTGCTAGCGACAGTGCTTGCGGCGGTGCTTGCGGCAGGGCTACTAGCGGGGCTGGCCGCAGTGCAGGTGGCAGGGCTGGCGGTTGTGCTGGTAGCCACAAGGCCTTCACCTGCAGCCTCCGATGGCTGAAGTACCTTACCTGGTGTTTTCTGCCCCTTCCTCACCTTGGCAGATGGTGGTGTGACCTTGGCTCTGGCAGCTGGAGTTTTGGAGGAGGCCTTGCTGGGTGGTTCGTGCTCCTTGCCCTTTCTGCATGCTGGCCCCTTCTTCACCTTGGCAGGTGGCGGAAAGCTTTTGTCCTTTGCAGGGATTGGTGGCACACTGGCTGGGCTGACGGGTGCTCCCTTTGAGCCTCTGTGAGTTGCAGGTACCACAGTGGATGGCGACTTGGTGGCTGAGGTGCTGGCCTGGGTTCGAACACCCTGGCCTGAGGGGAAGGACGGGGAGGAGGGATAGGGAAGAGGTCAATGTTTGCCAGGAAAAGCTTCTTAAACACACTGGGGCGGGAAGAGGGAGAAGGTTTGGAGTGGAGGAAGAGGGAGTGGTTGTAGGAGGTGTCTGTCTGCTGAGTTTGGGTGCAGGTGCATGGGCTGGATGCTGTTATGAGGTGGATGGCTGTTGGGTGGGTGGGTGCCTGTGTTTGTGTACTTTGGGAGGAACGGTCACAGACACACTGGCAGAGGACACAGGGGACGTGTGCATGGTTGTTGGGGTGGTGACTGCTCATGAGGGGTGTGTTGTGATGGGCGTGCTGGGGATGGAGGTAGTGGATGAGGATGTAGTGCATGCAGGTGTGTGTGGAGACGCTACTGGGAGCGAGGTGGACGAAGAGGAAGAGGGGGACACAGTGGAGGCAGTGGATGTTGGTGTGTCTGCATGGGTATGGTTCTTGTGTGAGTACCAGTGAGATAAAGAGTGATGCTTGTGTTTGTCTGAGCCTCTTTTGTGTGTTGATGTGGGTGAATGCTGGTCTGAAGGTGTGCTTGGGATAGGCTGGGGTTGAGGGGATTGGGACTGGGTAGAGGAAGTTGGAGGGGGGATACTAGAGACAGAGACAATGGCTGCCATCAGTGCGGAGGCAAGAGCCTGAAATGCACTCTGTTGGGCCGCCACGCCGGGTGAATGCCCTCCAGGTATGCATTTCTTCATTGCAAATGCCTCTCGACTCCCTGGATGGCATTCAGAATGGTTGATTGCCCAACAGTGAGGGTACTCAGGATGCAATAGCCTCCTCACTGAGGGCAGCAGGGCTGAAAGGGGCAGGGCCTGAGGTGCCTGCGGTGAAGGAGATGCCCACCCTCCTGGGTGAGCAGGCACGGGAAACACACTGAGGGGCTGCTCAGAGGGCGGTGCTGGTAGGAGGGGTGGTGGCTACCTGTTGTTGGGGTGGGCACAGAGGAGTCCGCCACCACCAGGTAGCTTCCATCGGAGGAGGAGTGGCTGTCTGTTTTCTCCTCTTCCTTTACCCTTCGTGGTGCTCCCCTCACCATCTGTCCCACTGGTGCCCTCACCGTTGGTGGATTCTGCCTCCAGGCCCTTGTGGGATGCAGCTCCCTCTGACGCCGGTGCCTCTGCTCCTCCGCCAGATGATGCTAATGCACACAAGGACAGGGTGACAAAACAAAAAGGGGGGAGGGACAGAGGATACACTTGGTCAATGCCAGAAACAACACCACCGTTGGCGTGCACAACACACAGGGAGCAGCCCTATGCACTAGGCCATGCACTATCAGTTACTAAGATAGTCACCAGCCCATGGGGTACAATGCCTAACACCATTAGCTGCACACCTGAAACCCACAGGACCCTGCCCGGTAGTAGATGTCCACTAACACTATTGGGGTAGGAGTGTTTCACAGCTTGCCCAACAAGGGACGTACCCTGCCATCTTCGCCTGATCCTAGGGGCACCCATAGCCCACATCCGCCACCTAGGTAACTCTTAACGTACGCAAAGTCTGGATTCAGAATCTGTACTCACCCCCTTGAGGCTGCTGTGGTGCCCTCAAGCACCCATCTAACTCCGGATAGGCCACCGCCAGGATGCAGTACATCAAGGGGGTCATGGTGCGATGGGCACCCCTTCCTCATTGGGAGACCAGCCCCAGCTGGGCCTCCGCCGACTTCTTTGCCCAGCGGCGCAGGTCCTCCCACCTTTTGCAGCAGTGGGTGCCGCATGTCAAAGACCCCCAGGGTCCGCACCTCCTTGGCGATGGCACGCCAAATACCCTTTATCTGATGGGCGCTGACCTGCATGGAAAAGACAGCAGAAAAGTGAATTAGTCAACCCTCCGGACCACCAGACTCATGGCCCACCAGATCCCTCCCATCCCCTGATGCACATACATTGACCACCTTACATGCTGCACTCTGGCCAGGAGGCCTCTGCCCCACCAACATGTGGCTTACACACACAGCACCCAAACATTCATGGCCCACACATCATGCTCACAGTGTACTCACCTGTTTATCCGGAGGACCGTAGAATAACGTGTACTGGGGTAGGACCCCATCCACCAGTTTCTCCAACTCCTTTGCAGTGAAGGCAGGGGCCCCTTCCCCAGACACATGAGCCATTGCGCTTCGAAACACAGGTCACAGCAGCACTTGAAGTGTAGGTCCTCTCCTGTTGAAGGTCAGGTAGCAAGTGAGTGAACAGTGAGAAAATGGCGGTGACGTACAGGGCGTACATCGCCATTGGCTACAGGAACCCATAGGGCTCAATGATAACCAATGTGAAGTTGTGTGGCAGTCATCGACCGCCTACCGCAATGGCGCACAACCCCAGTGGAATTACCTCATTTCCACTTGTCCCTCCTCACAGGTCAGGCAGCTGCCATTTCAGGGGGGCACAGGCCATGGCACCTAACTGGGTCACAGCAGACATTGTCACAGAAACTGATTGTCGGATTCACATACTGGTTCTGTAAAGGAAGCAATTCTTCATTAGTGCAATGGATGTGTAGATATTATCCTCTGCTCACCGTTTTCTTCCATAGGCTTCCACCTCTGAGGCTGAATATGAGATGGCGGCATCTTCCGGTGTACAGACCTCTGGTGGACCTTGCAACAATGGAGGACAGACACATTATACTAACATACAGACTTGATCGGGCCACAATCCAAGAACTGTGCGCCCAATTGGAGCCAGACCTTATGTCAGCTATCCGCCAGCCCACAGGTATCCCCCCTCTAGTGTAGGTCCTGTCAGTGCTCCATTTCCTGGCAAGTGGTTCCTTCCAAACAACAGTGGCCATGGCATCAGGGATGTCTCAGCCAATGTTCTCCAACATGTTGACCAGAGTGTTGTCTGCCCTGCTGAAACACATGAGCAGCTGCATTGTATTTCCCCAGGTGGAGGATTTGGTCACAGTGAAAGCTGACTTTTATGCCCTGGGACATATCCCCAACACATCACTGGTGCCATTGATGGTACACATGCAGCATTTGTCTCCCCTCCCTGGAGTAGTGAACAAATATTCAGGAATAGAAAAAGCTGTCACTCTATGAATGTGCAGATGGTGTGTTTGGCGAACCAGTACATCTCCCTTGTGAATGCCAAATAATCTGGCCCTGTGCATGATGCCTTTATCTTGAGGAATAGCAGCATCCTATATGTGATGGGCCAACTCCAGAGGCACCGAGTGTGGCTAATAGGTGAGCCCAAGGTCCCCACACAGTATAAGTTGGTGTCTGGGTATGGGGTTGTCCCTAAGGGTTAGTATGTGTCTAACAGTTGTCCCTCGATATTTGCAGGTGACTCTGGTTACCCCAACCTCTCATGGCTACTGACCCCAGTGAGGAATTCCAGGACAAGGGCAGAGGAACGTTACAATGAGGCACATGGGCGTTCAAGGAGGATTATTGAAAGGACTTCGGCCTCCTGAAGGCCATGTTCCGGTGCCTCCATCTGACAGATAGATCCCTGTACCACTCACCTAAGAAGGTGTGCCAGATCATTGTTGCATGTTGCACAACCTGGTCTTGAGACGCCAGGTGCCTTTTCTGCAGGAGGATGAGCCTGGAGATGGGCATGTGGCAGCGGTGGAGCCTGTGGACAGTAAGGAAGAGGAGGCAGAGGAAGAAGATGTTGACAACAGAAGCAACATAATACAGCAGTACTTCCAGTGACACACAGGTAAGACACTGTAATTTAACTTAACTTATCAGTTATCTGTTGGACATTGTACATGGCAGCCTGATTTCCCTATGTCCATGGCCACTTTCTGTAGCCTTTGGCATCTCTATTTTCAGATCTCTGTGGCCAACTCTGGCTCCTGCTAGGTGTACTGCTGCCCACCAAAGGTCATTTCAAATTATATTTGACTGTACATTTGACTTGCAATACTTTGATTATGTTGAATTAATAAATATTTGAATCATTTGACAGACTCCAGATTTGTATTTGTTCCAAGGGTGTTTATTTACGTGCTTATAAGTAGAGGGGGATGTGCAATGGGCAGGGCTGATGGTGGAGGAAAGTCCAGGGTAGAGTCCAGTCTCTTGGTATCACAGGTACATTGTCCAATGGGGCATAGCAATGGGAGCAATGGCAGTTCAAGGTAGACAGGATGACAGAGTGGGACAGAAGGGTGACAATCAGGAGAGTCTTATTTCCTGGCTGGGGTCTTGGCAATGTTCTCTGGCTTCTGCCTGGATCGCAGGGACTGTTTGCGGGGTGGTTCTCCTTCTGCAGGGGGTGGGGTGCTGGTGGCCTTTTGTTCCTATGGCAGGGCCTCCTGTCCCCTAGCGCCGGAGGAGGTGGAAGGCTGTTCATCGGTTTGGTTATCGTCAGGAGCCCGTTGATGTGCCACTGCCTCCCTCATGGTGTTGGCCATGTCACCCAGCACCCCTGCAATGGTGACCAGGATGGTGTAGATGAGTATGAGGTCCTCCCTGATCCCCAGGTACTGTCCCTTCTACAACTGATGGTCTCCTGCAACTTTGCTAGTATCTGGCCCATCGTCTCCTGGGAATGGTGGTATGCTCCCAGGATGTTGGTGAGTGCCTCTTGGAGAGTGAGTTCCCTGGGCCTGTCCTCCCTTTGTCGCACAGCAGTCCTCCCAGCTTCCCTGTTGTCCTGTGCCTCTGTCTCCTGAACAGTGTGCCCACTGCCACTGACCCCAGGTCCCTGATCGTCCTGGGTTTGTGGGGTTGCCTGGTGTCCCTGTAGTGGTGGACACACTGCTGATTGACGTGTCCTGGGGAAAGTGGCATGGGCCCGCTGGGTGGGTGCTGTGCTGATGTTACCTGAGGGTGGAGGCCCTGTGGTGGGTTGGGACTGTGGCAGGGGAACCAACTGTCGATGGTCCCTGATGGGCCAGGTTGGTCATCCTAATCCAGGCGTGCAGAGCTGCTGTTGTCACTGTGGGCCTCTTCTCGGGGGGGACTGGATGTAGCTGGCACCTCCTCTCTGGTGAGGTTGAGTAGTGGTCCTGTGGGGATGCAAATGCAGTGTTAGTGTATCTGTGTGTGCCATCTTGTGCACCAGTGTGTTTTCCTGTATGGTTGTTATTTCCCTGTCAGCTTTGCCTTGTGTGCGTGGTGATTTTGAGGGCTAGGTGAGTCTCTCTACTGGGCATGCTGTGGTGATGGGTGTCCATGCAGGTCTGTGATGAGTGTACATGCATTGGTGTTACATGCAAGGCTTGGTAATGGGGTGGATGGGTTGTGATATTGGGGTATGTGTGAGGTGGTGGAGTGATAGGGGTGAGGATAGGGGTAGGAGTTTGTGATGGCATGCAGGTAGGGTGAGGGATTTAGTAGTAAAGATTTGACTTACCAGAGTCCAATCCTACTGCTATTCCTGCGAGGCCCTCAGGATGCATGATCGCCAAGACTTGCTCCTCCCATATTGTCAGTTGTGGGGGAGGAGGTGGGGGTCCACTGCCAGTCCTCTGTATGGTTACCTGGTGTCTTGCAACCACGGAACGCACCTTCCACCGTAGGTCGTTCCACCGCTTCCTGATGTCATCCCTAGTTCTTGGGTGCTGCCCCACGGCGTTGACCCTGTCCACGATCCTCCGCCATAGCTCTATATTCATATTCCTTTCAATGGACGTCTGCTGCACCTGTGATCCGAATAGCTGGGGCTTTACCCGTTTGATTTCCTCCATCATGACCCTTAGCTCCTCCTCTGAAAACCTGGGGTGTCATTAGGGTGCCATGGATGTGGTGTGAGTGGTATGTGTGAGGATGTGTGGGTTGATGTGTGGGGTGTTGTGTTGTGGGGTGTGTGTATGGTGTATGGGTGATGATGTATTGTGCCTCTGATTGAGTGGGTGCTTCTGGCTTATCTTGCTCTCTGTTAGCAATCTTTTTTCTCGTTGAAAGGGTTGTGGGTAATGTGGGTGTGTGTTTTATAGTGTTCTGAGTGTGGTGTGTGTATGTGTGTCAGGTGTGTGTATTTTGAATTGTCCAATGTTGTGTAGTTTTGTTAGTGTGTGAGTATTTTGAGCACGGCAGTGTGTACCGCCAATGGTTTACCGCGGTTGAAAGACTGCTGCGGTGATTCGTGGGTCTTGATACTGCTGGCGTATTCCTGGTGGCGTAATGGTGTGGGCTTTGCTAACACCATTTTATCACTGACCTTTGGGCTGGCGGACTTGTGTGGGTGTCTGTATAGTGTCAGATTTCTCTGTGTGGGTCGCAATACCCTTAGCGGATTACCGCTGCAGTCACGGTATGTTGGCGGCCGTCAGCATGGCAGTAGGCGGCATTTACCGCCACGGTTGTAATGAGGGCCATAATCTATTGTTATAAATTGGTGTTGGACTTTTATTGTGTTTTGTGTTTTACTTATTTACTGTTTTGTGATTTTTAAATGCTTCACACACATGTCTCGTAAATTAAGCCTTGTCACTTGTTGCCAATCTACCAAGAGTTGAGCTAGGTTTAATTTATTGAGACCTAACTGGACCCAAGTGGAGGTTAGTGGCCTTTGCTAAGTGTAGGTACTTACCTGCCCTTACCAATAATCCACTTTCCAACAGCCTCTTTCCAGGTAGTGGGAAAAACCTTGGTTTCCAACACCTATGTGAAGGTGCTTTCAAGAACCTTCGAGATATGATCTGGGGCCAACTGTAGAACCTTAGGTGGACACAGATCATCTGGGGATCCAGACGTAATCCCTGCCAGAAGCAACTTAACCCTATCTGCAGGGAGTGGGGAGAATCTAGTCAGTAAATGTTCACTAACCACTATGCCTCCCACACATACAATGTTTGCAAGTTCCGGGATACTTGGAAAAATTAGTGTGACTCTGTAGTACTTTGTTTTTAAAAAAAGCCTGCCACCTTATCACAAAAGACTTGGGAGATCTCTAAATCTTGAGAAGGAGTAGAGGAAGACAGGGAATGGACTGCCTTAAAAAGTTCTTTAGGCACATTCCCAGCTTCCTTAATCTTTTGAACAAAAAAGTCTGTTTTAGCTTTACTAATAGCCTGTTTGTAGTCACCAAGGAGTACCCTGAGTTTACCTCTCTCTACCAACTCTCACTCTAGTTTCCATTTACCCTGCTGGTGTCTATACAAGCTTTGGAGCTCCTTAAGCTCCTTAGTATACAATGGTGCTGAGGTTCTCCTACTGACCGCCAATCTGTCCTTTCTCATGGGGACAATATCATCCACGCCGCTCTAACCCAAGGATCATATTTCTCAACCATCGAGCTGTACCACCCCCCTTCCTGTCCTCATTGTCTTTCTAGGGCCTGTATGAAGCCTTGTACTCCAATTTTTCCCCAATTTCTAACCTTCTTGGAGGTTAGAGGTCTGTGCTTCATCCCCCCCTTCACCCTAAAAATAGAAGACTATGGTCCATCCAATCAAGGTCTTGGTTCCCCATGAAAGTACAATCATCATGCCGGAAAAATATTCCATCCAGGGTATGTCCCGCCAAGTGGGTGGTCGACATGACCCCTAAATCCCAATCAAAGTTGGTCATAAGGTCCAGCAGGGTCCTTGTGTCATGATTCATCTTATCCTCCAATTGAAAATTAAAATTCTTTAGCACAATCCATTTGTTGGCCATAATTAATGGTTCAATTGTAAGCTGCTAATGCAGCAAAAAATATTTTTGGGGACCTGGGGGTCGACAGATCCAGAGGCCCTCCAGCCAAATGTTGTCTCTGTAGCGTATCTTAAAAAAGATCCCTTCACATATCTCTGCGCTAATATTAAGTGGTTCTATTGTACAACGAAATTTACTCCTATAGATCACTGCCAGCCTTCCTCCCCTCCTGCCAGGTCTATCTAGCCTGGTGGACTCATAACCTATGAGGGTGGCTACAACAAGTACAGGACCAGAATCTTCCCTGGCCCATGCCTCAGTTACAAACAATCCAATGCCATATTTTCAATAGTTTCACAAATTTCTACACTGGGTTTATTTAGGAACCGCACATGAATCAGTCCACATTTCATCTCACTCGAAGTGATTGTTACCAGTCTGCCAGAAATAACAGTATTACCTCTAAAGGCACTAGATAAATAGGAACCAGTATTTCTGGGGCAAATCTGCCCATGCTTCCATGTGCAATTAGCACAGCTCCAATCCTCTCAGCTGATCCAGCCTGACCAGCCCCCCACCTTTACAACTTACCCGTGAAGCTCAGTCAAGTAGAAATTGCCTGGGATACTGAAGTCAAGGGACACCCAGATTCAAACCAGCAGCCTCCTCTTCTCTCGGTCCCACCGGGCACAGATGGGCACAAATGGGCTTGCCTTATGCAACACTTAACCTCATGCCACACCATCCACTTAAGTAAAGTACCAAATATTTTGAAAAATGCAAATGCCACAGCATACCCTATTGGCATGTGCTTGTCCATAAAGTATTCATCGTGAGATTCTATCCTTAGCTATTTAAAATATGACGGAGGAGCTGGTAGGAGGTGGAAAGCCAATCTGATGTCTGCCTTCCCCATATCCGTGCATTTCCCTAAATTCCTGACTAGCTCTATGGCGTGTCCAAACTGGTGTATGACACCGGAAATTCTGCATGTTGAATAAAGTTGTTGACTGAAGCACCTTCCAGCCAGGAGAGGTTTTAGATAAGGTCAAATTCCTCTGCCTTCTTTTCAGTACTACCTCCAGTGGGACAACACAATGAGGTTCTCATTCGAGGTAGGCGGTGTCACAAACATTCCAGTAATTCTGCCACTGATGATGTGTTTGTTCAGTTTGTGTGCCACGACCCCCGGGTCATCCAAACATGATCACAAATTCTATCCTCATCTGCTCCTCTCTCCACAAGGAATTGTCCCACTCTTCCCCACACTCACGTCTGGAGTCCTCTTCACTGCACGTCCTGCTCTCATCTCTCTTTGTCTTCTTCCCTTTGTCGCTTCTCCACTCATCTGCCAGTCTTCAAAGATGTGTTGTTTTGATTGTTTGATACTCATCCCCCAAGGGCCAACCTCACAACTATCACTGGAATCGTAAACTGAGTCTGCAGCATGTGCATTTGTGCGTCAAGCATGTGTATTTGTCCCAAGCCCCTTTCCTGTGCAATGTATTCTTACCACCACTGATCAAGGCCAGCCCTTTGCTCAACATCCACTGTGGAATTCTCCCTTATAACCTGCTTTCTGCTTTCTTCCCCTTCTTCACCTGCCCCATTGAGTCACCTAAAAAGTCCAATGTCTCACAATCCTCTCAATGAAGCTCCTGTTCACCCTGCAGTTGCCAGTTTGCTGTCCATCTTGCATTGTGGGTGGCTGCCCATGGACGCTTACCAAGTGGATTATAAACTGCATGCCTCTAAGTTGTAGGCCTCTCCTCCTCACCCAAGGGCCGCACTCTACCTTGATCTGGCATGGGCTGCCGCCTTGTGCCCTGCTGCTCTTCATACCCTGCTGCTCTCTCCTGTTGCCTGTTCCACTGGCTGGTCCTTTCCTCTTTGAAAGTGTTTAACTGTCCCCATCCCATCCTGTACCTGTCCCTTGGCCACAGAGAGGTATTGTCTCTACCTCTACCTTGGTGTATCTTCGGCAACTTCAGTGTCCACTCCACTGCCTCTACACCCTCCATGGGCACCCCAAACTGCCTCTTTTCAGCCAACCCCTCCTTCCTGAGGAACTGTTATGCTCTAACAGGCGGATCACCTCCTTTATGTTGTGTTGTCACTTTCTGTGTCTACAATAGTACTCCTCTGCGTCTCTGTTTCCATAGATTTTACTGAGCCACAGCTGGTGCTGACTCCACATCTGACACTTTTTTTTTTATCTAGTCTAGTTGTTTGGGGCCCATCTAGTGCCCTGGGCCAGGGCGAGTCCAAAGTCAATTTCCCCTTTCTACCCACTGTTGCTGTGATGAATCCCCAAATCTTTGTTCCCCGCGTTCCTCCCTCATCTGGTGGAGAGCCACGCACATAAACATCCGCTTTAACGAAAGCCCCTAGGCTCGGGCTGCTTGCGTTGGCACTCGCTTTGCTTCTCTGCAGGAGCTGTATCATGGAGCCTCGTCAGTAACCAGAATGCAGCCTGCTGGAAAGTCGCCGCCAATCCAACTTCCCGTTCAGAGGGAGCTCCGGCCTCTGACATCACTCCTTTCAGATTGGGGTTTGGGGAAAAGTGTTTTCCCAATGTTCTCAATGCAGTGTTGTGGTCCGGTGTCTTTAGGGAAGCCCACTTCATTCCGCAGCTGCACCCCCCTCCACCCCAAACTCCTCAGGCTCTGAGCACATTACACGCTTCCCCATCCAGGTCCCTCATTGTCTTCTGTGAGTAGATTATAATCGGGTACTCAAAGCAGGGGTGCAAGCTTTTTTGAACATGCATGGAACATGGCCGTCCCAACAGCCGTTTTCTGCCGTGAATGACTGTATCTGAGCGGTTTTCTTTATAATACTGGCGGTGACACAGTAATATTTATTTTCCGAGTGTAATACAAGATTAAAAATATCTGAATGCCAGGGCAACAATGCAGGTTTGGGAGAGCTACTTTTATCACTCTTGACATAGAACTCTTTGTACTTGGGAAAATGATACAAATAATAACAGACTGCATAAACACATCGACAAATGATTCAGAGCTGAAAAACAGTAGTTTCCTGTGCTTAAGTCTTATCACTGGTTTCTCTGTGCGCTTGTTTCTTAAATCTGCGATTTCCTTCCATTATGAGGTTGAATTTTATGAAACGCCAGAGGCATACATTAATGTATAGTTAAGAGTATCCATACATTGCGGTTAACATTTGCCTGAGGAAGAAGTAATGAAGCAAGCTTCAAAGCTCTCCACTTCTAGCAACCAGGTCTGTGAAGTCTCTGTCACTAGTCAAATGTGCTTGAACCAAAAACAGCAGTTGCTTATGTCAGTAAACTCTCTCTCTCTCTCTCTCTCTCTCTCTCTCAAGATGGCTCTGTGATTTATGCCCTCAATTCTAATGTATGCATATGATGACTTAGTATTTCAGTGTTTTAATCCTAGGAAAAAAAAACATTTTCCTTTTGTTATTTCGCGATCAGTACGTTCAGGGCCCGATCCAGGAAGGTATATATGCAAACATCCTACAGCAGGCAAGTGGGATATTTTACAGAAAGATAGTGGGGACATAGGCCCATATTTATACTTTTTGACGCTAAACTGCGCTAACGCAGTTTAGCGTCAAAAAATTTAGCGCCGTCTAACGCCATTCTGAAGCGCCATGCGGGCGCCGTATTTATGGAATGGCGTTAGCCGGCGCTAGCAGACCGGCGCTGCCTGGTGTGCGTGGAAAAAAACCACGTAGACCAGGCAGCGCCGGCGTAGGGGGAAAATGGCGTTAGGGCGTCTTAAAATGGGGCGTCAGGTTGAGGCAAAAAAATCGCCTCAACCCGATTTGCGCCATTATTTTCGACGCCCAGACGCCATTTAAATGACTCCTGTCTTAGTAAAGACAGGAGTCATGCCCCCTTGCCCAATGGCCATGCCCAGGGGACTTATGTCCCCTGGGCATGGTCATTGGGCATAGTGGCATGTAGGGGGGCACAAATAAGGCCCCCCTATGCCACCCAAAAAAAATTAAAAAATATAAAAAATTATACTTACCTGAACTTACCTGAATGTCCCTGGGGTGGGTCCCTCCATCCTTGGGTGTCCTCCTGGGGTGGGCAGGGGTGGCAGGGGGGGTCCCTGGGGGCAGGGGAGGGCACCTGTGGGCTCATTTTGAGCCCACAGGCCCCTTAACGCCTACCCTGACCCAGGCGTTAAATAGTGGCGCAAATGCGGGGTTTTTTGACCCGCCACCTCCCGGGCGTGACTTTTGCCCGGGAGTATAAATACGACGCATTTGCGTCGCCGTCATTTTTTTAGACGGGAACGCCTTCCTTGCATCTCATTAACGCAAGGAAGGCGTTCACGCAAAAAAATGACGCTATTTGCCCATACTTTGGCGCTAGACGCGTCTAACGCCAAAGTATAAATATGGCGTTAGTTTTGCGCCGAATTTGCGTCGAAAAAAACGACGCTAATTCGGCGCAAACGGAGTATAAATACGGGCCATTGTATTTTCCTTATTAACGTATATTGCAGCAGGGGCAATCTGCCTGAATAGGGTCTATGGGCATGTATGGTAACAGACAATCAGCATTTCTTTGTGGTCAGCTTAATAACATAGCACAAACAAAACAGAGTTCTAAATTCTGTTATTTTATGTGGTATGTAAAAAGGCCATAAGGTCTGTCTCACCCTCTAATCTCCTCCTCCTAGAGTTAAGAACATAGGCACATATTTAAAAGAAAATTACAGAGCATGAAAATTGGCAGCCCCGCTCGCATCATTTTCACAACACAGGGATGCGCTGTATTTAATTATTAATTGTTGTCCCCTGCTCTGGCACTAAATTAAGCTGCCAACGCAGGCATCCTTGCACCATTGTGCAAGGATTTCTGCATTGAGGGGTTTGATTGTTTATGTGTGGGAAGGTGTTCCTCCCTGCACATAAACAATAACTAATGGTGATTTGGCACATCTGTGTGTGCTGCAAAATGCAGCACACACAGAAGTGCCAAAGCGTCATTTTGAAATAATTGTTTATGTGCATGAAGGGACACCTTCCCGCACATAAACAATCATGTCTGGCATTTTGCTCTTTATATGTGTGCTGCAGAATGCAGCACACATAGAATAAGCAAAACATTAGGAGGAATAAAAGTATTCCTCCTTGTTGCATCTCGCTAACGCCACCCCTGGGGTGGCGTTAGGTTTTGGCACTGACTCAGGTTAATAAAATCTCGTAAATCTGAGGCAGCATTTACGGTCATTTGTTATTCACAAATATATCTTACTAGGAGTAAGATTGAAAAGTCTCCGCACTTAAATAGGACTGTCCTATCTTTTTTTGTGTAGAGACTCTGCAGTCATAAAGATACTATTCATAAAATTCATAAAATTCCTTTGTGAATAGGAAACTATCATAAACTTACAGAAAAGTGTAAATTTACCATTGAAAATCAGGATCTAAGTACCAATTTCATTTTCATTTTGGTCTTTGCAGCAATGGTGCATAGCTATATAGTTGTCAGGCATACAGCTTCAGCATTTTTCCTGCTATGCACCATTAGTAATATTCCAAGAAACTGCGATGAGGTAGGGTGGTAATAGTGGGAGTAGAGATGTGAAGATGGCACGTGCTCACAGTCACTACATTAGAGATCTCCAGCATTATCTTCAGTCAGTGAAAAAGTTCAGAAAATTCTGGTAGCAACAGTGCTACTGTTGGTTGTTTACATACGTTGTGAATTAGGTTCGTAATAAAAACTGATGGATTTCAAAATTGCTAAAGACTGTTACAGCAATTACTGTTATATTTACTGGGTCTAAATTGGGTAATAATGAAACCTGTCATTAACAGTGTTTAAAAAGGGCAAAATTGCATCATCCAGCAGTATCAAAAAGGGCAAGTTGTTTTAAGGTCCTGCCTTCAGACAACCATAACTGCCTTTTGTTGAAAGGACTGTTATGTATAATATCAATACTGTGAGTGGGACTGGGTTTATCCCATTGCTTATCACTGTTTGGATTCTTTTTGTGGGAAGGTACCATCTTCCTTGGCATGTTACCCCCATTTTTACCTGTATGTCAGTATGTTTCTGCCTGCCTCACTGGGATCCTCCTGGTCAGGACACCAGTGCTCATAGTTTATGGCTTAATGTGTGTGTCTGTATAGTACTTGACTGTGTCACTCAGGCTCTGCTAATCAGAACCTCAGTGCTTATGCTCTCTCTGTTTTAAAATTTGTCATTGTAGGCTAATGACTTCATTTACCAATTTCAATTTGGACACTGCGACCCCCCAGGTACCCAGGGCATTGGGGTTCCAGGAGATCCATATGGGCTGCAGAATTTATTTTGCCACCCATAGGGAGCTCAGACAAACCCTTACAAAGGCCTGCCATTGCAGCCTGCGTGAAATAACGGACACGTTATTTCACAGCCATTTTCACTGCACTTAAGTAACTTATAAGTCACCTATATGCCTGACCTTCACTTGCTGAAGCTTAGGTGCAAAGTTACTAAGTGTGAGGGCACCTTTGCACTAGCAAAGGTTCCCCCACATAGTTCAGGGCCATTTCCGGGACTTTGTGAGTGCGGGGACGCCATGACAAGCGTGCACCACATACAGGTCAATACCTATATGTAGCTTCACTATGGTAACTCCGAATATGGCCATGTAACATGTCTAAGATGATGGAATTGTCTCCCCATTCCAAATCTGGTATTGGGGAGCCAATTCCATGCATCCAGGGGGCTCCACTATGGACCCCCGGTACTGCCAAACCAGCTCTCTGAGGCTTGCACTGCAGCTACAGCTGCTGCCACATCACAGACAGGGTTCTGTCCTCCTTGGGTCTGGGCAGCCCAGTCCCACGAAAGCAGAACAAAGCATTTCTGCTGAGAGCAGAGTGTTACACCCTTTCCCTTTGGAAATAGGTCTTACAGGCTGGGGAGGAGTAGCCTCCCCCAGCCTCTGGAAATGCTATGAAGGGCACAGATGGTGCCCTCCTTGCAAAAGCCAGTCTACACCAGTTCAGGGACCCCTTGTCCCCTGCTCTGGCACGAAACTGGACAAAGGAAAGGGGAGTGACCACTCCCTGTCCATCACCACCCTAGGGGTGGTGCCCAGAGCTCCTCCAGTGTGTCCCAGACTTCAGCCATCCTGCTTTGCAAGGTGTGGGGGCACTCTGGCCATTTCCAACATGTGACGTCAGAGACCCCTCCTGATAGGTTCTTACCTGATAAGGTAGCCAATCCCCCTCTGAGGGCTATTTAGGGTCTCTCCTGATTGTTCTCTTCCGATTCTGCTTGCAAGTTTCCTTCAGGAATTCTCTGCAACTACTACTTCATCCTTTGACCTCGGATCAACCGCAGCCTGCTGCAGGAACCACTGTAACAAAAAGGGATACTTTTCCTCTGCAACTTCAGCTCCAGCCAGCAACTGCAACAGTTTCCATGGTGTGCATGCTCTGAGGACTCCTTGTTTTCACCCTGCACCAGAAGGACCGACAAAATCTCCCGTGGGGTGATGGAGTCACTCCCCTGCCCAAACAGGCACCTTCCATGATGACGACTGGTAACCTTGGACTCCTCTCACGGCGACGAGCGTGTTGCTAAGGACACAGAGGTTGGACTCCATCGACACAGACTGTCCTGAATTTCTGTGGATGTAATTTGGAGGAGGTAAGACCTTGCCTTCCCTGAGAGCTACACACCCCTGTGTACTGTATCTTCTTCACCTCCTGAGGCCTCTGTGCACTATTTTCAAAATTCCTTTGTGCACATCCTGGCCCAGGTCCCCAGCACTCCATCCTGCAATGCTCAACTCACTGAGTTGTTCTCCGGCGCTGTGGGATCTTCCTTTGTTGTGCTGCACTAACTGGGTTTTGCACCTCCTTTGTCCCCATGTCCTGGGACTCCTTTGGGTGGTGTCTGGCATCAAGAGGGCTCTCTAAAGTGCTGAGAGCCCCCTCTTCCTCCACAAATAGAGTTGAGGCCCACAGGTCCCTCCTGGGTCCATCCAGTGCCATTTTGATGAAAAATGCACTTTTGTTGTAACCAAGGCTTGCTGGGGACTTCCAACACGAAATCACGTCTGCATTCATCTTGACGTCATGGGACATCCTTTGCGTCATGCAGGAACCTGCTGGCGTCTTCCTAGGGTGCATTCCTGCAGTCTTCGACTAACCAGGGACTCTTCATTTTCTGGGCTCTGGGGTGGGGTCATTTACTTACCTTTACTGTATTCTCCCAGCGCTTCTGCACACACTACACTTATCTAGGGGGGAATTTGTGATTCGCATTCCACTTTCTTAGTATATGATTTGTGTTGCCCCTAGACCTATTTTCTCCCATTGCATTATATAGCATTTCCTATTGTTTGCACTATCCTATGACGATTTACTTGCCTAATTTTGTTGTCTAGTGTATATATTGTGTATAATACTTACCTCCAGAAGGAGTATTGTTACTAAGATATTTTTGGTACTGTGTCACCCAAATAAATACCTTTATTTTTGGTAACACTGAGTATTGTCTTTACCTGTGTATAAGTACTGTGTAACTATAAGTGGTATTGCATGAGCTTTGCATGTCTCCTAGTTCAGCCTAAGCTGCTCTGTTATAGTTACCTCTATCAGCCTAAGCTTCTAGAACACTACTACATTTCACTAATGAGGGATAACTGAACTTGGTATAAGGTGTAAGTACCCAAGGTACCAACTAAAAACCAGGCCAGCCTCCTACACTTATCAATCTATCTTTCCTGCTTCTGACTCAGTGGCTTTCCTTCCATTTCTTGTGTTTTCCCTCCCCTAGAGCATCGCACCTATATTATGTTTCTGGTTAAATGAGTTGTAACTTTCCACTACTTCACATTCAGGGAGCAATTTGTTTCCCTTTTTGCACTTCATGGGAGTGCATGTGTTTTTTCCTTGCAATTTGTGTAACACACACACATGCTGTGATATCACAACACGTACTTACGCAGTGGCTACCTCCATGGAATGCTTTTTTTCTTTCAGAAAACCCATTTAAAAACGGTTGCTAATGTTGTGCATGCTTCAAAGTTCATCATTGGCCACCTTGAAAAGTAGTTTTCTCATAAAGAGAAAACATTCCAAGATGGACACCTCTGAATGGTTTAGCCTACACCTTTTAAAGGCAAGAACTCTTTGATAATGCTTGTTAAGTAAAGTAGCTTGTTTTCAATAAGGGAACAAATGCTGTTTTTTAATAAAAAAAAGTATTTCAAGTTTCGACCTCTAGAACATCTGCCTGCTCCCACAGATCCGGCCCTAAATATTTCGCAGAAGGGAAGCTGTAGGAAGGGGTCAGCTTCCCTTTTGTGAACCATATACTACACCATCTGAGGTGTCAGTGTCAAATTAATGATACATCCACTGTTGTAGACACAAAGCATTGATACATTCCACAGCAAATCCCAAATAGGAGGTTACACCCCTTTCACCCACTCTCTCTGATTTGCAATTTGTAATGGATCACAAAGTCTCTTTTGTCAGTCCAAAAATATTTTCTGACTCATAAAAGTGGTGTTGTACATTGGAAAATATTTATGTCAAACATACTGTTTTTTGTGATTTACAGGCTTTAGGATCTCAAAAATATTTTGTACATGTGGTCCCCTAGATATATTCGCTGAATTATTCTAAAAATATAACAAACCTCCTTTTAGACCTGACAGCCTTAGGGTGGTCACCCCTAACTTTATGCCTGCGTCCCTCCACTTTTTAGCTACTGTTTTTGCTGGTTTTAAGACTCTGCGCACTTTACCTCTGCTAACCAGTGCTAAAGTGCATATGCTCTCTCCCTTTAAACATGGTAACATTGGATCATACCTAAGTGGACTATTTAATTTACTTATAAGTCCCTAGTGAAGTGCACTATATGTGCCCAGGGCCTGTAGATTAAATGCTACTAGTGGGCCTGCAGCACTGATTGTTCCACCCACTTAGGTAGCTCCTTAACCTTGTCTCAGGCTTCCCATTGCAAGGCCTGTGTGTGCAGTTTCACTGCCAATTCGACTTGGCATTTAAAAGTACTCGCCAAGCCTAAAACTCCTCTTTTTCTACATATGTCACCCCTAAAGTATGCCCTAATTAACCCATGGGACAGAGTGCTGTGTATGCAAAAGGCAGGACATGTACCTGTGTAGTTTACATGTCCTGGTAGTGTAAAACTCCTAAATTCGTTTTTACACTGCTATGAGGCCTGCCCCCTTCATAGGCTAACATTGGGACTGACCTCATATCTTGTTTGAGTGGTAGCAGCTGATCTGAAAGGAGTAGGAAGGCCCTATTTAGTATGGCCAGAATAGTGATACAAAATCCTGCTGACTGGTGAAGTTGGATTTAATATTTCTATTTTAGAAATGCCACTTAAAGTGAGCATTTCTCTGCACTTAAATCCTTCTGTGCCCTACAATCCACGTCTGGTTGGGTTTAGTTGACAGCTCCCTTGTGCATTCAATCAGACACACCCCAAACACAGGATACTCAGCCTCACTTGCATACATCTGCATTTTGAATGAGTCTTCCTGGACTGGGAGGGTGGAGGGCCTGACACTTGCATGTCAAAGGACATTAGCCTGCACTCACACAAAGGACTGCCAACCCCCCTACTGGGACCCTGGCAAACAGGATTGAACTGAAAGGGACCTTGTGCACTTCTAAGCCACTCTTTGAAGTTTCCCCTACTTCAAAGGCACATTTGGGTATTTAAACAGGGCCTCTGCCCCTACCAACTCAGACACTTCCTGGAGAAGAGAACCTGAACCAGAACCTGCATCCTGCCAAGAAGAACTGCCTAGCTGCCCAAAGGACTCACATGACTGCTTTCTGTGAAGGACTGCTGCCTTGCTCTTGCCCTGCTGCCTTGCTGCTCTCTGGCTGTGGTGAAGAAGTGCTCTCCAAGGGCTTGGACAGAGTTTGGCTCCTGTTCCCTGAAGTCTCAGGACCAAAAAGACTTCATCTCTACAAGAAGGACTACGTGTGTGGTGAAACTCGACGCATAGCCTGCCAGAAACAATGCACAGCCTGCACCGTGGTGAAAAATTCATCACATGCCAAACCGGAAGGACGCAGCCTGAATTCGCAGTGAGAAGATAGACGCAGCGTCAGTGTAGTGACCGGAAATTCTACATATGGCCCCCTGGTTCGACGCACAGCCGAGCCAGAACAAGGCAGCCCGACTTCCAGACAGGAATCTATGCAGCGCCTGCCGTGCGGTAGAAATTTCCACACAATGCCCACGGATCGATGCAGCCCCTTTGACTTTGTCCTGCAAGTGCAGGAAATCCACGCGTCATTCCTGGGGCGTCCTAGAACCCTGCAACCCAAAGAGGATCCACGACTGAGCTCCAGAAATTGACACACAGCCATCCCTGTATGAAAACTAAATGACTCATCGCCGTGTGCGGCCCAAGAAATCAATGCACACCCCCTTTGTTTCCATGCGTCTCCTCCTCTGCGGTTCTTTGCAGAGATTTTGCACGCGAACCAGGTACTTTGTGCTTGAAAGAAAGATTTATTGCTTTTAAAAGACTAAAAGACACTTTTTATCACTTTTACTGTGATATCTCAACATACACTTATTGCATTTTAATTGTTTTGACCTGCATCTTATCAGATAAATATTATACATTTTTCTAAACACTGTGTTGTTTATTTTTGTGGTGCTATACTGTGTTCTTACATGATTTATTGCACAAATACTTTACACATTGTCTTTTGAGTTAAGCCGGATTGCTCGGTGCTAAGCTACCAGAGGGTTGGCACAGGATAATTTGAATTGTGTGTGACTTACCCTGACTAGAGTGAGGGTTCTTGCTTGGACAGGGTATAACCTAACTGTGGCGCCGCGCTTAACCGTGGCATCTCTCTTTCCAACTGCGATCGGACTGCACCTCCGATTGTCCTCTGCGTTTTTGCCCAGTTTGTACGACGCATTCTAGGAAGCATGTTTTATGCTCTTGGTCGCATCGTCCTTACCTATTTTTGTAATATTTCTTTTGGCTGTCAGTGGTGGACTCTTTTTCTTTTTCTTCTTTTCCTCTGTTTTTCTGTCCACTTGTCTTTTTTCCTTTCTTCTTGGTTTCCATGCTGTCTTCTTGCAGGGGTCCATCATGTCTTCTTCTGTTCCTTTTTCCCAGCATGCCTTTTTCTCTTATACTGCTACTTTTTTCCTATTTTTTTCTATGGGCTTTTCCCAATGCAACATGGTGTTGTTTCTCCTTCCTGTGTTGTCACTTCCTGTCTTCCAGTATTTAAGTCACTCAGTCCTGATCTGCTTTGCGTTGCAAAGACTTCCTCTTGGTGGTGCTCTTCGCTCCTGTTCGTTGTGTTTGTGATTTTTCTCTTTTTGTTTCCTTTTTCAGTCCCATTTTTTCTTCTTTTTCAGGAGTTTCTGGTTTGAGGTTTTTTCCCATAATTTGTTTTTTTCCTCTGGGACTCCTTCTGGAGGGTACAGTCTGCTTAGACGTTTCCTGTCAAGAAGGACCGTGGATACTAGAAAGGGTCACCCCTATTTAGGTCTATCCAGAACTAGCAGAAGACCAGGTGCTCTTTCAAATCCTTTAGTCAAAGTCGAGAAGCATTTTGCAGATCATGACACTAAATGCCAACCAAAGACTCAATTTCTAACACCTCCATGTATCATTTTTCTTATAGACACCTGTCCCCACTTCCTAACATGTCTCCACCTTACATTCTGTCTCATCATGTTTATGCTGGCCTTTCCTCAAACATAATAGTTCTTAACACACAACTATCCCCTCCCTCACCCTGGGTCATCTCTCTCTAGGCAGGCACTGTTCTTTTCTCTTCCGTGCCCAGGAACCAGGATGATGGTGCACTGGATTCAAGGTATTGACACTATTGGC
Source organism: Pleurodeles waltl (assembly GCF_031143425.1). Lineage (NCBI taxonomy): Eukaryota > Metazoa > Chordata > Amphibia > Caudata > Salamandridae > Pleurodeles > Pleurodeles waltl. Next base: position 123,214,354 of record NC_090439.1, read on the forward strand.
CACTGGGGAGAAGCCTGAACATAAAGTTAGGAATTTGTACATGTATGCCTTCATACATGAGTGTGGTTATAGCCCAAGGAATCATGGCTGTTTATTTCTCTGAAACAGACTGAGTTCTTCATTTTTATCATCAAGCATGTCCCTCACAAGCCAACATTGGGTTAAACAACTTCCCACTCACTATTTTGCAATCACCCTGGGACACAGAGGGTTTTGGTTGTTTTTGGGGTTTCTAGTTTGTTCATTAAAATGTCAGTTAGAGTGCCTTTCTACATTCAATTCTACATATGTAGGTTGAATTAATAGTATTTTAGTTGAAAATTGTATACGATACATAGAAGTGTATTTAATAATGTGTTACAGTTATGCCACCTTTTTCTGATAAATGTAATCTAGAGCAAGATCGATGCTATCACTGTCACTCATTTCTAGACTCCCACCCCCATATGCTACTTCTTTCTACAGGGATCTTTCTACAGTGTTCTCAGAGCACTGTCAAACTGGTGTGCATTGGTTTAATTCCACTGTTGTGATTACATTGTTTTTTATGAACATTCTCCTGTTCCCTATGATTTGCTCATCATCAAGGTTTCATCCGCTGCCTTCCGTTGTGAAAACTGGTGGGTTCATTTGCTGAATGTTCCACTGTTTAAAAGTTTTGTACTAGTAGAACACCTCTGGATGGTAATAACATAGAGAGTGAGGAATGCATTTTTTAAATGGGATGGTGCTTTTGTCTTAAAGTAATGATGTGTATATTTTCCTGTATTGTGATTTGTCAAGGAGATTATGGCCCTCATTCTGACCCTGGCGGTCGGTGATAAAGCGGCGGCCAAGCCGCCAACAGGCCGGCGGTCTAAAATATGCAATTCTGACCCTGGCGGGAACCGCCAACACAGCCCGCCAACTTAACACTCCGACCGCCACAGCGGTACAAACAAACAGCGCGGCGGTTCCCGCCAACAGCCCGGCGGCAGACAAAGTACCGCCCACCCTATTACGACCCACCAATCTGCCACCTTTTCCGGGGCGGGAGCACCGCCGATAAGAACACGGCGGAAACAGACTACGAACGGGAAAACGCTCACCTCTACGCACTCCACGCGAGATTCCGGCAGTATGGAGCCAGAGTTACAGGTCATCCCCGCACTCCTATTCCTCCTCATATACCAGGAGCATGCCCGGCGGCGCGGAAGACATCGGTGAGTACTGCACCTACGACACAGGGGAGGGAAAAGATTACCGGCACACACCCACCCACCCACACCCACTACAACACACACATCAATGCATTCCCACAGATCACTGTCACAACCCACAAACCACCCCCCTCCGAAATAATGCAAAGACCAAAAGAAGAGATCATAAACGGGCAGATATATTGAAATATGTACGCCATTAATCCCAATAAATAAATAAACTATGTACAAAATATATACAGCTACTAAATGTAGTCCAACCACTGTCCGTGGATCACAGGGGTCCTGTGCAAAGGTGCAAGGCCCAGTCCCACGACAAGAACTCCACGGAGAGAACACTGCAGGGGCATCAGAAAGAAAATAGGACAGGCACCTCAGGGGGAAGGGAAGGGGGGGCACCTCAGCCACTTGAGTACACGACGCCAGATCCACGAGGGGACTCCATGACCACTGGGCCATCCTGGGGAGAGCAAAGCCACAGTCCATACAGTCCATACAGTGGGTGGCCTGCCCACTGGGCCATCCTGGGGAGAGCAAAGCCACAGTCCAAACAGTCCATACAGTGGGTGGCCTGCCCACTGGGCCATCCTGGGGAGAGCAAAGCCACAGTCCATACAGTCCATACAGTGGGTGGCCTGCCCACTGGGCCATCCTGGGGAGAGCAAAGCCACAGTCCAAACAGTCCATACAGTGGGTGGCCTGCCCACTGGGCCATCCTGGGGAGAGCAAAGCCACAGTCCATACAGTCCATACAGTGGGTGGCCTGCCCACTGGGCCATCCTGGGGAGAGCAAAGCCACAGTCCATACAGTCCATACAGTGGGTGGCCTGCCCACTGGGCCATCCTGGGGAGAGCAAAGCCACAGTCCAAACAGTCCATACAGTGGGTGGCCTGCCCACTGGGCCATCCTGGGGAGAGCAAAGCCACAGTCCATACAGTCCATAACAGACCCCACTGCCACTGGAGGAGGCAAGTTGGCCAGAGGACATCCTGCAGCCCTGCCCGAGATAGATCCTGCCCTGCCACGTATGCCAAAGGGCCAGCGGTTCTTGCCCTGAAGGGCCCAGTTCAGCGGTTCTTGAGACGGCGGGGCCCAGTTCAGCGGTTCTTGAGACGGCGGGGCCCAGTTCAGCGGTTCTTGCCTTGAAGGGCCCAGTTCAGCGGTTCTTGAGACGGCGGGGCCCAGTTCAGCGGTTCTTGAGACGGCGGGGCCCAGTTCAGCGGTTCTTGCCTTGAAGGGCCGAGTTCAGCGGTTCTTGCCTTGAAGGGCCCAGTTCAGCGGTTCTTGCCTTGAAGGGCCCAGTTCAGCGGTTCTTGAGACGGCGGGGCCCAGTTCAGCGGTTCTTGAGACGGCGGGGCCCAGTTCAGCGGTTCTTGCCTTGAAGGGCCCAGTTCAGCGGTTCTTGCCTTGAAGGGCCCAGTTCAGCGGTTCTTGAGACGGCGGGGCCCAGTTCAGCGGTTCTTGCCTTGAAGGGCCCAGTTCAGCGGTTCTTGCCTTGAAGGGCCCAGTTCAGCGGTTCTTGCCTTGAAGGGCCCAGTTCAGCGGTTCTTGAGACGGCGGGGCCCAGTTCAGCGGTTCTTGAGACGGCGGGGCCCAGTTCAGCGGTTCTTGCCTTGAAGGGCCCAGTTCAGCGGTTCTTGAGACGGCGGGGCCCAGTTCAGCGGTTCTTGAGACGGCGGGGCCCAGTTCAGCGGTTCTTGAGACGGCGGGGCCCAGTTCAGCGGTTCTTGAGACGGCGGGGCCCAGTTCAGCGGTTCTTGCCTTGAAGGGCCCAGTTCAGCGGTTCTTGCCTTGAAGGGCCCAGTTCAGCGGTTCTTGCCTTGAAGGGCCCAGTTCAGCGGTTCTTGAGACGGCGGGGCCCAGTTCAGCGGTTCTTGAGACGGCGGGGCCCAGTTCAGCGGTTCTTGCCTTGAAGGGCCCAGTTCAGCGGTTCTTGCCTTGAAGGGCCCAGTTCAGCGGTTCTTGAGACGGCGGGGCCCAGTTCAGCGGTTCTTGCCTTGAAGGGCCCAGTTCAGCGGTTCTTGCCTTGAAGGGCCCAGTTCAGCGGTTCTTGCCTTGAAGGGCCCAGTTCAGCGGTTCTTGAGACGGCGGGGCCCAGTTCAGCGGTTCTTGAGACGGCGGGGCCCAGTTCAGCGGTTCTTGCCTTGAAGGGCCCAGTTCAGCGGTTCTTGAGACGGCGGGGCCCAGTTCAGCGGTTCTTGAGACGGCGGGGCCCAGTTCAGCGGTTCTTGAGACGGCGGGGCCCAGTTCAGCGGTTCTTGAGACGGCGGGGCCCAGTTCAGCGGTTCTTGCCTTGAAGGGCCCAGTTCAGCGGTTCTTGCCTTGAAGGGCCCAGTTCAGCGGTTCTTGCCTTGAAGGGCCCAGTTCAGCGGTTCTTGAGACGGCGGGGCCCAGTTCAGCGGTTCTTGAGACGGCGGGGCCCAGTTCAGCGGTTCTTGCCTTGAAGGGCCCAGTTCAGCGGTTCTTGAGACGGCAGGGCCCAGTTCAGCGGTTCTTGAGACGGCGGGGCCCAGTTCAGCGGTTCTTGAGACGGCGGGGCCCAGTTCAGCGGTTCTTGAGACGGCGGGGCCCAGTTCAGCGGTTCTTGCCTTGAAGGGCCCAGTTCAGCGGTTCTTGCCTTGAAGGGCCCAGTTCAGCGGTTCTTGCCTTGAAGGGCCCAGTTCAGCGGTTCTTGCCTTGAAGGGCCCAGTTCAGCGGTTCTTGAGACGGCGGGGCCCAGTTCAGCGGTTCTTGCCTTGAAGGGCCCAGTTCAGCGGTTCTTGCCTTGAAGGGCCCAGTTCAGCGGTTCTTGAGACGGCGGGGCCCAGTTCAGCGGTTCTTGAGACGGCGGGGCCCAGTTCAGCGGTTCTTGCCTTGAAGGGCCCAGTTCAGCGGTTCTTGCCTTGAAGGGCCCAGTTCAGCGGTTCTTGCCTTGAAGGGCCCAGTTCAGCGGTTCTTGAGACGGCGGGGCCCAGTTCAGCGGTTCTTGAGACGGCGGGGCCCAGTTCAGCGGTTCTTGCCTTGAAGGGCCCAGTTCAGCGGTTCTTGAGACGGCGGGGCCCAGTTCAGCGGTTCTTGAGACGGCGGGGCCCAGTTCAGCGGTTCTTGAGACGGCGGGGCCCAGTTCAGCGGTTCTTGCCTTGAAGGGCCCAGTTCAGCGGTTCTTGCCTTGAAGGGCCCAGTTCAGCGGTTCTTGCATTGAATGGCCCAGTTCAGCGGTTCTTGCCTTGAAGGGGCCAGTTCAGCGGTTCTTGAGACGGCGGGGCCCAGTTCAGCGGTTCTTGCCTTGAAGGGCCCAGTTCAGCGGTTCTTGCCTTGAAGGGCCCAGTTCAGCGGTTCTTGAGACGGCGGGGCCCAGTTCAGCGGTTCTTGCCTTGAAGGGCCCAGTTCAGCGGTTCTTGCCTTGAAGGGCCCAGTTCAGCGGTTCTTGCCTTGAAGGGCACAGTTCAGCGGTTCTTGAGACGGCGGGGCCCAGTTCAGCGGTTCTTGCCTTGAAGGGCCCAGTTCAGCGGTTCTTGAGACGGCGGACGGTCTATGGCCAACTGCTAAATGCCTGGTGGTGCCCTCCTGGGCAGCGGGGATGGTGCTCCTTCACTGCCCACCTGGGCTGTGGGTGGTGGGGCCCTCCTGGCCAGCTGGGCTGGGTCCTCCCTGGGCAGCGGCTATGGGGCTGGTGGGCTCTCCCGGGGCAGCTGTGCCGGTTCCTCCCGGGGCAGCGGCTATGGGGGTTGTGGGCTCCTCCTGGGCAGCAGGCCTGCTGCCTGACCTCTCCAACTTGCTGCCCTTGCCCTCCTTAGTCGTCGGCCTGTGGCCCTTTCCTCCCTTTGGAGCTGTGGCTGGTGACTGTCTCTGGGTGGTGTCCGGGGGGGATGTAGAAGGCGGGCTCCTGCGGCGCCCCTTCCGCCTTCTGCTCCTCTTCCCAGGGGGTGGGCTGGCTGTCCCCTTGCTGCTGGGCGAAGACCCAGACATGCGGGCTGGCGGGCTCCAATACCCCTGCACCCTTGTCAAGGGGGCTGCAGGGCTGGTGGTGGCTGAGGTGCTCTTCTTACCCCGACGAGAAGGAGGGGGGGGCTCAGGGTCAGGAAAGAAGTTAGTAGTGGCGAGGAAGAGCTTCTTGGGACAATGGAGAGTGGTAGGTACAGTGGGAATGGGAGTGGAGGGAGAGGATGTGGTTGTAGGTGAGTCACGTTTGCTGTCTTTGGGTGCAGGAGGGATAGGCTGTCGTGAGGTGGATGGCTGTTGGGTGGGTGGGTGGCTGCGTTTGTGTGGTGTGGAAGAGGGGGTGACAGTCACAGTGGGAGAGGACACAGGGGACGTGTAAATGGCAGTGGGGGTGGTGACTGCACGTGTGCGGACTGGAGTGGAGGGTGTGCTGGTGATGGAAACACTGGCTGATGGTGAGGTGAATGGAGGTGTGAGTGTAGACGTCACAGGGAGGGAGGAGGGAGACGAGGAGGTGGGGGTCACAGAGGTGGTAGTGACTGTTGGCATGTCTGCATCGGAATGTTGCGTGTGTGAATGTCTGCGTGATCTGTGGTGCTTATGTTTGGATGAGCTTCTCTTGGGTGTTGAGGTGTGTGCAGGCTGGTCTGATGGTGTGGGTGGGACAGGCAGAGGAACAGGAGACTGGGAGGAGGGAGTTAGTAGAGGCAGGCAGGAGACAGGGACAATGGCTGCCGTCAGTGCTGAGGCCAGAGCCTGGAACGATCGCTGATAGGCAGCCTGACCCGAATGAATGCCCTCCAGGTACGCATTGCTGCGATGAACCTCCCTCTCCACCCCCTGGATGGCATTCAAAAGGGTAGTCTGCCCAACAATGAGCGTTCGGAGGAGGTCAATGACCTCCTCACTGAGGGCAGCGGGGGTAACAGGGGCAGGGCCTGAGGTGCCTGGGGCGAAGGAGATGCCCGGCTTCCTGGCAGAGCGGGCACGGGGCGAACGCGGAGGTGCTGCTGGGAGGGCGGAGATGGTGCGCTGGGTGGCGGCTGTACCTGTAATGGCGGGGGGCACGGATGGTGCCACCCCCGCAAGGGAGCCCCCTTCCGAGGACGTGTCCGTGTCGCTGCAGGCTCCAGTCGTCCCCGTCGTGGAGCTCCCCTCGCCCTCCGTCTCACTGGTCCAGTCTGACTCTGTGGCATGGCCCTCCTGGGCCATGTGAGATGCAGCTCCCTCCTGCCCCGATGCCACTTCTCCTCCGCCTGATGATGCTGATGCACACAAGCACAGAAAGACAAACAAAAAGGGGGGGGGAGAGAGAAATAAAGGGATATTGAGTACATGGATCTCCGGTACAGTTAGCGGACATGACAGACACAGATGCCCCCTGCACTAAGTTGCGCACTTGGGGTACGCTACGCATTCCGTGGAACATGCCCTACACGCCTAGAGTTGACAACTGCACCCATGGATGACACGGCCCAGGGATGGCTGTACTGACAAACTACTGAGGGTGGTGGCTGGGGACACAGGGGCTTACGGGGGTGCCCAGCCTACAGATATCGCCCTGGCCTAGGGGGACCCCCAGCCCTCCTCCCCCACCCAGACACCTCCACTGCACGACAACAGAGTAGATAATGCTTGTACTCACCCCCTTGTGTCTGCTGTGCTGCCCTCACGCGCCCATCCAAATCAGGGTAGGCCACCGCCAGGATCCGGAACATCAGGGGGCTCAGTTGACGGCAGGCACCCCGCCTACGTTGGGAGGCCATCCCCAGCAGAGACTCAGCGGTCTTCTTGGTCCCGCGGCGGATGTCCTCCCACCTCTTGCGGCAGTGGGTGCCCCGTCGATGGTGGACCCCCACGGCCTGGACTTCCTTGGCGATGGCACGCCAAATCCCGATCTTCTCATGGGCGCGGACCTATGTGACACGTACAGGGAGGGAGAAATACCACGTTCAAGTTACTCAGCATTTTCCTTTCCAGTGGCCCAACGCCCCCCATCCCCGCCAGGCCCCCCGCCAGGCCCCCCGCCAGGCCCCCCGCATGCCCAACATGCCCCCCATCCCCGCCAGGCCCCCCGCCATGCCCCCCGCCATGCCCAACATGCCCCCCATCCCCGCCAGGCCCCCCGCCATGCCCAACATGCCCCCCATCCCCGCCAGGCCCCCCGCCAGGCCCAACATGCCCCCCATCCCCGTCAGGCCCCCCGCCAGGCCCAACATGCCCCCCATCCCCGCCAGGCCCCCCGCCATGCCCCCCGCCATGCCCAACATGCCCCCCATCCCCGCCAGGCCCCCCGCCAGGCCCAACATGCCCCCCATCCCCGCCAGGCCCCCCGCCAGGCCCAACATGCCCCCCATCCCCGCCATGCCCCCCGCCATGCCCAACATGCCCCCCATCCCCGCCAGGCCCCCCGCCATGCCCCCCGCCATGCCCAACATGCCCCCCATCCCCGCCAGGCCCCCCGCCAGGCCCAACATGCCCCCCATCCCCGCCAGGCCCCCCGCCAGGCCCAACATGCCCCCCATCCCCGCCATGCCCCCCGCCATGCCCAACATGCCCCCCATCACCGCCAGGCCCCCCGCCATGCCCCCCGCCATGCCCAACATGCCCCCCATCCCCGCCAGGCCCCCCGCCAGGCCCAACATGCCCCCCATCCCCGCCAGGCCCCCCGCCAGGCCCAACATGCCCCCCATCCCCGCCATGCCCCCCGCCATGCCCAACATGCCCCCCATCCCCGCCAGGCCCCCCGCCAGGGCCCCCGCCAGCCCCAACATGCCCCCCATCCCCACCAGGCCCCCAAGCCAGCCAGTGGCCCCAAATCCATATTGAATTAAACTCACTTGTTGGTCTGGAGGACCGTAGAGTAGCGCATACTGGGGGAGGACCCCATCCACAAGTTTCTCCAACTCCTCTCCAGTGAAGGCAGGGGCCCTTTCCCCAGTCGCAGCAGCCATTGTCCCTTCCAGACCGAGGTCACAGCAACACTTGCAGTATAGGTCCTCTCCTGTGAAAGTTCAAGTCGCAAGTGGATAAGTAGATAGAAAATGGCGGTCACGTCCGCGGCGGTGCGTACCGCGGCGGTGCGTCCCGCCACCGCCGGCGCCCTTCGCCATTGGCTCCTGAAACCCATAGGCTTCAATGTTAACCAATGCGGCTTCGCGCCGCGGTCTTCGCCCGCCGCCCGCCGCGGTGTGCCACGCCAGCGCATTGACCTCACATCCCATTGTCACACTTCACAGGTCAGGCAGCCGCCATTTCCAGGGCCCACATGGCTCAATTTCAACTGCGTCACACAGGCCTAGGCCTTGCATAGCCACTCAGACACGCCATTCACTGCATAGAGAATCGTATACTGTGCTAGCTGTGAGTACGTACCTGTGGGTTGCCTGACTGTGTGCTCCATGTTGTCCTTCCTAGGCACCGTCCGCTGGGTTGGGCGAGGAGACGGATGAATCCTCCCGTGTACCGACCGCTGGTGGACCTGTCGACAATGGAAGAACGCCACATTATCCTGACCTACCGTCTTAACCGTGCCACTATCCATGAACTGTGTGCCCAGCTGGAGCCCGACCTGATGTCCCCCATCCGCCAACCAACAGGGATTCCCCCTCTGGTGCAGGTCATGTCAGTACTACATTTCTTGGCAAGTGGGTCATTTCAGACAACCGTGGGAATTGCTTCCGGGATGTCTCAGCCCATGTTTTCGAAGGTGTTATCCAGAGTGTTGTCTGCCCTGATGAAATCCGTGAGGAACTACATCATTTTCCCTGAGGTGGGCGAATTGGCTACAGTGAAGGGTGATTTCTACGCCCTTGGACATATTCCCAACGTAATTGGTGCCATTGATGGGACCCATGTGGCTTTGGTTCCCCCAAGAGACAGGGAGCAGGTGTACAGGAACAGAAAAAGTTACCATTCAATGAACATCCAGGTGGTGTGTTTGGCTGACCAGTACATCTCGCATGTAAATGCCAAATTCCCAGGGTCAGTGCATGACGCCTACATCCTCAGGAATAGCAGCATCCCTTACGTGATGGAACAGCTACAGAGACACCGTGTATGGCTAGTGGGGGACTCTGGGTACCCCAACCTGTCGTGGCTACTGACCCCAGTAAGGAATCCCCGGACCAGGGCAGAGGAACGGTACAATGAGGCCCATGGGCGTACTAGGAGGGTGATCGAACGCACCTTTGGCCTCCTAAAGGCCAGGTTTAGGTGCCTGCATATGACCGGTGGATCCCTAATGTACTCACCTAAGAAGGTGTGTCACATCATCGTGGCCTGCTGCATGCTTCACAACCTGGCTTTGCGCCGCCAGGTGCCTTTCCTGCAGGAGGATGGTCGAGACGGTGGTGTTGTGGCAGCGGTGGAACCTGAGGAGAGTGACGAGGAGGAAGACGACGGGGCTGAAATAGACAACAGGGACAGAATCATTGAACAGTACTTCCAATAGGACACAGGTAACATTTCAAAGATAATTTAGTAAATGTTAACTACTCTGCAGCATCTCTGCTGCCTGTCTATTTGCCCCAGTGTATGATGACTGAGTTTTGGCTTTTCCCTCCCTATTTCAGATCTGGGGTCCCCACTACGAGTCCTGTGCTTCGTTTCCCCATGGACTACAGCTTTGTGGCAGCTGTTTGTTGACTTCACCATGTACAAGGACATATTTGCACTGTCATGTCAATTACAATCTATTGAAATCACAGCCAGACTCCTGATATTTTGGTGCAAAATAGGTGTTTATTGAAGTGCTCAAAATGGGATGGGTGGTTTCAAGTGGGTGGGGGCTATGGTGAAGGAATGTCCATGGCAGAGTCCAGAGTAACAGTCACACAGGTGCATTGTCCAGAGGCCTGTGGAGAGATGGAGCATGGGCAGTTCAAGGATGGACAGGGTGACAATGTGGGACAGTGGGATGACATCAGGTGGTATCCTTTGCTGGCGGGGGTCTTGACATCCTACTCTGTCTTCTTGCGAGATCTCAGGGCCCTCTTGCGGGGTGGTTCTTCTCCTGCAGGAGGTGGGGGTCTGGTGGGCTGCTGCTGTGCGGGGGCCTCCTGTCCACTAGCGCCGGCGGAGGTGGATGGCTGTTCTTGGTCCAGGCTAGTGGCAGGGGCCCTTGGGTGTTGTTCAGTGTCCGCCCTGCTGTTTACGAGGTCCTGCAGCAGCCCTACCATGGTAACCAGGGTGGTGTTGATGGCTCTGATGTCCTCCCTGTACCCCCGATAGTGTTCCTCCTGCAGCACCTGGATCTCCTGGAACCGGGCCAGTACCGTCGCCATCGTCTCCTGGGAGCGGTTGTATGCTCCCATGATGGTGGTGAGGACCTCGTGGAGAGTGGGTTCCCTGGGCCTCTCCTCCCCCCCCTGTCGCACAGCTGCCCGCCGAGTTGCCCTGTTTCCCTGGGCCTCTGCCCCCTGGCCGGTGTGCCCACTACCACTGCCCCCAGGTCCCTGTTGTTGTTGGGGTGGTGGGTTATCCTGGGTGCCCTGTAGTGGTAGACACACCGCAGATTGACGCGCCCTGGAGACAGAGGCATGGGCCCGCTGGGTGGGAGCTGTGCTGGTGTTCCCAGAGGGGTTAGGGTCTATAGTGGCCTGTGCCTGTGTGAGGGGAACCGACTGTCCAGAGGTCCCCGATGGTCCGGGCTGGTCATCGGTGTCCAGATCGACAGAGCTGCTGTCATCGCTGACGGCCTCTTGGGTGGGGGGTGTGGATAATTCTGGCCCCTCCGCCGCGGTGTGTTGACGGTCGGGTCCTGCAGGGGTATAGAGGTATGGTTATAGTTTCAATGTGTGGCATATGGGTGTATCTGTGGGTTCCCGTGTCCCCAAGTGCTGGCATTCGTGTGTGGGGGCTTTGGTGAGGGTGGCTTGTGGGGGGGATGTGTATATGCATTGGGCATGCTTTGGTGATGGGTGTCCATGCTTAGTGGACGCATGCAGGCCTAGGTTTTGGGATGTGTGGGTTGTGATGGTGAGACATTGGCGGGGAATAGGTGTGCTGGGGGTGGGGGTGAGGATGGCGGTGGGGGTGAGGATGGTGGTGGGGGTGAGGGTGGGGGTGAGGATGGGGGTGGGGGTGAGGGTGGGGTTCGAGGATGGGGGTGAGGGTTGGGGTCTGATTTGGCATGCAGGTGGGGGGGAAGCAGTATTGAAGCTTCAACTTACCAGTATCCATTCCTCCGCCGACTCCTGCGAGGCCGTCAGGATGCAGGATGTTCAAGACTTCCTCCTCCCATGATGTGAATTGTGGGGGTTGAGGTGGGGGTCCTCCGCCAGTCTTCTGCACGGCGATGTTGTGCCTGGATACCATGGAACGCACCTTCCCCCGTAGGTCGTTCCATCGCTTCCTGATGTCTTCCCGATTTCTGGGGTGCTGTCCCACTGCGTTCACCCTGTCGACAATCCTCTGCCATAGCTCCGTCCTCCGGGCAATGCTGGTGTATTGTATCTGTGTGCCGAACAGCTGGGGCTCTACCCGAACGATTTCCTCCACCACGACCCTGAGTTCTTCGTCTGTGAAGCGGGGTTGTCTTTGGGGTGCCATGGGGTGGTGTGTATGATATGTGGGGTGGAGTATGTGTATTTAAGTGAGTTGAGTGTGGTGGTGTGTGTTGTTTTGTGTGTGGATAGTGTGTGGGTGATGGTGTTGAGTGGCTGTGGCTGTTATGTTTTGGATGCTGGTGTCTCGCTCTTGTCTTCTTTACGAATTTTTAAGCGTAGGGGTTTGTGGGTGATGTGGGTGGGTGTTTTATATTGTATTGTGTGTGTGGGAGTGGTGTGTGTATGTGTATCAGGTGTGTGGGATTCAAATCGTCCAATGTGGGTGAGTTTTGTTCGTTTGTGTGTATTCTGACCGCGCCGGTGTGTCCCGCCAATGGAATACCGCGTTTGAATGACCGCCGCGTGGATTCGTGGGTCGTAATGGCATGGGCGTATTTCTGTTGGCGTGGCGGTGGAGGTTTGGTCACCTCCACCTTTCCGCCGACCGCTGGTCTGGCGGTCTGTTGTGGCGGTCGGATTTTCGGAGGTTTGCCTTCTGCGGGTCAGAATGACCGTGGCGGGTTTCCGCGACCGCGGCGGGATTATGGAGGATTTCTGACCTGCGGTAGGCGCCTTTTACCGCCGAGGTCAGAATGACCACCTATGTCTCTCACTGGATCACGATGTTTTTGCAGATTTACTAATTTGTTATGCAAAGATTGTGCATAAGAATCCCTAAATTGTGGGGGATTGTAAGTATGGATAGGGCAATATGTTTGTGAGAGTTGATAGTTTTGTGAGGTGACTGTGATAGGTTGCTGAAGTTTGAGTTTATGAGATGGATTGTTATGCTATTTGTGAAGTGTTTGGCCATGTAATGCTGCTTCTGGGTTCGATTCGTTGTTTGATCACTGTTGTGTTGATGTATTGTGGATATTTGTAAATTTTGTTTATAAAGAATTTGATGTTCTTTTAGTTGGTTTGGTTATCAGAGTCATTGAAATTCAAGATCTCGAGATACTTTACTTGTCTGCCCAGGGTAATGTGTAGTGGGAAGCACTGCTGCACGCAGATAGGGGTTTTTGAATTAAAAAGTTTTTCTTTTCAGGTTTGTATTTTTAATCTGGGTTGGTGTACCTTGTTCCTTAAGGGGCAGAAGTGAGTGCATTAGTCAGGGTGGATTGTCGCTCGACGGGAATCTACCTGATGAATTGTGCTTTAAAATAGACCAGGAAGGTGTGCTGCTTCTTTGTGTTTTTGCCTCTATTTGATTTGTAAAAAAAAATCTACTTTAATTTGGTGTTTTTCTTTGTTTATGTTGAGCGGACAATAGTTTAGTTTTGTGTGAAATAATTTAGAAAGTTTTTGCAATTGTTTTCCTGATTCTCAAAAAAGTCAGCCAGTGTGCTGCACTGGGATTGGTGTGCATCACCATAAAGCAATGCTAACATTGGTTGGTTACTGACTGAGCTACGGTGTGATAAGTTAATCTTTGACAGAGCCGCAGTGGGATTTGTCTTTGTTTGCTGGTTGTGTTGTGTGATTTTTCAGATTGATTTGAGTGAAAATGCTGTATCAAAAAATTCTAAAGATTGTGTTGAACCTTTCACTGAGAGTCAGAATATGCCTCCAAAGGGAACCCTGCATAGGAATTGATGATGGACATTGGGTTCTATACATGTACCTGGATTTATGAATGGCATGATTACACTGATTCTAATAGGAACTTACTGTTTCCTTTAGAATGTTCCTTCAATATTAGAAAGCTAGGTTTTCTTGAGACAGACAATAAGAGAAAGCTGTTGCTCAGACTCACACAATTTGAGGAGTTAAGCAAATGGGATCCAATGGCCACCGAGAAGGAAAGAAAATGACAAAACAAGTGGAGGGTTTGTTTAGGCAGTACCTGGAGAGCAAGTGGGATAGACAGGAGAGATGTTTGAGGGAGGATACGATGGAAGGTGTGAAGGTTTTTCCTGCAATAGTTAAAGAAACTGAGGATAAGGAGAAAACTAAGAAGGAAATGGAGCAGAGTCAAGCTACTAATGATGAGAATAATTTTATCAATGATCTTTGGACTTCTAGACCTCCTACCTGTACTGACAGTGTATAAAGAACTGGTGGTGTGTCTAACACGGTAGAAGGGAGCTGTACAGACAGAAAGAACAACTGCAGATGTAGTTGCTGGTTCAATAGTGAGTGCCCCATTTGTAATTGCAATGATAGCACAGCTGAGCACTGGTAGGGATAAAGCTGTTTTTTTCTCAAACTCAGGGCCTCATATACTTGAAAGTGGTGCAGAGTGGCACTGCACAAACTTTGGCAGAATCGTGCTGCATCACTTCAGAAACGCAGAGATGTGCCGTATTTAAGACAATGTGGTGCACCCCTGTGTTTACCTAGCTCTGGTGCTAGATTTACCTGCCTAGTGCCAACACAGGCACCCTTGCACCATAGTGCAAGGGAGCCTGCCTTGCAGGGAATGATTGCGTGCAGGAAGGTGTCCCTTCCTGCACATAAACAATCAATAATGGTGATTTGTTTCTTCCATGTGTGCTGCAGAATGCAGCACACATAGAATTAGCAAATCATCATTATTTAATGATAGTTTATGTTTAGGAAGGGACACCTTTTTGCACATAAACAATTATTCATTTTTTTTTGTCTTTCTATGGATGCTGCAGAATGGAGTACACAAAGAAAAAGCAAAAATGAGGAAAAATAAGAGTATTTCTCCTTGTTGTGTCATGTTGGTTTTTGGCTCTTCCTCAGGTTTACAATTGATCATAAATCTGGGGCAGTGTCAAAATGTAATTGGTGTTGTCTTGGAACGCCCACAGCAACACCTATTGCACACTTCTTTCATGTTAAGTGATGCATGTAAAAGGGCCACATTTACAAGGTGGTGTGAAGCCACAAAAAGCGGCGTAATGCCACCCTGTAAATATGGTTCAGGGCATTGCACCACCGGATCATCACTAAAAGTTGTTTTCCAGTGGTGAAAGGGGCTTTTAAATAAGCCCCTCAGAGTGATTCACCTATTACTACAATAGTGATAGAAAAACTCCCAAAGAGAGAACTATCAATGTTGGACTTTTACAAATTGAATTTGGGGAATAACACAAGGAGCAATTGATTTAAATAGATTACTGACATACTATGTTGATGGAATGAGGTATTTGATCAAGGAAGCATTCAGATGTGCAAACAAAGTACTTGATAAACTAGAAGAGTTAGACCATAGATATGAAGTTGATATCAACAAGATGAAGAATGTGAGGAACAATTATAAAACGGATTTAACACATAATGAAATAAAGAAATTGGAACTGATGACTTTAAGAGCTCATATTAAGGACTAACTGAAAAGAATGAGAGTGAAGTGATTTGATGATATTTAGAGAAAGACAGAAAAGAGGGACAACAGGTAAAAAGAAAGTGAAAGAATTGGACAGCAAGGCAAAGACACTGGTTAGTGATTTGGAAGTGGAGTGAGGGACCATTTGAAAGTTTCCAGTGAGAGAGGAGTATGGCAGGAATATAGTACATGTGCTGTGGACAACAGCTGATCTCTGTTTCTTTACTGTAAACTTTCTGGTGCTGAGAGGTGGTACAAGGAGGTTCATAGCTGACTTCAGTTTTGCAGATGCTGTGAATTGATTTAAATATGCTACGAGATAGGATTCACATTGATTTAAGGACTGAATGCAACTCTTTGGTGGCATGCCGAAGGGAGTAACCAGCTTGATTTGCCCTAATAGTGCTCCCTCTGAGGAATTAGCCAATAAATATAGACAAGTGACTGAACATTTGAAAATGAAGGTGCCTGGAAAGGATATTAATTGGGTGAAAATTATGAGAACTTCACAGTGTGCTTATTCTGAGAGGCTCTTGCAGATTTTTTTAAGACTCATGGAGTTGGTGATCCTTTCAAAAATAGTGTCAGCATTGTTTTTTCTCCTTTCATTCTGGTTTTGATTCCAGAGCTCAGTATTTATATACAACAATGTGAAATATGTTGTCAGACAATAAATATAGATATGATTTGAAGCAGTTAATATACAGCAGTGATTGCTTTCATGCGAAGCAGAAAAAGATCAAGAAGAAGTTGATGGGTGCTCAAACAAGACAATTTGAAAGGAACGTCCAGAATCTATAAATGGGCTGAATATGTTCAAGCAGGAAATATTGGTGTGAATGGAATAACTCAGATGCAAGGTTTGAGAATGGGAAAATGAACAAAGGCAAATGAAATGTGCTGGGAAAGGAAAAATGGTGAACAATTCTGGAATTAATGTAGATATGTTTAGAATGAACACTGCTTGTCAATTCTGTGGGAAAATTGGGCACTGAAATAAGGGAAGGTAGGCAGACAGCAGAAAAAAATCAGAAGAAACATATTCCTTGGAAGCAGAAATATGAATTGACCATGGTCCAGACAGACTCAACAGAACCCGTGCAAGGTATGTATGATCAGAAATCATTGTGCATGGCAATGCCTCCAGCCCCTGTGTTGCAGCAAGATATTAAGAATAAAATGTCATTTGGTGCAGGGTACCAACAGAATTCATTGATTCTGAGTGAAGATTCTTTCCAGTTTTCTTTAGGTAATTCACAGTGACGGCATCTAAGAAGAGAGGAGGATTGCTTACTTAAAGCAGAGGTCCCAGACGTAAACCAGAGTGGCCCATACATTATCTGTGAAGTCAAAGGCCACTTCATTTTCTTTTTGATCGATATGTAGATTGCAGAAGTCCCAAAACTAGCCCTGCTAGTATGGGATGTCCAAGATGAAGGGATAAGTAATAAACAAATTGTCAATCAAATCACATCATATATCCCAGTCACAATGGGGCAAATGGAGAATAAACATAAGTTTTATTTTTCTGGAAAAGAGATAGGATTGATAAAAAGAGCAAAACCGGGTAAAGTTAAAATAATACCTGATGCAATTTTCCCAAGAGATAAGTGTGGCATTCTGTATGTAGAACTTGTATGTAGGAACCTGGTTACAGAACCTGGTAACTGTTACTATGAGAACCTAGTGACGGTAACCAGGCGATCTGACAGTTGGAGGAGAGGAGCAGAGAGAGAGAAGGCTTGTGTTGGCTGGATTGTTTTATTTAACTCTTAACTTGAATAAATCACAACGGATTACATCGTAAATGGTGTCACCCCTCATCATTTCAATAAGCAATATAAAGTTTCAAGGGAAACTGAAGAGTGTATGAAACCTGTTTTTGAGAAAGTGGCTGAGCAAGCAATCTTGAGGTAGGTCCTTGGTAGCCCTTGCAATTCTCCTCTGATGGGAACATAAAAACCTAGTTGGGAATGGTTCATAGTCCAGGGTCTTCAACTAAATAATAAAATTGTCAGCCATGCTGTTCAGTGGTACTGAATCCAGCAGTGATTTTGTTCAAAATAGTTTCAGATGCAGAATGGTATACAGTCCCTGGCGTATGCCAATTGTTCATTTCAATCCCTTTGCATAAGGAAAGTCAGTTCCTCTTTGTGTTTCTGTTTCAGAATAAAGGTCTTATGGGGTGTAGGATCCCACAAGGCCACACCAAAAGTCCTATAATCTTTTGTCAAATTCTGAAGAAAGATCTAGAAAATGTAAGATTGCCCCGCAGCTCTGTACTAGTATAGTATATTGATGAACTGGTGGTTGCATTTAGAACAAAAGATGACTGTAAACTTGAAACCAGTGCCTTGTTGAGTCAGTTAGCTGACAGTGGTTATAAGGTTTATCCAAGAACGATGCAGCACTACAAAAAAAAGAAGCAATCTACTCCAGTCATCATATTCTAAAAGGTGCAAGGAAAATATTCAAAGGAACATGTTTCTGCAATTCTGAAAATGAATCCTCCTTCCACTCAGAGGGAGGTGTGGATGTTTCTGGGCTTTGTTAGTAACTGTCAGCAATTATTTCCAAACTGTTCTGTGATTGCAAAAGTATTAATAAGGTTAACTCGCAATGGCACAGCAGATCCAGTTCCATTTGACAAGGAATGTTCAGAGGCATTCCACATATTGAAAATCTATGTACTACTTCACCCTTGGAATTCCTGATTAGAACTTGACATTTTTGTATTCCATGAGAAAGGTAGATGTGCACTATCAATCCTTACCCAAAGAGATGTTATTGTGATGAGGCCAGTTGCCTACTTTCCAGCTGCATAGAATCCAGTACCTGTGAGTCTTCCTGGCTGTCTAAAATTGGTTTCAGCTGTTTATGTTTCCATTGAACAAAGTGAAGGAACAATGTGGTCCATACCTTAATTTCATGCACCCCGCATTCAGTTCAGAACTGATTAGCATGAACAAGAACTCAGCACATGATGAATAGTAGACTTACCTGTTATGAGCAAGTAAATTTTGCAGTAGAAGACATCACAACTTTGGTAGTATGGTTTTGGTGTGAAGCATGATTTGGGCAACTGTGGTCTCAAAGAGGTTTCATGACATTTCTGGTGGCTCCATACAGAACAGTCCCTATTTACTTGATCTTTTGAAGGCAATTCAGCACCTAAAGTAGATTGCTGTGTTGAAGTGTGCTGCCCATAAGGCTGAAAAAGATTTGGGGCCAGATGTATTAAAGTGTTTTGCGATTTAACTGAACTAAAGGGCCGTTTGCAATCACAAAAAATGCATTTTGGTATATCGCAAATTGGATTTGCGACTACATACCGATTTGGTATTATGAATGAGAGTGTCAAGGGCGTCCCTTCCTAATACCAAATCACAGAGGTATGTATGATTGTTTAATGACCGTGAATGCGGTCGCAAAACAATCACAGTTACCACCAATTTCAAATTGGGTGTAACCCATTCGCAAAGGGGAAAGGATCCCAAAGGGACCCCTTCCCCTTTGTGAATGCATGCGTAAAAAAAATTAAGATCAGGCAGTGGTCCCATGGACCACTGCCTACTCTTAAATAATGAAAATAAAACTTTTCATTTTTCATTTTTAAACACATCCCATTTTCCTTTAAGGACAATGGGCTGTATTTAAAAAAAAAGATTGCTTTATTGAAACGCAATCACAGACATGGTGGTCTGCTGAACCCAGCAGGCCACCACCCCTGTGATTGTAGCCACTCGCAATGGCTCGCAAATTGCGACCTACCTCATGAATATCAACATGGTAGGTCCATTTGTGAGCCCTTGTGAATCGCAGTATGAAACTCCTGGAGCTTCATACATTCCAATAGCGATTACTTAATTGCGATTCGCAAACAATTGCAAATAGGTGATCACTATTGGATATAATGATTATAATGATACATCTGGCCCTTGGTTACTCTTGGAAATAATTATGCTGATCAAGTTGCCTGATATTGTGCACTAGAGGATGAAACAGTGGTTCTTGAAACTAAACATGATAAATAAATAATAAACACTATGCAACACGTAGAAAGTTTATTTTTAAGTTCAATCCAACCATGTCTAAGCAACTTCAAAGACCTTCAGAACGAGGCTATAAAGACAAAAAAAGAAAATGGTGAAATTGGGTTGTAAAAAAAAAAATCATCAGGACTTTTATGGTACTCCTGAGACTAAATGATGCCATGCTGTATCCTATTGGACATTATTTTCACAATATATCACACTCAGAATGAGACAGTATGATTCAAACATTCAGAAAATAATGGGAAGATACACATTTTTGAAGATTTACTCTCCAGGTTCTTGATATGTCAGTTTTACAAGCAGGCAAAGATTCCTGTTTACTGACTTTTTGCTGTTGGGTGATCCTCATGTCTGCTTCATGTTGCCTGTGACCTATCCATGCATTCCTTGTGTCGAGCAGAAAAAGGATACTTGTGGTGTGGCCATTGGTTCATCTGGGTGACACACAGGAGGTCTGCCTCATCTGTCCATAAGAGGCCCGGAGGAGGCCTAGAAGGAAGCTCAGGGGTGATCGAGAGGACCGTGGAGGACCCAGTTTTGGATACAGTTCCAGATCCTGTTCATGGCATCGACCCACTTTTACCCCCCTCATCTTCCATGAGCCATGGTAGTTAACAAAGGAACTGGACCAAGAAAGGTGAGGCATGGCCAGGTGTGCTGCAGCCAAGTAGCAGAAGAGGCAGCCTTAAAGACAGTACAGGGCAGAGAGGGAGAAAACGACCACCATGTTGAGTGAGTATTAGGCTTTGGCATAACCTGTACCAGCGGTGCACAGAGGCAGCTAGCATTAGGTTGGTGTGGCTTGCACCCTTAGAGATGAGTCCTTTGTCCCTCTGCTCAGCTTGTACTCTGCTGCACCTGCAAGGCAGCCTGGGAGTGCACGTCAGAGGAGACTTAAAGTTCAGTGAGCATTGTGAATCAGGGTAAATCAGTGTACCCCGACAGTGGCATCTTGTGTATTGGATCATTAGAGCAGGTGTATGGTCATCCACTGTTTGCAGGTGTAAGCATTCTATCTCCCTGCACTCATCAAAATTGACCATCTTGCCGTACCTCTCTTATAAATAGGTTATCTGTTCCTGTTCTCTGTTCCCTCCCTCACATGGAGAATGCTAAATAAAAAACTTAGGGGCACATTTACAAGCCCCATGCACCACTAGCGTTTCACTTTTTGTGGTGCACTGGTGGTGCATAGTGCAAGCTCAAACTTACAAGGCCAGGCAAAGCCACTTTGTGTGGCTTTTCATGGCCTTGTAGCTATGGTGTAAGGCAATGCAGTGTAAGTCACTGTGTTGCCTTACACTGCGTCAGGGAGGCATACCATGGGCGTGGCAGTGGGTGTTTCCACCCAGCACCCATGGGTTTTGATGCAATCCCAGATTTACAAAAATCTGTAAACCTGGGAATGTGTCAAAACTGTACACCCTTCAGGGAAGGTGCACCAAGGAGAAATATGTTAACTTCTCCTCGTTGTTTCCTCTTTCCATGTGTGCTAAATTCTGCAGCACACACAGAAAGAGGGAAATGCCTCCCAGGATGGCTTTTGTGCAGGAAGGCGCTCCTTCCTGCACAAAAACAATCCTGCTGACAACCTAGGCACTCTTCAACCATTGTGCACTGGTGCCTGAATTGGTGCCCGGCAGAAATTTGTGTGCCAGCGCAGAGGGAAAAAACTGAAATGCACCATATCTTGTGAATGGAAATGTGTGTGTGTCTGTCTGTATGTATGTCTGTATGGATGTGTGCGTGTATGTCTGAATGAGGGTGTGCATGTATGACTGTGTGTGTGTCTGTTGGCATGTTTGTTTGTGTGTGTGCGGGAATGTGTGTTGGTGGTGTCTGCATGCGTGTCAGGTGTTTGTCTGTGTTGTGATGTCGGGGGTAGGGGTGGGGAGGGGGGTCCTGCCACCTTTGGGGGGTGGCAGGGAGGTGGGGGGTGTTGGGGACATACTCGGGGGAGGGGGTGGGGGGTGGTGGAGACCCCTATCAGTGCCAGGGAAGGAATTTCCTGGCACTGATAGTGCTTACCGCCATGGATTTCATGGCAGTTCCAAACCCCATGAAATCCATGGCACGAAGCCGGGTCATGATACCGCCGGCGGCCTTGTGACGGCCGCCAGGCTGGAGACCCAAGTCTCCAGCCCAGAGGTCGTCTCCGCCATGGCAGTCTGATCGGAGAAGTGGCAGATGACCATGGCGGTAACCGCCATGGTCATAATTCCAAATTTTTTACCGCCAACCTGTTGGCGGTAAAACCACCACTTCTCCGTCAACCGCCAGGGTCGTAATGACCCCCATAGTCTGGGATTACAACAACAAGGTCTCCAATCAGGCTATACATCTGTTTGCTGATAGAGAGAGTGTAGGAGCTTTAAACATTTCTGGCCCCATCAGATCATGCAAAGTAGATAAAAGAGGGAAGCTTCTCTTAGAACATTGTAGGAATAATGGTTCTTTTACTTTTAATGGAAGACTTGATAACAATATCCCCACACATCTTACTCACAGGTGCTTACAGTTTCACCCCAACTTGATTATGTTATTGCTTTCTTGCCCATTTTTAGTTTGCTATCTGATTTTGAGATTTTCGAAACCCCCTTCAGTTACCATAAAATATTAACATTCTCTGTTGGTATCCTTTAAAGGAAACTCTATCTTGGAATATGGTGGGAGAAAAGGTGCACTCTAATGCATCTAATAGGAAGGCGCATTCTACAGCATCCAACAATTTTTGTTAAGAATGAATTAAAATACGCACTAAAAGATATAACAGAGAAGGAATCTATTTTCTAGTTATATTTGATCAGGATATGGTAACATTTGTGGTAAAACTGCCCCTAGCTCGAGGAGTTTTTCAGGTAAAAAGAGTGCCGATAAATGACCATAGCAAAGGCACTATAATCTAAATACACTAAACAATAAATTGCAAAGGCGACGTAACGAGAATTAAATTAATTAATCTATTGAAAGAAAAACGGGCTAGATGAAAACTTCTATAGTTAACCAACAGACCAACAAGACCTGGAAAGACCTCCAAGATGCCATAACTCATAAAAATGCCAGACATTTCTGGAGAATGATAGCATTGGTCAGCAGAAGCGGTATAACCCCTATAATCTACTAGCTATAAAATGAGGATTATCTGAATTACAACTCCAATCTTTATGCTGCCAATCCCCTGAGATTTTGCATTCTCTACTCGCTGTTTTCCAGTGATTTGAGGAAGCAGGGGCCAGATGTAGCAAGCAGTTTTGCCCATTCTGTGTCTATGGGAAAATGTGTTTGTACATATGGCCCCAGATTCCTACTTTCCACATAAAAGACAGATTAGGGATATCATTAATTCTGCCAGAATTTCAGATGGCAGGGTCCCAGAGAAATTACCCATTACTATTATAAATATGGAGGAACACTTGTAGTCCAGTTACTTGTCACCTCTTTTTAAATACTGCCATTAATCAAGACAAGTCTCGACTTCTGGAAGTGCAGTATTATTCTCCCTTTATACAAGAAAGGCTCTATGAGCCTTTCAAGTATTTACAGGCAGACAATGCTGCTTGACTCCATTAGGAAAATATTTGTCAACTGTTTTAATTCATGTGCAAACTTCGGTGGATGAAAATAGCATAATACCAGTGGATTGGCCAGTTTTAAACCAGATAGTTCAACGCTGGATAACATCACAACATTACATATGATTTTAGAGAAATATGTATCTTCACAGGGCATATCTGTCTCTGTGGCCTACATTGATTTCTCAACAGCATTTCACCTAATGGACAAACCTACCCTGTAGCGAAATGTTTGTGCTTTAAGTTTGCCAGAGTCTCTCTTTCAAATTCTAATTTCACTCTGTCCCTCTTCCTCATGCCATTTTGAACTTCGTGGTGACAGTGGGCTTTTCCCAAAAATGTCCACAGACAATGGATTCAACCAAGGTTGCCTGTTCATCCCACTAATATTTTCTGTGTACATTTACAACAATCTCCCTCATTGAATTCAATGAAGTGGGAGTAGACGAACTAAAGTTAGGTTATTGAAACATTTAATTACTTTATGCTGATGATACAGTGCCTTTGGACCTGGCCCCAAAATGTTTACACAAATGGTTAGATTGTTTGCTAGTAAATATTTCAAGTTATTACTTGAAAATGAATACAAAAAGACTTAAGTAATTATGTTTTAGGTCAAGAGTAGTAAAATGATTAGGAAATATAAAAGGACGGTGAGTAGTGAGGAGACGGAAACTGACAACATGTATCCCTATTTTTTTTAAAAACATTTCCTATTAATTTCTCAGTTAAAAAAACATATCGCCCATCTTTCAAGCAAAGCATTGAACCATGGAAACACATTGTCAGCTTTATACAGGGCTTCTGGTCGAAGTCACTCAAGTTAGCTAGTTACTGCCGGTTTACCATGCTAAAGTTCCCTCTGCATTACAATATACCATAGTACTCAAACAAGCAAAATACTGCGCTTTGTGCACAAAATAGAGGAGAAGATTTTTTGAAACATCTGCAATTTAAATAAATTGTCCCCAATTGAAGTTACATGTCTTGAGGTGGGATTCCCGAGTAATTACACAGTGGGGCTGACTGGAGCCCTCTGCTAAGGACATCAGCTTCTTCACAGCACTGAGAAAACCTAAAGAGGCCTTTTATGTACAGACCTTTTTGGTTACAATATGAAGGATTACACTTTTTATAAATATTTCAATCAAGCACTTAGACTTTAAATTGAGTCAGTCCACCATAGATGAAATGTCTGCTTTCAGCATAAAAATGATTTGAAACACAGTATCAAGAGTGGTTTATTGAGATGGAATTGTCTTTTGAGAAAAATAAGTTGGATATTATTGTCTGTACTTGTATTCATTCCCATCCACAATCTTATCTAACTTGGAATTTAGATCACAGAGTTTGTCATTTTTAGTATTATTTTGGGTGAACATTTTACCGCTAAATATAGTCACAGGAACTTGCAAAGGATTACATTGTGAGGACCGTTCAAATGATCTTTCTTTGACCTCATCCCAAGACATCAACCATGTGTTATTTGTTTGTCCTTCAATGCACTTAACCTTGCTGCCTACTGAAACCTCTTTTTGTGAAATATGGGGTTTGATGAGTGAATGAAGCATTGGTCTTTATTCTTAATCCAGTGAGAGGTTGTGTTTTAAAATTGTACATGTTTTTTAAACTTTTTTATAGTTGTATTGATTGTGTCATCTTGCATTATTAATAATGTGGATCTCGTGGTAGATCTAAATCTTAATAAATAAACTAATACTAATCAGGCAAACAAGACATTAACAGTGATGAATCATGTTGGCAAATCAGAAGGCCCATTTACCAGACTCCAAGTAGACAATGTAAATATATTATATAGAAAGGTACACTGTTCCAAAAGGACAATTAATAGATGCAGGGACAAAGAATGTCTATAGTATCAGGGGAGCCCTCAAGCACCCTGTGGATGACAAGTATCATCACTGGACTATCTCCTCTTCAGACCGGTGCTGCAATGTCTGGCGGCCCACCCCGACAATGGGGGTGGTGCTAAACCGGGGGCAATTTGCCAGGGAAGTTCTGAAACAAAATGCTAAATGAATGACAGACAGGGAGTAAGCGTATAGGAGAGAGTGAAAAAATAAAATTAGCTCTGTGCCTCTAACATCACTTTAATGAATCAGGGAAAAGGTGCAGGCCAAGATTAAAAATAGTCCAGAGTGCTAGTCGGGATAATGTCCCACTGAACTCTATAGGGAAGAAAAGGTAGTGTGCCTCATCCTGCTAATTTGTGGTCAACATGTTTCGCGTCTTCTATGGGTCAATGAGTGATCCCGCGCAGCTTTGTCAGGACCCGGAAAACTACTTCTCCTATTCAAATAAAAAAATGCTAAGGTGTCACTTGCAAAATGCAGACGAATTATCTATGTCAGTTGGTCAATCAGTCGCCCTGCATATAAGTGAAAAACAAACAAATATTAGTGCAAAAGTGCAAATAAGCTCAAAAAACAGTGCAATCGTCATAGAGACAGCAGTACACAGCCAACCCCAAAGTGACACACTGAAAAACTGTAATTAAGCTTACCATCCCACATTTGAGATCTGGCATCCTAGGACCGCGCTAGCCACAATCGAGGAGGTAATACTAAATATATAAATGACATGGTAACAGATGCATAATGATGGGTCACACAGGCGAGCCCAAATCCTCACTACATAGCTAGTCAAGCAATACACGAAATGGTGGTTATCCATGTAGGAGTATCAAACAACACTAAGGAGAAAAACTGGACGCTTTTGGAAGGTCTATTTACTGTATGGATGCCAAGCTTAGCTCAAAATAGAAATAACAATAGATCAACGGTTCAAAGGTAGACCAAGGGTCCAGTGTAAATCAAAAAGGTACGTTCCTAAAAAAAAATATATATAAGTGGCAGTCAAAAATTAGTAGTAGGAAGGATGCGGGGAAATCAGAAATTATTCGGTCACTGATCGGGCATATACAAACATTCGCGTATATGCCTATACATAATAGTCTTTAATTGCTAATAACAGGTCATAGAAGCATCCGATCTACTTTATAAACCCCTTTGTCAAAGGGTGCACTCACTTGTAATCCTCCTCGATGTAACCATGAACCTGCCCGTGTGCCGCGCGCCTGTATACGGCTAGGTGGCATTACACAGCGGTTTAAATGTGGTTACCAGGACGCGTCTTTGCCGCGTCCAGACCCAGAAGAATCCGGCTGGTAACCAAGGGAAACATAAACAACGGACTAACGTTATTGCGGCGGCCATCTTGAAGCAGATACTCGAGTGCTGCTCCATGTATATAAAGTGGCACAAATGTTAGGAAAAATGTTAGAAAAAAGCCGGACCCGATGTCGCCCCAAGAGAGCCAAGAGAAATTATGTAAATGCCAAACAGTGATTTAAGTGGCATTTACAAATAAAAACATCCACGGGCAATATCAAAAAATCGTGGAATGACAGGAAAAACTGACTTGTAGTCGGGACATAAGAATAGGGGTAGGACAACACAAGTATAAAGGAGCAGCCATTTTACTAATAGTAATGTATCCTACAGTCACAGTTAAGGACATTCCTAAACAGGGTAAATCTAAATAAGCCAGATGAGTCACCGTAACAAGCAAAATGAGTGGCATCTCTAGTTACAGGCGAGGTGTCCTGTTCATACAAAAGGGGAACTTATGTGGCCTGGATTTTCAGAAAATTGGGACCGTGCCACGGTCGAAAAATTTAGAATGCTATTGATCTTTTCCAAAACTCTGGACAGATCTAAAGGTCGTCAAAAGGATCAAAAATTTAAAAGTGTCAACATTTGTACATACAAGTGGGAAATGTACTGAAATAATATATTAGGCGGTCAAAGAATTCCAGGGGATCTCATCGTTCAGACCTTGAATATGGGTCTTGAGTCTGTGCACCCATCTTTGTTCAACTTTAAATAAAAAGTTGGGGTCATTGCTGTTGTATCTTGGTACCTGTAGTACACTCCACCACATATCATTGGGACCGTGATTAGCTTCAATAAAATGCGAACTCAATTTAGTTGTAATCCGGGAGCATCTAATATTGCTCCAGTGTTCATTTATTCTTTGCCTAACCGGACGGGATGTCATACGGATATATTGCAAGTCACACGGACAGGAAATCAGGTAAATACACTGTTGTGTGTTACAGTTAGTGTGTTTATTCAAATGCCACGTCCCAACATGATCAAGGACCACTCTGTCAATGCGCTTGGTAAGCGGGCAAACATTACAAGAGCCACATGGGTAATGTCCGGTGACAGGAGGCAAATTCAATAAAGTAGTTTGTTTGACTGAGTCCGTCCGTGCACGAAGGGGTGTACGAACAATTAAGTCTCATATGTTAGGAGATCTTTTAAAGGCAAATAAGGGCCTCGGAATCTGGATGCTGCCACTCTGTAAAATGTTCCAGCGTTTATTAATGAGTTTCTTTACAAAGTTGGAAAATGGGGTAAATGTAGACACACATGTCAGTCGTTTCTCTGGTTCCCTGTGCACCAGTGCCAAAAGGGCGTCTCTATGATTATTACGGGCCCTTTTATAAGCAGCTTTGATAATCTTTTTGGGATAGGGACAATTGGAAAGTTTCTGTTTGAGGTCAAGAGACTGAGGCCCTCCTTCCAACCCTGGCGGTCATAGACCGCCAGGGTGGCTGTCCACGGAAGCACCGCCAACAGGCTGGCGGTGCTTCATGTGGTATTCCGACCGCGGCTGTAAAGCCGCGGTCGCCCAGCCGGGTCCGGCGGTTTCCCGCCGGATTAGCCCCGGCTGGGAGAATACTCCATGGCGGTGCTGCAAGCAGCGCCGCCATGGGGATTCCGACCCCCTTCCCGCCAGCCAACAGGATGGCGGGAATGGGTGTCATGGGGCCCCTGGGGGCCCCTGCACTGCCCATGCCACTGGCATGGGCAGTGCAGGGGCCCCCTAACAGGGCCCCAGCATGATTTTCACTGTCTGCATAGCAGACAGTGAAAATCGCGACGGGTGCAACTGCACCCGTCGCACCCCTGCAACACCGCCGGCTCCATTCGGAGCCGGCTTCTGTGTTGCAGGGCCTTTCCCGCTGGGCCGGCGGGCGCTCCTCTGGCGGGCGCCCGCCGGCCCAGCGGGAAAGTCTGAATGGCCCCTGCGGTCTTTTGACCGCAGAGCGGTCATTTGGCGGCGTAAGTTTGGAGGGCGGCGACCGCCGCCCGCCAAACTTAGAATGACCCCCTGAGTGTCAAAAGATTGGGCCGAGCTGCAGTTGCGACGTAACCTAAGGAATTGCCCAACAGGTAAGTTGTCGCGTAGCGCCTTAGGGCGGTGGCTCTCAAATAGAAGTAAACTATTGCGGTCAGTGTTTTTGTGGAAAATATCAGTTATGAGCTTGCCATTGTCGATCTTGATCTCCAAATCCAGAAAGGAGACTTGTGACAATGAGAAGTGCGCTGTAAATCTCAAAAAAGGATCTAAGGTATTAACCCACAGGATGAAGTTGTCTATCTCCTCACATGGCCCTTGCCACACGATGAGAATGTCATCAATGTACCTCCGCCACAAGGAGAGATTCTCATGGAAGGGATTAGATGGTGGTAGTATGAATGATCTCTCAAAATTGTACATATACAAGCAGGCCAAACTAGGTGCAAAAGTGCTACCCATGGAAGTCCCTTGGATGTGATGGAACAGGGAGTTCTCAAATTGAAAGAAGTTGTTCTTCATAGCTACTGTCGCACATTGCATCACACAGTGGACCGGGGTCGGAGATGACCATGGGCTAGCCAAAAGTGCTGACTCAACAACTTGTAAAGTAGCATCCTGAGGGATATTTGTATATAAAGCCTCTACATCTAGGGTGATGAGAGCTTGCACATCAGTGTTGGAGTTGATGTTGTCAATCAGGTTTAGGACATGAGTAGTGTCCTTAAGGAAAGTACTAGATCCTCTCACCAGAGTTTGGAGGAAAGAATCACAAAAATTCGACTAGGGTTCTAACACTGAACCAATACCTGATACAATGGGGCGGCCTGGAGGGGGGAGGATGCCCTTGTGTATTTTTGGCAAGCAGTAGAAGTAAGGAGATCGAGGGTGTGAAGTGTCGAGGAACTCCGCCTCATTGGGAGAGATCCATGCGTTACTGCGGGCCTCTTCAATTATACTCCTGATCTGTGTTTGAAGATCACATGTAGGGTCATGATCAAGGGGAGCATAGTGAGTCGTATCACTCAGGAGACGTAAGCACTCATGTCTGTAGTCAAAAGAATTCATGATTACAATCGCACCTCCCTTGTCTGCTGGTTTTATCACTACCGATTGGTCTTCGAGATAACTCTTTAAGGGCCTTCCTCTCTGCAGATGGTAACCTTTTGGCACCGGTGCACAGGGAACCAGAGAAACGACTGACATGTGTGTCTACATTTACCCCATTTTCCAACTCTGTAAAGAAACTCATTAATAAACGCTGGAACGTTTTACAGAGTGGCGGCATCCAGATTCCGAGGCCCTTATTTGCCTTTAAAAGATCTCCTAACATACGAGACTTAATTGTTCATACACGCCCTCGTGCACGGACGGACTCAGTCAAACAAACTACTTTATGGAATTTGCCTCCTGTCACCGGACATTACCCATGTGGCTCTTGTAATGTTTGCCCGCTTACCAAGCGCATTGACAGAGTTGTCCTTGATCATGTCGGGACCTGGCATTTGAATAAACAAACTAACTGTAACACACAAGAGTGTATTTACCTGATTTCCTGTCCCTGTGACTTGCAATATATCGGTATGACATCCCGTCCGGTTAAGCAAAGAATTAATGAACACCGGAGCAATATTAGATGCTCCCGGATTACAATTAAATTGAGTTCGCATTTTATTGAAGCTAATCACGGTCCCGATGATATGTGGTGGATTGTACTACAGGTACCAAGATACAACAGCAATGACCCCAACTTTTTATTTAAAGTTGAACAAAGATGGGTGTACAGACTCAAGTCCCATATTCAAGGTCTGAACGATGAGATCCCCTGGAATTCTTTGACCGCCTAATATATTATTTCAGTACATTTCCCACTTGTATGTACAAATGTTGACACTTTTACATTTTTGATCCTATTGACAACCTTGAGATCTGTCCAGAGTTTTTGACAAGATCAATAGCATTCTCAATTTTTCTACCTTGGCACGGTCCCAATTTTTTGAAAATCCAGGCCACATAAGTTCCCCTTTTGTATGAACAGGACACCTCACCTGTAACTAGAAATGCCACTCATTTTGCTTGTTACGGTAACTCAGGTGGCTTATTTAGATTTACCTTGTTTAGGAATGTCCTTAACTGTGACTGTAGGATACATTACTATTAGTAAAATGGCTGCTCCTTTATACTTTTGTTGTCCTATCCCTATTCTGTCCCGACTACAAGTCAGTTTTTCCTGTCATTCCACGATTTTTTGATATTGCCCGTGGATGTTTTTATTTGTAAATGCCACTTAGATCGCTGTTTGGCATTTACATAATTTCTCTTGGCTCTCTTGGGGTGACATCGGGTCCGGCTTTTTTCTAACATTTTTCCTAACATTTGTGCCACTTTATATACATGGAGCAGCACTCGAGTATCCGCTACAAGATGGCCGCCGCAATAACGTTAGTCTGTTGTTTATGTTTCCCTTGGTTACCGGCCGGATTCTTCCAGGTCTGGACGTGGCAAAGACTCGTCCTGGTAACCACATTTAAACCGCCGTGTAATGCCGCCTAGCCGTCTACAGGCGCGCGGCACACGGGCAGGTTCATGGTTACATCGAGGAGGATTACAAGTGAGTGCACCCTTTGACAAAGGGGTTTATAAAGTAGATCGGATGCTTCTATGACCTGTTATTAGGAATTAAAGACTATTGTGTATAGGCATATACGCGAATGTTTGTATATGCCCTATCAGTGACCGAATAATTTCTGATTTCCCCGCATCCTTCCTACTACCAATTTTTGACTGCCACTTATATATATATTTTTTTAGGAACTTGCTTTTTTGATTTACACTGGACCCTTGGTCTTCCTTTGAACCGTCGATCTACTGTTATTTGTATTTTGAGCTAAACTCGGCATCCATACAGTAAATAGACCTTCCAAAAGCGTCCAGTTTTTCTCCTTAGTGTTGTTTGATACTCCTACATGGATAACCACCATTTCATGTATTGCTTGACTAGTTATGTAGTGAGGATTTGGGCTCTGCCTGTGTGACCCATCATTATGCATCTGTTACCATGTCATTTATATATTTAGTATTACCTCCTCGATTGTGGCTAGCGCGGTCCGAGTATGCCAGATCTCGAATGTGGGATGGTAAGCTTATTTACCGTTTTTCAGTGTGGCACTTTGGGGTTGGCTGTGTACTGTTGTCTCTATGACCATTGCACTGTTTTTTTAGCTTATTTGCACTTTTGCACTAATATTTGTTTGTCTTTCACTTATATGCAGGGTGACTGATTGACCAACTGACATAGATAATTTGTCTGCAGTTTGTAAGTGACACCTTAGTATTTTTTTATTTGAATAGGAGAAGTAGTTTTCCGGGTCCTGACGAAGCGTTGCGGGATCATTTATTGACCCATAGAAGACGCAAAACATGTTGACCACAAATTAGCAGGATGAGGCACACTACCTTTTCTTCCCTATAGAGTTCAGTGGGACATTATCCCCTCTAGCACTCTGGACTATTTTTAATCTTGGCCTGCGCCTTTTCCCTGATTCATTAAAGTGATGTTAGATGCACAGAGCTAATTTTATTTTTTCACTCTCTCCTATACACTTACTCCCTGTCTTTCATTCATTTAGCCTTTCGTTTCAATCCTTCCCTGGCAAATTGCCCCTGGTTTAGCACCACCCCCATTGTCGGGGTGGGCCACCAGACATTGCAGCACCGGTCTGACGAGGAGATAGCCCAGTGATGATACTTGTCATCCACAGGGTGCTTGAGGGCTCTCCTGATACTATAGACATTCTTTGTCCCTGCATCTATTAATTGTCCTTTTGGAACAGTGTACCTTTCCATATAATAGGTTACTTTGGCAGACCATACACTGGACCAGTCATCTCCCTGTCCCTCTCTTGTATTGGACAATGTAGGTTTGAAACATATCTTGTCTGCTTGTTTTGTAAATGTGTTAAAGCGTATCACACCTGGAGACCAAATAGCCTTAAAGTTCCTAAACTTTTGTTGAGGGAGTTGATTCCTAGATAAATAGTGTCTTGTAATCACTCTTTGTCCCTGATGAAGCAGCATTTCATAGTCATGAAACACATGTTTAGGTCCTTTGTTCTAGGAGAAAAGAATTTGATTTGTGGCAAAACTATTTGGAATAAAAGACTCAAGATTTACAGAAGTCTCTAGTGTGATATTTATTCAAGTTACTTCAAACTCTGCCTGTCTGCATGAGTTAAGAATTGGTTCGTGTGTACTTTTCTTCATTCTTCTGCAGTTGAAGGCTTTACCTATCCACAACTTCCGATTTCATACAGACTACCTTGAAAGTGTTTGTTAGTATATTTAACAACAATTAATTATTATCTCCTTACTTGTTTGATTTCAATGCGTTGATGAAGGATTTTAATATTTCAGAGGGTGAAAAGCCCAATAAAGGCATTCATCATGATACATTTTTTTATTTTGCAATTCTTTATTGAACATAGAACCAAAACAGACAATACAACAGGCTGAGAGAGGGAGCAATCCTGGATACATGAGAAAAAAGTTAGTGATGATAGGACATTGACACCCACAGGGAATCTGCCGGAGAGTCTGCCTCTGGTGAGGGCAGGGTAAGGGACAACCAGGACAAGGAAGGGGCACAGGATATGGAGATATGGAGACATAGCCCATATGTGGCAAAACATAGGCCAGAGTCATTGGTCAAATGTTATGTCCAAGAGGGTGTATTGACGTTTTTCCATGGACTGGTCTAAGCAATAAGTGGTTGCACAGTAAGCCAGCAGGTCGGGGGCACGAGAACATAGCATGGTAAGTATGGTGAACATCTATGGGCCTACAGCAGGGCAATGTACATCACATTAAGGGGAGAGGACGGTGGCCAACGAGGGCCTAAGATAAGGTGGGACCCTCAGGAGCAAATTAGCATAGACAGACCTGGAGAAGTACGGTATGGGTGTGTGGGGGTGAGTGTGAAATGTGGGAGGGAGTGCTGGGTAGGTAGCAAGGAGAGGGTGGTGACTGAGGGGGAAAGGGAGGGAAGGGGTTGGGGAGGAAGCGGGGTGGGCAAATGCAGACAGGAGGATAAGGGTTAGATGGCCGTATTCAATGGTATTCAGTCCTCGGTCATATGGAGGAAGAGGTACAGGTCTGTAGAAAGACATCCACTCTGTCCTTGTAGATTGTAAATGGTGCATTTATAGGTCGCCCTCTGATACATTGCTGTGAGCCATTCAACATGAATGGGGGGAGTTGGAGAGCGTTAGTGATGGAGTATCCAGAGTTTGGCCATGGCGAGTGCTGTGTGAAGTAGGCAGGTTTGCGGGCGGGTCATGTCAGGGGGGTTCACGACCTCATGCAGGAGGATCAGGGAGAGTGGGGTGCGGAGGGGGAGAGTCTCATGGAGTGTCCTCCCCACTACCTCCCAGTAGGACGCGATAGAAGGGTAGTCACAGATGATATGTACCAGGTCTCGGTGGGCACTAGAGCAATGCCAACACTGTGCATGGGGTAAAAGTCCTGCAACTCTCTGCTTGACAGGCGTTCTTTACCAATCATGAAGTGTTTTGAACAGGCAGAATTTCAGCTGCACTTCCCTCACTCCACAATCATGAGCCTCTATAAATTCTGCTCAGTCTTCCATATCGAATTCTGTTCGTAGTTTCAATTGCCAGGACATGTGAAGATTATTCAAGAGGGGTAGGCAGAAGATGTGACAATTGAGGAGGGTGTGAAGACCTGACATCACACCGTGGGATCAACCCCACATTCTAAGATATGAGAGCACAGAACAAGGCAGTAAGGACCATGGGCGAGGCACCATTCTTAGGGTAAGACAGTGTTTCAATTGTATGTGTCTTTAGGCTTTGTGTGGGGGGGAAGTCATAGTCATCACGTAGGGTGGTGAAGGGCTTGAGGGTCCCTTCGGCAATGACCTGGCCCAAATGGTTGATGCTTGCATCATGCCATTCTCTCCAGTCCAGCATTCGGCCACCGATTTGAAGTCTGGCGTTGCCCCATATTATAGTGTGTTCTTGTAGATACGCGGCCACACCAAGCAGACGGTGAGCTCGTTTCCAGGGCTTCACTGTGGTTTTCCCTTTGCCATAGACCAGGTCCAATCCCTGCGGGCTGTGTAGAAATGTGTGTTCTATTTGGACCCATTGTGGTGGATCAGTCATCCCTGGAAGCAGGTAGCTAAGTTGTGAAAGATGTAGGGACAGTGCATAGTATTCCACAGATGGGATGCCTAAGCCTCCACAGGAACGATGAACTATCAATTTTGGTGCTGGACAGGTGGGGGCATGCCAATCCCCATACGAAAGAGCGGATGCTTCTATCGAGGGCTTATAAGATGGCGAGTGGGGTAAGCAGGGGCATCATGCCAAGGTCCTAGGTGAATCGAGGTAATGTCACCACTCGCACAGCCTGTACTCTCCCAGAGAGGGAGAGAACTAGTTGCAACCATTTAGAGAAGTCCCGTTATGTTCGTACAAGCAAAGGATCCAGGTTATCTGCTGTGATGCGGTCCAGGCCCCTGTTAATATATATACCCCGGTACTTAAGATGTGACGGGGTCCAATGGATGGGGAAGGTCACAATAGCCACCTTGGTGGTTAATTGGGATATAGGCAGCACATCGCTTTTGTCCCAGTTCACCTTGTAGCCCGGTAGCAAATTCGGATAGGAGGTCTCGAAGCTTCGGTAGAGAATGCAGGAGATCCATTAGGGTGAGCAGAACCATCATCAGTGTAAAGATAAACTGTGGACATGCCCCCCGGGACAGGGACGCTCAACATACATGAGTCTTGGTGGATGGCAGCTGCCAAAGGCTCCATGGCAAGGAAGAATAGGAGATGTGAAAGGGGTCATCCCTGACACGTTCCGCGTCTAATGAGGACAGGGTCAGACAGAAAACCCCCACAATTCACCTGCACTGTAGGTGAGTCGTACAGCCAACGGACCTTAGTTATGAAGTCATTGCCCAGGTCAAAATGTTGTAACCTGGAAAAGGTACCACCATTCTAACCTATAGAACGCCTTTTCTGCATCCAGGGATAGGGCCAGAGTTTTGTAGTTCAGATCTTTGGGTGACCAGAGCGTATGGAAAAGTGTGTGGAGGTGGAGTTCGGATTAGTGGCCAGGCACGAACCCCACTAGTGTGTGGTGTATAATGGACAGGATGACTTTCCACAGTCAGGCCACCAGCACTCCAACCAGAATTTTAATATCTCCATTCAAGAGGGAGATAGGCCTATAATTACTGCAATGTAAGGGGTCCCTACCCTGCTTAGGGAGAACAGGTATGGTCGCCCTTTTGGAAATATGAATGCTGTGACCGTGTCCTAAAAGGCCTCATAAAAGGAGTCTACCACATCCGCACCTGCCCATTTGTAGAATTCCGCTGGCCTGGTGCTTTTTGGTATGGGAGTCTGGTGATGACCGGAACAATTTCATCCTTGCTAATCTTACCCTCCAGCAAGTCCCTGCCTTCCTCAGTGAGGTTGTGTTAAGAGTATGCTGCCAGGAATGCGGAGGGATGTGTGGGATCTTCCAGTGTTTTTGGGGTGATAGAAGTCAGCAAACTTGTGAACAATATCTTGGGGATGGTTGACGATGTCTCTGTTGGAGGCTTGGATGGCTGGAATGGCTAGGTTGCTTCCTGCTGATGCAATTGTGCTGCCAAAAGACAGCCCACCTTCTCCCCGTGTTCATAATGATGGCCCTTCAGTCTTTGGAGAGTGTATTCAGCTTTGGAAGTAGGGAGGAACATCGAAGTCCATCTTTGCCTGCTCCCAGCTTGCGGCGATTGATTGAGAAGGGGCTCGTTGGCAAGAGCTGCATCCCTCATCAATTGACCCTGTATTGTCACTTTTGCAGCTGCCCACAATGTTCTTTGGGACAAGATCAGGCCCTTGTTGTTGTTGAGAAAGGTGGAAATGTGGGATCATAGCTGGGCTTTGCCTTGAGGAGTACGGTATTGTTAGGTATTCAATCTCCATGGTGTGCATCCTGGGGAAGGAAGCCCAATGTCTAGGGTGAGGAGGACAGGGGAGTGGTCCAAAAGTTCCGCTGCAAGGAGTCGTAAATCGCAAAGCCCTGCTACTGTCTTCTGGGAGGTCAAAAAATAATCTATCCTGGATTGGGTGCCATGAACAGGGGAGATGAAGGTATATTCCCTGTCCTTTGGATGATTGGGGCACCAAGGATCAATCAAACCATGGTCGAACATGACATAATTCAGGATGCAATGATATAGGGAACCCGTACGATCAAGCACAGAGTTGGATGCAAGGTTCCAGTTCCCCACAGGACGAAGTGTGAGGCCCTGATTGCAGTTAATGGATGATTGAGTTGGAGAAAAAAAGGACGTTTTTTGGCCGTAGTGGCATAGACCGAGCTGACGCATAGGACACAGTCTGCGATCTTGACATTGGCAAGGACGTAGTGGCGACTATATGAGTATATGACCATGTTTTCAGGACATTGAGAGGCAAAGTCTTCCGTAAAAGGATGTCAAGTCCACATTTCTTAGTCAGGCCTGAGGCTGGTGTCGGAGCTGTCAGGCAGCTGCTGTGGATCTTCCTGCCCACCCAGCTGTGGCACAGTTTGTCAGATTTGAGCTGGAACAAGGGTGTTTCTTGCTGTAGGGCAATATCTGCCCTTTGGGATTGTAGGTAAGCCAGTATTTTCTTCAGTTTGATATAGTGGGTGAGGCCAAGAACATTCCATGAGATGACGTTCAGGGTAGGGGGTTGCCGTGCAGGGTCAGCGTGGGACATCAGGACAGCGTCTGGGGTAGGTTGTAATGAAGGGGGCTTCTAGGGTAATAGGTGGGGTCATGGGATTGGGTGGTTCAATGTAGCGGAAAGAGAGGGCACTTAGAGGGTACCCCTCGGTCACCAGCGGGGAGGGAAGTCCACTGCCTTCGGTGGTAGAGGTTGGGACAGGAGATCACTGGGATTATCAGGGGGTGGGTGGTAGGTAGTCTGGGTGGAAAGGGGTGAAGGATGAGCAAAAAATATAAAAATATATATATATATATGTGTACATAGGTGCATAGGTGGGGTGAGAAGGGGGAGGAGATAGCACTAAGGTAGTTCTGGATTGAGAGATAAACACTGGTACGGGCTGGAAGCTTCCAACTACGGGCCTAAATTTGCATTGTCCACGCGCTGGAGGACACCAGTAGGGGAAAGAGGGGAGGAGGCAGAACGCTAAGGCCACACATTACCAGTGTATTAAGGGAGCTGGAGAGGGTTGCATGGGGATGCGGGCAGTCGGGGGGAAGCCGGCACCTTGTTCAATGAATGGGGGAGAGCTCATAGTCCCAGCATGGTATGAGACGGGGACCCAATGCTGTCCAGATCAGGGGTCAGGCAATTAGGGGCCTCTGCCCCTTCAGTCAGGAGATTTATGGAGGGAGGTTGTTGTGCCCCCACGTCCACTCATTTATATTGTGATATC
Organism: Pleurodeles waltl; assembly: GCF_031143425.1. NCBI lineage: Eukaryota > Metazoa > Chordata > Amphibia > Caudata > Salamandridae > Pleurodeles > Pleurodeles waltl. Next base: position 123,251,585 of record NC_090439.1, read on the forward strand.
TTCTATGAGAACAGGGTGGGGGAGGATGAAGAGAACAATGCGGAAATAAAAAGTGGCAACTGGGGCTGGAGAAAAGAGGTGCAGGGCACAGTCACAACAGTGGCAGCAGGGTAGTGCAGGGGTCCCGCAGAAACAGCAGGCGTGCACAGGGGTGCCTGTGCTCAAAGCAGGATCCCATAACAGACCCAGGGGTCATGGGGACTGGGGTACGGCATGGGTGGCAACGGAAGTTGGGGGGGTACCATACTGAGCATGCCTCAATGACCCAGCAGAATGGGATGGTCTGATTTATGGAATGAGATGTATGTTATGCTGTGGGTGCTCTGGTGTGTGTCTGTTAAGATGTCCAGCAGTGGGGCGGGTGTGGATGGGGGCGCTCGCCTCCAGGTGATGAGCAACATAAGCAGCGGACAGAGTCATAGAAGTATGTGGTCCTTGTCCACAGGGTGGCGTGCCAGGCATGGGAACCCTGTTGTCTGTGCATAGGCGGGGGCTGAGTTACTATGTCAAGGGAGTTAATCACAAGCAGTAGAACAGCACCTGAGTATGTGGAGGATAGATCCTGGCCCTGTAGCTGGGCCTAGGTCATGTAATATAGGGTAACAGGGCTCTGCGCCCCTTTGGTCTGTGGTGGTGAAATCCTCTGTTTGAGGGTCTAAGGCTGCATGCATCTAAATGGTGAGATCATGAACAATCAACATTAACAATCAATAAGCAATAGTCAACAATCCATTGTGTGGGGGACATCATGGGCCACTATCCATAAGCGTGCAATAGTGATCAGAGACATTGCATAGAAAACCAAACTATCAATAGGTGAGAAATAGTCATGGGTTCGGCAGACATCAGCTCTGTGCATACATCAACAATATACTTATCCAGTCAGGGACGTGCATCTGGTAGACAGAACCCCACCATGGCCATGGCAGCAGCAATGTAGTCCGTTCCTGGTAGGGGTGCTCCTCACTCACCTGCAAGCAAGGGCTTCAGGGGATCTGGATTTGGATTTGTCCCTGCTATGATCCTGGGTGAGGGCCGCCACTGCCTGAAAAGTGGTTTCCCTTTCTTCTTGCAATCTAGGATTTTGTTCAGTGAGTCTACCTCCTTTTTGGTTCTGATTCCCACCAAAGCCCCATCGGTCCTCGAGGGAAGGACGATTAGGCAATGTATCCTGTGGGCATGGAGCGGGTGGTGCCACACTGGGGGAGAAGTCCATGGGTTGTAGTCATCTAGGAATTTGCGTAAGGCTTGAGGGTTATAAAAACTTTCGATGTGCCATGCTTTGCAAACCAAATGAGTGCGGGTTCAAACATGCCAAATTTAATGTCCATTTGTCGTAATTTGGGCCAAAGTGCCAGAATTGCTCACTCTTTGTCATTAGTGGCCCTTTCAGTGTGCATGTTGGAGCTCTGGGGGGGCAGAATGTGAGGCCTCTGAGGGTAGGAAGGGTGTCTAGGAGGAAGCATTTGGCATCTGTGCCTTCTGCCCCCGCTCCGGGAACCCAAAGAAGCAGACATTTGAGGTCTGTAAGTTGTCCTGAAGGTATTGCAGTTCTTGGTCCCTATTCGGCATTGAGTTGACTTTGTCTTCCATGAGTAAGAGGGGGTGCTCCATGCCAGTCACCTTGTCTTGGAATTCAGCTGTCATTACAGAAGGACCTCGATTCCGCAGAACAGTCTGAGATCTTGGTATCCATGCTCTCCAACTTTTATCAACTGCTGTGATTTATTGTAGGATGCGTTCCATTGAGACATCCATTTTGGGTGTCTGGGTGGCATCTGGCAGGTCAGAAACAGTTCACGCTGGTAGCATTGATGCGGTCCAGTGATGAGTGAGGGCCTCTGAAAAGAGCAATTGATGGGCCAGTTAACGGTAGACTTATCTCAGGGCATCGTTATCCTGGGATGATGTTGCCAAGAAGGAGAGGAGTCCCTCTGTGTGGGGAAAGCTGGTGATAGAGGCTCGGTTATTGGTGAGATATTAAGTGGTATGGCAAGCCAGTCGGGTGCCCGGACGTTACAAAACAGCACTGGATTTCATATGGCCATAGTTCTGGGGTGTGTCCTGTCAGTGTTGTGCCTGGATGAACGGAAAGCACTTGACTTCCTTGGGGCTTGGTTCCAAGCCTGGGGAGCTTGGCATGTGTGGGCGGCAGGCCACTGCAGGCAAGTTATGGTGCAGTATACCCCAATAGAAAAAGGGGGGCCTCTTTCCATACTGGAGAGTCCTCCTCTTATTGTAAGTAAGGTGGGGGCTGTCAGTCTCTCGATCCGGGCCCTCTATTGGGGTTGACAAGGGGAACAGCAGACTCTCCACACTCCGTCACATGCACTACTTGACCCTGTGGTCGAGACCAAGGTTAGCACTGTGCTACCCAGATGGTGAGAATGATGTTGGGGCAAGGTGCTAGACAAAGGCCAGGAGGCCACAAGGCCTTAAAGTTTGCGGCACCGAGAGGCAGGAGAAGGCGGCCCCATCGATGAATCAGCCCTGCATGGTTCTGCCGGGCTCACGTAGCCGCTTGGGATGTTGGTAAGATCAGTTTTCAGTCTTTGAGTGTGACCATCGACATACCCCACGTCTCCACCTCAGCGTTGTCATTCCTGGCAAAATGATGGGGCAGGGCGCCCCCGGCCACCCCAGGCGTCCCCCTGTGATGCAGAGTGGGGACTGACGGAGAAGCCTGAATGTTCAAAGACCATAGAGGTCAAGACCCCTGCGTGCCAGACTGTCCCCAAAAGAAGAGAATATCCACAACTCACCTGCCGCATCGGTTGTAGGAAGCAAGCCCCATGCATGACATCACTCTGGGCCACTGCCAGGTAGTGTTAGAACCACAGCATCAAGCGCGTCTCAAGATGAGACGCCTCCAGTGTTTAGTGTCCCCTGTGGGCGGCATAGGTATAGGTCAATGGGGGGCGGGATACCCATGTCTGTTCAACGGTCCCAGGTGGGCCATCCACTTCCCCTAGCAGGAGTCACCAAGCAGCAGCCCCAGCCTCCTGGGCCCAAGCAATAATCAAGCCCACAGTTCCTTGCGTGACCCTAGGCCCTGGTCCTGTACATTGAGCGACAGGCTTCTACAAGAGTTCCAGGGGTGGGATGAGCCAGAGATTGGTGCTTAGGATGCTGCTGGCACTATGGGGGAGTACGGGGAGGTGAGTCAAATCACCCCATCAGCTCCTAAGGCTCCGTCGCCACCTTCTCTGTCCTATAGCACGCAGAGCTCCTCTAGCAGGCGGCCATCTTCACTCGCGGTCAGGCCATGTCTCTCATCATACATTTTTAGGAATGATTGCGCAAATGAAGCATGGGACTAAAACCATCAAACAGAGGTGTGTGTGTTTAGCCTGAGTTCAGAAAAGAATGAATTTATTAGGGAATATAATTAAAGCATTTTAAAGATTTTGGGAGATTGGAGAGATGAAGAAGCTACAAGAAAGCAAATCGAGGAAGAGGAGGAATTAAGAATGCTGAATTTGCATCCTAGATTGAGAATGGAACATGAAGAAGGTGAAAGGTTATGGTGTGTTGTGAACCCCTTGAAGGTAGCCAGGCTGAATTTATGGGAGAGAGTATGAATGAAAGAAGTTATGTTTTAAGTGATGATTATCTGATTGGTTGTGAGATGATTCTGAGAGGAATTTAAAATGTATGTGGTAAAAATGCTTATTTTAATTTGCCAAGAAATTGGTCTGGATCGTTTTATCTTGCCCTGGTGTTTCATAGAATCTAGCATATGAGTGAAATGGATGAGGACCTTTGTTTGAGAGAGGAAGGCAAGGTTTTGGACACATAGTTTTAAATATATTAGGTACATTTGTTCTTGCTTTACATGGGGCAATGAATGATTTGAAGAAAAGACGGTTGTCTACCTTAGCAGATAAACTTTGCTTAAGTACGTCAGGGCACTAACTCAAATAAATGCAGAATTAATAGCTGTTAGGGATATGGTTATGCATAACCACATAGCTTTAGTTATCCTTCTTGTGAAGGAAGGCGATCTTTGCAAAGTTCTAAAAATAAAGTGATGCTGTACCTTAATACCTGACATAGGGGAAACTGTTCCCGTGAAGGTAATGGTGCTTCAAATTCCTATATACCTGACAACATTCCTGTTAATGACACTGATAAATCTAACCAACATTTCTGTGAGCATCTAACTTATAAGAACATGCTCTATGGGAAGCTGTCAGGTTTTGGGTTAGTGAGATAAGGGAGGGTTTTGGAATGGATTGATAATTTCGGAGGGGGGCTATTTGCCTAATAATGACCACAATAATAATACTAATGATTTGTGCAAATATTTAATTTTTCTTTTTTAAATTTCCTGGATGCCTAATTAAAGCTGCAAATATGAGGGTAAATCAAAATCATTTGAGAGAAAAAGATCGGAAACCATTGAGGTGGAGCATATCAGAGATTGTGTCTACAACTAGCTAAAGATGGTGCAAGCAAATTCCAGAAAGAGGCAAAACGTGATGCTGACAGAAATGAGTTCTTGATTAATACATTTTTGTGAATTGTTTTAGTGATCAGAGGGGGAGGTTTTTTGGGGGGGTTATATTTTACGCAGTATGACTTTACACATTCAATTCTGCATATGTGGATTGAAATAATATGTTGATAATATTATGATAATTGAAATTAATTTTATACAATACATAAAACTGTGTTTATTAATTTGTTATAGTAATGATAGTAATGACACAAATTTCTGTTAAAGGTAATTTTAGACAAGATGTATGGCATCTCTGTTACTCATGTTTGCCCTCCTCATACTCTGTGTGATTTTCCATCTTTGAGCCTTTATTGCATTACTTCTGAACCTCTTAGCTTTGAAATTTGTAATAAAATCAGTTAAGTTTTACTGATCTAAAACTTAGCTGAAGAGTGAGCCTCATTATTATTTGAACTGTAATACTCTCCTAATCAATGTTTAAATCTTGTCCTAATGCACAAAATAACCTGTGGGAAAACTATGGATGAGCTAAAATTATGGGGTACCGTTTTTCTTCCACAAGAACTTTCAAGGGACTGACCGCCAAGGAATAGGGGGCTTCGGTAAAAAGGGGCATCATAGATGGCTTTGGTTGTGAAGGGGAAAGAAGGAGCCTGGGGGACACAGATAAAGAGCACATAAGAAAATAATGACCCTCTCAACCAATTGACACTGGTCTGGGAAAAATCACAATACAGGAATGTTGAACTCTTTAGCAATAGTATTAGCGCAAGATATTGACAAACCTGTTTCAACCAGAAGGAGATAGTACCTATTGAACCAGAAGTCATAGGGTTTTATTATAATTCAGGTCAAGACCTATATACCTGAGATGAGAATCAAAATATCCACAAACAGTGCAATAAGACATTTCCTACACAGAAACACCTAGTTAATTTGAAAGGGTGCAATATCCAGTACCTAAATACAACAACACAGTCATAGCTGACACAGATTAGGTAGAGGGCTTCAAGAACCCAACCTTCACTATGAAACAACAGAGAAAAAAACAGCTTTACTCTTGAAGTACAGACTCAATAGTCTCCTTGCTTACACAACACCTATATAAGGATACACTGTACTCTACAAATCACACAGCTACTTCAAGGTGGTTTAGGAACAAACTTGCTGAGGTGACCTTTTCTGGATAGATCACATCCACAGGCCTAAGTCCACCCAAAGCTCTAAATGTGATGAATCAGGTGCAGATTTCAAAATGTACTGATACCTATACACAAACTGTTATCTATCACTCATTTTTCATATTTACATTTCAAGTACAGCAATATACTGCTACAACCTTATTAAAAAAACACAGTGAATCACACGTACACACATACAACACCACCCATAACACCCCCGGGGCAGATTTACAAAACTGTCACCCAGCACAACGCAGCAATGAACAATGCTGTGCTGCGTGACAAGGAGGGAGCAGGAAAGCACCATATCTACAAAATTATGGCATTCTCCTCCCCTCTTTCTGACGCTGGTGCTGATTTCAGCTGCCATGTGCCACATACACACCTTTTCGCCATAGTGCAAGGTTGTGGGCATGAGACTAGCATTGGATTTGTACTGGAAGGGTACCCTTCCAGTACAAAACTCTATACTCTGACACACTTCAAAACTTTTCCTACCTTGTATGCGTGCTGCACAGTGCAGCATACTTGGAAAGTCGGAATAGAAAGTAGAAATGAAAATATTTCTCCTTTTAATGCCAGCTTTCATATGGTGTTAACTTTTGGCACAAAACCCTTTCAACTATTGTTTGTAGATACAGTTTTGCATCAAAAGGCATGGGTGGTTGCATGGGAACGTCCATGTACTACCCATGTAACGCCCCCTCTGTGCTAAGCAACGCAAATCAGTGCATTGCGCTGCTTTGTGTTACTTCTGGGGTACTTTTCAGGGCAAAAAAAATTTCTGCTGGAAAGTAAATCAGAAAAAACATTTTGTGCTTGTTAGTGTCACTATTGTGACACTAACCCAGTGTAAAATATCTGTAAATCTCCCCCTTCAGTCTTTTTCTGAGATTAGCACATTAAAAGCCATGGGTGTCATATTGATACGTTACTTTACCAGCCTTCCAAACATCACTGTGGTGCCTAATTAAGGGGGGATAGTGCCATATATGTGATACAACACAATAAAATAATAATAATAATACTAATAATAATAATAACATTAATAATAATACTATTAATTCTACTACTACTACTACTACAATGGCTTCTGAAAATAAAAATAGTGATAAGACAAACAACAAGAACAATGATGACAATACTTCTGATACTATTTCTAATAATAATGTGTAAGTTAAAGTAGCTACAACTATGCATTATAAGGACATTGCATGTCATATTGCAGTTCAACCATGACTTTGCATCTCATTGCAAGTTGGAAAGTGGAGGAGGTTTTATAGGGACACCCCCCCCTTCTGAATTGTATTGGAAAGTATTAATGGTTTGCAACCAGAATTGTAGTCACAAACCATTGAAACATTACTGAACTGCCTAAGCAAGTGGTATGGATTTGCAAAGTGAAAGCTGTTAAAGTCAGAGAGTTTCCACTTTGGAAAAGTCACCTACAGGCATTATGGAGAACAGGCAGTGCTCCAGGGGCCAATGGTTGTTGCCCCAATGTTCTCTTGCAGCAAGCCATTTCTTTGTTTCTAACACCAGCTCAAGGACCTTTCTGGGGTAGATAGAACATTATGGATCCCAGAAGAGTCAGTATACAAAAACTCTGACCGCTTGGCAACCCCAACTTGTGTACATCAGGTCCCTCCTCTGAGGAAGCTTGGACATTGGGTATGGAGCTTTTAGCATGAACCTAGCCTGCCTGAATTCCTCATTCAGTGAGGTGTTTGTTGTCAAAAGATTTGTGATTTTCTTTGGAAGATTTCAGACTTCATAGGTGATAGAGTCAGCAAGATGCCAAATCTAGAGGGCTAAATCATACATATCCTGGTGTGCAAGTAGGGGGTAACAAACAAAGTTGTTGATCCTGAGTCTTTTAGCTGTTGAATAGGTGACAATGTAATTGTAATTTTGAAAGAGATAAGTTTAACTCATGCAGAATGAACTTCTTACCCCATGGAAAAATATGCCTTGCCCCATCCCTCGACTTCTATTTCAAAGGCACCAATCACCCACTGCCTTGGCTTCTTCATGGAGGCCAAAATTCTTAATTGCAAATTCATAGCCTTTTTGTCATGGCCTATGATTCATTAGTCAACTCACCCACAAACACAGAACAAATATGTAGGCAGGTGACAGGTTTACAGTGCTGCTGGGTTTTATTATGGAAGCACATGCCATGACAACAAATAGATCCATGGTCATTTGAAATTTTTACAGCCTTGCTTTTAAAGTATTTCACTGTCTGCTTCCCTGGTGATGTGCTGGTTTGTAACTTTGAGAAGGGCGTTTATTACATGGATTTCATAAATGTGGCCAACTGTGGCCCAGGGCCCACTGTCCACTAGAAGGAGTCACTTGACAGAGGGGGTAGCAGTCAATGTGTCACTTTTATGCTCCACCTCACATTCAATATACTTTAAGTTGCCCATATGATGTCTTTTCAGATTATGGGCTGATTTCATATTTCATATTAAATTGACCTATCCTGGTTCTTTGGATCTACACTCTTCTCTGGATTAACCGGTTCTGTGCCTTGGACGAGATGATCTCGTCCAAGGCTACAGTTCCCCTGTGCTAGCGCGCCCCCCGTGCACCTCCTTCCCCCCCCCAGGCGGGGATGGAAGGGGAAGGCCTTCCCCTTCCACTCCCGCCCCCCCATGGCAATCCGATGACGTCAGCGCGCGCACGGCAGGGCCCGCGATCGTGGAGCAGGAATCTCCACTAACCACCAGGGATTTTCTTTGTTGTTTATTTTGGGGGCGACCCCTTGGGCAAGGGTTCGCCCCCCCCCGGGGGCAATTTCTTTTTGTATTTCGCCCCCCCTGGGGGCAGATCCGCCGATTTTTCGGCGGATCTGCCCCCGGGGGGGGGCGAAAACCACTAGACACCAGGGATTTTATTATTTGTGTGTATTTTGGGGGCGACCCCTTGGTCAAGGGTCGCCCCCCCCGGGGGCAATTTTTTTATTGTATTTAACCCCCCCTCCCGGGGGCAGATCCGCCGATTTTTTGGTGGATCTGCCCCCGGGGGGGGGGTGAAAACCACTAGACACCAGGGATTTTGTTTTTATTGTTTATTTTGGGGGCAACCCCTTGGGCAAGGGTCGCTCCCCTGTTTCGGCCCCCCGATGGCAGACCAGCCATTTTTTGGACGATCTGGCCCCGGGGGGTGGAAGCACACTAGGCGCCAGGGATTGTGTTGTGTGTGTGTGTGTGTGTGGTGTGTGTTTGGGGGCACCCCTTGGGCAACGGTCGCCCCCCCTAAGGTGGGGAAAATTCATATTGGCCATCTCTGCCCCTAATTTTGTAGGCCCATCTGCCCCCAAGGAGGGCAGAAACCACCAATACGGCAGGGATTTTTTTGTTTTGTTTTGTGTTGTGCTGGGGGTGCCCCCTTTGGGAAGGGTCGCCCCCTGAAAGGGGGCACAGAGGTGTTGCCCATTTCTGCCCCCCTTGGGGGCAGATTGGCCAATTTCTTTACACCCATCTACCCCCGAGGGGGGCAGGATCCACTTAGGTACCAGGGACAACTTCTAAGTTCTTGGTGGTGGGGTGTTTGTCAACTGGCAAAGTATTTGTATTTGTGATTATAACAATTTATTTCTTCTTTTTCTTCTAGTTCAACGCTTTTGCTTCCTTTGCTGTGGATCTTTGCGGTTTTGGCAGTAGATGTCCTGTGGTTTGCATAGTTGCATGTTTTAGGTAAGTGAAAGCAATTTACTCCAAAGGAGTATTGTTGACATGCATGAATGACATGTTTGTAGGTGGTGTACTAAATGCAGTATTGTGTGTTTGACATTGTCCTTAGATTTGAGCACAGTGATGTTTGTGTTGTCATATGTCTAATTTGCTTTTTTCTTTTTTCTTTTTAGTGGGATATCATTGGTGATTGTTGTGTCTGTTCAGAGTAGTTGCTTGGTGAGTAGCTATTTCAGGCAACTGAGTGGTATAGTTTTTTGTAGTACATAACTCTTTGTGATAAAGCTATACTTTGTTTATTACTTATTTTAGTGCTAGTTGTTGTTGGCAATCCATTTGTTTTTAGGATCATGGCTAGCCGCAAAGTGACCGCTCAGCAGGTTGTTTGCATGCTCTTTGAGTTGTCTTCAGACCATGATTACGACACTGACTCTGCATCTGAGGCAGAGGAGGAAGCAGGAGATTCTGGAAGTGAGTTTTCTGTCCGAGAGTATTCTTCTGATGAGGAAGCTACTCTCAGTGCAGATGAAGGGCCTGTGTTAGAGGAGGACATTGATGTGCCAAGAGTGCAGCAGCCTGTGGCTGAAGGGTTTCCCATTGGAAGACCTGACACCTGGATTGCCCCAAACATGGAGCAGCCACAGTTACCTGCATTTACTGGTCTCCCAGGGTGTAGAGTTAATACGGAAAACTTTCTGCCTGTCCATTTCTTTCACTTGTTTATGGACGATGTATTTTTGGAAGAGATTGTGGAGCAGACAAATGTGTATGCAGAGCAATATTTGCGGGACAACGCTGCCAGACTTAAGCCTCAGTCTAGAGCTACTCATTGGGTTCCCACATATCTGGAAGAGATGAAAAGGTTTTTAGGTTTGTCTTTTTTGATGGGGTTGATCAGGAAGCCGTCACTGGCTTCTTATTGGTCTACTAGTCCCTTGATGGCAACTGCTATATTTCCTGCAACTATGACACGTAATCGGTATTTGCTTCTTCGTATGCTGCATTTTGTAGACAATGCTTTAGCCTTGCCACGAGATCACCCTGATTGTGACCGCCTTTTTAAGATTAGGCCTGTCCTTGATCATTTTGTGGATCGGTTTTCAGAGGTCTATGTTCCAGGCAAAGAGATAAGTGTGGACGAGTCTTTGGTCCTTTTCAAGGGCGTTTATTTTTTAAGCAGTACATTCCTAGTAAGAGGGCACGGTATGGGATTAAATTGTATCTGCTGTCAGAAAGCAGTACAGGATATGTGTATAATTTCCGGGTCTACACTGGTAGGGATTCCATATTGACCCTCCTGGTTGTCCGGCCAATTTTGGAGTTAGCAAAAAAATTGTGTGGGAACTTGCTAGACGGCTGTTCAACAAAGGTCACCATTTGTACGTAGATAATTTCTACACTGGAGTGCAGTTGTTCAAGGAGTTGTTTAGGGTGGACACTGTTGCTTGTGGCACAATCCGTTCTAACCGGAAAGGCTATCCAAGGGAGCTTGTCTGTAAAAAACTTGAGAGGGGACAGTGCAGTGCCTTGGGGAATAATGAGCTGCTAGCTCTGAAATTTTCAGACAGGAGGGATGTGTACATGCTATCGACCATCCATGATGAGAGTACTTCACCTGTGGCTGTTTGGGGTCAGGTTGCGGAAGTGCGCAAACCTGCGTGCATTTTGGACTACAATAGGCACATGGGTGGTGTTGATAGAGTAGATTAGAGGTTGGAACCTTACACTGCTCTTCGTAAGTCTTATGTGTGGTATAAAAAGTTGGCCCCACATTTATTTCATTTGGCAACTTTTAATGCCTTTATTGTATACAAGGATTGTTCACCTGAGTTAAGGATGACATTTGTTAAATTTCAGGAGTCGGTGATAGAAAGCCTTATTGTGGTTGAACCGGCAAGAGTTCCTAGAGTAGAAGTGGTGGAGGATGTGGCTAGATTGAAAGGTCAGCACTTTCCAGATCACATTCCTCCCACTCCCAAAAAAGACATGCCCACAAAGAAATGTAGAGTATGTGCCCGGAGATCAATCCGGAGGGAGAGCCAGATGTACTGCCCCGAATGCCCTTCAAAGCCTGGGCTGTGTGTGCCCGGCTGTTACAGAAGTTACCATACCCCCAAAAAAATCTGGGAAATACCTTGAGCGTAAGCTGTCTGTTTTATATTTTCATATGTTTCACGGTTGGCATCTCTGTCATGTATTTAGTTAGAGCTTTTGTGTTTGTAGTTTTGTGCTTATTTTATAATAAGTGGTTTCTTTGTTGTTTATAAACAAAAAAAGTGATGGTGGTGTGCTTGGGGTGGCGCTTGGCTGGCAGTGTGCGTGGGGTGGCGCTTGGCTGGCGGTGTGCTTGGGGTGGCTCTTGGCTGGCGGTGTGCTTGGGGTGGCGCTTGGCTGGCGGTGTGCTTGGGGTGGCGCTTGGCTGGCGGTGTGCGTGGGGTGGCGCTTGGCTGGCGGTGTGCTTGGGGTGGCGCTTGGCTGGCGGTGGGCTTGGGGTGGCTATTGGCTGGCGGTGTGCTTGGGGTGGCTCTTGGCTGGCGGTGTGCTTGGGGTGGCGCTTGGCTGGCGGTGTGCTTCGGGTGGGGTGGCGCTTGGCTGGCGGTGTGCTTGGGGTGGCGCTTGGCTGGCGGTGTGCTTGGGGTGGCGCTTGGCTGGCGGTGTGCGTGGGGTGGCGCTTGGCTGGCGGTGTGCTTGGGGTGGCGCTTGGCTGGCGGTGTGCATGGGGTGGCGCTTGGCTGGCGTTGTGCGTGGGGTGGCGCTTGGCTGGCGGTGTGCTTGGGGTGGCGCTTGGCTGGCGGTGTGCGTGGGGTGGCGCTTGGCTGGCGGTGTGCTTGGGGTGGCGCTTGGCTGGCGGTGTGCGTGGGGTGGTGCTTGGCTGGCGGTGTGCGTGGGGTGGCGCTTGGCTGCCGGTGTGCGTGGGGTGGCGCTTGGCTGACGGTGTGCATGGGGTGGCGCTTGGCTGGCGGTGTGCTTGGGGTGGCGCTTGGCTTGCGGTGTGCGTGGGGTGGCGCTTGGCTGGCGGTGTGCGTGGGGTGCGCTTGGCTGGCGGTGTGCTTGGGGTGGCGCTTGGCTGGCGGTGTGCGTGGGGTGGCGCTTGGCTGGTGTTGTGCGTGGGGTGGCGCTTGGCTGGCGGTGTGCTTGGGGTGGCGCTTGGCTGGCGGTGAGCGTGGGGTGGCGCTAGGCTGGCGGTGTGCGTGGGGTGGCGCTTGGCTGGTGGTGTGCGTGGGGTGGCGCTTGGCTGGCGGTGTGCTTGGGGTGGCGCTTGGCTGGCGGTGTGCGTGGGGTGGCGCTTGGCTGGCGGTGCCAGCCAAACGCCAGTCCACACTCCCATCAGCTGGTGTGATTCTTGTATCAGGCATGTGGGCGTATGTAAGTGATGGGCCCTTGAGTGGCGCGGTCTGTCGATGTGAGTGTTGTAATGTGCTGGGCCCGTGGCTGGCGGTGTGAATGGTCTTGTGCGTGTCATGTATGAAAGGTGTGTGAATGGACTGTAAAGCGGTTGGTGCCTTGTCGCGGCTTTACAGCTCACGAGCTTTGAGTCATTGGTTCAGTTTTTTGCCTTTCAGTTATTAGCAGTGCATTTCATTTTTGTGAAATCTCTTGTTAATAAAATTTGATCCACTGAACCATCACTCACCCTCGTGCCAAATCCAACCAGTATGTGTGGTAAAAATGACAAAACCTGCTCCGCTGTAATCAGGCGTCGCAGCACACCTGTGACACGCTAGGTGCCTCGGGTGGGACCCCGATGATGAAGCATGCCACCAACTTGGTTGGTGGGTGAGGGGTCTTCTTCACATAACCTAAGTGTGTTTCTTTTCACAATTTGAGTGTTTGGCACATCAATATGATATATTACAAAAATACCTGTTTTTGGGGGGAGGGCCCACCTATGTTTTTGGTCCTGGGTGCGGCCTTCATCTAGGGAAACCTACAAAACCCAGAAATTTTTTAAAACTAGACACCCCAAGGAGTCCATGGAGGTGTGGCTTGCGTGGCTCCCCCAACATTTTCTTACCCAGACTCCCATGAAAACTTCAAAATTTGCATAAAAAAGCATATTTTCCTGACTTTTCTTAGTAGGATCACCGCTCCAGCACAAAATTCCTACTCCCCAGTTTTCCCCTCAGTCTCCCAAGTAAAATGACACCTCACTTATGTGGGTCCCCAAAGCAGAGTCCGTCTAAAGATGTATAAAAGAATATGCCCTTATAAACTCGCTGTGCTATCCCTTCTATCTCTTCAAGTTTTGGGCCTTATTCTGTTGCAGGCACCTGGCCCACCCACACAAGTGAGGTATCATTTTTATCGGGAGACTTGGGGGAACGCTGGGTGGAAGGAAATTTGTGGCTCCTCTCAGATTCCAGAACTTTCTGCCACAGAAATGTGAGGAACATGTGTTTTTTAGCCAAATTTTGAGGTTTGCAAAGGATTCTGGGTAACAGAACCTGGTCCGAGCCCCGCAAGTCACCCCTCCTTGGATTCCCCTAGGTCTCTAGTTTTTAAAAATGCACAGGGTTGGTAGGTTTCCCTAGGTGCCGGCTGAGCTACATGCCAAAATCCACAGGTAGGCACTGTTTTCTTTCAAAAAATGGGATGTGTCCACGTTGCGCTTTGGGGTGTTTCCTGACGCGGGCGCTAGGCCTACCCACACAAGTGAGGTATCATTTTTATTGGGAGACTTGGGGGAACGATGGGTGGAAGGAAATTTGTGGCTCCTCTCAGATTCCAGAACTTTCTGCCACAGAAATGTGAGGACCATGAGTTTTTTAGCCAAATTTTGAGGTTTGCAAAGGATTCTGGGTAACAGAACCTGGTCCGAGCCCCGCAAGTCACCCCTCCTTGGATTCCCCTAGGACTCTAGTTTTTTTAAATGCACAGGTTTGGTAGGTTTCCCTAGGTGCCGGCTGAGCTAGAGGCCAAAATCTACAGGTAGGCACTTCGCAAAAAACGCCTCTGTTTTCTTCCAAAAATTTGGATGTGTCCACGTTGTGCTTTGTGGCGTTTTCTGTCGCGGGCTCTAGGCCTACCCACACAAGTGAGGTATCATTTTTATCGGGAGACTTGGGGAAACGCTGGGTGGAAGGAAATTTGTGGCTCCTCTCAGATTCCAGAACTTTCTGCCACAGAAATGTGAGGAACATGTGTTTTTTTAGCCAATTATTGAGGTTTGCAAAGGATTCTGGGTAACAGAACCTGGTCCGAGCCCCCCAAGTCACCTCTCCTTGGATTCCCCTAGGTCTCTTGTTTTCAGAAATGCACATGTTTGGTAGGTTTCCCTAGGTGCCGGCTGAGCTAGAGGCCAAAATCTACAGGTAGGCACTTCGCAAAAAACACCTCTGTTTTCTTCCAAAATTTTGGATGTATCCACGTTGCGCTTTGGGGCGTTTCCTGTCGCGGGCGCTAGGCCTACCCACACAAGTGAGGTATCATTTTTATTGGGAGACTTGGGGGAACGCTGGGTGGAAGGAAATTTGTGGCTCCTCTCAGATTCCAGAACTTTCTGCCACAGAAATGTTAGGAACATGCGTTTTATTAGCCACATTTTGAGGTTTGCAAAGGATTCTGGGTAACAGAACCTGGTCCGAGCCCCGCAAGTCACCCCTCCTTGGATTCCCCTCGGTCTCTAGTTTTCAGAAATGCACAGGTTTGGTAGGTTTCCCTAGGTGCCCGCTGAGCTAGAGGCCAAAATCTATAGGTAGGCACTTCGCAAAAAACACCTCTGTTTTCTTCCAAAAATTTGGATGTGTCCACGTTGCGCTTAGGGGCGTTTCCTGTCGCGGGCGCTAGGCCTACCCACACAAGTGAGGTATCACTTTTATCGGGAGACTTGGGGGAACGCTGCGTGGAAGGAAATTTGTGGCTCCTCTCAGATTCCAGAACTTTCTGCCACAGAAATGTGAGGACCATGAGTTTTTTTAGCCAAATTTTGAGGTTTGCAAAGGATTCTGGGTAACAGAACCTGGTCCGAGCCCCGCAAGTCACCCCTCCTTGGATTCTCCTAGATCTCTAGTTTTCAGAAATGCACAGGTTTGGTAAGTTTCCCTAGGTGCCGGCTGAGCTAGAGGCCAAAATCTACAGGTAGGCACTTCGCAAAAAACACCTCTGTTTTCTTCCAAAACTTTGGATGTGTCCACGTTGCGCTTTGGGGCGTTTCCTGTCGCGGGCGCTAGGCCTACCCACACAAGTGAGGTATCATTTTTATCGGGAGACTTGGGGGAACATAGATTAGCAAAACAAGTGCTATTGCCCCTTGTCTTTCTCTACATTTTTTCCTTCCAAATATAGGAGAGTGTGTAAAAAAGACATCTATTTGAGAAATTCCCTGTAATTCACATGCTAGTATGGTCAACCCGGAATTCAGAGATGTGCAAATAACCACTGCTCCTCAACACCTTCTCTTGTGCCCTTTTTGGAAATGCAAAGGTTTTCTTGATAGCAATTTTTTACTCTTTATATTTCAGCAAATGAATTGCTGTATACCCGGTATAGAATGAAAACGCACTGCAGGGTGCAGCTCATTTATTGGTTCTGGGTTCCTCGGGTTCTTGATGAACCTACAAGCCCTATATATCCCCGCAACCAGAGGAGTCCAGCAGACGTAACGGTACCTTGCTTTCGATAATCTGACATTGCAGGGAAAAGTTACAGAGTAAAACGTAGAGAAAAATTGATGGTTTTTTCACCTCAATTTCAATATTTTTCTTTTTCAGCTGTTATTTTCTGTAGGAAACCCTTGTAGGATCTACACAAATGACCCCTTGCTGAATTCAGAATTGTGTCTACTTTTCAGAAACGTTTAGGTTTCTGGGAATCAGCATTGGTTTCATGCCCATTCCTGTCACTGACTGGAAGGAGGCTGAAAGCACAAAAAATTGCAAAAATGGGGTATGCCCCAGTAAAATTCCAAAATTGTGTTGAAAAATTGGGTTTTCTGATTCAATTCTGCCTGTTCCTGAAAGCTGGGAAGCTGCCGAGTTTAGCACTGCAAACCCTTTGTTGATGCCATTTTCAGGGGGAAATCCACAAGCCTTCTTCTGCAGCCACTTTTTTCAATGTTTTGGAAAAAAATGAAATTTTCACTGTATTTTGGCCAATTTCTTGTCCTCCTTCAGGGGAACCCACAAAGTCTGGGTACCTCTAGAATCCCTAGGATGTTGGGAAAAAAGGACGCAAATTTGGCTTGGTTAGCTTATGTGGACAAAAAGTTATGAGGGACTAAGCGCGAACTGCCCCAAATAGGCAAATAAAGGCCTGGCACAGGAGGGGGAAAAGGCCTGGCAGCGAAGGGGGTAATGTACTCTTCTTTCATTTGTTTTGTCTGTTTATCCACCACTGTCCATTTCATGAAACACATTAGTTTAAGGGCACCATACTGTGTGCAAAAAACAATTTAGTCGGCTAACTGAGTTAGATTTGCTGGTGAAATGTAATTATTGGGCCCATTACTGCATGTCTCAATTGGTGCAACAAAAATGCACATTCCACATTTTCATATTAATTACCAACTGCTTATCTACCATAATCACCCTTTGGATGCCTGCCAGCCACTCAAACCCTGCTGGTAATTAGCTCTGTTTCTAATAATCACAAATACATATTCTTTCCAATAACATCTAATGAAATAACACTTGCAATTTGTTTGGTACCCTATCTCCTTGAAAAAAAAACTTATGATAACATCAATGTGAATTTACTTCAGAAAGATCTTATTGATGATCTTACTTATGTTTGCCCAATTTGGGAATGAATATTGGAAAGTATGTTTAGTAACAAGTCTGAAAAATTATGAAACAAAAATTCCTCTTTAGTGCAGCCGGGAGAAGGTTTTGTACATAAAATCAAGAAGTCTAGCAAGCTCTGAGCTCTAATTTCAACCAAATGTGCCATCATTTCTATTTTGCATTTCCAGTTTTAACTGCCACCACTTTGAGGTCTGCTTCTTGATCACTGCTTCATGGGCAACCCGGAATTCAAATGGAGAAAGCAGGATGCCCCCATCTTACATTATAATATCCTTCAATCAGTTAGTTGTGATATTTAATTCGGTTAACTGTACACAAACTAGGACAGTGAGATCTTCCCAAGACCCAATTTGGCTATAATTCAGTAAATCAGTAATTATATGTAGGTCCCATAAATTAGAGGGGGCCATTTAAACACATGGGAATACTTAGTGAATACCACAGTACCTGTAAGTAATGGTTATCCAGGGATTCCAATAAATCTCCTTATCTACACCAAGGCATTTGTTCATTTGTCATACCCTTCAGACTCACTCGTTTGAAAAGCCCAGTATCAGAGAACTTCTAGGAGAACAATCCTCAAGACTATTATTACCACTAAGCTGTCCTGAAGGTCTTAATTTAAAAGCCCAAAATGACAGCTAAAGTTATAATAAAGACAATGCTTTTTTCCTCAGTGGACAGGTGAGTTTCTTTCAAACTATTCAATTCTCTTTGCCACCTCAAATGAGTCTAGTCTGTATCTCCTGTATCTTTCGTTTGCTAAAGTTAAGGCAGTGTTTCAGATATAAACCCGTACTTAGGGAGAAACATTATTTTTATTGAATTGATTCTATGCATACCAGTGAGTAGGATTCACTTCAACTTCTTGAGTAGGTTTCAACTTCTCAATGCTTCATTTTAATTAATATGGGTTGGCTTTACCATGCTAGGTGTTCAATATAACGTTTAGTGGCACAGGGGAGGAAGAACACCCATGCCCATTTCCCCTTCAAATGTGGACCTGTTGGGTAAACTCATCATTTAGCAAGATTCTTGCTTGTGGGTTGTTATACACCACCATTTCAAAGCCCTGAATACATTTTGAACTAAGTTCACATCTACCTAACATGTGCCACAAATATGACCAGTTTTTAAAATCTACCATTTCTCATATGTACTTCTAGAAGTAAAAACCTTTGGTCTCAACAACCTTTGCCGGGAACATCAACACAGTGTGCATTACTTGTGGTCAAAGTAGGAGAGGATTTATAACAGGCACTAATTAAGGAAGAGGGAGATAGGCATTAGATACATTCATGGTTCTCTACATTTAGGGCTACATGTATCAAAGTTCAGATTTGCGAATCAGTGCAAAATCCGAATGTAGTATAGTGTCATTGACTTTATTAGAGATTAAGGAGGTTGCAAATGCCCACCTCATGATTATTCATGAGGTAGGTCGCAATTTGCGATCCCCTTGAGAATGGCGGCCCTCACAGGGATGGTGGCCTGCTGGAGACAGCAGACCACCATGTCTGTGACTGCTTTTAAATAAAGCAGTTGTTTTATTTAAATGCAGCCCGTTTTCCTTAAAGGAAAATGAGCTGCATTACAAAAAACAAAAAATGAAACGTTTTTGTTTCATTTTTTCAGAGCAGATAGGACCACTGCCTGCTCTGAAAATATGGTTTCAGTGACATTCACAAAGGGGAAGGGGACCCCTTCCTGTTTGCTAATGTGTTAGCACCAGTGTGACACTGGTGCTAACTGCGATTGTTTTGCGGTCACAAAACAATCATACATGGGACTTCGAGTCGCAATTAGGAAGGCAAAACTGGGTTTGTACATTGGGAAGTGCATTTTTTCCACATTGCAAACAGCC
Organism: Pleurodeles waltl; assembly: GCF_031143425.1. Taxonomy (NCBI): domain Eukaryota; kingdom Metazoa; phylum Chordata; class Amphibia; order Caudata; family Salamandridae; genus Pleurodeles; species Pleurodeles waltl. The sequence goes on from NC_090439.1 coordinate 123,270,535, forward strand.
AGATTTGCTGTTTGTGATGTGCAAAATCCTTCGTACATGGGCCCTTAGTTCTTCAGAACATTTACATCTTGAATATTGATTTCACATTTTGAATATAGAATGCAACTTTAAGTAATATTCCATACTTCTAAAATGGAAGTAGTAATGTTGAGTGCCTGGCATATGTTTCGCAATATATGTGTCCACCCAGAGAGAATCACATCCCAAACTGGAACAAATGTGAAGTACAATCTGGAGGCCATATTTGAAGTCCATTCAATCAAAACACTTAGGCCCATATTTATACTTGTTTAGCGCCGCATTTGCAATTGTATTTTGCAAGTTTGCGCCGTTTTTGCGTAAAAAATAACGAAAATGCGGCGCTAAGAAAGTATAAATATGGGCCTTACTCTGAAAACCTTTCTTTCCAATGGCTATTTGTTGTCTGTTTCCTTCTCGCTCTTTGAGGACTGAATTGAGTCAAAATCACCTTTGGAAAATCATCTTTGTTGCATTTTACTTTAATTACTTCTGTGGAAAATATTTGTTATTGGATTTCTTCTGCATGAGTTTGCATGGCCTTGGACATTTCTTGAACATATTTTTTCAAGGCTGATTCTATTGAACAATGCTACAATTGTGGCTACTGATAGAGGATTTTTCATTCTTCTAATGACTTTGAACCACATACTTGATTAGGTATGTTGAATATATTGTAAACTGCACTCAATTGTATTCAAGCTAATTGAGGAATTATGTGCTGCATGAATATATCATCACACCACAGAAGAGTTTGATTTTAGACTAAGATTTCTTATTATGTGTTCATCATTAGTATTCACAAGCACACATAGCTGCAGAGTGTTAACCAACTCTAAAAGTATGGCATTCGCAATATAACACATAGGGGGTCATTCTGACCCTGACGGGCGGCGGAGGCCGCCCGCCAGAGTTCCCCCACCAAAATACCGCTCCGCGGTCGAAAGACCGCTGAGGGTATTTTGGGATTTGCCCTGGGCTGGCGGGCGACCGCCAAAAGGCCGCCCGCCAGCCCAGGGAAAATCATCCTTCCCACGAGGACGCCGGCTCAGAATTGAGCCGGCGGAGTGGGAAGGTGCGACGGGTGCAGTGGCACCCGTCGCGTATTTCAGTGTCTGCATAGCAGACACTGAAATACTAAGTGGGGCCCTCTTACGGGGGCCCCTGCAGTGCCCATGCCATTGGCATGGGCACTGCAGGGGCCCCCAGGGGCCCCGCGGCACCCACTACCGCCATCCTGTTCCTGGCGGGAGACCCGCCAGGAACAGGATGGCAGTAGGGGGTGTCAGAATCCCCACCGCCGCCATGGAGGATTCTCAAGGGCAGCGGAAAACCGGCGGGAGACCGCCGGTTTTCCAAATCTGACCGCGGCCAAAGCGCCGCGGTCAGAATGCCCTGCGGGGCACCGCCGGCCTGTCGGCGGTGCTCCCGCCGACCCTGGCCCCGTCAGAATCAGGGCCATAGTTCAGTTCAGGAGACCATTTAGTAAATAGTATTTGATTACATTCTTCAGGACTTACATGCATGAGACAAACTTATACCTCATCCAAGAGAGAGTGTTAGGCAGTGACATGTGTCATTCTCAATTATCTTTCCCCCTGTGCTGTTGGGAGTGATTTCTTAGCATCTTCAAAGTACTAGATAGGTGAAGCAAAGCAGTATCAAAGTCCACATATCCCCTCAGTGGAATTATAAGTCTGACAGCTTCATCTATAGATGCAATAAAGGCCTAGGTGCAATTTTCATGGATTAACTATAGATTTCCTATTTGTAACTGCTCAAAAATATACTTGTGCACAGTTTCTGGTCAACTTTCAATAGTGATTATGGACGGTTCAAGATCAGGCATACTATAACTTCTGATCATGATCTAGGAAGGGGTTTGTCCATTTATTAACCCATTCAGGAAAGTCACAAGTGATAGTGCAAGGACATCTGTTTGAAAATGGCCATCTCTGAAGAGTCACCCAAAATGTTTTGCCTTCCTCTTCCTTTTTTTCAACCTTGTTTTTGGGTTTTAGGACGCTGAGCACTTTACCATTGATAACCAGTGGTGAAGTGCTTGTTCTCTCTCCTTGAAATAAGGTAACCTTGAGGTATACATAATTTGCATATAGAATTTACCTACAGGTCCTTTGTAAAGTGGGATACAATATATCCAGGGCCTGTAAATTAAAAGCTACTAGCGGGTCTGCAGCACTGCATGTGCCATCCACACAAGTAGCCATTTAAACAGGTCTCAGGCCTACCGCTGCAGAGCCTGTGTGTGCACTTTTACTGTCACTTTGACTTGGCATTTCAAACCCTTTGCCAAGCCAAGAACTTCCCTTTTATTACACATAGTTCACCCTTAAGGTAGGCCCTGGGTAGCCCAGAGGGAAGGGTGCTGTGCAAGTAAAAGGTAGGGCATGCATTTCTCTGTTTTGCATTTCCTAGTAGTGAAAAGCACTTGAATTTGTTTTTCACTATGTGAGGCCTACTTCTCACATAGGTTAACATTGGGAATTCCCTTTTAAGCTTTTGCACTGTAATTTCTTTTTGAGAAGGAGTAGCTATATCAGTTTTTGATATCATTGGAATGGTAATGATAAATCTTCTTTACTGGTACAGTTGGATTTAACACTACTATTTTAGAAATACCACTTTTAGGAAGTGGACATTTCTCTGCTCTTATAGCTTTATGTGCCTGCAGCCTGTCTCCAATACACATCTGGGGTAGGGGACAGCTACACTCCCTCTAGACAGCTACAAACAGAGGAAGATTAGGTGTGTCTGAGCACGCATCTGCATTCAGAAAACTGACACTTACACCTGAATAGGCAGTGCCTTTCTCCACACAAAGGGCTGATTACCCCTACTGATAGTCTGCAGCCAGGGATGGGAAGAAAGGGCCTCTGTGGAATTCAAAGACCCTTCTTTGAAGTCCCCCCCACTTCAAAGACATAACTGAATATAATTACTGGGTCTCTGACACTACCACATAAGATACTTCTGGACCTACAACTGGACCCCCTCATTCACTGAAAGTAGAGCCAGATACATGCATCAGAGAAATCAATGCATCTCCTGCCTGCTTAGAGTAGAGGTGGCGCATCAACCCTGTTTGAAGGAGTAGGACCGGAGCATCGCTCTCGGAACCAGTGCCTCACCATTGAGAAACCAGTGCTCAAAGCCATGCATCCCCGTCTCAGCAGCCTAGAGAGATTGAAACTTCCCCTCAACTGCGCAGAGAAACCCAATGAATTACACCTCAGAACAAGCACCTCTTGGCACCCCGTAATTGTAACCAACACATCGCCACCACTACAATCAACACATTACCTCAACTGAAGACCATGCCTCAACACATCACTAGCCTTCACCCCACATCTCTCTGTTCCAACAAGGATCAAGGTACACTGTTCAAAGGACCTGTGTGGCTCTTGTCTGCAGCCAGCGATACATCATATTTGGCCCGAACTGTTGACTTTGCCACAGTCTAGTGCGACCAGATAACCACCATTGGCGCTTATTGCTTCTTAGTGATAGAACTCCTTTTATTTTTTATAAAATTCATAACTCAACATCTAGAAAACCACACTGCGTGAGGTTTGCGACATTATCAGTTGCACGTCGTTCCTCCAGCCATGATGCGTCAATCTCCCATCCACGATCATTTATCAGCTGTGCGTCGAAAATTTCCCAGCACGACGTTCTGTGGGTGGATTTTCAGCTCTTGTTTTGTCAACTTTACCTTTCAAGGGCCCAGGGACTGGACAGGGCACCACTTGGCAGAGTAGGAGTCTCAGCAGAGAGTCCAGGTGCTGGCAGAGCACTGAGTCTTCAAAACAGGAGGCAAGCTCAGTTCAAGCTCTTGGAGATTCTTCACAAGCAAGAATATACAACAAAGTCCAATCTTGGTCCCCTTTCAAGGGAAGAAGCAGCAACTGTAGGATAGCCCAAAAAATCACAGTCACAGACAGGGGCAGAACTTCTCCTCAGCTCTTCAGCTCTTCTCCTTGGCAGAGGTTCCTCTTGGTTCCAAAAATAATCTAATTTTCAGGAGTTTTGGGTCCAATACTTATACCCCTTTCTGCCTTTGAAGTAGGCATACTTCAAAGGAAAGTCTCTGTTGTTCACCGGATCCTGCCTTTCCCAGGCCAGGCTCTGGACACACACTAGGGGGTTGGAGACTACATTGTGAGAGGGCAGGCACATCTCATTCAGGTGTAAGTAACCACTCCTCCCTCCACTCTAGCACAGATGGCTCATCAGGATATGCAGGATGCACCCCAGCTCCCTTTGTCTCACCATCTAGAGGGGATTCACAAACTGCCCAACTGTCAAACTGACCCAGACAGGGAATCCACAGAAAGGTAGAGATACAGAATGGTTTAAGTAAGAAAATGCCTAATTTCTAAAAGTGGCACTTTCAAACACACAATCTGAAAACAAACTTCACTAAAAGATGTATTTTTAAATTGTGAGTTCAGAGAACCCAAACTCCATATTTCAATCTGCTCTCCTAGGGAATATGAACTTTAAAGGTTTTTAAAGGCAGCCCCTATGTTAACCTATGAGATGTAGGCCTTGCAACAGTCAAGACTGAGGCCCATATTTATACTCTTTTTGCGCCAGATTTGCGTTTGTACGCAAATCCAGTGCAAACTTAACTCCCTATTTATATTTTGGCGCTAGACCCGTCTAGCATCAAATATATGGAGTCAGCTTCATTTTAAGGATGCGTGAAACCGCCTTGCGTCAATGAGATGCAAGGTAGGCGTTCCTGTCCAAAACAATTTTCAAATACCTAGCGCCATATTCATCCAACAGGGCAAAAATGACGCACAGGGTAGGAGGCGGACCTGAAAAATGATGCTAAGCCCGATTTGCATAAAATTTTAATGCCTGGGTCAGGGCAGGTGTTAAAATGGGGCAAACACACCACTACTTAAGGAAATCACACAAAAGCAACATAATAGCCCAACAGGACAACATGGAGGTGCTACTGATGTAGCTTGCTAGACGACGCAGAGCACAGGACCAACAGCAGCAGCCACCACCACCCTAACGTGGCTCTCATAGGCAACGCAGAAAGCAGGAGATGGTCTTCAGGAACCGGACAACCCTTCATGATCTCAGGAAACAGGAAATGATCCGGAGGTATAGACTCAACTTGGAAGCTATACAGCAGTTGCTGTGCCAAATTGAGCCACAAATAACAACCAGGCTGCAGACACCACACAATATACCACCGGTGACCAAGCTGCTAGCTGTCCTGCATATTTTGGCAAGTGGCTCCTTAAAAACAATGGGTGCCCTGGTCGCTGGGGTATCACAGCCCTCATTCTCCACCTTCCTGCCCAAGGTCTTAAATGCCATCATCTCCCTCACACCCCGTCACATCAACTTCCCCAACACCCAGCAAAACCAGCAGGAGATAGACCAGGAGTTTTATCAAATCCATGGCTTCCCGCATGTGCTTGGTGCAATTGACTGTACCCATGTCCGGATCGTACCACCTACAGCAACAGATCATCTATTCCGGAACAGAAAGCACACGCACTCCATCAGTGTGCAGGCCATAGTTGACCACCAGGGATTGTTTACCAACATCTTTGCCAAGTATCCTGGGAGTGTACATGATTCCTTCATATTCCGCCACAGCACTTCCAGGATGGACAATATGGCAATGGCCTTCTTGTTGGTAAGTCCATAAACCTAGCAATATACATACAGCACAGCAGCCCTGTAGGACACACAATACATGAGGCACTACATTGACACGTGGGCAGGAAGACACTGAGGTGTGACACAGGTAGTTATGTTGTGCATCCTGAAACAATGGGATACACACCTATGGACAAATGATGGCTACCATAAACATTAGCTGTCACTCCAGAGCTACAAGGGACCAATGTCAAAGCACACAGTGACAACAACATGGCCTGCACTGGAAGTACAACTTTGAAGATTAACCATTTACAATTACATTAGGCCACATAGTCAATCCGACACCTTCCCAAGCAATATGTAGCATGGAAGGGGTGTGCAATGTGTGTCGCTGCAGGTCTAATACCATGAGACACATAGCATGGTGATACTGACTCACATGTAGTTGACACAGAAATACTGAGGCAGTTCCAACATCACACATCACTCCTGGGGTGCCGTTGCCAGGTAGCAATAAGGAAGTGGACTGTGCTATGAACAGATATTGATGTGGCAGTAATGCAAACTGCACACTGCTGCACACACTGAAAGAGCCAATTGTCCATCAAAATAATGTGTATACAGGGAGATGGCCCTTCCTGCACAGATACATCCACCTCCACAAGGCAGTTAGCCAGGTTCTCTAGAGCAACTTTGGTAGTGTAGGTGCATGGTTGCACATGAGCCACTGCAGAGGGAACAACAAAGGTTTGCCTAGAACCAAGTCACACATGGTATAATTGTGCATTGTCAATACTGAACACCTCAGTGCAGCCAACTTATGGAGATGTGTTGTGCATTTTCACCAAGCCAAATCAAAGGGCCTCACTGTTGCATTTCATCTGCAATGACACATATCTTATTGGATGGGATGTCCAGGCCATGTAGTGTAACCATGTTACCACTACATCGAAATCTATTGTGTGTGTAGAAGTATCATGTCCCCTTCAGTGAAAACACACTAAAACATGTAGGACAATACACAACGCATGGTACATACATACTGATCAGCAGTTTGGAAACAAAATCATAGATCCCATGTCAATGACACAAACACAAGTTGCCAAGTCAAACAACCCACTGCAGAAAAAACCTCACAGAAGTCCAGGATCTCACACAATACCACAAACACATATGAGTCACAGACGACACAAGATATCAACTGCCATGCTGCATGACATTCCTGTTACAAGCAGTAACAAAATACTCTCTCCTATTATCTTTTGCAGCGGATCAGGGTTACAGGATCCAGCCATGGATCATGACCTCATTCCCCAACCCAAGAACAGCAGCAGAGTGTACCTATAATAAGGCACATCGGAGGACACGCACCATTGTAGAAAGGACCTTTCTCATCCCGATGTCCAGATTCAGGTGCCTGGACATTACAGGAGGCAGCCTCCTATATGCCCCACACATTGTTTGCAAAATCATACTTACATGTGATATCCTGCACAAAGTTTGTGTGAGGAGGAACATCCCCCTATATGAGACCGAGCAAGAGCTGCCTGAGGAGGAGGAGGATGGTGCCAGGGAAAATGAGGGGGAACATCAAAACACAGCTTCAGGAATGCGCCGCAGGCAGTAAATTGCTCAAAAACTTTTTCAACCGATAGTCACTCTTTTTCAACCAATAGTCACTCTACATACCTTGTTAGGATATGTAATTAAAAACCTTACTTGATCACACAATCCTGCTCTGGTTTCTTCTTTCTCAATCACATGTTCTTTAGGAACATGAGTATTACCTCAGGGAGCATGTTACAAAGACAAATATGACTACTTCTGATGCAACATCACATGTGTTGCATATGATTGTACAGCAAACATCACACACATATAACAAATACCCATCTTTTGAATTTCACATATGGAGGATAAAATCAATGAACCACAGCATATGACACACGTCCATGTTACCAATATGGTTTATTGTAGCACATGACACACAACTATGACATCTCCAATCATAAGGTAAATAAGCGCCCTACACATGAGGCAGTGGATGTGAAATATCAGTGGAAAGAGGAGTATATGAACAGTGCCCTGACATTAGTAAGTGTGACATTTGCAATCTCTGCAAGGAGCTTGTGTGACAAGGAGGGCATCATTTATGAAAATGGATAGCATGAGTGCCCTATGTATGACAAGCAATGTTCACAACACATGCCCTGCGCAGTCCATCCCTGGAAATAAGTCCTGCCACTGCCATGTGTTAAGTCTCTGCCCTCCCATCTCTAGGGGGCGCTGTAAATGGACTATCTGTACCCTGGGAATCATCATTAACCCTCACCCAGAGTCCTTTTCTGACTCCTGTTTGCTTCCCTTTTCCATATGGCTTGCTATAGAAGAACTATATTAGCTTGCATGGACTTCTGGTCCCATAATGCTCTGCCTGGTAATCAGTAAGACCTGTAATCTTCTGTCCATTGCTTCCTATTGGAAAAGTCTGGTTGTCCCTTTATACTGGATTCTCTCCTCCAGGACTTGTGAGAGACTGAAGCTGCCCACACCTGTAACCTCTCTTGTGCAGCCCAGCCATGTAACTCTGCCCTGGCCTTGCTGCTGCCTTGAACTGCTTAAAAGCTGCCATTTCCTGAAGCTCATTGTCGTGCATTGGAGTATGATTCCTTTGTGTTCCAGACCCCTTTTTGGATTGTGTTACAGTCCTGATTACACCTGAACATGCTCTCTGTTTACCCAGTCCTGTTCCTGCTTGTTCCAATCAGAGTCTGCTCCCTCTTCTCAGCCTTGTTCATGTTTGTTTCTGCCAGAGCCTGCTTTCTGTTTCCCAGGTCTGTTCCAGTCTTTGCGTGAACCTGAGCCTGTTCCCAGTGCCTGGCTTTGCCTCCTAGTTGGTTCCCTTGCTTTTTGTTACCTCTTGGGTTATCGTGTCTGGTAAGTGTCCTATCAGTCCTCACCTGTCTATAAGTATTTTCCTTTGTATTTGGTCTAGCACCTGGTTTCCAGGAGGCAAATCCAGCCCCCATCCTTTGTCTTGTGTTACATGTAGTCATTAGTGCCTAACAGTGACAGTGTGCTATGGCTGTATTCCAGGAATTGCTACTGTGTCTCCAGCTGGACCCACAAGGGCTAGTCTTGTGTATGTAAGTACAATCCTTGTTTGTGCCCTAAGGGTCCAGACACAGATTCACTTCTGATACCTCCTTTCTATAGGGCTTGCGTGGTGATTAGCTGTAAGATTAATCTGCACAGAGGCACTGATGTTCCCTGTTGCTGTGGGAAGTTCTGAGCCCTTCCCCGTGTACAATCTTAGTGATAAGCCCTGCTTTGTCCATTACCGACCCGTTCAATATTTGTTCACACTAAGGTTGCTCTGCCTTCACATTTCTGTTTTCTCTGCCTTACCATAGCTGGCCTTTCCCCTTGTATGCCTTTAGCTGTTCTTTTGCTTAAGTACACCACTTCCTTGTGAGATACTCTGTGAATTTAAGGGGTGCCCCAACAGACTCCTGACTAGACCCGCACGAAACCGTAACACCATGGAGCCCACACAGGGTACACATGCCCACCCACTTGAACTGGACACTTCTGTGGAATGCACATCTGCACATCTGAATATATGTGAACACATGCAGCCAGGGCAGCAGGTCCACCACAGCAACATAAGTAATATAGGTAATTGTTATGAGTCAAATGCATGTGTACCTAACATTTTATGGGTGGAATTAAGACACAGTGTCTCAAACCTAGTACGTACCAAACATGTACACATGGCCGACATATGGGTAGTTTACACACAAGTCACCATGAGGTCGTAACCAACAATTAATGACATATGAGGGGTAACATATCCGACATAGCACTCATCAGCCATCCTCAATCATCCCTGAGTTTTGTTTGTTGTGTGAAATGTAATGTCCCCAAAGGCAAACAACTATACACATCAAATGAGTCAACACATCTCACAAACACATATTATTACTGTTGTAGATCACTGATTGCCATCAGATGTAGATAGCCATTTGTAACACATTCATACATGAGCATTACGTCCAATGTATTGCATGCCGTTCCTTCAGAAACACACATATTTTTGTTACAGATCATTCACATACAACACAAACAGTTGCATTCTCTACTACATGTGGCCAACCACTATACCACACACTGCAGGCAATAGCATCTTATCTTAATCTTGATACAGGGTGCATGCATGTTAAATAATTAAAAATCATGCAATCACAGTTTGAGTCAAAAAGTATGACGCAAATGCGTCGAAAAATCATGCAAATGCTAACTAAACATACATGGGGCCTTAGAGTTAATTCCACCTGCATACCACACGCATGTGGATATCCATGAAGATTGAAGTTTGAAGGTAATGCATGCTATTTTGCCGCACATGTAGGTGATGCGTCAAAAATATTCACGCAAACATCGTATGGGTCAAAAAAATACACGCATGATGGAAAACGTCCCGCAAAGGGGACAGGAAGTGATGTAATAGGAAATCCTGTTTACAGACATGGTACAGTGGGTGTACTTTCACTTTCACTTTACAGTCTGTGCTTTTTCTTGACTGTGTGGCAGTGTCTCAGTGTTGCTGGTGGCTGAATTGCGTTTCTTGTATCTTGTGGAGTCTCTCTTGTGTCTTTTGGATATTCTGTTTTTTTATTGTACCTTTGTATGTGCTTTTGTGTAGGTTAGAGTCTTTTGGATTGTATTTGTACTGTTGGGTGTCTTTTTGGGGGTTAGATTAGTTGGGTTAGTTGGGGTACTTAGATTTGGGCTATACGTTTCCTTTTTTACATTTATTTTTTATTTTCCTTCCTTTTTAAAAAATTTCTGTTTTTCTTGCTTTGTTGTGCAAGGACATGTCGGGAAGGGCGAGGCTGACTCGCATGGGGGAAGAGGAGCTTGGGGGCTTTGTGTGGCTCGTGTTCCACTTTCTGCCATTAATGCTGGAGATGGGTGATCATGTGATGTGGGGTATCACTCAGAGGCAAGGCATGCTGGGGTGGGGCAAGGTGCTCTACCACCTCAAACGAGTGTTCCACACAAGCAGGAATGAGCACCAGCTGAAGCATCACTGGGCTGACCTGGTGGCCAGAGAGCAGGATCTGCTAGACCACCTGGGTGTGGTGATCGATGGCCCTGTTGGTGAGTATCACATTGACAAATCTGTGCAGTAGAATGCTCCTGAGTGGCAGTATCAGATGTTTTGAAGTGCTGCACGCAATGTTTGTGGCCATGTTGAATGCAAGCAGAACAAACTGTTAGTGTCCCAGTACTGAGATGTCGTCCACATGTCTATACATGTTAACAATGCTGTCCTGAGGTTTGTTGAGTCATGTCCGACTATCACTTAGGGCCACATGTACCAAGCTATTTTTAATTGTCACAAATGGCCTAGTTTTCAGATTTAGGGGGTCATTACAACCCTGGCAGTCTAAGACCACCAGGGCTGTAATGACGGAAGCACCGCCAACAGGCTGGCGGTGCTTCCCAGGTAATTACGACCGTGGCGGAAGCGCCGCGGTCACACCGCCGGGGCCATTGCCACAATGGCCCCGGCGGTTGTAATCCGCCAGGGCAGCACTGCTAGCAGCGCTGCCCAAGAGATTACGAGTCCCCCTGCCGCCAGCCTTTTCCTGGCAGATTGAACCGCCAAGAAAAGGCTTGCAGTACGGGGAGTCGTGAGGCCCCTGGGGGGTGCCATTCTGCGATCACATTGCCAAATCACAAAACACGGTTTGCTAGTGGCATTTAGGAATGGGCGTTCCCTTCCTATTAGGGAGTCAGAGTCCGCTGATTGATTGTTTGGTGACCCCGAATGCTGGCACAAAACAATTGCAGTTACCACCAGTTTTAAGTTGGTGCTAACCCATTTGCAAAAGGGGAGGGGTTCCCATGGGATCCCTTCCCCTTTGTGAATGCATGCCCAAAAATTGTTTCAGAGCAGGAGGTGATCCCACGGACTACTGGCTACTTTAAAAAATATATATTAAAGTTTTAATATTGGTTTTTGAAATGCTTTCCGTTTACCCTTGATGAAATAATGCTGCATTTGTTAAAAAAATATACATCTCCATTTGAAAGCAGTCACAGACATGGTGTTCTGCTGAGCCCAGCAGGCCAGCATCCCTGTGAGTGCTGCCATTCCAAAGGGGTTTGCAAAATGAGACCTACCTCATTAAAATTTACAAGGTAGGTAATTTGCTACCCCAATTGTCATTTGCAAACAGTGTCATTGACAGTGTTGTACCTCAGATCATCCTACTTGCAAATTGCGAGTTGCTAAGTCTCACAATGTGTGACTCACAAAATCTGATCTCCGTACATGTGGCCCTTAGTCACACATTTCAGGTGGAATGATAACACCTGTGCCCATGCATTCTGTCAATGATGATCAGGTAAGACACTGGTGGTCATTACAACCCTGGCGGACGGTGTTAAAGGTGCGGTAATACCGCAAACAGGCCGGCAGACAAAAAAAGGAATTATGACCGTGGCGGAAACCGCCAACATAGACAGCCACTTTAACACTCCGACCGCCACGGCGGTACAGACAAGCAGCGCAGCGGTCACCGCCAACAGACAGACGGGAGACAATGTACCGCCCACAGTATCACAACCCGCCAATCCGCCACCTTTTCCGGGGCGGATTTACCGTGGATAAAAACACGGCAGAAACAGCTTTTGCAATGGGAAAACGCTCACCTCTACACATCCCACGAGGAAGGAGGACACCATGGAGCCGGAATTACAAATCCTCCCTGCCCTTGTCTTCCTGCTCATCTACGAACTCCAGCAACGGCGGCGGCGAAGACAACGGTGAGTACTGCACCTATGACATAGGAGAGGGGGGAGGTAAAAGACAGGGGGACACACATGCAACACCCCCACCCTCACCCTCGCACATTACAACACACACATCAATGCATTTCCAAACATCACAGTAACAACCCACAACCCCACCCGGAAGAATGCAAAGACAAAAGGAAATCAGTTCAAAAATTGTAATGTATCAAAATACAGTTACCAAATATGTACAGATATATATACACATTCAAAAGTATATACATTACGAGAAGTAGTGCAGGTATGCACATATCAATGTCCGTTCACCACTGGGCCAAAAATGCATGGGTGAGGCCCACACTAGATACCTGTCCACAAACGGAGAGAACACTGCAGGGGCATCAGATAGAAATACAACAGGCACCTCAGGGGGAAGGGAAGGGGGGGCACCTCAGCCAGATTACAGCACCACGCCAGATCCACAACGGGGCCCCATGCCCATTGATGTATCCTGGGGAGTGCAAAGCCACAGTCTCTCAAGTCTCTGCAGTGGGTGGGTTGCCCACTGTACCATCCTGGGGAGTGCAAAACCACAGTCTCTCAAGTCTCTACAGTGGTTGGTTTGCCCACTGTACCATCCTGGGGAGTGCAAAGCCACAGTCTCTCAAGTCTCTGCAGTGGTTGGTTTGCCCACTGTTCCATCCTGGGGAGTGCAAAGCCACAGTCTCTCAAGTCTCTGCAGTGGGTGGGTTGCCCACTGTACCATCCTGGTGAGTGCAAAGCCACAGTCTCTCAAGTCTCTACAGTGGTTGGTTTGCCCACTGTACCATCCTGGGGAGTGCAAAGCCCCAGTCTCTCAAGTCTCTACAGTGGGTGGTTTGTCCACTGTTCCATCCTCGGGAGTGCAAAGCCACAGTCTCTCAAGTGGATAACAGTCTCCACTGGTTCTGGAGGGGGACTGGAGCCCAGAGTGTTTCATCCTGTTAAGGACAGACGGAGTGGATGCATGTCTCCACTGGTACTGGAGGGGGAATGGTGCCCAGACTGCATTAGGCTCCCTGTGATGGTTCCTGTTCCGTCACTGTCCCAGCTGTACATGGGATAACGATGCTTGATGTGGCGGTGTTTTCCTTCTTCAGCGGTGCTTTGCCCTGTTCAGCGGTGTCTTGCCCTGTTCAGCGGTGCTCTGCCCTGTTCAGCGGTCTTCACCATGGTGGTGAATTCCTTGTTCAGCTGTGATTTGCCATGGCGGTCTCTGACCTGTTCAGCAGTGCTCTGCCCTGTTCAGCGGTGCTTTGCCCTGTTCAGCGGTCTTCACCATGGCGGTGATTTCCTTGTTCAGCGGTGCTTTGCCATGGCGGTCTCTGACCTGTGCATTGGTGTGTGGCATGACGGTCCCTCATTGCCCAGCGGGGCTGTGGCGGCCGGGGCCCTCCTGGGCACTGACTCCGGCTGTGGTCTCCAGACCAGTGACGATACTCCTGCCCTCCTGGGTACTGACTCCGGCGGTGGTCTCCTGGCCAGTGACGATACTCCTGCCCTCCTGGGCACTGACTCCGGCAGTGGTCTCCTGACCAGTGACGATGGTGCTGGCGGTGGCGTCCCGGCCGCCGGGGAGGATGGCGCCCTTCTCCGCCGTGCTGCTCTTACCAGACTGTGCAGACTTCTTCTGGCACTTCACCACCTTTGGAAGAGTCACAGCTGACTCTGCAATCCCCCTGGGACCCTTGTGAGCAGTTTTGCCACCAGGAGTCTTCACCCTGTCCCGTCGGCCACTTTCCAACTTGAGATGCTTTTCAGGGGGTGGACTGGCAGTGCTTTGGCTCCGTGTCACACTGCCTTCCCTGGTGGCCGGTGCACTCCACGCACCTGTAACATGCACCACTGGTACTGGAGTCTTTTTGGCTGAGGAGCTACTACGGGACTTATGAGTTGGAGGGGTGGGGGTGGGGGCAAAGAGGTCAACGTTGCTGAGGGAGAGTTTCTGACGAACACTGGGATGGGTAGCTGGAGGGGGTCTGGGAGTAGAGGAAGAGGAGGTGGTTGAAGGAGGTGTCACTTTAGGTGTTTTGGGTGCAGGTACAGGTACTGGAGGCTATCGTGAGGTGGATGGATGTTGGGTGTATGGGTGCCCGCGTTTGTGTACTTTGGGAGGGGGCATCACAGACACACTGGGAGAGGACACAGGGGATGTCTAAATGGTAGTGGGGGTGGTGAGTGCAGGTGAGCGGGGTGTGGTGCTGGGTGTTCTGGTGCGAGTCCTAGTGGCTGTAGATGTAGTGCATGCAGGTGAGAGTGTAGACGACACTGGGAGGGAGGATGGAGACGACGAGGAGGGGGACACAGTGGAGGCAGTGGATGTTGCTGTGTCTGTATGTGGGTGATGCTTGTGTGAGTGCCTGTGGGTTGTGTGGTGCCTATGTTTGCCTGAGCTACTTTTGTGTGTTGAGGTGTATGCATGCTTGTCTGATGGTGTGCTTGGGATAGGCTGGGGTACAGGGGATTGGGTCTGGGTGGAGGAAATTTGAGGGGGGAGGCTAGACACAGGGACAATGGCTGCCATCAGTGCTGAGGCCAAAGATTGCAGGGTTCGATGATGGGCAGCCTGACCAGAATGAATGCCCTCCAGGAATGCATTAGTGTGTTGCAACTCCATTTCTACACCCTGGATGGCATTCACAATGGTAGACTGCCCAACAGTGAGTGACCTGAGGAGGTCAATGGCCTCCTCACTGAGAGCAGCAGGGGTGACAGGGGCAGGGCCTGAGGTGCCTGGGGCGAAGGTGATGCCCACCCTACTAGGTGAGTGGGCACGGGGCGAACGCTGAGGGGCTGCTGGGAGGGCGGTGCTGGTAGGGGAGGTGGCTGCTGTACCTGTAGAAGTGGGGGGCACAGATGGTGGCGCCACCACAAGGGTGCTCCCATCGGCGGACGAGTCCGTGTCGCTGGTTGGTGATCCGGTGACCGACGTGTAGCTTCCCTCGCCCTCCGTCCCACTGGTGCATTCTGAGTCTGTGGTGTGGCCCTCCATGGCCATGTGGGATGCAGCTCCCTCGTGCTCCGGTGCCACTGTACCTCCGCCTGATGATGCTGATGCACAAAAGAACAGGGAGAGCAGAAAAAGGCGGGGGGACGACAGAAGAAAGAGGTTGAGTGCATGGCTTACCGCTACCGTTGGCGGACAATACAGACACAGCAGCCCCCTGCACTACGCCGTGCTCTTGGCCAATACATATCCAAATCTTGGGATATGGCCTACATGGCTATGGTGGACATCTGCACACATGGATGCCACAGGGGCATGTATACCTGTGCTTGGCCCTCTACTGAGGTGGGGTGGAGTGGCATAAGGCCTGCATTACGGAGGGGCCTAGCCTACGTAAGTCGCCCTGGCCTAGGGAAACCCACAGGCCTCCTCCCACACCCATACCCATGAACTGCGTGCAAAATCCCCAGAATGAGGGTGTACTCACCCCCTTGTGTCTGCTATAATGCCCTCAAGCGCCCATCCAACTCCGGGTAGGCCACCACCAGGATCTGGAACATCAGGGGAGTCATGGGGCGATGGGCACCCCTCCCACGTTGGGAGGACATCCCCAGCTGAGCCTCCGCCGCCTTCTTGCTCCAGCGGCAAATGTTCTCCCATCTTTTCTGGCAGTGGGTGCCCCGTCTCTGGTGGACCCCCAGGGTCTGGACGTCCTTGGCGATGGCACGCCAAATGTCCTTCTTCTGGTGGACGCTGACCTACATGACATGCACAGGGGAAGAATAGAAGTCATTACCAACTGCACCGTCGATGTGAGTGGCCCCCATCCCTACCCTTGCCATGTGGCATATGCATTCACAGTCCTTCATGTTCCCTGAACTCTGCCCCCTTCCCTCTTACAACCAGCCCTCTCCACCCAGGCATAGCCCATACAACGTGCTCCCTGTGTACTTACCAGTTGTTCTGGAGGACCGTAGAGTAGCATGTACTGGGGGAGGACCCCGTCTACTAGCTTCTCCAACTCCTGAGCAATGAAGGCAGGGGCCCTTTCCCCAGACGCACCAGCCATTGTCTCTTCCAGACCGAGGTCACAGCAGCACTTGCAGTGTAGGTCCTCTCCTGTCGAAGCTCAGGTATCGAGTGATTGAACAGATAGAAAATGGCGGTGACGTCCGCGGCGGTGACGTCCGCGGCGGTGCGTATCATCACCGCCGGCGCACTTCATCATTGGCTCCTGGGACCCATAGGGTCCAATGTTAACCAATGCAGCATTACGCTGCGGTCTACGACCGCCTACCGCGACGGTGTACAATGCCAGCGCAGATACCTCACATCCTATTGTCCCAGTTTAGAGGTCAGGCAGCTGCCATTTCAGGGGCCCACATGGCTTCATTTACTACTGCGTTACACACACCTAGGCCTACACTCGACACACATACAGGAAGAGTTTTGTCTTTGGTGTCGTGTTCTGTGTATCTGTGGGTACATACCTGGGATTTTGTTGACTCTGTGGTCTCTGTTGTCCTTCCTAGGCACCGTCAGCTGGGACATTTGAGAAGATGGCGGAATCCTCTGGTGTACCGACCGCTGGTGGACCTGTTGACAATGGAGGAGCGACATTTAATCATCACCTACAGGTTTGACCGTGCCACTATCCAGGAACTATGTACCCAGTTGGAGCCAGACCTGATGTCACCAATCCGCCATCCCACTGGAATCCCCCCTGACGTGCAGGTGCTGTCAGTGCTCCATTTCCTTGCAAGTGGATCTCTTCAGACAACAGTGGCCATGGCATCAGGGATGTCCCAGCCTATGTTTTCCAATGTGTTGCCCAGAGTGTTGTCTGCCATGCTGAAACACGTAAGGAGCTACATCGTTTTCCCTCAGGTGGAGGATTTGGCTACAGTGAAAGGTGACTTCTATGCCCTTGGACATATCCCCAACATCATAAGTGCTATTGATGGCACCCATTTAGCTCTGGTCCCCCCCACAGGAGTGAACAGGTGTACAGGAACCGGAAGAGTTATCATTCCAGGAATGTACAGATGGTATGTTTGGCAGACCAGTACATCTCCCAGGTAAATGCTATGTTCCCTGGCTCAGTGCATGACGCCTACATCCTGCGCAATAGCAGCATCCCTTATATGATGGGTCAACTCCAGAGGCACCGTGTGTGGCTATTAGGGGACTCTGGTTAACCCAACCTGTCCTGGCTATTGACCCCCGTGAGGAATCCCAGGACCAGGGCAGAGGAACGCTACAATGAGGCCCATGGGCGGACTAGGAGGGTGATCGAACGCACCTTCGTCCTCCTGAAGGCCATGTTCAGGTGCCTCCATATGACAGGTGGTTCCCTATTCTACTCACCAAAGAAGGTGTGCCAGATCATCATCGCCTGCTCGATGCTTCACAATCTTGCTTTGCGATGCCAGGTGCCTTTTCTGCAGGAGGATGGTCCAGATGACGGTGTTGTGGTAGCTGTGGAGCCTGTGGAGCCTGTGGACAGTGATGAGGAGGAAGCTGAGGAAGAAGACATCGACAACAGGGAGTCAGTCATACAGCAATATTTCCAGTGACACACAGGTGAGAATTTTTTTTTTTTTACCATTACATTCACTTTCACACTTCTACCTCTATCCTGCCTGTCATTTCATAGCAGTATTTGGTCACTGAGTTGTACCTTCCTATTACGGTTTCACAGGTGTGGTTACCAACGTGTGTCATCTGCTTGCATCCTTCAAGGACTTGTGATGTGTGACATAGGTATTTTGGCTTTACAATTGGAAACGCATTTTGACACTGTCATTGATAATACATATTTACCAAATCACAGACTGACTCCAGATTGTTTTGTGGTTCAAGGGTGTTTATTTAAATGCTCAAAAATGGAGGGGGGTTGTAATATGGTGATGGGGGACGGTGGAGCAATGTCCATGGCAGAGTCCAGTCCATTGGTCACACAGGTGCACTGCCCATATGGGCATAGGAAGTGGAGCAGAGGCAGTTTAATATGGACAGGGTAACAAAGTGGGACAGTGGGAGGACAATCAGGGTGGCCTCATTTCCTGGCGGGGTCTTGCCATCTTGCTCTGTCCTGTTCCTGGATCTCAGGGACCTCTTGCGTGGTGGTTGTGCGTCTGCAGGGGGTGGGGTGCTGGTGTGGTGGTCCTGTGGCGGGGCATCCTGTCCACTAGTGCCGGCGAAGGTGGTGGGTAGTTCATCGTCCAGGCTAGTGTCAGGGGCCCCTTGGAGTGCCACGGTGTCCCTCATGGTCCTTTGTATGTCCTTCAGCACCCCTACGATGGTGCCCAGGGTGGAGCTGATGGTTCTGAGCTCCTCCCTGAACCCCAAATCCTGCTTGGCCAGGACCGTCGCCATCGTCTCCTGGGAGTGGTGGTATGCTCCCATGATGGAGGATAGGGCCTCGTGGAGAGTGGGTTCCCTTGGCCTGTCCGCCCCCTGTCGCACAGCAGCCCTCCCAGTTCCCCTGTGTTCCTGTGCCTCCGTCCCCTGGACCGTGTGCCCACTACCACTGCCCCCAGGTCCCTGTTGTTGTTGGGGTGGTGGGTTATCCTGGGTTCCCTGTAGTGGGGGACACACCGCTGATTGACGTGTCCTGGGTACGGAGGTATGGGCCCGCTGGGTGGGTGCTGTGCTGGTGTTACCAGAGCGTGGAAGGTCAGTGTTGGGCTGTGCCTGTGCAAGGGGAACCGAGTGTCCCGAGGCCCACGATGGTCCGGGCTGGTCATCAGGATCCCGTAGGGCAGAGCTGTTGTTGTCACTGTGGGCCTCTTCTGTGGGTGGAGTGGAATTGTCTGGACCCTCCGGTGTGGTGACGTTCCTTAGTGGTCCTGCAGGGATATAAGAGCATGATAATTGCATCTGTGTGTGTAATGGTGTGCAATGGGTGGGTGTTTGTGTACCCCAGTGCAAGCATTCCTGTCTGTGGGTTTGTCTGATGATGGTCAGGGGTTTGTTATGGGTATGTGCAGTGAGCATGCTTTGGTGAGGGGTGACCATGCTTAATTGTGTCATGCAGGGCTTGGTGATGGGATGAGTGGTTTGTGTTATTAGTACATTAGTGAGGAGTTTGAGTGATAGGGGAGGGGGTGAGGGTGGGGGTGTGTGATAGCATGCAGGTAGGGTGGGGGATATGATAGTTACGATTTGACTTACCAGTATCCATTCCTCCACCGACTCCTCCGAGGCCCTCTGGATGCATGATGGTCAAGACTTGCTCCTCCCATGTTGTTAGTTGTGGGGGAGGAGGTGGGGGTCTGCTGCCAGTCTGCTGTACCACGATGTTGTGCCTAGAGACCACAGAACGCACCTTCCCCCGTAGGTCGTTCCACCTCTTCCTGATGTCCTCCTGATTTCTTGGATGCTGTCCCACAGTGTTGACCCTGTCCACTATTCTGCGCCATAGCTCCATCTTCCTGACTATGGATGTGTGCTGCACATGTGATCCAAATAGCTTTGGCTCTACCTGTAGGATTTCCTCCACCATGACCCGGAGCTCCTCCTCAGAAAACCGGGGGTGTCTTTGGCGTGACATGGGGTGGTGTGGGTGATGTGTGGGGTGGTGTAAGTGTTGATGTGTGTGGTGATGTGTAGTGGTGTGTTGTGTATTGTGCGTGTAATGTTGTATGGGTGATGGTGTTGTGTGCCTCTTTGTGGTGGGGTTCTCAGTTGCTGTGCTCTCTGTCTCTCTGGCCTTTGTCCATGAATTGTGGTCGTTGGGGTTTGTGGGAGATGTGGGTGTGTGTTTTATATTGTGTTGGGTGTGTGGGAGTGGTGTTTTTATGTGTATCAGGTGTGTGTATTTCGAATTGTCCAATGCGGCGGTGTTTTGGAGATGTGTGTGTATTTTGAGCGCGGCGGTGTGTACCGCCAATGGAATACCACGTTTGAAAGACTGCCGGATGGATTCGTGGGTCGTGATAGCAAGGGCGTGTTTCTGTTGGCGTGACGGTGGAGGAATTGTTTTCGCCAGTTTATCACTGACCTTTGGTGTGGCGGACTTGTGTGGGTGTCTGAATTTTGGCAGATTCCGAGATGTGGGTCATAATAGCTGTGGCGGAATTCCGCTGCCGCAGCGATGTATTGGCGGTTTTCTGCGCGGCGGTAAGCGGCTTTTACCGCCAATGTTGTAATGACCCCCACTGTCAGCATACCACTTTTCACTGTATCAGGACACCAAAGTGGGCAATCCATGTTTAGCGCTACATTGTCATCATTACACACACACATGATCCCTGCCATTATGTTGGCAAAGGGGGCATACACAGCTTAGGGGACACTGCCAATGGGGCATTTGCTACCTACATACAACTGTGCCACATCAGTTATGGACCACTGAATGCATGATAATTGCAGACTGAAAATTGAGCCACATGTCCATCACACAGTAACTCAGTGTCCCTCGATGCACAAGCCACAATACCTGAGTCATTTGTATTGCAGTGCACCAGGGAAATGCCATTAAAATTGTCACCCAAATACAAATCATGATGTGGAGTACCATCTGAAATGGATTAGCCACAAATGTTTGTTGTCAGGTTTAGCAACACATGATTGTTAGGCCCAGTGCATGTGTGCAGATGTGTGGCTATCATTCACTGGAGTGTCAGTGTCAATCTGAGTTTGCAGTGGTATGTCTGTTGGACTGTCTACGTCTAGGATCACCAGCTAACTCACATAAAATGTTACACACTGTGATATGTTGTCCACACGTTTGTACAGTGATCTGACATTGAGCATATATTTCCTTTCCATGTCTTACAGGTGGTCCTGCCCCCTATACCATCAGGGAAGTGGCTTGATTTCAGGACCCAGGCATATCCAGCAAGTGTGATAATGTCTGTCCTGTGTAGTGATTACAGCTGTTGTGTGAATGACTCTTGTGTGTTGCACGCATTGAAAGATAAGAGGAGCTGGCACGTGATCTGACATATTACTTGACATAGGTGGTCATTCCAACCTCGGCGGTAAAAGGCGCTTACCGCCGTTCAGAAGACCGCCATAACACCGCCGCGGCGCAGTAAACCGCCACGGTCATTCTGACCCACAACAGGCAAACCGCCAAAATACAGACATCCACAAAAGTCCGCCACACCAAAGGGCAGCGAGAAACTGGCGATGACCAAACCTCCACCGTCACGTCAACAGAAATACGCCCACACTATCACGACACACGAATTCCCGCGGCGGTCTTTCAACCGCGGTATTCCATTGGCGGTACACACCGCCGCGCTCAAAATACACACACACTTACAAAATACAACCACATTGGACAATTAAAAACACACACACCTGATACACATACACACACCACTCCCACACACCCATTACAATATAAAATACACACCCACATCACCCACAAACCTCCACTCCTAGAGATTCGTGAACACGCACCGAGAAAAGACATCCGAGCACCCAGACGCCCAATTCACTGTCGCCCAGCAATATTTGCACGCACTTCACACAACACAACAATACACATCACCACACTTAGCACCACTCAATCCACCCTACACATCACCCACACCACCCCATGGCACCGCAAAGACACCCCAGGTTCTCTGATGATGAACTCAGGGTCATGGTGGAGGAAATTGTTCGAGTAGAGCCACACCTGTTCGGGGCACATGTGCAGCACACCACCATTGCCAGGAAGATGGAGCTATGGAGCAGAATAGTGGGCAGGGTCAACGCAGTGGGGCAGCACCCAAGAAATCGGGACGACATCAGGAAGAGGTGGAACGACCTACGGGGGAAGGTGCGTTCCATGGTATCCAGGCACAACATCGCAGTGCAGCGGACTTGCGGCGGACCCCCACCTCCTCCCAACATGGGAGGAGCAGGTCTTGAACATCCTGCATCCTGAGGGCCTCGCTGGAGTAGCTGGAGGTATGGATTCTGGTAAGTCTCATCTTCACTACTTCTTCCCCCCACCCCACCTGCATGCCAACTCATACCCCCACCCTCACCCCCACCCCATCACACCTACTCCTTGCAAATGTCTCACCATCACAACCCACCCATCCCAACACCTAGCCCTGCATACGTCCACAAAGCATGGACACCCATCACCTAAGCATGCCCACTGCACATACAACCCCCCCAACCACCGTCACAACAGCCCCCACAAAGGAATGCCAGCACTGGGGTACACGGGCACCCACCCATTGCACGCTATGGCACACACAGAAGCAATAACCATACTTTTATACCCCTGCAGGACCCGAACGCCAGATCACCGCGCAGGAGGGTCCACAAATGTCCACTCCACCCCCAGAAGAGGCCCACAGTGAGGACAGCAGCTCTGTCTCCCTGCATCTAGATGACCAGCCCGGTCCATAGGGGACCTCGGGACAGTCGGTTCCCCTCACACAGCCACAGGCCACAGCAGACCTTCCCCCCTCTGGAAACACCAGCACAGCACCCACCCAGAGGGCCCATACCTCTGTCCCCAGGACACGTCAATCAGAGGTGTGTCCACCACTACAGGGAACCCAGGCTAACCCAACACCCCAACAACAACAGGGACCTGGGGGCAGTGGTAGTGGGCACACGTTCCAGGGGACAGAGGCCCATGGAAACAGGGGAACTGGGAGGGCTGCTGTGTGACAGGGGGGGGGCAGGCCCAGGGAACCCACTCTCCACGAGGCCCTCTCCTCCATCATAGGAGCATACCACCACTCCCAGGAGACGATGGCAACGGTCCTGGCCAGGTTTCAGGAGATCCAGCTTCTGCAGGAGCAACAATATATGGGGTTCAGGGAGGAACTAAGAAACATCAGTTCCACCATGGGTACCATCGTAGTGGCCCTGAATGAGGTAGTCACCACATTGCGGGACACTGTGGCACCTCAAAGGGACCCTGACACTAGCATGCACCAAGAACTGCCTACCACCTCCGCCAGCACTAGTGGACAGGAGGCCCCGACACAAAACCAACAGGCCACCAGAACCCCACCCCCTGCAGAAGGAGAACCACCCCTCAAGAGGGCCCTGAGATCCAGGGAGAAGACAGAGTAAGATGTCAAGACCCCCGCCAGCAAAGGATACCGCCCTGATTGTCATCCCACTGTCCCACATTGTCACCCTGTCCAACCATAAACTGCCCCTGCTCCACTTCCCACAGGCATTTGGACAATGCACCTGTGATACTGATAGTCTGGACTCTGCCATGGACAATCCTCCACCATCACCCCTCACCGATTTGCAACCACCCATCCAATTTAGAGCACTTGAATAAACACACTTATTGCACAAAACAATCTGGAGTCTGGCTGTGATTTAGAACAAATGTATTAGACATGACCGTGCCAAAATGTTCATTCACATTGTGATGCCAACAAACCGCTGTCACACAGCTGTAGTCCATGGGGAAACAAAGCAGATGTCACGCAGTGGGGCCCACATCTCTGAAAACGGAAGGGAAAGTCACAACTCAGTTACCATACACTGGGGGAAAAGGACAGACAGTAGAGAGGTAGTAGTGTTTAAGTATATGTAATATGCCGGTGTGTATTCTTACCTGTGTGTCATTGAAAATACTGCTGTATTACTGTGTTCCTGTTCTCTATGTCGTCCTCTTCGGCTTCCTCCTCTTCACTCTCCACAGGCTCCACAGCTGCTACAACACCACCATCTGGACCATCCTCCTGCAGAAAAGGCACCTGGCGTCGCAAAGCCAGGTTGTGAAGCATACAGCAGGCCACGATGATCTGGCACACCTTCTTTGGTGAGTACATTAGGGATCCACCAGTCATATGGAGGCACCTGAACCTGGCCTTCAGGAGGCCGAAGGTTCGCTCGATCACCCTCCTAGTCCGCCCATGGGCCTCATTGTACTGTTCCTCTGCCCTTGTCCTGGGATTCCTCACTGGGGTCAAAAGCCATGACAGGTTGGGGTAACCAGAGTCCCCTAATAGCCACAGCCGGTGCCTCTGGAGATGACCCATCACATACGGGATGCTGCTATTCCACAGGATGTAGGCGTCATGCACTGAGCCAGGGAACTTGGCATTAACATGGGAGATGTACTGGTCTGCCAAACACACCATCTGGACATTCATGGAATGATAACTCTTCCGGTTCCTGTACACCTGTTCACTCCTGCTGGGGGGGACCAAAGCAACATGTGTCCCATCAATGGCACCAATGATGTTGGGAATATGTCCAAGGGCATAGAAGTCTCCTTTCACTGTAACCAAATCCCCTACCTCAGGGAAAATGATGTAGCTCCTCATGTGTTTGAGCAGGGCAGACAACACTCTGGACAACACCTTGGAAAACATGGGCTGGGACATCCCTGATGATATGGCCACTGTTGTTTGAAATGACCCACTTGCTAAGAAATGGAGTACTGACAGCACCTGCACTAGAGGGGGGATCCCTGTGGGTTGGCGGATTGGTGACATCAGGTCTGGCTCCAACTGGGTACACAGTTCCTGTATAGTGGCTCGGTCAAGCCTGTATGTCAGTATGACATTACTGGGAATGTCTGTACACGGGAAGATTCCTCCATCTCCTCGCATGTGCCAGCGGACGGTGCCTATGAAGGACAACAGCGAGCACAGAGTCAATCAACCCACAGGTACGTAACCACAGCTTGCACATAACACAATTCCCAATGCATTGAAAGGTTTGTATGAGTGTTGATGCAAGGCCTAGGTATGTGTGACACAGTAGAAATTAAGCCATGTGGGCCCTTGAAATGGCGGCTGCCTGACCTGTGAAGTGCGACAGTGGGATGTGAGGTCAATGCGCTGGCGTGGCACACCGTGGCGGTCGAAGACCGCGGCGCAAAGCCGCATTGGTTAACATTGACCCCAATGGGTTTCAGGAGCCAATGACGATGTGCGCCGGCGGTCGCGGTACGCACCGCCGCGGGCGTGACCACCATTTTCTATCTGCTTAATCACTCGATACCTGATCTTCCACAGGAGAGGACCTACACTGCAAGTGCTGCTGTGACCTCGGTCTGGAAGAGACAATGGCTCATGCGACTGGGGAAAGGGCCCCTGCCTTCACTGCGGAGGAGTTGGAGAAACTTGTGGATGTGGTCCTCCCCCAGTATGCACTACTCTACGGTCCTCCAGACCAACAGGTAAGTACACAGGGACCATGCTTAGTGGGCAATGCCTGGGATGAGTGGGGTGGATGAAAGATGGTGGGGAGGGGAGCGATTGAGGCATGCATCAAACGACAGATAAGAGCATGTGCCACATGGCAAGGGTGGGGATGGGGGGCCACTCACATTGAGCATGCAGAAGGTGATGACAATTTTTCTCTCCCTGTACATGTCACATAGGTCAGCGCCCACCAGAAAGTCGCTATTTGGCGTGCCATCGCCAAGGACGTCTGGACCCTGGGGGTCCACAACAGACGGGGCACCCACTGCCGGAAGAGGTGGGAGGACATCCGACGCTGGAGCAGGAAGCTGGGGATGGCCTCCCAACGTAGGAGGGGTGCCAGTCGACATTTGACCCCCCTGATGTCCCGGATCCTGGCGGTGGCCTACCCCGATTTAGATGGGCGCGTGAGGACATCACAGCAGACACAAGGGGGTGAGTACAAATACATTCTGCTGACTTTGCGCGCAGTGGAGGTGTCTGGGTGGGGGAGGAGGACTGTGGGTATCCCTAGGCCAGGGCGATTTCTGTAGGCTAGGCCCCTCTGTAAGACATGGCCCTGTGCCCCCGCCCCCCACCTCTGTAGGATGCCAAGTACAGGTATCCATGGCCCTGTGTCCTCTATTTGTGCAGTTGTCGTCCATAGGCTTGTAGGCCATGTCCCACGGATTGCGTAGTGGACCCCAAGTGCGCGGCGTAGTGCAGGGGGCTTCTGTGTCTGTCCTCTCCGCCAACGGTGTCGCCAATGCATACACTCAACATGTCTTTATTTCTCCCCCCCCTTTTTTGTGGTCTTCCTATTCATGTGTGCATTAGCATAATCAGGCGGAGGAGAAGTGGCATCGGAGCACGAGGGAGCTGCATCCCACATGGCCCTGGAGGGCCATGCAACCGAGTCTGATTACACCAGTGGGACGGAGGGCGAGGGGAGCTCCACAGCGGGGACTCGTGCTGATGTCAGTGACAGCGACTCGTCCTCTGAAGGGAGCTCCCTTGTGGTGGCGGCAACATCCGTGCCCCCCGCAACAACAGGTACAGCCGCCACCCACAGGCCCGGTACTGCAGCCCAGGAGGGCCCCGCAAGCCACATCCCAGGTGGGCAGAAGGACACCCACAGGCCCGGTACTGCAGCCCAGGAGGGCCCCGCAAGCCCCCAGACAGATGGGCAGGAAGGCCCCGCCAGCCACATGTCAGGTGGCGAGTTACATCCATGCCAGGGCCGGATCCGCTGACCAGGACACTCATCTCAAGCACCGGTCCGCTGGGCACCGCCATCTCAAGCACCGCTGAACAGGGCACCGCCATCTCAAGCACCGCTGAACAGGGCACCGCCGTCTCAAGCACCGCTGAACTGGGCCCTTCATCTCAAGCACCGCTGAACAGGGCACCGCCGTCTCAAGCACCGCTGAACAGGGCACCGCCGTCTCAAGCACCGCTGAACAGGGCACCGCCGTCTCAAGAACCGCTGAACTGGGCCCTTCATCTCAAGCACCGCTGAACAGGGCACCACCGTCTCAAGCACCGCTGAACTGGGCCCTTCATCTCAAGCACCGCTGAACAGGGCACCGCCGTCTCAAGCACCGCTGAACAGGGCACCGCCGTCTCAAGCACCGCTGAACAGGGCACCGCCGTATCAGCACCGCTTAACAGGGCACCGCCGTCTCAAGAACCGCTGAACTGGGCCCTTCATCTCAAGCACTGCTGAACAGGGCACCGCCGTCTCAAGCACCCCAGAACAGGGCACTGCCGTCTCAAGCACCGCTGAACAGGGCCCTTCATCTCAAGCACCGCTGAACAGGGCACCGCCGTCTCAAGCACCGCTGAAGTGGGCCCTTCATCTCAAGCACCGCTGAACAGGGCACCGCCGTCTCAAGCACCGCTGAACAGGGCACCGCTGTCTCAAGCACCGCTGAACAGGGCACCGCCGTCTCAAGCACCGCTGAACTGGGCCCTTCATCCTAAGCACCGCTGAACAGGGCACCGCCATCTCAAGCACCGCTGAACAGGGCACCGCCGTCTCAAGCACCGCTGAACAGGGCACCGCCGTCTCAAGCACCGCTGAACAGGGCACCGCCGTCTCAAGCACCGCTGAACTGGGCTCTTCATCTCAAGCACCGCTGAACAGGGCACCACCGTCTCAAGCACCGCTGAACTGGGCCCTTCATCTCAAGCACCGCTGAACAGGGCACCGCCGTCTCAAGCACCGCTGAACAGGGCACCGCCGTCTCAAGCACCGCTGAACAGGGCACCGCCGTCTCAAGCACCGCTGAACAGGGCACTGCCGTCTCAAGCACCGCTGCGCTGGGCCCTTCATCTCAAGCACTGCTCCGCTGGGCCCTTCATCTCAAACACTGCTGAACAGGGCACCGCCGTCTCAAGCACCGCTGCGCTGGGCCCTTCATCTCAAGCACTGCCCCGCTGGGCCCTTCATCTCAAGCACTGCTCCGCTGGGCCCTTCATCTCAAGCACTGCTCCGCTGGGCACCGCCGTCTCAAGCACTGCTCCGCTGGGCCCTTCATCTCAAGCACCGCTGCGCTGGGCCCTTCATCTCAAGCACTGCTCCGCTGGGCTCTTCATCTCAAGCACTGCTCGCTGGGCACCGCCGTCTCAAGCACTGCTCCGCTGGGCACTTCATCTCAAGCACCGCTGCGCTGGGCCCTTCATCTCAAGCACTGCTCTGCTGGGCCCTTCATCTCAAGCACTGCTCCGCTGGGCCCTTCATCTCAAGCACTGCTCCGCTGGGCACCACCGTCTCAAGCACTGCTCCGCTGGGCCCTTCATCTCAAGCACCGCTCCGCTGGGCACCGCCGTCTCAAGAACCGCTGCGCTGGGCCCTTCATCTCAAGCACTGCTCTGCTGGGCACCGCCGTCTCAAGCACTGCTCCGCTGGGCCCTTCTTCTCAAGCACCGCTCCGCTGAGCACCGCCGTCTCAAGCACCGCTGAACTGGGCCCTTCATCTCAAGCACTGCTCCGCTGGGCACCACCGTCTCAAGCACTGCTCCGCTGGGCCCTTCATCTCAAACACCGCTGCGCTGGGCCCTTCATCTCAAGCACTGCTCCGCTGGGCACTGCCGTCTCAAGCACTGCTCCGCTGGGCCCTTCATCTCAAGCACCGCTCCGCTGGGCACCGCCGTCTCAAGCACCGCTGAACTGGGCCCTTCATCTCAAGCACTGCTCCACTGGGCACCGCCGTCTCAAGCACTGCTCCGCTGGGCCCTTCAACTCCAGCACCACTCCGCTGGGCACCGCCGTCTCAAGCACTGCTGAACTGGGCCCTTCATCTCAAGAACCGCTGGCCCATTGGCGGAAGGGGCAGGCCCGCATCTGTGTCGGGCAGGGCTGCACGAAGCACTCTGGGCACTAGTCCCCCTCCAGTACCAGTGGAGACTGTTATCCACTTGAGAGACTGTGGCTTTGCACTCCCCAGGATGGCACAGTGGGCAACCCACCCACTGTATAGACTTGAGAGACTGTGGCTTTGCACTCCCCAGGATGGCACAGTGGGCAACCCACCCACTGTAGAGACTTGAGAGACTGTGGCTTTGCACTCCCCAGGATGGCATGGTGGGCAACCCACCCACTGTAGAGACTTGTGAGACTGTGGCTTTGCACTCCCCAGGATGGCACAGTGGCCATGGAGGCCCATCTTGGATCTGGCGTTGTGGACTCATCTGGCTGAGGTGCCCCCCCTTCCCTTTCCCCTGAAGTTTTCCTATCTGATGCCCCTGCAGTGTTCTCTCCGTTGGAGGCAGGTATCCTGTGTGGGCTTTGCCCATGTGTTTTGGCCCAGTGGCCCACGAACAATGGCTGATACACATATCGGCCTGGACAATTTATGTATATAAAGTTATTGATGTGTGATATATTTTATACTCAGTCTTACAATATAATTCAAAATTTATAATCATTTCCTTTTGTGTTTGCATTCTTCCAGGGGGTTTGGGGGGGTTACTGTGATGTGTTGCTATGCATTGATGTGTGTGTTGTAGTGGGTGAGGGTGGGGGTGGGTGTGTCGCGTATGTGTGTGCCCGTAATATTTTCTCCTCCCCCCTCCCCTGTGTCGTAGGTGCAGTACTCACCATTGTCTTCTGCGCCGGCGTTTGTGCTCCTAGTAGAGGAGCAGGAAGACAATGGCTGGTAGGATGTGGAGTTCGGGTTCCATGCTGTCCAGATTCCTCGTGGAGTGTATGGAGGTGAGCGTTTTCCGTTTGAAATGGCTGTTTCCGCCGTGTTTTTATCGGCAAGGCTACCGCCCCGGAAAAGGTGGCGGATTGGTGGGTTGTGATAGGGTGGGCGGTACATTGTCTCCCGCCTGTCTGTTGGCAGTGACCGACGCACTGTTTGTTTGTCCCGCCGTGGCGGGCGGTGTGTTAAAGAGGCGGTCTCTGTTGGCGGTTTCCGCCAGGGTCGGAATTACATTTTTTTAACCGCCAGCCTGTTGGCTGTTTTGCCGCTGCTTTAACACCGACCGCCA
This sequence comes from Pleurodeles waltl, assembly GCF_031143425.1. Classification (NCBI taxonomy): domain Eukaryota; kingdom Metazoa; phylum Chordata; class Amphibia; order Caudata; family Salamandridae; genus Pleurodeles; species Pleurodeles waltl. The sequence continues at coordinate 123,300,613 of NC_090439.1, forward strand.
GGGTTGGAATGACCCCCATAGTGTTCCGTGCAAGGGTTAGACATTCACATGCAGAGAGTCATATCTTTGGAGTCTTGTGCTGCGCAATAGGCAGCAGCCTGTGAATAAGCTGATTACTAGCCACATATATGCCCACATTTTACTTAGAAGTGCTCCAGTAACAGTATATTGTCACTGAGTCATACCTTCATTATCACAAGACAGTGATGCATCAGTTTTCCACACAAAATTGCTCTCCCCTGTATTGTAATATAAATGTAGGACTGTATGGGTAACTGTCCCTCAGCATCTAGCCCCATAAGTTGCACTTCATTTATGTGACACTCATGTGGTTTGCAATAAGCGTGCATGCAGCCCCATAAGTTGCACTTCATTTATGTGACACTCATGTGGTCTGCGTGCATGCAGGTCAAGGCCAGACGTGTGCTGGCATCAATGTGGGTGTTTTGGGAATTTTGTTGGCAGATCAGGTGTTGATGGTTGTCCACAACTGGACACATGAATGTAGATGTGAATGACCTATGGATACCTTATTCCTAGGTAGCAGCCCTCCTCACATGTGTTTCACTTACTAAATCCATGTAGAAGTGGACATGCCTTCGTGGTTGTCCTCAACAGTTGTGATGATGTATTACATGCCCATCCCCTCTGAGGCACAGGCGCAGGGGAACAACATATTTGTAGGTAGATGTGATGGTCACAGTGTAGAGGACAGTCATCTCATTCAAGCATGCATGTGTCCCAAACAACAGTGACCCCTTATGATTATCAATTGGATACCATCCTGCCATTTACAGCTAAAAATCACTGGTTGTGGGTGCCTTGAAGTTGACTCAGATGATAAAGATTAGTCTGCCTTGCCCATATGAAGAAATTGCTGCCTTTGCATTGTGACACATTGCACTACATCAATGCACAGATCACATTATTTGGTCCAACTCTTGTTGTGCTTTGGTGTCGTGTAAAAGACATGATGTGTAGGCAGCGTTGCCATGTGTTAGATTATCATCTGTACATGCATCACACAATGATGACATTGATGGTTGCCTGTCCCATGTTTACAGCTTCCAACATGGATGTAGCGGAGATCAGGACTTTCCAGAAGCGGGCAGTGAGATACAGACACATGTTGGATGTCGAGTCTGGGCACCGAAGGATGGCAAGACGCTATCAGAGAGAGAGAGCCACAGGAGAATGGTGGGCTTTCAGCCAAGGGGGACCGGCATTGTCTGCAAAGGTTGTGGCCACCACCACAACTGCAGCCAGTACCACAGAGGACACCATTACATCAGCCTCACCAGCTGCACCGTCAACCTCTGCACCACCAACCACCACACCTCCTGCACCTTCAACCTCTGCCCTACGGACCACCACACATGCTGGACCATCAAACTCAGCAACACAGACCACCACATCTGCTGCTTTGGACATGGCCGTAATAGCTGAGCTCCAGGGAGACATGAGGAAAGTGTTGAAAAAGGTTGACACAATACAGAGAGATGTGGACAGAAGTACCCAGAGGCTCAAGGCAATAAAAAAGACACTAAGGAGGGCAAACCTGTGAACTCTTGCCTCCCCTCACCCCTAATTCAGTTCTCTCCCATCTCATTCCTCATCCTGTTTTTAGTGGGTTTAGGGGGTTTAGTGATAGGTTAGAGTAGGGTAGTAGTTTAGATAGGAAAGGTAGGTTGAGGTGTTTCATGCTATTTCATGTTAGTTTGTGGGGGATAATTTTGGGGCTTTAGTGTATTTAAAAAACAAATCAAAGATTCAAAAAATAGAAAAATATATATTTGTTTAGTATTAGTATATGTTTAGGTTAGTATATCTTGTTCTACATGTGTTTCGTCATATGAGGGAGGTGGGGGGCAAATGTTTAGAGTGTATTGTTAAATATGGTAAGTAAGCTTAGCAGAGGGTAGTTAGGGCCAGTTGTGGGTAATGTATAGTTAGGATGGATTAGGATAGTATAGGTGTGTTACATAGTTTTAAGTTCTGTTTCATACATAGTTATTAAAGATTTCGGTACTCCCTCACTGAATGTGTCATATGCTTGGGGTTCAGGGTCTTTGCATGAGTGTACAGTGCCAATTGTATGCTGGTGTGTATATTCCGTACTGCATCCACATCCCTCTCTTGACATGATTCCCACTTCCAACTGAGCTGTCACGTTGGCAGCAACAACAGATCTAAATCTCAATGCATCTGCCATCCATTGTACCCACCACTCAACGTGACTATGGTTCCCATGTATTGGACAGGTAGGTGTGCTTTTTAAGCTGTAATAGTTTTGATCCTGTGTCGTGATGTTGGGCAGTGAGGGCGTCTGCCTGCTGCCTGAAGTTCATGTCAACACTGCTAAACTGAGTAGTGCCAATTTCAGATAAGGTAAAGTATACAAATGTTCATGCCTATGTGTTTTACTTGTACTCCCAGCTGACGTTATTGGCCAAACACTCTTACACAGCCATTCCTGCTGTATGTTGTGGGTGAGGCATGTATGTTTTAAAGCAAATGTCACAGACACAATGACTTGCTTGAAGGGTATGTGGCCAGCATTGACTTTCATCTTGTAGATACCTTGGCCCTGAATGTTACTATTTTTGCACTGCGTTTGCCTCATTTTTTGACGCGAAAACAGCGCAAACTTTCAAAATAGAGTGATATTTTGTATGTTTGCGCTGCTTTTGCTTAAAAAATTATGCAAATGCAGTGCAGAAAAAGTAAAAATCTGAGCCCTTGTGCGTAGATATCTGCCCACATTATTTCTGCACTCTGGTATTGACACTCTGTGACCATAGACATGTTACATGCATCACAAATCACCAGCAAAGTAGATGTGTCACATTACACAGAGACAAAGTGGGTGTGTAGATGCTGTTTTTTTTAAAGTGCCATAGTGGAATATTTACATAGTCCATGTCTGTGACCCCATTAGTGTAAAGCATTCTATTGTGACGCAACACAAGTGCAAGGTTGAAGGACTTATCATTTGACATGCTGAGATGAAGCGTTGTTCGGTGCAGAGGAACATTAATTGCCAGTTGAGTAGTGAGAGACAATTGCAGTCCATAGTGGAAAGGTTAACAGTGTGTCGGTGAAGAGTCCAACTGTAGCAACACTGGCATGTTGTCAAGGACAAAGGGAAATCAGTGTCCATGTGGTATGGGCTGGTGCTACCGGGTACTTCTACTGGTGAAGATGATCTGTTCCACATCTTCATCCTCTGATGTGTGTGTTGTCTCCTCTGCCCTTGATGGTGGTGGTGGTGGGTTTGAGGGGGCCACACACTTCAGTGGTTAGAGAAGTGGACACCAAATTCCCAGCAGCCGCCATCTGTGGAACTACATATGGCATAACTGCAGCAAGGAGGAACTGGTGATTATTGAGTATGGCAGCAACATCCCTGTGGTAGGCAGCCATGGCTGCCATGAGGGAGGCCAGTTCCCGGTGCATGGAATCCAGCTTGTTGTCATGCATACAGCAGCAAGATTGGGCCCCTCTAGGTCCCCTCAGTTAAGGCAATCTGCAAATACCCAGACATCAAGTCAAAGGTGCTAAGGCATTTGGCAGCTCCCAAACAATCAACAAGCTCATCAGCTCGGGGATGGGGCACGTGTCAGTCTTAGAGACCCCAATGAGACCCCAGTAATCCACACAGAACCAGAATTCTGTTGTGGCACCATGAGCAGCCGCCTTTGGGACCAGGACCACTGGGCTGGCCCAAGGACTACTGGAAAACTCAATTACTGAAGTTACACCCCCTGTAGTGTGTCTGGGGCCCGGCCTGAGCTAAACAGGATCTTGTGAACAACAGAGACTTTCTTTGAAGTAGGCCTACTTCAAAGGCAGAATGGGTTATAAGTATTGGACCCTAAACCTCTGAAAAATAGATCACTTCTGGAACCAAGAGGAACCTCTGCCAAGGAGAAGAGCTGAAGAGCTGAGGAAAAGTGCTGTCCCTGTTTGTGCTTTGTTGGGCTTTCCTGCAGTTGCTGCTCCTGCCTGTGAAAGGAGACAAAACTGGACTTTGTGGTATATTCCTGCTTGTGATGAATCTCCAAGGGCTTGAACTGAGCTTGCCTCTTGTTTTGAAGTCTCAGGGCCATCAAAGACGTCCTTTGCTAGCACCTGGATTCTCTGCTGAGACTCCTGCCCTGCCAAGTGGTATTCTATCCAGTCCCCGGGCCCTTGAAAGATGAATTTGGCAGAACAAGAGCTGAAAATTCACCGCCAGAACACCGTGGGGGAAATCTTTTCATGCACCATGTGCAACACGACTAATAAACTACGCGCCGCCGACTTAGGGGGTTATTCCAACTTTGGAGGAAGTGGTAATCCGTCCCAAAAGTGACGGTAAAGTGACGGATATACCACCAGCCGTATTACGAGTCCATTATATCCTATGGAACTCGTAATACGGCTGGTGGTAAATCCGTCACATTTGGGACGGATTACCACCTCCTCCAAAGTTGGAATAACCCCCTTAGTGTCTAAAATCAACGCTCCACCTGCATTTGCGGCTGGGAGATCTACACATCATGGCTGTAGAAACAATATGCAACACCCGCTTGCGGCTGCTCATAACGACACAAACCCCACACAGTGCGGCTTTCTAACACCGTGTGTCAGGATTTTCCACGCATCGTCCCTGGGCATCAAAGTCAACCTGACTCTGCATGGATCCGAGGTGCCCCGTCCGGAAATTGATGCATCGCTCTCTTGTGAGGGAGAAAAATTACACTTCGCCAACCAGTCCAGAGAAGAAATGACGCATGGTCTCCCTTGCAAGGAAGAAATTGACACATCGCTGCCTTTTCCGATGCACACTTACGCGTGCTGCTTTATTTTTTACCCAAACCATGTACTTTGTTCAAAATCATCGTTTCCATTGTTTTCTATGGAGTAAGACTCTCATACTTTTGAAAATTCATATTTTAACTTTTGTATGTTGGTTTTTTGTCATTTTAGTCTTGATTGATTTAGACAAATATTCCCTATTTTTCTAAAGTGGTGTGGTGTCCATTTTGTAGTGTTTTCACTGTATTACTGTGTGTGTTGGTACAAATACTTTACACATTGCTTCTGACTTAATCCTGCCTGCCCATGCCAAGCTACCAAGGGGGTGAATGGGGGTTAACCAGGTGTGTTTCTCCTTTGCCCTGAGTAGAGTGAGGGTCCCTGCTTCGACAAGGGGTAACCTGACTGCCAACCGAAGACCCCATTTCTAACAGTATGAGTTATTGATAAATTTTTGTCTATTTTTCTAACCTACTGTGGAATCTTTTGGTGGTGTTTTTGTGGTGTAATCGTGTGTTGTGTTGCACAAATACTTTACACATTGCCTTTTTAGATAAGCCTGACTGCTCTGTGATAAGATACCAGAGGGTGAGCACATCTTTTAATGTGTATCTGACTTACCCTGACTAGGATTGCGGTACCTTCTTGTACAGGATACATACTCTGACACCCAGAAACCCAATTTCTAACAACATCCTTTAGGTGTTTGAATGTTTCAGCCAGTAACCTATGCAGATCCACTGCTTTCCCAGATTGCTGATCTTGTATAATCTCCAAAACATCTTGAGCTATAAGATAATTTTGTAAATGTTTCATACTCTCTAAATAGTGTTTTTGTAACTCATCAGATTCTGAGTGTTCCTTTCTTCTTATAAATTCTGAAAAACTACCTAAACACTTCCCTTATTTACACTTCCCTTATTTCCGCCACCCATTCCCATCCTTTTCTTTAATAGGTATGATATTGCGTGATCCATCAGCTTTTTACAGTCTAAGATTTCCCCAGCCTTTTCCCCATATTCAAACCTTTTTACTTTACCAGCCTCTCAGTTTTTTCTAAGCATGGCTTCAAGTGTTTCCTGCAGCTCAGTCATGAACTTATATAAATTGCTGTTGGTGAGAAGCCATATTTAGATTATTAAGGTGTGCAGTGGATGCTTCAATGGTCAACTGTTTTATAATAACTTCATGCCCCCAAATCTTGGCTTTTCTTGCCTGTGAGGACTTTATATTTATTCCTGTAACACATATTCTGAGGAAGACTTAGTTGGCGTCCCACACAACATTCTGGCTGATCCCTGTCAAATTGAACACATTTGTGGGTGTTGTGTGTTAAACTTGTTTGCCACCAACAATTCCCCTACTAAACTCTTTATCATTCATTGAGGACTTCTTTTCACTTGTTTATTCACTACTAAATGTTTTTCTACTGTAGAGTGAATGATTTCTTTGTTCAAAAGTGACATAGATTAGGCATGATACATATTATGTTCTTCTTAGTACAAAATAATCTAATTTAGCAAAGTATGATTGTCTGCCAGAATTTAACATATACCTCTTTTTTGTGCCTTTTCTCTCTCTTCAAATGTCTGGCAGATTGAAATCTTTTTTAAGTACAGCCCTGGTTTTAACCATGCTAGCATGTAGAAGGGTCAGTATCTCATCTTCCTCGCAAATCACTGAGCTTCTGAAGCCATTCAGTTCCTTGCTGTGCTTTAACTAAATTTGCTGGGCCCCTAATCTGGTACAAGTCAGTAACAGAGGTCAGTCGTCTCTTGTATAGTTATTGAACCTCTTTCATCTCAGCCAAATGATTTCTTGTTCACAGATGACATATGTCAACTTTTGAAACATATATTCTAAAAACCTCTCCTGCTTCCTCTCCAAGGCTGAGCGGTGACTGCTCCATTATTAAGAATTATGAGAATTTACTTTGCGATTGTGATGTTGACCAGTTGGCTGCCTGCTCCTCTCAGATAATTTTAGCAAATAGGATAAAGTGGCAGTGATAGCTGGCAGCTAATTTCCTCATCAACTTTGAATTTAGAAGCTCATGATGTTCAACCCGTTCTAAATGCAAATCTAATTGCAATGTTTTTACCTGACAGATTTCTCCTTTCAACATCAATGGACTGCTTGGATGCTTTGGTCATGCCCCAAATCAGGATGAGGGAAAGGATTGGCACTCAATACAATCTGCATTGTGTGTCTGGCATGGATAAATTACAGTATTCACAGAATTACATAGCAAAAGTCAATGTTGATGATGTGATTTGGTGAGGTTATCACTCAAACGAATAGCCCATCAAGGCTTTCAATGGAGAATTAGGAGGCCAGTATGCTGCTCAGTACAAAGACTGTGGCAGACTAGCAGATGTCTTTGAGCAGGAAATGAGGCTGAAAAAGGTAGAGATCAGGATTAGGAAAACAGTTGGATCTGCCTACCAGACTTCAGAGTCCATTGGAAAGAAAACTGAAAAAGGTATAGAGATCAGGGTTAGGAATAATGTTGAATCTGCCTACTAGACTTCAGAGTGCAGGGGAAGAAAAAGAAGAATAGAGTTCCAGCAAGGTGAGGGTAAACATAACAGTATAGGTCTTGGGTTACCACTAATCTCAGTATGCTGAGGGAACCTAGCATCTGAGAAACAATTGAACCTATGAGGTTCAATTAAATCAGTGAGGTAAAGAGACGCAGCACAAGAGAACTAGGGGAAAGATCCTGTAGAAAACTACCCAAGGCTCCTTAGGAATACACAAGGATGAGTCTCATGAACAAATCTCTCCAGTGCTGCTAACAAGGTGCATTACTTAAAGCTGGGGAAAAGCAGAGGAAGAGAAACACATATAATAGCAGATACACCTTTGGCACAACAGTTGTTTTAGGTATTGAATTGAACACGGGAAGCATTAAAAAACAGAAGACTGAACCCTGTACAGAGCAAGCCGAGCCTTCAAAGAATCATTAACGGTGCCATAGTACTCCTTTTGTCGGAAAGATTTGAGAGAGGTATTGAGTTTAGGGCAATGAGAAATAATAATTAGCCAGAAAGCAGCAAATTAAAATACTGCATGGTTTCTTGATCTAACTTAGTATCAGCATTGAATAAAATGCAGTCCAATGATTATGTTAAATCCAAAAAGGCATATTAGATCTTGGAGTTGCTGCCGGAGTGGGAGTTTAAAAACATAAGCGGATCTGAGAAAAAAGTTATGAGGACCATCACAAAAGTGAGAAAGTAAATCATACTGATACAAGCCCCCTTTCGATACACACCCAAATAATTAATATTATCTCTTAAAAAGTTAGAGAAGAGGTACAGCTGATAAAGATGACATGGACAGGAAAGGGGCTGAAGGTGGGCTTGAAGTGATGATTAGATACATGAGACAAGGGATTTTGAATACATCTGAGAAAACAGAGCAGGATTTAAAGGAGATCCAAGACTCCTAAAGTGATTTTCATAAATAGCTAAAGGACAATTGTGGTAGGGTTGCAAGGCTAAAAACAGTTTCTGATAACTTAACTAAAAGATCTTGAATATCTCTTTAATGAGGGCTACTTGAATGAGGGTCCCTTAGCAAATTAAGCCAGAATAGTTGAGAATTGGGCTAGGTACAATAATTTACATATAAATGGCATTTCTCAGAATGCCAAAGGTCCTGATCCAAAGTCTTTAGTTGTCCAGTAGTATAAAAACTCAGTATTGAGTGATACTCTAAGGGAGGATATCTGAAGGGCTACACAAAGGGACCACAGAGTTATTTTTCAGATTAAATCTTGCCGAATTTAAACCCAGGAAGATTTTAACAAACTTTCTGAGCTATAAAATGAAATAAGTGTTATCTGTAACACTTGGAAAAAAAGTCTCTTGAGGTTAATGGTATGAATTGTTCCATTCATTGCAACCTCTCTAGGTTTACTACAGATAGAAATATGGGAACTTGGCAATAGGATAGAGGGTTTCAGAGGTCAGGAAGCAACAGCTACATTATACATGTCTGCTTCCCTTAATGTTATGTATAATAACAAGATGTTTAAAATCAGCAGTGGCAGGAAGGCAAATGGATTACCTTGGGATGACCATTGTTGACTGATTTCTTTTTTAAAAGATCACACTGAAGCCAGGGTGGGGCTTTGTAAAACAGGTGGTTGGAGATTAGAGTTCACAGAAGCATAAAAGCATAACATGTCCTTAGATCACCCAGTAAATCTAAGACATCAGTAGGGCATCATTAAGACACACAGGGGCATATTTATGAGAACTGATGCATTGCTGTGTCTAGACAGCGATACATCAGAAAATGTTGAGCTGCTGTACACATTTCCAAACACCATGAACAGCATATTTATGGTACAGCACACAATGTCGTAAGCTCCCAAGGTGTGCCAAACAAATGACAAATCTATGAGAGGGATGCCCAGGGAACAGGGGCGAATGTGCAGCCAAAGGGACCCCAAGCTGCTTTGCAGGTCGTAAAATAATTTATGTGTTCCACCTTGCATTACAATGGAGTGCTTCATGCATCAAAATTCCCCTTAAAAAAGTGACACATTTGAAAATTAAATATTACCTACATCTCAGAAAGGAGAGATCGAGCATGCAGCAGGGTGCTGCAGCAGTCAAGGCAACAATGCCAATAACCCCCAACTCCAGCCAGGATGTCCAGACTGAACCCCAGGTCAAGAAGAAGAGGAATAATAATTTCAGTGAGCAGGAGAATGAAATTCTAATAACAGAGGTGACAAAGCATGAATAACAGCTTTTTGCCACCTCCAAGTTCCATTGGGGAAGAAAGAAGACATTTTGCAGGCCATAGTGGAGAAGATAAACAGTGTAGTGCAAACTAAAAGGACAGTGCCAGAGTGCAAAAAACACTAGCATATTTATAAGCGTGGGACCAAGAAGAAATTGACCAAAAACCTGAAGGCCGCCATGCGGACTGAAATAGGAGGACCTGAGGACCAAGAGGAGCTGGATCCATTAGAGGAGCAGGTGGAAACAGTCATCCCAGCAGAATTGGTGGCAGGAGTGGAAGGACACTACAGTGCTGCAGTTGAAGAACAGCAAGAACAACAGGGTGACAACAAGAGCCAATATGCATATAGAAGTCATGCTGTGCCGTCCAGCAAGCTATATTCTTGTGCTGTACTATGCTGTGACAAAGGAAAGGGCACTCACATGTTCAGTCATCCATCACATAAATGTAAGTCATACTGTCCAGTTATTTTGTACTCCCCAGTTCAGCGCTAATCAGCTTTGTCCAGTCCCACTATTCAAAGCAAAAATGGCTGGACTGGAACATCACATCATGCATGGACACTTTAATCCTGCCTATTCTGACTGTGACAATGCAGCCCCCTGCCCCATGAGGCTAGTGTGTCTGTCTTGGGCCCATGTACCAAAATCTGGATGGTAAAGCAATGGAATGCCATAGGATTAACTTCTCACCTGGGAAAGGGGCCATGTGTGCTGTATGTGATGACTCACCATGTAGGATCATGCTAAGAGCCATGTGAACAGTCACTCCATGTAACTACATTAAACACAGCTGTCATGATGTGCGAGGTGAGAGCACAAAAGTGCAAGCTTTCATGGTAGAGAGCACCCTCCTTCCTGTCAGGTAAACTTTATACTAGGGGTTGCGTAGAATACAAGTTATGCACACCAGAGGACCATGAGTGTTTGATGGAAGAATAGATGTGGTGTGATCCTAGATGGGCCCCTGGAAATGTAGTGCAATGTGGGAGTGACTAAGCACATTGAACTGGCACTGTGTCTGAATGGGGAGACATTTCCATTGCAAGGAGGTGAGTTGTCATGTGTGTATTACAATGTAGCCTGAACCTTACACGTGCACTGCTGTGTCTAATGGTGTTGCTCTTGTGTTACAGTAGTGAAAGGATGCCATAGAAGTCAATAAGTAAATCTCTAATCAATATAGCCATCATGAAAAAGAAAGCTAATCATTAACGCAGATGTGCACCTTACCTCAACTTACCCTCACAGGCAGGGCATGCCAGCAACCTATGTAACAGTGTTGCAATGGCTGGCATGGCTGGCATGCCACAAAAAGTCACCTTTGTTAAACAGTGGTTGTGTTAACAATTGAAACATATTGCCACCTGAAAGGTAAATACAGTGCAACTTCACCACATTACCCACAAGGAACATATGTTCTACACATCAATGTTGAACTGAAAGTGAATGAGAATAAAGTCTGTATGTCAGCAAGACTACTTATGTCAACCTCTAGCATAGATAAACACTAACATAGTGCCCATTTTATTGCAGAGGAGGAATCTACTCCTCCTGACTAGCAGCCTGACCTGGATGACAAATCTGTTGGTGATGACATCCTGCCTCTCCCATGGATAAAGAAACCTTCCAGAAACTCCTGGACTCCTTTGAACATCTTCTCTGGTCACAGCAGGTGGTGACAACATTGCTGGGTTTCCAAAGAAACCACTTATCCCGGAACATGCCCCATTTGCCAGCCCTAGCCGAGGCCTGAACTTTGACTACCCCCAAGTTGTCTTCCAGTGGCAAGCAGTAGGAGTCCAATGGCTAATGGCAGGTGAAGTGCAGGCAGGGATTGAGACTATTTCGGGCACCCTAAAGGGGGCCTGTAGGTGCCCCAGTCCCAAAAAGGACACCTCTGACACAATCAAAAGCAGATACCCTTCACTCCATAGAATGGAAGTCCCTGGCTGATATTGCTGGTGTCATGAGAGAGAGGCAACGACAACAGCCCTGACTATGTGACACCAGAGAGGTTGTCACCCAGCTGGGGGCCATACACACCATCCTACAATCTATGGAGTGCAAGCAGTACTCCTATTATGCAACTATGGGTGCCTTCCACAGCAACCTTGTAGCCTTGTTGACAAGCCATCAAACCCTTCTCCACACTGTGCTACCTTCCTTGCTGACATATGCAAATGCTGCAGGGGACAGTGGCGGCACATCTTTTGCCACTGATGTGTGTGTGCCTCAGATGCCTGCTGCACAAACACCACCACCTTCGGGGGAGGCACAACACACATCAGAGGAAGAAGAAGTAGGCTTTGCCAATTTTTGGTGGAGAACTGCCCATTAACATTGGTCTGTGCCTCATGGCCACTTTTTCTTTGGACCTGTGTTTATCATCATCCCACCTATTATGCCACCTGGTACTGTCCCCTTTTTGTATGCCACCTGTTAATCTGATCAATTTGTGGACTGTTTATGAGGCCTACCTTCCCTAATGGCAGCATGGACCTCCTCCTCACTGGAATTCTCCCTACCTTAACATGTTACATTTCATGTGTGCTGTGTGGATTCTGTCTGGGCATCCTTTAGTGTTGAACAATGTTGGGCTTGTTGCCACAAGAACTGCTAATTTGTAAATGCCTATGTACAAACCTGTAAATAAATCCAGTTATGTGAATCAGCATGTTGTATGTCTGTAGCAGACAGGGCTAACTAGACAATGGTGGATGTGTCCCTACAAAAGCCACTTCTTAGCATCTTAAGGAAATAGCACTACAGTCACTATCACCTGCTCTGGTTGGATATGCCCAAGAATCATGTACATCCCCTGCCTTGGCATTAAGGGGGTCATTACATGACGGAAGCACCGCCAACAGGCTGGCGGTGCTTCCCAGGTCATTACTACTGCAGCAGAAGCTCCAGGGCCGGTGGTTTCCCGCCACAATGTCCCCGGCGGTTGTAATCCGCCAGGTCAGCGCTGCTAGCAGCGCTGCCCAGGGGATTACGAGTCTCCCTACCGCCAGCCTTTTCCTGGCGGATTGAAGCACCAGGAAAAGGCTGGCGGTATGGGGAGTCGCGGGCCCCTGGGGGCCCCGTGCAGCTTTTCACTATCTGCTGTGCAGACAGTGAAAAGCGTGACGGGTGCCACTGCACCTGTCGCACGGCCGCAACACCGCCGGCTCCATTTGGGGCCGGCTCCTGTGTTGCGGCCGAGATCCCCGCTGGGCCGGCCCAGTGTGGGTCTCCTAATGGCCGCGGCGGGAGTGCGGCTACATTGGGGGCCGTCCGGCGGCCAGATCTTGGCGGCGGCTCATAATGAGGGCCCAAGTCTTAAGTCTCAGTTGAAGGTTGAACATCATGATGTGACCATAAGCATCAGTTACCTGATTAGCACAGTGAAAATGCCTCAATAATCACACCATTGCCTACCTGCACAAATTGGATCCCATTAGCAGGTGTGCAATGCCAAGGATGAACAAGGTTATCCAGATAGGTGGGGACCACATTCATGATCCTCAAGCAGCTAACAACAATGACCTACTAGTAAAAGGGTGCAAGAGTGAGTGGGTAACTGGCAGGCATCGGTGTGTGCCCCAGCACAGCCATGAATGGGTAATTTTGAGAGACAGAACTATCCATGCAACATCTGGTACACACAGTAGAACAGTAGGTGACTGTCTGTGTCGAGCTGTGCGTCAACTCACATGAAGAGGACCACTCACAGTCCGTAAAGAATAGTGAAGCATACATATAACACTCAAGTGTGAAATAGACCTCCCACAAAGTAACACATATCAAGAAAAAAAGCAGGAATTGCTACATGATATACTCAACTCACCCTAAGCAATGATGACATTTGTTAGGCATGAAATGATTGCTAAGTTATAAAAAGCAGTACAAATACTTATATAATAAAATGGTATATTTATGTAATTGGCAAGGAGACCAGATCCTCTTGCACATGTTCCCAACATGTCCACCTCTTGGCAGCTCCAAACCTCACTAGTTATTATAGAACAGAGTTAAAGAATGGCCAAGTGGGGGAATGGGTTTTGGGTTGGGAACAGCGGGGAAGGAGACCTGTGGAAGCGAGAGTTAAACAACACAATTGCAAGATTAATCACAATGACTTTCAATAAGTTTTGTTTCAAATAACACTTATACTGAAAACATGAATGGCCTAAAGCTTCACTACTACTAGGTCTCAGGAATCTAGGTACCTGGAAATCAAGAAAGGTTATGCAAAGTTTCATGTGAACATTCCAGAATGAACATATCATATTTTGAACAATGAACGCTCTCCAAATAGTTCTTAGAATAATCACTGCATTACAACAAAAATCAACAAGGCACCTGGTTTTCTCTGCATGAATGAACTGTACTAGAATCATTAATAACACTGCTAAGTCACACTCTGATTAAGAGTTCCAAGGATCAAATGTTCAGGAATTATTATGCACCTTAATCAAACTGCACATCAAGATTTCAATGTCGAGAAATGATTGCACACCCTGCCGATCTGTATTTCAAAAGTTAAAACGCCAGGAATGAATCGCGCACACTGTTGCCGATTCGAAAATCTAGATTCAAATGCAATGAAACGATCGCGCGCACTACCAATCTGTAATTCAAAAGTTAAATGCCTGGAATGAATTGCGCACACTGTTGCCGATTCGAACATCAAGAACCAAATGTCATGAAATCGCGCACACTGCCGATCTATACTTCAAGAGTTAAATGCCAGAAATGAATTGCGCACACTGTTGCTGATTCAAACTTCACGATGCAAATGCCATGAAATGATCGCGCACACTGCCTATCTGAATGCCAAGAATTAACTGCTGGGACGCGCGTTTGTGGGCGGCGGCGGCAGGCGGCAGCAGCTGACAGGGCAGGAGCCCTTTAAATCCTGATTTGCGCTCCCGCCTTGCGGGACGCGCGTGGGCGGCGCCCGGGCGAATCCCGAGCCAAGGGCGGGCCCGTCCTGCACCTGTCAGCACCTCACAGAGGCTGGGCTGGGCCACCCCCCTGAGATCCTACTTTCGGAGGGCTGTAAGGAGAGGATTCTGACCTGCAGCTGTGCCGGCTTTGTGGACAGAGGATCTCGCTGACTTCTTGAGAGGTAGGGGCAGGAGCCAGGCCCCCCTCGCTTACTGGTCCTTGGTGTTTGGGGCAGGGACAGCCCCTTTAAGACTCTTTGCGTGCCCGCTGCTCTGGGTTGCACCTATTGGATTTTGCTGACTTCTTGAGAGGTAGGGGCAGGAACAAGGCCCCCCTCGCTTACTGGTCCTTGGTGTTTGGGGCGGGGACAGCCCGTATAAGACTCTTCGCACGTGGGACCGTCCCATGCCCGTCGGCGACCTTAAGAGTCCAGGCCGGGCCATTTCCCTTTCTTTTCGTTTTGGGGGTTCCTCTGTTTGCTTGCCATCTGCAGCAGGGGTTGTGGAGTGTACAAATTATCGAATGGTGCAGGGTTTCTAATAGTAGTAAGAGGGGCTTGTTTGTATTCCTATAGTTTGGGTTTCACTCCAAGGCCCCAAGATTCCAGTAAGAAAGATGGGTCGATGGCGTGGGGGGGGTCGAAGAGAAGCTTGGATCAAATAAAGCCCTAGATGTTTTTTTACAAAAGTCCGTCGGGGCTCTAGAGAAATAAATAGAGCTGGTGCAGCGCCGTTTAGCAGTTCCATCTTCTCCAGTTATTATTGCAGCCCACGACGACCTTTCCATACAGTCCACCTTGCATACAGGATCTCTACCTATAGCAACCACCCTTTCCCTTTCCCCTGTAGATACCCTCCAGAAGACTCAGGGTGAAACGCCAAATGACTCCATTTCACCTGCATTGCTGATTTCGCCGACCAGGAGCCTTTCCAAGAGTGAGCCCCCAACTACCGTCGTTCCCAATTCCAAGGGCAAAAGGAAATGTAGGGAGCCTGTTATTTTAAATAAACGTACCAGGACTTTTAGACCCCCCCATTCGACTCAGCTCCCTAATAAGGTAATGGATCCATCCTCCTCGCTTCTCACCAGCGACCAACAGTCAAATGAGTCTATTAGGGTTCTCATAAGAGAAGAGATCTCTAAGTTGCTTCTTCCAATTGCAACCACCTTCAAATAATAGAGGAGAAACTAGAAGTCTTTATTAAGACCCAGAAGCCAGTACCCTCTACCACTATAGACACCCAACCCCGTTCGTACCATTCTTACCCTACTCACGAGCAGGTTAGTGTTAATAGATGACCTGCCCTAATGAGCAAGAACCACTTTCCCTCTTTAAATCAAGATCCAACCAGTTCTGCCAGAGTACCAAATACTTCGATTATCTCTCCGCTGATGGCTCCAGTCCATCCTCCGGAAAGGATATCCCTTCCGTTAAACCCAGGGCCTAGTATTGGTACCTTTAATCCCACTTGTGATCACGTTCTCTCTGGCTCCTTGCAGAGGACCCAGACCATTGATCCAACTGGAATAAGAGCATTGCAACTCCCCCCGGAGTCATGCCCACATGTCTTGGTTATTTCTAATGTGCATGTACTTAAAACCAAATCCCCAGAATCTTTTACTGAGCTCAATAACAAGGTTATCCATTGGTTACATCTTAATGCGGGGTTCGCATTCTCCATGACATCCTCGATTTTGATGGTGAGAAGGGTTGGGTGGGTGGGTTCTCTAGAAAAGAACAGTACAGGGGACTGTATTGTCATCAATTTCAACTCCCCCGTTCTTCTACGGCAGCTTGCGTTAATATCCTTCAGCAGGCATGGTCTCTCTGTGTAGACTTCAAGCATTCTATCCGTCCGTACGGCCACCCATGAATAGGCAACCATTAGTGTTTCGTAAAGTCTCTTGTGACACTGAGACACGGTTGAGCCCTGATCTTGGTCCTAGACATCCATTGCTGTCACTCTCGGAGATAGATTGACTATGTGATGGTTCGTGGGGAGAGGATTCCAACACTCTAATGTTCATACTTTAGCAATTCCATCGTCTTTGACGGACCCTGATAATCGGGGAACTTCTGAAAATACTTTTTATTTAGCCAATAAGGAGGGGGCTCCTCCTCCCACAGTCACTTCTAGGGATCCAGGGCTCTACTGTTTAGATACCTCATTAGATATGACTTCATCGGGCCCAGCACTTTGTGAAGTGTACATCACACAGGACAACACAGATACAGGCAACTATATGTCAGTGTGGAATAGTACGACTCCCTGCTGTACTATCCCTAGCATGAAACATCCCCCAAAGGAAGCTAGACACATCAAATCCAATGATCTTGCCATGGTTCTTAGTTGGAATATAGAAGGGCTGAAAAGTAAAATGCAAAATCCGGAATGGGGTCAATTTATCGACGAACATCTACTATGTCTATTCCAAGAAACTTGGGCGATGGGTCCCAAACACAGATTAGGTTTTAGAAGCTATTGGGTTCCAGCTCGAAAGTCACCCTCTGGGAGACCTTCGGGAGGGCTACTTATATGGCTAAGTAGTTCCCTCAGAAGTAAAGCTGTAGCAATAGATACGGGCTGCCCTGACCTACAGGCCCTATTGTTAACGATCCCCGAGAAGAAATCTTTATTAATAATCAATGTTTACAACAGGAGTGAGGGCACCCCTGTAGATCACGATGCTCTATTTTTATTGGATAGTTTACTCAAAAATAATATCTCTCACTTCATTCTGATTGGAGGGGACTTTAACGTTACATTTGAGCCCAACCCCCTGGTTCAAGAGATATATCAAGAAGAGGATGCCTATTGGGGGATTCCACAGCTAGTCTCTAATAAAAGGCCGAGATTGAACAAAACAGCTCGTCTAGTGGCTAATATTACAATAACTTATGGCCTTCGAGCCTGCAATGGTCGCTCCTGCTCTGACACAAATCTGCATCCCACTTTCAAACGAGGAGGGTCTAGAAGCCAGATTGATTATATACTTCTCGATATCCGATTGTGGGGCCATATGGTTGATATGAGAGTACAAGAGCATGAAGAGAGTGACCACGACCCATTGATTTTATCGACTAGAGGCCTATTCCCTTTACTTGAGATACCCCATTCTAAGCCTTATGCCCATCAGCTATCTTTATCAAATAATAGACGTAATATAAAATGGGAGTCTGTTACTACATCCCGAGCATCTTTCATTAATATACAATCTGCTAGCCAATCAAATGGAGTGTATGCTTCATTACAAAGAAGATGATGAGGGTGATAGGCTTTTAGCATCCCACAGTAAATTGTTCGATTCCTTAAAACACCTTTTCACAAAAGAGATCACCAGTAATCCCACGAAAAAGTGTCGGGCACAGTGGTTTAACAATTTATGTAGGGAAGCACAGCTCACTTTATTGAAAGCTCTAAAAACAGGCCAAGTTGAATCTATAAGAACAGCCAGAAAAGATTACAAGAACGAATGTACCAAGGCTCGCAGAAGCTGGGAAGAGGCTAGATGGGCAGCTATCCTGGAAACCGCTAAATCAAAAGATACCTCCAGGTTTTGGAAATTAATGGCAGAAAACTGTGGAGACTTTGCCTCTGTACCTGGCACATCAATTCTCTCTGCAGCCTGGGTTGAGCATTTTGGCCAATTATATGCAGGTCCTCCCGAGGTATCCTTTAGGTCCCTTGATGTTCCAATATCTCAAGACGCTACCCGATCATATTTACTTTAGCTGAAACAATTGCCGCTATTGATTCACTAAATTGGGGAAAGGCTCAAGGTCCTGATAAGATTCCGGGCGATTTATACAAGACAAGACCTGACATTTGGGCTCCTTATCTCAATCGAATCTGCAATGCAATCACAGCTGGAGCCCCTATCCCTCACTCATGGAAAGGGGCTGAGATAGTCCCCATCTTTAAAAAAGGTTGCCCCAATATTCCAGCTAATTATCGTCCGATCAGTCTCCTAGACAATTTTCAAAAAATGTATGCCAAACACCTTTTGTGCCGCCTCCATGAATGGATCTTGGAATCTAATGCCCTATCTAATCTACAAGCAGGGTTTAGACCTGCTGTGAGCACTATTGACCAAGTCCTGAGATTCCTGGCAATTAAATGGAAGAATGTGGACTTAGTGGGGGGTAAATCTGTATGTGGTCTTTATGGACCTGAGAGCTGCATTTGATCTGATCCCCAGGAACATGCTATGGTCAACACTCTCTAATATGGGGGTTCCTTCAGGTCTCTTGAGTCTTATCACCCGGATTCATGACAATACCTACGCCCTAATTAGATGCGGCAAGGAGGGTGAGTTGACAGATCCTGTGGCTATCAACAGAGGTGTCCGGCAGGGGTGCGTTCTGGCTCCTACCCTTTTTTTGCTTTATATTAATAACTGTATCTGCTATTTGGAGAATTGCACAAACGATTCGCCCAAACTGGCTGGGTAAAAAATCCTGTGCTTATTGTACGCGGATGATACAATCTTGCTAGCTAAATCTCCCATGGGGATCCAAAATCTGGTTAACCAATTTTGTGTTTTCTGTAGGGATTTTGGGCTTGACGTCAACGTTAAAAAAACGAAACTTATGATATATAGCTCTTTAAGAAAACGACCACGTGTCAGAATCGAAATGAATTAAATACCGCTGGAGAAACTGGAAGAGTTTGACTATCTGGGAATTAGATTATCGACCACAGGAAAATGGGAGGCAGCAATTGATAAAGGGGCACTTATCTTAAGTCAAAGAGGTGGGGCCCTAGTAAGTAGGTCCAGAAAGGCTCCGAGTTCCGCTATGATTATAATTGCTGAGATATATAGGGCCTTATTTATACTTTTTGGTGCAAAACTGCACTAAGGCAGTTTTGCCCCAAAAAGTTTTGCACCGGCTTGCACCATTTTTTAGCACCAGCTGGGCACCATATTTATGGAATGGTGCAAGCTGGTGCTATGGGTAGGCTAGCTTAAAAAAAAATGACGTTATGCCGTTTTGAGTCAAAATAAATGATTCTGACCAGATTAGCATCATTTTTTTACGCTAATGGGCATATTTATACTCTGTTTGCACTGAATTAGCGTCATTTTTTTAAAACTCTAATTCAGTGCAAAACTAACTCCATATTTATACTTTGGTGCTAGACCCGTCTAGCACCAAATTTATGGAGTTAAAGTCATTTTTGGGAAGTGGAAACCTACCTTGCCTTAATGAGATGCAAGGTAGGCGTTCCCGTGCAAAAAAATGACTCTATGGCCTTAACACCATATTTATACTCCCATGTAAAAATGGTGCAAGGGAGGGAGGAGTCAAAAGCTTGCTTTGCCCCATTTTTTAAGACCTGGGTCAGGGCAGGCTTTAGGGGACCTGTGGCCCTATTTCCATGGTGGAACACCATGGAATAAGCCGAGAGGTGCCCTCCCTAGGCCCTAGGGGCACCCCCACCCACACTAGAGGGACTGCGAGGATGGGGGACCCCATCCCAGGTAAGTACAGGTAAGTGCATTTTATTTTTGAAAGTGCCATAGGGGGCCCTGAAATGGGCCCCCATACATGGCACAGGGTGCAATGGCCATGCCCAGGGGATCCCTGTCCTCTGTGCTGGCCACTGGGGTGGTGGGCATGACTCCTGCCTTTTCTAAGGCAGGAGTCATGTGGCATGGTAGGTTTAGCACCATAAAATGACGCTAATCTGGTTAGAGTCATTTTATTTACTCTAACATGCCTAAAGCCATTTTTTGGTGCTAAACCCTCTTCTTCTATACTGCCAGCTCCACCCGACTAAAGTCATTTTTTTAAACTCTAGCCTACCCTTTGCACCGGCTTGCACCATTCCATAAATATGGTGCCCGGCTGGTGCACAGAAATGGTGCAAGCCGGTGCTAAACCTTTTGGTGCAAAACTGAGTTAGTGCAGTTTTGCAGCAAAAAGTATAAATAAGAGCCAATATTTTGTAAGTTTGTGCCAGTTTTGTGTCATAAAATGACGTTAATGCGGTGCAAAAAAAGTTTAAATCAGGGCCTTGGTCCTGGATGGGTCTAGCACCAAAGTATAAATATGGAGTTAGTTTTGCACCGAATTAGAGTAAAAAAAAATTACACTAATTCGGTGCAAACAGAGTATAAATATGCCCCATAATGCCCAAATCCGTGCGGCGGCCCTGTATGGAGCGGAACTCTGGGGATTACATAGAAGATTGGATATTTTACAAACAAAAGAAAACAACTTCCTTAGACATGTTTCCCGGTTAGGCGTAGGTACCCCAATGATTCCTCTCAGGCTCGACTTAGGATTAAACAGCATCAAAACCACAGCGGTCCTGAGATCGCTTTCCTACTGGATCCGCCTTTGGAAAACTCACAAACTCGAACCATACAGGGCGGCGGTGAGGGAACTCATAGTTACTCCTCAGGGCCCGACCAAAATCCAATCGCTGCAGGAGATGAAATCTGCTTGGGCTAAAATAGGTCTCTCCCATTACTGGGAACACCCGGAACTGATCCCCAATAACGCGAGACAACTTGTTAAAAGAAGATACTAGGAAAAAGTCAACGAAGATGCACTGCGCCAAAACGGGCTGGGTAGGCTAACAACAGAATTCCTCCAATTCAAACATGAACCCTGGCCCGAGACTTTCACGAACCTCCCCATGCCACCATATGCTCGTGCCCTCTATCTACAGCTTAGATATGGTTCCCTGCCTATTAACAATTGTACGGGCCACTGGTCATCCAGCGTCCCTTCAACTGATAGATGTATATCTTGCCCTCATTATAAAGAAACAATCGAGCATATTCTGTTCTTCTGCCCCTCATACAAGAGCCCTAGAGGAAAGTGGATCATTCCCCTCTGCAAAAATCTATCACTGTTGGACAGAGCCAATGCCACCAGAATATGCAAATATGAAACATCCACACTGGTTGCCTCCTCAGTTACCAAATTTTTATCGGAGGCTTTGTCGTAGGCTCATTTCTGTGAAGGGCCCCTAGAGCTCTAGGCTGAACCTTTCTTTGTTTATTGAGGAAGATTTCAACAAGATTCATATTCCTTCGTTTCTTCTTTTATTTTCTAAAATATGCCACGTACCTTGTCATTATTGTGAATTTATTAACTCATATGCGACATCCTTTTCTGTATTTCAGCAAGATCTTGCGACCTCTGTAGGAGCAAACTGTGATCGCACAAGCCTACAGAGATGTTTTTTTATGCCAAAACTTGCTAATTGTCGTATTTTAAGTCCGATTTTAATCTTAGTTGTAAGGATTTTACTGAAATATTTTATATGCTAGTTGATTATTAGATTTTTTATAGTATCTTGAATGACTGTTATTATGAATTATGATGAGTTATTGCGATCCCAATGGATTTTTCACAACTATGTAAGACTGTGCTTCTCTTTTTTTTTAAATTCTAAATGGTCCAGATTTTTTGGGACCGAATGCATTTAAATAAATAAATAACTGCCAGGAATGAATCGTGCACACTGTTGCCGATTCAAACTTCACGATGCAAATGCCATGAAATGATCGCGCACACTGCCTATCTGAATGCCAATAATTTAATACCAGGAATGAATCGTGCACACTGTTGCCGATTCGAACATCACAATGCAATTGCCATGAAATGATCGCGCACACTGCCGACCTAAATGCCAAGAGTCAAATGCCAGGAATGAATAGCGCACACTGTTGCCGATTCGAACATCACAATGCAATTGCCATGAAATGATCGTGCACACTGCCGACCTGAATGCCAAGAGCCAAATGCCAGGAAAACAATTGCACACGCGGTTTTATGTTTAGGCCCAAAACTCGAATGTCAGGGGACCTAACTCGACCTCCACCTTACCACCCTGCTTGAAGATCACCAAATAAATAAGGGCAGGCCTGGAAATGACTTGATAGGCCTCCAGGACAAGAGCTCAGGAAAATGCTGCTACTCTGCACCGGGACCTCCGAATAGTGAGCACGTGGAGCTGCACTGGCTCCCTTATATAGAGCCCAGCCCCACCCACGAGCCACACCCAACCATGCTGCAGGAAAGGCTTCTTGAATGTCTTAGAATAAGGACCACACCCTGTAATCCTGCAAGCAAGCTTTCCAAAGGAACAATGTGTTACAACAGCATTAATGACTTTTCAAGGTAAAAGTTCTGCAATGCAAAGGTTAACATACTGCATAGAAACACAATGCATGAAATATGCCCTTGCATAAGGATTGGGTTTTTGCATTTATGATGCCCGTAGAGCTCGCACTGTCCTGATGTTGACAGTAATACAGCTATGTATCTTATAGTAACTTACAGTATCTAATCTAAGCCTAAACTACCTTAACCTATCCATCCTATGCTAGTTTGCACAATCTGTTCTAAGCCTAATTTACCTTAACCTACCTATCCTATACCTACTACCTTAACATTAACTTAAATTAACTTAACTTACCTTAAGCTATCCTATACATTTAACATAAAAGACATGTTAGACATCAACCCCCACCTCCACTTAACACACATTTATTGATGCAATACTAAACTACTACTACACTTAAATATAAATATAAACTACCTACACCTACTCACCTAAACAAATCTAGCTTTTTTGGTAATTTGTGTTTCATTTTTTTTAAACAAATTTTACAGATCAACCCTCCAACTACTAAACCCTAATAAAAAATGTCAAATATTTAAAAACATGTAAAAGAAAACCTACCTACACTAAATCTATCTAAAACATTAACTAACACTATGCTTAACCAACTAATATCACATTAACTAAATCATTCCCCCCCAAATACATCTAAAACAAAAGTCACACTAGTTGTGAGATGCGGACCAGGGCCTCCTCAGTTGTGTCCTGTCACTTCCACAAATTGGCCTGCTCCCTCTTAATTTCATCAAGTCTTGTGGTAATCTTTTTTAAGTACACACAATATAAATTACTTAAACAGGGAGCCACCCCTATGACGTGTACTCCTGGCCCAAGCTGTTGTAGTCTGTGTTGCTGGAGATGTAGTCACTGATACCTGGGATGAGGGGCCTGTCACTGGCTTTGACTGCTGTTGTTGTAGTTGAGGTGGTTCTGGCTGCTGATGCCCTTGCAGTTTGAGGGGCATTCCAAGACCCTGCTGCATTGGCACGTGCCTAGAAGGTTTGCATTGTTCTATACCCTTTGAAATGTTTATTGTGGTGGTACCGGTCGTTCCACAATTTAAAGGTATTGAGATCTTGTACCTTCATGTTATATCTAGGGTGGTAATGGAAAAACTTTTTTAGCACAAGCTGTACATGTACAGGATGTGTGTGAAAAAGCCTGACTTTATGATACAATTATTTGTGTCTGACAAGACCAGCTTACAAAATTGAGATGGGGATATGCACAATATGCTGTCAATACATAGACATCCCCTACTTGAGCAAGGAAAACAGAGTCTGCTGCCATCTGTGTAGGTATACATTATGTAAATATGCTCACAATGAGATTACACCATATCATATCTAACAATGATTCACACTCATGATGATGGTTAGATTTTATATAGGAGACATGGCCTTGTGTCTGTAAATTGGGTTGAGGGATTGCATCATGCAAGTGGGCAGAGGCTTCTTTTAAATACACACATAAAAGTGGTTAAGTGCGTCTCTATGTTGCATACCCCATCTGGAGTCACACAAGGCAGCACTCATTGCTGACTTCACTTAGTCAGTGTCAGGTAACCCATACATGGATATCTGTTTGACATTTATCTCCTGCAAAACATGACTGGGATGGCATTCAATTGTGTACCCTCAAGCAAATGAAGAGAAATGTGACATGTGGCTGCTGGTTGATATTTGTAGCCAAAAACATGCTGATCCATATTTAAACATGTTTTAGTGCATACATCCTCCCAAGCCTGCAGCTGGCTGCACGCATTTTGCTTTAGACAATGCTTCTGAGTAGTGTGTGTATACATGCTGAAGAACACCTCTAACCAAGAAATCTGTTGCATGTAAGGCAGGCCCCTTGCACCATGACTCTGATGGAGGCTCAAGTACCCCTGAGGCTGCATTACAACAGCCACACCTCATGGTAGGCCAAGAAATAGAAGATCTGGGTATTCACCCGATGATGTGCAGACACATGAACAGAAACCCATGTAGTCATTTGTTGTCTGTCATGGGTCACTTACATTTAGGACATTTATTTTTTCCATCTCAAAAACGAATCTTGCAAATATCTGAAATAAAATAGGTCAGTTTGTGGTGGCTACCCTGCTGACACTCATACATTTGTATTCATATATGCATTTTGTCTGACATACTGCTACAGGGACAAACAAATGAGGTGTAACACAGTAGGTTTAGTTGCCCACCACTATGGACAGTCAAACAGATATATGGTTAGCTGGAGAGATCTAAAGTATGCAGCATTTCTGAGCTAAGTATGCTGCATGTTAATGGAACATTTGTGGCATATTCACACTCCGTGTGACTCTGACTCTTTCATAACTACCTGTATATGCTTCCTAACAGAGTCTGTGTGAACATAGTGCATATCATTCATACCTATGTCAAACACAATTTTGGACATATGAAACATAACCCTAGATACACAGGATTAGTGTAGGAGGCTGGCATGGTTTGTAGTGGGTACCTTGGGTACTTACACCTTATACCAGGTCCAGGTATCCTTTATTAGTGAAGTAGTAGTGATCTAGCAGCTTAGGCTGATAGAGGTAGCTATTGCAGAGCAGCTTAGGCTGAACTAGGAGACATGCAAAGATCATGCAAAACCACCTATAGTTACACAGTACTTATACACAAGTAAAGACAATACTCAGTGATACCAAAAATAAAGGTATTTATTTGGGTGACACAGTACCAATAATATCTTAGAGACAATACTGTAGGTAAGTATTATACATAATATATAGACTAGACACCAAAAAAAGGTAAGTGATTAGACCTAGGATAGTGCAAACATTATGAAATGCTATAGAATGCAATGGGAGAAAATAGGTCTAGGGGCAACACAAACCATATACTAAGAAAGTGGAATGTGAATCATGAATTCCCCGCTAGACAAGTGTAGTGTGTGCAGAATCGCTGGGAAAGTAAGAATACAGTAAAGGTAAGTAAATTGCCCAACCCCAGAGCCTAGAAAAGCAGGAGTAAAGCACTGCAAGTTTCCTTAGGACACACTACACTTCGTGATTGGGATTATTGCAATAACCAATCAAGTCTGCAAACAACAACTGCTGGATTCCTGGACCTGAAGACATGCAAAAAAAGGGAACCAAGTCCAGGAGTCAAAAGAAGTTCCAGGAAGGGCAGGAGCCCCTGCCAACCCAGAAGAGGGTGCAAAAGAAGAGTCCCCGTTGGACAAAGACTGCAGAAATGCACCCTAGGAAGATGTCAGCCGGTTCCTGCATGATGCAAAGGATGTCCCAAGACGTGAAGATGGATGCAGATGTGATTTCACCTATATGTCTATCCTTCACTTGCTGAAGGTTAGGTGCAAAATAACTAAGTGTGAGGGCACCCTGCCACAAACAAAGGTGCCCCCACACAGGTCAAGGCCATTTCCCTGGACTTTGTGAGTTTGGGGACACCATTACACGCGTGCACTACACGTAGGTCAATAACTATATGTAGCTTCACAATGGTAACCCCGAATATGGCCACGTAAGGTATCTAAGATCATGAAATTGTCCCCCCATTCCAAATTTGGTATTGGGGAGCCAATTCCATGCACCCTGGGGGCTCCACCATGGACCCCCAGTAACGCCAAACCAGCTCTCTGAGGCTTGCACTGTAGCTGCTAGCACCTCAACAACAGGGTTCTGCCCTCCTGGGGTCTGACCAGCTCAGTTCCAGGAAGGCAGAACAAAGCATTTCCTTTGGGAGGAGGGTGTTAAACCCTCTCCCTTTGGAAACAGGTGTTGCAGGCTTGGGAGGGGTAGCCTCCCAGAGCCTGTGGAAATGCTTTGAAGGGCACAGGCTAACCCTCCCAAGCCTGTTACACCTATTTCCAAAGGGAGAGGGTGTAACACCCTCCTCCTAAATGAAATGCGTTGTTCTGCCTTCCTGGGACTGAGCTGTTCAGACCTCAGGATGGCAGAACACTGTCTGTGAGGCGGCAGCAGCTGTAGCTGCAGTGCAAGCCCCAGCGAGCTGGTTTGGCAGTTCGGAGGGTCCATGGTGGAGCCTCCAGGATGCATTGACTTGGCTCCCCAATACCAGATTTGGAATGGGGGACAATACCATGAGCTTAGACACCTTACATGGCCATATTCAAAGCTACCATTGTGAAGCTACATATAGGTATTGACCTATATGTAGTGCAAGCGTGTAATGGCTTCCCAGCACTCACAAAGTCCTGGGAATTGACCCTGGACTATGTGGGGACACCTTTGCTAGTGCAAGATTACCCTCAGACCTAGTAACTTTGCACCTAACCTTCAGTAAATGAAGGTTAGACATATAGGTGGCTTGTAAGTTACTTAAGTGTAGTGAAATGGCTGTGAAATAGTGTGTGCACTATTTCACGCAGGCTGCAAAAGCAGGCCTGTGGAAGGGATTGTCTGAGCTCCTTATGGGTGGCAAAAGAAATGCTGCAGCCCACAAGGATCTCCTGGAACCCCAATGCCCTGAGTACCTGGGTACCATATACTAGGGACTTATAGGGGGGGGTCCAGTGTTCCAATTGAAATTGGTAAATTAAGTCACTAGCCTATAGTGACAAATTTAAAAGCAGAGAGAGCATAAGCACTGAGCTTTTGGTTAGCAGAGCCTCAGTGACAGTCAAGACTGACAACACACACATTAGGCCATATATTATGAGCCCTGGGGTCCTGACCAGCAGGATCCCAGTGAGACAGGCAAAAACATACTAACATACAGGTAAAAATGGGGGGTGGGGGCTGATAAAAGCAGCAGGTTGATCCTGGCCCTCTGAGATAAATTGTGATAGTACTGCCCCTACACCTAATTCAGAAGCATCTGTTTGGACAATTCATTTTTTGGAGTAGTATGGGGCTTTCAAGACAGGTGCAGAGCACATAGCCTGCTTAAGCCCCTCAAAAGCTTTCTGACAGCTAGCTGTCCACAATATGTTTTTAGGCATTTTCTCTGAAGTGAGGTCATTAAGAGGGGCAACAATGGAGCAATAGTTCTTAATGAACCTCCTGTAATACCCAGTGAGACCTAAGAAGGCTCTGACCTGGGTCTGTGTGGAAGGGGGAGCCCATTCCATAATAGTCTGAATCTTCCCCTGTAGTGGTTCAATCTGTTCACCACCTATCAGGTGGTCCAGATAAACGACTTTCCCCTGCCCTATCTGGCACTTTGAAGCCTTGATAGTTAGGCCTGCCTTTTGCAGGGCCTCCAAAACTTTCCAGAGGTGGACCAGTTGGTCATCCCAGAAGGAGCTAAATACAGCAATATCATCTAAGTATGCTGCACTGAAAGCTTCCAAACCTTGGAGGACTGTATTCACCAGCCTCTGAAAAGTGGCAGGTGCATTTTTCAAACCAAAGGGCATAACAGTGAATTGATAATGCCCTCCTATTGTAGAAAATGCAGTTTTTGCTTGAGCCTCCTCTGATAAGTTGATCTGCCAATACCCTGCTGTCAAATCAAAGGTGCTTGGATACTTGGGACAAGCACCACTGGGCTAGCCCAAGGGCTATCAGAAGCCTCAATAACTCCTAGATCTAACATTTTCTGAACCTCAGGTTTTATGGAATCTCTGACATGGTCAGGCTACTTGTAAATTTTACTTTTGACTGGTAAACTGTCTCCGGTATCAATTGTATGTTCACATCAGGTACTTGTACCAGGTATGAGAGAAAAGAAGTCAGAAAACTGTCCTAGGAGATTTTTGCAGGCCTACCTCTGCTCAGTAGTGAGGCAGTCTGCAAGTACCACTCTTTCCACTAAGCCATCAGCTTCAGTGTTGGAAAAGAGGTCAGGGTCACTCTCTTCTTCCTGTCCCTCATCTGTGGCTACGAGCAGGGTTAAGTCAGCCCTGTCATAATAAGGCTTAAGGCGATTGACATGAAGCAACCTAAGGGGGCTTCAGGCAGTACCCAGGTCCACCAGTTAGGTGACCTCACCTTTCTTCTCCACAATGAGATGGGGTCCACTCCATTTGTTCTGGAGTGCTCTTGGGGCCACAGGCTCCAATACCCACACCTTCTTTCCTGGTTGGTACTCTGTCAGGACAGCCTTCTGTTCATGCCATTGCTTTTGGAGCTCTTGGCTGGCCTGAAGGTGTTTAGTGGCCGCTTTCATGTTCTCAGCCATTTTAGATCTTAGGCCAAGTATATAGTCCTAAATGTCTTGCTTTGGAGGACAACCCTCCTTAACAAGAGCAAGGGGACCCCCAACAGGGTGACCAAAGAGTAGCTCAAAGGGGCTGTAGCCTACTCCTTTTTGGGGTACCTCGCAGTAGGCAAAATGGAGTCCTGGTAAGAGGACATCCCATCTCCTTCTGAGTTTCTCAGAGAGTTCCATTATCATGCCTTTGAGAGATTTATTAAACGTCTCAACCAATCCATTAGTTTGTGGATGAAAAGGGGTGGTGAACTTATAGGTAACACCACACTCCTTCCACATTGCAGACATGAAGTTACTACCTCTGTCTTATACAACTTACTTAGGGAAACGCACCCTGGAAAATATTCCTAAGAGGGCTATTGCTACTGCAGATGCTGTAGTGGTCCTTAATGGGATAGCTTCTGGATACCTTGTGGCATGGTCCACTACCACAAGGATGAATCTATTTTCAGAAGCTGTTGGAGGGTTGAGGGGGCCAACAATGTCAACCCCCACCCTTTCACAGGGCACCTCAACCACTGGCAGTGGCTTTAAGGGGGCCTTTTTGGTGCCACCAGTCTAGCCACTGGCTTTGCAGGTGACATAGGAGCAACAAAACTCCTTTGTGTCTTTCTGACATATGGGGTGTAGGGAAGTCCCATCTTACCTGGGATGTTACCCCCATTTTTAAATGGATGTAAGTTTGTTTTTGCCTGTCTCACTGGGATCCAGCTGTGTAGTGACTAACTGTGTCACTGAGGCTCTGTTAATCAGAACCTTAGTGCTTATGCTCTCTCTGCCTTTAAATTTGTCACTATAGGCTAGTGACCACTTTTACCAATTTCAATTGGCACACTGGAACACCCTTATAATTCCCTAATATATGGTACCTAGGTACCCAGGGTAATGGGGTTCCAGGAGATCCCTATGGACTGCAGCATTTCTTTTGCCACCCATAGGGAGCTCAGACAAACCTTTACACAGGACTATCACTGCAGCCTGCTTGAAATAATGCACATGTTATTTCACAGCCATTTTCACTGCACTTAAGTAACTTACAAGTCACCTATATGTCTAACCTTTACCTGCTGAAGGTTAGGTGCAAAGTTACTAAGTGCGATGGCACTCTTACACTAGCAAAGGTTCCCCCACATCGTTCAGGGCCTTTTAGGTCAATACCTATGTGTAGCTTCACAATGGTAACTCCGTATATGCCCATGCAACATGTCTAAGATCATGGAATTGTCTCCTCATTCCAAATATGGGGTTTTCTCTGCAGCTACCACTGCTGTCGCCCCACAGACAGGGTTCTGCACGCCTGGGGTCTGTGCAGCCCAGACCCAGGAAGTCAGATCAAAGCATTTCCTCTGAGAGCAGGGTGTTACACCCTCTCTCTTTGGAAATAGGTGTTACAGGCTTGGGAGGGGTAGCCTCTCCCAGCCTCTCGAAATGCTTTGAAGGGCACAGATGGTGCCCTCCTTGCATAAGCCAGTCTAGTTTAGGGAATCCCCAGTCCCTGATCTGGCGTGAAACTGGACAAAGGAAAGGTGAGTGACCACTCTCCTGCCCATCACCACCCCAGTGGTGGAGCCCAGAGCTCCTCCAGTGTGTCCCAGACCTCTGTCATCTTCTTTCCAGAGTTGTGAGGACACTCTGGAGGCCTCTGAGTGGCCAGTGCAAGCAGGTGATGTCAGAGACCATTCCTGATAGGCGCTTACCTGACTAGGTGGCCAATCCTCCTCTGAGGGCTATTTAGGTTCTCTCCAGTGGGTTTTTCCTCAGATAACAACTTGCAAGAACTCACCAGAGTTCCTCTGTACCTCTCTCTTCAACTTCTGCCAAGGATTGATCGCTGACTGCTCCAGGACGCCTGCAAAGCTGCAACAAAGTAGCAAGAAGACTACCAGCATCATTGTAGCGCCTAATCCTGCTGGCTTTCTTGACTGTTTCCTGGTGGTGCATACTTTGGGGGCTGCCTGCCTTCATCCTGCACTGGAAGCTACAAAGAATTCTCCCGTGAGTCGATGGAATTGCCCCCTGCTTCAGCAGGCACCAAAATTCAGCATCACCAGTACTCGCCGACCCCTCTCATCCTGACGAGCGTGGCCCCTGGAACACAGGTAGTAGACCCAAGTGACCCAGACTGTCCAGTGGTCCAACTGTCCAAATTTAGAGGATGTAAGTCCTTGCCTCTCCTCTCCAGACAGTAATCCTGAGCACTGTGTGAACTGCAGCTACAAGGGCTTCTGTGCACATTTCCAAGAAATCCTGCATGCACAGCCGAGCATAGGTCCCCAGCACTCTGTCCTGTGATGCTCAGCTCCCTGAGTTGATCTCCGGTGTCGTGGAACCTCCTTTTGCAGTGTTGAGACGACCGCCGTGTTCAGACTTCTTGAACCTGTGTTCAAGGACTTCTGTGAGTGCTTCTTGCTTGTGCATGGGCTCTCTACATTGCTGAGGGCCCCCTCTGTTTCCTTTCCCAAGTGGCGACATCCTGGTCCTTCCTGGGCCCGGGCAGCACCCTTTTTCTCTAACCATGACTCTTGCAGTTAGCAAGGCTTGTTTACGGTATTTTGCCAAGGAAACAACCCTGCATCCTCCAGCACGCCGTGGGACATCTTCTGCACAAAGGAGAAGTTCCTAGCACCTTTCGTTGTTGCAGAATCTTCAGCTTCTTCCATCCAGAGGCAACCATTTTGTACCTTCTGTAGGAAGGTAGCCTCTTTCTAGCCTTCTTGTTACCCCCATGTTTGGCCTGTTTGTGAGTACATGTCAAGGTGTGTTTACTGTCTCACTGGGATCCTGCTAGCCAAGACCCCAGTGCTCATAGTGGAAACCCTATTTGTCAGTGTGTTTTATATGTCTCACTGGGACCCTGCTAGCCAGGACCCCAGTGTTCATAGTTTGTGGCCTGTATGTGTTCCCTATGTGGTGCCTAACTGTGTCACTGAGGCTCTGCTAATCAGAACCTCAGTGCTTATGCTCTCTCTGCCTTTAACATTGTCACTGCAGGCTAGTGACCATTTTTAACAATTCTAATTGGCACAGTGGAACACCCTTATAATTCCCTAGTATATGGTACCTAGGTACCCAGGTTATTGGGGTTCCAGGAGATCCCTATGGGCTGCAGCATTTCTTTTGCTACCCATAGGGAGCTCAGAAAATTCTTACACAGGACTGCCACTGAAGCCTGAGTGAAACAATGTCCATGATATTTCACAGGAATTTTACACTGCACCTAAGTAACTTATAAGTCACCTATATGTCTAACCCTAACTTGGTGAAGGTTAGGTGCAAAGTTACTAAGTGTGAGGGCACCCTGGCACTAGCCAAGGTGCCCCCACATAGTTCAGGGCCATTTCCCTGGACTTTGTGAGTGTGGGGACACCATTACACGTGTGCACTACATATAGGTCAATACCTATATGTAGCTTCACCATGGTAACTCCGAATATAGCCATGTAACATGTCTAAGATCATGGAATTGTCCCCCCATGCCAAATATGGTATTGGGATGCCAATCCCATGCATCCCCGGGGCTCCAGCATGGACCCCAGGTACTGCCAAACTAGCTCTCTGGAGTTTTCACTGCAGCTACTGCTGCTGCCAAACCACAGACAGGCTTCTGCCCTCCTGGGGTCTGGGCAGTCCAGTCTCAGGAAGGCAGAACACATAATTTCCTCTGAGAGAGGCAACATTGTAGCACCTAATCCTGACAGCTTTCTCGACTGTTTCCTGGTGGTGCATGCTCTGAGGGCTGTCTGCCTTCACCCTGCACTGGAAGCCAAGAAGAAATCTCCCGTGGGCCGACGGAATCTTCCCCCTGCTAACACAGGCACCAAACTTCTGCACCAGTCATCTGGGTCCCCTCTCATCTCGACGAGCATGGTCCCTGGAACACAGGAACTGGATCCTAGTGACCGCGACAGTCCAATGGTCCATCTGTCCAAATTTGGTGGAGGTAAGTCCTTGCCTCCCCATCCCAGACAGTAATCCTGTGTACTGCGTGAACTGCAGCTGCTAGGGCTTCTGTGCACATTTGCAAGGCATCCTTCATGCACAGCATATCCCAGGTCCCCAGCACTCCATCCTGCATTGCTGAACTCGCTGAGTTGACCACCGGCTTCATGGGACCCTCCTCTGTAGTGCTGAGACGACCGCTGTGCTCAGTTTTCTTGAACCCATGTTGAAGTGCTTCTGCAGGTGCTGCTTGCTTCTGCATGGGCTCTCTGTGGTGCTGAGCGCCCCCTCTGTCTCCTTTTCCAAGGGGTGACCTCCTGGTCCTTCCTGGGCCCAGGCAGCACCCATTTTATTTAACCGCGACCTTTGCAGCTAGCAAGGCTTGTTTGCGGTCTTTCTGCGTGGAAACAACTCTGCTTCCTACAGCAGACCGTGGGACATCTTCTGTGCAAAGGAGAAGTTCCTGGCGTCTTCTGTTGTTGCAGAATCTTCAGCTACTTCAACCTAGAGGCAGCCATTTTGCACCTTCATCCAGGGTTCATTGGGCTCCTGCCCACCGGACACTTTTGTGACTCTTGGACTTGGTCCACTTTCTTTACAAGTCCTCAGGTCCAGGAATCCGTCTTCAGTGTTTTGCAGTCAGTTGTAGTCTTGGCAGAATCTCCTATCACAACTTTAGTGTGTTTCTGGGGAAGTAGGATAACTTTACTCCTACTTTTCAGGGTCTTGAGGTGGGGTATCTTGGACACCCTTAGTGTTTTCTTACACTCCCAGCAACCCTCTACACACTACACTAGGCCTGGGGTCCCTAAGTGGTTTGCATTCCACTTTCTTAGTATATGGTTTGTGTTGCCCCTAGGCCTGTTGCATCCTATTGTATTCTACAGAGTTTGCACTACTTTCTGACTGTTTTACTTACCTGAGTTTGGTTTGTGTGTATATTTTGTGTATTTTACTAACCTCCTAAGGGAGTATATCCTCTGAGATATTTTTGGCACATTGTCACTAAAATAAAGTACTTTTATTTTTAGTAACTCTGAGTATTGTCTTTCCTGTGTTATAGTAGCTGTATGATATAAGTGGTATAGTAGGAGCTTTGCATGTCTCCTAGTTCAGCCTTGGCTGCTCTGCTATAGCTACCTCTATCAGCCTAAGCTGCTAGAACACTACTAATCTACTGATAAGGGATAACTGGACCTAGCACAAGGTGTAAGTACCATTGGTTCCCACTATAAGCCAGGCCAGCCTCCTACATGGGGCCAGTGAAAATGTGGAACAAGTCTGTCCCATGTTTTACTCTGGCCTAAATGCCCAGCCAAGGGAATGTCATGAGCTAGAGTTAGGAGGAATTCCCTATATTGGAGGGGAGTGACCAGTGTCCTGGTGGCACCAGGTTTAGGGTCCCTTTCTTCAGTATAGAGGATATTATTCTCCCAGTAAACTCTGTGGCTGTCAATGACATCCCCATTCTACTGTTTGACAGCTTGCTGTCTGAGACCCTCTAGTATGGGACAGGTCTGCTGTGCTACACTCAGTTCCTCCCTGGCAGGCCTCCCCTGCACCCAAAAGCTCAGCTGAATCAGCTTCAAGCTCCTCTGGTGTAGGTTCTGCACAGGGAGAAGACTCCTCTACATCAAAAGGGAAATCTTTTGGAGACGGAGGGATAGTGGACAAGGGTTTACCCTTTCTACCCCTAGTTTTGGGGAGCAGTTGGTCCATTGCTCCAGGATCCAACTTTCCCTGTTCGTCCTCTTTGCTTCTTGTGCTGAGCCCTAGTAAGAGCAAAGGTATGCCCAGGAATTCCCAGCTTTGCTGGATGGGCCTCCAACTCCACCTCAGCCCAAGCTGAAGTCTCCAAATAATTTCCTAATAGATATTCTACTAGTAAGTCTGCGGCTACCACAACTTTCTTTGGACAAGCAACCCCCCCACAGTTGAGATTCACAATAGCCATGGGGTGGCTAACAATGTTGTTATGAGCGTCTGTCACTTGGTACTAATGACCAAGTAGGTGTTGCTCAGGGACAACCAGTTTCTCCATTACCATAGTAACACTGGCACCTATGTCCCTGTAGGCCGCAACCTGAACACCATTTATTAGAGGTAGTTGCTTGAACTTACCCATATTAAGGGGGCAAGCAACTAAGGTGGCAAATCAATGCCACCATCGGAGACCAAAACAGCCTTAGTGGTCTACCTAACTAGACCAAACCCCACTAGATTACCAATGGTGACCCTAGCTACACCTTTTGACTGGCTATTACTAGTGCTCTTCCCACCACCACTTCTATTACAAGGGGCACTAGTGGAAACAGTCGAGGTTGGGGTGGTGGGAGGTTTGGTGTTTCTCTTTGGACAAGTGGGATCACTCACCCAATGACCTTAGGCTTTACAGAGATAACACCATGTTTTTTTTCTGATTGTGAGAAGAGGATTTGTGCCCACCACCCCCAGAGGTTTTCTGTGGACCTGATGAAGACTACGAAGATTTTTTATCTTTGCCCCACCCTTGTCATGAGACTTACCATCCTTCTTCTTGCTGTCTTTGTCACCCCCTGTATACGATTTTCTGCTCACACTTGTTCTGACCCATTTGTCTGCCTTCTTTCCCAATTCTTGGGGAGAGATCAGATCTGAGTCCACATGATACTAATGCAACAAATCAGACACATAATTATTCAATATATGCTCTCAGAATAAAGTTATATAGGTTTTCATAGTTAGTCACCTTACTGCCATTTAACCAACCTTCTAGGGCCTTCACTGAACAATCTACAAAATCTGTCCAATCCTGTAATGACTCCTTTCTGGTCTCTCTGAACTTTACCCTATATTATTCAGTGGTTAAGCCCAGACCATTTAAGAGTGCATTTGTGAGTATATGGTAGTTATCTGCATCATCCTCCCTGACAATGAGGAGTCTGTCTCTTCCTTTGCCAGTAAAAGATAGTCACAGGATAGCAGCCCACTGAACTTGAGGGACCCTCTGAACTTTTCAGGACCTCTCAAGTGCAGCAAACCACTTGTATATGTCATCTCCATCCTTGTAAGGAGGGACAACTTTATGCAGATTTCTTGAATCAAATGTGGGTTCCCTAACGTTAGAGTTCCTGAAACTGCTGCTGCCTCCATGGGGAACTAACACCAACCCCTGCCTTTCCCTTTCCACAGCCAGGGATTCCCTGTCTAAGACCAATTGTTGCTCCGGTAGCCTCAGTCTGGCCTCTTCTAACGTTAGCTTTCTGAGTTCCCTATCTAGGGACTGGTCCTCAGGGATAGAAGTGTGGGATGCTTCTGAAACAGAAGTGCCATTGGAATTTGCAGGTGCTGATCTTTCCCTAACTTGAGCCACCCTAGTGACCTGGCCTCTAGGTGTGAAGGGAACCCTAATGGTGTGTGAAACCTTCCCACTCCCAGTTACATTAGGGGGATTGTTGACAGAAAGAACAGTGGAAGAACCCTCCCCAGGACTATCAGTGTGCTCCTCTGAGCCTGCCTAGTTGGAATCTTCCTCAACTTCCCCATCTGGCTGATCCTGACCAGTGCTAAGTCCCTGGTCATCCTTCATGAGAAGATTTTAAAGGAATTCCTTGTTGGGGCTCTTCCCAATCCCTAAACCCCTTTCAGTGCAGAGACCCCGCAAACTTTCAAAGTTAAGATTCTCATATGTTGTTTTCCACAACTCTAGGGGTAGCTTCTACAGAAGACATGTTGAAAGAAAAAGAGTTTAGGAAAGTGAGTAAAACGTTAGGAGACTAGCAGACCTAACTTTTTAGAGAAAAGAAGAAACGTTTAGGAAACTTTGTAAAGACTTTTGCAAAGTTTAAAGACCTTTTTAGAAAGTTATAAATTCCTTCTAGGTACAATTATGTATAGCTCTAAGTATTGGAGCAAGCCTTTCTTGTGAAAGTACTAGAAACAAAGTGATAAGCAATTGCAAGTATTTATCCCTCCGCTGCACCACCAATGTAGGAGGCTGGCCTGGTTTGTAGTGGGTAACTTGGGTACTTACACCTTACACCAGGTCAAGTTATCCCTTATTAATGAAATGTAGTAGTGTTCTAGCAGCTTAGGTTGAAAGAGGTAACTATAGCAGAGCAGCTTAGGCTGAACTAGGAGACATGCAAAGCTCCTGCAATACCACTTATAGTTACACAGTACTTATACACAAGTAAAGAAAATACTCAGTGTTACAAAAAATAAAGGTAGTTTATTTGGGTGACACAAGGCCAAAAATATGTTAGAGGCAATACTCCTTCTGAAGGTAAGTAATATACACAGTATATACACTAGATACCAAAATAAGTAAGTAATTAGACACAGAATAGTGAAAACAATAGGAAATGCTATAGAATGCAATGGGAGAAAATAGGTCTGGGGGCAACACAAACTAAAACTAAGAAAGTGGAATGTGAATCATGAATTCCCCTCTAGACAAGTGCAGTGTGTAGAGAATCACTGGTAGAGTAAGAATACAGTAAAGGTAAGTAAAATACCCCACCACAGAGCCCAGGAAAGTAGGAGTGTTGCAAGTTTTCTTAGGACACACTACAAGTCATGATTAGAGTTATTGCAAGAATCAAGCAAGACTGCAAACAACAAATGGTGGATTGCTGTACCTAGAGACCTGCAAAGGAAGGAGACCAAGTCCAGAAGCCGAAAGAGGTTCCAAGAAAGACAGGAACCCCTGCCAACCCAGAAGAGGGTGCAAAAGAAAAGTCCCCAGTTGGACAAAGACTGCAGAAATCACCTAAGGACTCCTGTATGATGCAATGGATGTCCCATGAAGAGATGTTGGATGCAGATGAGTTTTGGCGCTCGATTCATCCGACAAGCCTTGGTTCTGGCAAAGTAGTGTTTTGCATCAAAGTGGTGCTGTCTGGACACAGGAGGGAGCTGGGGGCCTCAACTCTGCGCGAGGAAGAAGAGGGGTCTCTCAGCAATTCAGAGAGCCCTCAGTCGACCAGGCAGCACCCACTGGAGTCCCAGGACACGGGGACAAAGGAGGTGCAGAATGTGGTTGGGGCAGCACTACAAAGGAAGGTCCCAAGCTGCCGGAGATCAACTCAGCGAGTTGAGCATCGCAGGATAGAGTGCTGGGGACCTGGGCCAGGCTGTGCTTGAAGGAATTTTGCAAATAGTGCACAGATGCCACAGAAGGTGAAAAAGATGTGGTGCACAGGTGTACTGTCATACTCGCGGAAGGCAAGCTCTTAACTCCTCCAATTTTGGACAGCAAGACCTTAGGACAGTCTATGTCGAAGGGGTCCACCCCCTGTGTTCCAAGGAGCACACTCGTCACCAGGAGAGGAGTCCAAGAGAACCGGTCATTGACTTAGGAGGTGCCTGCAAGAGCAGGGAAGTGACTCCATCACTCCATGGGAGAGTTCTTCGGTCCTTCTGGTGCAGGGTGAAGACAGGGTGTCCCCAGAGCGTGCACACCGTGGAAACTGTTGCAGTTGCTGGCTGGAGCTGAAGTTGCAGAGGAAATTTAGTCCTTCTGGATACTTTGTTGTTACAGCGGTTCCTGGAGCAGTCTGCGGTTGATCCGAGGTCAGAGGATGAAGTAATAGTTGCAGAGGATTCCTGCTGGAAACTTGCAAGTAGAATATGAAGAGAAACCCACAGGAGAGACCCTAAATAGCAATGAGAGGGGGATTGGCTACCTTATTAGGGATGGACCTATCAGTAGGGGTCTCTGACGTCACCTGCTGGCACTGGCCACTCAGAGGCCTCCAGAGTGTCCCCAGACCTTGCAAAACAAGATGACTGAAGTCTGGGACACACTGGAGAAGCTGGTTTGGCATCTCAGGGGGTCCATGGTGGAGCCCCCAGGATGCATGGAATCGGCTCCCCAATATCAGATTTGAAATGGGGGGACAATTCCATGATCTTAGACACCTTACATGGCCATATTCTGAGTTACCATTGTGGAGCTACATATAGGTATTGACCTTTATGTAGTGCACACGTGTAATGGCATCCCCACACTCACAAAGTCCCGGGAATTGGCCCGGACTATGTGGGGGCACCTTTGCTAGTGCAAGGGTGCCCTCACAATTAGTAAACTTGCACCTAACCTTCAGTAAATAAAGGTTAGACATGTAGGTGACTTATAAGTTACTTAAGTGGAGTGAAAATAGCTGTGAAATAGTGTGTGCACTATTTCACGCAAGCTGCAATGGCAGGCCTGTGGAAGGGTTTGCCTGAGCTCCTTGTGGGTGGCAATAGAAATGCTGCAGCCCATAAGTATTTCCTGGAACCCCAATGCCCTGGGTACCTGGGTGCACATATTAGGGACTTATAAGGGGGGTCCAGTGTGCCAATTGAAATTGGTAAATGAACTCACTAGCCTACAGTGACAAATTTAAAATCAGAGAGAGCATAAGCACTGAGGTTCTGGTTAGCAGAGCCACAGTGACACAGTCACAGCTCCTAGTAACCCACCCCCCAGGATGTATTCAGTTACATGCTGGCTCTGAGAAACCAGACTGCCCGCTTCAGGGGTCTCGCACAGGAGAACCTAGAAGCAAGCCAGGAGGATATGAAATGCTGGTATGACCAGAATGCCACTCTGGTCGAGTTTCAACCGGGTCAGAAAGTGCGGGTCATGGCACCAGTGGAGCCTTGAGCGCTCCAGGACAAGTGGACTGGACCATTTGAAGTGGTTGAGTGCAAGAGCGAAGTCACCTACCTGGTGGACTTGCAGACTCCCAGGAACCCTTTGAGGGTCCTGCAAGTGAACCGGCTCAAACCTCACTTTGAGCAGACTGGATTGTCCATGCTCCTAGTGACAGATGATGGGGTGGAGGAGAAGAGTGAGCCTCTTCCTGACCTCCTGTCTGCAGGAGAGGAAGATGGGTTTGTGGAGGGAGTGAACCTCTCCCCCTCCCAGACTGTAGAACAGCGGAGGAACTGTCACCAGGTGCTGGGACAGTTTGCCTCACTGTCCTCCTTGATCTCAGGGGTCACACACTTGTGCAGACATGATGTGGACACTGGGGACAGTGCACCCATTAAACAGAAGGTTTATGGGGTGACTGACAAGGTCAGGGCTAGTATTAAGGATGATGTATCCAAGATGCTAACCATAGGGGTTATTGAGCATTCCACCAGTCCTTGGGCCAGCCCTGTGGTTTTGGTCCCAAAGGCAGCTGCACCTGGTACCGCCTAAGAACTCCAGTTCTGCATGGACTACCGGGGTCTCAATGCAGTCAGTAAGACTGACACGCACCCCATCCCCAGAGCAGATGAACTCATAGATCTGTTGGGAGCTGCAAAATACCTCAGCACATTTGATTTAACATCTGGGTATTGGCAGATTGCTGTGACTGCCATGTGCATAGCAGCTGTGCTGAATGCACCTGACTATTCCATGGAGTTTGTTGTGCAAACAGATGCCTCGGAACATAGTATAAGGGCAGTACTCTCACAGCTTAATGAAGATGGCCTAGATCAACCTGTAGCCTTCATTAGCAGGAGGTTATTTCCCAGGGATGTAGGTGGAGTGGCATTGAGCGTTAAGCTTTTGCTGAGGTCTGGGCACTGAAGAAGCTAAGACCCTACTTGTATAAAATGTGTATGCAATTGGCTTTCCATGAGTTGCATATTTGATTTACTGGTACTAGAGGTGCTCAGGGCCTGTAAATCAAATACTACTAGTGGGCCTGCAGTATTGGTTGTGACTCCCATATTAGTAGCCCTGTAAACATGGTTCAAACCTGCAATTGCTGTACCTGTATATCCAGTTTGAAACTGCCAATTTGACTTGGCAAGTGTATCCACTTGCCAGGCCTAAACCGTCCCTTTTCTCACATGTAAGACACCCCTAAGGTAGGCCCTAGGAAGCCCCATGGGCAGGGTGCAGTGTATGTTTAAGGTAGGACATATACTAATGTGTTTTATATGTGTTGACAGTGAAATACCTCCAAATTTGTTTTTCAGTGTTGTAAGGCCGATCTCTATCATAGGTTAACACGGGGGCTGCCTTTAAATATGATTAAAGTGTAGATTCCTTTTGGGAGCAGATGGATGTGGGGCTTGGGGTCTCTGAACTCACAATTTAAAAATACATTGTTTGGTAAAGGTTATTTTTAGATTGTGTGTTTGAAAGTGCCACTTTTAGAAAGTAGGCATTGTCTTGATTAAACTATCCTGTGACTCTGCTTGTTTGTGGATTCCCTGTCTGGGTCAGTTTGCCAGTTGGGCTGTTTACGCCTCTCTCTGGACAGTGACACAAAGGGAGCTGGGGTGTAGGCTGCCTATCCTGATGAGCCATCTGTGCTAGGAGGGAGATGAGGAGTGGTCACTCACACCTGAAAGGGCTGTGCCTGCCTTCACACAATGCAGTCTTCAAACCCCTGGTGTGTGTCTGGGGCCTGGCCTGGGCAAGGCAGGACTTCACAAACAAGAGAGACTTTACTTTGAAGTATTCCTACTTCAAAGGCAGAAATGGGTGTAAGCAGAGCACCCAAACCCCTGACAATTAGATCACTGCTGGAACCAAGAGGAACCTCTGCCAAGGAGAAGAGATGAAGTGCTGAGGAGAAGTGCTGCCCCTGCCTGTAACTGTGTTTTGTGGAGATATCCTGTAGTTGCTGCTTCTGCCTGTGAAAGGGGACAGAGACTGGACTTTGTTGTGCATTCCTGATTGTGAAGAAATCTCCAAGGGCTTGACCAGAGCTTGCCTCCTATTGTTGAAGTCTCAGGGCGATCAAAGACTTCCCCTGCCAGCACCTGGACTCTCTGCTGAGACTTCTGCCCTGCTAAGTGGTGCCCTATCCAGTTCCTGGGCCCTTGAAAGGTGAAGCTGGCAGACAAAGACTGAAAATCCACGCACGTAATGCCGTGTGGGTAATTTTCTTGACGCACCTTCCGCAACGTGGCTGATAAACGATGCACCACCGGCTTCGCAGCTGAAATTGACGCTCCACCTGCATTGCAGCTGGGAGATCAACACATCGTGGCTGGAGAAACAACCTGCAACACCCGCTTATGATGCAATCCCCGCTCAGCACGGTTTTCTGATACCATGCGACCGGATTTTCCACGCATCTTCCCTGGGTGTCAAAGTCAACCCAACTCTGCGCGGATCCGCGGTGGCCTGTATAAAAATTCCTCTGTTGCGAGGGAAAAAAACATTGCATTGCCGACCCAACCGGAGAAGAAAACGATGCATGGCTTCACTTGTGAGTAAGGAATTGATGCATTGCTACCCTTTTCTGACACACGCTTGCCTGTGCGGCTTTATTTTTTACGATAACCATGTACTTTGTATAACAACAGTGTTCTCACTGTTTTCTAAAGATTAAGACTCTTATTCTTTAAAAAAAAAATCATATCTTGACTTCTGTATGTTGTATTTTTCTCATTTTGGTCTTGTTTGATTTAGATAAACATGACCTATTTTTCTAAACTGGTGTGGTTTCCATTTTGTATTTGTTTCACTGTATTACTGCGTGTGTTGGTACAAATACTTTACACATTGCTTCTGATGTTAAGCCTGCCTGCTCGTGCCAAGCTACCAAGGGGGTGAGCGGGGGTTAACTGAGGATGATCCTCCTATACCCTGACTAGCGTGAGGGTCCTTGCTTGGACAGGGAGTACCCTGACTGCCAACCAAAGACCCCATTTCTAACATTGGTGATCAGCGGTGAGGATTGGACTTGTATTTGTACTTCACATACAGTGATTAAGTGTACACTACTGTTTCCAATTCAGACCATTACGTGACCACATACAACTTGTTTTTGCTATTTCTCTTTTTGTTTTTTTTTCACTTCCATATTTTTGCTGATCTTTGATTGACTTTTGAACTTCATTGGGAACTCTTTTTCTTCCTTAGTACTTTGCACTTTTGTTGATTCTTCATCATTTCTAAGTATGGCGATGCATCAGCTGGAGCTGCTTTTGACTTAGGGAAACTGTAAAGCTACGCAGTTGCTCAGTTGAGGCAGTTCTGCAAGAATATTGCCTGTCCCATTAAGAGTTCCCCCAGGAAAGATGAGCTGCAGAAGACACTGAGGGCCTGGGTGACAGCCAAGGAAGCTGAGGGGCACACAGAGGGGGAGGGGGAGGATGAGGAGGTGCAATCCATATAGAATGGTATAGTGGGTGGGCCTGTTATTTCCAGGGAGAGTGTCTCCAGGGCAGGTAGCAGTGTGTCATCCAAGGGTCTGACTCCTGAAGAGTTAGAGGACAGACAGGCAGAAAGGGCTCACCAGCTGGAGTTGGAGATGTTTAGGATGCAAAAAGAGATGGAAGAAAGGAGGATGGCCATAGAGGAGAAGAAGAAGATACTGCTGGCTCATGAGCTCAGCTTGAGGGAGCTGGATTAGAGGAGCCAGTCCAGTAGGGATGGTGGCAGCAATATCACAATGCAGCCTGAGAGAAGGGTGCACATTCCTGAAGACCTTGTGAAGGATTACAAAAGAAAGTATGACATATTCTTGTGGTTCAAGGGGTATGAGTCTGCTCTCCTCCTGAATCTGGTCCCTGAAGCTCATTGGGGGTGGCTCTGTTGAAGCACTTTGAAGTAGAGGGGAGGGATACTCTGACATCCTTAGGGGATTTTTAGAAATGGGGTCTTTGGTTGGCAGTCAGGTTACCCCCTGTCCAAGCAAGGACCCTCACTCTAGTCAGGGTAAGTCACACACAATCCAAATTATCCTATGCCCACCCTCTGGTAGCTTGGCACTGAGCATTCAGGCTTAACTTAACAGAGCGACCTCTGACCCTGTTTACCAGGCAGGTAGCTCCCCTCACCGCTACGCAGCCCCTGTGAGACCGCTGACCGCTGCTTTATTCCTGTTTCCTTTTGCTGCCTTGTACTGCTCCCCTCACCTTTTTCTGCCCAGTTTGTAGTCCTAAATCTCTGTTTCCCTGCGCACCGCGTCTCCCCCTCGCCGCCCGTTTCCCGCCGCCGCGTCCCGTAGATCCGCCCCCCTCGCACCCCATTGGCCGCCCCACCCCCACCTCCCAGCTGCTCCTCCCTCCCTCTCCCACTCATATGGAGGCCGCGCAGCGGTAGAGAGAGCGACCTCTGACCCTGTTTACCAGGCAGGTCGCTCCCCTCACCGCCACGCAGCCGCTGTGAGACCGCTGACCACTGCTTTATTCCTGTTTCCTTTTGCTGCCTTGTACTGCTCCCCTCACCTTTTTCTGCCCAGTTTGTGGTCCTAAATCTCTGTTTCCCTGCGCACCGCGTCTCCCCCTCGCCGCCCGTTTCCCACCGCCGCGTCCCGTAGATCCGCACCCCTCGCACCCTATTGGCCGCCCCGCTCCCACCTCCCAGCTGCTCCTCCCTCCCTCTCCCACTCATATGGAGGCCGCGCAGCGGTAGAGAGAGCGACCTCTGACCCTGTTTAGCAGGCAGGTCGCTCCCCTCACCGCCACGCAGCCCCTGTGAGACCGCTGACCGCTGCTTTATTCCTGTTTCCTTTTGCTGCCTTGTACTGCTCCCCTCACCTTTTTCTGCCCAGTTTGTGGTCCTAAATCTCTGTTTCCCTGCGCACCGCGTCTCCCCCTCGCCGCCCGTTTCCCGCCGCGGCGTCCCGTAGATCCGCCCCCTCACATCCCATTGGCCGCCCCGCTCCCACCTCCCAGCTGCTC
This sequence comes from Pleurodeles waltl, assembly GCF_031143425.1. Lineage (NCBI taxonomy): Eukaryota > Metazoa > Chordata > Amphibia > Caudata > Salamandridae > Pleurodeles > Pleurodeles waltl. The sequence goes on from NC_090439.1 coordinate 123,344,971, forward strand.
CTCCCTCCCTCTCCCACTCATATGGAGGCTGCGCAGCGGGCGCGCCGCTGGCGCGCCGAAGGCGTGCCTAAGGCAAGCCCGTCTGTGCCCGTCTGTGCCTGGCCCATGCCCAGCGCCAGACCCCCTGGCCCCCGCAGAGGCCAGTCCACCCGCAAGACCTACAACGCCGCCACTCTCATCGCAATCAACACCGGCCGGATCCCCGGCTGCTGCAGAGCCACCCCTAGACGCACCCACGGGCCCTTCACCTGCCAATCCTGCAAGTTCTCCTGCATTCAGACACGGACCGCACCCGCCAAGCCAAGCACCAGCAGCAGCCACCTGAAGTGCATCCTGCTCAACACCCGCTCTATCCACAGACACGCCGTGGAACTCTGGAACCTGCTCGACACCACATCTCCAGACGTCGCCTTCCTCACAGAAACCTGGATGAACGCCTCCTCAGCGCCCGACATCGCCATCGCCATCCCGGACGGATACAAGATCACCCGGAGGGACCGCGTCAACCAGACAGGAGGAGGCATCGCCATCGTCCACAAGAACACCATCCGCATCACGACCAACTCCGACGACACCCTCACAGCCACCGAACATCTCCACTTCCAGATACACACCGACCCCAAGACCACACTCAGAGGCACCCTCATCTACAGACCCCCAGGACCCCGCACACAATTCAGCGAAGACATTGCAGACTTCATCAGCCCACACGCCCTCCCCTCCGCTGACTACATCCTCCTAGGGGACCTCAACTTCCACCTGGAGAACAACAACGACAACAACACCACCACCCTGCTGGACAAACTCGCCAACCTCGGACTCAAGCAACTGGTGAACACCCCCACCCACTACGCCAGACACACGTTTGACCCAGTCTTCTCCTCCAGCAAGTACATCTCCTTCAGCCACTCCACCGGACTCCACTGGACAGACCACAGTTGCGTCCACTTCAGCTTCAGAATAACCACGACTCACCACCACCCACAACAGGCTCCCCGCAGGAGCTGGAATAAGATCACCACCGACCAGCTCTCCACATCACTGAGCCAGAACCCTCCTGCCAGCTCAGTGGACCCCAACCAAGCAGCCAACAACCTCACACAGTGGATCACCAACTGCGCTGACAACCTCGCACCTCTGAAAACCCATCCCACCAGGCCCAACAGCAAGAAAGCCTCCTGGTTCAACAACGACCTCAAGTACTCCAAGAAGAACTGCCGCACCCTCGAGAAAGCCTGGCGAAAAAACCCGACCACAGACAACATGACCGCCCTCAAGCACGCCTCCCGCAAACACCACCAGCTGATCCACACCACCAAGAAGACAGCATTCAAAGAACGACTAGACAACAAAGCACACAACAGCAAGGAACTCTTCAGCATCGTCAAAGAGCTCTCCAACCCCAGCGCCGGAAACAACGACATCACTCCCTCACAAGACCTCTGCGACTCACTCACCTCGTTCTTTCACCGCAAGATCGCCGACATACACAACAGCTTCGGCGCACAGACCACGCACCCAACCACCAAACCGACACCCCCCAACACCACCCTCCGCGCCTGGACCCCGGTCAGCACCGAAGACACCATCCAGATGATGAACACCATCCATTCTGGTTCTCCAACCGACCCATGCCCCCACCACGTCTTCAACAAAGCCGACTCAGTCATCGCACCACATCTCCGGAACATCATCAACTGCTCCTTCAACACCGCCACCTTCCCGGAGAGCTGGAAACATGCCGAACTCAGCGCCCTCCTGAAGAAACCATCAGCAGACCCCACCGACCTCAAGAACTACCGCCCCATCTCGCTCCTCCCGTTTCCTGCCAAAGTCATCGAGAAGACCGTCAACAGACAGCTAGCCGCCTTCCTCGAGACTAATGGATCCCTCGACCACTCGCAGTCCGGCTTCCGAGCCAACCACAGCACCGAGACTGCCCTCATCGCAGCCACCGACGACATCCGAGCCCTGCTCGACAACGGGAGACAGCGGCCCTCATCCTCCTGGACCTCTCCGCAGCGTTCGACACTGTCTGCCACCGCACCCTAGTGCAGCGCCTCAGCAACATCGGAATCCAAGAGAAGGCACTAGAGTGGATCATCTCGTTCCTCGCCGGAAGAACCCAGAGAGTCCGCCTCCCCCCGTTCAGATCCGAGGCCACCGAAGTCAGCTGCGGCGTACCACAAGGATCATCACTCAGCCCCACCCTCTTCAACGTCTACATGAGCCCCCTCGCAGCCATCGCACGCCAACACAACCTCAACATCATCTCCTACGCCGACGACACCCAGCTGATCCTCTCCCTCACCAACGACCCAGCCACCGCCAGAACCAACCTGCACGAAGGGATGAAAGACGTAGCCGAGTGGATGATGAACAGCCGCCTGAAACTGAACTCAGACAAGACGGAAGTCCTCATCCTTGGATCATCACCCTCTGCCTGGGACGACTCCTGGTGGCCCCCTGCCCTGGGCAGCGCACCCAAACCAACAGACCACGCACGCAACCTGGGCTTCATCCTGGACTCCTCCCTCTCGATGACCAGACAAGTCAACGCCGTCTCATCATCATGCTTCAACATTCTACGCATGCTCCGAAAGATCTTCCGATGGATCCCCACCGAAACCAGGAAGACGGTCACCAAGGCACTCGTCACCAGCCGACTGGACTACGGTAACACCCTCTACACCGGAACCACGGCCAAACTACAGAAAAGACTCCAACGCATCCAGAACGCCTCCGCACGCCTCATCCTTGACATCCCCCGTCACAGCCACATCTCCGGACACCTGAGAGACTTGCACTGGCTCCCCGTCAGCAAGAGAATCACGTTCCGTTTCCTCACCCACGCACACAAGGCCCTCCACGACCTGGGCCCCAGGTACCTCAACAACCGCCTGACCTTCTACACTCCCACCCGCCAGCTACGATCGACCAGCCACGCCCTCGCTGCCATGCCACGCATTAGAAAAGCCACCATGGGAGGAAGATCCTTTTCCTACCTGGCAGCCAAGACTTGGAACTCCCTCCCCATCCACCTCCGCCTGACCCAAGACCACCTCTCCTTCAGGAAGCAACTCAAGACCTGGCTGTTCGAGCAGTAGCGGTCCCCCCTCCCCCAGCGCCTTGAGACCCTCCGGGTGAGTAGCGCGCTATACAAATTTCTTGATTGATTTCTTGATTGATTAGAAGGCAATGTGTAAAATATTTGTGCAATAAATCATACAATAACACATTATAGCACCACAAAAATACACCACACAATGTTTAGAAAAATATATATTTATATGGTTATTTGCAGGTCAAAACGATCAAAGGTGCAATAAGTAAATGTAGAGATATCACAGAAAAGTGATATAAAGTGTCCTAAAGCTTTTTAAAGAAGACAAAGGCGGTCATTCCAACCCTGGCGGTCCGAGACCGCCAGGGTTGGGACCGCGGGAGCACCGCCAACAGGCTGGCGGTGCTCCCATGGGCATTCTGACGGTCAGTGACGGAAAACCGGCGGTGTACCGCCGGTTTTCCGCTGCCCTGGGGAATCCTCCATGGCGGCGCAGCTTGCTGCGCCGCCATGGGGATTCCGACCCCCATACCGCCATCCTGTTCCTGGCGGTTTCGGCCGCCAGGAACAGGATGGCGGTATGGGGTGTCATGGGGCCCCTTGGGGCCCCTGCAGTGCCCATACCAATGGCATGGGCACTGCAGGGGCCCCCTAACAGGGCCCCACAAAGATTTTCAGTGTCTGCCATGCAGACACTGAAAATCGCGACGTGTGCAACTGCACCCGTCGCACCCCTTCCACTCCGCCGGCTCCATTCGGAGCCGGCATCCTCATGGAAGGGTGTTTCCCGCTGGGCTGGCGGGTGGCCTTCTGGCGGTCGCCCGCCAGCCCAGCGGGAAACCCAGAATAACCGCGGCGGTCAGAAGACCGCGCAGCGGTATTCTGGCGGCTCCCGCCGGCCCTGCGGTTACCGCGGCCGGCGGGAGTCAGAATGACCCCCAAAGTCTCTTTTTAGCCCAAAGTACCTGGTTTGCGTGAAAAATCTCCGCAATGGGCCGCAGAGGAGGCGAAGCATGAAAACAAAGGAGGTGTGCGTTGATTTCTCAGGCCGCACATGGTGATGCGTCATTTAGTTTCCACCCAGTGGTGGCTGTGCATAGATTTCCAGTGCTCGTCATGGATCCTCTTCCGGTTGTGGGGTTTTCAGACGCCCCGGAGTCTGTGCGTGGAATCCTGGGCTTGTGGAGCAAAGTCAAAAGCGCTGCATCGTTCCGGTTCGGCGTGCGGTAACTTTTTCACTGTGGGGTAGGCTGTGCGTCATTTTTAGCAAGCTGTGCATCGAATATTCACCGCACAAGGAGTCCAGTTGCAAGAGAAAAGCCTTTTTGGTCCTGAGACTTCAGGGAACAGGAGGCAATCTCTATCCAAGCCCTTGGAGAGCACTTCTTCACCACAGCCAGGGAGCAGCAAGGCAGCAGGGCAACAGCAAGGCAGCAGCCCTTCACAGAAAACAATCAGGTGAGTCCTTTTGGGAGCCAGGCAGTTCTTCTTGGCAGGATGCAGGTTCTGGTTACAACTTTCTTGTCCAGGAAGTATCTGAGTTGGAAGGGGCAGAGGCCCTGTTTATATACCCAAATGTGCCTTTGAAGTGGGGGAGACTTCAAAGAGTGGCTTAGAAGTGCACCAGGTCCTCTTTCAGTTGAATCCTGTCTTCCAGGGTCCCAGTAGGGGGTGTGGCAGTCCTTTGTGTGAGATCAGGCCCTCCACCCTCCCAGCCACATATAGTGCACAGTACTAGGGACTTATAAGTAAATTAAATAGTCAAATTGGGTATGATCCAATGTTACCATGTTTAAAGGGAGAGAGCATATGCACTTTAGCACTGGTTAGCAGTGGTAAAGTGTGCAGAGTCTAAAAACCTGCAAACACAGTGTCCAAAATGTGGAGGGAAGCAGGCAAAAAGTTAGGGGTGACCACCCTAAGGCTGTCAGCACTAACAGGGATCCTCAAGGGCTCACTTACTCTATCATGAAGGACCCCCTACTCAAAAAGTGTGTTCTCACCCCGGCGCATTATAAGGGCAAATTTAGGTCCTATAAGAAGAAGGAATCCCAAACATGGTTGGAATGTGTTGATTCTTTTTGCAGGTCACTGGATGGTTGGGTGAAGGGCAGTAAGGTGAGAACGTATGAGGGGCTTTACAATTTAATTGCTTAGGAGCACTTGTACAGTTTATGCTTTCCAGAGCTGCGCCAGCACCTGATTGACAGCATTCTGACTGATCCCAGGAAACTTGCGCAGCAAGCGCACCATTGGGAGAACACCGGGGTCCAGAAGAGTTATGGGGGAGACCACGCCAAGGATGGGCAGGGTCCCTCTCAGAAGAAAGGGGGGGTAGTGGTAAACAGGGGGAGTTCTCTAAAGGGCACCAACCTCATTCCCAGAGTAAGGATTCCCAGCCCCCCAATGAAAAGAAATCATGGTTGTCCAAGGGGAAATCTGTGGAGGGGGGTCCCCCTACAAGTGTTATGCATGTGACCAGGTGGGTTATGTGAGAAGGGATCCCAAATGTCACAAGTGTACACCAGCACCCACTGGTACTCAGTCACAGGATTTGGCCAGTGTAGCGCTTGGGGAGGAGTTGGTTCCAGGTGGGTTGGAGCCAGCTGAGATGACTTTTGTCTCGCTAGGGGTTGGTGAGATGGTCCAGAGAACCCTAGTGCCTGAGAACATTAAAAAGTGAAGGCAGTGGGGACCATTAATGGACAGAGGGTGCAGGTTCTGAGAGACACAGAAACCAGTGTGACTACAGTGAGGAGTCACTTGGTGTCTGAAGAGCAGAGAGATCCTCGTGTACTTCACCAAGTAGTTCTAATGGACAACTCAGAGCGCCTGTGCAGAGTGGTGCTGGTTCCTTTAGAATGGGGGGGGGGGTCTCACGTTCCTTGAAGGTAGCTGATAGTCCAACCAGCTGTTTTAGACTCAGAAGCCCCTGGAGTCTACAACAGTGGCCCAGGGGACCAACAAAAAGAGGAAGGGGTATGGGAAACCAGCCCCAGAAGTTCCCACAGTCTGGGAGGAGGCAGAGCTTGAGGGTGATGCCCCAGATCCTACAGGGGAAAAGGTGGCTGAGCTGGGGGAGGTCCCTGAGCTGTCACAGTGGCAGCAGGAAAGGGGACCCACCAGGAGGCATTATGTGAGGCACAGAGGACATGCCCTACTCTAGTGGGTTTGCAGCAACTGGCTGCAGACCAGGCGGCTGACAAAGAGCCAGGATCTCACCTGATTTATTGGGAGGATGGCCTCCTGTATAGTAAGCCTAAGGTTGCTGAACCTGGGTCAGCCCATATACTTGTTGTACCCCAGTACTTCAAGAACCTTCTTACTGGGTCTGGCTCATGATGTTCCTTTAGATGGACATTTGGGGTAGGACAAGACCTTTGAAAAGCTTGTCACCCACTTTTACTGGCCCCTAATGCGCAGGCACTCGGATGCTCATGGAAGGTCTTGCCCAACTTTTCAGGCAAGTGGCAAGTGTGGGGGGAAATGTGAGGCTCCCATCCAACCTTTTCCAGTGGTTAGTACCCCCTAAGAAAGGGTAGGTATTGACATTGTGGGGCCTCTGGATCCCAAGACAGCCAAGGGCAACAGGTTCATCCGGGTCTTGGTGGATTATGCCATCCGGTACCCAGAAGCCATTCCTCTGAGATCAATCAACTCCCCTGTGGGTGGTTATGCGTTGATGGGGTTTTTTACTTGCATGGGGTTCACAAAGGAAGTGGTATCTGATGGGGTACCAACTTCATATCTACTTAAGTGAAGTCTCTGTGGAAGGAGTGTTGGTATAACGTATATGTTCACCACTCATTACCACCCCCAAAGCAATGGTCCGGTTGAGAGATTCAACTGCACCTTAAAAGGCATGATCATGGGCCTGTCAGAGCCCTTGAGGTGGAAGTGGGACATTCTCTTGCTATGCCTTCTGTTCGCATACAGGGAGATGCCTCAAAAAAGGGCTTGGATTTAGTCCTTTTGAGTTACTGTAGGGCCACCCTGTCAGAGGACCTTTGAGTCTGATGAAGGAGGGCTTAGAAAAAAGCCCCCAGTAAACCTCCCCAGGATGTGTTTACCTACATGCTGGCCTTCAGAAACCATACTGTTCTCTTCAGAGTTCTCGCACAAGAGACCCTGGTAGCAAGGCAGGCAGACATGAAACCGTGGTATGACCAGAATGCCACTCTGGTCGAGTTTCAGCCTGAGCAAAAAGTATAGGTATTTGTGCAAGTGGAGCCTAGAGTGCTCCAGGACAAGTGGACTGGTCCATTTGAGGTGGTGGAGCACAAGAGCGAACTCACCTACCTGGTGGACTTGCGGAATCCCCGGAACCTCTCAAGGGTCCTGCATGTGAACCGTCTCAAGCCACACTTTGAGAGGACTGAATTATTCATGCTCCTAGCGACAGATGGTAGGGTGGAGGAAGAGAGTGAGCCTCCTCCTGACCTCCTGTCTCCTGGAGAGAAGGATTGGTCTGTGGAGGGAGTGAACCTCTTCCCCTCCCTGACCTCAGAACAGCAGAGGGACTGTCACCACATATTGGGTCAGTTGCCTCCCTATTCTCCTTGATCCCCGGGGTCACACACTTGTGTACACATGATGTGGACACTGGGTACAGTTCACATTTGAAAAATACGTTTTACAGAGTGACTGATGAGGTCAGGGCTAGCATCAAAGATGAGGTGTCAAAGATTATTCCCCTAGGGGTAATTGAGTTTTCTAGCAGTCCTTGGGCCATCCCTGTGGTCTTGGTCCAAAGGCTGCTCCTCCTGGTGCCACACCAGAACTCCAGTTCTGTGTGGACTATCGGGGCCTCAATGCGGTCACTAACACTGACACACACCCCATCCCCAAGCTGATGAGCTCATTGATTGGTTGGGAGCTGCCAAATACCTTAGCACATTTGATCTGACGTCCAGGTATTGGCAGCTTACCCTAACTGAGGGGGCCAAGGAGTGATCAGCATTTTCTACCCCAGATGGGCACTTCCAGTTTAAAGTAATGCCATTTGGGATGAAAAATCCCCCTGCCACATTTCAGAGGTTGGTCAACCAGGTGTTGACTTGGCTGGATGACTTTGGCTCAGCCTACCTGGAGGACATTGCAGTGTTCAGCTCCACTTGGGAGGAACACTTGCAGCACCTCTGCAGAGTGTTGGAGGCCCTGCAAAAGGCAGGCCTCACTATTAGGTCCAGAAAGTGCCAAATAGGACAGGGTAGAGTGGTGTATTTGGGACACCAGGTAGGGAGTGGACAGTTGGAAATCCTACAGCCAAACATTGACACTATTCTGGCTTGGGAGCCTCCCAAGACCCAGACAAAGGTGAGGGCCTTTTTTAGGCCACCCTGGCTATTATAGTAGGTTTGTCAAGGGGTATGTCACCATTGTTACTTCCTTGAATGAGTTGAATTTGAAGAAGCAACCAAAGAAGATAATCTAGACGGAGTCTTGCGAGACAGCTTTTGATGCCCTGAAGGCTGCCATGTGCACAGCACCTGTGCTGAAGACACCTGACTACTCCAAGAAGCTTGCTGTGCAAACAGACGCCTCAGAACATGGTACAGAAGCAGTACTCTCACAGCTTAATGAAGAGGGCCTAGATCAACCTATAGCCTTTATTAGCAGGAGGTTACTTCCCAGAGAACGTGGGTGGAGAGCAATATAGCTTGAAGCTTTTTCTATGGCCTGGGTGCTGATGAAGCTAAGACCCTACTTGTTTGAGATTCACTTCTGTGGTCAGAGGGACCATAGGTCCCTCAGATGGTTAATGCAGATGAGGGGTGAGAATCTAAAATTATTGAGGTGGTTCATTTCCATTCAGGGGATAAACTTTACGGTGGTACACTGCCCTGGCACGGAACATGCCAATGCTGGTGGTCTGTCGAGATTCTTCCGCCTTAGTGATGAGAACTCCTATGAGGTTGCATAGTTGCTCCCCACTTTCAGCTGAGGGGGACATGTGTTATGGCGTGGTCTCACCTAACTTTTTGCCTCTGTTTTCCAGGTTGATGATGTGTGCTTGACTCTGTTTTTGCTGTTTTTGATACTCTGGGCACTTTACCACTGCTATCCAGTGCTAAATGCAAGTGCTTATATGTAAAGTGTATGTATAATTGGCTTTCCATGATGGGCATATTTGATTTACTAGTAAGTCCCTAGTACAGTGCACTAGAGGTGCCCAGAGCCTGTAAATCAAATGCTACTAGTGGGCCTGCAGCACTGGTTGTGCTACCCACATGAGTAGCCCTGTAAGCATGGCGGACCTTCCACTGCAGTGTCTCTGTGTGCAGTTTAAAACTGCCAATTCAACTTGGCAAGTGTACCCACTTGCCAGGTCCAAACCTTCCCTTTTACTACACGTAAGGCACCCCTAAGGTAGGCCCTAGGTAGCCCCATGGATAGGGTGCAGTGTATATTTAAGGTAGCACATATACTAATGTGCTTTATATGTCCTAACAGTGAAATACTGCCAAATTTGGTCTTCACTGTGCAAGGCCTATCTCTCTCATAGGTTAACATGCAGGATGCCTTTAAATATTATTAAAGTGCAGATTCAATTTGGGATCAGATAAAAATAAGGAGTTTAGGGTCTCTGAACCCACAATTTAAAAAAATATATTTTGGGAAAGGTTGTTTTTAGATTGTTACTTTAAAAGTGCCACTTTTAGAAAGTAGGCATTTTCTTGCTTAAACCATTCTGTAACTCTGCCTGCTTGTGGATTCCCTGTCTAGGTCAGCTTAACCGATAGACTGTTTACACCTCTCCTCTAGACAGTGACACAAAGGGAGCTGGGATGTAGCCTGCATATCCTGAGGAGCCCCCTGTGCTGGGAGGGAGGGAAAGAGTGGTCACTCATACCTGAAAGGGCTGTGCCTGCCCTCACACAATGCAGTCTTCAACCCCCTGGTGTGTGTCTTGGGCCTGGTCTGGGCAAGGCAGGATCTTAGAAACAAGAGAGACTTTCTGGCAGTGCCAGGACCACTCACCTGAAATCCAGGTATCTGTTGGAGCAAAGATGTAAACCACACCCCTATGAATTATTCTCTCAAACCCAAGAGTAACAGCTACTGAGGAAATAAGTCCTGGGAGGAGGGGGTGGGATAGGAAAGATGGGAGAGGGAAGAAATTAACTAGTATCAGAAGCTCCTATGACATCCAATCCAAAGGAACACGCCTCTTTTATAGTATATTGCAATGCCTATGTGAGAGACAATGAACAAAAATAAGTATAGCTCTTTAGTGTGTGGAAAACAATGTAACATAAATCAAAACACACATTTACACACCACAGTCAATGCTGGCAATGAGTGCTGACAGGTAAAATTAAAGTTGCATTAATGTTCACTTCTTTTCATTGATGTAAGCAATATTGTCTTTCCATTTCTCTCTAGTCTTTCAAGAGAATTCCAGGGTCCTTTATAAGTTACCAACAAATGGAACAAGTAAAAAATAAATGACTATTTCTGCATAGTCAATTCAAAAACATGTCCTGATTAACTTTTACCAAAATGTTCCAAAGTTCAACAGTTTCTTTGAAATAAGTGTTCAGCTTTCTAAACAGTCTTTTCCGGAGAAAGTTGCATTCATTTCTCTCTTTTTCTCTGTAAAAGAAACTTGAAAACACTGATCTTGAAGCACCCAGGGGCAGAGGGGGCACAATAAGAATCTGCTGGGCTTTGCCATTTCCAGATTGAAAGAAGATATTAACCACAATTCTTTCTTGCAGGAAATCTGCTCACTCATACGAAGAGAGACTTCAAGGATCATCACAGGAACACTCTGACACAAGAGCCAGAACTCTTGAAGCCAAGCAAGGAAATGATGATTGCTTTGGCTTAAATAGCTTTTTACTCACGGTGCACTCACATTGTGAGACACGGGAGCCAAGCAGGTGGAAACACATGTGCCAAGGATGATGAGTCACCAGTATCACGTTAGAAGAGTTTGTTTGTGGGGAAGAATTTAGCATGGTTTGCGCACTGACAAAGAACCACCATGCTTTTTATATAATCAGCAACACCAAAACAATAACAAAGAAGGATTCTCTATACTCCAGGGGGTGTACTAGAAGGGACAAGTCCTAACCATAAGAACAGTACAATATCCTATATTTTCCTACACCTATCGATGGAACGCTTTATACAAAGGGACACAGACAACGCATGATGAGCGTATCCTAACACTTTCCTTTGAAGTTTGTTTACTTCAAAGGCAGAAAGGGGTGTAAGTAGAGGATTCAAAACCCCTGAAAATCAGATCAGTTCTGGAATCAAGAGGAACCTCTACTGAGGAGAACAGCTGAAGAACTGAGGAGAAGTGCTGCCTGTGACTCTGCTTAGTTGGGCTATCATGCAGTTGCTGCTTCTGCCTGTGAAAGGGGACAAAGACTTGACTTTTTGATGCATTCTTGCTTGAGAATAATCTCCAAGGGCTTGAACTGAGCATGCCTCCTGTTGTTGAAGTCTTAGTGCCATCAAAGACTTCCTCTGCCAGCACCTGGACTCTCTGCTTAGACTCCTGCCCTGCCAAGTGGTCCCTATCTCGTCTCTAGGCCTTTGAAAGGTAAAGTTGGCAGACAAGAACTGAAAATGCAGGCACAGAACACCATGCGTAAACAATTTTGACGCACCTTCCATAACACGGCTGATAAATAACGTGCTGCCGGTTTTGCGGCTGAAATCGACGCTCCACCTGCATCACGGCTGGGAGATCAACACATTGTGGCTTGAAAAACGACACGCAACACCAGCTTACAGGTACTGATATCAACGCAATCCCCACTCAGCACGGTTTTCTGAAACAGTGCGACCGGATTTTCCACTCATCGTCCCTGGGTGCCAAAGTCAACCCGACTCTGTGCGTATCCGACCTGCCCATCTGGAAATCGGAGCATCACTCTCTTGCAAGGGAGAAAAACAACACATCACTGTCCCAACCGGAGAAGGAAACGATGCACGGCCTCACTTGCGAGTAAGGAATTGACGCATCGCTACTCTTTTCTGACGCATGCTTGCCCTTGTAGCTTTATTTTTTATGCTAAGCAGGTACTTTGTGTAACAACAACATTCCCACTGTTTTCTAAAGATTAAGGCTCTCATTATAAGATTGGTGGCAAATGCCACCTACTGCCACAGCGACGGCCACCAACATACCGTCGCTACTGTCTGTGCATGGCATTATGACCGTAGCCGGCATTCTGCCAGAAGGCTGGTGGAATTCCGGTGACGGTCATGGAGGTGGACGGCAGTAACGTGGTACTGCTGCCAGCAGCAGCGCCACACCAGCAAAACACTGCCTACCGTATCATGGACATGATACGACCTGGCGGTGTTTTGCTGGCGGTGTTTTGCTGGCGGATGTTGCTGCTTGCAGCAGCGCCACATCCCGTCTCCTGCCGGAGGACCCCTGCAGGCAGGTAGGTCGGGTTCTCTGACAAGAAGGGTGCTGGGGGTTGTTGTGTGAGTGTGTGGGTGTGTTTTTGACTGTGTTTGAATGCGTGCATGTGTGTGTAATGCATGTGTGCATGAGTGTGTATGTGTGTACGTGCATGTTGTGTTGTGTGATTGCATGTGTGCCTGTATGTATATTCGTGAGTGTTGCTGCGAGTGTGTATGTATGTATGCATGTATGGGTGAATGTGTGTATGCGTGTGCGTATGAGTGTGTATGTATGTGTGTGTATGTGTGTCTATGTGTTTGGGTGGGAGGTGTGAGTGGGGGAGGACTCTGGGGAGGGGCAGGGGGAGGGAGAGACCCCTATCAGTGCCAGGGAAGGAACTCCCTGGCACTGATAGTACCTACCACCATGGTTTCCATGGTGTTACAGAAACCACAGAAACCATGGTGGCGGGCGGGGTCAAAATGCCGTGGGCGGCCTATTGATGGCCGCCAGGCTGGAGACTGTACTCTCCAGCCTGGCGGCCGTTACTGCCGTGGGGGTCAGTGTGTTGACTTGGCGGTTTGGCTTTGGCCAAACCGCCAATGTCATAATAGTGGAGGTATTTACCGCCAGCCTGTTGGTGGTAATACCTCCATTATTACACCGTTCGCCTGAATCATAATGACCACCTTATTCTTTTAAAAATGTATATCTTGACTTATTTATGTTGGATTTTTGTCGTTTTGGTCTTGTTTGATTTAGATAAATATTACCTATTTTTCTAAAGTGGTGTGGTGTTCATTTTATGGTGTGTTCACTATATTACTGTGTATGTTATTACAAATACTTTACACATTGATTCTGAAGTTAAGCCTGCCTGCTCATGCTAAGCTACCAACGGGGTGAGCGGGGATTAACTGAGGGTGATCCTCCTTTACCCTGACTAGAGTGAGGGTCCTTACATGGACAGGGAGTAACCTGACTGCCGACCAAAGACCCCATTTCTAACAGGCAACTTACACCATAGAACAGGTGATCCATCTCACTAGTTACTTTTGTCAAAGCAGTTGTTCACCTAAGTGTAAGTCTGTACATAGATTGATGGTATGGCGGAGACACAAGTGTGTTTTGTACTGTTCTTACCACATTGTTATCCACTATTGACATTTACACATGTCTGGGGCCTACACTGACATAGCATACCATGCATGACCCTTTGAAACACTTCTTCCTGTGTTGCTCCTGGCTCTTTCATGAACATACAAGTATGCTGCCATGTGTGACACATTTACTTATTTCCACAATACTTGTTCTCACCCTTCTGAAATTGTTGATCCTTGACTGATACAGAGAGTAGGTACCGCCAATGCGGAGACACTTCTCTCACACTTCTCTCTTGTGTTGCCTTTGGACTCATATGGGCTTGCCTGGCCTACCACATGGTTTTAATTGTGATTTATTACCCGGTAAAAATAATGTGGCTACATTCATTCGCACAGAGTAAAATGACACATTACTAGTGTAAAGAAATGACTCCCTGTTGCAGTTACCCCCCACTTTTTGCCTGATACTGATGCTGACTTGACTGAGAAATGTGCTGGGACCCTGCTAACCAGGCCCCAGCACCAGTGTTCTTTCACCTAAAATGTACTTTTGATTCCACAATTGGCACACCCTGGCATCCAGGTAAGTCCCTTGTAACTGGTACCCCTGGTACCAAGGGCCCTGATGCCAGGGAAGGTCTGCAGCATATCTTATGCCACCCTGGGGACCCCTCACTCAGCACAGACACACTGCTTGCCAGCTTGTGTGTGCTGATGAGAACAAAACGAGTAAGTCGACATGGCACTCCCCTCTGGGTGCCATGCCAACCTCACACTGCCTATGCAGTATAGATAAGTCACCCCTCTAGTAGGCCTTACAGCCCTAAGGCAGGGTGCACTATACCATAGGTGAGGGCACCAGTGCATGAGCACTATGCCCCTACAGTGTCTAAGCAAAACCTTAGACATTGTAAGTGCAGGGTAGCCATAAGAGTATATGGTCTGGGAGTCTGTCAAAAATGAACTCCACAGCTCCATAATGGCTACACTGAATACTCTGAAGTTTGGTATCAAACTTCTCAGAATAATAAACCCACACTGATGCCAGTGTTGGATTTATTAAAAAATGCACACACAGAGCATCTTAGAGATGCCCCCTGTATTTTACCCAATTGTTCAGTGTAGGCTGACTGGTTCCAGCAGCCTGCCACAACCGAGACATGTTGCTGGCCCCATGGGGAGAGTGCCTTTGTCACTCTGAGGCCAGTAACAAAGCCTGCACTGGGTGGAGATGCTAACACCTCCCCCAGGCAGGAGCTGTAACACCTGGCGGTGAGCCTCAAAGGCTCACCCCTTTGTTCCAGCACCGCAGGACACTCCAGCTAGTGGAGTTGCCCGCCCCCTCCGGCCACGGCCCCCACTTTTGGTGGCAAGGCCGGAGAAAATAATGAGAATAACAAGGAGGAGTCACTGGCCAGTCAGGACAGCCCCTAAGGTGTCCTGAGCTGAAGTGACTCTAACTTTTAGAAACCCTCCATCTTGCAGATGGAGGATTCCCCAATAGGATTAGGGATGTGACCTCCTCCCCTTGGGAGGAGGCACAAAGAGGGTGTACCCACCCTCAGGGCTAGTAGCCATTGGCTACTAACCCCCCCAGACCTAAACACACCCTTAAATTTAGTATTTAAGGGCTTCCTTGAACCTAAGAATTTAGATTCCTGCAACTTACCGAAGAAGAAGACTGCTGAGCTGAAAACCCCTGCAGAAGAAGAAAGAAGACACCAACTACTTTGGCCCCAGTCCTACCGGCCTGTCTCCTGCCTTCTAAAGAACCCTGCTCCAGCGACGCTTTCTCCAGGACCAGCGACCTCTGAATCCTCAGAGGACTGCCCTACTTCCAAGAGACCAAGAAACTCCCGAGGACAGCGGCACTGCTCCAAAAGAACTGCAACTTTGTTTCAAGTGGCAGATTTAAAGACCCCTGCAACTCCCCGCAAGAAGCGTGAGACTTGCAACACTGCACCCGGCGACCCCGACTCGACTGGTGGAGAACCAACACTTCAGGGAGGACCCTCCGGCGACTCCGAGTCCGTGAGTAACCAAAGTTGTCCCCCCTGAGCCCCCACAGTGACGCCTGCAGAGGGAATCCCGAGGCTCCCCCTGACCACGACTGCCTGAACTCCCTTTCCCGACGGCTGGAAAAGACCCTGCACCCGCAGCCCCCAGCACCTAAAGAAACGGAACTCCTGTGCAGGAGTGACCCCCAGGAGGCCCTCTCCCTTGCCCAGGTGGTGGCTACCCCGAGGAGCCCCCCCCCCTTTCCTGCCTGCGACGCTGAAGAGATCCCTTGATCTCTCATTGATTTACATTGCAAACCCGACGCTTGTTTCTACACTGCACCCGGCCGCCCCAGTGCCGCTGAGGGTGTACTTTTTGTGTGAACTCGTGTCCCCCTCCGGTGCCCTACAAAACCCCCCTGGTCTGCCCTCCGAAGACGCGGGTACCTACCTGCAGGCAGACCGGAACCAGGGCACCCCTTTCTCTCCATTGCAGCCTATGCGTTTTGGGCACCTCTTTGACCTCTGCACCTGACCGGCCCTGAACTGCTGGTGTGGTAACTTTGGGGTTGCTCTGAACCCCCAACGGTGGGCTACCTTGGACCAAAAACTGAAACCTGTAAGTGACTTACTTACCTGTGAAAACTAACAAAAACTTACCTCCCCCAGGAACTGTGAAAATTGCACTGTGTCCACTTTTAAAACAGCTTATTGTGTTTTATGTAAAAAGTATACATGCTAATGTAATGATTCAAAGTTCCTAAAGTACTTACCTGCAATACCTTTCGAATGAGATATTACATGTAGAATTTGAACCTGTGGTTCTTAAAATAAACTAAGAAAAGATATTTTTCTATAACAAAACCTATTGGCTGGATTTGTCTCTGAGTGTGTGTTCCTCATTTATTGCCTGTGTGTATGTACAACAAATGCTTAACACTACTCCTTTGATAAGCCTACTGCTGGACCACACTACCACAAAATAGAGCATTAGTATTATCTCTTTTTGCCACTATCTTACCTCTAAGGGGAACCCTTGGACTCTGTGCATACTATTCCTTACTTTGAAATAGTGCATACAGAGCCAACTTCCTACAACTAGCCATTGATGTTCTGTGGTGCTTGTGTGCCTGCATTGCATGTGAGATTGACTTTGTGCAAGAAGGGCCACCTTCCTGCCCCGGATTAACCCTGAGAGACCTGATAGTCTATATATGTGTGTCGAGGAATACAGCACACATAGGTTGCAGGACTGTCTCGGGTGCCCTGAGTTGTTTTTCCTTGGTACATATCACCTGGGGAGAGCAATTGATTTAACACATTTCAAAGTTCACCTGGTACAGGATACATGACATGCCTCATGAACCATGGGAGTTGCATGAGGACACACACACAACAGCCATAAACCCCTCCCTTGCACACAGTGATTAAACACTGCATTTTGCACAGCATTGCATTGCTCTGGATCTTCAAACCATTTAAAAGCACACAAAGTTGTTTTGCATATTATAGCATGTGTGACTTGGGGGTTTGCATTACACATAAGTCATGATGAATGAGGCACACCCCTCAGACATATGGCCCTGTCTCGGTCAACAGACACAGAGATGGTTACTTTGTCATACCCTATTTATTGTTAGTCGGTCTGTTATGTACTTCAGATTTGCAGTAACACCCATTCCTGAAGTGCTCATTGATGATGACGTGCCTGAAGATGTAAGCATTATGAGCACTCCCAGGCTATTTTGCCAGCATACTGGTGAACATCCCCAGGTGGGCCATGATGACTTGGACCTTGATGGAGAATGTGTGCATCTGATTCCTGTACAGGTGTGGTGTATGGGCAGGGGGAACCAGTTGCACATGTGTGCAGTCCATGGCACCTAGCATAAGTGGAAATCCCACAATTGCATTACAATCTTGCTTGGTATCCGGCTGCTGTTCTTGTGTCTTTTGAAATAGGAGGTACTGGGGTGTGAGGCTGATGATGGCATCAAAGGACAGAGGGTAGTAAGGCTGAAAACGATGGCTGCGGCATTCCTGCCACTCCGACTGTTGTGATTTGGAATGAACCAGATGCCAGTATATTGAGGACTGCCATCACCTTGACCTGCAGAGAGAGTTTTTTGGGACTGGCAGTTGGTGGCTGCAGTCTTGGTGGTATCTGGTTCAGCAGATCAATGATGGACTCCTTCCTGAGTCTGTAATATCTGATGACCTCACCCTCCCTTAGGTCAATGAGGGAATTCTGCTGGCGGAAAACAAGCTCCCTTCGCCTGCATTCCCTACTTGGTGGTGGTCTCCTCACAACTCCAGCTGCAGAATGAGCTCCTTCATAGTGTAGTTGAGCTTGCCAAACTGTTTCATTTGGGCTGTCTTTATGTACCACTGCCACTGCATCATTTCTTACATCTGTGTTGCCAATGTGTAGTAATTGTGACACATTCCAGTTTCTGCACACTGCTTGCCGACGATGCGGGGAACAGGGTCATCACTGATTTGTATATGGCTGGGTCCAAACTGAGGTGGCGGGGTGGGAAAAAAATGATAGATTAAACCCAGATCTTTGTGACTTCTAGGGTAATGTGGGAGAACATAAATGTGGACCAGTCTTCCAGGGAGTATTCCAGTCATGTAACTGACTGTCTGTCGCCAGTACGACCTAGTGGAATCTCGAGTAGGATGAGAATAGATGTGGGCAATAGAAATTCCACACTTGCCAGATACAGCCCTTTTGTGCATCCTCCATTTTTCGTGATAGAACCGGACCAGTAAATTCAAAAGAGATACAGAATCGCTACCAAAGCTCAACTTAAGACAGTGAGTCAGTTGCCGGTACTTCCAGATATAGGCGCTGATTACGGGTTTGGTGGATGGGAACACCCCTCTGCCAAAGTCCTGACAGGGTAGCTGCCACTGTAGTTGCAACCTCCCCACCTGCCCCATTATGACTTTCCCATTGGGCTGGCATGCGGAAACCAAGGTCTTTAATGCCTGGTATCCTGAAACTCAGCTAGGAGAAGTGTTGTGAGAGGTAATAGGAACTGATATGGGGTAGGAGCAGTCCTCCTGCCTCTGTATGAGCATACAGTTTGTTGATTTGAATTCCAGTCCTAGCCTTACCCCAGACAAAGGATGATTTCAGAGACAATTCTGAATAAGAGATGACGTGAAAGAAGGTACCAAAGCATTCCTATGAGATAGTTATATCAGGGTGTTATAACCATGTTTACCACCTGAACATTTTCCTATTAGGATAGCTGAAGGAGACACCATTTTTACAAAGTCTAGCTTAATCTTAGTCAATAAAGGTGTCATGTTATGCTCCGCTATGCATGCCATCACTTTATTGTGAAAAAAGCCCAGGTATTCATCCCCTTTTGAATCTAGCTCATGTTAGACAATTCTGCACAGGCGCTTGCCATCCTGTTGGATCAACTAACTTGAGAAGGTTGTAGTGGTGTAATTATCACACCTTCTATCCTACAGACAATAATAGTGGTGGGAAAAGTAAAATATGGCAAAATACTAATCAACAAGGTATGTGTAGGTCTTCTAGCCCTACTGCCAAAGGCATAGCAATCAGTGGCACCAATTGGATCCATTGAGACTTTATAGTCACAAAGAAACCAGAAGCCCTCTCTGAACATAAAGTCTAACTATAAGTCTTATAATCCAAATAGTAAGGATGCAAAGAAACCAGCTGAAGGCCGAATATTATATTGGTATGTAGCAAAATCAGTTCTTCCAAATCTACAGATTCTTTTCACAACAGCCAACACGTGTTTCATCACATCCATGACTTCTTCAAGGCTATAAAGATGTAAAACAGTGGTCTAATCCTGACTCATGTAGTTTCCCTAATAGTGATGCAAATAATCCAAGAAACCTGTTGTACTTGCCAGGAAACAATGTGATACTCCTTGAGATAATGTCAGAGAGATGTCTGCATCCAGATATTGCTCCTTTCAATCAAAATTCTGCTCTTGGGCAAAAAATGTAATTAAGAAGATAGTCACAGAGAAATGCAGAAAATTCTTCTATTGTCAAAAATTGGGCCAAGAGAACATTTTCAAGAAGGTGGCTACCATTTTTTCCAGGCTGTGCCTGGCGTCCCACACTAACATTCTCAAATGGTTCCTCGAAGACTGGTGTGACACCAACCATACAATAGAGGCATGGACCAGTGAAGGGATAAGTTTCCAGAACCCTTTGGAAAGCACCTTTGCCAATATTCTAGCGTCCTCATTTAGAAGATATATGGGCCTGTAGCTCCCACAATATACCAAGTCTTTCCCTCCCTTGGGGAATACTGTAATAATTGCCTTATTGCAAATGGGATCGAGGAACACCCTGCTCTCTACATCTTTGAAGGCTTGAGAGAGCATTTATGTCACTTGAGGTTTGCACATTTTGTAAAATTGTCCAAGGAAGCCATCTTCCCCCTGAGGTTTACAAGTCGACAACAATGATATAGCCATGCCAATTGTATTGGGAAATAATCTTCCAATCAGTATATTCTTCCCTTTGTCTTATAGGGTCAGGACTAGAATCAAGTCTAGAAGGCTTTAACAATGTGGGGGTCTAAAGTATGGCTGGTAGCATATGTGGTTAAATAGAAGAAAGTGAAACCTGGTGCTATATCCTCTGGATGGGTTATGAGCTGGCCTGGCACTGTGCAGATCACCAGGATGGACAGCTGGGCCTCAACTTGAAGGCCAGCATCGGGCACATTTTCTTCCCAAACTGATAGAGCTGCATCAAAGCTTAACTAAAGTTATCTCTGCAGCCGACCCATAATGGTCATGCTTATGTATTACAGCTTCTAGTTTCCTTTGGGTTTGAAATTTGGGCTGTACTTTATACTCCACCATCAGTTACTGAATTTCCCACTCCACATCCTTTCTCTTTGCATCATGGCCCTTCCTAGTCATCCCCAGGCCTCTCCAATTTTCCATCCCTTCCACCTAGACCAGCTGTGAAGAGGTAACCAAACACTCATTCCCTGATCAGTATACCAGCTCATGAGCATTTAATGTTCGCTTTTCCTCCAGCCGACAGTATATTGAAGCCTGCATTGGTCAGATGTTGGAAGGAGATTTCCTCTGATAGAAGGACAGCTCTAGAGTTATGGAGTTGTGGTCTGAGATTCCCGTGGTAGAATATCAGTTTGAAATGGTATACCTACTAGAGAGTGGTGTACTAGAAAGTAATCTATCTGGGATGATGTATGGTGCACAGAGGATAGAAATGTGTATCATGAGCCATGGGGTGGTCAAATCTCGAAATATGTACCAGACTTTGGGGTGGTCAAGTCTTCAAATGTGTACCAGACTATGGTCTCCCATGAGTTTGTTCAACTG
This sequence comes from Pleurodeles waltl, assembly GCF_031143425.1. Lineage (NCBI taxonomy): Eukaryota > Metazoa > Chordata > Amphibia > Caudata > Salamandridae > Pleurodeles > Pleurodeles waltl. The sequence continues at coordinate 123,365,871 of NC_090439.1, forward strand.
TGCTCAGTCAGCAGCCCTGCCAATTGGACCTGTCCTGTCAGTGATTGGATTTGATGCCAGATTTCAGTTGCCCCTCACCACCAGTTTGGTCTTGCTAAATTCTTTAATATCTTTTTCTAATGCCAAAGGAAGGTGGCTTTCCAGCTGTTAGGGGCTTTGTTCAATCGTACAACTAACATCTGTTCTCTCAGGTGTAGATGTAGAAATATATATGTCTACAATCTGGACCTGTCCATATTGTGCCATTTCTATGTGGAATAGAATTGTGTAGCAAAATAGCAACTATGTTTTTCCTACATGGATTGGAAGGGACTTGCAGTCCACCTGAGCCACCTTCCGTTTGTCTGATGTCGGCAACTGCCTACGACCCACCACATCCATTCTCTTTTAAGTTCAGACACCTTGGCCGGAGAGATATGGGTCTCTTGCAAATGGGCAATAGCAGCTCTGTGGTGTTGCAAATGGGCTAGAAGTTTCTGTCTCTTTTCAAAGGTAGTGAGACCATTAACATTCACTTCTGTAGATTTCTTGCTTCTTAAGTAGATTTTCTACTCAAACTGCAGCAAAATCAACTCAAATTCCTGTGAGCTTTTGTGCAATATATGGTACAGATTGCGCTGATTTCAGCGCTGCTTGCACTACCACTGCTAAATTGCAGTGTGAGCAGTGAAAGCTGCATATTTTCTGCCCATTGTCAACATTCCATAAAATCTCACAGAGTTTTTCTGTAGCTTTGTGGAATTCTGCAGAGTGAAGCTCTTCGAGTTGTGCCCACCCCTAGTGCTCAAGCAACAGCCACAATCCATGTCAGTGTAAACCACAAAACTACATAAATAAACCTGTGCCTAACCCTCTGATAGCTTGGCACAAATACAGTCAGGCCTAACTTAGAGGTAATGTGCAAATTATTTATGCACCACGAAAAACAACAATAAAGTGAAAACGCAACACAGAAACAATCCCACACTAATTTAGAAAAATAGAATACATTTTAGTACATTTGACAATAAAACAACAAAAATCCAATCAGTTGAATCAGAATTATGAATTTTTTAATTTTAAGGCAAAAAGTTAAAAACTAGTGCCTAAAAGATCAAAGCACCAAGCACAGACATCTAGTCAGATGAGACAAGGTTAAAGTTAAAAAATATGGCTGACCGCGAGGAAGCACAAGTCGGATACAAAAAGTGGATTGGGCCCAATCTGAAATTTGAAGAAAAAGTTAATGAGAAGGTAGATATTCAGCAGGGAAAGGCTGCAGGTGATGTCTAAAGAGGAGCTGTCGTAGGGAGCTGCTGGATGAAGTCACAATGAAGATTTCTATGTTCAGACTTGGGGCTAAATGTACAAATGTAAAGAATTTAAATTTCCTAATTCTGAATCTCTGTGAATCGCAAATAGGAAATTACAATTCTTTATGTGCTTACAACCTGAGCCCACAAACTCCGAGTCTCTAGTAAGTTGCATCACAGTTTTGGAAATCGCTACTGGGAATTTCAAAAACTGCAACTGGAGTTGCAACTTGTGAACGTGACCAGAAATAGAAAAAAAGAACACTTCCTGGACATGGGGAATCATATCTGAACTAGGACGTGCCCCACAATACCTGCCTGGAGAGCAGCCTGAGTGGATGCTGAGTAGAAGTGGGGTGAAGCTGCCATTTCCAATTCAGCTGTCCAAATTCCAACGAAGTTCCATCAGCACCAATGGCCAGCCAAAGTGAAATAAAGGATGCAAGAGGCAGAATACGAAAACTTAAATGATCAGAAAAGGAGTTGGAGATCCTGACTGAGTGCTGTAAGAACCATGAGGTACTATTTTGAAGGTCATACATGACAGCCCCACACTCTCAAATGAAAAAGATCTGACAGGAATTGCCTTTTGGATTCTGCCTCTGCTCTATAAATGAGAACCTCAGGTCACGTAATAAAGAAAAGGTGGCAACATGACTGTTGGAATCCTGAGCAACAGGAGGGGGTCCCACAATTGTACTGCACACCCATTGCACTAGAGATCATGGTTGAGACCTCCCTAGAGTCTGAGGCTGTTGTGGGAATTGGGAACATTGACACCTCGGCACTAAGAACCTCATACAGTTAGTCTGAATTCTTTACTATTGTCATATCTCAGACATCACATCTATGCCCAAGTTTGCATAGAACTGTACCATACATCGGACAGTTGTTCCCCAAGTTATTAAAAAAAGTGTAATTGCAGTGCATTATGGGATATGTAGTCACAATCTCAACACAGGAGTCAGATGTATACATTTATTTGGGTACTGCTATAAAAACATGCACATTGCAGTCGCTTCATAATCATGAGTAAACAGAATTTAAATGTTTCTCACAGATCTCCCTGAAGAATATAGTGATAATTCCAATGTGGAGGGAGTGGAGGTCACAAACATGGCAACTAAGGATCCCACCCCCATTACCAGTCATGCAAGCACAACACTAGCCAATGTACCACTGCCTCAATGTCACTACAGGCATCATTAATAGAAGACAACAAAATCATAGATTCTGAAGCCAATGCACAGTTGTTTAGAGGCCATGAGACTCCATGATCCAAATTCAACATCTGCAACACAAGCTGATGAAACTCATGAACAGCAAGATACAGAACATACCGCAATGCATTTCATTTGGATTTGTATAATTGAAACACAATTGGAAACCATGAACACCAATGTGGTCAGCCTCATCACCACCGTACAGGAATTATGCCAGCACATGGGGGCTGACAGTACCTAACCCAATCATCGACATCACAGGCCAACGAGTAGAATGGATTGCCTAAACCGATCTATTGGGACATTTTAGTAGTGACATTTGTGAGGGGCCCACAGCAGATCACATCTGCAGTTGTAGTGCTACAAAATGCAGGGATAGGAGGTGGTGTTGGAGATGCCCTCAGGATAGCGAGAAGATCTTAAGTGTCAGCAGCATCTCTGCTAGTGAAGCACATGTCCTGTGATGCAGCAGCACCAGTACTCCTGCTGGCGAACAAGTAGGAACAGGCCATGTTGACGTAGCTGCAGAAAGCAGTGATGACCACATCATATTGTTAGGTGATATTGGCATGTTTGTAGTTATTTTCGTGTTGTAACCAACATTTGTTTTTACTTTAGTGACCACTTGGTTATAATATAGTTTACAAATTAAACAATGTATATATAGTAGTCTGAAATCAAAGGCTGTTTTAGTTTGCTGCATGAACTCTGCTTTTTCAACATTTCAGTGAGTGTAGTGTCACATAGAATTTATCTCGAGAAGCAATTTGTTGCAAGTGATCCTGTTGGTAGCTCCCCTCCACTGCTGTACTCTGGTCTCCAGGCTGCTGAAGAGGTGGTCCAGGATCCTCATCTTCACAATAAGTGTTCTCCAAAGTGATGGGGAATCCGCAGCTGTTCTATATGTTGTGCAACAGGACACATGTTGCCACAATTTTGCAGGCCCAGGAGCATAATGTTGTGCACCTCCACTGTTGTTAAGGCACCAAACTATGGATTTAAGCATGCAAAATGTTTGTTAAATCACCACTCTGGCGTGAGGACGAGCAATGTTGTAACTCCTCTTGTTTTGTTTCTGGGGCTAAGTATGGGGTCAGTATCCAGGACCTTAACTCATACACACTGTCACCTGGAACTAAACACATAAGTGTCAGCATGGCAGAACCTGAGAAGTGATGGTCACATTCATACGTGTTATGATGTGGCATATCTTTTGGTCCACACTCGGGCATAGATCTGCCCTGACCTAAAGATCGTACTCGGAAGTACCCTTTGTGAATTCCCAAAGTCATAAACTTAAACATTTGGTTTAAGTTTAGACCAAACATCTAAGTTTACCTTTGTGAATCAAGCCCAAAGATTGCAAGTTTTAAATATCAATTCTGTGATTGTGACTCACAAATATCTGTCGCAAAAAATAGTGATTCGCAAATCCGTTGCATTGCTATTTTTGGTTAATGAATGGAGCTCATACATGACAAAACATCACTTTTTTGGTTGCTATCCTGTTTGCAACTGATTTGTGAGTTGCAAATTGTTTGTACATCTAGCACTCTTTTTTGGCACTTGATAATCTCCAGTGAAATGAAGCTGGAGGCTGTAGCCAATGAGAGTTCCACGAGGCTAGATACCCCTTTGGCAAATGACCTGGAAGCAGGATTTGCTGATGCAGAGAAGATTGTAGCAGGAACTGCAGTGGAGTCAGACCAGCTGGTGATTCAACTTGGCCAGATAGACAGGCAGGGTGGTCCAAGCCTCCTTTTGGTTCTTAAGCAGTTTGTAGCCAAAATAAAAAAAAGACCCAACATTTGGATTTTGGCTGCCTGGGCACTTTTAACACCAGCACCATGGTTTAAAGCCTGAAGGGACACCACTTGGGAGGTTTGGATTCACTCTGGCTATGACTAGGTGCAGGTTCAAGATGATTGGAGTCATACTTTTCTGTCCCTGCGGCTCTGATCCAGAAGCCAGCCAGCTACCCCTTGGAGTCACTCTGGTAGTCTTGGGTTCAAGCAATGGAATGGGGCTCAAACAGTATGGCAGGCCCCTGAGGGTTTACGGCAGCATATCAGTTTTTCCAGGTGCAGCAAAGTATTCTTTTGAAGTACACAGTAGGCCACAGCAGCATACAGTCCTTTGAGAGTTCTTCCGCAGGTTCAGAAAGTGGGCTGAAGAGTGTGTCTGTTTTTATACCTTGTGCTTTCTTTGAAGTAGGAGAACTTTCTATAGAATTCCCTTTAAAGTTATTTAAGTTTTCAGCTTCCCCTGCCTTGGATCCGAGCTGGCTGTATGAGCAATGAGGTAGTGTGAAATCCCTTGAGTGAAGGCAGAGCATAGCCTATTAATTTGCAAGTGGGGCTGTGCCAAGCTTCCTCCCCCACATTCTTCCAGCAATGGCTCAGTCACAAAATAGCTAGGGCAGAAAAATGACAACTTTTTAAAGTGCCATTTTAAAAATTGTGAATCAAAATCTTACTTTACCTTTAAAAGGGACAATAAATTACAATTTCTCAGACCCCAAACATGAATTTCTTACCTGCTCCCAATCAAAAATTAACTCTTATTGAAAGTAATAAGGCAACCCAATGTTATGCTATGGGAGAAGTACGCTTCCAGTTGTGAAAAATGACTTTGTGAGTTTTTCACTACCAGGACATGTAAACTTAAAAGTATGTGTCCATCATTTTAATTACAATGCATCCTGCCCTATAAGATGTCAAGGGCATACTTCTGGGTGACTTATATGTATTGAAAATAACGTTTTAGGCAGGGCAAAGGGGTTACGTTCCCAAGTCAAATTGGCAGTTAAAAACTGCATACAGGCTTCAAAGGTAGACCTGAGGCATGTTTTAAGGGGCTACTTAAGAGGGTGGCACTATAAGTGCTGCAGGCAAACTAGTAGCATTTAATTTACTAGCCATGGGTATATGATATACTACTTTACTAGGGACGCATAAGTAAATTAAATATGCCAAATAGGTATGAGCCAATTTTGCCATGTTTTAAGTAGTGAGCACAAGCACTTTAAAACTAGCTAGCAGTGGTAAAGTGTACAGAGACCTTAGGCCAGCAAAATTAAATTCACAAAAATAGGAGGATGAAGGCAAAAACGCTGGGGATGACCCTGCAGAAAAGGGAAAAGTTCAACACTTACAATGACCCCTCTCTCCATGGTAAGGGATCCATCTCACAGTCACCATGAACCCCTATTTGTGCTGAGGCAGAACAGGTACAAGTCCTACAGCAAAGAGGTGAATACAGACTACAATGCTATGTTTGAACTGCAGGGTAACATAAGAAACCTTTGAGGAGTTGGGCAGTGTCCCACACTGTCTGTAAAGAGGAAGAGTGCCCTATACCATATGTTCTTAGGCATAGGGTTTTTAACCCCAACTATCCAATCCCACCAAGCCTCCCCTCCCTGGACACATCTCAAGCACATTTAGCAACTGAAAGAGACAATCAGAGACCCTGTGATGTGACCATGACAAATGAAGTTAAAACTAAGGGCCTGATTTCGATCTTGGTGGGTTGGAATACTCCGTCGGAAATGTGACAGATATCCTGTCTGCCATATTATGATTCCATTATATCCTATGGAAATTGTAATACAGCACATGGGGTACTTGCCACATTTGTGGATGAGTATTCCATCCGCAGAGCTCTAAATAAGGCCAAAAGTAATTGAAAATGACATAGCAACAGCATATGTAAGTGTTCAAGGTCTCGCCACCTCCAGTCACATCTCTTTCAGAAGCTAATACAATCAACATTTTGTCTAAGCTTGCCCTGTCAGAGCGTTGGTGAGTGAATGGCCATCCTGCACATTATGTTGACCAAAGATTGTGGAGGTAGAAATATGCAGCCCTGAGGGCTGTCAACTGATACCCTCTCTGCTGGGACATATCAGTTCACAGATTATTTTCCTGACTATGTTGTCCAAAAGTCCTACACCTTGTCTCGGTCCTAGAATTCAGTTGCTTGGTCCTGGTGCATGACTAGTAACAAAAGACCAAATCTGAGCCCAGTTCTCCACAACTTGGGCCATAGTGTAAGGATTTTCTTCTGTTTGATAGTAGGTGAAAAGTCTACTGTGATGTGCACCACTAGTCCTTCATGTTAAATGGCCTCCTGTTCTTTTTCACAGCTTGCAGGAGCAGTTGAATGTGCTGGTGACATAAGAGAGATGCTAAGATGGCTCTCGGCATGTTTATTTTAATAGAGGAGTGAGTTTGAAATCTGTGAGCTCTTTGGAATTCTAGGCTGCCAGGAAACATGGTATCTAAAAGGCTCAGGAGGAAGGAGAGAAAGACAGCAACTATATCATCATCTTCCATCTTTTCAAGAATACCATACATTTTGACAAGGTCCCTTGATGAGCGAACCTTCAAGTCTGTCATTTTTTCCTTTAGCCACCCTAAATCCCAGTGCCAACTCGGTTGTAGGCTCAAGAGGTGTTTCACCTCTATGTGTATGTAGCAGGTCCAAGACGTAAGTGCATATGTTGGAAATCAGGCATAAGGGATTTGATATCAGCCACTAAATCGGTAATTGTGGCATCAAAAGATCAAACCTTGGAGCCATAATGATGACCTCTCTTAGAATTGTTGCCAAAGTAGCCATGTTTCCTGGTTTAGGTAACGCAAGTGATGTGCTAGCTGCTGAGGCTTCTGCTAAATTTAGTTGTCAAGACACTTTGGCAGCTTTAGTGGAGCACATTATGGATAAGGCAACAGACCTGTGAGTAGCTGACAGTGCACGTCAAGTGTATACGCACTGCTGTACAGCATTGAAGGTAGCATGTTGTGCATTATAATAGTAGAGGTACCACCTGCTCATGTCTTAAACATAATCTGTCAGGGCTGCTTCTACTACGGTTGGAGCTGGTTTGTCACTCTATCTTAATCACACTCCTACCAGTTTGGCCCATGTAGACAATGCATTCACTGGCATGTCCATGTATCAGGCACCTACTCAATACAAGTAGAACAACCTTATCAGAGCCTGTGGCCCCCATGTTGGCTATTATCTCTAGTAGTAGTATCCTTCTAGGCCAGGCAGCACTACTGATATGGTTGCTTCTTTGAGACACACAATGAGGCCTGGTGCTGCACTATAGGCTGCTGAGGCCTTGAAAGTCATTGCTGGAGTCAGTTTCAGAGTGAACCTGCTACACAATCAGCCCCCTCAAAGCATTGCACATGGAGCTCAACCCCTTCTGTGCATCTGGTCTCCCTCGTCTGTTGTGCCTTGGAGGAGCACAACCTACGTTCCAGGGTGTTTCCCTGCAGGCCCCCACTACCACCCCAATCCCTGTGCCTGACACCATGCTAAATGAAGGCCTTGGAGGAGTCCTCAAAGGTAATTCTGACTGCACATTCACTCTAGCAGTACTCATTACATCCTTCCTGAGACCTGTTCTTTAAGGCAGTCTTCCTAGTCGGCTTCCAAGTCAGTACGCCGGGCCAAGGGCAGAATGGGAAAGGGGCAGTGGCCCCTTCTGTGGTACATTCTGGGGCCATGTCAAGGTTCACACTCACAGCACGGTACCCAGACCATCACTGCATTCTCTATAGCCAAGCCTCCCCACCCTGTCGTCTTAGGATCACTGAAGCGGACGAGAAGACCCCAGGCTACAACAGCTTTTTCCAGAGCCACCATCTTTGTCTGTGGTGCAGTATTCCCCAACCCAGTCCTTTATTTCCACCTGTTTTTAAATACCTCCTTCTATTCTGCCTAACATGTAATGAGGGCCTCCAATCTTCTTGTTGGAGGTGACTTCTGCAGTCAGAATGTGAACTAATAAGAAAATAAATGAAAAAATGATAGAAGCACTTAGCATACTCCTTCAGTGCCTCCATGTCTACAGAAAAGGGAAGCAGGCCCCCATCAGGGTCCAAAGCTCACTCTTTCAGGAAGAGCAGCAGGAAATGTAGGCACTCAGGGCAATATGTACAAACATTAGGAATACGATTTCCTAATTGCGATTCTCTCCGAACCGCAAATAGGAAATCGGTATTCCTAATGTGTGAAACTCTTCTGAGTTTCATTAGCAATTCCTAGTGGGGCGAAAACAGACCTACCCCATGCATATTAATGAGTAAAATAAAGTGATCTTTTTTTTAAATGCAGCCCATTTCCCTTAAAGGAAAACGGAATGCATCTAAAAAGAAAAAATGAAACCTTGCAGTTTATTTGTTTAGGTGTAGGCAGTGGCCACTGTCTGCTCTTAATTATTTTTTTTACATTCTCAAAGGGGAAGGGGCCCTCAAGGGACCCCTGCCCCTTTGCGAATGGGTTACCACCAGTTGTAAACTGGTGGTAAAGTATTACTGTTTTTGCAACCCGCATTTGGTCACAAAACATTATTACATGCGATTCTGTTTCAGTATTTGAAAGAAACTCCCCCTTCTAAACGGCCCGATTCTGAGAAACAGGCCATTTGCGACAGCATAAAAGCTTTGTACATCTGGCCATTAGCCCCTTAATGCAAGTTAAGGGGGAAATTTGGATCCTCAGAATTAAGAGGTGTGTGATAAATAATTATCGTACATTCACATGTTTCCACCAATATATTTAGGTAAGTTTTCTGGTGGGGGGATTCATAAAAATGTTGAATATACAGAATTCTGCCATATTATGCCTAATTTGCAAGATACAAAAGCAATAGGAGGAATTAACAATCCATAGTAAATACCTCACTTCAGGCTAATAGGCATTTACCACCATTAATATCAGATGGTTTCACCTGCCGATATTTATGGCAAAACTCATAACTGCAGTGTGTTTGATAACAGCAGTTACTGCACATATTGCAATAAACTCAGCTGCTTGTGATGAGATACTGAGGGCCAGATTTCAAACAATGCACGCAAGGCAGCACAGCAGCCAAAAATGCTGTGCTGCGTTGCGTGACAATGAAGGATCAGTAGAGCAATATATCTACTGATATATGGCACTCTCCTCTCCCCAGTCCGGCACTTATTTTAGCTGTTGTGTGCCCACACACACACTGCTTTTCGCAATAGTGCAATGGTGTGTGCATGAGTCTAGCGTAGCTTTTGTACTGGAAGGGAACCCTTCAAGTACAAAATACTATGCTTAGATACACTTTAAAACATTTCCTACTATCTGTGTGTGCTGCACAGTCAGAAAAGAAAGGAGAAATAAAAACATTTCTCCTTTTAACGCCTCCTTTCAAATGGCAATAACTTTTGGCACTAAACCATGTCTACTATTGTTTGTAAATAGGATTTTTCCTCAAAAGGCACGAGTGGTTGCATGGGAACACCCATGAATCACCCATGTAGTACCCCCTTGATGCTAAATGAAGAAAGAAGTGGTTTGTGCTGCTGGGCAATATCAGCTCTGTGATGTTGCAAATGGGCTAGAAGTTTCTGTCTCTTTTCAAAGGTAGTGAGACCATTAACATTCACTTCTGTAGATTTCTTGCTTCTTAATTAGATTTTCTACTCAAACTGCAGCAAAATCAACTCAAATTCCTGTGAGCTTTTGTGCAATATATGGTACAGATTGCGTGATTTCAGCGCTGCTTGCACTACCACTGCTAAATTGCAGTGTGAGCAGTGAAAGCTGCATATTTTCTGCCCATTGTCAACATTCCATAAAATCTCACAGAGTTTTTCTGTAGCTTTGTGGAATTCTGCAGAGTGAAGCTCTTCGAGTTGTGCCCACCCCTAGTGCTCAAGCAACAGCCACAATCCATGTCAGTGTAAACCACAAAACTACATAAATAAACCTGTGCCTAACCCTCTGATAGCTTGGCACAAATACAGTCAGGCCTAACTTAGAGGTAATGTGCAAATTATTTATGCACCACGAAAAACAACAGTAAAGTGAAAACGCAACACAGAAACAATCCCACACTAATTTAGAAAAATAGAATACATTTTAGTACATTTGAGAATAAAACAACAAAAATCCAATCAGTTGAATCAGAATTATGAATTTTTTAATTTTAAGGCAAAAAGTTAAAAACTAGTGCCTAAAAGATCAAAGCACCAAGCACAGACATCTAGTCAGATGAGACCAGGTTAAAGTTAAAAAATATGGCTGACCGCGAGGAAGCACAAGTCGGATACAAAAAGTGGATTGGGCCCAATCTGAAATTTGAAGAAAAAGTTAATGAGAAGGTAGATGTTCAGCAGGGAAAGGCTGCAGGTGATGTCTAAAGAGGAGGTGTCGTAGGGAGCTGCTGGATGAAGTCACAATGAAGATTTCTATGTTCAGACTTGGGGCTAAATGTACAAATGTAAAGAATTTAAATTTCCTAATTCTGAATCTCTGTGAATCGCAAATAGGAAATTACAATTCTTTATGTGCTTACAACTTGAGCCCACAAACTCCGAGTCTCTAGTAAGTTGCATCACAGTTTTGGAAATCGCTACTGGGAATTTCAAAAACTGCAACTGGAGTTGCAACTTGTGAACGTGACCAGAAATAGAAAAAAAGAACACTTCCTGGACATGGGGAATCATATCTGAACTAGGACGTGCCCCACAATACCTGCCTGGAGAGCAGCCTGAGTGGATGCTGAGTAGAAGTGGGGTGAAGCTGCCATTTCCAATTCAGCTGTCCAAATTCCAACGAAGTTCCATCAGCACCAATGGCCAGCCAAAGTGAAATAAAGGATGCAAGAGGCAGAATACGAAAACTTAAATGATCAGAAAAGGAGTTGGAGATCCTGACTGAGTGCTGTAAGAACCATGAGGTACTATTTTGAAGGTCATACATGACAGCCCCACACTCTCAAATGAAAAAGATCTGACAGGAATTGCCTTTTGGATTCTGCCTCTGCTCTATAAATGAGAACCTCAGGTCACGTAATAAAGAAAAGGTGGCAACATGACTGTTGGAATCCTGAGCAATAGGAGGGGGTCCCACAATTGTACTGCACACCCATTGCACTGGAGATCATGGTTGAGACCTCCCTAGAGTCTGAGGCTGTTGTGGGAATTGGGAACATTGACACCTCTGCACTAAGAACCTCATACAGTTAGTCTGAATTCTTTACTATTGTCATATCTCAGACATCACATCTATGCCCAAGTTTGCATAGAACTGTACCATACATCGGACAGTTGTTCCCCAAGTTATTAAAAAAAGTGTAATTACAGTGCATTATGGGATATGTAGTCACAATCTCAACACAGGAGTCAGATGTATACATTTATTTGGGTACTGCTATAAAAACATGCACATTGCAGTCGCTTCATAATCATGAGTAAACAGAATTTAAATGTTTCTCACAGATCTCCCTGAAGAATATAGTGATAATTCCAATGTGGAGGGAGTGGAGGTCACAAACATGGCAACTAAGGATCCCACCCCCATTACCAGTCATGCAAGCACAACACTAGCCAATGTAGCACTGCCTCACTGTCACTACAGGCAGCATTAATAGAAGACAACAAAATCACTCTGCCAACCAGTCCTATCCAGCACCCATGTGTGAGATAATGACAGAAGAATGTTCCAGGGCGTGGGCGCAGTCAGTGGCGTGCGGTACATCAAGCTATAGATTCTGAAGCCAATGCACAGTTGTTTAGAGGCCATGAGACTCCATGATCCAAATTCAACATCTGCAACACAAGCTGATGAAACTCATGAACAGCAAGATACAGAACATACCGCAATGCATTTCATTTGGATTTGTATAATTGAAACACAATTGGAAACCATGAACACCAATGTGGTCAGCCTCATCACCACCGTACAGGAATTATGCCAGCACATGGGGGCTGACAGTACCTAACCCAATCATCGACATCACAGGCCAACGAGTAGAATGGATTGCCTAAACCGATCTATTGGGACATTTTAGTAGTGACATTTGTGAGGGGCCCACAGCAGATCACATCTGCAGTTGTAGTGCTACAAAATGCAGGGATAGGAGGTGGTGTTGGAGATGCCCTCAGGATAGCGAGAAGATCTTAATTGTCAGCAACATCTCTGCTAGTGAAGCACATGTCCTGTGATGCAGCAGCACCAGTACTCCTGCTGGCGAACAAGTAGGAACAGGCCATGTTGACGTAGCTGCAGAAAGCAGTGATGACCACATCATATTGTTAGGTGATATTGGCATGTTTGTAGTTATTTTCGTGTTGTAACCAACATTTGTTTTTACTTTAGTGACCACTTGGTTATAATATAGTTTACAAATTAAACAATGTATATAGTAGTCTGAAATCAAAGGCTGTTTTAGTTTGCTGCATGAACTCTGCTTTTTCAACATTTCAGTGAGTGTAGTGTCACATAGAATTTATCTTGAGAAGCAATTTGTTGCAAGTGATCCTGTTGGTAGCTCCCCTCCACTGCTGTACTCTGGTCTCCAGGCTGCTGAAGAGGTGGTCCAGGATCCTCATCTTCACAATAAGTGTTCTCCAAAGTGATGGGGAATCCGCAGCTGTTCTATATGTTGTGCAACAGGACACATGTTGCCACAATTTTGCAGGCCCAGGAGCATAATGTTGTGCACCTCCACTGTTGTTAAGGCACCAAACTATGGATTTAAGCATGCAAAATGTTTGTTAAATCACCACTCTGGCGTGAGGACGAGCAATGTTGTAACTCCTCTTGTTTTGTTTCTGGGGCTAAGTATGGGGTCAGTATCCAGGACCTTAACTCATACACACTGTCACCTGGAACTAAACACATAAGTGTCAGCATGGCAGAACCTGAGAAGTGATGGTCACATTCATACGTGTTATGATGTGGCATATCTTCTGGTCCACACTCGGGCATAGATCTGCCCTGACCTAAAGATCGTACTCGGAAGTACCCTTTGTGAATTCCCAAAGTCATAAACTTAGACATTTGGTTTAAGTTTAGACCAAACATCTAAGTTTACCTTTGTGAATCAAGCCCAAAGATTGCAAGTTTTAAATATCAATTCTGTGATTGTGACTCACAAATATCTGTCGCAAAAAATAGTGATTCGCAAATCCGTTGCATTGCTATTTTTGGTTAATGAATGGAGCTCATACATGACAAAACATCACTTTTTTGGTTGCTATCCTGTTTGCAACTGATTTGTGAGTTGCAAATTGTTTGTACATCTAGCACTCTTTTTTGGCACTTGAAAATCTCCAGTGAAATGAAGCTGGAGGCTGTAGCCAATGAGAGTTCCACGAGGCTAGATACCCCTTTGGCAAATGACCTGGAAGCAGGATTTGCTGATGCAGAGAAGATTGTAGCAGGAACTGCAGTGGAGTCAGGCCAGCTGGTGATTCAACTTGGCCAGATAGACAGGCAGGGTGGTCCAAGCCTCCTTTTGGTTCTTAAGCAGTTTGTAGCCAAAATAAAAAAAAGACCCAACATTTGGATTTTGGCTGCCTGGGCACTTTTAACACCAGCACCATGGTTTAAAGCCTGAAGGGACACCACTTGGGAGGTTTGGATTCACTCTGGCTATGACTAGGTGCAGGTTCAAGATGATTGGAGTCATACTTTTCTGTCCCTGCGGCTCTGATCCAGAAGCCAGCCAGCTACCCCTTGGAGTCACTCTGGTAGTCTTGGGTTCAAGCAATGGAATGGGGCTCAAACAGTATGGCAGGCCCCTGAGGGTTTACGGCAGCATATCAGTTTTTCCAGGTGCAGCAAAGTATTCTTTTGAAGTACACAGTAGGCCACAGCAGCATACAGTCCTTTGAGAGTTCTTCCGCAGGTTCAGAAAGTGGGCTGAAGAGTGTGTCTGTTTTTATACCTTGTGCTTTCTTTGAAGTAGGAGAACTTTCTATAGAATTCCCTTTAAAGTTATTTAAGTTTTCAGCTTCCCCTGCCTTGGATCCGAGCTGGCTGTATGAGCAATGAGGTAGTGTGAAATCCCTTGAGTGAAGGCAGAGCATAGCCTATTAATTTGCAAGTGGGGCTGTGCCAAGCTTCCTCCCCCACATTCTTCCAGCAATGGCTCAGTCACAAAATAGCTAGGGCAGAAAAATGACAACTTTTTAAAGTGCCATTTTAAAAATTGTGAATCAAAATCTTACTTTACCTTTAAAAGGGACAATAAATTACAATTTCTCAGACCCCAAACATGAATTTCTTACCTGCTCCCAATCAAAAATTAACTCTTATTGAAAGTAATAAGGCAACCCAATGTTATGCTATGGGAGAAGTACGCTTCCAGTTGTGAAAAATGACTTTGTGAGTTTTTCACTACCAGGACATGTAAACTTAAAAGTATGTGTCCATCATTTTAATTACAATGCATCCTGCCCTATAAGATGTCAAGGGCATACTTCTGGGTGACTTATATGTATTGAAAATAACGTTTTAGGCAGGGCAAAGGGGTTACGTTCCCAAGTCAAATTGGCAGTTAAAAACTGCATACAGGCTTCAAAGGTAGACCTGAGGCATGTTTTAAGGGGCTACTTAAGAGGGCGGCACTATAAGTGCTGCAGGCAAACTAGTAGCATTTAATTTACTAGCCATGGGTATATGATATACTACTTTACTAGGGACGCATAAGTAAATTAAATATGCCAAATAGGTATGAGCCAATTTTGCCATGTTTTAAGTAGTGAGCACAAGCACTTTAAAACTAGCTAGCAGTGGTAAAGTGCACAGAGACCTTAGGCCAGCAAAATTAAATTCACAAAAATAGGAGGATGAAGGCAAAAACGCTGGGGATGACCCTGCAGAAAAGGGAAAAGTTCAACACTTACAATGACCCCTCTCTCCATGGTAGGGGATCCATCTCACAGTCACCATGAACCCCTATTTGTGCTGAGGCAGAATAGGTACAAGTCCTACAGCAAAGAGGTGAATACAGACTACAATGCTATGTTTGAACTGCAGGGTAACATAAGAAACCTTTGAGGAGTTGGGCAGTGTCCCACACTGTCTGTAAAGAGGAAGAGTGCCCTATACCATATGTTCTTAGGCATAGGGTTTTTAACCCCAACTATCCAATCCCACCAAGCCTCCCCTCCCTGGACACATCTCAAGCACATTCAGCAACTGAAAGAGACAATCAGAGACCCTGTGATGTGACCATGACAAATGAAGTTAAAACTAAGGGCCTGATTTCGATCTTGGTGGGTTGGAATACTCCGTCGGAAATGTGACAGATATCCTGTCTGCCATATTATGATTCCATTATATCCTATGGAAATTGTAATACGGCACATGGGGTACTTGCCACATTTGTGGATGAGTATTCCATCCGCAGAGCTCTAAATAAGGCCCAAAGTAATTGAAAATGACATAGCAACAGCATATGTAAGTGTTCAAGGTCTCGCCACCTCCAGTCACATCTCTTTCAGAAGCTAATACAATCAACATTTTGTCTAAGCTTGCCCTGTCAGAGCGTTGGTGAGTGAATGGCCATCCTGCACATTATGTTGACCAAAGATTGTGGAGGTAGAAATATGCAGCCCTGAGGGCTGTCAACTGATACCCTCTCTGCTGGGACATATCAGTTCACAGATTATTTTCCTGACTATGTTGTCCAAAAGTCCTACACCTTGTCTCGGTCCTAGAATTCAGTTGCTTGGTCCTGGTGCATGACTAGTAACAAAAGACCAAATCTGAGCCCAGTTCTCCACAACTTGGGCCATAGTGTAAGGATTTTCTTCTGTTTGATAGTAGGTGAAAAGTCTACTGTGATGTGCACCACTAGTCCTTCATGTTAAATGGCCTCCTGTTCTTTTTCACAGCTTGCAGGAGCAGTTGAATGTGCTGGTGACATAAGAGAGATGCTAAGATGGCTCTCGGCATGTTTATTTTAATAGAGGAGTGAGTTTGAAATCTGTGAGCTCTTTGGAATTCTAGGCTGCCAGGAAACATGGTATCTAAAAGGCTCAGGAGGAAGGAGAGAAAGACAGCAACTATATCATCATCTTCCATCTTTTCAAGAATACCATACATTTTGACAAGGTCCCTTGATGAGCGAACCTTCAAGTCTGTCATTTTTTCCTTTAGCCACCCTAAATCCCAGTGCCAACTCGGTTGTAGGCTCAAGAGGTGTTTCACCTCTATGTGTATGTAGCAGGTCCAAGACGTAAGTGCATATGTTGGAAATCAGGCATAAGGGATTTGATATCAGCCACTAAATCGGTAATTGTGGCATCAAAAGATCAAACCTTGGAGCCATAATGATGACCTCTCTTAGAATTGTTGCCAAAGTAGCCATGTTTCCTGGTTTAGGTAACGCAAGTGATGTGCTAGCTGCTGAGGCTTCTGCTAAATTTAGTTGTCAAGACACTTTGGCAGCTTTAGTGGAGCACATTATGGATAAGGCAACAGACCTGTGAGTAGCTGACAGTGCACGTCAAGTGTATACGCACTGCTGTACAGCATTGAAGGTAGCATGTTGTGCATTATAATAGTAGAGGTACCACCTGCTCATGTCTTAAACATAATCTGTCAGGGCTGCTTCTACTACGGTTGGAGCTGGTTTGTCACTCTATCTTAATCACACTCCTACCAGTTTGGCCCATGTAGACAATGCATTCACTGGCATGTCCATGTATCAGGCACCTACTCAATACAAGTAGAACAACCTTATCAGAGCCTGTGGCCCCCATGTTGGCTATTATCTCTAGTAGTAGTATCCTTCTAGGCCAGGCAGCACTACTGATATGGTTGCTTCTTTGAGACACACAATGAGGCCTGGTGCTGCACTATAGGCTGCTGAGGCCTTGAAAGTCATTGCTGGAGTCAGTTTCAGAGTGAACCTGCTACACAATCAGCCCCCTCAAAGCATTGCACATGGAGCTCAACCCCTTCTGTGCATCTGGTCTCCCTCGTCTGTTGTGCCTTGGAGGAGCACAACCTACGTTCCAGGGTGTTTCCCTGCAGGCCCCCACTACCACCCCAATCCCTGTGCCTGACACCATGCTAAATGAAGGCCTTGGAGGAGTCCTCAAAGGTAATTCTGACTGCACATTCACTCTAGCAGTACTCATTACATCCTTCCTGAGACCTGTTCTTTAAGGCAGTCTTCCTAGTCGGCTTCCAAGTCAGTACGCCGGGCCAAGGGCAGAATGGGAAAGGGGCAGTGGCCCCTTCTGTGGTACATTCTGGGGCCATGTCAAGGTTCACACTCACAGCACGGTACCCAGACCATCACTGCATTCTCTATAGCCAAGCCTCCCCACCCTGTCGTCTTAGGATCACTGAAGCGGACGAGAAGACCCCAGGCTACAACAGCTTTTTCCAGAGCCACCATCTTTGTCTGTGGTGCAGTATTCCCCAACCCAGTCCTTTATTTCCACCTGTTTTTAAATACCTCCTTCTATTCTGCCTAACATGTAATGAGGGCCTCCAATCTTCTTGTTGGAGGTGACTTCTGCAGTCAGAATGTGAACTAATAAGAAAATAAATGAAAAAATGATAGAAGCACTTAGCATACTCCTTCAGTGCCTCCATGTCTACAGAAAAGGGAAGCAGGCCCCCATCAGGGTCCAAAGCTCACTCTTTCAGGAAGAGCAGCAGGAAATGTAGGCACTCAGGGCAATATGTACAAACATTAGGAATACGATTTCCTAATTGCGATTCTCTCCGAACCGCAAATAGGAAATCGGTATTCCTAATGTGTGAAACTCTTCTGAGTTTCATTAGCAATTCCTAGTGGGGCGAAAACAGACCTACCCCATGCATATTAATGAGTAAAATAAAGTGATCTTTTTTTTAAATGCAGCCCATTTCCCTTAAAGGAAAACGGAATGCATCTAAAAAGAAAAAATGAAACCTTGCAGTTTATTTGTTTAGGTGTAGGCAGTGGCCACTGTCTGCTCTTAATTATTTTTTTTACATTCTCAAAGGGGAAGGGGCCCTCAAGGGACCCCTGCCCCTTTGCGAATGGGTTACCACCCGTTGTAAACGGGTGGTAAAGTATTACTGTTTTTGCAACCCGCATTTGGTCACAAAACATTATTACATGCGATTCTGTTTCAGTATTTGAAAGAAACTCCCCCTTCTAAACGGCCCGATTCTGAGAAACAGGCCATTTGCGACAGCATAAAAGCTTTGTACATCTGGCCATTAGCCCCTTAATGCAAGTTAAGGGGGAAATTTGGATCCTCAGAATTAAGAGGTGTGTGATAAATAATTATCGTACATTCACATGTTTCCACCAATGTATTTAGGTAAGTTTTCTGGTGGGGGGATTCATAAAAATGTTGAATATACAGAATTCTGCCATATTATGCCTAATTTGCAAGATACAAAAGCAATAGGAGGAATTAACAATCCATAGTAAATACCTCACTTCAGGCTAATAGGCATTTACCACCATTAATATCAGATGGTTTCACCTGCCGATATTTATGGCAAAACTCATAACTGCAGTGTGTTTGATAACAGCAGTTACTGCACATATTGCAATAAACTCAGCTGCTTGTGATGAGATACTGAGGGCCAGATTTCAAACAATGCACGCAAGGCAGCACAGCAGCCAAAAATGCTGTGCTGCGTTGCGTGACAATGAAGGATCAGTAGAGCAATATATCTACTGATATATGGCACTCTCCTCTCCCCAGTCCGGCACTTATTTTAGCTGTTGTGTGCCCACACACACACTGCTTTTCGCAATAGTGCAATGGTGTGTGCATGAGTCTAGCGTAGCTTTTGTACTGGAAGGGTACCCTTCAAGTACAAAATACTATGCTTAGATACACTTTAAAACATTTCCTACTATCTGTGTGTGCTGCACAGTCAGAAAAGACAGGAGAAATAAAAACATTTCTCCTTTTAACGCCTCCTTTCAAATGGCAATAACTTTTGGCACTAAACCATGTCTACTATTGTTTGTAAATAGGATTTTTCCTCAAAAGGCACGAGTGGTTGCATGGGAACACCCATGAATCACCCATGTAGTACCCCCTTGATGCTAAATGAAGAAAGAAGTGGTTTGTGCTGCTTTACTTTACTTAAAGGGTACTTTCCAGCGCAAAACACATTTTACACTGGAAATTTAATTAGTGAAAAAAACATTCTGTGCAGTTTAGGTCACTTTTGTGATGGTAACCAGGCTCAAAATGTTTGTAAATCCACCTCTTAATCTTTATTAATGCACGAAGGCAGAATCTGGAAATAGAGCAACAAAGTCTGCACTCATAACACCATCCTGTAGTTCAATTCAGATTCAAGGACTTGCTCCCTACATCTTTATAAGGAATGTAACTTTAACTAGATGTGTTTCATTTTTTTGGATCAGACTCATTTCTTACAATGGCTTTTAACACAGCAGAAGCCAGATTTGATTTTAATGTGAGATCCTCTTCCAGCCTTTCTTGTGATTGCACTTGCTGTGTCTGCTCCAGTTGAATGATTTAACATGCTTGTCCTACAAAACTCTTCATGAACTAAAATGAATTTAAAGGAGGAGCAACTTGTGTCATTTTTTGTTCCTAATCTAGAGAATGATCTGTACTTTTTATGTGGTCATCAGCGTTTTATAATGCCAGTCAATTTGTTGTGTTTTAGAAATTCTTGCACTGGAGTGCCTGGCGCACTGGAAGCACCCATCAACAAACACTTTTGTTTTAGAAGCTCGCATTGACTAGCTGTACTGAGAATTATTTTTTTATCGATGTGCTGCAGCAAAGTTTCGCTATTCTCTTATAACGAGTAGCACCCTTCATGCAGCACCATGATATTTTGAAACACTGAGCTGCACCGCGATGTTAACAGTATCACTAATTAAACAGCACTTATGTTCGTGGCTGACCATTACACGTCCCAACCTTCACTGCTCTACTTGTTGGGAGAAGAAGGAGGAGTTAGGCACTATATAAATCATTTCACATCCCGCTGGTGCAGGACGCCATTTCGCTGTTCTGGATGGTGCTGCTTCACCTGGGAGGCTGCTCTATAACATCTCCCAGGCTTTGCTGCTCTATATGTTGGACGGAGGAGGAGAAGCTGAGCGCTATATATCACGTTCACTTCCATGATTCGCAAGAAACACGAGAAGACCGGGACAGGATCGGGCTCATCTGCGCTGGTTATCAACTGGCAGCGGCTTGACTGAACGATCCCTTAATTGCTTTTGCTTCTGTGCTCGTTCCTTGCATTTTTTGTCTCGGGTGAAATTAAAGGTCACAGTAACTTTCAATTGAGTATAAAACACCCTACCTCTTCCATTATCGACTGTTTCCTTGAGCGTGCAGTGGGTGTAATCTCCAAAGAAATCGGAATGGTAGAGAGGCGCTGCTTCATAGAAGGTCCCTTCCTCTCCCACATGTACCACATGCATAATGAATTGTGGATGGCTTGGGTTTACTGACTACTACTGCACACGTTTCAGATATTTTCACAGTTCTTCCTGTTGTTGCCCGAGCCACTATTTCTCAAACTGCAGTCCAGCTGCAAAACATAAGAAACAAGCATTTGAAATGTAATGGGTCTTGCATTTGCTCGACTTAGAGCTATTAGCGTTGTAAAGACGTAACCGGACTTTTCTTGCCACATAAATTGAAAATGAAAAGTAATACAGTTTTACATAACCGAGCTGATCCAAAGTGCCACGGCAAAAGCGTGAAGCACGAAAGAGAGACACAAAAGGAAATAAAAGTTTGCTTGCAGTCATACCCATCGATAGTTATGCAATTATCTATGTAACAATGTTGATGTCATGCAAAGCTCTCGACTACTGCCCAGAGAGATCGCTCTACATAGGAGATGAAAAGAGAAAGTAGTCCAGAAGCCATCCGGAAAACACGAAGCCTTATATGTTTTCAGTAGTTGGTCGGTGCTCTCGAGGAGTGCTAAGCCTCGGAAAAGCCATGAAGTATGCATGCCTTTCACTAATGAAATCAAGTGAATTTTATAAGGCAAACCCACAAACCAATAGCACTGATGGGCGTGCAGTGGCCATGGTTAAATGCCCACAGAGAGATTACAACAGGCTAGAGCACTTGCATGCTCGATCCTAAAAAAGCACACTGATGATCTCACCAATTGTGCCCCCTTTATGCACAAATGGAAAACTTGCACGTGGGCTGTATAAGTTATTCTGGTTACTATAGTAAGCTTAAACAAAATGCATTTAAACAAGTTTAGAGTTTTTCATACAAGAAAAGACTCACAATCTATTCTTAGCTCTGTAATGGTGTAAAGGGCGAGCAATGGAAAACGTCCCAATGGCAAAGAAAGATAAATAAAGGATATTTGAAAACTTTTCCTGTTTAGTAATCTGGGGGGCGGAACCAGGCTCTCTCTCAGATTTGAGGCTGGTACTGGCAACCGACAGCTTCAGATACCTGGGGATGCAGCGACCTCTGAAGAAGAGAGTCCAATCACTGTCAACATGGTAAGGGTGGTGAAGGGGCCCAGTTGCTATGTGGATCTTCATAAGACCCTACCTTCGTTGATCAAGAGGAAAATAACCCTGACAAAAATGTTTGACAAAAAGTAATGACAAGCATCCTGGTCTTAGCAGGCACCTGTCACTAATCTATACTCGGCATTACTACATGCCTCTGGAGGAGGTACACATTTACTTAGAGGCAGATGGCCGTGGGAGTGGCCTAAGCCCTTAACAGACAATACAAGGCGTGTGTACAAGTGAAAAGAGTTTCACCTAATGCATGCCTCAAGCTATTCCAAATACATTATTTACATGATATACACAACGCTTAAGAAGGTGGCAACGAGCATCTCTGATAGAACATTTACCTGCGGCAGATATAGACTTAAGAGGGCAGTTTTCCCGCACATAATCACATAGGCCACAAAAATGTAGATTTCTGGGATAAAGTACTAAGCGGCATGAATTCTGCTATGGGCTTCACACCTCCTAAATGTGTCAAACAATGCTTTCTGGGTATGTGCCTCATGAGAAAGAATCATAAAGTGAAAACGAGTCTGGCACTGCAGGTACTGTTCTCGCCAAACAGAGCATAACTATTCACTGGGCGAAGGTTATGGCGCACAAGATTGAACTTTGAAGGCATGACTTGGTCAAATAGGCATCAGCACATGGCCATCAGTTGAGGACACATGAGAAGATGACACAGGACCCAGCAGAATGGTCGGCAAAGCTGTTAAAACTGACAGACCCAACCAACTGCTCGAGAGGATGAAGGCCTAATCATTTTCTACAGTATGTTGTTTTGTAAATATTCATGGCATGGGTCTGGGCAGTATATGGTGATGCAGAGCGAAGTACTAGATTTGGCTTGGTTTAGAGTTATGCTTGCTATTGTGATATGCCTGACGCTTGTTACAACAAAAAACGCAATAAACAAAATGATAAACGAGTTAGAGCTATTAGCCTTGTAAACTTCTAAATGGACTTTTCTTGCCACATAAACTGATAATGAAAAGTAAAACAGTTTCACATATGCGACCTGACGGTCACCATGAGCCTGCAGGAGACATAGAAAAGGAAACAGAGGTTGGCTCGCAGTGAAACATATCGGCAAAAGTGCAATTATCCATGTAACCGGCAAAATTCGAATTATCCATAACCAGCAAAAGTAGAATTATCCATGTAACAGGGTCGATGTCATGGAAAGCACTCGACTATTGCCCAGTGAGATCACGCTGTGTAAGAAATACAAAGAAATAGTGCAGAAGCCATTCAGAAAACACAAAGCCTCGTATGTTTTTTGTAGTTGGTCGGTGCTCTAGAGGAGGGCTAATCACCAGAAAAGGCATGACGTGTGCATGCCTTTCACTAATGAAATCAAGTGAATTTTAAAAGCCAAGCCCACAAACCAACAAAACTGACGGGCATGAGGTGGGCATGGTTAAAAGACCACAGATGTATTACAGCAGGCCAGAGTGCTTGCATGCTCGACCCTAAAAAATCACCCTGTTGATTTAGCCAATTGTGCCCCCTTTATGCACAAATGGAAAACTTGCAAGTGGGCTGTATAAATTATGCTGTTTACTATAGTAAGCTTAAACAAAATGTATTTACACAAGTTTAGAGTTTTTCATACAAGAAAAGACTCACAATCTATTCTTAGCTCTGTAATGGTATAAAGGGTGAGCAATGAAAAACTTCCCAATGCCAAAGAAAGACAAATAAAAAAAGTACAATTGAAAAATGTTCCTGTTTAGTAATCTGGGGGGGTGGTAGAACATGGCTCTCTCCCAGATTTAGGGCTGGTACTGGCAGCTGACAGCTTCAGATACCTAGGGATGCAGCAACCTCTGAGGAGGACAGTCCAATACACTCTCGACATGGCAAGGATGATGAAGGGGCCCAGTCGCGCTGTGGAGCTTCATAAGACCCTACCATCGTTGATTGAGGGGAGAATAACCCTGACAAAAATGTTTGACAAAAAGTAATGACAAGCACCCTGATCTTAGCAAGCAGTTGGTCACTAATCTATACTCGGAATTACTACATGCCTCGGGAGGAGGTGCGCATTTACTTAGAGACAGATGGCCATGGGAGTGGCCTAGGCCATTAACAGACAATACAACAAGGCGTGTGAACAAGTGAAAAGAGTTTCACCTAATGCATGCCTCAAGCTAGTCCAAAGACATTATTTACATGATATACACCATGCATAAGAAGGTGGCAATGACCATCCCTGATAGAGAATTTACCTGCAGCAAATGTAGACCTAAGAGGGCAGTTTTCCCGCACATAATCAGATAGGTCACAGAATTGTAGATTTCTAGGATAAAGTACTAAGCAGCATGAATTTTTCTATGGGCTTCCCACCTCCTAAGTGTGTCAAACAATGCTTCCTGGGTATGTGCCTCATGAGAAAGAATCATAAAATGAAAACGAGACAGGCACTCCAGGTACTGCCCTCTCCAAACAGCGCATAACTATTCACCGGGTGAAGGTTAAGGCACACAAGATTGAACTTTGGAGGCACAACTTAGTTACATAGGCACCAGCACATGGGCAACAGTTGATGACACATGAGAAGATGACACAGGACTCAGCAGAATGGTTGTCAATGCTGTTAAAACTGACAGACCCACCCAACCCAACAACTGTCCGCCCTAGAGGATGAAGGCCCAATCATTTTCCACAGTATGTTGTTTTGTTAATATTCATGGCATGGGTCTGGGAAGTATATGGTGATGCTGAGGGAATTACTGGATTTGGCTTGGTTTAGAGGTATGTTTGCTATTGTGATGTGCCTCTGAAGCTCCTTACAACAAAAAACGCAATAAACAAAATGATAAACGAGTTGGAGCTATTAGCATTGTATACTTCTAACTGGACTTTTCTTGCCACATAAACTGATAATGAAAAGTAAAACAGTTTCACATATGCGACCTGACGGTCACCATGAGCCTGCAGGAGACATAGAAAAGGAAACAGAAGTTTGCTCGCAGTGAAACATATTGGCAAAAGTGCAATTATCCATGTAACCGACAAAAGTCGAATTATCCATAACCAGCAAAAATAGAATTATCCATGAACAGGGTCGATGTCATGCAAAGTGCTCAACTACTGCCCATGGAGATCGCTCTGCGTAGGAAATAAAAATAAATAGTACAGAAGCCATTCAGAAAACATGGAGCCTCATATGTTTTCAGTAGTTAACTGGTGCTGTAGAGGAGGGCTAAACACTGGGAAAGGCATGATGTATGTATACCTTTCTCTAATGAAATCAAGCAAAGCTAGCCCACAAACCAAGTAAACTGATGGGCCTGGTTGAAAGCCCACAGAGCAATTGCAACAGGGGCCAGAGAGCTTGTGCCCACTCAACCCTAAAAAGCAACCAGTTCAGGGACAAGGGCTGATGAACATCATAGTAATGCCCCTGATGAGTCACTGACTGCATCTTTATTCAGATACTTTTTTGAGAACTTTGTGAGTAGAGTTAATTCTGTGAGAAATTCAAAGTTTAAATCCATTTGCGAAGGCTATTGAAAATTGAACAATTTACGGTAAATTCTACAAAATCTCAAGATACTATTGCAGCACCTAATCAAATCAAATCAAATCATTAACATTTATAAAGCGCGCTACTCACCCGTGCGGGTCTCAAGGCGCTAGGGGGGAAAGGGGGGGTTATCGCTGCTCGAACAGCCAAGTCTTTAGGAGTCTCCGGAAAGCGGAGTGGTCCTGGGTGGTCCTGAGGCTGGTGGGGAGGGAGTTCCAGGTCTTGGCCGCCAGGAAGGAGAAAGATCTCCCACCCGCCGTGGAGCGGCGGGTGCGAGGGACGGCAGCAAGTGCGAGGCCAGCGGAGCGGAGGGGGCGGGTGGGGACGTAGAAGCTGAGGCGTCTGTTGAGGTATTCCGGTCCCTTGTTGTGGAGGGCTTTGTGTGCGTGGGTGAGAAGACGGAAGGTGATCCTTTTGCTGACTGGGAGCCAATGCAGGTGTCTCAGGTGTGCGGAGATGTGGCTGTTGCGGGGTACGTCGAGGATGAGGCGGGCCGAGGCGTTTTGGATGCGTTGCAGACGGTTTTGGAGTTTGGCTGTGGTCCCGGCGTAGAGGGTGTTGCCGTAGTCCAGGCGGCTCGTGACGAGGGCGTGGGTCACGGTTTTTCTGGTGTCGGCGGGGATCCAGCGGAAGATCTTACGGAGCATGCGGAGAGTGAGGAAGCAGGCGGAGGACACGGCGTTGACTTGCTTGGTCATGGTGAGAAGAGGGTCCAAGATGAAGCCGAGGTTGCGGGCGTGGTCTGCGGGGGTCGGTGCGGTGCCGAGGGCCGTGGGCCACCAGGAGTCGTCCCAGGCGGACGGGGTGTTGCCGAGGATGAGGACTTCCGTTTTTTCAGAGTTCAGCTTTAGGCGGCTGAGCCTCATCCAATCTGCGACGTCCTTCATACCCTCTTGTAGGTTGGTCTTGGCGCTGGCGGGGTCCTTGGTGAGGGAGAGTACAAGTTGGGTGTCGTCGGCGTAGGAGGTGATGATGATGTCGTGCTTGCGTACAATGTCGGCGAGGGGGCTCATGTAGACATTGAAGAGTGTCGGGATGAGCGATGAGCCTTAAGGTACGCCGCAGATGATCTTGGTGGGTTCTGAGCGAAACGGAGGGAGGTAAACTCTTTGGGAGCGGTTAGCGAGGAAGGAGGCGATCCAGTCCAGGGCCTGGCCTTGGATCCCGGTGGAGCGTAGGCGGGTGATTAGGGTGCGGTGACAGACGGTGTCAAAGGCAGCCGAGAGGTCGAGGAGAATGAGGGCGACTGTTTCACCGTTGTCCATCAGGGTTCTGATGTCGTCTGTGACTGAGATGAGGGCGGTTTCCGTGCTGTGGTTGGTTCGGAATCCGGTTTGTGAAGGGTCGAGCAGGTTGTTGTCTTCCAGGAAGGTGGTCAGCTGTTTGTTGACGGTCTTTTCTATTACCTTGGCTGGGAAAGGTAGAAGAGAGATGGGGCGGAAGTTTTTCAGGTCGCTTGGGTCAGCCGTAGGTTTCTTTAGTAGGGCGTTGACTTCAGCGTGCTTCCAGCATTCGGGGAAGGTAGCAGAAGAAAAAGAAGAGTTGATGACGGTCTGGAGGTGCGGGGCGATGATGTTGTCGGCTTTGTTAAAGATGAAGTGCGGGCAGGGGTCCGAAGGGGCGCCGGAGTGGATAGAGTTCATGATGGATTTGGTTTCTTCCGTGTTGATGTGGGTCCAGTTGTTGAGGGTGATGTCCGGGGAAGCGGGTTCAGTGGTGTATGGTTGGGTCTGGTGTCCGAAGCTGTCGTGGAGGTCGCTGATCTTGCGATGGAAGAAAGTGGCGAGGGATTCGCACAAATCCTGTGAGGGCGTGACGGCGTTGGCGCTGGCGCTGGGGTTGGAGAACTCTTTGACGATGCTGAAGAGTTCTCTGCTGTTGTGGCTGTTTTTGTCTAGTCTGTCGGTGAAAAAGTTCCTTTTGGCAGTGCGGATCAGGTGGTGGTGTTCGCGTGTAGCGTTCTTGAGGGCGGTCATGTTGTCAGCGGTGTGGTCCTTGCCCCAGGCCTTCTCAAGGGCACGACAAGTTTTCTTTGATTCTTTGAGGGTGTCAGAGAACCAGAGAGGTTTTTTGGTGTTGGTCTGTCGATGCGTGCGTTTGAGGGGAGCAAGGTTGTCAGCGCAGTTGGAGATCCAGTTTGTGAGGTTGAGAGCTGCGTCGTTGGGGTCGGTGGTGAGGGTGGGTTGGTTGGCGGCGAGAGCGGAGAAGAGTTGCTCTTCAGGGATCTTGTTCCACTGTCGATGAGGGATGGGTTGAGTGCGGAGGTGGGAGGTCTCGCGTCGGAATGTGAAGTGGACGCAGCTGTGGTCGGTCCAGTGTAGGGCAGAGGTGTGGCTGAAGAAGACGTGTTTGCTGGCGGAGAAGATAGGGTCGAGCGTGTGTCTGGCGATGTGGGTGGCGGTGTTCACCAGTTGTTTGAGGCCGAGGTTGGCAAAGTTGTCGAGCAGGGTGGTGGTGTTGGGGTCGTTGTTTTGTTCCAGATGGAAGTTGAGGTCGCCTAGGAGGATGTAGTCCGGTGAGGCGAGGGCGTGCGGGGAGATGAAGTCGGCGATGGCGTCGCTGAAAGAGGCGCGAGGTCCGGGAGGACGGTAGACGAGGGATCCTCTGAGGGTGGTCCTTGGGTCGGTGCGAATCTGAAAATGCAGGTGTTCAGCGGCGAGGGGGGGGTCTTCGGTGGAGGTGGTGACGCTGATGGAGTCTTTGAAGATGATGGCGACACCTCCTCCTACTTGGTTGGTGCGGTCTTTTCTGGAGATCTTGTAGCCTTCGGGGATGGCGGTAGCGATGTCTGGAGCAGAGGAGGCGTTCATCCATGTCTCCGTGATGAAGGCGACGTCCGCGGCTGTGGAGTCCAGGAGGTCCCAAAGTTCAACGGCGTGCTTGTGGACGGAACGAGCGTTGATCAGGATGCACTTGAGGTGGTTGATGGCGCGTGGGCTTGTGGTCGTGGTAGTTGCGTGGTGGAAGATGCGTTTGCAGGAGTTGCAGGCGAAGGGTCCATGGGTGCGTTTGGGGTGAACTAGGAAGCAGGTTTTGGAGCGCCCTGGGTTGAGGGCGTGGAGGGTGGTGGGGTCGTAGCGGATCAGCGGGGCTTGGGGGAGCTGGGGACCAGGGGTCGTGGCGCTGGGCGCGGGCCAGGCGCGGACGGGCGCAGACGGGCTTGCCTCTGGCGCGCCTCTGGCGCGCCCGCTGCGCAGTCGCGCAGCGGCCGCCATAAGAGGTAGGAGGGGGGGGAGGGGTCAGCTGGGGGCGAATGGGAGCTGGGGGGCGGGGGCGTGCAGGAGGTCGCGGCGGGAAAGCGCGAGGGAGGGGGGGGACAGGTAGAGTGAGAGGAGCTGGGGGAGGGGGTTTAGGGTGGAGGAGGGTGAGTGTTAGGAGGTTTGGAGATTAGGGAGAGAGATAGGAGTAGGGTTGTGAAGATAGGGGAGGGGGGGTTGTAGAGGTGGGTGAGGGAGAGAGGTAGAGTGAGAGGGTAGGGAGATAGGTAGTAGAGGGGGTGGCGGGAGGGGGGGAGAGATAGAGAAATAGATAGAGAAGTCGATAGATAGGGAAATACATAGATAGACAGATAGGTAGGTAGGAGGAGGTGGAGAGTGGGGGAGTTAGATAGTGAGATAGGGAGCTAGAGAGATAGGAAGATAGGAGGAGTGAGGGAGGTAGATAGCGAACGGGTTAGCTAGGGGTGAGAGAGGGGGAGGCGAGTGAGGGAGGGGGATGAGGAAGGAGCAGGAGGGCAGGCTCGGGGGAAGAAGACGGAGGAGGTAGAAGAGCCGAAGACAGGAGAGCAGAAGACAGAAGAACAGAAGACCGGAAGAGCAGAAGACAGAAGAACAGAAGAACAGAAGAACAGAAGAACAGAAGAACAGAAGACCGGAAGAGCAGAAGACTGGAAGAGCAGAAGAACAGAAGAACAGAAGACAGAAGCACAGAAGATCGGAAGAGCAGAAGAACAGAGAAGAACAGAGAAGAACAGAGAAGAACAGAGAAGAACACAGAAGCACCGAGAAGAAGAACACAGAAGCACCGAGAAGAACAGAGAAGAAGAACACAGAAGACCGGAAGAACACAGAAGAACAGAAGGGAAGAACAGAAGAACATAAGAGAAGAACAGAAGAACACAGAAGAAGATTGCAGAGGGGGGGCGAGGAGGAAGAGACAGAGAGGAGGAAAAGAAGCAGGAGCAGGAGAGAAGGTGAGTGGCGCGGGGCAGGGCGAGGGGCTGGGAGGAGGGGGGTACTTACAGTTAGGTGGGTCTCAGGAACACAGGAACTCGGGAACTTGGAGGAGCTGCAGCGGCAGGGGGAGCGACCTACCCTTGGGTCAAGGGTCGCTACCACTGTCGCGCAGCGGCCGCCATAAGAGGTAGGAGGGGGGGGGAGGGGTCAGCTGGGGGCGAATGGGAGCTGGGGGGCGGGGGCGTGCAGGAGGTCGCGGCGGGAAAGCGCGAGGGAGGGGGGGACAGGTAGAGTGAGAGGAGCTGGGGGAGGGGGTTTAGGGTGGAGGAGGGTGAGTGTTAGGAGGTTTGGAGATTAGGGAGAGAGATAGGAGTAGGGTTGTGAAGATAGGGGAGGGGGGGTTGTAGAGGTGGGTGAGGGAGAGAGGTAGAGTGAGAGGATAGGGAGATAGGTAGTAGAGGGGGTGGCGGGAGGGGGGAGAGATAGAGAAATAGATAGAGAAGTCGATAGATAGGGAAATAGATAGATAGATAGATAGATAGGTAGGTAGTAGGAGGTGGAGAGTGGGGGAGTTAGATAGTGAGATAGGGAGCTAGAGAGATATGAAGATAGGAGGAGTGAGGGAGGTAGATAGCGAACGGGTTAGCTAGGGGTGAGAGAGGGGGAGGCGAGTGAGGGAGGGGGATGAGGAAGGAGCAGGAGGGCAGGCTCGGGGGAAGAAGACGGAGGAGGTAGAAGAGCCGAAGACAGGAGAGCAGAAGACAGAAGAACAGAAGACCGGAAGAGCAGAAGACAGAAGAACAGAAGAACAGAAGAACAGAAGACCGGAAGAGCAGAAGAACAGAAGAACAGAAGACAGAAGCACAGAAGATCGGAAGAGCAGAAGAGCAGAGAAGAACAGAGAAGAACAGAGAAGAACACAGAAGAACACAGAAGAACCGAGAAGAAGAACACAGAAGCACCGAGAAGAACAGAGAAGAAGAACACAGAAGACCGGAAGAACACAGAAGAACAGAAGAACATAAGAGAAGAACAGAAGAACACAGAAGAAGATTGCAGAGGGGGGGCGAGGAGGAAGAGACAGAGAGGAGGAAAAGAAGCAGGAGCAGGAGAGAAGGTGAGTGGCGCGGGGCAGGGCGAGGGGCTGGGAGGAGGGGGGTACTTACAGTTAGGTGGGTCTCAGGAACACAGGAACTCGGGAACTTGGAGGAGCTGCAGCGGCAGGGGGAGCGACCTACCCTTGAGGCAAGGGTCGCTACCACTGTCGCGCAGCGGCCACCATAAGAGGTAGGAGGGGGGGGAGGGGTCAGCTGGGGGCGAATGGGAGCTGGGGGGCGGGGGCGTGCAGGAGGTCGCGGCGGGAAAGCGCGTGGGAGGGGGGGGACAGGTAGAGTGAGAGGAGCTGGGGGAGGGGGTTTAGGGTGGAGGAGGGTGAGTGTTAGGAGGTTTGGAGATTAGGGAGAGAGATAGGAGTAGGGTTGTGAAGATAGGGGAGGGGGGGTTGTAGAGGTGGGTGAGGGAGAGAGGTAGAGTGAGAGGATAGGGAGATAGGTAGTAGAGGGGGTGGCGGGAGGGGGGAGAGATAGAGAAATAGATAGAGAAGTCGATAGATAGGGAAATAGATAGATAGACAGATAGGTAGGTAGGAGGAGGTGGAGAGTGGGGGAGTTAGATAGTGAGATAGGGAGCTAGAGAGATAGGAAGATAGGAGGAGTGAGGGAGGTAGATAGCGAACGGGTTAGCTAGGGGTGAGAGAGGGGGAGGCGAGTGAGGGAGGGGGATGAGGAAGGAGCAGGAGGGCAGGCTCGGGGGAAGAAGACGGAGGAGGTAGAAGAGCCGAAGACAGGAGAGCAGAAGACAGAAGAACAGAAGACCGGAAGAGCAGAAGACAGAAGAACAGAAGAACAGAAGAACAGAAGAACAGAAGAACAGAAGAACAGAAGACCGGAAGAGCAGAACACCGGAAGAGCAGAAGAACAGAAGAACAGAAGACAGAAGCACAGAAGATCGGAAGAGCAGAAGAACAGAGAAGAACAGAGAAGAACAGAGAAGAACACAGAAGAACCGAGAAGAAGAACACAGAAGCACCGAGAAGAACAGAGAAGAAGAACACAGAAGACCGGAAGAACACAGAAGAACAGAAGGGAAGAACAGAAGAACAGAAGAGAGGAACAGAAGAACACAGAAGAAGATTGCAGAGGGGGGGCGAGGAGGAAGAGACAGAGAGGAGGAAAAGAAGCAGGAGCAGGAGAGAAGGTGAGTGGCGCGGGGCAGGGCGAGGGGCTGGGAGGAGGGGGGTACTTACAGTTAGGTGGGTCTCAGGAACACAGGAACTCGGGAACTTGGAGGAGCTGCAGCGGCAGGGGGAGCGACCTACCCTTGGGTCAAGCACCTAATGTGAACGCTACATCTTCTTCCTGAAGCATGCCTCATATCTTGTTATTAGCTAGCCTCCCTTCCTTTTCACCTCTCTCAACGGAAAGTATAATTCAACTAAAAAACAAAATAGTTTCTTGATTGCCTAAAATGCGAAACTTAACATGGCTGTGTATAATAGGGTTTAGTTTGCAAGAATCATTTTTGAGTCAGACCATCCATAATAACTATGAAGGGGAATTGTGTGGTCATTACCTTACATTTCAGCTCTATTAAGTGATACACAACTTAATCAAGGTGTTTCCCTTAGAGTTTTTATAGCCCTTCTTTTTTCATATTTTGCCCAATAGTGCCAAAGTATGTGCCAAACTAAGTATGCCACTAGCTTCACTTCCTAACAACGCATAGAGTTGATCTGGTCCATAAGCCAATGGACCATATGTGATCTCTTCATAACTACTTGTCGGATAATAAGGATGACCAACTATGCCTTGTAAGCTGGAATAGCTCTGGCTTTTCACCTAACCTTAAGCAGGATATCTGTCTTTCTTTTATCAAACCCGTTGATCTTGTTACGTTACAGGAGATTTCAATGATTTTGTTCAGCTACAGGAGATATCAGCTATCTCAGACTCTGGTGGTCATTATGACATTGGTGATCAGCTGACCCCACGCTTGTGATGGTGGTAGTACCATCGCCAGGCCAGCGATGAAGACTGCCAAATTATGACCATGGCGGTGAACCTTCCCATAGACAGCCAATGTACCACCCAAACCGCCAGTGTAGTCCGTCCACTGATCACGCCGGTAAGCATCATCAGGCAGGCGGAAGACACTGACCCGCCCACCATATTATGACATAGCAGACCTCCAGGATTTCCAGGGTGGGACCACTGCCACCAAAAGCTTGGCAGAAATGAATCATATAAAAGAACACACTTACCTACGGGGACACAGAACAGTTTGTGGCCACCACGGAACCCAAACTGGAAGTCCTGCTGATGCTGTACTACGTGATGGCAGTCCAGGAGCACCAACTCCGATGAATACAACAACGGTCAGTACAGCTGCGTAGCACATAAGGGAGGGAGGGGAGAATGACATGGACACACACCACACATCATACACACATACCACACACCGAGAACAATCTGCAGAGTTAAGCAACAACAACATTGCCCAGGAGCAAAGAAAGTCAGGACACATACTTCTGATCCAATCACTGTAATAATATAAATAGAAATCCATGTGTACAGCAAGGGCCACTGTCCAGTCAATATAAAATAAATGGGCACAGGGCAACATCCAAGGCCCATCTTGACTCCTGACAGTCCAGTCACTCCACTGGGCAGGGGCCTCATGGATGATGGTAGGCAGGCACCTCAGGGGCAGGGGAAGCGTGGTGAGTGGTTGGTGGGTTCTTCTTGGGATGGTGCCCTTGATCTTCGGTTTGGGAGGGGGCGGCTCTTTTCTCTTCTGTTTAGGGGGCGGAAGAGTAGGTTTGGGGTGGGGAGCCGGAGTGCCACTCTTGTGCCACTTAGTCGCACGTGTAATCTTACGGGGAGGAACAGGAGTGGGCTGGGAGCTGGAGGTACTGGGCTGGGGGAGAGGGACCTTTCTCTTACAGTCTTAAGGTGTAGCAGTCTTTTCGTGTTTGTAAAGGATTGTGGGTTATGTGGGGTGTGTGTTTTATAGTGCTGTTGGTGGGTGTGTAGGGTGTGTGTATATGTGTCAGGTATGGGTTTATATTATTCTGGCCAATGTTGGCTTCTAGTGGTGTTGGGTGTCCTATTCCACCACGGTGGTGTGCATCTCCAATTCACTGCCGTTGAATGTCTGCTGTGGTCATTCGTGGGTCATAATTTGGAGGGCGGAGTGTTGGTGGCATAGCAGGGCGGAAGGTGGGTCCAACAGTTTTTTGCCTACATTGGCTCTGGAGGACTTGTGGTTGTGGCTGTGTTCTGTCAGTTTTGTGTTTGTGTGTCATAATCTGGCAGGCAGATTACCGCTTCTGCAGCGGTCTATTGGCGGCTGTCACTACAGTGGTCTTTGGAAAAGACTGCCAATGTCATAATGAGGGCCTAAGCATGTAATACATTTCTTTGTCATTCTTTACCTGCAGTTCTTTTTCCTTTTGGGAGGGCTAAAGGGATTTTTTTTACATGTTTCTGGGTCTCACTAAAGTGTAACTTTAAGCTTCTTAGGTTTAGCCATACTAGTATTCAATTATTTTCTATTTCATGGGCTGGGTTTTTCAATGTCATCTTTTTTATTGTACAATGATTGTTTTTCTACTTTTCTTTATTAACATTTTAATTTGCTGTTTACATAGTCATAACAACCTATCCTATCAATGATGGTCCCCGTCCTTCCTTTATTATATCGGGAGGGGGTGTCAATGGCTTAATTGGCTCCAAATTGCCTTCTTCATCTTTTTCTTGTGTATGAGATGAATGATTCTTCTCATTTGCCTACTGACACTCAAAAAGGCATTCTGCACAACCTCCTAATTGAGCATGATTCAGTTGCTGTACATGAATTAAACAGTATGCCTTTGTGTCCAGTAGCTTACATTTTTTCTGTGTACGAGAGCTATTACACTGATCTACATCTTTAGCTGTTGGCTTTCATTGAGCTTCTCAGAATATACATTTTCCTTTTTTATCTGATCACTGTGAAACAATCAAGGACAACAGAATGAGAATGAAATCAAATTGATAGATTCTAAAACTTTTTAGGTTTCTTGATGGGCTCTAAACTCGCCCCTATTTTATTCATGCCTTTGATTGCATACCAACCATGCTTTCATTAGAAGTTCTTTTGCAGAGCTGGGGGCCACTACTACAAAAGGTGCTAATCAAATCAGCTAATCAGCCTCAATCAGAGCATATAAGAAGCCTGATACTGACTGGTCATAGGCTAGCATGAGACTTTGCCTTGCTCTTGTTAAGGAATCCAGATGTAAAAATTAAGTAGCTCTGTCAGAGATACCTACAAACTCACTTTAAAAAAGACAAAGAGCTATACGATCTAATGCCTGGTCGAGACTTGAACAAGCCTGTAGTCTAAAACGTGCCTCCATGTTTTGGGAAGTGCTTAACTCACAATACCACAGTGGAGGCTCTACTTCAGTTGTATTTAATCACATCTCTGCAGACCAGTGAGTCTGCTATTTGCAAAAATATCTACTGTGCAGAAGGCTGTTCTAATTCATCCCATAGCTTTTTGAATTCCAGTAGAATTAACTGCCTTGCAGGAACTTATGAGGAATAGGCTACTGCTATCTGTGATAGTCCTTTTGGTAACGGTCTTGGGCCTGATGGCATGACTATGTAAGTCGAACGTTGTCTTATGAACTGCACTCTTGACGCATGTATTGGACTCAGATAGATATTCTTGGTCTGCCTCCGTGATTGTGCCAGTGTTTAAAAAGGACAATCAGATTCCAGAATTGATTTTATCATCAGAGTCACCTAAAAAGGTACTTCTAAATAGTATATTGACCTGGACAGCAGAAACAACATATTGGTTAGCTTCTAATGTGGTTTTAGAGAAGGGTTAGGAACCATGGAGCAATGTCTCAATTTGCATCAAATTTATAGCAGTTAAAAAGGGGAGCTGTCCATCTGGCTTTTATGGACTTAGGTATAATCCTTGATTGGGTCAATATTTCAAATTTGTAGCAAATCTAGATATTGATGGACCTTGACGCATCCCTCATAGACTTCTTACATAGGCTACATGCTGATTCGTCAGCCAGAGTTAGATTTTAATATTGAGGTGAGTGCACTGATTTCTTGAGGCTAGACATGTAAGTTTGTGTCGCAACCCAGATCAATTCCTGCTGTGCTCCATGCAGATGATTCTGTGCTACTATGCCAAGCTCCTAATGATCTTTAGAACCTTATTGATGATTTTGTATACTTTATGGATGATCTTGTTCTTGATACAACCCTCTCCAAAACACATGTGAAGGTCTGACAGACCCAGCTGACAAAATCCAGGAACTTTAGGGTAAGAAACAAAGTAGTCAAAAGAGTCAACCATTTTTCATACTTAGGGTTCACCTTTAATTCTGTTCCTGGCCTGCCTGTCTCAGTTTCAGATTTCAAAAGTTTTTGCAGGCTTTACAGCAGTTTTCCCGAATCCCTATATAAGAATTGCAAAAACTGCAACATGTTCCGTTTGTATCAAAATGAAGACTTTTGGAGTTACTCTTCAACAATATACCTTCATCATAAAGCTTTTTTTTTCATGTCAGCTACTCAGTCTTCCACCTTGCAACTTACATTACTTTTTGCCATGGGATCTAGGCCTGTCATATGTTGAAGATATTATTACATTGGTTAAAATATACTAAATCTGCTTTTAATGAGTTGGTCAGGGTATCTCTATTTTACAATCCTGAATATTGCTCTAAAGCAGACAAATTATGGGTGAAGAAACTTTTTAATGGAAGTAGAAATGTACTGTGTTAAGCAATGAAACTTGATAAGCCTTCTCTGAGATTTTATGTTAGTTTACAGATTTCACTAGCTATGGAGCCTTATATTTGTATTGTTACCTAGGTCTGGGAGAGAAGCCTTCTCTGCAGATTCAGGCTAGACATCAGTTGTTGTCATCTCTCACTCACAAAGGAACGGTTCAGATCAGATTCAATCTGCTATTGCCCCTGTTATGAAATTTCCTTTCAGAATGTTTTACACTTCAAGGTTTCTGTAAATTCTATAGGTCTCTGTCAAATAGATTGTATATCCCATTGCCAAAAAAACATTGTTTCAACTGATACATCCCGGTTTGATATATTCAGAGATGCTGTCCAATATTGATGTGTGTTTTCATCTTTTTTACAATTTGCTGTTTTTTTCTTATTTACTTCTTTTCTAATATTCATTAAGGCATTGGTGCTATTCATTTTTCTTAAGAACTGTTTTTTAGGTCCTGCAATAGCATGTTTTAATTATTTATTTGTAATTTGGTGCTTTTGTGGTTATATTTATAACTGAATACAGTTTTATGATGATTATGACTACCAGGGTTTATTGAACAACACACATTGTTCTACTGGCAACACCTGGTGTACAATAGCAGTGTGCTACTAGTAGCACCAGCTGAGCTGCAACTTGATAGTAACAGCATCAGTTGGAGTACTGAATCCTAGGTTTCGGAATAACATATTGACCCCCGCCCATTGAGAATTATGATAGTTTCACTGCCCACTGAATGGCACCCTGTTAGACCTGACAGCCTTAGGGTAGTCACCCCTAACTTTTTGCCTGCCTCCCTCCACTTTGTGGATACTGTTTTTGCTGGTTTTTACACTCTGCGCACTTTACCACTGCTAACCAGTGCTAAAGTGCATATGCTCTCTCTCTGTAAACATGGTAACTTTGGATCATACCTGATTGAACTATTTAATCTACTTATAAGTCCCCAGTAATGTGCACTCCAGGTGCCTAGGGCCTATAGATTAAATGCTACTAGTGGACCTGCAGCACGGATTGTGCCACCCACTTAAGTAGCCCCTTTTCCTTGTCTCAGGCCTACCATTGCTAGGCCTGTGTGGGCAGTTTCACTGCCACCTCGACTTGGCATTTAAAAGTACCTGCCAAGCATAGAGCTCCCCTTTTTCTACATATAAGTCACCCTTAATGTGTGCCCTGGGTATCCCCTAGAGCAGGGTGCTGTGTAGGTAAAAGGCAGGACATGTACCTGTGTAGTTATATGTCCTGGTAGTGTAAAAAACCCTCAATTCGTTTTTGCACTGCTGTGAGACCTGCTCCCTTCATAGGCTAACATTGGGGCTGCCCTCATACACTGTTGAAGTGGCAGCTGCTGATCTGAAAGGAGCAGGGAGGTCATATTTAGTATGGCCAGAATGGTAATACAAAATCCTACTGACTGGTGAAGTCGGATTTAATATTACTATTCCAGAAATGCCACTTTTAGAAAGTGAGCATTTCTTTGCACTTAAATCCTTCTGTGCCTTACAATCCACGTCTGGCTAGGTTTAGTTGACAGCTCCTTGTGCATTCACTCAGACACACCCCAAACACAGGGTACTCAGCCTCACTTGCATACATCTGCATTTTGAATGGGTCTTCCTGGGCTGGGAGGGTGGAGGGCCTACCCTCACACAAAGGACTGCCACACCCCCTACTGGGACCCTGGCAGACAGGATTGAACTGAAAGGGGACCTGGTGCACTTCTTAGCCACTCTTTGAAGTCTCCCCCACTTCAAAGGCACATTTGGGTATAAAACAGGGCCTCTGCCCTACCTCATCAGACACTTGCTGGAGAAGAAACCTGAACCAGAAACTACATCCTGCCAAGAAGAACTGCCTGGCTGCTCAAAGGACTCACCTGTCTGCTTTCTACAAAGGACTGCTGTCTTGCTGTTGCCCTGCTGCCTTGCTGAACTCTTGTCTGGCTGTGAAAGTGCTCTCCAAGGGCTTGGATAGAGCTTGCCTCCTGTTCCTTGAAGTCTCAGGACCAAAAAGACTTCTTCCTTTCACTTGGACGCTCCGTGCGCCGAAAATTTCGACGCACAGCTTGTTTCGCGACGAGAAAAACGCCGCACACCGACGCTGATCAACGCGACGCTCTCGGGACGATCGAGACTTCGACGCACAACCTCGCAAGGACAACGCCGCCCGACTTTCCAGGAGAAATCGACGCGACGCCTACCGTGAACGCGAAACTTTGACGCACGGCCTCGCAAGGACAACGCCGCCCGACTTCCGAGGAGAAATCGACGCGACGCCTGCCGTGAGACCAAAATTTCGACGCACGGCCTCGCAAGGACAACGCCGCCCGACTTCCAAGGAGACATCGACGCGACGCCTACCGTAAGATCGAAACTTCGACGCGCAGTCCCGCAGAACGACGCGCAGCCGGAAAACAAGTAGGAGAATCCACGCACAGACCCGGGACATCTGGTAATCCCCGCGATCCACGAAAAGAGACTGTCTGCGCGCCGGAAAACGACGCCCGACTTCCCCGCGTGGAAAAGAACGACGCAAGTCTTTGTGTGCTGAGGAGAAATCGACGCACACACCCTTTTTTCACGCATCTCTTCTCCCGTGGTCCTCTGAGGAGATTTCCCACCAGAAACCAGGTACTTTGTGCTTGAAAGACACTTTATTGCATTCTAAAGACTTAAGACACTTTATATCACTTCCCTGTGATATTTCTACAATTTTCCATTTGCAACTTTATTCTTTTTGACCTACAATTATCCTGATAAATATTATATATTTTTCTAAACACTGTGTGGTGTATTTTTGTGGTGCTATATGGTGGTATTGTATGATTTATTGCACAAATACTTTACACATTGCCTTCTAAGTTAAGCCTGACTGCTCGTGCCAAGCTACCAGAGGGTGGGCACAGGATAATCTTGGATAGTGTGTGACTTACCCTGACTAGAGTGAGGGCTTTTGCTTGGACAGAGGGTAACCTGACTGCCAACCAAAAACCCCATTTCTAACATTGGTGATCAGCGGTGAGGATAGGACTTGTATTTGTGCAGTCACATACAGTAGCTAAGTATCTCACTACCTACCCACAGTTGAAGGTCAACTTGGTTTTTATCTCTTTTTGAAAATCCGTTTTTTCCTGACAATTTTCAAAAACTAAATCCTCACTCAACATGTCTCTGACTGGGTCTCAGACAGGGGACTTTGACCTAGTCCAGTTGGATACATACACGGTCAAACAACTAAGAGGATTCTGCAGGGCATTAAGGGTACCCACCCAAGGGGCCTCCAGAAAGGAGGAC
Source organism: Pleurodeles waltl (assembly GCF_031143425.1). Lineage (NCBI taxonomy): Eukaryota > Metazoa > Chordata > Amphibia > Caudata > Salamandridae > Pleurodeles > Pleurodeles waltl. Next base: position 123,405,549 of record NC_090439.1, read on the forward strand.
TTTCAAGTGGCGCTGAGGGCCTGGGCAGAAGCCCATTTAGAGGATGATGAGGAAGGGGAGCCAGAAAATGGCCCCTCAGAAGGATTTTCACTATCTATGGATGGTGTTACCACTGCAATTGTGCACCCTTCCAGACCAGGGAGCAGTGTCTCCATGCAAAGCCTGACCGCAGAGGAAAGGAGAGAGGAAAGGGAGTTCCAATTGCAAATGGCAAAACTGAAAATTGAGGCGCAACAGGAGGAGAGGAGGGCAGAAAGAGAAGCCAAACAAGCTGAGGCTGAAAGAGCAGCCAAACAGATTGAAGCTGAAAGGACAGCCAAACAGATTCAAGCAGAAGCTGAAAGGGCAGCCAAACAAGCAGAAGCTGAAAGAGCAGCCAAACAAGTGGAAGCTGAAAGAGCTTTGGCTGAAAAGAAACTATTGTTGGCTCATGAACTGAGTCTCAAGGAGCTGGAGATCAAGGCAAGACAGTCTGAATCCAGCAATAATGGTGGCAGCATACAGACAGGACCTGCTGGAGAAAAGAAGGTTCGTATACCCAAAAATGTGGTGCCCAGTTTTGTGGTGGGAGATGACATAGATAAATGGTTAGCTGCTTATGAAGTTGCACTAAGGGCTCATGAGGTTCCTGAAGGGCAATGGGGGGTAGCTATGTGGGGTTATGTGCCGCCATTGGGGAGGGACACACTTCTCACATTGGATCCACCGGATCAAAACACATACCCACTCCAGAAAGCCACTTTACTTGCCAAGTTTGGGCTGACCCCTGAGGGATACCGTCAGAGGTTCAGGGACAGCACCAAACAGACCACACAGACATGGGTAGATTTCTTTGATTTCTCTAGTAAGGCACTGAATGGATGGGTGCGGGGCAACAAAGTAGCAGATTATAAAGGTTTATATGACTTGATCCGGAGAGAGCATATGCTTAATGTTACTTATACCGATTTGCGCCAGCACCTAGTGGATAGTAAGCTGACTGATCCCAGGAAGCTTGCTGAGGAGGCGGACCTCTGGGTTAGCACCAGAGTGTCCAAAAAGGTACCTGGGGGGGACTCCCACAAAGGTGGTCAGGGTTCCCAACAGAAGAAAGAGGGGGGAGATAAACTTACAGATAAGGAACTCTCTAAAGGCCCCCAAAAGAATTCCCAGGGAGGGGGTGGCAACCCTTCCTTTTCCAAATTTGGGAAAAAGCCAGGGACATTTGACAGGTCAGGAACATCTAGCCCCAAATGCATGGAGTGTTACCAGTATGGTCACTATAAAGGCGATCCCCAGTGCCCCAAGAGGGCACCGTCCACTACTGGACAGGTCCCTGGGTTGACTAGTGTAGCGCTCGGGGGGGGAGATGGACCCAGATAGCTGTGGGGGACAGGTAGAGATTTCCCTAGTGTCCCTGGGAGAAGGAGAAATGATGTCCAAGGTCCACATGCCTAAAAATACTTCCAAGTACCGGCAGTGGGTCCTCATTGATGGGCAGAAGGTGGAGGCTCTGCGTGACACAGGAGCCAGTATGACTACTATCAAGAGTCAGCTGGTGTCCACAGAGCAGATAATCCCTAATACATTCCACCAGGTCATAGTCGCGGACAATCGCGAGAGTCACCTACCGGTGGCTCGGGTTCCCTTTGAGTGGGGGGGGGTCTCTGGTACTCTGAAAGTAGCTGTGAGTCCTGCCATGCCTGTAGATTGTCTGTTAGGCAATGATCTAGAGCATACTGCTTGGAAAGAAGTAGAGCTCAGATCTCACCTGGAGATGTTAGGGTTACCTGAGTGGGTCTGCATGACCACCCGGTCCATGGCTGACCGAGAGGGAAGTCAAGGGCATCTGGAGCCTGGAACGATGGCCCAGAGAGCTGCCAAGAGGAGGGACGAGGGGTGCGGGAAACCGGCCCCAGAAGTTCCCACAGTGGCTGACGGGGCTCCTGAGGAGGAGACTCCCGAGCCAACTGGGGAAGACATTGCCACCCTAGGTGACTTACCTGAGCTTGCTGGCTGGCAAGTTGAGGGTGGACCCACCAGGGAGGAATTCTGCAAGGCGCAGAAAGAGTGTCCCACTCTAGAAGGGTTGAGGAAACAAGCCTTAAACCAGGCAGCAGGTGACGCCTCTGGCAATCACCACCTATATTGGGAGAATGATCTCCTCTACAGTGAGCCTAGGGTTCCGGTCTTTGGGGCAGCACGTGTGCTGGTGGTCCCCCAATGTTACCGAGCCTTCCTACTGGGTCTGGCTCACGACATTCCCCTGGCAGGACATTTGGGACAAGACAAGACCTTCAACAGGCTTGTCACCCACTTTCACTGGCCCAAAATGAGGACACACTCAGACAAATTCTGCAGGGCTTGTCCTACCTGCCAGGCTAGTGGTAAAGCAGGAAAGAGGGTTAAAACCCCCCTGATTCCACTTCCTGTCGTTGGCACCCCCTTTGAAAGGGTGGGCGTCGACATTGTTGGCCCCTTGGACCCCAAAACTGCCTTAGGCAACAGGTTTATCCTGGTTTTGGTGGACCATGCCACCCGGTACCCAGAGGCAATCCCTCTGAGGACCGTAACTGCATCGGTGGTAGCCAGAACCCTGATGGGGATATTTACCCGTGTGGGATTCCCCAAGGAGATAGTGTCTGACAGAGGCACTAACTTCATGTCCGCGTACATGAAGCATCTGTGGGATGCGTGTGGTGTAACCTACAAGTTCACCACACCCTATCACCCCAGTCTAATGGGCTTGTGGAGAGATTCAACAAGACCCTGAAAGGCATGATTGGTGGCCTCCCTGAGGCCATGAGGCGTAAATGGGACGTCCTCTTACCATGCCTTCTCTTTGCTTACAGAGAGGTCCCCCAGAGGGGGGTAGGGTTCAGTCCCTTTGAGCTTCTCTATGGGTACCCCGTCAGGGGACCCTTAAGCATTGTCAAGGAGGGATTGGAGAACGCTCCAAAGACACCCCCTTAGGACGTGGTCAGCTACATGTTGGCCCTCCGCAATCAGATGACCCGCTTCTGGAAAGAGGCCCAAAGTAACCTGGAGGCCAGTCAAGAGGTGATGAAACAATGGTATGACCAGAAGGCCACTCTGGTAGAGTTTCAACCTGGAGACAAAGTGTGGGTAATGGAGCCAGTAGAGCCCAGAGCTCTCCAGGACCGCTGGTCTGGCCCATTTGAAATAAAGGAGCGGAAAGGGGAGGCCACTTACCTAGTGGACCTCCAAACCCCTAGGAACCCCCTAAGGGTGCTCCACGTGAACCGACTAAAAGCTCATTTTGAGAGGTCGGAGATCAACATGCTTCTGGTCACAGATGAAGGAATGGAAGAGGAGAGTGAACCTCTCCCTGACCTCCTCTCTGCCCAAGAAGGTGATGGGTCCGTAAGCGGGGTCATTCTGTCTGACTCCCTGACTCTAAACCAGAAAGGAGACTGCTATGAGCTGTTGGAGCAGTTCTCCCCCCTCTTCTCCCTTACTCCTGGACTGACCCACCTCTGTGTTCATGATATTGACACCGGTGACAGTCTCCCTGTGAAGAACAAAATTTACAGGTTGTCAGATAAGGTGAAGGCCAGCATCAAGGAGGAGGTCTCCAAGATGTTGACGCTAGGGGTTATTGAGAAGTCCAGTAGTCCCTGGGCCAGCCCAGTGGTGTTGGTCCCTAAGGCTACTGCCCCAGGCGCGAAGCCAGAACTCCGGTTCTGCGTGGACTACCGGGGTCTCAACTCAGTCACACGGACTGATGCTCACCCCATCCCCCGAGCTGATGAGCTCGTGGACAGGCTAGGCGCTGCCAAGTTCCTGAGTAAGTTTGACCTTACTTCAGGGTACTGGCAGATCGCCCTGACTGAGGGGGCTAAGGAAAGGTCCGCCTTTTCCACCCCTGACGGCCATTACCAGTTCCGGGTGATGCCGTTTGGATTGAAAAATGCCCCCGCTACCTTCCAACGGTTGGTTAACGGGGTCCTGGCTGGCAAGGATGCCTTCTGTGCAGCCTACCTGGATGACATAGCTGTCTACAGTTCCAGCTGGGAGGAACACCTGCTCCACCTCAAGGAGGTGCTTCAGGCCCTGCAACAGGCAGGCCTGACCATCAAGGCTAGTAAGTGCCAGATTGGGCAGGGGTCCGTGGTGTACTTGGGACACCTAGTAGGTGGTGGCAAGGTGCAGCCACTCCAGGCCAAGATCGAAACTATCAAGGCCTGGCAACCACCTCGAACCCAGACTGAGGTGAGAGCCTTTTTAGGCCTCACCGGATACTACCGCAGGTTTGTCAAGGGCTATGGTACCATTGTGTCCCCCTTGACAGAACTCACGTCCAAGAAGCAACCTAGGTTGGTGAATTGGACAGAGGCTTGTCAGAAAGCCTTTGACGCCCTGAAGGAAGCCATGTGCACGGCCCCGTGCTCAAGGCCCCTGACTACTCCCAGGAATTTATCGTGCAGACAGACGCTTCAGAGCATGGCATAGGGGCAGTTCTAGCACAGCTAAATGAGGAGGGCAGAGATCAACCAGTAGTCTTTATTAGCAGAAGACTATTACCACGGGAACAGAGGTGGAGTGCTATTAAAAGAGAAGCTTTTGCTGTGGTCTGGGCACTGAAGAAGCTGAGACCCTACCTGTTTGGGACTCACTTCCTAGTTCAGACAGACCACAGGCCCCTCAGATGGCTCATGCAGATGAGGGGCGAGAATCCAAAACTCTTGAGGTGGTCCATTTCCCTACAGGGGATGGACTTTACGGTGGAACATCGCCCAGGGGTTGACCACGCCAATGCTGATGGTCTCTCCAGGTACTTCCGCCTTAGCGATGAGAGCTCCCAAGAGGTCGGGTAGCTCTCCCCACTTTCAGCTGGGGGGGACACATGTTAGACCTGACAGCCTTAGGGTAGTCACCCCTAACTTTTTGCCTGCCTCCCTCCACTTTGTGGATACTGTTTTTGCTGGTTTTTAGACTCTGCGCACTTTACCACTGCTAACCAGTGCTAAAGTGCATATGCTCTCTCTCTGTAAACATGGTAACTTTGGATCATACCTGATTGAACTATTTAATCTACTTATAAGTCCCCAGTAATGTGCACTCCAGGTGCCTAGGGCCTATAGATTAAATGCTACTAGTGGACCTGCAGCACGGATTGTGCCACCCACTTAAGTAGCCCCTTTTCCTTGTCTCAGGCCTACCATTGCTAGGCCTGTGTGGGCAGTTTCACTGCCACCTCGACTTGGCATTTAAAAGTACCTGCCAAGCATAGAGCTCCCCTTTTTCTACATATAAGTCACCCTTAATGTGTGCCCTGGGTATCCCCTAGAGCAGGGTGCTGTGTAGGTAAAAGGCAGGACATGTACCTGTGTAGTTATATGTCCTGGTAGTGTAAAAAACCCTCAATTCGTTTTTGCACTGCTGTGAGACCTGCTCCCTTCATAGGCTAACATTGGGGCTGCCCTCATACACTGTTGAAGTGGCAGCTGCTGATCTGAAAGGAGCAGGGAGGTCATATTTAGTATGGCCAGAATGGTAATACAAAATCCTACTGACTGGTGAAGTCGGATTTAATATTACTATTCCAGAAATGCCACTTTTAGAAAGTGAGCATTTCTTTGCACTTAAATCCTTCTGTGCCTTACAATCCACGTCTGGCTAGGTTTAGTTGACAGCTCCTTGTGCATTCACTCAGACACACCCCAAACACAGGGTACTCAGCCTCACTTGCATACATCTGCATTTTGAATGGGTCTTCCTGGGCTGGGAGGGTGGAGGGCCTACCCTCACACAAAGGACTGCCACACCCCCTACTGGGACCCTGGCAGACAGGATTGAACTGAAAGGGGACCTGGTGCACTTCTTAGCCACTCTTTGAAGTCTCCCCCACTTCAAAGGCACATTTGGGTATAAAACAGGGCCTCTGCCCTACCTCATCAGACACTTGCTGGAGAAGAAACCTGAACCAGAAACTACATCCTGCCAAGAAGAACTGCCTGGCTGCTCAAAAGACTCACCTGTCTGCTTTCTACAAAGGACTGCTGTCTTGCTGTTGCCCTGCTGCCTTGCTGAACTCTTGTCTGGCTGTGAAAGTGCTCTCCAAGGGCTTGGATAGAGCTTGCCTCCTGTTCCTTGAAGTCTCAGGACCAAAAAGACTTCTTCCTTTCACTTGGACGCTCCGTGCGCCGAAAATTTCGACGCACAGCTTGTTTCGCGGCGAGAAAAACGCCGCACACCGACGCTGATCAACGCGACGCTCTCGGGACGACCGAGACTTCGACGCACAACCTCGCAAGGACAACGCCGCCCGACTTTCCAGGAGAAATCGACGCGACGCCTACCGTGAACGCGAAACTTTGACGCACGGCCTCGCAAGGACAACGCCGCCCGACTTCCGAGGAGAAATCGACGCGACGCCTGCCGTGAGACCAAAATTTCGACGCACGGCCTCGCAAGGACAACGCCGCCCGACTTCCAAGGAGACATCGACGCGACGCCTACCGTGAGATCGAAACTTCGACGCGCAGTCACGCAGAACGACGCGCAGCCGGAAAACAAGTAGGAGAATCCACGCACAGACCCGGGACATCTGGTAATCCCCGCGATCCACGAAAAGAGACTGTCTGCGCGCCGGAAAACGACGCCCGACTTCCCCGCGTGGAAAAGAACGACGCAAGTCTTTGTGTGCTGAGGAGAAATCGACGCACACACCCTTTTTTCACGCATCTCTTCTCCCGTGGTCCTCTGAGGAGATTTCCCACCAGAAACCAGGTACTTTGTGCTTGAAAGACACTTTATTGCATTCTAAAGACTTAAGACACTTTATATCACTTCCCTGTGATATTTCTACAATTTTCCATTTGCAACTTTATTCTTTTTGACCTACAATTATCCTGATAAATATTATATATTTTTCTAAACACTGTGTGGTGTATTTTTGTGGTGCTATATGGTGGTATTGTATGATTTATTGCACAAATACTTTACACATTGCCTTCTAAGTTAAGCCTGACTGCTCGTGCCAAACTACCAGAGGGTGGGCACAGGATAATCTTGGATAGTGTGTGACTTACCCTGACTAGAGTGAGGGCTTTTGCTTGGACAGAGGGTAACCTGACTGCCAACCAAAAACCCCATTTCTAACACACCCTTCATGTTACCTGCAGTGCCCAATATGCAGGACTATAGCCCTATTTAATCAGACAGAGGACACGCCAGAAACAGGCTGAGAAAGACATTCACACCTAATTTAGTTATTTAGTTGAACCGTATGATAATTAGGCAAAATGAACACTACTAGGCTGTCCCTAAATGTTGAGGTTTTGTACTCCCTAAACCTTCTACGATCAGAGAGTTATCAAGTATCTATATAGGAGTAGGAAAAACTAGAATTTTAAGAACATCTAAATTGTATGCAGTGCAGGATATATTATGAGACACAATGAACCCAATTCACAAAGGTAAACGTAGACTTTTGATCTAAGTTTAGACCAAAAGTCTAGGTTTACAACTTTTCTGTATTTGCAAACATAAGTTATGAGTACTATCTTTATGTCGTCACTTGGGGTGGATTATCTGCATTTGGGGCTGATCATCCGCACTCGGGCAGATCATCTGACCTCAGGGCGGATCATCCTACTTCGGGCCGGAGGAGGTAATCTTTCATACTGATATACCTATCTTAGAACTACCATCCCATCACTGAGCTCCTGCTAAAAATCCTTAAACCAACAACCAATCCCAGCCTTGCTGCATACATTAAAACAGATCTACCACAACAAACCCTCTCATACCTTTCAACATGTCACTGAATGTGTTTGTTGGTTTACCCCTTGCCATGCGACAGCAGGATTTGAGGAGCAAGAAGAGGAGGAGAAACAGTAGCGAGGATTTTCAGACAAAGGATAAACCTATTTGGGATGTCCAGCCAAGATGTCATGGCCAGATACCATTTTCCAATGATGTCATCTTGGAGATGGTTTGTGAGTGGGAGCAGGATCTTGACTCTGTGACCTGCTGCTCCCACACCATGCCAGCCTATGTCAAGATCTTAGCATCGCTCCATTTTTTTGTGATGGAGTCATTCCAGAGGGTCTCGGGTAACCTTATGGGCATCTCTCAGGCCAGCCAGTTCTGATGCTTGCATTGACAGCTATACTTTCTGCAGGTCATCTTATGCCCAACAATAGCAGTGGGAGAATTTGGCAACATGTGGCTACTGGGTAAGTACCAAGCACCATACAAGGATGATATGTATAATTATTTTGTAATATACTCAACCATTAAACAGCACTGATCCTCATGCCACATATATGCTCCCAACAGACACTGCATGTACACTTTTATACATCATGTAGTTTACAAATGAACAAATATTACTCCATGTCCCTCCGCACGTGATGCTGCATATATTCTGTCTCCTCATCTCATCTCCTTACACCACACAGATATGCAACCACAGTAACCCAGGCGAGGTACACTGTGGCACACAGATGTATATGAGCCATCACTGGGCGCAGTTTTGGTCTCCTGAAGGGAAGATTCAGACGTATTGACCGTACGTGGGGGATGCTGCTGTACTCCCCTCAAGATTATAGTAGCCTGTTGTATTTTACACAACATAGCATTAAACCATGGATTACACATACCTCTGGAACTTCAGCTAGATCTGAATTTGGGTAACCAGGCCATTGTACAAAACAGAGGACAGGGTATGCAGATGTGTGAACAGCTTATTCATACTTTTCACGGATGAGTAAACTGTTGTGAAATGGTCTTCATGTGGTTTGCAGTCTATCGTCAATGTTGATAGTTGGACTTTTAACACTCTGTCCACAAATTCCATCCTGAGACTACCTTGTAAGCTATACATGATTACATGATGTCCGTAACCAACATCTGTTAACTAGAGTCAAAAGATTGCCCATGCAATACGTTATGTGCATGTCAGTGATTAGTGTGGACAATGTCTCTAATGGCTCCATTGACTCAGGGGATTAAATCTCATTGCATGAGTGAAACCTCCCTGGACAGTTTCACAGAAGGGGTCTGATTCACAAAGGACCTCTGCCCGTGGGGTGGAGGTGCCACATTAGAGGGTGAGTTTCTGTACTCAAGGTGGAGTTGCTGCATTGAGATTTTGCAGTGTAGTGGTCCTGCCCTGAGTGTGGAGACTCCACACAACTGGGGGAACTCTGCCAGGAGGGCCAAAGTCCTCTGTGAATCAGGCTGCTTGCATATATGTGCACTGCAAAGCATGTGGCAGTATGGCCACATATCTGTCATATGTACACCATAGTACAAGTAGACCAGTATAAAGACTTGGATAGACCTTGCTCAGAGCTGCCACATTTTGAAGCTGCTCATGGATGTGCCACTCCAGGCCTGTGGTGAAATATAGTGGAAACTGGGACTTGTATTGTTGTTTCACTGTGAAATGAAAAGAATACAAGTCACAGAATTCATCCTGACCATTTGGCCTGCATCAGCACATCATGGATGGACCTGGGAAACGAGGCAGGGGCATGTGATTAGAAACGGTCTTCCTCATTGTTGTAAATGGCCTCTCTGGGGGATCAACCCCAAACTTTTTGCCTTCCTCCTCTTCTTTTTCTGACCTCATTTTTACTGGCTTTAGGACTCTGGACACTTTATCACTGCTAACGAGTGCTAAAGTGCATGTGATCTCTACCCAAAAACATGGTAACAGAGACTCATACCCAACTGGCATATATGATTTACTTGTAAGTCCCTAGTAAAGAGCACTACCTGTGCTCAGGGCCTGTGAATTGAATACTACTAGTGGGCTGCAGCACTGGTTGTGCTACCCACATAAGTAGCCCTTTAACCGTGTCCCAGGCCTGCCATTGCAAGGCCTCTGTGTGCAGTTTCACTGCCACATCGACTTGGCATTCAAAAGTACTTGCCAAGCATTAAACTTCCCTTTTTCTACGTATAATTCACCCCTAACCCATAGGGCAGAGTGCTATGTAGGTAAAAGGCAGGATATGTGCCTGTGTGTTTTATATGTACTTGTAGGGGAAAAACTTCTAAAATTAGTTTTCCACTACTGTGAGTCCTGCTCCTTCCATAGGCTAGAATTAGGGCCACCCTCATATACTGTTTGAGTGGTAGATTCTGATCAGAAAATGATAACCAGGTCATATTTAGTATGGCCAGAATGGTAATAGAAAATCCTGCTTATTGATGAAGTTGTATTTCATATTACTATTTTAGAATTGACACTTCTAGAAAGTGAGCATTTCTATACACTTAAAATCCATCTGTGCCTTACAGCCTGTCTCCAATCCATGTCTGGGCTGGGCTGGTTGACAGCTCCCTTGTGCATTTCACCCAGACAACCACAAACCAAGGATACTCAGTCACACCTGCACTCATCTGCATACTGAATGGGTCTTCTGGGGCTGGGAGGGTGGAGGCCCTGACACTTACATTTCAAAGGCTAGTGGCCTGTCCTCACACAAGGGACTGCCAAACCCCCTACCGGGACCCTGGCAGACAGACCTGTACTGAAAGGGGACCCTGTGCACTTCAAAAACACTCTTTAAAGTGTACTCCGCTTCAAAGGCATGTTTGGGTATATAAACTGGGTCCCTGACCCCACCAAGTCAGACACTTCTGGACCTGAACCTGCAACATGTCAAGAAACTGTCTGGTTGCCCAAAGGACTCATCTGGCCTGCTTTGCTGAAGGACTGCTGCCCTGCTGTTTCCCTTCTGCCCTCTGACTTTGCTGAGATGTGCTCTCCAAGGGCTTGGATTAAGCTTGCCTTCTGGTTTTTCTGAAGGCTCAGGGCCAAAAAGACTTGAGCTCTTCAAGGAAACTCTCTGTGCACCAAAAATCGATGCATAGCCTGCCGGAAACGATGCACAACCTGCACAGCTGAACCAGAACGACACAGCCCTACTTCCTGAGTGAGGAATTGATGGAGAGCCTGCTGTGCAACGGAAAATTTGACGCATCGCCTACCGAATCGATGCAACACCTGTGACGTTTTCCTGCATGCCCAGGATTTTCCCTGCATCATCCCTGGGCGTCAAACGATCCCCCCATTGCAGTGAGGAACCAAGACTGCACATCCAGAAATTGGCGCAAAGCCCCTTGCAGCATGGAAAGAAACCATGCATCATCTGTGCTGCGTCTGAAAATCCAATGCACACCTTCTTTTTCCATGCATCTCCTCCTCTGCGGTCTCCTTGCATGGTGATTTTTTACGCAAACCAGGTACTTTGTGAAAACAAAGGACAACTGTTGATTTCTAAGCTTTAAGACTCTTTTTAATATTGCTAAAGTGATATCTCATCTTGTGCTTATTGAATCTTTATTGTTTTGATCTTAATTTAACCAGATAAATATCATATATTTTCCTTAACTTGTGTGGTGCATTTGTGTGGTGTCTTCACTGTGTTACTGTATGGTTTACTTTACACATTGCTTTCTAAGTTAAGCCTGACTGCTCAGTGCCAAGCTACCAGGGGGTGGGCACAGGATAATTTGGATTGTGTGTGACTTACCCTGACTAGGATTGTGGTCCCTAATTGGACATGGGTGTGTACCTCTGCCAACTAGAGACCCCATTTCTAACACTCATGAATAAGACTAACACCTACTGGTCACATTCAAATTGGCTCGACAGTTTGTGTGATAATGTGTCACTGTCTCATGTTAACTTAACAACTACCTTGCGAGATATATGACATGGAGTGGCTACCACTGTCTGAGCTGATAATGTTTTACTAACACACACACCCTGCTGTCATGGCACATCAAAGCCCATCGCAGGTACAAAGACACACTACCCCGCAGAATGCAGTGAATAAATGCCATTGGCATGTTCTACAAAGTGCCTCAAGGGCGCAACATGAATATGCACCCACTCTGTTCACCCTAAAGGCTCTTCTGTACTACAGAAAGGGCCACAGAGGCTTGAGCTGCCCTTTCTGTAATACAGATAGCACTGGTGTACATATAGGGCCAGATGTAGGAAGCCATTTGCATGTCGCAAACTGCGAAAAACGCAGTTTGAGGCATGCAAAAGGCCGAACGCGAAGCACAACCTCAAATTGCGAGTCGGTACTGACTCACAATTTGAGGATGCTACTCGCAAATAGGAAGGGGTGTTCCCTTCCTATTTGCGACCGCATCGCCATGCTCAGTTGCTTTGTGACCGCGAATGCGGTCGCAAACCAACTCGCAGTTACCACCAGTGTCACACTGGTGGTAACTCATTCGCAAAAGTTTGTGAATGCCGAAAAAAATGTTTTTCCTACGGACCACTGCCTACTCTGAAAAAAATGAAACCAAATGGTTTCGGAAGTTTTTCTTTTTGCAACTCGTTTTCCTTTAAGGAAAACGGGCTGCAAAAAGAAAAAATAAACTGCTTTATTAAAAAAGCAGTCACAGACATGGAGGTCTGCTGTCTCCAGCAGGCCACCATCCCTGTGAGTGCAGGGACTCGCTATGGGGTCGCAAAATGCGACCCACCTCATTAATATTCATGAGGTGGGTCTTTGCGACCCCATAGCGAGTCGCAGAAGGTGTGTGAGACACCTTTCTGCATACAATTTTGCGAGTTGCAATTTGCGAGTCGGTCAGACTCTCAAATTGCAACTCGCAAAATTTTCTATTGCCACATCTGGCCCATAGTTCCTGCACTATCACCAGCGGGCACCACTCATTAGCATGGGGGCAGAGCCCCATGCAAATGAGGCAATCCTTTTGCCACTGTGCCCACACCATATATTAGATGCAGACGCAGAGGCAAAGAAGCTGTCAGGAGGTGCACTGACAGTGAGCCACATAAAAGGTGAGGCACTGTCAGTGATTTCCCTGATGGCAGCCCTCTGGAGGAAAGTAGGCATACCCTTGCAAGAGGGTGTAGTCACTCACTGCACCGGCATGCAAGGGCATCTCTAATCCCACTTAAATGTGCATGTAGGTTGATGCCTGCACAGTACTACACAGAACAGCTGCTTTAAGACTGCTCTGTTTTACAGTTGTCTGTGCTGCTCAGGGCAGCTCAAGTTTGTGGCTACCTTGGGGGCAGTGCATTCATTGTAAAAGGGCGCACTTTCTCTGTTTGTTCATGGTGCACCTTTTCCTAAGCTCCTCCATGGCATAAACAGGGAAAGTGTGTCCAGTGTGTAATAAGGCCCCAGCTCTCATTGTGTGCAAGAGCACTCATCTGTTTCTCTAGGCCCAAACAATGCAAAGACCACATATCAATGACCCCCTCAGATAGTATGTTCAGTTTCACAGAATGTGTGGATGCATTGTCCTCGGGTCCCTCAGCCATTTTGGGTGAGGTGGGCTCACAAGTGCAGCTGACTGGCAGAGGATCCTGTTTGGAGGTGAGGCTTACTCCGAATGACCATAAAATGGATGTCTTTTCCCTCCATGTTTTGAAGGGGGTTGGGAGTGATGCTCCCTATTGATAAAGGATGAAATCCAGAAGCACATATAGGGGCCTGATTCACAATGGGCCCCCGCACTTGGAATTCTCATTGTGGAGATTCTGCCCTGAGTGCAATGACCGAGGTGCCTCAGCTACTAGTGCGGAGGCCATTTGCAGGGCTGGACTGGCTTTAGCATTCATCAGGTTTTTTCCTAAGAGGCTGGAGGGGTGGAGATTGGCTTTGTTACTGGGACCTGGTTCTGAAATGGTGTAGCAATATCAGCCCCTAGTAACAAAAGCAGATATCCTGCATAATCCAGTCACATTCATTTACAACCCTTGTGTGGGGCCTGGTCTGACAAATTTTCCAGGGGTGCAGTCTGGTTCCCAGTCTGACCCTGGCCATTTGTGATTTAGGTTCTATGGCTCTAATTTATACTTTTTGGTGCAAAACTGCACAAACAGAGTTTTGCACCAAAACGTTTAGCACTGGCTTGCACCATTTCTGAGCACCAACCGGGCACCATATTTATGGAATGGTTCAAGCCGGTGCACAAGGTAGGCTAGCATTAAAAAAATGCCATTAGCCGGGTGGGCTGGAAGTATGGAAGAAGGGGGCTTTGCACCAAAAAAATGACATTAGGTAGGTTAGAGAAAAAAAAAGACTAACCAGCCTAGCGTCATTTTCTGATGCAAAACCATCAATACCACATGACTCTTGTCTTAGAAAAGACAAGAGTCATACCTACCACCCCAATGGCCAGCATAGGGGACCAGGGTCTCCTGGGCATGGCCATTGCACCCAGTGCCATGTAGGGGGGGGCATTTCAGTGCCCCCTGTGGCACTTTAAAAATAAAAATAAAATACTTACCTGTACTTACCTAAATTTCCCTGGGATGGGGTCACCTTTCCTTCACTGTCCCTCTGGTGTGGGTGGGGGTGTCCCAGGGGCCTGGGGAGTGCACCTGCGAGCTTATTCCATGGTGTTCCACCATGAAAATATACCTACAGGTACCCTAACGCCTGCCAGATCCAGGTGTTAGAGCAAGTTTGGCACCATTATTTGACCCCTCCTCCCCCGTGCATGAATTTAGCAAGGGGGGGATAAATATGGCGCTAAGGCAATAGAGTCATTTTTTGCATGGGAATGCCTACTTTCCAATGAATTGACGCAAAGTAGGTTTCCATATCTAAAAAATGACTTTAACTCCATAACTTTAGCACTAGATGGGTCTAGCACCAAAGTATAAATATGGAGTTAGTTTTGCACCGAATTTGTGTAAAAAAAAATGATGCAAATTTGGTGCAAAACAAGTCTAAATATGCCCCTATATGTCCAGGGATGAAAAGCACTGCCTGCCCCAACTTTAGTGATACACTGCAGTCTGCTTTATTGTAGATGCCAAATGTGACCACATGTACCATAATGTAAAGGGCCAAACTGTTCAGGGATGTGATGTAGTGTGTTCCTATACACTTTTCTCTTCCTGAATTGGACTTCCTGCCCTTCTTTTTCATTTGTTATATTTTACACTTCTTAGACCTTGTTTTCCATCCCGAATGTGGAATCTCTGCCACAAGTGCAAATTATATCCCTTGGGTGTGGAAAGTATGCCCAGAGAGTAGAATATCCGCTCTTAGGGAGGAAATTCTGAATACTGGACAGAACCCAATTTTTTTAGCAAGGAAATGACACAGAGCAAGTACACAGCAGGACGTTCATGACAGGAAGTTGCACAAAAGATCCTCTGTGTTAGAAATGGGGTCTCTGATAGGCACTCAGTTTGCACTCTATCCAAGCAGGGACCCTCACTCCAGTCAGGGCTATAGACATACACACTTAAGATAACCCCTGATCACCCCCTTGGTAGCTTGGCAAAAGTAGTCAGGCTTCTCTCACAGGCAACACGCACAGTAATACAGTGAAAAAACTACAAAATGGATACCAGTTTAGAAAAAATCCATCTAAATCAAACAAGACCAAAATGACAAAAATCCACCTTACACAATTCAAGATATGAGTTTCCAAAAGAATAAGGGCCTCATTACAACCCTGGCGTTCAAAGACCTCCAGGGCTGTTTTGGCGATTGTACTGCCAACAGGCTGGCAGTACAATCTTGCTTCCGCTGCGGTCACACCGGCGCGACCGGCGGTTTACCGCCATGGTTGTCCCGGTGGTTTTAATCCTCCAGGGCAGCGCTGCTTGCATAGCTGACCAGGGGATTATGAGTCCCCTTTCCGCCAGCCTGTCCATGGCGGTAGAGACTGCCATGGAAAGGTTGGCGGGAAGGGGAGTCGTGGGGCCCCTGGGAGCCCCTGCACATGTCATGGGCAGTGAAGGGGCACAGCAGACAGCAGCAGACAGTGAAAAGTGCAACGGGTGCAGCTGCACCTGTAGCACGGCCGCAACACCGCCGGCTCCTTTAGGAGCCGGCTCCCATGTTGCGGCCGACATCCCCCCTGGGCCAGGGGGATGTCAAAATGGGGCCGGCAGGAGTGCGGCGGCATTGGCGGCCACTCGGTGGTACAACCTTGGCGGGTGGCCTCTGCTGCCCGCCAAGGTTATAATGATGGCCTAAGAGACTTAGGGCCATATGTACGAACACATTTTCCCATTGACACAGAATGGGAAAAACCCTTTGCTACATCTGGCCCTTACTCCATAGAAAACCTCCAAAGTACCTGGCTTGTCAGTGATTTGTTGATTCCTTACTCGCAAGTGAGGCCATGCGTAATTTCTTCTCCGGTTGGGTCGGTGATGTGACGTTTTTTACACCCGCAAGACAGGGATGCGTCGATTTCCAGACAGGACTCCTCTGATCCATGCAGGTTCCCAATGACTTTGATGCCCAGTGACGATGTGTGAGAAATCCGGCCACACGGTATTGGAAAGCCCCGCTACAAGGGGTTTGCATTGTTATCAGCAGCCGAAAGTGGATGGTGCGTCCTTTGTCAAGCCGCAATATGTAAATCTCCCAGCCACGATAGAGGTGGAGTGTCGATTTTAGCTGTGAAGTGGTGGCACGTTGTTTTTTAGCTACGTTGCAGGTGGTGCATCAAAAATGTCCCCACACAGTGTTCTTTGCATGGATTTCAGTCCTTGTTCTGCCAACTTGACATCTCAAGGACCCAGGGACTGGACAGGGCAGCACGTGGCAGGGCAGGAGTGTGAGAGAACAGGGCTGATTGCAGAGGCCCCCTAACTTTTAGCCCCCATTTTCCACGTTTTGCTGGTGTTTTCCTGACTTTAATGGTGCCCTGGGTACTGCTAACCAGTCCCAGGGCCTATGCTCTGTGTAAACTCAGTATGCAAATTAGGCTAATTATAATTGGCTAAGTCAACCTACCTATAAGTTCCTAGTATATGGTAGGGCATGTAGGTTTAGGGACCCCAGTGAGTGCCCAGTGTCATTTTAAAGGCAGGCCTGCCTTGTTGACTGCTTTTAAATTAAAGTTACATGCAAATTCGACTTTGGAATTAAAAGTAGTTCCAAAGTGTTAAACAACCTTATTTTTACATATAAGTCACCCCTAAGGTGTGCCCTATGTGCTCCTAGGGCTGGGTGCCATGTAACTATAAGCAGGGACCTTATAAAAATAGTTTTATAAGCCCTGGTGAGGTAAAACAGCCAAATTTGTTTTCCCCTCATTGTAGTGAAAGGCCTCCATAGGCTAGAATGGGGAGCCTTTATTTTAATTTTAAAAGTCCCCTAAAGTAACAGATACCAGAAGTTTGGTATCAAATTAATTATGATTAGAAATCTCACAACTTCCAGTTGTTCGATTCAACATAACTTGTTCAGGTAAAGAGTTTTAAATTTTACATGAAAAGTTGCCAACTTCAGCCCTGCAGTGTTTTTGCTGCTGGGCCAACCTCTGGCAGCCTTGCCAGGCTGCCTTGATGAGGTGTGAAGGGGCCTGGCTCCACACAAAGAGATGAGCCTGGGGAAGGAGATCTCCCCTCAGCAGATGGTGAAGCAGGAAGGGGGAGGGCTGCCAAACTGGTCTTCAAAGGCAGGGAAGGACATTTGGAGCAACCCAGCAACACCCTCACACCCTGTAAACCCAGACAATTAGGTGCCCCCTTGATTAGATTAGGAGAGCGCGGGAGAGGGGTGTGTTTAGGATTTTTAGCCACACCAGTGGGTGGGCTCAGCCAGATGTAACCTCCAAAAATCACTCTGAGCCATGATGGATTTTTGAGGAATGTTGCTCCCTGGGATTGATTTTTGCCAGACTTCCCAGGAAGTGGTCATCACAGGGGGAAGGACCCTGCACCTGATTGGAGAACCAGGACCCCCTTGTTTTTCACCCAGGAGCAAGGATAAAACTGTCAGTCCTGCACCCACACCTCAGTTCCCTACCAGATCCCTATCAGATTCGAACAAGGAAGAACTACAGAAGAAGAAGGATTGCCCTGCTGGACCCCTGACCTGCACCTGGACGCTGCACTCTGGAGGACTGCACCAGCTGCACACTTGGGCTTCACCACTAAAAGGACTTTTCCTGTCTTCTACTGCTCCAAGAAGGGACTCCCTGTTTGCTACAGGTACAAAGGAGCTGCCCAGAGTCCCCTGCATCAAGTCCTGCAAGAAGAGCCCAGCTGACCAGCGTCCAGTGGCCATTTGAGGATTCTGACCAGGTGCATTCTGGGAATTGTAGTCCCAACTCCCAAGGAGCAACTTAGAGGTTCTGGAACCTTGGATCAAGTTGTGGACACTTCAAGGACACAAAAAGGACATCTGGAAGAAGATCCAGAAGTTTGGAGACGTTTGGAGCTACTCCATAAGTTGAAGAGGTGCATTGTGGGAGTTGTCATCCCAGACCCCAAGAGGCACACCAGAGCCTCTGAACCCTTGGCTGGTGCTGTGGACCACTTTCCTGGATCAAACACTTCTTAAAGTAAGTGTGACAGTGTTACCTCGTGGGTGGCCTGAACTCTGGACTTTGTTCCTTTCCAGTGTGACCTTTTTTAACCCTTTGAGTGCTAGTTACTTCTATGCGCTAGAAAGCATTAATTCTTTAAAAATTCATAACTCCGGTTTCCCTTATCCGATTTTATTAATTTTGCTGTCATTTTAAAGATACAAATATAATCTATTGTTATAAACTGGTTTTGGCTGTTTAAACTGTTTCCTGTGTTTTCTTTAATTACTGTTGTGTGATATTTGAATGCTTTACACTCTGTCTCCTAAGTTAAGCTTTGTCACTCGTTGCCAAGCTACCAAGAGGTGAGCTGGGTTTAATTTACTGAGACCTAACTGGACCTAAGTGGAGGTTAGTGACCTATTGCTAAATGTAGGTATGTGACGGGCCGGTGCGAGATGGCCTGTTCACGAACCCGACTTTTGCTGGCGCTGCCACCAGTGCTCCAGTTCCTCAGGATGAGGCAGCGAATCCGGAATCCCTTCCGGTAAGGAAGGTGGGGCCAGAATGGGCTACAATTTCAGCGTCCGAGAAGAGAACGGCGTGCAACGGAGGAGTGAGCAGTAGCACTGGAGGACCGAACGGCGACCACAGAAGAAAACCAGAAGGAGAAGAGGAGTTGGACTACCAAACGAGCATCTCGGCATCCCAAAAGGCGTAGCACGGACCTACCGGCCATGCTTCAGGAGGAGCGTGGCACCCTCAGGTGCGTGCCAGGAACCAAAAGGGGCGCAAGGGTAATTGGGTGGAGGAGAAGGGAACGAGAACCAAAGGGGGAGTGGGAGGGCGAGAAAAGAAAGGAACAAAGACCAAGGGGGAGTGGGAGGACCGGAGTAGAAGGGGAAAAGACAAACAGGAAAAATCCTCCACAAAGAGAATAGAAGGGATAGAGAAAACCAAAAGAGATAAAAACACCTGCAGTAGCCAAAGACGGTAAAACAGGAGTGAGGTTGTTACTCACTAAAGTAAAGGAGACAGAGAGAAAACCAGACAGAAGCCTAGAAAAGAAGTAAGGAAAAAAGGAGACATACACAACTTACGAAAACAGAGAGGTACAAAAGAACTATAGAGAAAAGACAGTGGAGTAAAAGAAGCAAGGAAAAGACTCTGCAATACAAAGTGCTTCTAGGGGATAAGCAGGGGAGATAGCAATACAGAACACTGGGAAAAAAAGAGGTACCAGTGAGAGAAAAGGGAAAACGATGGTAAAACAATTAGAGAGAGAGAGAGAGAAAAGCACCTACGAAACGACATAGAAGAAAGAAAAAAAAAACCTGCAAGAGAGAAAACCAAGGAAGAGGTGAACAGCCAGGAAAAGGAAACAGGAGAAAAAGGAAACAGCACAAGAAAGACTTACATATGATGCACTACTTAGTCAGAAAAACACAATAAAGTACACCTGAAATCAACCAACCCTATCTCTTCATGTCGTCCTTGAACCCGTCCGGTCCCAAGTGGTGTCAGAAGTGGGAATTGAAGGAAGACCATTGACGGCATGGAGGAGAAACCCACCTTGGTGGACATGATAGCCCAGCTGGCCGAAGGGCAATGCCACCTACAATTAGTCTGGGAACAACAACTCAAGGAGGCTAAGGAGGAGCAGAAGGACTTGCAAACCGCTCTGAAAAGTCAAGCCACCATAATGGCCAACAACCAGTTGGTCCATGAGATGGCCCCGGGCAAACTGACCGATACCATTGCCCACACTAAAGTACATCCTAATGTACCTAGCAGCGTGCTTCAAAAATATCAGGAACAAGAGGATCCAGAGTCCTTTTTTACTAATTGTGAGAGGGTAGCCAGTACTGCTAACTGGCCTGAAGATAAATGGGGACAATATTTAGCTCCATTGCTCACTGGACAGTTACAAGCCGCCTACCAGGCGATAAACCCCGGAGGAACTCTCCCCTATACAGAGGTGAAAAAGGCTATTCTGGAATGCATAGGATTAGATAGTGAGAGTTATAGAATGAAGTTTCGACAGACGAAGTGGCAACATCAAGAGAACCCCCGCACATTGTATTACCGGGTACACCATGCAGGAGGGAAATGGTTACACCCCACGGAAACCACGAGAGAGGAGATGTTCAATACAATTGTACTCAAACAGTATCTGGAGGCCCTACCACCCAGCACACGGAATTGGGTCAGACAACACCCGGGGTTAACTAACCAAACTGCTGCAGAACTGGCCTGTGCCTATCATCGGGCCCATGATTTTCATAGTGTCTCCGGCAGACACTCCCCTCCTGGGCCCGCACGACAAGGGCTAGCAAAATCGGTAAGCCCTCGGCCTTCGATGGCGCATATCTCTGATCGGACTCTCCCTTCTGCCTCTGCGGCTCCAAGTTACCCAACTACAGGGTCCCAATGTTATCATTGTTCTGAATGGAGGCATATTGCACGTAACTGCCTGTTAAAAAAAGACCCAGAGGAGCCAATGGAAATAGGACTGATGAAAGGTCGAGTACTATGGTCAGGAGGTAAGAGATCTACGTATACTCTAATGGTCCTGCTGAATGATGTAGAAAGGACGGCTCTAGTGGATTCCGGGTGCAGCCAAAGTGTAATCTGACAGAATTTGGCACTACCCGAGCAAAGGACCCCGCAGAGTCAGGCATTGAAAGTGTGTGTTCACGGAGACCAACGGCCATATCCAGTGGCTACGGTCCGTCTGAATTGGAGAGGAGCTGATGAGACAATCACTGTAGGGGTGATTCCAAATCTGGGTGAGGATCTTATCCTAGGCACGGACTATGTGGACTTTACCTCTCTTCTTGAAAAGACCAGTCAAGAACATGTACATAACGCGTGGTGGGAAGAGGCACACTTTGGAGAAAGTGAAGAGGAATCTAGAATACCGTGGATCAAACTCAGCAGAAAACAGAAGGGAGAACAACGACGGGAACAACGACGGGAACATCGACACTCCTGTGACCCTAGGGGCCTATACCCCAGCCCCTTACGACCACGGTCTTCACAATCACAGGGGATTTTAGACAAGCCCAACATGAAGATCCCACCCTGAAAAATGCCTGGCACCAAGCCGTACACCCGGACGCACAAGTGGTAGGTCCCAAATTCATGATAAAAAACAATTGATTGCATAGAAGTACTCCCAACGCTAGGGGAAGAGCATCACAGCTATTAGTATCTCGTACGCATAGGCAGCAAGTCCTACACCTAGCCCATGGGGATAATGGGAAAGGGCATATGGGGAGAGAGAAAACTGAGGAAGCGGTATTACGACGGTTTTATTGGCCTGGGGTGTTCTGTGACATTAGGAAGCATTGTTCTGAATGCCCAAAATGTAAACTTATTAATTCCTCCCCTTATCGACCAGCTCCTCTCCAACCTCTTCCTATTATAGAGACTCTTTTCACTAGAGTTGGGTTGGACATTGTAGGACCCCCAACTCCTTCGATAAAAGGACGCCAATACATCCTTGTGTTAGTCGACTATCCCGAAGCCATACCTATCCACAGTATGCATACAAAAACCCTGGCCCAGGCTATGATCGATTTTTTTCTCGAGTTGGGTTTCCTAAGGAGATCCTCACCGACCAGGAAACTAAATTTATGTCAAGGCTCATGGCAGAGGTTTGTCGTTCTCTAGGGGTTAAACAAATAAGAACCTCCGTTTATCATCCCCAAACAGACGGATTAGTGGAACGATATAATAAGACTATTAAAACATTATTTCGTAAAAGTATTTCACACGCAGGAAAGGGCTGGGAAAAGAAGCTTCCCCTAGTTCTCTATGCCATCCGCACACATGTCTGGGCATCTACAGGACATAGCCCTTTTGAGCTGTTAATCGGAAGACAGCCCCGTACACTCTTAGTAATGTTAGCTGAGCAATGGGAAGAATCCGAAGAAGAGGTTAAGGACATTTTAACGTACACTAGAGAATTGAGGGAAAATCTTCATACGGTATGGGAAGAGGCCATTACCGCATTAAGAGAGGCCCAAGACAATCAAAAAAAGTTATACAACGCTGAAAGTACATATCGGTGTCTGAAGGTGGGAGACAAAGCTTTGGTTCTGTTACCCAGTTGTGAAAATAAATTACTAGCCCGAAGGCAAGGTCCATATGAGGTACTGGAGCAAATCAATCCTACCACATAGAGACTCTCCATACCACAAGGTACTGGACGGGAACAGATCTACCATATTAATCTGTTAAAGAAATGGTATGAACCCGCAGAGGAGCACCCCACCTATTTTATTACAAAAGAGGCAGAAGAAGAAATTCCCCTCCCTCCCCTCCCAGCTGGTCCACTACAGGAGGACCCTACCCCTCAAATAAACCCCACGCTTACAGAACCATACCTTACTCAACTCAACAACCTGGTCAGAAATAACCGAGACGTGTTCTCAAAAGCCCCAGAACGAACCCCTTTAGTACAACATACCATTCGTACCAATACGGTCACCATAGCCCGACAACGGCCCTGAGGCAAAAAAGCGAATCATAGAGCAAGAAGTAGAGGCTATGCTAGAAGCAGGTATCATCGAACCATCTACCAGCCCATGGTGTTCTCCAGTGGTATTAGTACCAAAACCCGATGGCAGTACCCAATTTTGTGTCGACTTCAGACGCGTCAACGCACTATCACATTTTGACGCATACCCCATGCCCCACATAGACGAACTCCTCGATAGGTTGGGTCAAGCCCGCTATATGTCCACCCTAGATTTAACATAAGGGTACTGGCAAATACCGTTACGACCGGAAGATAAGGAAAAGACCGCATTTGCTACTCCCTCCGGTCTTTATCAATTCACGGTCCTTCCATTTGGTCTCCATGGAGCCCCAGCCACCTTTCAAAGACTCATAGATAGGATACTTAGACCCTACCACCAGTATGCGGCGGCATATCTCGATGACATCGTAGTTTACAGCATGACATGGAAAGATCACCTAGAGCACTTAGAAAACATCCTACAGGCCCTGAAGGAAGCCAACCTTTCAGCTAACCCAGAGAAATGTAAATAGGGACACACAAGGATTAAGTATTTGGGATATATCCTAGGAGAGGGACAAGTTAGACCCCAGGTATAAAAAATACAGTCAATCACCCAGTTATCTCTTCCCCGCACAAAGAAAGATGTACAAGCCTTTCTGGGACTTGTAGGATGGTATCGTCGCTTCATACCATAATTCTCCACCATAGCCGGACCCCTTACAGACCTATTGCGAAAAAACCTTCCAAATACTTTACCCCCTCTCTCTGCTGTGGAAAGACAAAGTTTTGAATCGCTAAAAATAGCCTTGACATCCGGACCAGTGCTGTGTTGTCCTGACTTTAACAAACCATTTGTGATCCAAATCGATGCCTCAGATGTGGGACTTGGGTCGTCCTTTCCCAAGAACAAGAAGATGGGACCCTACACCCTATCGTGTACATAAGTCGCAAACTCCTACCGCGGAAACACCACTACCCCACTTTAGAAAAGGAATGTTTGGCTATCAAGTGGGCGGTGGAGTCCCTGCAATATTATTTAGCAGGAAGAACATTTACTTTAGTGACTGACCATGCTCCTCTAACCTGGCTTGCCCAAAACAAGGACACCAATGCTCGTGTACTCAGGTGGTTCCTCTCACTCCAGCCTTTTTCCTTCCAGATACGGCATTCCCCGGGCTCCCTCATGACGAACGCTGACTACTTATCGCGATATCCGGAGCGTCTCTATCAGCCGCTTACTAGGGGGAGTGTATGTGACGGGCCGGCGTGAGATGGCCCGTTCACGAACCCGACTTGTGCTGGTGCTGCCACCAGTACTCCGGTTCCTCAGGATGAGGCAGCGAATCCGGAATCCCTTCCGGTAATGAAGGGGGGGCCAGAACGGGCTACAATTTTGGCATCCGAGAAGAGAACGGCGCACAACGGAGGAGTGAGCAGCAGCGCTGGAGGACCGAACGGCGACCACAGAAGAAAACCAGAAGGAGAAGAGGAGTTGGACTACCAAACGAACATCTCGGCGTCCCAGGAGGCGTAACACGGACCTACTGGCCACGCTTCAGGAGGAGTATGGGTAATTGGGTGGAGGAGAAGGGAATGAGAACCAAAGGGGGAGTGGGAGGGCGAGAAAAGAAAGGAACAAAGACCAAAGGGGAGTGGGAGGACCGGAGTAAAAGGAGAAAAGACAAACAAGGCAAATCCTCCACAAAGAGAATAGAAGGGATAGAGAAAACCAAATGAGATAAAAACACCCCGCAGTAGCCAAAGACGGTAAAACTGGAGTGAGGTTGTTACTCACTAAAGTAAAGGAGACAGAGAGAAAACCAGACAGAAGCCTAGAAAAGAAGTAAGGAAAAAAGGAGACATACACAACTTACGAAAACAGAGAGGTTCAAAGAACTATAGAGAAAAGACAGTGGAGTAAAAGAAGCAAGGAAAAGACTCTGCAGTACAAAGTGCTTCTAGGGGATAAGCAGGGGAGATAGGAATACAGAATGCTGGAAAAAAAGAGGTACAAGTGAGAGAAAAGGGAAAAACAACGGTAAAACATTTAGGGCCATATTTATACTTTTTGACGCAAAACTGCGCTAATGCAGTTTAGCGTCAAAAAAATTAGCGCCGGCTAACGCCATTCTGAAGCGCCATGCGGGCGCCGTATTTATTCAATGACGTTAGCCAGCGTTAGCCGCCGGCACTGCCTGGTGTGCGTGAAAAAAAACGACGTACACCAGGCAGCGCCGGCATAGGGGGATATGGAGCTTGGGCGCCAAAAAATGGGGCAAGTCAGGCTGAGGCAAATTTTTCGCCTCAACCCGATTTGCGCCATTTTTTTCGACTCCCAACCCCCATAGAAATGACTCCTGTCTTAGCAAAGACAGGAGTCATGCCCCCTTGCCCAATGGCCATGCCCAGGGGACTTCTGTCCCCTGGGCATGGTCATTGGGCATAGTGGCATGTAGGGGGGCACAAATCAGGCCCCCCTATGCCACAAAACAAAAAAAAACAAAAAACACTTACCTGAACTTACCTTAATGTCCCTGGGATGGGTCCCTCCAGCCTTGGGTGTCCTCCTGGGGTGGGCAAGGGTGACAGGGGGTGTCCCTGGGGGCATGGGAGGGCACCTCTGGGCTCCTTCAGAGCCCACAGGTCCCTTAACGCCTGCCTTTTCCAGGCGCTAAAAAACGGCGCAAAAGCGGCCGTACGTCATTTTTTTTGACCCTCCCACTCCGGGGCGCGAATTTTGCCCGGGAGTGTAAAAACGGCGCACATGCCTCGGAGTCACTTTTTTAGACGGGAACGCCTACCTTGCATCTCATTAACGCAAAGTAGGTGTCCACGCTAAAATATGACGCAAACTCCATGGACTTTGGCGCTAGACGCGTCTAACGCCAAAGTATAAATATGGAGTTAGTTTTGCGTCGGAATTGCGTAAAAAAAAACGACGCAATTCCGGCGCAAACGGAGTATAAATATGCCCCTTAGAGAGAGAGAGAGAGAAAAGCACCTACGAAACGACATAGGAGAAAGAAAAAAAAACAGGGTAGAGAGAGAAAAGAGCCACAAGAAACTTACTGATTCTTCTCTTGTTCTTGTCTTCTCATGCACTTCCTGGGAGGCCTGCAAGAGAGAAAACTAAGGAAGAGGTGAACAGCCAGGAAAAGGAAACAGGAGAAAAAGTAAACAGCACAAGAAAGACTCACATATGATGCACTACTTAGTCCGAAAAACACAAAAAAAAGGACACCCGAAATCAACCAACCCTATCTCTTTGTGTCGTCCTTACCTGCCCTTACCAGCAACCCATTTTCCAACAAGGAGTCTCTGCAGACAGTCCAAGTGTTGACAGAGAACATCTTTGATGGTCCCGAGACTTCAAAACAAGGAGCAAGCTCAGTTCAAGCCCTTGGAGATTCTTCACAAGCAGGAATATACTACAAATTCCAGTCTTTTTCCTCTTTCAGGCAGAAGCAGCAACTGCAGGCCCACCCACAGAGCACAGTCACAGGCAAAGGGGCAGTACTTCTCCTCCAGCTCTTCTCTTTGGCAGAGGTTCCTCTTGATTCCAGAAGTAATCTAAAAATCTGGGGTATTGGGTCTGTTACTTATACCCCTTTCTGCCTTTAAAGTAGGCAAACTTCAAAGGAAAGTCTCTGTTGTTCACAGGATCCTGCCTTGCCCTGGCGGTAGACACACACTAGGGGGCCACATTGTGTGAGAGCAGGCACAGCCCATTCAGATGTAAGTGACCACTTCTCCTGTCCACTCTAGCTCAGATGGCCCATCAGGATACTAAGGCTTCATCCCAGCTCTTTTTCTCTCACTGTCTGGAGGGGATTCACAAACAGTCCCATTGTCAGTCTGACCCAGACAGGAACTTTACCAACAGGCAGAGTCACAGACTGTTTTAAGCAAGAAAAATGACCACTTTCTAAAAGTGGCATTTTCAAACTGACAATTCAAAAAACAACTTTACCAAACAATGTATTTTTAAATTGTGAGTTCAGAGACACCAAAATCCACATTTCTATCTGTTCCCAAAGGGAAATTGCACTTAAAAGATATTTAAAGGCAGCCCCCATGTTAACTTATGAGAGAGATAGACCTTACAACAGTTAACACCAAATTTGACAGTATTTCACTGTTAGGACATGTACAGCACATCAGTACATGTCCCACCTTTTTCAAACACTGCACCCTGCCCATGAGGCTACTTAGGGCCTACCATAGGGGTGCTTTACATGTATAAAAATGGAAGGTTTGGGCCAGGCAATTGGGTACACATGCCAGATCAAATTGGCAGTTTAAAACTACTCACACCAACACTGCAGTAGCAGGTCTGAGCCATGTTTACAGGGCTACTCATGTGGGTGGCACAACCAGTGCTGCAGGCCCACTAGTAGCATTTAGGCCCATATTTATACTTTTTTAGCGCCACATTTGCGTCGTTTTTTTACGCAAAATCGGCGCAAACTTACAAAATACAGCCACATTTGCGTAGTTTTTTGATGCAAAATCGGCGCAAACTTACAAAGTACAACTGTATTTTGTAAGTTTGCGCAGATTTTGCGTCAAAAAACGACACAAATACGGCGCTAAAATAGTATAAATATGGGCCTTAATCTACAGGCCCTGGGCACATATAGTGCACTCTGCTAGGGACTTATAAGTAAATTAAACAGTCAAATTGGGTATGATCCAATGTTACCAATTTTAAAAGGAGAGAGCATATGCACTTTAGCACTGGTTAGCAGTGGTAAAGTGTGCAGAGTCTTAAAAACAGCAAAAACAGTGTCCAAAAAGTGGAGGGAGGCAGGCAAAAAGTTAGGGGTGACCACCCTAAGGCTGTCCGGTCTAACAGTGTATTTCTGGGCAATGTCACTGGCCCTACAATGGTGTGTTATTTGATCAGTGCCTTGTCTGCCCCGCTCTAGCTTGGATGACCCCCTTCAGATCTACTGAGGATCCTGTGTTATCCAAATATTCTGGCTTTCTTAAACTCTTTAAACAGATGTTTGAACGACCCGGGCTGGAGGCTGATGCTGAAGAAGAATTATGCGATATACAGCAAGGCAATCAGGATGTATTGCAATACATAACCCGATTTAAACAATTAGCAGCTGAGACCACTTGGGTGGAATGCACTTTTATAACCCTGTTTTGTTGAGGGATGAAAGAGGAAATAAAGGATGAATTAATGCATTCTAGTCAATTAGAATCCCTGAAAGAACTGATAGATAAAGCATTGAACATAGAGTATCAGTTGCGTGAACGTAAAATGGAAAGTCAAAAGACTAGATTGCATTATCAGTCCGGACTACCCCATTCCACAGCCCGTCATTCCGACGAAGTCCTCCCTGAGGTGAATACGTCTACAGAAGAAGAACCCATGCAGACAGAACTAGTCTGTGGTCCTTTATCTGAAACAGAAAGAGAAGATAGGTGACAAAAGGGCCTTTGTCTTTATTGTGACAAGGCTGGTCACTTGATCCAGATATGTCCTGTCGGTCCTTCCAGACCTATGGGAAACGGCAGCTCCCGCCCCCTGTGAAGAGGAAGGGAACAGGAGGAGTAGACTTACCTTCACTATGTTCCTTCAAAGAGAATACCACAGCTCTGTTTATACTGTCCGTTACCCTACTGTGTTACCAGAATCAGGAACAACAGGTATTTGCATTATTGGATTGTCAACCAAGCGGTCTATATATTTGGGTGAGACGTGGGACAAAGAAAAAGGAATACCACGAGTTCCTAAAGAGATGCCAGAACATGTCCACAGAGTTGATGGCTCCCCACTAACCTCAGGACCAGTGGTAGATACTACATCCAACCTCTGTCTGTGTTTTGAAAATCATCAGGAAGACATTACCTTTGATCTAATATCCTCTCCAAACCATACTATGATATTGGGAATTCCCTGGCTGACTCAGCACAACCCATATATTAATTGGGGAACAAGAACAACATCTTTATCATCCCAGATTTGTCAACAGAACTGTTACCCACAAACTCTTATTGGTCCCCTAAAGGTTTAATCCTTTCTTCCAAAGACACGAGCTGCACTATCAACATGATACAGGAAGTATGTTGTTATCAAGAATACTGTGATGTATTCCAGAAGCCTAGCAAACCCGTTTTACCACCACATCAGGTCTATTACTGCTCCATTCTTTTGATTCCAGGAGACGTGATTCCGTTTGGACGGATGTATTCATTTACCGGAGGTACTTAAAGAATACCTAGATGATAATCAACAGAATGGTATAATCGCCCCCTCTTCATCTCCTTCTGGGGCTCCTCAAGATCCTAAAGATCTGTGTCACTGTGTTGACTTTTGTGAACTGAACAAGATAACCATCAAGGATCAATATCCCTTACCCCTTATTAGGAATATGCTTGACGCAGTCCAAGGTGGCAAGAGATTTTCGAAATTGGATCTAAGGGGTGCCTATCATCTCTTACATGTCAAGGAAGGAGATGAATGGAAGACAGTTTTTCGAACTCCATTTGGCCATTATGAATACAGAGTCATGCCTTTGGGTTTAACAAACGTACCCTCAATATTCCAACAATTCATGGACTCCGTGTTCTCTGATTTATTGAATCACAGTGTGGTGATATATCTGGGGGACATTCTAGTATACTGTAGCATACCTCAAAAACATACTGAGCATGTCCTTCAAGTTTTGGAAAGACTAAGACAGAATCAACTATACTGCAAAACCGAAAAATGTGAATTTAACAAAACACAGTATCTTGGTTTCTGCATCAAACAGACCGGAATAGCTATGGATCCAGAAAAGGTACAAGCCATTTGGATTGGTTCTCTCCCTCTTCTATTAAGGAAACCCAATGCTTCCTAGGTCTCTCCAACTTCCATCGGCAAGTCATACAAGACTTTGTCCATCAACAAAGTTTTACCACCCAGACTATCAAAGAAGAAAATCTGAAGAAAGGATTTGTTTGGACTGAAAGGGCTACATTTTCTTTCAAAAACTGAAACCGGCCTTCATCCAAGCTCCTATCTGATGGCACTCAGATACAACCAAGAATTTTATAGTGGTCACTGACACCCCCGAGAAAGCTATTGGTGCGGTCTTACTTCAGAAACAAGAAGACAATGGCCTGAACATCCTGTCTTTTACTTTTCCCATATACTGACAGAAGCTGAACGCAATTATTCTGTGTTACAACGGGAATTACTTGCTCTCAAGGCTGCCTATAAAGAATGGAGACATTTCCTAATGGGTACTAAAGAACCATTGGAAGCAAGAACTGATCACCGAAATGTACAATGTCTCCAAAATCAACATAGCTGGCAGGTAAGGTGGGCTTTCTTTTTCAGCCAATGTGAGTTTGTAGTGACCTATATTCCTGGATCTCAGAACCTAGTGGCTGATTCCTTAACTCGTCCATACCCAGAAAGCGATAACACTTCCTCTCCAAATTGAATATAATCCAGTCGAATCATCGGAGTTGTCCAGTCCTTTCTTGATCGTGTTAAGACAGAATATCAATATCTTCCACTTGAAGAATGGAATATCTTGAGTCCTCAATTACAAAAGAATCAGGAATACTTCTATCGTCAAAACTCTATATTTCTGCCGACCAAGAAAGTACAGACTGAGGCATGATTCTCCTGTGGCTGGACATCATGGAATCAAGAAGATGCATGAGTTTCTCCTACATTCTTTTTGGTGGTCTACACTTAAAACCAATGCCGAATCCTATGTAACATCATGCTCTATATTTGCTCAAACGAAGACACTTCAGACCAAGCCAGCAGGATTATTGATGCCTTTGCCTGTTCCTTCTGCTCCATGGCACACCCTGTTTACAGACTTCTTATGTTCGTTACAGTCTACTTCAGGGAATCATGTCATTAATCGTTGATTCATTTACCAAGATGGTGCATTTCACAGCTGTAAAGAAATTGCCTACTGCCAAAGAAATGTTGCCAGTTGCTGTTCGACTACGTTTACCTCAGACTTTGAAGGTTCATCCAGTTTTTCATGTCTGGCAACTCAAGCCTTCTGTTCCTGATTCTTATCATAGGTGTTTTCAATGTCCTTCTCCTCTTTCTGTGGATGGCCAGTCTGAATATGAGGTAGAGGAGATCTGTGATCTCCACATCATTCGGAACAAGCTACAATTCTTATTCACTGGAAAGGTTATCCCCTCAGTGACTGTTCATGGAAAGATGCTTCTTCAGTTCATGCACCCTGTTTGATTCACAATTTTTTCTCCCTTTTTCCAGACAGGCCCGGTGCCTCGGTGAGGTGGCCTACTGTGACACCGCGGACTACCGCAGTGTCCCTTTTCCAGGATGGCAGTCCGTGTTTCGGGATGCTGGAAGCACCGCAGCCTGTGTTTTGGCCATTGTTTGGTGTTTTGTGCTGAGGAGTGGCCCAGGAGGCACATTTCATGCACGTTGTCACGCCGCAGCTCCTGGCAGCCTCCCTGACTTTCCCTTCCCACTTACCTTACTTGGATCCTTTTTCTTATCTTCTTTCTTCATGTCTTCTTTCTTCTTGGTTGTCCATATTGTCTTCCTCAGTGGTGGTTGTCTTCCCAGCATGTCTTGTTCCTTTTTCTTTTCTACTTGTTTTTTTTTCTCATTCATTTCTATGCGGCTTTTCCAAATCCAAGATGGTGTCATACGCTCTTCCTGTTTTGTCACTTCCTGTTTCATGGTATACGAGCACTGCAGTTCCCTCCTTCCTTGTGTTGCAAACATTTCCGTCTTGGTGGTGATCCTCACTCCTGTTTCCAGTTTTCTACTCATTTCTTCTTTTTTTTCCTGTGGCATTGACATCTATTTTTGCCTTTTTCATTGTTTTTT
The DNA here is from genome assembly GCF_031143425.1 of Pleurodeles waltl. Lineage (NCBI taxonomy): Eukaryota > Metazoa > Chordata > Amphibia > Caudata > Salamandridae > Pleurodeles > Pleurodeles waltl. Next base: position 123,437,156 of record NC_090439.1, read on the forward strand.
CCTCTTTTTCAGGCGATCCTGTGTATTAGAGTTTTTTTTCCATTTACTTGGGTTTTTTCCTCTGGGACTCCTTCTAGAGGGTACGTCTGCCTTGGTGTTTTCTAGTCAGCAGCACCATGACTACTAGAAGGAGTCACCCTTATCTTGGCCAGTCTAGAACCAGTAGAAAGCCAGGCATCTCTCCAAGTACTGCAGCCTACGGCAGTAAGAGTTGTGCAGACCATGACAGTCCTGCAGTGAGTCGAACATGTTAGACAGTGTAGTCCCTACTATGGCACAAATGTCTTGCCTCACATCAGGCTGCTGGTTGAAGAAATCCTCCTCCTACTCTCTACCATGAATATCTGTCAGCCATCTTCACCTGAAATGGATTCAGATGCAACCGTCAGGTCCACCAGCAGGGAGGGGTACAGGTGGGAGGTTGTGGTGATGAGATTTGTGCCTAAGGGCTACCTGCTCCTCACAAGGGCTGACATCTGCCTCAGATGTTGATGAGAAGGTCTGGGAGGTACTTTCAGGGTAGGAGTATGTAGGGGGACCAACACATCTGACCTAGACGTGAGGGCTGTGAGGAGGTGTTGGTTGTGTTATAGTATGTGTGGAATAGGCAATCCTTTGGGGTGTAGTAAGAGGCACTATCATGATCAGAGACGGGGTAGGCTCAGATGGTATGCCACGTGGGCCAACAATAGTGCCTCTACACCATTGAAAACAGGGCCTGATATTTATCCTCCTCCACTTCCTCGTCCTTCTGTTGTACATTACTGGCAGCTGACAAGGCAGCTTGGAAGCCGAATGGGTTCTACACTTGGAATGCCCATCACCCACATCTGGTGGAAGGCCTTTCCCCCTGACTCAACTCATCGTTCTCAGCACCTGTAAGACAGACGTTGCAACAAGCTAAATATTTGCCTTAAAATATTATGTGGTGCAATACAAGATTTGAGTCAACTTATCTTTTCATCAACAGATGTTAAACATGTGACCTGTTTTGTGTACACCTACATGTAACAGCTCACACTGTGGCATTGAGGTGTTCAGTGCAGATGTACAATACAAAAGCAAACTCACTAGTTCCATCCACAGCTCTATGTGGTATTGAGATATCCCTTGTTGTCAGCTGCTGGACCTGGCTATTTGAGTGTGTAGTGGAAGATACGGTCCTTGATCTAGCAGCTTGTGAAGGAAGTGACACTATAGTTAATGTTATGCAAGATTTATATGTCATTATGCAGACTTGACACACACATCACTGATTATCATGGGGACATTTTAAACACCAATTTCAGATTAGCTGTGAAAGTGACCAGATCTGCTAATGGCCTTCCACAAGCATTTGGTCATGGTGTGTGAGTAGGGTACAAATGGACTGCACCACTTTATGGCACTCTTACCTGATGGATGACAGTGGGTTTGACTGCTACAGCCAGGGTGTCTCCCAAACCCCTGGATGGTGTCATTTGTATCCTTAAGGTAGTCCTGGCAGCAGCAGTAAAGTTACATACATGTCCATATCTGAGTGAAAAGGATGATGCTGTACATGCACATGTCTTAGGTATAGACCAGTAATCTACAAGTTACAGGCGGATGGCCGTATGTGTGCCTCCTGATCCTTACATGTGGCCTTCTAGTCAACAGCAACACTGGTCAGCTGTTAATACAACACAGCCCTCATATCAACCAGGTGTCACACTTACATGCAAACATGTATTTGGAGGCCACAAAGAGCTACAGGATGGAAATAACTAGAGAGTCCTGCATTTCCTAATTTTGGACACACCTTCATTTTCAGGGGCATTACACATCAAAAATATGACGTGAGCTCTTCAAACACAACATGCAGAGCTGATTCATCTTTGCACATCAGATCATGTCAGTGCATTGCTGAGTACAAGTTTGATATATACGATTAGCAACCAAGGTTTGGTTAACATTAATTCTACTACCTCCCCACACCAGGACAACATTACCAATTGTAGACTGGGAGGTCAAGCATTTCTGCTGTGCACTCTTTTTCTGACCTGTTGTGCCAATGTACATGAACAACATCATAGTCTGTTTTACTTGACACTGGATACGGTTATGTACAGTGCATATTCTGAAATCTTATATTCCAAGATTTGCTCATATGTGATGATGGTGGAAGAGGAGCAAAGTGAAAAAAACTTTGTTCTAGGATCACACAGGTCACTAAGAGAAGCTTGGCTGATCCCCACATTAACTGATTTCACGTTGTGCAGTTCAACCACTGGATGCATATTCTTTGCCTTCTCTACGCCCACCTTACCAGCCACAACCCTCCTCCCCCACCGCAAGCCTGCTAGCATCAGCGTGCCCCTCATCCCCATCATTACTTTAGCTTTTGGGCCCTGGGATTTTGTCAGCAAGTGTCTATGTCATGGACTTATAAACCTGTTGTGACTACTCCTCTCCATAAGAGACTTGGGGGCATATTTCTGAGCCACTGGAGCATCATTTTTTGTGTGACTCCAGCTGCGCACACTACTAAATCATATCTTTGAGGCCACGGCAAGCGATTTTGCATGGCTTTAAATGGCCTCCTAGCTATGGAATGAGGTAAGGCTGTGTAAATCACTGTGTTGCTTCACCCTGCACTTGTGTGGCATTCCCTGAGTATTGCTGGACTGTTTCAACACAACATCCATGGATTTTGACACTTCTTAAAGGGTCAGAGACATGTGAACCTGGGGATGCGCAAAAACCTTACATTTCCTGAGGTGAGGTGTAATGACTTGAAATGTATAGACTTGATGAACTGACCTTTGCTAAATCCATCTATATTAGTGCCAATATGAACACTTATGTATGCATTGTACACATACATTTTGGTCAGCATTTCATTAGCCAACATGTTCGGATGTGGTATACTGTAATGAACCATATGTGAGCATGTGGAGATGAGTGACAACAGAAATATTAGGCACACAACATATACTACTGATATTTAATCTACAGTTTAGGAGCATAAGCTTTTGGTAAAGTAATTTTTAGATATACATACCAGGGTCCGACATCCACCCAGTGTGCGGTGCCTGACTATATTTCATACCCCTACATGTATTAGAGATCACTGCAGGCTGTGTATGTTAGAAATGGGGTCGTTGTTTGGCAGTCATGTTACCCCCTGTCCAAGCAAGGACCCTCACTCTAGTCAGGGTAAGTCATACACAATCCAAATTATCCTGTGCCCACCCGCTGGTAGCTTGGCACTGAGCAGTCAGGCTTAACTTAGAAGGCAATGTGTAAAGTATTTGTGCAATAAAGCATACAATACCACCCTATAGCACCACAAAAAAACACCAAACATTGTTTAGAAAAATATATTCTATTTATCTGGATAAATGAGGTCAAAACGATCAAAGATGTAATGAGTAAATGTAGAGATATCACTGAAAAGTTGATATAAAAGTGTCTTAAGTCTTTAGAAGCAAACAAAGTCTCTTTCAAGCACAAAGTACCTGGTTCGCATGAAAAATCTCTGCAAAGGGCCGCAGAGGAGGAGAAGCGTGGACACAAAAGGGGCGTGCGCTGATTTCTCGGGCCACACACGGCGATGTGTTGTTTAGTTTCCATTCAGGGACGGCTGTGCATCGATTTCCGGTGCTCTGTCGTGGATCCTCTTTGGGTTGTGGGGTTTTCAGACACCCAGGGGACGGTGCGTGGATTTCCTGTGCTGGCAGGAGGAAGCCACAGGAGCTGCGTCGAACTGGTGGGCTTTGCATCAAATCTTTTACTGCACAGCAGGCGCTGCGTAGATTACTCTCTTGAAGTCAGGCTGCGTCATTCCGGCTCGACTATGCATCGATCCAGTAGTCTGTGCATCTAATTTCCGGTAGCTACGCTGGTGCTGCATCAATCTTCTCATTGCGAGGTCAGGTTGCGTCGTTCTGGTTCAACGTGCGGTGAAATATTCACCACGCTGCAGGCTGTCCGTCGTTTCTGGCAGGCTGTGTGTCGAATTTTGCCGCACAAGGAGTCCTTCTTGAAGAGATGAAGTCGTTTTGGTCCTCAGTCTTCAGGGAACAGGAGGCAAGCTCTATCCAAGCCCTTGGAGAGCACTTCTTCACATCAGCCAGAGAGCAGCAAGGCAGCAGGGCAACAGCAAGGCAGCAGTCCTTCACAGAAAGGAGTCAGGTGAGGCCTTTGGGTAGCCAGGCAGTTCCTCTTGGCAGGATGCAGGTTCTGGTTACAAGTTTCTTCTCCAGGAAGTGTCTTTGAATGTGCCTTTGAAGTGGGGGAGACTTCAAAGAGTGGCTTAGAAGTGCACCAGGTCCCCTTTCCGTTCAATCTGTCTGTCAGGGTCCCAGTAGGGGGGTGGAAGTCCTTTGTGTGAGAGCAGGCCCCCCACCCTCCCAGCCCAGGAAGACCCATTCAAAATGCAGATGTATGCAAGAGAGGCTGAGTATCCTGTGTTTGTGGTGTGTCTGAGTGAATGCACAAAGAGCTGTCAACTAAACCCAGCCAGACGTGGATTGTAAGGCACAGAAAGATTTAAGTGCAGAGAAATGCTCAGTTCTAAAAGCGGCATTTTGAAAATAGTAATATTAAATCCAAGTTCACCAGCCAGTAGGATTTTATATCACCACTCTGGCCATACTAAATATGTCCTTCCTACTCCTTTCAGATCAGCAGCTACCACTCAAACAATGTATGAGGGCAGCCCCAATCTTAGCCTGTGAAGGGAGCAGGCCTCACAGCAGTGTAAAAATTAATTTAGGAGTTTTACACTACCAGGACATGTCCTGCCTTTTGCCTACACAGTACCCTGCCCTATGGGTTACCTAGGGCATACCTTGGTTACCTAGAGCATATCTCAGGGGTGTTATATGTAGAAAAAGGGGAGTTTTAGGATTGGCAAGTACTTTTAAATGCCAAGTCGAATTGGCAGTGACACTGCACACACAGGCCTTGCAATGGCAGGCCTGAGACAAGGTTAAGGGGCTACTTAAGTGGGTGGCACAATCAGTGCTGCAGGCCAACTAGTAGCATTTAATCTACAGGCCCTGGGCTCTAGGGACTTATAAGTAAATTAAATAGTCCAATTGGGTATGATCCAATGTTAGCAAGTTTAAAGGGAGAGAGCATATGCACTTTAGCACTGGTTAGCAGTGGTAAAGTGTGCAGAGTCTAAAAAAACAGCAAAACACTGGCCCTACAATAATATAAGTGTTTTCAATTTACATTCCAGTTGACACATGTGATACACATCATTTCCTAGTTCATTTCACAGGTTTGGCTCTGTTGATGGCTTCCATGTAATGTATCTATAAGTTGACTGATCACAATGTAGGAGTTAGGGCCCTCTCCTGGCCATATTTAGATACCAGTTTTCACTGGTGGTATGGGTTTATGTGCTCCATGACGTTGCCTCCCTGATGGTGCAGGGGCCTCTGCTCCAGTGTGTGACTACTCTGGCTGTATGTGGCAACAAAAGGGAAGGTTCATAATCTCAACTAAGTTTTTTGAATTTGTGCAACCTGTCACATATGAACAAAATTGCACCTACATGCCAACAGCTTTAGTAAGTGAATGAGGGACATTATCTATTGTAATTTGTCAGTGTTAAGTGGATGAGGCAACAGTGACGGGCCACTGTTTGGTACTGAGGAATTGGAAGTTGTGTTTGCCATCACAAAGGATTCTGGGGCTTGTAGTGCAATGAACTAAATGAGACACATGAGGGTCTAACTCACCATGCAAATTGCACATACGTGGGACAGCATTCATGTCCACATTTGTAGAGTATCACAGACATTGATCATTTAGTGGTGTTGGTAATATCATCACGTAATGTGGCACAACATTGATGTCATCACTCATAGGAAGCCAATGGAGCAAGTAGGAGTGTATGGTAAAGAGGACATCCCTCTCAAGTGGGGTGAGTTGGAGGTAGGGTCTAGAGTGTACACCTGGAAGAGCTCTGGCCACCTCTATCCTGCTGTATTTGTTCTTCACTCTCCTCTTCTCATCCTGCCACTTCTTTTTAAAATCAGTGACAGTCCGTACATCCTCCCCCCATGGAGTGACAGTTGTAGCCAACTGCTGCCATAGGGCTGCCTTCTGTGAGGAACTGCTTCTGTGGGAGGGTAGCATGTCTTCAAAGTATTCAGAGCAGGTAGGCACAGTGTTGTTGTGGAACACCAGAGCCTTGAATGTGTGCTGCTTCTATCTGGTTTTTGGTGCAGGGTTGCAGGTGGTATTGATAATGTGCAGGTAAATGTAATTTCAATGATTCCGCCCTGAGGTCGGATAATTCAATCCAAGTGCAGGTAATCCACCCCTTATACGGACGCTCTGCCCGGCTGCAAATTATCTGCCTCAATTGAAGATAATCTGCTCAAGTGCGGATTTAAAGATACTACTTGCAACATACCTTTGTAAATACCAAAAAGTTGTCTAAACTAAGACCAAAATTCTAAGGCCCATATTTATACTAAATGATGCAAAACTGTGCTAATGCAGTTTTGCGTCATTTTATTTAGCACAAGCTAGCGTCATTCCATAGTGCCAGCCATGTACCATATTTAAGGTATGGCGCACAACGACACTAAGGAATGGTGAGCGTAAAACTAAATGACGGTAACCATTGCACCCTGGTGTACGGAAAATTATGTTAATGCTGCAAAAGTGGTGCAAAAAGTTTTGCGGCACGCAAATATGTTGCAAAAGGGTCAGCACCATTTTTATCCCGCATTACCATCAAATTTAAACAGACAAGCAGGAAAGAGTGCAATTGCAAGAGAAGATGGAATCATCAGGCCAGGAGAGACCCAAGGGAGACCCCAATCGTTCAAGCATCAGCCATGAGGATCCACAGAAGTCCCTGGAGAAGGAGAATAGAAAATGCAAGTGTTGCTCAATTGAGGAGGAGCATGACATCCTTGTTAGAGAGGTGACGGAGCACCAATACCAGCTCTTTATCACCTCCAAATTGCCAATTGGTAAGACTGAGGTTATATGGCAGCAAATAGTGGACAAAATCAACAGCCTGGCAGAGGTGAAGAGAACTGTCACTAAGTGCAAGAAGCGAAGACATGATTGGAAGTGCAGAACTAAGGAGAAATTGGCCAAGAACAGAAAGGCAGAACTGCAGACTGGAGGTGGAAGTCATGCACCACAGGAGGACCTGGATGAGCTGGAGGAGATGGTTGAGTGTTCATCCCGGAAGAGCTGGTCACAGGAATCCAAGGACAGGACAGCGCAGACTTCCAAACACCACCACAAATGCAGAGTAAGTTGCATGGGGGAAAATACTGGAATCTTACAAATGCCAAAAGCGAGAAGTGGATAGGACGCATTCAATGCATGCTAAAGGATTGCATGGTGACACATTGCTCCTGTACCTACACAACTGAGGCATCTGAGACTAGGACGGAAGTCCATAAAATTGAGTGGGGTCAGTGTAGTGCATCTCGCAAAAATGCCCCCTAACTCCTTGTTGCATTGCCATTACACATGTGTGCTTCATCTTGCAGCACACATTGAAATTGCACCTTAGCTAACATGACTTGTACATGTGCACGAAGGGATACCACCCTACACATAAACAATTCATCCCCTCAAGGCAGCCACTCCTACATCATGCTGCAACAATGCTTGTCTTGGTGCAAGGAGAACAAATATGTGCAGCCGCAGGGGGATTTGCAAGGCTGTCCTGTATTCCAGTAAACATGGCACTTCCCTGCATAACTAACCTTGTGTAGTATTGAGCTACACATGTTGGTGCTGACCTGAACCGTGCCACTAGAGAAAAATCTGCACTGAAGCTTGCAACCTGTGGAACACAACACATACAGGGTGAACCCACAGCAACTCAGACACAACCATATTACCCACATGGGAATCGGCAAACAATAAAACAAATACAACATATGGTGTATGTCTGTGAACATTATGGTGCCCATTACGACACTAGCTGGCGGCAGAGGCCACTGGCCAAAGTCCTGCAATGGAAACACTGCCAGTGAGGTCCTCCCTCTGTGGTAGGCATTAAGAGTTTGCCGCTGGGAAGGTGGCTGGAAACCATTTTTCCACCTGCCAGCTCTGTGGGAAACTCACCACAACATTGACGCTAGCTCGTAATATACCCAGCACCAATGTTGTGGTGCACTTTTCACTGCCCATATATTGGGCAGTGGAAAAAGCAAAGGGGCTGCCCAGAGGGGCCCCTGCACTGCCCATGCCAAGTACAGGGGCACCCCACACCTCATTACCACCAGCCTTTGCATGGCCGTCGGACCGCCAAGCAAAGGCTGTTGGGAAAGCAGGATCGTAATCTGGAGGCCAGCGCTGATGGCAGTGCTAGCCTAAAGGATCATGACCAGTGGCACCGACAGCCCATCTGGTGGCAGCAACCTGGCAGTGCCAGCCAATTGGACTGGGGCGCTTTCACCATGGTCCTAATGTGTCAGTTGGACTCATACTGAGGGTCCATGTTTGCAGTTGTTCAAGTAGTTGCCATCTCACCACCAAACAAGGTAGAGGCCTTGATCATACTAGAAATGAAGGTGGGTGCCCCTGTACCAAATTAGGCTAGATCACACACTGTCATTTACAAAATGCAGTCTTGACCAGAAATCATAAGCATATGGGCCATCCCTGTGTCCACCCCTGTGCCAGTGGTAAATTTGCTGTCCAGCCCCAACACAGTATCCCTTGCACAGAGTGCATTGAGGGGGAGATTATTGTGTAGGAGGGGGCACCTACCTGCACAATAAGAAACTGAAATGGCAATCTGCTTGGTCCAAGTGTGCTGTGGAATGCAGCACACACAGACAAAGGAAAACATGAGGCGGAATTAAAGTATACAACATCATTGCACCTTGTTAATGGCACCCCTTGGGTGGTGTTAAATATTGGTGCTGCCTCATGTTTACAAAAACATAAATATAGGGCAGTGTCACAATGCAATGAGTGTTGGGGTGGTCCATCCACAGCAACAGCTGTTGCATGGCCCTTCCTCATAAAGTGCTGCATGGGAAGGGGCTGTATTTACAAGGTGGTGTCAAGCCACAATAAGTGGCTTAATGCCACATAGGAAATACGACGCAGCACATAGCGCCACTGGAACATCCCTTTACATGACACTACAGTGGCACTAGGGGCTCAAACATATGCCCCATAATTTATCATAACAACATTGGGCCCTTAACTTGTCACTGAGCCTCCACTACCAAATAGGTGATGTGCCATGGCAACTGCCACAACAATCTAAGATTGATTTTACACTATCTCATTGCAGAGGATGATGGTTTTCCTCCTGCCGACCTGCCTGTCCTGGATTTCACTGATGACCTGGATGACCAGCTGAAAACCATCAAAGATCTGACTCTCAAGGATGTGCAAAGATCCCTCCAGACACCACCACCAGTTGCAATTAGGACACACAGCATTGCAGGGTCTCCACATGAACCACCGAACAACCAAAATATACCACCTGTCACTACTGACACAGCCCTGGACTCCAAGGACCCAGAGACCAGCTTTCAGAGGACAGTGGTAGGAGTCCAGTGGGAGCTGGTCAACCAGGTGTGGGTGGGGATGGATACAATGGCAGGCAGTCTAGAGGGAGTACGGATGGGCCTCATTACACCTAATGTAAAAACAGCTGCCATCCGAGGCACACACTTCCCACTAGGTGGACTCCAGCAGTCTCTGGTCGACATAGCTGCTGCCATGAGGGAAAGACCACAACAATTTCCCTCCCAAACTGGCAGCAGCATTGCAGACAACAGGATGGAGCCCATTCAGTGGGAAGTGGCCTCCCTCAACATGTCACACATCTATGACTTTCACTAATGGGGTCTCAGACCTGGACATTGTAAATAATTCACTCTCACACTTCCACCTGTAAATAAACACCTTGTACACATTTAGCATGTCTACGTTTTCTGTGATCCACCTACTCAGCTAAATGGTTGTATTGTGTGAATCCATGTCAATAGTTACAGAATAACAGTACAGGAGTGCAGGACTGTGGGACACACAGCTACACACAAGGATCCTAACATGAGAAAGGTGTATGATGGTGTTGTCTGATATAAACAATTCACTGAGTATAAAAACAAAAATGGATGCAAATACAATTTCCTTTTGCTATACGGCAGGTATGGCTGAGAACCAAGTCAATGGCAATGTAGCTAGCTGGGAGTACCAGAACAATTAATTTGTGTGGTACACAGGTAGCTAGCCTCATCAGTGATGGGCACCTGTCAGTGTTGAAGGATACAGTGCCAATTGTGCCTGTTGTCAAATATGTCATAGTTCGCAAAATTGTAACTACAGGACCCCACCATTGACAGTTGAAGTACTAGACTTACCTGTCCAAGACAAAGTATACATAGGCATTGTGAATGGCGGGTACACTGGATGGCAAATGCATGGACCAGTAGACGTTATGTTGCAGCCAATATGATATCTCCTATATCAATAGGGGAAGCACATGCTAAATCAGGGATTTCAAGACAGTAAGGATTCCATAGGCCATTCCCTCAAATTGCCCAGTGCACTAATGAGAAGACCCATATACTCAAGCAACTTACACAAAATGTATGCAATTATATATAGGATTTATTATAAAACAATTAACCTACATTGTTAGACTTGGCATCATTAGCATGGTCTCCCCTAACATTTTGCCTCTACTGCCCAGGTTGTTTCTGTGTGCTGGACTCTGTTTTTGTTGTTATGTTTGCTCTGGACACTTTACCACTTCTGACCAGTGCTAAAGTTAAGTGTTCCCTGTAAAAATTATATGTGTACATTGGCTTATCCATGATTGGCATATTTGATTTACTAGTAAGCCCCTAGTAAAGTGCACTAGAGGTGCCCCTGACCTGTAAATCGAATGCTACTAGTGGGCCTGCAGCACTGGTTGTGCCACCCATATTAGTAGCCCTGTAAACATAGCTCAGACCTGCCACTGCAGTGTCTATGAGTGTAGTTTGTAACCGCCAATTCGACTTGGCAAGTATACTCACTTGCCAGGCTTAAACCTTCCCTTTTTATACATGTGAAGCACCACTAAGGTAGGCCCTAAGTAGCACTATGGGTGGGGTGCAATATATGTTGAAGGTGAGACATGTACTTATGTGTTGTACTTGTCCTGACAGTGAAATACTGCCAAATTCATTTTTCACTTTTGCAAGGCCTATCTCTCCCATAGGTTAAAATTGGGGCTGCCTTTAAATATTATTAAAGCTCAGATTCCCATTGGGAGCAGATAGACCTGTGGATGTCTCTGAACTCACAATTAAAAACAACATATTTTAGTAAAGTTGGTTTTTAGATTGTGTGTTTGAAAATGCAACTTTAGAAAGTAGGCTTTTTCTTGCTTAAACCATTCTGTGACTCTGCTTGTTTGTGGACCCCCTGTCTGGGTCAGTTTGACAGTTGTGATGTTTGCACCTCTCCTCTAGACAGTGACACAAAGGGAGCTGGGGTGTAGCCTGCATATCCTGATGTGCCAACTGGGATGAGGGGAGGGGAAGTGTGGTCCCTTACACTTGGAATGGCCTTGCCTGCCCTCGCACAATGCAGTCTCCAACCCCTGGTGTGTGTCAGTAGCCTGTCCTGGGCAAGGCAGGATCCTGAAAACAACAGAGACTTCTCTTTGAAGTAGGTCTACTTCAAAGGCAGAAAGGGGTATAAGAAGAGCACCCACAGCCTAAATTCCCTTTAGGCTGAGCACCTGCGCTTGCGCTCAACCTTGCCTTTCCCTGCACCCATGCTGTCTCTGGGAGCGCTCTGGCCACTTCCAGGACCCAAAGGAATAATAATGAAAAAACATTTTGCAGCTGGTGTGAAAATTCCTCTTTTGTGTGTGGCAGGCTGCGCAGCAGAAGGTCAAGGACACACACCAAAGACAAAGAGGCTGCTCCTTCCTTTCATTTAAGAATTGAGCAATTCAGGAGCCGATCCGGGGCAGTGTGAAATAAACACCTTGAACTTGATTATTTTGTTTAAAGACTTGGCAAATACTTTTTTTACCAAGCCTCTTTTTCATTTATTATCATAACTGAGGTCCTTCAAATACGTGAGGTCAAGATGCCTATGACGCAAGGCTAGTTTTACGGTTAGCTATGTGTTCAACAATTTTGAGGCAACAGTAAAAATGTCAAGATAACTAAGATAAGTTAATGTACCTGCTGGAGAGAAATGGAGTTTGGTCTGTTGGTAGTTTTGACTCATCTAAGGTAGTGCTGTGGGTTAATTTGCCTGCTGCAAAGAACTGCACCATACAAACAGAACTGTATTTATATAGATAGCTCAGTGAGTTACTGCTTTTGTTACAGAGATTATTTTTACTTGTAATTCATAAATTGCAATCTAAATATAGCACAGTGACCTATGAATTTTCAAAGCTACTTGCAAGCTGCATGGTCTAGGTTAAATCTTTGTTTTTTTCCCCAGATTTTCATTATCCCAATGTTTCTAAAAGGGTTTTAAGTGGAAATAGACTCTTCTTAATAAAGCTAACCCCAACACCTGGGGCCAATCCCCCCCACTGTGGTGCATTTTAAATCCTTAGCTTGTGCTTCTCCAGACCAAACACACTTAAAATATCCTGTCTACTAGTAAGGATGGCGTGATTCCCACAACTTTTAATCCTCAATGTCTTATGTAATATTTTCTATAGACTGATTTACACATGTATGATTCATTGCCTCTGTATAATGTGTGTGTGTGTGACGTAAAGTGCTCTAACACTACAGTGGTGTTAGAAGTGCTATACAACAAATGAAAGTGTGTGAGAAAGGGGCATTCAAGAGATGAAGGATCCTGTTCGGAGGGTGGTAGTGAGTGACTGAGAGGCGGTCATGGGGTCGCCAAAACTGATTGTTGCGCATGCGCCATCACAGGCACTATGGAAATAGTGTGTTGATCATCGTGGAAATGTACCATATATACCATGAGCTCAATGTTTGATAGTTCTGCATTTTAGAGATTTGTACTTATCTCATTCCCATTAAGTCAGTTGGCACTTTTTCTTTTTTTCTGTAAACAAAATCTAAACAATTTACAAAGGGTTTAATAGTTCCCTATCAATTGATATGTGAATTCATAGTTTGAATATATGATTTTTTAAACATATTTAAAATTTTAAAAGTGCTTTTATCTCAATGTAGAATTATCTTTGTTCTTGGCATTGATCTGGGCCAGGCTCTGCACATTTGCCAACAGCCAAAGCTAGAGCTGGAAGAGTACAGCTCTAAGATCTGTTTATGCTGTGTGCCTCTTGGGAAGGGGCTAGGAGGTGTAATCAGTCAGTGCTAAAAAATAGGTTTTGTCTGAAAAATAAATCACGTTTCCCAAAATAGTTTCCCAGAAGAACAGGAGTCTAGTCCAAGTCAGTCTAAAACTCCAGATTCCTACCGTAGTCCTACTTTTAGTGGTGATATCACTGAAATAAAGAATGCTGTGCAGTATTTAAGGGCACAAGGCAGTATTTGAGTAGGTCTGATAAGGCAGGCCTGCTTAGAGCATCTCAGTTATGTCTAATCCACTGCTAAGGCGTCGGTCCCAGCATCTCTCCTGAGGGTGCCCTTTACTCTTCCGCCCCATCTCAGTCACAGTATCTCAGTCTTGCACTATCTTACCTCCACTCCTCAGAGTCCATCATACATAGGGGCATCATAGAGGGGGCAGAGAGGGGATGGTGCATGTATGTGGTCTTGGCAAGAGTTTCAGTGTCTTGTGGCAGCACCAGACCCGCAGAGGGCAGGTTCGGGGGAGCTCTGTTCTTGCAATAGTGAGATGGATTAAGGAACATTTTGGGCTTGGGATGTAAGGTAAGCCTTTCATCTGAGGTTGATAGAATGAGCACCAACGATTTGGGTAACAGTTCCTCAAGGTATAACGTTTGGCTGTACGCGTCTGTGCAAATGAGAATGAGTAGCCAGGCATACAATAATCCTTACCCATATGAAATAGAGTTCCAAGAATCAGTCTGCTCTCACTAGAGGGCAGGAGTCAGCACTGGAGGTAGAGTTTGGAAGGCTGAGGCTCAGAGAGGGGCATATCAGCACAGGGGCAGGGGTTTGAAGGACTTGTAGACTGGCTTGCAAGGATCACATAGAAGAAGCATGTCAGCACTGTGGCAAACTCAGAGTGAATGGGGACATCAGCACTGGGCTCTGGAGGGCTCAGTGAAGAAACCTTAGCGCAAATAGATAGAGTTAGAGCTCTGCTCAGAGGGGAGACTCATCACATGGGTACTGAAGGCAGATTGCACTCCTACACACTGCGCTTCACATGTTCCATCTGGTGAAATGCAGGGCAGGCATGTGCGCACAGTGAGTTTTATTTGGATAGAGGGGTCTTCTGAGGCATGGCACAGGCTGAGGGTACCCCCATATGCATTGTGGCCAACAGGAGACAGCTTGCAACCCAGGACTCCTATACCTACAATGGTTTGAAGCCGGCAACCTGTGGTCAAGAGGTGCAACAGTTTGGGTCGTGTTGCATAAGAGCCAAAGGCTACTCAGAATGGGGGAGGTCATCAGCGATGAGGGTACTCATCTCAAGTGCACAGGCCAAACATTCATTCACCGGGTTTGTGGAGGAGCTTGTCATGAGGTAGAAAAGAAATAGGACAAGAGGACAGGGTAGAAGTTGATAAATAATATGAAAAGGCAATGGAAATGAAGAAAAGCAGAAGATTGGAACGCAGTAGTTCTGGATAGAAAGAAGTTGGGAGGAGGAGTGGGCAACTATGAAGGAGTGATATAGAGGAAGGAAATAAGAAGGGGCACAGAAGGGTACAGTGAGAATGGGATATAAAGTACAGAGAATAAAGCCAGGAGAGCTCCAGCATTTGAAATTGGCAAAGCATGTAGGAAAACCAGAATGATAATAAAGATGGGAGAGTAGAGAAAAGGAGAAAAGTTAAGAACAGGCACTGGAAAAAAAAAGGTGCAGGATAGGAAAGCAGAATAATAGGAAAGACAGAATTAATAGAAAGATGGAGAGGGAAGAAAATTTGGAGGAGAGGATGAGGGAAAGAGGGATTTGAATGTAAAGAGAAAAGGGGGCACGTATGGATAAGATGACCTATGGAAGCGATATAGTAAAAAGGAATATGTCAGTAAGCAAGAAATGCTGAGGAAAAGAAAGTAAGGGGTGTGAAAAATAAAAAGGAGAGAAAAAATGAAAAAAGAAGGAAGGACAATAGGAACAAACAAAAGTTGATTAGTAACCAGAGGGGAGGCAACAGGATTGAAAGGGACAATTAGAAGACTATTAGGGCAACATCAGTACAGTAGGTTAATCTCCTAGGAAACAAAAATCATTAGTACAGTACTTCAGTGGTTTTGCACATGATTGCTGCCTAAGTGCTGTCATCAGGGGGGGTTGTTTTGTAGCTGTGTTCTTCAAATGTAACAAATAGAAAACTTGAGTAAAACAGATTTTCAAAAGGAAGGAGATAGGCAGACAAAGATGATAACCAAAGAGGTCAGAGATAAGCAACAGGATGAGTAGAAAAGAAGCATAGTCAATATATTGGTTTGATAGAGTAAGGGTAGAAGAGAGAGAGGACATGGAGATTAGAGAGAGTTTTGGGAAGAGAGAATGGGAGGATGTAGATTGAAGAGAGAGGAGGCAGGATGAGGAAGTAGTAGAGGAGAATGGAATAGGAGAAAGAAAAGTGGGGAAGATAAGGTGCGAGGAGACAAGACAAAAAAGAGGAACGAGGTAAGGACAAGCGAGAGGGATAGACTGGAGGTGGATATAGATAAGAAAAGGTGCGGGGAGAAGATAAGAGATTCATGAAGATAGCAAAGTGACAGGAATGGTAGGTAGAATGATTAAGGTTGCAAGATTCAGTATCACTGGTGCTCAGAGTTTCAAGGAGCTCACTGCGACCCTGTAATGGATCTCTTTTAATAACAAGCGATAGGTGAGGGGAGGTCAAGGTTTTCTAGTTTAAATTAAGGCCGATTATACTTTTGCTGTGTCACTGAATTTGGTAGCTTGCACACGGCACATACTTGCATATTAAATTGTTGCTTTCTTCAGTGCACGCCGCCTTGACTGTAGGGCATGAAGCATCTATATTGGCGCACATGAAGGAAAAAAATTCGAGGGAACATTGCCCACAGCCCAAGAAAATCAGATTACTTCTGGAATGAAGAGGAACCTCTGCCAAGGAGAAGAGTTGGACAAGCTGGAGGAGGAGTACTGCCCCTATGCCTGTTACTGTGCTTTGCTGGGTTGGCCTGCAGTCGCTGCTTCTGCTTCATGGAGGACAAAGACTGTTGTGCAGTTTCTTGACACTGTGCGACCGGATTTTGACAGAACATCGCTGGGCACGGAAAATCAACGCAAAGCCTGCCCGGACCGAAGGTGCCCTTCCAGATCGATGCATCACTGTATTGCGGGAGAGAAGAAATTACCCACGCCAACCTGACCGAAGAGGAACAATGCAAGTTCTTGCTTGCAAGGGAGAAATCAACGCATCGCTGGCCTTTTCTGACTCGCCCGTGCAGCTTTATTTTGACACTACCCACATACTTTTGTGCTCTAACAGGGTTCTCACTGTTTTCTCAGGATTTAAAACTCTTATTCCACCAGGTCCCTCCTGGTCCCGGGCAGCAAGATTTTCTGCTAACCAAGATCTTTGCATGTGCCTAGACTTGTTGGCGGAATACAGTGATGCAAACCAGAATTCCATCATCCATCTGGCATGGGGCACCTTCTGCACCCATCAGGAACCCGCATCTTTCTTCTTGGGTGCATAACTGACTTTGTCTTCTCACCGGTGGTTCTTCTTTTGCATCTTCAGCAGTAATGGTGGCAGCATACATGCAGGACCTACTGGTGAAATGTAGGTTCGTATACCCAAAAATGTGGTGCCAAGTTATGTGGTGGGAGATGACATTGATAAGTGGTTGGCTGCTTATGAAGTTGCACTAAGGGCTCATGGGGTTTCTGAAGAGCAATTGTGGTGGTATGTGCCAGTAGTAGGGAGGGACACACTCCTTGCATTGGATCCAGGGGACATATGCACCCATGAAAACTGCTTTACTTGCCATGTTTGGGCTGACATATGAGAAATACAGTCAGAGGTTCAGGGACAGCACCAGACTCTCCACATAGAACTAGGAAGACCTTTTTAATTTCTCCAGTAAGGTACTGAATGGATGGGTGCGGGGCAGTAAGGTAGATGACTATTAAGGGGCTATATAATTTGAGCCTGAAAGTATGTTGAGTGTTTGTTTTACAGAGTTACGCCAGCACCTAGTTGACAGTAAGCTGACTGATCCTAGAAAGCTTGCTGATGAGGCAGACTTCTGGGATAGCACCAGAGTGTCTAAGAATGTACCTGGGGGGGACACCCACAAAGGTGGTCAGGGATACCACGAGAAGAAAGAGGGGGAAGAAAAAATTGAAAATAAGGAGTTCTCAAAAGGCCTCCAAAACAATTCCCAGTGGGGGGGTGGTAACAAGTCCCCACCTGAATCTGACAAGAGGCAAGGCTACTTTGACAGGAAGAAAGGGAAACGTATCCCGAAATGCTTAGAGTACTTCAAGCATGGACACTCTAAGTGTCACTCCCAGTGTCCCAGGAGGGCACAGCCCCACACTAGAGGGCAGACACCTGGGTTGGCTAGTGTAGCACTTGGGCTTTGGGGAGCAGATAGAGGTGTCCCTAGTATCCCTGGGAGATGAGGAAATGGTGCCAAAAGCCAACGTGCTTGCCAATACTTCCAATTGTAGGCAGTGGATCATCATTAATGGGCAAAGGGCGGAGACTCTGCATGACACAGGTCCTAGTATGGCTACTGTTAGGGGTCAGTTGGTGTCAGCAGAGCAGGTCATCCCTAATACATTCCACCATGTCATAGTTGTTGACAATCGCGAGAGCCACCTACTGGTAGCTCTGGTTCCCTTTGAGTTGGGGGAGGTCTCTGGTACTCTTAAAGTAGCTGTGAGTCCTGCCATGCCTGTAGATTGTCTGTTAGGCAGTGACCTTGAGCATACCACCTGGAAGGAGGTAGAGCTCAGGTCCCACATGAAGATGTTAGGTTTGCCTGAATGGGTCTGCGTGAGCACACGGTCCATTGCTGCCCAGGAAGGGAGTCAAGGGTGTCTGGAGCCTGGAACAATGGCACAGACAGCTGCGCAGAGGAAGGGGAAGGGGCATGGGAAACCGTCCCCAGAAGATCTTGCGGTGGTTGTCGTGGCCCCAGAAGAAGAGGCCCTTGAGCCAACTGTGAAGACATTGCCGCCCTGGGTAACCTGCCTGAGCTTGCCGGCTAACGAGTAGGAGGTAGGCCTGTCGTGTGGGCTCTCATTATCCTAAATGAGACTACTGGATTTCTAATTAACAGGGCCGTTCCGGTTGTGGGGGACTGAGTCTGACCCACTTAGAAGGACCTCTGTCACCTTCAATCCGGTTTTGCTCCGGCTAACTAGCAGTGCCTCATCTCTCCCAAGGGGGAGGGATGATTGGGCAGCCGAGCGCATTACATCTTTAGAACTTCTCAGGGAAGTCATGGTCACTCAGGTCCCAACCAGCTCTCTCATTTACAGTATGATCTCATATACAAATGACAAAGGCAGTTTAAGTTTTGTAGATTGTTTTTAATAAAAACAACTGCATTTTAGATAATAAGGCATGAGCCGCAATAACCAGAACCATACAACACAGTAGGATTGAAATAGTCATGATGAGAGTGAAACATAAAAACAACGCTATCATGGTGTTAATAGATTCTATTCTCTCTCAGTAAGTTATATTTCGAGCACAGCATGTTAAGCTACTAACTTGCCTTTCAGATTCCCCGGGAAGACATCAACCCTCATACCTGAGCAAAGGCTTGCGATCTGGTACAGCATCTGCAACAGGGCAGTCAGCGTCTAGTTGTGGTTCCCTGGTCGGAATCTCCCTCTTGCGTGTATTAGGACAAGGAAGTGTTTTTATAACTAACATGTCAGTGTGATCACAAAATGTCCCTACGCAAGCGATCCAAAGACTAAACTCCTACCACGTCTATCGGCAATGTACCAGACTGTATCCTTGACTGAAGCACAGAGTGAGCAAGAATGTGTTATTGAACTCCAGTGCTGAAGTAGGCTAAACAGTGTGATATAAAAAATAAAACAAGACCGTAGAACTGGCTATTTGAAAAATAACAGTACGAAGCTGAATAAAATGCATTTAGAGCAAAGTGCACAGAGGCTCTATGCTGCAAGCAAAGGAATAAAATACATCCAGGGCAAAGTGCACAAAGGCCTAACGCCTGAAGCAAACGCGCAAAGAATACATAAAAATTACCACACTACAGGCCAACCAGGGAGGAATTCTGCTAAGGGCAGAAACAGTGTCCCACTCTTGAGAGTCTGAGGCAACAGGCCTCAGCCCAAGCAGCTGGTGAAGCCTCTGGCGATCACCACATATATTAGGAGAATGATCTATTCTACAGTGAGTCTAAGGCACTGGCCGCTGGGGCAGCACGTGCACTGATGGTCCCCCAGTGTTACCGGGCCTTCCTAATGGGCCTGGCTCACGACATCCCCCTGGCAGGACATTTGGGGCAAGACAAGACCTTTGCCAGGCTTTTCACCCATTTGTATTGGCCACTAATGCGGATAACCTCAAATGCTTTCTGTAGGTCCTGCCCAACCTGCCAGGCTAGCCTATTACCACGGGAACAGAGGTGGAGTGGTATGGAGAGAGAAGCATTTGCTGTGGGCTTGGTACTGAAGAAGCTGCGACCATACCTATTTGGGACTCACTTCTGAGTTTAGACAGACCACAGGCCCCTCGGATGGCTCATGCAAATGAGAGGCGAAAATCCTAAAGTCGTGAGGTGGTCCATTTCCCTACAGGGGACGGACTTTATGGTGGAGTATCGCCCAGTGATTGACCACGCCAACGCTAATAGTCTCTCCAGGTACTTCTGCCTTAGCGATGAGAGCTTCCAGGGGGTTGGTTAGCTCTCCCCACTTTCAGCTGGGGGGACACATATTAGACCTGGTAGCCTTATGGTGGTCACCCCTAACTTTTTCCCTGCCTCCCTTCACTTTTTGACACTGTTTTTGCTGGTTTTAGGACTCTATGCACTTTACCACTGCTAAACAGTGCTAAAGATCATATGCTCTCTCCCTTCAAACATGGTGACATTGGCTCATACCCAATAGGCTTATTTAATGTACTTATAGGTCCCTAGTAAAGTGCACTACATGTGCCCAGGGCCTATAGATTAAATGTTACTAGTGAGGGTGGGTCAACCAGGGAGGAATTCTGCCAAGAGCAGAAACAGTGTCCCACTCTTGAGAGTCTGAAGCAACAGGCCTCAGCCCAAGCAGCCAGTGAAGCCTCTGGCGATCACCACATATATTAGGAGAATGATCTCCTCTACAGTGAGACTAAAGTACTGGCCGCTGGAGCAGCACGTGTGCTGGTGGTCCCCGAGTGTTACCAGGCCTTCCTAATTGGCCTGGCTCACGACATCCCCATGGCAGGACATTTGGGGCAAGACAAGACCTTTGCCAGGCTTGTCACCCATTTGTATTGGCCACTAATGCGGATAGCCTCAAATGCTTTCTGTAGGTCACGCCCAACCTGCCAGGCTAGTGGTAAGACAGGGAAAAGGCTCAAGGCCCCCCTGATCCCACTCCCTGTCATTGGCACCCCCTTTGAAACAGTGGGCATTGATGTCATTGGTCCCCTGGACCCCAAAACCGCCCTAGGCAGCAGGTTTATCCTGGTTTTGGTGAACCATGCCACCAGCTATCCAGAGGCAAGCCCTCTAAGGACAGTGACTGCACCAGTGGTGACCAGATCTCTAATGGAGATATTTACCCGTGTGGTGTTCCCAAAGCAGGTTGTGCCTGTCAGAGGCACAAACTTCATGTCAGCGTACATGAAGTCCACGTGGGATGAGTGTGGGGTAACCTACCGTTTACCACCCCTTACCATCCTCAAATGAATGGGCTTGTTGAAAGGTTTAACAAGACCCTGAAAGGCATGATCACTGGCCTGCCTGAGGCCATGAGGCATGAGTGGGATGTCCTCTTCCTATGCTTTTTTTTTGCTTATAGGGAAGTGCCCCAGACAGGGGTGGAGTATAGCCCCTTTAAACTTTTCTGTGGATACCCTGTCAGGGGACCACTAACCATAGTCAAGGATGGGTGGGAGAAAGCTCCCAGCAAATCTCTGCAGGATGTGGTCAGTTACATGCTGGCCCTCTGGAACCAGATGCAGCATTTGTGGAAACAGGCCAAGGACAACCTCTAGGCCAGTCAAGAGGAGATGAAGGAATGGTATGACCAGAAGGCCACCCTGGTAGAATTCTCACCTGGAGACAAAGTATGGGTGATGGAGCCAGTAGAGCCTATAGCTCTCCACGACCGAAGTCAAGGAGCGAAAGGGGGAGGTCACTTACCTAGTGGACCTCAAGATCCCCAGAAACCCCCACCACAGCCGACTGAAGTCTCATTTTGAGAGGTCTGAGGTCAGCATGCTTCTCGTGACAGATGAGGGCATGGAAGAGGAGAGTGAGCCTCTCCTGACGTCCTTTCTGCCAAGGAAGGTGATGGGTCAGTTGAGGGTGTTAATCTCTCTGACTCCCTGACTCTAGATCAGAGAGGAGACTGCTACGAGTTGTTGGAGCAGTTCACATCCCTGTTATCCCTCATGCCTGGGCTCACACACTTGGGCCCATATTTATACTTTTTCAGCGCCGCATTTGTGTAGTTTTTTGACGCAAAAGCAGCGCAAACGTACAAAATGCAACTGTATTCCGTAAGTTTGCGCCGATTTTGCGTCAAAAAACGATGCAAATGCAGCGCTGAAAAAGTATAAATAAGGGCCTTGGTGTCCACCATATTGACACAGGAGACAGTCCACCTGTAAAGAATAACATTTACAGGGTGTCAGATAAAGTGAAGTCAGCATCAAGAAAGAAGTTGCCAAGATGCTGGGGTTAGCATCAGTTTCCAGGTGCCAACCCATTCACAAAGGGGAAGGGGTCCCTTTGGGACCCCTTCTCCTTTGTGAATGGTATCAAAAATATTTATTCAGAGCAGGCAGCGGTCTCACGGACAACTGCCTGCTCTGAAAAAATGAAAAGAAAACTTTGCATTTTTGATTTTGAAATGCATCTTGTTTTCCTTTAAGGAAAATAGGCTGCATTTCAAAAGCAAAAAAAATAAAACTGTTTTATTTCTAGCAGGCCATCATCCCTGTGAGGGTGGCCATTCCCAATTGGGTCGCAAATTGCGATCTACCTCATGAATATTCATGAGGTAGCTCATTTGCGGCCCATTGGGAATTGCAAACAGTGTCATTGACACTGTTGTACATCAGGTTTTCCGACTCACAAATTGCGAGTCGCTCTGACTCGCAATTTGTGACTCGCAAAACCTGATTTTTGTACATGTGGCCCTTAATCTTTAAAATTTCATAACTCTGTCTGTGTTCAGAGGATTTTCATTGTTTCAACCTTATTTTATCCAGATAAATATTATCTATTTTTCTAAACGTGTGTGGTGTTAGTTTGTAGTGTTTTCACAGTATGTATGATGTATTGCACAAATACTTTACACATTGCCTTTTAAGTTGAGCATGGCTGCTCAGTGCCAAGCTACCTGAGGGTGGGCACAGGATAATTTGGATTGTGTTGTGATTTACCCTGTCTAGGACTGTGGTCCCCACTTGGACAAGGGTGTATATCTCTGTCAACTAGAGACCCCATTTCTAACAAAATTATACTTTTTGCAGTGTTATCCCCAAACTTGCTGCCTCTGATCTCCTGTTTTTGATCCAGGCTGAATTTAATTTTTGCTGACTTTAGGACTTTGGGGTTTTTCTACGAATGCTGACTGGTGCTAAAGTGCAAGTGCTCTCTTTCTAAATTATATTGGTGATTGCTTTATCCATGATTGGCATATTTCATTTACTAGTAAGTCCCTAGCATAGTGCAACATGTGTTCCCAGGGCCTGTAAATCAAATGCTACTAATTTGCTTGCAGCACTGATTATGCCCCCCATGAGTAGCAGCCCTATAAACATATCTCAGACCTGCCACTGCAGTGAGAACAGTTTAAACTCCCATTTCGACCTGCCAAGTGCACCCACTTCCCCGGCCCTAACCTTCCCTTTTACTTCATGTAAGAAACCACTAACATAGGCCAAGGGCAACCCCATGGCAAGGTGCAGTGTATTTCAAAGGTAGGACATGTAGTGGTGTGTTTCTTTTATTGTTGCCAGGCCTATCGCTCCCATAGAGTAACATGGGGATTGCCTTTAAATTCCTTTTAAGTGTAATTTCCCATTGGGAGCTGAAACAAATTTGGAGTTTGGGGTCTCTGAACTCACAATTCAAAAAAATATCTGCTGGTGAAGTTGCTCTTTTAAAATGTAAGTTAAAAAATTCAACTTTTAGAAAGGGGGCATTTTCTTGCTTGGCCTTTTTGTGTCTCTGCCTCTCTGTGGAAGACATGTTTGGGTCAGGATAACAGTTGAACTGTTGTTAATTCATTCTAGACCATCACACAAAGAAAGCTGATGTTGGCCCTGCATATCCAGAAGGGTCTTTCTGAGCAAAAGTGGTGGGAGGAGCTGACAGATGCCCCTGAATAGGGCTGTACCTGTCCTTAAACAAAGCAGTCTCCAACCCCTTGAAGTGTTTCTGGGGCCAGGGAAGGGATGTGTGCACTACAAATACTTTTTCTTTGAAGTTTGCCTACTTCAAAGACAAAAATGGGTATAAGTACTAGATCTCTGACTCCACAAAGTTAGAATCCTTATGGACTGAGGAAGTATTTGTGCTTGACTGTTGCTTGCTGTTTCTGTCCTGTGATTGAAAGGACTGAACTTTGCTTTTTTTCATCCTGCTTCCAAAGGTTCTCCAAGGGCATGGACTGAGCTTACCTCTTGTTAGAAGTCTCAAGGACATCATAGACTTCATCTGCCAGCACCTAGGCTCTATTGCTGAGAGTCCTGTCTTGCCAAGTGATGCCAAATCCAGTTCATGGCCCCTTGGGAGTGACTTCTGGTGTAACCAAGAAGAAACCAAGTACATTGACTCCAGAGCAACTTAAAAAACAGTGTTGCTGTCTCACTCCACGCTGCTGCCTCCACCGGAGCCATGGCCCCGCTGAGCGCAATGACTGTTTTCAAGAATAATTAATTAACCATTTTAAAAGAAGTAATGCTCTAAATCAAATAGAACATTGAGCTTCCTATTTTAAAACACAGTGCAAACTGTCACAGATTACACAACTTTCAAACACTTAACACTTTAAATATATAATAGAAAGAAACAAAAGGCAATATTTGTGAGGAGTCAATTATTTCAGAAATTTGTAGCAGCATAGTTGAGAACTTTTTCAGGTACATATTTAGCCTTTGTACACAAAAGGGAATGATTCTAAATCTGACTTCTCCAGCACCATGTTTGCCGGATTGGGTGCATCGTGCGAGCTAGGTGAAGATTCAAGTTTCTTGTTAGAACTCAGTGATCATCATGGGCAGCCGTTATGGGAAGAAAGTGTGGTGTTGACACCAACATGAGTCCTACCCAAGATACTAGCTATACATTTCCTGCGTAGTGACCAACTTGGAGCCAATTAAAAAAGAGCATTTTTGGTATCATTTAGTTGTCTCATTTAGACAAAGAAAGAGAGGAAGAAGAGGACTTACAATATCAAATGGAGTCAGAGTGAATACAATATCTTAGCTTATTCTGCTTCTGTGGGCAATCTAAATTAGTCTTCAATATTGTACAGACAATACCATATGAAGTACAGTACTAGAAACAGAATTCTTTCTTAAAGTTGCAAAAGCCTTGAGATTGCTGATATTTTTTACCACACATTCTTGTGATTCTTTTAGATTGAAATTCTGTATTGTGCTGCTTTGAGATATTTCAGCTTCATCATCCCCTTTCAGTAGAGTACACAAGAAAACATGCATTCACTGAGTTAAAAACAGAACTATAAAATGACATATTCTTGCATTTACCACCCTGAAGTCAGTGCACAGAAAGATGACAGAATAATTCTGATGTTTCCTGATCTTATTATTTTCTTGTGTAATCATAGAGGGCTGTAGCCAAATGTAAAACTAACTAATGAATACTCAAGATGCTGTTCCACCAAACCTCCTGAAAGTGAATGGATGGAGGCACTAAGGCCCTCATTACAACCCTGGCAGTAAATCCCGCTTACCGCCGTGCTGACGGGCGTCAAGATACCGTGGCCGGAAATCCACTACAGGTATTACGACCCACATCTCGTAATCCACCACAATACAGACACCCACACAAGTCCGCCACACCAAAGGTTAGTGATTAACTGGTGATACCAAAACCTACACCGTCACGCCAACAGGAATACGCCCACACTATCACGACCCACGAATCAACTCATTTACAAAACACAACCACATTGGACAATTCAAAATACACACACCTGATACACATACACACACCACACACTCACACCACTATAAAACACACACCCATATTACCCACAACCCCTTACAACAAATTTATTTGAAGACGCACAGAGAGAGAGAATAGCAAACACAACACCAGCATCCACAGGCACACAACACCATCACTCATACAACATCCAAGCGCCTCAAAGAACACACACCAACACAACACATCACACAGCACAACAAACAGCACCTTACACATCACTCATACCACATTATGGCACCTCAAAGACACCCCAGGTTTTCTGAGGAGGAGCTCAGGATCATGGTGGAGGAAATCATCCGGGTAGAGCCACAGCTTTTCGGATCACAGGTGCAGCAGACCTCCATTGCAAGGAAGGTAGAGCTATGGCAGAGAATTGTCAACAGGGTCAATGCAGTGGGACAGCACCCCAGAACACGGGATGACATCAGGAAGAGGTGAAACGACCTATGGGGGAAGGTGCATTCCGTGGTATCCAGACACCAGGTAGCAGTACAGAGGACTGGCGGTGGATCCCCACCTCCTCCCCCATGACTGGACTCTGGTACGTCATATCTTTACTACTATATCCCCCACCCTACCTGCATGCTATCACAAACTCCTAGCCCAACCCCCACAACCATCACCCCAACACCCCACAGATACCCCACTATCACAATCCACACAGACCAAAACCAATGCATGGACATCCATCACCAAAGCATGAACTGTACAGATACTCACCCAGGCCCCAAAATCACTAATCACACAAGGGCAAAGACAATAATGGAAGTACAGGAGTAGAGGGTAACTCACCCATTGCACAAGATAGCACACTCAGATAAAATAACCATGCATTTACACCCCAACAGGACCCATACCCAACGTCACCGGACAGGAGGTGCCAGACATATCCAGTCCCCCCACAGAAGAGGCCCACAGTGACGACAGCAGCTCTGCATGCCTGGATCAAGATGACCAGCCTGGCCCATCAGGGACCTCTGGACAGTCGGTTCCCCTGCCACAGTCATAAACCACCACTGAACCTCCGCCCTCAAGAAACACCAGCACAGCACCCACCCAGCGGGCCCATCCCTCTCTCCCCAGGACACATCAATCAGCAGTGTGTCCACCACTACAGGGACCCCAGGCAAACCCGCCAACCCAAGACAATCAGGGACCTGGGGTCAGTGGCAGTGGACATACGGTTCAGGGGACAGAGGCACAGGATAGCAGGGAAACTGGGAGGACTGCTGTGCGACAGGGGGAGGACAGGCCCAAGGAACCCACTCTCCACGAGGCACTCTCCAACATCATGGGAGAATACCATAATTCCCAGGAGACCATGGGCACGGTACTGGCCAAGTTTCAGGAGACCCAGCGGCTGCTGGAGGAACAGTACCTGGGGATCAGGGAGGACTTGAAGCCCACTAACACCACCCTGGTCACCATTGCAGGGGTCCTGGCAGACATGGCCAACACCATGAGGGACACAGTGGCACACCAACGGGCCCCTGATACTAGCCTGAATGATGAACAGCCCTCCACCTCCTCCAGCGCTAGTGGACAGGAGGTCCCGCCACAGGACCAACAGGCCACCAGCACCCCACCCCTGCAGAAGGAGAACTACCCCGCAAACGGTCCCTGAGATCCAGGAACAAGACAGAGAACATTGCCAAGACCCCTGCCAGGAAATAAGACTCTCCTGATTGTCACAATTTTATCCCACTATGTCACCCTGACAACTTTGAACTGCCATTACTCCACTTCCTATGCCCCCTTGGACAATAAACCTGTGATACCAAGAGACTGGACTCTACCATGGACATTCCTTCACCATCAACTCAGCCCACTGAACAGTCCCCTCCATTTATTAGCACAGAAATAAACACCCTTGAATCACAAATCAATCTGGAGTCAGTCTGTACTTTCACAAATGTGTACTTGCAACCTCTCAGAAAAATAGCAATGTCAATGTTCATGTGCACATACCAATGTTCGACAGTTGTTGGGCATCAGTAAACATAGCAGAAGACAGAATATGGGACCCAGATCTGTGAAATGGAAAGCCAAAGTGACATTTCATGGTACATACACAGAGGTAAAAAGGCAGATTCATGCAATGTCCAACACTAGTATGATATGAGAGGAGCAGTGCCAGTCTCTTACCTGTGTCTCACTGGAAGTATTGCATAATGATGTTGTTTCGGTTGTCTATATCTTCGTCTTCTGCCTCCTCTTCTTCACTGTCCACAGGCTCTACAGCTTCCACAAGACCAACATCAGGCCCATACTCCTGCAGAAAAGGCACCTGGCGTCGCAAAGCCAGGTTGTGCAACATACAGCATGCCACAATGATCTGGCACACCTTCTTGGGTGAGTAGTATAGGGAGCCACCTGTCAGCTGGAGGCACCGGAACCTGGCCTTCAGTAGGCCGAAAGTCCACTCAATTATCCTCCTAGTTTGCCCATGTGCCTAATTTTAGCGTTCCTCTGCCCTTGTCCTGGGATTCCTCACTGGGGTCACTTGGGGTAACCAGAGTCACCAGCAAATATCAAGGGGCAACTGTTAGACATACACCAACATTTAGGGACTCTCCCATAGCCAGACAGCTAGGTCAACTGTGTTGGGACCTTGGGCACACCTATTAGCCACACACAGTGCCTCTGGAGTTGCCCCATCACATAAGGGATGCTGCTATTCCTCAAAATGTATGCGTCATGCACTGAGCCAGGATACTTGGCATTCAAATGGGAGATGTACTTGTCTGCCAAACACGCCATCTGCACATTCATGGAATTGTAGCTTTTGCAGTTTCTGTAAACCTGTTCATTCCTGCGGGGGGACAAATGTCACATGTGTACCATCAATGGCACCAATGATGTTGGGGATTTATCCCAGGGCATGGAAGTCACCTTTAACTATGGGCAAATCCTCCACCTGAGGGAAAACGATGTAGTTGTACATGTGTTTCAGCAGGGCAGGCAACACTCTGGACAACACGTTAGAGAACATTGGCTGTGACATCCATGATGCCATGGCCACTGTTGTTTGAAAGGACCCACTGGCCAGGAAATGGAGTACTTACAGGACCTGCACTAGAGGGGGGATTCCTGTGGGATGGCGGATAGCTGACATCAGGTCTGGCTCCAACTGGGCACATAGTTCATGGATTGTGGCACAATCAAGTCTGTAGGTGATAATGATGTGTCTGTCTTCCATTGTCGACAGGTCCACCAGGGGTCTGTATACCGGAGGATGACGCCATCTCATCATCTGCCCTAGCGGACGTGCCCTATGGAGTAGAAGGGTGAGCAGAGGGTCATGTACCACATAGTTTTCACAAGGGTGTTTAGAACAATAGTGATGTAATCAGTGTGTGGCGCTGTCTGTCCGTATTCCTGGCCAAAAGTGCTGTGACACAGTTAGTTGCCCTGCCATGTGCCCCCCTGAAATGGCGGCTGCCTGACCTGTAAGGATGGACAAGGGGAAATGAGGTAACTGCGGTGGCGTTGTGCTGCGTCGCGGTAGGCGGTCGAAGTCCGCGGCACAAATCAGCATTGGTTATCATTGGGCCCTATGGGTTCAAGGAGCCAATGATGATGTACGCTGGCGGTGAAGGCACGCACTGCCGCGGATGTGACCGCCATTTTCTATCTGTTCACTCACTTGATACCTGACCTTCAACAGGAGAGGACCTAGACTGCAAGTGCTACTGTGACCTGAGTCTGGAAGCGACAATGGCTACAGTGTCTGGGGAAAGGGCCCCTACCTTCACTGTGGAGTAGTTGGACAACCTGGTGGCTGGGGTCCTCCCCAGTACACGCTAATCTACGGTCCTCCAGACAAACAGGTGAGTACACTGTGAGTATGTTGGATAGGACATGAATGTATGGAGTGGCGTGGATGGAAGATACATGGGTGGGGAGCAGAGGCCAACATGTGAGGATGGTCAGTGTATGTGTTTTTGGGCCAGGGTGGGAGGTTTGTGGCCAATGAGTCAGAAGAACTGGATGGGGGAGTAAAATCCATTCTTACTTCACTTTTCCCCTAGGTCAGCGCCCACCAGAAGAAGGGTCTTTGGTGTGCCATCGCCAAGGAAGTGCAGACCCTGGGGGTCTATCATAGACGGAGCACCCACTGCATATCCGGAGTTGGATGGGCGCTTGAGGACATCACAACAGCCACAAGGGGGTGAGTACAGTCTCATTCAGCTGACTCTGCACGCTTTATGAGGTTTCTGGGTGGGGGAAGTGGGCTGTGGGTTCCCCTAGGCCAGGGCAAATGTGCCAGGGTAGATCCATTGTTAGGCAGGCTCAGTGGCACTCCAAATCCAAAAGTGGTAGTGGCCCTCTACACCTAGTCAGGCTCCTGTGGACTCCAGGTGTGCATCAAATGGGTCTAGGCAGAGTACCCCACGGGCATGTGATTTTCCCCTGAACTGGTAGTGTCTGGGCTAGTGCATAGGGCTGCTCCCTGTGTGTTGTGTCCGTCAACAGTGGCGTTGTTGCAGGCATTGACCATGTGTCTCTTCTGTCTTTCCTCCCCTTTTTGCTTTGTCACCCTGTCCTTGTGTGCATTAGTATCATCTGGCGGAGGAGCATTGGTACCAAAGCAGGAGGAAGCTGCAACCCACATGGCCCAGGAAGTTGAATGTACGGAGTCTGAAGGCACCAGTGGGATGGAGGGCGATAGGAGCTCCACGACGGGGAGAGGAGGAGACACCAGTGACAGCGACTCCTCCTCTGATGGGAGCTCCCTTGCGGTGGCGGGCACCTCTGTGCCCACCGCATCAACAGGTCAGCCGCCACCCCCACTACCAGCACCGCCCTCCCAGCAGCCCCTCAGCGTGGTTCCCGTGCCTGCTCACACAGGGGGGTGGGCATCTTCTTCGCCCCAGGCACCTCAGGCCCTGCCCCAGTCAGCCCTGCTGCCCTCAGTGAGGAGGCTATTGACCTCCTGAAATCTCTCACTGTTGGGCAATCAAACATTCTGAATGCCATCCAGGGTGTCGAGAGGCATTTGCAGCAAACAAATGCATATCTGGGGGGCATTAATTCTTGTGTGGCAGCCCGACAGAAAGCATTTCAGGATCTGGCCTCAGCACTGATGGCAGCCATTGTCCCTGTGTCCAGCCTCCCCCTTCCAACTTCCACTACCCAGACCAAATCCCCTCTACCTCAGCCTATCCCAAGCACACCATCAGACCAGCATGCACACTCATCAACACACAAGAGTGGACATGGCAAAAATAAGCACCACACATCCCACAGGCACTCACACAAGCAAAATCCCCATGCAGACATGCATACATCCACTGCCTCCACTGTGTCCCCCTCCTCCACGTCCCCTCCTCCCTCCCAGTCTCATCTCCACTCACACCTGCATGCACTACATCCTCAGCCACTACCTCCATCACCAGCACGCCCATCACCACACACCGCGCATGTGCAATCACCACCCCCACTACTATTCACACGTCCCCTGTGTCCTCTCCCAGTGTGTCTGTGAGCCCTCCTCCCAAACTAACAAACGCAGGCACACACCTACTCAACAGCCATCCACCTCACAACAGCCTCCAGCCCATGCACCCTCACCCAAACTCAGCAGACGGACACCTCCTACATCCACTACCTCTTCCTCCACTACCAAACCCCCTCCATCTTCCCGTCCCAGTGTGTCTAAAAAAACTTTTCCTGGCTAAAATTGACCTCTTCCCTACACCTCCCCCACGTCCTTCCCCTAGGGCCAGGATGTCCATATCCCAGCCCAGCACCTCAGGCACAAAACCCTCAAGCACTGTGGTCCATGCAAGTCCAGTAACATCGCAGGAGGCACCTATCAGGGCTTCCAGTGTGCCGCCTAGTGAGGTCAAGGATCACTCTATTCCGCCACCTGCCAAGGTGAAGCAGGGGCCCACATGCCATAGGAAAAAGCTGCACCAACTACCCATCAAGGCCTCATCCAAGACAAAAGAGGACAGTGCCAAGGTCCCAGCAGCGACTTCCAAGGTGGGGAAGGGACACAACAAGGCTAAAGGATGAGTGTCGAGAGGTGAGTGGTTTCAGTTCCACAGACGGTTTCCACTGTGCTTTTGATTGCTTTGGCACCGCCCCGGAAAAGCTGGCGGATTGGTGCCTTGTAATACAGTGGGCGGTACATTGTCTTCTGCCTGTCTGTTGGCGGTTACTGCCACAGTGTTTGTTTCTACCGCCGTGCCTGTCGGAGTGTTAAAGTGGCTGTCTGTGTTGGCAGTTTCCACCATGGTCGTGATCCCATTTTTTTACCACCGGCCTGTTGGCGGTATTACCGCCACTTTAACACCGACTGCCAGGGTTGTAATGAGGGCCTAAGTAGAAAATCAGAAGGGGATGGGTTATGGCTAATGTAATTTTTAATGTTGAAATATTTCAAAATTTGATTGAGAGATAGTTCACAAATGCATTGTAATATGATGCTGATTTTAATAACGTATAGCTTTGTGAAGCCAGAGTACTCATGTAATTTACTAAACATATTTGCTGCGTATATTTCTTTTGGTTTTAGAGGAAAATGTTTCAAATAAGGTGAAATCTGACTGATAGTGCAGGGAATATGGCTCAAGCTGGAGAGTCAGTCTGCCTGCAGTGTGGTGGTGGAATGGCACACAGCACGCCTAATCTTCACTCCAATTTAGTAGCTTGCATAGATCACTGCAGACTTGATGACATCTTCTCCCAGGAGCCAGAAGCAGGCACACATGGGTCATGACATCAGCAAAAGAAATACTGTTACCTTTCTGTAAGAGCCTGCCTATTTTTCCTATTGTGAATGTTTTAGCATTTATAGAAATGAGCGTTATTAACATCGTGCACATTGCAGATCTACAACTGAATTTACATGTGTTCACTCATTTGATGGTATTGCCTTTGAAACTAGTTCACTATGATACGTCAAAGTGTTTTTTGCCTGGCTTATGCCAATTCAGGCCTCAGTTATGCCTCTAAACCATCTTGTTCAAAATGGATGCCTCACTCTGCATGGTCACTGTTTATTATTTCCCCAGCACACAGTCAAGCAAACTCAGAATTGTTTATTTCCATAGACGTTGGCCGTGCTGTTTTGGAAGAAAACTTTTTAAAATGTGCTCAGTAATGTTACAAGTATTCAAGGTCTCCTCCACTAGCTCCCTGTGATGTCTTCATTCACAATGGTTCACTGTTGTTTTGTAACTAGTTTGTCCTACCATCTCTAGATGACATTAGCTTAGAAGGGTTGTATCAATATTCATGTAGTAGGATAGTTCTTAGATGGTAAGGCAATAAGACATTTAATAAAACTGTGCTCTGATTTACTGCAGTTATAACCCTTTTGCTCACACCATGTGAAGTTGCAGTTTACTTATGTTCTATGAGAAAATCGCCCATAGAAACCCTCAAACAAGGTGGTGAGCTAGATGACTTTCTAATGCTGCTAGGTATGCTGCCCAATTTCTAACTAAATTTGCTGCTCATGTGGGACTTAGAAGTTTTCTGATTTTGCCTGTTTTCTTATTGCCTTACTACAGAGAGCATTTATGACAATGGCTTAATGCATTTGCATTTACATTGTCTGTGTTCCACCCTTTGAAATTGTGTAACAAATATTTCTAAAGTTTTGATTCGTGCCTTAGAGCTTGCTTATTGAGTTTGTCCTTGCTAAATTGCTAGATTTTGGATATTTTGTGTGGTGCTGTGTCTAGAAACAAGTTGCCTCATGAAATTGAGATTTAACACCATCTCGAACCATTCCACAGGTGGTCATGTTATTGAGATCCTTTGTGGGATGTAAGAATTTAGGGGTTTCCTGTGCCTAGATTATTGCTTGTTCTTCTTCTTACTCTCACTCATAATACCTCCTTAGTGTACACATCATCCACTGTCACTGTTAGACCTGACAGCCTTAGGGTAGTCACCCCTAACTTTTTGCCTGCCTCCCTCCACTTTGTGGATACTGTTTTTGCTGGTTTTTAGACTCTGCGCACTTTACCACTGCTAACCAGTGCTAAAGTGCATATGCTCTCTCTCTGTAAACATGGTAACTTTGGATCATACCTGATTGAACTATTTAATCTACTTATAAGTCCCCAGTAATGTGCACTCCAGGTGCCTAGGGCCTATAGATTAAATGCTACTAGTGGACCTGCAGCACGGATTGTGCCACCCACTTAAGTAGCCCCTTTTTCCTTGTCTCAGACCTACCATTGCTAGGCCTGTGTGGGCAGTTTCACTGCCACCTCGACTTGGCATTTAAAAGTACCTGCCAAGCATAGAGCTCCCCTTTTTCTACATATAAGTCACCCTTAATGTGTGCCCTGGGTATCCCCTAGAGCAGGGTGCTGTGTAGGTAAAAGGCAGGACATGTACCTGTGTAGTTATATGTCCTGGTAGTGTAAAAAACCCTCAATTCGTTTTTGCACTGCTGTGAGACCTGCTCCCTTCATAGGCTAACATTGGGGCTGCCCTCATACACTGTTGAAGTGGCAGCTGCTGATCTGAAAGGAGCAGGGAGGTCATATTTAGTATGGCCAGAATGGTAATACAAAATCCTACTGACTGGTGAAGTCGGATTTAATATTACTATTCTAGAAATGCCACTTTTAGAAAGTGAGCATTTCTTTGCACTTAAATCCTTCTGTGCCTTACAATCCACGTCTGGCTAGGTTTAGTTGACAGCTCCTTGTGCATTCACTCAGACACACCCCAAACACAGGGTACTCAGCCTCACTTGCATACATCTGCATTTTGAATGGGTCTTCCTGGGCTGGGAGGGTGGAGGGCCTACCCTCACACAAAGGACTGCCACACCCCCTACTGGGACCCTGGCAGACAGGATTGAACTGAAAGGGGACCTGGTGCACTTCTTAGCCACTCTTTGAAGTCTCCCCCACTTCAAAGGCACATTTGGGTATAAAACAGGGCCTCTGCCCTACCTCCTCAGACACTTGCTGGAGAAGAAACCGGAACCAGAAATTACATCCTGCCAAGAAGAACTGCCTGGCTGCTCAAAGGACTCACCTGTCTGCTTTCTACAAAGGACTGCTGTCTTGCTGTTGCCCTGCTGCCTTGCTGAACTCTTGTCTGGCTGTGAAAGTGCTCTCCAAGGGCTTGGATAGAGCTTGCCTCCTGTTCCTTGAAGTCTCAGGACCAAAAAGACTTCTTCCTTTCACTTGGACGCTCCGTGCGCCGAAAATTTCGACGCACAGCTTGTTTCGCGGCGAGAAAAATGCCGCACACCGACGCTGATCAACGCGACGCTCTCGGGACGATCGAGACTTCGACGCACAACCTCGCAAGGACAACGCCGCCCGACTTTCCAGGAGAAATCGACGCGACGCCTACCGTGAACGCGAAACTTTGACGCACGGCCTCGCAAGGACAACGCCGCCCGACTTCCGAGGAGAAATCGACGCGACGCCTGCCGTGAGACCAAAATTTCGACGCACGGCCTCGCAAGGACAACGCCGCCCGACTTCCAAGGAGAAATCGACGCGGCGCCTACCTTGAGATCGAAACTTCGACGCGCAGCCCCGCAGAACGACGCGCAGCCGGAAAACAAGCAGGAGAATCCACGCACAGACCCGGGACATCTGGTAATCCCCGCAATCCACAAAAAGAGACTGTCTGCGCGCCGGAAAACGACGCCTGACTTCCCCGTGTGGAAAAGAACGACGCAAGTCGGTGTGTGCTGAGAGGAAATCGACGCACCCCCCCCTTTTTCCACGCATCTCTTCACCTGTGGCCCTCTGAGGAGATTTTCCACCAGAAACCAGGTACTTTGTGCTTGAAAGACACTTTATTATATTCTAAAAGACTTAAGACCCTTTATATCACTATCCTGTGATAGTTCTACAATTTTCCATTGCATCTTTATTCTTTTTTTTGACCTACAATTATCCTGATAAATATTATATATTTTTCTAAACACTGTGTGGTGTATTTTTGTGGTGCTATATGGTGGTATTGTATGATTTATTGCACAAATACTTTACACATTGCCTT
Organism: Pleurodeles waltl; assembly: GCF_031143425.1. Taxonomy (NCBI): domain Eukaryota; kingdom Metazoa; phylum Chordata; class Amphibia; order Caudata; family Salamandridae; genus Pleurodeles; species Pleurodeles waltl. Next base: position 123,472,609 of record NC_090439.1, read on the forward strand.
CTAAGTTAAGCCTGACTGCTCGTGCCAAGCTACCAGAGGGTGGGCACAGGATAATCTTGGATAGTGTGTGACTTACCCTGACTAGAGTGAGGGCTTTTGCTTGGACAGAGGATAACCTGACTGCCAACCAAAAACCCCATTTCTAACATTGGTGATCAGCGGTGAGGATAGGACTTGTATTTGTGCAGTGACATACAGTAGCTAAGTATTTCACTACCTACCCACAGTTGAAGGTCAACTTGGTTTTTATCTCTTTTTGAAAATCCGTTTTTTCCTGACAATTTTCAAAAACTAAATCCTCACTCAACATGTCTCTGACTGGGTCTTAGACAGGGGACTTTGACCTAGTCCAGTTGGATACATACACGGTCAAACAACTAAGAGGATTCTGCAGGGCATTAAGGGTACCCACCCAAGGGCCTGGGCAGAAGCCCATTTAGAGGATGATGAGGAAGAGGAGCCAGAAAATGGCCCCTCAGAAGGATTTTCACTATCTATGGATGGTGTTACCACTGCAATTGTGCACCCTTCCAGACCAGGGAGCAGTGTCTCCATGCAAAGCCTGACCGCAGAGGAAAGGAGAGAGGAAAGGGAGTTCCAATTTCAAATGGCAAAACTGAAAATTGAGGCACAACAGGAGGAGAGGAGGGCAGAAAGAGAAGCCAAACAAGCTGAGGCTGAAAGAGCAGCCAAACAGATTGAAGCTGAAAGAACAGCCAAACAGATTCAAGCAGAAGCTGAAAGGGCAGCCAAACAAGCAGAAGCTGAAAGAGCAGCCAAACAAGTGGAAGCTGAAAGAGCGTTGGCTGAAAAGAAACTATTGTTGGCTCATGAACTGAGTCTCAAGGAGCTGGAGATCAAGGCAAGACAGTCTGAATCCAGCAATAATGGTGGCAGCATACAGACAGGACCTGCTGGAGAAAAGAAGGTTCGTATACCCAAAAATGTGGTGCCCAGTTTTGTGGTGGGAGATGACATAGATAAATGGTTAGCTGCTTATGAAGTTGCACTAAGGGCTCATGAGGTTCCTGAAGGGCAATGGGGGGTAGCTATGTGGGGTTATGTGCCGCCATTGGGGAGGGACACACTTCTCACATTGGATCCACCGGATCAAAACACATACCCACTCCAGAAAGCCACTTTACTTGCCAAGTTTGGGCTGACCCCTGAGGGATACCGTCAGAGGTTCAGGGACAGCACCAAAAAAACCACACAAACATGGGTAGATTTCTTTGATTTCTCTAGTAAGGCACTGAATGGATGGGTGCGGGGCAACAAAGTAGCAGATTATAAAGGTTTATATGACTTGATCCTGAGAGAGCATATGCTTAATGTTACTTATACCGATTTGCGCCAGCACCTAGTGGATAGTAAGCTGACTGATCCCAGGAAGCTTGCTGAGGAGGCGGACCTCTGGGTTAGCACCAGAGTGTCCAAAAAGGTACCTGGGGGGGACTCCCACAAAGGTGGTCAGGGTTCCCAACAGAAGAAAGAGGGGGGAGATAAACTTACAGAAAAGGAACTCTCTAAAGGCCCCCAAAAGAATTCCCAGGGAGGGGGTGGCAACCCTTCCTTTTCCAAATTTGGGAAAAAGCCAGGGACATTTGACAGGTCAGGAAAATCGAGCCCCAAATGCATGGAGTGTTACCAGTATGGTCACTATAAAGGCGATCCCCAGTGCCCCAAGAGGGCACCGTCCACTACTGGACAGGTCCCTGGGTTGACTAGTGTAGCACTCGGGGGGAGATGGACCCAGATAGCTGTGGGGGACAGGTAGAGATTTCCCTAGTGTCCCTGGGAGAAGGAGAAATGATGTCCAAGGTCCACATGCCTAAAAATACTTCCAAGTACCGGCAGTGGGTCCTCATTGATGGGCAGAAGGTGGAGGCTCTGCGTGACACAGGAGCCAGTATGACTACTATCAAGAGTCAGCTGGTGTCCACAGAGCAGATAATCCCTAATACATTCCACCAGGTCATAGTCGCTGACAATCGCGAGAGTCACCTACCGGTGGCTCGGGTTCCCTTTGAGTGGGGGGGGGTCTCTGGTACTCTGAAAGTAGCTGTGAGTCCTGCCATGCCTGTAGATTGTCTGTTAGGCAATGATCTAGAGCATACTGCTTGGAAAGAAGTAGAGCTCAGATCTCACCTGGAGATGTTAGGGTTACCTGAGTGGGTCTGCATGACCACCCGGTCCATGGCTGACCGAGAGGGAAGTCAAGGGCATCTGGAGCCTGGAACGATGGCCCAGAGAGCTGCCAAGAGGAGGGACGAGGGGCGCGGGAAACCGGCCCCAGAAGTTCCCACAGTGGCTGACGGGGCTCCTGAGGAGGAGACTCCCGAGCCAACTGGGGAAGACATTGCCACCCTAGGTGACTTACCTGAGCTTGCTGGCTGGCAAGTTGAGGGTGGACCCACCAGGGAGGAATTCTGCAAGGCGCAGAAAGAGTGTCCCACTCTAGAAGGGTTGAGGAAACAAGCCTTAAACCAGGCAGCAGGTGACGCCTCTGGCAATCACCACCTATATTGGGAGAATGATCTCCTCTACAGTGAGCCTAGGGTTCCGGTCTTTGGGGCAGCACGTGTGCTGGTGGTCCCCCAATGTTACCGAGCCTTCCTACTGGGTCTGGCTCACGACATTCCCCTGGCAGGACATTTGGGACAAGACAAGACCTTCAACAGGCTTGTCACCCACTTTCACTGGCCCAAAATGAGGACACACTCAGACAAATTCTGCAGGGCTTGTCCTACCTGCCAGGCTAGTGGTAAAGCAGGAAAGAGGGTTAAAACCCCCCTGATTCCACTTCCTGTCGTTGGCACCCCCTTTGAAAGGGTGGGCGTCGACATTGTTGGCCCCTTGGACCCCAAAACTGCCTTAGGCAACAGGTTTATCCTGGTTTTGGTGGACCATGCCACCCGGTACCCAGAGGCAATCCCTCTGAGGACCGTAACTGCATCGGTGGTAGCCAGAACCCTGATGGGGATATTTACCCGTGTGGGATTCCCCAAGGAGATAGTGTCTGACAGAGGCACTAACTTCATGTCCGCGTACATGAAGCATCTGTGGGATGCGTGTGGTGTAACCTACAAGTTCACCACACCCTATCACCCCCAGTCTAATGGGCTTGTGGAGAGATTCAACAAGACCCTGAAAGGCATGATTGGTGGCCTCCCTGAGGCCATGAGGCGTAAATGGGACGTCCTCTTACCATGCCTTCTCTTTGCTTACAGAGAGGTCCCCCAGAGGGGGGTAGGGTTCAGTCCCTTTGAGCTTCTCTATGGGTACCCCGTCAGGGGACCCTTAAGCATTGTCAAGGAGGGATTGGAGAACGCTCCAAAGACACCCCCTCAGGACGTGGTCTGCTACATGTTGGCCCTCCGCAATCAGATGACCCGCTTCTGGAAAGAGGCCCAAAGTAACCTGGAGGCCAGTCAAGAGGTGATGAAACAATGGTATGACCAGAAGGCCACTCTGGTAGAGTTTCAACCTGGAGACAAAGTGTGGGTAATGGAGCCAGTAGAGCCCAGAGCTCTCCAGGACCGCTGGTCTGGCCCATTTGAAATAAAGGAGCGGAGAGGGGAGGCCACTTACCTAGTGGACCTCCAAACCCCTAGGAACCCCCTAAGGGTGCTCCACGTGAACCGACTAAAAGCTCATTTTGAGAGGTCGGAGATCAACATGCTTCTGGTCACAGATGAAGGAATGGAAGAGGAGAGTGAACCTCTCCCTGACCTCCTCTCTGCCCAAGAAGGTGATGGGTCCGTAAGCGGGGTCATTCTGTCTGACTCCCTGACTCTAAACCAGAAAGGAGACTGCTATGAGCTGTTGGAGCAGTTCTCCCCCCTCTTCTCCCTTACTCCTGGACTGACCCACCTCTGTGTTCATGATATTGACACCGGTGACAGTCTCCCTCTGAATAACAAAATTTACAGGTTGTCAGATAAGGTGAAGACCAGCATCAAGGAGGAGGTCTCCAAGATGTTGACGCTAGGGGTTATTGAGAAGTCCAGTAGTCCCTGGGCCAGCCCAGTGGTGTTGGTCCCTAAGGCTACTGCCCCAGGCGCGAAGCCAGAACTCCGGTTCTGCGTGGACTACCGGGGTCTCAACTCAGTCACACGGACTGATGCTCACCCCATCCCCCGAGCTGATGAGCTCGTGGACAGGCTAGGCGCTGCCCAGTTCCTGAGTACGTTTGATCTTACTTCAGGGTACTGGCAGATCGCCCTGACTGAGGGGGCTAAGGAAAGGTCCGCCTTTTCCACCCCTGACGGCCATTACCAGTTCCGGGTGATGCCGTTTGGATTGAAAAATGCCCCCGCTACCTTCCAACGGTTGGTTAACGGGGTCCTGGCTGGCAAGGATGCCTTCTGTGCAGCCTACCTGGATGACATAGCTGTCTACAGTTCCAGCTGGGAGGAACACCTGCTCCACCTCAAGGAGGTGCTTCAGGCCCTGCAACAGGCAGGCCTGACCATCAAGGCTAGTAAGTGCCAGATTGGGCAGGGTTCCGTGGTGTACTTGGGACACCTAGTAGGTGGTGGCAAGGTGCAGCCACTCCAGGCCAAGATCGAAACTATCAAGGCCTGGCAACCACCTCGAACCCAGACTGAGGTGAGAGCCTTTTTAGGCCTCACCGGATACTACCGCAGGTTTGTCAAGGGCTATGGTACCATTGTGTCCCCCTTGACAGAACTCACGTCCAAGAAGCAACCTAGGTTGGTGAATTGGACAGAGGCTTGTCAGAAAGCCTTTGACGCCCTGAAGGAAGCCATGTGCACGGCCCCCGTGCTCAAGGCCCCTGACTACTCCCAGGAATTTATCGTGCAGACAGACGCTTCAGAGCATGGCATAGGGGCAGTTCTAGCACAGCTAAATGAGGAGGGCAGAGATCAACCGGTAGTCTTTATTAGCAGAAGACTATTACCACGGGAACAGAGGTGGAGTGCTATTGAAAGAGAAGCTTTTGCTGTGGTCTGGGCACTGAAGAAGCTGAGACCCTACCTGTTTGGGACTCACTTCCTAGTTCAGACAGACCACAGGCCCCTCAGATGGCTCATGCAGATGAGGGGTGAGAATCCAAAACTCTTGAGGTGGTCCATTTCCCTACAGGGGATGGACTTTACGGTGGAACATCGCCCAGGGGTTGACCACGCCAATGCTGATGGTCTCTCCAGGTACTTCCGCCTTAGCGATGAGAGCTCCCAAGAGGTCGGGTAGCTCTCCCCACTTTCAGCTGGGGGGGACACATGTTAGACCTGACAGCCTTAGGGTAGTCACCCCTAACTTTTTGCCTGCCTCCCTCCACTTTGTGGATACTGTTTTTGCTGGTTTTTAGACTCTGCGCACTTTACCACTGCTAACCAGTGCTAAAGTGCATATGCTCTCTCTCTGTAAACATGGTAACTTTGGATCATACCTGATTGAACTATTTAATCTACTTATAAGTCCCCAGTAATGTGCACTCCAGGTGCCTAGGGCCTATAGATTAAATGCTACTAGTGGACCTGCAGCACGGATTGTGCCACCCACTTAAGTAGCCCCTTTTTCCTTGTCTCAGACCTACCATTGCTAGGCCTGTGTGGGCAGTTTCACTGCCACCTCGACTTGGCATTTAAAAGTACCTGCCAAGCATAGAGCTCCCCTTTTTCTACATATAAGTCACCCTTAATGTGTGCCCTGGGTATCCCCTAGAGCAGGGTGCTGTGTAGGTAAAAGGCAGGACATGTACCTGTGTAGTTATATGTCCTGGTAGTGTAAAAAACCCTCAATTCGTTTTTGCACTGCTGTGAGACCTGCTCCCTTCATAGGCTAACATTGGGGCTGCCCTCATACACTGTTGAAGTGGCAGCTGCTGATCTGAAAGGAGCAGGGAGGTCATATTTAGTATGGCCAGAATGGTAATACAAAATCCTACTGACTGGTGAAGTCGGATTTAATATTACTATTCTAGAAATGCCACTTTTAGAAAGTGAGCATTTCTTTGCACTTAAATCCTTCTGTGCCTTACAATCCACGTCTGGCTAGGTTTAGTTGACAGCTCCTTGTGCATTCACTCAGACACACCCCAAACACAGGGTACTCAGCCTCACTTGCATACATCTGCATTTTGAATGGGTCTTCCTGGGCTGGGAGGGTGGAGGGCCTACCCTCACACAAAGGACTGCCACACCCCCTACTGGGACCCTGGCAGACAGGATTGAACTGAAAGGGGACCTGGTGCACTTCTTAGCCACTCTTTGAAGTCTCCCCCACTTCAAAGGCACATTTGGGTATAAAACAGGGCCTCTGCCCTACCTCCTCAGACACTTGCTGGAGAAGAAACCGGAACCAGAAACTACATCCTGCCAAGAAGAACTGCCTGGCTGCTCAAAGGACTCACCTGTCTGCTTTCTACAAAGGACTTCTGTCTTGCTGTTGCCCTGCTGCCTTGCTGAACTCTTGTCTGGCTGTGAAAGTGCTCTCCAAGGGCTTGGATAGAGCTTGCCTCCTGTTCCTTGAAGTCTCAGGACCAAAAAGACTTCTTCCTTTCACTTGGACGCTCCGTGCGCCGAAAATTTCGACGCACAGCTTGTTTCGCGGCGAGAAAAACGCCGCACACTGACGCTGATCAACGCGACGCTCTCGGGACGATCGAGACTTCGACGCACAACCTCGCAAGGACCACGCCGCCCGACTTTCCAGGAGAAATCGACGCGACGCCTACCGTGAACGCGAAACTTTGACGCACGGCCTCGCAAGGACAACGCCGCCCGACTTCCGAGGAGAAATCGACGCGACGCCTGCCGTGAGACCAAAATTTCGACGCACGGCCTCGCAAGGACAACGCCGCCCGACTTCCAAGGAGAAATCGACGCGACGCCTACCGTGAGATCGAAACTTCGACGCGCAGCCCCGCAGAACGACGCGCAGCCGGAAAACAAGCAGGAGAATCCACGCACAGACCCGGGACATCTAGTAATCCCCGCGATCCACAAAAAGAGACTGTCTGCGCGCCGGAAAACGACGCCCAACTTCCCCGCGTGGAAAAGAACGACGCAAGTCGGTGTGTGCTGAGAGGAAATCGACGCACACCCCCCTTTTTCCACGCATCTCTTCACCTGTGGCCCTCTGAGGAGATTTTCCACCAGAAACCAGGTACTTTGTGCTTGAAAGACACTTTATTATATTCTAAAAGACTTAAGACCCTTTATATCACTATCCTGTGATAGTTCTACAATTTTCCATTGCATCTTTATTCTTTTTTTTGACCTACAATTATCCTGATAAATATTATATATTTTTCTAAACACTGTGTGGTGTATTTTTGTGGTGCTATATGGTGGTATTGTATGATTTATTGCACAAATACTTTACACATTGCCTTCTAAGTTAAGCCTGACTGCTCGTGCCAAGCTACCAGAGGGTGTGCACAGGATAATCTTGGATAGTGTGTGACTTACCCTGACTAGAGTGAGGGCTTTTGCTTGGACAGAGGATAACCTGACTGCCAACCAAAAACCCCATTTCTAACAGTCACTTACTATATGTTTCATATACAGCTGAATTCCAACACCACTTTCTCTGCCACTTATTAATCAAATCCATGAAGCAGGAACAGCGTACACTAACCTTTGACATTTCTTTATGCCAAAAATCATGAAAAATTAGCCTTAGAATCTTACCATCTTCCTTCACCACAAAAAATTGTGGCAAAATAACTTATCATCAGCACAGTATACATGTACAATGTCTATCTTGCTTCTTTTTTATGCCAAACCACATAGTTAAACTTATACATAAAATGAAGAACCTTATTTCACACCAAAATGTTTTCTCTTTATTAAAGGAGCAGAGTTTAATCCATCAGTAGAACACACATTCTGTTAAAGAAAACATGGTCTGGACATTTTATTTAAATCACCTCTTTTTCTCATCAAGTCAGAACTACATACTAAATAAACCTTCATGGAAACTTTTGCTCAAAATCTCCCAATTAATCCACGCGTAACCACCTACATACCTATCTGTCTATTTGCTACAAAACACAAGCATCAAATAATTCTATACCAAATACAATGGAAACATTTAACATTTCTACTCAGGGAAATCCAACATACACCTAAGCCATAGAGAATCAAACTAGATTGGTACCTAAACTTTATGTTCCACCATCTTGCATTATGACCTGATATTATCAAGGCAATTAATTTATATCAAAGTCTGTGTCACACTACTCTTACACTCACCCCAGTGCACACTTTTTTCACTTAATTTATAGAAGAACCAACAATCAAAGCTCCAGACTGCATAGCCTAAAACTTCATTGATCCCTGTAATGAAGTCTTTAAAATAACACCCTCTACCTTCCAATGCCCAGCTGCAACTACCACAATGACAATAACAACATAATTCATAAACAACTACCCATACCACTGTTAATTCAACAGTCCTACAGCATTTCTACATAGCACCACTCACAAAGATGTAGGCCCATATTTATACTTTATTAGTGCAACATGTGCGTCATTTTTTGACGCAAAAGTATAACTATGGGCCATAGTTCACTACATGCATTTTACCATTCTACAAGCATCAAAACAACCACTTTAAAAAGACACCCCTTGATAATAAAATAATGACTTGTACAATAATCCACGCACACACCAAAAAAGGCAGAAATATCCCATGTAAATTCATCAACCACAACAACTTGAAACCTCTCTAGTCAAAAACACAATCATTTTCACAGCTAATGTAATTTATGCTATCACCGGCCCTTGCAATTTTAAACACTGAGCCGCAGTGAGAACGACTCAACCACAGCGTGAACAACTTACAATGCAACTGAATGCTGTCGTAAAAGTACCTGAGGGTGGAGAAGTTATTTCATTGATACTCAGCAAAGAAGAAATCAAATTATTTTTAAGAGTGGACTGCTACTGCCTGTTGGGGTTTTATCTTTCCTTGATGTTATTTTTATTTTTTCCTTTTTGGCCTCATGGTTGGGACATCATTCTCTTTTTTGATTATTTTCTTAGCCAGGGCGTTAACTCTGCTCTGCTAGCATAGTTTGCAGAATTCAGGCACTTCGTGCTATGTGGAGTAGTTCAGAGTTCCCGAATTCTGCATTCCGGCATGGAGCGGAGTTCGTTCACACAGGTAGGATTTAGTTTTGGTGCACTCTTGCGAGTGCTACAATAATCTAGAGCTGCCAGAGAGCACACCTGAGACTTTGTGATTGCTGGCGCTGTTTCTGGCCCCACATGCAAGACTTCCCATTTACCTGTGCTGCTTCCAGCTGCAACTGCATCCAAAACAGTCCTGCTGGTGAGAGACAATGCACCTGGAGTAGATTTTCTGTTTGAGATGCATGTGAATCCACTCAAAAAGAGGCGTTTGAGTGGATTTTCTTCTCCATTGTACCCTTCACGTTGTTTTCTAGTCATCTATCCACATCCATTTCTCCATCCATCAATCAATCCACCAAAGGCACACAGCCTCACTACTGCATTTGGTTTCTTTAGGTGTACATTAATTCTGTTACCTCCTGGACACCCTGGCTGTGGTGCAGTGCAGACAGAGCAGCAGCATGATTAGGTTTTTTAATGATTATTCCATTTCCCCTGGACCACCTTGCTGCCAGAGTTTTTTTTAAAGAATTATTCCATTTACCCATGCATCTCTCTGACTACAATAGGTGCCCCCTTTAAAACAGATGGAGATAAAGCAAAGAACTATATCGTCATGTTGTACTGTACGATTTTAAATGACATTTTATGGTGTGGTGGTGTAGTTTGACTTTACAATGTTTGATTAAATTGGTATTTATTACACAAGTAACCAACTGAACTAATATTGCATTTGTCTGTACTATGTTTACCTGCAACAAGGCCTTGTTTCACTGACTACATGTTTTTCTTGCTTGGTTTCTTTGGGGTGCAGAAGAGAAAACACCTCACATCACCTGCAGTGCTGCCATAGAGAAGACCTTACAGTTTCTTCGGTCCTCCAGACTCTTCCGCTTGTGCAGCTTAGTGCCACTGCCAACTGAGAGTTTTAAAATGGCCCCAAAGAAAGTTGCTCCCAAGAAAGAGGTCAGTGAGAAGAAGCAACTTTCCACTAGTGGTATGCCAACTGTAATCTTTTTTGTGCCTGCCACACCGGCCTCCGGAGAGGAACCTGGCAGCATTCCCACATCTACAGAACCACTCCAACCTAAGCCCAAGACCATGTCTGTCAGTCAGACAGCCACTGCAATCATGGCAACGCAGACAAGCAGCAACGTTGAAATGGCTTTGTACCTTTCACAAAGTAGTACCCAATGATTCAGGAAACAGAGCAAAGCGGATGGCAGCCACAGCCAGTGCATGAGGTCAAACTTCCTGCTGAGCAAGAACCCCCTCTTTTAGAATCAATTGCTCTTAGATCTTCAGCATGAAAAAGTAATGGTACTATTCCATTATCTTCTCAAAGCACCACTTCTGATGAAGATGATAGAGACATGGAGTGGACCCCCACAGAGTCTAGGACACACCAGGAGAGGCAAGAGAAAAGGAAGGTTCCAGAAAGCCTTAGAATCATGGAAAGGGATGATGGTGAGTAGGATGATGATGATGGGCCAGTCACTGTGGGAGTTGACACAGAGGAGTCTGACATTACTATCCAACTTGCTCCAAGGGATGTGGCACAGGCAGCATCTCCAGCTCTAATTTGTGTCTAGCAGAGACCTGCACCAACCCATACCTCAGTAGGAGTATGCACTGCAGAGAGACAATCAACACACCAACCTACTTCCAGTTCTTTTTCAGGCATTAGCAGTGGCTCAGTAAGAATGTACTTCTCCCTAGTTTCAGACTTTTTTTAGATTAGCAAACAAGAGGAGAAAAATGTGATATGCTCAATTTTCCATTCAAGGGTTCGTCAAGGTAAGCCTGGCTCATATTATGGTACTGCAGGCCAGGTGACTCATATGAAAAAACATTGTGCAATTCAGAGGGAGGAGACCTTAAAAAATGCTGAATTTGTTAGCAGTTATGAAGGTGAGGAGAGCTGGGAAACATCAGCTACAACTGGTCAAATCATGGTGGAAGGTGAGAAAGTAGAGGGTGACATCCTCATGCAAAGCAGCCCTGTTCCCAGCAGGTCATTAGAATCACCTGCCTCAGTGACCTTACAATTTCACAGGATGACTCAGAGTCAAATGGAGACACCATAGCATATGGTAACTACACCATGACGCACATTGAGTCTATCACCTATTGCATCTCTAAAGTCTCATGTGTCAGTGGCCTCAGAAAAGAAGAAACTTGAGGCTAGTACCAGGGGCCTGTTTAGACTGGAGTGGCCCTATGACCACAACCACCCACTGGCATGTTTATACATTGGGAAACTGCCAAAAATGTTAGAGCTGGACCTCCTCCCTTTTTCTTTTGTGGAAAGAGTGGGATTCTTAGAGTTTGTGCAGCCATATTCCCAAAATAGAAGTTTTCAAGTTGGACCTATTTTGCTAGAGTTCCTGTTCCAGTGCTGCATCATGATGTGTTACAATTGGTTGAATAACCTTTGCAGCAAAGTGTGGTCCTCACTGTCCACCGGACTATAGACATGGGGACCAGTTGTCCGGCTACTGATTGCATGTGCATCACTGCAAACTGGATCTCTTTTTCATGGGTAAAGCAATAGGTATCTACAGGTCTTGGCACTAAAGAAATGTGTGAGCACATTTGTTGGCATGCAACAGTAGCCATGTTCGCCATTGAGAAATCACATACAGATGTAAACATCTTAGACAAATTTAAATGCAAAGTGTCTGAATGTCTGCCACCCAGAAGTCTCTGAATTGGATTTGTTGCCATTGGTAATGGCAGTAACATAGTCTAGGCCATGACAGATGGTGGCTATTTCAGAGTCCTGTGTTTGTTGAATTGCATCAATCCAGTTGTACAAGACTTTCTAAAAAAAAACAACAACAAAAAACACATTAAACAACATGCCAACTAATTTTAACCATTCTTTTCAATCCCCGAACCACTTGCAGATTATTCAGCGTGGTGATAGAGTACCAGTTAAAGCCCTGATACAGGAGGTGGCAACGCGTTGGAACTCAGCCTATTATCTGATGTAATGTCTTTTTGTGAAGTGTAGACAGATCAATTACTATTTCATTCTAAGAGGAGGCAATGCAATCGGGAAAGCTATGACCATGGATGAGGAGAAATGTGGCCTAGTCAAACGCCTGAAACAGATGCTGGTCTCTTTTGAGGTTTTCACATGGGAAGTTAGCAAGGAGGACAGTACAAGGGGCCAGGCTATCCCACTGTTGCACCTGCTATAGGAGCAGCTAAAGATGATGATTGAAAGGTTCGCACTCAGAGATGTGAACAAAAACTCAGAAGTGGTTGCCTTGGTGGAGAGCCCAAGCTATTGCTTGACTTGTAATGCAAAGCTGCAAAATGAAATTTTCAAGCCCAAAGAGAATATCTGTGCCACTCTACTTGATCTATGCTACAAACAAATAGTTCCCATTTTCATTCCTTTTTCTGAAGGGGATTTTTCATAATACAAAAGGTGGATTATTGAGCCAGCTGGAGAACTGGGAGAAGAATGGCTGGAACTTAGAGTCCCACTCCATGGGGGACCACACAGCCTGACACAAGATGTCTGCACTGTAGTGCAGCTTTGTGGATCGGGGCACAATGTCTGCACCCATCTCACCCGAACAAGCAAATTCCTGCATTGGCAATGACCCGTTGAACCAGTGTTTGTAAAATCATCAGGTCATTGTGCAGAAACGGCTCCCCCCACACTCCTGTCGGCCTGTGCTGTGGCCAGCCAACAAGCCGGTGGTTTTGTGCTATGGAGAGACATGCCTTGACTGGGCCTGATGGCACTGAGCCCATAACTCACGCTGACATCAGTAGCCCTCCCTGCTGGGGCAGTTCGCCTTTGCTCCTGTGGGGTGCTGATTGATCTTTCAGGCAGCCGGAGATGACACCAGTGAAAAGACAGGCCAAGCCGGGAGAGGGAGGCCCCCGTTGCTGTGGAGCCATTGATGAAGGCTGAGGCCTAGCTGCTGCTGTTGCTGGAGGAAGAGGCAGCTGGTTCAGGCCGCAGCTTTTGTGGGATACCACAGATGGGCACTATTATCAGTTAACAATGAGTGGAATGCCGTGACCAGTATGACATAGTAATACTCCTTGCCCACGTTGGTTCTACAATCATTGTGGTGGACCCTCTTTGCTGCTAGAGAGCCCCAGCTGTCTGTGCTGGAGGTGCAATGTATCCCTGGAGGAAACATCTAATACTCTGGGACCCACTGATCACCACACTTATTTAAAGCACTGGGGGGGGTGGTCCGCAGATATTGTGGCTACTGAACTGTCCCCCTTGATGCACAGACAGGGTTAGCTTCGTACAAGGTATGCACATGCCTTGAGGTGCAGCGTTCTCTGTCTCTCGTACTGTGGAGTTTTTATGGGACTGACAATTGGATTTCCACTCCACAATGGGAACAAATGACAAACAACAATCACACTTCAAATTTGAAGCTAAGCATCCTAGCCACCCCCCAGGAGACGCATTCTCAGACTCAGAGCAGGATGGTCCACCAAAGAAAGGCACTTCTTTAGATGTGACATTGCTGGCCATGCAGCAGAGTCTGCAGTCAATTGACAGTAAAATTGATAGTAAAAGTGATAGTAAAATTGATAGTAAAATTGATCATCTGAACCTCAGAATGGACAATATGGCACACAAATTAGACAAACAAATCACTTGAATCACTGATGCAGAACAACAGCTATTCATGACTGAAGACCTCCTCCAAACCATGAGGGAAACCTGCCCTGCAATGGAGAACACAGTGGCAGCTATCCAGGCCAAGAATGAAGATTTGGTTGTGTGATCCAGAAGAAATAATGTCTGCATCAGTGGCCTGCCAGAGAGCACCAGCACGGGACAATTGATCTATTACACGACATATCAAATGCAAGTCAGTTCTCTAGCACGCTGGTAGTCAAGCAGGAGTTAAAAATGATGCCAAAAATGGTGCAATTAAATCTTCAAGATTTTATTGTGAGATATTTGCGGGCATCCTTGCTCCAGAATGCCCCCTTTGCATACATTATGGCGCACGCATAATGTGGCACAAAGGGTTACAAATGCATTAATTGTGCCACTTTGTAAATATGGCACAGGGAAAAGGCCACCTTAGCGCTGCCTTAGTTTTAAAAAAATGACGCTAATGCGATGCTAACACAGTGCAAAGGGCTCTTAAATCTACCCTTAAGTTTTTTCTGATGTATACTGAGAGAAATTCTGTGCACTAAGGGCTTCTGTCCGATACTACACTGTTATGATATGCAACAATGTTGGGTTACTGTCTTACAGGGTTGAATGTTTAACTTCCAGGTTACACGATGGGCTGATTACCAGTCACCTCCCTAACACTGGAGGCATTCCGGATCTCTCTTGACCCCTTCCCGTAGGAATACCCCACCTCTGTATGTGTGCACCTTGTGTACCTCTAGTTTATCAGTGAATTGGATGGTTTGAGTTAAGGAGGGGAAAGTTGTCTGCAGAGGATGCTGCATTCAGCAAGTTGGGGACGCTGAAGTGGGAGATAGGCGGGAAGGTATCACTTTTCACAGTGGTTCACATTAGGCATTTACATACCACCAAGGCACAACACTGTCATTGCAGTAGTCACATTAACACAGGGATAGAAGGGACACCCGAGTGCTAATGTTGTCCCGAGTTTGGCCCCACTCACATTTTTGTTCTGGAATGTATGGGGTCTGAATAACCCCAAAACAAACAGACAAGTGCTGGCCTATCTTGACCATGTTGCTTTTCTACAAGAAACACATCTCTTGATGGGAGCGAGCTGGGCAGGTTACTGTATATCCTCTAACTACTCCACGCATGCTCGAGGAGTGCTGATACTGATTAAACATGCCGTGCCATTAAAACTCATGCACTCTGAAGCAGACATCTCTTGGAGATATGTGATTGTTCAAGATTGATTATGCGACACACGGCTCACCATGATTAATACCTACGGTAACACATATAGATGACACAGACTACTTTGACATACTCTGGCAGTGAATAAATGATTTGCCTTCATTGCCACTGCCCTGGGGGGTGACTTCAATATGTGTTTGGACTCTCTACTGGACAGATCAGCCAGGCTAAGTGGATAATATAGACAAGCTGTAAAACTTATGCGAGACAATATAGCAGAGTTTGGGATGTGGATACGTGGCACGCTAGCCATCTGCGGGTGTGGGCGGGCACCTACACTTCCACGGTCCATGGTTCCTGATCAAAGATAGACTACTGGCTGGCTGCTAGGGACATATTGATGTGGGTGGGGGATGTAGACCACTTCTCAAGAACATTATCTAATCACATGCCTATACGACTATCACTGCGCATTCCTACTCACACCCCTACTCAATTCTGCATGTACCTACAGCCCTGCTATGCCCTGCCTTTCTGGAAGCCATTCGAGGGGCTGCAGTGGAGTACTTTCTATTCAATAATGAAACTGTGGGAAGTGTATGGATGCTATGAGAGGTTTTTAAGGGCGCAATTCATGGGGTTTGCATCGGAGCACAGGAGGGAATCCTGAAAGATATATGGGCTCTGACGCAGAGGATGGAAGGGAAACTCTAAAAACTAGAATGGGCTTACAGGAGCACCCAAATCCCGCCACTCTGGCGACTATCTGGGAATTGGTCATGAAATGCAATGAGATGGCAGGACAGGAGTTGTGACATCAATCTCGCCAATACACAGCCAGTGTATATGGATAGAGAGGGAGACCAGGCCGGGCACCGGCAACTAAGCTAAAATATACTAGAGCACACTCTCATGTCACATGTGTAACCGGATCAAATGGGGAACATTGTCTCGATTCATAATGTATCCTAAAAGCATTCTCAGACTTATATCAATCTTGCCTGTCAGCTACCGTGGACGAAGTGCTACAATATCTAAAAGATGTCACCCCAGCTTGGATCTGTCCTGGCTAGAAAGAATACTTCACCCAACCTTTAACTGTAGAGGACATTAGAGAAACCAGTCATGTAGACCCTATAACAAAGCTCCAGGAATGGATGGTCTACCTAGCGCATTTTATAAAGAATATGCAGACCTGCTCTCACCCCATTTGCAGGCAATATTTGAGGAGGCCTACGAAGCAGAGAGGTTTTCCCCATCCTCATAGAGGCGCTCCTCTTTGTGCTCTTGAAACCTGATAAGCCTCCAGAGCACTGTGATTCTTACTGCCCCCTCTTTTTCATTAACATTGACACCACAATTTTAGCCAAGCCGGTAGCTACTAGACTCCATCCCCTTCTTTCCAATCTTGTGCGGCCAGACCAGGTGGAATTTATAGCTAGTCGCTCACAAGTCAAAATCTTTCTACAATATTTGCATTACTACATTATCTAGACCCTTCAATGTGGGCTGTTCTTTTAGAAGCTGCTAAGGCGTTTTACTCTGTGACTTGGACTTATATGTTCAC
This sequence comes from Pleurodeles waltl, assembly GCF_031143425.1. Lineage (NCBI taxonomy): Eukaryota > Metazoa > Chordata > Amphibia > Caudata > Salamandridae > Pleurodeles > Pleurodeles waltl. The sequence goes on from NC_090439.1 coordinate 123,489,119, forward strand.
CATATTACAGAGATTGGGCATCTCCTGTGCTTTTGTTAAATGGAATAGGCTCCTACTCACAGAACCAGTGGATAGAGTGCGCATTTACGGCACATTTACGGTTTCACATCAGACCCCCTTCAGATCTATAGAAGGACGCGGCAGGGCTGCCCCCTGTCACCAGTCCTGTTTGCCCTGGCCTTGGTGCCACTGGCTTGTATCATCTGATAGACGCCTGCATCAGCGTCTCTGCACTTTCAGCTTCACCCATTGAGATTCACTATACAGTGATGATATGGTGCTATATGCACGTGACCCTGCTGTGCACTTAAGTACATTGGTATGTGAATACTTGCTCTTTGAGTTGTTCTCGAGCTGAGCATAAACTGGGGTAAGTCCTATATATTGCGTTTGACTTCCACTACTACTCTATACCCTATGGAATCTCCATTGCAGTAGTGCACGGAGCCAGTTGAATACCTGGGTGCCTGGGTGTATAGAGACACAGAACTTGTGGTGAGATAAGACTATGGCAGGGTGGTCTCCAAGCTAAGGATCACCTACGTCAGTGGATGAGATTGCTGCTGTACCTTTAGACTGAGTGGCTGTACTCAAGATGGAGATACTGCCTCAGTTTCTTTACTTGTTTATTAATATACTAATACCTCTGAATCAGGCCTTCTTTAAACAATTACACTCAATTAGTACTGCCTTTCTCTGGGCGGGTAAACAACCTTGAATTGCCTGGCACCAGCTCACTCTTCCCTTTGCTCATGGGGTGTCTAATGCCCCGGAATTTCAACTATATTACTTATGTGCTTGGGCACAGCATACACACTACTAGATACAGGCTCAACGTTACACTCCACACCTAGTGAACATGACGATGCTCATCCAATACCGTTTCCCTCACGCATTACTCATAAGCAGGATGAGGCACTACAGAATAGTATTAGCACCATTAACTGCACTTTGGAAGCATGACAGGCTCTTGGGAAGTGCACAAGCAAATTGCCGCTTTATGTTCCGGCATTACCTTTAGCTTACTACCAGCTATGGCCATTACACAAGAACTGAAAGCACTTTCTCTTTTACTGCAGCAGGTTTTAAGGTGCTGGGAGAGTTATACCCAGACGATTATTTTATTGAAATGTCAGCCCTACTGCAGAGTCGTTCCCAATCACCCCTACAGTATTTCACTTATCAAAGACTACAAGCAGTGGTGTGTGAATATTACCTATGATTTCCTTAGGCCCCATCTACCCTATGGTCATTACAGACTTTATTGCCCATATCCACCAGAACCAGCCTTGTGACAGCTCTATATTAAGCGGTTCAAGCAAATGAAGCACAGTCCACAAGTGAACCCTTAGAGCGGTGTAAGGCTGTGCTCGATATACCACTCACAGAGGCAGAGTGGACGTTCTGCTGCAAACTGATGAGGCAGCTCACAGCCAATGGGAATGTGTATATAATCCATTACAAATATCTGCAGCAGACATACTATACACCTGTGCAACTGATCAGATATGACCTCAGTCAGGAAGGTACATGTGAAAGATGTGGGAGGCCAGGTGCCACTTTTTTGGATTTGTCTTGGGGCTGTCCCAGGATTTACTAATTTTGGGAACAAGTCACACAGACCTTAACAGCAGTAACAACATAACTTATACCCTGCGAGCCCGGTAAATGTTTGTTGGATTATGATAAATCTGTGTAATCTGCCACACCACAGCTAGTTGCTGTTGTTCTTGTATTAGCAAAGAGGTGGGTAGCTATTCATCGGGGTAAAAAAGTTATCCCAAGTTGTCACAATGGTTTAAAGACATTGCTTACTGCAAATATCAGCTGGAGATTTATTCGGAAGAGTTGCTGAAGGCCTCGTGCCCAAGGGACTATTGGGTGCCAGTGACTGCATATCTATTGACATAGAATTAAGTCGCCTACGCGGGTCCAGTCTAGTTGTGGCAATTGTATGTTTATGCAACAATTTTATTGATGCAATTTGAGGTGGTATGCAAATATGTACTCTTGTACTTTTGTCTCACAATTGTTTTACTTTTTTATTTTCTTTTTCTGTTCTGAGATGTTAACCTTACTGAAAATGTTTAGTAAAATGTTTTGTTTAAGAAACAAAAGACTCCCACTCTGCAGTTCTGGGTTGCTGCCTTCAACTTCAAAGAGAGGGCAGTCTTGTCTCACAGCAGCCAGCACCAGCAACACCAGTATCAGAAGAATCACCTCCAACCTCTGCATTGGCTTGGTTTCAAGTGGCAGGTCTTATGTCTAGTGCAGAGGTGAAGGCAAAAGAGGTTGAGCAAGGGGTGGCGCCAATGACACTCCAGGAGTATCTGGATGACCCAAAAGAGGTGTATGTGGATCAAAACCTATTACTGTATAGGGGAAGGTGCACCAATGTCCAGAGTCATCAGCCTGGCAATAAAGTATCTGGCTTGTCGTATGACCTGTGTGTTTGCTAAAACATGTGTTCAGTGCTGCTGCACAGTTGTTACAGTGAGAAGGACCAGTCTCTCGCCTCAAAACGTGGCTAGATTAACCATGGTCAAAATGAACTAGCATTTTATACCAACTGATTGCACTGTTCCCTAAACACTGCAGGAGGATGAAGAGGTTGATTGGTCAGAATCAAGTGTGTTTGCAGACAAATGTCTGGATGAACCATCATAGTTTGAGGACGAACTCCACTTCCCGGACTGAGCATGCCAGTGAAACCATAGAACTTTTTAATTATTTATTTTAGAACATCTTTCTTTGCTTCTTTCTTTAAAAGAAATAGCTGGTGGAACATTGCTTGTGTCACATTTATGCTGCCCTGACATTTATAATATTGACATATATGGACAGATTGGAGTTGCACCCATGTGCAGTGACGAAGCCCCCATATTCCCTTTGGGACTTTTGAGACAATGCCTGCCTCTGCCACATGTCATTGCCTGTCTTGTTTTTACACCACCTACCAGGGCTGTCCCAGAAGATCAGTGGTTAAAAAAACTGCCAATGTCAAATTCCAATGTGTTGCTACCATCAAAGAGGAGATAGTATTTTTGTATCTACCACTGTGCTTGGACTCGAAGAGTAACTACTGACTATTGCACCAATTAGTGGTGATATATTGAGCGATAGTGGTTGATGATTGATAATGTATGTGGTGGCTGAGAGAGAGGGAGTTCAACAAGTTTATAAACTTGACTTCGATGATTTTAAAAGTTTGGGGGCTGATGGGTGATCATTTTTTCCTGAAAGTGATTGGCCTTTCAAACTCACTGAAATTTACCTGCAGGGTCCACTTCTTTTTTCTGCTTCCTTAGAAACCAGACCAGTCACTTTAGTTCCCAAACACAAATCTATCCAAAATACTCCAAGTCTGTTTCCCTATTTGTTCTTCAACAGCAGTGCACTACACAGGTCTACCTCGGTCAGTTTGGGACTAGGATGGAGAAGGAGGATAGTATGACTCAGGGTGAGACTACCTCAACAACTATAGGGAGAAAGTTTTTGACTTCAAAGGGAAACCATGATGATGGTGAAGTCTCTGAGGGCTAGTATTCATTCAGCTCTGTGGACTGGAGAGAGGTGAGTTGAATTATGATCTGCTGCTGAGTGTGTGTTTGCTGCATTGCTGACTCAAATGTGACACTCCTATTTATGTTCTTGCTACACCTCTGAGTCTTCTTGCTATGCTCATGATTCCCCATGAAGCTTAACTTGCTTCCTTTTGTCCTTCTCCTTTACTCTATAATACAGTTACTGTTTTTCAATGCACATGCCCTCTCCTGGTCATCTCCTGCACAAACAAAATGTGGTGAAAGCCGAACAATTCAGCTTACCTACTGGACAGGTTCAGCCTAGGACCCATGAATGACAAACATTCCGAGAAGAATGGAGATGCATGGCCCAATTTGTCAATACAGTATAATTTCCCTTTTTTTAACAATCATAATTTTCAAAACGGGATGGGTTAACTTCAACCCTCCATAGTTTGTATTTTTGCAATCCTAGAAAAACGAACATTCAGAGATATAATATCTTGGGTCTCTCTAGGGCTGAATGACTGTTTGCAATGCATTTCCCTGAACAGCGTCATTCCTATCTTTTCATCACTTCCTTCCACAACAGATTGATGATGGTGTGTTACTCAGTGCCCTAATGAATATTGCTGTTGTTTCTTTTGTGTAGTGTTTGTCTTTATCACACCTTTTCTCAAATCCTCTTTTGCATTCATTCATCAAGTCCCTAAAGCTCTTTCCCCAAGCTGTGTGATTTAATGAGGTGTAACTTAATTTTACACTGTAAATGGATCACACACTTGCTGGGGTGTATGTGGTGACAGCAACACCAACACACTGCACGGTCTTATATTATCTGAGCAATATTCCACACCAGCCCCATACACATTATCATTCAGGCCTAGTGTTTTTGTTGCAAAAAGACTTAGGGGGTTATTCCAACTTTGGAGGAAGTGGTAATCCGTCCCAAAAGTGACGGTAAAGTGACAGATATACCACCAGCCGTATTACGAGTCCATTATATCCTATGGAACTCGTAATACGGCTGGTGGTAAATCCGTCACATTTGGGACGGATTACCACCTCCTCCAAAGTTGGAATAACCCCCTTAACCTTGTCCAACCACTCCTGACTTTGATCCCACTTCTCCTGACTCGAGGATGTCATTTCTTAAGTTTAGTTTTCATCAAATACTAGCTCCCCATTGGTCTGAAGACGTTGATATTGCAAGTTTTTATTATTATTTCAAGTCTTCTTTGTTGTGTGTCAAACACTGTCATTGTGGTAGTACGGTATCAGTCTTTCTAAAGATAATATATAACCTTCTAACTCTCTGTGTAGTTGACAGTGGTGGGTAACCCTTTGTTCAATCCTGTAGTTGGAGTTTGCATTGGTGGGAGTGCCACCTTGGGTCTTCGCTGTTACCACGCTTGCCTTAAGGTAAGATAAGATACCACCTTGGGAAAACCCTGCAGTAAGAATGAGGTATCAGTCCTCGCATCATCTATTCAGACAAAAGAAGAACTATCGATTGAAGTGAACTTGTTTAGTTAGTAATTAGTAAGAAGATGTTGTTTGTGTGTATCAAATTTTTTGTAGGCAAAATAGACTCTGCAATTACCCCCTGCAGTTGCCTGAATAGTGTCATACTTATCTTTTAATCAATTCCTTCCACAACAGATTGATGATGGTGTGCTGCTCAGCGCCCTAATGAATATTGTTGTTGTTGCTTTTGTGTAGTCTTTGTCTTTATCACACTTTTTTCCAAATTCTCTTTCTCATTCATTTATTGAGTCCCTAACCCTCTTTCCCCAGGCCGTGTGATTCATTGAAGTGTAACTTAATTTTACACTATAAATAGATCACACACTTGCTGGGGTGGATGTGGTGAAAGTAACACAAACTCACTGCACGATCTTATATTACTTGAGCAATATTCTACAACAGCCCCATATACATCATCATTCAGGCATTGTGTTCTTTGTTGCAAAAAGGCTTAACCTTGTCCAACCACTCCTGACTTTGATCCCACTTCTCCTGACTCGAGGATGTCATTTCCTAAGTTTAGCTTTCATCAAATAGTATCTCCCCATTGCTCAGAAGAAGTTGATATTGCAAGTTTTTATTCCCATATCAAGTCTTCTTTGTTGTGTTTCAAATACTGTCATTGTGGTAGTCTGGTATCAGTCTTTCTAAAGATAATGTATAACCTACTAACTCTCTGTGTAGTTGACAGTGGTGGATAACCCTTTGTTCAATCCTGTAGTTGGAGTTCGCGTCGGTGGGAGTGCCACCTTGGGTCTTCCCTGTTACCACGCTTGCCTGCTACTACTATTGCCCTCTCAAGGTAAGATAATATGCCACCTTGGGAAAACCCTGCAGTAAGAATGAGGTATAAGTCCTCGCTTCATCTATTCAGACAAAAGAAGAACTATGGATTGAAGTGAACTTGTTTAGTTAGTAATTAGTAATAACTTCTACTGAAGAAGATGTTGTTTGTGTGTATCTAGGTTTTTGTAGGCAAAATAGGCACTGCAATTATCCACTAGTGGTCAATATAGTTACAGAGGGCAGTGGAGAAAGGGTATCAGTAAATGATATAGAACTTTTTTTAGCATATTTAAAGAAAAAGGCAACATTAATAGAAAATCCACCATTTCTACCCACAACAGGCACACCCCTCTGCCCACCCCATTACCCAAACAAATTCCCCCATCCAAAAAAGTCCAATGAAAGCCCACAACAAAATAAACAAAATTCCACAAAAAAGTGCAAACATGCTCCCAACTCCCTTTCCCAACCTGTACAGCCACAAGCAAGTGTCCCTCCCACCAAAACAAAACAAGAAAAAAAGAGACAGATGCAGGTCGTTCTCCACAGCGGTCTGGAGATAGTCCAGGGTTCCCTCAATATGTGCTTCCTGGAGGTCCAGGCTCACAAAGTGTTGCAGGATGTGGCATTGGAAGATGCAGTGTGAGGAGAGAGCAGTGGAGGAATGGGGATGGGCTGATGCCAGCTGGTGGCTGCAATGACGATGCTGCTGAGAGGCTGGAGGCACAAAAAGCAGTTGGAGGGGCTGTGAGCAGTGGGAATGTTGGCTGCTCCCTAGGCCTTGTCCCCCTCCTCCTGAAGGGCCACCAGCCACTAAAATACTCTGCAGATGCCCTCCAGCCTCTGCCGCCACAGCAGGGGCTGCTATCTTCTGGTGAGTTGGATGTTGATCAGGCTATAGCAAAAAAGAAAAATGACAATTACAAATTATAAATAGTGCTTCGTGCAAACATTTAAAAAAAAAGTAGAGTGGCACAGTAGTAGTAAATTGCTGATCCCTTAAGGCTGGTGGAATTTGATGAGGCTGATTACGGTGAGTCACATTTTTCTACCTACACATGCCTCACTGTAGTTGATAAATGTCAAAATAGTAAAATTTGAACTGGCTTGAATCTGTTGTGGAGGCCATGAAATATTAATCACTTGTACATAAATGTGGTGCATGCCAAAAGGGATTTTTCAATTTCAGAAGAGAACTTTGTAAAGAAAAAAAGACTGAAATACTGGGAGGTGACAGATGGTGCACTGGGACGGAAGAGAAATGCAGCTTTTAGTTTTGCAATGCCCTGACAACTTTGTAAATGCTGCATTAACTGAAGCAGATGTGCATTGCACAGACAACACTACTGTACTGCCGAATTTAACCATGCTCCAATTACGTCATAGTGGCATGTCTGACTAATGGGGAGGGAGATATGATGATGGGTGGGAGGATACATATCTGCCTTGCTTCACCTAGAGTGAGTTAAGGGAGAAGACAGAAAATTAAAACAAAAACACTTTTCATGAAAGCTTTGATAACCATGCAAACCAAGCGAAGTAGGTGAACAGACCATCCCTTTCCAGAAGAGCTTCTTTATTTCATGATCAAAGAAATTATAAATGCATCATTTCATTCATCTATTCTATTCACCCTATATACCCACCATTTAAGCTTTACACTCGCTCATCCAGTCTTTCACCATTCAAATCCAGCAATTCATCCATGCACTCACCTATCCAATATGCACTGTTTTGAATACCCTTCTTTCACCTATCCATCTATTTACCCATGCATGGTTTGTTATCATTGTTAGTTATCATCTACCCATTTAGTACCCTCGCATCCTTTTATCCATCCATCCTTCACCCACTGAGGTATCCTTTTACCCCTTTCACCCCTTTCATCCACCCTTTCACCCACCCATGCATCTCCTATCATTCACCTATTCATCCTTTCCTTTCAACCCCACATCCTTTCACTCATATGCCATTTTACCCATTCTTTCTTTTAGCACCCATCCTTTGTTTGTTTTTCTATGAAGCTATCCATTCATTATGACCTTTTGTCTACTGATTTGGAGAGAGAAGAGGCCATTAGGAGCTTCACAAGCAACGCTCTTGCAGTGAGCATATTTGTAATTGTCAACACACAAGAGTAAAAAGACTTACCAAGGTTGGTCCCTGCTGCTGGTTCTCCCCCTCCAACCGCTGCCGCATCCGGTGCACTGGTGCTGTTGCTGGCCTCTACACTGGTGGTCGATGCAGCTGGAAAAAACATTTACATATTTCAGATTCCAACAAAATACAGCAGCAATACACCAATGCAGTTCTATCATCTATCATTCACTTTAAAATTATTTTGTCAGTTATTAGGTGTTAGAAATGGGGTCTTTGGTTGACAGTCACGTTACCCCCCTGTTCAAGCAAGGACTCTCACTCTAGTCAGGGTAAAAGAGAATCACCCTCAGCTAACCCCTGCTTACCCCCTTGGTAGCTTGGCAGAGCAGTAGGCTTAACCTCAGAGTGCTAGGTGTAAAATATTTGTACCAACACACACAGTAACTTACTGAAAACACTACAAAATGACACAACACCAGTTTAGAAAAATAGGAAATATTTATCTAAACAAAACAAGACCAAAACAACAAAAATCCGACATACACAAGTCAAGTTATGAATTTTTAGAGATCAAACAAAAAAATAGTGCTTAGAAACAAAAATGCTTCGATGAGATGTTAACACGGCGTCATGACGGAGTCGTTCCCAACAAGCCGACACCAGCGGCGCCGGACACGGAGTCGTGTAGACCCCCAAGTACAGTACCTTTGGTGAAGAGTGAAAACAAGCTGATGCGCGAAGTCGGGGATCGCGGCGTCTGTGTGAAAAGTTGAATCCGTGCACTTCGAGCGGTGTCGGTCACGACATGGTGCAGCGACTTCCACGGAGTCGCGGGCTTCAGCGGGGCTGCTGCGGTGTCGGGCCTGCGAAGAGTGTCACGTTCTAGCGAAGTTCACGGTGTCAGGTGCAGGCCGCATTACCGGATTCAGCAGCGGCGTCGGTCCGTAGTCGTCCGAAGTCGATTTGTTTGGATTTCCACCAGCTTTCCTTTCAAGGGCCCGGGAACTGGATAGGGCACCACTTGTCGGGGTAGGAGTCTCTCCAGAGACTCCAGGTGCTGGCAGATAGAAGTCTTTGCTGTCCCTGAGACTTCAAACAACAGGAGGCAAGCTCTAACTCAAGCCCTTGGAGATTTCATCACAATATGGAAGGCACACAAAGTCCAGTCTTTGCCCTCTTACTCTGGCAGAAGCAGCACTGCAGGAAAGCTCCACAAAGCACAGTCACAGGCAGGGCAGCACTTCTTCCTCAGCTATCAGCTCTTCTCCAGGCAGAGGTTCCTCTTGGTTCCAGAAGTGTTTCTAAAGTCTGTAGATTTGGGTGCCCTTCTTATACCCATTTTAGTCTTTGAAGTCACCTTTCTTCTAAGGGGACTCACACCTACTTGTGAAATCCTGCCTTGCCCAGGTAAGGCCTCAGACACACACAAGGGGTTTGGAGCCGGCATTGTCAGAGGCAGGCACAGTCCTTTCAGATGAGAGTGACCACTCCACCCCTCCCTCCTAGCAGAGATGGCTAATCAGGAAATGCAGGTTACACCCCAGCCCCCTTTGTGTCACTGTCTCGTGTGAGGTGAAAAACAACCCGACTGTCAAACTGACCCAGACAGGGAATCCACAAACAAGTCAGAGTCACAGAATGGTTTAAGCAAGAAAATGCTCACTTTCTAAAAGTGGCATTTTCAAACGCACAATCTTAAAATCAACTTTACTAAAAGATGTATTTTTTAAATTGTGAGTTCAGGGATCCCAAACTCCACATGTCCATCTACTCTCTAGGGGAATCTACACTTTAATCATATTTAAATGTAGCCCCCATGTTATCCTATGAGAGAGACAGGCCTTGCAACAGTGAAAAACGAAGTTGGCAGTATTTCACTGTCAGGACATATAAACCACATTACTATATGTCCTACCTTATCTATACACTGCACCGTGCCCTTGGGGCTACCCAGGGCCTACCTTACGGGTGCCTTACATGTAAGAAAAGGGAAGGTTTAGGCCTGGCAAGTGGGTACACTTGCCAAGTCGAATTTGCAGTGTAAAAATACACACACAGACACTGCAGTGGCAGGTCTGAGACATGATTACAGGGTTACTTGTGTGGGTGGCACAACCAGTGCTGCAGGCCTACTAGTAACATTTGATTTACAGGCCCTGGCACCTCAAGTGCACTTTACTAGGGACTTACCAATAAATCAAATATGCCAATCATGGATAAACCAATCAACAGTACAATTTACACATAGAGCATTTGCACTTTAGCACTGGTTAGCAGTGGTAAAGTGCCCAGAGTTAAAAAACCAACAGCAACAGATCAGGAAAAAATAGGAGGCAGGAGGCAAAAAGATTGGGGATGACCCTGCATTGTGGTTCTAAAAATTCTGGACCCATGTAATTTACTTTGCCACAGCAGTACGATTTTAGTATCAAAAGACCGATAATGACTAGTACACTAAGCATGAGCATTTTCGCTCAATTCCAGCAGCGTTTTCACCTCGAAATCGCCATTTTCGTCCTGCACTCGTGGCTCCCATTTTATACACGGCAGCCATTTTAAAAGTTGCCCTCACATAGGCTTATAATACAGTCAGATTTGATTCCAAGGACACGTACACCTTGATTGACTTTTCTCTGACCTGGGCAAGCTGGAACCATTGCCTCAGGCCAAACCTGTTTGGTCAGTCCCTCTCCCAGTGGCCGAATCAGATAGCATCAAGGCACACCATGCCATAAAACCCTTATTATCGCTCACACACCCTGCCTAATCTTGCTCACACCTGCACCTGCTCTTTTCTTCTTCTTACTTTACGAGGGGGAGGTGCCCGTTTTTATTGGGGGTCCACACTTATCTGATGTAAAATACTAGGCCTTGCCGGGTAATTTATTATGGGTTGGATGACATGAAATATGAGGTTTCATCATGACACTGTTTTTTCCTTTGTAGTGAAAACATGTGAATGACCAACCAAAATGTCAAGAATGTTTGCCTGAAGCTTAAAAAACTGTGTATAAGGAAACCTGACTTTGCATTGACACACAGCCTCCTGAGAACATACAAATCGTGCTGTTGTACTTCTAGGACACTTGTCAATTGGTTGCAGCCAATAAATTCGATCTTTGACTTCACCTAGAAGACTCTGAGTTTCTGTAGTCTGAATCAGGAAAGTACCCGAGGTCTTTGGGTGTACCCTGGCACCGCTGGGTTACCGGATCAGTACCGGTTCTGAAAAACCCAGTACCTCAGCATAAGCAAAAAAGTCCAACATTAGGAAGCCAGGTTGACAAATCAACAGCAAACATTTCACAATGGAGGGGCAGAGCTAAGTGACTGAAGCACAACAAAGGGTTGGAATACTATAGTCAATCCTGGAGAACCTATGGTCAGGTCTGCATTGGCAAATATAATGGGTATGAGCAAGGCAAAGAAAACCTTCTCATACATGCATAGAAAATCTGACTTGGTCATGCAATCTTGTAGATTGAGGGGCATATTTATACTCCGTTTGCGCCGGAATTGCGTTGTTTTTTTTTACGCAATTTCGACGCAAAACTAACTCCATATTTATACTTTGGCGTTAGACGCGTCTAGCGCCAAAGTCCATGGAGTTTGCGTCATTTTTTTGCGTGGACACCTACTTTGCGTTAATGAGATGCAAGGTAGGCGTTCACGTCTAAAAAATCGACTCCGAGGCATGTGCGTCGGATTTATACTCCCAGGCAAAATTCACGCCCGGGAGTGGGCGGGTCAAAAAAAATGACGTACGGCCGCTTTTGCGCCGTTTTTTTTTGCAGGCGTTAAGGGACCTGTGGGCTCTGAAGGAGCCCAGAGGTGCCCTCCCATGCCCCCAGGGACACCCCCTGTCACCCTTGCCCACCCCAGGAGGACACCCAAGGCTGGAGGGACCCATCCCAGGGACATTAAGGTGAGTTCAGGTAAGTGTTTATTTTTATTTTTATGTGGCATAGTGGGGCCTGATTTGTGCTCCCCTACATGCCACTATGCCCAATGACCATACCCAGGGGACAGAAGTCCCCTGGGCATGGCCATTGGGCAAGGGGGCATGACTCCTGTCTTTGCTAAGACAGGAGTCATTTCTATGGGGGTTGGGAGTGAAAAAAAATGGCGCAAATCGGGTTGAGGTGAAAAAATTGCCTCAACCTGACTTGCCCCATTTCTTGACGCCCAAGCCCCATATCCCCCTACGCCGGCGCTGCCTGGTGTACGTTGTTTTTTTCCACGCAAACCAGGCAGCGCCGGCGGCTAACGCCGGCTAACGCCGGCTAACGTCATTGATTAAATACGGCGCCCGCATGGCGCTTCAGAATGGTGTTAACCGGCACTAATTTTTTTGACGCAAAACTGCGTTAGCGCAGTTTTGCGGCAAAAAGTATAAATATGGCCCTGAGTACCTGACCTAAAATCTGTCTCCTTAGCATTAAAGTACGAGTCTGCAAGATAAGGGGAGAAGGGAAATCTAAGCTTATAAACAAGGCAGAAGAGAGCTTTTACAGACAGGAGAAAGTCAGGTACTGAAACATAAAAAATAGATAAATGCAGGGATAACAAGAATGCAACAAAGTTTAGCTAGAGCAAAAATAAGAACAAAAAAGGTAGACATGCAGGGGTAACAATAAAAGAAAAAATATTTGAAATGATGAGAGGTGAACATTAGAAAAATGATAATAATAATCTAACAGTAAGATTTATTGGGGGCAGTAGATCCACCAGCATCTGCAATGATGGTGGCAGTGGCACCCTCTTCTCCTTCTGGACCCACCTCGATGTTGCCCTCTTCTTCCACTTCAGTGCTGAGATAAGAGGCAAAGAAGATAAAAAAAAGATTAGTGGTACAGTTAACTTCCCAAAAAATATTTTGACAAGCAGAGACCTATTATTTTTGCTTTCCTAGTTCCTACACCTAAGCTCTACTCCTCATTACCTAAACTATGGATGATATTTACAAACTTTTGAGGCATGGCAAAGCCAGAATCCTTCTTGCTGTGCTGCCCTGCATCAAAAGAAAGGGCAGAAATGCACTGTATATATGAGATATGATACGTTCCTGTCCTTCTCCCCTGGGTTGGCACACAATTGGCTGCCTTGCACTAATGCAGACACCCCTGCAGCATGGTGCAAGTGTGCCTGTGTTGCCGGGATGCTTGTTTTTTTGCAGGAAGGGACATGTTACTGAAAAACAACAATCATACAAGGATTTTTTCTTTTACTATGTGTGCTGCATAATGCATCTCCCTTATGCTTCCCCTGGGGAGGCGTAGGCTTTTGAAGCATTCCCAAGTTTACATAACCCTGTAAATCTGGGAATATGTCAAATGCCATAAGTGTTACCTGGGAATACCCACCGTAACACCCATAGCACGCCTCCCTATCGTAGGGTGAATCAACACAGTGACTTGTGCTGCATGGACTCAGTCCATATTTACAAGGCCACGAAAGGCCACACATGCTGACTTTACATGGCCTTGTAAATATGGACCTGTAGGGTGCGCCGCTGGACCTTCTCTAAATGTGACATCCCGGTGGCGTAAAGGAGCTTGCAAATATGGCCCTACATTTACAACTATTTACTACAAACAATGCATTCATATTGCAACAAATCATCTTTGCTTCTTAATCACCTTTAATGAGGTAACTCAGTGTTAGACCTGGCATCCTTGGTGTGGTCTCCCATGTATTTTTTGCCTCTGCTTCCCATGTTTTGACTGTGTGCTGGACTCTGTTTTCGCTGTTTTTGGTACTCTGGGTACTTTGCCACTGCTGACCAATGCTAAAGTACAAGTGCTCCTGTGTAACAGGTATGTGCAATTGGCTTTTCCATGATTGGCCTATTTGATGTACTAGTAAGTCCCTCATAAAGTGCACTAGAGGTCACCAGGGCCATACATCAAATGCTACTAGTGGGCCTGCAGCACTTGTTGTTCCACCCACATTAGTAGCCCTGTAAATATGGCTCAGACCTGCCACTGCAGTGTCTGTGTAGTGTGGTTTCAGAAAGCCAATTCGACCCGGCAAGTGTACCCACCTACCTGGCCTAAACATTCCCTTTTTATACATGTGAGGCACCCCTGAGGTAGGCCCTAGGTAGCACCATGGGCACGGTTCAGTGTATGTTGAAGGTGGGACATGTACTGATGTGTTTTACATCTCCTAACAGAGAAATACTGCCAAATTCGGTTTTCACTGTTGCAAGGCCTATCTCTCTCATAGGTTAGCATGGAGGCTGCCTTTAAATATCCTTAAAGTGCCTTTTAGATCAGATAGAAATATGGAGTTTGGGGGCTCTGAACTCACATTTTAAAAATACATCTATTAGTGAAGTAGTTTTTTAAGTTGTTAGTTTGAAAATGCCGGTAGAAAGTAGCCATTTACTTGCTTTAACCCCTTGGTGCGCCCAGGACGAGGTGATCTTGTCCATGGTGCCGGTTCCCCGGTGCCTTGGACGAGATCACCTCGTCCTGCTAGGGGCCCCCGGGGGGAGCGCTAGCGCACTCCCCCATGGCCAGGCACACCCCTTCCCTAGGCAGGGATGGAAGGGGAATCGCTTCCCCTTCCACCCCCGCCCCCCCGTGACCCCCCGTGGCATCTGATGACGTCAGCGCGCTTTCGCGCGATGACTTTATCAGAGCCCTTCCCTCCGGCGCTGGAAGCTCAAGGGCCGCTCTCCAGGGGAGCAATTTATTTTTTGGCTGTTTCTGCCCCCCCGGGGCAGAAACCCCCCTAGACTCCATGGATTTTTTTTTTTTTTTTATTATTTGTGGGGAGCGACCCCTTAGGCAATGGTCGCTCCCCTGGGGGCAAAAAAAATTCTAGGCCATTTCTGCCCCCCTTGGGGGTAGATCGGCCTATTTTTATTAGGCCAATCTGCCCCCAAGGGGGGCAGAAACCACTAGACACCAGGGATTTTCGTATTTTTTTATTTACTACATAAGGAGAGCGGGCCCTTGGGCAAGGGCCACTCTCTAGGGGGGCAATTTATATTTTGGCTACCGGCCTAAAATTATTAGGCTGATCTGCTCCCGGGGGGGGGGGGCAGAAATCCACTAGACACCAGGGAAAATGTTTTTTTTTTATGTTTGGGGAGTGATCCCTTGGGCAAGGGTCGCTCCAGGGGGGGCAAAATATTACTAGGCCATTTCAGGGGGGGCAGAAACCACTAGACACCAGGGAATATATATTGTTGAGGGCTATTTGAAATAAGGGGAGCAGCCCCTTGGGCAAGGGTTGCTCCTCGGCGGGGGCAAATTATTTCTAGGCCTTTTCTGCCCCCCGTGGAGGCAGATCGTCCTAATATAATTAGGCGGATTTGCCCCCGGGGGGGCAGAAACCTCAAGACACCAGGGATATATATATTTTTTTATTTACTTTATGTTTTTATGTATGGGGAGCGACCCGTTAGACAAGGGTCACTTCCCTGGGGGGTAAGTTGTCTTTAAGCCATTTCTCAGCCTATTTTTGTAAGGCCAATCTGCCCCCTTTAGACACCATGGATTGGTGTGTGTGTATGTGTGTGTTTTGTTTGTAGGGGGCATCCCCTTGGGCAAGGGTCTCTCCCCATGGGGGCACATAACTGTTGGCCATAACTGGCCCCCTTGGGGGCAGACTGGAATATTGTGGAAGGCCCAATTGCCCCAAAGTGGGGCAGAAAGCCCACCAGAGACCAGGGAAGACTTTTTTTTTTCAAAATAAGAGGTTAGGGGTAATGCCATACCCGCACCCCAAATAATTGGGGCCAAAGTTGTTCTGCCCACCAATGGGCAGATTGGGCAATTACCCCCGATCAACACCCCGGGGGGACAGAAAGTCTACTAGATGCCGGGGAATAAAAGAAAATAGTGGAGTGTTGGCTACCAACCAGTATGGGACTGGTTATGCCCTCACCTGAACTGAAGGGGCTAACAGTCTTTCAGCTCTCCCCCGCACACTAAAACATCTTATCCCATGGCAAACAAGTGGACATTTGATTATTTTTGGTTTTTGTTTTACATTTTGGACATGAGAACTTGGTAACTCTCAGAATCGTCCCACTTGGAATGGTGAGGGCTGCACCTTTTTTTACTTTGGGACGCTGCCATGTAGATAAATCCACAAGACCTAGACACATCTGAAAACAAAACATCTAGTTGATTCCAGGGTGGTGTGCTTCACATGCTCCCGGCATCATTTCCTAACCCACAATGCCCTGCAAACCTGCAACTTTGCTGGAAAGGACACAATTTTCCCACATTTTTGTGATGGAATCTTCCGGAATCTGCAGTAATCCACAAAATTCCTACCACCCAGCATTGTCTCATCTATACCGATAACATTTCTGCTGCACTTGTCAGCATAAAAATGTTTTTTTTCAAACTGCCCTTTTGGACCCACTTTGGTTCCCCCTCAATTTTGACGTGTTTTTGGCTCTTCCCTGTCACAAACACTTGGCCCACCTACACAAGTGAGGTACCATTTTTATCGGGAGACATGGGTGAACGCTGGGTGGATAGAAATTTGTGGCTCCTCTCAGATTCCAGAACTTTCTGTCACCGAAATGTGAGGAAATAGGGGGTCATCACAACCTCGGCGGTCTTTTAACAAGACCGCTGAGGGACCTCCAGTAGTGGCGGTTTGCCGCTCACCGTATTATGACTGTTGGCTGCCCTCCGTCGTTTTTCTGACAGAGAGCCGCCAACAGCCATACTGGCGGGCGGTGGGGAAGTGGAGGTTGCTCCACCTCCACCGCCACGCCAACAGAACACCACCCAGAGAATGACGTCCTGTGATTCGGTGCGGCGGTGTTCTGTTGGCGATGTGGTGTCGGCGGAGCTGCCCCCATGGCTCCCGTCCCCTCCCAGAGGATCGACGGAACAGGTAAGTGGATTGTCCGTTAGGGGAGGATGGCGAGGGGTTGTTGTGTGGGTACCTGGGGTGTGCGTTTGTGTATGTAGAGGGGGTGTGTGAGTGCGTGCATGCTTGCGGGGGTGTTGTGTGTATGGGAATGAGTGCGTGTATGTCTGTAGGTATGTCTGTATGGATGTGTGCGTGTATGTTTGAATGTGGGTGTGCGTGTCTGACTGTGTGTATGGATGTTGGCATATATGTCGGTGTATGTTCATGTATGTGTGTTGGTGGTGCATGCGTGCGTGTCGGGTATGAATGAGTGATGTGATGTTGGGGGTCGGGGTGGGAAGGGGGGTCCTGCCACCTTTGGGAGGTGGCAGGGGTGGTGGGGGGTGTAGGGGAGGGAGTCAGGGTGGGGGTGGCACGTGGCGAAGACCCCTATCAGTGCCAGGAAAGGAATTCCCTGGCACTGATAGTGCTTACCGCCTTGGATTTCATGGCGGTTCCTACCGCTGGAAATCCACGGCGGTAAGCCGGGTCAAAATACCGGCGGCGGTATTGTGACGCCGCCGGTCTGGAGACCCAGGTCTCCAGCCCAGAGGTCGTCTCCGCCCTGGCGGGCGGAACGGTGAAGCGGCGGATGACCATGGCGGTTACCGCCATGGTCATAATACAAAAAAAAAGACCGCCAGCCTGTTGGCGGTCTTACCGCCGCTTTAACACCGTCCGCCAGGGTTGTAATGACCCCCATAGTGTTTTTTTAGCCACATTTTGAGGTTTGCAAAGGATTCTGGGTAAAAGAACCTGGTGAGTGCTCAACAAGTCACCCCATCTTGGATTCCCCAAGGTCTCTAGTTTTCAAAAATGCATAGGTTTGGTAGGTTTCCCTAGGTGGCGGCTGAGATAGAGGCCAAAATCCAAAGGTACGCACTTTGCAAAAAACACCTCTGTTTTCTTTGAGAAAATGTGATGTGTCCACTTTGTGTTTTGGGGCATTTCTTGTCGCGGGCACTAGGCCTACCCACACAAGTGAGGTTCCATTTTTATCGGGAGACTTGGGGGAACGCTCGGTGGAAGGAAATTTGTGGCTCCTCTCAGATTCCAGAACTCTCTGTCACCGAAATGTGAAGAAAAAGTGCTTTTTTAGCCACATTTTGAGGTTTTCAAAGGATTATGGGTAACAGAACCTGGTGAGAGCCCCACAAGTCACCCCGTCCTGGATTCTCCTAGGTCTCTAGGTTTCAAAAATGCACAGGTTTGGTAGGTTTCCGTAGGTGGCAGCTGAGCTACAGGCCAAAATCCACAGGTAGGCACTTTGCAAAACACACCTCTGTTTTCTTTGAGAAAATGTGATGTGTCCACTTTGTGTTTTGGGGCATTTCTTGTCGCGGGCACTAGGCCTACCCACACAAGTGAGGTTCCATTTTTATTGGGAGACTTGGGGGAATGCTGGGTGGAATGAAATATGTGGCTCCTCTCAGATTCCAGAACTCTCTGTCACCGAAATGTGAAGAAAAAGTGTATTTTTAGCCAAATTTAAAGGTTTGCAAGCGATTCTGGGTAACAGAACATGGTGAGAGCCTAACAAGTCACCCCGTCCTGGATTCCCCTAGGTCTCTAGTTTTAAAAAATGCACAGGTTTGGTAGGTTTCCCCAGGTGCCGGCTGAGCTAGAAGCCAAAATCCACAGGTAGGCACTTTGCAAAAAACACCTGTGGAAAAATGTGATGTATCCATGTTGTGTTTTGGGGCATTTCCTGTCGCAGGCACTAGGCCTACCCACACAAGTGAGGTACCATTTGTATCGGGAGACTTGGGGGAACCTAGAATAGCAATACGAGTTTTATTGCCCCTTGTCTTTCTCTACATTTTTCCTCTCCAAATATATGACAGTATGTAAAAAAGACGTCTATTTGAGAAATGCCCTGTAATTCACATGCTAGTAAGGGCACCCCAAAATTCAGAGATGTGCAAATAACCACTGCTCCTCAAAACCTTATCTTGTGCCCATTTTGGAAATACAAAGGTTTTCTTGATACCTGTTTTTGACTCTTTATATTTCAGCAAATGAATTGCTGTATACCCGGTATAGAATGAAAACCTACTGCAAGGTGCAGCTCATTTACTGGCTCTGAGTGCCTGGGGTTCTTGATGAACCTACAAGCCCTATATATCCCCGCAACCAGAAGAGTCCAACGGACGTAACAGTGTATTGCTTTCAAAAATCTGACATTGCAGGAAAAAGTTACAGAGTAAAACGTAGAGAAAAATTGCTGTTTTTTTCACCTCAATATCAATATGTTTTATTTTAGTTGTTATTTTGTGCAGGAAACCCTCGTAGGATCTACACAGATTACCCATTGCTGAATTCAGATTTTTGTCTACTTTTCAGAAATGATTAGGTTTCTAGGATCCAGCATGGGTTTCACACCCATTTCTGTCACTGACTGGAAGGAGGCTGAAAGCACAAAAAATCGTAAAAATGGGGTATGTCCCAGTAAAATGCCAAAATTGTGTTGAAAAATTTGGTTTTCTGATTCAAGTCTGCCTGTTCCTGAAAGCGGGAAGCTGGTGATTTTAGCATCACAAACCCTTTGTTGATGCCATTGTCAGCCAAAGCCTTCTTCTGCAGCCCTTTTTTCCCATTTTTAAAAAATAAAATGACATTTTCACTGTATTTTGGCTAATTTCTTACCCTCCTTCAAGGGAACCCACAAAGTCTGGGTACCTCTGGAATCCCTAGGATGTTGGAAAAAAGGACGCAAATTTGGCGTGCGTAGCTTATGTGGATAAAAAGCTATGAGGGCCTAAGCGCAAACTATTCCAAATAGGCAAAAAAAGGCCTGGCACAGGAGGGGGAAAAGGCCTGGCAGCGAAGGGGTTAACCATCCTGGGACTCTGCCTGTTTGTGGATTCCCTGTCTGGGTCAGACTGACAGGTGGACTGTTTGTGAATCTCCTCTAAACAGTGACACAAAGGGAGCTGGAGTGCAGTCTGCATATCCTGATTAGCCATCTGAGCTAGAGTGGAGGGAGGTGCTGTCACACAATGCAGTCTCCTACCCCATGGTGTGTGTCTGGGGCCTGGCCTGGGCATGACAGGATCTTGTAAACAACAGAGATTTTCCTTTGCCTACTTCAAGGCAGTAAGGGGTATAAGTACTCGGCCGAAACCCCAGACCTTTGATCACGTCTGGAACTAAAAGGAACCTCCGCCAAGGAGAAGAGCTGAAGAGAAGTTCTGCCCTTGCCTGTGACTGTGCTTTTTTTGGGCCATCCTGCAGTTGCTGCTTCTGCCTATGAAAGGGGACAAAGAGTGGACTTTGTTGTGCATTCCTTCTAGAGAAGAATCTCCAAGGGCTTGAACTGAGCTTGCCTTCTGTTTTGAAGTCTCAGGGCCATCAAAGATTTCCTCTGCCAGCACATGGATTCTCTGCTGAGACTCCTGCCCTGCCAAGTGGTGCCCTATCCAGTACCTGGACCCTTGAAAGTTGAAGTTGGCAGAACAAGGATAGAAATCCACGTACAGAACACTGTGCGAGGAAATACTCGACCCACCATCTGCAACGAGGCTGTTAAATGACACACTACCCTCTTTATGGCTTAAATTGACGCTCCACCTGCATTGTTGCTGGAAGATTGATGCTTCATGGCTGGAGAAACGATGCAATGCCCACTTGCGGCTGCTGATAAAGATGCAAACCCCACGCAGTGTGGTTTTCTAACACCGTGTGACAGGATTTCTCCCACGTCGTCCCAGGGTGTCAAAGTCGTTGTGAACCGGCGCCGATCTGAGGTACTCTGTCTGGAAAATTATGCATCACCTACCTGACCGGAGAAGAAACGATGTACGGCCTCACTTGCGAGTAAAGAATTGACCAATCGCTGACTTTTCAGATGCACGCTCTACTGTGCGGCTTAATCTTTTACGCAAATCAGGTACTTTGTGTAAAATAAACATTTCCATTGTTTTATATGATGTAAGACTCCTATTGTTTTAATAATTCATATCTTGACTTGTGTATGTTGGATTTTTGTCATTTTGGTCTTGTTTGAATGAGATAAATATTACCTAGTCTTCTAAACTCATGTGGTGTCCATTTTGTAGTGTTTTTCACTGTATTACCTTCTATGTTGGTACAAATACTTTACACGTTGCTTCTGAAATAAGTCTGACTGTTTGTGCCAAGCTAACAAGGGGGTGAGCCAGGGTTATCTAAGTGTGTATCTCCATTGTCCTGACTAGAGTGAGGGTCCTTGCTTAGACACGGGGGTAACCAGACTACCAACCAAAGACCCAATTTCTAACACTCAGCCTCCATTTTTATTTGATGCATAGATGCTTACATACTATGGTGATATCATACTACACATCATTGGGAGATTGTGATTTGGAGGGACTACATGAGCTACATAAAGAAAGGCACAGAGAAGGGAATGTTAACTCACTGATATTACTTATTACTACTTCCATTGTCTTATTCTTGGTTACAGGACGAATCTCTGCCTACATGGCTTCTTAAATAATCAGCCCAAACTCATGCCGATGAGTACAATTAGGAAGCCTCTGACTGAGCACCTGGTTAGCTCAAACTGGATCACATAATAAATATTCATCTTTACGTAAACATAACTTACCTCTGAGAGTTAGCACAGCTATTAGATAAAAAATTTGCATTGTGGAACACACACAACAAATAAATAAATTATTACTCACCGAGCCCCGACACCTTGAAGCCCAGTAGGTTGAGCAGGTCCTGTTCATGGTCTACTAAGTCCTCCCACTGTGCATCAGCTGCTGCCACATGCGCTGGAACCCAGTGTGCCGACGAACCAACCTGTTCACCCCCCACAGCAGTCGATGCTCCTAAATGGCATAACTGCTCCCAGATCTTCTGCCTGCTGCTAGCATGGAGGGGAGACGATGCTGCTCAAAAAGACAAGTGCTGCCACATCCGCTTCAGTGAAAATGCAGCAAGTCTGTACCCCTTGGTGGCACCATTACCCACATGGCAAGCGACTAGCAGCTGCATTCACATCACCACTCCCTCTGCCATTGACCTGGGTGGGGAAAAAAAGGGGGAGAAACAGAAGGAAGGAAGAAAGAGAAAATCTAAATAAATAAAGGGAAAAGCAAAAAATAAATGAAGTGTTCAAAAAGTCACAAAAAATACATCAAAAAATTACAGAAATGTAAAATGCACAAGTACAAATACACAAACTGACAAAATAAAGGAACAGGAGGGGTGGATAATTTAGAAATAGGGTGGGATTGAATACATTAAGGGTAGATTAAAGTTAGGCCCAGCACCATATGCATGGGTGCAGAGAAAACGGCCTTGCCACTGCAAATAGTTTGGTGCAGCTTCCACTATGTTTGCAATGTGAGAATGGAAATCTCGCACCCAAATGTGATAAACATAGCGCAAACAGTCGCACCGAGTAACTCTGCCCGCTGACAAAATTTGATGGAGCTCGCAGATTTTTTAAAATACTTTGCAGAATTTCCTGTAGTGGGACTTTGAGAGCTCTGGCCCTCCCTATTGTTTTTCTGAATATGATTATTACACAATCGTCACATTGTTGGATTATGATTTTCCCCCAATGGTGCTTCATTATGGCTCCAATGAAGAACCAGGGTACTTAATAGTATGGAGATTTTTTGAGTCATGACTATTTTAAAATGGTTGCCATGCTTTTGTGTAGGATGTTTTTGTGTTTTTAAGGCCCCTTCTCCATATGTCCAGCATATTGACACATTATTAATGTACATATTCTGATTTATCAGAGGGTGCATAGAACCAGTCCTTTGTTCCAATTGAGGAGATATGAATATGTATTACTTTTTTATGAATTCTTCTCTAGTTTTTGTTCCTGCTTGTAGAAATGTTCAGATTACCAGTGGGGTTATACACATTATAAGTTGTTACATTGAATGCTGAATCATTGAATGTTTTAACAATGGTTGCCATGTGATTATAATTATTTTCTGATTATGTGATTTGTTGCACTCCCCCTTTTATTCACCCAACATAGGGGCATATTTATACTCTGTTTGCGCCGGAATTGCGTTGTTTTTTTTTACGCAAATCCGACGCAAAGCTAACTCCATATTTATACTTTGGCGTTAGACCCGTCTAGCGCCAAAGATCTTGTAGTTTGCGTCATTTTTTAGCGTGGACACCTACCTTGCGTTAATGATATGCAAGGTAGGCGTTCCCGTCTAAAAAATGACTCCAAGGCATGTGCGCCTAATTTAAACTCCCGTGCAAAAATGACGCACGGGAGTGGGCGGGTCAAAAAAAATGACGTCCAGCCGCTTTTGCGTCACATTTTTTAACGCCTGGTCAGGGCAGGCGTTAAGGGACCTGTGGGCTCGGAAGGAGCCCAGAAGTGCCCTCCCATGCCCCCAGGGACACCCCCTGCCACCCTTGCCCACCCCAGGAGGACGCCCAAGGATGGAGGGACCCATCCCAGGGAACTTAAGGTAAGTTCAGGAAAGTAATATTATTATTTTTTTTTGTGGCATAGGGGGGCCTGATTTGTGCCCCCCTACATGCCACTATGCCCAATGACCATGCCCAGGGGACATAAGTCCCCTGGGCATGGCCATTGGGCAAGGGGGCATGACTCCTGTCTGTGCTAAGACAGGAGTCATTTCAATGGGGGTTGGGAGTCAAAAAAAATGGCGCAAATCGGGTTGAGGCCAATATTTTGCCTCCGACCTGACTTGCCCCATTTTTTGACGCCCAAGCTCCATTTTCCCCTACGCCCACGCTGCCTGGTGTGGGTCATTTTTTTTGACGCACACCAGTCAGCTGCGCCGGCTAACGTCATTCCATAAATAAGGTGCCCGCATGGCGCTTTGGAATGGCGTTAGCGGGTGTTAAAATTTTTGACGCACAACTGCGTCGGCACAGTTGTGCGTCAAAAAGTATAAATATGGCCCATACTGTTTATATTGCCAGGCAAAGAAATGCATACAATGTTGGGTGAATTTGTTTTCAATCTCTCTAATTCAATTCTGTACTAATACAATATCTCACCAATTCTACTTTAATTTCACTCTTGGTCCTACTATCTTACTATGACCACCATGGTTATGGGTACTCTTGCACAATTACGAGTCCTTTTTCATTTTGATGATCTTGGCGGAGCACCTATACTTAACCACCTTGTTTGAGATATCATGCAGTCAGTATCCTATCTGCCCCACAGGCACTATAGTAATGGTTTTATCCCCCCTATAGGCTCTGGGTTATTGACGGTATTTTTATGCCACTCAGTCTGCTGTTTATTTGTATTCGGATCACAGACATCTCCCTAATTAAAAATTGCCAATCCAAGAACTCAGAACTCAGAACAACATATTTTGTTCCTGGTCCATTACTTGGGACCTGATGAGGGACGCCGTTCCGGAGGGTAGGTCCTGAGTAATGGACCAGGAACGAAATATGTTGTTCTGAGTTCTTGGAAGTGCCTCCCAAGGAGCCTGTTTTCCAAATTGGGGATGGGTGACGTGACTTTGACCTAGCCAGTTTACTTTAATGTAAGTGACCGGTGTTTCTACATTTATATTGAGATTTTTTCTTTAATTGGAGAAGAGCTGATTAACCTTTAGATATTGGTCCTGATGAAGCGTCATTGGATCCCTGTGGACCGCACAACGCAAAACATGTCGACCCTATTTTAGAGCTACTATAATAGTTATAGTCCCTCTGGTATTTGTTGCTCTCTGAGAGTAATTGAGCATCATTACTCAACTTGTTACTTTCCTTCTGTTTTTAATCTTGGTCTTCATCCAACTACATTGATTAAAAGTATGATCTATTTTTGTGATGAATAACCAATTTTAGCAATTTTTTTTGTTCTCTCCTATGTGCGCTGGTGCCGGAATACAGACATTTCTGTCTCTATAGTTTGAACCCACCAGTCACTATCAGAACAGTACGGCTTAGAGCCCCCTTACGGGGAGCCCGTCAGGCGTTGCAGCGCCAGCCTGGCGAGGAGCATTTCCCAATGATGATACCAGTCATCCATTGTGAGGCTTGAGGGCTCTTGTTCCTGAGACTTCAGGTCCCCTAGGCCATTACAGAACACGTGGAACAGTGTACCTTTTTATTTATCACATTATCCTAACTGACAGACTTGATCGGGCCACAATCTAAGAACTGTGTGCCCAATTGGAGCCAGACCTAATGTCAGCTATCCGCCATCCCACAGGTATCCCCCCTCTAGTGCAGGTCCTGTCAGTGCTCCATTTCCTAGCAAGTGGTTCCTTCCAAACCACAGTGGCCATGGCATCAGGGATGTCTCAGCCTATGTTCTCAAACGTGTTGGCCAGAGTGTTGTCAGCCCTGCTTAAACACATGAGCAGCTACATTGTACCCCCCCAGGTGGAGGATTTGGCTACAGTGAACGCTGACTTTTATGCCCTGGGACATATCCGCAACATCATTGGTGCCATAGATGGTACACATGTAGCATTTGTCGTTCCCCCCCCCCCCCCCGGAGAAATGAACAAGTGTTCAGGAATAGAAAAACCTATCACTCTATGAATGTGTTTGGGCGGACCAGTTCATCTCCCATGTGAACGCCAAATATCCTGGCTCTGTGCATGATGCCCTTATCTTGAGGAATAGCAGCATCCCATATGTGATGGGCCAACTCCAGAGGCACTGGGTGTGGCTAATAGTTGTGCCCAAGGTCCCCACCCAGTATATGTTGGTGTGTGGGTATGGGGTTGTCCCTAAGGGTAAGTGTGTGTCTGACAGTTGTCCCTCGATATTTGCAGGTGATTCTGGTTCCACAACCTCTCATGGCTACTGGCCCCAGTGAGGAATTCCAGGACAAGGGCAGAGGAACGTTACAATGAGACACATGGGCGAACTAGGAAGATAATTGAGAGGATCTTTGGCCTCCTGAAGGCCAGGTTCCGGTGCCTCCATCTGACAGGTGGATCCCTGTACTACTCACCCAAGAAGGTGTGCCAGATCATCGTTGCATTTTGCATGTTGCACAACCTGGCCTTGAGACGTCAGGTGCCTTTTCGGCAGGAGGATGAGCCTGGAGATGGTCTTGTGGCAGCGTTGGAGCCTGTGGACAGTGAGGAAGAGGAGGCAGAGGAAGCAGATGTGGACAACAGAAGTAATATCATCAATCAGTACTTCCAGTGACACACAGGTAAGACACTGTAACTTCGCTTTACTTTTCAGTTTTCTTTTGGACATTGTGCATGGCAGCCTGATTTCCCTATGTCTATGGCCACTTATTGTACCCTTTGGCATATCTAATTTCAGATCTCTGTGGCCCACTTTGGCTCCTGGTATATTTACTGCTGCCCACTAAAGGTCATGCCAATATTTATATAACTGTACATATGACTTGCAAGGTTTTCAGACTGTTGTACTAATACATAGTTCAATCATTTGATAGACTCAAGATTTGTATGTGTCGCAAGAGTGTTTATTTAAGAGCGGGATGTGCAATGGGCTGGGGTGATGGTGGAGGAATGTCCAGTTAGAGTCCAGTCTCTTGGTATCACAGGTGCATTGGACAATGGGGCATGGGAAGGGGAGTAATGGCAGTTCAAGGTGGACAGGGTGACAGAGGAGGACAGAAGGGTGACAATCAGGAGAATCCTATTTCCTGGCAGAGGTCTTGGCAATGTTCTCTGGCTTCTGCCTGGAACGCAGGAACTGTTTGCGGGGTGGTTCTCCTTCTGCAGGGGGGGGGGGTGCTGGTGGCCTGTTGGTCCTGTGGCAGGACGTCCTGTGCACTAGCACCAGCGGAGGTGGAGGGCTGTTCTTTGATGTGGCTAGTGTCAGGGGCCCTTTGTTGTGCCACTGCCTCCCTCATGGTGTTGCCCATGTCAGTCACCACCCCTGCAATGGTGACCAGGATGGTGTAGATGTTTCTTAGGTCCTCCCTGATCCACAGGTACTGTCTATCCTGCAGCCGCTGGGTCTTCTGCAACTTGTACAGTATCTGGCCCATGATCTCCTGGGAATGGTGGTATGCTCCCAGGATGTTGGTGAGTGCCTCCTGGAGGGTCGGTTCCCTGGGCCTGTCTTCCCCCTGTCTCACAGCAGTCCTCCCAGCTTCTCTGTTGTCCTGTGCCTCTGTCCCCTGAACTGTGTGCCCACTGCCATTGACTCCAGGTCCCTGATCGTCCTGTGTTTGTGGGGTTGCCTGGGGTCCCTGTAGTGGTGGACACACTGCTGATTGAAGTGTCCTGGGGATGGTGGCATGGGCCCGCTGGGTGGGTGCTGTGCTGGTGTTTCCTGAGGGGGGGAGGGTCTGTGGTGGGTTGGGACTGTGGCAGGGTAACCGACTGTCCAGAGGTCCCTGATGGGCCAGGTTGGTCATCGTGATCCAGGCGTGCAGAGCTGCTGTCATCACTGTGAACCTCCTCTGGGGGGGCTGGATGTTGCTGGCAACTCCTCTCCGGTGACATTGAGTAGGGGTCCTGTGGGGATAAAAATGCAGTGTTATTGTATCTGCGTGTGCCATCTTGTGCATGAGTGTGTTTCCCTCTATGTTTGTGATTGCCCTGTTAGCTTTGCCTTGTGTGCATGGTGATTTTGTGGGCTAGGTGATTCTCTCTAATGGGCATTCTGTGGTGATGGGTGTCCATGCAGGTTTGTGATGGGGTCCATGGATTGGTGTTACATGCAGGGCTTGGTTTTGGGTTGGGTTGGTTGTGATAGTGTGGTATATGTGAGGTGGTCAAGTGATGGGGTGAGAGTAGGGGTAGGAGTTTATGATGGCATGCAGTTAGGGTGGGGGACATAGTAGTAAAGATATGACTTACCAGAGTCAGTCCTCCTGTTACTCCTGCAAGGCCCTCAGGATGCATTATTGCCAAGACTTGCTCCTCCCATGTTGTTAGTTGTAGGGGAGGAGGTGGGGGTCCACCGCCAGTCCTTTGTACAGCTACCTGGTGTCTTGCAACAACAGAACACACCTTCCCCGTAGGTTGTTCCACCTCTTCCTGATGTCATCCCTTGTTCTTGGGTGATGTCCCACGGAGTTGACCCTGTCCACGATTCTCCGCCATAGCTCCATCTTCCTAGTAATGGACGTCTGCTGCACCTGTGATCCGAAAAGCTGTGGCTCTACCCGGATGATTTCCTCCACCATGACCCTTAGCTCCTCCTCTGAAAACCTTGGGGTGCCGGCAGCTGGCAACCAAAACTATTGGCTCCTCCTCATCATTATCCACAGACTGCCTCCTCCATCACGTCCTACAGGAGCTGGTGCTGCTCCACCAAGAGGTGGTACACCTTCACACCCACTAGATGCCCTCTGAAGGTTCTATGGTGGCATAATCAGTCAGAGAAGTAGTTTTTGTTCTCAAACTCAGAGGATTCACCCATTTTCCTGTGATGTTTCAGGAACAGTGGAATTGTGTGGTATAAACCGTTGGTTCATTTCAATCAAAGCCAATTTCTCCATGCTTTGAGAAAAGAGAATGGTCTTTCTACCTATAACAACTGCACCAGCTGCGCCAAGCACATGCTTAGCAGACACACTGGCTATTGGTAAGCCAGAATATTTACCGATAGGCTGCTGAGCTATAGTCATTGGTGATTTTTCAATACAAATATAACTATTGATTTTGGTCCACATAGACCACTTTTGGATTGCACAATTAGTCTTGGACCATCCTCTAAATGGCCATTGGTGCTGCCACTTGCTCATCCTCTCTTTCCTTTGCCTCTGGATTCGACTTAAGTCCTGCAACTTGAAACTAAGCCAATGTAGAAATTGGGTCCAATTCTTCTGTTGATGTTGTTGTTGTTGGCGCAGTTGCTAGTGCTGCTGGTGTTAGCTGCTGTGAGACAACAGCACTACCCTCTCTAAAGGTTGAAGGCCGTATGCCAGAAATTCTGCAATGGACTCTGACTTCCAACTGTTCCTTTTCTAGGTTTTTTACTTGCTCATTAATACCCATGTTATTTAATAAAATATCCCCTTCTCAGAAAATAATGATAGTGGCTCAAGTACTGTGGCACAGATGCACTCTTTGGAGGACATGATTTCTCTTTCCATCCTTGGATTAACAGCCAAACAAACAATTAAAGGATTAACCTCTCAAACAACTCATGCACTTCTCTGTTGCCATTCACACTTGCAAACCTTTGTGACAACTGTTTGGACTGGTCCTGTCGCAGATGCAACAATGGGGTAGCGTGGCTCTTCACATTGTTTTCCTTGCTGACTTCCCATGTGAGAATCTCAAAAGGAAGCATCTTTTGTGGCTGACAATTGACTGGGGTTCTTTTATCAATCTCCATGGTCGTGCTTTTCCCAATTGCCTCCCATCATCTTTGAGGGACATAATCATTTGAGCAGACTGTACTGTTCAAACAGATGTTGCAACATGTAGTAGGTAGAGTTCCAAAGTGTTGGCATCTCCTGTATGAGGGCCTTAACTGGAAGTCTATTAGCATGCTGAATGATCCTACACTTCTTTTGGGCTTTAAAAGAATGGCTGAATTGAGGGCAGATTCTTCTGCATGTTGCCAGTATGTTGATGACTCAGTCTTCTTTTTTTAAACAGTCCACAATCGGATTGATGCAATGTGCCAAACACAGGACATTGAAATACCCACCACTTGCCATGACTTTATATTACTGCCATTATCCATGACAGTGTGAGAAACTGGGGCTGATTGCAGAGGCCCCCTAACTTTTTGCCCCCATTTTCCACTTTATGCTGGTGTTTTCCTGACTCTGATGGTGCCCTGGGTACTGCTAACCAGTCCCAGGGCCTGTGCTCTGTGTAAAATGGATATGCAAATTAGGCTAATTATAATTGGCTAAGTTAACCTACCTATAAGTCCCTAGTATATGGTAGGGCATGTAGGTTTAGGGACCACAGCATAGGTGGTGCACACCTAGGTGCATTGCTGAGGTGCCCAGTGTCATTTTAAAAGCAAGCCTGCCTTGCTGGCTGCTTTTAAATTAAAGTTATATGCAAATTCGACTTTGGAATTAAAGGTACTTCCAAAGTCTTAAACTACCTTATTTTTACATATAAGTCACCCCTAAGGTGTGCCCTATGTGCCCCTAGGGCTGGGTGCCATGTAACTATAAGCAGGGACTTTATAAAAATAGATTTATAAGCCCTGGTGAGGTAAAAACAGCCAAATTCGTTTTTCCCTCATTGAAGTAAATGGCCTTCATAGGCTAGAATGGGCAGACTTTATTTTAAATTTTAAAGTCTCCTTAAATGTTACATACCAAGAATTTGGTATCAAATTGATTGTTATAATAAATCCCACAACTTCCAGTTGTTGGATTTAATATAACTAGTGCAGGTAAAAAGTTTAGACTTTACCTAAAAAGTTGCCAATTTCAGCTCTGCATTGTTTTTGCTCCTGTGCTCTGATTGGCCAGCCTGCAGCAGCTTCTGCCAGGCTACTTTAATGAGGTACAAAGGAGGGCATGAGGTACTTTAATGAGGTACAAAGGAATGTGCTTGGGGGAGAGAATCTCCCCTCAACAGATGGGGAAGCAGGAAGGGGGAGGGCTGCCAAACTGGTCTTCAAAGGCAGAGAAGGACATCTGGAGCACCCAGCAACACCCCCACATCCTGCAACCCCAGACAGCTAGGTGCCCCCTTGATTAGATTAGGAGAGGGCAGGAGAGGGGTGTGTTTATGATTTTTAGCCACACCAGTGGGTGGGCTCAGCCAGATCTCTCCTCTAAAAATCAGATTCATCCATTTTGGATTTTTAGAGACTGTTGCCTTCTGGGATGGATTTTTGCCACACTTCCCAGGAAGTGGTCATCACAGGGGGACGACCCTGTCCCTGATTGGAGGACCAGGGCCCCCCTGCTTTTCACCCAGGAGCAAGGATAAAACTGGCAGACCTGCACCCACGCCTCAGATCCCCACCAAATTTCAAGAAGAAAGAACTACAAGGAGAAGAAGGACTGCCCTGCTGGACCCCTGGCCTGCACCTGGACCCTGCACTCAGAAAGACTGCACCAGCTGCACACTTGGGCTTCACCACAAGAAGGACTTTGCCTGGCTTCCACTGGTTCAAGGAGGGACTCCCTGTTTGCTACAGGTGAAAAATTGCTAACCAGAGTCCCCTGCACCAACTCCTGAAAAAGTGACCAGCTGACCACTGCCCAGTGGCCAAAAAGGAGTTTGCGCCAGGTGCACTCTGGGAGTTGAAGTCCACACTTCCCAAGGACCATCACAGAACTTCTGGACCCTTGGGGTGAGCTGTGGACCCCAAAAGAACCTTAAAAGAACATCTGGGTGAAGCCCCAGAAGTTTGGAAAAGATTGGAGAAATTTTTGAAAAAAGCTCCATAAAGTGACCGACCCGACGCGGAAATTCTAGCCGGCTTGCCTCAACCGCGACCCGGCCTGACTTCGTGGTTCGTCCCGGTAAAGAAAAACATCCGAAAAAACGACTAAGTCCGAACGTAAAAAGTTGACCGGGACCTTCCAGCCATCGTATCCGAGAAGGGCTCCACGGACGTCGGATCAAGATCCAGGTTTACCCCGGTCGAAGGATTTTCATCTCGAAAAAACGACTAAGTCCGAAGGTAAAAATCACCACCGAGGAAACCGACTTCGCGTATCCGGACAAGGGCTCCAGGAGGTCGGATCCAACTGGCAGGTTCGTCCCGGGGAAGAAAAACATCGAAAAAGAGACTAAGTCAGAAGGTAACTTTTTAACCGAGGCCTCCCGCGACTTTTAGCCGAGCAGGGCTCCATCGCGGTCGGCCTGAAAGTTTGACTTTGCCCCGGTCCTGGTGCAACCAGATGACCCGATTGGCGCTTTTCGTTTCTGAGCGCTAGAAAATAATAATACTTTAAAAATTCATATCTCCGGTTCCCCTGAACCGATTTTAATCGTTTTTGTGTCATTTTAAAGATAAAAATATAAGCTATTTTTATAAATTGGTTTTGGATTTTTAAACTGTTTCCTGTGTTTTATTTAATTACTGTTTTGTGATATTTGAATGCTTTACACTTTGTCTCCTAAGTTAAGCCTTGACGCTCGATGCTAAGCTACCAAGGGTAGAGCTGGGATTAATTTACTGAGACCTAACTGTACTTTTGTGGAGGTTTGTGGCTTGTTGTTAGGTGTAGGTACCTACCTGCCCTACCAATAACCCATTTTCCAACAGACAGCAAATCCAATTCTGAGACCTCTGGGTCAAAGCCATTTAAATAAATTGCTGATAAAGGCTTCCAAGGTATTTGCAGATATATGGGATTTTTCAATGGTGAACATCAATACTTTTGCATGCCCCTGAACACCCTTAAAAGTTTCTTCAGCGCTGAGGACTGCAGGTAGCTGTTGCCTATACCCCACAAATGAGATTCAGTGTGCAGTGATATATAGGTAAGTAGTTGCTTGACAACTGGTCCACATACCTGTCATCATATAGTCGTCAATGTATGTGGTGGTGTCTCCAATTAAGTCTTGTGCCATTTTGAGGTTGATGACGTGGGTGGTGCTGCTGGTGCACTGCTGTGGACAGGATTGCTTTATGTAAAGCTGTTACCCTCTTTATCCTCATCACCTCCCACCGAGATTAGAGCTGATTCCCCTCTTTCATAACCATCCGCTCCTACAGCAATTGTTTTAAGGTGCTCCTCCCACTGGATTGTGTGATTTTTTTATATGGGTTGTTTTGCCTCCAGTACCCTAGTGTGAACCAGGTTTACCTTGACAAACACTTCTGTGGCACATGGAGCATATTGCAATGTTATCCTACTGCTTGCTAATCATAAAGAAGTCCGAAACTGGGATGCAGAATTTCTTTAGTGTATCACTGATGCCACTGCTGATGGCAAAAAAACTGACGGTAGATGGGTGTGTCGACAATCGCCTCTCTGCAGTGCGCACTTTGACTGAGGTAGTGGTGGATGCAGGTCTCAATGTGGTCCTTCCAAATATGGAAGCTGGTGATGGTGGTAGTAGAGCCAGTGGCACATAACTCTGAACAGATTGAATATGAGGGGCAATGTCGGTGTCCTCCAAGCCAGCTGACTCTTCCAACTCCTCCTCTTCCATAATTATAAGGCTTTCAGGAACTTTTATTTTCCCTTGTCTCTCGTGGCAGGTCCCTGACTCAGCCAGGTTCCAATCCATGTCCAGATCATCAGAGGGAGGCTTGGAGAAGATGATGGAGTACCCTTATTTTTTCTTCCTCGAGATCAGGAAGCCAATGGTTCTAGAAGAGCTAAATCTTGCTCAGGAGGAAGCTCAGCCTCCTGTTCTGCTCCTACTTCATTGGGATTATTGCTGGCTGTGACTTCTGTTGTCTATTTTGCTCAGTTTCCTGTGACAATTGGGTACTAGTTTGCACCTAAGAAAAATATAGTTCAGACGCACTGCTTGTCGCCATAACTGCATTGGTTGCCTCATTGACAGACATGGGCTTGGGCTCAGGTTCAAGTGGTGCCATCATTGATGTAGGAGTGGTGCTCCAAAGCTTGCTGCCCACAGGACTGTGCAAGAGGCACACAAAGTTGCGGGAAAAAGGAGGAGGAGAGCTGCAAGCCAGTGGTGGCAGTCTGCTTCTTCTCCTCCTCCTCAATGGCCACTTTCCTGACAGCAACTTTCTTTGGGGCCATCTTCAAGCTCAGTCAGTTGGCACTTAGCTGCACAAGCTGAAGCAGAGGAGTTGTGTGTTTTGGCCACGTCACTTTGTGCAAGCCTTCTGCCTGGCAGTACTGTGGGTGGTTTCTCTTGTGCATCCAAAAGCAAACAAAAAACATTTAGTTGAATGTGGCATTTTTGCAGTTTGCATTATTCATAGTACAGAAAAAGTAATTTAGTGAGGATATTCAAGAACATTAATTAATAGCAATACTGTATTGATTCCAATCCACAACATAATATAATATTTCATTCAGGATTGAAAACACCATTCAGATTTGTTTGCTTTATATGCATCTAACCGGTATGTGCATATGGCAGGCAGGCAATGCAGGGAACATGGTACAATCCTTATAAAATTCATGCTGGTGTGTGCCTATGGCAGGCCGAGGGTGAAGGGGAAAATTGAATAATCCTTAAAAAATTAATGCTGGTGTGCATGTAGCATAGGCACTGATTGCCTACACAAAATGGAGACTGGGTACTTGGTCAACAACAGCGGAATGCAAGGAGGAATGGAAAACAAAGAACATATGCAGGACTATGGCAAAATAACACTGACTGGCTACACAAAATGGCCACCAGCCAGATGATCAACAATGTACACATGCTGGCCTACAGCAAAAGCACTCTGACTGGCTACACCAAATGACCTCTGGACACATGTTCAGAAAATAACAAGCATGGAGGCATGGACAGGAAAGTAGACATGCAGGTCTATGACAAAAGCACACTGACTGCCTGCACAAAATGACCACAGGCCACATGGAAAAACATTAACAAGCAAGGATACATTGACAACAAAGAACACATGCAGGCCAATTGATGGATACTGACTACACAAAATGGCCACTGGCCACATGGCATGGAGAACAAAGACAAAATGATGGCCTACGGCAAACATACACACACTAGCCAGACAAAGGAGGCATGGTAAACAATGACAAAAACACTACCATTAGCTCATTAAAGGCCAAAAATGAAAATTAAGTCAGATAGGAAAATGTCTACAACAATAAGCATCCCCTGCAGGCATGATATTGTCCTGTCAAAATTCACTTTTTGCTAAAACAAATGTGAAATAGAAATACAAATATATAATTAAATCCAATGCCATCCATGGCCTAAATCAAAGATGTGTAACATTGGTTTCATACAGTCAATGACTAGCACGGGCTAGATGGGGCCATCGGCAGACTAGGCCACATGAAAAAATAAATTATTAACGCAAACTTAACAAACATGGTGAAAATGTGCAATCTTTTTCCCTTATAAAAGATAAAAAAATTAAATAAAAAAGATGCTAGGCCTCTACTGCAACTCCTTGCCATCCACCACAACAAAAATCAAATTTAACAATTGAATAAAAGTACAAATAAAATACTGGTGTATGCCCTATATCAAACAACACCTTTATGCAAAAGTTTTTGAAAGTACTTGTGATGTCCCAAAAACAAACAGCCTAAGTATGAGGCTGGTGGTCCTAGGACCCACCAGAAGACTGCCGTTCCCACCAGTGAGTGATGGTGGTCGAAGTTGTATCCAGCTGGGGCCACTGAAATCAGCACCACCTGGCTAATTACAACCCCACTTTCTGCCAGCCTTTTCATGGTGGGGACCCCATCATGAAAAGGCTGGCGGAAAGCCAGCGTCAGGGGCCCCCCTGCCCAGCACCATTGGACTGCACTGTGTCTGCTTTGCTGGGAGTGTGCATTTTGAAGGGGCTTGAGTGCCAGGATACTGGCCTCGGCTCCCTTGAAGGAGCCAAGGGCCAATATCCTAGCACTGTTCCGGTAGGTCAGCTCGGCGAGAACGCATGTTACAATGTTCCCGCCAGTCAGCCCGACAGGAACATTGTAATATGCTGACGGGGGACACCACTGGTAGGATGGTGGCGTCCTCCCCATGGCTTTGGTTGTCCGCTTTTAGGTCCGACAAATTTGTAATGAGGCCCACTTGAGCTGCTTGAGAAGCAGCTGCATGACCACTGGAAGGCTCTGTGGGGGCCCAAAATCATGCTAGCAAATCTTATTTATGCATGCAAGTGCATGTTTATCAACTGTTGAGATCATGAATGTGAATATAATTCCACCACATATCGAATGTCGGAATTTGATAGGAAATCTGTGTTACACACGTAACACAGAGTTCTCTGAATTTGACCAACTATGGAAGTGAATTACATTCCTACACAGGCGTAGTCACAGAGCAGATTCTGGATTTTAGAGTCATCATGGACAGGCCTAACCGCCAGCACACGTGTTAGCTGGGCAGCAGAAATGTCTGGAAACCAGTTTTATACAATTGGTGTCAGATAGTGGTGGTGTACTCCTTAACATCTCAGAACACAGAACTCACACAGAGATTAGACCGTCAATGTTGAGTTATCCTCTTGAAAGCAATTAAGTTCTGGGATACAGTTGAGCTGGATTACACTGTAACACTATGTGAATAAATATCACTTCAGAGAGATAGAGCAAGAGACAGGCGTCTAGGGCCATGTTTGGATGAGATGGTAAGCACCCATAACACTATTTTCTGTTTTAACATCTTTATTTTTAAGATTAACAATGGTTGGGAAATTATGCATGAAGATGGACTCTTTTGCATACTCGTATTATGTGTTAATTTGTCAGAGACATTGACAAATTACATTCACGCAGCTACATTTTTTGAATTAGCTAGACCTTGCAGACAGATTGAGAGTTCTACAAATTGTATTTGGCAGCCGACATCATCTTCATGGCGATCGTCATCTGATCAAGACATATCACAGATGACTAAACTGCACAAAGTATGAAACATTAATATGGCAATGCCCCTACCCTATTTTCCCTTTTTACTTACGTCACAAATGGGCAACGTATCTTGTCAAATTATGCAGACAATCATGCATCATGGCCTACAGTTTCTCCATCCACACTTTCCTCCACCACATGCTAAATGCGAGGGAGCTCAATAATGTCCACATCTGGGATATGCTTAGGCAGGTTGCTAGTAGAAGGTGAGAAATCAGTTTTACAAATGCGGTGTCAATGGAGTAGAAACCCTGACCACTGGGATATCACAGCAACATCACTAAGGACTGTGCGGGAGTGTGTCATTGGTTATGGTGCATAGCAGTGTGAGTATTTCATGCCAAAAGATTACCACCATGTCTGTGGCAATGTGCTGCACTCTCAACAGCCTTCCCAGCATATGTCTGGGCTGCGAAACATCGTATGTAGTCTTGTGGGAGAGAAGTACCATTGTGTGAGGAATTTCTCAGCATTCTACTTATGGTTTATGCATTTAGAGGACTTTGTGGTCCTTGGCCGAATGGTTTTACATATGTCTTCAGACACTTTGGCCTCTCATACCCCTGTGTCTTAATTTATTGATAAGGAGTGATTCCAGGTATGTCTGTTCTCTACACAGTTTGTCCAAGAAGTGTCTCCCCCACCCAGTGTAGGGTCTGCATTAGTTTAAAGCTATCTCTTCTGTCAAGCTGACATTTTTTGTTCAGGCTTTTCCCTGACTAGAGGTCGTCATGATCATATAACTCTTTTAAGAAAGGGGCATCCCCTTGGGTCCAGGACTGGAACCCTGAATCAGTCACTCCAGGGGGAAATCTGGGCACTTGATCAGTGGGGTTAGAAGGAAAGGGTAAGGAGGAATGTTTTTTTTTTAAGGAAGACCAGTTGCCACTGGTCAAGTATCTTCACCACCAGTGTGGGAGGATGGTCTGGGATTCTACTCAAGTTGAGGATGATTGATATAAAAAATCCTTGAGCAAATTTTTTGAAAATACCTTGTCAACCTTTATCCAGGTCTTCTAGTCTGAATCATAATTCCAATCTAGGGCTGGGTGTAACTGAGCTGCCTAGACATAGATAGTGACTTTGGGAAGGCCCAGGCCTCCCTCAGCCATGGGGTATGAAAGAGTCAAGACTGTAACTCTTGAGAATCTGCCTTGCTACACAAAGTCCAGAATATTTTGTCTAATTTGTTTTAATGTCGTTCTAGGTATCATAAGGGTACCTTTTGTAAAACAAGCGTGGCATGGAGTTCATTTTGAGGTTTTTCAAGCTGCCCATCCAGGAAATTTCATTTTTGCCCTTGGGTTGAAAGTTGTTGAGTATGCCAGTAATTACTGGAGGAATGTGGCTGTCATATAGTGCCTTCATGTGAGTTGGCAGGTTGACTCCCAGTCTAAGAGAAGATGGAGTGGCGCTTACATCTGTTCAAGGGGATAAACCGCCCCATGCCTTGGAATTTGTAATAGTTGATTTTGAAACATGAAACCAGTGCAAAGGGATCAAGCTCTGCTGGAGTGCTGAGACAGTTTTGTTAGGGTTGGTCACAAAGCAGATGATATTGGCACTAATAAGATGACTTTGTGTACCTTGTCTTCCTCCCTCAGATTGTCGATGCTGGGATTGCATGAAATGTTCGCCACTAGGGGTTCCATTTCCAAGGTGAAAACCAAGGAGGACAGGGACTATCCCTGTTTTGTTCCCCTAGATAGAAAGATCTCTGATGAATATCCCCTATTAATCTTGACCCTGGTGGTAGATTGCTGATTGTCTATATGGCTCCTGTTGAGTAACTTCAACCGGTATGGCCAGTCCACCCTATGGAAGGCCTTTTCCACTTCGAACGAGAGGAGGATCATCAGCTGGTATCATATTTCAGCTGCTTCTATTAAGATGACTGCTAGCAAAGGGTTCTTTTTGGTTTGGAAATTGTTGATAAAGCCTGACTGATGGGTGGAAATAAGGTTAGGCCACATGTGGTGGAGGTGTTGAACTTTTATGTATGTGAATATTTTCACATTGCAGTTAATGAAGGCTATTGACATATGATATGCAAGATAATAGGTCTTTACTTGGTTTGAGGATGAATATGAGGTGAGAACCCATCGTTGTATCTGTTGTCTTCCCTATCATCAAAAAGTAATTGAATACTTTTGCTAGGGTTGCAGCTAGTAATGAAGCATATGCTTTAAATAAGTTGGCCGTGAAGCTACCTGGGTCTGGGGACCTTCATGTAAGTAAGCTTTTAATTGCCTCTCATAACACTTCTGGTCAGGTGTCTTCCTCTATGGAGCAAATATAACTCTCTAGGTTTGGGGGAGTGAAATCTCCAGGATATTTATCCAGGGACATTGCATTAAGCTCCTGCCTATGGAATAAGGTTCAGTAATCGCAGTGAAAAAAAGACAGAATCTCCCACGTCTCTGCGACCGTCCAATTAAAATCAGGTTTCAGTGCTTTTCTGTTGTATTTAGCTGTGACCCATCAGCTTTTATAGACTAGCAGCCTGTTTGCCTTGTCACCTTTTTCATAGTGGGTTTGGTTTATGTATAGGATTTTTTTTGCTGCATCTTTCGTTTGTAGGTGTACTGGTTCTCCCCTAATTCTACACAGCTCTCTCATTGTTCTGGCTCATCCCCCTTTTGCCTTGACTTAGCTTGGGAAAGATGACTCTGTGAGTCTGCTCTTGTTTGTTAGACCAGGTGTTTGAAGTTAGCTGTATGGGAGATTAGGCCCCCCTTAAACACTGCTTTGGCTGTATCACACAAAGTGGAGGGGTTTACCTCTCCATTCCTGTTTTCTGTGAAGTAGTATTCCATTGTATCTTTGACATGGTCCCTGAGGGGTAGGTCTCTCAGGGAAATTTTGTTTGTCATCCCAGGCTTCAAGAATGGGTTATGCAGCATGAGGGGATTCACCATGAGTCAGATGGGGACATTGTCAGAGAGGGATTTAACTATGGGTGGGTGGAACTCATGGAGTTTCTCGCTGTGGAATTCCACAGAGTTACTAATAAACTCTGCTATATTCTGTGGAAAACTTCTCACTCTCGAGTCTGGTGGTCAGCAGTTGCACATCATAAAGGCCCTGTCAGAGGCAGACAAGTGAAATGGTAGGCTATTTGAGCAGCTCAGACTGTAAGCTGTAAGTGTACTTACTTTGGGTGGGGCTTCATGGCAGGGTGATCAAGATCACTTCAGTGTCCAGGGCACAATCCAAACACAGCAAACACACCCTGAGTCTGGGCCACCATTGCTGCTGCTACTGAAAAAGGAAGATGGGACAGCTGCCGCTGCAGAGGGGACTAGGCCTCCTCCACTCTGCACACCTCAAGGCTGCAAAGGTGTTTCACACCGATGCAGGGGGGATTGATGCATAGGGAAAGTTGACACAAGGGTCACTCTGGGTACCAGTACACCCGGTCCCCCGGCAGGCAGAAAGCAGGCAGCAGAGTGCTGACTATGGTGGTGTGGCTGCTAATCAAGTTAAACCCTCCCAAAACTGACTGGCATCATCAACCAACTATCAGGGAATGGCTCATCCAGGAACACGTGGGGGTACTACTGCCAATGAACACTTCTGAATTATATGTGGCTAAGAAAACACTAGCCCTAAGTCACGTTACACATTACTAGTCGCTCTTGCTGCCAAACTAACATACAGACTATGTTCAGCCATGAGACCGGTTGCTATTTGACCCAGAAATGCTGAACATAGTGACAAATGACATCCGTTAAAGGAGACTGCAAAACAGTTGATTACATTAGCATTACAGATGTTGGTAAACTTCGCCATGTGGTGGATGGCGGAGTGTTTGCCCTCCAAGAAGTGTGCAGTGGCAAAACTCTATCAACTCTGCCTGCAAAGAAGAGTTTGCCACCTACCCTTCCATTTAGCATTTATGAATGAGGGTAATAAAGATCTAGGTTTAGGATTTAGTCGTTGAGAGTAGGTCTTGTGTACATGCAAATAAAATGTGTAGTCCTTCTAAGAGGGGTGTTTGTGATGCCAGGATGAGGTCTATTAGTCATTATGCAGGCAAAGGTAGTGGCTGATGTGTAATCAATGTGTAAGGTTAAGTTCCTGCTAGTATGTATAGCCATTCCTCTGGTTTTACATGTGTAGGATGTGTGCATGTGTGATGTACCAGTAGGATCGAAGTAGTATGACTTCTGCCTTAAGTAGGTGGGTTTGCTGCAATAGTGCCAAATCCACTTCTTTGAGTTTGAGCCATTGGAGCCATTCTCTAAGTTTTACTAAGGAAGTAAGGCCCTTCACATGAAGTGAGGCACATTTTACATGTGTCATACTGTTGTCAAGGGTACTTCTGATTAGGAACAGCTCCCTTTCATCAATAAAGTGGGTGGGTCCACAAAAGCAGCTGTCGGACCTGACATGAAAGGGTATGGACTATGTGGGATATTTCTATCAGCAGTTCTGTCGTATAGGGGCAGGTCAACTCGGTGGAACAGGATCCGGAAGATTGGGTAAGAATAAAGGGACAAGTTGAAACCATAAAAGGGGCTGTAGTTTGGGGTACAATGTGTAAAACATGTGAGTTGAGTTAGCTTAGTAAACAAGAGTGATGGGGCTAACTCTAGAGTAAGTGTTGTGGGCCTACCTGGTGTGACCTCCCCAGTCCATAGGGTACAAGGAAAAATTTTAGCAGCATTATATACATTTCAACTACAATCAAGCAATGTTCGTGGAACAGTGAGTCTCTGGCTGTCCCCATTTCAGGGAAGGTCATCGTTTTCTGAGGATGATATTTGGTGTTCCTCCTCCTTTTGGAGGTGAAGTATTCGAGCTGATTCTCGTGATGCTCCTGCGGATTGGAAGTGCTATTCCCATCCATGGTCCATTGGATTACCAGAGTTTTTTTTTTTTTATCCTGTTGCTGAAATGAACGGGAGGCATATGATCTCTTGCACCTTTAGAAATCTCACCACCTGGAACTTTACTTTGATGGTGAATAGAAGTTGGATGGGGAGGACCAGCAATAACATATCTTTTCCTTTTGGGGGTGATGAGTGATATCTCAAAAGTCCTTTCATTTTGCCAACGATTGAGACAAAACATCTTGGAAAAGTAAGATATAATCACATCAAAACATAAAGGGTTTGTGTTTATGAGCCATAGTTAAGATTTTTGCATTCATTTGGATGCAGTGGACTCTTGTCAGTACATCCAGAGCTGGATTTTAGTGTTTTTAGTGATCGAAGTAGACCCTGTGGATGAGGTCCAGGGTGACAGGAGTGTCATCTGTGAGCTTGAGTAGGTGTTCAAATGAGGATTGGATATGGATCTTTAGTTCTGCTCTGGATACTATTGCTGCACTGCTGCAGATACGTATGTTATTGCAGCAAGATCGGTTTTCTAGGCCATAAAGCTTGTCTTGCAAGGAGCTTGGTTGGTGATCAAGCACTCTAAGTGGAATGTGCGGTCATTGTTCTCCCAGGCATGTTCTGCCTCCCCAGTCCTTATGTGGTCTAATCACTACTCCCATTGGTGTAAGGGTTGGTGGAGATGGAACAAGGCTCTGCTAAAACTCCTGTCTGAGGGATGTAATGCCTTTGGGAAACTCTGCCAATAAAAATTGGATATCCTCTTTGGTAGTTGGCACCTAGGGTTCTGGGCCCCCATTTGTTTTTGATGTTGAGGTCTGGGGACTTCATCCCTGAAGCTTGGGTGGGTCTGATTTCTGGAGCAATTATTTTATGGTGGAAGCTCTGGAAGCCTTTGTTTTTGATTTCACTACGGGAAGTGACCCTGCGGGATGGCTATGGTGAAGTAAGGGAAGTCTCTGTGGGGGCTCTTGTCATGTTGGGAATGGGGTTAACTCATCGCTGGGGGGAATCTCTCCCTACCCCTTTACTGTCAGGCTGGAGAAAGGCCTGACGCTCCTCTTTTAACTGTACCTTTTTGATTGAGGCACTCACCTGCTGGAGCATTATCTGGGGTGGGTTTCAACTCCTCCATCCACATTGAAGTCCTCTGTGAAGGGTACTTTGGCCCCTGGGAGTGTCCACTCAGATGGTACTAAGGGCCAGATGTAGCAAAGTTTTGCGAGTCGCAAATGGGCCGATTCGCTATTTGCGACAGTGCAAAATCGGAAATGGGATGCAAAAACCCCATTTCCGACTTGCAAAAAGCGATGGGACCCGTTTGCGAGTCGCATCAGTTGCGACCCCATTTTGCGACCAGCAAATTGCAAGTCGCAATTTGCGAGTCGCAAACCTTATGCAATTGCAACTCGCAAATTGCGACTAGTCGCAAAAAGCCCATTTTGCACTTGCAATTTACCACTAACTCAGAGCAGGTGGTAACCATAACCAAAGTATAAAAGGAGACCCAGAAGGCATCTGGGTTACTCAACATGGCGGAGATATACCTGATAGCAGTGAGAAGGAGAGTCCACGCAGCCCAGCAGAGGAGGAGGAGGGGCCACAGACAGGAGAAGATATATAGAACAAGGCAGACTCTTTTTCAGCAAACTGAGGATGAGATATACGATAAATATCGCCTTAGCAGCGCAGCCATACTAGAATTAATTGATTTACTGAAACCACAGCTAGAACACCAGACTCTGCGTGGCTGCGCCATCCCTACGCATGTGCAAGTGCTATGCTCACTGCACCTCTTGGCCTCAGGGAGCTATCAGGGGGTAATTGCTGTGGCAGGTGGGGTATCCCAAAGTTCAGTGTATTCCTAGATGCCATACTCACACACAGGTCTCACTTCATATACCTACCCAGGAATGAGGCAGAAATTAACAGCACCAAGCTGGACTTTTACCGCATTGCCCACTTTCCCCATGTCATAGGGTGTGTAGATGGGACACACATTCAAATATGCCCCCCTGCAAATCTGGAACATCATCAACAGAAAGTGTACCCACTCACTAAATATTCAGGTTGTTTGTGACGCCCATTATGTCATCACGGACATTGTAGCTAAGTTTCCAGGCAGT
The DNA here is from genome assembly GCF_031143425.1 of Pleurodeles waltl. Lineage (NCBI taxonomy): Eukaryota > Metazoa > Chordata > Amphibia > Caudata > Salamandridae > Pleurodeles > Pleurodeles waltl. The sequence continues at coordinate 123,532,296 of NC_090439.1, forward strand.
ACCCTGACTCATACATGTTTAGGCATAGTGGGATACATCAACGCCTGGAACATGGGGAATTTGGAGACGGATACCTCCTAGGTAGAGCTACAGACACCTTGCAGACATACACACAGGTCACTGTGCACAACAATCAGGACTTCCTAACAGTGTACTTTTTGTGCCCAACAGGTGACAGTGCATATGCTCTAAGGCCATGGATCATGACTCAGTTTTTAACACCCAGCAATGAATGTGAGAGGCGATACAACAATGCACATAAGAGGACCAGGAACCTTATCGAGCGCACCTTCGGACTCCTGAAAGCAAGATTCAGATGCCTCCACCGCAGTGGAGGTGCCCTCCAGTATACCCCCATTACAGCATTCAAAATTGTGGTCGCATGCGCCATCCTCCACAACATAGCCACCCGACGTGGGCTACCTCTCACCCCTGCAGACCCAGATCCTGATGATGAAGAGCAAGAACAACCACATCGCCATCATGGGGATAGGAGTATAGCTAATCAAGGCAGACTGAGACGGGAACACATCGCAACACAATACTTTGGAAGGTACGTGTCAACTCCAACCATACTCACCTATTGACCAAAAACTCCATTTGTTAAGTGGAACAAAAATAACTATTTTATTAGTGCAGAAATGAAACTATTTACAAGTAATGAATGTCCATGGGCATAAAAATGCACACCAGGCATGTGGCACATTGACGTCATGTGCCACTTCTAATGCTCCAGGGTGATCTCTATGACCTTCTGCCCCTCCTGCCAGCCTGGCTGGTCCCTGGTGCTTCCGTGGTGCTCTGCCTGCTACTCCTGAGCACCCTGCTGTCAGTGACAGAGATACTGCTCACTGTCGAGCCCTCCTCACTGTCCTGGGGTGTTTCCCCTGTGCCCCTAGACATATTCTGTGTCTCCATCAAGTCAATGATGTGGGTCAGACGTCCCAGGCCCCTAGCCACATCCCCAGCGAAATGGCCCATTTCCACCTGCAGCCCAACTGTCCTCCTCGACAGGCCTGTGGTGTTCATGGCGAGCCTGCCGATGGATGTGGCCATCCTGTCCATTCTGTGCAGGAGCTGACGGTCCCTGCGACGCCCACCCTCGGCCTGGGCCAGTAGTCCTCCCGCCAGTTCCCTCATGGCAAGGGCAAGGTCCCCAGTGTTAGTGCAGATCATGTCCATCCTTGAGTTCAGGTGCTGCATGCTGGCATGGTTATTGCGCACGAAGCAGTGCAGCACACCACTAATCCTCCCTAAAATTCGATTTTGTAGGCGCTGACCATGCAGCAGATGTGCCTCACTGGTGCTGGGAGGTAGTTGCCCGGATGCAGACTGCAGCCCTGATGTCCTGGACCTGCGACGCCTGCGCAGCGGTGGCTGCCCTGTGATTTCACCTGTCTCATCCCTGCCTGTTGCTGGGGCAGCCTCTTGGGATACTGTTGCAGCAGGTGTGGCTACTGCAGGGATGCTGTTGACCCTGCAGGTGGGGGTGTTGGCGGGTCCTGAGGTGTCCTCATGGGGCTGGCTGATTGGAGTAGTGGTGATGTCTTGTTGGAGACCTGTGGGACATGGGGAACAGACTGTCAGTGTCTACTATCTGTTGCACACTTCCTAATAAACATTTGCCTATGAACTGCCTACTTGACTACATTTCCCATAATGCATCATTCTGGCGTTTGCTTCCCTGAAATGGAGCTATCTTGGTTGTGCATGCCCCTGTGTACATGGTGGGTGGGGGTATGGCATTGATAGGGGTACAGGCATGTCACATGGTACTCACCGGTTGATGTGCTGGGCTCTGAGGTGTCCAGGTCCCCAAATCCAGAAACTGCCTCCTGCTCCAAGGTTTCCTCAACCTTTCTTCCAGGGGTGTGGGTGGTGGCACAGACGATGGTCCCCCTCCTGTGCCTCTCATCTCCCGGAGCCTTTCAGCCACCCTCTCCTTGGTCCGGGAGCGGAGGTCATACCACCTTTTCTTGATGTCATCTATGCTCCTGTGGCTCACCCCCAGGGAATTTATCTTGTCCTGTATGTCCTGCCACAGCTGTTTCTTGGTGGCTTCAGAACATTGAGGGCTGATTTTCCAAACAAGTCATCATAGTGCTGACAGCATTCGTCTGTCAGCACCTCCAGCTCCCTCTCTGAGAATTTCTGCTTCCTCTTCCTTGGTGTTCCTTCCATGGCAGCTGCTGTTTGTCCTGTGTGTAGTTCAGCAGTTTTAAAAGGTTGTGGTCCTCCCTCCTCCCAGGTGTATTAGTAAACTTCCTGGCTGTGATGTCATCATCATGTGCCAGGAAGTGTTTCCAGAGTGTTCTGGAGTGGTTTCTGGAGTGTTCTGCTGCACCTGTAATCAATTAACAAGCTAATCGCAATTTGCGACATCCACTAGCTAATTGCGAGTTCGTTTTTTACACACTCGCAAAAAGCGACCTTGCAATCGGCGGACTCGCACACTGCGTTGCGAGTCCGGGTGCGAGTCGCAATTTCGGCACGTTTTTTTGCCTGCATTCCAATTTGCGACTCGCATTTTGTGAGTCGCACCAACCCCTTAAAATCCGAGTCTCATCTGGCCCTAAGTCATTGGGGTCCAACTTACTTCATTGTGGCCTGTTTCACCTACTTTCATTGGCTTTGTGAAGAGGTGCTTGCCTTCTGGGTTTTTTTCTTGCTGAGGGGGGTCTAAACTCCCCCTCATGTCTTCACTTTACATCTATGATGAAGGCTGTTTTTGTCACAGGGACCCTCCCCCCTCTTCAATGGGCTGCCCTGAATGCTTCTGTCTGTTGTGCCCCCTCCTGTCTAACGGCACTCTGATTTCTCAGCAAGAGGTGTGTGTCTCTCTCCAGGTCACCGGCGGGTACTGGAATTGCTTGCAGGGTCTTCTCCGGCTAGGGATGAGAAATTGCTCTCCCTCTTAATCCCATGGGCACTAGGTCTGCTTCCTTGGAGTTTAGACTCACTGCCTGGTGGTTCTTTGACCTCCTGCTGGTCACTCACCCTGAGTCACTGCCCCAATCTGGACTTTTTCAGAGAAGATTCACAAATCTGGGGTGAGGTCCAGGTCCTCCTTGCATCTCTACTGGTCCTTGAACAGCTCCTCTGGAGCATTAGCCTTTACTTTGATTGCATGGCTGGCGGACCATTGACATAGGTCTTGTTTTTGGCTGGGTGCTCTGTGATCCCCGACAGCGACCTCCAACACCTCTCCAGGATTGTCCCGGGGGCTTTTGCTAACCATCTATGCCACTTTTAGCGCAGCGGAGTTGACATTTAGAGGAGTCTAAGGGGTTCAAAGCATGGAGCTCAGGGGAGACCCTTCTTGGCTGGTGCCCTCCCTGTCCATGTGCCCCTTAATGGCATTTTCAAGGTTAGATTTGTAAAAGATACCATCAATTGGAAATTGATGAACATGCTAAAATAGTCAGACCAGTGAAAATTTGTTGATGCTAGTTCGGAGCTTTGCAGGATTAACATAATTTTTTTTTACACCAATCCTACAAAGCCCATTGAGGCCCAAGTGTAAACAATGATGTGCTTCCTTTTAACACCTGCTCTGAGCAGGCATTAAAAGTGGGCAAAAAAAAATACACAAAGAAATCTCTTATATTTCCTTGCACCATTTAATGATGCAAAGAAATCTCTTAGATTTCTTTGCGCCATTTTTTTGGTCCGCCTAACTGGGGGGATGCCCCCTTTGTATACATTATACCTGGTGTATGCATTGTTCTACTTTGTAAATTTAGCACTGCAATGACCTCGTTGAGCCACATCAGTGTAAAAAAATGTACACTAATGTGGCGCAAGAAGGTGCTGGGCCTCTTAAATCAGATATTATGCATCAAGACATCATGGGCCTTATTTATACTTTTTGGTGCAAAACTGCACTAAGGCGGAGTTGACATTTAGAGGAGTCTAAGGGGTTCAAAGCATGGAGCTCAGGGGAGACCCTTCTTGGCTGGTGTCCTCCCTGTCCATGTGCCCCTTAATGGCATTTTCAAGGTTAGATTTGTAAAAGATACCATCAATTGGAAATTGATGAACATGCTAAAATAGTCAGACCAGTGAAAATTTGTTGATGCTAGTTCAGAGCTTTGCAGGATTAACATAATTTTTTTTTACACTAATCCTACAAAGCCCATTGAGGCCCAAGTGTAAACAATGCTGTGCTTCCTTTTAACACCTGCTCTGAGCAGGCATTAAAAGTGGGCAAAAAAAAATACACAAAGAAATCTCTTATATTTCCTTGCACCATTTAATGATGCAAAGAAATCTCTTAGATTTCTTTGCGCCATTTGTTCGGTCCGCCTAACTGGGGGGATGCCCCCTTTGTATACATTATACCTGGTGTATGCATTGTTCTACTTTGTAAATTTAGCACTGCAATGGCCTCGTTGAGCCACATCAGTGTAAAAAAATTTACACTAATGTGGCGCAAGAAGGCGCTGGGCCTCTTAAATCAGATATTATGCATCAAGACATCATGGGCCTTATTTATACTTTTTGGTGCAAAACTGCACTAAGGCAGTTTTGCCACAAAAAGTTTTGCACCGGCTTGCACCATTTTTTAGCACCAGCTGGGCACCATATTTATGGAATGGTGCAAGCCGGTGCAAAGGGTAGGCTAGCTTAAAAACAAATGACCTTAGGCAGTTTTGAGTCAAAATAAATGATTCTGACCAGATTAGCATCATTTTTTGACGCTAAGGGGCAAATTTATACTCTGTTTGCACTGAATTAGCGTATTTCTTTTTACTCTAATTCAGTGCAAAACAAACTCCATATTTATACTTTGGTGCTAGACCCGTCTAGCGGCAAATTTATGGAGTTAAAGTCATTTTTTGAAAGTGGAAACCTACCTTGCCTTAATGAGATGCAAGGTAGGCGTTCCCGTGCAAAAAAATGACTCTATGGCCTTAACACCATATTTATACTCCCATGTAAAAATGGTGCAAGGGAGGGAGGAGGGGTCAAAAAATGGGGCAAAGCTTGCTTTACCCCATTTTTTAAGACCTGGGTCAGGGCAGGCGTTAGGGGACCTGTGGCCCTATTTCCATGGTGGAACACCATGGAATAAGCCCAGAGGTGCCCTCCCTAGGCCCTAGGGGCACCCCCACCCACACTAGAGGGACTGCGAGGATGGGGGACATTTTGGCCCATATTTATACTTTTTGACGCAAAACTGCGCCAACGCAGTTTTGCGTCAAAAACATTTGCGCCGGCTAACGCCATTCTGAAGCACCATGCGGGCGCCGTATTTATTGAATGACGTTAGCCGGCGTTAGCCGCCGGCGCTGTCTGGTGTGCGTTAAAAAAAACGACGTACACCAGGCAGCGCCGGCGTAGGGGGAAAATGGCGTATGGGCGTCCAGAAATGGTGCAAGTCAGGCTGAGGCAAAAAAATCACCACAACCCGATTTGCGCCATTTTTTTACGACGCCCATCCCCCATTGAAATGACTCCTGTCTTAGCAAAGACAGGAGTCATGCCCCCTTGCCCAATGGCCCTGCCCAGGGGACTTCTGTCCCCTGGGCTTGGTCATTGGGCATAGTGGCATGTAGGGGGGCACAAATCAGGCCCCCCTATGCCACAAAAAAAAAAAATATATACTTACCTGGACGTACCTTAATGTCCCTCCATCCTTGGGTGTCCTCCTGGGGTGGGCAAGGGTGGCAGGGGGTGTCCCTGGGGGCAGGGGAGGGCACCTCTGGGCTCATTCTGAGCCCACAGGTCCCTTAACGCCTGCCCTGACCCAGGCGCTAAAATCCGGCGCAAATGCGGGTTTTTTAGTCCCGCCCACTCCCGGGCGTCATTTTTGCCCGGGAGTATAAATACGACGCACATGCATCGCAGTCATTTTTTAAGACGGGAACGCCTACCTTGCATATCATTAACGCAAGGAAGGTGTTCACGCCAAAAAATGACGCTAACTCCATGAACTTTGGCGCTAGACGCGTCTAACGCCAAAGTATAAATATGGAGTTAGTTTTGCGTCGAATTTGCGTCGGAAAAAACGACGCAAATTCGGCGCAAACGGAGTATAAATATGCCCCTTTATTTTTTAAAGTGCCATAGGGGGCCCTGAAATAGGCCCCCATACATGGCACAGGGTGCAATGGCCATGCCCAGGGGACCCCTGTCCTCTGTGCTGGCCATTGGGGTGGTGGGCATGACTCCTGCCTTTTCTAAGGCAGGAGTCATGTGGCATGGTAGGTTTAGCACCATAAAATGACGCTAATCTGGTTAGAGTAATTTTTTTTTTTTTACTCTAACCTGCCTAAAGCCATTTTTTGGTGCTAAACCATCTTCTTCTATACTGCCAGCCCAAACCGACTAAAGTCATTTTTTTTTACTCTAGCCTACCCTTTGCACCAACTTGCACCATTCCATAAACATGGTGCCCAGCTGGTGCACAGAAATGGTGCAAGCCGGTGCTAAACATTTTGGTGCAAAACTGATTTAGTGCAGTTTTGCAGCAAAAAGTATAAATAAGGGCCAATATTTTGTAAGTTTGTGCCACTTGTGCGTCAAAAAATGACGTTAATACAGCGCACAAAAAGTATAAACCAGGGCCTTGGTGCTAGACGGGTCTAGCACCAAAGTATAAATATGGAGTTAGTTTTGCACTGAATTAGAGAAAAAAAAATGACACTAATTCGGTGCAAACAGAGTATAAATATGCCACAGAATATAAATATGCCCTTAAATATGGCGTTAAGGCCATAGAGTCAGTTTTTGCACAGGAATGCCTACCTTGCATCTCATTAAGGCAAGGTAGGTCTCCACTTCCAGTAAATGACTTTAGCTCCATAAATTTGGCGCTAGACGTGTCTAGCACCAAAGTATAAATATGGAGTAAGTTTTAAATCGAATTAGAGTTTAAAAAATTACGCTAATTCAGTGCAGAGTATAGATATGCCCCAATTGTATTTTGTAAGTTTGTGCCGCTTTTCTGTCAATAAATGACGGTAATGTGGCACAAAAAAATATAAATCAGGGCCTTAGTTTATAAAGGTAGTGTGTAACTATAACTTACCAAAATCAGATGTTTTTGTAGTTTAAATTGGGTTTGAGGAGAAATGATAATAACATTTTCCATAACTATGTACATGTAACCTTTAGGTTTTCATTGAATTTGAATTGTTATTTAAATGTGTTGGATATAATTGTATATGTAATATTTTTTTTTCATTGACATACCAAACATGCATGTGGTATTGACATTTTTTATTTTAAATGTAGTAATTTTGTGCAGCAGTATTTGTAAAAATATTTCTGTTTTATATTTTTAAAACAGTCTCTGCAGAAGGCGTAAAACCTTTTGTTGTAATGGTTTTCTATTATGTTGAAGGGTTTGTGTTACATTTTTGTATTATTGGGCTATGTTTTCAGCCCAATGGGAAATGTGGTAATGTGAGGAAGTCATCCTTTTTTGCCCAGATCACCCCAATTTTTGCACTGATACTGGTGATTACTGACTTTGAATGTGCCCTCGGCCCTGTCAACCAGACCCAGGGCTAGTGCTCTGTTTAACCTCTTGGGCACCAAGGATGAGCTAGTCTCGCCCTCGGTCATGGTCGCCGTGTGGCGAGGGCAAGACCAGCTCATCCTGCACCCAGCCCATGGGGGGGAGGGCTAGCGCTCCCCGTGGGTCACCCACTCCCCTCCCGCAGGGATGGCGGAGGAAGCGCTACCCCTGCCACCCGACCGCCCAGTGACGTCTGATGATGTCAGCGCATGATCGTGTGCTGAACTCATCAGAGGTCGCCCCCATCGTGCTGGAAGCTCTGCTTCCAGCACAATCAGAAGAGAAACGCTTTTGTTTCTCTACCGATCGAGGGGTGGAGGAGATCGGAGAGGCGTGAAAGGAAAGGAAAGGCTTTTTTGAGCATTCCTGCAGCACAATCGCTATGAGATTGTGCTGCAGGAATGCCCACTAGGCACCCGGGATTGTGTTTACATTTTGTAAACACATGAGGGGAGCGGCCCCTTGGGCACGGATCACTCCTCTGGGGGGCATTATTTTCCTTTTCTGCCCCCCCGAGGGCAGATTAGTCTGTTTTAATTAGGCTGATCTGCACCGAAAGGGGGCAGAAGCCAGTAGGCACCAGGGATACATATTGTTTTTTACAGGTGAGGAGCGACTCCTTAGGCAAGGAAGACTTCCCTGGGGGAGGGGCAAATTAATTTTAGGCCTTTTCTGTCCCCTTTGGGGGCAGATTGGTCTATTTTAATTAGGCAGATCTGCCCCCAAGCGGGGCAGAAACCACTCGACCCCTGGGGTTTGTTTCTTTAATATTTTACGTAAGAGGAGGGCCCCCTTAGGCAAGGGCTGTACTCCATGGGTTAAGTTATTTTAGGCCATTTCTGCTCCCCTTGGGGGCAGCTCAGCCTATTTCTATTAGGCCCATTTGTCCCCAAGAGGGGAAGAAACCACTTAGGCCCCAGGGATTGGTGTGTGTGTGATTTGTTTGGGGTGGCAGCCCCTTGGGTAACGGTCGCTCCCCATGGAGGCACAGTACTGTTGGCCATTTCTGCCCCCCTTGGGGCAGATTGGCCTATTGTTGAAAGGCCCAACTGCCCCCAAGAAAAGCAAAAGGCCCACTAGACACCAGAGAAGATTATTTTTTTTAAATAAGAGTGCAGGGTATGTATATACCCCACCCCAAATAAATGGGGCCAAAGTTGTTCTGCCCACGGGGCAGATGGGGCAATTATGCACAATCCACTCTCCGGGTGGGCAGAAAACCTATTAGATGCCAGGGAATTAAAAAAAAAAAAGAAATAGTGGGGTGGTGGGTACCAACTATTATGGGTATGGTTATGCCCCCACCCTCACTGAAGGGGGTAACAGTCTTTCAGCTCTTCCCCACAACTAAAAGATCTTATCCCAACGGCAAGCAAGAGGACATTTGATTATTTGGGGTTTTGATTTTACATTTGGGATATGAGAGGGTGGTTAACTCTCAAAATCATCCCACTTGGAATGTTGAGAGCTTCACTTTTTGGTCTTTGGGACACTGCCATCTAGAAAAATCTACAAGACCTAGACACATCTGAAATCTAAACATCTTCGTTAGTCCAGTGTGGTGTGCTTCACATGCACCCACACCATTTTCTTACCCACAAAGCCCTGCAAACCTCCAACTTTGCTTGAAATCACATGTTTTTCCCACATTTTTGTAATGGAACCTTCTGGAATCTGCAGGAATCCACAAAATTCCTACCACCCAATATTGTCGCATCTATATTGATAAAAAGTCCGTCCCACTTGTCAGCCTAAACTTTTTTTTTCTTCAAACTGCTCTTTTGGACCCGCTTTGGTTCCACCTCTATTTTGACATGTTTTTGGCTCTTCCCTGTCATAGGCACTTGGCCCACCAACACAAATGAGGTATCATTTTTATTGTGAGACTGAGGGGAATGTTCGGCGGTACGAAAGTTGTGCTAGTGCGGTGATCACACAGAAATGTGGGGAAAATGTGATTTCTTTTAGATAAATTTGAGGTTTGCTGAGGATTCTGGATAAGAAAACACTAGGGGATCCACGCAAGTCACACCTCCATGGACTCCCTCAGGTGTCTAGTTTTAAAAAATACCTGGATTTGGTAGGTTTCCCTAGATGGCTGCTGAGTCCAGGACCAAACACACAGGTGTTCCCCCATGCAAAAACAGGTAGTTTTGTAATGGATAATTTTGATGTGTCCAAGTAGTGTTTTGGGGCATTTCCAGTCACAGGCACTAGGCCTACCCACACAAGTGAGGTACCATTTTTATCAGGAGACTAGGGGGGATGCTGGGTCGAAGGAAAGTTGTGGCTCCTCTCAAATTCTAGAACTTTGCAGCACTGAAATGGGAGGGAGAAGTGTTTTTTAAGACACATTTTGAGGTTTGCAGAGGATTCTGGGTGCCAGAACCTGGTGGGAGCCCCATAAGTCACCCCATTCTGAATTTCTCTAGGTGTCTAGTTTTCAAAAATGTATAGGTTTGCTAGGTTTCCCTAGTTGCAGGCTGAGCCAGAGGCCAAAGTCCACAGCTAGGCACTTTTAAAAAAAACTGGTCAGTTTTCTTTGGGAAAATTTGATGTGTCAATGCAGTGTTTTTGGGCATTTCCTGCCTCATGACACTAGCCCTACCCACACAAGTGAGGTATCACTTTCATTAGGAGACTTGGGGGAATGCTGGGTAGAAGGAAGTTTGTGGCTCCCTTCAGAATCCAGAACTTTACATCACCAAAATATGAGGAAAAAGTGTTTCTTTTTGCCAAATTGTGAGGATTGCGAAGGATTTTGGGTAACAGAACCTGGTGAGAGTGCCACAAGTTACCTTCATCCTGGGTTCTCCTAGGTGTCTAGTTTTCAGAAATGCCCAGGTTTGCTAGGTTTCCCTGGGTGACGGCTGAGCTAGAGGCCAAAATCCACAGCTAGGCACTTTCCAAAAAACACGTCAGATTTCAATTTTAAAATGTGATGTGTCCATGTTTTTTGGGGGCGTTTCCTGTTGCAGGCACTAGGCCCATCCACACAAGTGAAATACCATTTTTATAGGAAGACTTGGGGGAACACAGAATTGAAGAACAAGTGCTATTAACCCTTCTCCTTCTCTACATTGTTTCTTCCAAATATAAGGCAGTGTGTAAGAAAGAAATGTATTTGAGAAATGCCCTGTATTTCACATGCTAGTAAGGCGTCCCCCGAATTCAGAGATGTGCAAATAACCACTGCTTCTCAACATCTTATCTTGTGCCAATTTTGGAAATACAAAGGTTTCCTTGATACCAATTTTGCGCTGTTTATATTTTACCAAATTAATTGCTGTGTGCCCGGTATGCAATGAAAACCCATTGCAAGGTGCAGCTCATTTATTGTTTATGGGTACCTAGGGTTCTTTATGAACCGACAAGCCCTACATAGCCCCACAACCAGAAGAGTCCAGCAGACGTAATGGTAAATTGCCTTAAAAAATCTATCCTCTTGACCTAGTTTAAGAGCCCCTAGTGCCACCGAAGCGTCACTTTTCGTGACGCACCGGTGGTGCTATGCCCTGCACCGTATTTACAAGGTGGCATTAAGCCACTTTTTGTGGCTTAACATCACCTTGTAAATGTGGCCCCTTCACACGCAGCAGTTTGTGTGGAAGGGGAGTGCGATGGAGGTTGCTGTGGGCGTGCCATAGCAACACCTATTGCAGTTTGATGCTACCTCAGATTTACGGGTTTTCGTAAACCGGAGGCAGAGCCAAAATCACCTCACACAACACACCTCTAAATATCATATTACACATCACAACACACACCACCCCCACATTACCCACACCACCCCATGGCCCTGCAAAGACACCCCAGGTTCTCTCAGGAGGAGCTCAGGGTCATGGTGGAGAAAATCATCTGGGTAGAGCCACACCTATTCGGATCACAGGTGCAGCACACCACCATAGCTAGGAAGATGGAGCTATGGCGAAGAATCGTGGACAGGGTCAACGCAGTGGGACAGCACCCAAGAACTAGGGATGACATCAGGAAGAGGTGGAATGACCTACGGGGGAAGGTGCGTTCCATGGTCTTAAGAAACCAAATCGCGGTTCAGAGGACTGGCGGCGGACCCCCACCTCCTCCCCAACAACTAACAACATGGAAGGAGTAGGTCTTGGCTATACTGCATCCTGAGGGCCTCGCAGGAGTAGCTGGAGGAATGGACTCTGGTAAGTCACTCTACACTACTTTCACCCCCCCACCTCCTTGCCATCACATACCGCCACCCTCGCCCTCACCACAATCATTACAACTCCTCACAGATGTCCAAATATCACAAACCACACATCCCAAACCCAAGCCCTGCATGCAACAACAAAGCATGGACACCCATCACTAAAGTATGGCCACTGCACATACCCATACACCCCTCTAAACCATCATCACACAAGGTCCTACACAGGAATGCAAGCACTGGGGTACAAGGTCACCCACCCATTGCACACCTTGGCACACACAGATGCAATAATCATGCCTTTACACCCCTGCAGGACCCCTACCCACCGTCACCGGAGAGGAGGGTCCAGATATGTCCACTCCACCCACAGAAGAGGCCCACAGTGATGACAGCAGCTCTGTCCAACTGGATCAAGATGACCAGCCCGGCCCATCTGGGACCTCGGGACAGTCAATTACCCTCACACTGGCACAGGCCACTACAGAGCTTCCCCCCTCTGGAAACACCAGCACAGCACCCACCCAGCGGGCCCTTACCTCTGTCCCCAGGACACATCAATCAGCAGTGTGTCCACCACTACAGGGAACCCAGGCTAACCCACCACCCCAACAACACCAGGGACCTGGGGGAAGTGGTAGTGGGCACACGGTTCTGGGGACAGAGGCACAGGACCACAGGGAACTGGGAGGGCTGCTGTGCGACAGGGGGAGGACAGGCCCAGGCACTCACACTCTCCACAAGGCACTCTCCAACATCATGGGAGCCTACCACCATTCCCAGGAGACTATGGTAACGGTACTGGCCAAGTTTCAGGAGACCCAGCGGCTGCAGGAGGAACAATATTTGGGCATCAGGGAGGAATGCAAATCCAATCAATTCCACCCTGGGCACCATTGTAGGGGTGCTGAAGGAACTCGTGAACACCAGGAGGGACACTGTGGCACAACAAAAAGGGCCCCTGACACTAGCCTGGACGATGAACTGCCCACCACCTCCGCCGGCGCTAGTGGGCAAGAGGCACCGCCACAGGACCACCACACCAGCACCCCTCCCCCTGCAGATGGAGAACCACCCCGCAAGCGGTCCCTGAGATCCAGGACAAAGACAGAGGACAGTGCCAAGACCCCCGCCAAGAAATGAGACCACCCTGAATGTCATCCTTCTGTCCCACTTTGTCACCCTGTCCATCCTTAAACTGCCCCAGCTCCACTTCCTATGCTCCTTTGGCCAACGCACCTGTGAGACTGGTAGACTGGACTCTGCCATGGACATTCCTCCACCATCACCCATGACCATTTTACAACACCCTCCACTATTGAGCACCGAAATAAACACCCTTAAATCACAAAACAATCAGGAGTCTGTCTGTGATTTCGAAATTGTGTATTAGCAATTATAGTGGCAAAATGCTATATCAAATGTAATGTCAACATACCTATGTCACACAGCTTTAGTCCATGCGGAAACAAAGCAGATGTCACACAGTGGGACCCACATCTGTGAAATCGTAAGGGAAAGTGACAACTCAGTGACATTACACTGGGTGAAAATGACAGACAGATGAGAGGTAGTAGAATTAAATCAGATGTAGCAGGCAATGTTGTCTTCTTACCTGTGTCTCACTGGAAGTATTGCAGGATCACTGTGTTCCTGTTGTCTATGTCCTCTTCTTCTGCTTCCTGGTCTTCACTGTCCACAGGCTCTACAACTGCCACAACACCTCTATCTGGATCATCCTCCTGCAGAAAAGGCACCTGTCGTCGTAAGCCAAGTTGTGAAGCATACAGCAGGCCTCGATGATCTGGAACACCTTCTTTGGTGAGTAGAATAGGGAACCACCTGTCATATGGAGGCACCGGAACCTGGCCTTCAGGAGGCTGAAGGTCTGCTCTATAATCCTCCTAGTTCACCCTTGGGCCTCATTGTGGCGTTCCTCTGTCCTTGTCCTGGGATTCTTCACTGGGGTCAATAGCTATGACAGGTTGGGGTAACCAGAGTCACCTGCAAATGTCGAGGGACAATTGTGAGACACACAGTAACTCATAGGGACATCCCCAGACCCAGACAACTATTCACAATGTATTGGGTCCATGTCCTCACCTAATAGCCACACTCAGGGGCATATTTATACTCCGTTTGCGCCGGAATTGCGTCGTTTTTTTTTAACGCAATTTTGACGCAAAACTAACTCCATATTTATACTTTGGCGTTAGACGCCTCTAGCGCCAAAGTCCATGGAGTTTGCGTCATTTTTTTGCGTGGACACCTACTTTGCATTAATGAGATGAAAGGTAGGCGTTCACGTCTAAAAAATCGACTCCGAGGCATGTGCGTCGGATTTATACTCCCAGGCAAAATTCACGCCCGGGAGTGGGCAGGTCAAAAAAAATGACGAACGGCCGCTTTTGCGCCGTTTTTTAGCGCCTGCAAAAGGCAGGCGTTAAGGGACCAGTGGGCTCTGAAGGAGCCCAGAGGTGCCCTCCCATGCCTCCAGGGACACCCCATATCACCCTTACCCACCCCAGGAGGACACCCAAGGCTGGAGGGACCCATCCCAGGGACATTAAGGTAAGTTCAGGTAAGTGTTTTTTTTTTTTTTTTGTGGCATAGGGGGGCCTGATTTGTGCCCCCCTACATGCCACTATGCCCAATGCAGGGGGCATGACTCCTGTCTTTGCTAAGACAGGAGTCATTTCTATGGGGGTTGGGAGTGAAAAGAAATGGCGCAAATCGGGTTGAGGCGAAAAAATTGCCTCAACCTGACTTGCCCCATTTCTTGACGCCCAAGCCCCATATCCCCCTACGCCGGCGCTGCCTGGTGTACGTCGTTTTATTCCACGCACAACAGGCAGTGCCGGCGGCTAACGCCGGCTAACGTCATTGATTAAATACTGCGACCGCATGGCGCTTCAGAATGGCGTTAGCCGGCGCAAATTTTTTTGACGCAAAACTGCGTTAGCGCAGTTTTGCGTCAAAAAAGTATAAATATGGCCCACAGTGCCTCTGGAGTTGCCCCATCACATGGGGATGCTGCTATTCCTCAGAATGTAAGCGTCATGCACTGAGCCAGGGAATTTGGCATTCACATGGGAGATGTACTGGTCTGCCAAACACACCATCTGCTCATTCATCGAATGGTAACTCTTCTGGTTTCTGTACACCTGTTCACTCCTACAGGGGGGGACCAAGGTCACATGTGTCCCATCAATGGCACCTATGATGTTGGGTATATGTCTCAGGGCATAGAAATCACCTTTCACTGTAGGCAAATCCTCCACCTGAGGAAAAACGATGTAGCTCAGCATGTGTTTCAGCAGGGCAGACAATACTCTGGACAACACGTTGGAAAACATAGGCTGGGACATCCCTGATGCTATGGCCACTGTAGTTTGAAATGACCCACTTGCTAGGAAATGGAGTACTGACAGCACCTGCAATTGAGGGGGGATTCCTGTGGGATGGCGGATAGCTGACATCAGGTCTGGCTCCAACTGGGCACACAGTTCCTGGAATGTGGCACGATCAAGTCTGTGGGTGATGATCACATGTCGCTCCTCCATTGTCGACAGGTTGACCAGCGGTCTGTACACCGGAGGATGCCGCCATCTCCTCACATGCCCCAGCGGACGGTGCCTATGGAGGAGAACAGCGAGCAGAGAGTCAACCAACTCTGAGGTACGTAAACATATCTTACTCTGAAAATATTAGCAAATCAACATATGCCTGTATGAGTGTTAAGGCAAGGCCTAGATATGTGTGACGCAGTCCAAAATAATGCCACGTTGACCCCTGAAATGGCAGCTGCCTGACCTGTAAAGTGGGACAAGGGGATATGAGGTAACTGCGCTGGCGTTGTACACCGTCGCGGTAGGCGGTCGAAGACCGCAGCGCAATCCTGCATTGGTAAACATTGGACCCTATGGGTCCCAGTAGCCAATGACGATGTACGCCGGCGATGACGGTACGCACCACCGTGGACATGACCGCCATTTTCTCTCTGTTCAATCACCTGCAAGTGCTGCTGTGACCTCATTCTGGAAGATACAATGGCTTGTGTGTCTGGGGAAAGGGCCCCTGCCTCCAGCACGGAGGAGTTGGAGAAACTCATGGATGGGGTCCTCCCCCAGTACACGCTACTCTACAGTCCTCCAGACAAACAGGTAAGTAAACTGTGAGCATGCTGTATGGGTGTTGGAAGGTGGGTCATTAGTTGTGTGACCTGCACAAGTAACGAGTCCACACACGACCGCCACTAGGAACCAAACACCCCATTGTAGCGCTTGACTCTCATAGGGTAGCGTTGCAGAGTAGTCCAAGGCTTACTCAAGGAGGTGGGGTGGACTAGTAATGCCATTCACAAGCACGCAAGCATGACTCTCAATAAATGATTGTCCAGTCCGTGCCTTTTCTTTTGATAAAGTAAAAGTACATTTATTATTCACACACACTACTCAATACTATGCAACAATCTACAACTATATACAAAGTGATAGAATCACTCTGGTCAAACATTATGTAATCTCTCAGATCTCCTCAAGGGAGAATATAACCCGACAATCCACATGATAAAACAATCCCAGCACCCCCCTTGTGACATTTGAACATTTGGCAGCACAGTGAAATAAAAACACCTACATTTGTAATTAAACACTTCCATCTTGCTGAGAGACGGTTGTCAGTGTCATTACTCAAGTTAGCATAATTAAGGAACATATGGGACCACACTCTAGCACTAGAACCATCAGGATTACTTTTAGATTACTTTTAATTGATCATAAAATAACAATTCAATACATGGGACCATACCAACCAACATTTCTAGTAGGCACCCTGCCACAAACAGGAACAAAAGTTCACTGAAACTTGTGCTTCAAGCATCAGTCCAACCCTTGAGGGGTTATCTTTCAGGTATCACCATACCTAGGGTGGGGACACCAACCGATGTTGGGGGGAGGCTGCGCTGCTCCTGCAGCTCCCCCTGTCTCTGGTTATTCCTTTGGTGGTGGCCCCATCTCCCTGGGACCACGACAGCCGTTGTGCGGGCTCATATTGCGGCCCCTGCCCCCGCAAAGCATGCTCGGGCAGCCGCATAAATGATGAGCGGCTCTCCCGCTGAGCTGGGGAGAGCCGCTGTGCCATTTCGACGGCACCCCCCACTCCTGAATCTTCACGGGGGCCCGGGATGGTGTCCGGGGCCCCTCCGCCTCACATCTTTGCGGGGAGCGCAACAGCGCTCCCCGGTTTGTCTTCGCAGCAGGGGGTCCTGGGATGGGGTCCGGGGTCCCTTCACACAGCAGCAGGGGGGAGCGCGACGGCGCTCCCCCCATCGGATGAAAAACCAATGAACCAGGCTTCACTGGGCCCTGGGATGGGGTCGGGGCCCCTTCC
Source organism: Pleurodeles waltl (assembly GCF_031143425.1). NCBI lineage: Eukaryota > Metazoa > Chordata > Amphibia > Caudata > Salamandridae > Pleurodeles > Pleurodeles waltl. The sequence continues at coordinate 123,549,389 of NC_090439.1, forward strand.
TCTGCTGAGAGGGGGATGGCACTCCCCTTTGCTCCTCTTCCTCCTGGGGTAGCCCCCAGGCCCTGGCCCACACTGGGGGCACAGTCTCAAGCAGCTGCGGAGCTCCACGGGCTTCGTAGCTGCTTTCCCAAAGGTCGCCATCCTTTTTCCTGTGATATCTCGGGCCCCCAAGGGCTGATTTTCTTCATTTTTGCGTCGTTCCGGTCCTGGTGACAAGCCCTTGCCACCAGGTGCACTCTTCTTAGGCCTCCTGGCCTGGAAGGGTCCCATATCCTCGGGAGCCAGTCCCACTGAGTCCCAGCACCAACCTTTCCTCTGGGTTCCCTCTTTTCCTTCTGGGCAGCGCCCTCTCCTTGCGCTAGCCCAGTCCTTCCCCCAACTAGTCCTCGGGGGGGTAAAGGGGCCAGCTTGCCTTGCCCTGGCATTCGCCTCGCTGGCCTGGAATCCTCCAATGGCAGTCAGGAGGTTCTTCCTTCTAGTTCTCCATGACGTCTGTCTGCAGTCCCAGTGTCCAGCAGTGAACCACAGCCAAGAGAGAGAGCTCTCCCCTGTGCAGGACCTTTTAAGTGGGGGCAGAAGTGTCCAGCAGACCTGCACCTCTGGCCTATCCAGATGTGCCACATCTCTTCCTTGCCCCCATCCCCTCCTTCTTGCACAGTCTTCTGGGATAGCTCAAAATGGCATCCTCCAGGAGTTAGTTGCCACATGTGCTCTGAAAGTCTCAGCCCCTCCTCCCTGACATTCCTCGCAGGGCCTCTCCAGCCTGCTCCTGGCACGGAATGACAGCTGGCTGATTGATGCAAGGCCCTGCCCAGGCAACTGGTCAGAGCAGTAATTGGCCCTAATCCTGAGCTGCGTCAGAGAAAGATGACATCAATGGATGACCCATAAGTTGTACAACTATGCTCTTGTAACCTACTGCATCATTCTTTTCTTACAGGTTACAGTGTACTTTGGTGTGACTCTGGTCTCGGTGGACCCCAGACAACTGGAGTTTCACCCTAGGCCCTCCTTTCCCATTGACATTTAATGGAGTATCCCACAATGCAAATACCTTAAGCACACTGACATTGGCATTGAACTGAGTGTCCCTACAGTGAAAAGGCAGTAAGCACACTCTCCCTCACATGTATACACCCCTCTCGTGAGAACTACTCCAGGTCACCACCCACTCTGCATAGTTCCTCCTGCACCAGGACTACCTAAGCACAGTTCTTGGGCTTCGCACACCAGGGATCCTCCTCCCACAGCCCTCACATGGGTGCACATCCATGTGCACACATGATCACAAGTAACCTTCCCGGGGCCTCCTGCCCTTGCTGCGCCACAGCAGCCTTTCCTTAGCACGGCGGCACCAGCGGTAAACATGCGCAGTCCATTTCACTAGGAGGCTTTCTCACAATAAACAGTCAAAAACCAGGTGGTCAAAAAATTGAAAAATCAGGGTAGACCTCATGTTCAGAACCGTCCTCTAACAATGGGCAATGCATGTGTGGAGTGGTGTGGATGAAAGATAGGGGGGAGTGAGAATGAGGTGTGCATGAAACGACGGTGAGTGCATGTGCGTCAAGGCAAGAGTAGGGATGCGGGCCAATGACTGTGATGGTGCGGCCGGTAATAACTTCTATTTTTCCCCTGTACTATTCCTGTAGGTCAGCAACCACCAGAATAAGGACATTTGGCGTGCCATCGCCATGGAAGTCCGGACCCTGGGGGTCTACCACAGACGGAGCACCCACTGCCCTAAAAGATGGGAAGACATTAGCCGCTAAAGCAAGAAGATGGCGGAGGCTCAGCTGGGGATGGCCTCCCAATGTGGGAGGGGGGCCCGTCGCACCATGACCCCCTGATGTTCAGGATCCTGGCGGTAGCATACCCGGAGTTGGATGGGCGCTTGAGGGCATCACAGCAGCCACAAGGGGGTCAGTACACTCTCATTCTGCTGATTCAGCGTGCATTGTAGGTGTCCGGGTGGGGGAGGTGGCCTGTTGGTTCCCCTAGGCCAGGGCGAGTTTAGTAGGCAAGGACCCTTCTTAAGGCAGGCCCTGTGGCACCCCACCCCACCTGTGTATAGTGCCAACTACACCTAGTCACGCTCCTGTGACATCCATGTGTGCAGCAATCGGGCATAGCCTTGTAACCCATGTCCATGGGATTGAATAGGGAACTCCAAATGCGCGGCGTAGTGCAGGGGGCTTCTGTGTCTGTAGTGTCCGCCAACAGTAGCTGTATTGCATGCACTCAACATGTCTTTCTTTTGTCTTCCCCCCTTTTTTGTAGTCTCCCTGTTCTTGTGTGCATTAGCATCATTAGGCGGAGGAGAAGTGGCACCGGGGAAGGAGGGAGCTGCATCCCACATGGCCCTGGAGGGCGACACTACGGAGTCTGAATTCACCAGTGGGACGGAGGGCGAGGGGAGCTCTATGGCAGAAACAGGAGCTGACACCAGCGATATGGACTCCTCCTCTGATGGGAGCTCCCTTGCGGTGGCGGGCCCATCTGTGCCCCCCGCATCTACAGCTACAGCTGCCACCCCCCCTACCAGCACTGCCCTCCCAGCAGCCCCTCAGCGTGTGTCCTGTGCCCGCTCACCCAGGAGGGTGGGCATCTCTTTCCCCCCAGGTACCTCAGCCCCTGCCCCTGTCACCTCTGCTGCCCTCAGTGAGGAGGCCATTGACCTCCTGTGGTCCCTCACTGTTGGGCAGTCTACTATTTTGAATGTCATCCAGGGTGTAGAGAGGCAGTTGCAACAAACCAATGCATACCAGGAGGGCATTCACTCTGGTCAGGCAGCCCATCAGCGAGCTTTTCAGACTCTGGCATCAGCACTGATGGCATCCATTGTCCCTGTCTCTAGCCTCCCCCCTCCAACTTCCTCCACCCAGACCCAAACCCCTGTACCTCAGCCTATCCCAAGCACACCATCAGACCAGCATGCACACACCTCAATACACAAGGGAAGCTCTGGCAAACATAAGCAGCACACATCCCACAGGCACTCACGCAAGCATCAGACACATGCAGACACACCAACATCCACTGCATCCACTGTGTCCCCCTCCTCCTCGTCTCCCTCCTCCCTCCCTGTATCGTCTCCACTCACACCTGCATGCACTACATCCTCAGGCACTACGTCCATCACCAGCACACTCACCACCACACCCCGCTCACGTGCAGTCACCACCCCCACTACCATTCACACGTCCCCTGTGTCCTCTCCCAGCGTGTCTGTGAGGACACCTCCCAAGGTACACAAACGCAGCCACACACCCCCCCCCAACAGCCATCCTCCTCACGACAGCCTCCAGTCCCATGCACCTTCACCCAAAGTCACCAAACGTACACCTCCTACAACCACTACCTCTTCCTCCACTCCAAAACCCCCTCCAGCTATCCGTCCCAGTGTTCCTAAGAAATTTTTCCTGTCCAACCTTGACCTCTTTCCCTCACCTCCCCCACCTCTTCAGTCTCCTAGTGCCCGACTTACCAGGTCCCAACTCAGCACCTCAGCCACAACATCGGCCGGACCAGTGGTGCCAGTAGTAACCGGCTTCTGGAGTGTGCCAGGCAGCAGGGCAGCCAGTGTGGCAAGGAGCCAGAGAATGGACAGTCCCCCACCTGTAAAGCATAAAAAGTTGGCCAGTGCCCGGCAGGAGAGGGGAAAGAAATCAGCCACCAAAGCCACTCCCAGGGGTACAGTTGGGAGTGTGGAGACAGCTGCGCCACCATCAAAGATGGGGAAGGGGCACAGTAAAACCGGCAAGTGTGGCAAGATCTGCACGGCGGACAAGACCGCCACCAGCCCCGCTGCCCATGACACCGCCGCCACCAGCCCCGCTGCCCAGGACACCGCCGCCAGGAGAACTGCTGCCCAGCACACCGCCGCCAGCAAAACTGCTGCCCAGGACGCCGCCACCAGCAGAACCGCTGGCCAGGACACCGCCACCAGCAGCACCGCTGCCCAGGACACCGCCGCCAGCAGCATCGCAGGCTAGTGAGCGCCAATGATTCCGATGCTACTGAGGCCGCCACGGGAAGGATGAAGCATTCTGGGCACAAAGCCCCCTCCAGAACCAGTGGAGATTGACATCCACTACCTCTGTCCTTGGCAGGATGAAGCACTCTGGGCACAAGGCCCCTTCCAGAACCAGTGGAGATTCACATCCACTACCTCTGTCCTTGGCAGGATGAAGCACTCTGGGCACAAAGCCCCCTCCAGAACCAGTGGGGATTCACATCCACTACCTCTGTCCTTGGTAGGATGAAGCACTCTGGGCACAAAGCCCCCTCCAGAACCAGTGGAGATTCACATCCACCACCTCAATCCTTGTCAGGATGAAGCACTCTGGGCACAAAGCCCCCTCCAGAACCATTGGAGACTGTTACCACTTGAGAGACTGTGGCTTTGCACTCCACAGGATTGAACAGTGGGCAACCCACCCACTATAAAGACTTGAGAGACTGTGGCTTTGCACTCCCCAGGATTGAACAGTGGGCAAACCACCCACTGTAAAGACTTGAGAGACTGTGGCTTTGCACTCCCCAGGATTGGACAGTGGGCAAACCACCCACTGTAAAAACCTGAGAGACTGTGGCTTTGCACTCCCCAGGATAAAGCAGTGGGCAAACCAGCCACTGTAAAGACTTGAGAGACTGTGGCTTTGTACTCCCCAGGATTGAACAGTGGGTAAACCACCCACTGTAAAGACATGAGAGACTGTGGCTCTGCACTCCCCAGGATTGAACAGTGGGCAAACCACCCACTGTAAAGACTTGAGAGACTGTGGCTTTGCACTCCCCCTGATAAAGCAGTGGGCAACCCACCCACTTGAGAGACTTGAGAGACTGTGGCTTTGCACTCCCCAGGATTGAACAGTGGGCAACCCACCCACTATAAAGACTTGAGAGACTGTGGCTTTGTACTCCCCAGGATTGAACAGTGGACAAACCACCCACTGGAGAGACTTGAGAGACTGTGGCTTTGCACTCCCCAGGATTGAACAGTGGGCATGGAGCCCCCTCGTGGATCTGGCGTCGTGCACTCATCCCCCTTCCCCCTGAGGTGCCTGTTTTATTTCTATCTGATGCCCCAGCAGTGTTCTCTCCATCTTGTTTGGGTATTGAGTGGGGGCCTCGCCCATGCCTTTTGGGCCCAGTGGTCCACGGACTATGATAGTGGAATACCTTGGACTTGTATTCTTGTTGTATATATTTGTTCGAAGTGTGACCATCTTTATATATGTATATATTTATTATTACTGTCTTTGGATATATTACAATCATTCGACTCATTTCCTTTTGTCCTTGCATTCTTCCAGGGGGGTTGGGGGGTGTAACTGTAATGTATCATGATGTATCAGTGTGTGTGTTGTCGTGGGTGAGGGTGGGGGTGGGGGTGATGCGTGTGTGTGTCACTTTTTTTCCCTCCCCCCTCCCCTGTGCCGTAGGTGCAGTACTCACAGTGGTCTTCGCCGCTGGAATTCGTGCTCCTGGTAGAGGAGCAGGAAGATAAAGGCTGGAAGAATCTGAAGTTCCGGTTCCATGGCGTCCTGGTTCCTCGTGGGATGTGTAGAGGTGAGCGTTTTCCCTTCCAAGTCCTGTTTCCTCTGTGTTTTTGTTCACGGTGAATCTGCCCCGAAAAAGGAGGCGGATTGGCCTGTTGTAATTCTGTGGGCGGTACATTGTCCTCCGCCTGTCTGTTGGCGGTTAACGCCGCAGTGTTTGTTTGTACCGCCTTGGCGGTCGGAGTGTTAAAGTGTCTGTCTATGTTGGTGGTTTCCGCCACGGTTGTAATTCCATTATTTTTTTCGCCGGCCTGTTGGCGGTTTTACTGCAGCTTTAACACCGACCGCCAGGGTTGTAATGACCACCTTAATCTTTAAAATGTAAAATCGCTGGTTTCCTACATTGGATCCATGTGATTGTGGTGTCCTTTTAAAGATAGAAATATTTTTTATTATTATACCTGGGTGTTTTTTTTATTGTGTGTTGTTTCTTACTTATTCACTGTTTTGATGATATTAAATGCTTCATACACCTGTCTCCTACGTTAAGCCTGACTGCTTGTCAGCCAAGCTGCCAAAGGTTGTGCAAGGATTAATTTATTGAGGCTTTGATGGGACCTTTAGTTGTGTTTGTGGTGTTATTATTAGCTGTAGGTACCTACCTGCACCTACTAACAAACTACTTTCCAACAGGTAGTAATATGGTTATTGTCAGTATGAAACTGGAATAGTACTTGCAAAAGATATAAAGAGGTGTGAATGGATGGCTATATAAAGATTGGAATGAGTTTTGGTGGATTCTTTTAAATTCTTTTTTACATTACCACTGTACTACTGCTATGGTTCCACAGTACTTTGCAGTTGTTACAAAGATTTTGATTGGCTGAAAATGTTTTTGTATTTGACAAGTATGAAGTACCAATCTATTTTTCGGTATTTCTTTTGTGTTAGAGTGAGGTGGAGCTGCATTTTGTTCCTGGCCCACAAATTTCTTACCTTTTGCTGTCTGCAGTGAGAAAAGAACATTTTGAAAACATGGCATAGAGTGATCACCATCTTGGAGAGTGGGAGTACCATATGGAGGAAGAGGAAGAGTAAGCCATTGCGTGTGGAGAGCAGGAGGTGGAGAGGCACTAACAACTGAAGGAGTTGGTGGTGTGGCAACTTTTTTCTTTGCCTGCTGGGGAGAAAAAAAATCAATGCCAGACATGTGACATGAAATCTGTATCACAAAATGTTTTCACATGGTATTGGGCAGCAGGGCTATCTAGGTACTACTGGTATGTGTAAGCACCTTGAGGCTATACAATCGACATGTCTGGCACGTGGGGAAAGGAGGCAGCAGATGGAGTTGGAGGAAGCTGATCCAACCAACCCATCAGCACTCCCAGCAACACCATCCTTCTCAGGCTTGTCCTCTGCAGTGCCACTGACATCTATTGCAAATGCTGCACCGTCACTTCCACCTCCTGGGTCTTTGGTGCCAGTCCTTCATATAAGGCAGAAGGAGCATGTGTTAGACCATTATACCAGTACTACAAAAAACTACATGTTCTGTCGCACTTTCATTTTGGATGGGGAGAAGGACCTGAACATTCACAGGGAGCTGGCTATGGCTCACAAGTGCCATCCCCAAAATCCTTAGTTTCACTTTTATTTTTTATCCACCCTTCCTTCCCCTCAATTATCTTCCTCCAGGTTTTCATTTTCTATTTGGCACAGTTGAATTTTTATCATCACATTCTGTCCATCCTGTTTTTCAAATATATTGTATAGTGGTCTCAAACAGTTCTTTCTCCATGATGGAAAATACTGGCACTACAATTAAAAGTGTTTCCAGAAATAGAAATGGTGTGGCAGTAAAGTCAGTAATTAATGTATTAATGTTTCCTCTATTTACAGTGCTCCTTTGAATCAATACAATTATATATTTATTTACCACTGTCAAATGAAGTAGAGGCACTACCTGGGATGCACAGGTAGGACAAACGTTAGAGTGTACAGCATTATATGCTACATATTTAAATGCCACTGGCCTAAAATTGGGCATTAGAATGTAAACACATCTTTCAAAATCAGTTATTGTAGATACTAAATTTAAGCAAGAAAAGCACTTCAGTTCCAAAAAAATAGCTTACACTTAAAAGATCTATATTTGACCCGGTTTCATTAGCAATTATTTGGAAAACAACCATTCAAAATTCTTGAGTATCTTGCTGATCAATAATTGAACTCTGAATACTATGGGTGTCATTCTAACTCTGGCGGGCGGCGGAGTTCCCCCCTCCAGAATACCGCACCGCGGTCAGGAGACCGCTGCGGTTATTCTGTGTTTCCCGCTGGGCTGGCGGGCGACCGCCAGAAGGCCGCCCGCCAGCCCAGCGGGAAACCCCCTTCCCACGAGGAAGCCGGCTCCGAATGGAGCCGGCGGAGTGGGAAGGTGCGACGGGTGCAGTTGCACCCGTCGCTTATTTCAGTGTCTGCTGAGCAGACACTGAAATACTTTGTGGGGCCCTCTTACGGGGGCCCCTGCAGTGCCCATGCCATCGGCATGGGCACTGCAGGGGCCCCCAGTGGCCCCACAACACCCCATACCGCCATCCTGTTCCTGGCGGGCGAACCGCCAGGAACAGGATGGCGGTATGGGGTGTCTGAATCCCCATGGCGGCGCAGCAAGCTGCGCCGCCATGGAGGATTCAGCAGGGCAGCGGAAAACCGGCGGGAGACCGGCGGTTTTCCTGTTCTGACCGCGGCCAAACCGCTGCGGTCAGAATGCCCTGCGGGGCACCGCCAGCCTGTTGGCGGTGCTCCCGCCGACCCTGGCCCCGGCGGTCAAGGACCGCCGGGGTCAGAATGACCCCCTATGTATATTAACATCAGAAATATTGTTAACATCACTTGTAACATGGCAGATGTATTTCTGTGAGTGAGGTAGGCCATTGAGTTTAGTTTAGCTGTTGCACAAAGGCTTATGAATGTTTTGTTGTACTACTTCTCTCACAAATGGTAGGTTGAGAAGAATATTTACAATATTGTTACTATAACAGTTAATGCCATTGCCAATAATAAACTGACGTCCATCATAGAAGGGTCTCAAATGAGTTCTAGATAATTGCTGTCAAGATTCTTTTTTTCATTGTGAAACCATATTAGGTTTAGAAACAACTGGACATTCCCCAAAAGAAAAAGTGAATATCCTTCACAAATGGTTGTATTCACACACTCAGAAAGTGTCTACATTATTTTCTGTGAGATAAAGCTACTTATCCTATACCTTGTTTGAAAACAGTGTGGCCAGTGTTAAAACTCACACCTTAAGATACCTATAACTCGTGCCCTTGCCATGCACAGTTGTCTGATCATTAATTTTATTGCAATACAGCAGTGAGAATATGAAATGTGGCATAGAATATGTCATCAATGATATAACGTGGAGTAATTAGCTGTGCATGGCAAAGGCCCGAGTTATAGTTACCCTAGGGCACAAATTTTAGTTGCTTGAAAGAACTCTATAACTGCTGAATTTCTAAGGTTTTGTATGAGTAAATTCAGAACCTAACAATAAAATATCTGTAACCTTTGAGTTTCTCAGTGAATTTCTATGTTTTTTTAATGTATAGTAATTTTAATTGCTATACGTGAATCCAACTACCGCCGCATAAGTCTTCTGCTTTACCTGACGGTGGTTGGCCACAGCCAGGCAGTGAACCGAACCCCCTAAAAGCACCCAAACTTGCATCATGCATGCACTTCTCTTGTGTTCAGTAGGGTTTGCCTGTAAGGACTGACCTGTAGCGAGTCCCTGGGGCCAAGCCCCCTAACCACTCAACCCGACGGTGTGCACAGCCCTTTGTGCATGCACAGCGTAAGTTGTCTGTGGCCTGTCTAAGTGTGGGAATAGGTGTAAGAGGCTATATCAGGGGTAAGAGTGGCTGTCAGAGTATCTGTTTGAGTGTGAGAGTGCACACATCAGTGTTTTAGTGGGTGAGTCCGCATGTGTGCAGGTCTGTGAGTGGGGGCATCAGGGTGTCAATTTGTGAGTGAGTGTGTGACGGTCTGAGTGTGTGTGTGAGTTGGTGAATAACTGTGTGAGTGGGTATAAGTGGGTGCATGAGGGTCTGACAGGCTGTTAGTGAGTGTCTAAAGGTCTGAATGGGTCTTTAAGTGAGTGCGTGAGTGTCTGAGTGGGTCTGTGAGTGGGTGCTTGAGTGTCTGAGTAGGTCTCTGAGTGGGTGTGTAAGTGTCTGAGTGGGTGTTTGAGTGGGAGAATTGATTGAAAGAGAGAGAGAGGAAAAGAAAGTGAGCGAGAAACAGAGTTTTTTAGTCTTTGATATCTGATATACTTAGAATGATTTATTTGTTTCCAATTTAAAATGTATTACTTTTTCAAATATAATAATTAAAAATAAATTGAAATGCGTCCAGCTGGAATTGAACCCCTCCACAATGATTCTTTTTTTTTTGTAAGCCCTTTATGGGCTATCTGGCTCCCCCATGGTCCCTATATATTTTTTAATGCATTTATGTATTTGTTATTTAAAATTGAAAATAGATCACCCTTTATGGGCTGTCTGGCACTGTGGGGGAAGCCTTATGGGCTTCTCCGCTGTCCCATTGCTTCAGCAGGCAAGGAGCTGCTTTGACAGCAGCTCCCTGCTTGCTGAAACATTTCATCTCTGTCCTCTGCATTTGTGCAGGGGAGAGAGATGGAAGCTCTGCTGTTTAACAGTGTGACCTGCTTTAAAGACACATAAAACTAGTGACACATATACTCATTCTCCCAAACAGCTACTGAAACAACCAGTCACCCATACAGTACTAACTGATGTATCCACACACTCATACATGTAGTTATACACCAACTCATACAACAATACACTTACTCACACACCTACTAATATACTGTTACAGTCACTCTAAAAATCCATTAATAGATGACTCACCTACTGACACACCCAGTCAATCAGCTGCACAACCACTTAGACACCCACACACTCAACCATTCAGTAACTGACACAGCTACTAACTCATCAATACAGTCACATACATACCCAATCACTCATCTATACAACTATTCACACATCCAGTCAATCATATGTAGAGGCACTGACACACCCAGTAAGTCAACTATGTAGCCACTCACCAACACAAGTACTCACATGCACTGTCGCACTCCCAGGGACTCAAAGTCCCAGCAGGTCACGGCCAGGGGGCGGACCACCACCAGCAAAACCTGGCGAGCACTCTTAAGCACGTTGGAACACTCACAGCGCGGGATGCGCTGTTGCACTTCCAGAGACCCGAAGTCCCAGCAGACCCCAGTCAGGGGTCAAAGCCACCACCAGCACCACCTGGTGAGCGCTCTTAAGCGCGTTGGGACACTCACAGCACGGGTCATGCACGGGACGCACCTGGGCAAAGCCCAGGCCAAGGGCAAGGTAGGGTCTACACATTTGCTATATTGACTGTTTATCTGTAACTAAAGTCCTTGTTAATTCCAACACAGACCAAAGTATAGGAAGCGTAAAACCCAAGGGAGCCTCGTGGCGGCCGCTGCCTTATCTGAAATTCCCAATTCACGTAAAACCTCGAATAGATCCTCTGACTGTATCACCAATGAAATTGACACCATAATTGAAGGGGTCAAGTCCATGTTGAAAGGGAAAGAGAAACAAACCATTGAGAGACCAAAAAGTGATTCTCTCTCATCTTTCTTTAAGCCCAGATCATCCAAAAAGGGAGCAACAGCTTGCAACACAGATGCCACCATAGCATTGCCACCGACAGGGGACAATGATGATGAAGCCAACGCAGCGCTTGGGAGATCCAGCCCTCCACAAAAACAGATCCGGGTGCCCCAAACAGAAGTAAAGTAGTGCATGAAGTACCTTGCTCAAATCCGTTTTCCCTACTGAGTGACCTTGACCACTCTCCTGGCAAAGGCCGCTCTGACCTGAACTTGGAAACATCCAACTATCAGGCCATTGGTGATAACTTTCAGAATCAAGTGTGGCCAACCTTATTACTGGACTAAAACAACAGGTAAAGGAACTAAAACAAATGTTGACAGAGATACTAATCTTATTTCGACCAGCAGTAAAGGAAAGGGATGTGAAGAGTCCCCATGGAAAGAGCCCTAAACGCACCTTTCCCATCTCCTCAGAGCAGAGAAATGTACCAGGTGGGTCCCGTTAAGCCACTAGATAGGCCAAGAACACCACTGGGCAGTAGCAAAAACAGTTCCAGGGCAAACAGCTACAGTAGCCCTCCTTCACAGCCCTGCCCTCAAGTGGGAGTGGCATGGAATCCCACCACTGGGCAGCCCCCAGTAAATAAACACAATAGTGGATACCCAATTTATATGTGCAAGGTTCCAACGTTACCACCAAATACCCGGGAGAATAGCCCGTCATTAAAAAACAAAGCCATTCATTGGATAAGACATATCAGACAATGCGGCTCATTTATACATTCAGATATCATTTCTACCAAGCATTACACAGGAGAGTCAGGGCATTGGGACAAAAATTGAGCTAATATTAGCCACCCCTGATCTGGTCAAAAGCATGATATCCATGGAGGCCCACAATCCATTACACAATGGCTCAAATATTGTTCTAAAAAACACCTGGCCTGAACGAAGCACTCCAGCCAAAGGGTTACCAAATACCCCTGATAATTGAATATCTATCACGGGTCCTGTGGAGCTAGTTTCATCTCTAAGAGCCTATTTTATGGGCACTACCAGCAGGGAGTGCGCGAACCTGGACAAAAATCAGAGATTGCTGAGGAAAATATAAGGTGATGATCTCTCACACATTGATTGACTAAGGGAAGCAGCAGCCCCCCTGAACATTATCCCACTGCCCGAGGGCGAGAACTCCCAAACAGGATCAAAATGGTTTCTTACACTGAATATTCTGGGGGGCCATGAAAAAGATGGAAGTCCCAATGTAGCAAACAACACTAGATGATCGAACACAACACCTAGCTCCAAGGCCTCCTGTAATATGCTCGCAGGAACTAGGTCCCTCCACCCAGCACTAATTACATGGAACGCAGCGGGTATACGGAACAAGATCAATGATGCTGGTGGGGCTTGTTTATTGACACTTTTAGTATTTGTCTATTCCAGGAAACATGGGCTACCACAAATATGTATAGGAAGGGGTATATTTCATTTTGTAAAGAGGCTAGCCCTTCATCTGCCGGGAGGGCTGGAAGGGGCCTAATTACATGGATAAAAATTTACAAGGTGGGATAAGTGAAGGAAATCCATGTTGAATGAGCTGACATCCTGGCAGTCTCGATTAAGCTAAAACAGGGACCCCTGCTCATGTGTGTTAACCTGTATAATAGACCAGGTCCTCCTAGTTAAACCACAAAAACCATCAGCCTGTTAAGTGCTCTTGTGACAAAATGACTTCCCTCACATTTTGTCATCATAGCCAGAGAGTTTAATGTGTTTCTAGAGCTTCACTCCCTTTTTTCTGAGTTAACACTGGAAGAGGACGCCATATGGGGAAGTCCACCATTTTCTACAATGAGGAAACTGCCTAAGTCTAGTACCAGGGTGCTGCAGGTCGTGGACCTAATGTTGACGCACGGTCTGCGGCCAGGAAATGGGTGCTTTCCCTCAGATACCCCAGCAAATCCCACTTTCTCCAGAGGGACCTGTAGCAGTCTAATCGATTACTTGCTTATAGACGCAAGGATCTGGCAGGAAATCAAGGATCTCAGGGTGGGAGAATAACATAATAGCGACCATTCCCTCCTCATAGTAGAGTGGGAGAGGTGGTTCTCTGACAACAGGGCCAATCGACGAGAGCAAGAGGTCATGCCTCCCTTTGAGGTGGCTAGTAACCAGCATACATTAAGATGGGAAACTTTTAGGAACTCAGGTGCTCTAGTGGCAAGAATGCACGACTTAGCCTTCAATCAACCAACAGCCCTCACACCTAATGCATATTCGTCAACTCAGATCATGGCAAAAAATGCAGAGCTGTTTGCTTCCCTGAAAGCTCTTTTTACCAGAGATATCAAAGGAAGCAAAAAGCTCAAAGTGGGCATTCACAGAAGATGGTTTGATAACACTTGCAAAAAGGCCCAGTGTAGACTTCTGGACGCAATAAGAAAACAGGATAGACCAACGATAATTTTGGCAAGGCTCAAGTATACTGTTACAATAACAACTAGCAAGGCACAGCGGGAGGAGGCCACATAGCAGGAATTGTTGATAGCAGGCAAGGGCAACAACGCAAAGCGGTCTTGGTCCCTGTTTTCCCAAAATGGGCTTAATGTAAGATCAAGACCTGACTTCCATATTTCTGCATAAAACTGGATTCTCCACTTCACTGAACTCTATAGTCAGGAGTACGCTCTCCAAATGGGTATAGAGAGCCTACACGTGATTGAGATTGAATGGACAAATGCAATCACTCCGTTCACCATGAAAGAAAGTGAGGCAGCCAAATGGCTCAAAAACCTGGGAAGGCGTCTGGGCTAGACAGGATACCGTCTGACCTGTACAAGTCTGACCTGAAACTCTGTGGCCCCTACATAAACGGGGTGTCAAATGCCATCTTGGAGGGCAGCAATATCCCCGCCCTTGGAAGGGTGCAATAATTGTTCCTATTTACAAGAAAGGGGAGAAGTTGGTCCTGGGCAATTACAGCCCGATTAGTCTCCTAGATAACCTGCAGAAGATATTCGCACAATAAGACTTGGGTAGGCTAAGGGATTGGATAGTGGAGAAAAATGTCCTAAGTCACTTGCAGGCAGTCTTTAGGCAGAAGAAGGCCACAGTGGACCACATCTTCTGCCACAGTGGACCACATCTTCTGCTTTCTTACAATGAAGTGGAGGACAGTGGAGCTGGATGCTGGGAGGTTGTTTGTCGCCTTTGTAGATCTTTAGTTTGCCTTTGACTTGGTTCCCCGCCTCAAACTATGGGAGATCTTGGGTAAAACTGGTGTTCCTGGGCCTTTGTTCAATCTGATCCGGGAACTGTATTCTGAGAGTTTTGCCAGAATAAGGTGGGGCATGGACGGGGAACTATCAGAAGAGTTCCCCATACAGAAAGGTGTTAGACAGGGTTGTGTGTTGGCCCCCTACACTTTTTAAACTTTTGATGAACACATGTATCCCCTACTTATACGATGCCCCCAAACTTGGTGGGAAAAAACACTGTGTCTACTATTTGCTGATGACACTCTATTATTATCTCAAACTGCCTTGTGACTATCCAGGCTCCTGGAGACATTTTTGGGGTTTTGTGGGGATCGCGGTCTTCAAATAAACAGCACCAAAACCAAATACATGGTTCTTGGTGACCCAAAGTACAGAGTAAAGAAAATGATATTGTTAGGTGGCAAGATTCCTGAATGGGTAACAGACTTTGACTATTTGGGAGTTAGACCAGAGAATTCCCACAAATGGACAGCCCAGCTGCTAAAGTGTACCATGTCCCTAAAACAAAAGACATGGGGCATCTTAAGATTTGCTGCCAGATCATCCAGTTTCCCCATTACAGCAGCGTTAGAAATCTACAAAAGCCAAGCTAGAGGGGCGTCCTGCATGGTGCTGAGCTACGGGGCCATGGCAAACTGCATGATTTAGAAAGAGTAGAGAAATTGTTCCTAAATGCCCTGCTAAAGATTCCCTCGAGCTCACCTACGCTACCTATTCGAAGGGATCTGAATCTGCATTCTGTTGCAGACATAGCTGCTTTGAGACCACTGCAGTATTGGATCTGGGTCTGGTCCATAGATATCTTAGATCCTTCTAGGATATGGCTAAGAGCGCTTCTGGGTGCCCCTCAAGTCAAAATAATTACATGGTTTAGCTATGTAAAAAGCTGCTTTTTTAAACTTGGGCTGGGCTCCTATTGGTTAGATCCCTCGCACCTCTCAAAAAATGCCCCACATATTCTGAAGGATGCGTACTGGGCGAGTGTGCAAATGGCAGAGTTCGCATCAGCTCCATCTTGCAACATGATGGGCAGCTTTTTATCAGTCAAGTGTCACCATGAATTCTGTCAGAGTCACCAGATCCTCGGGGTCTGTGCACGTTCCCAACACGTCCACCACTGAACAGCTCCAAGACTGTGATAGATAACTCACAGAGACCGAGAGAGTTCAAGAGGGGAAGAGGGGATTAGGAAGGAAACAGCTGGGAAGGAGACCTGTAGTAAGAAAAAGGTTAGAACACACAATAAGAAAATTATGGTGGTCATTACGACCCTGGCGGCCGGCGGTAAGTTGGCGGTAACACCGCCAACAGGCTGGCGGTGTTCCGCCAGCAATTTTGACCGTGGCGGAAAAGCCACGGCCATACCGCCGACCCCTCCACTTTCCTGCCAGGATTGCGCCTGGCGGTCATAATCCCCAGGGCAGCGGTGCATGCACCGCTGCCCTGTGGATTATAAGTCCCCGACCGCCAGCCTGTCCGTGGCGGTACACACCGCCATTGAAAGGGTGGCGGTAAGGGGACTTGGGGTGCCCCTGGGGACCCCTGCACTGCCCATGCACTTGGCATGGGCAGTGCAGGGGCCCCCAGGCATAGCCCCGTCGTGCATTTCACTGCCCGAATTTCGGGCAGTGAAATGCGCGACGGGTGCTACTGCATCCGCTGCACATCTGCATTGCCGCCGGCTCTATTATGAGCCGGCAGCAATGTTGATGTGACATTTCCGCTGGCACATCAGAAATGTCATAATAGGGAGCCAGGAATACCGCCGGCAATGGCGGTATTCTGTCTCCCGTGGTCTTTTTCAAAGACCGCCGAGGTCGTAATGACCCCCTATATCTCCTGAAATCAATGCTAGACTATGATTCTAAGCCTAGTCACTCTGAAAACATGAACAATCTAAGTATTAAGTTTAAAATGACTAAGTTTCAAGATGGTCGGATACCTGTAGGAGAATCAAGATGAATTAAATGAAAACTTTCTTATTCAAGTACTTTCCTTTACATGAGAATCAGAAAAACATTCTGACTAAATTTTAAACCAGTCATATAAATCCTGTTTTGAGAATGTATACTATGACCATACAATATTGCACCTAGAAACTCTGGCCTTCTGTGTACTCCTAAAATCTTTCAACACAAATTGCGCATATTGCAGATATATATATATATATATATATATATATATATATATATATATATATATATATATATCTTAAACACCATAAAAGGATTGTGCACCATGAATAACACAATATGGATTCAGGAAACAAATCACATAACTTGTCAACTCGAATATTATATAATAAATATCTTAGAATAGTGGCATACAATAAACAACATGAATTAAACTCGAGGAGAGAATTGTGCGTCTTGCCGATTTGAGTGTCACCATGTAAAATACCAAGAAATGGTAGCACGCAATGAATATCAAAGTCAAATCATCATTAATCGAATTGTGCGTCTTGCTGATTCGTAAAACACGATGTAAATGTCAAGAAATAACAGCTCACAATAAATAACAAGATCAAAGTACAATGAAACGAATCACGCTTCTTTTGCCGATTCTTAAGCCACCATGTAAATGTCAAGAAATGGTAGCGCGCAATAAACAACAAAGTTAAATCCTCATGAAACGAGTTGCGCCTCTTGCCAATTCGTAAAACATCATGTAAATGTCAAGAAATAGTAGCGCGCAATGGACAACAATGTTTAAACACCATAAAATGAATCGCGCGTCTTGCCGATTCTTAAGCCACCATGCCAATGTCAAGAAATGGTAGCACGCAATGAATAACAAAGTCAAACATTTATGAAACAAATCGCGCATCTTGCCTATTTATAAACTACCATATAAATGTCAAGAAATGGTAGCGCGCAAGTAATCTGTTACTCATTTAAGAATTAAACCAAGAATATGAAAATTCTAAATGACGGTGTCGGGATAAGCCAACCACCGTTTTACCGCCTGGAACAATGATCACCAATTAAGGATGAAGGGCAGAAGACTGGAAGATCCAAATTGGCCGCCGGACCAGGAGCTCAGGAAAAAGCTGCTGCTCTGCACCGGGACCTCTGAATAGTGAGCAGTGGGAGTTGGGCTGGCTCTCTTTTATAGAGTCTTGACCCAGCCCACAACCATGCCCAGGCATGTTGCAGGGAAAGTCTCTGGAAGGCCCTGGAAAGGGACCACACCCTAACACACTCTGAAAACATGCAGCAATACATTGCAAAGGAACAGTATTTGTAAGCATATTAAAAATAAGTTTTCAGGATTGAACTCTGCAATGCAAAAGGTTAAACCACAACATATCAGCACAATGCATAAATTACGTTGTTTTGAGAGTGCTGGGTTTTTGCATTTTTGTCGCCAATAGAGCGTGTACTGCTCTGGTGTTGACAGTATTCCCCTCTCCCTGACGCGCTCTAGGGCCTGGTTTGCTTGGATTAAGATGATGAAAGCATCTCACAAGTACTGGAGCATGAACATCGGATGCGGAAACCCATGAGTTACTTTCAGGACCATAACCTTTCCATGAGATTATGTACCATAAATTACGCCCTCTTAGTTTAGAATCCAACACTTTCTTGACTTCGTATTCTTCTTCCCCTTGTACTAGAACAGGAGCTGGATGAGGGTGGACCTTTTGGACTGCCTTTTTCAAGAGGGAAGTGTGGAACACTGGATGAATCCGTAAGGATCTGGGCAATTGTAGTTTATAGGTCACCGGATTGATTTGCTGATGGACAGTATAAGGACGTATGAATTTGGGGTTAAACATGTGCTTCTTCTTAAAGTCTATATGTTTTGTGGAAAGCCACACTTTGTCACCTGGTTGATATTGCGGTCCCTCGCAATGTTTCTTGTCATAATGACTTTTATATTTTTGTTTGGCTTTTTCTAAATGTTGTTGAATCAGTTTCTGGGTTTGATGATAATGCTGAATGGTTTCTGACACAGCTGGAGTAAGAGAACTTTCTTGAGTAATTGTGATGGGAAAGGTGTCAAGATGATAGCCAAATAAACCAAAAAAGGGTGTACGGCAATAGAAGTGTGGAATGAGTTATTGTAAGCTAACTCAGCTAACCAGAGCATAGATTTCCAAGAATGAAGTGCCTTCTCAGCGTAGGCACGTAGGTATGGTTTCAAAGTCTGATTTAGTTTCTCCGTTTGACCATCTGTTTGAGGATGGTGACTAGTAGATAGCGTAGATGTCATTTGGAGTGTTTTACACCATGTCTTCCAGAAATTGGAGGAAAATTGTGACCCCCGATCGGAGAGGATAACCTTTGGCAGTCCATGATAACAAACCACTCTGTTCAGGAAAATAGTTGCCAATTCACTAGAAGTGGGCAATTTTTTACAGGCTTTGAAATGTCCTTATTTCGTGAGACTATCTACTACCACCAGAATTACTGAATGCTGTTGAACCACTGGCAGACCGGTAATAAAGTCTAAAGAAATGTGCTCCCATGGACGACTTGGGGTTGGAAGTGGATGTAACAACCCTTTTGGTTTTGAATTACTTGTTTTAATGCAAGCACAAACTTCACAGCTGTTTACCATTGCTTTTACATCTTTTGTTAGGGTAGGCCACCAAAAATAGCGTTGGATCAGTTCAAGAGTTTTAGGAGTACCTGGGTGACCTGCCGTAGGTATAACATGCAACCACTGAAACACTATCTTGCGAAGTTTGAAAGTGGGTACGAACAAACGAGCGTCATGAAAGGGTAAACCTTGCTTGATTGACCTTTTGGGATCTGCTTGGGCCCATGTTTGCCATTTTTCAACAGTGAAAGAGTTGCGAATTTCTTCAAAGAAATCTTCATTTTTTATGATACATAGAACCTTGTCAGGAGCAATGATAGCTCTGGAGGCTTGAAATGCAGGAAACGTGGTAGACTCTTGACGGTACAAGGAGTCAGCCTTGTGATTATCTTTACCAGGCCGGAAGGTTACTACAAAATCAAATTCGGCAAAAAAAAAACATCCAGCGTAATTGCTGAGGGGTCAAAAGTCTGGCAGAACTCATTAATTGATGATTACGATGATCAGTATATACTGTGACAGTGTATTTGGCACCCAACAAATGATGCCTCCATTCTTTAAAGGCGTCATAAATCGCCAAAAGTTCTTTTTCAGCAATGACATAGTTCTGTTCGGCTTTGTTCAACTTCCGAGACATATAAGCTACAAGATGAAGTTGACCAGTGTCTTTATTTCTTTGTGATAAGACGGCTCCTATTGCTACATCTGAAGCATCAGTTTCCACTATGAAAGGTTGATTCGCATCAGGATGAGTCAAGACTGGGGCAGTGGAGAAAGCTTCCTTCAAAGTCGAGAAGGCTTAATCAGCTTCTGGGGACCATACAAACTTTTCTTTCTTTCTTAGTAGCTTAGTGATTGGAGCCACTGTCTGGGAGAAATGATTTATGAACCTCCGGTAAAAATTTGCAAATCCCAGGAAACATTGTACATCACGAACAGTCTTTGGGGTGGGCCAATCAGATACGGCTTTTACTTTCTTTTCTGCCATCACCATACTTTGAGGGGTAAGAATAACCCCTAAAAACTCAACTGTGGTAACATGAAACTCACACTTGGTTAGTTTGCAGTATAAATTGTGTTTTCGAAGGGCTGCAAGAATTTTCTTGACATGTTGGACATGTTCATTTTCATTGTCTGAGTAGATCAAAATGTCATCGATGTAGACTATGGCAAATATGTCGAGGTACTCTCTAAGAACGTCATTCAAGAAAAATTGAAATGCTGCTGGAGCATTACACAGACCAAAAGGCATGACAGTGTATTCAAAAAGGCCATTTCTTGTCTTGAAAGCTGTTTTCCATTCGTCACCCTTTCTCATTCTGACCAAATGATAAGCACCTCGAAGGTCAAGCTTCGTGTAGATTTTTGCTCTCTTTATTTGTTCCAATAAGACCGGAATTAGGGGTAAAGGATATTTATTCTTGATGGTGACTTTGTTCAAGCCCCTATAGTCTATGCAAGTTCAAAGTTCTCCATTAGCTTTTGGAACAAAAAACAAAGGCAAAGCTGCAGGAGACTTAGAGGAGCGAATGATTCCATTCTCCCAAAATTGATCTAGGTATATTCGTAAATGTTGATTTTCATGTTCTGACAGGGCATGTACACGACAGTTGGGAAGTATCGCACCTGGGGCTAGATCAATTTGACAGTCATAAGATCTATGAGGAGGTAGAGTCTCTGCTCCTTTCTCATCAAATACATCTTTGTAAGATGAATACTGTTTGGGCAGCTGAATTTCTGTCTCCGCGGCAGTAGAGTTGCAAACTTTTGGTAATTGAATCTTTTGGAGACATTGTTCGTTACATAGCGCAGATGAGAACACGATTTTTCGTTCTGCCCAATTGATCTCCGGATTGTGATGAGTTAACCATGGCAAGCCGAGGATAATCCCATATTGGGGAACATGGATCACGTCAAGGATGATTTTCTATTTATGTTTCTTTCTTTGATTCTTATCTTCACGAATCATCAATGAGGGGATAGTCTGAAGAGTTACCGGACCTCCAGTCGAGAGTTTTCCATCGACTGCCTGGATGATTTCTAGGGTCTTCTTTTCAATACATGGGATCCCCCATGCACGAACAAATTGGACATCAACAAAGTTCCCAGTAGCCCCAGAATCGACTAGAGCCTTTTTTAAATAGATCTTTTTCTTGACCTGAACTCTTATTTCCAGTTTAAGATGTCTAGATTGTGAAGGGTCCACGGTGACACCCAAGAGCAACCCTTCTCTGCATGTTGGGTGTTTTAGTTTTCCAACTCGACTGGTGCATTGGCTGCGACCTTCTGAACTGGACCTTGCTTGTTCTTTGGTTTGATTGGACAATCTTTGGCAAAATGACCTTTTTGCCCACAATAAAGACATTGTCCATTTTTTCTGCGTAGGTCCTTTTCATCTTTGGTCAAAGGTCTTCTGATGGTTCCAATTTCCATCTGTTCCGGTGTTCTTTCTTTCGGAGTTCTTGAGTCTCTGTTATCATGAAGGTGCCATGAATATTTTTCAATCTTTTTGCGCGTTCCTTTACGTTCTGCTAAACGATGATCAAGTCTCAAGACAAGATTCATTAATTCTTGACAGTCTGTAGGTTGTGGGTTGATTTGCGCTAAGATATCTTTTAGTTCCTCTTTGAGTCCCTTGTAAAACAAGACCACTTGTTTTTCTTCAGGCCAGGATGTCTCGGCAACCAACCGGTTAAAGTTGGCTAAATACGACACTGGGTCTTGATTCCCTTTGCGTAAATCTAATAATTCACGATCTGCTGAGTGTGTTACAGTTCTACGATCAAAAACTCTCTCAAATTCACGAACAACATTTCTCCAGTTGTACAATAAGGGACTATTTTTATGTACAAGGGGAATTGTCCAAGTAGCTGCATCCCCAGACAGATATGATAACAAGAAAGCTACCTTGGACTGGGCATCGGGGTACGTATTTGGTCTGCAGGTGAAGTGTAGTTCCACTTGAACCAGGAAAGATTGCGCTTTCAAAGGGTCACCTGAGAAACATTCTGGGGGAGCTAAAGGAATTGCAGAAGGAACATTTAGGGAAATCGGATTACTTCCAGAAGCCTGAGAAGAAGTACCTGGCCAAGACACAACTGTGGGACTTTGTTCCTTCTTCTCTACCTTATCTTGCAACTGACTCACTCTCTCTGCTAAGCTAGTTGTCAATTCTTTGGATGATACCACCTCTGCTTGGAGCTGGGTGATAGCCTTGACTAACTCATCTAGCATGGCCATGCTGAAAACATACACAAGCCAGGAGGATAATAATTCGTGGGCTCACTATTCTGTCAGAGTCACCAGATCCTCGGGGTCTGTGCATGTTCCCAAAACGTCCACCACTAAACAGCTCCAAGACTCTGATAGATAAATCACAGAGACTGAGAGAGTTCAAGAGGGGAAGAGGGGATTAGGAAGAGGGGATTAGGAAGGGAACAGCTGGGAAGGAGACCTGTAGTAAGAAAAAGGTTAGAACACACAATAAGAAAATTATATCTCCTGAAATCAATACTAGACTATGATTCTAAGCCTAATCTCTATGAAAACATGAACAATCTAAGAGTTAAGTTTAAAATGACTAAGTTTCAAGATGGTCGGATACCTGGAGGGGAATCAAGATGAATTAAATGAAAACTTTCTTATTCAAGTACTTTCCTTTACATGAGAATCAGAAAAATATTCTGACTAAATTTTAAACCAGTCATATAAATCCTGTTTTTATATATATCCTTATCCAAAATTGCTCCGTACAGGGCCAAAGACCCTCCAGGGCGGCCGCGGTAAAGGGCGAAGCATCCCAGTATTAATTGCAACAAAAAGCCGAAGCACCAATCCACAGTAAAATCAAGCGTTTTATTTCCACTTCAGTGCAGCAGAAATTGTGAGTTCTCAATCCTGACGCGTTTCGGCTAATGCCTTGATCACAGGTAATATGAAACAGATGTACTTTCTCACAGTGTTTTTCAATCATCAGCACGTGTTTCCATAATCTGAAATACAAATCCCATAATGCACCTTAATGTTAGTTATTGCGCTGGACAGTACTTAATCTTTATATTGCTCAAATAGCGTAAAAGGCATCACGGTTCCAAGCATGTTATACAGTATGCAGTCCATATCCACGGGCTGTGCCAGGCACCTGCTGCTCCCAAAATAAAAGTTCACGTCGAAAGTCTGTGGAAAGCTAGGACAGAGATAAAATACCTCTGTCCCATCCCCTTCTCACCTTCATGACACCAAATCTTGGATAAATGCCGTAATGTGCACGAAGTAGAGCGGGTAGGGCCCCTCACTAAACAATCCTTAGCCAAAATTGCTCCGTACAGGGCACAGACCCTCCAGGGAGGCCGCGGTAAAGGGCGAAGCATCCCAGTATTAATTGCAACAAAAAGCCGAAGCACCAATCCACAGTAAAATCAAGCGTTTTATTTCCACTTCAGTGCAGCAGAAATTGTGAGTTCTCAATCCTGACGCGTTTCGGCTAATGCCTTGATCACAGGTAATATGAAACAGATGTACTTTCTCACAGTGTTTTTCAATCATCAGCACGTGGTTCCATAATCTGAAATACAAATCCCATAATGCACCTTAATGTTAGTTATTGCGCTGGACAGTACTTAATCTTTATATTGCTCAAATAGCGTAAAAGGCATCACAGTTCCAAGCATGTTATACAGTATGCAGTCCATATCCACGGGCTGTGCCAGGCACCTGCTGCTCCCAAAATAAAAGTTCACGTCGAAAGTCTGTGGAAAGCTAGGACAGAGATAAAATACCTCTGTCCCATCCCCTTCTCACCTTCATGACACCAAATCTTGGATAAATGCAGTAATGTGCACGAAGTAGAGCGGGTTGGGCCCCTCACTAAACAATCCTTATCCAAAATTGCTCTGTACAGGGCCACAGACCCTCCAGGGCGGCCGCGGTAAAGGGCGAAGCATCCCAGTATTAATTGCAACAAAAAGCCGAAGCACCAATCCACAGTAAAATCAAGCGTTTTATTTCCACTTCAGTGCAGCAGAAATTGTGAGTTCTCAATCTTGACGCGTTTCGGCTAATGCCTTGATCACAGGTAATATGAAACAGATGTACTTTCTCACAGTGTTTTTCAATCATCAGCACGTGGTTCCATAATCTGAAATACAAATCACATAATGCACCTTAATATTAGTTATTGCGCTGGACAGTACTTAATCTTTATATTGCTCAAATAGCGTAAAAGGCATCACGGTTCCAAGCATGTTATACAGTATGCAGTCCATATCCACGGGCTGTGCCAGGCACCTGCTGGCTTCGGCTTTTTGTTGCAATATATATATATATATATATATATATATATAGTAAACACCATAAAAGGATTGTGCACCATGAATAACACAATATGGTTTCAGGAAATAAATCACATAACTTGTCAACTCGAATATTATATAATAAATATCTTAGAATAGTGGCATACAATAAACAACATGAATTAAACTCGAGGAGAGAATCGTGCGTCTTGCCGATTCGAGTGTCACCATGTAAAATACCAAGAAATGGTGGCACGCAATGAATATCAATCATCATTAATCAAATTGCCGATTCGTAAAACACGATGCAAATGTCAAGAAGTAACAGCTCTCACAATAAATAACAAGATCAAAGTACAATGAAACGAATCGCGCTTCTTTTGCTGATTCTTAAGCCACCATGTAATGTCAAGAAATTGTAGCGCGCAATAAACAACAAAGTTAAATCCTCATGAAACGAGTTGCGCGTCTTTCCAATTCGTAAAACATCATGTAAATGTCAAGAAATAGTAGCGCGCAATGGACAACAATGTTTAAACACCATAAAACGAATTGCGCGCCTTGCCGATTCTTAACTCACCATGTCAATGTCAAGAAATGGTAGCACGCAATGCATAACAAAGTGAGACCTTTATGAAACAAATCGCGCGTCTTGCCTATTTGTAAACTACCATATAAATGTCAAGAAATGGTAGCTCGCAAGTAATCTGTTACTCATCTAAAATTAAACCAAGAATATGAAAATTCTAAATAACGGTATTAGGATAGTCCAACCACGGTCTTACCGCCTGGAACAATGATCACCAATGAAGGATGAAGGGCAGAAGACTGGAAGATCCAAATAGGCTGCAGGGACAGGAGCTCAGGAAGAAGCTGCTGCTCTGCACTGGGACCTCTGAATAGTGAGCACTGGGAGTTGGGCTTGCTCTCTTTTATAGAGTCTTGGCCCAACACAGAACCACGCCCAGGCATGTTGTAGGGAAAGTCTCTGGAAGGCCCTGGAAAGGGACCACACCCTAACACACTCTGAAAACCTGCAGCAATACATTGCAAAGGAACAGTATTTGTAAGCATATTAAAAAAAAGTTTTCAGGATTGAACTCTGCAATGCAAAAGGTTAAACCACAACATATCAGCACAATGCATAAATTACGTTGTTTTGAGAGTGCTGGGTTTTTGCATTTTTGTCGCCAATAGAGCACGTACTGCTCTGGTGTTGACAAATTCAAACATTACTTAGACATCATCTTACATCCTTTAGCGCATGCACTTTATATTAGATTTAGAATTGGATCCTCACTGCTATGCGATCTTACCTCTAAATGGAAGAAAACTGTCAGCCCAGCAGAATCTTGCACGAAGGGATGTAAGACCAAAGAAAACATCAGTCATGTCCTATTCCACTGTCCTGCGTACAAGAAGTAGAGGGCTCGCTGGATAAGACCTCTCTGCAACTCCTTGGGCATCAGGGATAGTCTGTTCTGCAGATCCTTAGGATCTGCAGAACAAGTACCCATGGGCCCGTGGTGTGTACTGTGTCAAAGTTTTTAGCAGCGATTTGGCACACTAGAACAAGATCCTTAAATACTAATGTACATTCTTTTATTAAATAATCTAAATTGTGTTTCTTGATTAACATTTAGTATCACTTATTTCAACCACTTGTGTATATATTCACATTTTATTAAGATTTAAATAACAGCATGTCCGGCCCCTAAAAGGCACATCAGCAAGAATATGGCACAAAAATACACAGGTTAACATAACTCATTCACCACGTCCATAATTTTTTTTGTGTTTAGTTATTAGATTTTATTGCTTGTTGTATGACGTAATTTATGTAATTTATAAATTTTTTATAAATGTTTATTAGATAATTCAAGAAATAGATAATGCTTACATGTTATTTTAGAACACCTATAAAACAGAATAGCTAAAAACAATACTTGACCATTTCAGAAATTTCAGAACATGTGATATATTTATTTCATTTACTTTTCAATTAGGCAATTCAATATGTTATTTTATCCCAAATTGAGGTACATATATAATAAGTGCTCTCTGCAATGAGCATTGCAGTATAAAGAAATAAAACTCACACTGTTCCTCGATTTTCCCCACTCCTCACAGACAGTGTACTTCGCACTCCTATGTAGTGCTATGACAGGCACAATAAGCATTGGCAAAGCCAATAGGTCTGGAAAGGATTTTGAATCCAGCGTACATAATTATATATATATATATATATATGTTTTATTTTTATTTTAAGAGATGCACAGTAGGATACAAAAATAATGAAAAGAAAAAAAAACAAGTTAATTCATTCATATCAAACAAAAGAGACATTGCTACATTGTTCAAAGCCATCAAGAATTAAA
This sequence comes from Pleurodeles waltl, assembly GCF_031143425.1. Classification (NCBI taxonomy): domain Eukaryota; kingdom Metazoa; phylum Chordata; class Amphibia; order Caudata; family Salamandridae; genus Pleurodeles; species Pleurodeles waltl. The sequence goes on from NC_090439.1 coordinate 123,576,077, forward strand.
GTGCTGATATCATACAAGCATTTCATCATTCGTGTTACTATCATACAAGCAATTATGTTCTACCTAACCATTGAGTTAGTGGAGCCCAAATTATTTTACCCATCTTCCTGTGGGACGGGCCCTTAAACACATATCAACCCATCTCCAAGTAATACATTGATCAAAGACGAGCTAACCATTGATTAAAAGTGAGTGATGCCGGTTTCAGACAGTCTGAAGCAATGCAGCAGCGGGCTACGGCCATTGCCAGAAACAAAAATCTCTGAGACTGGCCGGCGAACACCTCTCCATCAAGCCCCAACAGTACAAGTTGAGGAGTTATACCAATTACCTGGCGCATGATTGTTGACAAATACTTTGCAAAATCAGTTAAAAACACTAGAAGCATGTCACAACTAAAAAACATATGAATTAAATCTGGCCCTGTGTTGTCGCAGCGGGGGCATACAATCCCCCTTGACTTTCCCCATTTAGATAGCCTGGGGTTTAATATAAATGAAATACTGTTTTATAATGTTGGGCATGTGGCCTAGCAGAAAGCAAGATCCGCTGGGCCATGTTTAAGGAGGCTAAAAAGGAAGCTTCCGAAGCACCTATACTTCGCCCCCATCTCTCTATATACTTCCCCAAATCATCCGGCATAAGGTCCAGGAAAAGTGAATAGAGCGTCCGAACCCGCCAGTCAGCTGAGTTGTCAAGGACCTCCAAAACTGCATTTCTTTCCCCAAGTAAACCATTCCTAGATGAAGACAGCAAAAATCCCTAATTTGTAAGAATAAAAAAAAATCCTTGTTATCAAGAGAAAATTAATCTTTTAAATCACTAAGGGCCAGATGTAGCTAAATCCGAATTTGCGACTCTCAAATTGCGAGTCTGAGTGACTTTAATGAGGTGGGTCGCAATTTACGACCCCCTTCCGATTCGCAGCAGACAGCAGACCACCATGTCTGTGACTGCTTTTTAATAAAGCAGTTTTTTTTTGTATTGCAGCCTGTTTTCCTTAAAGGAAAACGAGTTGCAACACAAACGAAAAAATGAAACGTTTGTGTTTCATTTTTTCAGAGCTGGCAGTTGTCCATAGGACCACTGCCTGCTCTTAAAAAATAATTTTCAGGGCCATTCACAAAGGGGAAGGGGTCCCATGGGGACCCCTTCACTTTTGCGAATGGGTTAGCACCCATTTGAAATGGGTGCTAACTGGAAATTGCTTTGCGACCGCGTTCGTGGTCACAAAGCAATTCTACATCGCGATGCAAATCGCAAATAGGAAGGGGAACACCTCTTCCTATTTGCGAGTCGCATTCCCATTTTAAGAATGGGAATGAGCATCTCGATGTGCTTTTTGCATGGCGCAAACAGCGAATTTCGCTGTTTGCGCCATGCAAAAATCATCGTACATCTGGCCCTAAATGATTTCATCTGCCTACCTTTGTAAAAGTCGCCAAATACCCATTTGATGTAGCATTTATCGTAAAACATTTCAGGGAGAATTAGCATCTTCTGTATAGGTGTATAATAGGTGAGCCGCTCAATTCCAATTCTGTGCTTAATATGAGACCAAACCTTAAACGCAGACCGTACAGTTTTAAATTTAACTTTTTTAAAGTAACTTGTCTCAACTATTCTCATAAAGGCAGCATTGTCTATGCTACCCCATATCATTCTGTATATGGTTCGATATGCTTCACTGCCCCCTTTACTACCATCATCCTGTATAATTAATGGCTGAATATATTGCAGGGCTGCGGCCCAGTAGTATAGATGAAAATTGGTTGCTGCCCACCCCCATTTTATTCTTGGAAGCACTAAATACTTAAATGCTCGAAGAGTTCTGGAAAAAGGTATATAAAGCTGTTAGATAGGTTTTCCATGCGTTTGAACAAATAATTACTAATTTCCAATGGAATATTTCAAAAAAAGTATAGAACCCGGGGTAGGAAGAGCATTTCAATAAGGTTACATCGACCTACAATCGAGAGATGCAGGTTGTTCATACATTGTAATTCCTTTCTAGTTTTGGCTAATACTGGGTTGAGATTGCTATCAACAATCCGATCAAGATTAGTTGTTCACCTAACCCCGAGATAGGTCACTTGTTCAACCTTCCTCTTATCTTTGAAGGATACCCATTCATTAACCATTATTTGACACTTAGCCTTATTTAGTAAATACCCTGAAACCTCACCAAACTTAGCCGTCGATATCTCTATTTCTTTAATCAACATCCTTGGGTCTGGTGATGTAAGAGCTATATCATCGGCATAGGTCAATATTTTAATCATATCCTCAACAATTTCCATTGGAACAATTAATTTACTATTGAGCAGTCTTCTTAGAAGTGGGTTTATATAAAGTGTGAAAAGCAGAGGTGGCGAAGGACACCCCTGTCTTGTACCCCTTATAATATGTATAGGCTCAGAGCCCACCCCGGCCATTTGTATTTCTGCTGTGGGATTCTGATATAAACCCTGAATAGCCCTGATAAAACCAGGGTCTATATTGCGTTTAAGAAGTACTGCCCATAGATATGCCCAATTCACCAGATCAAAGGCCTTTTCTGCATCCAGTAAAATCAATGAGATCGGTGTCGCTGAGGCCTGAGATGCGTCTAACATGGCAATAACCCACCTCACGTGATCGCCCAAGAACAAAACCATGCTGCCATGGGGAAACCAATTTACTAATCACTCGATTCAGACTAGTGGCAAGAACCTTAGCATAGAGCTTGGCATCCCCATTTATTAAAGAAATAGGGTGATAGGAGCCTGGTAGTAAAGGGTTTTTATCTTTTTTTAGAAATACCGGCGATGGGGGGCAAAATTGACAAGGCAATAATCCGGAGCATCCCGCTCCTCTGTCAGTGACTGGGGATAGGGGGGACGTTCCCCTCACCTCACCTGAGTCCTGCTCTTTAGGGCAGCCCTGGGATCCAGAGGAGACCTCCGATGAGGTCTCTCTCCCTCCTGGGGTCGCTGCCGTCCACTCGCCCATACCCGATTTGGTGTGCAAGTGTTTCCCCACCAATCCGTGCTGCAGTGGTGATCCGGCTAGGGTTGAAGCGTTTTGGTGCCCCGGGGGCGCTCCTTACAGCGTGCTTCGCCCCGTGCACACGAGAGAAGCACGCTGGCTCCTTCTTTGATCTCAGTGGTGATCCTAGGGGCAGCGTGACCCCAGCAGCCTCCCAACGACGCCGGGCTACGGCAGTGAGATCGGAAAAGCCCTTACGAGCGCTGGGGGCAACTTTAATGAGCCTGGGTTGCAGCAGTGAGTCTACTTCACGGCAACTGCGCTATGATGCGCAGGGGGGGCAAAGAAAGCGCTCTCCAGGTGCTGTAGATACCAACAAAGGAAGCACTCCTTGTGCTTGGGTTAGTTACAGGTGTCAGGGGCCACAGCACCCTGCCCCTGGAGACAAGAGAGGGGGGAAGCACAGGGCTAGCAGGCCCAACAACAGGCTAGCCCAAGAGATGCGGATGTTGGCAGTTTCTCCTAGTGACCAGGCAGCATAGCAGCAGCAGTCCAAGGTGGGTCCTGGTGAGTCCATTTAGCAGAGTCCTGTGTCCAGTTTCAAGTAAGTCTCTGGAGTCACAAAAATATCTAAAATGTGGGGAAAAGTCCTCTGTATTTCTACTCAGTTTACAGTGAGTTTTTCCAAAGGAGGGAAAGGAGATTCCAGCCAGTTACAACTGGTCCTGGGAGTGCCCTTCTCTCCTGCAGTACAGACTCCAAACATCAGTTGGGGGTAAACGACCCTATTGTGTGAGGCCAGGGCACAGCCTTTCAAATGCAGGAGTGCCCCACCTCTCCCTTCTCGCAGCTCAAGAAAACTATTCAGTATGTAGATGCACCTCTGTGATACCTCCACCCTCCCTTTGTGAAGGATGTATAAAAAGTATGCACAAAGCCCAACTGTCACTCTGCCAAGACGTGGATTGGAGTCAAGCTGCAAAACACCAGAGTCATAAGCAGAGAGAAATGATCACTTTCTAGAAGTGGCATTTCTCTAATAGTAATAAAAAATACACGTACACCAGTAAGGAGCATTTCTTACCACCATTACCACCATACCAAACATGCCTACTCTACCCCTCATAAATTAGACAATACCCATTACACATAAGGCAGGGAATTTCCAATGCAATCCTATGAGAAGGCAGCACTCACTGCAGTGAGAAACCAAATAGGCAGTTTGTCACTACCAGGACAGGTCACATTACTAGGCACATGTCCTGCCCTCTACATACATGGCACCCTGCCCTTAGGGCTATCTAGGGCGTACCTTAGGGGTGACTTACATGTAATAAAAGGGGAGTTCTGGGCCTGGCAAATAAATTTAGATGCCAGGTCCCTGTGGCAGAAAACTGCACACACAGGCCCTGCACTAGCAGGCCTGAGACAGGTTTGAAAGGCTACTTTAGTGGGTGGCACAAGCTGTCCTGCAGGCCCACTAGTAGAATTTAACTTACAGGTCCTGGCTATAGGGATACCACTTTACAAGGGACTTATAGGTAGTCAAATTTGCCAATTAGGTATACGCCAATCATACCAAGTTTACAAGAGAGAGCACATGCACTTTAGCACTGATTAGCAGTGAAAAAGTGCTCAGAGTCCTAACGTTAGCCAACAAGGGTCAGAAAATTAAGGAGGAGAAAGGCAAAACGTTTGGGTAATGACCCCATAAAAGGGCCAGGTCCAACAACACTCATATACCCACTAACTCTCACATAAAGTGAGTGACACAGCTACACCCTTATACTTACAGCCATTCATATACCCTCTCACTCACCTATTCAGTAACTGCCTCATAAACGCACTCACTAATACAATGATACCCATTCACTTGCCCAGATAACCACCCTGACGCCCACTCACTCACATATCCAGCCACTCACACACCCACTAGTGAATCAAATACACCTACTCACACAGTGACTTGCTAACTCATATAACTACTTACAGATCCACTCACTATCCCATACAGCAAATGACTCAGCCAGTCACTCATTCACACAACTACTGGCATAGCCATTCATACACTGATACAGGCATTTACATTTATTGGGTGATGTGATCAGTAATGTCATCACTAATGTCATTTTAGATGCCATCAGTGATGTCATCAGTGATGCCACTGACTGTCAAGTCATGAGTGATGTCATATGTGAGGTCATAAGCAGTGCATTATGGGGGCACAAGCTATAGTTAACTGCAGTTACTATAACTACAAGTTCACTGGTTTTGTAGGTTTGAAGTGTTCACCTAACTCTAACCTCCCTGTAACCTTTGTTTTTTCACTGAATTTCTATGTTTTTTTAAAACATCTTTTTTTCCAATTATAATGACCCTCTATCCTTTGTTTTCTTCAGTGAATGATTATGTTTTTTAAATGTATTTCCTAACTACAACTTCCCTATAACCTTTGTTTTTTTTCAGTGAATTTCTATGGGTTTTTAAAAATCTATTTCCTAACTATAACGTCCCTATGACCTTTGTTTTTTCAGTAAATTTCAATGTTTTTTTTAGCGCATAGTAATTTTCAACACCTTATAAGCGCCCAAACTTGCACCGTGCACGGCCTTAACCGATGCACAGGGGAGGTTGCCCGCAAAACCTGGCCTGCAGTCAGACCCTGCAGCCAAATCCCCCTAACAACTCTGTACAGGTGCCTTTGGTCGTGTGTGGCACAGGATGGCCGAGGCCGCTCTGGGTGTGAGAATCGATGTGAGAAGGTTTATCTAGGGGGAGAGTGGCTGTCAGATTGTCTGTCTGGGTGTGAGAATGCATACATCAATGGTTTAGTGGGTGCGTCAGTGTGTGTTCGGGTCTGTGCGTGGGTAGATGAGGATGTGAGTGGGTCTGTGAGTGGGTGCACGAGTGTCTGAGTGAGTGTGAGTGAGTATGTAAGTGTCTGAGTGGAAGAAACTGATTGAAGGAGAAAAAGAGAGAAAGAAAGCGACAAGGAAAGAGATAGAGTTTTTTATGCTTTAATATTTCATATTGTTAGAGATTTGTGTTCAATTTAAAATAACAACAATGTATTTATTTTTAAATAAAATAATGTTCTCATTTAATTAAAAAAAAATGTAATGACTCCAGCTGGGCTAGAACACGCAAAATCTAATTAGAAGGTCTGGCAATCTTCACACTGAGATATGGGGCTTGTGCTTGTTATTTTCTTAAATAAGCCTTTATGGGGTATCTGGGACTGTGAGGGAGTCCATAAAGGCTCCCCCACAGTCCCTCCTTATTCATTTATTTCTCAAAACATTTTATGATAAAAAACCCTTACAGGCTACCTGACACTGCAGGAAAAGCCTTAAGGCTTCCCCTGCAGGAAAAGCCTTAACGCTTCCCCTGCAGTGCCTTTGCTTCAGCAAGCACAGAACTGCTTTCACAGCAGCTCAGTGTTTGCTGAAGCATTTCATCTCCGCGTGCAGGGGTCAGACATGAAAGCACAGCTTAACCTGTGTTAACGCGTCCCTCTATGTTAATTTATACACATTAGGACTCGTTTTAGGCCGATGAATCTTTTGACCCAGTGGTGAGACACCGTAGAACGAGATAAATGAACAATATGTCAAGCAATATGTCAATAATGTTATCAACATATATCACCACAATATATTTCACTTTAGACATTGGTTAAACTACTGACGCAACCATGACCTTTCAGTCATGAATAACCACACCTTTATTAGAGTTTTGTGAATTTTATTCCCTATTGATTACAATTTAATAGCAATGGTATTGATCTAAAAACCAGGAAGCAATAAGCATAGTCACGACATGGCAACTGTGATAAGATTTTGACAATGCAAAGATCACAACCATAAGACATTGATATATGAGACACGTAGATCAGAATGCATAGAACATTATATATGCTTAGTTCAACATAGCACAATGTCAGTCACGTCTGTTGGTGTCAGTCAAGATGAATACCTAATCTAACCGCTAATTGGCATCAGCATGTTGGACTTCATGCAAAACAATTTAGAACACCAATTTGGAAAAACATCTAACTAGGGTTTCTAACCAAAAATACAGCAGTTGGTACCTAGAAAGGAAAAGCATTTAGACGAATTACAATAGCAATTGTCATAGTTACCCTCCTCGGAATGAGTCAGCATACAGGATCAGTCTTCGTCTTCAGGACATCAGTTAGAGCGCCAACAGTCTATTTCATGTAAGGACAGGGGACACTTCCCTCATAAGGAGGGAAAGTGTAAAGGGGCAGTCTATGGATGAGGATGGTTTTGTCTAAGTCTCAAATCACCAAATAGAGTGACAGAGTTTCTGGATGCAATCGATATCATTCCCTACCTAATGCTCTCGAGTCTCCTGTGTCATGAGTTTTTATCCCTTTTTCATAATACATTCCCCCAAAATTCTATTGGATAGTCACTACACCCCACTATCTTCAACCTATCAAATTATACATTAAGTAATGCATTTGTCATTTCATGATAAATTAGAATACTTTGATTGGTTTTCAAAATTGACGTTTTTCGTAGGTGGCACATCCGGGGTTACTTCATTTTCTGGCACGTTCATCAGGTCAAAAGTTCCTTTGTCCATGGTCGAATGTCCTTGGAAGTTTCCATAATTGTTGCAAAGCGTATAAAACTTATACTAAAACATCTAGCAAGCGGATGGGAATACAACTGCCATTGATACAATAAGCGGAGAAAAGAACAAATGCTGGGTCATGGCCTTTTGCGAATCAGCACACTGAAGGAACAGAAAAATATGCTTTAATATGAGAGCTACATGACTAAGTTTTCAACTCACGCTAACTTAAGACTCATGGATTCTAATAAACGTAATCCTTGTAGATGTTAACATATTCAATTAATCATAATGCAAGCAATTATTTCTTATAATCGACATTAGTATATAAGTACAATAGCAGCTTCACACTTATAATTGCGTTAAGAATACATTCAAGTGGATAATATTTTGTGATCGTTTTTGTATGCATCATTGTTAGATATAAGCATTTCATGTCTAAAATATATATTATTTAAACTACGCTCTCTCAGTCCCTCCTCTGATGACGCTCGTCATCACACAAATATCTTTTGAATCCTAATTTTTCACCTTGCGCATAATACGCATTTCAACATCTTGCCCTTTATGTGAGCTTTCCCATATTTCATTGAACATTTTCTCTCTTTCACTTTCTTCATTTTTTCTGGCTCTTTTGGTCCAATTTCTTTTTACCTTGTCATTAATTTTACATGCCCCCCATAGTCCTAATAGACAAATCAAAATAATCAGTAGACCCATGAGAATTTTTGCAAGTACCCCATTCCAAATGTTGGTAAACCAGCTTCCGACTCGGGCAATTCCCTTTCCAAATTTCTCCCAAACACCAGGTTCTTTCAGATCTTTTAAATCTGCACTATCTCTAGTAAGGTTAGTAAGCATGTTTCTAATTTTCTTACTGTTATCCGGGATAAATGAGCAACAATGACGCTCATTAAGCATTTTGCAGACTCCTCCACTCTTTGCTAAAAGAATGTCTAAAGCAAGCCGATTTTGAAGAGTCATAGCTCTTTCCGTAGCAAGTTCAGTATCCATCAGGAGTATAGCTCCTGTAAAATTTGTCAACATGTTATCCACTATAGTGGACAACTTTTGAATTTTCATGGAATTCAAGATAACCCCTACTGATGGGATTATAGCTCCAAATATATCACCAATGACAGCCGCCACTGATTCTCGTTTTTGTCTAGGATGTTGTAATTCAGACGTTTTAGGTATTTGTTTTAAGTCATCAATTTGGTATATCTTTGGGAATACTATTCCCAAATAACATGTCCCATACCATCCCTTAGGGAGACGGTAATAAGCATTTAGCCCACAGATGTAATAGATTCCAGGAATCGCTGGGTCTTGTCCATTCAGCATAAAGGTCCACTTGCTCTGAAACAAAAACACATGTCTGCATTCACTCTTTCCCACAAACAAATTATCCTGTTCAGATTTTGGCCTGTATATACAAAGCCTACCTACATGTAATGCATCTATAGCTAATTTGCCTTGTGTTTTGATTGCAGTGTAAGCATAATCATTTGCATATGTACGTTTCTCTAATCCTTTTTCTAACCTTTCTTTCAGTGCTTTGCATCTATCATCCGTGTGATCTAAAAAGCTTTTCTCTACAGGCGATAGTAAGCAAGTCAAATTATTGCGGTGTGCATAGGCAGTGCCAAATGTAAGTGTTGGCTCAAAGAATCCTCTAACTATCTTTATATCGTGCTCTTTAGCTAATTTATTTAAGAACTCAATCACAGGCACAAAAGAAAACACAACATCCAAATTTGAATAAAAGTATTGCACATGCTCTTGATTATAGAATCTTGTTAGTAGCAAGCTGCAACTAATTCCATCAGTAAGAGGGAGACTATGATAAGTGACCCCCTCCTGCACAGATGAAGGAATTTTAGTACAAACATAACAATCTTTCGCATCCATAGTTTCCACATACTCATTTAGTAAGCGATAGAAGACATTAGTAGATAGTTCTCCTTTTGCATTAGTTCCCTCATGCATATGTCTTGCATCCTGCTCAAATCTCTCCCATGGTGTTAGTTTAGTAGTAGTTTCAGGTTTTGAAGTAGCGTTAATAGTTTCTTTCTCTATCCATGGAATTCCTACAATCACTCCCACAATTATCACTGCACACACAACACCTATTATAAGACCTAACCAACCACACACCTTACTTCCCTTACTACTATTTCTATTGTAAGCCATGTTTGTATAGAATCTGAATAGCAGATCAACAATCAACTCGAGGAGAATAAAGAAAAAAAAAATTCTTCTGCGTATATTATAGCGTCTTCACTCACTCCAGGACCCTTTTCGTCAATTCAGGTTAGCAGCTTGTCGTAATCAGGTTTCTTTAAAAGTCAAATCAGGTTTTCAGTGTCACATCCAGTAGCTTCTAAGTCTCTTTTTTTCTTTCTAGTTTTCAATTTAGCCGAACGATTTTCTTGAACTTATTCAGGTGCCGTAGTATTGGCCTGGTACTTCTCGATCAAAACAAAATGCTAGGAACTCTTGTTGCCATTCAGAGGTTGTAGCATATGCCCATTCGGGACCTGTATATCTTCTGTTTGCAATTCTTTTTCTTTTTAATCTTCGTTCACCTTGTTGTTCTCCCTCACTTAAATCATCTGCTTGTGAGGTATCACTCTCTTCTATTATGGTGTCATTCGATACCTCCCTTATCTTAGGATGCGACTTGTCTGGCCAATTATCGCCTCTATGTGTTTTGGTTCGATGTTTTCCTTCAGGACGTTGGACAACACCCTCTTCTTGTGATATGGTGTTTCCTCTTGACGGACCTGCAACTGGTTCGGGAAACTCTGACGCGTTTGTATTTACAGTTTCTCCTTCTCTTTCTTCTTCCGGTTCTAAGTTGGGTTCGGGCTCTAGCCCGTATTCGTCTACTTCTGGGAGAACCTCTCCTTGACTTAGTTCTCCTGCTGCCTCTACTGAGATAGGCACTCTGTCACCTCTCTCGAACTCATTGACTGTTTGAGGGACAAGGCTGTTCTCAGTGGGCTCACTGGAAATTTCAGTTCCTTCTAGACTGTTCTCTGACCCTGAGATACCTCCCTCCAAGGTGGCTGTACCAGAAACTTCAAGTTCCTCTTCAACAGCACACGTTACCTTTTTCGTGTGACTGGCATGTATCCAGTTGGGAACCCCGGCACACTTCACAGCAGTAGTAGTCGTTAATATTACTTGATATGGCCCTTTCCAACGTGGTTCTAGACAGGATTTTCTTACGTGCTTCTTGACAACCACCCAATCACCGGCTTGTAGAGAGTGGCCTGGATCGCCAATCGGCGGCAACGTGTTAGCTTCCACCTGGTGGGAAAAAGAGCGGATCACGTCAGCCAAACCTTTGCAGTAATCCAACACCATATCATCTGTAATATTCACTAGTGCATTTGCAGGTACTGCTGGTAATCTAATAGCTCTGCCCATGAGGATTTCATGTGGGGACAGTCCTTTCTTCTTGTCTGGTGTGTTTCTCATTGACATTGGCACTAGAGGTAAGGCATCTGGCCACTTCATATTACTTGCTGCACACATTTTTGCCATTCGTGATTTCAAAGTACCATTCATCTGCTCTACTAGTCCTGATGCTTCAGAACGATAGCTACAATGCAGCTTCTGTTCAATGTTAAGTGCGGCACACAAGAGTTTAATCACCTCATTGTCGAAGTGTCTCCCCCTATCTGATTCTATAGAAACCGGAAACCCGAACCTGGGTATCAGTTCTCTGAGTAGTAGTTTTGCAACTGTAAGACTGTCATTCCTAAGTGTGGGATATGCTTCAATCCAATGACTGAAAACACACACAATCACCAACACGTACTTTAATCCTCCACAAACAGGCATTTCAATAAAATCCATTTGCATTTTGTTGAATGGACCTCCAGCTCTCCCAATGTGGCTCAAAGTTACCACGGTTCCCTTTCAGGCGTTCATTTGTTGACAGATGACGCACCTGTGACAAGTGATTTCCGCGGCATGTCTGAATTTTGGGTTAAACAAATCAATTTTAAAAGACCTGATCATGGCATCCCTTCCCAGATGTGCCTGCCCATGATAGAGCCGGGCAAACTGTGACAAAAGGCTATTTGGCAAGACCAACTTTCCCTCATCTGAGACCCATAAATCATCAGCTCTTTGTACACATTGCATTCTTTGCCAGGAGCGTTTTTCTTCCTTGCTAGCACGACCTTGTAATGTTTTCAGTTCATCTAGGGTATCAACCACTCGTAATGCTAGATTTAAACTTGTGTTGGTTTCAGTTTGTGGTAACAATTCCCATTGCTCCTTAAACGATATACAGTTTAATGCACAAAATCTTGCAACTTGATCTGCATAGCCGTTTCCCATAGACACAAAATCTTGTGATCTGGTGTGAGCACTGCATTTTACCACGGCAATTTCGAGAGGTAACTGAATCACGTGTAACAAATCTCTTATCTGTTCACCGTTTTTTACAGGGGAACCAGAGAAAGTCATAAAACCCCTCTGTGACCAGAGTTGACCAAAATCATGCACAATTCCAAATCCATATCTACTGTCAGTATAGATAGTAACTTTCAAATCTACAGCTGCGTGGCATGCTTTTGTAAGAGCAACCAATTCTGCCACTTGTGCAGAGAACACTTTGTCGAGCGAGGAGGCTTCGACAATACCAGTTATAGTACATACTGCATAACCAGCTCTCAGTGTTCCTGCAGAATCTCTTAGACAGGACCCATCGACAAACATAATGCAGTCATTTTCTTTTAACTGGGTATCCTGTATGTCTGGGTGAGGTTTGGTGCACAGCTCAGTCACCTCAAGGCAGTCATGTTCAAATTCTTCCCCATCTTTGATCTCAACATTTTCATTAGGAAGTAAAGTTGCCGGGTTCATTACAGTGCATCTTTTGAGAGTGACATTAGGTGACCCCAGTATGGTTGTCTCATACCTAGTGAGACATGCATTTGTCATGTGTTGAGTCTTAGTTTGTGTCAACAGAATTTCAACTGAATGTGAGACCATTACTGTCAGAGGGTATCCCATGACTATGCCTTCACATTGTAAAAGGCTCTGACCAACTGCTGCAACTGCACGCAAACAACCCGGTAAGGCTGCTGCGACAGGGTCCAAGGTAGCTGAAAAGTATGCTACAGGGCGATTTGCATCTCCGTGGACCTGTGTTAAGACAGACAAAGAACAATCATCACGTTCATGACAAAACAACCGAAAAGGTTTCTCGTAGTCTGGCATTCCCAATGCTGGTGCCCTGCACATGCATTCTCTTAATTCCAAAAATGACTCAAGTTTTTCTTTTGATAAGGTTATAGTATATGGCTCATCTTTGATTTCCTTTCCTGTCAGTTTTATTAATGGCTTTGAAATGATTGAGAAGTTGGGTATCCACTGACGACAGTAGCCCACCATTCCCAAAAACATCCTGACATCTCTTTTTGTTGTTGGGGGATTCATTTGCAAGACAGCTGTTATCCTCTCTTTTGATATCCTTCTGGACCCTTTCTCAATCAAATGTCCCAGGTATTTCACTTTGTTCTGACAATATTGTAATTTTCTGGGTGACACCTTGTGTCTATTCTTTCCCAGATGATTTAGTAATACAATGGTATCGTATTTACAACTGTCTCTGGTTTTAGACGCAGTTAGCAGATCATCGATGTACTGCACAAGAGTTGAATTAAAAGGCAGCACAAGAGGTTCCAAATCCTTTTTCAATATCTGATTGAAGATGGATGGTGACTCAGACAACCTTTGAGGAATTCTGCACCAACTGTACACCTTATCCAGGAATTTGAAACTGAACAAAAATTGACTGTCCTCATGTAGTGGTATTGAAAAGAAGGCTTGTGATAGGTCTACTACGGTAAACCATTCAGCATCACAGGGAACTTGGAACATTATTACTGCTGGGTTAGGTACCACAGGGCAGCATTTTATCATAATTTCATTTATTTTTCTCAAATCTTGGACAATTCGAACCTTTCCACAGGGCTTCTTTAAACCCATTATGGGAGAGTTACACGGACTGCTCAAGACTTCTTTCAGGACTCCCTGTCTGAAAAAATCTGCAATTATTTGTGACACCTCAATGAGGATGTCTTGAGTCATGTGATATTGTGACACCTGTGGGAACACTGCATTCGGCTTGATCTGAACTTTGACTGGTTCTACCCCTTTTATCAATCCTACTTCTTTTACGGTCAAGTCCCACACTTTCTCTGTCACTGTTCCTTGCAAGTCGACAGGTAGGTCGATCAATGTATGCATCGGGAATAAGGTAATTAATGGATAGTCTTCATTTATCCCTGCTTCTTCCTCTAGTAATTGACTTTCATCTCCTTCATCGTCGCTATTTGTCTGTACTTCAATTCCATCATTGGAACAGGTAATTGAGCATTTTGTCTTACATTGTAAGTCCCTTCCCAGTAGGGATACTGGACTTGAATCACATACTACAAATCTATGTAGACCTTGGAAGTTGCCAATTTCAACTTGTACTGGATCTGTAATCGGGTTAGTCAGGTACTGATTTGCTACTCCAACCACCCGTATAGTACGCCCGGAGAGAGGTAATCTTGGAACTTCTGCACTTCTAACTGTGGAACGCGTAGCTCCTGTGTCAACCAGGAATTAAACCCTATAGCCCATCACCTTCCCTTCTACATATGGGCCTCTCTGATCCACCTCTAAGGATGCTGCAAGCCTGCACTCCTCACTGTCTGAGCTATCATCTGACCAGTCTTCATTCATGCCATTTTCACCTCGTAGTGGGAATTGTTGCACAGTATTGTTTTGATTTGTTACCTGACCTGTGACCTGCTGAGGAAGCATCACCTGTTGCTGTCCCATCGGAGCCATTGGTAATTGCATTTGCTGTCTAGGCACCATAGGAATCTGCCGTTGCACTGGTTGTATTGGTATTGTTTGGAAACGTGGCATTTGCATCTGCTGCATGGGCTGTACCCCTTGTATTTGTACCTGATTATTTTGAAAATTTGGGTTTTGATGTCTTATTCTTGGGCCTTGTGAATTTTGTAAGGTACCAACATTAGTGCTTTGCTGAACTGCACCATCCTGCACCACATTCGGACACTCCCGTTTCCAATGCCCCACGCCCCCGCACACGTGACATGGTGACATCTTTTTCACCCCTTGAACATCATTTTGGACAGCAACATTATTTATGTCCGAACCGCGGTTCACAAACCCTCGACCTCAGCCTCTCGGCTGTGCCTGAAACACACCATTCATTTGCGGATAAAGCTGTATCATCTGTTGAACTCCATTTCCCTGTATTCCAGCCTGTGCAGCTCTTATCTGCATCACCCTCACCTTTTCCTTCAGCTTTTTCTGCTTCAACTCGATCTTATCACTACAGTACTTTGCATACTGCAATACCTCATCAATCGGTTTAGCTTGCCAACAAATCAAATGATTCTTAATCAAATCATTTGGCTAACCTCTGGTCTCAACCCTTCGACAAATCTAAACACAAGGTGATTCATGTCCTTCGGTTCAATAGTCTCAGTACCACTGTAATGTTTGAACGCTTTTAACAATCTCTCATAATAAGCATGTATTGACTCTTTAACTTCTTGAGAGGTCCGGTCTATTTTCTGCCAATCGGTCACCTTCGGCGACACCTTTTGTTTCAAAAACTCAATTACTTTATGATAATATTTCATCACCTCTTCTGAAGGTGCTCCAGTCACCTTATCTCTTGCCGGCTCCTTCGTCGGCCAATCTACCCCTCTTTTGCACTCGAGCCACAAATCAGGCGGAACAATAATCTCAAACAAAGTATTCAAGTCTTCCCAGAGACACTTTGCAAGTTTCACAAACCTGTCCGTTTGTTGATACCACTCAATCGGCTTCTCTCTCAATCTAGGATAATCGTTCGTAAAAGACAAAATATCTCCTCTAGACCACGGCACATGCACTAAAACACCACCAGCTGTCTCTCTCATAGGCAATATTTTCACCGATTCCAGATCAGGCGAGGTCTTGGCTTGATTAGACCCTGGGCTATCACCCTTTCCCTTATCCCTTTTCTTTGCCCATCGGCCTTCCCATTTTTCTAATGCACCCCAAATTTGTGCACTCTGCAACAGTTCTCTCAGATGTGCCTTCATGCCTGCAGACCTCATGTGTTCAAAATCTTTTGAGTCAAAATCTAGTCTGTAACTCCTTTTCAAATGCTTAGTGTTTCCGATGTCAATATTGTATTTGTCTGCCAAGTTCGCTAATCTTTGATGTACTTTGCATACCTCTTTGGTAATCTTGGGGCATAAGTATCCCAAGTCTGCCTCAGTGTAGGACTCCAATCTATTCACTCCAATTGTCCCCTCCACTAACTCGGCAGCTTCTGCCCCTAGTCGTACAAAATTCAGGTATTCATCTTGTTTTTCTTTCTCAGGTTCAATGGTACTCACTGCAGTCTTTTGTGAGGTATAAGTTTTCTCTAACCATTCGTTTAACTGCTGTACTGTAAAACCCTGCAGTGAAATATTCCCTGCCTGTATCATTGGGGAGTGTGAGGTATTTGTACTCATGGTTTGGATAGTTAAAACTCCCAATCCTGCTTGACGCATCGCTTCGAGAGGTGCCCCCACTGGACTAAGGTCCATTAAGGGCCCGGGCTGTTCATTTACTTGTTCTCCAGGAGCCATTATCTGTGGAGTTCCCATAGACCCTCCTCTTATCGCTTCCTGTGTCATCACTTCCTGATCGCACATCTCTGTTTTACCTTGTGCATACAATGGTACGGGGGGACCAACAGTACTGGGTAACGATATAGCGGCAGGTGTCTGATCTGGACCTAGACTCCTTGGAGCTTCAACACCATAGGTCTGTTCCAATGTACCCGGAACAGGTACTAACGGTGGTCCCGCTACAGGGTTATACCCTGGTATCAGCTGTGGTGGTGGTTGAGACATTAATTTCGGAGTCGATTCAATCTGTATTAGCTTTGGCTTTGTATATATCGGGTCTGGCGGCACTATCAAGTTTGTAGTAGTCTCAAGCACTGGAACATCAGGGTAGATTCTCTTTATCTCCGATGGAGGCTGCAACTGTATCGGTAAGTCTGGTGCAGTGGGTAGACTCACACTATTCTGTATCAAAGCTGTATCGCTAGTCTGTGCTGTATCAGTAACTCCCTTTTCTTGCGTCTGGTTCCCAGGATCCAAGCTAGTACTTGGAGCACTATCGCTCACCGCATATGGTGGCGGACGATCATGTAACAATCTATCCATGAATTCCTCATCGTCTGAATCATCTTCCTCTTCCCAGGACCTTTTATTTTCTTTAGCTTTGCCTGAATCCTTGTCGGTTTTACAGGAGGCTTTCTTTCCCTGTGTCTCTTCTCCCTGTGTTATTGCTGGGAATAACTTTAACCCATCTACAATTCCCCGCCTCCACATTTTGCTCTCATTGTCCCATCTAGCCTCTGCATAGGATTTTTCTGCCTTTCTCAGTCTTCGCTGAAACCTTTCTTGTCTATGTTTAAGAGCCATCAGGTCCCAGATCGCCAAAGCCTCGTATTGTGCCGTCTCGGAGGTGGTTTCTGCGTACTTAACATCCACCTCAAATTTTCTAGTACTTTTGGATTAAATGTCCCATGTTCTGGGAACGCTAGACACCCCTTTTTCTCTGTTAATTTGCGCCATTGTTTCATCCATAAACAAGGTGCAACACCCTTTTCTTCCATAACCGTATAAGCTGAAGTACCCTCAGGTGGTGTAGGTTCCCCATCAGTTGTGACAATGTATACATCTCCCTTTACAGCGCTCTTAAATGCTTTGACAAAATTCATTTTTGCGATTCTCTTATTTTGTATTTAATCAGAAATGGCTTAGTTCCCAGGACACTCTTCACCCACCCTTTCTCAACCTATTGCCTCTCACGGACGGCAGCCAACCCGTGCGCGACCCCTCTCGACATCTGACCTATCTCAGCGCGGCATCACTGACGTCACACTCACACACACTGCAGCTGACAAAGTCTTGCAGCTTGTCCGCTCCTCACTGAACCCTTACAACTTACATAAACTAATGCAAATTATTACGAGCACCTTAAAATGACAACACAAATCTGTCGGTTTACTACAGGAAGGGTAACACAATCGCTTCAGAACTTTACAGAGATTTCACTTGAAGCCTCAGCCGCTACTCTCCCCTTATCAGCTCCCGCATACGCAAGCAGAATTCGACCCGCAAATTCTACTCTCGACTTGTCAATGACTCCTTCTAGTGCACTTTAGAATTTGTCAAATTTCCATTGAAGGTTTCATACACACATTATAGCTCAAACTTGACTTGTCAACCACGCCCGATTGACCTATTAAACCGTACAGATTACAACATAAACCACATTTATCTTCATACTCCGGAGTCTTAGACCTCAACAGGTCCGTACACAACAACCAACCACGTGGATAATTTTGAGCAACAAGCGCTACATTCACATGAAGTACGCCGACTTCCCTACTCTCATACTGTGGAGTACGCCCACTCCTGCTAAACAACACTTAATTTGGCCTAAATACACACAATTTTCCACAACCACCTGCAAGACGCATAAGCTTTAGGGAAGCGCAAAGACCCTAACCACTCATACTATGGTGCCGAGAACATTCCCAACTCATCTAGGCAGGCTCCGAGATCCCGGGAAAGCCAATGGCGAACTTAGAAACCCATCATGCCTACGAATTGCATTATCACAGAAAAACAAATTAAACAACAAGGGCCAAACCGTCGCTCTGCTACCAGAACTGTTAACGCGTCCCTCTATGTTAATTTATACACATTAGGACTCGTTTTAGGCCGATGAATCTTTTGAACCAGTGGTGAGACACCGTAGAACGAGATAACTGATCAATATGTCAAGCAATATGTCAATAATGTTATCAACATATATCACCACAATATATTTCACTTTAGACATTGGTTAAACTACTGACGCAACCATGACCTTTCAGTCATGAATAACCACACCTTTATTAGAGTTTTGTGAATTTTATTCCCTATTGATTACAATTTAATAGCAATGGTATTAATCTCAAAACCAGGAAGCAATAAGCATAGTCACGATATGGCAACTGTGATAAGATTTTGACAATGCAAAGATCACAACCATAAGACATTGATATATGAGACACGTAGATCAGAATGCATAGAACATTATATATGCTTAGTTCAACATAGCACAATGTCAGTCACGTCTGTTGGTGTCAGTCAAAGTGAATACCTAATCTAACCGCTAATTGGCATCAGCATGTTGGACTTCATGCAAAACAATTTAGAACACCAATTTGGAAAAACATCTAACTAGGGTTTCTAACCAAAAATACAGCAGTTGGTACCTAGAAAGGAAAAGCATTTAGACGAATTACAATAGCAATTGTCATAGTTACCCTCCTCGGAATGAGTCAGCATACAGGATCAGTCTTCGTCTTCAGGACATCAGTTAGAGCGCCAACAGTCTATTTCATCTAAGGACAGGGGACACTTCCCTCATAAGGAGGGAAAGTGTAATGGGGCAGTCTAAGGATGAGGATGGTTTTGTCTAAGTCTCAAATCACCAAATAGAGTGACAGAGATTCTGGATGCAATCAATATCATTCCCTACCTAATGCTCTCGAGTCTCCTGTGTCATGAGTTTTTATCCCTTTTTCATAATACATTCCCCCAAAATTCTATTGGATAGTCACTACACCCCACTATCTTCAACCTATCAAATTATACATTAAGTAATGCATTTGTCATTTCATGATAAATTAGAATACTTTGATTGGTTTTCAAAATTGAAGTTTTTCGTAGGTGGCACATCCGGGGTTACTTCATTTTCTGGCACGTTCATCAGGTCAAAATTTCCTTTGTCCATGGTCGAATGTCCTTGGAAGTTTCCATAATTGTTGCAAAGCGTATAAAACTTATACTAAAACATCTAGCAAGCGGATGGGAATACAACTGCCATTGATACAATAAGCGGAGAAAAGAACAAATGCTGGGTCATGGCCTTTTGCGAATCAGCACACTGAAGGAACAGAAAAATATGCTTTAATATGAGAGCTACATGACTAAGTTTTCAACTCACGCTAACTTAAGACTCATGGATTCTAATAAACGTAATCCTTGTAGATGTTAACATATTCAATTAATCATAATGCAAGCAATTATTTCTTATAATCGACATTAGTATATAAGTACAATAGCAGCTTCACACTTATAATTGCGTTAAGAATACATTCAAGTGGATAATATTTTGTGATTGTTTTTGTATGCATCATTGTTAGATATAAGCATTTCACGTCTAAAATATATATTATTTAAACTACGCTCTCTCACCTGCTTTAAAGGTCCCGCTATCAAACAGCAGAGCGGTTGCTGTGGCTTGGCTGCAGCACTGCAGCCAAGCCACAGCAAATGGCTATGTCCCGTGGTGGGCATCTCTGGGACATAGCAGGAGCTGGCCCTGGGGGGTGCCAGTCCCAGGGCCATCAGTGGCTCCACGAGTGAGGCCACACAGTCCCCCTCATGCAACATCAAGATAGCACTGGGGGTGGTGGTCCCTGGGGGTGGGTGTCCGAATCAGGCCCACTATCAATTTTTTACTGTTTGCCCTTGGGGGTGGTGGTCTCCATGGGGTGGTGATACCCGGGGCACAGGGGGGCCACGAGCCTCCAGCACATACGTATACAAATGCTGGGGCTTTGAGGTCCCACAGGGACCCCCTTTGTATTTTTTTTTAAATATTTGCCCCTGCATGTGGTGGTCGCCGCGGCACAGGGAGGTCCCCGGGCTAATGGGGTCCCAAAGGACCCCCTTTTTCTTTTTTAAAATATTTCCATATGGGGTGGTAGTGCCTAGGCCGTGGAGGCCACAGACCCCTCCTGCATTTCATTTGTTAACACCCCCAGGGAGGTGGTGGTTGCCGGGTCGGTGGGAGGGGTCCAGAAGGCCCCTCCCGCACAATTCTAAAGAAATGCCTTTGGGACATGGCCCACCCAGGGGCTTGATGAAAACAAAACGCTTCCTTTATTTTTTTTATTTTACGGAGGATCCGCCACTGTTTGTGTATATATATATATACATACTGTATATATATATATATATATACATATATATATATATATATATATATATATATAATGTAACTGTACTCCTTCCACCTCTTAATTCACAATACTCCTGGACGAGTGTCTTCATTCGTGCAATACTCCTGGACGAGTGCCTTCATTCGTGCAGGCTGTATCACATTCAATTTTCACACCTTACAAGAAAATTAACAGGCACTCCTGGGGTGCAGAGTTCATTAGGTTTATCTGGAACACACAAACAAACATGTTTTGGCTTTCTCAATGTTTGTGAATCAAATGAAACAGACATCATTTCTATACTTAGCTTGCATTCTCATTGGAGGCTCAAGCACTCCTGTTCCTGGAGTAAGAAATAGGACTATACTTATCCAACTCAATGCATGGCCATCGACATATATATACACATGCCATAGGGGGCACCCAGGTCACATGGCCGGGCCCTGGGGAATGGGGTCCTCATGCCGAGATCAGCCCAGCGGAGCGGGCCACCCCACCAAAACAATTAGGGCAAGCCTTGGGGGAATAGGGTCCATGGGGCCAAATTTGCCTGGGGGGTGAGGCCCCAAAAAATTAAGGGCCTTATTTAAGAAAAGTGGTGCCACTATTCTTGAACCCCTTAGGCCCCCCTTCACACCACCATGTGTGTGTCCTATTTAACATCCCGCGCACCATGGTGGGAGTTAGGGAACTAGCAAAAAAAATGTTGATGGTACCTTGGCGCTTTGGAAGATTAGCGTCAAAAAAATTGGGCATTAGCCCTGCGAAGCACATTGAGGCCCATTATAAATAATGGTGTGCCTCCTTTTAATGTCTGCTCTGTGCAGGCATAAAAAATGCCACAAATAAATCTTTTAGATTTCTTTGCTTAATTTCTTTGCCCACCCTTAATGAGGGAATGTCCCCTCTCTTGCATACATTATGCCTGGCGCAGTAGTTACAAAGTGACGCAGTGCATGCATGCAAACCTCATTGAGCCACATTAGCATTACAAAATTACGCTAATGTGACGCATGGAGGCGCTAGGCCCTCATAAATCTGGGCCTAAATGTTTATGCCAAGTTCTGAGGGATGGGGTCTGAGGAGTGAGATCAGTCTGTGGAGGGGGGGGGGGATATATTAAGTTTTTAGGGCAGTCCCTAGGGCCAAGATCGGCCTGGGGGACACACAGCCTCCTATCCCCCTCAAAAATTCAATATTTTTGCTAGGCCCTGGGGTCCCTGGGGCCAATATTGGCCTGAGGAGAGGGGCCATGAAGGGTTGGGTTGTTATTGGGGTTGGCCGCAGGGCCTGGCCTGCAGCCAGTTCCTGCAGTCAATCACCTCTGCACTCAGCCAAAGGCCGTGCATAGTGTGGGGTTGGGTGGTTACAGTGGTTGTCTGTAGGGACTTGCTGTAGGTCAGGCCCTGCGGACAACCCCGGTGTGCCGAAGGGTGTGCTCAACACAGGATTGGGTAGTTATAGAGGTCAGTCCCTGTGGCCAACCCCAGCCATGCATGGCAAGGGCTTGAGTTATAGTTGCTTTAACCCTTTAAACGCCATGGACGTAATGGTTACGTCCATGGCTGCGCATCTCAGGCGCCTCAGATGTGACCATTACGTCTAGCTACTGGCGCTCTGGAGAAGTGCTAGTACTAACTCTGAGAGCCCCCCCATCACCCCAGGTTCAGGGTTGGAAGGCGAATCACTTCCCCTTCCACCCCCACCCCCTCCCTACCAATGACATCAGCATGCAATTGAGCGCTGACATCATCAAAGGGTGCAAGACTCGCTGGAAGCCATTTGCTTCCAGTGCGTCACCCGAGGAGGAGGTAAGTTTTTCCTCCGGGCGGGGGGATTACTGAAAAAGAGGCATTGAGGGGAATGGAAAGTGTTTTCCTTTCCCTTGATGTCTCTTTCAGCATTCCTGCTGCCCAATCACGATGCCAGGGAATTAGTGTGTGTGTGAGTGTGTTTGTGTTTACAGTGTGGGGGAGCGTCCCCTTGAGCAAGGGTCGCTCCCCTTGGGGGGGCATTATATTTATCACCATTTCTTCCCCCCCTTGGTGGCAGATCAGTCTTTTATTTTAAGGCCGGCCAGAAAGCCACTAGAAACCAGGGATTGTTTTTGTGGCTGTTTTTTTGTGTTGGGGGCGGCCTGTTTGGCAAGGGTTGCCCCCAAGGGGCAAAAAGCACTATTGGGCAGTTCTGCCCCTCTTGGGGGCAGATTGGCCTATTTTTTTGGGCCGGGGCAGAATCCACTTAGCTCCAGGAATCATGTGCGTATGTGTGTGTGCTTTGTGTGGGGGGTGGCCCCTTGGGCAAGGGTCGCCCCCCCAAAGCAGGCAATATAATCTAGGCAATTTCTGCACTCTTTGGGGGCAGATTGGCATATTTTGTAGGCCCTTCTGCCACCAGGGGGGCAGAAACCATAAAGACGCCAAGGCAAAAAGCACTATTGGGCAGTTCTGCCCTCATTTATTAAGGTCTATTTTTAGTTTAGGCCCAGCTGCCCCCAGAGGGGCAGAATCTACTTAGCACTAGGAATCATATGTTTGTGCTTTGTGTGGGGGGATGCCCCTTGGGCATATAAATATTCTGTGCCATTTCTGCCCCTGTTGGGGGCAGATTGGCCTATTTTTTTTAGGCCCATCTGCCCCCCAGCAGAGAACACTAGACACCAGGGAAAATGTATAAATGGTTGGTGGTGGGGTGTTTGTCAACTGGCGAATTATTCAAATTTTTTCTCCTTTTTGTTCTAGTTCAAAGCTTTTGCTTCCTTTGCTGTGGCTTGTTGTGGTTTTGGCAGTGGTTTTCCTGCGGTTTGCGTAGCTGCACGTTTTAGGTAAGTAAATAAATTTACTCCAAAGGAGTATAGTTGCCATTCATGAATGACATGTTTGTAGGTAGTGTACTGAATGCAGGATTATGTGTGAAATTGTCCTTAGATTTATGCACAATGATTATAGTGTTGTCTTATGTCCAATTTGCTTTCCTTTTTTCTTTTTAGTGGGATATCATTGGTGATTGCTGTGGCTGTGCAGAGTAGTTGCAGGTGAGTCAGGCTTTTTCAGGCAAGTGAGCGGTATAGTTTTTGAGTTTATAACTCTTAGGCCTATATTTATGCTTTTTTAGCGCTGCATTTGCTTCGTTTTTTGATGCAAAGTCAGCGCAAACTCACACAATACAATTGTATTTTGTAAGTTTGCGCCAATTTTGCATTAAAAAATGACGCAAATGAGGCTCCAAAAAGTATAAATATGGACCTTAGTGTTAAAGCTACACATTGTTTATTACTTATCTTACACAGTGCTGGTTGTTGGTGGTGCATTTGTCCAGTTACTTTTTGTAGGAAGGATCATGGCTGCCGTACAATGACCGCTCAGAAGGTTGTTGGTGTGCTTTTTGAGTCATCTTCTGACCATGATTTTGAGACTGACTCTGTATCTGAGGCAGAGGAGGAAGTGCAAGATTCTGTAAGTTAATTTTCTGTCAGAGAGAAATCATCTGATGATAAAGCCACTCTCAGTGCTGATGAAGGGCCTGTTTTGGAGGAGGACACTGATGTGCCACTGGTGCAGCAGCCAGCGGCTGAAAGGCTTCACATTGGAAGACCTGACACGTGGGTTGCATCAAACGTGGAGTAGCCACAGTTGCCTGCTTTTAATGGTTTCCCAGGGTGTCGAGTTAATATGGAAAACATTTTGCCTGTCAACTTCTTTGAGTTGTTTATGGACGATATATATTTTTGGAAGAGATTGTTGAGCAGACTAACTTGTATGCAGAGCAGTATTTGAGGGAAAACACTGCCAGACTTAGGCCACTATCTAGAGCTAGACGGTGGATTCGCACAAATCTGGAAGATTTGAAAAGGTTCTTGGGTTTAACTTTTTTGATCGGGCTGATAAGGAAGCCACTGTCTTTGTATTGGTCTACCAGTCCCTTGATGGCAACAGCTATATTTCCTGCAATCATGAGTCGTAACCGGTATGAGCTTCTTCTTCTAACGTTGCTTTTTGTAGATAATGGTTAGAAATCACCCTGATTCTGCCATCTATTTAAAATTAGACCTGTCCTTGATCATTTGGTAGATCGGTTTTCAGAGATCTATGTTCCAGGCAAAGAAATATCTGTAGATTAGGCAGTACATTCCTAGCAAGAGGGCACAGTATGGAATTAAATTGTATATGCTGTGGGAAAGTAGTTCGGGATATGTTTATAATTTACGGGTCTACACTGGTAAGGATTCTAGTACTGATCCCCCTGGTTGTCCACCAACTTTTAGAGTTAGTGAGAAAATTGTGTGGGAACTCGGTAGACGACTGTTTAACAAAGTGTAGATTACTTCTGCACTGGAGTTCAGTTGTTCAAGGAGTTGTTCAGAGTGGACACTGTTGCTTGTGGCACAACCCACTCTAATTGGAAAGGCTTTCCAAGAGACCTTGTCTGTAAAAACTTGAGAAGGGACAGTACAGTGCCTTGCGGAATAATGAGCTGTTAGCTCTCAAATTTGTAGACAGGAGGGATGTGTACATGCTAACTACTATCCATGATGAGAGTACTTCACCTGTGGCTGTTTGGGGTTAAGATGCTGAAGTGCGCAAACCTGTGTGCATTTTAGACTACAATAAGCACATGGGTGGTATCGATAGAGTAGATCGGAGGTTTGAACCTTACACTTCTGCTCTTAAGTCTTATGTTTGGTATAAGAAATTAGCGGTTCATCTTTTCCACTTGGCAACTTTTAATGTTTTAGTTGTGTTCCAGGATAGTTCTCCGAAGTCAAGGATGACATTTGTGAAATTTCAGGAGTCTATCATAGCGAGCCTTGTTGGGCAGGAACAGGCAAGAATTCCTAGAGAAGCAGTGGTGGAGGATGTGGCTGAATTGAAAGATCGTCACTTTGCTGATCACATTCCTCCCACGGCCCAAAAAAACTTTCCTGATAAGAGATATAGGGGGCCATTACGACCCTGGCGGTATAAGGCGCTTACCGCCGTGCAGAAGACCGCCAATACACTGCTGCGGCAGCGGTAGACCGCCACAGCTATTATGACACACATCACGGAATCCGCCGAAATTCAGACACCCACACAATACCACCACACCAAAGGTCAGCGATAAACATGCAGAAACAAATCCTCCACCTCCACGCCAACAGAAACACACCCATGCTATTACGACCCACGAATCCACGCGGCGGTCTTTCAACCGTGGTATTCCATTGGCGGTACACACCGCCGCGCTCAAAAAACACACACAGCTCCAAAACACCACCACATTGGACAATTACAAATACACACACCTGATACACATACACACACCACACCCACACACCCAACACAATATAAAACACACACCCACATCACCCACAAACCCCTACGACCAAAAATTCTGAGAGAAGGCGAGAGAGAGCACAGAATAGACAACCCCATCACACAGAGGCACACAACACCATCACCCACACAACATCCAAGCACAAAACACCACATACCACCACACTCACCACACTAATCACCACATACACGACCTCACACATCACACACACCACCCCATGTCACGCCAAAGACACCCCCGCTTCTCCGAGGAGGAGCTCAGGGTCATGGTGGAGGAAATCCTACGGGTAGAGCCACAGCTATTTGGCTCAAAGGTACAGCACACATCAATTGCAAGGAAGATGGAGCTATGGCAAAGAATAGTGGACAGGGTCAACGCAGTGGGACAGCACCCAAGAAATAGGGAGGACATCAGGAAGAGGTGTAACGACCTACGGGGGAAGGTGCGTTCAATGGTATCCAGGCACCAAATCGCGGTACAGCGGACTGGCGGCGGACCCCCACCTCCTCCCTCTCAACTAACAACATGGGAGGAGCAAGGCTTGACCATCTTGCATCCTGAGGGCCTCGGAGGAGTTGTTGGAGGAACGGACACTGGTAAGTCAAATCTTAACTATCACATCCCCCACCCTACCTGCATGCTATCACACACCCCCAATCTCACACCCTCCCCTATCACCCAAACTCCTCACTAATGTACCAATAACACCAACTACACATCCCAACCCCATGACCTGCATGACAAAACTAACCATGGACACCCATCACTAGAACATGCCCACTGCACATACCCAGAACACCCCCCAACCATCATCACACAACCCCACACACAGGAATGCCTGCACTGGGGTTCACGCACGCCCAACCATTGCACACCATTACACACACACATGCAA
This sequence comes from Pleurodeles waltl, assembly GCF_031143425.1. Classification (NCBI taxonomy): domain Eukaryota; kingdom Metazoa; phylum Chordata; class Amphibia; order Caudata; family Salamandridae; genus Pleurodeles; species Pleurodeles waltl. The sequence continues at coordinate 123,602,959 of NC_090439.1, forward strand.
TAATCATGTACTTATAACCCCGCAGGAACCCGAAGGAACGTCACCACACCAGAGGGTCCAGACAACACCACTCCACCCCCAGAAGAGGTCCACAGTGACGACAGCAGCTCTGCCCCACTGGATCTTGATGACCAGCCTGGACCATCGTGGGCCTCAGGCCCGTCGGTTCCCCTTGCCCAGCCACAGCCCAACACTGAACTTCCACCCTCTGGTAACACCAGCACAGCACCCACCCAGCGGGCCCAAACCTCCCTACCCAGGACAGGTCAATCAGCGGTGTGTCCACCACTACAGGGCACCCAGGCTAACCCACCACCCCAACAACAACAGGGACCTGGGGGCAGTGGTAGTGGGCACATGGTCCAGGGGTCGGAGGCACAGGAACACCGGGGAACTGGGAGGGCTGCTGTGCGACAGAGGGAGGACAGGCCAAGGGAACCAACTCTCCACAAGGCCCTCTCCTCCATCATGGGAGCATACCACCACTCCCAGGAGACGGCCACGGTCCTGGACAAGTTGCAGGAGACCCTGCGTCTGCAGGAGGCGCAGAATTTGGGGTTCAGGGAGGAGCTCAGGACCATCGGCTCCGCCCTGGGCACCATCGTAGGGGTGCTGACGGACATTCAAAAGACCTTGAGGGACACTGTGGCACTCCAAGGGGCCCCTGACACTAGCCACGACGATGAACTGCCTACCACCTCCGCCGGTGCTAGTGGACAGGACGCCCCACCACAGGACCACCACACCAGCACCCCACCCCCTGCAGACAGACAACCACCACGCAAGTGGGCCCTGAGATCCAGGAACAGGACAGAGCAAGATGGCAAGACCCCCGCCAGGAAATGAGACCACCCTGATTGTCCCCCCACTGTCCCACTTTGTTACCCTGCCCAAATCGGAACTGCCGCAGTGCCACTTCCAATGGGCAGATGTGCAATGTACCTGTGAGACTAATAGACTGGACTCTGCCATGGACATTCCTCCACCATCACCCCTCACCATTTTACAACCCCCCTTCAGTTTTAGCACTTAAATAAACACCCTTGAAACACGAAAAAAACTGGAGTCAGTCTATGATTTGTAATTTTGTATTATCAATGACAGTGTCATAATGGGTTACCATACCAATGTCACACATCACAAGCCCTTCACGGAGGCAAGCAGTTGACACGTAGGTTACCACATTTGTGAAACTGAAATGGAAGGGGACAACTCAGTTAACAAATAGTGAGTGAAATGTCGGTACAGGATAGAGGTAGACGTGTGAAAGTTAATATAATGTTAAACCTGAAAATGTACTCACCTGAGTTTCACTGGAAATATTGCTGCATGACTGACTCCCTGTTGTCGTTTTCTTCTTCCTCAGCTTCATCCTCATCACTGTCCACAGGCTCCACAGGCTCCACAGCTGCAACAACACCGTCATCTGGATCATCCTCCTGCAGAAAAGGCACGTGGCGTCGCAATGCAATATTATGGAGCATGGAGCAGGCGATGATGATGTCGCACACTTTCTTCGGTGAGTAGAATAGGGACCCACCTGTCATATGGAGGCACCTGAACCTGGCTTTAAGAAGGCCGAAGGTGCATTCAATAACCCTCCTAGTCCGCCCATGTGCATCATTGTAGCGTTCCTCTGCCCTGGTCCTGGGATTCCTCACTGGGGTCAATAGCCACGAAAGGTTGGGGTAACCAGAGTCCCCCAATAGCCATACACGGTGCCTCTGGAGTTGACCCATCATATCAGGGATGCTGCTATTGCGCAGGATGTAGGCGTCATGCACAGAGCCAGGGAACATTGCATTTACCTGCGAGATGTACTGGTTTGCCAAACAGACCATCTGGACATTCATCGAATGATAACTCTTCCGGTTCCTGTACACCTGTTCACTCCTGCGGGGGGACCAGAGCTACATGGGTCCCATCAATGGCACCTATGACGTTGGGGATATGTCCAAGGGCATAGAAGTCACCTTTCACTGTAGGCAAATCCTCCACCTGAGGGAAAATGATGTATCTCCTTACGTGTTTCAGCAGGGCAGCCAACACTCTGGACAACACATTGGAAATCATAGGCTGGGACATCCCTGATGCCATGGCCACTGTTGTCTGAAAAGACCCACTTGCAAGGAAATGGAGCACTGACAGCACCTGCACGTCTGGGGGGATTCCAGTCGGATGGCGGATTGGTGACATCACGTCTGGCTCCAACTGGCTACATAGTTCCTGGATTGTGGCACGGTCAAACCTGTAGGTGACGATTAAATATCTCTCTTCCATTGTCAACAGGTCCACCAGCGGTCGGTACACCGGAGGATTCCGCCATCTTCTCATATGTCCCAGCTGATGGTGCCTAAAAAGGACAACAGCGAAGAAACAGTCACTAATCCTCCAGGTATATACCCACAGTCACACACAAGACTACACCAGACAATTAACCCTTCCTGTATGTGTGTTGAGTGTAGGCCTCGGTATGTGTGACGCAGTTGAAAAAGAATACATGTGGGCCCCTGAAATGGCGGCTGCCCGACCTCTAAACTGGGACAATGGGATTGTGGGGTAACAGCGCTGGCGTTGCACACCATTGCGGAAGGCAGTTGTAGACCGCGGCACACTGCTGCATTGGTTAACATTGGACCCTATGGGTCCTAGGAGCCAATGAACAAGTGCGCTGGCAGTGATGATGCGCACTGCCGCGGACGTCACCGCCGCGGACGTCACCGCCATTTTCTATCTGTTCACTCACTAGATACCTGACCTTCGACAGGAGAGGACCTACACTGCTAGTGCTGCTGTGACCTCGGTCTGGAAGCGGCGATAGCTGCTGCGTCTGGGGAAAGGGCCCCTGCCTTCACTGAAAGGAGTTGGAGAAACTTGTGCATGGGGTCCTCCCCCAGTACATGCTACTCTACGGTCCTCCAGACCAACAGGTTAGTACACAGGGAGCACGTTGTATGGGCTAGGCCTGGGTGGACAGGGCTCGGTGGAAGAGGGAAGGGGGCAGAGTTCATACTACAGTAAAGCATGGGAATAAATGGGCCACATGGTCAAAGTAGGGAGGGGGCCACTCACATTGATGGTGCAGTTGGTAATGACTGTTCCTCTTCCCTTGTGCATGTCATGTAGGTCAGCGCCCACCAGAAGAGGGAAATTTGGCGTGCCATCGCCAAGGAGGTCCGGACCCTGGGGGCCCACCAGAGACGGGGCACCCACTGCCGTAAGAGATGGGAGGACATTTGCCGCTGCAGCAAGAAGACGGCGGAGGCTCAGCTGGGGATGGCCTCCCAACGTGGGAGGGGTGCCCGTCGCACCATGACCCCCCTGATGTTCAGGATCCTGGCGGTGGCCTACCCAGAGTTGGATGGGCGCTTGAGGACATCACAGCAGACACAAGGGGGTGAGTACAACCTCATTCTGCGGACTTTGGGTGCAGTGGAGGGGTCTGGGTGGGGGAGGTGGGCTGTGGGTGTCCCTAGGCCAGGGCGAGTTAGGTAGGCAAGGCCCCTCCGTAATGTAGGCAATGTGGCACTCTACCCCACCTCAGAAGAGTGGCAAGTTGAGGTATAGTTGCGCCTGTGGCTTCCATGTGCGCAGATGTCCACCATTGCCATGTAGGCCATATCCCAGAAATTGCATGTGCAGAGGCCAGGAGCACGGCGTAATGCATGGGGCTGCTGCGTCTGTCTTGTCCGCCAACGGTAGCGGTATGCCATGCACTGAAACTCTCTTACTTCTGTCTCCCCCCCTTTTTCTGCTCTCCCTGTCCTTTTGTACATCAGCATCATCAGGCGGAGGTACAGTGGCATCGGAGCATGAGGGAGCTGCATCCCACATGGCCATGGAGGGCCACACAACAGACTCCGAATGCACCAGTGGGACGGAGGGCGAGGGGAGCTTCACGTCGGCCACCGGATCAGCAACCAGCGACACAGACTCGTCCGACGATGGGAGCTCCCTTGTGGTGGCGGCACCATCTGTGCCCCCCACTTCAACAGGTACAGTCGCCACCTCCCCTACCAGCACCGCCCTCCCAGCAGCCCCTCAGCGTTCGCCCCGTGCCCGCTCACCCAGGAGGGTGGACATCACCTTCGCCCCAGGCACCTCAGGCCCTGCCCCATTCACCCCTGCTGCCCTCAGTGAGGAGGCCATTGACCTCCTCAGGTCACTCACTGTTGGGCAGTCTACCATTGTGAATGCCATCCAGTGTGTAGAACGAGAGTTGCAACATGGTAATGCATTCCTGGAGGGCATTCATTCTGGTCAGGCTGTCCTTCAGCGAACCCTGCAATCTCTGGCCTCAGCACTGATGGCAGCCATTGTCCCTGTGTCTAGCCTCCCCCTCCAACTTCCTCCACCCAGACCCAATCCCCTGTACCCCAGCCCATCCCAAGCACACCTAGAGACCAGCATGCACACAAGTCAACACACACAAGTAGCTCAAGCAAACATAGGCACCACACACACCACAGGCACTCACACATGCATCACACACATACTGATACAACAACATCCACTGTCTCCACTGTGTCCCCCTCCTCCTCTTTTCCCTCCTCCCTCCCAGTCTCGTCTACACACACACCTGCATGCACCACATCTACAGGCACTTGGACTCGCACCAGAACACACAGCACCACAAGCCGCTCACCTGCACTCACCACCTCCACTGCCATTTACACGTCCCCTGTGTCCTCTCCCAGTGTGTCTGTGACGCCCCCTCCCAAAGTACCCAAACGCCGGCAATCACTCACCCAACATCCATCCACCTCACGACAGCCTCCAGTACCTGCACGTGCACCCAAAACACCTAAAGTGACACCTCTGACAACCACCTCCTCTTCCTCCACTCCCAGGACCCCCTCAAGCTACCCATCCCAGTGTCCGGCAGAAACTGTCCCTATGTCAAATTTACCTTTTTGCAACCACCCCCACCTCCTATTCATCAGTCCCGTCATGGCGCCTCAGCCAAAAAGCCTCCAGTACCAGTGGTGCGTGTTCCAGGATTTTGGAGTGCACCGTCCTCCAGGGCAGGCAGTAGGACCCGGAGCCAAGGCACTGGCAGCCCACCCCCTGTAAGGGTCTGAAATTGGAGAGTGGACGATGGGACCATGTCAAGACTCCTGGTGGGACAACAAGTGAAATGGGATCGAAGGCGATTGGTGAGTCAGCTGTAACTCCAAAAAAGGTGGGGAAGGTCCAGAGGAAGTCTGCCCAGCCTGTTGTGAGCGTCACGGCGGAGAAGTGCGCCATCTTTTCCGGCGGTCCAGACACAACCGCCAGCACCGTCGTCAGTGGTCCAGAGACCACCGCCAGAGTCACAGCCCAGGAGGGCACAAGTATCGTCACTGGTCCAGAGACCACCGTCAGAGTCACAGCCCAGGAAGGCCCAAGTATTGTCACTGGTCCAGAGACCACCGCCAGAGTCACAGCCCAGGAGGGCCCAAGTATCGTCACTGGTCAGGAGACCACCGCCGGAGTCACAGCCCAGGAGGGCACAAGTATCGTCACTGGTCCAGAGACCACCGCCAGAGTCACAGCCCAGTAGGGCCCAATTATCGTCACTGGTCCAGAGACCACCGCCAGAGTCATTGCCCAGGAGGGCCCAAGTATCGTCACTGGTCAGGATACCACCGCCACTGCCGTAGTCACAGCCCAGGAGGGCACAAGTATTGTCACTGGTCCAGAGACCACCGCCAGAGTCACAGCCCAGGAGGGGCCAAGTATCGTCACTGGTCCAGAGACCACCGCCAGAGTCACAGCCCAGGAGGGCCCAAGTATCGTCACTGGTCCAGAGACCACCGCCAGAGTCACAGCCCAGGAGGGGACAGGATACCACAGCCCCGCTGACCAATGATGGAACGTCATGCCACACACCAATGCCCAGTGTAGAGATCGTCATGCCACACACCAATGTCAGTATCAGGACCGCCATGTCAAAGCACTGCTGAACAGGGAAAAGACCGCCATGGCAAAGCACCGCTGAACAGTCCTGAACCTCAATGGCAAAGCACCACTGAACAGGGCAAAGACCGCCATGTCAAAGCACCGCTGAACAGGGCAAAGACCGCCATGGCAAAGCACCACTGAACAGTCCTGAACCTCAGTGGCAAAGCACCGCTGAACAGGGCAAAGACCGCCATGTCAAAGCACCGCTGAACAGGGCAAAGACCACCATGGCAAAGCACAGCTGAACAGTCCTGAACCTCAATGGCAAAGCACAGCTGAACAGGGCAAAGACCGCCATGTCAAAGCACCGCTGAACAGGGCAAAGACCGCCATTGCAAAGCACCGCTGAACAGTCCTGAACCTTAATGGCAAAGCACAGCTGAACAGGGCAAAGACCGCCATGTCAAAGCACCGCTGAACAGGGCAAAGACCGCCATGGCAAAGCACCGCTGAACAGTCCTGAACCTCAATGGCAAAGCTCCGCTGAACAGGGCAAAGATCGTGTAGGAATGAATGGACCGCCACATCAGGCATCCTTATCCCATGTGCAGCTGGGACAGTGACAGGACAGGAACTTTCACGGGGAGACGCATCCACTCTGGGCACCAGTCCCCCTCCAGAACAAGTGGAGACCTGCATCTACTTGAGAGACTGTGGCTTTGCACTCCCCAGGATGGCACAGTGGGCAAACCACCCACTGTAGAGACTTGAGAGACTGTGGCTTTGCACTCTCCATGATGGCACAGTGGGCAACCCACCCACTGTAGAGACTTGAGAGACTGTGGCTTTGCACTCCCCAGGATGGCACAGTGGGCAACCCACCCACTGGAGAGACTTGAGAGACTGTGGCTTTGCACTCCCCAGGATGGCACAGTGGGCAACCCACCCACTGGAGAGACTTGAGAGACTGTGGCTTTGCACTCTCCAGGATACATCAATGGGCATGGAGTCCCGTGGTGGATCTGGCTTCGCATTCATCTGGCTGAGGTGCCCCCACTTCCCTTCCCCCTGAGGTGCCTGTTTTATTTCTATCTGATGCCCCGGCAGTGTTCTCTCCGATTTTGGTCAGGTATCTATTGTGGGCCTCGCCCAAGCATTTTTGGACTGTTGGTGCACGGACATTGTTGTGTACATATCTGCACTACTTCTTGTATTGTATATATAATTATGAGTGAATTTGAAATATATATCTGTATATTTTTGTATGACATGTATATTGGCACATTACAATGTTTGACCGAAATTCGCTTTGTGTTTTCATTCTTCCGGGGGGAATTTTGTGGGTTGTTACTGTGTTTTTTTGTGAATGCATTGGTGTGTATGTTGTAATATGCGAGGGTGGGGGTGGGGGTGTTTGGTGGGTGTCGCCCTAACTTTTGCCTACCCCCTCCCCCGTGTCGTAGATGCAGTACTCACCGGTATCTTCTGCGCCTACTTCGCTGTTGATCGTAAAGGAGAAGAAACACAAGGGCAGGTAGTATTTGGAGTACGGGGTCCATGGAGTCGTCGTTCCTCGTGGGATATGTTGAGGTGAGCGTTTTCCCATAGCAAAAGCTGTTTCCGCCGTGTTTTTATCCACGGTGAATCCGCCCCGGAAAAGGTGGCGGATTGGCGGGTTGTAATAGTGTGGGCGTTACATTGTCTCCCGCCTGTCTGTTGGCGGTGACCGCCGCGCTGCTTGTCTGTACCGCTGTGGCGGGCGGTGTGTTCATGTGGCTGTCTTTGTTGGTGGTTTCCACCAGGGTCATAATTCCCTTTTTTTGTGCGTCGGCCTGTTTGCGGTATTACCGCACCTTTTACACCGTCCGCCAGGGTCGTAATGACCCCCATAGAGTCTGTGCTCAAAGAGGTATCAGGAAGGAGACTAGGATGTACTACCTGATTGTCCTTTAAAAACTGGGCTGTGTGTGGGTGGGTGTTTCAGGAGCTACTACACACAGAAGAATTATTGGGAAATACAGTGAGCGTAAACTGCTGTTTTATATTTTCATATGTTCAGTTTCACGGTTGGCATTACTGCCATGTATTCAGTTAGAGCTTTTGTGGTGTTTGTATTTTGTACTTATTTATAATTAGTGGTTTATTTGCTGTTTAAAAACAAAAAAAGTGATGGCAGTGTTTGTGGGGTGGTGCTTGGCTGGGAGTGTGTGTGGGGTGGTGCTTGGCAGGGTGTGTGCGTGGGGTGGTGCTTGGTTGGCAGTATGCGTGGGGTGGCGCTTTGCTGGTGGTGTGCGTAGGGTGGCTGTGCTTGGCGGGGTGTGTGCGTGGGGTGGTGCTTGGTTGGCAGTATGCGTGGGGTTGCGCTTTGCTGGTGGTGTGCGTAGGGTGGCACTTTGCTGGCAGTGTGAGTGGGGTGATGCTTGCCTGGTGGTGTGCGTAGGGTGGCGTTTGGTTGGCGGTGTGCGTGGGGTGGCGATTGGCTGGCGGTGTGCGCAGGGTGACGCTTGGCTGGCAGTGTGAGTGGGGTGGCGCTTGGCTGGCGGTGTGCATAGGGTGGCGCTTGGCTGGCAGTGTGCAAGAGGTGGCGCTTGGCTTGAAGTGCAAATATTGACTTGCTGTTGGCTACTGCACCACCCTGCCAGCCAAACACCTGTACACACACTCCCATCAGCGGGTATGATTGTTGTATCAGGCATGAGGGCATCTGTGAGTGATAGGCCCTTGAGTGGCGATGTCTGTCGATGCAAATGTTGTAATGTGCTGGGTCCTGTGGCTGGCGGTGTGAATGGTGTTGTGCATGTCATGTATGAAAGGTGTGTGAATGGACTGTAAAGCCGTTGGTGCCTTGTCGCGGCTTTAGATCTCACGAGCTGTGAGTCATTGATCAGTTTTTTGGCCTTTCATTTTTGTGAAATCTCTTGTTAATAAAATTTTATCTACTGAACCATCACTCACCCTCGTGCCTAATCCAACCAGTATGTGTGGTAAAAATAACAAAACCTGCTCCGCTGTAATCAGGCGTTGCAGCACACCTGTGACACGCTAGGTGTCTCGGGTGGGACCCCAATGATGAAGCATGCCACCAACTTGGTAAGTGGGTGAGGGGTCTTTTTAACATAACGTAAGTGCATTTCTTCTCACAATTTTAGTGTTTGGAACATCACATGAGTACGTGGACATATCAAAATGATCTATTGCAAAACTACCTGTGTTTGGGGGGGGCACCAATGTTTTTGATCCAGGGTGCGGCCTTCATCTAGGGAAACCTACCAAGCCCAGACATGTTTTACAACTAGACACCCCATGGAGTCCAGGGAGTTATGGCTTGCCTGGATCTCATAACATTTTCTTACCCAGACTCCTCTGCAAACCTCAAAATTTTCTTTAAAAAGCATATTTTTCTCATTTTTCTTTGTAGGATCACCGCTTGGCACAAATTTCCTACCACACAGTGTTTCCCTCAGTCTCCCAAGTAAAATGATACCTCACTTGTGTGGGTCTTCAAAGCAGACTCAGTGTAAAATATGTATAAAAGAAAAATATGTGCTTATCAAATCGGTGTGCTGACCACTTAATCTCTACAGGTTATTGCCATTTTTCCGTTGCAGGAACCTGGGCCACCTACACAAGTGAGGTATCATTTTTATCGGGAGACTTGGGGAAACGCTGGGTGGAAGGAAATTTGTGGCTCCTTTCAGATTCCCGAACTTTCGGTCACCTGAATGTCAGGAAAAGGTTTTTGTTTAGCCACATTATGAGGTTTGCAAAGGATACTGGGTAAGAAAACACCGGGGGATCCATGAAAGTCACACATCCCTGGACTCCCTCGGGTGTCTAGTTTTAAGAAATGTTTGGGTTTGGTAGGTTTCCCTATATGTCTGCTGAGCCCAGGACCAAAAACGCAGGTGCCCGACCAGGCAAAAACAGCTAGTTTTGTATTTGTTAATTTTGTTGTGTTCACATAGTGTTTTGGGGCACTTCCTGTCATGGGAACTAGGCCTACCCACACCAGTGAGATACCATTTTTATCGGGAGACTGGGAGGAATGCTGCGTGGAAGGAAATTTGTGGCTGCTCTCAGATTCCTGAACTTTCTGTCACCGAAATGTGAGGAAAAAGTGTTATTTTTAGGCAAATTTTGAGGTATGCAAAGGATTCTGGGTAACAGAACCTGGTGAGAGCGCCACAAGTCACCCCATCCTGGATTCCCCTAGGTGTTTAGTTTTCAAAAATGCACAGGTTTGGTAGGATTCCTAGGTGCCGGCTCAGCTAGAGGCCAAAATCCAAGGCTAGGCACTTTGCAATAAACAGTTCTGTTTTCTTTGGGAAAATGTGATGTGCCCACCTTGTGTTTTGGGCATTTCCTTTCGGGGGCACTAGGCCTACCCACACAAGTGAGGTACCAATTTTATTGTGAGACATGAGGAAACACTGGGTGGAATGAAATTTGTGGCTCCTCTCGGATTCCAAAACTTTCTCTCACCAAAATATGAGGAAAAAGTGTTTTTTAGCCAGATGTTGAGGTTTGCAAAGGATTCTGGGTAACAGAACCTGGGGAGAGCGCCACAAGTCACCCCATCTTGGATTCCCCTAGGTGTCTTGTTTTGATAAATGTGCAGGTTTGGTAGGTTTCCCTAGGTGCCGGCTGAGCTATAGGCCAAAATCCAGAGCTAGGCACTTTGCAATAAATAGTTCTGTTTTCTTTGGGGAAATGTGATGTGTCCACGTTGTGTTTGGGGCATTTCCTGCCACGGGCCCCAGGCCTACCCACACAAGTGAGGTACAATTTTTTTGGGGAAACTTGGGTGGAATGAAATTTGGGGCTCCTTTCAGATTCTAGAACTGTCTGTCACCAAAATGTGAGAAAAAAGTGTTTTTTAGCCAGATTTGGAGGTTTGCAAAGGATTCTGAGTAACAGAAGCTGGTGAGAGTGCCACAAGTCAACCCATCTTGGATTTCCCTAGGTGTCTAGTTTTAAAAAATTTGCAGGTTTGGTAGGTACCCTAGGTGCCGGCTGAGCTAGAGGCCAAAATCCACAGCTAGGCACTTTGCAAAAAACAGCTGTGTTTTCTTTGGGAAAATGTAATCTGTCCACATTGTGTTTTAGGGCATTTCCTGTCACAGGCACTAGGCCGACCCACACAAGTGAGGTACCATTTTTATCTGCAGATTTGGGGGAATGCTGGGTGGAATGAAATTTAGGCTCTTCTCAGATTCCAGAACTTTCTGTCACCGAAATGTGAGGAAAAAGTAATTTTTTGCCAAAGTTTGAGGTTTCTAAAGGGTTCTGGGTGACAGAACCTGGTGAGAGCCCCAGAAGTCACCCCACCCCCAACTCCCGTAGGTGTCTAGTTTAAAAAAATGCACAGGTTTAGTAGGTTTCCCTAGGTGCCAGCTGACCTAGAGGCCAAAATCCACAGCTAGGCACTTTGCAAAAAACAGCTGTTTTCTTTGAGAAAAAGTGATGTGTCCACGTTGTGTTTTGGGGCATTTTCTGTTGCGGGCATTAGGCCTACCCACTCAAGTGAAGTACCATTTTTATTGGGAGACTAGGGGGAAGCTGGGTGGAATGAAATTTATGGCTCCTCTCAGATTTCAGAACGTACTGTCACCAAAATTTGAGGAAAAAGTTTTTTTAGCCTACTGTTGAGGATTGCAAAAGATTCTGGGTAACAGAACCTGGTGAGAGCGCCACAAGTAACTCCATCTTGGATTCCCCTAGGTGTCTAGTTTTAAAAAATGCAAAGGTTTGGTAGGTTTCCATTGGTGCCGGCTGAGCTAGAGGCCAAAATCGAGAGGTAGGCACTTTAAAAAAACAGCTCTGTTTTCTTCGGGAAAATGTGATGTGTCCACGTTGTGTTTGGGGCATTTCCTGCCGCGGGCCCTAGGCCTACCCACACAAGTGAGGTACAATTTTTTTGGGGAAACTTGGGTGGATTGAAATTTGGGGCTCCTTTCAGATTCTAGAACTGTCTGTCACCAAAATGTGAGAAAAAAGTGTTTTTTAGCCAAATTCTGAGGTTTGCAAAGGATTCTGAGTAACAGAAGCTGGTGAGAGTGCCACAAGTCAACCCATCTTGGATTTCCCTAGGTGTCTAGTTTAAAAAAATGTGCAGGTTGGGTAGGTACCCTAGGTGCCGGCTGAGCTAGAGGCCAAAATCCACAGCTAGGCACTTTGCAAAAAACAGCTGTGTTTTCTTTGGGAAAATGTAATGTGTCCACATTGTGTTTTAGGGCATTTCCTGTCAAAGGCACTAGGCCGACCCACACAAGTGAGGTACCATTTTTATCTGCCGATTTGGGGGAATGCTGGGTGGAATGAAATGTAGGCTCTTCTCAGATTCCAGAACTTTCTGTCACCGAAATGTGAGGAAAAAGTATTTTTTAGCCAAAGTTTGAGGTTTCTAAAGGGTTCTGGGTGACAGAACCTGGTGAGAGCCCCAGAAGTCACCCCACCCCCAACTCCCGTAGGTGTCTAGTTTAAAAAAATGCACAGGTTTAGTAGGTTTCCCTAGGTGCCAGCTGACCTAGAGGCCATAATCCACAGCTAGGCACTTTGCAAAAAACAGCTGTTTTCTTTGAGAAAAAGTGATGTGTCCACGTTGTGTTTTGGGGCATTTCCTGTTGCGGGCATTAGGCCTACCCACTCAAGTGAAGTACCATTTTTATTGGGAGACTAGGGGGAAGCTGGGTGGAATTAAATTTATGGCTCCTCTCAGATTCCAGAACGTACTGTCACCAAAATTTGAGGAAAATTTTTTTTAGCCTACTGTTGAGGATTGCAAAAGATTCTGGGTAACAGAACCTGGTGAGAGCGCCACAAGTAACTCCATCTTGGATTCCCCTAGGTGTCTAGTTTTAAAAAATGCAAAGGTTTGGTAGGTTTCCATCGGTGCCGGCTGAGCTAGAGGCCAAAATCGAGAGGTAGGCACTTTAAAAAAACAGCTCTTTTTTCTTTGGGAAAATGTGATGTGTCCATGTTGTGTTTTGGGGCATATCCTGGCGCTGGCGCTAGGACTACCCAGACAAAAAAAAATGTTTTGCCAAATTCCAAGGTCTGTAAAGGAATCTGGGTAAAAGAACCTGGTGAGAGTGCCACAAGTAACCCCATCTTGGATTTGCCTAGGTGTTTAGTTTTCAAAAATGCACAGACTTGGTAGGTTTCCCTAGGTGCTGGCTGAGCTACAGGCCAAAATCGAGAGGTAGGCACTTTAAAAAAACAGCTCTGTTTTCTTTGGGAAAACGTGATGTGTCCATGTTGTGTTTTGGGGCATATCCTGGCGCTGGCGCTAGGCCTACCCAGACAAGTGAGGTATTGTTTTTATTGGGAGACTCGGGGGAACGCTGGATGGAAGGAAATTTGTGGCTCCTCTCAGATTCCAGAACGTACTGTCACCAAAATTTGAGGAAAATGTTTTTTTAGCCAAATGTTGAGGATTCCAAAGGATTCTGGGTAACAGAACCTGGTGAGAGCGCCACAAGTCACCAAATCTTGGATTTGCATGGTGTTTAGTTTTCAAAAATGCAGAGGCTTGGTAGGTTTCCCTAGGTGCCAGCAGAGCTAGGGGCCAAAATCCACAGCTAGACAATTTGCAAAAAACAGCTCTGTTTTCACTGGGAAAATATGATGTGTCCAGGTTGTTTATTGGGGCGTTTCCTGTCGCTGGCGCTTGGCCTACCCACACAAGTGATGTACTGTTTTTATCGGTAGACTCAGGGGAACTCTGGGTGGAAGGAAATTTGTGGCTCCTTTCAGATTCTTGATCTTTCTGTTTCCGAAATTTGAGGAAAAAGTGTATTTTTAGCCAAATTGTGAGGTTTCCAAAGGATTCTGGGTAATAGAACCTGGTGAGAGCCCCACAAGTCACCCCATCTTAGATTTCCCTAGGTGTCTAGTTTTCAATTTTTTTTAGGTTTGGTAGATTTCCTTAGTTGCCGCCTGAGCTACAGGCCAAAATCGACAGCTAGTCACTTTGCAAAAAACAGCTCTGTTTTCTTTGAGAAAATGTGATGTGTCCAGGTTGTGTTTTGGGGCATTTCTTGTTGCTGGCGCTAGGCCTGCCCACACATATGAGGTGCCGTTTTTATAAGGAGACTTGGGGGAACGCTGGGTGGAATGAAATATGTGGCTCCTTTCACATTCCTGAACATTTTGTCACCAAATTTGAAGAAAAAGAGTGGTTTTTGGCTAAATTTTGAGGTTTGAAAAAGATTCTGGTTGACAGAACTTGGTGAGAGCCCCCCAATTCACCCCATCCTGGATTCCCCTATGAGTCTAGTTTTAGAAAATGCACAGGTTTGGAAGGTTTACCCAGGTACCAGTTGAGCTAGAGGCCAAAATCCACAGCTAGGCACTTTTTAAAAAACAGCTGTTTTCTTTTGGAAAATGTGAGGTGCCCACATTGTGTTTTGGGGCACTTCCTGTCACGGGCATTAAGCCTACCCACACAAGTCAGGTACCGTTTTTATCGGGAGACTCAGGGGAATGCTGGGTAGAAGGAAATTCGTGTCTCCTTTCAGATTGCTGAACTTTATGTCACCAGAATGTGAGGAAAAATAGTTTTTGGGCCAAATTTCGAGAATTGCAAAGTATTTTGGGGAACAGAACCTGGTGAGAGCACCAGAAGTCACCCCATCTTGGATTCGCCTGGTGTTTCGTTTTCAAAAATGCAGAGGCTTGGTAGGTTTACCTAGGTGCCAGCTGAGCTAGGGGCCAAAATCCACAGCTAGAGAATTTGCAAAAAACAGCTCTGTTTTATTTGGGAAAATGTGATGTGTCCAGGTTGTGTTTTGGGGCATTCCCTGTCGCTGGCGCTAGGCCTACCCACACAAGTGAGGTACCGTTTTTATCGGGAGACTCAGGGGAATGCTGGGTGGAAGGAAATTCGTGTCTCCTTTCAGATTCCTGAACTTTATGTCATCAGAATGTGAGGAAAAACAATTTTGGGGCCAAATTTTGAGGGTTGCAAAGGATTCTGGGTAACAGAATGTGGTGAGAGCCCCACAAGTCACCCCATCTTGGATTACCCTTGGTGTTAAGTGTTAAAAAATGCACAGGTTTGGTAGTGTTCCCTATGTGCCGGCTGAGCTAGAGGCCAAAATCCACAGACAGGCACTTTGCAAAAAGACAGCTCTAATTTCTTTGGACAAATGTGATATGTCAATGTTGTGTTTTGGGGCATTTCCTGTCACGGGTACTAGGCCTACCCACACAAGTGATGTACCATTTTTAACGGGAGACTTCGTAGAACCCTGGGTGGAAGGAAATTTGTGGCATCTCTCAGATTCTAGAACTTTCTGTCACCGAAATTTGAGGAAAAAGTGTTTTTTTGACAAATTTTGAGGTTTCCAAAGGATTCTGGGTAATAGAACCTGATGAGAGCCCCACAAGTCATCCCACCTTAGATTCCCCTAGGTGTCTAGTTTGAAAAAATGCACAGGTTTGGAAGGTTTCCCTAGGTGCCGCCTGAGCTACACGCAAAAATCCACAGCTAATCACTTTGCAAAAAACAGGTCTGTTTTCTCTGGGAAAATGTGTTGTGTCCAGGTTGTGTTTTGGGGCATTTCCTGTCGGTGGTGCTTGGCCTAACCACACAAGTGAGATACTGTTTTTATCAGGAGACTCTGGGGAACGCTGGGTGGAAGGAAATTTGTGGCTCCTTTAAGAGTTTTGATCTTTCTGTTTCCGAAATTTGAGGAAAAAGTGTTTTTTTAGCCAAATTGTGAGGTTTCCAAAGGATTCTGGGTAATAGAACCTGGTGAGAGCCCCACAAGTCACCCCATCTTAGATTCCCTTAGGTGTCTAGTTTTCAAAAATGCACAGGTTTGGTAGGTTTCCATTGGTGCCGGCTGAGCTAGAGGCCAAAATCGAGAGGTAGGCACTTTAAAAAAACAGCTCTGTTTTCTTCGGGAAAATGTGATGTGTCCACGTTGTGTTTGGGGCATTTCCTGCCGCGGGCCCTAGGCCTACCCACACAAGTGAGGTACAATTTTTTTGGGGAAACTTGGGTGGATTGAAATTTGGGGCTCCTTTCAGATTCTAGAACTGTCTGTCACCAAAATGTGAGAAAAAAGTGTTTTTTAGCCAAATTCTGAGGTTTGCAAAGGATTCTGAGTAACAGAAGCTGGTGAGAGTGCCACAAGTCAACCCATCTTGGATTTCCCTAGGTGTCTAGTTTAAAAAAATGTGCAGGTTTGGTAGGTACCCTAGGTGCCGGCTGAGCTAGAGGCCAAAATCCACAGCTAGGCACTTTGCAAAAAACAGCTGTGTTTTCTTTGGGAAAATGTAATGTGTCCACATTGTGTTTTAGGGCATTTCCTGTCAAAGGCACTAGGCCGACCCACACAAGTGAGGTACCATTTTTATCTGCCGATTTGGGGGAATGCTGGGTGGAATGAAATGTAGGCTCTTCTCAGATTCCAGAACTTTCTGTCACCGAAATGTGAGGAAAAAGTATTTTTTAGCCAAAGTTTGAGGTTTCTAAAGGGTTCTGGGTGACAGAACCTGGTGAGAGCCCCAGAAGTCACCCCACCCCCAACTCCCGTAGGTGTCTAGTTTAAAAAAATGCACAGGTTTAGTAGGTTTCCCTAGGTGCCAGCTGACCTAGAGGCCATAATCCACAGCTAGGCACTTTGCAAAAAACAGCTGTTTTCTTTGAGAAAAAGTGATGTGTCCACGTTGTGTTTTGGGGCATTTCCTGTTGCGGGCATTAGGCCTACCCACTCAAGTGAAGTACCATTTTTATTGGGAGACTAGGGGGAAGCTGGGTGGAATTAAATTTATGGCTCCTCTCAGATTCCAGAACGTACTGTCACCAAAATTTGAGGAAAATTTTTTTTAGCCTACTGTTGAGGATTGCAAAAGATTCTGGGTAACAGAACCTGGTGAGAGCGCCACAAGTAACTCCATCTTGGATTCCCCTAGGTGTCTAGTTTTAAAAAATGCAAAGGTTTGGTAGGTTTCCATCGGTGCCGGCTGAGCTAGAGGCCAAAATCGAGAGGTAGGCACTTTAAAAAAACAGCTCTTTTTTCTTTGGGAAAATGTGATGTGTCCATGTTGTGTTTTGGGGCATATCCTGGCGCTGGCGCTAGGACTACCCAGACAAAAAAAAATGTTTTGCCAAATTCCAAGGTCTGTAAAGGAATCTGGGTAAAAGAACCTGGTGAGAGTGCCACAAGTAACCCCATCTTGGATTTGCCTAGGTGTTTAGTTTTCAAAAATGCACAGACTTGGTAGGTTTCCCTAGGTGCTGGCTGAGCTACAGGCCAAAATCGAGAGGTAGGCACTTTAAAAAAACAGCTCTGTTTTCTTTGGGAAAACGTGATGTGTCCATGTTGTGTTTTGGGGCATATCCTGGCGCTGGCGCTAGGCCTACCCAGACAAGTGAGGTATTGTTTTTATTGGGAGACTCGGGGGAACGCTGGATGGAAGGAAATTTGTGGCTCCTCTCAGATTCCAGAACGTACTGTCACCAAAATTTGAGGAAAATGTTTTTTTAGCCAAATGTTGAGGATTCCAAAGGATTCTGGGTAACAGAACCTGGTGAGAGCGCCACAAGTCACCAAATCTTGGATTTGCATGGTGTTTAGTTTTCAAAAATGCAGAGGCTTGGTAGGTTTCCCTAGGTGCCAGCAGAGCTAGGGGCCAAAATCCACAGCTAGACAATTTGCAAAAAACAGCTCTGTTTTCACTGGGAAAATATGATGTGTCCAGGTTGTTTATTGGGGCGTTTCCTGTCGCTGGCGCTTGGCCTACCCACACAAGTGATGTACTGTTTTTATCGGTAGACTCAGGGGAACTCTGGGTGGAAGGAAATTTGTGGCTCCTTTCAGATTCTTGATCTTTCTGTTTCCGAAATTTGAGGAAAAAGTGTATTTTTAGCCAAATTGTGAGGTTTCCAAAGGATTCTGGGTAATAGAACCTGGTGAGAGCCCCACAAGTCACCCCATCTTAGATTTCCCTAGGTGTCTAGTTTTCAATTTTTTTTAGGTTTGGTAGATTTCCTTAGTTGCCGCCTGAGCTACAGGCCAAAATCGACAGCTAGTCACTTTGCAAAAAACAGCTCTGTTTTCTTTGAGAAAATGTGATGTGTCCAGGTTGTGTTTTGGGGCATTTCTTGTTGCTGGCGCTAGGCCTGCCCACACATATGAGGTGCCGTTTTTATAAGGAGACTTGGGGGAACGCTGGGTGGAATGAAATATGTGGCTCCTTTCACATTCCTGAACATTTTGTCACCAAATTTGAAGAAAAAGAGTGGTTTTTGGCTAAATTTTGAGGTTTGAAAAAGATTCTGGTTGACAGAACTTGGTGAGAGCCCCCCAATTCACCCCATCCTGGATTCCCCTATGAGTCTAGTTTTAGAAAATGCACAGGTTTGGAAGGTTTACCCAGGTACCAGTTGAGCTAGAGGCCAAAATCCACAGCTAGGCACTTTTTAAAAAACAGCTGTTTTCTTTTGGAAAATGTGAGGTGCCCACATTGTGTTTTGGGGCACTTCCTGTCACGGGCATTAAGCCTACCCACACAAGTCAGGTACCGTTTTTATCGGGAGACTCAGGGGAATGCTGGGTAGAAGGAAATTCGTGTCTCCTTTCAGATTGCTGAACTTTATGTCACCAGAATGTGAGGAAAAATAGTTTTTGGGCCAAATTTCGAGAATTGCAAAGTATTTTGGGGAACAGAACCTGGTGAGAGCACCAGAAGTCACCCCATCTTGGATTCGCCTGGTGTTTCGTTTTCAAAAATGCAGAGGCTTGGTAGGTTTACCTAGGTGCCAGCTGAGCTAGGGGCCAAAATCCACAGCTAGAGAATTTGCAAAAAACAGCTCTGTTTTATTTGGGAAAATGTGATGTGTCCAGGTTGTGTTTTGGGGCATTCCCTGTCGCTGGCGCTAGGCCTACCCACACAAGTGAGGTACCGTTTTTATCGGGAGACTCAGGGGAATGCTGGGTGGAAGGAAATTCGTGTCTCCTTTCAGATTCCTGAACTTTATGTCATCAGAATGTGAGGAAAAACAATTTTGGGGCCAAATTTTGAGGGTTGCAAAGGATTCTGGGTAACAGAATGTGGTGAGAGCCCCACAAGTCACCCCATCTTGGATTACCCTTGGTGTTAAGTGTTAAAAAATGCACAGGTTTGGTAGTGTTCCCTATGTGCCGGCTGAGCTAGAGGCCAAAATCCACAGACAGGCACTTTGCAAAAAGACAGCTCTAATTTCTTTGGACAAATGTGATATGTCAATGTTGTGTTTTGGGGCATTTCCTGTCACGGGTACTAGGCCTACCCACACAAGTGATGTACCATTTTTAACGGGAGACTTCGTAGAACCCTGGGTGGAAGGAAATTTGTGGCATCTCTCAGATTCTAGAACTTTCTGTCACCGAAATTTGAGGAAAAAGTGTTTTTTTGACAAATTTTGAGGTTTCCAAAGGATTCTGGGTAATAGAACCTGATGAGAGCCCCACAAGTCATCCCACCTTAGATTCCCCTAGGTGTCTAGTTTGAAAAAATGCACAGGTTTGGAAGGTTTCCCTAGGTGCCGCCTGAGCTACACGCAAAAATCCACAGCTAATCACTTTGCAAAAAACAGGTCTGTTTTCTCTGGGAAAATGTGTTGTGTCCAGGTTGTGTTTTGGGGCATTTCCTGTCGGTGGTGCTTGGCCTAACCACACAAGTGAGATACTGTTTTTATCAGGAGACTCTGGGGAACGCTGGGTGGAAGGAAATTTGTGGCTCCTTTAAGAGTTTTGATCTTTCTGTTTCCGAAATTTGAGGAAAAAGTGTTTTTTTAGCCAAATTGTGAGGTTTCCAAAGGATTCTGGGTAATAGAACCTGGTGAGAGCCCCACAAGTCACCCCATCTTAGATTCCCTTAGGTGTCTAGTTTTCAAAAATGCACAGGTTTGGTAGGTTTCCATTGGTGCCGGCTGAGCTAGAGGCCAAAATCGAGAGGTAGGCACTTTAAAAAAACAGCTCTGTTTTCTTCGGGAAAATGTGATGTGTCCACGTTGTGTTTGGGGCATTTCCTGCCGCGGGCCCTAGGCCTACCCACACAAGTGAGGTACAATTTTTTTGGGGAAACTTGGGTGGATTGAAATTTGGGGCTCCTTTCAGATTCTAGAACTGTCTGTCACCAAAATGTGAGAAAAAAGTGTTTTTTAGCCAAATTCTGAGGTTTGCAAAGGATTCTGAGTAACAGAAGCTGGTGAGAGTGCCACAAGTCAACCCATCTTGGATTTCCCTAGGTGTCTAGTTTAAAAAAATGTGCAGGTTTGGTAGGTACCCTAGGTGCCGGCTGAGCTAGAGGCCAAAATCCACAGCTAGGCACTTTGCAAAAAACAGCTGTGTTTTCTTTGGGAAAATGTAATGTGTCCACATTGTGTTTTAGGGCATTTCCTGTCACAGGCACTAGGCCGACCCACACAAGTGAGGTACCATTTTTATCTGCCGATTTGGGGGAATGCTGGGTGGAATGAAATGTAGGCTCTTCTCAGATTCCAGAACTTTCTGTCACCGAAATGTGAGGAAAAAGTATTTTTTAGCCAAAGTTTGAGGTTTCTAAAGGGTTCTGGGTGACAGAACCTGGTGAGAGCCCCAGAAGTCACCCCACCCCCAACTCCCGTAGGTGTCTAGTTTAAAAAAATTCACAGGTTTAGTAGGTTTCCCTAGGTGCCAGCTGACCTAGAGGCCATAATCCACAGCTAGGCACTTTGCAAAAAACAGCTGTTTTCTTTGAGAAAAAGTGATGTGTCCACGTTGTGTTTTGGGGCATTTCCTGTTGCGGGCATTAGGCCTACCCACTCAAGTGAAGTACCATTTTTATTGGGAGACTAGGGGGAAGCTGGGTGGAATTAAATTTATGGCTCCTCTCAGATTCCAGAACGTACTGTCACCAAAATTTGAGGAAATTTTTTTTTAGCCTACTGTTGAGGATTGCAAAAGATTCTGGGTAACAGAACCTGGTGAGAGCGCCACAAGTAACTCCATCTTGGATTCCCCTAGGTGTCTAGTTTTAAAAAATGCAAAGGTTTGGTAGGTTTCCATCGGTGCCGGCTGAGCTAGAGGCCAAAATCGAGAGGTAGGCACTTTAAAAAAACAGCTCTTTTTTCTTTGGGAAAATGTGATGTGTCCATGTTGTGTTTTGGGGCATATCATGGCGCTGGCGCTAGGACTACCCAGACAAAAAAAAATGTTTTGCCAAATTTCAAGGTCTGTAAAGGAATCTGGGTAAAAGAACCTGGTGAGAGTGCCACAAGTAACCCCATCTTGGATTTGCCTAGGTGTTTAGTTTTCAAAAATGCACAGACTTGGTAGGTTTCCCTAGGTGCTGGCTGAGCTACAGGCCAAAATCGAGAGGTAGGCACTTTAAAAAAACAGCTCTGTTTTCTTTGGGAAAACGTGATGTGTCCATGTTGTGTTTTGGGGCATATCCTGGCGCTGGCGCTAGGCCTACCCAGACAAGTGAGGTATTGTTTTTATTGGGAGACTCGGGGGAACGCTGGATGGAAGGAAATTTGTGGCTCCTCTCAGATTCCAGAACGTACTGTCACCAAAATTTGAGGAAAATGTTTTTTTAGCCAAATGTTGAGGATTCCAAAGGATTCTGGGTAACAGAACCTGGTGAGAGCGCCACAAGTCACCAAATCTTGGATTTGCATGGTGTTTAGTTTTCAAAAATGCAGAGGCTTGGTAGGTTTCCCTAGGTGCCAGCAGAGCTAGGGGCCAAAATCCACAGCTAGACAATTTGCAAAAAACAGCTCTGTTTTCACTGGGAAAATATGATGTGTCCAGGTTGTTTATTGGGGCGTTTCCTGTCGCTGGCGCTTGGCCTACCCACACAAGTGAGGTACTGTTTTTATCGGTAGACTCAGGGGAACTCTGGGTGGAAGGAAATTTGTGGCTCCTTTCAGATTCTTGATCTTTCTGTTTCCGAAATTTGAGGAAAAAGTGTATTTTTAGCCAAATTGTGAGGTTTCCAAAGGATTCTGGGTAATAGAACCTGGTGAGAGCCCCACAAGTCACCCCATCTTAGATTTCCCTAGGTGTCTAGTTTTCAATTTTTTTTAGGTTTGGTAGATTTCCTTAGTTGCCGCCTGAGCTACAGGCCAAAATCGACAGCTAGTCACTTTGCAAAAAACAGCTCTGTTTTCTTTGAGAAAATGTGATGTGTCCAGGTTGTGTTTTGGGGCATTTCTTGTTGCTGGCGCTAGGCCTGCCCACACATATGAGGTGCCGTTTTTATAAGGAGACTTGGGGGAACGCTGGGTGGAATGAAATATGTGGCTCCTTTCACATTCCTGAACATTTTGTCACCAAATTTGAAGAAAAAGAGTGGTTTTTGGCTAAATTTTGAGGTTTGAAAAAGATTCTGGTTGACAGAACTTGGTGAGAGCCCCACAATTCACCCCATCCTGGATTCCCCTATGAGTCTAGTTTTAGAAAATGCACAGGTTTGGAAGGTTTACCCAGGTACCAGTTGAGCTAGAGGCCAAAATCCACAGCTAGGCACTTTTTAAAAAACAGCTGTTTTCTTTTGGAAAATGTGAGGTGCCCACATTGTGTTTTGGGGCACTTCCTGTCACGGGCATTAAGCCTACCCACACAAGTCAGGTACCGTTTTTATCGGGAGACTCAGGGGAATGCTGGGTAGAAGGAAATTCGTGTCTCCTTTCAGATTCCTGAACTTTATGTCACCAGAATGTGAGGAAAAATAGTTTTTGGGCCAAATTTCGAGAATTGCAAAGTATTTTGGGGAACAGAACCTGGTGAGAGCACCAGAAGTCACCCCATCTTGGATTCGCCTGGTGTTTCGTTTTCAAAAATGCAGAGGCTTGGTAGGTTTACCTAGGTGCCAGCTGAGCTAGGGGCCAAAATCCACAGCTAGAGAATTTGCAAAAAACAGCTCTGTTTTATTTGGGAAAATGTGATGTGTCCAGGTTGTGTTTTGGGGCATTCCCTGTCGCTGGCGCTAGGCCTACCCACACAAGTGAGGTACCGTTTTTATCGGGAGACTCAGGGGAATGCTGGGTGGAAGGAAATTCGTGTCTCCTTTCAGATTCCTGAACTTTATGTCATCAGAATGTGAGGAAAAACAATTTTGGGGCCAAATTTTGAGGGTTGCAAAGGATTCTGGGTAACAGAATGTGGTGAGAGCCCCACAAGTCACCCCATCTTGGATTACCCTTGGTGTTAAGTGTTAAAAAATGCACAGGTTTGGTAGTGTTCCCTATGTGCCGGCTGAGCTAGAGGCCAAAATCCACAGACAGGCACTTTGCAAAAAGACAGCTCTAATTTCTTTGGACAAATGTGATATGTCAATGTTGTGTTTTGGGGCATTTCCTGTCACGGGTACTAGGCCTACCCACACAAGTGATGTACCATTTTTAACGGGAGACTTCGTAGAACCCTGGGTGGAAGGAAATTTGTGGCATCTCTCAGATTCTAGAACTTTCTGTCACCGAAATTTGAGGAAAAAGTGTTTTTTTGACAAATTTTGAGGTTTCCAAAGGATTCTGGGTAATAGAACCTGATGAGAGCCCCACAAGTCATCCCACCTTAGATTCCCCTAGGTGTCTAGTTTGAAAAAATGCACAGGTTTGGAAGGTTTCCCTAGGTGCCGCCTGAGCTACACGCAAAAATCCACAGCTAATCACTTTGCAAAAAACAGGTCTGTTTTCTCTGGGAAAATGTGTTGTGTCCAGGTTGTGTTTTGGGGCATTTCCTGTCGGTGGTGCTTGGCCTAACCACACAAGTGAGATACTGTTTTTATCAGGAGACTCTGGGGAACGCTGGGTGGAAGGAAATTTGTGGCTCCTTTAAGAGTTTTGATCTTTCTGTTTCCGAAATTTGAGGAAAAAGTGTTTTTTTAGCCAAATTGTGAGGTTTCCAAAGGATTCTGGGTAATAGAACCTGGTGAGAGCCCCACAAGTCACCCCATCTTAGATTCCCCTAGGTGTCTAGTTTTCAAAAATGCACAGGTTTGGTAGATTTCCCTAGGTGCCGCCTGAGCTACACGCCAAAATCCACAGCTAATCACTTTGCAAAAAACAGCTCTGTTTTCTCTGGGAAAATGTGATGTGTCCAGGTTGTGTTTTGGGGCATTTCCTGTTGCTGGTGCTTGGCCTACCCACACAAGTGAGCTACCGTTTTAATCGGGAGACTCGGGGGAACGCTGGGTGGAAGGAAATTTGTGGCTCCTTTCAGATTTTTGATCTTTCTGTTTCCGAAATTTGAGGAAAAAGTGTTTTTTTAGCCAAATTGTGAGGTTTACAAAGGATTCTGGGTAATAGAACCTGATGAGAGCCCCACAAGTCATCCCACCTTAGATTCCCCTAGGTGTCTAGTTTGAAAAAATGCACAGGTTTGGAAGGTTTCCCTAGGTGCCGCCTGAGCTACACGCAAAAATCCACAGCTAATCACTTTGCAAAAAACAGGTCTGTTTTCTCTGGGAAAATGTGTTGTGTCCAGGTTGTGTTTTGGGGCATTTCCTGTCGGTGGTGCTTGGCCTAACCACAAGTGAGATACTGTTTTTATCAGGAGACTCTGGGGAACGCTGGGTGGAAGGAAATTTGTGGCTCCTTTAAGAGTTTTGATCTTTCTGTTTCCGAAATTTGAGGAAAAAGTGTTTTTTTAGCCAAATTGTGAGGTTTCTAAAGGATTCTGGGTAATAGAACCTGGTGAGAGCCCTACAAGTCACCCCATCTTAGATTTCCCTAGGTGTCTAGTTTTCAAAAATGCACAGGTTTGGTAGATTTCCTTAGGTGCCGCCTGAGCTACAGGCCAAAATCCACAGCTAGGCACTTTGCAAAAAACAGCTCTGTTTTCTTTGAGAAAATGTGATGTGTCCAGGTTGTGTTTTGGGGCATTTCTTGTTGCTGGCGCTAGGCCTACCCACACATATGAGGTGCTGTTTTTATAAGGAGACTTGGGAGAATGCTGGGTGGAAGGAAATTTGTGGCTCCTTTCACATTCCTGAACATTTTGTCACCAAATGTGAAGAAAAATAGTGTTTTTTGGCTAAATTTCGAGGTTTGCAAAAGATTCTGGGTGACAGAACCTGGTGAGAGCCCCACAATTCACCCCATCCTGGATTCCCCTAGGAGTCTAGTTTTAGAAAATGCACAGGTTTTGGAAGGTTTCCCCAGGTACCAGCTGAGCTAGAGGACAAAATCCACAGCTAGGCACTTTTTAAAAAACAGCTGTTTTCTTTTGGAAAATGTTAGGTGTCCACATTGTGTTTTGGGGCACTTCCTGTAACGGGCATTAGGCCTACCCACACAAGTGAGGTACCGTTTTTATCGGGAGACTCAGGGGAATGCTGGGTGGAAGGTAATTCGTGTCTCCTATCAGATTCCTGAACTTTATGTCACCAGAATGTGAGGAAAAATAGTTTTTGGGCCAAATTTTGAGGGTTGCAAAGGATTCTGGGTAACAGAATGTGTTGAGAGACCCACAAGTCACCCCATCTTGGATTCCCCTAGGAGTCTGGTTTTAGAAAATGTACAGGTTTGGTAGGTTTCCCCAGGTACCAGCTGAGCTAGAGGCCAAAATCCACAGACAGGCACTTTGCAAAAAGACAGCTCTATTTTCTTAGGGGAAATGTGATATGTCAATGTTGTGTTTTGGGGCATTTCCTGTCACTGGTACTAGGCCTACCCACACAAGTGATGTACCATTTTTATCGGGAGACTTCGGAGATCACTGGGTGGAAGGAAATTTGTGGCATCTCTCAGATTCTAGAACTTTCTGTCACCGAAATTTGAGGAAAAAGTGTTTTTTTTCCTCCAAATTCTGAGGTTTCCAAAGGATTCTGGGTAATAGAACCTGGTGAGAGCCCCACAAGTCACCCCACCTTAGATTCCGCTAGGTGTCTAGTTTTAAAAAATGCACCGGTTTGGTAGGTTTCCTTAGGTGCCGCCTGAGCCACACGCCAAAATCCACAGCTAGGCACTTTGCAAGAAAAAGCTCTGTTTTCTTTGGGAAAATGTGATGTTTCCAGGTTGAGTTTTGGGGCATTTTCTGTTGTGGGCGCTAGGCCTACCCACACAAGTGAGCTACCATTTTTATCGGGAGACTTGGGTGAACGCTGGGTGGAAGGAAATTTGTGGCTCCTCTCAGTTTCCAAAACTTTCTGTCACTAAAATGTGAGAAAAAAGTGTTTTTTTGCCACATTTTGAGGTTTGCAAAGGATTATGGGTAACAGAACCTGGAAAGAGCCCAACAAGTCACACCATCTTGGATTTGCATGGTGTCTAGTTTTCAAAAATGCACAGATTTGGTAGGTTTCCGTAGGTGCCGTCTGAGCTAAAGGCCTATATCCACAGCTAGGCACTTTGCAAAAAACAGCTCTGTTTTCTCTGGGAAAATGTGATGTGTCCAGGTTTTGATTTGGGTCATTTCCTGACGCTGGCTCTATGCCTACCCACACAAATGAGGTACCGTTTCTATCAGGAGACTTGGGGAACGCTGGGTGGAAGTAAATGTGTGGCTCCTTTCAGATTCCTGAACTTTCTGTCACCGAAATGTGAGGAAAAAGTGTTTTTATGGCTGCACTTTGAGGTTTGCAAATGATTCTGGGAGACAGAACCTGGTGAGAGCCCCACAAGTCACCCAATCCTGGATTGATGTAGGTGTCTACTTCAAAAAAATGCACAGGTTTGGTTGGTTTCCCTAGGTGCCGGATGAGCTAGAGGCCAAAAGCCACAGGAAGGCACTTTGCAAAAACAGCTCTCTTTTATTTGGAAAAATGTTATATGTCCACGTTGTGTTTTGTGGCATTTCCTGTCGCGGGCATTAGGCCTAACCACTGAAGTGAAGTTCCACTTTTATTGGGGAGACTTGGGGGAACGCTGGGTGGAATGCAATTTGTGGCTCCTTTCAGATTCTTGATCTTTCTGTTTCCGAAATTTGAGGAAAAAGTTTTTTTTAGCCAAATTGTGAGGTTTCCAAAGGATTCTGGGTAATAGAACCTGGTGAGAGCCCCACAAGTCACCCCATCTTAGAATTCCCTAGGTGTCTAGTTTTCAAACATTTTCAGGTTTGGTAGATTTCCTTAGGTGCTGCCTGAGCTACAGGCCAAAATGCACAGCTAGGCACTTTGCAAAAAACAGCTATGGTTTCTTTGAGAAAATGTGATGTGCCCAGGTTGTGTTTTGGGGCATTTCTTGTTGCTGGCGCTAGGCCTACCCACACATATGAGGTGCAGTTTTTATAAGGAGACTTGGGGGAACGCTGGGTGGAAGGAAATTTGTGGCTCCTTTCATATTCCTGAACATTTTGTCATCAGATTGTGAGGAAAAATTGTTTTTGGGCCAAATTTTGGGGTTGCAAAGGATTCTGGGTAACGGAATGTTTTGAGAGCCCCACAAGTCACCCAATCTTGGATTCTCCTCGGTGTTAAGTGTTAAAAAATGCACAGGTTTGGTAGTGTTCCCTAGGTTCCGGCTGACCTAGAGGCCAAAATCCACAGACAGGCACTTTGCAAAAAGACAGCTCAATTTTCTTTTGGCAAATGTGATATGTCAATGTTGTGTTTTGGGGCATTTCCTGTCACGGGTACTAGGCCTACCCACACAAGTGATGTACCATTTTTATCGGGAGACTTCGGAGAACACTGGGTGGAAGGAAATTTGTGGAATCTCTCAGATTCTAGAACTTTCTGTCACCGAAATTTGAGGAAAAAGTGTTTTTTTGCCAAATTTTGAGGTATCCAAAGGATTCTGGGTAATAGAACCTGATGAGAGCCCCACAAGTCACCCCACCTTAGATTCCCCTATGTGTCTAGTTTTAAAAAATGCACAGGTTTGGTAGGTTTCCTTAGGTGCCGCCTGAGCTACAGGCCAAAATCCACAGCTAGGCACTTTGCAAGAAACAGCACTGTTTTCTTTGGGAAAATGTGATGTTTCCAGGCTGAGTTTTGGGGCATTTCCTGTCATGGGCGCTAGGCCTACCCACACAAGTGAGCTACCATTTTTATCAGGAGACTTGGGGGAACGTTGGGTGGAAGGAAATTTGTGGCTCCTCTCAGTTCCCAAAACTTTCTGTCACTGAAATGTGAGGAAAAAGTGTTTTTATGGCCGCATTTTGAGGTTTGCAAATGATTCTGGGAGACAGAACCTGGTGAGAGCCCCACAAGTCACCCAATCCTGGATTGATGTAGGTGTCTACTTCAAAAAAATGCACAGGTTTGATTGGTTTCCCTAGGTGGCGGCTGAGCTAGAGGCCAAAAGCCACAGGTAGGCACTTTGCAAAAACAGCTCTGATTTCTTTGGGAAAATGTTATGTGTCCACATTGTGTTTTGTGGCATTTCCTGTCGCGGGCATTAGGTCTACCCACTGAAGTGAAGTTCCACTTTTATTGGGGTGACTTGGGGGAACGCTGGGTGGAATGCAATTTGTGGCTCCTTTCAGATTCTTGATCTTTCTGTTTCCGAAATTTGAGGAAAAAGTGTTTTTTTAGCCAAATTGTGAGGTTTCCAAAGGATTCTGGGTAATAGAACCTGGTGAGAGCCCCACAAGTCACCCCATCTTAGATTCCCCTAGGTGTCTAGTTTTCAAACATTTTCAGGTTTGGTAGATTTCCTTAGGTGCCGCCTGAGCTACATGCCAAAATCCACAGCTAGGCACTTTGCAAAAAACAGCTCTGTTTTCTTTGAGAAAATGTGATTCGTCCAGGTTGTGTTTTGGGGCATTTCTTGTTGCTGGCGCTAGGCCTACCCACACATATGAGGTGGCGTTTTTATAAGGAGTCTTGGGGGAACGGTGGGTGGGAGGAAATTTGTGGCTCCTTTCACATTCCTGAACATTTTGTCACCAAATTTGAAGAAAAAGACTGTTTTGTGGCTAAATTTCGAGGTTTGCAAAAGATTCTGGGTGACAGAACCTGGTGAGAGCACCACAATTCACCCCATCCTGGATTCCCCTAGGAGTCTAGTTTTAGAAAATGCACAGGTTTGGAAATTTTCCCCAGGTACCAGCTGAGCTAGAGGCCAAAATCCACAGCAAGGCACTTTTTAAAAAACAGCTGTTTTCTTTTGGAAAATGTGAGGTGTCCACGTTGTGTTTTGGGGCACTTCAAGTCACGGGCATTAGGCCTACCCACTCAAGTGAAGTACCTTTTTTATCGGGAGACTAGGGGGAACGCTTGGTGGAATTAAATTTGTGGCTCCTCTCAGATTCCAGAACGTACTGTCACCAAAATTTGAGAAAAACATTTTTTTAGCCAAATGTTGAGGATTGCAAAGGATTTTGGGTAACAGAACCTGGTGAGAGTGCCACAAGTCACCCCATATTGGATTTGCATGGTGTTTAGTTTTCAAAAATGCAGAGGCTTGGTAGGTTTCCCTAGGTGCCAGCTGAGCTAGGGGCCAAAATCCATAGCTAGACAATTTGCAAAAAACAGCTCTGTTTTCTCTGGGAAAATGTGATGTGTCCAGGTTTTGTTTTGGGTCATTTCCTGTCACTTGCTTTAGGCCTACCCACACAAATGAGGTACCGTTTTTATAAGGAGACTTGGGAGAACGCTGGGTGGAAGGTGATTTGTGGCTCCTTTCACATTCCTGAACATTTTGTCACCAAATCTGAAGAAAAAGAGTGTTTTTTTGGCTATATTTCGAGGTTTGCAAAAGATTCTGGGTGACAGAACCTGGTGAGAGCCCCACAATTCACCCCATCCTGGATTCCCCTAGGAGTCTAGTTTTAGAAAATGCACAGGTTTGGTAGGTTTCCTTAGGTGCCGCCTGAGCTACAGGCCAAAATCCACAGCTAGGCATTTTGCAAGCAACAGCTCTGTTTTGTTTGGGAAAATGTGATTTTTCCAGGTTGAGTTTTGGGGCATTTACTGTCGTGGGCGC
Organism: Pleurodeles waltl; assembly: GCF_031143425.1. Taxonomy (NCBI): domain Eukaryota; kingdom Metazoa; phylum Chordata; class Amphibia; order Caudata; family Salamandridae; genus Pleurodeles; species Pleurodeles waltl. Next base: position 123,632,690 of record NC_090439.1, read on the forward strand.
TAGGCCTACCCACACAAGTGAGCTACCATTTTTATCGGGAGACTTGGGGGAACGTTGGGTAGAAGGAAATTTGTGGCTCCTCTCAGTTTCCAAACTTTCTGTCACTGAAATGTGAGCAAAAAGTGTTTTTTTGCCACATTTTGAGGTTTGCAAAGGATTATGGGTAACAGAACCTGGCAAGAGCCCACAAGTCACCCCATCTTGGATTTGCATGGTGTCTAGTTTTCAAAAATGCACAGGTTTGGTAGGTTTCCGTAGGTGCCGTCTGAGCTAAAGGCCTATATCCATAGCTAGGCACTTTGCAAAAAACAGCTCTGTTTTCTCTGGGAAAATGTGATGTGTCCAGGTTTTGTTCTGGGTCATTTCCTGTCGCTGGCTCAATGCCTACCCACACAAATGAGGTACCGTTTCTATCAGGAGACTTAGGGAACGCTGGGTGGAAGTAAATGTGTGGCTCCTTTCAGATTCCTGAAGTTTCTGTCACCGAAATGTGAGGAAAAAGTGTTTTTATGGCTGCATTTTGATGTTTGCAAATGATTCTGGGAGACAGAACCTGGTGAGAGCCCCACAAGTCACCCAATCCTGGATTGATGTAGGTGTCTACTTCAAAAAAATGCACAGGTTTGGTTGGTTTCCCTAGGTGCCGGCTGAGCTAGAGGCCAAAAGCCACAGGTAGGCACTTTGCATAAACAGCTCTCTTTTATTTGGGAACATGTTATGTTTCCACGTTGTGTTTTGTGGCATTTCCTGTCACGGGCATTGGGCCTAACCACTGAAGTGAAGTTCCACTTTTATTGGGGAGACTTGGGGGAACGCTGGGTGGAATGCAATTTGTGGCTCCTTTCAGATTCTTGATCTTTCTGTTTCCGAAATTTGAGGAAAAAGTGTTTTTTTAGCCAAATTGTGAGGTTTCCAAAGGATTCTGGGTAATAGAACCTGGTGAGAGCCCCACAAGTCACCCCATTTTAGATTCCCCTAGGTTTCTAGTTTTCAAACATTTTCAGGTTTGGTAGATTTCCTTAGGTGCTGCCTGAGCTACAGGCCAAAATCCACAGCTAGACACTTTGCAAAAAACAGCTCTGGTTTCTTTGAGAAAATGTGATGTGTCCAGGTTGTGTTTTGGGGCATTTCTTGTTGCTGGCGCTAGACCTAACCACACATATGAGGTGCAGTTTTTATAAGGAGACTTGGGGGAACGCTGAGTGGAAGGACATTTGTGGCTCCTTTCACATTCCTGAACATTTTGTCATCAGAATGTGAGGAAAAATAGTTTTTGGGTCAAATTTTGGGGGTTGCAAAGGATTCTGGGTAACAGAATGTTTTGAGAGCCCCACAAATCACCCAATCTTGGATTCTCCTCGGTGTTAAGTGTTAAAAAATGCACAGGTTTGGTAGTGTTCCCTAGGTTCCGGCTGACCTAGAGGCCAAAATCCACAGACAGGCACTATGCAAAAAGACAGCTCAATTTTCTTTTGGCAAATGTGATATGTCAATGTTGTGTTTTGGGGCATTTCCTGTCACGGGTATTAGGCCTATCCAAACAAGTGATGTACCATTTTTATTGGGAGACTTCAGAGAACACTGGGTGGAAGGAAATTTGTGGCATCTCTCAGATTCCAGAACTTTCTGTCACCGAAATTTGAGGAAAAAGTGTTTTTTTGCCAAATGTTGAGGTATCCAAAGGATTCTGGGTAATAGAACCTGGTGAGAGCCCCACAAGTCATCCCACCTTAGATTCCCCTAGGTGTCTAGTTTTAAAAAATGCACAGGTTTGGTAGGTTTCCTTAGGTGCCGCCTGAGCTACAGGCCAAAATCCACAGCTAGGCATTTTGCAAGAAACAGCTCTGTTTTCTTTGGGAAAATGTGATGTTTCCAGGTTGAGTTTTGGGGCATTTACTGTCGTGGGCGCTAGGCCTACCCACACAAGTGAGCTACCATTTTTATCGGGAGACTTGGGGGAATGTTGGGTGGAAGGAAATTTGTGGCTCCTCTCAGTTTCCAAATCTTTCTGTCACTGAAATGTGAGCAAAAAGTGTTTTTTTGCCACATTTTGAGGTTTGCAAAGGATTATGGGTAACAGAACCTGGTGAGAGCCCCACAAGTCACCCCATCTTGGATTGCCCTAGGTGTCTAGTTTACAAAAATGCACAGGTTTGGTAGATTTCCGTAGGTGCCGCCTGAGCTAAAGGCCAATATCCACAGCTAGGCACTTTGCAAAAAACAGCTCTGTTTTCTCTGGGAAAATGTGATGTGTCCAGGTTTTGTTTTGGGTCATTTCCTGTCACTGGCTCTTGGCCTACCCACACAAATGAGGTACTGTTTCTATCAGGAGACTTGGGGAACGCTAGGTGGAAGTAAATGTGTGGCTCCTTTCAGATTCCTGAACTTTCTGTCACCGAAATGTGAGGAAAAATTGTTTTTATGGCCGCATTTTGAGGTTTGCAAATGATTCTGGGAGACAGAACCTGGTGAGAGCCCCACAAGTCACCCAATCCTGGATTGATCTAGGTGTCTACTTCAAAAAAATGCACAGGTTTGATTGGTTTCCCTAGGTAGCGACTGAGCTAGAAGTCAAAAGCCACAGGTAAGCACTTTGCAAAAACAGATCTGTTTTCTTTGGGAAAATGTTATGTATCCACGTTGTGTTTTGTGGCATTTCCTGTCGCGGGCATTAGGCCTACCCACTGAAGTGAAGTTCCACTTTTATTGGGGTGACTTGGGGGAATGCTGGGTGGAATGCAATTTGTGGCTCTTTTCAGATTCTTGATCTTTCTGTTTCCGAAATTTGAGGAAAAAGTGTTTTTTTAGCCAAATTGTGAGGTTTCCAAAAGATTCTGGGTAATAGAACCTGGTGAGAGCCCCACAAGTCACCCCATCTTAGATTCCCCTAGGTGTCTAGTTTTCAAAAAATTTCAGGTTTGGTAGATTTCCTTAGGTGCCGCCTGAGCTACAGGCCAGAATCCACAGCTAGGCACTTTGCAAAAAAGAGCTCTGTTTTCTTTGAGGAAAATGTGATCTGTCCAGGTTGTGTTTTGGGGCATTTCTTGTTGCTGGCGCTAGGCCTATCCACACATATGAGGTACTGTTTTTATAAGGAGACTTGGGGGAACGCTGGGTGGAAGGAAATTTGTGCCTCCTTTCACATTCCTGAACATTTTATCAGCACATTTGAAGAAAAAGAGTGTTTTTTTACTAAATTTCGAAGTTTGCAAAAGATTCTGGGTGACAGAACCTGGTGAAAGCCCCACAATTCACCCGATCCTGGATTCCCCTAGGAGTCTAGTTTTAGAAAATGCACAGGTTTGGAAGGTTTCCCCAGGTACCAGCTGAGCTAGAGGCCAAAATCCACAGCTAGGCACTTTTTAAAAAACAGCTGTTTTCTTTTGGAAAATGTGAGGTGTCCACGTTGTGTTTTGGGGCACTTTCTGTCACGGGCATTAGGCCTACCAACTCAAGTGAAGTACCATTTTTATCGGGAGACTAGGGGGAACACTGGGTGGAATGAAATTTGTGGCTCTTCTCAGTTTTCAGAACTTTCTGTCACCAAAATTTGAGGAAAAAGTGTTTTTTAGCCAAATTTAGAGGATTGCAAAGTATTTTGGGTAACAGAACCTGGTGAGAGCGCCACAAGTCACCCCATATTGGATTTGCATGGTGTTTAGTTTTCAAAAATGCAGAGGCTTGGTAGGTTTCCCTAGGTGCCAGCTGAGCTAGGGGCCAAAATCCACAGCTAGACAATTTGCAAAAAACAGCTCTGTTTTCTTTGAGAAAATGTGATGTGTCCAGGTTGTGTTTTGAAGGGCATTCCCTGTCGCTGGCGCTAGGCCTACCCACACAATTGAGGTATCATTTTTATCGGGAGACTCAGGGGAATGCTGGGGGGAAGGAATTACGTGTCTCCTTTCAGATTCCTGAACTTTATGTCATCAGAATGTGAGGAAAAATTGTTTTTGGGCCAAATTTTGAGGGTGGCAAAGGATTCTGGGTAACAGGATGTGGTGAGAGCCCAACAAGTCACCCCATCTTGGATTCCCCTCAGTGTTAAGTGTTAAAAAATGCACAGGTTTGGTAGTGTTCCGTAGTTGGCGGCTGAGCTAGAGGCCAAAATCCACAGACAGGCACTTTGCAAAATGACAGCTCTATTTTCTTTGGGCAAATGTGATATGTCAATGTTGTGTTTTTGGGCATTTCCTGTCACGGGTACTAGGCCTACCCACACAAGTAATGTACCATTTTTATCGGGAGACTTCGGAGAACACTGGGTGGAAGGAAATTTGTGGCATCTCTCAGATTGCAGAACTTTCTGTCACCGAAATTTGAGGAAAAAGTGTTTTTTTGACAAATATTGATGTTTCCAAAGGATTCTGGGTAATAGAACCTGGCAAGAGCCCCACAAGTCACCCCATCTTGGATTGCCCTAGGTGTCTAGTTTTAAAAAATGCACAGGTTTGGTAGGTTTCTTTAGGTGCTACCTGAGCTACAGGCCAAAATCCACAGCTAGGCACCTTGCAAAAAACAGCTCTGTTTTCCTTGGGAAAATGTGATATTTCCAGGTTTTGTTTTGGGGCATTTCCTGTCATAGGTGCTAAGCCTACCCACACAAGAGAGCTACATTTTTTATCGGGAGACTTGGGGGAACGCTGGGTGGAAGGAAATTTGTGGCTCCTCTCAGTTTCCAAAACTTTCTGTCACTGAAATATGAGCAAAAAGTGTTTTTGGCCACATTTTGAGGTTTGCAAAGGATTATGGTTAACAGAACCTGGCAAGAGCCCCACAAGTCACCCCATCTTGGATTGCCCTAGGTGTCTAGTTTTAAAAAATGCACAGGTTTGGTAGGTGTCCGTAGGTGCAGCCTGAGCTAAAGGCCAATTCCACAGCTAGGCACTTTGCAAAAAACAGCTCTGTTTTCTCTGGGAAGATGTGATGTGTCCAGGTTTTGTTTTGGGTCATTTCCTGTTGCTGGCTCTAGGCCTACCCACACAAATCAGGTACCGTTTCTATCAGGAGACTTGGGGAACGCTGGGTGGAAGTAAATGTGTGGCTCCTTTCAGATTCCTGAACTTTCTGTCACCGAAATGTGAGGAAAAAGTGTTTTTATGGCCACATTTTGAGGTTTGCAAATGATTCTGGGTGACAGAACCTGGTGAGAGCCCCACAAGTCTCCCAATCCTGGATTCCTCTAGGTGTCTACTTCAAAAAAATGCACAGGTTTGGTTGGTTTCCCTAGGTGCCGGCTGAGCTAGAGGCCAAAAGCCACAGGTAGGCACTTTGCAAAACCAGCTCTGTTTTCTTTGGGAAAATGTTATGTGTCCACATTTTGTTTTGTGGCATTTCCTGTCGCGGGCATTAGGCCTACCCACTAAAGTGAAGTTCCACTTTTATTGGGGAGACTTGGGGGAACGCTGGGTGGAATGCAATTTGTGGCTCCTTTCAGATTCTTGATCTTTCTGTTTCCGAAATCTGAGGAAAAAGTGTTTTTTTAGCCAAAGTTTGAGGTTTCCAAAGGATTCTGGGTAACAGAACCTGGTGAGAGCCCCACAAGTAACCCCATCTTCGATTCCCCTTGGTGCCTAGGGTTAAAAAATGCACAGGTTTGGTAGGGTTCCCTAGGTGCCGGCTGAGCTAGAGGCCAAAATCCACAGTTAGGCACTTTACAAAAAACAGCTCTGTTTTCTTTGGGAAAATGTGATGTGTCAATATTGTGTTTTGGGGCATTTCCTGTCACAGATAAAAGGCCTACCCACACAAGTGATGTACCATTGTTATCGTGAGACTTGGGAGAACACTGGGGGGAAGGAAATTTGTGGGTCCTTTCAGATTCTTGATCTTTCTGTTTCCGAAATTTGAGGAAAAAGTGTTTTTTAGCCAAATTTTGAGGTTTCCAAAGGATTCTGGGTAATAGAACCTGGTGAGAGCCCCACAAGTCACCCCATCTTAGATTCCCCTAGGTGTCTAGTTTTAAAAAATGCACAGGTTTGGTAGATTTCCTTTGGTGCCACCTGAGCTACAGGCCAAAAAATGGACAGGTTTGGTAGGGTTCCCTAGGTGCCGGCTGAGCTAGAGGCCAAAATCCACAGACAGGCACTTTGCAAAAAGACAGCTCTATTTTCTTTGGGCAAATGTGATATGTCAATGTTGTGTTTTGGGGCATTTCCTGTCACGGGTACTAGGCCTACCCACACAAGTGATGTACCATTTTTATCGGGAGACATCGGAGAACACTGGGTGGAGTGAAATTTGTGGCTTCTCTCAGATTCCAGAACTTTCTGTTTACGAAATTTGAGGAAAAAGTGTTCTTTTGCCAAATTGTGAGGTTTCCAAAGGATTCTGTGTAATAGAACCTGGTGAGAGCCCCACAAGTCACTCCACCTTAGATTCCCCTAGGTGTCTAGTTTTAAAAAATGCACAGGTTTGACAGGTTTCCTTAGGTGCTGCCTGAGCTACAGGTCAAAATCCACAGCTAGGCACTTTGCAAAAAACAGCTCTGTTTTCTTTGGGAAAAATGTGATTCTTCCAGGTTGTGTTTTGGGGCATTTCCTGTCGTGGGCGCTAGGCCTACCCACACAAGTGAGCTACCATTTTTATCGGGAGACTTGGGGGAACCCTGGGTGGAAGGAAATTTGTGGCTCCTCTCAGTTTCTAGAACTTTCTGTCACTGAAATGTGAGCAAAAAGTGTTTGTTTTGCCACATTTTGAGGTTTGCAAAAGATTATGGGTAACAGAACCTGGCAAGAGCCCCACAAGTCACCCCATCTTGGATTGCCCTAGGTGTCTAGTTTTAAAAAATGCACAGGTTTGGAAGGTTTCCCTAGGTGCTGCCTGAGCTACACGCCAAAATCCACAGCTCGTCAATTTGCAAAAAACAGCTCTGTTTTCTCTGGGAAAATGTGATGTGTCCATGTTGTGTTTTGGGGCATATCCTGTTGCTGGCGATTGGCCTACCCACACCAGTGAAGTACCGTTTTTATCGGGAGACTCGGGGAAACGCTGGGTGGAAGAACATTTGTGGCTCCTTTCAGATTCCTGATCTTTCTGTTTCCGAAATTTGAGGAAAAAGTGTTTTTATTGCCGCCTTTTGAAGTTTGCAAATGATTCTGGGTGACAGAACCTGGCGAAAGCCCCACAAGTCACCCCATCCTGGATTCCTCTAGGTGTCTACTTCAAAAAAATGCACAGGTTTGGTTGCTTTCCCTAGGTGCCGGCTGAGCTAGAGGCCAAAAGCCAAAGGTAGCCACTTTGCAAAAACAGCTCTGTTTTCTTTGGGAAAATGTGATGTGTCAATATTGTGTTTTGGGGCATTTCCTGTCACGGATAAAAGGCCTACCCACACAAGTGATGTACCATTTTTATCGTGAGACTTGGGAGAACACTGGGGGGAAAGACATTTGTGGCTCCTCTCAGTTTCCAGAACTTTCTGTCACTGAAATGTGAGCAAAAAGTGTTTTTTGCCACATTTTGAGGTTTGCAAAAGATTATGGGTAACAGAACCTGACAAGAGCCCCATAAGTCACCCCATCTTGGATTGCCCTAGGTGTTTAGCTTTAAAAAATGCACAGGTTTGGTAGTTTTCCGTAGGTGCCGTCAGAGCTAAAAGCAAAAATCCACAGCTAGGCACTTTGCAAAAAACAGCTCTGTTTTCTCTGGGAAAATGTGATGTGTCCAGGTTTTGTTTTGGGTCATTTCCTGTCAATGGCTCTAAGACTACCCACACAAATGAGGTACTGTTTCTATCAGGAGACTTGGGGAACGCTGGGTGGAAGTAAATGTGTGGCTCCATTCAGATTCCTGAACTTTCTGTCACCGAAATGTGAGGAAAAAGTGTTTTTATGGCCGCATTTTGAAGTTTGGAAATGATTCTGGGTGACAAAACCTGGCGAAAGCCCCACAAGTCACCCCATCCTGGATTCCTCTAGGTGGTTAGCTTTAAAAAATGCACAGGTTTGGTAGTTTTCCGTAGGTGCCGCCAGAGCTAAAAGCAAAAATCCACAGCTAGGCACTTTGCAAAAAACAGCTCTGTTTTCTCTGGGAAAATGTGATGTGTCCAGGTTTTGTTTTGGGTCATTTCCTGTCAATGGCTCTAAGACTACCCACACAAATGAGGTACTGTTTCTATCAGGAGACTTGGGGAACGCTGGGTGGAAGTAAATGTGTGGCTCCATTCAGATTCCTGAACTTTCTGTCACCGAAATGTGAGGAAAAAGTGTTTTTATGGCCGCATTTTGAAGTTTGGAAATGATTCTGGGTGACAAAACCTGGCGAAAGCCCCACAAGTCACCCCATCCTGGATTCCTCTAGGTGGTTACCTAGGTGCAGCCTGAGCTAGAGGCCAAAATCCACAGTTAGGGACTTTACAAAAAACAGCTCTGTTTTCTTTGGGAAAATGTGACATGTCAATATTGTGTTTTGGGGCATTTCCTGTCACGGATACAAGGCCTACCCACACAAGTGATGTACCATTTTTATCGTGAGACTGGGGAGAACACTGGGGGAAGGAAATTTATTGTTTCCTCTCAGATTCCAGAACTTTCTGTCACCGAAATGTGAGAAAAAGTGTTTTTTTAGCCAAATTTTGAGGTTTCCAAAGGATTCTGGGCAACAGAACCTGGGGCCAGATGTAGGAAGTAAAAAATTTACGAGTCAGAAATTGCAAGTCATTGCGACTTGCAATTTCCGACTCGCAAAATAGGATCCAACAAAAAAAAAGCGACATCAATTTGCGACTCGCAAATGATGTTGCACTGCAGATTGCAAGTCCGCTGTTAGCGAGGTCGCTTTTTGCGACCTCGCTAAAAAAGAACTCACAAATTGCGAGTCGGGTATCGCAAATTGCGACTGTGCTGCAAATTGCATACAGGTCCAGCAAAACAGTTGGAAAAACACTTCCTGGCTCTTGCTGATGACATCAGAGCCAGGAAGACATCAAATACACCTGGGATGATGGAGGACCACACCCTTTTCTAACTGCTGAGCAACTACCTGGAGGAACAGCTGCAACAATGGAAGACACAGGCAGTGCAGGAAGGAAGAGGAAATTGAAATTCTCTGAAAAGGAACTTGAGGTGCTGACAGAGGAATGCTGCCAGCACCATGACCAGCTGTTTGGAAAGGCAGCCCTGAGTGTCCCAGACTCTGAAAAGAGGAGGATCTGGCAGGACATCCAGGAGAGGATAAATGCCATAGGGGCGAGCCACAGAAGCAGTGAGGAAATTAAAAAACTGTGGTATGACCTGCGCTCCAGGACAAAGGAGAGGGTGACAGAGCGCCCCAGGGAGATGAGGGGCACAGGAGGAGGCCCATCTACCATCCCACCACCCACAGCCATGGAGGAACTGGTTGAACAGACCCTGGAGCCTGAGGCAGTGTCAGGAATGGGAGCACTGGACACGTCAGCGCAAGGGACATCAAAAAGTGAGTACCATGAAACATGCATGTACACCTATAAATGCTATACCCACACTCACCCAGTACACAGCAGCATGCACAACCAGACTAGCTCCATTCCAGACTAGCACCCACCAGAATGGTGCATTATGGGCAATGTAGTACAGTAGTCAGCTTATAGGCAAATGTTTATTAGGAGGCATACAACAGATGTTAGATACTGACAGTGTGTTCCCTATGTCCCACAGGTCTCCCACAAGACATCCCCAACAGCCACACCATCCAGGGTGAAGAAAGCAGGACACAGGTAGGGCAGGAGGCTGCAGCAGCCATTACAGGGCCCAGCACCACACCACCACAGTTCCCTCCAGATGAGGAAGTGGACATGGAGATAAGAGACACAACACCTGGTCCCAGCCACAGTGTGAGACAGCAAGAGCCAGAAGCACCACTGCGTCACAGACGCAGACTCCAGGTCCAGGCAGTGTCCCAGGAGGATATAGGTGACGCATCCATGTCTGCAGTTGAGGCATCCCTCCTATCTGGTCAGCGCCTGCAAACAAGGCAGTTGAGGATTATTTCTGGGGCAATGCAGAGGATGGAGCACAATTTTACACATGGCCTGGCAGAAGTGAACACACAGTTCACAAGACTAAATGACAATGTCAGTGACCTAGCACTATCCATATGCCAACTGGTGACGGAACTGGTGTCAGAGATACAAAGTGCACAGCGCCGTGAGCGCCAACTGGTGCAGAGATTAGACCGCATAGCTGCATCCATTGTCCATCTTGCAGTGAACACCACAGGCCTGTCATGACGTACTGTGAACTTGCAGGTGGACCTGCGCCACTTTGCAGGGGATGTGGCTCGGGGACTGGGACGCATTAGCCACAGTGTGTGGACATGCCAGAGGCCAGGCAGGTGGCAAGGGGCACGGCTGAGACACCTCAGGACAGTGAGGAGGAGTCCACGATCAGCAGCGCATCTGCCACAGACACACGTGTCTTGCGGAGTGGCAGTGCCGTGAGGGGTCTGCTGACCCACCTAGCACAAGCCATGCTGGGCGTACCAGGAGGAGGTGTTAGGCCCAAACACTGCAGGACTCATGAGGCACATGGAGTTATGTGTCCTCATTGAGGGTGGACATGTGCAGCCCCTTACCAACAGTTCAGTTATATAGTTATTAGGTTCACTTATTAAAATGTTTTGTTTGATCCAATTCACAACATGGCTCTTTGTGTGTGACATTAGTGTGTGTGGTGACAGTTACCACGTACCTTCCAAAGTATTGGTTTGCAATGTGGTCCCGTCTCTGACTGCCTTGATTTGCAATGCTCCTAACCCCAGGCTGGCGAAGTGGTAGCTCTTGCTCGTCATCCTCCGAATCTGGGTCTTCAGGGGTGAGATGTAGCCCACGTTTGGTGGCAATGTTGTGCAGTATAGCGCATGCGCCAACTATCTTGAAAGCTGTTATTGGGGCATACTGGAGCGCACCTCCACTTCTGTGGAGGCATCGGAATCTTGCCTTTAACAGTCCAAAGGTCCTCTCTATGACATTTCTGGTCCACCTATGTGCACTGTTATATTGCCTCTCATCCATGGTTGTAGCGCATATGCACTGTCACCTGTGTGGCAAAAATTAACAATGTTAGCAGGGCATGGATGGTTTCTACAGTGGCCTGTGTGTATGGCTTCAGGGTGTCTGCAGCAATACCTAATAGATATCCGTATCCAAACTCCCCACGTTCTAGGCGTTGGTGTATCCCACTGTGTCTGAAAATGTAAGAGTCATGTGTACTCCCTGGGATTTTGACTACCATGCCAGTGATGATATAATGGGCGTCACATACCACCTGGATGTTCAGTGAGTGTGTACACTTCCGATTGTGGAACAGATATTCCAGATTTGCAGGAGGGCATATTTGTATATGTGTCCCGTCTACACACCCTATTACATGTGGGAAGTTGGCAATTCTGTAGAATTTCAACTTGGTGCTGTTACTTTCTGCCTCATTCCTGGGTAGGTATATGTATCTGGACATGTGTGTAAGTATGGCATCTAGGAAGCATCTGAAGAACCGTGAGAGTGCACTTTGGGATACCCCACCTGCCACTGCAATCACCCCGTGATAGCTAATCAAGGCCAAGAGGTGCAGTGAGCCTAGCACTTGCACATGTGTGGGGATGGTGCTGCCGCACACAGTTTGTCGTTGAAGCTGCGGATTGAGTAGATCAATTAATTCTAAAATTGCTGCACTGCTGAGTCTGTATTTGTCTTAAAATCTCCTCCTCAGTTTGTTGGAAAAGTTTCTGCCTGGTTTTGTATATCCTCTCCTTTCTCTGGCTTCTCCTTCTCGTCTGCTGTGTGGCGTAGACTCTCCTCCTCCTTGTTATCACATATATTTCAGCCATTTTGAGCAACCCAGATTCCTTCTGGGTCTCCTTTTATACTTTGGTTATAGTTACCACCTACTCTGACTTAGTGGTAATTTGGGTGTGCAAAATGGACTTTTTGCGACTAGTCGCAATTTGCTAGTGGCTTTTCATATGGTTTGCGACTCTCAAATTGCTTCTACCTATTTGCGGGTCGCACAATAGGACCGCAAATTTTGCGAGTCGGTAATGGCTCACGTCGCAATTTGCACTTCGGAAATGGGATTTCTGCATCCCATTTCCGATTTTGCGGGGTCGCAAATTGCGATTCGGCCCATTTACGACTCACAATTTTTTCCTACATATGGCCCCTGGTGAGAGCCCCACAAGTCACCCCATCTTTGATTGTCCAGGTGTCTAGTTTAAAAAAATGCACAGGTTTGGAAGGATTCCCTAGGTGCCGCCTGAGCTACATGACAAAATCCACAGATAGGCACTTTGCAAAAAAAAGCTCTGTTTTCTCTGGGAAAATGTGATGTGTCCAGGTTGTGTTTTGGGGCATTTCCTGTCACTGGCTCTAGGCATACCCACACAAATGAGGTACCGTTTTTATAAGGAGACTTGGGGGAATGCTGGGTGGAAGGAAATTTATGTCTCCTTTCAGATTCCTGAACTTTCTGTCACCAAATTTGAGGAAAAAGTGTTTTTTGGGCCACATTTCGAGGTTTGCAATAGATTCTGGGTGACAGACCTGGTGAGAACCCCACAAGTCACCACCCCCCCAAAAACAGGTCTTTTTTCTTTGGAAAAATGTGATGTGTCCAGGTTGTGTTTTGGGGCATTTCCTGTCACGGGTGCTAAGCCTACCCACTCAAGTGAGGTCCCTTTTTTATTGGGAGGATTGGGGGAATGCTGGGTGGAGGGAAATTTGTGGCTCCTCTCAGATTCCAGAACTTTCTGTCACTGAAAAGTGAGGAAAAAGTGTTTTATTGGACAAATTTTGAGGTTTGCAAAGGAGACTGGGTAAAAAAACCTGGTGAGAGCCCCACATGTCACCCCATCTTCAATTCCCCTCTGTGTCTAGTTTTCAACAAAGCAGAGGTTTTATAGGTTTCTCTAGGTGCCGGCTAAGCTAGAGGCCAAAATCTACAGCTAGGCACTTTGCAAAAAACACGTCAGATTTAAATGTAAACATGTGATGTGTCCATATTGTGTTTCCTGTCGCAAGCATTAGGCCTACCCATGCAAGTGGGGTACCATTTTTATCAGGAGACTTGGAGGAACACAGAGTAGCAAAACAAGTGTTCCTGCCCCTCATCTTTCTCTACATTTTTTCCTTCCAAATGTAAGACAGTGTGTGAACAAGATATCTATTTCAGAAATGCCCTGTAATTCAAATGCTAGTATGGGCACCCTGGAATTCAGAGATGTGCAATAACCACTTCTTCTCACAACCTTATCTTGTGCCCATTTTGGACCTACAAACGTTTTCTTGATACCTATTTTCACTCCTTATATTTCAGCAAATTAATTGCTTTATACCCGGTAAACAATGAAAACCCATTGCAAGGGGCAGCTCATTTATTAGCTCTGGGTACCTAAGGTTCTTGATGAACCTCAAGCCCTATATAGCCCCGCAACCAGAAGAGCCCAGCAGACGTAATGGAATATTGCTTTTAAAAATCTGACATCACAGGAAAAAGTTTCAGAGTAAAACGTGGAGAAAAATTGCAGTTTTTTTACCTCAATTTCAATATGTTTTCATTTCAGCTGTTATTTTCTGTAGGAAACCCTTGTAGGATCTGCACAAATTACCCCTTGCTGAATTCAGAATTTTGTATTCCTTTCAGAAATGTTTAGCTTTCTGGGATCCAGCATTGGTTTCACACCCATTTCTGTCTCTAATTGGAAGGAGGCTGAAAGCACAAAAATAGTAAAAATGGGGTATGTCCCAGTAAAATGGCAACATTGTGTTGAAAAATTGGGTTTTCTAATTCAAGCCTGCCTGTTCCTGAGAGCTGGGAAGATGCTAATTTTTAGCACCACAATCTCTTTGTTGATGCCATTTTATGGGACACACCCACAAGCCTTCTTCTGAAGCTCCTTTTCCCAATTGTTTGAAAAACAAAAAAAAAAATTCACTGTGTTTTGGCTAATTTCTTAGTCTCCTACAGGCAACCCACAAAGTCTGGGTACCTCTAGAATTCAAAGGATGTTGGATAAAAAGGACTCAAATTTGGCATGGGTAGCTTATGTGGACAAAATGTTATGAGGGCCTAAGCATGAACTGCCCCTAACAGACAAAAAAAGGCTCGGCATCTGAGGGGGAAAAGGCCTGGCAGCGAAGGGGTTAAAGAACTCAAACTATAACGGATGAATTTCTATGGCTTTGTATGAGTAAATTCAGAAACTAACAATAAAGTCCCTGTAATCTTTGTTTTTTCAGAGAATTACTTAAGCACTTTCTAGTTCTGTTTCCTAACTATTACTTCCATGTAAACTTTTTTTTTGTGAATTTCGATATTTTTGTAACCCAAGGTAATTTTCATTACTATATGTTAATCCAACCACCACCACTCATGGCCCTCGAATGTGGGTGGCTGCGGATGGCCGCAGATCCTGGCCTGTGGCAATCCCCTATAGCCACCCCTCCGAAGGCTGTGCACAGCAGGTGTTGGCCACAGGGTCTGGCCTGCGTCCATTCCTTGCTGTCCACCCTACACAGCCCCCTCTCAAGGGTCATCTCAGCCCCAGAGATCCCATTTCCTAGGGCCAGCCTAAATATTTAATATTTTTGGGGGAGAGAGGGCCTCTCGCTTCCCTGCCCAGGGGACTTCTTCCTCCGGGGACCGACCTATACATTTATTTTATTTTTGGGAAGGGGGCCACAAGGCCCCACCACCACAGGCGGATCCCAGCAAGGCAAGGCCTAATTACTTTTTGGGGGATCTCCGCCCTGGGACCCATCCCCCAGGTTCCATCCCCCTATTAAATTTTTAGGGAGGGGAGGGGAGCCACATGGCCCCCCTCCCCAGGCTGATATTGGCCCAGGGGACCCCATCCCCCAGGGCATGACCTAATTTTTTTTTTATTTTGGTGGGGGAAGGGGGCTGCCTCTCAGTCAGAGCAAATGTCTCCTTGCCTGCAGCTTTGAAGACAGGGAGACAGAGGAAACTTTCACTCTGATGAAGGGAGAGCTCTTTGACATCTCTCTCTTCATTTGACCAAAGTGTTTGCTGTGGCTTGGGAGCAGCTGTCAAAACTGCAATTAAGCCACAGCAACCAGTTATGTCCTGGGGGTGGCTACCTCTGGACATAGCAGGAGCACACCCTGGGGGTGGCAGTTCCAGGGGCCATCAGTGGCTCCTCAATGGGGGTAGTGCAGTCTTCCTCCAATGTGCATAGCCCCAGGGAGGTGGTGGTCCCTGAGGCTGCAAGAGGGCCATGTGCTCCCCCCGCATAGTACTTATGGTGTGCCCGAGGAGGTGGTGGTTCCTGCGGCTACTGGGTGGCTGTGCAGAACCCTGTAAAGATTTGAATGATAGCCAATGGAGGTGGTGATCTCTGGGGCTGTGGGGAGTCCATGTGCCTCCCTGCGTAGTATTTATGTTTGCCCCATGGAGATAGTGGTCCCCAGGGCTGCGGGGGGCCTTGGAGCCCCCATAGATGTAATTTATAGCCCCGGGAAGGTGGAGGTCTCTGGGGCTCTGGGTTGGCCGCATAGCCCCCCGCATACATTTAAATTATAGCCCCGGGGAGGTGGCAGTCCTCAGGGCTGTGGAGGAACACGTGGTCCCCACAAAGTATTTATGTTTGCCCGAGGGAGATGGTGGTCTGGGGCTGTTGGGGGGGGCTGGAGGTCCCCCATTTAGGTAGAAAATGCCCCTGGACGTGGCCCACCAAGAAACTTGATTAAAAAAAAACTAGTGGAGGAGCCTGTAGTCATATTTTTTTTAATATTCCCACAAATTTATGATGATGTCGCATATTTGTGGGAATTTGTAAAAAAAATGTTTTTTGCTCTGGCAGCGCCCTTCTGGGACCCCAGCACCAGGACTAAGGGGCCAGCGTGACTCTACTGTGGCCCCTTTTTTTTTGTACACTTTTTTTGTGGGACTTGGCTCAAGTCCCAAGTCCTAAGATGGCTGCTGACACTATATATAGTGATGGAAGGGGCACCAACAAATTCCAAATAGATGTAGAATCATCCAAACACGTTGTTCAAGTTCAGCCTTTATTTGCTTCAAGATATCCAAAAGAAACAGCGAATGCATTTCGTTCACCAAACGTGAACTTCCTCAGGGCTGTAAAATAAACATGCATAGAATACACAAACAATTTTTTTTATATGTTACATACAAATATCAACATAATTAAAAAATACCATAAACCTACTTAACAATATCTTCAAATACGTACAGGACAGAAGAAAAAGAATGGAAAAACAAAAAAGAACATAAAAAGAAACAGTCCTAACAATAACTTTTTGCTATATTAAAAATATTCAAATTCTACACATTTCCATCTGGGTGTAGAAGTTATTGTTCTGAAATATGCTGACAGATAATACAAATAGTGTAGGCCATGGCTTCCTCCAGTGCACTTGTCTCATAACTGCATTACTTCCAACATCTAAACATTAGCGAGTTACTGCTCCGTTTGCTGCCCCTGATACCAATGATTAGGTATCATATCCCATCATGGTGGAGGTAGGGAATTGAATAACATGTTAGTAATTTGTTCTATTTAATAGAACCATTGAAAGGAAAATGAAACAAACAAATATTACCTTGCAATATTAAACCATTATATGGACTCCAAGCCAAAAACTCAAACCAACTCGGTTCAATTACATACCTTTAGTACTTAGGTCCTCATTGTGACACTGGCAGTAAATGCTGCCTACCGCCACACTGACCACCGCCAACATATCGCCGCGGTGGTGAACATCCCTTCACCATATTATGTCACACACACACCAATCCGACAGAATACAGCCACATAAACAAATCCGCCAGCCCAAAGGTCAATGCTAAAGTGGTGGTACCAACGCCCATACCATTACACCAACAAAACAACGCCCACCACATTACGACCCACACATCACCAAAGTGGACATTCAATGGCGGTAAGCCATTGGTGGTAAATACCGCCACGCTCAGAATGCACACCTACATACAAAACAACACTACGTTGGCCAATACCAAAAACACACACCTGACACCCATACACACACCACACATACCCACCCACAGCACTATAAAACACACACCCATGTTACACACAACCATTTACGAACAACAATTACTGCCAGGAGAGTGACACAAACAGCACAGACACAACTAGACACACACACCACATACACTGATACATCCCTCACGCACCCCACATCACACACCCCACCACATTACTCAACACATTCTCACAAACACACACCACACAACACCCCTGGCACCACAAAGGCACCCCCGTTTCACTGAGGAGGAGTTAAGTGTCATGGTGGAAGAAATTGTCAGGGTAGTGCCACAGCTGTTTGAAGCACAGGTACAGGAGATTTCCATTGCCTGGAAGATGGGGCTATGGCGGAGAATCGTGGACAGGGTGAACGCTGTTGGACAGTATCCAAGAACAAGGAACGACATCAGGAAGAGGTGGAACAACCTACGGGGAAGGTACGTTCCATTACAGCAAGGCATCAGCTTGCAATACAGAGGACTGGCGGTGGACCCCCACCTCCTCCCCCACAGCTCACAGCTAGCTGAAGTAGCTAGAGGACTGGACACTGGTAAGTCAACATTTACTACTTATCACCCCCATACCTGCATGCCATCTCACACCCTCACTCCCATCACTCCACTCCCTCACACCCACTGCACCTACACATATGACTAACCACAATGCCAAGCCCTGCATGCTACCCCAATGCATGAACACCCCTCCCAGCCCTGCATGGACACACATCACTAAAGCATGCACAGCATAGGGAAACTAACATTCCCACAATACATCACCATACACATGCAAAAGGTGGCAGGGCAACACCACAAATAGAGGGGAAACCAGGGATGTACAAATGTCATACACATAAAGCATAACACATCACTTACATTCCCACAGGTACCCCAGCCAATGTCAGTGGATAGAAGGTGCCACGACTATCCAGTCCCCAAACAGAAGATGCCTCCAGTGCTGACAGTAACTTTGGACTTCTGGATCTGGATGACCTACCGGTTACCCAAGCCCACTCACAGACCACCACAGAGCCTCCCCCATCAGGATCCAACACCACATCACCCACTCACCGTACCCACACCCCTGTCTACAGGACACGTCAATCAGCAGTATGCCCATCTGTACAGGGACCCCAGGCCACACCTCATACCCAAGACAATCAAGGACCTGGGGTCAGTGGGCAAACTGTTCTGGGGACACAGGCACAGGGCAACAGGGACACTGGGAGGACTGCTGTGCGCCAGGGGGAGGGCAAGACCAGGGAACTGACCCTCCAGGAAGCAATCTCCAAGATCCTGGGAGCCTACCAACATTCCCAGGACACGATAGGCCAGATACTTGACTGCGTGCAGGAGACCAGGCGGCTGCATGAGGGACAGTATCAGGGGATGAGGGAGGACATGCAGGCCATTAACACCACCCTGATCTCCATTACAGGGGTGCTGGAAGATATGGCCAACATCATGAGGGAGGCAACAGAACACCAGTGGGCCCGACTACTATTCAATCCATTGACCAGCCCTAGTGTGCAGGAGGCCCCACCACAGGACCCACAGGCCAACAGCATCCCTCCCCCTACAGAAGGTGAACATTCCCTGCGACCCTGACAGAAGCCAGAGACACATGCCAAGACCACCAGCAGGAAATGAGACTCTCCTTATTGTCTCTCTTGTGTCCCACTCAGTCACCTTGGCCACCTTGAACTACAGTTGCTCCCCTTCCTATGGCCACTTGGCCACCGCACCTGTGCTACAAACAGACTGGAACAATACCCTGGAGTTTCTTCCATCATCATCCTATTCCATTGCACTTTTCTCTCAATTTGTTAGCACTAAAATAAACCCCCTTGAACACAACTTGAAAACTTGTATGTCATATGTTGAAAAAGTGTATTTATGTAAACAGTTACATCCATTGCAAATGAACTGTACATTGTGAGAGCATAGACATAATGACCTGTAGCAGGCTGTAGTCAGCACATCAGTGCACAGTTGTCATGGCACCAACCTTTGTGAAATGATAAACCATAGGTGACAATAGGTAGAGGTAAAAAGTAGTTAATATCATCATGCCACACACAATACAATAGTCAGGGAAATGTGAAGTTGCACTGTCTCACCTGTGTGTCATTGGAAGTACTGACAGATAACTGATGTTCTGGTGTCCTCATCCTCATTTTCAGCCTCTTCATCCTGACTGTCATCAGGGTCTACTACAGCGACAGGGGCATCTCCAGTCTCCTCCTCCTGCTGAAAAGGTACATGGCACCTGAGGGCCAGGTTGTGAAACATGCAGCATGCCACTACTATCGGGCAGACATTCTTGGGTGAGTAGCACAGGGATCCACCTGTCAGATGGAGGTACCTGAACCTGGCCTTCAGGAGGCCAAAGGCTCTTTCGATAACCCGTCTGGTTCACCCATGTGCCTCATTATAATGTTCTTCATCCCTTGTCCTGGCATTCCTCACAGGGGTCAGCAGCCACGATAGGTTTGGGTAGCCAGAGTCACCTGCAGGTATTGAGGGAGAACATTTAGCCACACACTATCCTATTAGGTTAACACCAGAGGCATACACTAACATACAGTGGGTGGGGACCAAGGCTCACCTATTAGCCATGCTCTATGCCTCTGTAGTTGGGCCATTACATTTGGGATGCTGCTATTCCTCAGGACAAAGGCATCATGCACCGACCCAGGATACTTAGCATTGATGTGGGAGATGTACTGGTCCACCAGGCACACCATCTGCACATTCAGTAAGTGGAAACATTTATGATTCCTGTACACCTGTTCATTCTGGTGGGGGGACAAACGCAATATGTGTTCCGTCAATCACCCCAAGAATATTGGGGATATGTCCCATTGCATAGAATCGGGCCTTCACATTGGCCAAATCTTTCACCTGGGGGAAAGGTATATAGCTGCACATGTGTTTTACCAGGGCAGACAACACTCTTGCCAGCACGATTGAGAACATTGGCTGTGACATTCTTGCTGCCAAGCTGACTGTCACTTGACAAGAACCTGTCACCAGGAAATGGAGCACTGATAGCACTTGCACAAGAGTGAGGATCCCAGTTAGATGATGGATAGATGAAATCAGGTCTTGCTCCAACTGGGCACACAGCTTTGTGATTGTGGCACTGTCCTGTCTATAGGTAAGTATATTGTGCCTGTTCTCCAGTGTAGCTAAGTCCACCAGAGGTCTGTACATGGGGGTATGTATCAAACCTCCTATTCATCCTCAGCGGTATGTATCTAAGGGACACCAGAGTGAGTAGGCTGCCACAATTGGAACAACAAAATCACATCAGCAGTCCACATGGTGCACTTATGTATTCGGACAGTGTTAATAGCGAAGTATGTACCAATCTAAATTTGTGCCGAAGCAATAGTCGATATGCCTGTTCCCCCCCTGAAATGGCGATTGCCTGCCCTGTATGTAGGGACAGGTGGAAGTGAGGTAACTCCGCTGACGTTGGCCGTTGTGGCGGAAGACGGTCTTGCACCACTGTGCAATTCCTCATTGGATATTATGGGGCTCTATGGAGTACAGTGGCCAATGGGGATCTACGTCAGCGGTGATGGTGTAGAACGCAGCAGACGTGTCCGCCATTTTCTATCTCAATCCTCACTTGTTTCCTGACCTTCAAAAGGAGAATACCTACACTGTGTGTGCTGCTGTGACCTGTGTCTAGAACCTACCATGGCCAGGGAAAGGGTCCCTGCCTTCACTTGGGAGGAGTTAGAGCAACTGGTGGAGAGGGTCCTACCCCAGTACTGACAGCTGTTTGGGCCTCCAGACCAACAGGTGAGTACACTTTGGACACACCACGATGCATAGAGATGTGTGTGCAAGCATTGTGTAAGGGTGAGTGGGGGATTGTCTGTTGGCGGTGTACATGTTGTGCGCTCAGCTATGTGTGTGGCAATGGTGATGGAAACGGATATGGTGGGCCATTTGTGTGACAGGCTGGACTGTTTGTTTAATGGTGTTCTCCTGTCTTTATTGCCTCTGCAGGTCAGCGCCCATAAAAAGAAGGGATTATGGCGTGCCATCTCGAAGGAAGTGCTGACCCTGGGGTCTATGGCAGGCGGAGTACCCACTGTCAGAAACGGTGGGAGGACCTGAGACGCTGGGCACGGAAGACCATGGAGGCCCAACTGGGTATGGGCCCCCAATGAGGAAGGGGTGCCTGTCGGACCCTGACCCCCCTGATGGCCCGCATACTGGCGGTGGCCTACCCTGAGCTGGATGGGTGCTTGAGGGCATTACAGCAGCCACAAGGAGGTGAGTACAGTGGATATCAATACATATTTTTGCTGGTGAGGTGGTATCTGGGTGGTGGATATGTGTTAGTGGACGCCCCTAAGGACAGGCCAGATATTGCAGCATGGGTCATCTGAAGGGTAATGGGTGTATGGCAAATAGAGGTGACCTAGCTTGTTAGCAGTCCATATCACGTAGGGCATTGTGGGTCCCAGGAGTGCTGCAGTTGGCGGGGTGTTGTCCTCATCTGGCCTTATTGACTAGCCATATCTCTGGTAGTGCAATGCATAGTGCTGAATCCTGTTCCCTGTGTGTGATGTTGATGTGTATGCCAACTGTGGTGTTGGTGCAGTCATTGACCCAGTGTATCCCTTGTCTCTCCCCCCTTTCTTGTTTTGTCATTCTGTTCTTGTTTGCATTAGCATCATCTGGCTGAGGTGCAGGGACACCAGCCACAGAGGGAGCTGCACCCCACATGACCCAGGAGGCAGAATCCACCAACGCCAAGGGAACCAGTGGGATGGAGGGCGAGGGGAGCACCATAGCGGAGAATGGAGGAGACAACACAGACTCAGATACCTCCTCAGATGGGAGCTCCCTGGTGGTGGCAGACACCTCTTTGACCACCCCAGCTGCAGGTACCACTGCCACCCCCATACCAGCACCATCCTCCGAGCAGCTCCTCAGCAAGTTTCCTGTGCCCCCTCACCCAGGCGGGTAGGCATCTCCTTCACCCCAGGTACCTCAGGCCCTGCCCCAGTGAGCCCTGCTGCCCGGAGTGAGGAGGCTATTGACCGCCTGAGATCCATCTCTGTAGGGCAGTCAACCATTGTAAATGCCATCCAGGAGCTGGCATCCCAGATGCAGCAATGCAATGCATTCTTGGAGCATTCCACAGTGAATTGGCAGCCTAACAGAGATCGATTCAGGCTCTGGCCGCCTCTCTGATGGCAGCCATTGTCCCTGTTTCTACCGTCCCCCCTCCAACTACCACTTCCCAGTCTCCTCAACCCCGATCCATCCCATGCACACATACTGATGAGCATGCACACAAGTTCGGGCTGGACTGTTCCCATGAGGAACAGGGTCAAGACTGATTTGCATATGGCTGGGTCCAAACTGGGGTGGCATGGTGAGCAAAAAAAACGATGGATTAAACCCAGATCTGTGACTGGGGGTGAGTGTCTGACAATGTTCAGCATTCCGTCCATCACTTGTTGTTTTTGCTTTGTCATGCACACAAGACAACAGCTAAGAGTGGCACAGTCAAACAAAGGCACCACAATTCAACCCACAAGCACTCACTCAAACACCATACAGTTGCAGACATGAAAACATCCACTGCCTCCACTTTCTCCCCCTCCTCCTCCTCCTCCACCATCTCCCTCCCAGTCACGTCTACACTCACACCTGCATGCACTACATCAACCTGTACTACCAACATCACCACACCAAGCAGGACACCCAGCTCACTGGCAGACAACTCCACAACAGCCATGCACGCTTCCACTCTGTCCTCTCCTACCCTGCCCCCCCCAAAGGACACAAACACAAGCACTCAGACACTCAACAGCCATCCACCTCACATCAGCATACAGCCCATACACCTGCACCCAAGTCCAGCAGACATACACCTCCAACAACCGCTCCCTCAATCTCCATTCCTATTACTCCTCCATCCTAGTGCCCCAACGTCCCTAAAAAGCGTTTCCTTTCCCAACTCAACCTCTTCCCTACTCCTCTTCCCCATCCTGCCCTTATGAGAAGGGTACCAAAGACACAGCCCAGCACCTCAGCCAAACAGTCCACGCATCTTGTACATCTAGAATTCATGGACCAGTCAATATTCACACATACATGTTGAAGAAGAATGGTGACAATCAGAAAACTGTGGTACGTTACAACATAGCATTTGATGCTGAGAAATAAAATCCAGATTGTTGTTATTGATCTTATAGGAATGAAATAAGTTAACCTGGCTTCATAGAATTCTTTCCTTCAGGTCTATCAACAGTCATTGAGATACCATGGCAAACAGGAGCGTAGCTTGGTCAATAAAATTAGAGGATGTGAGCTTCAGATTTCTCAACATTGGAGGTGACATATAATGTTAAAATGCATAATATGACAAGCATGGCACATGAGAGGGGCTAAAGGGGCTGTGGGAGATTAATGCGGATTGATAGGGGTAAGAGACAGGAAACACATCATTTTGTAAAATAACCAACCTAGTTGAAGACTTTAAAAACAGAGAGGGAAAGAAAGTGTGTGTGCGTTTTTGGCTCTGTGTATATAAAAATACTATTCAAATAGGACAGAAACATCACCACCCCCATCTGAAAGCACTCTACCCTACTATTTAGCAGAAAATAAACTTATTAGGGGGGTGTAACACTCCAAAATCTCCCGAAGCTATGCCCCTGATGGTTAATAGTGTTGAAGACAGCAGAGAAATACAAATATTTATGGCTGCTGGGAAAATTATTCCATTACTTCCAGGATGAATGCCTTTCGTAGAAAAAAAAGAGAATTATGTTGTTGAGGAAAGACTGCTGCTTTAGAAGAATCAAGAATACCACTATCTTTTTTTTATCCAGCACTTGAGCTATTTGGTGACCATGTGTCTTTCACTTGAGCTGTTTGGTGACCATGTGTCTTCTTTAATCATTTTGCCTATATAATGGCAACTGGAGATGGTGCAACGTTTGACAGGATGATTAGGGGTGATTGGTGTTATTTTGGAAGGGTATGACTATACTACGTTACAGCGACCACAAGAACAAAGCCTTCTGGAAAGGATGAGCTGACATTAACTGTATAGCTAGAGTCAAATTCTCAACGAGCAGCCTGAAATAATCCACTTGTCCATGGGCCAGCACAGTAGACTACAGAATCCAGGTTGCCGTGATGTGGTCAGTGTGTTGCTGGACGTTTAATCTTCATAAATATGTTTGCTGCTCAGTTCAACAACATAAATGTAATTCTCAAAACACTCTCCCTTTCTCCCATTTTGTTTCCCGAACCCTCTCCCTTGAACGCTCATCTCCACTCCTATTCTCTACATGTTTTCTGCCGATAAAAAAACAATTGTGTTTTATATTCACTCCTCTCATGTCTCTCTTTGTCACTGCCCAACTACCATTTTTGCCTCTTGTCTTCCTTTCTCTTTCGCTATTGCACAATCACAAAAGAGTACCTTCAGGGTGGATACTTATTTAGGACTCCTGGGTCCATATTCATCTGTGGATGGGTTGCCTCTCAGATGTTTCTGTTTGAAGACATTGAGCCCTTACCCACCATGCTTCATCATAGCACCCACACTTGTCGAGTGGTGATGATGGGGCAGCACAACCTTACCAAACATATATTTATGCTGTCCTTCTGTACTGAGCCCACTTTAATCACATGGACCATAGGAGTTGTATTTTAGGTAAAGCAGCTGCACAGTTTGCCTATTATTTACAATATAATACTATTTTAGACATTAATGAGAGTTTTGAAGAAGTTTAAAATGTTTAGTAATGTAAAAAAGGTAAGTTTTATTAGTCAAAGAAATTACAGAACATTCTATAAAGTGTGTTCTGAATCTGCCCCCCTTTCTTTATCTCAGTTTGGCAGGAATTCCCTGTACTCAGAAAGAATACAGCAGCAGTCTAGTCTGACCGAAGACGTCTAAGAAAATGTTGTTATGATTCTCAGAAATACATTATTTATTCCATCTTTAACTCAGCACGGACAATGATCAGCACAGTAAGCTACATTAGCACACTATTCTGTAACAGTCTTTCCAGCCCTCTCTCTCTCTCTAGCAAGAGTTGGGAAGTCGCTCAGCTTATGAAGCAAATAGCTAAAATGTGCTCAAATGCCAGGAACCCAAGCAGCCCTCTCTCGTCTCTGCCTTGGGAACACACAACATGATGACCGGACCCTTGTTTCCCTCAGACACCTTTTATAACAATTCATTTGACATAACCTTTAACGATTTATCATAAATGTAATTCATTCTTCTTGTGTTGCAAAGTTTTTCAAGCAGAATGAACTCGAATTCTGAAAAGCATTTGCAACTCTGCTCTATTTTACTATGAATACTTTGTTTATGAAAAAAATAAAAATACATGCATAACTGTCTGTTATCATCTCCTTTCCCACAGCTTTCAAACAGTGTCCAAGTATTTAGAATCTGATCCATATACGCCAAAGCTCTGACTCGCTTTTGTCAAATTACAACACAGACAAAAAATATCATCAACCAATATCCACATACCATTTACCGAACTTTAACCAACTGCAGCGCAACTTCACATCGATTAACCAATACCAGCTTAACATAATATTATGTCACAGCTCATTCCTCACAGCAGTTCGCCTTTCTTTACAATTTTCACTTTGCCAACAAACAAACATTTTTTTTTCATTAACAATACAAAAGAATTCAATTCTTGCCTGCTCCTACTAAGGAAAATTAAAAGTTGGCTCTCAATAATCGAAACTAGGTTTTAAACCCTCTTTGATTCCCAACCATAAAGAAATCACTATTCACACTAATGAGTTCTCGACCTGTGGAAAGTCATCAAACTCGTGCTGTGTCACCTTTGTGCATAAGGTTCCCCAATCACCAACTTAATGTTAGTACAATCACTACAAAGTTCTTTTATGTCCCTATCTTTAGCCCATAGTCCATGACGTCTTGTGACTTCCGCTAGCAGACAGTTTCTCTTAACATTACTTATCTATCCCAGGGTCTTGAACTGCTTTTTAGTCTGATATTCTCATACCTTTTCAGCAAAACAATCTATAACATAATACAGAAATTTTCAAATTGACATAGGAAAAGGACATTACATTCACCACATGTAAATATCAACACTTCAACCATATTAATACTCACACCTTCAAATTTGTTACCAATTCTGTGACCACAAATGCTTTAGAAATTGCACCTCAGCAGTCTTTGCAATCAAGCACGGGCATTGGGCACTCAATTGTTTTTAGTTCTAACTCCTTACCTTCTTTTTAAACATTGCAGTTTATTTTCCCCTAAAACTCATAACCTTCCCCCGCTATCAATTTATTTGGGGCAACACAACCTTACCAAATATATATTTATGCTGCCCTTCGGTACTGAGCCCGTTTTAACTGCAAGAACCCTTGAAGTGGTATATTAGGTAAAACAGCTGCAATATTAACTTATTAGTTACAGTATAATACTGTGTTAGGCAATAAAGAAAGTTTGAAGAAGTTTAAAAGTTCATTCAAGTAAAAAGATAATACGTTGTATTAGTAGAAATTGAAGAGCATTGCATATAGTGTATCTTGAGTCTGTCCCTGCTCTATTTGTCTTAGTCTGTTTGGCAAGAATTCCCAGTAGTCAGAAAGAATACAGTAGCAGGTCAGTCTAGACTGACTAAAGAGGTCTAAGAAAATGCTCCTAAGGTTCTCAGAAAGAAATTCTTTATTTTATCTCTAATTCAGCTTTCACAACTATCAGCTCAGTAAGCTTTAATTATCACACTATTTGTAATAGTTTGCCCAGCAATCTCTCTCTTTATCTCTCTAGCAAGAGTTGGAAAGTTGTTCGGCTCATGAAGCAAATAGTTAAAATGTGCGTAAATTCCAGGAACCCAAGCAGCTCTCTCTCATATCTATTCTACTCTGTCCCTGGAAACCACAACATGAGGATCTGACACTTTCTTTGCCTCAGAAAACGTTTATAACAATTCATGTGATATAATCCTTAACAATTTATCATAAATGTAATTCATTCTTCTTCTGTTGCAAAACTTCTCAAGCAGAATCAACTCAAATTATGAAAGGAATTGGGCATACTGCTCTATTTCAAATAATTTCAAATCTAGTTAGTAAAGCAAACATAACACATAATAATGCTCCCATTGCTTAAGATGAAATATTTTGCAACATGCATAAACCATGCAGAAGTTAGAAATTAAACATTTGTTTTGAAAAAATGTATTAATGTTAACAGTTTCCAGCAAGCCAGGCAGCATAGGTCGTGCAGCATTTTTATGACTACAAAAAGCATCTGCAGTCAGGCCTAGCTTCATTATCCAGTTTAGTAATTTCATAGTAATTTATATTTTTATTGAAATCTTTCACAATGACAATAGCTGATTCAGCCTTGGTAAATAAGTGAAAACTTGGGGTAAAGTGGATTGCTTTCACACTAGGTGTTCATATAATGGGATACTATAAGGGACCTAGGCCCATATTTATACTTTTTTAGCACCGCATTTGCGCCGCTTTTTGACGCATAAACTGTGCAAACTTACAAAATACAGTTGTATTTTTGCATCAAAAAGCGGGGCACATGCGGTGCTAAAAAAGTATAAATATTGGCCTTAAATTATAAGTACAGAAATAAAGGTAAAAATAGTTTTGGTAAGTCGAAGTCTTTATTGGGGCTGCCAGAAGATAGAGTCAAGAGTAGTGAAGGCAGCTGATAATTCTACCCATTAGTGTAATCAAAATGTTTCAGTACCAATCGTAATCTCTAAGAGTATCAGCGACTCTGTTCAGGACCAAGACACCCTATGATTAACAGTGTCTAACACAATGGTGGACAGAGCGTAGTAGGAAACTATAAAGCTTGACTGTATGGACAATAAAGTGAACAGACACATATGTGTTGGGATGAAAACAGATGCACTCTGGTTGAGTAGTTGTTGGGAAAATCCTCTGCAATGAAAGATCATCTGTAAATATATGAGGCAGAAAGACATGATATTATAAATGATTGAGGGAGGCATACTGTTGCCAATTTGCCCTTTCTGAAGGGACCCTTCAGATTTGTATTCTCTTTAATGGAACTTGTTTTTTGATGGCCAAAGGATTCTGCATGTTACCACTGCAAACCATTGTTAAAGTGTTTGTGCTCTCTCGTTTTAAATATGGTAAAATAGGAAAAAACCTGTTTGTCACATTTCCTATGATATTCTACCTAGAGTGATCTTCCAAAGACCCACATAAACTGGGCTCCCAGAATGTTGCCTATAACAGAAGAGTAGGCCAATTGTACTTTCTGAACGAGAATCCATATTTGAACCACTTAGCAAATTTTGTGACTTCTTTTTATGCTCCTTTATCAAACAAATACTTTCACATCTGAAGGACACTAAGGAAGTACTACTGGGAGAGCTGGAAAATTCGGAGGATGTTTATCAAATTTTCACCCAACACAGCAAGCCACCTTGCAACGCTTCACTGTGTGAAACAGCAGGAATGCACTGTATTTAAAATTGTGGTGCATTACTGCTCTCTTGTTGTTCTGGTGCACAACATGCTGCCTAATGCCAATGCAGGCACCTTTGCACATTGGCGCCCAAAACTCTCAATAGCACTATTTATCACACCTGATAAATAACAAACTCCAGAATATCATTATATATCAGGTTCGATGAGTAGGACCTTTGTTCTGACAAACTAAAAATCTGAACCACAGTAGTAAGGAGTGTGCCCATACCGTGCAGTTTTTGTTGTGGGATCCATAGGTTAGACCCCAAAAGCTCAGAGCTGGGGTTATTTATCACACTCGATCAATAACAAACTTCACAGAATCATTATTTATCCGGTTCGATAAATAGAAACTTCAGACCTACAAACTAGGAATCAGGGCAACAATAGTAGGGTGTGCCCCAGCTCCTATATAAGTAATGTGCAGGAAAATACATGTTAGGCTGAACCCTTCCTTATGATTACCAACATGAGCTGGTAATCATAAGAAAGGGCTGGCTTGCATCTCAAATGGTGTGACTACCTCATCTATATAGTAACAGCTCATTACTTACATATTACAACTTCACCTCAGACATTAACCCTAACATATTGAGGGAGCGTAGCTCTTGTACTCAAAATTAACATGAAATGTTTATGAACTAATGCATAATAATGCCGCATAGAAAATCTATTAATGTGCTTTTGATAAACGTACGTTTGAAATGTGCCCACAGGGAGTGGCTGCCAATATATACGGGGATTAATGAAACTGACTAATAATGAAAAAAATGATACGTTAATGTATGATTTTGCACTAATATTTAAAGTTATATGTTAAAGTTTTACTAATAAATCATTAGGCTTTAGTTAGCATGAGTCGAGGCCTAGCTGCCCGGTTTCATATTAAATGAGTTTTTCTAATGTGCAATGTGCTGACTTGCTGAAGGACATGTACTCGCACTTTTCCAAAGCTAGAAGATGAGTGTAACCGTAGCATATCCGTTCTCATGAAATTCGACTTGCTCAAGGAAACATTTTTGCAGAATGCAACAGTGTAGACTAGTTACAGGTACAAGGTCGCCTAAACCGGTACAGACAATGGACCTACTGACTGAGGATGCGAGAGGACCACTAGAGTATGAAATCATACCGGACATTCTACCTGCTGGAGACGTCAATCACAAGAACCAATAAACGTGAGAACTATTATGGGGTGACAAAATTTGATAGTAACACTGGAAACCCACTGGATGAAGATAGTAGGGTGCCAACTCTACCCAATCAGAAATTAGGGGACTGTACAACAGAAACGGGATAACAAACCTTTGACACGAAGAGCCATTAGGAGATTCCATTGCAAACTTTTGTTATGACCCAGACACTTTGTCACTCTTCCTACAGACTTTGCTGTTTGGTTCTTCAAACCATCCTCGCCCTTATCTTGCCCGTTATATACGTTTCCTCCTTATGAGGGAAGTGTCCCTTCTTACCCGTCTTGCTGAATTCCCTGGCTGATGGCGAATCAACTGATGTCCTGAGGACGAAGACTGACTCTGTATGCTGACCCTTTACAGAGAGTAACTATATGATGATGAAATTGTAATTGTCTGTTTGCCTTTCCTTTCTAGGTACCAACTGCTTCTTTTAACAGAAACCATAGATAGATGTTTTTCCAAATTAATGTTACCAAATTGTTTTGCATGAAGCCCAACATGCCAATGCTAATTCGAGGTTAGTTAAGGGGTTCACTAAACGGACGCAAATAGACAAATGACTGAATCAATGCTTTGTTGAATAATGTGCTAATGATACTCTGCTAAGGTTAACCTATGTTGACGTTGTGATATGTTCTAATGTTCGTGATCTTTGCTTTGATGAAATCTTATTCAAGTTGCCATATTATGACAATGCTGATGTGTTTCATGGTTTTGAGACTAATAAACTTACTTGTAGAATTGTAATCAATAGGGAATAAACATCATAAAATCGTTCTAAACTGGTGTGGTGATTTATGACTGAAAGGTCCTGGTGGTTTCCGAGTCTTATTGATAATATTATTGACTTGCTGATTGACATGCTGATTAGTTGTCCCGTCCTAAGGTGTCTTCAATCAGGGTCAAAAGATTCATTGGCCTAAAAGATTTGGCTTTATGTTTGCTTCATCCTTTCTTTAGGCTGCATAAGATTAATAGACATGAGGTTGTGAGAAAGGTAATGCATGTGTTGTGCTCCAGGAATGGAGGTAGCATATTGATAACACAAATTTTTCATGTGCTGTTTCCATCTGTACATTCTGAGTGTCCCACTGTCACATGTGACC